>NC_141675.1:86495171-88995171 GCF_028749965.1 Puma concolor
CATTTGGTGCGGCAGGAACAGGTTATCTAGCAAAGTCCTATAATGACAATGGGGGTTACTGAGATGGATCTAAGGTATGACAATAATTTTGTTACTAATAAGTGAGATACAAAGGTTATCACATCACTTGCCTGGTAAAAACACCTTAATGGCTATGCACTACAAATGTAAGTGATTTACTTGTTCTAGAGAGACAGAATAAGGAATGGAGTTATAGACAGCCAGTGGAAAACAGCCTTACCTAAAAGCATTAGGTTTAAAAAACCAAGGAGAGGGGCACCTGCCTGCCTGGCTTAGTCAGTTGGACATGCAACTCTTCATCTCAGAGTTGTAAGTTCAAGCCCCATGTTGGGTGTAGAGATTACTTAAAAATAAAATCTTAAAAAAATAAAACTAAAAGTAAATTTTAAAACAAAGACTGAAAATCACTGTGCTTTATTACTATCTATTTATATATATTAAAAAAAGAATTCTGACACTGCTAGAGCAATAGTCCTTGAGTAAAGGTTCAGATCACAACCATCTAAAAAGGCTTTTAAAGTATCTCTGCCCCAAAAGTTATGATTCAGTAGGTCTGGATCAGAGTCCAAACAAAGGTATTATGGAAAAAGCTCCCCAGATCATTCTGATGTGCACCTCTGCTAAAAATTGCTTATTTGACCACATGGATGGCTTTTCAAATAATCAATGAAACATTTAAAAGAAAAAGAAAACATTCTTAATATAGAGGACAAAGGCCTTGACACTAAGTCATCTGTTAACTTCCTTTCTTAGAATCAAATGCTACCTTCTAACATTGTCATATTTTTACTTCAATGACCACTACCAGCACCTGTGGCCAGAATGCAGCTGCTGGATTCAAATCAAAAGAGATGCCATTGTTTATATTTCTTGGAATCATAGTAAAGCAGTACTAGTAATGTATTAATGCTGTATTCATAGGGAAGATTACACATAATTTACACAATAGCTGATTGATAAGCAAGAAATCTCCACAACAGCATTCTACAACTCTGAGTGGTGGTTTGTTTGAATTAAAAGTTTTGTAATTTGTACAGAATTTTTCTATTGTCATAGCTAGCTTTCTTCCATAATTAAAAGATTGCAGTTTTTAAATAAATACTGTAAGAACAAGACCATTTCTTAATATTCTAAAATACTGGGTTCTTCTCAAGAGATTCAGAAACATATTCGCTAAGAATTTTTTTCTAATCAAATATTTAGAAATAAGTTTTTTTGATATATATCTCGACACTATATGTAAAGAATTCCTCTGTAAAGTAATAGAAGTTTTGAATACCAGACAATTTTCATATGTAAATTAACCCTTCTAGTTCATTTTTCAAGTAAAAAAATGAGTGTCAATGGTTATGGCTTTTTAATCTCTTATGACACAAAACACACATAAAAATAGAGCAAAGTATATGATGCACTCCTACATACCCATGAACTATCTAGTTTCAACAACTGAAACATGGCCATTCTTATTTCATATAGTCCTAACTGTTTCCTGCTGATATACTTTAAAGCAAATCTCAGATGTTGTATTTTATTGATCTTCAATAACTAAAGCATTTTTAATGGAATCTCTTTATCATTATCATATATAAGAATAATTCCATCAAATATGTCATACTTTTTTCATGTTTGATTTTCCCAGATTGTCTCAAAAATTTATTTTTTACAGTTTTGTTCAAGGCTATCTCATTTTGTACCAAATTGTGATATACTAAAATATCTTGCCTCAAAAGTTAATGTTATATGAACTATCCAAATTTGAACACATCACATCTGTTTTAAGAGCTTCCCACTGTTTCAATGATGATTCACCAAAATCTTTAACATGACATTAAATCTTGCATAATTTGGCCCTTATCCAAATCAAGGCCTCTGACATGACTGAGACCTCTCCTAGTTCCATAATACTAGCTCCAGTATTTTTTTAACAGCTAATTCATCCCAGTGAGAGATAATGGATTAAAAGAATCAAAAATGGGGCAGCCTTGGTGGCTCGGTCAGTCAAGTGTCCGACTCTTGATTTTGGCCCAAGTCACAATCTTATAGTTTGTAATATCGAGCCCCGAGTCGGGCTCTGCGCTGATGACACGGAGCCTGCTTCAGATTCTCTCTCTCCCTCTCTCTCTCTGGCCCCTCTCTGCTCACGCTCTTTCTCGCTCTCTAAATAAATAAACAAACTTAAAAAAAAAAAAAAGAATCAAAAATATACATTCAGCTTCAGGTAATAAAAAAGCAACCCACTGCATAAACCTTGATTAGATGCTGTGGGAAAAACTTACTTATACAAGGCATTATTTGCACAGTTGGGAAAATCTGAAGATATAACTACTATTATTAGTGTTATAAATGTAGTTATGAGGGAGAATGTCCTTATTTTTAGGAGATGCATACTGAGCTTTCAAATCATTTTTTTTTATATATGTGCTATGTGTATATACATGTATGTGTGTGTGTAAGACAGAGCAAGCAAATGTGCCTAAATATTACCAAGAAATATTGTTAAACTATCCATACTACCCAAATCAATACAGATTTCATGTAATTTCTATCAAGACACCAACAGCATTTTTCACATAACTAGAACAATCCTAAAATTCATTGGAACCACAAAAGATCTCAAATAGCCAAAGCAATCTTGAAAAAGAAAAACAAAACTGGAGGTTTCACAGTCCCAAATTTCAAGTTATACTACAAAGCTGTAGTAATGAAAACAGTATGGT
Organism: Puma concolor; assembly: GCF_028749965.1. Classification (NCBI taxonomy): domain Eukaryota; kingdom Metazoa; phylum Chordata; class Mammalia; order Carnivora; family Felidae; genus Puma; species Puma concolor. Next base: position 86,497,910 of record NC_141675.1, read on the forward strand.
ACTGGCACAAAAACAGACATAAAGATCAATGGAACACAATAGAAAGCCCAGAAGTAACCTACAATCATATGGTCAATTAATCTTTGACAAACAAGCCAAGAAGATACAATGGGAAAAAAGTCTCCTCAACAAATGATGTTGGGAAAACTGGACAACTACATGCAAAAGAATGAAATTAGACCACTTCCTTACACCATACACAAAAACAAACTCAAAATGGATTAAGGACCTAAATGTGAGACCTGAAACCATAAAAATCCTAGAGGAGAACAGCAAGAGCAGCGGCAGTAATTTCTTTGACATCAGCCATAGCAATACTTTTCTAGACTTGTGTCCTGAAGCAAGGGAAACACAACCAAAAATAAACTATTGGGATTATATCAACATCAAAAGCTTGTGTAGCAAAGGAAAACAGCCAACAAAACTAAAACAACCTACTGAATGGGAGAAGATACCTGCAATTGATAAAGCTGATAAAGGGTTAGTATCCAAAATATATAAAGAACTTCTACAACTCAACATCAAAGAACCGAAATAACCCAATTAAAAATGGATAGAAGACATGAGCAGACATTTCTCCAAAGAAGACATACAGATAGCCAACAAACATATGAAAAGACGTTCAACATCACTTATCATCAGAGAAATGCAAATCAAAACCACAATGAGATATCACCTCACACCTGTCAGAAGGGCTAAAATCAAAAACACAAGAAAAAACAAGTGTTGGCGAGGATGTAGAGAATAAGGAACCTTTATGCACTGTTGGTGGGAATGCAAACTGGTACAACCATTCTGGAAAATAATATGGAGATTCTACAAAAAATTAAAAATGTGGCACCTGGGTAGGCTCAGTCAGTTAAGTGTCCAACTTTAGCTCAGGTCATGATCTCATACTTTGTGAGTTCAAGTCCCACATCAGGCTCTGTGCTTTCAGTGCAGAGCTTGCTTGGAATTCTCTCTTTCTGCCCCTCCCCAGCTTTCATGCCCTCACTGTCTGAGAATAAATAAAGTTTTAAAAAATTAAAAATAGAACTACCATATGACCCAGTAATTCCACTACCCAAAGAATATAAAAACACTAATTCGAAAAGATACATGCACCCCTATGTTTATTGCAGCATTATTTACAATAGCCAAATTATGAAAGCAGCCCAAGTGTCTACTGAAGAAGATGTGGTGCATATATACAATGGAATATCATTCAGGCATAAAAAAGAGTGAAATCTTGCCATTTGCAACAACATGGATGGATCTAGAGGGTATAATGCTAAATGTAATAAGTTAGCCAAACAAAGACAAATAACATATTATTTCACTCATATTTGGAATTTAAGAAACAAAACAAATGAAAAAAGGGGGAAAAAACAGACAAACCAAAAAACAGTCTCTTAACTACACAGACAACAAACTGATGGTGACTAGAGGGGAAGTATGGGGTGGGGGGGGGGGGAATGGATGAAATAGGTGATGGGGATTAAAGAGAACACTTAATGAGTACTGAGTAATGTATAGAATCGCTGAATCACTACATTGTATACCTAAAACTAATATGTATGTTAACTATACTGGAATTAAAACTTAACAAAAATAATATTTGCTAAAAACAAACAAAGAAAGGAAATTAAAAAGAAAGCTGTGGGGGCACAGGGTAAAGGGGAAGAATATAATGCCTCAATTTTTCACTAATATGTTTGGGTTTTTTTTCTTTACCAATAGCACTGATCATTATAAATAAAACTTAAAAAAAAAAAAAAAAAGCCAAGGGGCACCTGGGTGGCTCAGGTGGTTAAGTGTCTGACTTTGGCTCAGTCATGATCTCATGGTCTGTGGGTTCGAGCCCCACATTGGATTCAGTGCTGACAGCTCAGAGCCTGGAGCCTGCTTCAAATTCTGTGTCTCCCTCCCTCCCTGCCCCTCCCCCGCTCACTCGCTCACGCACGTGCCCGCTCTCTCTCTCTCTCAAAAATAAATAAACATTAAAAAATATACATGTAAAGAAATAAGCATGGCTGTGTTCCAATAAAACATTAATTATAGACACTGAAATTTCTAATTTTCTGTGTCATGAAATTATCTTTTGTTTTTTTTCAACTTTAAAAATGCAAAAACTAGGGCACCTGGATGGTTCAGTCAATTAAGCATCTGACTTGGGCTCAGGTCATGATCTCACAGTTTGTGGGTTCAAGTCCCACATGGGGCACTGTGCTAACAGCAAAGGGACTGCTTGGGATTCTCTCTCCTTCTCTCTCTGCCCCTCCCTCCCTCACTCTCTCTCAAAATAAATAAATAAACTTTAAAAAAAAAGTTTCTCTCTCTAAAAAAAAAAAATATATATATATAGAAATTAAAAAATAAAAATTAAGAATTTCAAAATAGTAACAGTAGAGTATTAAACCACAGGGCCCTTCTAAGAGTGGGATCCTCCATCACTGCACAGGTCATATAAAGTACTTCAGATGAGGGGTGCCTGGGTGGCTCAGCCAGTTAAGTGTCCGACTTCAGCTCAGGTCATGATTTCATGGTTTGTGAGTTCCAGCCCCGCATTGGGCTCTGTGCTGTCAGCTCAGAGCCTGAAGCCTGCTTCAGATTCTATGTCTCCCTCTCTCTCTGCCCCTCCCTCCCCTGCTCGCACTGTCTCTCTCTCTCAAAATAAACAAACATTAGGGGCACCTGGGTGGCTCAGTCGGTTGAGCATCCGACTTCAGGTCATGATCTCACAGTTTGTGAGTTCAAGCCCCGCGTCAGGCTCTGTACTAACCGCTCAGAGCCTAGAGCCTGCTTCAGATTCTGTGTCTCCCTCTCTCTCTGCCCCTTTCCCCCTCTCAAAAATAAACATTTCAAAAAACTTAAAAAAAAAAAGAATTAAAAAAAATAAACATTAAAGTACTTCAGATGGCCCTAGTACATATAAGAGTACTTTGTTAGCTATCATTACATTTAAACAGTGCTCTTAGTGAACTTCTAGTTGCACAATTTTTTCTATATATAATCAAATAAATATCCTTGTTCATATAACTTTGACATTTTTCTTTCATTCCTTAGAAGAATTTCCTTGATATAAAAACGTTGAAGCAAAGTATGTATTTTTAAGTTCTGAGATATTTTACTACTTTGTCCTTTGAAAAAGCTCCACCTGGGGATACCTAGCTGGCTCAGTCAGAAAAGTGTGTGACCCTTGATATCGGGGTCGTTAGTTCAAGCCTCATGTTGGGTATAGAGATTATTTAAATAAATAAAACTTTAAAAAATCAAAAAGAAAAAGCTCTACCAAACTACACGCTTTCCAACAGTATGAGGACTATTTCCCTAAACTTTCCCCAGCAATGGGAACTCTTAAAATTGCCAGTGTGGCAGATAAAGCCTGCTTGCTGTAGCTTTAAATATGCAATCTTATTGCATCTTAATGATTTCTTAGATATTTCTGGACACAATGTTCAGCAAACGTTATTTTCCAAAGATGGCGACACATGGGCATCTACAACATGATCTTGTCATTCCTCCAGCAAGATATGGAGTCTATTTCCCTACTCCCTTAAATCTGGGTGGCCCCTGTGACTGCTCTAAAAGAATATAGTAGAAATAATGTGTGTTTTCCAAACTTAGCCTTTCATTGGCCTGGTAGCTTCAACTTCCTGTCTCTTAAAAATGAGCTGCCTGGGGCGCCTAGGTGGCGCAGTCGGTTAAGCGTCCGACTTCAGCCAGGTCACGATCTCACGGTCCGTGAGTTCGAGCCCCGCGTCAGGCTCTGAGCTGATGGCTCGGAGCCTGGAGCCTGTTTCCGATTCTGTGTCTCCCTCTCTCTCTGCCCCTCCCCTGTTCATGCTTTGTCTCTGTCTGTCCCATAAATAAATAAAAACGTTGAAAAAAAAATTTAAAAAAAAAAAAAAAATGAGCTGCCAAAGGGTGCCTAGTTGGCTCAGTAGGAAGAGCGTGCAACTCTTGATCTCAGGGCCATGAGTTGGAGCCCCACATTGGGTGCAGAAATTACTAAAAGAAATAAATAAACAAACAAACAAAAATGAGCTGCCATGTAAGTGCAATTACCCTAACACTAAACATGCTGTGAGAAGCCTGAGCACAAGGGAAAGCTCTGAAGGATGAAATGCCATGTGAAGAGAAAGCAGAAAGACCAAGAAGAACCAGGGCAGCAGATATGAAAGTGGATCTTACAGCCTCAGCCACCCAGCTATCAGAACATGGATCACAGATGAACCATCCAGCCAAAACCATTCCCAACACCTGACCTATACACCATGAGCAAAATAAAATGGTTGTTTTTTTTCCTGAATGGTTGGCTTGAGTAACTAAATTTTAAGTTGGTTTATTACATAGCAATAGATAAACTAGAACACGATTTTAAAGTAACCACTGACAAAAATTTTTAAATCATGTATCTCCAGGGGCACCTGGGTGGTTCTGTTGGTTAAGCGTCAGACTCTTGATTTCCGCTCAGGTCATGATCTCATGGTTCATGAGATCAAGCCCCATTTCGGGTTCTGCACTGACAACAAGGAATCTGCTTGGGATTCTCTCTCTCTGTCCCTCCCCCCAACTTAAGTTGTTTCTTAAACAAACTTTAAGAAAAAAAAGGCTCATATATCTCCAAATAAGTATGTACTTTAAAAGTTACCTTAGAAAAACACACTTATTCCAGTGATTTCTCAACTGTTATAACATCTTAACAATTATAGTTACTAAGGAGCTTCAGTTACATTTTTTTTTTTTTCAAATATCTCATTCTGATTCATGTGATCCAGGGACAACAGTTTCAAAAAGACTTGGATTTTATAAGTAGACATTCAACTGAAAAATTAAGAGTTTATCAAGGTGACAGGATATGACACATTTATTAAATTTTCTATACATGTGCAACAAGACTTAATTCTCTAAATAGTTCAGTTTGCTAAATTATAGTATCTCCTTAGAAACCCCCACATATAAATATGTTGGTAATCTAGAAAGAGACTAGTCAGAATCCCTTAAAAACTATGACAACCTGACAATCTTTAGGTCCTTTAGAGGACCTAAAGAGTTTGGTTTGACTTAATTACCATTGGAAAAGAAAATTTAAACAATTCATATATTACTTACAGTTTTGCAATTCATCAATAGTACAGTAACAAAAAAGTTCTAAAATAAAAATTAGAGTATGTTATGTGAAAATGAAGAATATAAGACTATTTTATGAAAGTAATTTTGGCAATAAATGTCTGTAGCCTAGGGGCTCCTTGGTGGCTCAGTTGGCTAAGCGCTGGACTCTTGATTTTGGCTCAGGTCATGATCTCATGGTTCATGGGATCGGGTCCCCCATTGGGCTCTGTGCTGACTGTGGAGCCTAGTGGGGATTCTCTCTCTCCTTCTCTCTCTGCCCCTTCCCTGTTCATGTGCACACACTCTCTCAAAATAAATACATTTAAACAAAAAGTCTGTAGCCTAACACTTGTGTTCAAGGAAGTGTGCTGAGTTAAAGGATACAAAGACACCAGAAGCCTCTATTACCAGAGAGTTTATGTATAATCTAAAAAGGAGTGTGAGATGTGACCATATCAGTTTGCAAAGTAAAATTACAAAAGGCTGCACAGAAGTGCCAATTCTGCTTACTAGATCCAGCTGGGTGTTTATCTCAAACTCAACAAGTACAAAAATTAAATTCTTGATTTTTTACCCAAAACCTGTTCTTCCCTTGCCTTCCCCTTATCAGTAAGCAATACCCCTACTCACACAGTTGCTAAAGCCAAAAACGTCACATTTATTCTTCTAATTTCCTACAAAAAATTCAACAGCAATTCTTATTGATTCTACCACAAAAATTATCTCCACTCTCTACCAAATTATCTCTTGCCTGGCCTAGCCTAATAACTAGTTTCCTGCAATGACTTCCCTAACTGGTCTCTCTATAGTCACTTCTGCCTCTTTACAACTCACTTCCCAAACAGTAGTCAAAATATTTTTAAAATATAAGCCTTATAATTGCTCACCACTGTTAAGAGATTTCTAATGGCTTCCTATCCCACTATTCATAAAATCCAAACTTCTTTCTATGGATGAATTATAAGGCCTAACATGATCTGATCCCTGCTATCTCTCTGAACTTATCTCCTACCACTCTTCCCCTTGCTCACTCTGCTCCAACCCACACTAGCCTTCTTTTTGCTCCTTGAAAATCAAGTTCCTTCCCACCTCAAGGCGTCTGATCTACAGTCCTCTCCCGCCCTCTGGCCCCCACCCTAGCACCAGTGACCCAAATTATTGACCCATATGTCTTCTTATTGTAGAAAGCAACCAAACTTCATTGGCTTCCTGATGAAAACACTACATCACCACCTATGAATATTCTTGTCAAAAATGTTCAAACTGAATCTATCCAGAGTAAACAATCAGAAAATTCAGAATGTGGGATATTCTACAAGATCATTTGCCTACACTCTTCAAAAAAGTAAGTAACATGAGATTATTAGCTACCATATTATCTATACTCCAGAAAAGTGGGGGACCAACATATCCAAAACAGATATAAGCAATAAGTGTTACGCTATAACATCTTGATAAAACATATGATACAACCATATTTTAATCATAAAATCTTTCTAGCAATATTGAAAATTTACAACATAGCACTAAATAAAAAAAAAAAAAATACCAAAACTGCCAAAAATTTGCAATATGATTATAAGGTAATACAAACTGAGACTTTTGGGGATGTTAGGATGGGGTGAATATATTTTGCATGTAGGGGTGCCTGGGTGGCTCAGTCGGTTGAGCATCCAACTTTGGCTCAGGTCATGATCTCACAGTCTGTGGGTTCGAGCCCCACATCGGGCTCTGTGCTGACAGCTCAGAGCCTGGAGCCTGCTTCCAATCCTGTGTCTCCCTCTCTCTATGCCCCTCCCCCACTCTCACTTTGTCTCACTCTGTCTCTCAAAAATAAATAAATGTAAAAAAAAAAAAAACAACTTTAAAATATATATATATATATTTTGCATGTAGGTGAGAGGTGAATCTTTGAGAGCCAGAGGGAGGAATTATGGTAGATGGAATAATGGTCCGCTAAGGATATCAACATCCTAATCCCCTAAACCTATAAATAAAGATGAAAATAAATAAAGCTGTAAAGATGAAGTAAAGCGGCACATAGAATTAACATTGATAATCACCTATGGATAAAGAAGATATGGTGTGTGTGTATAAACACACACACACACACACACACACACACACACACACAAATGGAGTATTACTCGGCAATCAAAAAGAAGAATGAAATCTTGCCATTCGCAACTACGTGGATGGAACTGGGAGGGTATTATGCTAGGTGAAAATTAGTCAGAGAAAGACAAATATCACATGACTTCATTCATATGAGGACTTTAAGACACAAAACAGATGAACATAAGGGAAGGGAATCAAAAATAATAAAAAAACAGGGAGGGGGACAAAACATAAGAGACTCTTAAATATGGAGAACAAAGGGTTACTGGAGGGATTATGGGAGAAGGATGGGCCAAATCGGTAAGGAGCATTAAGGAATCTACTCCTGAAATCATTGTTGCACTATATGCTAACTACCTTGGATGCAAATCTAAAAAATAAATTAAATTAAAAATTTTTTTAAAAAGCATTGACAATCATGTAATTTGGGATGGAGAGATTATCCTGGAATTATCAAAGCAGGCCCAACATTATTACCACAAGGGTCTTTATAAAGTGAAAGAGGGAGGCAGAACAGAGAGTGCCCCAGTAATTGCTGGCTCTCAAAATAGAAGGGTATCATGAGCCAAGCAATGTGGACAGCCTGTTGATACTAGGAAAGGTAAAAAAAAAAAAAAAAAAAAAAAAAAAAAATTCTCTTCTAGACCTTCTAGAAAGGAATGCAATCCTGCCAACACCTTGACTTTTGCCAAGTGAGCCCTGTATTGAAAGGAACGTTAAGATAATGAATTTCTGTTGTTTTAGGCCACTACATTTAGGATAATTTGTTAGAGCAGCAATAGGAAACTAATAACGCTTATTCCATCATTGAACTAAGATGATCATCTGCTACTCTATCTACCTACAAAGGAAAGAGTGAATGCTCTATAGAGAATGATAACATCACCCAGAGCATTTACAATTTTTTATATAGAATGTACAGCATTAAATCAAATTGCTGGCCCACTAAAACAAAAGTAAAGAAGAAAGAAAGAATAAAAAACAAATAGAAATAGACACACAGATGAACTAAATATTGGTTTCATAAGATACTAAAAGTAGCAATAATATATTCATGAAGCCTGAGAAAAATATTCAAGAAACAGATGAAAAGGTGGCAATTTTCACCAAAGAAGAATCTATAAAAAACAAAACCAAATGAAATTTCTACAAGTGGAAAACACAATTGAAGAACTACACAAATAGGTTTAACAGCAGATTATACACAGTAGAAGATGAGCTTAAAAAACAGGAATATAGATCAATAGACAATATTCTACTTTTCTGTGAAGTGTATCCTTTCAGAAAATAATATGAGAGACATGAAGGACACAACAAAAGACTCTAACATATATGTAACTGAGTGTCAGAAGGAGAGAAAAAAGTAAAGCAGAAGCAGGAAATATTTAAAGAGGTAATAGCCAGGAATTTTACAAACTGATAAAAGACATACCCTGCAAACCCCACCGTATACTGAATGAAGAAACTACAAGCCTCAAACAGGATGAATAAAACGGAAACTACACCTACATACATGATAGTAAAATTGCTGAAATCAGTCAAAGAAAAAGAATCTTAAAAACAGCAGAGGAAAAAAAGATACATTATCCTCAAAAGAGCAACAAAAAGACTAATAAAACTTGTAACATAAATAATAAAGGCAGAAAAAGCAAACAAAAGACAATGAAATGACATTGTTCCAAAAAAAAAAAAAAAAAGCCAACTTACTATTCCATGCTTTGGGAAATAGCCTTCCAACATCAAAGAAAAACAAAGTCACTTTCAGACAAAAACTGAGATAACCCTTAGCCAGCAGATAAACCCTAAAAGAAATACCAAAGGATGCCTTCAAATTAAATGATATATGTGCTAGGAAGTATGTTGGTTTATCCGTACAAAACTATTACCTGAAAATAACCAATAAAACCTAGTCTCTTTATTATTATTAGTGTAATACATTGACTCAAAAATCCAAAGAGGTGGCTTCCCAACAAGCAGAAAACTGGGAATCAAAGTAAAACCATAAAGCAACAAGTTAACCATTAAAAAAAAAAAAAAAAAAAAAAAAGATCAAGAGGAAGTTTTGTTTATTTAAAAATGAACACAATTCTGGCTAGAACTACGAAAATTAAATGGTTAGCTCCATTGATTTTAATTTTGCATTAGTATACACACTTTGCACACATCTTGTCTAAAAGGGACTCTAAAATACATAAAGTTAAATCCTGTATACTAATTGTCTGAGTACCCTCTCTACTTACCGCCTTTCAATTGAACTGTTTTACCGTGTACTGCACTGCATTTTTTTATCAGTGAAAATTTTTATATTTAAATTTGAGTATGTCTGGGGCATCACAGAAAATATAAAAAATGTAAAGGGAAAACTAACTATATTTCATTAAAGAATCCTGACTTTTTTTTTTTTTTAAGTAATCTCTCTACCCAATGTGGGATTTGAACTTACAACCCTGAGATCAGAGTTGCATTCTCCACTGACTGAGCCAGTCAGGCACCCTTATTCAAAATACAAATTACTACAGGATTATAATCTAGCAACTCTTTCTGTGAGAATTCTTCATCTCTGGAATAGGAATAGTGATATACTCATTTAACTCACATTGCTTCTCATCTAACTTCCAGATCCTTCCAGAGGTATAATTCAAAGGAAATAGACTTCTGGTAATCTCAAATAAACATATATTTCCTCACAGTAGTTTTCTTCCATGACTTCTCAGTTTACTTATCCTTTGCTCTGACAGCATTTCAGTTGTAAATGTTTAAGGCATTGTGTCTTCCATTTTGTTTTTTTTTTCCTCCTCTTCTTTTGCTCACTCTACCTTCTTAAATACTACAAACATAAAATCTATAAATGGCTCTTTTTTAAGACCTTTACTGGTCTCCTTTTAAAAGTTAAGTGAAGTTTGCCCATCTATTTATAGTCTTTCATTATCCACAACACAGATGATTTTCTTTTTTTTTAATTTTTTTAATTTTTTTTTTCAATGTTTATTCATTTTTGGGACAGAGAGAGACAGAGCATGAACGGGGGAGGGGCAGAGAGAGAGGGAAACACAGAATCGGAAACAGGCTCCAGGCTCTGAGCCATCAGCCCAGAGCCCGACGCGGGGCTCGAACTCACGGACTGGGAGATCGTGACCTGAGCCGAAGTCGGACGCTCAACGGACTGCGCCACCCAGGTGCCCCACAGATGATTTTCATACATACAAGTAACATGTCTAATTCTTCATGCATTCTAGACACTCCCAACTGGTAGTTTATTTCCACATAGGAAAGCCAGCATCTTTAACTAAATCATCAAACTTCCTTTCAAGGATACAAAAGAGGAAAGGGAATTACCATTATTAAGTGGGTTCCTCCCTATCTACTTCTATGAAATACAGTATTATTCTTATTCATGGAGGCTGAGAAAAATTAAGAAACCTACCCAAAGGTCTCTCACTACCAATAAGTGAAAAAGAAGTCAAACAGATCATCTGCTTTTAGAGTTTATATACTTGATCCATATTCACTACCCTAAATAAGTGTTCTCAGTACAAATTATGCTTTGCCCTATCAACGGCACAGAAACTTCCAGTTAAATAGTGCAGGCTAGATACACCCATTTACCTCCATTTTCTCCAAAGTCCAATTAAAATGACAGGCAAAAAAAATTTTTTAAGCGCTAATCCACAAAGACAAAAAAGAGAAGCAATAACAACAGTAGCAACACAATTCTGGCAACTGAAAGGCAGATAAAAAGAACAGTAACTCACTTAGACCAGAGTCTAAGTCTTCAAAGTGCACTGGTAAAGCCAATTTGAAGCCAGAAGATTCACAATACAGAATCCCAAAATAGTTACTGAATATATGCTGAACAATGATCATGAGCAGCTTTCATGTGCTTACCGACCATATGTATATCTTATGTTTATCCAAATCTTTTGCCCATTTTTAATTAGGTTATTTGCTCTTATTGTTGAGTTGTAGAGTTCTTTATATTCTTTGGATACAAATCCCTTACGTGATTTGCAAATATTTCCTACCACTCTAAAGGTCGAAGGTTGTCGTTTCACATTCTTGATGTGTCCTTTGAAGCACGAAAGTTTTAAATGTTGATGAAATCAAATCTGTCAATTTTTTCTTTAGTTGCTTGTAGTTTAGGCATCATGTCTAAAAAACCATTGCTTAATTCAAGGCCACAAACATTTACTTCCATGTTTTCTAAGAATTTTATAGTTTTAGCTCTTATATTTAGGTCTGTGATCCATTTTGACCTAATTTTGCATATGATGCAATACAGGGGTCTAAATTCATTCTTTTATATGTAGGTATCCAGTTGTTCCAGCACCATTTGTTTTTTTTTGTTTTTGTTTTTGTTTTTTTAATTTTTTTTTCAACGTTTATTATTTATTTCTGGGACAGAGAGAGACAGAGCATGAACGGGCGAGGGGCAGAGAGAAAGGGAGGCACAGAATCGGAAACAGGCTCCAGGCTCTGAGCCATCAGCCCAGAGCACGGACTGCGAGATCGTGACCTGGCTGAAGTCGGACGCTTAACCGACTGCGCCACCCAGGCGCCCCTCCAGCACCATTTGTTTAAAAAGTTATTCTTTCTTCACTGATTATACTGGAGCCCTTGTCAAAACCTGGTTTACCATAAATGTAAGGGTCTCTGGACTCTCAATTCTATTCCATTGATCTATATATATCTTGCTTTAATGCTAATACCACACTGTCTTGATTACAATAGCTTTGTAGTGTTTCTTTCTTTTTTATTTATTTATTTATTTATTTATTTATTTATTTATTTATTTATGAGACAGACAGAGTATGAGCCAGAGCCAGGGAGGGACAGAGAGAGAGGGAGACACAGAATCTGAAACAAGCTCCAGCTCTGAGCTGTTAGCACAGAGCCCAACACGGGTCTCAAACTCACACACCACCAGATCATGACCTGAGCCAAAGTCAGACACATAACTGACTGAGCCACCCAGGTGCCCTAGCTTTGTAATGTTTTTAAACTGGGAAGTGAACCCTCCAATTTTGTTCTTCTTTTTCAAGATTGTTTTGTCTATTCTGGGTCACTTGCATTTCCATATGAATTTTAGGATCAGTTTACCAATCTTCACAGAAATTAGCTAAAATTTTGATAGAGGTTGTGTTTAGTCTGTAGATCAATTTGGGATATTGTAATCTTAATAATATTAAGCCTTCTGATCCATGAACATGGAATATCTTTCCATTTATTTAGGTCTTTAAGTTCTTTCAGTGATATTATATGGTTTTCAGTGTTTAGTCTTATACTTCGTTGGTTAAATTTATGTTCATGCATTTTATCCTTTTTTGATGCCACTGTCAAATGGAATGATTTTCTTTGCTAGTACACAGAAATACAAATGACTTTTGTACACTGACCTTACATCCTGCAGCCTTGATGAACTTACTAGTTTCAACTGATTTTGGTAGATTCCTTAAGATTTTCTATATACAAGATATATAATCTAAGAGTAAAGACAATTTTACTACCTTTTTTTTTTTAAGAGAGCATGTGTGAGCGGGGTAGGGGCAGCAGAGAGGGAAAGAGAATTTTAAGCAGGCTCCATGCCCAGCACAGGGCCCAAGACAGGGCTCGATCCCAAGATTGTGAGATCACGACCTGAGCTGAATCAAGAGTTGGATGCTTAACTGACTGAGCCACCCAGGTGTCCCACTATTTCTTTATTTATATAGATGCCTTTTATTTTTCTTTCCCACCAAATACTCTGGTTATAACCCCCACTACATTGTGGAACAGAAGTGGACAGACTTTTGTTCATGGCCGTAAGGGAAAACTTTTAGTCTTTCACCCTTAAGTATGATGTTAGCCAGGAATGTTTCATAGATATCCTTTACCAAGTTAAGGAAGTACTCTATTCATGCTTTATTATTTTCACCATGAAAGTATTTTCACCAGGAAAGTGTGTGGGATTGCCAAATGCTTTTTCTGTACCCATTAAAATGATTACAGAGGTGCCTGGGTGGCTCAGTTGAGTGAGCAGTCGACTCCATTTCGGCTCATGTCAAGATCCCAGGCTCGTGGGTTCAAGCCCCATATCAGGCTCTATGGTGAATGTGGAGCCTGCTTGAGATTCTCTCTCCCTCTCCCCCTCTGCCTCTCTCCCTCACTCACACTCTCACTCTCTCTCGCTCAAATAAAAAAAAAAAAAAAATACATAGTTTTTGCTCTTTATTCTACTAATGTGGTATATTACATTCACTGATTTTTGCATTCCTGGATAAATCTTACTTGGTCATGATATACAATCCTTTTTATATATTGCTATATTGGGTTTGCCAATATTTTATTAAGGACTTTTATAACTATTTATAAGGGATATCAGTCTGTTGTTTTCTTGTGGTATCTTTGGCTTTGGTAGCAGGGTAATACTAGACTCACAGAATTACTTGGTCTGAGTGACACCTCCTCTTCTATTTCATTTAAAAAGTTGGGGGCGCCTGGGTGGCGCAGTCGGTTAAGCGTCCGACTTCAGCCAGGTCACGATCTCGCGGTCCGTGAGTTCGAGCCCCGCGTCAGGCTCTGGGCTGATGGCTCAGAGCCTGGAGCCTGTTTCCGATTCTGTGTCTCCCTCTCTCTCTGCCCCTCGCCCGTTCATGCTCTGTCTCTCTCTGTCCCAAAAATAAATAAACGTTGAAAAAAAAAAATTAAAAAAAAAAAAAGTTTGTAAAAGAGTATTGTTAGTCACCTTTAAACACTTGGAAGAATTCTTTGGTAAGGCCATCTTGGCCTGGGCTTTTCCTTTGGGGAAGCTTTTTGATTAATAATTCAATCTCTCTCTCTCTCTCTCTCTCTCTCTCTCTCTCTCTAACTCTATTTAGATTTTCTATTTCTTCTTGAGTTGGTTTCAGTAGATTGCATCTTTCTAGGAATATATCCATTTCATCTAGCTTAACTTGTTAACTTGTTAGAATTATTTACAGTGTTCTCTTATAACCCTTTCTGTTTCTGTAGGACAAAGCAATAGCCTCCCTTTCGTTCCTGAATCTAGCAGTTTGAGTCTTCTTTTTTCTTGGTCAGTCTAACTAAAGACTTGTCAATTTTACTGATCTTTTTGAAAAACTAACTTTTGGTTTCATGACTTTTTCTATTGTTCTTTGAGTCTCAACTTTCATTTATTTCTGCTCTAGTCTTCTTTATTTCCTCCATCTGCTTTGAAATCAGTTTGCTCGAGATGGATGGTTTGATCACAGGTATTTACAGGTATAAATGTCCCTCTAGGCACTGCTTTAGCTGCATCCCATAAGCTTTGGTATGTGGTTTTATTTTCATTTGTCTAAAGTATTTCCTAATTTCCTTTATGATCTCTTCTCAAATCCACTGGTTATTTTGGAGGATGTTACTTAATTTCCACATATTTGTGAATTTTTCAGATTTTCTTCTGTTACTGATTTCTAATTTCATTTCATTGTGGTCAAAGAACATATTTTGTATGGTTTCAAAACTTTCAAATTTACTGAAGCTTGTTTAATAGCCTAACATATAGCCTATACTGGAAAATGTTTCACGTGTACTTGAGAAGAACGGGAATTCTGCTTTTGTTGCATGACATGTTCTATAAATATCTATTAATTACATCTATTATAATTATACCTATTATATAGCCATTTATTATATATCTATTATTATCTTGTTTGTTTATACTGTTGTTCACATCTTCTATTTCCTTGTTGATCTTCTGCTTAGTTGTTCTACCCATTATTGAAAGTATTTAGAGGTGCCTGGGTGGCTCAGTCCATTAAGTGTCCAACCTTGATCTTGGCTTAGGTCATAATTTCACAATTCGTGCATTCAAGTCCCACATCGGGCTCTGCACTGGCAGCATAGAGCCTGCTTGCGATTCTGTCTCCCTCTCTCTCTCTCTCAAAAATAAAATAAACATTAAAAAAATATATATTTATGTCTCCAACTCTCTATTTGTTCCTTCAATTCTGTCAATTTTTGCTTTAGGTATTTTGGTGCTCTGCTAAATGCATGTTTGTAGGTGTTATGTCTTCCTGATGGATCGACTATTTTATTATTATAAAAGGTCCTTTATCTTTAGTAATTTTTGTCTTAAGATATATTTTAGCTGACATTAGTATAGTCATTCCAGCTGTCTTTTGAGTATTGTTTGAATGAGTTATCTTTTTTGTCCCTTTACTTCCAATCTTTTTGCACCTTTGAATCTAAAGTATGCTTTTGTTCTAACTTTTTCAAACATGTATTTTTGAGAGACAGAGAGAGACAAAGCATGAGCAGGGGAGGGGCAGAGAGAGACAGAGCCACAGAATCCAAAGCAGGCTGCAGGCTCTGAGCTGTCAGCACAGAGCCCAAGGCAGGGCTCAAACCATCGAACAATGAGATCATCAAATCATGAGTCGGGGGCTTAACCGAACTGAGCCACCCAGGCACCTCTAAAGTATGCTTCTTATATGAGTTTGAGCCTCACATTGGGTGTGATTACTTAAAAATAAATAAATAAAAATAAACGGTTGTTAAAGAAAAACTAAAGTATGTTTCTTGTAAACAGATATAGTTGGATCATCACTGAAATTTTATATAAGAAAAAGTTTTAAAGAAATTAGGCCAAAATGCATTAAAAAGGCATACCCTCTTCTGAAATTGAAGAAACTACTGCAAAGACAAAATATTCAAGAGCAGTCAGTAAATTTCTGAAAAAAAAAAAAAAAATTATGGTAAACTTGTCCCACCAGATATCATAACAGACTATAAAGTATTGTAAATATTGACATTTGAAAAATAGATAAATACATTAGTGAAAAGGAGTAGAATACAGAAAAATACATATGTATGTATGTAATATTAAATCAAGAGGGAGAAAATTATTCAATAAAAGGTGTTAGGACAAGTGGCTTCCATTAGGAAGGAAAGAAAAGTAGATGATCTCTCAAAATTAAAATCCAGTTGCATTACATAAAACTAAAAATTACTATAAAATGATAGAAAAATATCCTATAAATAATAATGGGATAGGGGAGACTTTTCTAGGCAATACACAAAAGTCAGTTTTTAAATTTCTGTATGATAACAAACATCATAAACATACTTAATGCAAATTTAATTAATGCAGCTAATTAATGCCTGTAACTTGAGAGAGAGCACAAGAGTGAATTCACTTCCAGGTCCACCATTTGAAAATCTACCTTTAAGAAAGTGAATTTACGGGCATCTGGGTGGCTCAGGAGTTTAGGTGTCCAACTCTCGATCTCAGCTCAGGTCACGAGAGTGTGGAGCCTGCTTGCAATTCTCTCTCCCTCTCTTCAGAACCCTCCCCCACTCGCACCTGCATGCATGAGCTTTCTCTCTTTCAAAATAAATAAACATTTTTTTAAAAAGTGAATTTAACTTCTCAAAAGATTGAGTTTGGGATTTTTTTATTTTAAAAATGAGGATAATTCCTACCTCACAATATATTTTAACATTCAGTGAGAGAATAGCTATAAAAGCATGAAATCTGGCATATTATAGAAGCTTGTTCTTCCTTAGTTCAACTTAAGTTGGTATTACATCAAATGAAGAATTACAACCTGCAATGGGGAACAGCAGGATTCCTGTATTTTGGTTCATGATAAAACTACTTTATAATTAATTCCATTCTATTGTGTCTGAAAGAAAACACATTTCCCCTCATCCCTCGCCCACTATATTTGCCTTGTGTAAAGTGTCAGTTGTTAAGAGTGGATCTGTTTCAAAGATGGAAGGTAAAGTGGCAATGCAGCCAGGATTGGCATTAGTTTAAGAGCAAAACATAACTAATACATATATAATTACATCTTATGTCAATGTCTTTCACCCATTAAAACCTTTCTCCACAAAACATCTTTTTTAAGATGGTTTTCCTAAGTTCTTCCAACAAGGATCATATCTGAAATAGAAACTACAAATGGAAAATCTTCAGAATGGTGCACAATAAACA
This sequence comes from Puma concolor, assembly GCF_028749965.1. Classification (NCBI taxonomy): domain Eukaryota; kingdom Metazoa; phylum Chordata; class Mammalia; order Carnivora; family Felidae; genus Puma; species Puma concolor. Next base: position 86,515,074 of record NC_141675.1, read on the forward strand.
CCGGCTAGGATAAAACATAAATGTATCAGGTAAAGACTAAAGTTTTAAAGACTTGCTAATGCCAATATTTTTACATTTGAACACTGGTTAGAACAAAAATGCTTCAGAATTCAGAAAGCGCAAATTCATTCAACTTTTTGTTTCAAACAAAATATTCACTTCCTGCATGAACCATAATATGTTTAAGTAAAGGAAAAGCACAATTTTTATTAAAATTTTAAAGAGCAACTACACAAAAATTTAGGGTCCAAACAAATTCAAACTTCTTCAAGATATGTTGGTCAAAATGGAAAATTCCCACTTAAAAAAAAAAGTACACTTAAACGCGTACTTTCTTGTAGAGTTTTAGATGAACAAGATTTTGACCTTTAGACTGGTTTTTAAAAAACTAAAAAGGGAATTTTTATTTACACAAAATTACACAATGAAATGTGCCCTCCAATCTAAAAACAAAACCAAAAAAATGCGCTTTGGAATGTAAAAGTAACCATTGGCTTTGGCTCTATTCAAATTACTAAAGACAACGTTGCAATAGTAACATCCTCTCCCTACTTCAACCAATCCCCCCACTATTTTCCTTATCAACTTAGCAAGAAAATTAATGTTTACACTTGAACACTGATGACATTTTTCTTCAGCAAGATCTGCCTTCTGCATCAATTCTATAGCATCCCAGGTAGTTATGTCTCCACGCCAGACTTAAATGCCATAAGGTTCGTTTGTGAAGGTGCGCCTGGATGGCTCAGTCAGTTAACAATCCGACTTCGATTCAGTTGTGATCTCCCAGTTCATGGGTTCAAGCTCCACATCAGGCTCTCTGCTGTCAGGGCGGACCCTGCTTCAGATCCTCTGCCCCCCACCCGAGCTCATGCTCTTGCTCTCTCTCTCAAAAATAAACATTAAAAAAAATGTATATTTTTTTAAGATTCACTTGTGAAGGAAAATAAAAGTAAGAATCAGTTTTAAAAAAAACAACACAACAGATCAGGACACTACAAGGAATAAATAGTGTAGCTGCCTTACTATAAGAAAACAAAAATGAAAGAAAAGAAGCCCAGCCCTCACAAACCTAATATGAAAGATTCAATATATCACCCACAACATGCACAATACTCTTAAAAGTCAAGTTTCTCTTATACATAAAGCATATGAGTAAAAGACTCTAAAATATTCTTTTCAAATGCTATACAAACTTCATACTAATGGGGTTATAGAAAGACTGGAAAAATTAGGAATGCGGATGATGAGACTTTTACTTCTCAGCGTACTTCCCTCTTTTGCAAATCTAATCTAGTTCCAAAAATGTATACCAGATATTGGAGTTCTTTGAATCTTGATTTCTCTTCCCAATTTGCAGCCAACAATAACTGGAATACTGGAAGCAACTCTTGAAAAATCTCTAATATTTAATTAAAATTGAACAGACATTATATTCAAGTTTAACAAAATTCACTATAATATTCCATACAACTTAATCAGTATCTTCTCCTCTTATTTTATATTCTTTGATTTCAAAAACAGAGACGTCACATGGTCTATGAACAAAACCAGTGGCTGCAAGTATTTCCATGTCACTTCTCTCAACTTTTTTTAAAACATCGAACTTAAAATGTGAAATAAATTGAGCACACAGCCACATTCTCCAGAAGGAAAACGCTGTTACTTCATTAAAAAAAAAAAAAAAAAAAAAGTTGGGGCACCTGGGTGTCTCAGTCTGCTAAGCTTCCAATTGTTGATTTCTGCTCAGCTCATGATCTTGTGGTTGGAGGGATCCAGCCACACTTGGAGGCCTGCACTGACAGCAAGGAGCCTGCTTGGGATTCTCTCTCCCGCCCCCCCTTCCCCTCCCCCGCTTGTGTGCTCATGCTCTCTCGCTCTGTCTCAAAATAAATAAACTTAAAAAAAAAAAAGGCTGAGTCATATAAATAAAATTCACACAAAGCAGAGTATTCTGAGGTACACTTCAAAAATTACTTCATTCGCCACAGTCTGGACTGTAACCTACAGAGCTGTCCTAAGCAACCCATGTGTGTCTCCTCCTGGACCTTTATTCACACAGAGCATAAAACTTTTAAAAACTAATACCAACAATAGCAATCAAACCAGATGCAGCTTTTTACAAGCAACAGCCCTAGCCCTAAGCTCCAAATAAAATTAACACTCCTCCCCCGCCAAAAAAAAAGCAAAAGTCAAAACAAAAACACGTTCTTAAATTTTCTCTTAGACGTAGGAGTTCCTTAGTTTTACAATTCTTTTTCTTTGCTTTTCACTGAAAAGAGAATGGGAAATCAGTGATAAGAACGAACAGTGAGTTCCCAGGAGAAGGATACAAGAATTTACAATGAGGCTTGGCCTAGAGATCATAGGACACACACACACCAATGCTCAGGGAGCGCTTTCAAGAAATGTCAGTGTCTAACTCAAGTCTATGGCCGCATTTTTTTTTTTTAAGGCCTAAGGACAGCCTTATAAATGGCCATAAAATACAATCTATCAAAACTATTCTCCAAAAACAATTAAGAGTGTCCTAGGATGCCCGGAACGTCAAGAACAAGTACTTTGGACGCCCTCGGGACTGCCGCCTCTCACATGGGAAGCAGGCCAGCCCATGTGAATCGGAGTGCCACCACGTCGGTTTACGTGACAGATCCACTGGGAGCATCCGAGTGTGATCCGGGGCCCTCCCGGACGGACGCTGCTGGAAGAGGAACACACATGCAATCTTCAGGGCCCTCCTACTTCCGTTCTCAAAACAGAAATGCACTGTTTCTCTTAGTCCTCAGCCCTCAGCCCAGTACCTCTCGACAGCGGGGAGAGCTCAAGTGGAAAGAAAAGCAGACCGTCTCGCGTCAGGGTGCATAGAATGCGGGTTGGTCAAAGCCCTCCCGCCCCCAACTCCGGTGCAAATCCACCGCCAGCGCCTCCCGGAGCGCCCCCCTGGCAGGGGACACGCAAGCAGCAGCAGTCCCAGTTCGCCCCACTCCTTCCTCCCCGGAGTAAGGGCGAGCGGAAAAGCGCAAAGAGGAACTAAGTGAACTGCAAGAGGGTGCCCTGCAAGCTCCTCAAAGAGGGGGTGGGGTGGGAGTGGAAACGAAGAAGGAGCGGAAGGAAGGGGAAAAGAGCAGCAAGAGGAAGGGGACGAGAGCGCGCGCCCGCAAAGGGCACGAGTCTCCGGGGACGCGGCTGCACCCTGGTTCCTCGAAGCGGACGGTGCTCCCGGCGTCTGGGGCGCTCCTCCCCAGGGCAGAGGGTGAGGAAGCGGGACGAGGGGGCGACGTCCCCCTCCCGGCCCAGCCTCAGCCCTCAGCAAGGGTCGGTTGGGGCTGCAGTGCCCTCGCCGGGTCCGAGCTGCGACAACGGCCGCTGGCCTCGTCGGAAGGCGCGGACTGCAGGGCCCTCGGCGCGCTCAGCGGGCCTGCTTTCACGCCCCCACCCCCGGGGGAGGCAGCTCCGGGGTGACGGCCTCTGGGCGGCCTCGCCGGTTACCTGAAGCGGGGCGAGTCCTTCAGACACTCTTCGAAATCCACCGTCATCTTCATCCTGCCTCCGCCTCGCCTCGCAGGCGGCGCGAGAAGAGCCGAGGGAGCCGCGGGAGCGGCTGCGCTGGGGACAGACAGCTACGGCTGGCGCACGGCCGCGACTAGCGCTGCGCGGAGCTGCGGAGGGCGCCTCGCCCGCTGGTCATAGCAGCCGCGAAGACGGTGGCGGCAGCGGCGGCTCGTCAGGCCCCAGTCCGGCCCCTCTTCCTCCCGCCCCCAGCTGAGCGGCGGCCACAGGGAAACCGCCCGGGAGTGACAGCCTCCGCCAGCCAGCCACGAAGCCGGCGGCCAATGGGAGGGGCTTCCGGAAGCACCGCCTGCGGGCGCTCCGGCAACACACCTGAGCGACGGCAGCTCTAGCCAATGAACAGCGCGACCGTGGGTGCCTCCTTGCCACAAGCGTCCCCGAGGGCCAACCGGGAGGCGCAGGAGTCGTTAGGCGGGACGCACCGGTTGCTGGGAGGCCAGCGGCTGAGGCTCCTTGGGAAGGAAGTCACGTGGCTGCGCGCCGCGCTTCCCTCGGAGCCTCCGCCTCTTCTCCGGCTTCTCAGCCCCGCCCTGCTGAGCTGCCAACGCGGAGAAGCCGCCGCCTGCAGGTCTGAGGAAGGAGAGTTGCTTTTCAAGGCAGCTTTGGCAGAAATCTGTAGAGGCTGGGAGTAGAATTACCGAAGGAAGAGATAGGCTAAGCCACCACTTTCTTTCCGTTTAGAGAAACTGAGGTCAGGAGAGGAGCGAGGGTAGCTTTAATGATAAAATCCGTCTTTCACTAACTAACTTCACCTTGTAATAACTTGGAAATATCTCCCACGTATATCTTCTCATATAACTAAGAGACTACTTCCTGAAGGAGCTGGCATTTGGGGTGAGCATCGAAAGGTTCAGAAGGATTCCGATAGGGAGAAGTAGGTCGTTTCGTATGGAGAAAAGCTTTCAAAACCGCTGAACACATTTCTCCTTACTGACACTTTTCTCTCAGTAGCTTTCACCAGTTCAAAGATGATAGGGTTCTGAAAATCAGGCTCACTTCCTCCAACTTGCAACACCTGCCCACCGATCCACGATTGATTTGGAGCCGTGCAAGATATACATCGCCTGATCCAACCAGGCAGGTATTTCTGATTTTAAAATGCCATTGACTGGGGAAAAAAAGGATACATTATATTTAAATGTAACCCAACCTAAAAAGTATAAGTGTATCCATGAAAATGCAACAAAAAGAGACACCTGGGTGGTTCAGTGGGTTGAGTGTCCAGCTTCGGCTCAGGTCATTGATTTCAGGGTTCCTGGGTTCCAGCTCCACCTTGTGCTCTGTGCTGACAGCGCAGAGCCTGCTTGGGATTCTGTCCCCTTATCTCTCTGCCCCCCCCCAAAAAAAATGAATAAACATTTAAAAAAAATTTTTTAATGCAACATAAATGTTGTAAAAGCATAGTGGCTGTGAGCGAGAGTCTGAAGGCAAACTTCCTGGATTTATCTCCTGTCCTTCTTATACTGCCAAATGAAGGTAACACCACTGATCTGATAGAGTTGCCCTGAAGCTGAAATAAGAACTCTAAAGACAAAATCCAGTGCCACATAGTAACCATTCAGTAAATGTTGGCTATTATCATAATTGTACCACTTTCTTCTTCGGTGCCTTAATCAAAGTTTAAATGTAAGCCTTCTCACTTCCACTGCCTGAAGTCTTATATAACCATTTTGACCATCTGGCTAAGTGTAGCGTGATGGCATGATGTTTTACATAACCCATGGTTGTATCTTGATCTCCTTGGCACCTTTAGAAATAATATACAAGCACTGTGTATGTTTCTTCTTTGGTTATAAACGTGATTTCTTTTTTACTTTATTTTTTTATGTTAATTCTAGTTAGTTAACATACAGTGTTATATTAGTTTCAGGTATTCAATACAGTAATTCAAAACTTCTATACATCACCCTGTGGTCATCAGGACAAGTGCATTCCTTAATCCCATCTATTTCACCCATCCCCCCCCCCAACCATGATCAGTTCTGTATAATTAAGAATCTGTTTCTTAATTTGTCTCTCTTATTTTTTTCCCTTTGCTTGTTTGTTTTGTTTCTCAAATTCCACATGAGTGAAATCATATGGTAACTTGGTCTCTTTTTTTAAATTGAATTGCAAATCCCTGGAATCTACACAGCTTCTTTTGATAACTGGAAACTAATGACAGTTAAATGTTCAGTGTCCTCAGACACTTCAGTTGGTCAAACCAACCTCTTCTAGATTTGTAACTTCTGTGTCAAATTTAGAAAGAGAGGTGGCCATTTCTACATTTAACTGTATTCCTGATGCATGGCAACTAATCTGTGTATATAATAACTTACTGTTTCAATGCTTCAATGCAATGTAACCTTTTGGAAGAGGCCTAAGTGACACTTTGGGATTCAAATTAAAATTCAGCTGCATGGCACCATCAATGAAAATTACTAAGCTAATTATCAAAAATTAACATTTTCCTTCTGTAGACAGCTAAATTTATGTATACCCAGTTAGTGATAACACTGTCAAAAAATTTTTTCTGCCCTGTGGCAAAGCAAGCATTTGGGGTTGTCAGTTATAGAGTATGTCCTAAATTAAGAAATATTAAAAGTGGGTTAGGGTGGGAAGTAAGTCTTAGAAGTAACATAATACTATGATTCTTAAAATAATGAAAACCAAGGCCCCAAGGTATAGAAATAACTTGCTGGGTGACTCAAGGTAAACACAGGCCCCCTGTCACCAGACTAACTGCGAACTTCCCGCTCTCCCCTTTAGAATTTGACCTTTACAGGTGCAGCTCTGTGAAACATTTCCTTTTCATCCATTTCATGTTAAAGATGCAGGGGCGCCTGGGTAGCACAGTTGGTTAGGCGTCCAACTCTTGACCTCAGTTCAGGTCTTGATCTGAGTCATGACTTCAAGCCCCAAGTCAGGCTCCACACTGGGCATGAAGCCTACTTAAATTTAAAAAAAGGGGGAAGGGAGGGAAGGGGACGCCTGGGTGGCCTAGTGGGTCTGGTGCCAGGATTCCTGGGTTGGATCCTCCACCCTCGCATAGGGCTCTGTGCTGACAGCTGGGAACCTGGAACCTGCTTCAGTTTCTGTAGGTCTCTGTCTGTCTCTCTCTCAAAAATAAATAAATAAAAATTAATAATAACAATAAAGTGTGCAGCTCCAATGCCACCTCTTTCAGGAAGTTTTCTCCGTTTGCTGAATACAGTCCTCTCTTTTCAACACACAGTGAAAATTAGTTAGTAATGAATATTGATGATCGAGCCTTAAATCTCTCAGAAATTTCTTTTCCCCAGACTTCCCAGTTCCTTCTTCCAAAGTCTCTGGAACCCTGTATCCCCATAGCCCTTCCCAGGATGCTTTTGATTTCCTCTGAGGATAATTTTAACTATAACGTCCTCTTGAGCAGAAGTTGTTCACTACACCTTCCCCAATCCTCCCAGGCCAGGATACACAGTCAATAAGGATCTAACTCTTGACAACTTAGAATTTACATTCCACATTCATACCAGAATTTCTTGTTTGGGGCTAATGTCATCTAGGTACACCACTATCTTACTGTCCTCATTGCTGTTCTCTACCGATTTCCCACTAACTTCCTGCCTTCTCCTGGCTAATTGCATTGCAGATTATCTTAAGAACAGGGAGTTATGATGAGGGTAACTATGGGCAGGTACTGAAACTGGGAAGCCCATGAACCCAGACATCTCTGGAAACTGGTTTCCCTCTCTTGGTGGCTATATCCTCTCTCTCTTTTCTCACCTGCTGCCCAACTCCTACCAAGTAGTTCTCTCTTCGTGGGTTCTGTTCCCTATGGGCCTGGCTTGCATATAATCCCTCATTGCTACAGATTCCTTCAACAAGTTGGTTGTCAGATGGTTACAGGGGCCGAGCACATGATATAAGTGAATGAAATTTGCCGGTGTAAGCAGTATAGGGGGATGGCACCCATGGTGAAGAGGGAAGATAGTGCATTGTGTACTGCTCAGCTCCAGTCTGTTTTTGCCATATCAGGCCTTCAGATTTTATAAGAGAAGCCAAATAGCCAGATTTTAATGTGAAACTTCCCCAATTTTCAGATGTTGGCAACACTTTCAAAATATTAGAAAACATTGCACAGGTCACAAAAATAAGTTTCAGGGCCACTCTGCAGCTCCTATATATTTTTTGACAATTCTTGATGTATCCTTTCAACCTATGCTCCTGGAGCTTATCGCTTTATCTGTTTCCTAATTCCCACATCCCAGGAGAAAATCAGATCAACCCAGCTCATCTTTTCATCACAAGTCACACAGGTCCCCAGCTGGCAGATAGGAGGGTAGGATTACCCAATTTAATCATTTGTACAGGAATGGGGGTCAGGATGGTCGCTGCAGGACAGCTGCCCAGTAGACAAGGCAATCTCCCTAAGCGAAGGTATTAGTGATTTGGTCCCATATAACACAGCTAGTAAGCTCTCATGTTTGGCCTCTGACTCAGTCTGCCACCCCAACTCCTGCCACCAGCTAAGGTGATTTCAACATTCATTCTTTCTTTCTTCATTTAATAACATCCATAGGGGCGCCTGGGTGGTTCAGTTGGTTAAGTGTCTGACTTTGGCTCAGGTCATGACCTCACAGTTCATCAGTTCAAGCCCCGTGTTGGCTGTCTGCTGTCAACACAGAACTAGCTTTAGATCTTCTGTCCCTCTCTCCCTCTGCCCCTCCCCCACTGGTTCGTGTTCTCTCTCTCTCCTTCTCCCTCCCCCCCCTCAATAAATAAATAAACTTTAAAAATAATATCCATTAAGCACGTATGCTGGCCAGACACCCTGGCAGGCTCTGAAGTTTACTGGTGAAATAAACAGTGTTTCCCCTCTAGAGCTCAGAAAGCTACTCCTACTCTGACAGTCATTTATCCCAGAAAAGGAAATAAGGGTTCTCCTATCTTGCAGACATAAGGAATCTTAAAAAAGTAAGATCCAAGAGAAGGTAAGGTTTTCCAAGGACCTTTAAGTCACAGGAAACTGCGTGAGGAAAGCAGAGGTAAACAGAGGAAAGCAGAGGTAAACAGTGACCGATACAAAGGATTTTGTCTGCCACTCCAAGGATTTCTGATCTTAAGGCAGTGGGAAACTTTGGAAGAATTTAAGCCTGGAGTGATGAGAATCAATTTGAATTTTAAAGGAGAGTGCGTCAAGGGGGCGGGGCTATCAGGACTGAGCCAAAACACTGTTAGCAGTTCAGAGATTTTCAACCAAGGTATTTACAATCAAAAGATGTTTAGGAAACAAAATCAAAAGGATCTGATGCTAAACTAAATGTGAGGGAGGAAAAAAAAAATACTAAATTCTTAGGGTGATTCCAATTTCAAGTTAGAGTGACTGGTGGGAGGTGGTACTATTCACAGAAGAAAGTTTCTCTCTTTGCCTCAAAATATGTGACTTAAGACAGTCCTTAAATGTTCCCACCTTAAACCTTGTCTCACCCAGAACATTCCTTACACAAGCTTGACCTCAAATGTCTCCTGCTGTCTCACTCCCATACATTCACTTCACACTCCCAACCCCCCCTCCCCCCCCCCCCCAGGACGCTTCTTATCTCCTAGGCTGTTGGCATTCACCTGTATTGCCTTCCCACTACCACATCAACAACTCCATTTACAGTGCCCCTGAACCTCTTACCAGGTCCTCCCTGACACTGTCACACACCCAGCACTGGATCAATCCAAACATTTCCTTCATGTTTCCCCCTCCTAGTTGCTGAGCAATACTAGAGACCATTTATATCTTAAAGCAAAAAAAAGAAAGAAAGAAGGAGGAGAAAGAAGAAGAAGAAGAAGAAGAAGAAGAAGAAGAAGAAGAAGAAGGAAGAAGAAGAAGAAGAAGAAGAAGAAGAAGAAGAAGAAGAAGAAGAAGAAGGAAATTTTTAAAAGGGTGCCTGGGTGATTCAGTTGCTTAAGCGTCTGACTCTGGATTTCCGCTCAGGTTATGAAGAACTCAGTATTCGTGGGATCAAGCCCTGCGCCATAGGGCTCTGTGCTGACAGCTAGAAGCCTGCTTGGGACTCTCTCTTTCTCTCTCTCTCTGCCCCTCCCTTGCTCTCACATCCACTCTCATGCACACGCTCTCTCAATCTCAAAATAAACAAACTAATAAACTTTATGTATACAGGGGCATCTAGGTGGCTTAGTCAGGTAAGCTACTGACTTTGGCTCGGGTCATGATCTCACATTCGTGAGTTTGAGCCCCTCATCAGGCTCTCTGCTGTCAGTGTGGAGCCTGCTTCAGATCTTCTCTCTCCCTCTCTCTGCCCTCCCCCACTTGTGCTCTCTCTCTCTCTCTCAAAAATAAATGAACATATATGCATATATACATTATATGTATATAGGAGCCATTGGAAAAATTGTAAGCCAGGGAGTGTGATGTGATCTGATTTGTGTTTTAAAGGACGTTGGGCAGAATCACTGGGTTCTACTCATGAAACCAATACTACACTGTATTAACTAACTTGAATTTAAATAAATAAATTTAAAATTTTAAAAAATAATAAAGGGGGCTGGGCAGGCAAGAGGTGAAAGGCTTTTGGGGCTGAGACTACTTTACTGCATTCAGTGATGCAAGACCTGGACACTACCTACTTGGGCTTTCCGACTGTTTTTGTATTATTTACCTGTGGCCAGATCCCTGGCCCACTGGCACAATGGCTACTCCTAACCTTGCCATCCAAGCTGTGGCCCACCCCCCTCATAAACTGTGGATAATTTTGACTCTTCCCACAGGAAGTAGGAATCATTCGGTGGGAACACTCTTCCTAGCCCTGACCCACGTACTCCCCCACATTCTCATCTTCTTTACTTCTTACCCACCTACCTCAAAGGAAAGCACACTTCTTCCTTGTGCTCCCAAACTTATCCCTTCCATTCTTCTCTGAGAATGGCTCTATCAATTATCTTTCCTCTGCATCCTCAACCTCTCTCTCAAATGACCTTTCTTTTCTCTTTGAAGAAAAAAGCATACACCCCCTGTATCAGGAAGGGTGTGTGTGTGAGAGAGAGACAGAGAGACAGAGACCGAGACAGAGACAGAGACAGATTATCTGAGTAGGGCAAAAATAAAGAGTTCATGATAAGATAGGATGGTTTTACCCCAAGCCCAGATGATAGGCTCTCCATGGACCTTGAGAGGGATTTGGAACCAGAACCTATAAAGTCTGGATGCTCTTTCTCTTCCATCCTTTCCACACATGGCTTGCTCTTCTGTACACCGATAGCTTATTTCATCTGATTGTCTGGGCCTAGATCTCAAGATCAACCAACTGAAGAGAAAGGGTTTTCTCTCATTACCCAAATCATAAATTTCTTTTTTTTATGTTTATATTTTAAGAGAGAGAGAGAGAGGCAGAGAGAGGGAGACAGAGGATCTGAAGCAAGTTCCACACTGACAGTAGAGAGCCCGATGCAGGGCTCGAGCTCACAAACTGCAAGATCATGACCTGAGCCACCCAGGCGCCCCCCAAATTATAAATTTCTTGAGGAAATATTGGCCTAGCTTGAATGATGCACTCCCATCAAGGGCGAATCAACTTGTACATACAGCAAGAGGGCAGTATGTACAAACATGGCTTCCAGAAGCCCACTCCTATGACCATGTGTAGGGGATCAGTTAGCAAAAAAGGGAGACATGTGAATTGGACAAATTCCCCTTTAGCTATGGCCAAATCTCCCTCCATTGCTTTTTTTTTTTTAATGTTTATTTATTTTGAGAGAGAGAGAACAAGTATAGGGGAAAGGCAGAAAGAGAGGGAGAGAGAGAATCCCAAGCAGTTTCCACGCATCTCCCCGATGCGGGCTTCAAATCCAGGAACTGTGAGATCATGACCTGAGACAAAATCAACAGTTGGATACTTAACCAACTGAGCCGCCCAGGCACCCCTCCATTGCCTTCTATCTAATACTCTTAAGCGCACGGTCTCCCCATTTTCTCCTCCTATCCATTCTGCTAGGCACTGCATTCTCTTTTCCACTCCCTGCCCACCCCCATCAACTGTTTTCAATGGGTCACTTTCCAACTGACAAAGCAAAGGACACTTTTCAGTACTTGTTTTTCCTGACATCACTTTAGCACTTGACAGTGTTCACAACTCTTTTCACCTTGGAAACACACAGCACTCTTCTGCTTGTAATCCTTCACCAGTTTATCATTGCCTAAAGCTTTCGTTTGTAAAGTTTCCTTAATCATGGAAACTTTTGTTTAAAAGAAAAAGTCTTTCTAAATTAAAAAATAAAAATTAATTTAAAAAAAGAAAGAAAGAAAAAGTCTTTCACCCATGCTCACCATTAATGGATAATAGTGGAGCTGGTGTGGTTGAGATGGATGGGAGACGCAGAGCCCTGCCCGCCTGACTTCACTCCCCACCCAGATGACTCACTTTTAGACTCCAAGGGGTGCTTATAGCTCTACTGAGAAATATATGATTTGAAAACCACAGATCTGTAAGATAAATTCCAAATTTCTTTATTTTATACGTAAGTTTCCTTCAATATCTAGCACCTACCAAACTTCCCTATTTTCTTTGCTGCCAGTCTGTCCACTCCAAATGGGTTCATCCATCCACAAAGGAATTCTCTCAGCCACTTCAGTGTGCTTCTTTCTCAGCCCCACCTTGGTGCGTGCCTGGGGAGCTTCTATTATTTAAAACTTGGCTAACTGGAATCTCCTCAGGTACTCCCTCCTCACAGTGACAGGACTTCTCCTTTGTGCTCTGGCTATTCATCATCTGTTGTATATAACTACTAGAATAGAGTTCAGTATAATTTGAGATTTTCATACCCATATTCTCTTCACACCTGGAGCTTCTGCATAGCGGCATTATCTTCATCTTTGTAGCTCTAGAACCCCCATGGCTGGCACTTAAGTATCTGATAAAGGTTGAAGAAATTGATGTATTTCTCTCCCAAAGTGGTCTTTTCCTTCTTCAAACCCCCGTGATTACTTGTGTACATGTATATCTCCAACAGATTATGAGCCCCAGAGAATGATCCTTGTTTGTTGGGGTGATTTAAGGATTCTATAAGATACACATCACAGTGCCTAATGATGCCTGACGCAGCATTTTTCCTCCTGGCTGTATAACAGAATCCCCTAGAGAGTTTCTGTGTGTTTGTTTTAATATAGATCCATGGGCCTTACTTACTAAATCATATTTTCCAGAGGGGGTGCTGGGCACACGTCCCACAGATGATTCTGATGCACAGCCTTCATAACTGAATCTCAATAAATGCTCGCTGCTGTTCATTTTGTAACTCCGGGATCTGGCACAGAGACTAGCAATGTAGTAGGGGCTCACTAAATATAGATTGAATTGAAATAGAAATATATAATGTTTTCAACGTTTAGAACATAACATTTCTTACATCTAACAAGCCAAGGGTTTGAGGTGAAAAGGTGGATTTAGGCTAAAGGGGCCCAGACCACAACTTCTTGAATTTTGTACCTCTTACTCCCTTTTTGTTCTGTTTTGATTTGTATCCCTAAATAACATATTTTTTTTACTTTTGTATAATTTTTAATTATACATATATTCTCCTGTAACTTTTTCTTTTTTTAGCTCAAAATCATGTTTATGAAATTTACCCATATTGATGTCTGTAGTTCTAGATCATTCTAGGTCACTCATTTTCACTGCTATATGAAAATACCATTTATCCATTCTCCTGTGAACATTTAAGTTGTTTACAGTTGTCTTCAGAAACAATGCTGCTGTGAGCCTTCTTGTCCATAAGTTTGGGGCCCTAGTCCAATATGACTGGTGTCCTTATAACAAGAGGAAGGGATACCAGGAATACACACACAGATACGTACACACTCACAAGAGTATCTCTAGGGCATACACCTAGGAGTGGAATTGCTGAGCCATGGAGTATACATATCTTCAACTTTATAAGATGGAGGCAGCTTCCTTGCCAAGTGTGAAACCACCTTGTATTACCTCCACCCAGCACACGCTCCCATTATTCCTATCACTAATATTTGGTGCTGTCAAATGTTTTCATTCTTGCCCATCTGATGGTATAAAAATCATCGCATTGAATTTATAATTTACATATATATATATTTCCCTGATTATTTATGAGGTTGAACATCTTTTTACATGCTTATTGGTCAGTCATGTTACCACTTCTGTAAAATGTTTATTCGTGTCTTTTGCCCAGTTCTTATTAGTTATTTTTTCCCTACTTGCAGAACATCTTTGTATCAATCTTTTGTCAAGTATATGTGTTGCAACTATCTTCTCTCAGTTATGGGTGCTTTTCTTTTTCTATGGTGACTCTGAATAAATAGAAATTACTATTATTATTTTTTTAATTTTTCTTTTAATGTTTATTTATTATTGAGAGAGAGAGACAGAGCATGAGCAGGGGAGGGGCCGAGAGTTGGGGAGACTCAGAATCTGAAGCAGGCTCCAGGCTCTGAGCTGTCAGCACAGAGCCCGACGCGGGGCTCGAACTCACAAACCGAGAGACCGTGACCTCAGCTGAAGTCGGATGCTTACGCGACTGAGCCACCCAGGCGCCCTGAAGTTATTATTTTTAATGTAGCTAAATCTTTTTATGATTTGTGCTTCTTGTAGAAGACATTATTTTATATGACCTTCAAAAATTTTGTTCCTTTCATATAAATCTTTGATCCCATGTGGACTCAATATTTGTGAATGGTGCAAGATAGCTACCTTTATTTTATTAAATCTATTTTGAGAGAGCGAGCATGAGCAGGAGTGGGGCAGAGAGAAGGGGACAGAGGATCCGAAGCAGGCTCTGCACCAAGAGCAGTGAGCCCAGTATGGGGCTTGAACTCTCAAACTGTGAGAGATCATGACCTGAGCCGAAGTCAGATGCTCAACCAACTGAGCCACTCAGGCATCCCAAGATAGCTACCTTTAAAAATATATATTGATAGCTCATTTTCCCAGTGCTATGCACTGAAAAGTCCATGCTAATAGATTATTTTTTGTTTGTTTACACATCTAAGTCCCTTACTAGCCCATGGATCCTTTATCTTATTCTATGTATATTCACTGTCTAGCATAGTTGATTGCATTAACATTTAATACATATGTTGGGTTTTCTTCCGTTCTCTTAAATCCATAACATCATAGACTGCATGACTTAGAAGGATTCTAAAAACTTTGTCTTGTCCAGCCCCTTTATTTTACAGGTGAGGAAACAGAGGCCCAGCGAGCAAGTAATCCGTGTACTTAAAAGATCACATTGGGATTCAGTGCCCTAGCTGGAGCTCAGCATACTGTTTCCTGTGTCTCCTAAACACCCAGGCACCAGGTCCAGCTCCACTCAACCATGGTCATCCAGCACCTGAACTAAGTCAGGGCCCAATCAGCAAAGACAAAGAGGGGCACTGGTATCTGCCACAATGGCAGAGGATTAATGCAGTTAACCCTGACTAATCAGAAAGAAAAAGAAGAGACCAAGAATGGTCATATTAAAAAGTAGAAGAAATACAAATGGGCAAAAAAATATTGAATTCAGAAATCAAACACGTGAAAGTTTGAAAAATATACTTTTCCTCCCCTCTCAGATGGTAAAGATAGAAAAGAACGCCATAGGAGACAGTCCATTGGAACGTAAACTGCCTGAGAGCCAAGGCTGTTTTGCCCACCACTATATTCTATCATGTGGCACAGGGCCTGGCAGATAGTTGGAGCTCAATTAGTATTCAATATTAAAGAAGTGACTAACACCCACATGCGTTTATGAGATAGGCACTTTCCTTATTGCAGGAGGAGGCAGGCAGATTCTAGTCCCACAGCTCTCCCTCCGCCACAAACAACACAGAAGGAAATGCCTATTCTTCAAAAGAAGCATGGCCAGCGATGCTACAAGTTCTGAAAGCTCTGGCTCATGGGAAGATAAACTGCTTTCAAAAAGGAAACAGGAAACATGTGTAAGGAGGAAAAATTAAGTAAATATCAGGGAGACTGTGAAGTCAGAGGTTCTCATAAGCTGTTAGTAGGAGCACGGAACTTTTCTGGACACTTCGGCAGGATGTATCAAAATGCTAAGTAGGTGTACTTTTCAACTTCTCTGAAAAGGACAGGACATACACACATATGCATCTTTGCTGCAGTGCAGTTTTTTTCCCTAGAGAGAAAAAAAGATATATCCTAAGTTTTTACTAATATATTGGTTAAATAAATCACAGTATATCCCTATAGTAGAATACCATGTAAGTTATTCTTAGAAAAATAAATAAATCCAGTGTTAGCAATGATTATTTGTTTTGCTTCATTACTTTATGTAGTCTCTCCTTTTGTTGTAGATATTTATATTAATTAAAAAAAAAAAGATTTTAAGTAATCTCTACACTCAACGTGGGGCTCAAACTCACAACCCCAAGATCAAGAGTCGCACACTCTACCAACTGAGCCAGCCAGGCAGGTACCCCTTATGTTACTTTTATAATCAGAAAAAATTTTTTTCAGACCCATTACTCCAAGAACGGTGGATCCTGAAGAATTTCAAATTTTATCTATTTACTTTTTAAAAATTATTGATATCCTGCATGTTTCTTGAATTTAAAATATATTAAATAATAAGGCAGTTAAAATGAAAGTTTAGAAAAATGAACACGATACAGGGAAAGAGTAAAAAGTTATGCCAGAAAAACTAGGCTTTTGTTTTGTTTTGTTTTGACAAGACTAAAAATGAAAGGCACCGTTATGTTGTTCTAGTTAGCTAAAGAAAGAATTCAGGGGCGCCTGGGTGGCGCAGTCGGTTGAGCGTCCGACTTCAGCCAGGTCACCATCTCGCGGTCCGTGAGTTCGGGCCCCGCGTCGGGCTCTGGGCTGATGGCTCAGAGCCTGGAGCCTGTTTCCGATTCTGTGTCTCCCTCTCTCTCTGCCCCTCCCCCGTTCATGCTCTGTCTCTGTCTGTCCCAAAAATAAATAAACGTTGAAAAAAAAAATTAAAAAAAAAAAAAAAAAGAAGAAAGAATTCAAACCAGTATGTCAAGAAAGACACTTTCCTGAGTTCCAAGAGGAATTTATACATTAGACAATATTCCTATTACCTGTTAGCCACCTAATGTGCATTTCCACTGAAACCTCTCTCAAATGCTGAATCTACGGCTTTGGAAGTGCTTACACACGAGGATGTGGTATTATCACAGGATATTTTGGTACTTCCTTTTGGTGGGCATCAAAACACATACCCTATTTGCTTTTATTATTTTTTAAGAAGACATGAAAATGAAGGCTAAATCCTAGTATTAGTGGACTTTAGTTTTGTTGCTATTATGATTTAAATACTTTTAAACGCTTGCTCATGGTACAAACGGGTATGCAGTGAGGAGTAGGTCTCCTGCCTGCTGCCGCTAAAGCCAGGGACACTCAGGTCGTGGACTTCAGTGCTTCTCTCCTTAATTGCCAAAGTCCACTCACAACCTTCAGCTTTTAACTGCTTTTCTTCTGAATATCTTTCTTTTCTTTTCCCTTTAACTGCCTCTAGATTCTAGGTGGAGGTGCTAGGGGAAGTCTTAGACAATAGAAATAAATGTCTTCTTCCTTCGTGTGATAAAACTGGTAGTGATAGATGAACCAAGCTCTTGACCTCCATGGCTGAAATTTAACACATTTCTTCAGGTTTTATCAGTAGTACAAATGGAGCTGAATAGGTCCCTTAATAGAGAAGCTAAGAGGCTACCTAT
The DNA here is from genome assembly GCF_028749965.1 of Puma concolor. Classification (NCBI taxonomy): domain Eukaryota; kingdom Metazoa; phylum Chordata; class Mammalia; order Carnivora; family Felidae; genus Puma; species Puma concolor. The sequence goes on from NC_141675.1 coordinate 86,532,325, forward strand.
ACCAAACTATCTGCCAAACATGGTTTATAGATGCCTCATTCCTGAATCTCTTCTAAGGACAAAGTGGCTTCTTGTCATTTAAAAAAAAAAAAAAAAAAAAGAGGGTTGGAAAGGGAGAGGACAAATTTTACATTTGTTAGTTCCTTTGAACATACTATCCTAAATCATGGTGAGGATCTACATTACAATTATGACTTCAAGAAAGGTTTGTTTTGTTTTGTTTTTTTAATTTTTAAAGTGTTTATTTATTTTGAGAGAGAGAGTGCGAGAGCTCACGAGCAGGGGAGGGGCAGAGAGAGGAAGGAGAGAGAGAAGCCCAAGCAGGATCTGCGCTTTTAGTAGAGAGCCCACTGTGGGTTTCAATCTCATGACCGCAAGATCACGACCTGAGCAGAAATCAAGAGTCAACGCTCAATCCGCTGAGCCACCAAGCCGCCCCAAAAAAGTCTTTTTAAAAAGAGTTTTAGTTTCACCAGAGAGAAGTATTCATTTTTATATTTTTATTTGAATATAGTTGAAGTATTCATTTTTAAAATGTTGTAATGTTGGCATTACTAATAGCCTTTTGCACCAAAACAAATGCTTGCCAAAATGCTACAAATCCCAAACTACACATTCAAAACACCAGATTTGTGTGATCTGAGAATACAAGAGGAAAAATGATGTTTCAATTTAGTAAAAAATCGCCAGAACAAGGAATAAACTGTTAAAGAAGAGGCAGAGTCTAGGAGTACAAGAGATTAAACACTCCGCACCCCCAATCACGGGGACTCAGTGCCTCAAAGTGTAATGCTGTTCAATGTACTGTGATTTCTACATGATTGGCCACAACATAGCTACGTTGAAAGAGAAGAAATTGTCCAGATCCTCTGATCCCAGCCACCACTACCCGACTCCTCACAGTTGCAATTCCCAGCTTTCTTTTTTTTTTTTTTTTAATTTTTTTTTCAACGTTTTTATTTATTTTTGGGACAGAGAGAGACAGAGCCTGAACGGGGGAGGGGCAGAGAGAGAGGGAGACACAGAATCGGAAACAGGCTCCAGGCTCCGAGCCATCAGCCCAGAGCCTGACGCGGGGCTCGAACTCACGGACCGCGAGATCGTGACCTGGCTGAAGTCGGACGCTTAACCGACTGCGCCACCCAGGCGCCCCCCTTTTTTTTTTTTTTTTAAATTTTTTGCAGTTCCCAGCTTTCTTACCTCTCAGACAATTAGCAGATTTGTTAGAGCTAAACTAATAGGTGGGTTAGGGCCAGTGCCATGCCGTCACTGACAAAACAGTGTGTGGCACCACTGGCGTTGGGTAAAGTGCTACATACCTATAATTAGCTAGGTCAACCCTCCCCTCCACCATGAAGCAGCTGACCCGCCAGGTAACTTCTGGCAAAATTCCACCGAGGCGACCATCAGCATGCAGGGGCCACCAATCTCCTGATGGGCACACCAACCTTCGCTGTTTCCCTCAGCTGATTCCATAATTGGCAGTGAAAGGGGCCAGGGGTGGGCAGGGGCACTGTCACTGAGCTGTCAGCAGCTTGTGGAAGTGACTCTGGAAGGCAGCAGAGGTGGGTGGCACTATGGAGATAGGCAATTCACACCTCCCCGTGCTTCCTCCCACTCCCTAACTTGGAAACACAAGGTACTTTGGGATCTGGAATCAGCCTCCCGCAGCTGTTCTGCTACGGCTTATGCTTTGCCAACTGCTTCCTTGAGACTGTCCTCAAGGAGTGGTTGGGTTTTGCCTTTTAACTCACTCTAGGTCACAGCATGATATTTGGCCACACACCCAAAAGAGAAGGATTTCCTACATCTAGACTCATAATTTTACAAAGCCATAAGAACCACGAAGATCCTGGAAAGGGCTCCCCCAGGATGTCATAGGTAGCTTACAGAACAAGATTAAAACAGGCCTCCAAAAGCAACGTGTCTCAAATTTCTGAAGCCAGGACCCATGGTCAGAAGTACATTACCTGGTAACCAGTGAGTGTAACATCTACATATAGAAGGTTAATATAGGGGCGCCTGGGTGGCGCAGTCGGTTAAGCGTCCGACTTCAGCCAGGTCACGATCTCGCGGTCCGTGAGTTCGAGCCCCGCGTCGGACTCTGGGCTGATGGCTCAGAGCCTGGACCCTGTTTCTGATTCTGTGTCTCCCTCTCTCTCTGCCCCTCCCCCGTTCATGCTCTGTCTCTCTCTGTCCCAAAAAAATAAATAAACGTTAAAAAAAAAAAAGAAGGTTAATATATGCACATATGTAATTAAAACAGGAATGTCATGATACAGTGGTACCCTTTCCAAATACTATGCTGTTTTGTTGAAGCTATTTTTGCCCCACTAAATTGGTCTGAGACCCACTAAAGAGTCACAACCTGTAATTTGAAAAGTACCACACATATAAGCAAAAACTCCTTGTGCTATCATACTGAACCATTTACCTCACTTTTAATTATATAGTAAAATTTTCTGAAAATTAATCACTACTCTTAATTCAAAAGGTCTCATAATTTTAAAATATATAGATTTATTTTTTTAATTTTTTTTTTTTTTTTTTTAAGAGAGAGAGCACATAAGTGGGGGAGAGGGGCAGAGGGAGAAAGAGAGAGAATCTCAAGCTGGCTCCATGCTTAGTGTGGAGCCTGACATGGTGCTTGATCCCACAACTCTGGGATCATGACCTGAGCCAAAATCAAGTGTCGGACGCTCAACACTGAGCCATCCAAGTGCCCCCAAAAGATCTTATATTTCATGTAAAGCTCTTTTCAGAAAACAATTATTTTCCCTGCCCATCATTCTCCGTTTATGCATACATCGCCACAGCAAAGCTTTTACAATGTTAGGTTCTACCGTGTTAATCCTTTGCATAAAACTTCTCAGTGGCCCCTGGTTGCCACTAATAATAAGAGCTAACACTCAAACCATGCTTACAACATCCCAGGCCCTCTTCTAAACATTTTACACGTTTCACTCATTTCTTCTTCACAATAGCTCTAGAAGGTCGGTTATTCTCAGACTCGTCTTACAACAATGATGAGTAACCAGCACAAAGACCCACAGCTAATCAGAGGCAGGGTTAGGATTTGAACCTGCGCAGCAATCCAGTTCCACAGTCAGCACTCTTGGCCACTGGGCCTCTCTCCCCTTGGCAGAGAACAGTGCATCCAACTGCTTAAAATGCTTTCCAAGCCTCATCATGCTACCCCTGTGTGTTCGGCCTCCTGACCAGTGATAGGACCTCTCACATGCTGTTCCCTATGCCTAAAATGAGTCACCTCCTGCATCTGAGCTTCCCTTTAGGCCTTCCTCATTCCTACGCACTACCTCAGATGTCCCGTCTGTGTTCCCACAGTACTCGGTTTCCCTCCGTCCCTGCTCTCCCCCTTGTTCATCCATTCATTTGATAAATACTCAGCACTTACTCCATGCAAGGAGATGTAGTAGCAAAAGTGACCAAGTCCTTGCCTTCATAAGCTCATGTTTTCCAAAAGGGGGAGAGGGGAGGAGATAAGAGATGACTGCATAACATGTCAGGTGGTGATAGTGTTAATGGGAAAAATAAAGCAGAGTAGAGTGGCTAGGGAGTGCACAGGGCAAGGGGCATGTGCCTATTTTATATCGGGAGAATAGGAAGGGCTCACTGAAGAGGCCACCTCTCAGCAGAGAGCAAAGTAAGACACAGCTCTGTGGCTTTCTGGGAGAGGAATAGTCCATAGAAAGAGAACAACCAGTGCAAGTGCTCTGAGTGTGTGGAGGGTTCAAGAAAAGTAAGGAGGCCAGTGTGGCTGAAACAGAGTGAGGTTAGAAGACAGTGAGTCGGAGAGGTAGGGGGCCAGATGGGTTGGGGCCTTGCAGGTCACTGTCTGTTACCCAGTGTGAGTGAGCCACTGGAAGGTTCTGAGCAGAAGAGTAATATGTTTTCTATTCCTGCTGTAACAAACCATAAATTTAGTGGCTTAAAACAACACAAATGGATTGCCTCACAGTTCTTGAGGTCAGGAGTTAGACACAGGTCTCACTGGGATAAATTCGAGGTGCTGGCAGGGCTGCGTGTCTTCTGGAGGCTCCAGGGGAGAATGTTTCTTTGTGTTTTCAAGCTTCCAGAGACCCTCTCCGTCTTCAAAGCCAGCAGTATACATTCCTGTGGCCATTCTCCTGTAGTCACATCTGCCTCTGACCACAGCCACTTTTTTTTTTTTAATATGATTTCTTTTTTTTTTTAACGTTTATTTATTTTTGGGACAGAGAGAGACAGAGCATGAACAGGGGAGGGGCAGAGAGAGGGAGACACAGAATCCGAAACAGGCTCCAGGCTCTGAGCTGTCAGCACAGAGCCCGACGCGGGGCTCGAACTCACAGACCGCGAGATCATGACCTGAGCTGAAGTCGGACACTTAACTGACTGAGCCACCCAGGGGCCCCTGTCAGGCACTTTAGATTATCTCATTCATTCACTGGAACAGCCTCATGAAGTAGATACTATTACTACCATAATTTACTAAATGAGGAAACTGAGGCCCAGATACTTTTTTTTGAGGCCCAGAAAGATTAAATGACTTACATAAATAAACACAGGAGCTGGGATTTAAAACCACATTGAATTAATAAATGAATTCAAATTAATCAAAATTTGGGGTTTAGCTAAATATTTCTGACCACGTGCAGAATGGGAGATGGAGGAAAAAAAACAAAACACAGGCTTATAAATATTTTGATTTTAGCCATAGACAAACCATGTCAAGAAAACAGCAAAAGTTAGCACAGCTTACAAATTCTCAAAGTATAGTCAATTTAGCTGTGGTTTGGTCACTGTGCTGAGTGAGGCAGACAATAATTTCGGAACTGTTTTGTAACTACTCTGAAGGCAAAGAGGAGAAAAACAGATGACGTCAGGCAGACCACGGTGCTACAGTGAAAAATGCTCCAGACCTAAGAGTAAGAAGGGAGAGATTTCAGTAAATCTCACTTCAGTCCCAACCACTTATTAGCCAATGTGTTTCGCGGTATTTATTTCATCTTTCTGAAAGATTTTGACTATAAAGAGGACGTATTTTCTGCCTTATCTTACAGATTCTTGGGAGAAACTAAATGTATTCCTTTAATAAATACAGATTTGCCTGGCACTACACTAGATACCAGGGGGCCATCGTGAACAAAACAGACAAAATCCTCACCCTCGTGGGGTTTGCATTCTAGTGGAAAGGGAGACTGGTAAAAACTAGAAAAAACAAGTAGATAATTCCAAGAGTGGTAAATGCTATCAAGAAAAATACAACAGGGGGTGCCTAGGGTGGCTCAGTTGGTTAAGCGTCCAACCTCAGCTCAGGTTCGTGGGTTCGAGCCCCGCATCGGACTCTGTGCCGACAGCTCAGAACCTGGAGCCTGCTTCGGAGTCTATGTCTCTCTCTCGCTCTCTGCCCCTCCCCCTCTCATGCTCTGTCTCTCAAAAATAAACATTATAACTAAATAAATAAACATTAAAAAAAAAAAGAAAAATATAAGACAGGGCTTATAAAGTGATCCAGGGAGCAGGTAACACTGCACAGAGACTTGAGTAAAAAGAGATCAAGCTAGACAATAACCTGGGGAAAGGGCAGCCCAGGCAGAGGGAACAGAATTTGTTAAGTTCCTGAGGTCCGAATGAATTTAGGGTTCACATCTGAGGAACAGCAAGGAATGAGTGAGCAGGAACAGTGGTGGATGATGCAGAAGAGGTAGGCAGGGGTTCTGTCTTGCAGCCTTGCCGGCGGTGGCAGCGTGGATTATATTATGCACGTAAGAAGAAAATGGAAGCAAAAGTATGGGAAGAGCAATGCAAATGGTAGACAAAGACGCCGTAACACGGACTTAGGCGGCAACATGACACATGTGTTAAGTGCATGAGCTCTGATACTGCCTGAGGTGGAATCTTGGATGCACCCACTGTGTGTGGCGTTGGACAATTTCTCAGAGCCTCAATTTCCTCACTTGGAAAATAGGAGTGGTAATAATACCTATCATGTTAGAGTTGGGTTGAAGATTAAATATTATATATATAACCCTTACAATCTCTAGAACACAAGTGCTCAATAAATGTGAGCCATTATTACTATTAATTATCAAGCTGTGCAACAGATTGAATTCACTAATGCAGAGTTAATTCAGAATCTACAATTTTTTAGTTTATTTTGAAAGAGAGAGAATGAACAGGGGAAGGCAGAGAATCCCAAGTAAGCTCCGCGTGCACTGTCAACACAGAGCCCGATGTGGGGCTCGATCCCACAAACCATGAGATCAGGACCTGAGCCAAAACCAAGAGTACAACACTTAACCAACTGAGCCACCCAGAGGCCCCTATAATTTGTTTTTTAAACAAAAAACTTACACGTAAAGAAAAAACATTTTTTAAAAATGTGGCTTTAAAAACAATTTTTTTTTTTTTTTTTTTTTTTTTGAGAGACAGAGTGTGAGTAGAGGAGGGGCAGAGAGAGAGGGAAACACAGAATCCAAAGCAGGCTTCAGGCTCTGAGCTGTCAGCACAGAGCCCGACGCGGGGCTCAAACCCACAAAGCAGGAGATCATGACCTGAGCCAAAGTCGGACAGTTAACTCACTGAGCCACCCAGGGGCCCCAAAACTGTTTATTTTGAGAGAGTGTGTGTGTGTGCAAACGGGGAAGGGACAGAGAGAAAGGGAGACAGACAGAGAACCTGAAGCAGGCTCCTGACAAACCGTGAGATCGTGACCTGAGCAGAAGTCAGAAGCTTAACCGACTGAGCCACTCCAGTGCCCCTAAAGAAAAAACATTTTAAACAGAAAAACTAAATACATATCATATATATATAAAGTCTTGTAGAATTCAGGCAATAAATGAAATTAGCCGCCTCCAAAGTACTGAATAATATCAGGTGCTTAAATGTAAACGGTGTAATAAGTACACTGAAGGGCTTTACTGCCCATTGTTCTTTCCTTTAGGGGACCAGCCCTCCCTCTTCCCATGATTTTTCTTGGCTCGTGTAATCCTGGTGAGGAGGGAAGATCCAGGTCTGCTCAGAGTCCCCATCTGCCATCACTGTCCCCACCCACTCTTAGCGACTGTTCTAAGAATGAACGGCACAAGACCCAGACCAGGACAAATCAGAGTCCTCCTTGGGGTTTTTGCCAAACTGCAGGAGAACGATGCTCTCTCTCTGGTATATCAGGTCTCTACTGATGATGTCGACAAGGTACCAGTAGCCAACTCTATCTGTCACCAGGTGGAGAGAAGGAAGCCAACACAGAGAGAAGCAGAGTCAAAAGGTGGAGCCAGAGCCCTGCTGAGAATTCACGCATATCTAAAGTCAGATCTACCTCTGCACTTAAGTTATGTGAGCCATAAATTTCCACTCTGCTTAAGAATATAGTTTCTGTCACTTGCACCAAAAACTCTCAATATACACATTTTCTATGAAAGACACTCTGATTTTCTAAAATCTGTAATAGCTTGCATCTATACAACATTCCTTATACAATGCTTCAAGAATTTGAAAATTCAATACAGATGTCATAGGATGGATACGGATGAAAGTTAGAAATCAATTGTCAGCTTAGCTGATTAAACCAAGGCACAAACTTTGTCAGTATTGTTGGTAACCCACATTTTCAGATCTACAGAGGACCTCATGTTAGTATTGGAGGCACCTTAAGAATGAGTATTGGAGGCACCTTAAGAATGTCATATCGGGGCGCCTGGGTGGCGCAGTCGGTTAAGCGTCCGACTTCAGCCAGGTCACGATCTCGCGGTCCGTGAGTTCGAGCCCCGCGTCGGGCTCTGGGCTGATGGCTCGGAGCCTGGAGCCTGTTTCCGATTCTGTGTCTCCCTCTCTCTCTGCCCCTCCCCCGTTCATGCTCTGTCTCTCTCTGTCCCAAAAATAAATAAACGTTGAAAAAAAAAAATTTTAAAAAAAGAATGTCATATCAAGCTTTCATTGTACTTGTTACTTTTCAGATAAAGTGATTTCAACCTCAGTAAAAACTAATACATGTAGTACCATGGCGATGCCATTTTTGCATTTTTGTGTAGTAATACAAAGGCAACATCTGTTTTCGATAGTGTAATGTGATTCCATACCCACAAATTCACCCTATTTTATATTTTTATAATTTTCCCCTTACTCTCACAATATTTAGAAAAACCTTATTTTTGTGGTTTGACTGGAAGAAATTAGAGTAATGTGTAATCGAAGCAAACCAAATTAAGAACAAAATTAAGAACCAAATTAAGAACAAAAGCTGTTCTAAAACCAGCTGCCAGCCAGCTACTCAGTCACCTACCTTAATTTTTGTTCCCTTGGAATTGGATAGCAGCCAAAAACAAATTCTCTTCAAAACTGGATTAAGATGCGTGACAAAATGCTGTTAAACAAGTCTTCTCGTATTAGTGAATTGCTTGAAAAGAAAGAGGCAGGTGAAAAATCCCTAGGGGTTTATAAAAACTTGGCAGAGATGTTTACCATTTGGGTCATGCAGGAAATTATCCTGATAAATAAGCTCACTGAAAAAGTCCTGATTGTAAAGCATAGCATATTTTACCACCATTTAAAAGTAAACATGTTTTTGTTTTTATTTTTAACCTAAGTCCAGGCACCCAGTGCCTTCAAGAAGCTATTTTTGGCAATGGTACAGTGTTCTGACACATTTTCCATAAGTAAAATTGACACATTTGCTGAAATTAACATTTTTATCTCCACGGACCCACACGTCACTGAAAAATATGAAATATCATTGTGTTTTTCTGCTAACCAGGATTTGGAAGCAGCTGTTCAAGCCAAACCTACTCTAGTCCTCTGAGAGAGGAACTATGTTATCACTAATTCCTATCTCCTTTGAATATTGTAAGGCCTTAGACAGGGTGGATAAACTCAGATCAAACTAAACTGAATGGATGTGTCTGTAGTAGCCTAAATCACATCTGTTGGAATCTGCATACAGATAATACCTTGGCATCCAGCAAGTTTGTTTGGTGCCCAGATCTAAAGAAGAGCAACACAGCTGTGATGTTTCCTTATATCCAGTAAAGAAACAGGTCCAAGCCACTGGAATCTTTCTTCTTGGTCCCTTCACCCATATCCATCTATAAACTGACACTAGGGCTCTCTTTTAGGTTCCCGGACCCAACTTCCATCACGTGGAGATGGGAGGCTTCCCCACGTATCCAGTCAATGCACCTGACATCATCTCAGTGTCTTACAATTCAACTAAATTCTGACACTATCTACCCAGAGACAGTATCAGATACCATAGGTTAAGGGTTAGTCCTTCAAGACTGCTCCCTACCCCCCCACCCCACTTCAGACACCAGTCACAAGCCCCACACAGTTACCCATGCTTCTGACCAACAGCTACAGATTGTAGAAGTTCCAGCCTCCTCCTAGGCCAGATTAACTTGCTAGAGCAGTTCATAGAACTCAGGGAAACACTTACCTTTACCAGTTTGTAAAAGGATAGGATAAAGTATATGAATCAATAGCCAGATGAAAATGTACATGGGGCAAGGCATGGGGAAAAGGCATGGCACTTCCATGCCCTCTACACGTGCACCACTCCCTCCACATCGCCACGTGTTCACCAACATGGAAGCTCTCCAACCCCAGTCCTTTTGGGTTTTTATGGAGGCTTCTTTGAATAGGCATGACTGATGAAGTCATTAGCCATTGGCTGATTCAGCTTCCAGCTCTGCCTTCCCCTATTGTGGGGGGTGTGGGGGGGCATGGCTAAAAGCCCCAACCCTCTAATTACATGGTTGGTCCTCCTGGCAACTAGGCTCACACTCAGGTGTGGCCCAAAAATCACCTTTATTAAGACACCCATTTCACCTTTACGTCTCTGAAGCATTTTCAGAACAGTGGATGAAGACCAAGTGTGTCTGAGAAATATATTTTGGTCAAATGACCACATATATATTTATTATAAGTCATTATATCACAGGCTCTATCATTAGCGATTACAATCACATACTAATGCTTCACTAGTCAATACACGTCAAGACTCAGGAATAAAACATCTGTCATGCACCTTGCTATGTGTTAGGAGATATAAGACAGACATGATTAGTTCAAGAAAACAGAAGACAGGTACACAAATAATTGTAACACAGATAAGAACATCATGGGAGAAATAAGCATAATGTAATAGGAGTTCAAAGGGGGGGGGGGGGAATCACATGGTAAAAAGTTAATGAAAGAGGTGAAATGACCCAAAAGACAGAAAAGATCAGAATGATATAGGGTGGACAGAGAAAAGTAAAAGGAGGTAAGAAAGAAAGCTATGTTAGAGAAAAAAGAGCTGTCAGCCTCACCCAAATCCAGGAGATATGCAGAGAGTAGAGGGAAACACACCTGGGAAGGTAGGCCAGGATCAGAGCATAAAGGACCTACGGACACTGAGTTTCAATTTTACCCTGCAGGCTGTAGGGAGCCCAGGGTCTCTAAACTGGGAATGTTTTAATGTATGATTACATCCGTTTTAAAAGCAAATTAACATCCAGGAATAGAATGTAGATTAGCAAGAGTGACAGAAGAGGACTGAAGGCAGGAGACCAGCTGGAAGGTGGGTAAGAAAGGATGAGAACAGTTACAGAAAAGTTACAGAGAAGCTAGAAAAGGAGAGATACTTCAATACTTTGAAGAGAATATTGACAGAACCTAGTAACTTCGAAGATGTAAGGATGAGGGCAACAAAGGGCATCAAAGATGACTTTGCATAGCATGAGTGACAGGAAGACACTGCTCCACAATTATGATGATGTTTAGTAGGGAAATTTTATGAACTGAGTTTAAACGAAAGAATACAAACTTAAATTTTTTTTTTCAGATACCTCTTTTGAAAAATTTTGCATTAACTGCGGAGTTCCAAAATTAGCTCTGAGCTGTCTAGCTCTGTGCTCAAGTGCTTTGTTTTGGGGAGTCAGAATATCCCCTTTCTCTAAGACCTGCCACTTGTACTGTCCAAATTCCATTAAAAAAAATAGGTGGCAATTTTAAATGTTTTTCTCAATAACCTATTCCCCCCGCTGCCTTCAGTATTTTAATTTTTTTATTATAACTAAATTCTGGCTGCAATACATTTTAATAAGATGGGTGAACAAAGAACCAAAAAGTTTGGGGTTCTAACTTTAAAGTCTCTGATTTTGAAAACATATTTTTTAGTTGTTGTGCCATCTGTTTAGAGACTAATTAATGGTCTACAAATAGATGATCTTTTGAAGACAAATGATATGAAAATAATAGGAAATATTAATGTAACTTTCATAAACCTACACTACAGAAAACAATGGTGTGCTTCAGGCATTGCTTTAAAAGAAAAGGCTGAGAAGATGCCACAATGAGATGTGTGCATTACAACATGCACAGATAAGAAGGTAGCTACTTCAAAGAACTGTAAGGCAGTTACTGATTAGGAATTTTCATAGGTCTCTGTTCAAACTGTTATTGCTGGTGATTAATTTTTAAACTTTATCTAGTAACTTGTACATTTACACCTATATACCTTCTCTTCACATCTTTGAAGTCTACACTAATTTCTAAGATGCAATTATAAACATACAAATCTCTATTCTACCTTGTCTACTGTTCTATCTCCAGCTTCCCTTTCTTTTTTAATTTTTTTTTTCAACTTTTTTTTTTTTTATTTTTGGGACAGAGAGAGACAGAGCATGAACGGGGGAGGGGCAGAGAGAGAGGGAGACACAGAATCGGAAACAGGCTCCAGGCTCCGAGCCATCAGCCCAGAGCCTGACGCGGGGCTCGAACTCACGGACCGCGAGATCGTGACCTGGCTGAAGTCGGACGCCTAACGGACTGCGCCACCCAGGCGCCCCGACCCAGCTTCCCTTTCACAACTAAACTTCTTGGAACAAGCTACCCACACATGCAGTCTCTGCGTCCACACCTTCCACTCACTCCTCAGCCCCCTTCCACCTTCACAAGCCCAATTAAGTCAATTCTTACCAAGATCACCAGGATCTAGGCGACTCTTAATCTAATGACGATTTTGTCATGTTAGCCCTCTTGCTCTGGGGACTGAGTTAATTCTATACTCAGTAGAGTGTCTGAAATGTTCAAGACCTCTTCCAAATGTATCTTTTATTGCTGTAGCCACACCTTATATAGGTAAATAGAACAAATGGATCTTTTCATTATTTAAAATAATTGAAAAGCCATCACACTTTTACTCGTATTTAAAGAATGAAACCAAGAAAAGTAAAAGAATAAGGTAAAGTGTGCTCTTCCACTTTAAGTCTTCAGAAGAATCTCATCAATATATGTTTGGGCAGAAGAGGTTAAGTGCCCAAAGTATTTAAAGTCTGGTTCTCAAAATTCATAGAACTTTTAAAACTCATGTTCTAGTTGGACCACAGAACTCAGCAACTGGTATTTTTTCAAAAGTGAAAAGACCTTCTAAAACAGGTAGGGCTGGGCACAGTTCAAGGAGTATCATATTACAGTAATAACCCATTTACCCTAGTGTTTAATTTTTGGCAATTACAGCCAGAAACAAAGACAATAAGCTAGAAATGAAAAGCCTCTTGGCATCAGGGAGAACAGTCATAAAGCCCACACACCCAGAAGCTGGTAAATTCACATTATTTTACTTTTGAAAAAGACCAGCATGTCAGACTTGGGAAAATTCCCTTTAATGGGCCCTTGAGGGCAAGACTTTCAGACAATACAAATAGTCAATGCTTATAAAAACAAACTGGAGTCAATAAGTAAAGATTAATTCTGGGGTCCTTGGTTTGTGAACACTGTGCAGGAGACTGGCACAGGAAGATTTGAAGAGGTAAGTGGGGACCAGTATATGCAAAGAAAGTGGTAGAGAACTCACTGAAGGGCTTTTTTAAGTAGGGCAGCAATGCTTGCTCTTATAGGAAATGGATTGGAAAGGGATAGAATGAAAGTGGGGAAAACAGGAAGTTGACACTGAGTATAGGCAAATGATGATGGAGCTTGACTAGGATACCACAGTAGGGATTGGAGAAGGAAAGAGATTTAAGATACATCATGGAGTCGTCAAAAATGTTTACTTAAGGGACTGGTTTTATATATTTGAGAGAATTAACAAAATCAACACTGAGAAATGACATAGTATAAGAATGCTTAGAGTGGGGAATAGTGTAATTAACAATAGTTGGAGGACACATAAAGAACTCAATTTTGGACATAATGTTTAATGTGGGAAACATCTTATGTAAACAATAGACATTCTGAACTCTGTTCTAGTTCTTGTATCTTATCTTTTGATTTTGGTCACAGCAATTGCATATATTTTTTCTAAGAATCATCTTTTATTTATTTATTTTTATACACATTGTTCAGCAAATTCCTAGGCATATAATTAGTGCTTAATAAATGTTTAATAATGTTCTCAAAAATAAACATCTTTCTCCCTCAACTTTATATTCATCAGTGTGTTCTCATCCAAACCATAAAATTCTGGATAACTCTAGTCTAGGTCTACAGACAATGCTTGAAGCTTAGAATAACAGAGTATACTATTCTGGGCCCAATTCACTTTGCAATCTGGCCAATTTGGCCCCTAGGGCTATTTGTAAAATCCCTAGATTAGATTCTATACTTTGTGATTTACCATGAAAAATTCAAGACATTCCCAATAGGTTAGTGGAGAATAATCTGCTTCTCAAAGTTAGCACAGGATCAGAGCACACTTGTTGATAGTTTCAAGCTAGAGTAGGATTCTCCTAACTGTGGTCTTGACCCAGACCTTCTCACCACATTCCCCTACCCCCAATAAACTAATTTAGGGATTACTAAAATGGCTTAATTACCAACAACCCATAATCTGCTTCAAGTTCAAATTCTGAAATCCAACATTTTGGAACAGACTTTGTTAAAAAAAAAAAAATCACTTGACATTTCTGGTTTCTGTGGGATCTCTCTTGCTTAGTAACAATTTTGTGGTAGGTGACTAAAGAGACTGTACTTTGGTTTTCAGGAAAACTGAATAAAAAAATCTGTTAAATAGCAAAGTCTTGCTAATTATAATCAGCCCAGCCTTCCCTACCAGAAAAGCCTCCTCAGTACGGCTAGAGAGGGTGAGTGCATTGCTTACTCCTTCCATCTCCCCACAAAGCAGTAGTTTCTGCTCTGCACGTACACATAAATTTAAAAAGCTTTAAAGGCAGGGAAACTCTTATGGCCATAGCTCCCAATTAGCTTGGCATGGTGCCATACAATAAAGTGCTTGTTTATTTTTCAATTGGGTATCTCTTTTACATAGAAAGTAAAAAGAAAATACAGTTGACCCTTAAACAACAGTTTGAACTGCATGGGTCCACTTACATGCAAATTTTTTTGGACAAATCCATTATAGTATTATAAATGTACTTTCTCTTAGGATTTTCTTAAAAACATTTTCTTTTCTCTGCTTTATTGTAAAAATACAGTGTATTATGCACATAACATACAAAATATGTGTTAATCAATTGTTTATATTATTGGTAGGCTTCAGGTCAACAGTAGACTACCAGTAGTTAAGTTTGGGGGCAATCAGAAGTTATACATGAATTTTCAACTGTGTGGTGAGTCAATACGCCTAACCATTGCGTTATTCAAGGGTCAACTGTATACTGTCTTTTAAGTAATTGCTTATGTAAGAGATACTTTCAGATACTAGGGAGTATAACTAAACAAGAATATTTCTTCTTCCTATGTTTGTTAGTTCTATTACTGGTAAGACATTTTCTTAGAACAAGTCATACTGCAAAGCTGCTTATAATCCCTTTTTGCTTTTAAAAAGTGAACTCAAATGATATTAAAAAAGATCAGCCTGCAAAACCCTCTTCTATTTCTAGTCAAACACTCTATTAACAATCCAAAAAGAATGGAACAAAAATTTATAGAAGTTCTCTTCCATTCCAATGATCCTATTGGTAATAGAACTGAAATGCTGAACACTCACTTGGCATACTTACTGGAAAACACTTCAGGTTGGGCAGTTGAGATAAAATCATGACTAAACACTTGCCAAATCCACCCTCACTTACCTACTTTCAGCATTACCTCCCCCAAATAATTCCTCAAATAAAAAACTAGATGAGTCAACCCCCCCCAACCAAAACCCCCAAAAACCCTCTGCTGGGGTAGCTAACCAAGGCTTGGGGGTGTGAGCCACAGACCAGAGACAATTGCTATCTGTTCTTTTATTTTCCTAATGTGTAGCAGATGTGTTCTTGTCAACCAGTTATACAAGAGCTGATGGGGAGAAATGGCATTTTAGAAAATTGCTTAGAGCAGCAAGTCTTTGAGCAATAGTCCCATCAATACTAAACCAGAGCACAAAACAGCTCCTGCCCTGTGGCCACATCTGGTAGGCAGCCTTGGTTGGGACCAGCATTGACCAACAGTGCACCCACAGTAGTCATGGCCCAGCCACAACGGGAGGGCACATGCAGCTCACAAAGGGAATATTCTAGGAGCTCTTGATTCTAGTTACCAGGTGATTGTGCTTCTGGGCCCCACAGGACTCCTTCTACATAAGGCAACTCCTTGAAAACCAGGAGCTATCACTGATTTACCTAATACATATAAACAAATGCAGAAAGGTGGGCAAAATAGGAACACAGAGGAATATGTTCCTAAATAAAAGAATAAGACAAAACTTCAGAAAAAGAACTACAGTGGAGATAAGCAATCTATCTGATAAAGAGTTAAAAGTAAAGTTCACAAAGATGCTCACCGAACTGGGGAGAAGAATAGATGAGCACAGTGAGAACTTCAAAGAAGAGATAGAAAATATAAAAAAGAACCAATCAGGTGCATCTGGGTGGCTCAGCTAAGCATATGACTCTTCTGACTCTTGATTTTGGCTCAGGTCATGATCTCACAGTTCAGGAAATCGAGCCCCACTGTCAGCACAGAGCCTGCCTAGGATTCTCTCTCTCTGTCTCTCTCTGCCCCTCCTCCACTCATACTCTCTCTCAAAATAAATAAACTTAAAAAAAAAAAAAAGGAACCAATCAGAGCTGAATAATATAAAAACTGAAATGAAAAATATACCAGAGGGAATCAACAGCAGCTTAGAGGTGCAGAAGAAAAGATCAGTGATCTGGAAGGCAGGATACTGGAAATCACCCAAACTGAACAATAAAAAAAAAAAAATTTTTTTTAACATGAGTATAGACCTCTGGGCTAACATCAATCATACTAACATTCCCATTATAGGAGTCCCAGAAGAAGAGAAAGGGGCAGAAAACTTATTTGAAGAATTAATAGCTAAAAACTCCCATAACCTGGGGGAAGGAAAGACATCCTGGTCCAGGATACACAGACAGCCCCAAACAAGATAAACCTAAAGAGGTCCACACAAAGACACAAACTCGTTACAATGTCAAAAATTAAAGAAAGAATATTAAAAACAGCAAGAGAAAAGTGACTAGTTATGTATGAGGGAAACCTGTAAGACCATCATCTGATTTTTCATCAGGAACTTTGCAGGCCAGGAGGAGATGGCATGATATGCACTGCAACCAAGAATACAATACTTGGCAAGGTTATCATTGAGAATTGAAGAAAAGACGGAGTTGCCCCAACAAACAAAAGTTAAAGAAGTTCATCACCTCCAAATTGCTCTCACAAGAAACGTTGAAGGGACTTAAACAGAAAAGGTCATAACTAGAAGGAAATTATGAAAGAAAAAAAAAATCTCACTCGTTAAAGCAAACAAAAGGTAGTGGAGCAACCACTTATAAAGCTAGTATAAATATTAAAAGACAAAAGTAGTTAAGATCGACTATATCCACAATAATTAGGTAAGGGACACACAAGATAAAACGTGTAAAATATGACATCAAATACATACGACCTGAGTGGGGAGGAGTAAAAATGTAGTGTTTTAGAATCTGTTCAAACTTGAGTGACCACCAACCTAAAATAGACTGCGACACACACAGGGTGTTCTAGATGAACCTCATGGTAACCACAAACCAAAAACCTGTAATATATACACACAAAATAAAGAGAAAGGAATCCAAAAATAATACTGAATGTTATCAAGCCATAAGGGAAGACAGCAAGAAGAGAGGAAGAGGGAAGAACTACAAAAGCTACCAAAGCACAGTTTAAAAAATGGCAATAAAAGTATATACCTATCGATAATTACTTTAAATTTTTAATGTTTATTTATTTTTGAGAGAGAGAGACAGAGCACGAGTTGGGGAGGAGCAGAGAGAGAGGGAGACACAGAATCCGAAACAGGCTCCAGGCTCTGAGCTGTCAGCACAGAGCCTGATGTGGGGCTTGAACTCACAAACCGCAAGATCATTACCTGAGCTGAAGCCAGACGCTCAACAGACTGAGCCACCCAGGTACCCGATAATTACTTTAAACATAAGTGGACATGAGATGCCAGCTCAAGTCTATTCTCCATTTCCTCCACTGGCAAAACACATCCAATCTGATGTATTTCTCTGGTGTTTAACTTGATGTTCAACAACTCTGTGCAACACGTCGGCAACTTGGAACAAAATCAACAAGTGATTTTGTCAGTGATGTGGTGCACTACGCCTAGAAAATGGCCTCTCTACTCGCTGGCCCATTTCCCAACACTCAGTGGATGTTAGCATTTTTGGTAGAAAGTAAGAGAACCTAATTCCAGCCAGCTCATGAAAAATGGTAGCTATAAAATCAATCAAAAAAAATAAAAAACAGCTCTCTGAGGAAGATGCGCAGCCACAGCAGAGCTTTGGAGGCCCCGCTCCTGCCCGACTCACCGCTGTTTGCTCTCGCCAAGAACAAGTCGGTCAGGAAGCCACGCCACAGCCATGGCTTTTAAAGACACCAGAAAGACACCCATGGAACCGGAGGTGGCGATTCACCAAATTAGAATTACTCTAACCAGCCACAAAGTAAAATCTTTAGAGAAGGTATGTGCTGACTTGATCAGAGGCGCCAAGAAAAAGAATCTCAAAGTGAAAGGACCAGTTCAGATGCCCACCAAGACTCTGAGAATCACTACAAGAAAAACTCCTTGTGGTGAACGTTCTAAGACTTGATCGTTGACTTCTAATATCGTTTTCAGACGAAGATCCACACACGACTCATTGATTTGCACAGTCCTTCTGAGATTATTAAACAGATTACTTCCATCAGTACTGAGCCAGGAGTTGAGGTGGAAGTCACCACTGCAGATGCTTAAATCAGCCTTTTAATAAATTATCAGTTAAATAAATAAACAAACATAAAAAATAAAAAACATAGGGTGACCGAATGAATAAAAAAACCAGGGGCACCTGGGTGGCTCAGTGGGTTAAGCGCCAAACTTTGGCTCAGGTCATGATCTTACAGTTCGTGGGTTTGAGCCCTGCTCCAGGTTCAGAGCCTGGAGCCTGCTTCGGTTTCTGTGTCTCCCTCTCTCTCTGCCCCTCCCCATGCTCTGTCTCTCTCAAAAATAAATAAACATTAAAAAAAAAAAAAAAGAAAAAAAAAAAAAACAGACCTATCTGTATGTTGTCTACAAGAGATTCACTTCAGACCTAAAGAAACATACAGACTTAAAATGAAGGGACAGAAAAAGATGTACATTACATACAAATGGAAATAAAAATAAAGCTGGGATAGCAATACTCTTATCAGACAAAATAGACTTTAAAACAAAGACCATCACAAGAGACAAAGAAGGACATTACATAATGATCAACCCAATGAGACAATATAACAATTATAAGTATTGGTGCACCCAACACAGGAGCACCTAAATATATAAAGCAAATATTAACAGACATACAGGAAGAAACTGACAGTAAACAATAATGGGGGACTTTAACACCCCACCTACATTAGTGGATAGATTATACAGACAGAAAATCAATAAAGAAACAGTAGTCTTGAATGACACATTAGACCAGATGAACTTAACAGATAATATACAGAACATTCCATCCCAGAATATACATTCAAGTACAGATGGAACATTCTCCAGAATAGGTCGCATGAGGCCACAAAACAAATATCAATAAATTTAAGAAGATGTAAATCATATCAAGCATCTTTTCTAACCACAACAGTATGAAACTAGAAATCAACTGCAGGAACAAAAAATGGAAAAATAAAACTCATGGAGACTAAACAACGTTATTTAAAAATATATATATTTTTTAATGTTTATTTATTTTTGAGAGAGAGAGAGACAGAGTATGAGTGGGGGAGGGGCAGATAGACAGGGAGACACCGAATCCGAAGGAGGCTCCAGGCTCAAAGCTGCCAGCACAGAGCCTGATGCGGGGCTCAAACTCACAGACTGCAAGATCATGACCTGAGATGAAGATGGACGTTTAACTGACTGAGCCACACAGGCACCCCACAACATGCTATTAAACAACCAATGGGTCAATGAAGAAATCAAAGAGGAAATAAAAAAATAACTTGAGACAAATAAGAATAGAAACACAGCATTCCAAAATCTGTGGGATGTAGCAAAAGCAGTTCTAAGAGGGAAGTTCATAGCTATACAGACCTACCTCAGGAAATAAGAAAAATAAACAATGTAAGCTAATACCTAAAGGAACCAGAAAAATAACAAAGCCCAAAGTTAGTAGAAGGAAGTAAATAATAAAGAACAGGGAAGAAATAAATGAAAGAGAGACTTAAAAGGCAATAGAAAAGATCAGTGAAAATAAAGAGCTGGTTCTCTGAAACAACAAATAAAATCGATAAACCTTTAGCCACACTCATCAAGAAAATGAGCTCAAAGTCAAAAATGAAAGTTACAATCAACACCACAGAAATACAAAAGATTATAAGAGACTTCTACAGGAGTGGCTGGGTGGCTTGTTGGGTTAAGCATCTGACTTCAGCTCAGGTCACAATCTCATGGTTTGTGGGTTCAAGCCCTGCATCAGGCTCTGTGCCGACTGCTCAGAGCCTGGAGCCTGCTTCAGATTCTGTGTCTCCTTCTGTCTCTGCCCCTCCCCCTCTCATGCTCTCCCAAAAATAAACATAAAAAAAATTTTTTTTGATACTACAATTACATTATCAATAAATTGAACAACCTAGAAGAAACAGATAAATTTCTAGAAACATACAATTTTCCAAGAATGAATCATGAAGGAATAGAAAATATGAACTGATTATTAGCAATGAAATTTAGTCAGTAATAAAAAAAGAACTCCTAAGATGGCTTCACAGGTGAATTCTAACAAACATTTAAAGAATTAATAATATCTATCCTTCTCCCACTATTCTAAAAAACTGAAGAGGAAGGAACACTTTCAAACTTGTTCTATGACATGAGCATTGCCCTGATACCAAAACTAGATAGATACTACTAAAATGAAAAAGGCAACCCAATGAAATTCAACAATACATTAGAAGGTTCATACACCATGACCAAATGGGATTTATTTCTGGGATGCAAGGATGGTTTAATATCTGCAAATCAATGTGATACAACACATTAACAAAATGAAGAATGTATATATCATGTGATCATCTCAACAGATACAGAAAAAGCATTTGACAAAATTCAACATCCACTTATGATAAAAACTAAAAAAAATACATAGAGAAGGAACAAACCTCAATAAAGGCCATATATGACAAACCCACAGTTAACATCACACTCAACAGAAAAAGCTGAAAACCTTTCCTCTAAAATAAAGAGCAAGACAAGGATGCCTACTCCTACCACTTTTATTCAACACAGTACTAGCAGCCCTAGCCACAGCAATCAGACAAAAAAAAAAAAAAAAAGATAAAAAGTATCCAAGTTGGTAAGTAAGAAGTAAAACTCACAACTGTAGAGGACATGACACTACACACAGAAAACCCTAAAGACTCCACACAACAAAAATATCAGAATAAATGAATTCAGTAGTTTCAAAATACAAAATATACACAGAAATGCTGTGTTTTAATACACTATTAACAAACCAACAGTAAGAGAAACTAAGAAAACAATTCCATTTACAATTCCATCAAGAAGAATACACAGAAATAAATTTAACCAAGGAGGTGAAAGACCTGTACTCTGAAAACTGTAAGATGCTGATAAAAGAAACTGAAGGCTCTATTATTTGTAACAGAAGATATACCAATGAATAGAAAGATATACCACGCTCATGGACTGGAATAATCAGTATCATTAAAATGTCCATATTACCCAAAGCAATCTACAAATTCAATGCATTCCCTATCAAAATATCAGTAGCAATTTTCACAGAACTAGAACAAAGAATCCTAAAATTTGTATGAAACCACAAAAGACCCCAAATAGCCAAACTAATCTTGAGAAAGAAGACAAAGCTAGAGGCATCACACTTCAGATTTCTAACTATACTAGTATAGTAATCAAAGCTATAGTAATCAAAACAGTATGGAACTGGCACACACACAAAAATAGTGGCACATACACAAAAAAGAAAAATCCAAAAGACTAACAGAACAGAGAGCCCAGAAAGAAATCCACACTTACACAGTTAATTAATCTATGTCAAAGGAGGCAAAAATATACAATGGGGACTATACAATGAAACTGACCACGACTCACACCATGTAAAAAATAAACTCAAAATGGATTCAAGACCTAAATATTAAGACCTGAAACTATAAAACTCTTGAAAGAAAATATAGGCAGTAAACTCTTAGATGCTGGTCTTAGCTGTATGTATGTGTATAGATACAGATACAAATACAGATACAGATATAGTCTCCTCTGGCAAGGGCAACAAAAGCAAAGATAAACAACTGGGACTACATCAAACTAAAAGGCTTTTTACACAGTAAAGAAACCATCCACAAAATGAAAAGGCCATCTACTGAATAAAAGAAGTATTTGCAAACTGTGTATCTGATAAGGGGTTAATGTCCAGAATATATAAAGAACTCTCACAAGAAAAGATTCTCAACATCACTAGTCATCAGAAAAATATAAATCAAAACCACAATGAGTGTTGGTAATGTGGACAAATGGAACACTCATGCACTGTTGGTGGGAATGTATATTGGTACAGTGACTAAAAAACACAATGGAGATTCCTCAAAATTTTAAAAAATTTTAAACACCATATGACCCAGTAAATCCATTTCTGGGTACTTATCTGAAGAAAAGGAAAACACTAATTCAAAAGTATATACGTATTCCTATGTTTACTGCAGCATTATTTACAATAGCCAACATATGGAAGCAACATGTGTGTCCATCAATAGATGAATAAAGATGTGGTATATATACACAAGAGAGTAGTATTCAGCAATAAGAAGCAAATCTTGCCGTTCGTGACAAGGATGGGCCTAGAGAGTACTATGCTAGTAAATGAAATAAGTCAGACAAAGACAAATATGGTATGATTTCACATGTAGAATCTAAAAATCAAAACAAATGAATAAACAAAACAGAAACTGACCCATAAATAAGGAGAACTAGTAGCTGCCAGCAAGAAGGGGAGCAAGGGGATGGGAAAAACAGATGAAGGGGATTAAGAGGTACAAACTTCCAGTTATAAATTACCAAATATTAAAGTCTTACGTTTAATAAATTACATACAACCTATAACTACTGTGCAGTTAGTTATTGCTACCTTGCCTTCCCTCTTTCAATGGTGAACCATTCTCTTCCTCTTTTAGGAGGAAGTTCAACCATCATGTTCCCCTACTTCTATTTGGTATATTACTTGAGGGAAAGGAAGTTATAGTGAAATATATTTGAAAATGGTAAACTGTTTTAAACAGATTGTTTATGAAGGATGTCTCCGACTCTTTAATATGATGATCAACATTATTTTAAATCTCCAGGAGAGTAGGGGAATAAAGTACATACTATGTGCAAAGCTTATTTGCTCACGGAATGCTTTCCATATCTCACATATTGAAAGATGCGGGTTTCACGGAACACACTGGAAAATACTGGTTTAGGTACATGTTATGTTTTTATAGGCTAGTTTAGTTCTTACTTCATAATATTGGTTCTATGAAAAAATTATGTTCTGAGTTTTGGAACAACTTGCTTAGGAATAAACTTGCCAAACACAACCAAATCACATGTATTTAGATATCTACAGCCACTGATTATTTGTGCTTGAGATTTTTTTTCTAAGTGGCATATTAACCTCAAACAAAATAAAATTATTCCCAAGTTTTAAGATTAAAACAAGAAATTAAATCTCAAACTAAACACTCTAGAAAAATATTACTTCTATAGCACACAATGTGTATCAGTAATCCAAATAAAGTTTATTTGTAAGATGCAATTTCTAAGATAATTTTCTACATCTGAAAAAGCATGGATAAAGAGGATAATATTTAGTTGGTCTGGATTTGATCCTGTCATTATCATTTACGAGAAACTGAGATTGAATAACTTGGCCAACAGCTTTTTCCTCACTACAAAGTATTAATAAGAACACTTGCTTTGTGTGGTTGTTTTTAAGGATTGGATATTGAAGACCTAGCACAATGCTGGGCAAGAACAAACAATATGTTCTCAAGAAATGGTAGCTCTTGTTACCATTTCCATCACAAAACAACTGATTTGCTACAATATAGTCCAAGATCCCCTCCTGGTATCCAGAACACTTGACCAACAGAATAGTCCTAAAATAGCCGGGTAGCAAGAAAATAAAATCCACAGGCAGAAAATGGTCATACTACTATAGTTTATTACAATGTTTACTATACTAACTTAAAAGAGGAAAAATGTAAATGAAATGAATGTCTAAGGGAAAATCGCACTTTCCTTCCATATTCAATTTATTCTTATTTTAACAATCTTTCATACCATTATATGTCTCAGACTTTAAAGAGCATCACTGCTGAATGTCAGACTGAAAAGTGAATAAAAAAGATGATACCCAAAGAGTTAAACAGAAATGATACGGACTACAAAGTTGAAAATAAAATCTACCTTGGCTAGAACTAAATACTGACAGATAACTTTCTCCATGGAAAATCTAACTTGAACTTATATAAAGATTCATTTTTTACATAGTCCAATATCAAGTCAATGAGGAATTCATAACATGATGAAAACAGTTTTACTCAGTTACATTCAACTACCTAAAATCCTAATGAGCATACCAATTTCCATGTCTTACTCCTCTGAGATAATTAGCTACTTCCTGAAAACAGAAATGAGAGTTTGCCTGTGATTTACATTTTGAGACAGTCTGTAGAAAAGAGTAAGGCAAATCGGTCGTTAAAAGTCTTACCTTTTCCTCACCATATAACAGTTATTTCCACAAATAAAGAGCATGTGGATACTTTCTAAGAACTCAAAATGAGAAAACCAAGAAGTCTTTGTACATGAACATATGTACACACATATGTATATAAGCTTAAATCCCCCAAAGCGGATATAAACTGGTAAGAATACCTCAACTTTCTAAATTCAGAAAGCAAAGATAAAAACTATCTTGTTTATAAATCAGTGGTATTATGAGCTAATAAGTTTGTTAGAATACTACAGAGCTTAGAGGCACTCTGATTGGGGGCGCCTGGATGGCTCAGTCAGTTAAGGATCCAAGTCTTAACTTTGGCTCAGGTCATGATCTCGCAGCCATGAGATCGAGCCTCACGTCGGGCTCCACGCTGAGCATGGAGCCTGCTTAAGATTCTCTTTCTCTGTCTCTATCCCTCTGCCCCTTTCCCCTGCTTATGCTCTCTCTCTCTAAAATTAAAAAAAACAGCCTCTGATTGGATCCCATTTAAAAAAACGCCATTCAAAATAATAAGCACATTCTTCTAACAACAAAGAATTCTCCCACTTTTTATTTATTCTGACATACTGGTATTTCCATAAACTTGCAAGTGGAAGATAAGCTGTTCAATAAAAGCCATTTCATATATACAATATACAGAAACTATTTTAAAAGTCTGTTCATATAATGAATTCTTTTGGTACTGACAAAAAATTAAGATACAAATAATTGACTAGAAATGAAACTACCACTAAACTAAGATACACAGGAACTGCACTTCAGCTCAGGAAAAAAATCCAGATCTTACTGTGTTAGAAGAATAAAGTACATTTGTCATAGTATACATTATCATACTCCCTTTAAAGCAGGGACTATTTAAAAATTCTAAATTAAAAACTGTTCAGGATTACTTCTGTCTGTACATTCAGCAATTATCATCATATCACTGGTTACACACAATTCTCTCATCATGCAAAAAACCTGTTAGTCGTTTTCTAAGGTCTAATCAAGTCAAACAATAAACTAATTATAGCAATTTAATTAGCAAGCTGTAAATCATAGAGGTGTAGAAATTCCGCAGTTCAACTGTATTTCCTGTCTATAGTACAGTGCTATTCAATTTTCTCCATGTATTAGAGCTAATAGGCATTGATACTCAAAATAAAAATTTCATTGTAGCAGCAAATGATAGAATATGTGAGAGAAGGAGGAGTTCCTAATTTCATGCCAGTCTTTATGACCTTTTATTAAGGTAAAGGACTGTGTATGTATATGTGGAAAGGAGTAAGAAACAAAAGCAGGAGGTCAAAATAGGCATATAAAGGGAATGTTGAGACCATATTAGAATTACATTTATTTAAAAAACTGATCTGAAAGTCTGCCCATCAAGTGTACAAAAAACAGAGCAGATGTTAGTGCAAGTTTAACCTGATAATTTATTTGTGAAAAAAGCTAGTTTTGATGAGAAAAAATTCAATCCTGTCCTTGTAAACATAAAGAAACTCAAGGGTAATTTTAAAGATAGTAGGCCAGAAAATGCAACAATTACTCTTATAATCCTTTTCAATTAAACAGACAAATCAAGTTGAAGACACATGTTAAAATACTTCTTAGACTCAGTATTTTATCAGCCTATATAATTGGTTGGTTGCTCCAACTGGATTTGAGTTAAAAAAAAACAAAACAAAAAAAAAACCAAAAAAAACCTTTTTATAAGAGCTATCACATCTAGAAGTGAATAAATTAGAACCCCCCCAAGAGATATTATTTAACTTCTAAAGCATAAAAAGCTATATAATATCTTATACAAATTAACCAGTGTTCTTATAAAACCTCAGTTTTGGACTGATGACATTATGCTGTATTTGTGGTGAAGTACTAGGCACAAGAATATATGTATCAAGTAGGCATTTCAGTCTAATTAGTCTCTATTTAATTCTTGGCAATATATAATAATTGGTATGCATTTTGGTACTTAAGTCATGAATTGTTGAGAACAAGAAGCAGTGTATTATAGTAACAGGGTTTATATCTGACAATTACAGTGTTGAACAAGTCTTTTCTATGAACTCTGTGATTTGTTTTGCAGTTAGTCACTTGTAGTAGATCCTGCAAAGAAAAAAGAAAAAAAGTCAATATAATTTGTTGTGTACTGCCAACCTTAACTACCTGAGCTAAAGTTCCCTTCCACTGTTATGGATGATAAACAAATATAAAAACCTAAAAAACAAGTTATATATGATGTAGTCTAATCAGTCTGACATAAAATCATGTGTATATTTCCTAAATATTCTAAAAAAATTTTTTAATGTTCATTTATTTTTGACAGAGAAAGAGACAGAGCATGAGTGGGGGAGGGGCAGAGAGAGAGGGAGACACAGAAGAGGAAGCAGGCTCCAGGCTCTGAGCTGTCAGCACAGAGCCTGATGCAGGGCTCAAACTTACAGACTATGCGATCGTGACCTAAGCCAAAGTCAGACGCTCAACTGACTGAACCACCCAGGCTCCCCAGGACCTGCAGATTTTAAAAGCCAATTAAGATTTTTATTTTTTTTAAGTCTCAAAAAGAGTAGAGGACAAATAAGGAATTTACTTCCCTATGCCTTGTTACAGTCTTTTCTATCCTTGTGGACTTTATAATGCTAAGTAAGATAAATTCCTGTGTAAGGAGTACTTCATCCCTACTGAAGAAAAATCAGGCACTGAGCTAACACAAATTTTAATCATCTATTGTATTTAAATGAAAAAAAAAATGTGTTTACATTACTAAAGGTGTGAAATCTAAGTCTTAAAAGCAATGACAGACAAAAGGCCAGAGTTACTTGTCAAAAGTCATGACTTAAAAAAAAAATCCTGTCAATATTTGCACAGCGGTACTGGTGCAAATTTCCAGCAAATGAGGGGCATTCCTAGTGCTTTGCCATTGTCACTAAGAATTGAAATTGAAAGTCTGAGCAGAAATTGATGAAAAGTTATAACCAAAAAAATGTTCACTTTGAATTCATAAAAAAATACATCACTGAGATATACAGGTAAATGGGAAACAAAGACTGATTAGGGTATGTCCCTATTAAAAATGGATAATAAATTTTAAAAGAGGAAGAGAGAGATATGTAACAGTAATTACTTAAAATGTAGTTTGTTCAGTTACATATAAACTAAAAAAAAAAAAAAAACTATGGTGAATAAAATGGAAATGAAACGCTATATGAAACAAAATGAAAGGCTAAAGCATAATATAGAATAACAAAAACATTACAATTAGGACATGAAATGAGACACAATCATCAGGTCCTACACCACAGACTCATATTTCATATATGCTCACCAAAACACTAATAGTTATTTACTTTCCGGAGATTTAACTATGAGGCACAACAAATAAAGTAACTTACATCTCCAGTTTTCAAGTACAAAGCATCAGTTTTCAAGTACAAAGAGAAGGTAAATGGGCACAAAATCTGCATTAGTGGTATAGAAGATTCACCTACATTGAATACCAGAATAACAGTTCATTAAAAATAAATAAAATCTATTCACTATGATGGATCAAGAGCTGGTAGGTTGCAAGGGCTAACTGTCCGAGACTTAAAAACAAATAGAAAAATCAGCCAGATATTTTATCAATCCAACAGTCAAAAGAATCAACACTGGAAAGATCTGACATACTTTGTACTTGAAAGGATGTTAAATAAGTCTTCCATATTAAAAACAGGTTTCTTTAAAAGTTTAAACCTTAGATTGGTATGACAGATAAAATACAATCTGAAACATCAAAAGAAAACACAGCTTAATGTATAGATAAACATCACTGCTTAAACTAAGTAAACAAACAAAAAAACCCCAGCCATATACTTAATGCGTGGTCTTAAATCAACCCTGGGCACAAAAACTTTATTTTGAAATTAGCCATAGGGCTTGAAATTTTAGTTTTAGAAAGTTTGGCATAAGTGAATTTCAAAAAATTTTTCTGAGGTTCTTCAAACTTATGTGTAAAGCAAAACAAAGTATATTATTTAGGCACAAAGAATCATGAGAGTATCAGTGATGATTTCAGAAACCTCTAACCTTGATTTGATTGTTCCACGTTCATGCATTCTTCAGCTGCTGTCTCTGACATTTCTTCATCTTCCTCATCATCATGCAGGTCTTTTGAAATTAATTGTCTAGCTAATTTAATATTCAGTCCTTCATTGTAGTGAAGCTTTCTTTTCATTTCAAATTGTCGCTTTTTTTCTACAAGATACAAAAAGTAGGCTTAGGAAGTTTTTAGCTCAAGGACTAGGAAACTACAGCCTGCATCTGTCTGGTCAATAAACTATTATTGGAACACAATCATGCTAGTTTGTCTTTGTAATGCTTAAGGCTGCTTTTGAACTCAGTGGCAGAATGGCAGGGTTGAGTAGGTACAATAGCAACTATATAGCCCACAAAACTTAAACTATTTACTACCTGGCCCGATCTCTTTTAGATGGTTCAAGTACATCTTAAAGGTAGAATAGGAATAAAAGCCCTTAATAGTTACATTTGTGAAGAAAACTTAAAGATGCAAGAAAAATCTCAAGAGTAGAATCTCAAAAAAAGCAAGGTATATAATACCATACATATGTCAGGTACAAAGCCCGCACGCATTTGTATGCATACACACAGAAAATATAACTCAACAAATAACAGTGGTTATAATTCTGGGTCAAAGAACTATGGGGTAATTTTAGTCTTCCATTTTTATAATTACAAATTCCTTTTAAAATTCCTATTATCCACTAAGAAACTGCCGTGACTTAAGACACTGCTAGCTAAACACATAACCTCATTCCCAGAGTAATTTTAAGAAAAGGCTATTATAAGGCACAGTGAAGTGACCCTAGACTATTCTTTCATTTATGGTCTTCAGCACAGATATACAAAGTTAGCGGCAAATAAATATAACTGATATTTTGTAAATAGCATTTAAACATTAACTGTTTACGAAGAAATAGTTCTGAGATTTTAAAACTTCTTAGACCAGTAAATAAAAAAAAAGGGGGCGGTGACATAAAATTGCCAACTGTTTATTCTGTCAAACAAGAGCATTAAAATTCATTTGCAATAGTTTTATTACAGTATTCATTAAACCATTTCAATGCCCAAAAAGCATAGAGAAAGCTCAGAAGAAGACTACTCAAAGTACTTTCTCAATCTCCTCTAATTCCCTCTAAGTTTTCACCATCATTTGCACTTACAGATGCCTTACACTTATTTATGTTTCAAAAGTAGGCATTTATAGTTCTTGTTAGTATTGATCAATCACTTTTCAGCTTCTATTTGGGTTGGAAGAAGGCAAGTTCTGAGACTAACAGCCATCTCAGTATTCCATAAACATTTGTTTCAAACTACCAAGATCTTGCCAGGTATCTTTCTTCTTCTCTATTTAAAAATTACTTTTGTGATTTGATTTATTGTTTGAGAATATGATATGGTAGAAGGAAGCAAAATTTAAAAAAGAGGCCAATAAAAAGACCAAATCCTCATGACTAAATTTTTAGTGATGCCTTTCAAGTATTCAGATGATGTAAAAACCAATGATAAAAAAACATATAAAAAATGGTTTTACAAACTTCCAGTGACAAAATAAGTCATGGAGATGTAAAATACAGCATAAGGAATACAGTCAGTAATACCATAATATCATTGTCTACAGTGACAGACTGTGACTATATTTATCATGATGAGCACTGAGTAGTGTATACAGTTGTTGAATCAGTATGCTGTGTGTCTGAAACTAATGTAACATCAATTATACCTCAATAATAAATTCTTAAAAATGGTTCTGATTGCCTCCAATACCAGATATATTTACTAAAAAGGTAATATTTATCATTACAAAGCAACATACATTTATGGCAGAAACTTAAAAAAAAAAGCAAAACAATTTCCTCACTCAAATTACCATTAACTTTAGAGCATTTTCTAAAAATGTTTTTTCTAAAAATAACTCATATATTTTTATATATGCTGTTTTTTCACTTACTCTATAGTTAGGATTACCATATGTCCCTGTTTGTCCAGGCAAGTTTAGTTTATGTGCACCATCTGATGAAATATAGTATGACCCTTTCTTTCATTCTAAAATGATCCCGAGTTTAGACAATAAGGTATATGAAGACATAGTAAAATTCTGCCACGTACATAGCAGATTTATATGTTTTAAATGATTGTAAAGTACTGAGTTACCATTTAATCCTCTATTCTTGGGTGAAAGACTTCTGATTCCCCACCTTTGTATTTTCAGTTTTTATAGTGTAATACACATACATTTTTTGTGTTTTGGTTCTATTATTTTCTCAATATGAACTAGTATTTTTTGCAAATCATGCATCAGGACTCTTTAGTGAGTCACAACCAGCATTTTTTAGAAAATGAAAACAGAATAAACTGGATTGCACTACATATAGTAACGGTGAGTACTGTTTTGTGAAATTTTTCTTTTTGTAATTTATGCATACATGTATACTGAGTAGGACTTTGTAAAAAATGTTTACAAAACATTGGAACAGACTCTGGAAAACTGAATTGCTAGATCAAAGGGTGTCATTTTCTTCTAAAGCTTGGGGCTCATATATTGCTATACTGCCCAACAGAAAAGCCAAACCATTTTTCATGCCCACCAACAGTGTATCAGTAACTTATTTCTCCACATTCACAGCCAAAGAAAAATTGTCATTCATTCTAGTCTTTGTTGATCTGAAAGGAAAGAAAGGTACTAAGATGCTGTCTTAATTTGTAGTTTCTTCTTCCAAGGAGTTGATGTTACCGTGTTTCTTGTGAACACTATTGATAGTCTAAGAAAATTATTTAAATTCTAAGAGATGTTGAATTTGGTTTTGCTTGTTACAGATATATCCTAATTTTACAATATTTAAAATGTATGACATAAATTTAAAATATGCAATCTATTCATTTCATAGAAAAATGCTAATACTACTGGTCTCAATCTTCTTTGAATATTTATGCCCATTTTATCTACAATCCTTGTATGGTAGAGAAACACATTGCAAAGAGTACAAGGACATTAAGATTTCAGCCCTGGCTCTAACTATAATCAACTCTCCATGTGAACTTCACAAGGGAGTCTCTTTTGTACACTTTTTTAAAACTATTCTATAAAATAATATAATATAATAATAATAATAATATAATATAAATATTCTATAAAATTCTATAAAATAATATTCTATAAAATAATTTAAAACTATTCTATAAAATAATATAATGCAGAACATACCAATTATTTAAATTATTAAAAGTTATTATTCACTGAACACTTACAATATGAATCAGTGTTAAGTGCTTTAAATCCTTTATCTTATTTAATGCTCGCATTACCTCTAAATATTTTTATAGATCCCAATTTGAAATGAAGAAGCTGAACTTCAGAGAAATTACAAATTAGACAAGAGATACCTGGAGTACAAATTTAGATTTGTCTGACTCCATAGCCCGTATCTTAATTGTTATACTATCAGTTACAAGATAATTTTTTCTAAGAATTTCTACCAATAAACAAAGATTTTCAAATATGTAATTTGTTTAAAAGCAATAAACACCTACATGAGTCAGTAACTCTACCATTAGGAACTGAACTTTTGAAATTGTAATCAAATTGCTCCCCCTGCTGGCTAATCCATGAAACTACAATTTGAGGAAAAATCCCTTAATGAAAACTGACAGTATAGATTAAATAATAAATTCCTTTTCTCAACAGATCATGTTTTCAAGAGAATAATGAGGAATCTAGGTCTAGAAACAACTTCTATTTGAAACTGTTTTCAAGGGTCTTTTGGAGTATATTTTTGTAAAGTAATTAGGAAGTCACTGAGGGTAGAAGACCTATAATACAACTTGAGATTAGGCTATCTGTATATGGCTCCTTTGTATAACAATTAGGCTCAGACCCTCATAGTTTGTTGAATATGCTATATTCTGAAGATGACAGACAGGAATAACAAATTATATCTTAGGAGCTACACATGACAAAGATCTTGAGGATTAAGTAGCAAAATATTCAAAATCCTAGCCATACAATTTCAGAACTCTTTTACAGTACAGGTTAACATCTGTGGCTTCAAGTACACTACTACTCTCTTTTTCTTTTTGTGAGGGTACGTGTGTTTTACTTGCATCGTTTTCCCTATATAGGTAGGCTTGGATTTTCCTTTTAAAAATAGTTAAAAACAAACTATATAAACAATCTTAATTCTTGAAAAAACTATACATTGACATGGTCAAAAAGTTTAAAAAGTAACAAAGTGAAATATCTTGTCTTCTTACCTCCACAGATAACCAGTGTTATTTGTAAAAACAGAAACCGTGAGTAGGTAGCACTGCCTTAACTGTCTATCTACTATGTGGGCTACAAGAGCCTCTTCCAACCCTGTTGAGAGAGCTCTTTATCTCCTTGTCTATGATATTACTGTTCTTTTTGTTCAATGGGACCTAATAATAAAGATCTTCACTCTACATCTAATCATCTTGGTTCATTTGGTAAGTTTCACTGCTGTCTTAAAAAAAGAAAAAGCACAAGCAATTGGGAAATTAGCTCTCACTGCTATACATTTTAAGATCACCCAAATATTCAAAGACAAAGTAAAGCATTAATTTACTAAATACTTACTGAGCATCTACTCTATACCAAATAGTAAAAAAAAGGTACAAAGAAAATAACACTTACAAAAAGATGGTAATATTTTCCCAAATTCTTGCAATTGGGGGGGGGGGGAGGAGAGTTGTTATCCAATAAACCCACACAAGCAGAATCTGAATTATAAAAATGTTGCTCCCTAATCCCTCCACCATCCACTTCCTCAAAAGGAAAACCACTTGACAACCTTCAAATAATGATTATTAAATAAATTTATTATTAAATAATGAATTCATTTTAGCAAAAATTATTAGCACACTGCTAAAAGCAGTAAAGGAAATCAACTACCTTGTTCTTCAGGTGAGAGGTCACTATCCTCATCTTCACTGCTTTCTTGTTCATGAACCCGATACTTTGGCTCTGAGCCTTCAGCAGCAGCTAATCTACACAACAATCATTTACAAAGACATCAACACTGTGATATTCTTTTACTGAGTGTCTCATTCAACTTCTCAGTCTCATAAAAACATTTAAAGTTCATTAATATGCTAGCTATAACCTGATGAGGAAAATAAAATAAAGTGGGAATGAGTACAGAAACCAGTAAACAACAAGAACAGTGGAGGGTGACAGAAATCAATGAACAGCAAAGGAATAGAGCTTTTTGTTTATGAACCCACTTATTTTTGCCTTTCTTACTTCAATCCTTTTTAAAGTTTATTTATTTTTAAGAAATCTCTAGATGCAGACCCAATATGGGGCTCGAAATCATGACCCCAAGATCAAGAGTCCCATGCTTTTGACTGAGCCAACCAGATACTCCATCTTACTTAGATCTTTAAAACACAGGATATTTGGGGCGCCTGGGTGGCGCAGTCAGTTAAGCGTCCGACTTCAGCCAGGTCACGATCTCGCGGTCCGTGAGTTCGAGCCCCGCGTCGGGCTCTGGGCTGATGGCTCAGAGCCTGGAGCCTGTTTCCGATTCTGTGTCTCCCTCTCTCTCTGCCCCTCGCCCGTTCATGCTCTGTCTCTCTCTGTCCCAAAAATAAATAAACGTTGGAAAAAAAAAAAAAATTAAAAAAAAAAACAAAACACAGGATATTAAAAAAAAAAAAAAAAAAAAAAAAAAGCATAGGGTATTGACAAAAGGAACCTGAGTACCAGCCTCTAGTACTCTAATCTTTCTGCTACCTGCATACTTTGATTTTAATCTAGAAACAAGTTGCTATGAAAAATCCAGATAAATTTAGCACATGCTTTTTCACACTTGTACCAGTGGAATGCATTTAACTTTGCACAATTAAACACAAGTAAAAATGCTTCATAGTAGTCTTCAGTACTTACTTCTTAGCTAAGATATCTGGGGTCAAGGCTTCAGTGGTTTCTGAATCACTCAATGCATCTTCATCATCACCTACCATACTAGAATGACAGCACATTATAATTAATACCTGAACTATAATTTTTCAAGCAGAAAAGCAAGGTAGAGAACGGTAATTCTATTGATTCAGTTGTATCAACATATTTATAGCTCTGTTGTCATCTTCAAGCCTTAATTTTGTTTCTATTTCATGCAGATATTTAAAAATTCAGCACTAATCAAGAAAATCCTCAAAATGATCTACTGTAGCCATGAAAATAAATATTAACAACTCGAATCATTTGTAAAAAATAAAAATACTCCAATTATTCCATCCAGCGGGAGGAAACAAATATGTAGGAAAACAATAAAAAAACCACTGTCTGGTTTCAGAATATGTATTTGTACATCAACCTGAAGACAGAAACAAATGATCTATATAGACATAAGGTTAGGTAAAATACCATAATTAGATCCTAAAAGACCTAATTCAGAAAGTTTTATATTTAGCTTTCCCAATCTAACGCTAATAAAACATTTTCTCCCCACTTAATTACAAACATGGGCATCTTTAATTCTCAAGTTGCTGAAAAAAAGCAGAAGTCACCTATATTTTTAAAAAATGCTGATTTATACCTTTTCTGGTTGAGGAGACAAGTTAAATAAGTGCTATAGTTTAGATAATGCTCTTTTTTCCATGGGAAGTTGAAATAAACTCATTTATATTATTGGATATAATTAAACGGAGGAGGATAAAATAATCTATCAATTTGCAAAACTTCTACAGACAACTCTAGGTTATGCTATAAAATTTACAGACGAATCATATGTGTTTGTGTGTGTATATATACACATACGTACATATATATAGAAGCATAACTTTTGTACACTGTGAAATTTTTTTTTAAGTTTAGTTATTTGAGAGAGAGAGAGAAAGAGAGAAAGAGAGAGAGAGAGAGAGAGAGAGAGAGAGAGAGAGAGAACAGGGGAGGGGTAGAGAGAGAGAATCCCAAGCAGGCTACACACGAGCAGCACTGAGCCCAAAACGGGGCTCGAATTCATGAGCCGTGAGATCATGACCTGAAATCAAGAGTTGGACACTTAACCAACTGAGCCACCCAGGCACTCCAACAGTGTGAAATTCTTTAGTATAACATGATTAGATCTATTAAAAGCATCTTCTTCTATTAAATAAAATTCTTTTTAAAAAGGGCCATTAAAGAAATTGGTAAAACTGAGCACTAAGTCGGGGCGCCTGGTGGCTCAGCTGGTTAAGCAGCCGACTTCAGCTCAGGTCATGATCTCGCAGTGTGAGTTCAAGCCCCATGTTGGGCTCTGGGCTGACAGCACAGAGCATGGGAGCCTGCTTGGGATTCTTTGTCTCCCTCTCTCTTTGCCCCTCCCCTGCTTGCACTCTGTCTCTCTCAAAAATAATAAACATTTAAAAAAAATTTTTTTTTTTAAAAAGAGCACTAAGTCGATAAAAGCAAAGCACATGTGTGTGTGTGTGTGTGTGTGTGTGTGTGTAGCCTCAATTACTTAAGGACCAAATAACTTTGACAACTCCCAGAGGAAGGATATAGGTAAGGTAAGGGTGGGGGGGGGGGGGGGAGCAGTACCTAATAAAATACCATTCAGATTTATTATATTTTAAATATAAACAGTCTAAAAATAATGCCTATGACTGTTTTTTTCAGTCACATACAATTTTAATTCTTTTCGGATAGTTATTTCTAACCAACACAGATAATAAAGGATATCTATCTATTACAATTATTGAAAAGGAAGAAAGCCCTGATTTTTGTTTCTGGTACAATAAAAGCTTTAAGACATGTTTTATATTATATACTTGTAATTAGAAAAACAAGGGCATTAACTTTTCATAAATAATATGTCTATTTCTTCCCTCAAGCTTTATTAGTATTGAGTTTCAGTACCTGTACCTATTTCATTATCTCTTTCTACCTTTGTCACAATCTTCATGTTTATTCTTGTTTTTAGTGTTTTTACTAGGGACCACTGAGTTACAACAAACATTTACTACTACAATTATGATGTACAAATGGATCCCCCAAATTTTAAAGTTACATACTACTTATACTATTATACAAAAATATTCAGTTAAGTTACTGATTAGTGCTCCAGTAGCAAGTATAAAATCATACAGAAACTTAAATCAGCTGTTATCCAGAAGCTCAAATCGAATGCAAAATGGAAGTAAAAAAGGAATGTCTGGGAAA
Source organism: Puma concolor (assembly GCF_028749965.1). Taxonomy (NCBI): domain Eukaryota; kingdom Metazoa; phylum Chordata; class Mammalia; order Carnivora; family Felidae; genus Puma; species Puma concolor. The sequence goes on from NC_141675.1 coordinate 86,568,700, forward strand.
CATTACCTATGGTAAGGAGTGCTAGGTTCATCTATTTTCATTAAACCATAGTCTTTGTCTGCTGGATGATATGTCGCCAGGATGTTCATTTCATCCCACTTCTGGGATTTTTTACTAAAATTAAAAAGAAAAACAAATTTCCTTAGTGAAGTAAAAGATAAAAAATGTGCACATCTAAAGTTCACAAACATCCAAATCCCACATTTCAACTTCTATTTGACTGCTAGCTTCTATTTTTACAAATACTTTCTTGGAATAGAAAGTGACTTAGGGTAAAAGCCTAAGTAATTACAATAAATGTCAGTAAATATTTTATAGAATATTTAGTGCCCACATATTAAAAACACTATTTAGAATCTTCACCAGGCATTCAAGACACTAGTACATTATGACATGCTTAGTCTTATCTGACCTATGGAATTAACAACAGCAAAAAACCTGAAATTTACACACTGCATGATATTAGTTGAGGATTTTTCATCTACTAGTAACCATTCAATAAAAAACAACAAGATGTTTCCAGGCCCTGAGCTTGGGGTGCCTCTGTTCCTCATGGTGGGACACCTGGTTTCCGCTTTGGCCTTCTTGTCCCTCCAGGCAGTGGAGGCGACAGGCAATGGAGATGATGGGCAGGGAAGGCCAGAGCCCAGCTGGGTTGACCCTCAGACCTGGCTGAGCTTCCAAGGCCCTCCCAGTGGGTCAGGAATGGGACAGGGGGTTTGGGCCAGGCCCTGAGATGTGGGGGATTCCCCCACGCCCGCATGCTGTACGAATTCTGAGGAGAGATGGCATACTGTGGACCTCAGGTTGGAGGTCCTGGCAGCCTGGAGACCTCTCAGCTGGAGGGTGAGTGGGGAGCCAGGGTGGAGAGCAACTCTGAGGGGGCCTCCCCCAATCTCTGCGGTGCCCCACCTGGGGCTGTGAAGCTTGAGCAAAACCCTCAGGAGTCCCAGGACATCAAAGCTCTGCAGACCTGGAACAATTTGCCAAGCTCCTGAAGCAGAAGCGGATCACCCTGGGATATGCTCAGGCCAATGTGGGGCTCACCCTGGAGGTTCTCTTTGGGAAGGTGCTCAGCCAAATGACCATGTGCTGTTTTGAGGCTCTGAAGCTCAGTTTCAAGAACATGTGTAAGCTGTGGCCCCTGCAGAAGTGGGTGGAGGAAGGTGACAACAACAAAAATCCACAGGAGCTATGCAAAGCAGAGACCCTTGGGCAAGCCCAAAAGAGAAAGCAAACAAGTGTCAAGAACTGAATGAGAGGCAACCTGGAGGACATGCTCCAAAACCTACCCTGCAACAGATCAGCCACACTGCCCAGCAGCTCAGGCTTGAGAAGGATGTAGTATGAGTGTGGTTCTGCAATCGTTGGCAGAAGGGCAAACAAGCAGTGACTGTTCGCAACAAGAGGATTCTGAGGCTCTGCATCCCCTTTCTCAAGGGCACCAGTATCCTTTCCTCTGGCACCAGGGCTCCATTTTGGTACCCCAGGCAGTGGGGGCCCTCACTTCACTACACTGTACTCTTCAGTCCCTCTCCTTAAGAGTGAAGCCTTTCCTTCCATCTGTCACCACTCAGGTCTCTCCCATGCAAAGTGAGGTGCCAGCCCCTCCCAGGAATGGGGGCCAGAGGAAGGGGGAGAGCTAGAGAAACAAAACCTGGGGTTTGTTCAAACCAGGACTTTAGGATTAAGTTCTTCACTAAGAAAGGATTTGGGAACACAAAGGTGTGGGGGCAGGGAGTTTGGGGGAAACTGGATGGAGGGAAGGTAAAGTTCAAGGATGCTCTTGTTTTTAATCCCCACATCACTCATAACTTTCTTAAATAAAGAAGCCTGGACACACACAAATAAATAAAAACAAAAAACACCAAAACTTTCCTTGGCCTAATTTTTTCAAAGATTTTCAAAACAATAAAAAGAATTAGAACATAAAACTGTAGAGAATACCTCACTAAATTTAAATACCATTAATAAAGATTTAGGTTGCAAATAAAATTACAGTTCAGTTTTTCTTTAATCTAGAAAAATAAGAGTTTGCTAAGAAATGGTATATTCAGAGCACCTGAGATAAATTTACTTAAGAGAAATACGAACAAGTGTTTTATAAACATTAGTTAACATCCATTCAACAAAATATTTACACATCTTTTAACGTGCTAAATAATTAGATGACTTAATTATAAATTCTTCTGATCTCATTAAAAGAGACATCAAAGACCTCTCTGCCACCCAAAAATATTTTTTCATACACAGTTTGTGCGTTGGTTATATACTTGAAAATAAAACTGTAAAAAAATCAATGTAGATTTTACACAGATTCAAATCTTTTCTGCATTTGTCCACACTGGTGAGGTTTTTGTAGTGAGATATTGGTGAGGTATTTTTAATTTTCCTAAATCCACCAACATCCAGATTGAAATGCTCTTGAAAAATTACATTATTTAAACTTTAACACCGTATTCCCTTCGTGCCTTGAGTTACCTCAAAATTTTATGTGCCTACTCATGGCAGGTGAGCCTTTTATGTTCTCTTGCTTTCTCCTCCAAAGCACCCCTGCATCCCTATCTCAGACTAAACACTTTTTTCTTCTTCCTATTATTGTAAAATATGCATAACATAAAATTCACCATTTTAAACCATTTTTAAATGTACAGTCGTTCTGTGGCATTAAGTACATTCACACTGCTGTGAAACCACCACCACCACCCAATCTCCAGAACTTTTTCATCTTCCCAAACTGAAACTCTACCCATTGAACCCTAACTCCCCATTCTCCCCTCTCCCAGCCCCAGGCTCCCACAATTCCATTTTCTGTCTCTATGAATTTAACTACTCTAGGTACCTCATGTAAGTAGACTCATAAAGTATTTGTTCTTTTGTGGCTGGCTTATTTCACTTAATGTCTTCAAGGTTTATCTATGTTGTGGCATGTATCAAAATTTCCTTCCTTTTTAAGGCTGAATATTCCACGACAGACTAAGTACTTTTGACTACAAGTTCCTTACCCTTTGTTTTATCAAGAGGCAAAGGTTAGCCCAGACATACTCCACAAGTGACTAAGACTACAATTCTCACTTTTCCCCCAAAAGCAGTCAGAAATTACCTAATGTCTCTTTGCCATGAAACAGGTAAAATCTTAAAAGCCTGTTTACAAAGTTAAAAATTAAGACATATGGGTCCATCACTGGAAGAACAGAAACAAGATTTCTTCTTTGAAGAGTTGCTTTTTTCCTTTTTAAAATTCAGGATGGAATGCACCTGAACTTTCAACTAATCAAATTTAAATCTCACTAGTATTTAAAAACAAAAACAAAAACAAAAACTTGATTGAACTAAACTGGAAAAATAGACCCTGCTTTATAATACTGATTTCTTTAGAGGTCTAGTTGCTATCTATCGAGTAATACATAACTGGTCTTGGGGCAGAAAAAACAAAACACAGTTTAACTGGGAGACAGATATTTAAGGTTCAAGTCTCAGTTAGTTACTCTTCACTAGTTCTAGGACTATAGGCAAGTCCAACAAACACCCTGCTTTGGGCTATATTTATTCTACATGGAAATTATAATAAAATGGAGTTTTAGTAAGTCTTCCTTACAATACAGGGTTGTTGAGATAATCAACTGAAATACTGTCTGTGAAAACAAAATTATACAAGTACCATGAAAACATAAGGAGTTTTTATGATTTAAAAAAAATTTTTTTTAATGTTTATTTCTGAGACAGAGAGACAGAGCATGAGTGGGGGAGGGGCAGAGAGAGAGGGAGACAGAATCCAAAGCAGGCTCCAGACTCTGAGCTGTCAGCACAGAGCCCGGCGCAGGGCTCGAACTCACAAACCGTGAAATCATGACGCGAGCCAAAGTCAGTCGCTCAACCAACTGAGCCACCCAGGTGCCCCTTATGATTTTAAAATCTAAAGCTTTGGGTTAAAAATCCTGAAATCATATCTCACTTAGCACTAAAGAGAATGGGCTGAAAAGGGCATTCTGAAAAGATGTTTAAAGTTGCTTTTGAACTGGATACCGTCCATCTTGCCCTGTAAGACTCAACATTTAAATGATTTTGAAATATTTAAGATCTGCCACAGAATGAATTTTTCTAAAAAAACAGCCTGTTCTGTATTTGACTAAGTCTACTGTTTCAGACATTTTGCTAAACACTTCTTATCTATATGTTTCTGTGAATTTAGAAAGCAAATGACTAGGTCCGCTCATGGTCATAGTCTATATAAGGAAACTCACAGTGAAGAGATACATTTCTAAAGATTTAGGTAACAGACATGATAAAGGAGCTCTGATTAGAAGAGTCACAAAAGAAACAAACATACACAAGCTTTAAGAGAATTAAAGTCTGTGAAGAAAGCAATTCAATTAATAAACAAAAGGGAGACTTATGATACCGTAGCTAATGTTCCCTCCTGAGAAACAAATGTCTCTGAAATGACAGCTGGAGTTAAGCGTGAGTCAGAAACAAAAGCACAGGTAAAAGTTTCATAAAACCTGTATTAATAGACAGCCTTATTCTATTAAGACTTCCTATTAAAGATACTGTGAAAGAAAACGAACACATCCATATATAAAGTTTGAAAGCTGGCAAAACTAAAGTGTGTAAGGATGTATGCTTCTATGATTACTATAAAAGTCAGGAGAGTGATTATGTTGGGGGTGGGGGGAGGAAAGAGTGTGACCGGAAAGGGCAGGGGACATTTCTGAAGTAATAGAAACATTTTTTTTTCTTAAACAGGATGGTGGTTACAGGGGTTTTTATAATATATAATAATTTTATAACATAAATAATTTATAATTTTATAATTTCTTAAACTTTAAAATTACATTTAACACACCTTTCCGTACGTGTATTATGTTACAACAAAATACTTAAATATAAACACATATTAATGACCTTGTTAGGTACTTCCTAACTTCAAAGAAAACAAGTTAGTTCCTAAACGATGTTAACAATATTGAATTAAAAATGACAATTTATCATCATTACTTCTTAGGACAGGGGAATGATAGACCTTTGGAGTTTAAGAGGTTCTTCTAATGGGTGGGAAACCAAACACCCTATACATCTATTTTGTGAGATAATACGAGAAAAAGAACTGTAGGATACAAGCAGAAATAATGTTTCCTTGGAGCACCCGGGTGGCTCAGTCAGTTAAGTGCCTGACTTTGGCTAAGGTCAGGATCTCATGGTCTGTGAGTTCCAGCCTGGCATTGGGCTCTGTGCTGACAGCTCAGAGCCTGGAGCCTGCTTCAGATTCTGTGTCTCCCTCTCTCTCTGCCCCTCCCCCGCTCATGCTCTCTCTGTCAAAAATAAACATTAAAAAGAAATTTTTTTTAAAGAAATGTTTCCTTAAAATTAAGGATAATATTTAATAATCACAATACCAGCACTTGAACCCATTAACAATTTTGATTTCTGCATATTCTTTCACTATAGGAAATAATATATATCATATAAAAATATATAAGCTATCAGTATATATGTAAAAACACATACACAGCCTACATACACATACAAAACAATAAATACAATATATAAAATAAATATACTGATATGGAAGCTATTACTATATATATATTTTAGCATAATAAGCCAAGTTGAAAATAGCAAATAGAAAAATTGCATTTTCTAGTCTTTAATTTTCTTTTTTTTTTTTAAGGTTTTATTTTTTAAGTAATCTCTACACCCAACTTGGGGCTTGAACCTTACAACCGGAGATCAAGAGTCGCATGCTCCACCAACCGACTCAGCCAGGCTTCCCTCTAGTAGTCTTTTTTTTTTTTTTTTAGGTTTTTTTTTTTTAATGTTTATTTATTTTTGAGAGAGAGAGAGACAGAGCATGAACAAGGGAGGATCAGAGAGAGAGGGAGACACAGAATCCAAAGCAGGCCCCAGGCTCTGAGCTGTCAGCACAGAGCCCAACGTGGTGCTGGAACTCACGGACCGCGAGATCATGACCTGAGCCGAAGTCAGACGCTTAACCGACTGAGCCACTCAGGCGCCCCTAGTCTTTTTTAACAAATGCACAAGACTCAATAATAAACTGTTCACCTAATGTTAGATATTTATATTAAATCCAAGATTTTCCTATTTAGAATAAAGGAGAGGGGCGCCTGGGTGGCGCAGTCGGTTAAGCGTCCAACTTCAGCCAGGTCACGATCTCGCGGTCCGTGAGCTCGAGCCCCGCGTCAGGCTCTGGGCAGATGGCTCAGAGCCTGGAGCCTGTTTCCGATTCTGTGTCTCCCTCTCTCTCTGCCCCTCCCCCGTTCATGCTCTCTCTCTGTCCCCAAAAAAATAAATAAACGTTAAAAAAAAAAAAATTTTAGAATAAAGGAGAAATGACCATATTTGGGCACATTCTATTCAATGATATCTTTAGGATAATTTGCTAGGATAGGTATATCTAAGTTAAAATGTATTAAGGGCTTTATACTTCTTGATATTGACAACATGGAGTGTCATGTTGTAAAAGTTTTACCTTTTATTTATTTTTTAAATGTTTATTCATTTTTGAGAGAGAGAGACAGAGCACGAGTGGAAGAGCAGCAGAAAGAGACGGAGACAGAATCTGAAGCAGGCTCCAGGCTCTGAGCTGTCAGCACAGGGGTCCCATGCAGGGCCTGAACCCATGAAGTGCAAGATCATGCCCTGAGCCAAAGTCAGACGCTTAACCAACTGAGCCACCCAGGCGTACCCATCATAAAGTTTTAATAGAGAGAACAATACGTAATGTCCCCAATCATCACCAAACTTTGCCAAGATTAGGTATTTGTGCATGTGTTTTCTCCACCTGAGCAGGTATAAATCAGTATTTAAAAGGGTGGCTCAGTCAGTTGAGTGACCAACTCTTGATTTTGACTCAGGTCATGATCCCAGGGTGGTGGGATTGAGCCCCTCATCAGGCTCCATGCTCAGTGGAGCCTGCTTAAGATTTTCTCTCTCTGTCCCTCTCCCTCACACATGTGCACTCTCTCTAAAAATTAAAAAAATAATTTAAAAAAGCTGGTTTCTTTGTTCATTACCTTATAAATATGGGAAAATGCTTGTTATTTTACTTTCCTTTTATTTTTAAAAGTTTATTTATTTGAGAGAGTGTGCAAGTGGGAAGGGGCAGAGACAGAGGGAGAGAGAGAGGGAGAGAATCCCAAGCAGGATCTGTGCTGTCAGCACAACACAGAGCGTGATACTGGGCTGGACCTCACAAATCGTGAGATCACGACCTGAGTGGAAATCAAAAGTTGGACATTTAACCAACTGAGTCACGCAGGCACCCCTTACTTTCCTTTTATGAATTATGTTTATATACTTTGCCTTTCTACTGGAAACCTTCTGAGTTTGACTAAGTTCTTTACATATGAGTAACTTCTTCACATCTATATACATTTACAATGATGAATTATATAAAGCACTCAAATTTAAAGATTTAAACCATGTTGTGTATATATAAACCCAAGAAATATATATATAAGATAATAAACCACATTATGTATCACTACATTATATATAGCCCAAAATTTTTGTTTGCCATTTACTCTCCACTATAAATAGAACTAAAGTTTTATATATTCAAAGCTTTACTCCACTTTCTCAACGTAATACTAAGAACAAAAGAAATTCTTAGAATTAATCAGCTCCAAAGAAGATAACAATATCTTGAAAAATCATCAATCTAAATAAGGGCATAAAACAACAGGCTACAAAGCACACCGGAATTCTTAGGGAGAAGGTAGTGAAGTAGAAGAAACTCTCAGCAGAGGACACTAAATATGGAAATAAGCATCTCTAAAGTTTTGGCAGAAGTAACATTAGTTTGGAGTAACAAAATCCAAAAAGCAGGATTTGAGGTTAATTCCAAACTGTTTGTATGACCTGCGGTTCATTCTCTCTACCTAGAAAAAAAGAGGGACACCACCACTTACACTGCAGATCTGCTAGGAGCACGAAAGCACCTGCTGGTTTCATTTTCCTCCTCCCACTTGGGAGATTGGTTTTCCTGCAGCCTAAATCTGGTCCAGAAAGTCACCCCTTCTCACTTTCACTTTGATAGCTCATATGATGCCACCTCAAAACCTACTCGTACTTCTTGTTGCTTGTGACTTGCTCATTTGATAAGTTTTAGCCACGCTTAGAGTGGGAAGCAAGATTTTGCTTCAAGGTGTTACACTTCTTAATTGCACATTTCAAGAAGTGGTTCTTTCTTTAAATAAAGATTCAACTTACATAAGTTGACAAAGTACAATACTTTGAAGCTTGACACGATTACTGAACAATTAAAGTAAGAGTTAACAATAAAAGCAATCAATAATCAAGAAGTCACTTTTGGAAAACTCTGCTCAGTGAGGCTTTGACTATAGTCCATATCCCTTTACAGGCAGAAAAAGATGAAGTTGAAGCATGCTTATATGAAATTTTATTAAAGGCAATTAATTCAAGCACAATGTTTTGAAGCAGAATTTGCCTGTATCACCTGAGAGTACCATAGAATTTGAATGGAACATAGTGACTTCAAAGCATACTGTGTAAAACAACCTACTGAGATGTGGGAAAAATTAGACTTCTGTATTTATTTCTACTTGAAGACTAACATTTGAGGGTGAGGTACTGAGTTAAAAGCTTTACATTCATTAACTCATTTAACAATTAAACTAGGCATGGATATAATGAATAACTCACTGGAAGTCACAGAGCTAGTAACTAGTAGAATCCAAACCCAGGCAATCTAGCCCCAGATTAATCACTAACCTATAACACCTCTCATAAAATAGGCTTTAGTAACATTTCTAAGTTTTTTCTTAATGTTTATTTATTTTTGAGAGAGAGGGAGGGAGGGAGGGAGAGAGAGCGAGCGCGCAGGTGCGAGTGGCAGAGGGGCAGAGAGCAAGGGAGACACAATCCTAAGCAGGCTCCAGGCTCTGAGCTGTCAGCACAGAGCCTAATGCAGGGCTGGAACTCATGGACCATGAGATCATAACCTGAGCTCAAGTCCAATGCTTAACCAACTGAGCCACCCAGGCGCCCTGTCTTTAGTAACATTTAACTTCATTATTTTCACCAATTCAAAATGCACACGTTTCTCATTTCAACCTCTCTGAAAACAGTGTATCTTAAAATGGATGGCATCTTATAATTGACAGTATTTTTTTCTTTCTTGGTGGTACATAAAATCATGGTACATCTTAGGATACATGATTTCTTATTTCTGATGAAATGCACATGGCTACTCACCAGATCTGTTATGTTAGACCTTCACAAGTTGTACACTATATTCAAGGTATCCTGATAGAATGGGAATTCCAAAATCATAGGAGATGACAGTGGTGTTCTAATTAGTTGAACAATGTGATAAAATTGAGATTTACCTATAACTGGTTATGTGGATTTACAGATTCTGTCCAGTGGAACTAACCCTCAAAAAATGGTATCTGACAAGTGGTAACTGAAGAAACCATTCATTGACGATAACAGTACCATAACAAGAATAAGAAAATAATAGCACTGAGACATCAAAAAAAGTTTGACAAGAACTGTATAAAAAATATTCCAGGACTATTTGAAATATGGCATTATATGAATCTCACTTTAAGTGTATAAGGAGCCTTGAAATATTATCTAATGATAGTAATATATGAGATAAATTATAAACAAACATATTTGAAGCATATTTTTTTCCTACTAAAAAGATACACAACAAAACGTTTAGAGACCACTGGAATAAGACAACTCAACTTCTGGCCTTAGGAAAAAAAATCCCTTGGTAACATGTCTCTGTGTTAAATAAAATGTTAAATAATATCCTCATAACTAATGAAACCAGGGTGAAGCAGTGGTATGTGCAGAAAAAGGAAAACTACGACTTGATAAAGGCACCAATAAAAGGTATGGTTACTTGCAGATTCGGAATTTGCAAATATGCCTACTTGATAAAATTTGTAACTCCAAAATCAATACCTGAGGCGTTTTCTCCATCTCTCACAGACATGCACAGAACAGGGAAAAATTTGAGTTGCTCCAGGCACATCTTTCCAGCTGTTAAACAAGGGGATACTTTATCTTCTTGCTTTAGCACTCATGTTGTAAGTAAGTGTCTCTTTTGCAGTCCATTTAGTACCACGTTTTTTGCTTTTTTGTTGAATGTATTGTTTTAAATGGCTCCCAAGTGTAGTGCTAAAGTGCTGTCTAGTGCTCTAGGCACAAGAAGGAACCTTGCAGGAACCTAACTCTGTATTTCCCCTTGGAGCAATGGTTCAGTACTCACTAATTCAGTGTCTATGGTTATTATACAGAACAGAACTACTAAGAGTAACAAGAATTGACTTAGATCCCTGGTCATTTTCACAGTAATCTGAGATTCTTTTGCCTTATAAAAGGTAAACTATTACACTACACTTACTAGTTTCTGAATTTTCAGTGTATTGTAACTAAGATAGCTATTTATTTTCAGTCCTCTTTACAGGAAAGGGGGAATACTGGTTGTATTTAAATTAAAATCAAAACATTACAAAGAGTGTTCAACTGTTTTTTGTTTTTTATCATTTCTGTTCAAAGAGGCTCTCATAATAATACTGTTTGCATAAGCTATGACATAAACAATGTGGAGTGTATTACCAATAGAATTTTCTTTGCTACATGACTGTAATCATTAACACTGATCATGAAAAAGCCCATCCCCTTTTACTACTTGGAACCAAACATGAACCTCAATGAATTAGAGCTCTGAAGACTTCAGTGCTAACCCTCTCAACTGGACAAGTCAGTCAAAATCATCTACCCTGGAACCTTGTAAAAGGTCCCTTCTAAGTGAATCTGTCCTGCTAGCAGTCTAGGATAGTGGTTTTCAAGGCAGGAAGACCTGGAAGTAAACCCCAGCCAATAACAGAGAGAGGCTAACCCACTGAGTAGGCCACAGGAAATTATGGCAGATCAAAGTTGAGAATAAGTAGAAGATAAGGAAGCAGAGAAAGAGAAAAACAGTAAGTTACTTGGTAGCCAAACAAAAAGAAACTCAAATTAAGCTTGCCAGTGAGAACCATACTCTTGTGGTTGAATACTCTGAAACTGCATAAGAGCTTTCTGCAGTTTGTTTTGTAAACTATCTTGGTCTTCCTGCTAGAGCTATGTGCCCGTGAGATTTGTTTTCTTAATTTAGTAACCTACAACCAATTCCCCACCAATTCCGACTTGAAGCAGCTTACCCAAAAGACAGGTTTGAAAATTTCCTGTTAGAGAATGTAAGTCAAGCATCCAAAGGCCATGATTCTATGCTGTCATCCTACTTAGTGTTTTCTTTAAGGTAACACAAATTTCCATAAATCTATGTGGTGGGAAATTTGATAGCAGTTCACTTTATAGACCTAAATTGATATTTGAACAGGTTTGCTCTAGTTGCAATATTTTAAATTTTTACAAACATCCTCATTTTACCTTTATGACTTTACAGATTTCAGTAACTTCTCTCCAGAATGAGGAGTCTTTATACTTTTAGTTATCTTAATAACACCGAAGCCCCCTAGCACTTCTAATCCAGTGGTATGTTTTACGCTCTACTGTACTGTACTACTTATTTTTTCATTGAGCATGGCACCTTGGATAGCTTCCTCTGTGCAAATACATCTATCTCATTCTTTTTAAAAGGCTGGTGTATTGTTTCATTATATAAATGTACCATAATTAATATTTCACCAGTCCTTATTAACAGACCTTGGGTTGTTTCCAATTATTTACTATAACAAAATGCTATTGGGCAACATCTTTTTACATGTGTATGTGTGAGTATGAAAGACCAAAACATCACTAGATCATTTTAAGTTGCTACTCTCTGAACTGTTCTGAGTTTAGTTATGCCTTCCAAGAGGAACAAAGACTAGAAAGTACTCCTAATTCTTGCTGCAGATACAAAAACAATTAGCAGTAAGTATATTTTCATTAAATATAGACAAAAGACTTGGAAAATTTTTGTTCCCCTTAGTGGAGAGAAAATGACAAACCAGGATCTACCATACCAGACTGAGTGAGGCATAATCTTCACCTAAAAAGGAATGACTGTGGAAGCTCAATTAGAAAAATGGGGAAAAGGGTCTCTTTTATGGAGAGGTCTCTTATTGGCTTGAGACCAGATGTTAAAGGGTTCACATAACAAGAAAAGACTTTTATCATTGAAAAATTTTAGATACCTCAGATACGAAGTTAAGAAATTATAAAAGCTTAACAGGTGAAGCTCTGAAACTTCTATTTGATTCTTTAATGTTCCTAATTTCCCAAAGTTCAAAGACCAGATGTTTGTTTTACAAAATATTACATCTGCGCATATACTTTTAAAAAAGAAAAAAACAAAAAACAAAAATGATAAACGTCACAGCTCCTGTCTTCTTTAAATCACTCTAGCCGGCACCCTGGCCGGAGGACGGACACCCGAGCGGTGCCGGAGCCGCATCCACAGAGCTGCCCCGGTCGCCGGTCAGCGCTCAGGCTCGGGGTCGGGGCCGGTAACGGCGGCGGGGAGGAAGGCGAGGCCGCCCGAGCGGGGAGGAGCTTCCCAGGCCCACCCGCGGCCGTCGCTCCCGGCTCTCACCTCAGCTCTTCGTCGACACTCCGGCCGGGCTGTTCGGCCGAGGCCACCACAGAGGAAGTCGTAGAACTCTTGTTCTTCAGGATCCCCTTGATGGGCCGATGCGAGGCCGTCGAGGCCGCCATTGCCCGCCGCTCCGGCGGTCGGCTCAGCGTCGCTGCTTGGCGCTGGGTCCAGGAAGGAAAGGGCTGGGCGCGTGCACAGACTCGCCAGGCAGCCGCGGAGCCCGCCTGGGGCTAAAGCGGCCGCACCTGCTGTCGCGGAGACGACTACCGGAGTCGTTGTGACGACACAACGACCCCGACGCCAGGGCCGACGCCGCGCGGCTGGCGGCCCTTCGCCACCAACACCTAACCGCGGCCAGCGGAGAGAAGCCGGCCTACTGCCCCAGCGCGGGAGCGACGCCGACGCCGAAGCCGAAGCCAAGCGGACCCGCCCTCTCGCGATATCTAGGGAGGGGCGGGGGCGGGGCGAGAACAAAGCCTACCTCCTCTTGTTCTCGCCCCGCCCCCTCCTGGTCTTTTGGTCCTCTCGATCCTACCCGGGCTCGGTCGCAGAGAGCCCAGGAGCGGTTTTAGAGAAGGTTCAGAGGTTTCTGGTTTGCCTATCGGGAGGAAGAGAGAGAGAGAGGGAGAGCGAGTTACAGGTCTCTCACTCCCACCACTTTATAGGGTCCATATTGTTATTTCTGTTTTATAGATAGGAAAACTGACGCTCAAGGTGACATCATTCCCCAAAGATACTATCTGATTTTCAGAGAAATGATATATATGTCCCCTCTTTATTTCCATTTAACCGCATAAAATGTTTTAGCTATTATAAATTCATGGAATATTTGCATTAGAATGCTCCTTAGAGACCTGCTTTGAAATCACAGAATATTGACTTCTATGAAATCATAGAATACCAGCATTGAAATAGTCTAACCTAGTTTTACCATTGGCATAGCTAAAGGACAGAGAAGAGTGACCCAACCACTAATGTCAATTGTAGTGTGCGGTCATAGAACTTGAGACTTCTGACCTCTGGTGTTTCTGGGTCTGGTCTTCCCCCATTTTACCACATTCTCCCTATGTGTTTGTAATCCCATGGAAAAATATTGCAGGGAAATTTTTCTAGAATTGCATTTTATAATGTGTCTCCCTACAAATTTTAGGAAATTCATTTAAGATACCCAGTTGTCCAACACTGCATAAAATTGGCCAGAAATCTGGGGTGCTGTCTAGGTGGTTCTAAGAAGAATCCCAAAGGAGAAACAAACAAAACCCTCACACACACACACACACACACACACACACACACACACACACACACACATCCTCCCCAAGTTATTCTATGCCTGAGTGTGAAGGAAAGATCTCAGAGAGGACTTTGATAAAAGGAGACAGCTTGAGACTCTAAGGTGTCAGGATATGCACAGGATATGCGGGTGTCCAGGTTGTGGATGTTGTAAGGAGATGAAGATTCTGTGGAATGAAAGGGCAGAATTTTTTGAAGCTCTGGTAACAATCTCAGAACCGTGTTGTATATAGTCAAGCTAGGGCTAACAGTGGGAGTGGTGTCCACTCCAGCCCTACCCAGCCTCTCACCATGCAGTGTCAGCATCAGGAGTTGTACAGATTGCAAAGGTAGAAGTCTCAGAGATTAACCAAGTTGCTTCCTGTTATGGATTGAATTGTGTCCCCCTAAAAATAAGATATGTTGAAGTACCTCAGAGTGTAAACTTAGGTGGAAATAGGGTAATTGCAGATCTAATTAGTTAATATGAGGTCATACTGGAGTTGGATGGGCTTTTAGTCTAATATGATTGGTATCTCTGTAAGAAGATGACCATATAAAGACAGAGAATGCCATGTGATGGCAGAGGACTGGAGTGATGCATCTATAAGCCAAGGTAAAACAGGGGTTATCCAAAGCTGGGAGAAGCACGGAACAGATTCTCCTTTATTTTTTAAAAAAAATTTTTTTTCAACGTTTTTATTTATTTATGGGACAGACAGACAGAGCATGAACGGGGGAGGGGCAGAGAGAGAGGGAGACACAGAATCGGAAACAGGCTCCAGGCTCCGAGCCATCAGCCCAGAGCCTGACGCGGGGCTCGAACTCACGGACCGTGAGATCGTGACCTGGCTGAAGTCAGACGCTTAACCGACTGCGCCACCCAGGCGCCCCCAGATTCTCCTTTAGAGTGCTCAGAAGGAACCAGCCCTGCTGACATCTTGGTTTTGGACTTCTAGCTTCAGAACTGTGAAATTCTAAATTTCTGTTGTTTAGAGCTACCCAGTTTGTGGTACTTTGTTATGGTAGCCCTATATACTCCCTTCCCTCCCACTCCTACCCTCAGTTCCCGACTCCTTCGTCACCAGGCTTTCTCCTACCACCCTTTCCTGATCAGACCTCATCATCCTTATGACCCACTAGAGCAGAGCAGTCTAGTTCACCCGGAACTGCCATCTCCAGGAGACCAGCCCATTGGGGATTAATAGATCGTGAGTATGGAAGAGATCTTGTCAATCCCACCAGTAACTATCCAGCCTTCTCTCCAATAACTCCAGTGGCCAGCAGTTTGCCACCCCCAACACAGCTCATTTTATCTTTGGACACTTCTGACTCAGAAAGTTCTTCCTCAGGTTGAGTGGATACCTGGTTCCCAGCCCTACCCAGTGGGTCCACTGGGGTTGGGGGTGGGGTAAGAGACTGTGGATGGGGGGAAGGGCTGCAGTCTATCTTACCCCAGTGGCAGCCATCTCACTCACCTCATATCTCTGGGCCCTAAATCTCACCTTCCTTAATACAGGCTCTGTGCCTTAAGGAGCAACACAGTTCATGTCGCTAGAACTCTGCTCCTCAGAAATGACTTCAGGGTTCCTGAAAACTATTCTGCTTTTATTGTCTGGAATCCAGCATCTAGCTGAGATCTTGGCATGAAACAGGGCTTCAGTTAAAAAAATAAATAAAAATTTAAAAAATTTTAAAAAATGGCTGTTGAATGGTGATAACAGAAGGGAAGTGAGCAGGAAGGGCAGAAAGGCAACAGCTTTGCCAGTCAGGGTCCCCTGTGTTCCCCAAGGATTTCCCCAGGCAGGGCCTCCACAGCCATTCTCGGCACCTCCCTCTCCTTGCCCTACCTCTGTTCCAAGCCACAGGTACCCAGCTGCCCTCCTCCCTCTCCACCTTGGATTGGATCTGACCTCACTTGCTAAGAGCCCTGCCCAGCCCCTGGGGTAGAGAGAAGGTTCTCATTAAGGGGGAAGCAGGATGGCCACTTTCCTTCCTGAGTCCTTTCCCATCACACAAAACTTCCATCATATTCTAAGTTATTGGGCAGATTTGCTTTGTTCCTGCTTGGGCCCACAGTCACCTCCCTGAACCTGTGACTGGGCCCTTAATTAAACACTGTCTTGCTTTGAGACCCTCTAATGAAAATGTGTACCACAGTATGACATAATGTGTTTTATTACAGGTAATAAAATAAAATACTTTGGAACAGGAAATAATGACGAGTTCTCTGAAGAACCTTGAAAAAAAATGTTTCCCTCATCAAAATTAAAACTTTGCCTTTTGTATTATTTCTTCCACTCCCAACCCCACTAAAAGTGAATGCAAATGAATAGGACTTTCTTAATATTTAAAAAAAGAATGAAATGTTAGTTTGCAAGATTGTGAGTACCAGTACAGTTTTTCCTTATAGTTTAGAACAATTGAACCACTTGATTCCTCAGTGTGGCCCAAAGAAGATTTCCAAATGCCCCTAAATAGAACTCTCCTTCTATGCTTTGCTGAGATCCACTCTTGTAGGAAGTCATCTGGACAAAATAGATCAAACACTAAATTTGGCTGTATTTGTATTATTTCCTGAGTGTTGAGGGTTTGGCTTCCAAGAGATGGATTGTGGATGGAATCTTCCATCGTGGATCCAGTTTCTGGAGGTAGCTATGGAGCTCAAAATAAAGCATATATTTAAAAATATATACATTTTTCAGTATTATCTCACAATTATTCCTGCTTTCTTTTTGAAGACTTCATCATGATTGCCTGATTCAATGCCACATATAGAGAGGACAGGACACTTTTTAATTTATTTACTTATTTTTTTTTAGAGAGAGTGAGAGAGATAGCACGAGTGGGGGAGAGGGGCAGAGGAAGAGGGAGTGAATCTTAAGCAGGATCCATGTTCAGCCTTAGTGTGGAGCCCGATGCAGGGCTCAAACTCACAAACTGTGAGATCATGACCTGAGCCAAGGTTAAGAGTTGGACACTTAACTGGCTGCACCACCCAGGTGCCCCCCAATGCTTTTTTTCTAAAAAGTTTATTTATTTTGAGGGAGAGAGAGAGAGAACATGCGAGAGAGTGCGCAGGAGAGGGACAGAGAGGGAGAGAGAGAGAATCCCAAGCAGGCTTTGCGCTATCAGCATAAATGTGGGGCTCAAATTCATGAACAGTGAGATCATGTCCTGAGCCAAAATCAAGAGTCAGATGCTTCACTGACTGAGCCACCCAGGTGCCCCAGGAGACACTTTTAACGTACGCCCTTATGCGGCTAAGCCACTTGGCTCTCTGCTCATTGAAACTGGCTATTGAGGCCAATACCACTTCGTTTCTCACCGAGAACAGAATTTCAAACCTACAAAGGGCTTCTAGGTGGCTGGCTTCACCTAGCCTGCCTAAGTCATCAACCAGGGTTCACTGAGCAGAGCAATGGTAGTGCTTGCCTCCCAACCTCTGGACCAATAACCCAAATGTTGTGACTTAATGACCACTGAGTCAGCGGCAGCTCTTTGCTTGCCAAGAATAGCACATTGTTCTTTTCCTTTTCAAGTAGTCTCTCCACAGGACAAGAAAATCACAGATTTTGTAGTACATGGTAGAAATTCATGCATCAGGGGCAAGATTATTTAAACAAAATACAAAAAGTATTCAAATGAGAGAAAGCCAAGGACAAAGATGAATCATTCTCTGCTTTAAAATGACTTTGCGGGGCACCTGGGTCGCTCAGTCGGTTAAGGGTCTGACTTCGGCTCAGGTCATTACCTCACAGTTTGTGGGTTCAAGGCCTGAGTCAGGCTCTGTGCTGACAGCTCAGAGCCTGGAGACTACTTTGGATTCTGTTGTCTCCCTCTCTCTCTGCCCCTCCCCCACTCATGCTCTGTCTGTCTCTATCTCAAAAATAAATAAACCCCCCCAAAAAAGAAAATAAATAAATAAATAAATAAATAAATAAAATGATTTTGCTTTGCAACTCTCCACTGTTCTCGTCAAAGATATTTACTGAAATGATTCCTTAGCTTTACCATAGAAGCCTCCCATGGGCCAAATACTTTTTCCAAGAAGACTCACAGAACATATACACACCTGTCAGGTATTAAGGCTTGTGTTAGTTTCCAAATGTTTCCCAGTCCTTTGAAAACTAGTTAAATTTAGAGAATCTAGAGAAGCACTTGCTTTTTTCCAAAACTTATCAGACAAAAAAAAAAAAAAAAAGGGAAAGAGGAAAGAAGGCAGGATAAGTAACGTGAAGAGCCTTAGAGTAGTAAATAGGAAATGTGAATTATTTTCTTGGCTAAATTACAAATTTATCTTGTGCCTGCCAGAAATCACTCAGTTTTTTGTGACTGCAAATTTTCCATACATCTCAACTGGTCTGGTTTGTAAATTATTGCAAGAAGTCAGCAAGCAGTGCCATATACTGTAATTTCATTGTGCTAATGTTGCCAGAATCTGTTTTAATATTCTCTGAACTCATAATGGAATCAGGAGTATAGATTTTGATTCAGAATACGTATGATGTTTTAATATAAACACTTCATGGAAAACCCGAAATGTATCTTGAAGCCTGTGTAGTCATTGTTTACACTAGGGAGACTGTTTTACTTTAATAACTATGTTTATGCTCACTTGCATTTGTTCCAATTTGAAATTTCTCAAATACGTAAGCTTCTTATTTTTATTTGACCGTTGTGACAGTCTCCAGATTTGTCTAGGGACCAGTCTCCATTTTCTTTCTGTCTATTCATCTTCACACTGCTCTCATGGTAAAACAAAAATTGGGTTCTGTAATGAGCCTTCTTTATCTATAAATTCAAATCCACTTTGCCAGCTGTGGTGCTGAGCACAGAGCAAACAATTAGACCCTTCTCCACTTCTGTCACTTGCTCAAGGAGCTCAGTCTTCAGTGACTGCTTCTTGCATAAGATAAAGTCCCATTCCTTGGGCCTTTACAATCTGGCCCCATCTGTTTCTCTTTTCATGTCCCTTCCCTTTCTCCCTGTGTTCTTCGCACCAGTCACACTACCCTTCTCAAGGTACCAGAGCACCACATATGTGCCCTCACTTTTTCATGCCTTTCCTAATCTGTGTGAAATGGCATCCTCCCTTCTTGCCCTGGAATTACCCTAGCTCAAAGGTCACCTCCTTCCCCACTCCACTTGGGCAGAGTAAGTCTCTGCCTCCACCGAGATCTTGAGGAACTGTTTGTATTCCTCTATCACATAGGGCCATAATTTTCTAAGTGTCTGTCTCTCTCACAGACACTTGGGGGCAGGTGCATTTCTCCCTTCACTGCCAACAGCACAGCTTAATGAATGTGGTGTCTGTTCATAAGAAGCCTTGAACGAGTGTTGGTCAATCAGTGAATAAACCATTCGGAAATTCCCCCCATCCAAATGATGGTTGACCTTAAAAACATCAATGTTGGAGCGCCTGGGTGGCTCAGCTGATTAAGCGACTATTGATCTCTGCTCAGGTCACAATCTCATGGGATGGAGCCCCTGCCAGGCTCCATGCTGAGCGGAGTGTGCAGCGTGCTTGGGATTCTCTCTCTGCCTCCCTCTGCCCCCTTCCTTGTTCACGCTCTCTCTTTCTCTCTCAAAATAAATAACCTTAAAAATATAAATTTCTTGGAAAACAAGCTGATTATATATCATCTTCTGCATGGCAGAATGCAATATTTACAGCTGTAATACTGGAAGGGAGCTCATAGAAATGAGGGCTATGAATAGGGTAGAGGAGGCAACCATCAGTCAAAATCTTTATTGAGGGCTTTTTATATGCTAGGTTCTGTCCCAGGTGCCCCCTATTGCTTGGTTTCATAAATTGAACCACAGCAGTTATTTTCTTTCTTTTCAGAACCCTTTCTAAAAGCAAAGCAAAGCAAAGTGAAGCAAAACAAAACAAAACAAAACGTTATGAGGGGCACACACATCTACTTTTAGTTAGGTCTCTCCCAAGATTTGGTTCTGTCCTCTATGAGAACAATGTCGCTGTTTTCGTGAAGGTGTATCTTCCTATTTGTGTCAGCCAGGTGCTCCTATTATGTGGGCATGTGCTCTGGATAGGATTCCAGACCCTCCGTGTGCTCCTGTGGCCGACACAGGTGGGAGAAAACTCTCAGTAGGAACCACAGAGCTCTCCCCAGAGCACCTGGTGTCTGGTTCTTTCCCCCATGGACAGGAAAGTCCGGAGAAAGCAAGACAAGGGAGACTGTGGAGAGAAGTTCTTATTTGGGAAACCAGCAGTAAGAGCCACGTGGGGTGGTGGTTTCTGTGCAAACATTCTCATCTGTGAAACATAAAGCAGGAAATAGTGGTTTTCGATAAACTTATATCTCCTATCAAGAACATTCTAGAGCACCAAAGAATTTGCTCCTCATTGTTTCTCAATATATGGCGTTTTCTAGCCAGTGTCTGGAAGGGAATTGAACTAAAAATGAAGCCAAAGTGAAAAGCAGCTTTGTTCCTAGAATCATTTTGTTTTTTTTTTTTTAACTATGGTACAACTATATTGTTGTATTGTAGGTAACTAACTAGAATATTCTTTCTAACTGCCTGTCACTAATAGTTTACCTACTGGGAAAACCAACTCTGTCCAAATTAAGCCCTCAGCAAGCAGTGATTTTGTCTCAGTTTTATGGTAAGCTTTTATGATAGGGTTTACCATACCCCTAATATTCTGATACTCTTAGGTACACTGCTTAGCTGTGCTTGTCAAAGGCAATTACATTTGCTACATTTCATAAGGGTCCAGAAGCATGTTTGGTTCTGTGCTAGAAAGGGTTGCAGAGTAGGATTGTGGATTTTTATGGGTGATCATAGTTGAAACTTACTTTGATCTTGCTAGATCTCTTCAAATAGCAAACAGTAAATTAAGGCTGCAGAATAAATTCCCTCTGACTCGTTTAGGGTCAAAGCAAATGCATAAAAACATTAACTGCTTTTGTTTCATGCTTCCTGTCTCTACGGAGGTAGGGGGCAGTGGAATAGAAATAAAGAAAAAATATATGGAGTAGGTAGGGATAAAATCCTCTGGTTAATCAAGTTAGCATACTTACTAAATGTGAGATTACATTTGAACATAATGAAATTAACTCAATGCTAAAATAACCCCAAGCAGAATTTAGCACAAATCACCCCCACCCCCACCCTTTCCCCAGGCATTGAACTCGGCTTTCAATTTTGCCAGGCTCTGGGACCTGGCCAACTAGGAGCCAGCTAGGCTAACAGCACTTCTCTCCCAGCTCAGCCAGCTCTCAGAGACTGCAAATGGCATCGTGGTTTAGCTCTTTCACACCCAAGGCCAGCTCCGCTCAATAAGCCTCCCAACCCTGTTACCTTTAGCTTTCCTGGATATGCAGTCTCTTTCCCCACTGCCATCTTCAGGCATCTCAGTGCTGCTTCTCCTCAGCCCTGTCTGCTGGGCAATCCAGCCTCCCCATTCCTCACAAACAAACTGCTTACACTCTGGGCGAGAATCAGAATATTTGATAACCAAAATGGTGTGGGCTGGCCCCAAGCAAGCAGAAAGGAAAATGGCCATCATGCAGATGTGGATTCATATAATTCACGGGGCCTTCTGCTATACCCAGTGCTGCTCCTTTAGTTTCTGGGCTCACTGGGTGGGGGGCAACCTAAGGGTGGTCAAGTGATGGGGAATACTCTGGAGGCTGGGAAGAGTGGCTTATCCTGGTCCTGTTGTACTGGTACATACCCACTGAGTATCAGTCCCTCTGGGACCCCAAATGACTTCCCAGAATGTTGCCTGCATTCCTCACTTTAACAGAATTCTGGTCTTTACTCTTCCTCACAGCTCTTACAAATCACTGCTGGCTGTTTACTATGTGCCTCAGAGTCAGGGCAAGGAAGGGGTGGAGCTTTCCCTTGACTCCCAGGCTGACCCTTCTTCATGGCTCCCCCACCCCAGCCCACCTCCCCAGGTGAAAACTCCCTCCTGAACTACTATGCATCCCTGTCTATTCCTTTCAGTTGCTGCCATCTCATAAGCTCCTGCCAATCTTCATGTTTTATCAAGAACTTTGGCTCATTTCCCCACCCCTCGTTTGCACTGTGAATTAACAAGTTAGGATTCTGACTTTACTCTTTAAATGCAAGTTAAATTACTTCCCAGACGACTCCCCTTCACAGTCACCCTGAAACCCGAATTCTTTGTCATGGTTTTCATGATGAGCTGACCCTCGACCACCTGATCCAGCTTTATAGTCCACAGACCCTGGACCCTGATGCTACCAAATTATGTGAGTTCTCTTGTCTGACAGTCTTTCTTCTGCCTGGGATGCACTTCCTCACCCTTCTGGCTCTGGTCTGCTCTTGTTGGTTCTGAATGAAGCTCAGGATTTGCTCCTCAGTGAAACCTTCTTTGACCCTTTCAGGCCAGGGTCAGGTGACCCTCCTCTGTGCTCCCAGAGTGCCCCGTTCTAACCTCGATTACGGTCTTTGAATCCTGTGTGGTCTCCAAATCCTACATTGTGATGATTGATTTTTTTGTTTTTCTTTCCCTTTAGACTGTAAGCAACTCAAGTAAACTCCAGGTCAATTCTCCTAAAAGCAGTGTACCTAATATAATGCCCCTTTTTGGCATCTGCAGAGGTATTTCGTGCTCTTCCCCCCCCCCCCCAACCAATTTTTGGCATTTTTATTTTACTTCCTCCTGATGGAATTTGTTTTTTGCATTTTAGTTTGCTTTTTCTTGATGGAGTTGCTGGATTTCCACAGACATTAGATGTGGACTCTAGGGCACTTCCCTTAAAGGGGTAGTATTTGTGATTGCCCATGATGGAGGTTGAGCAGCAAAGCCTGAGTGGGGTAGGGATGGAGCAATCAGCAAGCATCTGGAATCATTGCTGTGGATGAGATATGGAGATATGGAGACTCTGAAGACTGCAGGTGTAGGCATCTGTAGGTGGATCCCAACTGTAAATGCTTGAAAAAGCTTGCATTCTGTCACCCATAATATTTGGTAAAAATTAGTATGCATAATGAGCATTTCAGAATCCAGTATATTTTATAGTGATTTTGAGATCTTGATTATAGTATCATAGTAAATACAAGAAAAATAAGTTAAAAGGGGACCTAGCAATACCATCATTCATAAGATGTTATAAGTCTGTTATGAGCTAATTTGAACCACAAAATCTGAGTTGCTTTTAGTCAAAATATTTTTTAAAAGTCTTTAAAATGCCAAAAATATGGGAACAAACACTAGAAAAGATAAAAGAAAAAGGTTTCAAAAGAGGATTGACTTTTGAGCCGTGCTCCACACCCAATCAGTCACGTGTTAACTTCATTCCTCTGTGCTGGAAGCGGGGGGATGCAAAAATGAATGACAGGGTTCCTGCCCTGAAGGCCCTCACCATTTAGTAGGAGATGAGGCTGGCCAACGAACAGCAAAGAGTCAAGGAGATAATTTAGGTCAATAATTTAGAGGGACACACTGGATTTATCTTTGCAGGCAGTAATTCTAAGAATAAGAGCTGCCTTCCTGCCACAGCTAGTATGTGAGCCATTGGAGTTCTCAGGCATGATTCAAATAATGAGTCAAACCAGTCCTCAGAGCAGTTAACTGAAAACATTGCATAGGCTACCAATCTCTGTCCCTCAGGCAGAAAACGACCATACTATGTCTTGACCATTATTGAATTCGGTGGCTTAATGTAATGTTTTCTGGCACATTCTGGGGATTCGGTTTTTAGAAAGTTGCTCCACCACCTGAATATTATTCTGAAATAATAATTATGCTTAATTTAAAATTGCTTTGCTTTGTGATTTTTTTTTTTTTTTAGTGTTGTGTTTAACATTTAGGGTACCGTCCTTCTGTACTAAAAATCATCTCTTAGGGAGTCATCTATTGGTTGCTCTTTGGGCTTTAAAGGAGATGCCTTTCTTTAAGATGGTGGTAGAAGTGGTCCCTACAGTACTATTAATTATAATGAATAATATCAGTTAATCATGAGCTTTGTTTGAGTGCCAAGAATGATTCTCAAAGATAGGCTATTCGTTGGTAAATCTCTCATTTTCATAGAGTCTTCCTTACAGTGGGTAATTCTTTCATTGTCGGTTAGCAGGAGATACAGTACCTCAGGCTTTTTGTTTGTTTGAAATTATTGAAATTGAAATGGTTTGAAATTGAAATGATTTGAGGAGTGCTCAGTGGCTCAGTCGAATAAGCATCTGACTCTTGATTTGGGCTCAGGTCATAATCTCACCGTTGGTGAGATCAAGTCCCACTATTAGCACAGAGCCTACTTGGGATTCTCTTTCTCCCTTTCTTTTTTGCCCTCCCCCCCAAATAAATAAACTTAAAAAAAGAAATCGAAATTATTTGAAATTCTATCTCCTTTCAATGAAAGCTATACTTTTCTATTGTAATTAAAAACAGATTTCAGAATGGGCAATGTTTTCAAGGAGCAGCAAGACAGAAGGGATGAATGAATGAACTGGGGTGCATTTTCTGTAACATGCAAAGAGAAAATGAGAACTAGACACAAAGAAAACATTCAGGCTCATTAAAAAATTAGTAATGTTTCTCAATCAATGTATTAAGTACCTGCAATCAGTTTTCACCCTTCAAATCAAGAGGGGGCAGTGTAGTCTCTTGGGAGGAGGGGGAGTGGGTATTAGGAGCTCCTATTTTTCATGCTTCCTGTGCTGTCCTTGCCCAGATGGACCCAGATGCTGGAAAGGTCTCATGAAATCAGTCAGTGCCTTGCTTCCTAGTAGAGTTGCCCCTTAAATATGCGAAATAATATCCCTAATGCTAACAATAGCCAGAGTTTGAATCCAAGAATTCCATGTTGGTCATCTCATGTACCTGGTAACCCTGGGGAGTCCTCTTCTTACTCATCTGTAATGATATAGAGTATCATCAAGCCTAGCCAAAGTTGTTTCCTTGATAATTATTCCTTGGATATAACCTCCTATGTAGTAGTTGTTGACTTGCCAAATGCAACGCTCACTTTGTACCATGCCTTCATGAACCAAAAAACTATGGTACACTAATAGGAGGTGTTTTGTTGTTTTATTTGTGGGGGAAGAAGCAAAACTCCCAAGGCATCCTATGAGTAAATTACTTCTCTGATAGAAAGTAGTGTCCAAGTCATAACTATAACTAGTGGCATAGTTTTATTCAAGTCATTTCACTTTCTGGACTTCATATGTGCAAAAGTACATATGAATGTGCATACAGCAGTATATTGTGGGAACACAGCAGAAATAGTAAATTGGGAAGTAATCTTAGCTGAATATGCTGAAGCCCATGAATATGGGATATTTGTATTAATTTGGGTTCTATTATCACTTCCATGACTGATTCTTTTTGAGCCCTGGGGCATTTATTCATTCAAATCCATTCATTTGTTCATTCATTCGTTCATTCATTCAGTAAAAATGTATTGTATACTATGGGGCACCTGTGTGGTTCAGTTGGTTGGGCGTCTCTTGATTTCTGCTCAGGTCATGATCTCATGGTTTGTGAGATCGAGCTCAGAGCCTGATTGGGGTTCTCTCTCTCCCTCTTTTTCTGCCCCTTCCACACTCATGCGTGTGTGTGTGTGTGTGTGTGTGTGCGCACGTTCTCTCTCAAAATAAAATAAAGGATTATTGTATACTGTCAGGTACTGTCCTAACCTCTGAGAATATAAGATATACAAAAAGGCAGGGCTCTTGACTTCAGAAAGCCTACATTCCAATGAGAAAGATGGACAATAAATACACAAGCAAGTAAGTAAACAAGATAATTGCAGATTGTGAAAAGTGGTTAAGAAAGAAACAGAAAGGGTTATGGGATTGAAGGTAATGGGGCTAATCACTTTCAGGTATATGCTTGTAGAGATGCCATCTGAGTGAGACTTGACAAATGAAATGCCAAACTTCAGCTTCTCAGCCTGACAAGGTAGAGAGGTTATTCATGTCAGCAATCTGCAAGTGCAAAAATGACCCATTTAGACTGTTTCCCACAGCACATTTTGTGCAAAATGTACAAAATGCCCTTAAGCAGAATAACACAGATGTCAGCCTCAATTTTTAGATTTCCATGGCATCCTCCAGTAGAGTTGGTCCTGGCCATTACCAGTATTAAGCTTAAAAATAAAACTGCCAGTTATTTTACCAGCAAAAGCAGGTTTATTTGGGAATGACAATGAATCACAATTCGGGACAAGCCCCCAGGGCAAAACCATAGGCAAGTCCTGAGAACAAAGGAGAGGAACATTTTTTTTTAGGTTTATTCATTTTTCAGAGACAGAGAGAGGGGGTGAGTAGGGGCAGAGAGGGATGGAGACACAGAATCTGAAGCAGGCTCTAGTTTCTGAGCTGTCAGCACAGAGCCTGATGTGGGGCTGGAACCCACGGACGTGAGACTATGACCTGAGCTGAAGTCAGATGCTTAACTGACTGAGCCACCCAGGTGCTCTGGAGAGGAACACTCTTCTATAGAGGAAAGGAGGAAGTTAGGAGGGCTGTTATAAATTAAAAAGTCCATTGGTGTAAACTGGGCATTTGCAGTATAGTGGCTTTTCATTGGCTGAACAGTGATAGTCTCTCATTGGCTGGGCTGTTGCCAGAGGAGGAGTAAAAACTTTCCTCCTTTTGCTGGGATAGTAAAGTAGTACCCTTGTGCAAGATGTCTCTTCCTGTTGGGTCTGCAATTGAGGGGTGGTAGCCCCTGAGAGCTCCCCCTGCTGACCTCCTGACTTCGTTCTAATTGGGTTTCCTTTACCAATTTTCACACCAACTGCTCCCTCATGTGGGGAGGGAGGATGCAGGGAGCCCTCTGACTCTGTGGTGCATGTTCTGGCTTCATTAGTCCTGCTCAGACCAGGCTGCAGGCAAAGAAGAAACACCTGCTTAGTCACAGCTGAACTGTGCTGAGAAAAGAGTGACCACCCGCTTCCTTTAGCTCTGCTCACGTTGGCCAACGAGCTTCTGAGCCCATTTGTCATCTCCTGGGAATAGAGCTGACTCAGAGCATTGGCTTCTTGTTTGACCTGGAAACAGCTGGAAACAGAAGGCTTGGATAAAAAGCAGGTGGAGCTGGTGGCTGCCTATGTAATAGGGAAATTTTCTGCCCTGACCTGTCCTCAATGCTTGAAATTTTACTGCTACAAGTTAGCATCCAATCCACTCAGTTTCGAAAGGTTTTTATTTGGCTTTAGTCTTCAGTTTTCTCAATTTTTTGGAGGAGGTAGCCACTCTTCAAATATTATAATTTAACATCTTAAAAGGGGCTCACAAAAAATTCTATACATAACAAGAGTCAGTTTATAGGTGACCTATCCAGAATTACCACACCTCTGAAATGACAAATTCATACACTCTACTCTTACAGCATAACTCCTAGTCTTCTGACCCGCCCACTGAATTACTCCCATTACATTGCTCTCTAGCCTCCTGGAGACCTCTCCTGCCATGACTGGTTCACAGTCTCTGTCTGATGTAAGACACAGATAAATGGAATTCAAGGTAGAAGTCCATCAGTCTACGTTTGCTATTTCCACCATTCAGCTTAAGAAATAAAACATTATTGTGGTAGGCTAGCAATGCCTTCCCTCCCAAAGATATCAGCTCCTAATCCCTAAAACCTATAAATGTTAAATTTGGAGAAAAGGTCTTTGCAGATGTGATTAAATTAAGAATCTTGGATGAGGAGATTATCCTGGATCATCTGAATGGGTTCCAAATGTCATCACAAGTGTCCTTATAAGGGAGGTGACAGAGGGAGATTACACACACACACACACACACACACACACACACATACACACACACACACTAAGGCCCTGTGAAGACAGAGCAGGAAGAGATTTGAAGACTGGAGTGGTGTGGCCACAAACCAAGGAATGCCAGCAGCCACCAGAAGCTGGAAAAGGTAAGGAAGAGATTTTCTTCTAGAGCCTCTAGAAGGAGCATGGCCCTGCCTACACCTTCATTCTGGCTCAGTGATCTCGATTTTGGACTTTAGGCCTTCAGAACTGTGAGGAAATAAATTTTGGTTGTTATAAGTCACCAAATTTGAAATAATTTCTTACAGCAGCCACAGAAAATTAATGCAATTACCAATGCAGTGGAAGCTACTGGTGTTTCCCTACCCACCTGCAACCCACTCCTTCTACCTTAGGAGGTAACTAAGAC
This sequence comes from Puma concolor, assembly GCF_028749965.1. Lineage (NCBI taxonomy): Eukaryota > Metazoa > Chordata > Mammalia > Carnivora > Felidae > Puma > Puma concolor. The sequence goes on from NC_141675.1 coordinate 86,596,694, forward strand.
TTTGAATTTGGCATTTATAATTCTCTGAATTTCATACTTTTATTAGATATGTATGTATTCTGAAGTAATGTCATTTTGTGTATCGTATTCTCCTGTATCCTTCCACATTTTGCTTTTATACTTCTGCATATCCTTTGTTTATATGTGTAAATATGTATTATAAATTATATATAATGACACGTTGCTCTAGTTCATTTTTACTGTTGCATAGTATTCCATTGTGTGTGTGTGTGTGTGTGTGTGTGTGTGTGTGTGTTTGTGTGTGTGTGTGCACGCATACATCTCAATTTTAAAATCAATTCTTCTGGGAGCACTTGGGTGGCTCAGTCAGTTAAGCATCTGACTTCAGGTCAGGTCATGATCTAGAGGTCTGTGGGTCCCAGACCCACAATGAGCTCTGTGCTGACAGCTCAGAGCCTGGAGCCTGCTTCGGATTCTGTGTCTGTCTCTCTCTCTCTGCCCCTCCTCTCCTTGCACTCTGTCTCTCTCTCTCTCTCAAAAATAAATAAACATTAAAAAACAAGATAAAATGATCAAAGCCCATTAAAAAAATAAAATCAATTCTTCCGTTGATGGATATTTCGGTTGTTTATAGTTTTTCAGTCTTTCAGACAGTGATACAATGAAGATCTTTGCACAGGCCTTCTTCTGCTCATGTGTAGGAGTGTTTCTAGAATAGTTACCAGAGAATAGAATTACTAGGTGAAAGGTTGTATCATCCTCAGTCACGCTAGATATTGCCAGTAAAAGTGCCAATGTACACTTGGTGGGTTGGATTTTGACAGCAGGAGATTTCAATAAGGGGACTGGTGTGGGCCTGAGAAACACAGCTAGTGGTAGCTAGTTGGTTCTGTTTGACAAAGCAGCAGGTCCCGTTTGAGGCATGAAAGCAAATCTGAATTTCCTGCGGGGACTTTCTGCAATCTTTGCCCTCTTCTGCCCGCTCTCTCCCCGTTCTGGGATGTCTTCCCTAGAAGCTGATCTAATCTCTCGGGTAACTGTGGCATGCCTCGGTTGAGACCAGTGGACTGGGAGCCTGAGGAGCAAAGGGAGGAGGGGCAGGGAAACTGGGCTGGAAGGGCCACGGGAGGGGAGGCCTGAGGTGTCAGCCAGGAGACCGCAATCAGGCAGCACTCGAAGTCTCTAAGCAGAAGTGAGCACCTGCCACTCTGCAGGTGTCCGGAGGCATCGGGAGGGCTCCAGCACCTGAGGTCAAGAGATTTGGAATAAAGGTCTGCATGGTTGACCACGTGTATCAAGGATTGGCCTTTGATAACACTTTCCTCAAGTCCCCTTCGAACCGTGCTCACTGAGAGAGTCACTTTGTAATTCAGTGAGCTGCTGCTTTGCCTGCATCTCTGGGTGCACTGAACGTGCTGAAGTGTCGGCTGAAGGCTGACACTTTATATTTGAATTATAATTGGCAGTCCAGGAAAATTCAGGAGAGTTAAATGTCATACATCCAATGCATTTATAGAATGTAACATGTTATAAGAGTAATAAAATATGTACTGAACATTTTATGCATCCAAATAACGTACAGCATGAAAAAAGACATGTGTATTGATTAAAAAACAGGGCAAAGTGTGTATGTGTGTGCCCGCGTGTACACTGATAAGGATTAGAAGACACAAAACAATGCCAAGAGTTGGTCTTTTAAGTTTATGGCTCATTTTCCCTATAAAGATATGGGCACTTTCTCTTTCTTTTTGTTTTTTGTTTTTAATTTTTTTTAATGTTTATTCATTTTTGGGAGAGAGAGACCAAGTGCGAGCAGGGGAGGGGCAGAGAGAGAGGGAGACACAGAATCCGAAGCTGGTTCCAGGCTCTGATTGAGCTGTCAGCACAGAGCCGGACACGGGGCTCGAACTCACGGGGGCCGTGAGATCATGACCTGAGCTGAAGTCCTACGCTTAAAGACGCTTAACTGACTCAGCCACCCAGGCGTCCCGGCACTTTCTCCTTCTTAGCAAAAAAATTGCTCTTTATTAATCATGTCCAAAACTATAGAACTATAAACATTTGACCTGGAAGAGTCCTTGGAGATACCTCATGTAGGTCAGCTCTTTCAGTGACAGGCAGGTGAGGAGACAAGCCTGACGGGGAGGAGGTCTGCTAGAGTAAGCCGCTAACACACCTGGGGCTGGGGTCAGTGCTAGATCCCATCCCAGTGCACTTCCCACCATGGGACCTCTTAGCATGTCAGCCCATTCAGATCACCTCATTTTGCTGGAAAATGTTTGATAACTCTTGATGAGTCTATTTTAATTTAATATTTGGTATTCAGTCAAAAAACTGATTTTAGCAGAAAAGTTGACCATATTTAACAAAATATTTTAAAATTTTAATAGTTTCTTATAATTATCATGGTGACAGTGATTGCATTTTTGGGGAAATCTTATAAAATTACAAAATGTGTAGACAACAGTGCAAATACGAACTTTCTAAATTACTTGATATCCTCCTCCATGTCTCCTAGAAATAAACAGAGGACCTTGTTAATAGTAAATAAAGATTGCTTTAATAACATACCCTATATTCACACAACAAGCCATCATCTGAAATGTATGGGATTACAGTGGGATGGGAGTCCAGAAAGGCCTCAAAGTCTGAAGTAGTTACTGGAAGAAGAAGCCTATTTCTTGCCATTGGTGCTAGACTTGCCAGAGGGTCAGGCTGAACTAGAAGGAAGTTTTAGGGTCCAAAGTTTTAGGGCCCTTACTACAGACACCCACAACAAAAATAAAAAAGGAGGAAACCACTTTGAATTCCAGCACTCTCACACGGTAATTGCTTTCATTTTCCCTGTTCACTTTTAGTCCTTCATTTTATGCCTTCATTTCATGTAACTATAAATACAACATCATTACAACGCTACATTCTTTTTTCACTCCACGTTATACCGTGAACACTTTTGTCTTAGTGCTATTTTGGTTGCAAGGAACATTCACTCAGTCAAGTTAAATTACCTCAAAAAAAAAAAAAAGTGTGTGTGTGGCTAATGTCACAGAAATCCAAGGACAGGAACCTAAGTCAGCTAAGCGCCCCAAGACTTGGGAGGAGGACTTGGGAAGGCAAGTGATCAGCTACTGGAGCGGCTCTGTTAGGCGCTTGGGGTGGGGTCTCTGCCCACCTCTGCACTTCTGTTCCACACTCTCCTAATTTGAGTCATGCATCACCAACAATAGCCGCCCCAAACAACATGACTTTACAGTTCCAGAGTTTTTAATCATTCTTTCTCCAGATCTCTGGACGTCAAATCCTGATTTCATGGAGCTAATTTATCTTTTCTGTCCTGTGAGGCCACAGAGACAGAGGTTTCTGCCCAGCCTGTGGACTGGCTGTCACTAGCTCAGGCGGACGCACCTTGGTTCAATCGGGGGTGGCTCAGAGGCACGACCTCCAGATACTAGCCCTCCAGGCAGCAAGGCCGTAGGCAGGGGCCCCCACCCTCAAGCAGCGCGTGTGGGTGGACAGGTAGCAGCTCTCGTGTGGCTGCCTAGCCTTCATAACTACCAACTTTAATGAACATACAACATTAATTCAGGTGGCTGTTCTGCCATTTACGATCCCATTTCCTCTTAGTATTAGCCTTAATTGAGCTCCTTTCGGTTTGGGGACTGCTACAAGTAAAACGATGACGAACATTATTGTGCATGCTTCTTCCCTTTCATCTGGATTGATCAAAAAATCTTTCAATTACCTAGAAATTACATTTTCTGGGCACCTTCAGGATATAGAACATAACCTTATGTTTTTTTGTTCAAAAAGTACCTGAAAAAAAAATGAAAAAAAAAAAAAAAAAAAGAAAAGTACCTGTATTTACTAGAGACTTATACACAGGTAGTTATGGGCAAATTAAGAGGATGTGTTATCTGGGGTTTGCTTCAAACACCCTAGGAAAAATACTGGGGGGCACCGGGTGATAGCCGAAGCGAGACTGGTGACATGTTGATGACTGTTAGAGCTGACAGTGGGTATGTGGGGATTTACTCTCTACTATTGTCTCTATTTTGCTGATTATCTGACTTCTCTTCCTCTACCTTCTGAATTTTTTGCTCTTTCCCCCAGGTGTCCTCAAGTTACTTGGTGCCCACATGCTTCCCTCTGGATTCCCAAAAGTTTTTGTCAGGTTTAGTCACCCCTGATACCTGCTTCATGGTTTCCTTTTCCTTTACTGGAAAACTCAAGCCCGTCCATCTACACATTCAGTCAGTACTTCATTCACATACACACTCTGAGTCTATGTGTTGGGCAAGACACTGTAAAAGGGACAAACTGTAGTCACCTTCATGGTCTTTGATGTGCCTCTGCTGTTAAGAGGAATGCAGTCATAACTTATTTTGTACCATGAGCTGAAAGACGGGCAGCTTAACACTCTTGGGAGTAACCGTATTTGAGAAGAGGAGCCAGCAAGAGGAGCGTGATATAGCACAGGGCTCAAGAGCAGGCAAAGCTGGGAGACAGGATCTGCTTTGGTACCTACCGCCCCCTTCCTGCCTTTCTGCCAGGTAGTTTTCAGAACCGGAAGCTACAATTTGAGGTCGCATTTATGTAACAAAAGGAAAATTGTACATATTGAGATCCTTGGGATTTTTGTAACCGTTAAAACATTAAAGAGTCTCACGTGCTCAAGGAAATTCATACTTTATGATCATGCTGAAAAAGCCAAAATCTAATCAAATGGCTTAATTTCGGAGTCCTTACCCAAAGCCTTCGTAGATTATAAATGCCATGTGAACTAAGTGAAACTGCAGGGTGATAATTCTGAGGTCTTTCCGATTTTAAAAGTCATAATGCAAAAAAAAAACAAACCAAAAAAACCCAAAAAACCAAAAACAGCAACAACAACAACAAAACAACAACTCAAGGTGGTTCCTGATTGTCCGAAGTTGGAACACCCAGAGGTGGGGCTGCACTCCTCAGCTTGGATTATACTTGCATCTTTACTTGTCAGTCTCCTTTGCTAGACAGTAAGCTTCCACAGGATGACAGGGTTCTAGATTTTTCAATGCCCAGAATGCAGTTGGGCCTCGGTAAATATCCATTGAATGAGAGACCCAAAAAAAGTTGATTTTCTAAAAAACAAAAAAATCCCCATAGTCTTCTCCCTTATAGATTCTCTCCTGCACAGACACCAAGATGGTCCCACTCTTCAGCCTGACTCTGAAGACCTCCTGATGAGAAAGTAAATACTTCAGAGAAACTGCCTGTCAGAGACTCAGAAAACCCAAATGATTCCCCCTAAAGGAGTACCTACTGGGGGCACCTGGGTGGCTCAGTCGGTTAAGTGTCCGACTTCAGCTCAGGTCATGATCTCGTGGGCGATGGTCTGTGAGTTCGAGCCCTGCATCAGGCTCTGTGCTGACAGCTCAGAGCCTGGAGCCTGCTTCAGATTCTGTGTCTCCCTCTCTCTCTGCCCCTCCCCCGCTCATGTTCTGTCTCTCTTTCTCTCTCTCTCTCTCAGGAATGAATAAATGTTAAAAAAAAAAAAAAAAAAGAGGAGTGTCTACTGTAGGATGTGGCACCTGGACTCAGGTCACCCATAATAGGCCTTTGCGGTCTGCTTTCTCTTTCCAGAAACAGGATTGTTCTCTTTAAACTTAAACTGTACAGTGCTTTGTTTCTTTCAACAGAACTGTTCATGGATCTCCAAACATAAGCATGTAATTGAAAACCCACAATAATCAATTCAGAATCTACTGTGAGCACAGCAGGTCAGCAACAAGTTTATTATTAGACTGGCAAGGTAACATGGTACATGGCTAAGTGTTTGGGCCAGCGTTCCTTGACTTTCTCTCCACAGGCTTCTGCTTTCAAATTTCCCCTCTGGTGTTTGCAATGTTGCCGTGGTTGGTTTGTCTTTATGAAGGGTGGGGTGGGGGGAAGCAAAGCAAAAGAAGTAACATTGAGTGAAGGCAGGTTCCCTTTAGAGCTCTTACAGTGGCTCAGGGCAGTTCACCTGATCTGTGACAGTCATTTTTTCTATGTCAATTTCATTAGAAGTCAAGATATCTTTTAGATAGGTCACTGTTTCTGGAGGGAGATAAGGGTTTCTTCCCAAGATCCAAACATGATCCATGTGAAAAAGCCAGACGATTGTGGTACAGGAGTACACGAGGGCGTAGTTCTCATAGTCGGTGGCCAGGACCCAGTATGGAGCAGATGGCATCACTGAGAACCAGAGGAGAGCAGTATTAAGAGGGACCAGGACAAGAGGAACCTTCATCTCCGGGACCCTGGAAGCCAGGATCCTAGTTCTTCTACTGTAGTAGAACTTAAAAAAAATTAAAAAAAAATTTTTTTTAATGTTTTATTTATTTTGAAGACAGAGAGAGACAGAGCATGAGTGGGGGTGGGGCAGACAGAGAGGGAGACATAGAATCTGAAGCAGGCTCCAGGCTCTGGGCTGTCAGCACAGAGCTTGACATGGGGCTCGAACTCACAAACTGTGAGATCATGACCTGGGCCGAAGTCGGACGCTCAACCGACTAAGCCACCCGGGCGTCCCCCCAATTTTTTTTTAAATGTTTATTTATTTTTGAGAGAGAGAGAGACACAAAGAGAGTAAGCAAGAGAGGGGCAGAGAGAGGGAGACAGAATCTGAAGCAAGTTCCATGCTCTGAGCTCTCAGTACAGAGCCCGATATGGGACTCCAACCCATGAACCGTGAGATCATGACCTGAGCTGAAGTCGGACACTTAACCAACTGGGCCACCCAGGCACCCCAAGAGTAGTGGTTCTTAATTCTGGCTTTATGTGGGAATCTTATGGGAACTTTGACAAATACTAGGCCATGTTTCTCCAGACTGATGTGAGGTGGTTGGTACTCTTGAAGGCTCCCCCATGATTCTAATGTGCAGCCAAAGCTTAGAGCCATCCTTCTGGATCCTTCTTCCCTGATTACACATCAGTCTGCAGAAAGCCACAGTAATGGAGTGTTTTGCCAGACCTCTTAGACTAACAGGCTGCACTTAGCACCAGTACGTATGGAGGCACCACTTAGCTAAGTGGAGTTAAGATGGCAAGGTCAGGGGCCCCAGGCTTTCCAAGTCTGTACTTCCCAATTTCCTCTAGAACCTGTCTGAGAAAGGAAGTAAGGGCTAATGTTGGTGTGTTTATTTTCTTTCTGTGTGACCTTCGAAAGTTCTTTTGCTCTCAAGAATATGGTAAATCAGGTGGTAACAGGTTATAAACTCCTCCTCACAAGGGGCCCATGAAGATTCATTGACAGAGGTCTGCACAGTGTTGAAAGCTTAGCCTTAAAGGGTCCTTACAACAAGAGAGGGAGGATTTACCTTCTCCATTTGAATCCAGAGACTTCCTCTGTGAACTTGACCTCCACAGCCAAGGTCCAGGCCAAGGAAATGTCATAGCCCAACTTGTTAAAGTTAAGTGGAAAATGGGCCCAAATGGGAGAAAGCTGTGAACTGACCCCATAAGAACAAAAGATTTGGACACAATCTGCTTTCTTGGGTTTCAAGCAACCCACCTCGTCCACTCAAAAATAATCCCTCTCTTTGCTAAGTCAAACCAGATCTCAGCACTCGTGAATGACCATGAGAAGCTGGACAAAAGAGGCAGGGTATAAGAGATTAGAACTTGGCTGGGTGTCAGGGACCCAGCTGGTTATCAGGACAACACAAGAGGGCTAGTCCAGATGACCACCCACTGAGGTCCCTCCTACCTCTGACTTTCTACCTGTTTATAAATATGAAAACAGAAGGACAGTTGGAGGACATCTGGACAGAAGCCTGCACAAGGCTACAGGGCCCACACTGAGTGGGCCCTGACTTACCTTTCTAGCACCATTGGTGCCTGCCTGCCGGGCTCACTATTGAGAGCTTATATTCATCACAGATCTGCGACCTTTGAATTTCCACTGCTTTGTGTGTTCCCAGCTGGACTGGGAACTCTGCAACCCTGAGTGGTTAGGGGGAAATATGTCTTCCAACCTCTTCCTGCCAAGGCGACGTGCCCCGCCTGCACAGAGCCACACATTCACATGCCGTCTTCCTCCCACAGGGTCTAGCTTTCAAGCATACATTTACCCAGACATTTCCTCATAGCAAAGAAAACTTCCACATCTCTTTATTATCTGAAAACTCTGACCGTTTCCTACTGCTTATGGAAGGCACGTCAACCCATTACATGGCTTTTGAGGCTCTTCCCAGTCTTGTCTCGTGCTCCATGTACCCGCCCATCCTCTAGGCTTCTCTCTCCAGACCTTTCCTCAAGCCATTCCTCCTCCTGGGAAAGCCTTTCTGTAGTCTCCTCCACACCCTGGAAGACCCAATGCAAACACCTGATCCCTTCAGCCAGAGTGAATCTCTTCCTCCTCTGTTTCCTCTGCCAGCAGCTCCTGCCTCCTTTAGCTCCTGTTACAGGCCTCCTTGTGAAGGTCGTGCACATAGTATTTGGCCTTCACTTCCATCCCCCCTTCCTCAGTGGAGAGTTTGGGAGACCTTCGTTTTGGTCCCAACTCTGCCTCTAAATGGTCTAGCGACCTTGCCTATATCACCTAGCTTTTCTGCACTTTGACGTTCTTCTTTGTAAAAATAACAAGAAAGGCTGAGATGCACAAAGTCCCTTACAGTTTACAGAGCATGTGCTATCTCATTTACCCTTAGAATACTGGGCGCAGAAGTTAAGTTAGTTGCCCATGGTCACATGTGCGGGAAGAATTATTTTCATCTCCCAGCATTCCTATGTTGGTCTATAAAATAAGAACTTCCTCACTGCCCTACTCTAGGGACTTGAAGGGGGAGCGGGCTGGGGGACAGTGATTCTTCTTACCGCTGTGACTGCGGTGTCTGCCCCTTGGGTGGGGAGAGGGGCCCTGAAGCACTCTCGGTAAAAGAAAGTCTCACATTTCTGAGCTGGCTTCTGCCATGTATCTATATCAACAGTAAACTAAAAATTTGGTGCTTTCTCTGTTGTCTGTGTCCTTTCCCCAGTTAAGCCAGAGCTCAGAGGACAAATGCTCGTGATCAAACATCTCTCAGGGAACCCTAAAGTGTGGTGAGAAAGTGGCAGATAGAGCCAGGGCTCAAACTTACCTTCACTCTTGTCATCTCTTGTGTCCAAGCCTTTGCACATGTGAATTGTTCTGCTGATAATACCACTACTAACAACTAACTACTACTGGCTACTAATATTTCAGGCCTCCATTCCCTCTGGGAAACTAGTCTAGGCTGGTGCCCTACTGCTCTCCCCGGGTGCTACAATTTGTGCTGCCTTTATTGAAACATGGTAGTTTTACAGTAACTTGCCTGCATACTTGTCAGTATCCACATGGGATATAAGCCTCTCAGGGCCAAGGGCCAGCTCTGTCTTGCTCATCATCACATCTTTGGTGCCTAGACCCAAGCATGGCACATAGTAGGTGCTCAACAAAGTATTATGCATTGAGTCACTATAGGTGACACTATAGGTGACACTCAGATGTGACAGGAGTGTTTCAACCCAGGGCTCTAGCCTTTGGTTTGCATATCTCCTATCCCTGAAACCTCCTGAGAGAAGTGAATACTTACACCAGAAAAACTTAACTCCCAGCTTGGCAGGCTCTGTGAGGTTGGCCTGGGTGGCTTCACCTTCAATTTGATTCACAGTTCCATCCGGTCTGCAATGAGTTAAAACAAAACAAACAAAACAAAACAAAACAAAACAAAACAAAACAAAACAAAACGTCTTAATTCAATGGAAGCCAAAAATCAATGAAAGGCCACTAAGCATCAGGGTGGCCAAGATTGTGATTTCTGGTTAGGGAGGCTCTTTCCTTTGTCACTGTCTCTGAGACCAAGCGGAGGAAGATGGCCCTGGGTGATAAGAAGCAATAACTGAAATGCTCCAGGACTGGATGATATGTTAGGCCCTAACATTTCTGTGCTGTGTTTTGAGTCCTACAAGGCCATTTCCTGCTCTCAGGCTGCAGAGGGAGGGAGTAAAAGAGAAGGGAACACAAACAAAACAACCCTATACACCAAGAAGATTTACTTCTTTAAAAATGAGAATGGGGGCGCCTGGGTGGCGCAGTCGGTTAAGCGTCCGACTTCAGCCAGGTCACGATCTCGCGGTCCGTGAGTTCGAGCCCCGCGTCGGGCTCTGGGCTGATGGCTCAGAGCCTGGAGCCTGTTTCCAATTCTGTGTCTCCCTCTCTCTCTGCCCCTCCCCCGTTCATGCTCTGTCTCTTTCTGTCCCAAAAATAAATAAACGTTGAAAAAAAAATTTAAAAAAAAAAATAAATAAATAAAAATGAGAATGGGCCAAAGGGAAAAACAAGGACTGACATGATTACTCAAAGTCTGGAGATCTGCACGCTTTCCTTGCCCTTGGGGCCTCAGTGACATCATATGACATCATCTGACCCATAAAGCCATCCATACACCTGAGCTCTGAGACCCCTATCCAGGCCTGCAAGCTTCTGACTGAGTATGGGAGATTTCAACATAGGCCAGGTAAAAGCAGGCAGTGAGGAAATATTAACCTCATCTCAGTGATTCTCAGAGACATTAAATGTGCAGAAATGCACATCTTGCAACAAATGCCACCTTACAATTCGCAGTGTCATTTCTTTCTTAGTGGTATATAAAATGGTGGTGTATCTTAAAAGTGATGGTCTTCGATTGGATGAAATACTTTCACTCTTTTGAAAGAGTGGCTCCAGGTTTTGGCAACTCCCAATGACTCTGTGGACCTGGGGGAGAGGGGAAATGCCTGGGGCCGGAGGCACTGAGGGGAGGGCGCTCACATATCACAGTGCTCTTCATAGGAAGCTGACAGAGGAGGAGCCTGTTCATCAGTCCTCAAGGGGGCACAGAACAAAAGTTAGAGCAACAGCGTGTGTTAGAAAGTCAGTAGGCTATGGTTAGTGGTAACGGATGTCCCAGAAACCAGATAATAAGCAACAGGTAAGGAAGGATGAGAAATGTATTCAGGTGCTCCTGGATGCATAGTCTGTTTATCATCAAGTAGGGCTGGGAACCATCCCTTCCTCTGTCACCTGAAACTCAGCTGGGAGAACAGGAAGATGATCCATTTCTATCTGCATGCAGTTGCTTAGCAACAAACCAGCCTCTTCTCGGCAGACTTTCCTGCTTTTCATCATCATTTATGTTTTGGCCAGAACAGTTTTCAAAACACCAGTCTCTGATCGTAAATGCACAATTTGTTCATGGGAAAAATACATTTGTATTTTCAAGGGTCTCAGCAGATTAATAGTAATACATAGTATTAATTAAATAATTACTACTCACCAAACACCCTCTTACACCCTGTTCTAAGCAATTTACATGTGTTACCTCATCTGACGCTCACAAAGCCCTATGCAGGGAGGTTCTATGATTAATGTCACTTTACTGAGAGGAAACTGAGACCTAGAGTATTAGCATAACTAACCTAAGATCACATCATTAGTAACTGGCAGAACCAGGATTTGAAATGGGGCAGCCTAACTCCAAAGCCTGAGCCCTTCGGCTCCCAGCCCCGTGCCAGCTGCTTTTGCCCTCAAATTCTCTGACACTGGCTAAGAGTACTTTGCTCAGACTCCGTGCTGTGCCTCTGCCCATCCTGTAGTATTCCTGAAGGGAGAAGCCATACCACGCTCCTGAACCAGCAAACCTTTCTCCATGTGCCCTTGTATCTTAAACAAACGTGACCCTACAGGCAGAGCAACCTAATACTCAAGATACAGTTAAAGAGGACTCCTGGCTGGCTCCGAAGGAGAGGTGGAAAAATCTCGTGGGTTTTGAGATCAACGTCACTGTCTGACTCTTGGTCATAGAATGGGACAAAATATTTGAAATGAAGTCATTGCAACTTTAGATGGAGGTCTGCATCTCAATCCTTCTCTGGGCTCTAAAATAATCTGTTTTTATCTTTAGAGGCCCTTGAGATTCTTAACTTTATTTCTATGGTTTATGAAGGCAGGGAGTCAACCCACTTATGTTCTCTGGCTCACAGAAAGCTTAGTGGATAACAAGATGGCCACACAAAGACTCTCGGAGCCTGAGTAACTTCCATGCTGGGTTATAATTGTTTTCTTGGAGTTGAGCACAGTTCTCAGGTCCTGCAGGGAACAAGAAGGACAGCGCTTCACCCCAGCCTTTCTTCCATTTGTCTTCTGTTCTCTTCCCCATTTCACTTCTCCCTGGGTTTGAATCTTAGCTTTGTTGCTTACAAGCTGTTTGGCCTTTGGGCAAATTACTTTCCCTCTCTGTACCTCAGTTTCCTCATCTATAACTGTGGGGTTGATAATAGTACCTACCTCAGGGTTGTTATGGGCATTAAATAAACATATATATTCATTTACATATATACATATATGTACACACATGTATATGTATATATACATACACATACAGAACAGTGCCTTGCATTTAGGAAATACTTAGTATTTGTTACTATTGTTTATTGTTGCTCTTATCTTTGTTGATAGAAGGTTGGTAGGAGCTCTTTCTGCGGCTTTTTAAAGTTTCTGTTTGCTTTCTAAAGTATGAATTCTCATATCAAATAGAAATCTGTATTTCAGTATCAGAAAAGTATACTTCTATAGGCGATCCTGTTCCCATAACCTAGAATGTGACCATGTATTTGATTCTTGCTTAACAAGAAAAGGAGTTTTCTAATAGTTAAAGCTGTCTGGAGATGAAATAAATTGTCACGGAAGGCAATGAGCTCCCAGTTCCCGGAAGGAGTCAGGTAGAGCTGGATGTCTTCTGTTAGTAGATAATATAGAAAGGGCTTCGTTCTTAGTTTGGAGATCAGATGAGATGGTCCCCCTCCCCACCCCCCTTGTGCCCCCTCCCCCTCGTCCTTTGCTACCAGAGTATCTATTTTGCTATGAGAGCAGGAACCCTGCAGTTTGGATTCCCATTGAGTTCCTAGTGCCTCTCATAGGGAGTACACATATAATAAGTACACAACACTCAAGGGAGTCCACAATACAAAAAGATGCTCAGCAAGTGGTCATGGAAATAAATGAGTGGCTTCTCGTCCCCACCATTCTGCTTGCCAAAAACTTTCATCTTAGGACCTGCTGTGAGCAGGCAGGGCAGACCCAGCAACATCTGCACCACCCCCCTCAACGAGATCGCAAGGACACCCAGTCACCCCAGGACAAGTCTCTGCAGGCTGGCTCCAGGACTGTGTTGCTTTTGAAACCACAGCCACTCACCTCAACTCCTGGTTTATCACTTTGATGTTTCCGTTTTCCATTAGCGAGTAGTTGGCTTGGATGCAACTTCCCTTCTCAAAGCTCACTGGGATCTTCTCAATTTCATACCATCGTCCAAGATACTGCAGAGGTAACAAGAAGCAGAGAAAACCCCATGGCTCTCTGGGGACCTGCAAACTCTTCCCTATTGTTGCCTTTTAGAGCAGAGCCCTTTCCTGGGGAAACCAAGCAAAATGGGCTGCATTGTTCTGACAGCAACTGAGCAAGATATTGATTCAAATGAGAGTAAGTGAATCGGATGTGCAGGCATTGGTTGAATGCCACATTTTATTCCTAAAGTGCTCTTTATTTAGATATGCTGTCAGTGGCCCCTCCAGCCAAAATCTATGTGAAATTCTAAACTCTGTGAAAGACAGCGAGCAGTCCAGATGATGGAAGGTGCCATCTCAGACATTTTGTGATTCTACGAGGCATCTTTGAGTTGTGTGCAAGTCAGATATTTTCACTGTGGGGAACTGGGACTCCAGAGTTGGTTGCATTCTCCTCATAAGACCTCGCACAGGGCGGTGGACACAAAAGCTTTTGGCAGGTGATCAGGACTTAGAAGACTGATACCACGGGGGGTATGGTCTCAGTTCATAACTTCGTGTACAGAGTCAACTCTAAAGAAGTGCGCATTGTTGTGGGGGAGGGGGAGAAAGGTATGTTCACCATTCCATGCATCGCCTTGCATGGAGATTGCTCCAATTTACAACCTTCGTGGAGGGCAATTTGGCAATATCTAGCAAAGCAATTTCACTTCTGGAAATGTAACTTCCGGATAATAAGAAAAAGAAATGATGCATATGTGAGGTTATTTGTTGTGGTACTATTGTAAGAACAAAATACGGGAAACTAGAGTCTGAGCATTTGTAGGGGACTAGGTAAATAAATTATGGCACATCCATATAATGGAATGTTACACACCCTCTTTTAAAGGAGTCATATGCGGGGCGCCTGGGTGGCTCTGTCGGTTGAGTGTCGGACTTCGCCTCAGGTCATGATCTCACGGTTTGTGGGCTCTATGCTGTCAGCCTGGAGCCTGGAGCCTACTTGGGATTCTGTGTCTCCCTCTCTCTCTGCCCCTTCCCAGCTCATGCTTGGTCTCTCTCTCTCTCTCTCTCTCTCTCAGTCTCTCAAAAATAAATAAACATTAAAAAAATTTTTAAGGAGTCCTATGCAATTATCTCCAAGATACATACAATGGAAAAAGAGCTAGGTGAAAAATAGTGTATATGTAAAAATGGGGGGAAAGATTATTATATTCATTTTCTATTGCTGCTGTAACAATTTACCAGAAGCCTAAAACAACCCAAATTTATGGTCTCACAGGTCTGTACATCGAGAGAGTTTGGTTAAAATCAAGGTGTTGGCAGGGCTGTGTTCCTTCCTACAGGCTCTAGAGGACTCTGTCTTCTTGCCTTGTCCGAGTTGTTGACGCCACCCGCATTTTTTGGGTTGTGAACTCCTTCCTCCATCTTCAGAGCCAGCAAATGCAGGTGAAAGTCTTTTCACATTGCATCTCTCTGATTCTTGTTCCATTGTCACACCTCTCTGACTACAGTTGGGGAAGGTTCTCTGCTTTCAATGATTAGATTGGTCCTTTCTGGATAACCCAGGCTATGCCTGCCATCTCCAAGTCTATAACTTTAATCACATCAGCAAACCCCCCTTTCCATGTACGGTGGCACAGTCACAGGTTGCAGGCATTAGGGTGAGGGCATCGTTCTGCCTACCGCAGTTATGTATGTATTCGTGAACATATACATTCGCTCCCAAAAGATACACAATTAAATGACTTTACTGGTTGCTACTGGGGAAGGAAACTGAGGTAGGAGGGGAAAAGAGGTAGGAGAAGAGCTTCATTGTATGTTCTCTGGCACCTTTAGGATTTTGATCCGTGTGACCATATTTACTTAGTCAAAATATTAATTGAAAGTATTTTTAAATTTAAAAATGGATTACTCAACAAAAGAAAATCAGAGACGCACTCACCTTCAAAAAGCGAGAATTGGAAATGAGAGTACTGCAAACAGGTGGCAGTACGGCTTCGGTCACGTGGCTCTTTGCTCAAATATATACCCACGTTTATGACCTCAAATTTCCACTCATTTATTAAAGGCACATCTTTCAATTAAAACCACTGAAATTAACATTCATTGAAAGCACCAAAAAAAATACGGTTAAAGGTCAGTTGGTTTCACAGGCATTCTCAAAAACACACTCCATTTTACACAGAGCATTTAAAATGGTTCTATTATTGTTAAGGTGACTTCAGTGCTCCATAATTAAAACCGAGGAAGCATGATTTTCTAGAAAAGGGGAAACTGAAAGGTGGCAGATTGCTTTTTATGTCACGCTCCCTTATAATTTCACGATATTTTTGTGAAAACCTTTTCACGTTTGCGGGTCCCAGTTTCTCTATCCATATAAGAAGAATGCAATGTTTAAAATGAATCCCGTATGGGAATGCAAGCTGGTGCAGCCACTCTGGAAAACAGTATGGAGGTTCCTCAAAAAACTAAAAATAGAACTACTCTACGACCCAGCAATTGCACTACTAGGCATTTATCCATGGGATACAGGTGTGCTGTTTCGAAGGGACACATGTACCCCCATGTTTACAGCAGCACTATCAACAATAGCCAAAGTATGGAAAGAGCCCAAATGTCCATCGATGGATGAATGGATAAAGAAGATGTGCTATATATACATACAATGGAGTATTACTCGGCAATCAAAAAGAATGAAATCTTGCCATTTGCAACTATGTGGATGGAACTTGAGGGTGTTATGCTAAGTGAAATTAGTCAGAGAAAGACAAAAATCCTATGACTTCACTCATATGAGGACTTTAAGAGACAAAACAAATGACCATAAGGGAAGGGAAACAAAATAATATAAAAACAGGGAGGGGGACAAAACAGAAGAGACTCATAAATATGGAGAACAAACTGAGGGTTACTGGAGGGGTTGTGGGAGGGGGGATGGGCTAAATGGGTAAGGGGCATTAAGGTTTATCTACTCCTGAAATCATTGTTGCACTATATGCTAACTAATTTGGATGTAAATTTTTTAAAATGTTTTTATTTATTTTTGAGACAGAGAGAGACAGAGCATGAGCACGGGAGGGGCAGAGAGAGAGAGGGAGACACAGAATCCGAAGGAGGCTCCAGGCTCTGAGCTGTCAGCACAGAGCCCGACGCAGGGCTCGAACTCACAGACTGTGAGGTCATGACCTGAGCTGAAGTTGGACGCTTAACTGTCTGAGCCACCCAGGCACCCCGTAAATTTTAAAAAATAAAAAATAAAATAAAAAAAAATGAATTCTGTAAAGGAAGAGGTAAAACTATCTCTATTTCCAGATAACATGATTTTGTGTATAAAAAATCCTAAGGAATCCACACACACACACAAACTATTAGAACTAATAAATGAAGCTAGCAAGGTTAAGGGATACAAGATCAATATACAGAAACCAAATAGCTTTCTACACTTAAAATGAACACTCTGTAAATTATGAAAATTCCATTTACAATAGCATCAAAAGAATAAAATACTTAGGAATAAATATTTAAACAAAGAAACACAAAACTTATACTCTGAAAACTATGAAACATTGTTGAAAGAAATTTAATAAGACCTAAATAAACAAGAAATTAAATGGAAAGATAACCTATGTTCAGGGATTGGGAGGCTTAAAATTGTTAAGATGACAATATTTTCCAGATAGATCTAGATTCAATGCATTCTCTATTAAAACAACAACAACAACAACAACAACAACAACAACAACAACACAAAACGAAACTCTGCATCTTCTCTAAATTGACAAACAGATCCTAAAATTCATATGGAAATGCAAAGGACTTAGAATAGCCAGAAGAATACAGTTGGAGGCGTCATATATTCTAATTTCAAAACTTACTACAAAGCTATAGTAATCAATACTGTATAGCACTGGCATAAAGATAGACACATAAAACAATAAAATAGAATTGAGAGTCTAAAAATAAGCTGTTACATAAATGTCCAATTGATTTTCAACAAGGATGCCAAGACTGTTCGATGGGGAAAGAATAGTCTTCTCAGCAAATAGTTCTGGGCAACTGAATATCCACTGGCAAAATAATAAAGTTGGACTTCTTTTTTTTTTTTTTTTAATTATTTTTTTTTTTTAACGTTTATTTATTTTTGAGACAGAAAGAGACAGAGCATGAACGGGGGAGGGGCAGAGAGAGAGGGAGACACAGAATCGGAAACAGGCTCCAGGCTCTGAGCCATCAGCCCAGAGCCCGACGCGGGGCTCGAACTCACGGACCGCGAGATCGTGACCTGAGCTGAAGTCGGAGGCTTAACCGACCGAGCCACCCAGGCGCCCCGGTAAAGTTGGACTTCTATATCACACTATATAAAAAGTTTAACTCAAAATGGATCATGAAATTAAATGTAAGGATTAAAACTATAAATCTCTTATAAGAAAATATAGAAATAAAAATCATAACCTTGCATTAGGCAATGGTGTTTTAGATACCAAAAGTATAAGCAAGAAAGGAGAAAAATAGATAAATTGGACTCCGTTAATATTGGAAACTTATGCGCTTCAAAAGACACATTAATAAAGTGAAAAAGCAATCCACAGAATGGGGGGAAATATTTTCAAATCATGTATCTGATAAGAGACTTGTATCTAGAACATATAAAGAACTCTCAGAGCTCAATAATTAAAAAGATAAGTAACCCAACTTAAAAATGGGGAAAGGACTCAAATGGACATTTCTCCAAAGAAGATATAAAAATGGACAATAAACACATGAAAAGGTGTTCAACATCATTAACCATTAGGGAAATGCAAATCAAAACCACAATGAGATACCCTTCATACCCTGTAAAAATGATTACAACCAAAAAGATGACAATAGCAAGTGTCGACAAAGATAAGGAGAAATTGGTATTATATACACGGCTGATGGGAACGTACAATAGTGCATGCAGCGCTTTTGGAAAATAGTTTCCGTGGGACGATCTGAGGAACATTCTACACATTTCCTCAGAGGATTCCCAGCAGGACTGAACCCTTTTGTTAACAGTGTTACTGTTCAGGAATGCCATCTTTTATTGCCGTTCTGCCTTCTCTCAGTTTCCCTACATGCCCACAGTGCTTCCTGGGATCAGCTTCCCAAAACCCTCTGCTCCCCAGTTCTTGGTCTCAGAGCCTGCTTTGGGGGATGCCCCAGTAAGATAAGTACCTACCCCAAGGCTTGCTGTGGCAATCAAAGCAGAAAACTAACACTGAATCCTAGAGGATGCTTATTCAAATGGGAGGCAAAACAAATGGGAGTTGAGACTTTTGCCACACCTTGTGCACGTCAAAATTCTCTTGCACCGGAGGAGTTGGGCATTTCCCAAGGTGAAAGGCTTGTCCGTCTGCGGCACTGAAGAGGCTGGCCAGAGCAGAAAAGAGCAGCAGCGCCGTCATCATCTTGGGGCCCTGGATGGAACCTGGGGTCAGGAGAAACAAAGAAGCTAGAGTTGTTCTGAGCCCCCTGAGGACACGCAGTCACCAGGGGAACATTTCTGGGGACCTCTCTGGGGACCTTCCCCTGAGCCCTTTTGAACGGTCACCCTGCAGAGCCACCTGAATCGTCATCATCGACCCTGCTGTGAGGCCTTCCACCCCTGGGAGCATCTCCTGACCTTTGTACCTCCATTAGAGCTCTGCCTGGTGTTAGAGCTCGTTGGATTTATTTTGCAACTGCTCCCCCTCCATTATGCATTTTTCAAGGATGGGAGCCCACAGAACCTGGCAGTGTCAGGCACAGTCCATACTTGTTGATGAACAGAAACAATGTGGGGTGGGGATAGGCCGAGGGGGAGGTCGAAGCGGTCAAGTGAACCATGCAAGAGAAAAAAATGAGCACAAACCATGCACGTTTAGTATCTTATGAGATTCATAAGAGAAGTGCCTCCCTGATCTACACCCCCCCCCCAACTCCTGCCCCATCTTGCTGGGCTGCTTACCAACCCAGGAGTAGGCCTGAAACCTTGACAGGCTGTGGCCTGCTGGGGACCCCAGGGTCACCCTGACTGTGTTTGAATGCAGACCTTGCCACATGCTAAGTATAACTGTCCATTTTATGCTTTAGTTTCCTGGTCTATTAAGTGGGGGTAATAATCATACCAACCTCACCAAGTTTGGTGAGAATTAAATGAGATACTATAGAGAGAGTATTTAGGGTGAAGTCTGACACAGAGGAAATGCTTAATAAATGCTAGTTATTATTATCGTGAAAAGCAGAAACAAATAACTGCTTCCTGAATTTCTCTTTGGCATTCTGTTGGGGATACTTCTCAGAGATGTTCATTTCTTTCTTTTTTTTTTTCTTCTTTTAAAGGTGCATTGACAGGGACGTAGATATGCATTTAACTAGAGAAGGACTAATAGCTGGCAACACGCATTTCAGCCCAGGCACCCTTCCCTGCTTCTTTCCCTGACTTGCTTTCAGTCTATTCTCCTCCTTGTGACTCCTTGCCTGTAGCTGCACAAGAGCTATTTCTAGCTCTTTGCCTTTCTCCTGCAATAAAGAAGACTGAATCAACGCAAGCAAAATGTTCTTAGATCTGAGCATTTAAAAGGATGTGTCATAACAGGAATAATTATAACCACTTTATTATGGTTAAACCTCCAAATAACCTTTAATAATCAATAGCTTTTCTTCTGGAGGTTTTATCGTCCCATTTTCAAAGGAACAGTTACATAACAAGTAAAACTGCCAGCTGGGGATGGTGGGGGCGGGGTGGTCGCTGAGCCTCCTCTGAGCAAGCCAAGTCTGTGGTAGGACCGCACCTTCTCTGAGAATCCATTTGCCATTAGCTCCTGCCACCACGTAAACAACACCTGTCTTTTAATCTTTTGGGAGACGATGGATGGATTTGTCTAAACTTACAAAAATTTGTATCCATTTCCAAGAAATTCTTAGAACCGCGCAGCTCTACTCTTGGGCCTCAGTAGGCTTCAAGCTCAGTGCCTTGCCCAGAAGATCTTACCTCAAAGGATGGTCACACATTACGCACATTCTGCAGGGTCCCCCAAACTGGTGGGACTTAAGAGGTCCTTTCTCCACCCCACCCCTCAGCCCCTGGGAGTACAGATGTCATGCTGAGTGCCAGGAGGGGCAGAGGGCCGGGACTCAGGTACTGTCTGTGGCTGTCCGTCCTGCAGTGACCCTGAGCCATGCTTCCTTCTGTGCACCACCTTTGGTGGCTTTCAGTAAACACCTACCTCTGTAACCTGATGAGTGTCATTTCACCATGGGACAGTTAACACCAAAAGTCAGTTCCATGTCTTACTCTGACAAATATCTTATTACAAAATGTTCTATTATGGGCTGAAACATGTGCTTTAGCTGTGTAGGAGGATTTCAGAGCAAGGCTAATTCTTAGCCTTGCTTACATATCTCTTCCAAAGATGTCTCTTTATTGCAGTAGTTTTATTCCTATGGTTAATACTTTTTGTGATAGGAAGGGTTGATGGCATCCATAATTTCTTTTCCACGTCCCGTCCGTTCTAGTTCACTCAGCACTTATTGAGTACCTTCTGACAGTGAGTGAGGCAGGAGAGAAGGGAGACTCGGGAGACAAGTTGACCAAAGTAAAGCCATTTTGGTTGTAGCCTGACCCTTAACCTAACAGTCAGCAGGTCATAAAAAGAGTTACAAGATCCAACTCACTGAAGACCACAAGATCCCATTCCCTCCGGCACTAAAAGCCACAAAGGTCAGATATTCTTAAAATTGCTCCCTGTGGGTAATTTCATAATCCCCAGACAATGGAAAAACTCACCACCCAATAAAAATGATAAACCCAAAATTAAATTTTTTTTTTCAACATTTATTTATTTTTGGGACAGAGAGAGACAGAGCATGAACGGGGGAGGGGCAGAGAGAGAGGGAGACACAGAATTGGAAACAGGCTCCAGGCTCTGAGCCATCAGCCCAGAGCCCGACGCGGGGCTTGAACTCACGGAGCGCGAGATCGTGACCTGGCTGAAGTCGGACGCTTAACCGACTGCGCCACCCAGGCGCCCCAATAAACCCAAAATTAAAGAGTAAGCCCCTCCCTACACGCCAGCAAATTAAAAAAAAAAAATTATAAAACCATTTATTAGAGGCAAAGGGATGTCCTCTTCCTCAACTGGGAGGAGAGACCACTACTTTGTAAGAAAGCTCCTTTAATAAATCTTTGTCCCTTTCTCTAAATGGCTTGCTCTGAAATTCTTTCTTGTGCAAAGCCAAGAATCCTCTTGGCGATGAGCCTGAGGCCCTCCCTCTAGGGCCTCAACCCCATCCAGCATCAAAGGTAAGTCGCATTATTATCTTATACCTGTGAACTTGGGTAGGCGTGACCTATATTTTTGCTCTGTCTTCTAACACTAACGGGAAGATTGTCTTAATGAGGGGAGTTTAAATATTTTAAAAATAAACAGAATTTAAATATTATTTTAACTGAATATTAAATTATTTAATAATAATTCTACCAAGGTTATTGTGCATCCGCCCTGGGCCAGCACAGACTCTATGAGCTAGTACTCATACTCAGTGAACTTACCCGTGGAGAAGCTCGGGTCTCAGTTTTTCACACGTGCCACACACTGGATCTCCATAACATCCTATCTACAAGGCTACTGCTATGACATTCTCTGTGTACTCAATGATGTTAATTTCCCAGGGGTTACTTCCTGATAAGGTGTGAAGCCAGAACTTACGCCAGGTCTCTTAGGAGCCTGCTCTCCCAACACCTGCGTGTTAGTGCGGGCAAGGTACCTGCTCTCAAAGAGCTGCAGAACGTTGACGACTAGATTTTTAGATTTCACATGATAAAACAAAATGCATTTCCACAAGCCAAGCGGTCTAAAAAACCCATTTAGCTATTGACTCTAACAAGAAAATATGTCTTCTTAAGAAAATATTTTTGTGCCACATTGTCAAATGTGTTTTCCGATTCACAGAATGAATTACAGTTCACTTTTTGGTAAATTTTACTGTAATGCACAGTTGGACGACAACTCCTTGAGAATTCATCTGGTACAGTATTGGTTATGGAAAACGTTCTCGTTGTCTGCTTGCACAGAAGAGAATGCATAGTGCAAGCACAAGACATTGAGGTAGGTCAACGTTGGGTTGGCACCCCAGTTCTGCCATTTGTTGGCCTATTGCTTAGGATATCTGAACCTCAGTTTCCTCGTCTGAAAAATGGCACTAATGAGGTTCTATCTTGTAAGGTGGTCTGAGGAAAAATGAGACCAATTTTGCAGAGCGACTGGCACAAGCCCTCAATCGTGGCTGTTATTATTTTTAGCTGAAAGGGGGAAAGTAAAAGCCAAGCCTGTCTCTAAGCACTTTTTAACAAAAGCGAAAATGAAAACCACAGTACATACCTTTTCCGTCAAGATGAAGGCAGTTTGCACATGCAAACTCATCCAATTTAAGATGTGTGGTCTTGTTGACTGGCTTCTCCCAAGCTATTTTATAAGCTTCATCCGGTCACTGACGTTTAATTTTAACGCATGCCACACCCACTCCGGGTCGGGAAGGCTGGCCTAAAAGCTTAGTTCTGCATGAAACACAAAGATGGGATGTTTTGTCCATCTCCCTCCCCCAATTTCCTTCACAGCTGCTCCCTGAAAAAGAAACAATGAGATACTGTGTGTATGTGAGAGAGGGAAAGACAAAGTGCATTTCATTCAAAACATCTTTTTTGCTGTGTGGATTTTTGAATTTAATTTTCTCAGTCAGAATGCACTTTAAAGTTCCAGTAAGATGAGCTGCAACATGTTTTCAAGCATCTGGTATTTATTTTTCATTTTTGTGTAAATGAAAAATCAACAACCTCGTTTCCTGAAATGGGGCACCCCATGTGGTCCCTGGCCTGGAATGTGACTCAGGCTAGAGAGTGAAGGGTAAGAATTAGAGATGGCTTTTTGTGTGATCCTGGACAAGCCATCCACTTTTCTGAGGCTCAGTCTCCCCATGGTGACTCAGAGGCTGTCATTTCTGTCTCCACCAAAGTTGGGTGAATAGGGGAGATACCGGTTCTGAAGGGGCTGGGGCTAAAAGCTGAGAATGCCAGACCTTTCGCGATTTGTGATTCGGGAGCCTCCCAGCTTCACCATCTAGGCGGCCTCTCCCTGCCTGGGGTGAGAGTGGATTTAATGTTGCTCATTTCACAGAGACACTTTGGGCTGGGCCCTATTTCTCTCTGTGGAATGAGCAGTTTTGAATCTTAGGACTTGGATTCCGTGCCTTTGTGATAAGGCAGGAGGCTTCTAGGGGCCTGTAGAGAAGAGAGTAACTTTGTGGTAGACAGATTCCTGAATAAAATGCATTCTCCAGTTTCTAAGCAATAGAGAGAAATTTATAGCACTAGGCCTTATAAACATTAAAACAATAACCATGGGGCGCCTGGGTGGCTCAGTCTGTTGAGCATCCAACTTCGGCTCAGGGCATGATCTCACGGTTCATGAGTTCGAGTCCCATATAGGGCTCTCTGCGGTCAGCACAGAGCCTGCTTCTGATCCTCTGTCTCCCCTCTCTCTGCCCCTCCCCTGCTAGCCCTTTCTCTCTCAAAAATAAATAAAGATAAAAAAAACAACAACAGTAACAAAAGTGAATCTTTCACATACCAGAGCTTGTTCTTTGGGATGTTCTTTACCTTTTCAGAAAAAGGAGAAATTAGGATTTCCGTTCAGGCCCTGACTTGCTGGGATCCTCTAAGGCTTTCCCTAAGATCTCTGCAGTCTCTCTCCCTCTCTCCCTCCTCCGCGCCCTCGCTCAAATATCACTTCCTTTAAAGGTCTTCCTGATCTTTCAAAAATAGTACTTGTGTCACTACCACTTTACCTGCTTTATTATACTTTTACCTGAAAGGATACCCTTCATTTTATGTATGTTTTGCTTGTTGCGTTTTCCCCGCTAGCAGATAAGCTCCACAAGTGCAGAGAATTTGTCTCGTCGACTCACTGCTGTACCCCCAGTGCTAGAACACGTCATGAGTAATTAATCAATACATTGAATGGAAGGGATCTATCTATGCAAAGACTTTACCGAGTATTCTAAGATCTGCACACAGAATTAGAAGTAATAGTCAAGAGACTTTTATTTGAATTGTTTTTTCTGGGATACTACTAGCCTGTAAATTTCTGTGTCTTCTTTACTTATATCACATCTGTCACCAGGAAGTGCCTGTCATTGAAGAAATACACGATTAGTCTCTGATAACCTCATAAAAAGAGTTATTTGCCTTTACCCTAAAGAGTCACACAGTTTTTCACAAAGCAATGGTGCTAAAGTTTCCAAAATGTGTTAAGTTGGAGATCAACATATTTTTATCATTTATTCCGCAGCTTGAATCAAGAACTGTGGAGCTGACTGTACTGGTCTAGGAGTCGTAGTGCGAGAAACAGCACAGTTATCTTTCTGAGTCTCAGTTTATTTTTTCCCATAAATGTCGGCAAATGGTATCATTTCGGGCAATCCTCTCTTTGCATGTTTCTGGAATGTAGAGCCAAGCACAAGTTTTTAAGAAGCATCGTAAAACAAACCAGACCTGTGCTCTAAATGAATCTTCATTGTTAAATTCCAGAATAGCACACACATCTGTTGTAAGCAATTAAAATAATACCAAAACGCAGGCCTCAAACTGTAAGTGCCTCATAATCCCACACCTCAGAGATAACCGTTGTGTTTGCATTTATTCTTCCAGAAATTCCTACACAGATCCCAACAATAATATCCAGGGGCCTGAAACTTGCCTGTTTTCATGTAATAACGTAGCTCTTTCTCTGTCAATACACACGGATCTCCTTCATTCTTTCCCCTGCTGCCAAACCTGGCTTTTACCTGACAGCACGTTTCTTCAAGGACACGGCCTGTGGTTTTACAGGGAAGTAGTTCTTTGGTTGGGTGATCTTTCATTATCTAGGTGATTGCCTCAGGGATCTTACTGCAAGACCCTCGGGGAAGATGAATTTGTTTTGGTGGACTTTTTGTGGCAAGAAATAGAAAAAGAAAACTATCCTACTTTTTTTTTTTTTTAAGTGGTCCCCTGGTGAAAATACCTTCATTTATAAGTGGTTCTCTCAACTACCAGGGTCATCCTGCCTGCCCTTCCAAAGTGGTTTTTCTTCTGTCAGTTAAAATCAAGGGGAAACACAACTGTACTTTTCATGTGAAAACCCAGATGAAGAGTTTCCAATAACGTGTATTCACTCTTGGAGACTCAGCTCCCAGGTTCCAGTCTCTGGGATCAGGCTTCCCGAATCGGCGCAGCTGTCCTCACTCTCTGCCTGGATTTCCAGCACGTGTGGTATTTGTTCTGGGGCGCCTCACACCATGGCAGGTGTCACCACAGGCCTACCGTCTCCTTCTCAGACCGTCAGATCCTTCAGAACAGGTTTGTGTTTCTGTCCCCGGTAAACTGCACACCGCCGGGTACGTGCTAAGTGTTTACTAAATGTTACTGGATGGTTGAATGAATAACAGAATGCTTCATCCTCATTATCTGTGGGGACGATTGTGTACCTCATGATTTATTCAGATGCCCTCTTTCCTCTCCTTCCTGTTCCCTTATAGCCATTTCTTTTATCACTAGGAGCTGAAACCAGTGGGCAGCTGGCTGGTGCCAGACATCTGGTGAACAGCAAGAAAGCAGTCAAACTGGTGAGGCTGAGGGGCGCCCGGCTGGCTCATCAGTACAGCATGCGACTCTTGATCTCGGGGTCATAAGTTCAAGCCCCACATTTGGCCTAGAGCTTAGTTAAAAAAAAAAACAAAAACAAAAAACAAAAAGTAAATAAAAACCAGTGAAGCTGCAACTTGCCAGGGCCGGGGGTGGGGGGGCAGGGTGAGGGGGGTTGGGGGGGCGGGAAGAACACTGAACTGTGACTCAGGAGCCCAGGCTTCTGGTTCTAGCTCTGGTACGAATTCATTTACCTGTTCATTCACTTTTTCAATAATATATGGCAACCTCTTCTAAGTCCTGCAGATGTAGTGGTAAAGAAGAAACACGAGGTCCCGACTCTTGTCTTCCAGAGGAGAGTCCAATGCACAGGCAGTAAAAGGTGATGTGATAGGGAGAGTCTTGGTGGCCACTTCAGTTTTGTGGTCAGGAAGGGCCTCTCTGAGAACTGACATTTCAGCTGAGAGGTGAATGATGAAAAGGGACCAGTCATTCAAGGACCATGGGGATGGGTGTTCCAGGGAGAAGAGCCAGGGCAAAGGTCCTAAGGAGGAAACAGGCTTTGTGTTTTCCAGGGACAGAGACCTGTGTGGTTGGAATAGAAAGAGTGAGGGGGAATGTGATTAAAAATGAGTTTGAAGAGGTAGGCAGAAGCCATATTATATCCCACTTTGAGGAATTTGGATTTTATTTAAAGGACAATGGGAAGTTGGTGGAGGGTTTTCTGTTTTTGTTTTTTAATTTTTTTTTTTTTTAATATTTACATTAGAGAGAGAGAGCACGAGTGGAGGAGCAGTAGAGAGGGAGGGAGACACAGAATCTGAATTAGGCTTCGGGCTCTGAGCTGTCAGCACAGAACCTGACATGGGGCTCAAACCCATGAACCATGAAATCGTGACCTGAGCCGAAGTCAGCTCAGCCGACTGAGCCACCCAGTCACCCCTGTTGGAGGGTTTTAAGCAAGAATGTGAGAAGAACATTCGGGCTCCCCTTCCAAGACTAGACTGGAGGATGGTTACAGAGAGATCCTCTGAGGGCACTTCAGTCATTCAGGTAGTGTGGAGTTGGGCTAGAGTGATTGTAAGGAAAATGGAGAGAAGTGGACGAATTTAGAACATGCTTTGTAGATAAAGTGAACAAGACTTGCTAACAGATTGAATATGGAAGATGAGGAAAGAGAGGAATCAAGACTGAATCCCAGACTTATAGGCTGAACAACTGGGTGGATGCTGGTGCTAATGACAAAAAACTAGGAAGACTGAGTTAGGAGCAAGTTCAGGAGGAAAACTTGGGTTCTTCATGGATAAATTATGTCTGAGTTGCGTATTAGACATCTGAGTGGAAATGTTAAGGAGGCAGTTGGATATCTAATTTAAGCTTTGGGGAAAAGTCAGGGCTGGATGTAGAGATTCAGGGATCATAAGCACATAGATAGTCTCTAAAGCCATGGGACTGGATGGGGTTACCAAAGGTAGTAGTAGAGAAGAGGGGAGGAGAAGGAGCCAAGAAAGGAGACAGAAAGAAAAGAGGACAGCAGGGTATCGCAGAGCCAAGAGAGAAAATATTTCAAGAAGGAGGAAATAATCAATTTTTGCTGAAAGGTCAATAAGAACAAAGAAGTGGCCTCTGGATTTAGCAACATGGAGGTTGTTGGTGACCTTGACAATAGCAGTCTCTGTGGATAGTGGGGATGGAAGCCTAATTTGAGTGCGTTGAGGAGGGAACATGAAATAGCAATTTTCTTGTGAGGTTGAAGGAAAGTAGAGAAATTAGTAGCTGAAAGGAGACTTAGTGGTTAAGGGAGATGGTTAAGAGCATGCACATGGGGATGATCCAATAGAGGAGAAGTATTGACTATGTGGGGGAGGGGGTTTGAAGACTCCAAGAGCAACCCTGAATAGGAGAGAGGGAGCGGGCTCCGGAGCACAGGTGGGTAGGCTGGGTTTTGAGAGGAGCTTGGGTTCTGGGTTTATAAAAACAAGGAAAGCAGAGGGGAGGCAACCAGGCACAGGGAGGTATGTGGATTTGGTGTTAAAAATATTCAGGATTTTCGGGGTGCCTGGGTGGCTCAGAGATTGAGCGTCTGATTCTTGATCTGGGCTCAGGTCACCATCTCACAGTTGGTGGGCTCTGTGCCGAGAGTGCGGAACCTGCTTGGGATTCTGTCTCTCCTTCTCTCTGACCCTTCCCCTCTTATGGGTGCGTGCTCTCTCTCTGTCTCTCAAAATAAATAAATAAACTTAAAAAAAAAAAAAGATGCAGGATTTTCACTTTGTGTGACTATGGTTGAGTCACTTATCTTGACAGGATGTGTTGGAGAAAGTAAACAGGTCTGCTCAGGCCATGGTGAATAGGCTTCTTTGAACACAGTGACTCTGCTAATTACACCTACCTTAACATCTGCTTTATTCAGTAAGTGGCCTAGGAGGGAAGGTGCAAGGTTCAACCTGGAACTAATTATACTAATAGCTCCTAACTATTGAACATTATACATCAGGTCCAATATCAGGGCTTTCCATAAATTAACTCTAATTGTCACCACACCCTACAAGGCAGGCTCTGGTAATAATCCCATTAGAGAGATTAAAAAAACAAGGTGGGAAGAGGTGGTTGAGCAACTTTTCTAAAATGATGCACTGAGAATTTAAACCCTGAAGTATGACTCTAAACTCTCTCTCTCTCATATATATATAATATATATATATTATATATATATACTTATATATATATAACATATATATATTTATATATATATTTCTCTCTCTCTCTCTCTCTCTATATATATATATTTTTTTTTTTTTTTAAGAGAGAGAGTGAGCAGGGGAGGGGCACAGAGAAAGAAAGTACCAGCAAGCGAGTAGGGGAGGGGCAGAGAGAGAGAGAGGGAGAGAGAGAATCCCAAGCAGGCTCCACATTGTCAGCTTGGAGCTCAATGTGGGGCTTGATCCCACAAACCATGAGATCATGACCTAAGCCAAAATCAAAGAGTCTGGTGCCTAACCAACTGAGCCACCCCAGCATCCCTAAACCCATACTTTTAACCATTATGTTCTACTGCCCCCACATAGAAAGGAGTGAAAGGGCTCCGCTAGGAGGGTTGGGGGTTCACACCACCAGGATAAATACCTTCCAGCCTTCTCCACAGAAAAAGATGACAATAATTGCTTATTCCTGAAAAGTGTTGACAGAAGCAGGAGAGGTGAATTTTCTATAGCACAGTCAGAGACTAATGTTCCAGACTCCTTGCCAAAGGCCACCTGAAGGCAGAGGGATTGAACACATCCATTCAGTTCACAATCCAACACTATCATCCGTGCAGCTGGGACATCTGCTACCAGTTACCAGTGCCTTAGATGAATCCTCAAATTACTGTGGCCTTAGGTTTTTCCAGATGTTTGCTGGGAAACAATCTTTGTCCAGTTTTGCAACCCCTTATAAAATAAGGTCAGTTCTTATGAATACGTATTGGGCAACAGGAACTCATCCATACCTTCCAATTTGCATACAATTCAGAAGTTTTCCATGCAGAGAGTAGGATTTCCATTTTGTTTTTCTTAATTTTCTAAAATAGTAAGTAAGTTGGTGGAAAGAGCCCAGGTCCAGGAGTAGGGAGATGGGGCCCTTGTCCTGGCTGTCTCACTTCAGAGCTGGGTGACCTTGGAGAGTTTCTCAAGCTTTCAGTGAGGGGTTTGGCTATCAAGGGGTTCTAACATAGAATCGGTGGAACTCCATGGGAAATTGATTCAGTTGTATTTCAGTATAATTGAATTCTTTTGTGGTTCTGTGGCTTTCATTTTATGCATTCGTGGACATTTTCATCAAACTGCCAAAGGGGTCCCTGGCACAAAAAGGGTAGGAAGCTGTCAGAGGATCTCTGGGGTTCCTGTTTGATTTGAAATTAAGTTCCAGCAACATACCTTCTGGAAACCTAATTTCTTTTAACAAAGTCCAACTGAGTTTGGAGGAGTAAGGTGCAGTTTCCTAAAGCTGGTGATGGAGTATCATGGCTGGGCAGCGGCCCGGGTCAGCAGAGGGAGACAGCCAGGCTCTTGGCTCTCACATGCTGTCGTCATCTGAGTAGAAGGACTGCGCCGTCCACACACCGGGATGTGCTTTTGGGGGCCACCCCTGAGAGGCAGGAGCAGCCCATACAGAGATGCCTTGGGAGCCATGCACTGCCTAAAGAGAGAAAGGAGAGGGCAAAGAATGGCAGAAGAACCATGACCTGGCCTGGCCTTCTGCCTCCTGTGTTCTTTCCACTCCTATAACACAGTGTCTGATAATAACATGTTATCGGATATTGGACACTTATCATGCTGGGCACTCTACATACATTATCTCCTTTAAGCCGAGAGCAACCACATAAGGGAGATACAATTATAGTCATTTCATGGAGAAAAGAACAGGCTCACGGCAGTTAAACATCTTGCCGAGTACGGTGCAGCAAGTGGCTGAACTGGGATTCTCACCATTGCCACGTTCGCCTTCCTGTGATCGGGAGCTATTGGCCAGCCTCTTGGCTCGAGGTAGTGCTTCTCCCTCTCAGACTGGGGCATGCCCCAATTTGAAGAACAGGACTCCTGTGTCTTCGTCCAAGCCTCCAAGAAGATGGCCAAGCTTGATTTATTGATTTTGATTTTCTTTGTCAAAAGTGGTGTTGTACTGTGTCTGGAGTTTTGTGTTTGATCGAAAGCCTTTTGAGCTTTCTGAAACTAGTATGTACAGGTAGGTCCTCACCAGAGCTATGAGATGAGTAGTATTGGATTTGAGAACACAGCACACTCCTGTAAGAATGGCAATGGTTTCTCATGGGTTGTATCTCCTGGAGGGGGCTGTGTAGCAGATCTGTTACAGACTCAGGAACGTATCAGTGTGTCCCTTGGCCTTGCGTGCTTTGTATAGGGTCTAGGAGCCAATGTTTTAGAAGTACTGGCAGAGTGAGTTATTATATCATAGTAGACTGTGCTTTTCTTTTCCAAACGTCTTGCGTTAGTGACTCTTCCTTAATGCAGTGGTCCTTAACTCCGGTTATATATACCTGGGCACTTTTGACAAGACTGGGTCCTGGGCCTCACCTCCAAAGATTCTGACTTATACATCTGTGTAAGGGTCTGGGTGTCGGTAATTGTTAAAAGCTCTGCCAGTGATTTCAGTGGACAGCAGGGTAAGAACCATGGAGCCATGGTCTTGCTTGCCTTGGGCCATCCTGCGTGGTGCTCCCTTACCTAGAAAGCCTCGCTTGCCCTCTTCCCTGGGCCAGCTCTTGCTTGCCCTCCAGGAAGTCTTCTCTGAAACCCTGGTGGGGCTCTGTGGCCCTCCTCTGTGCTCCAGGCCTGCTTGCACCAGCTCGCTGTCGCGCATCACACAGCATTCCAGTCTGGGCTTCACCTGTCTTCCCTACAAGGCTGTATGTGGAAGAGGCGTGGCTTCATTTCTTTGAAGCCCCAGCTTCCCGCACAGCGCCCGGCGCAAGATAGGTAAATATTTGTTGAGTACATGAAGGGGTGAAAATATTTGTGGGGGAAAGAATCAGCAATGTTGTCAGCCTCGGGTCTGGTTCCCCAAGGGCCCGGAAGATGTCCCAGGAGAGCTCAGTATGAGCATGTTTGGGGAAGTCTGAGGCTGAATATGAACCTGAAATTTGGAAATGATTGTGTTCAGTTTTTAATAAGGTGTCCTGCACGTTGTCGTATGTGAACCACAGTAAGTATTGCAATCTCAGGGCTTCGGCCCCAGCTACCACTCAACAGCCATCACTCGGCCCATCCGTCTGTTCGGCTCAGGAGTCAGGCTGCCTCTTTGTCCCTCACAGAGATGTTGGTTCTGTCTCAGAGGAACAAAGGGAACATTCTGGTTGTGAGAGAATGGCTTTCAGGGTTTTCCCGATGCAGCTCTAGAGAGAAGACACTTTTATTTCTATCTGTTTGGTGGGGACCAGGAGAGGCAGGGGCACGTCCGTGGCCTTCAGTCACGAGGTTCAGATTCACGAACCAGTGGCAAAGCCTCCTTGGGTGGATACTCTGAGGTTTCCAGGTGGGAAAGTTCTGCCTTTAATGGACATGGAGAGGGACGAGGAGGAGGAGAAGGAGGAAAGCAGCTTTTCTCAGGTACTGACCCGAGGGCATTCAGATACTGTTGCAGGGACTCTGTGTTAACTCCACTCCTCGCAGCAAGCCTGTGAAGTAGATATCTTGATATTTTCACCTTTGAGTCACTTTTCTTCAACACCTACGTATTTTCAGTCCCCACATTCTCTCCATCCATCCTCCTAAATTTCAGTCTCATCCCTTCTCTCTCCAGTGGCGATGCCTTAGCTCAGGCCACCATCTGATTTGACATGAGAAAGTTCAAGTACCAATAGGCTCACACTTTGTGTCAAAACCTTAGTGAGAGCTGCATTGGCCCTGGGTCTTGGTTAAAAGGACTTTCTCTGTTGAGCCAGTGATTCTGAGACTTAAGGGGCTCATGTACAGAAAGAAGGAGGTTCCCACCCCACAACTCTGAGTGATAAACACATATACTTTGCCTTTTTCTCTACAGTTTAGCCTGAGACAATCTTCCTGTTGTCATAGGAACTACTCCCCATTGAGAATTTCACTTCCTGGAGACTCACCCTAACTCCCTCAAAAGAACCTGACTGATGGCCTAAAGACTCAGGCACCAACCTAACTCACTCCTTGCTCCCTTTTCCCCACCAACCAGGGCCCAGGGCTGTGGAATTTTCCAGAGGCTAGTGTCTCCATTCGAGAGGAAGTGACTGGACTTCTCAGGACCCTCCCACTTCAGGAGGAACATTTGAAAAGATGTCAGGGCCTGCTTAGGGAATAATTACAAGTTCTGGAGTGAGGATGTACTTGGGCAGGGCTGGCTTCAACTGAGGCCCTGAGGGACTGGGTTTGAAACTGAGGAGCAGGAAAAGTAAAAAACAAAACAACAAAAAAAAAAAAACACCAAAAAAAAAAAAAACAAAAAAAAACCCCACAAACAATGGTACAAAGGAAGCACTGTCCCTGTGAGCAGATGGGGTGGCGAGGTCAGTCCAGCCTAGGTCACTGTACCAGGCCTCCCACAGCATCCTTGTTGGGATGGGAGGAAGCACATCTCTGGTCCAGGAGATAAATGGCTACATTAGGACATCCTGTGGAACAGAGGGACACACACAGGACTTTAGACTTGAAAATCAGATAAGTGGAGAGGACTTTCCAGTTCTACATTAGGAGTCCTGCAGTGTAGACTGCCAAATAGAATAATTCAAGTGGCATAGTGAACATTCCAACTTGAAATATGAAGCTTAACTGCTACCCATTCTGGTGAGCCAGATAACCAGATCGCTGCCAAATCTTAGACCTCAGCAGGATCTATGGGCGTAGGCATGGGTTTGAGTATCAGGAGGCTGTCTTTGGGCCTGCAGCTGCTTCTCACGTATGTGGTCTTATGTGCACCTAGAGAGCTGGTTAATTTGTGTGCTTTTCAAGGCCCCTTCCTTTCTCCCAGGCACCTGGAGCTAAATGGTGTTAGGGATGATTCATACTGCAGATGGTCACTGGGTGGACAGAAGAGGGAAGGGAGAATTCATGTGACTGAACATATCCACTGTGTTACTAGATCCTACTCAGATCCCCTGAGACTCTTGGGCTTGAGAGAGTTTGGACTCTCCTTTCAATGATGCTATACACAACTAAGGTTTATTCTAGTTTGTCTTATTTCAGTGTTGATACCTTGACAGGCCATTATTATTTACACCCAGGGACTCAATCTGTGAGAATATCCATAACAGCTCAGTTACAGAATCCTTTTTTTTTTTTTCAGTTTAATTTTTTTAATGTTTTTATTTATTTTTGAGAGAGAGCAAGACAGAGTGCGAACAGGGGAGGGACAGAGAGAGAGGGAGACACAGAATCTGAAGCAGGCTCCAGGCTCTGTGCTGTCAGCACAGAGCCCGACGTGG
This sequence comes from Puma concolor, assembly GCF_028749965.1. NCBI lineage: Eukaryota > Metazoa > Chordata > Mammalia > Carnivora > Felidae > Puma > Puma concolor. The sequence continues at coordinate 86,630,590 of NC_141675.1, forward strand.
GGCTGGAACTCACAAACTGTGAGATTGTGACTGAGCCACCCAGGTGCCCCTTTTTTAGTTTAATTTTAATTTTGGTTCATTAACTACAGTGTCATGTTAGTTTCAGGTGTATAATATCATGATTCAACAATTCCCTACATCACCCTACAGCATGACAAGTGCTCTTTTTAATCTCCATCCCTATCTGTCCTATACCTCCACCCCTTCCCCTCTGGTAACCATCAGTTTGTTCTCTATAATTAAGAGTCTGTTTCTTGGTTTGCCTCTCTCTCTCTTTTTTTCCCTTTGCTTCTTTTGCTTCTTAAATTACACATATGAGTGAAATCATATGCTACTTGTCTTTCTCTGACTGACTTATTTCATACTCTCTAACTCCATCCAGGTCGTTGCAAATGGTGATATTTCATTCTTTTTATGGCTGAATAATATTCCATTTGGTATATATACCACATCTTCTTTATCCATTCATGAATTGATGGATACTTGGGCTACTTCCATTTTGGCTAATAATGCTGCTATAAATAAACAAGTGTATGTATCCCTTTGAATTAGTGTTTTTGTATTCTTTGGGTAAATCCCCAGTAGTGCGATTATTGGATTGGATTGGATTGGATTGGATTGGATTGGATTGGATTATTGGATAGTTCTATTTTTAACTTTTTGAGGAACCCCCATACTGTTTTCCACAGTAGCTGCACCACTTTGCATTCCCCACCAACAGTGTAAGAGCTTCATTTTTCTCTTCTCTACATCCTCACCAACACCCACTGTTTCTTGTGTAAAGAATCTTCTTCTTAGGCTTCTGGAAAGAGCACAGATCTGTGAATCAAGTCAGGAAGGTTCTAAACCCAGCTTTGTCATGAACTTGCAGCTGACCTTGGCAAGGCACTTTTTCTGCCTAGATCAACGTTTCATTTTCTTTCTTGATACTTTAACATTCTATGACTGTGGTTTGGTCATGGGAAGAAGACAGGACCCCAGGCAGTTTAGGGGAATCAGAAAGTGAAGTTAGTGGAGCATCAGATTAGTTTGGGAACCATTAAAAATCCCTGGATCCCTACTTAACCTGCTTGCATCTTTTAAATGTTTGAAGTCCCCTGGCTGCTTTCTATCCTCTAAACCATCAGCTCTCACCAGAACTTGTTGGCCCCCTTGCAAGCACCAAGAATCACTGGGACCCTATTCCTCTTCTATATGCAGTCACCATGGAGGAGGAAAGCCAGGGAGACAGGTGTGAGGACGGAAGGCATTTGGAGGGAACAGTAGAGGAAGATGCTTCTATTTTAAAATTGTTTGCTGCAGACCCTTCAGCCCCAGCACCAAGATAGGACTATAGTCATGGGCAAATGGCATCTGCTCTTCTCTTCGGATGAAACTGTTTATCTGAAAAGGAAATGCAAAACACTGGTTCTATTTTTCTGCCCTGTGTTATTCTTATGGGAGTGATAATAGTTGTGCAATCCAGAGTGTGATTATTAAACCTGTCTTATGGGCACAAAGGAGCTCTGTAAGGAAGCCAAGAGGCAAAGATTCCCCAAGGAAGGATTTGGAGATTTTGCAAATTCCAGTTTTCCTGATGAACTGTAGTAACCTACCCCCAGACAGGAGAGATGGAGTCAGACTCCAAGTGCATCTTGTTCTTACAGAGTGTTTTGAGACCAGAAGAATTTCGTCTCTGTGTCATTCCCATGGTCTTACTCCCATGAGCTTGTTTAGCACTCAGTCTAATGGACATTCGGTGAATATAAAGGTCGTCTCTCCAGCACAAAATAACTCATCGAGAATGGGAACATTGCATGATTCCATAGGTGAGTTTATTTGCAGGATCCAAATCTTCTAGTTGATTCTTCTTCTGAATTGCAGGACTGGTTATTTGAGAAGAAGAGTTTATCACAGATACATGCTTAAGCGTTGTGGCTGAGAGCTTGGGCCCTTGGACTCCAGGAGAAAGGCACCTTTGCAATGGTAAACCTCTACTGGTCAGATCAAAACCAGCATTAGAATTTTAGTGACGGGGTGCCTGGGTGGCTCAGTCTTGACATCTTTTCTTTAATTCTTAGCCAAACAAGTCTGCAGATACTACACATAATAAATGGAAAGGTAACTCCTTTTGTTTTAATTTTTTATTGCATTTTTGCAGACAGAGTACATCATCTTTCAGTTTATATAAGGTATAAAAATCAAAGGAAGTCCAATTCAAGTTGAAAACCAACAACACTTGATGATAAACTTCCCCAGGGTGCTATGCCTCCACGTACAAGTACCATGTTGTTGATATACCACAGTTATCTCACCTGTGATATCATAGCTTGGAAGTAGCATCTATTTAAGTTGCTCTTGTCGAGATGTAAGATGTTGCCAATATTTATCTTAAAAACTTACAAAAAATGGGGTGCCTGCGTGGCTAAGTTGGCTAAATGTCCGACTCTTTGATTTCAGCTCAGGTCATGATCTCATGTTCGTGACCTCAAGCCCCGCATCAGGCTCTTCACTGACCGTGTGGAATCTGCTTGGGATTCTCTCTCTGAACCCACCCCCTTCAAAGATAAATAAACTTAAGAAAAAAAAAATTTTTTTTTAATACAAAAAATAGTGGGGCACCTGGGTGGCTAGTCGGTTGAGTGTCTGACTTCAGCTCAGGTCATGATCTCACGGTTTGTGGGTTCAAGCCCCGCGTCAGGCTCTGTGCTGACAGCTCAGAGCCTGGAGCCTGCTTTGGGTTCTGCGTCTCCCCTCTCTCTGCCCCTCTCCCACTCATGCTCTGTCTCTCAAAAATAAATAAATGTTGAAAAAAAATTTTTAAAAAAGATACAAAAAAATTTTCCTACACCCTTAGTTGTAATACTTTAAAGTACTTTTGGGGGCGCCTGGGTGGCGCAGTCGGTTAAGCGTCCGACTTCAGCCAGGTCACGATCTCGCGGTCCGGGAGTTCGAGCCCCGCATCAGGCTCTGGGCTGATGGCTCAGAGCCTGGAGCCTGTTTCTGATTCTGTGTCTCCCTCTCTCTCTGCTCCTCCCCCGTTCATGCTCTGTCTCTCTCTGTCCCAAAAATAAATAAACGTTGAAAAAAAAAAAAAAATTTAAAGTACTTTTGTAACTGTTTTTCGTATGTGTGATTATAGAAGTAATTCATATCTAATGCAAAAAATGTGGAAAACACAGGAGAGCACAAAGAAGAAAGGCATATAGAAGCAGTAATCCCAGTGGTCAGAGAGAACCACGGTTAATACTATTTCTGACATACAGAGAGAGTTGCAGAGGTAGAGAGCCAGACATGTCTTAACACAAAACTGAGATCTTGTGGAGGGGGAGGGAGACCAAAAGGTGAGAGACACGCCTCAGTTACATCAGTTCATGCAAGGCCTTCTGATAGAGAAGCTCTATTCTTCTGATAGAGAACATTTGAGTTAGCTAAACCTTGAGCCCTCCCGGGACCAAGTCGTGGGAGGTTGGCCTTTCAAACTACCTACCGCAGGGTGTAGCCTGGCTTTAAATGCATGGGACTGTTCCTGGGGGTATCTGTGCCTGTCAGTGTTTCACGGCCTGGCAAGGCCCCTGGAGGATTTACTCTGCTGTATCACACCCCCACATGGACTGTGAGGAAGGTTGTGAAGAAAATGCTTCTAACTTCCTCTCCCTTCTTTTCCCCCAAGGATGCTTGGCTTTCAGTAGCCAGGCTTCTCTGTAATTAACTCATTATTTACGATATTTGCCCTGCTGTCACTGAAATGCTTCTATATTTTGTTCCCCTTGGATACATTGTGAGAGAAGGAAATACGCTTTTTCCTTTGTTCCATTTTATGCTCCTTTATGCTGAATGTATAAAATGGCTCCTCATGATTTCCCACATGCTGCAGCATAGAAAAGTTTTCATTTGGTTGTGTTTTCTAATGACTCCACACAGGTTCCTTTGACTTTGGGCCAGATCCATTCAGTATTCGTTCCACAAATTTTATTAAGCATGTACACAGGCAAGGTGCCACTCTAGGTGTTGGGAATACAACAATGAATGAAACACAAAAATCCCATCCATCATGGGGCTCTCATTCTGGTAAGAGCGGGTGGCCAAATGCCTCTTGCTGCCATGAGAGTTTGTCCATTCATTCATGCATGCAATAAATGCTAAATTTATTGCATTCATTCATGCACGCAATAAATAGTAGGTGCTGACAGGTAGTGACAGCATTGTGTCCACTTGGGTAGGCTGAACCACATTTTCCTTTCCTGTATGTTTTTGGTTAGGCTAGGGCACAAGAGGGATTCTCACGTGAGATTTGGAGGCTAAACATGAAGCAGCAGCCATTTTGTAGTTCACACACCTTGTCATTTAGTGGCCTGCCTCGTTGTCATGAAGCCATGATCAGGCATGCGAGTGCCCACCGTCCCTGGATCCTCCCTCGGCTCCTCTGTTTCCTGGGCCAGCTATGGACATTTACCTCCAGGATGACAGGCACATTTATTTGACTCGTCAGCCCTACCAGCTCCTTTGCACTCTGCTCTGTTCTCCCAAGATCCCGTTCTGAAACATCTGGTCTTGCTGACCCTCAACTCTGCTGTACCCTGCCATTCACTTTTAATTAGCCAAGGAAACCATGATGTATCACTTACTATGAACTTTCCTCTTCCTTCCTTCCTTCCTTCCAACATCCAACAAATATTTTATTTATTTTTTGTTTTTATTTATTTTTGAGAGAGAGAGCGTGCACGTGCACGAGTGGGGGAGGGGCAGAGAGGGAGACTCCGAAGCAGGCTCCAGGCTCTGAGCTGTCAGCACAGCGGAAGTCAGCGTTCAACCAACTGAGCCACCCAGGCACCCCCAACAAAGATTTTAATGAGATTCTCCTAAATGGCAGGAGCTCTGCTAGGTGCTAGTGTTACAGTGGAGAGCAGAACAGACATGGTCTCTGCTCACATGAAGCTTTACAGCCCTACAGGGCAGGGTGGGGTTGGGGGGTCGGGGAACAGAACAAAAAATCAAGTAAACAAATGAAACTGGGGGTGGGGGTGGGGGGGCGGGGAGGGAATGAATGGGTTGTGTACATAGAGAAAAATGGGCCAGGGTGGATAGGAGGGTAGGACCTATTCCAGATAAGATAGACAGAAAAGGTCTTGTATCAAAATGCATCTTCAAATATTAGAAAGTCAGAAGGATATTGACACGTTAAGAAAGCAGTTTTTGTTAGAAGTTTTCGTGCATTTGGAAACTACTCCATAGAGGTTACATTTCTTAAGAGGAAATAGGAGTAGAGATGGAAAGTTGGCAGTCAGAGAGACCCATGTTCAAGAGGAAAGAGATGATCATAAAGATGCAGAGGGAGATTGGGAGATGTTTATCTTTTTCTTTCCTTTTGTTCTGATGTTGAAAGGGGGAAATCCATGGAAAGCAAGTCTTTCATTCTAACAGACACCATTAAGAATGATTTATTGAGAGTGAGCCCAAGCTGTGCCATCAAAAACCTTACTCAAGGGGCACCTGGGTGGCTCAGTCGGTTAAGCGTCCAACTTCAGCTCAGGTCATGATCTCACGCTCCGTGAGTTCAAGCCCCACATCGGGCTCTGTGCTGACAGCTCAGAACCTGGCGCCTGCTTCGGATTCTGTGTCTCCCTCTCTCTCTGCTCCTCCCCTGCTCCTGCTCTGTCTCTCTCTCTCAAAAATAAATACACGTCAAGAAAATTAAAAAAAAAAAATCCTTACTCAAGATAGGAGTCAGGTGAAGGGTTGGGATAAAGATGGGCCCTGAGAACATGCAGGTTGTGCTCAGGACAAACAACTGGTATGTATTCCCTACACAGAAAACCTGCTAGACGAGCCCATGCTGGGTAAATGAGCCAGGTGATGGCTCTGCATTTTCTCTGATGTTGCCTGGGAATCCAAGATGAAGCACTCAGAGAGGTTATGAGCACAGGTGCTACCTGAGTTGGAACTGCTCCCAGTCAAGGTCAGTTCCCTGGCCAAGGGTTTCTGGTGACCTAGAATAATTCGTGTCTGTCACCAGAGTGTAAGTACTATGACTATATTCCTTTTGCATTCCTTTATAGTGCCATGCAAAGTGCTGCGTGCCAAGCAAGAGAACCGATACTTATTGATGCTTTTAGGCAAAAGCTTTCCACCTGTGCAAAATCAGCTTTTAAAAAAATTTTTTTTATGTTTATTTATTTATTTGAGAGAGAGTGAGCCCGTGCACAGGTGGGGGAGGGGGGGAGACAGAGAGAGAGAGAGAGAGAGAGAGGAGAGAAAATCCCAAGAAGGCTCTGTGATGTCAGCACAGAGCCTGATGCAGGGCTCAAACCCAAGAACTGTGATATCATGTCTTAGCCGAAATCAGGAGTCGGATGCTTAACGAACTGACCCACCCAGGCATCCTGCAAAGTCAGCTTTTAAAGGTTGGGGCCTGAAGTGTGGACTCAGGATACAGGGGCTCCAGTGGGGAACTGGTGGGTCTTCTAATGTTTCTCAGGGTGGTTCCAGGTCTAGCTACTGGTTTTGGATCCAGAGGAACATAGTTTGGAATTCTACAGATTAGATGAAGAACTCCAACTAAAAGTGAGGAGATGAGCCAAGGTGGTGAGGAGCAGATTAAAGCTTCCTTCTTATCAAACGAAGCTATTGCTTTCAAAACAAGGATGAATGCTGTGTTTTGGAAATTCCAAGTTCTTCTTGACTGTTTTGCTCTCAGGGAAATTTCAGTAAATAAAATCCCATTGTTATTCATTGGTTTCTCCAGGTTTGTTTTAAACTGCTTTAGCTTGGTGCTGGCATGCTGGTATGTTATAAAGAAAATAGAGGAAGAGAAATCCAAAGCAAAATTTTTATTTGAAAGTTAGTAACTTACCCTGGAATCTGATGTTCTCTTCATGGTCAGACTATCCAGAGATTCTGCACCTCGTCTACTCCCCAGGAGACTAAGCACCAAGCATTTTACAGATTCACAAAAAAACAAAGGTTTTTATAAACATGAACCCATACAAATGCCTAGTTGTCACCTTTAAAAACACTAGTTCCTCTGGCTTATAGTCTGGCCCTAATTAACAAAGACAGAAATATCATGGTCTCCAGTGTGACCTTGTCACAATTCATCCACCTTGATTATTAATGGCCTTCATCTGACATAAAGTAAATTACCTGTCATGGAACAAGTGAGAAAAATAAATCATAAAAACTCAAGCAAAATGGGGGGAAAATGATGCACATGAAAAGGTTTAACCCAAGGTCACCCAGTCTAAAACACGCAGCCAGAAAAAAAATGTCAGAATCTTTCTGCCCATGAGGCCTTACTGGGTGGAAAATACACTAAGCCTCATGAGTGAAGTCTGCCCAACTGTTGCCTTCCCACGGTTCCCACGTAGAAAGGGCAGCCTGAGATCCCACCTCCAGCACTCGGACTGCCTGTGTCCTGGCTTCCATCTGGGCCTCAGAGGCCAAGGCCTGGAACAGCCTGGATTCACTATCCCACACTGTAGCAAGAACTCAAAACAGTTTTGCTCAAAACTCGGTGTTTATTGCACAAAGAACTTTGTTATCAAAAGCCTTTGCCAAGAGCCTTGGAGAGGATTACAAAGGAATGCTTTCTTCCCTCCGCTTATTTCTTAGGAAATTACCTCCAGATCTGCCAAAGTCACAAAGAACTGCAGGATTTCATTGGTGCCTTCATACATGGAACATTTGGACATCCCTCATGATTTTCTGCACTCTTATTTCCTGAGGAGAAAACAGAAGATCTGGGAGAGAGGAACCGCCTGCCTCTGGTCTTTTGGCACACCTGACAGAAAGACTCCAAGGGGCAGCTCCAGGAACAAGGCTGGGACTGGGAGCAGATCCATAACTTAGTGCTCACGTCTTACTTCACAGCGAGTGGTCCTCTGTCAGGTGAGGGCCACGTTCTTTCTAGCCAGGTGCTTTGACTTTACCCTTGTTTTGTTACCACATTTTCCTTCTTTTCTGCCTTCCTTCCATTTTTCCAATCATAAATCCATTCACCATCCATCCACCCATCCTTCTACCCATTCATCCCAAACTGACGACTTATGTGCCAGGCTCTGTGTTAGAAACGGACTCTAAAGACAAGAGCAAGAGCTGTCCCTGCCCCCAAACTTGTGGGAGAGGCAGACACATAAAGAACTCTAACATGGTACAGAGGTTGAGGTACAGAGGTACACAAACCAAGGGACTGTGTTCAAAGGAGAAGCCTCACCTCCAGCTGTCACCTCCTGTGGTGGACTCTCTCTTAAAATGGTCCCTAGGGTCATGAGCCCACCCCCTGGTGTTCACATCCTTGTGTGATCCCCTCCTGAGCATGGGTGGGACCCGTGACTTGCTGCTCATCAATAGAATATGGCAAAGGAGAGAGGATATGGGTGATTACGTGTATGTGATTACATGACTGCGTTACATAAAATTGTAGTGCCCACCTTGTTAGAGTGTCTATCTCTTCTGCTGGCTTTGAGGCAGTGAGTGGCCATGTTGGGGAATCACATGTGGCAAGGAATGGCGGGTGGGCTCCAGGCACTGAGGGCAGGCTCCAGCCAACAACCACCAAGAAACCGAAGCCCTTGGTCACACAGCCACAGGACCTGAACTCTGCTAGCAATCTGAGGGAGCTTGTAAACAGCCCTCCCCCCCCACCTCCCCGGAAAGCCACTTTGAGCCACTTAGCTGGCAACCTTGTGAGATCCTAAACAGAACACCCAGTGAAGCTGTGCCTGGACGCCTGACCCATAGAAACTGTGAGATAAGACGTGTGTGTTGTTTTGAACCCCCAAGTTTGTGGTAATTTGTTATGCAACGTTAGAGAATGACTATATCTGAGGAGCAGCTGTCAGAAACGTAAAGTTCTGGGAAGGGGCCGGCCGATGGGGGAAGGCCTCCAAACACCATGTTTGTTTGTTCATTCATTCATTCTTTCACTCAACAAATATTTATTGAGCACTTTCTACTCATGTGGCACTATTCTAGAGTGCCACTATTTCTTTTGAGTAAACAAAAGAAAATCCCCGCTCTCACAAAGCTTATATGCTAGTCAAGGAATACAAACACGAAATTATTAATTATAAAGTATGTTATGAAATAACGAGTTCTATAGAAAAAGACAGATAAGGGGGCTGGGAATACCAGGAAGGTAGGTTGAAATTGTCCAGGGTAGGCCTCACTGATAAAGTAAGACTTGAGTAAAAGTTGAAAGAGGTGAGGAAATATTACACAAGACACTCTGGGCATCCTCCATGTGTATGACTTCAAGCATGGAATCAAGGTCTAACCCTGCTCTGGGGGACTATGGGGGAGTCACAGCTGCTCTTTTCAACCTCAGTTCCCACTTCTACCCCCCACCGTCTGAGCCCACCTCCGTCCTCACCTCCCAATCCTCTACTGTTCCCCAAACCCACCTCCCAAGAATCCTCACTTCTTCTGTTCACCTGACAAAATGCTCCTCCTCCCCGTTCACCTGGATGGTCACCGCCCCCCACTCGGCACACCTCCCTCTGCCCTGCACCTCCCCCACCCTGCAGAATGTCAGCCTCTTCTCCGTGTTCCCTCCAGCTTTATGATTTTATGGTGAGCTTTCCACTTTCCACATGTATTACAGCTGCTGGCCTCTGTCTCTTGGAGACTGTGGGCTTGGAGAACACAGGGACCTTCACTTGTTATCACTGAATTTCCATGGTGTTTGCTGAAAAAAAAAATTATAGTTAGGTGTCACCCCTCTGTGTTTTTTCTCTCTCTCTCTCTCCATCTACCCTTTTCCCTGACTCCCTTACTAGCTAATTTTCTCTGCACATCTCTCTCGCCCTCTCCGGGTGCCTTTTTTCTGTTTCTCAGTCTGTTTCTCCTACATGCATAGACACATGCACATGGACACTCGCACAATCTTATACAGCAGTTTCTTTTGAGCATCTTGTCTTCCCTTGACAAGAGGGGGGGCAGATGCGAAGGAAATGAGGGTGGGGTGGGGTAGGGTTGGGGTAGAGGAGGAAGCTTTACTTCAAGGGACACTCTAAAGTATAGCGATGGCTCTTCCTAAATATTAGATTAAAATAACCACATTATTTCCACACATCCAGTGGAGGAAACTCATCCCTCTCCCTGTCATGTAACCCAGGGTTTCTCACTAGAGGCACTATTGACATTTTGGATCAGATAACTCTATTGCGGGAAAATGCCCTGGGTATTATAGGATGTTGAGCATCATCTCTGGCCTCTAACCACCAGTAGCAGCCCCCAATCATGACAATCGAAAAATCTCTAGACATTGCCAGATGTCCCTTGGGGGTAAAACCTCCACTTCTTCCACTGAGAAGTGCCAACACAGCCCTTTTCTCCCGGGACCTGAAGGTACTCATCTGCAGGTTTTCAGGCAGCCTCCTAAGCATATAATTTCTATAGCGTGCAACAAAGAAAACAGCGTCTGGGTTCAGGACAACCTCAGCCTGTTCTCATCCTTCCCTAAGCCTTGGGTCTGGCCCTGTTGGATCTAACGTGGGCCCCGTGGGGCCTCTGGTAGCTTACAGGGCACTTTTGTCCTGCCCCTTCTGGGAAGTCCCATCTCTAAGTAAGGACACACAACTTGGATTTCAGTCCCCAATCACCAGTCTACTGGGCCTTCACGTGCAGTGTACAAACTGCACAACGGTCTACTGTGGCCCAAAGCACAACCTGCCTTTCTGCTACTAAATAGTGGGATGGCTGCTAATGAGTTGTTCTACTAAAACCACGACAGCCCTATTCTTCTCTAACATATCCAGAGCTGAGGGGATGAGCATCAGTGGGGGGTGACATATGGAGAGGAAACGTTTTTGCTTCTTAAAGCATCAGACTGTCCCTTGCCTAATGCAGGTCATCTCGTACCACATCTGGCCACCTGAGCAGAAGATCAGGCTAGACTAGAAGGAGAAGGAGACCATATTGTGAAAATCCAGCTAGAACTCAGAAAACACCCAGGATGGAAAAGCAGTGACTCAGAGGAACTGATGACCCACACTTGCAAAAGAGTTTCCGCCATTGTGTCACAGGAGTCCAGGGACTTGCAAAGGGAAATTTGACTACACATCTGACCTTAGAAGAATCCACCCCTAGAGGGTTCATGTTGCTTGATCCTGATCCTGCCTAACTTGTGCAGTCAGCCCGTAGTGCAGTGAGCACTGGCATCCTAGTATGAAACCTAACATGGTGTTTAGAAATCTTTTTTTTTTTAATTTTTTTAAATGTTTATTTATTTTTGAGAAAGGCAGAGACGGAGTACAAGCAGGGGAGGGGTAGCGAGAGAGGGAGACACAGAATCTGAAGCAGGTTCCAGGCTCAGAGTTGTCAGCACAGAGCCCCACACTGGACTCCAACTCACAAACGGTGAGATCATGACCTGAGCCGAAGTCGGATGCCTAACGAACTGAGCCACCCAGGCGCCCCATGTTGTTTAGAAAACTTTATTACAAGACGTCGGTATCATTTTGTATTTGGTTTGTTACTGTAAGAGTATTTGGGCAGAGCATTATTTGTTTTCTTTTAAGCCAACTTCTTCCACAGCATGGGCCTGACCCTCCTCCCAGAATCGTTCACATGTTCAAGACTCAGCCTGGGACTCTAAAACAGATAATTCACACAGCCACATCCATCTTTCCCAGGCAGTGGAAAGACAAAATCACGACTTTCAAAGGTTATTAGTAAGCAGCCAACACCATGAGAAAGGAATGGTTTCCCTTCTTGAGCACAGAGCCCCAAATATGGTGATTAAAAAGTCTTGCTATTTAATTACTTATTGCAATTAAAACACCATGGTAGCAAAAGTCTTGCTGATGGAAGCTTCAGTCTGAAATTCAGGCACCTGCGTGTTCATAATACCACTCAACGTGTAAGCCAATAACTGGAGGATACAGCCTCTGATTACATCTGATTGTCATCAGTGATGACAATAAACAAGGCAGAAAGACCAAATGATACTTGTGGGAAGCTCTAAAAAGGGCCTGGGAAACATTTTCAATCGAGGATACAAGAGAGGGAAAAAAAAAAAAATCAACCGAGAGTCACATAGATAAAAGGCAAACTTACTTAAACCAGTCATTAGAGCAGTGCAAATTAAAATAACAAAGAGGTATCACTTTACACCTATTAGATCCCCAGATATTACAAAGCTGAATAATGCCAAGTGTGGTGGGGGCTGTGGGTTATTGGAAACTTCCTGAATTGCTGGGGGATGGGGGTACTGGGGTTGCCATTCTAGAGAGAATCGGATCGGAGTGTCCATCTCATGGGGCTGCTATGAAGATTAAATGAAATAATAAATGTACAACATTTAGCACAGCACCTGGCAAGTAGCAAGTGATTAATAGATTAATAATTGGATTATCAGGGCATGGGACTAGATCTGGGCAGGGTAGGATTATTACATTATTCTCAGAAACGGCTGGTCCAGATTGTTCCCTTTGATGGTGTAAGGAAAGGTTGGGGGGGGGAACACCCCCTCTAGTCCACTGGCACATCTGTCACCCTCTCCGAAGCCTCTATCCTCTGTATAGTGGCCTGAGGAGTCTGAGGACTAAGGAAGAACAGAGAGACTCGCGGGGGAGCCCCTCGCCTCTGAAACAGGGACTCAGCTACCGGCAGGTGGGATGACACTCAGGTCCTTCCCACTGGTGGGGAAGAGAAACTCATTGCCAGTGACAACCTTCTCTTTGAAAGGTACGTGGCAACAGATAAAGATTTCTGAGGAGGGGAAAAAAATGATCAGGTTAGTCCCTGCCACAAGCCACCCACAGAGAAACTCAAGTCCTATTTTGAGCAGGAAAAGGGTAGAATCAGGAGAGAGATGTACATTTTTCTCCCAGCGACCACACAAGTCTAAGTATTCTTTACAGGCTTAATTGCCACATAACCTTTAACTTGATAAATGTGTTTTAAAAATAATAACTGTGGCCAGAATGAGAGCTTTGAAAAGTAGCACCAAGCAGCTTGTAAATCTACATCAAACGATTCAAGGACACTGAAGGCCACTGGCCTGAGAAAAGGACCCTGTTCTCAGGGAAGAAAGCTGCAAGGAAATAAAGCTTGGTTATCATGCTGATGTGATGTATGTCATCATTTACTTGAGTTAATCATTTAACCATCAATATTTTTCTCATCGTAACAGACCTTGGGGAAAGAAAAAAAGAAAAATTCAATCAACTTTAACGGAAAGCAAAAGACAGGAAGAAACAATTCACCTTAGATTCTGTCTCTTCCAAACTCAACTCCTTTTCTGGCTTTCCCAAATATAATCTTACTCAGTTAAGCTTCTAACATATAGATATATTTTTACATTCTGCTTTTGCTTACTTAGCACTGATTAACATTCTCTACTGGGAGGTGTCATATTGATTAATGTTTAAATTTAGCAATGTAAAAGTAGAAATAACGTCAGTAATTAAAGTACATACAGCAATTTCCTTCAGTGTCCTTTTGCTCTTGCCCGTAAGAGGTTGGGGTCACAAAGGGAAATTTTTTAGCACCTTTTCTCAAGGGAAAGGGGCCATTTGGAGGTTATGTATATTTTGCTGTAGAACTGGCTTAGAGCAGTGATGTCTGCTGACTACTTTTCAGGAACTGCCGGGTGGGTGTGCTGAGCAGATGAATGAACGGTGCTGAAAGTGTCCAGAGGAAGCAGCTTTTTTGTGTGTTGAGGTGGGGGTGGGTGGGTGGAGGAGAGAGATACAGGAAAAGACAAAAGGCAGTGTGGTCAGGCCCAGCCTGGCCTGGGTTCAGAGTCTGAACCTTCTGTTTATTTTTGAGAGAGAGAAAGAGAGAAGGCACACATGTGCACCAACGAGTTGGGGGTGGGGGCGGGGAGAGGGAAAGAGAGAATCCCAAGCAGCCTCTGAGCTGTCAGTGTGGAGCTTGTCCTCAGGGCTTGACCCCACAAGCCACGAGATCATGACCTGAGCCCAAATCAAGAGTTGGCCACCCAACCGAGTCACCCAGGTGCCCCATGCCGGCTGAACCTTTTGAAGGGGAGCATTCTCCCCACTCCTCTGATGTAGTGGCAGATGGGAGGGAACCCAGAACATGTTGGCACCTTTACAGTCTTGCCACTGGGAGGACATCGGCTGAAGGGGCAATGGTGAGGGGCTTCCCACAAGGCTTTGCTGGCAGGAGCATGAATGGTAGCTGGAGAAAAGTCTGTGAGGGACATGACATTGAGCCTGGCTTGAACAGGCTGCTGAGGGAGGACCTCCAGTCATTTTACTGTTGGACAATGAATGGCACTATTCTTTCCAATGGGAAGAGGAGGGCTGGTAATGTACTATATTTACAGGCCTGCCAGGCTACCTTGAGCTTTATGTGGAACCATCTCCTACCTGTTCTCCAACCAAAGACACAAATGGCTGCCCTTCACTTGGGACAGTGGTGTGTAACCAGCCCTGATGAGATCAGCCGTTTGGTCTGGATGAAGAAAAGTTTGCGGGGCTGGAGGGGGTGGGGTGGGAAGGGGGTTGAACAGTTCAAGATGGCGATGTAGGAAAATTTTGAACTCACCTGCCCCCCATAGAAACAGTGAATTTACAGCTACATATGAAACAATTTCCTAAAAAAAAAAAAAAAAAAAAAAAAAAAAAAAAATCAAACCTAAAGGCTGGCTGAGTGGTCACTATACATCAGCAAATGAGGCTTGGCGGGTTACCATACCCAGGGCCCTGAACACTGAAGCAGGTAGGAAGGCTGAGGCACAACTTTGTTATAAACCCCACCCCTGGCGTGTGACTCAAAATTGGGAGGGAACTCAAAATCCAGAGCTTCTCCATGAGGAGCAAAGGGTTTGAACCCCACATCAGGCATCCTAAATTTTAAGACCTGCGCCTGAGAGACGGGTCTAATTTTAAAAAGTAACAGGGTGCAGGTCCTGACAGCCACAAGACTGTATCGATCTGAGAAATCACTCTTGAAGGGCTCGCATACTTGGACCCACCGGCCCCAGGCCCAGTTCAAAGGCAGTAGATCCATGGCGCCCAGACCTGTGGGGAAGATGCTTACCTGCTGATGTTAAAGAATCAGCTTGAGGGGCAGGCAATGAATGTAACAGACATCTCAGAGCCTGCTGGGACATTCCAGGGTCAGAGGTGGGTGGGTACCATCTTTGTGCTCTCCCTCTGCCACACGCCAAGACACCAGTATCTCCCAGAAGGGATCTTTTTTCACATGTGTCTGGTGCCCTGATTTTTGTAGCTGCTCCCCACGGGATCCCTCTTGATTGCCTCACCCTGGAGCCCAAAGGAGCTTGTGTCCCTGGTCTAATGAGAATTGTAACCATCAGAGTCATCCAAAAGGGAGCTTATACCCTTGTCTTGTGCCCTGATTTTTGTGGCTGCTGGCAGGAGACACTTCTACATCACCTGGTCTGGTGGCCAGTGGGGTTTACACGTATGGGTCCTACAGGACTCTATATTATTTGCATACTTTTAAAAGCTGGTTTTCATATTTCCTTGGCTTTTAGACTTGTTTCCCCCATTTTAATGGATGCTGTCCAGGGGATATCCCTTGATTTCCTGGCTCTAGTGGCCAGGGGACTTACATTCCTGGGTCCCACAGGACTGTGGCAATCAGAGACAGTTGGCAGGCTACCATGCTCAGGACACTCCCAGTCTTTCTGTGAAAGAGCTTCTTTGCCTGTCCTGGAGCTTTGGCATGAGAGACAGGATTCAGGTTTGATGCATATCTAGTGGCCTACAGAGCTGCTCTCAAGGAATACAGACTGTAGACGCCATCTTGGCACTCTCTCTCTGCCTCATTCCAGCTCACCAGGATCTCCAAGAGAAGAGCTTAAACACTTGTCTGGAGCCCCAGTCTTTGTGGCTGCCATTCTAGGGACACTTCCAGATTGCCTGGCTCTGGTGGCAGTAGGGCTTATGCTTGGGGTCCCACAGGGCTCTATATATTTGCATATTTTTAACCAGCTGCTGCCTGAAGGTCTAGTTTCAATAGGCCTGAGGCTAGGTGCTAAGATCCTCCCCTTTGGGACAGGGACAGGTCTTGGCAGATACTTAACTACTGGGAGCTATTAAAAACATAATAGGGTGCTCGGACAAGCACACAAGTTTGAGAGACAACCAAGAGCCAGGGCAGGTTTAAGCCACAAGACTCCTCTCCTACATGAACTGGTTTACATGTACTTTTCTGAACTGATTACTAGCAATGAAATTGAATCAGTAATTTTAAAAAACCTTCCAACACACAAAAGCCCAGAACCAGAGCTTTACTAGTGAATTCTCCAAACATTCAAAGAATTAATACTAGTCCTTCTTGAACTCGTGTAGAAAACACAAGAGGAGGGAACTCTTCCAAACTCGTTTCATGAGGCCAACATTACTCTAATACCAAACCAGATAAGGACACCAATATCCCTGATGAACATTTAGGCAAAAATCCTCAAAATATTAGCAAACCAAATTCAACAATATATTAAAAGGATCAAGTGGGATTTATTCCAGGAATGTAAGGCCGGTTCAAATCAAATTAATCAATGTGATATACCACATTAATAAAATGAAGGATAAAAATCATATGATCATGTCAATAGATGCAGAAAAAGCACTTGACAAAATTCAACATCTATTCATGATAAAAACTCTCAACAAAGTTGAGTATAGAGGGAGTGTATCTCAACATAATAAAGGCCATATATATATCAAGCCCGCAACTAACATCATACTCAACAGTGAAAAGCTAAAAGCTTTTCCTCTAAGATCAGGAACAAGACAAGGATGCCTGCTCTTGCCACTTTTATTTAACATAGTACTGGAAGTCCTAGCCAGGGCAACTAGGCAAGAAAAATAAATAGAAGTTATCCAAATTGGAAAGGAAGAAGTAAAACGCTCATTACTTGCAGATGACATGGTATTGTCTGTAGAAAACCCAAAAGACTCCATCAAAAAACTGTTGGAATAAACAAATTCGGTAGTATTGCCGGATCCAAAAGCAATACTCAAAAATCTGTTGCACTTCTATATATTAACGATGAAATATCGAAGGAAAACTTGAGAAAATCCCATTTACAACTGCATCAAAAAGAATGAAGTACCTAGGAATAAACTTAACCAAAGAGGTGAAAGACTTGCACACTGAAAACCACAAGACATTAAGGAAGAAATTGAAGAAGACACAAAGAAATGGGAAGATATTCCATGCTCATGGATTGAAAGAATTAATATTGATATAATGTCCATACTACCCAAAGCAATCTACAGATTTAGTACAATCCCTATCAAATTCCAATAGCATTTTTTCACAGACATAGAACAAACAATCCTAAAATATTTATAGAACCACAAAGACCCTGAGTAGCCAAAGCAATCTTAAGAAAGAAGAACAAAGCTGGAGACATCACACTCCCTGATTTCAAGCTTTTATAAAGTTATTATAATATAGTATGGTATTGGCCTAAAAACTGATACATAGAACACTGTAACAGAATAGAGAGCCCACAAATAAACACATGTATATATATGGTCAATTAATTTACGACCAAGGAGCTAAGAATACACAATTGGAAAGGACAGTCTATTCAATAAATGATGTTGGGAAAAGTGGACAGAAGAATGAATGGCAAAAGAATGGTAATGAATGGTAAAAGAAACTGGCAAAAGAATGAAATTGGACCACCATGCCCCAAAATTAACTCAAAATGAATGAAAGACTTGAACATGAGACCCAACACCATAAAACTCCTGGTCGAAAACATAGGCAGTAAGCTCCTTGACTTAGGACTTGGTGATGATTTTTTAAAACTCTGACACCAATAGCAAAAGCAACAGAAATGAAAATAAACAACGGGACTACATCAAACTAAAGAGCTTCTGCACAGCGAAAGTAACCATAAACAAAATGAAAAGGCAACGTATCGAGTGGAAGAAAATATTTGCAAGTCATATATCTGTTAAAGGGTTCATGTTCAAAATATATAAAGAACTCCTATAACTCAATAGCAAAAAAAAAAAAAAAAAAAGGCAACTAATTAAAGACTGGGCAGAGGATCTAAAGAGCATTTTTGAAAGAAGACATACAGATGGCCAACAGGCAAATGAAAAGATGCTCAACATCATCAGGAAAAGGCACATCAAAACCACAATGAAGTATTCACACCTGTTAGAATAACTGCTATCAAAAAGACAAGAGATAATAAGTGCTGGTAAGGATGTGGAGAAAAGGGAACCCTTATGCACTGCTGTTGGGAATGCAGATTGGTGCAGCCACTGTGGAAAATAGTATGAAGTTTCCTGAAAAAAATTACAAGTAGAACTACCATACAATACAGCAATTCCACCTCTGGGTATTTATCCGAAGAAAACAAAAACACTAACTCAGGAAGATACACGTATCCCATGTCCTTTGCAGCATTATTTACAATAGCCAAGATCTGGAAACGACCTGAGTCCATTGATGGATAAACAGATAAAGAAACTGTGGTATATACAATAGACTGTTATTCAGCCATAAAAAAGAATGAAATCTTGTTATTTGTGACAATATGGATGGACCTCAAGGGCATTATGCTAAGTGAAATAAGTCAGAAAGAGAGAGATAAATACTGTACGATCTGTCTTATATGTGGAATCTAAAAAAGAAAAATCAAGCTCACAGATACAGAGAACATTTTTGGTGATTGGCAAAGATAGGGGATTAGAGGGGTAGGAAAATGGATGAAGGAGGTCATAAAGTAAAAAAAAAAAACTTAAATAAAAAACAAAAGTAGATTAGAAAAGAGAAGGTATAAGTGAATCCTGTTCTTTGAACCTATGGTTACATACAGATGTAAATATTTGAAAAAGCTTTTATTCAAATAACCCAGGCTCATATCTGGGTGTTACATGTGCAATTAATTAAACTAAATTTTGGTTACTTTTTAAATTAAAAAATAGACATTCCATTATGGACAATGTTTACTATTACTATTGTTTGATATTATGCATTAATAAGTAATATCTGTGATGGATACACATTTTTCTCAAGGTAATATGCATCTTGGCTTTGGGAATAAATTGTTAATATGCTTTTAAAAATATAAGAATCAGCTAGTATACTGCAGTCTTTATTTTAAGAAAAGTTCATTATTCCTTCAGGATGTATATTTCGACCATGGAACAGCTATAAAATCAAGTCAAAGGGCTTTGTGGAATTAAAAACAAATCCTGAAAATAAAACAACCCATGTGTTGAAAAGGAGAGAAGGGAGGAAAGAAGGAAGGAAGGAAGGGAGGAAGGAAAGAAGGGAGGAAGGGAGGGAGGAAAAGCTTGGGCTGACAGAGGCAAGCAGATGACCTGTTTACCATCGGAAGGCCCAGGTCGGAGGGCTCATGGATGTTACCTTGGCACTGCCTCAGTGACTGCTTATAGGGCTTAGAGGTAATGTTCGCTTCTGTTTGTTTTTCGTTTTGAGGCCCTTGTCTGGTTTGAAACTTTTCATCTCAGGCAGTTTTGTCATCAGCATTGTGTCTCTTGCTGAGGAAGGTAAGTAGCTCTCATGTGAGGGGAGGCAGTCCCCTGCAGTGTGGGAGCACTGTCTTGGGAATGAGCCAGCCTAGGTTCCAGCTCCATCTCTTTATCAACTTCAGCAAGGTTTTTAACCTTCTCAAGCCTCAGTGTCTCTATGTGTGTGCAGAATAACCCCTCTGGCTTCCAGCCGGCACTGGGTTATGACCAGAAAACTAACCATTGTAGAATTGCCTTTTGGAAGCCACCCCTCTTACACAGAAAGCCAGCCCTCCGTGAAAAAACCTTGGAAAAGAAGAGCACAAGGAGAGGGAACCACAGACAAGCCAGTGAGCCCTGGCCCAAGGTCGCTCTTATGGGATGCCTGAGCCTCCCTTTCACAGAGTTGGTATCTGCAGAGAATAACAGGCCCTTTAAAAATGGGTGTGGATACCTCGGAGTGCCTAGCACTTTACAATCCACACACATTAGCTAGTGTGCTCGGCAGACTGCTCCTGGAAGTTTCCTCTCTTGCAGAAAGTCCTTCCACCTGGATGTGGTGTTTCCCAGCCCTGCCACCAGATAGCTCCTCACAGCCCCAAAGAGCACAGCAATCTCTCCACAAGGGAACCGGCTGAACCGGCTGAACCGGGGGGGGGGGGGTGGGGGGGTGGGAGACTGTGAAGATGGGCCGTTTCCCTCATCCATCCACATCTCACCCCTGCCTCCAGCACAGTGCTGCCTCACCTCCTTGAGTCAGCTTCAGAATTGCTTAGTTCTGCCTCCAAGCTGAGCCCTGTCCCCTGGGAGGAGGGCCGGCCTGAGGCTGCACCTCTGCCAGGGGCTGGTTGGTCCGCCTTCCAGTGCAATTTAAGCCGGAGCTGGAGCGCTTCCTTCCCCTGCGCTTTGTCTGATGTTGGAGAAGAGCGACCTCTAGTGTAGTTCTTGGAAGAGAAGCGACGGCTTCCTCCCGCCTGGGGGAGGCCCGCTGAGATCAATCCTGCCTGGGAGTGAGAGGGGTAGAGCTTACCTGGGGCGGCTGAGAGAGTTGGGGAGGACCGACAGCGCGGACTCTTGAATTCAAGGAAGCTTGACCTTGCACAGATGGCTTGTCAGGCCTGCTCTTGGGCACGAGCACATCTATCTCTGATTCTCCTGTCTAGTTAACACCCGAGACTCAGGTGTTGGAGCAGCTCACCCCTCACCCGTGATTCACCCGGATGCAACAGGCTCACCTGCCCGTGACTGAGAAGGGGAAGGTGGGAAAGGCATCAAGCAGTGCGTCTGGGTACGAACGAGGGCACCTGGTTGTCTCTTGAAAGCACCGACTCTCAGGTGGTCTCCACCTGTGCCTCTGTCGCCCTGCAATGGCCAGTCGGTCAGTCCTATCTTCAGCACGGGTTGGGGGCGGGGGGGGGGGGGAGGGGAGCTTATCCATGTGTAAGCGACCAATGTCGGGTGGCAAACCCCGTGACGCAGCAGGACTGCCTGGTGACTGTGACTTTTCCAGGTCTCTTCATCAACACCACCCCATTCTTTGAGATGGACAGTCCACATTTTTTCCCATGTAAAGAGCTACACAATTCAAATTAAACCCCCCCTTCCCTTCTAAACAGACTGCCTTGCCTAAGCCCCACCCTGTAAGGAATTTGAGAGGGGCCGCCCGCCACAGGCCCTGATTTCCATGCGCTTAGGAGGCAGAGGCTTCCGGAAAAGAAGTGATACAAGCAAGGTCGAAAGGGGAAGGCACCGTCCACACTACCCCCGCTCCCTTCTCAGTCTTGGAAATGCATTCAGAGCCTTTTTTTTTTTTTTTTTTTGCTGCTGTTGTTTCCTATGAATTCTAATCGATCTCCAACACTATGTGACTTTACTGAATTTAATGAGACCCAAAACACCTGCACCTACAAGGTAAAATTGAGTGTGCTTTGTGTATAATTTTCGCCAATCCTATTTCTTTTTTTTTTTTTCAACGTTTATTTATTTTTTGGGGGACAGAGAGAGACAGAGCATGAACGGGGGAGGGGCAGAGAGAGAGGGAGACACAGAATCGGAAACAGGCTCCGAGCCATCAGCCCAGAGCCTGACGCGGGGCTCGAACTCACGGACCGCGAGATCGTGACCTGGCTGAAGTCAGACGCTTAACCGACTGCGCCACCCAGGCGCCCCAACGCCAATCCTATTTCTAATCATAAGGTGACCACCCATCCCAGTCTGCCTGGGACTGCCCTGGTTTACATCTGTCTCCCTGGCGTAGTTATTAATGTTATTCCCTTCCACTCTGAAGAGGGTCCCATTTAGATGGTAAATGACATGGTCACCCTAATCGCAGGTAATCTCTGTAAGAAAACATTAAGGCATTAGGATTGAGAGGATGTGAGAGATAAGGTTCCCTGGAATTCGAGATGTAAATTGGTCATTACAATCTTGGCATAATTTGCTCTAAGCTTCTCAGCAGCTGGAGTGAAAGAAAAACATGAATGAAGGGCTGGGAAGTTGATTCTGTCTTGTAAAATGATGCATATTATGTCTTCTGAAGGGACACGCTTATCAGGCCCTACATTTTAGGAGGAATTTTGAGCATAAATTATTATATAAGGGCCACGGAATAACATAAGGGACCATGTCTTCAGTGGTAGTTTTTGCAGAAGTTTCTGTGTGGCTATTGTTTATATTGGTCCTCAGAATGACTGTGGTTTTCTAAGTCTCTCTCTTCCTCTGTGACAAAGAGTCCTCTCGGGGAGGAACTAAAAATTCTTTCACAGGGCTTAACTGAGATAATATGTATGCAAGTACCAACTAGACTATAAAAATCAAAACTTTCGTTCTTATTAACTTGTCCAAAATTCCCCTTTTATTGATGGGAAGGCCCAGAGCAGGAGGAAGTGATTAGTTAGTGGCAAAACTGGGGCTAAGACTCCTGTTTCACTCTAAATGCTAATAAAACCTTATATCGCTGCTCACCAAGACATTACTGAGCTACCATCAGGCCACCAGTGGGGGGCTGGGCGGGAAGCCGATTCAGAGAGGAGCTCAGAGGCCTTGGACCACAGTGGGTGTAGTGGCCCAAATGCAGAGGCTTAGAAATGGTGTTTCAAGTCGTCACCATAAAAAGATGCTATTAACCTAATTTTCTTTTAGCAGAATAAAAAGTTCCTCGTGGTGTTTCTCTGAATTACTTCTGCCTAAAAAGAACACGGCATCTGTTTTTCTGCAAGTTAAGAAAAGACTGTTCTCATTCTGGTCTCCGAGGACACAGCCGCGGGGGGGGGGGGGGGGGGGGTGGCTAGTTCCAGCAGTGGGCATTATAGCACAGCGTTCTTTTCAGCTTCCCCTTTTCCGGGCCAGTGGGTCTCAAGTGTGGTCTCGGACCAGCAGCATCAACATCACCCAGAAATGTGTTGGATGTGCAGGCTCTCAGGCCTCTCCCAGACCTGCTGAATCAGGCTGGTACCGTGTGAGAACCGCCGCTCTCGGCCGTTCTTAAGGCCTGTGCTGCTTCAGGGAGGGAAGAGAGGCAAACCCGTAACAGTTCTTTCCCTTGATGCCCACTCTACCCCCTAGGCGGGCTGTCCTTTCCAAACTCCCAGTAACTGTTGCCCTTTTAGGTGTGGCCACCACGCTGGACGTGCTTCAAAAAATGCAGAAGTTAGCATGGCCTCGGTGTGACGGTTTACGAGATTCGAGAGCACTGCAGTCTGATGGTCCAAATGAGGTTTGTCTTAAAGAAAAGACATTTTTCTCTTCAGCCTCTTATGTCTATGGCTCATTTCCAGGTGAAAGAAACTAAAAAGGATCGCATTTATTTTTCTGAGGCAATCAGGTCTCCAGGAAGTAAAAGCCAGAGCAGTCCAGAGCATAGAATTCTGTAGAAACTGCTATTCCCTTCTACAAGGAGCCTTCACATTTCCAAACGGGTTTCGGTAGAAATCGTTGATCCGAGCCTGAAAGAATATTGATTCGCTTTTCGAAGCATGATGAGCCTAACAGTGTCACCTGCTCACCCTGCCATCGCGACAGACCGGTGGTGTGGGTGCAGGCTTATCAATAGGGAAAGGACCCTCAACCCTCCGTGCTGCGGATTTTTCTTGACCAGATGTAAACTAAAAAAGGAAGTGAGAATTCTGGCTGTATGGACCTCAATTAATTGCCCTTTTCGGTCTTCCTTCTCAGTGGAGCTTCCTGAAGCACTCAAGGCATTCTTCCACAAGATTTATTTTGTAGGCAACGTGCTGCCGGGAGACTGGGAATTTATTCTACTCTGTGCAGCAGAGGGGAAGCTGAAGCTTGGGAGGCCAGGGCTGAATTCTTATATAGGTGAGCAGGAAAGCATGCCCTGAGAGCTGACCTGACTCCCCAACTTGACCAGTCAGCATAACCCATCTGAGCTCTGGAGCAAGCTGTCTTGGCCAACAGTGAGGAGGAAAAGATTTCAGAAACGAGGAGAAAACTAACAGCTGGAGGCAAAAAGAACCAAGGATAGAAGTATCTTTCCTCTAGCACACCGTTCTCAGCCTTCGGTTACCCATTTGAATCACCTGCAGAGCTTTTAAAATGACTAACAACCAGGACTTCCCTTAGACCAGTTAAATCAGAATCTCTGGGAGTGGTACCCAGGCATCAGCATTAAAAAAAAAAAAAAAAAAAAGTTTTCTTGCAGGGGGCGCCTGGGTGATTCAGTCGGTTAAGCGACCAACTTCGGCTCAGGTCATGATCTCACAGTTCATGGTTGGAGCCCCACATCTGGCTCTGTGCTGACGGCTCGGAGCCTGGAGCCAGCTTCGGATTCTGTGTCTCCCTCTCTCTCTGCCCCTTCCCCCCCACCTCTCAAAAATAAATAAAACATTAAAAATTTTTTAATGTTTTATTTATTTATTTTTTTAACGTTTATTTATTTTTGAGACAGAGAGAGAGAGCATGAATGGGGGAGGGTCAGAGAGAGAGAGGGAGGCACAGAATCTGAAACAGGCTCCAGGCTCTGAGCTGTCAGCACAGAGCCTGACGCGGGGCTTGAACTCATGAACCGGGAGATCATGACCTGAGCCGAAGTCGGACGCTATGACCGACTGAGCCACCCAGGTGCCCCAATGTTTTATTTATTTTTGAGAGAGACAAAAAGAGAGCACGCAGGTTCACATGAGCGGGGAGGAGCAGAGAGAGTGGGGGACAGAGGAGCTGAAGAGGGCTCTGTGCTGACAGCAGAGAGCCCGATATGGGGCTTGAACTCATGAACTGTGAGATCATGACCTGAGCCAAAGCTGGACGCTTAACTGACTGAGTAACCCAGGTGCCCCTAGGCATTTTTTTTAAAGCTCCCTGGGTGTTTCTAATATGCAGCCAGGGTTGAGAACCATCTTTCCAGCATTCACTTCCTCCAGCAACTGTTGTTTTCCTTCCTTCTTTCAGGAAAACCATGCATCAGGGCATGGCCCCTTCTCATTTGTCTTGGCTTGTATTTTCTTTGTTCTTCTAGCCTTTGGGGACCATGATGTAGAATCGGGGGCATCTTACACTAAGTGAAAATTTAATCAGAACTTCTATTGCTCATGATCCCCTACTTCCTGTTGGACCTGTTGGACCTTTGTATCTTTATCAAACATTGAGTTGGAGTCCCAGAAGAACTAATTGGCTTTATTATTCAATAATGAGATACAAAGACCTATCGTTTGGATTTGAAACTTCCTGGTCACTTCTGGTTGAGTGTGATGAACAAATGAGCCTCTCCATGAGAGGGTTGCTTCATGGCAGTAGTCAAAGAAGAGTCTCAACAATAGGATAGACTCGGGGTGCCTGGGTGGCGCAGTCGGTTAAGCGTCCGACTTCAGCCAGGTCACGATCTCGCGGTCCGTGAGCTCGAGCCCCGCGTCGGGCTCTGGGCTGATGGCTCAGACCCTGGAGCCTGTTTCCGATTCTGTGTCTCCCTCTCTCTCTGCCCCTCCCCCGTTCATGCTCTGTCTCTCTCTGTCCCAAAAATAAATAAATGTTGAAAAAAAAACAATTAAAAAAAAACAATAGGATAGACTCAATGTTTTACTGACAAATACAGTGACCCCTTTCAGATGTATGTCACCAGGGCCCCTTTCAAACAGTCATTTTAATGTTTGTCTACTTAAGACCACAAGATCTTTGTCTCCCCTGCTGGGCATGCTGAGTTCTCGTCTTCTTTAAAAGGCTCCAAAAAAAAAAAAAAGAAAAGAAAAAAAAGGTTCCACCTTGAGGTGCCTGGGTGGCTCAGTTGGTTGAGTGTCCGGCTTCGGCTCAGGTCACGATCTTGCAGTTTGTGAGTTCAAGCCCTGAAGCAGGCTCCCTGCTGGCAGTGCAGAGCCTGCTTCAGATCCTCTGTCTCCCCCTCTCTCTTCCAGCCCCCCACTCATGTTTCTCTCTCTCTCTATCAAAAATAAATAAACATTGAAAAAAAAAGGCCCCTCCTCTCCTACTGACTACAAAGCCATTCTTGGAAGGGGTCTTGGGTGGAACTTGTATGTACAAACAAACCCGTGATTTTCAAGTCTCAAGGAACTTGGGTGTGCTGGTCACCAGCTTTTGCCTAATGAGCACTCCCCTCCTTGCCATGCAGCTCTTCCAAGCACTAAAGCCTTTTAAAAATTCTGAAACAGGTTCCCCTACTCCCTCCTCACCCCCCAATTCACCATACTCTTGGCAGGATCTAGAGCATCACGGACCATGGAAACAGCAGAAATACACCACAGGTTGTGAACCAAAAAAGTGTACGGGATGTTCTCGCCCTTCTCCTTTACTCCCCTCTGCTGCCTGAGGATGCCTCACATAGCAATATCACCAAGCTGTTTTGAAAGAAAAAAGTGCTGTGTCGTTTCAGGGAGGAACTATATTTTGACGCTGTTAAATGTCTATTTGGCTTTTCTGTTACCCTTCCTAACCTTTTACCTCTTTCCATAAGGAAAAGCTGCGTTTTCCATTTCCATCCCTAGCCTGGAAGGACTTACTCTGGGCACTCCCCAGTCCAAAGGCCAGGAAGAAAGTGCCTTCCCTTCTCAGAGCAGGTTAAATCAAGGTCCCTGCCTTAGCCCAGTTTCCCCTGAAAATGAAGCCTGAGGCAAAGCTTGCATGCTAAATCCTTACTGTGGGGAAAGGATGAGTCAGAGTGAGGGGAAAATGCAAGTGAGGAGATAAAGTGAATACGAGGCAGCTCGTTACCAAACTGGCCATAGCATCTTCAACACTGCTGGTTGCTCGGGCAACGGGTACTTGATCCTGGGGCTGGGATATAAGACTGGTTAAGTAAGAGCTGACTTGGGGGCACCTTCTCAGAATGATGGATTTAACACCCTGGCAAGGAGCCCAGGGGATGACGCAAACTCCAGGCAGCTCCTAGAAGCCTGGAGAGACATCCAGTGCTGAGTGCTCAAGTGGAAATGCCTGGTTTGCCTTGGCAGATGAATGTGAGGGGATAAAAAGGCTCAGGAAAGGGGGCACGCTGGAATCAATATGTCATGTGAGGCCAGAAGATCCACCGGGAGCGTAGTTTCCATGGGGGTGGGGGTGGGTTCCGTTGGAGCAAGAGGGTAGAGAGAAATATAATTTGTATCCTTTTTGACTAAGTAATCTTTAATTTCTAAATTTTCTAGGATAAGCTGTCAGTAGCAAAGCAAGTAAGTCAGCAAGAGTTCTCATTGGGTGAGTCTTCGTGGATGCATACTGCAGATTCTACAAGAGGATGGACCAACTTCAGGGAGGTGAGTGTTCCAAACCCAAAGGAATGAAATCCAGGAGTAGTCAACTCTTTGCAGAGGTGTGACGTGGCAGGGGGAGGGGACAGGCTCTGATGCCAAGTCAACAACCATTTGTGTGGCATCACCTGTGTGTCAGATTCTGTGCCAGGCATCAGGGATATAGAGATCAACACAATCTGGTCCCTGAGGTCCAGGAGGTCCCAGGCCAATAATCAAAAACCAGCCACGGAGGACTTCATGACTGAGTAGAGATCATCAATTTGGGCCTCTCTTAGAATTGGGGATGTTGGGGGCGCCTGGGTGGCACAGTCGGTTAAGCGTCTGACTTCAGCCAGGTCATGATCTCGCGGTCTGTGAGTTCGAGCCCCGCGTCGGGCTCTGGGCTGATGGCTCAGAGCCTGGAGCCTGTTTCCGATTCTGTGTCTCCCTCTCTCTCTGCCCCTCCCCGGTTCATGCTCTGTCTCTCTCTGTCCCAAAAATAAATAAACGTTGAAAAAAAAAAATTTAAAGAACTGGGGATGTTGATATTTACTCACTGCTGGGAAGAGTCACCTTTGAGTTGTTTTTCTAGTAAAGGAAACATCCTTTGATCTACTGCCCGCATTGTTGAGGCTAGTCCACCAGGTCAAGGTCAGAGCTCCTCCCGGAGCCTGCAGGGAGCCAGCTGTGTGCGAACCAGCAGTCAGATGGGCCACTGACCCACTGTCCACGCCGGCCGCCCTTTACAGAAATCTAGGAAGAAAACACTTCAGTGTGTGACCTTTTTTCTCCTGGGTTTCCTGTCACTTTGGAAACAGAGGAGAAATAACTGGCAGCAAATGGCTGTACGAAATTCCACTGGACTGAAAAGGAGATTCTGGGACTCATGGTTGTGTCACCCAGTGCCCAGCACACTGCCTGCACTTGATAGGTTCTCAGTCACTGTTGTTGGTCGAGGCACACAGGGATCACAGAATCCCAGTGCTTCCAGTAGGGAAAGCGTTGATCCAGGTGTTGGGGTGAAGGAGGAAGGTCCCAGGGACCAGACCAGGTGGCACGGACCATGGGTAAAGGCAGCACAGCCAGATATGCCGGACTGAAGGTTTCCCTGTGGTTTGATTTTCACTCTGGTGAGGTCTGAATCTGCACAGATATGCCCCCTGCTCTTATCAAGATCACCAGTGATTTCCACAAGTTGTTCGAGTCAGTGGTCAGTTCTCAGTCCTCAGGTTTGACCTATCAGCAGCCTTTGAGGTGCTTGATCACGTCAACCTCTTTGACACCTTTTGTTTCCCTGGCTAACGGGGGATCACTCTTCCTAGCCTCTTCTACCTCCTGCCTGCTCCTTTTCTGTCTCCTTTGCTAGCCCCTCCTTTCTTCCCTAACTTTTAAATATCAGAGGGCCTCGGGACTCAAATCTAGGACCACTTCTTTTCTCTATCCATAGTCCCTCCCTTTGTGTCTAATCCAGGTTCAAGAAGTCATTATGTCCAGCCCAGATCTCTTCCAGGCTGGATTCCAGACTCCCACCTCTCCCTTTGAGTGTAGAGGCATCCCAAAATTAACACGTGTGAAACTGAACTCTAACCTTCCACATAAAACTTGCTCACCAAATCCCAGAATCATCTCTGCAATCTCTCTCTCTCTCTCTCTCTCGCTCTCTCTCTCTGACCTCTGATCTTGTAGCAAATCCTGTGGATTTGCTCTTCAAAGTGCGTTCAGAATCAACCATATCTCACATCTCCGCTGTTTGAGACCCAGTCTGAGCCACCACAATCTCTCTCCTGAATTATTCCAACTGGCTCCTAACTCGTCTCTGTTTCCATCTTTGACCTGCTTCAAAACATTGTCTATTCTCAAAATAGCTATCAGAGAAATTCTTTCAAAATTGAAGCCCAGTCATGGTACTCCTTTTCTCAAAACCCTCCAGCGGCTCCCATCCCAACCAGTAAAGCCAAAATCCCTCTAATTTGCCCCCAGCTCACTCAGACAACATCCCCTCCTCCTCTTCCTCTCATTGGCTCTGCTCCAGCTATCCCCGGCCTCTTTGTCCATGCCTAACTGCGCATGCTCGCGCCTCCCTTTGCACCTGCCATTCCCCTCGCATGGATGCTAGTCCCAGAGCCAGGCAGAATTACTCCAGTGCTAGGGAGCTTAGGCTTCAGGCCCTTCGCTTGCATGGGCCTATCTAAGGTTCTGCACCTAATTTTATATTGATGATTTTATATTCTTTTTCTTTCTTTTCTTTTTAGGGAAAAAGAGCGCTAGCAAGGGAGAGGGGCAGGGTGGGGAAGAGAGGGGGAGTGAGAGGGAGAGAGAATTCTAAGAAGGCTCCATACTCACTCAGCACAGATCACAAGGTAGGGCTCTATCCTATGATCATGAGGTCAGGGCCCCCAGTCTCAATTAAGAGCTGGACACTCAATGAACTGAGCCACCCAGTAGCCCCTATATTCTTTTTCTTAAGGAAGATCTCCAAATTATATAACAATCAGGTCCCACAAATCTTAGATCTACTTCTGTCCCCCAGATATCTGCATGGTGTGCTACTTCACATCCTTCATATCTTTGTTCAAATATCACCTTCAGGGGCAACTGGCCGGCTGAGTCAGGGGAGCATGCGACTCTTGATCTTGGGGTTGTGAGTTCAAGCCCCACGTTGGGCCCAGAGCTTACTTAAAAAACGCAAACTCTTAAAAAAATCACTTTCCATGCAAAACTATTTTAAATTGTACCACCATCCCTTCATCTCTGGCAATTTTGCATCCTCTTTTCCTACTTTGTGTATATCCTTTTCCTACTTCGCACTTATCATCATTGGTAATACTAATGTTTGTCTTCTTTCCTGTGTCCCTCACTAGATTTTAGTGAGAGCAGGATTTTTATGTGTTTTGTTTTTAGATATATCCCCAGCACCTAAAGCAAATAGTGAGTGATCAATAAATTTTCCTTGAAAACAGAATAAAGTTCTACTTAAAAAAAATTTTTAATGTCTATTTATTTTTGAGAGAGAGAGAGAGAGTGGGAGAGAGAGAGAGAGAAAGAGAGAGAGAGAGAGAGAGAGAGAAAGAGAGCAAATGAGCACAAGTGGGGGAGGGGCAGAGAGAGAGGGAGACACAGAATTCGAAGCAGGCTCCAGGCTCCGAGCTGTCAGCCCAGAGCCTGATGCGGGCTCAAACCCATGAACTGTGAGATTATGACCTGAGCTGAAGTCGGACGCTTAACCCACTGAGCTACCCAGGCACCCCTGAAGTTTTACTTTTAAAGTGAAAGGGTGGAATAAGATAGTTCGCATTTCTAGACTCCGAAAGAAAGGCAGCAGGACCTTGGGAGGAGGGCAGAAGTAGGAGGAATGGAAAAGACAGGCAGCTCTGTGATCACCAAGGGCTGGATGCCCAAGTCCCCCTGACAACACTCCTAGGCTGGTGTTTGGTCTGGAAGTGCAGACCAGTAGCATAGGGATGTTCCATAAGGGGCAAATGCCCAGAAGCAAGAGCAGGATCGAGGACCCATTCCTTCTCCATTGTCTTTAAGGCACCTCCCTGTGGAAGGATGCTCCACTTCTGAGCAAGTGTCCCTGAAGTCCCTCTGCTTCTTCCATGATAGGAAGCCCCTGTTCCCAAGTAATACTCCATGACACATGCTAGGACCACTGAACACCTAAAAAGAACGAGGGTAGAATGAAAACAAAGATAAGAGAGTGTCTGCATTAGATTTATAAGGGAGGCAGATTAGCCCAAAGACAAGGGGGAAAAAGACACAGTAGGGAAGTCCAGGACAGGTCAGGGTACACTTGGAGATGGGCCAAGATTCCTGGTTCTGGACAAATGCCACGAACAT
Source organism: Puma concolor (assembly GCF_028749965.1). NCBI lineage: Eukaryota > Metazoa > Chordata > Mammalia > Carnivora > Felidae > Puma > Puma concolor. The sequence goes on from NC_141675.1 coordinate 86,661,542, forward strand.
GCAAGAGTTCTCCAGGCTCAGCAGGAAGTGGTATGAGCTGTGTGGTTCAGGGGCCAAGTGGCTTGGTGGCAGCTGGAAACACAGGTGCTTCTTGCAGAAGGAGCTGCTAAGACCTAAATCTCCTGCTAGCTGTCCCTGCCACCAGGAACCTATCATCAGCTGACCTGGATCTTTGACAGAGTCACTGCCTTTCCAGGGCAGTCATTTGGCCTGGGTCTCAAAGACCTGTATCCAGCTTGGAGCATCCAAAGGACTTGATAGAGCAATAGACAGGAAGGCAAGTTTCCTTGCTCTAAGGACTGAGGTTGCTACTGCTTTAAATGCCATTGAGCATTTGGGAACAAAAAGATGCATTTTTTATGTAGTAGTTTTATTAAGAGAATAAATATGTGCAACTTCATGGTACACAAAATGTTCAGCACTAGATTTGAGAGTGATCTTCCAAAATCTTTTATTTTAATTAATTTATTTTTTCTTAACTTGTTTTACTTTTTATTTTTTTAAATTTACATCCAAATTAGTTAGCATATACTGCAACAATGATTTCAGGAGTAGATAATCTTTAATGCCCCTTACCCATTTAGCCCATCCCCCCCCACAACCCCTCCAGAAACCCTCAGTTTGTTCTCCATGTTTATGAGTCTCTTCTGTTTTGTCCCCCTCCCTGTTTTCATATGATTTTTGTTTCCCTTCCCTTATGGTCATCTGTTTTGTCTCTTAAAGTCCTCATATGAGTGAAGTCATATGATTTTTGTCTTTCTCTGACTAATTTCACTTAGCTAATACCCTCCAGTCCCATCCACATTGTTGCAAATGGCAAGATTTCATTCTTTTTGATTGCCGAGTAATACTCCATTGTATATATATAGCACATCTTCTTCATCCATTCATCCATCGATGGACATTTGGGCTCTTTCCATACTTTGGCTATTGTTGATAGTGCTGCTATAAATATGGGGGTGCATGGGTCCCTTCGAAACAGCACACCTAGATCCCTTGGATAAATGCCTAGTAGTGCAATTGCTGGGTCGTAGGTGGTTCTATTTTTAGTTTTTTGAGAAACCTCCATACTGTTTTCCAGAATGGCTGCACCAGCTTGCATTCCCACCAACAATGCAAAAGAGATCCTCTTTTTCCGCATCCTTGCCAACCTCTATTGTTGCCTGAGTTGTTAATGTTAGCCATTCTGACAGGTGTAAGGTGATATCTCATTGTGGTTTTGATTTGTATTTTCCTGATGATGAGTCAAAATCTTATTTTAATTAATTTAAGTCCATTAGATTGAATGTCTTAGTGTTCTGGCCTAAACTAAGTTGTCACACTCAGATTAATTACTCCTAGAAGAGAAGAAGGCAACTAGGATCGTAGACATGGTAAATCACTCATCACTGGCAGAGGCTATTGATTGATATTTGAGGAGTATTATTTACCTAAAATGTTCAGTGATACACTGTTGGATGATAATATTTAATTAGACCTTTAACTCAACACACAGTTTAATTCTTTCTCCACTAAATGGAGAGCTCCACCTCTAGCCGGTTTGATTCACTGCAGTTTTTCACAAGTGTTGGTACCAATGTAGGGAAGAGATGTTGGGCTCTTATCTGGCTCTCCACCCTGTCTCCTGCTTGTGTGCCCTGGATCACAGCTCTGAACTTGAAAGAGCAGCGAAGTTCATGGAGGAGTCAGGAGAGCATCACACTGGATAAAAATAATGGAACATCAGGACTCTTAGCAATCTTCAGCATTACCCAAGCCTGCCTTGTCATTCTACGTATGCAAAAATGAAAGTTCAGGCAGGAGAGGTTTTTTTCTTTTTTAACATTTATTCATGTTTGAGAGACAGAAAGAGACAGGGTGTGGGGGGGGGGGGGGGCGTGCAGAGAGAAGAGGGAGACACAGAATCCAAACCAGGTTCCAGGCTCCAAGCTGTCAGCCCAGAGCCCGACATGGCGCCTGAATCCACGAACCATGAGATCATGACCTGAGCTGAAGCTGGACGCCCAACTGACTGAGCCACCCAGGCGCCCCATGATTCAACAATTCTATACATTACTCAGTGATCATCATGATAAGTGTACTCTTTAAGCCCCACCACCATTTTACCCATCCTCCCCTCCCCCTCTGGTAACCATTACTTTGTTCTCTATAGTTAAGAGTCTGTTCCTTGGTTTCTCTCTTTCCACTCTTTTTTCCTTTGTTCATTTGTTTTGTTCCTTAAATTCCACATGAGTGAAATCAAATGGTATTTGTCTTCCTCTGACTGACTTATTTCTCTGTCATACACACACACACACACACACACACACACACACACACACACACACACACATATGTATCTCTTCTTTATTCATCTATCAATGGACACTTGGGCTGTTTCCATAATTTGGCTATGGTAAATCATGCTACAGTAAATATAAATATAGGGGTACAGGCATCCTTCTGAGTTAATGTTTTTGTATTTTTTGGATAGATACCCAGTAGTGCAATTACTGGATCATAGGGTAGGTCTCTTTTTAACATTTTGAGGAGCCTCCACAGTGACTCTACCAGTTTGCGTTCCTACCAATAGTACATGAATGTTCCTTTCTCTCCACACCCTTGCCAACACTTGTTGTTTCTTGTGTTTTTTATTTTAGCCATTCTGACAGGTATAAGGTGAAATCTCTTTGTAGTTTTGGTTCACATTTCCCTGATGCTGAGTGATATTGGGAATCTTCTCATGTGTCTGTTGGCCATCTGTATGTCTTCTTTGGACAAATGTCTGTTCATGTCTTCTGCCTGTTTTTAAATTGAATTATTTGGTTTTTGGGTATTGAGTTATATCAGTTCTTTTTATATTTCAGATTCTAACCTTTTATTGGATATGTCATTTGCATATATCTTTGCCCATTCCATGGGTTGTCTTTTAGTTTTGTTGATTGTTTCCTTTGCTGTGCAGAAGCTTTTTATGTTCATGTAGTCCCAATAGTTTACTTTTGCTTTTATTTCCCTTGCCTCAGGAGACTCATCTAGAAAAATGTTGCTATGAAGAATGTCAGAGAGGGGGCGCCTGGGTGGCTCAGTCGGTTAAGTGGCTGACTTTGGCTCAGGTCATGATCTCGAGGTCCATGAGTTCAAGCCCCACGTTGGGCTCTGTGCTAACAGCTCAGAGCCTGGAGCCTGTTTCAGATTCTGTGTCTCCCTCTCTCTGACCCTCCCCCGTTCATGCTCTGTCTCTCTCTGTCTCAAAAATAAATAAAAACGTTAAAAAAATTAAAAAAAAAAAAAAGAATGTCAGAGAGATTATTGCCTGTGCTCTCTTCTAGGATTTTTATGGTTTCAGGTCTCACATTAGGTCTTTAATCCATTTTGAGTTTATTTTTGTGTATGGTGTAAGGAAGTGGTCCAATTTCATTCCTTTGCATGTAGTTGTCCAATTTTCCCAACAGCATTTGTTGAAGAGACTGTCCCTTTCCCACTGCATCTTCTTGCCTCTTTTGTCAAAGATTATAACCCATATAATTATGGGTGTGTTTCTGTGCTTCCTCTCCCGTTTCATTGATCTGTGTGTCTATTTTTGTGCCAGTACCACACTGTTTTGATTATGACAGCTTTGTAATATAACTTGAAATCTGGAATTGTGATACTACTAGGTTTGTTTTTCTTTTTCAAGATTGCTTTGGCTATTTGGGGTCTTTTGTGGTCCCATACAAATCTTCGAATTATTTGATCTAGTTCTGTGAAAAATGCTGGTGGTATTTTGATAGGCATATCAAACATATCAAACAATATTTGTTCTTCTAATCCATGATAATGGAATGTCTTTCCACTTGTTTGTGCCATCTTTAATTTCTTTCATCAATGTTTTATAGTTTTCAGAGTTCAGCCGTTTTACCTCCTTGATTAAGTTTGTTCCTAGGTATTTTATTATTTTTGGTGCAATTGTAAATGGGGTCGCTCTACTATTTCTTTTGCTTCATTATTAGTATATAGAAATGCAGTGGATTTCTGTACGTTGATTTTATATCCTACAATCTTACTGAATTCATTTATTAGTTTTAGTAGGCTTCTTGTTTGTGTATGTGTGGAGTCTTTAGGATTTTCTATATTTAGTACCATTTCATCTGCAAATAGTGAAAGTTTTACTTCTTCCTTACCAATTTGGATGCGTCTTATTCCTTTTTCATATTTGATTGCTGTGGCTAGGACTTCCAGGACTACATTAAATAAAAGTGGTGAGAATGGACATCCTTGTCTTGTTCCTAGGTGGGAGAGGTTTTAAGGTCACATGGCAAGATAGTAGAAGAAACTGGATGCTGGTTTTTTGACCATTGAGAAGTGACTTGCTGATTTCTAATTAGACTCTAGAGGAAGGGTTCTTCCCAGCTTTGTCATTTTAACACAGGCTGCCTTTGAAAATCCTATCTCTAAAGCACTTTAAAAATGGAGAAAACCAGAACAAAAGTGGGCGTCTGTTTTTCAGGACTCTCCTTTGGCTCTCTGCTCTCAGGACAAAGGTAAAATGGCAAATAAAAGCAGAAAACCCTGCTTTTTGTTCCACCAAAACTCAGGAAGGAGAAACACTAGAGAGAACTCAGAAGATGAAGTAAATATGGACTCAGATGTGAGTGGCTGTCCCCAGGGACCTCTCCATATTAGCTGTCATCATAGCGTCCCTTGGGTGATTCCACTTCTATCACCTCAGGAATCAGGCTGCCTGATATCTCATGGGGGAAGTTCCCTTCAGTTTACTCTCTGCCTCTGGCTAAGACTGAGCAAACATTTCAACCTGGTTTCAGAACAACTCTGCCCTCTTGGCCCCCATTGGAATTAGGGGAAAAGTCTGTGCTCATGCCCAGGTGGTAGGGTAAAGGGGAGTAGCTTTGAGGATACCCAAGAAAGGAAGCCTGGAGGCAGGAGATGGGGCTGTGAGGAGCAGCTGCCCTCTAGAATGTTGAGATTCTCCCTTCTCTGATTACCTTGGAACGTCTTATTGGAATTTTTAGTGTGGAAGCAAGCAAGGGTAAACGGGCCTACTCAATGTAGTTATTCCTTCACTCATTTATGTAGCAAATTTCTATGAAGTACCTATTATGTGTCCAGAACTGCATATAATATCCCCTCCTATTCCCTCCAGTTGGCTTAGCCCTTCAACTAAATCTAGTACGTGATAGGCACCACATACTGCAGTGTGCTGCCATGTGCATTGGCCACATCTCTAGGGTTGCTCTTCTCTCTCCCTTTCCCCTACCTCCACTTATCTGCTTTTGGGACTGTGTCTTGCCCACCTCCACTTTTGGTTCCATATCTTAGTTCCTTGGATCCTGTAAGCTTTGTCTGTTTTTTAAAATATTTAAGTAATCTCTACATCCAACATGTGGCTCAAACTCACAACCCTGAAATCAAGAGACGCATGCTTTTCTGACTGAGCCAGTCAGGCAGCCCTCTGTTGTTTTTCAATCTACTGTACATTCAGTATTAGTCTACAACGTATGTTCCATAAGAGTGAGAATTTGCTGTATCCAATGTCTGCATCAGGGGCTAGCAACCCACATAGCAGGGGCTCAATACATATTTACACAATAAATAAGTTAATATTGGAGCAATTTAAAAAAAAATGTATAGGGCAGCACCTCTATTCTCAGAAGTCTCTTTAATTTATTTTTTTTATTTTTTTCATTTTTTCAACGTTTATTTATTTTTGGGACAGAGAGAGACAGAGCATGAACGGGGGAGGGGCAGAGAGAGAGGGAGACACAGAATCGGAAACAGGCTCCAGGCTCCGAGCCATCAGCCCAGAGCCTGACGCGGGGCTCGAACTCACGAACCGCGAGATCGTGACCTGGCTGAAGTCGGACGCTTAACCGACTGCGCCACCCAGGCGCCCCAAGTCTCTTTAATTTAAAAAGTAGTACACCAGGACTAGGAGATTAATTTCCTCCCCTTGAGCATGAGCTAACATAGTGACTTGCCTCCAACGAATGAATCTGGAAAAGAAAGGGCAGAAACTTTACAGGGTAGAAGAAATCTGGCAGACATTTCCTTAACCAGGTAATCAAGGTTAACGTCATCAGTGTTAAGTTATGTTGATAATATATATCCTTGATCTGATATGATGAGGAAGGCACTTCACCTCTGGAATTCTCCCCCCAAAACCAAATCCCAGTCTAACCATGAGGAAAACATTAAACATTGAGGAGTAATCCACAGAATACCTGACTGGTACTCCTTATTTTTTTATTTTATTAAAAATATTTTTTAACATTTATGTATTTTTGAGAGAGAGAGAATGAGGAGGGAAGGGGCAGAGAGAGAGGGAGACACAGACTTCAAAGCAGGGTCCAGGCTTTGAGCTGTCAGCACAGAGCCCAACACAAGGCTTGAAGCCGTAAACCACGAGTTTATGACCTGAGCCGAAGTCAGACGCTTAAGTAACAGAGCCACCCAGGCATCCCATGACTGGTACTATTTAAAATGATCAAGGTCCAGAAAGTCAAAGCAAGACTGAGAAGCTATCAAAAATTAGAGGAAGCTAGGAGACATGACATGTAAATGTGATGTGGTATTTTAGATTAGATCCTGGGACAGAAAAAGGACATTGATGAAAAAGACGGGTGACATCCAAATAAAGAAAGCCTGGAGTTTAGTTAATTGTGATGTGCCAATGTTAGTTTCTTGGTTTTGACAAATATACTATGGTCATGTAAAATATTCAAATTAGGGGAAGTTGTGTGAAGAGTACATGGGAACTCTCTATGCTATCTTTGAAACTTTCCTGTACCTCTAAAATTATTCAAAATAAAAGCTTATTAAAACACAAAAGAAGCGGGGCACCTGGGTGGCGCAGTCGGTTAAGCGTCCGACTTCAGCCAGGTCAGGATCTCGCCGTCCGTGAGTTCGAGCCCCGCGTCGGGCTCTCGGCTGATGGCTCAGAGCCTGGAGCCTGTTTCCGATTCTGTGTCTCCCTCTCTCTCTCTGCCCCTCGCCCGTTCATCCGTTCATGCTCTGTCTCTCTCTGTCCCAAAAATAAATAAACGTTGGAAAAAAAAATTAAAAAAAAAAACCCACAAAAGAAGCAATATATTCTCACTATAAAAAATTCAAGCAATTTGGAAGTGAAGCAAAAATAAAAGTTCCTCATCCCTCTGCCATCCTAATCCTTTAGAAATAATAACTATTGGGCGTTCGGTATCTAATATTCCACATCTTTCTCCATGCCTAAACGTTTGTAATTTTGTATATTGCACAAAGAGTTCTCTTAAAATTAAAAAAAACAAAAAAAAAAAAAAACAAAAAAACAAAAACCTATAGAGAACAAATTGATGGTTACCAGAGAGGAGGTGGGCAGAGGGGATGGGTGAGATATGTGATGGGGATTAAGGAGTGCACTTGTTGTGATGAGCACTGGGTGATGTATGGAATTGTTGAATCACTGGATTTTACGCCTGGAACTAATATAACAATATATGTTAACTAACTGGAAGTTTTAAAAAAGGATATATAGTAAAAACACTTTCTATCTATCTATTTACTTATTTATTTTCTTTTTAATTCAATTTATTTATTTATTTATTTTTTCAACGTTTATTTATTTTTGGGACAGAGAGAGACAGAGCATGAGCGGGGGAGGGGCAGAGAGAGAGGGAGACACAGAATTGGAAACAGGCTCCAGGCTCCGAGCCATCAGCCCAGAGCCTGACGCGGGGCTCGAACTCACGGACCGCGAGATCGTGACCTGGCTGAAGTCGGACGCTTAACCGACTGCGCCACCCAGGCGCCCCTTAATTCAATTTATTTTTTAAAATTTACATCCCAGTTAGAATATAGCGCAACAATGACTTCAGGAGTAGATTCCTTAATGCCCCTTACCCTTTAAGCCCACCCCCCATCCCACAACCCCTCCAGTAATCCTCTGTTCTCCATATTTAAGGGTCTCTTATGTTTTGTCCCCCTCCCAGTTTTTATATTATTTTTGCTTCCCTTCCCTTGTGTTCATCTGTTCTGTGTCTTAAAGTCCTCATATGAGTGAAGTCATGTGATATTTGTCTTTCTCTGACGAATCTCGCTTAGCATAATACCCTCTAGTTCCATCCATGTAGTTGCAAATATAAAAACACTTTCTTTTTTTTTTTTTTTTTTTTATTTTTTTTTTTTCAACGTTTTTATTTATTTTTGGGACAGAGAGAGACAGAGCATGAACGGGGGAGGGGCAGAGAGAGAGGGAGACACAGAATCAGAAACAGGCTCCAGGCTCCGAGCCATCAGCCCAGAGCCTGACGCGGGGCTCGAACTCACGGACCGCGAGATCGTGACCTGGCTGAAGTCGGACGCTTAACCGACTGCGCCACCCAGGCGCCCCTAAAAACACTTTCAATGGAATCATGGTATCATGTTGTTTTGTACCTTGATTTTTTTTTTTCACATTATATGTCCTGGATATCTTTCCTTATCTTAACATATGTTGGACTCCAATCGTTTTATTGGCCACACAGTGTTCCGTGGTGGGAAATCACGGTAGTTAGTACTACTTTGGTTGTATGTACATATGACTGAATGCAGGTGCGAACTAGCTTCAGCGAGAAGGATGTCTCGTGGAACTCATGAGAAAGAGGGACACCAGCAGCCAGGGCAGGACTCTCTCAGCTTCTCTACGTCCAGGTCTTCTCTGCATCTCAGCTTCACTACTGTGTTCACACTCCCCATGCCCAGGCCAGCCGTATTTGTCAGGTTCGAGGTGTCAGAAATGTGGCTTGAGAAAACTCCCCAGCTACCCCCTGAAGTTAATATTTTACATCTTTAGACTGTCTCTCTTTCTTACTTTCAGTTCCAAAATTTCAGGGAATGTGTCTGATTGGCCTGTGGATCGAGTGAACGCCATATATTAATCAGCTGTGGCCAGGAAGGCTGATTTGTTTTAAAAATTTTTTTAATGTTTATTTATTTTTGAGAGAGAGAGAGAGAGGCAGGCAGAGTAGGGGAGTGGCAGAGAGTTAGGGAGACCCAGAATCCGAAACAGGCTGCAGGTCACGAACTGCAGCACAGAGCCCAAAACGGGGCTTGAACGCACGGACCATGAGATCCTGACATGAGCTGAAGTGTAGGCTTAACTGACTGAGCCACCCAGGTGCCCCAAGGCTGACTTGTTCTCACAAAAATTGTGTTTCAGGGGATAGAGAGGCCAGGTCATGAGGAAGAGGGATTCAGAAAAGTAGCCAATCTGGGCAGACAATGTTTTTGGTATAGGTGGACGATGATTTATTTAAACATTCCATTATTAGATTATTTTTTATTTTTTCTGTTACAAATAATGTCGCATCAAATATCCACATACACACATCTTTGTGAAGTGTGCAAGTATTTTTGTAGGCTGGAGTCCTAGAATGGAATTGCTGAGTCAATGGGTATCATGCATGCTGCCACATTATTTTTTAAAAGATTGCAATTTTCACTCCTGTCAGCAGTGTATGAGGGTGCTGCTTCCTCATTTCTATCCCATATTTTAATTTTCACCAATGTGATTGACAAAAATATATTTCTGACTTGCATTTAAATGTTGATACATCATCATAATTGAGCACAACTTTTTATGTGTAATGGCCATTCAGTTTTCTTTTTTGTGATTTATCTACCTTTGTACATTTTTTCGATTAGATTGTTTATCTTTTTCTTATTCATATGTAGGAGCTCTTTACATGCTGCAGATTTTTAGCCCTTATCTGTTATACATGTTGTAAATGTTTTCTCTCAGCCAGTCACATGAATGGTGGCTCTCCTTGTAGAAACGTTTAAGTTTTTAAGTAGTCTAAGCTTTCAGTTTTTTTCCTTTTTGTCTCCTGGGCATTGCGATAGGGTTAGGAAATCCTTTTCCAACCTCATGATTATTGAATTGGTCTCATATTTTCTTCTAATATTTCTATAGTTTTAGTTTCCATATTTGGATTTTTAATCTACTTAGAATTTATTTTTGTGTATGGTATATACATAGGTAATTGTCCCCATGTCATTAGATAATTCATCTGTTTTTTTTTTTTTTTTTTTTAACGTTTATTTATTTTTTTGGGACAGAGAGAGACAGAGCATGAACGGGGGAGGGGCAGAGAGAGAGGGAGACACAGAATCAGAAACAGGCTCCAGGCTCTGAGCCATCAGCCCAGAGCCCGACGCGGGGCTCGCACTCACGGACCGCGAGATCGTGACCTGGCTGAAGTCGGACGCTTAACCGACTGCGCCACCCAGGCGCCCCATATAATTCATCTGTTTTGATTGGAAATGCCCCTCTTATGGTATATTAAGTTTTCATTAACTTGTGGTTTTGTTTCTGGACTGCCCATCTGTTCCATTAATCTGCCTTTTCTACTCACGCACCAGCACCATACTTTGTAATTAGCTTAGCTTTGTAGTATGTGTTCATCTCATGCAGCATTTTTCAAAATGATCCTGCTTAATTTTACATATGTACTCATTTAGAATCAATTTAGAATCAAGTCCCTCTCTCCCCCTAAACTGCAATGAATTCTAGATAAATGTGGGGAAACCCCATCTTTTATAATGTCACCTTCCTATCTGGAAACATGATATGGCCCCTCAATTTTCAGCTCATCTTTCATATTTTTTAATAAAGACACACAGCTTTTTTCTTTTTCTTTTTAACAAAGACTTTGCAATTTCTTGTTATCTCCAGGTACTTTACTTTTTATTGCAATGTGCTTATCATGAGTTTTTACCGTTATATTTTCTAAGTGGGAAAGCTTTTAATTTTCTCTATTTGTCTTATATTCAACCAATTTACTGAACTCCATTATTATTCTAATAGCTTTTATGTTAACTATCCAAAATAGTCTAGATTAATAATTATAGTGCTTGCAGTAATGGTAGCTTTGATTCCTTTTACTTATATTCCATTTTCTTGCCTTTTGGCCTTGCCATTGGGAGTCTGGGCACGGTGTCTCTCTTTGGCACTCCTTCGGGCCATGACACTGGGACTCTGCCTTCCTACTGCAAGTCCTTCAACCATGGATGAAACTCTATTACGATTTTGTATGTGTGTGTGTGTGGGGAGGCCCATACCCTGAACCAGCCTCTACTTATCAGAACACACCCTCCCTGCAAACATGGCTCTCACCCTTCTCATCTGTGGCTGCTGCAGCCTCACATTGTACAAGAAAATGAGCAGCCATTTGAGGAAACACCTCTAAAGACGACCTGCTACACCCTGAATGCCAGCAAACGTCTGGGCCCCATCACAGCTCACTTCCCTTCATGCTGCCAGCTCTGCCTTTGCTTCTGGCTCGCTCAGTACTGGAAGACTGGGTTGGTCAGTCTGGTATCCTTTGTTTCCAGCTTTCCCTCTTCCCCTTTGGGCATCTCCTCATGTCTATGCTCTCTTTACTCGACTCTCATTGACCCACGAGGACCCCCACTTATGTGTCCATCCTCTGCCACCGCAGACCTGAGCCAGGCATCGGACAGAGAATGCTGGCACAGATGCACTGGAGGCTGGCTGCAGAGCCTGGGCAAATGGGAGGGATGGAGAAGCAAGGAGAGGTTCCATAACTCTTGGTCTGCCTGAAGTAGTCTCCAGCTATGAGGAAACATTGTGCTAGGGTAACCAAGAGATACCCCATGTGGCCATGATCCCCTAAAAAAAAAAAAAGACATGTTGCCGGGGTAGTTGTATAACCTTGAAAAACACATCCATCATCAGGGGTGCTTGGGTGGCTCAGTGGGTTGAGCATCCAACCCATGATTTTGGCTCAGGTCATGTTCCCAGGGTCGTGGAACAGAGCCCCATGTCAGGCTCTGTGCTGAGCATGGAGCCTGCTTAAGTTTCTCTCTCCCTTTGCCCCCTCCCCTAATCATGCTCTCTCTCTCTCTAAAATAAAATTAAAAAATTAAAAGAGACCACACCTATCATCACCTAATGAATCTGCCAGGAGTCGGAGGGACACTGCAAACATCATGAAATCCAGGCTTCCTAGCTCTCCACATCACCCCATCTCTTTAGACTCTCTTCATTTCTACAAGGTCTTCCGGTTTGGCCACTGGCTTGGCCCATAGCTTCCCATTTATGGCTGGCCTCTCCCTCCTAAGTCAGGGCCTTTGGGCATAGCTCAAGGCCCTCAAGTGGAGCTGCCCTAGAGGGCAGTCCTGACAGCCAGTACCAGGTGACCTGGTCCTCACCTACCTTCCCTCATCCTCCCCTGCAGAACCAGGCACAGAGACTTGGGCCAAGCAGGCTGGAAGTGAGGGGCAAGGGGAAGGTACTGGGGGAATCCTAGGTTTTCAGCTTGGGTGACTAGGAAGGAGAGAGAAGGGAAGGGAAAGGATGGGGCTGAAGGAAACATCTCTGAGGAAAATGGCATACGACAGAGCTGGGAGATAATTGTGAAAGAAAGAGGAATGACACTAAAGGTAATTATGCTCCCTTCCATTTGAGATTTGCTCTTTTTTCCAATTAATAATATGTTGTGTACTGGTGAAAGGTTGGTAAGGTCCCATTATTCAAAATATCTCTTCTAGGGGCTGGGACTCCACCCTTTGAGACTCATTTCTTTGGGTCTTGAGGGCTTTTTGGTCCTTGAGGCTCTTTTATGAAAAGCTAATATGCCTCTAGAGGCTATGATTCCCCACTGCCCTCTGAACAAATGCCAGTGAACAAAGACCAAACTTCCCTGGCCATCTTTGTCTCCCATCACTTACCCTTCTCCTGTCCTCTGCCCACATGCCCCAGGCCATCCCAGTGTGACTCCTTGGGACCAAGGCTATTCCCAGACATGCTGGGCTTTCCCACACCTAAGGGACATAAGTCTTGCTTTTCCCTATGTCTGGTGTACCCCTCCCGAATGCAACTTGTCCAAATTCTACCTAAACATCACCTATTTAGTATTCCTACTGAAAGTGTTTAGCCTGGATCCAATCATGAGGAAATGATCAGACAAATTTAGATTTGGGGACATTTTACAAAACAACTAGTCTGGACTCATCAAACTGTCAATATCATGAAAGACCCTGTCCCCTCAGAAGAAAAGGCAGGGTCCTGTTCTAGATTAAGAGAAACTAAAGAGACATGATAACTAAATAGAAATCATTTTCCTCAGTTGGAATCTTAACTGAGAGAAAAAAAACAAACAAACCTAAAACTACAGAAGGACATAACTGGGACAACTGAAATAATCGGAGTCTGGATTAACAGGATCATACTATTATCATTGATGTTAAATTTTTTTTTTAAGTTTATTTATTTTGAAAGAGACAGTGTAAGCAGGGGAGGGGCAGAGAGAGAGGGAGATGGAGGATCCAAAATGGGCTCTGTGCTGACAGCAGAGGGCCTGACGTGGGACTTGAACTCACAAACCATGAGATCACGGCCTGAGTTGAAGTCAGCCGCTTAACCGACGGAGCCACCCAGGTGCCCCAGATGTTAAATTTCTTGAATGTGACAATAGTGCCATGATTATGTAGAAGAATTGCCTTATTTCCTTCTTCTTTTGTAAAAGATTCTGAAATATTTGGGAGTGGTCTGTGATGATGTCTGCAACATACTCTCCAATGACTCAGCAAAGTTATAAATGTAACTGCATGTGTACATAGGGAGGGCAAATGTGACCAGCTGTTACCAGTTGTGACTCTAGATTATAGCCGTATGGGTGTTCATTATAACTCTTCATCTTTTCTGTAATTTTAAACTTTTTCAAGATAAAAATTTGGAGGAAAAATCTCCTGCCTTTGAATCTGCGATCCAAGGCGGTCACCTCCTTTAGGAAGCCTGCTTCTCGGCCCTGATCTTTAGGAACAGCTCTCTCTACCATGGTCCCAGAGCCCAGGGTTTTGCCTGTTATATCACGGAGCCCAAGCTGCCCTGGAATGGGTAAGCTGCAGTTGTGCCTGCGTCCTTCTTGGGCTGTGAGCACCTGGAGGGCAGGGGCTGGAGGGGCCTCAGGGGATGGAGAGGGTGAAAAGCAAGGCTTGCCACGTCCCAGCTTGTCCTGCGAGCACCCCCCTAAGTAATGGCCCTTCCTGCTCCTTTGGGGTCCTGCCCTCCCAGACAGAGACCAATTCCAGAGTAGAGGGATCTATTTCAATGTTGTATCAGGGTCCAATTAGGGAAGAGACCACTCTGAGTGGGTGTATTAGGGTTAGGGTTCTCCTGAGGAACAGAAGGAACAGGATGTATATGAAGGGAGGGGTGGGAAGAGCAAGGGTGGGGGGTGGGGAGAGAGAGAAGGGGAGAGAAAGAGAGAGAGAGATTTTAAGGAGTTGGCTCACATGTTTATAGAGGCTTGGCAAGTTCAAAATCAGCAGCATAGGCTCTTCCCAGGGAAGAGCTGCAGAGAAGGGTCCAAAGGTGGTCTACGGGCAGAATTCTCTCTCCTGAGGGGGTCAGTCTTTTTCTAGTAAGGCCTTCAATTAGTTGGACGAGTCCCATCCGCATTATGAAGGGTAGTGTGCTTTACTCAAAGTCCACTGATTTAAATAGTAATTTCATCCAAATCACCTTCACAAAAACATTCAGAATAATGTTTGACCAAATACGTGGGCACTATGGCCTAGCCAGGTTGACATATAAAATTAAACATCAACACCCATTCCTTGTCAACTTGGCACCGGTATACATCTGCTTAAACCATACTTAATCTCCAAATAAAGACAATAATAAGGTCATAATTCTGCCTAACATGATATGACCATCCTGTTTACAACTGAAAATGCATGAACTTTTTCCCTGGAAGAGGATGCAAAGTCCTTGGGTGATATTTACTCTTCTCCTTGATACCCCATAACTTAAATACTATGATGTAAAGTTAACAATACCGGGGTGGCTGGGTGGCTTCAGTTGGTTAAGCGACCAACTCTTGATTCTGACTCAGGTTATGATCTCACGGTTTTGTGGGTTCGAGCCCTGCCTTGGGCTCTGCACGCTGAGCCGTGTGCAAAACCTGCCTGGGAATTCTCTGTCTCCCTTTCCCTCTGCCCCTCCCCTGCTCCCGCTCTCTTTGTCTCTCTGAAAATAAATAAAAATACAACTTAAAAAAAATAATACTATGTGTGATATATACGATATAAAGTCAAAACGTCTTACGTTACTTAAGGGAGTAATAGAGGAAAGAAAACAAAAATATGAAACACACACACATAACAAAATAAGGAAGAAATACTCATGACAATCACAGTCCTTGTTTTCTGAAACTGGTCACACAGTTGTAGCTGGTATTTGTAATTACCTTTTCCCACTGCCCAGTCCATATTCCCTTTGTCCTTGGCTGGTTGTCCTTCTTTACCCGGTAGGGTGCCCCAAACCTTCATTCATGAAGGATCAAGGTCATTAGCAGTCCTGCCTGAATTTGATTGTTGTAATTTTCCACTGACTTTAATCACAGGGTATGGTAGTACTAAGAAACACCCTTAAGGGATCTCCTATATTGCAGACATACTCTTCCTTACCCCCATTGTGATGTTCAAGGGGTATGTTTTAGCCCCATCTTCTTGTAGCTAACCTGCCCAAAGCTACTTGGCCATCTTGAAATCTTTCTCAAGTCCTGATTTGGGGTCATGCTCAGGACACTCTCCACATCTTTCTTTCTGTTCAAGCCAGTTCCTGTGTTCATTTACGTCCACATATACCTGGCAGCGAGAGCTCAAGATGGAGGCAGTTGGAGTTGCCCTTTCGCATTATTTTTTTTCTCATGTGTCCCTAAGCAATGGCATTTACTCCTGATCCTCTGCTTGTCGGAGGGCCAAACTCGCAGACATTTTAAGCCTAAAACAAACATTTACAAAGCTGAACTTTGCCTATTTAATGACAAACACACAAACATCCAGAACTCTAAATACTGTATTTTGTTATTAGCTGGCTTTATCATACGGGTGTGAGAATTTCCCTTCCCAGCTAAAGGCAGGCATTGAAATAATACACATACATTTTGGGAGACGTTTCCAGGGGTGTGTATTATACCCTATTAACTGAGCATTAAGAGGATTCCAGGTGTATCTGCCTTGTAACTTACCTGGAGAGTACCCTGCGTGTGGACAGTGCTGAGGGGGCATTGTTACCCCACCACCGGCTAAGGTGAGTGAACACTGAATGTGAGAACTATCTAGGGGGGGTAAAAACTTCAGGTCTTGGGAAGAGACTGGTTGAGGGGAGCGAGTTGCAGAGGAGCTGATACGCCTTGGGAAAGAGGTGCTGGCAACCCAAAACAGAGAGGCAGCAACTTGGCAATTTGATTTTCCTTTTGAAATAGTAGGCTCTGTCTTTGGTAGCAAGAGGCAGAAAATATATATATAAAAAAATACACATTCATTGGAAAAAAGTTGAAAAGATATCAATAAAAAGGAGCATATGGTTTTGTATCCTGATTTTTAAGAGTTTACTGTAACAAATATTCTTTAAAAAAAATAGAATTTGAAGGTCAGAAAATCAGATTTAAGGGTTTAGAATCTTGTCCCATACTCTTGTATTTCAAAGTTCATATAGTCAATTAGAACCTATAATTACTTTTCAGGGGCACCTGGGTGACTCAGTTGGTTAAGTGTCTGACTTCGGCTCAGGTCATGATCTCACAGTTGGTGAGTTCGAGCCCTGCATTGGGCTTTGTGCTGACAGCTCAGAACCTGGAGCCTGCTTCAGATTCTGTGTCTCCCTCTCTCTCTCTGCCCCTCCCTGCTCACACTCTGTCTCTCTCTCAAAAATAATAAATAAACATTAAAATTTTTTTTAAAAAAAAGAACCTATAATTACTTTTCCTAGTTGAGGGCATCAGATCTTGGCATCTGTATTGTATTTGTTGACAGAAATTTCCATGTAAACCAAGCCCGATGAGGGTCTTGATCCCACAAACTGTGAAATTATGACCTAAGTGGAAATCAAGAGTTGGACACTTAACCGACTGAACCACCAGGGCACCCCTCATCCTTTTTTTCCTTTTTTCTCTTTCTTTCTTTCTTCTTTCTTTTATGAAGCAAGAATATTAGAACAATTGGTGGTATGCTTAAAGAAAGTCTTTGGAACAGGGCAGACTTGTGTGGGACCTGACTCTGCCTCTTGCTAGTTGTGCTGCTGGGACCAATTATTTGACCTCTCTAGGCCTCAACTCCCTTAGACGAGAAATGGGGATAATCTTAGGTCACTTTTAAGATTGTTGCAGAGATTAAGTGAAATAACAAAGCACTTGACATAGTATCTGGTACATAGTGATTAGCTGCTAAATTGTGTTGCTGAAGGCAGGGACCCAGCATTGGTTATCGTTGCATTCCCAGAACAAAGCACAATGCCTGAGATATAAGGGCTAGATGTAAACTGAAAGAAGGAAGGAAGGAGTTTTATAGCGTGAGGTGAATGGGCAGAGGTGGGGACACTGTTTTTTATCTTCTCATACTTTCCCTCTTTTAAGATCCCAATTACCTGAAAGAAACTTTGCTTAAATTTCCAAACTACTGGAGAACCTGGCTGGATCAGTTGGCACAGCATGTGACTCTTGATCTCAGGGTCCTGAGTTCAGGCCCCATGTTGCGTGTGGAGCCTACATTAAAAACAACAACAACAGGGCGCCTGGGTGGCTCAGTTAAGCAACTGACTTCGGCTCAGGTCATGATCTCACGGTTCGTGGGTTCGAGCCCCACATCGGGCTCTGCGCTGACAGCTCAGAGCCTGGAGCCTGCTTCCGATTCTGTGTCTCCCTCTCTTTCTGCCCCTCCCCCACTTGTGCTCTGTCTCTCTCTCTCAAAAATAAAATGAAAAAATTTTTAAAAAAATTTAAAAACAACAACAGGGGCGCCTGGGTGGCGCAGTCGGTTAAGCGCCCGACTTCAGCCAGGTCACGATCTCGCGGTCCGTGAGTTCGAGCCCCGCGTCGGGCTCTGGGCTGATGGCTCAGAGCCTGGAGCCTCTTTCCAATTCTGTGTCTCCCTCTCTCTCTGCCCCTCCCCCGTTCATGCTCTGTCTCTCTCTGTCCCAAAAATAAATAAACGTTGAAAAAAAAAAATTAAAAAAAAAAAAAATTTAAAAACAACAACAACAACCAAACTACTCCCCACACCAAACTGTGTTTAAAAAACCAAAGATTTAATTAAATACATAGGAGTCAAGAGACAGAAAGAAGGTGCGGGTATGGGTGCCTGATACCACCCTTCTTTTTCCAGAAAGGTCCAAGCTCTTGTTTTACTTGCTCATTCACGGCAGGGAAAAAGGCTGGACCTCCAGTTCTCATTCATGGGCAGAAATCAGTATTATAGTCACGTCAGGATCAAGGGCTCTTTGCAGCCCATTAGATTCTGAGCACCACAGCTTTTAGAATAATCCATTGGGCTTTTTCTTGGTTTCACTATCAATTATAGAAAAAAAGCTGCTTGATACTTTTAAAATTCTGAATTAAGGGCATATCTAGCACCACCACCGCCCAGCCCCCCCCCCCCTTCTGCCAATATTTTTTTTTTTATTTAAGAAAATTCAATTGTATAAAAACAAATAGAAGACCTTCAGGGTTTGGAATAGTAAACGATGTTATTCTTCTCTCTTCCCCAGCGGAATTCAGCATAGAGGGCTGCACATGTGGGCTTCTGGAGGAGTTCAAGGTGGCTGGCCAAGGGCAGGATTAAACCTGCACCATTTGGCATTTAACACTTACCACTGAGGGCAGAGAAGACCAAGAGCATTCAGAGATGGGACGGGGCCAGATCTATAAAGGGAGGGCTCGGGTCTAGGAAAATGAGGGAATGATTAGCATGATTCAGGAAGGGTGTGAACCAGGAGACAATTAGGAACTGATATGGACAGGAGCAAACACTGTGGCTTTCTGGGCAGTGGGATCTCTTAGGGGACTTCGTTCCAACCTGAGAGTCTTTCAGGATGCTCTTCTACAAAGCCCACCCTGAAGCCCTACCAGTACTCCCACTATACTTCTATGTCCCTCTTTTAGAAGATCTCCAGGACTTCCAATGATTCATTTAGCTTAGGTACATGTCTCATTTCCCTCCTTGAAGGCAGAGACGAAGGGCTGTTTCCCTCCCAAGGCTAGCTTCGCAATTTGCAACAGCACCGTTGGTGTTGAAATGAGATGATATGTACTAGGTGCCAAACACCCTGGCCTGAGACCTTGTATCTGGGTAGAGGAACTGGTTTTACAAGGGAGTAAGGGGAAGAGGAGGGCAGAAAAGAGACAGAATCTCAGCACACGCTGTGTGGATAGTGAACTGGGTCTCACATGGTCTCTGCCTCCATGTTCAACTGAGAGTTTCAACAGTTTCAAAGTCCACAGCAAGGACCTTGGAAACAGGGGAAAGGTTTAAGTGGTCTGAGAATGGCTTTGTCAGACTCTCACTTAGCCTCAGCCCTTCAACTGGCCCTACGTCTTAGGAATCCCTGATACTTCCTGCCTGTCTCTGAGAGCTTACTAGTGATGCCTTAGAGGACAGGACAACTGGGAAATAAAAGGAGCAAAAGCTCAGGCCGAACAAATTGATTCCTTGTTAGCAGACTTGGGAAAGGTCTGTTGAGAAAGGCCATGAAAGGTGGGCAGAGATGCCTCTTTTGGGTTCATGATTGGCTTAGTCTGGGTTCTCCTGCAAAACAGACTCTGAGCAAGAATTTTGGTACAGGTAGCTTATTTTGGGAACAAATCCCAAGGAACAGGAATGGAGGACTGGAAAATCAGGCAATCAAGAAAGAACAGAGAAAAGCAATCCAAGAGTGCAGTACTGAACTGCAAGTTGGGCACCACCATGGGCCACCAGGGCCCTATCATTTTAGGAGTTACCAAGAATGCACCTCAGAACTGCCCACCCGGAGGATGGAAGAGTGGAGTATTTCTCTACCAGCTCATTTCTGCCTCAAAGGTTGTCCCATGAGGTGTTAGTTCTTTTGCACTTGCAGGTATACGCATATGTCAGAGTGGGCAGTGGTTTCTGCAGGGGTCCCTAGCTGCTGTGACAGAGATCTGAGGCAGGAAAACACCAGGTGCAGCTGTTTGCCATAGCAAAGCTGGATTAAAAAGACAGCCTGGGAAGATGTGAGGTCAGCCACAGGTGCAGTCCGATATAACTTCTGGCCAAATATCCTTTCCCTGTTTTCCATAAATAGAACTACATTTCCATTTAATTCTGAGTCCAAAATCAGGGCCCAGGTGGAAATATTAATTCATCCTTTAAGTTAACTGCTTATCTAGCAAGGCATAACTCCCAAAGTGTAACCAGTGGCCCAATATAACGATTTATGTTTTGGCTGTGGCAAGATGTACAGACTGACTATTCTGAAACACAATACTGAAGAAAGTATGCTTGCTTGAGTTTGTCCGAAAATTGGGTGTAGAGAATCAAGTGCGTCCTACCTTTGTGATCCAAAGGTAGGATCTTCAAAATTCTGTGTGTCAGGAGCTGGGGATAAAGAGGGAAGAAACAGCAACTCTCAAGAAGCTCATGGAACTGAGCTGACAAGTTTTTGTTTTTTGTTTTTTTAAGCCCCACCGGGCCAGTACTTCCCCCAGTTTTCATCTGCCTCATCCATTTCCATCCGTGCTTCTCTGTAATTTGACCTAAACATAGTTCTGCCACGGATTTGTCCTGATCGCTTCCTTCTCTCCTCAGCCGGTTTTTCATCCTGGAAACTTGGCGAGGGCATCCTGATCTGTGGCCAATTGGCCCCTGATGTTCGATTGTTGAAACTCTGGGGGCTGTGCTATTCTTAAAGTACTTTTAAAGATCCGTAGGAGTAATTCTTTAAATGCATTTCATCCGATCAAAAGGCAAACTGAGAAATCATCCAACCAACCCGGATGAGTTCTAAAGACAGAAAACATACACAGAACCTGGAAAGAGCCTCATTCCTCACCAGATTTCCTCAGTTCCCAGTGCGGCACCTTCTCCTGTCAGCCCAAGCCCCGCCCCCCCAGCCCCCCAGCCCCCCAGCCCCCCAGCCGCTCCAGAAGGGGGCTGGCGGTGGAGATCAGCGCCCGGCAGAGGGTTCATCTCTGGCTGGGAGCTCGGTAGGGGGTACGCAACGCAGGAGGACGGCCAGGCGGGACAAGGGAAGACTAGGGAGGTTGAAGGAGGACGAAGGAGGACGAAGGAGGAAACGCAGGAGCACTCCCCGCCCCGGCTACGCCCGCCATCCGCCCCGCCCCGCGCAGCCCTAACGCGCGCACCCAGTGTCTAGGCTTGTCCGTATCCGGTAGCCCACGTAGGAAGCCGTGGTAGCAGGAGCAGGTAGAGGGGCTTCGAGAAGGAGACGGCGACAGCGCCCCCACTCGGCGGTTCAAGCCAGGAGCGCGGGTACCCGCGAAGCGCAGGTCTCTGGGGAACGCTCCAGCTTGGCCCTTCGCCGCCCGAGCCCCTCCGCCCATTTGGTTTCGGGTAAGAGGAGGGGTCCGCATTTCTGCAGCGCTGGCGGGATGCGCCTGCGCCCTTGCTCACTTTGGTTTGGCCTTGCGCGGCCCCTTAGCCGAGTCGCCAGGATGCGGGTGCGGAAGGCGCCACAGGTTCTTGTAGGTCTAGCCCTGAAGCTGCGGCCAGAGTCTAGGTGGGAGGGTGGACTTGCCCTGCCCAGACCCGTCTCAGTCCCAGCCGCCCTACCGGGCTTTCTGTCCGCGCTCTGGGAGCCTGCCTGGCATTTATTATTTGGAATAATGTGCTCAGTAGGAAGAGGCCCGGGTTGAACATGCCACCCCGAGGCTCCCAGGGGAAACCCTTGGCACTCATCCTTCCCCGCCGTTGAATTTTACAGAAGACCACCTTGGCTCCCAAAAGGGAAGGAAGCGGCCCAAGGTCATATCGTAGTCAAGGATGGTGGACAGTGGTTAGGCTGCCGGTCCTGCTGCCTTGAGCACGAGCTGAGACTGTGGTTGCTGGAGGACCTGACAGGCAGCAGGACTGGAGGAGGAGAAGGGAGCACGGTGGAGGCGCCATGGGGGGCAGTTTGGGGATGTTGAGGTGGTGGCGGGCCCCGGAGCACGCTGAGCCGTTGGCGTGGACCGCCGGGCTCTGTCTGGGCGGAGCCGTCTTAGCCAATGGGAGCGTGGCTCGAGCCGAGCCCCCGTGGCTGCAGCCTCCGGCCGGCGGGTGAGAAGTGTGGCGCTGCCATTGGCTGCGCTGACTCCGCGGTGTGTCGAGCGAGGGGAGGCTGCGCCTGCGCGTCTCAGGCGTCCCGCGCTCTGCTTAAGTGCTGGAGCGAGCGGGAGAAGGCGTGAGGCTGGCTGTTCGCCCTAGGCCATTTCGGGGAGGGTTCGGTGCTGCCCGCGTCGTTGAGCTCCGCGCGTTTTTTTCCAGCCAGTCGGCCAAAATTGGCTTAGAGTCAGCTGATGCGGAGTCATCGGCTCACCTTGCGAGGAGTTAGTTGCAGGGGCACGTATATAATTACGGAGGGCCGCCTGCAGGCCTCCTGCTGCCGGGATCCTTTACGATGCAGCATTTGTCCTATTTTCTCCCTGAGCGTTGGGAGCCTGGCCCTGCACGGGTTTATATACACCCCAGGCCGGCGAGGAAGCTGACCTTTGGAGTTTGTGCAACTCTCATACTCTCTCCATACACATTTGTATAGTGTCTGTTTCCTACCGGACACCAGCGTAGGTATTTTGGACGCAGAAGTGAATGATAGAACACGTGGATCCTATCTGAGGGGCGCTCACAGTCCAGGTGGGAATTAGTAGTTAGACAGGGGCTTGAATGCTTCAATACCTCTATTCCTACTCGTTTAGGTAAGTGCTATTCTAAGTGCTATTACAGAGGCACAGAAGGAAGCGACGAAATGCAAATGTAGGCGAGAGATTGATTTTTTAGTTAGGGCACCAGAAAGGCATCCTGGTGGAGTGTTATTTGAATCAGGACTTGGTCATATGAAGAAGGCACACGTGGTATAGGATAAGCAAGATGCAGAAATTGGAGAGTTCAGGGCTTGCCGAATGATGGTATCGCAAATGGTAATGAGTAGATGGAAAAGGATGACTAGAAACATGATTTGGAGCGGCCAGGTGAGGCCCAGTTTGTATACCCTGATTTGAAATGTCTTAAGCACTTATGAATAGAATGGCTCTTTAATCTGTCAGTTGTGGTAATATTATTTTTTTAATATCTGCACCAAAACCTTGGGAATATTTTTATTTTTCACTCTTGCACATCCTCCATTAAATTTGCCTGTTAAATCATATTGGGCTCTTCAAGACGTAGCCAGACTCTGACCACTTCTAATCACCTTCGTGGTTTCCCTTTTACGTATCTCCAGAGAATACCTTTCCACATTTCACTGGAGCTGTGCAGTGCACGACCTTTGTGGCTATAAATTGTGGCCCTTGATTACTGCCATAGCATCTACATGGTCTCCCTGCTTCTGCTTTGGTTCATCCTCAGTTTATTGTTAACCCAGTGAGACTTACTGTATTATTGTATTAAGTCTGATCATAGTATTCCTCTGCTGAAAACCCTTTTAAGTAATTTGCATATTATGTGCCTACTGTATACAGGGCACTGTTAGGTGTTAGAGATAGGACAGTGACGAAAGCAGACCAAAACTCCTGCCCTCAGAGTTTACATTCTAATGGGACTGAGAGCCAACAAGATAAATAAATGCAATGTGTATAACGTTCTAATGTGGTAAGCCAAGGAGGGGGAAAAAATAGAAGCAGGGAAAGGGATAGAAAATGTCAGGATGGGGTGGGATTGGTGGGGTGGCCAGGGAATGTTTTACTGAGCAAACATTTGAGTAAAAGACTGAAGTGAGAGAATGAGCTTGTGGACGGTGAGGGTGAAGAATGTTCTAGGTAGAGGGAAGAGGAAGGGCAGAGTTTCCAAAGCAGGAGCTTGCTTGTCATGTTCTAAGTATAGCCAGAAAGCCACTGTGACTAAGGGCAGTGAACGAGAGGGATGAGGCCAGAGAGGTCATGAGAACCCAGATCACGGACGGGTCGTGGGGGCAATTCGTAGTGATTTTGGCTTTTAGTCCGAGCAAGAGTTTGGTGCAGGAGTGACATGATCAAGTTTGTATTTCACAAGGTCATGTAGACCTGTGTTGAGCCGTGTCTGAAGAGGGGAAAGGGTGAAAGCAGGAAGCCTGGTTGGGAAGTGGTTGCAATAATCCAGGCAAAAAGTGATGAAGGCTTAGACAAAGATGTTATCCGAGGGTCCTAGATATATTGTGAAGGTGGAGTCAGGATGTGCTGACAGCTTTGCCGTGGAGTGTGCAAAAAAGAGAGGGATCAAGAATGAGGAAGATGTAGAGAGGCAGATATTCAATGCCATAGCACAAGCTCAGTTTTGGACAGGCTCAAGTATAAAATATACCTATTATAATTTATAATAATAAATTAAGTTCATAATATATAATATATACTAATATAAATTAAGTTCGAGTATAGTATATGCCTATTAAAATTTATAATAATAAATTAGATACATGTTAAACATTCCAGTGGGGATGTTGGTTGGGCAGGTAGATACATAAGTCTGGAGTTTGGAGGAGAAGGCTGGGTGGAGATAAACATTTAGGAGTTGATAGCATGTATATCTTATTTATTTATTTTAAATTAATTAAGTAAGAGAGAGAACGGGGGAGGGGCAGAGAGAGAGGGATAGAGAGAACCCCTAGCAGGTTCTGCGCTGACAGTGCAGAGCCCGATGTGGGGCTTGATCTCCCAAATCATGAGGTCATGACCTGAGCCGCAGTCTAGAGTTGGATGCTTAATCGACTGAGTCACCCAGGCACCCCTGTAAATCAAATTTAAAGCTATGAGAGCTCATCATGGTGGTGCAAAGAGCCCACAAATGGAGCCCTGAGCCTCCTGTCGTTTAGCGGTCTGACTTGAACTTGATAGGCAAGTCCTGTTCTCCTAGGGATGGAACACCTGCTTAATCTGGCATTTGTGATTATGGCAATTTTGATAGCCCTGGTAACACTTTCTCTCAGGGCAGGACAGATGAGAAGTAGAGAGGAGGACGCACGTGTTGCTGTTGTCACTGCAAGATCTACAGTGTGGCAGTCTCAGAATATGGGGCAGGCTTAAGAATTAGTTTAGCTTAAGAATTATTATGCTGAGGGGCGTCTGGGTGGTTCAGTTGGTTGGACGTCTGACTTTGGCTCAGGTCTTGATCTCATGGTCCATGGGTTCAAGCCCCGCATCAGGCTCTGTGCTGACAGGTCAGAACCTGGAGGCTGCATCAGATTCTGTGTCACCCCTGTCTCTTTGCCCCTTCCCGGCTCATGCTCCATCTTGCTCTGTCTCTCAAAAATAAATACATGTTAAAAAATTTTTTTTAAAGAATTAGTAATAATGCTGTGCAGAAAGAACCTGCTTTCAGTGTATTTTAGCTAGTATTGTTTCGGGTCCAAGGAACAGAGACTATAACCATACTTAAATAACATGGAGAATAAGCATGTTGTGTGCCTTACAGAGCTGGAGGACTGGAGGGCAAATGAGTCTCAGAAATAGGCCTGTCCTGAGGCGGTTCTGTTGTTGTGTTTCTCTTTTTTCTCCACGTCCATTTCTCCTCCTTCCTGCATGTGTGCCTGCCTCTTCTCTCTGCAGACTGGCTTTCTCCCTGTCCCTCTCTGGCTTCAGGCCCCGTGTAGCTTGGCTGTCCCCCTCCCCACTGCTGCATCTAGCTCACTTGTCCCTGCCCCACAGAGGCTGATTTGCATTCTTTCCCAGTGCCCGGGGACAGAAGGATGGGTTTTCTCCCGGACCCAGTCCTCTGCGGCCAGAGGTGAGGTCTCACTGTTGGGCTGCAACTGCAGAGGCCAAATCCTGTGTGGGTCTGAGAGGGCAGGGATCAGGTGAGCAGGACAGATACCCCAAAAGATGACGACTTCAGAGAGTGGTGGTGCTTTATTATCAGAGGAGAGTTGGCATCATCTCAGTTTAATCAGGTGCCTGGAATGTCTCTCAGACTAACTAAAGTGCCTGTGTTAGGTTTGCCTTCGCCGTACTGGGCTATGAAGTTAAGTCCTTGGCTTGTACCGAAGGGCTCTGTCACACATAGCCATATGAGTCACCCCTGCATTTATGATAAAATGGTGAGACCATCGTCTACTATATCATTTAATGTTCCATATAATGCTTTTAGACTTTGGTTCCAGAATAGTCCTATCTCTAAGGAATAACAGGCATCTTTTTCAAATTAGGGCTTTAAACCTTGTCAGGTTTCCCGGTTGTATGGCCTTAAGGAAGTCCCTGTTAACTATGTAGTTAGCATGTGTAGCTGAGCTGGGCTGGAACTTTTAGGCAAGGCCATATATACTAAGTAATCAGAAGGGAAATAGCCAAAGGATAATATGTCTCTATCTGCATAGGGATTTCAAACTCCAATGCCCATGGAGTCCAGGAAGTTAACAAAGGTGATTGTAGGTAGGCTTAAGATAGACAGTAAGTGTAAACTTTGTATTGAGTTCAAGCATAACTTAGCGGCCTAGTTGCATTGCCCTAGTTGCATTGCTTTTTAAAACACAAGGCTGGCCAAACAAAACAGCCAGGTAGGACACATTGGAGGCAACCTGCCAATTGTCAGAACTGGAATCTCACACAGAAGCTCACTGGTCTTAAAGCTGCTCAGTGTGGGGTCCCCTCCTAGGAAGATTCCTGCCTAAACCCAGCTTGCCCTCCTCAGTAGGACAGGGCCTTCCTTTCTCACTTGGTATTGCCACGGCCCATCCAGACTTCATATCTCGAATCACATATGTTCTTTTTCCTGCCTAAGCCCTGCCTCCTGTGTTCCTGTTTCCTGCTGATTCCTCACCTTTTTCAAGGATGTCAGTATAGGGAATGTCTGTCCCTTACAAGGGAGACCTTGATCCTGACCCACAGGAATGCAACCATCTGTGTCCTATGCAAGATAGTCCTGTCAGAATGTGACAAGGGAGCCCAGCATCGGGGCAAGGATGCACACACTGTTTTTTTTAGAGAGGAGGTACATTCTGCGGGTTATACATTGAAAATGGAAAGGAGGTGTCCTTGAGAGTAGACTCAGGTGTTTTCAGCATGAGGAAAGATTCTCCCAGATTACAGATTGACACATGAGCATCTTGATTTTGTGACAGTATCTTAGAAATTTGGTCACTGGCGGTCAAGCTGCCTGTGCCAAGTTGCCCTGGGGCAGCTGACTGAGCTCAAGGTTCAGGAGACTGTCCCCACCGCCACAGGTACTCTGCTTTCTTGTAGCACCCGCCTGTCACAGCCACCTCTGCTTCCAAGCCAAAAGACAAGTGAGGGCTCTTCAAGGTTGAGAACTCCATATTTACAGAGAAGAAAGATCAGCACAAAGCATTAAGATGGCAAACGTCCCCAAAGACTACGTGGGAATCCCACTGCCTATAGCACTGTGTTTGGGTGAAAAAAGCAACTTGTTTAAGAAACTTAAAAAAGAGGGGCACCTGGATGACTTAGTCGGTGAAGTGTCCGACTTCGGCTCAGGTTATGATCTCACAGCTCGTGAGTTCCAGCCCTGTCTTGGGCTCTGTGCTGACAGCTCGGAGCCTGGAGCCTGCTTCGGATTCTCTGTCTCCCTCTCCCTCAACCCCTCCCCCGCTCACACTTCATCTCTCTTCTTTTGAAAATAAAGATTAAAAAAAAAAACTTAAAAAAGAAGAGATCTAAAATTCTACCATTCTGTGTGTAAGAGACTACATTGTGACTAGTGCCTTATTCAAGGGGCTGAGTTTTCATGTTCTTTAAGCTATTTTTGACTCCAATCCTTTTCCATGTTGCTGACTCGAGGGAAAATAAAATTGAAAGCAGCCCTCTGTTTG
The DNA here is from genome assembly GCF_028749965.1 of Puma concolor. NCBI lineage: Eukaryota > Metazoa > Chordata > Mammalia > Carnivora > Felidae > Puma > Puma concolor. Next base: position 86,689,242 of record NC_141675.1, read on the forward strand.
GAGATAATATTGAAGTAGTCTCTACCACAGGCACTGAGCAGAAGGCATGGAAGTGTTTTAATTATAGACAACTGGATTTGGAGTCACCCAGTGGTGGTGACCTCAGACTCTAGTCCTGACGGGAGAGGTGGAGATGTGTGTGCTCAGCCAGCTCAGCCACTTGGGTGGGGGAGGGAGGCACCCAGGTAAAGAATATGAGCCACATGGGCTTGTGCCTTCTATGAAGGGCTAGTTTGGGCTCCATTTTGCTGTTGCCTGCCAAGTACTTGCCATGGAATCTTCGTTTGGGCTACAGGCTGACCTACACACAGCTCGTCCCCACTCAGCAGAGACTCACCGAGTGCCTCCTTTGTGCCAGGCTTCTTTGAGGCATGAGGGAGTCAGTGGGGAACAAAATGGACAAGGCCCCTGGTCCCACTGAAGAGGATAAAGTAAAGAAACAAGGTGATTTCGTATTAAAGAGTGATCTTACAGAGAGCAACCTCTGTGTACTGCATAGGGGATCACAGACAGCCTCTCTGATGTCCCAAGGGTCAGAAGGACTCAGCCATCTAGAGTGAGGGAGGAGCAAAGGCTAGGGTCCTGAGGCAGGAAGGAGCTTGGCACACATGAGAAACTTTCAGAAGGCCAGTGTGGCTACAGAGCAGTGAGCAGAGGGGAGGGTGGTACCAGACAAGGTTGGGAAGGGAGGCAGAGGCCTACTCCAACAGGCATGGAGAGGCTTTTAGGCAAAGGAGTCACATAACTTGACTGTGTTATAAAGATCTTTCTGGCTGCAGTGCTGAGAATAGAGTGCGGTGAGCAGGGGCCAGAGTGGGAGCAAAAGTCTGCTGCAGTGTCCGGGAAAGATCACACAAGCCAAGGGATCCCTACGTGTTTTCTATTCTCAAGGGTTAAGCAGATTAGATACCTCTACCTGCTGCGGCAGTGAACAGCGCAGTGGCTGGCCAGGTAGTGAATTTATTACAGACCTAGTGACCCAGGTGGCTGGTAATCAGTTAGGTTTGGGTGGCAGCAAAAGGGCAGGGAGGAGCTGCCTCCTAGGCAGAACCTCATTCCTGATAAGAATGGCCTAACCCCAGGCAGGTGTGCAAAGGAGGGGCTAGAGAGGTTCACCAGGAAAAGACCCACAGCTCCTCCAGCTGTCGTTGCCTTGCTCAGCTCCCTCCTAGCCTCCCTTCCTTCCTTTGGGCCAGGAGGGCTCACTGTTAGCCAGAACGGGAGGGCAACTAATGCACACACCAGTCAACTGTTAATAATGCACAACTGGTCATGATGTGCATGACATGCATATGATGTTTTGTCGATGAGTAGTCTTAAGGTGACGCCACGTGGTACATGGGCTTGTTGCAATAAGGTTGCTTTGACTTCAGAAGAAGGTGGTGGGAGAGACTGGGTGTGTATGTGTTTTAATTTAGGTCGATGGAAGTGTGTCTCATTTTCTAGCTCTAGTCTCCATGCGCTGAGAGCTACTGATGAATTGAGGCTCAGAGCCAGACCCTGTTTTTGGTGGGGTGGGGGAGAGAGGTGGAGAGTTGAGTCCGGTGATACGTGCCATGGGCTGGAAGAGCTGCCTGTGGAAGCACGGGACCAGACAGAGTGCAGGCTGGTGTCCTGGGTCACCACAGACTGGTGATCTGCAGGTTGTGGGGAACACAGACAGGAGAATGGAACTCATGGAGTTGGAATCCCCAAGGGGGTAGGTCCCCAGGTCCTTCCTGCGGTTGCTACTTAGCTTGGTTTTAGGATCACTGGCCTGGTCCATCTTTCTCATGTTACAAATGGGTGATGGCTTGCCCAGGATTGCCCAAGGAGTTGGTGGCACAGCCAGAACCAGAACCAGAACCCAGCCTCCTGACTCTTTCTATCCTATGAAGCTGCAGCTTGATGTAGGCGGTGCAGGAGGACACTGTCTGGTGCCCTGAGCAGACCTGGGCCAGACAGACAGGCCTAGTTGGGACTCTCACAACCTGGAGTGAAAATGGCCACTCCCGTCTAAGCCCCTGAAAGGTAAATGCGGGAAGGCAACAAGGCAATGCTGAGTATACATTTTGCATTTCAGAACCCCCCCGGGAGGAGGCTGACCATTCTACCTCTTGTGGCCATAATGCTGACTGCCCGCCTCTTCAGACCCCTGTCACAGCTCCCAGGGAAAACCCTGAGTTTGTGTGATAGAGAAAAGGGAGCAAGGTAAGAAACTAAAAGATGGAGGTGCCCTTGAAGGTCACACCTTCTAGGCGAAACAGAGCTCTTCACACACGGATGATGCAGGAGGTGTTAAGGCCTGACCCCCAAAGATGTCTGCCAGCCCCTGCTGCCTACCAGCAAAGGAAACCCAAAGGTGCCTGCAACAGACAAAGACTTTCACAGGGCACAGAAGAATATCTTTCAACACTGCTTTATTCTCTTCAACTTTTTTATTTTGAAATAACTACCCTTATACAAAGCTTGCAAAATTAGTACAAAGGGTTCCTGTGTCTTTCACCTAACTTCCCTTGCATTGTGCAATCAGCAAAACCAGGAAATTACCACTGATGTGATATGATGGACTGATCTAGAGACCTGATTCAAATTTTACCAAATAGCCTACAAACGGACCATTTCCTGGTTCCAGGTACAAACCAGGGTCCCACAGTGCATTTAGTTGTCATGTCTCCTCAGTCTCTTCCTACTGGGGATAGTTCCTCAGTTTTTGTTGTTCATGACCTTGACACTTTGGAAGAATGCCTGTCAGTTTGCGTTTGTGTGATGTTTTGTCATATTTACACTCAGATGTGTATGTCTGGAAGAGTCCTACCTAAGTGAGGTGATGCCCCTCTTGGAACATAGAATGTTTTATATCTATGGAGACATAGAACGTTGATGTGTCCCAATACTTTAATCTCCTGGATAATTGCTCTTTTTAAATCTTATACATGGAACCAGTTAACTAAAATGTCCTGAGGCTTCACTGAACTGTTTGTGTGATTTAGAGAAAGCATTAAGTACAAATTAAACAAGCAGCTCTTCTTCGAGAACTTCTGGAATTGCCTTTTCCAAGGGGGTTCAGAGTGCTCTGTTACCTAATTTTTGTCTTTTGCAGCACAGAGGCAAGGAAAAAATAATACGTTCTGTTCCTTTATATTTGAAAGGAGAGAAATTAGGTGTCAGGTTAAATTCAAAGTCTCAGCAGCTAGAAAATTGATGGATATTTTCTATACTGATTAATATGTCTGTCTAGAAGAACATGCATTTAGGCTTTTAGCACCATTTTCTTAAAGGCATTTCCTTGGGCTACAGAAGCTTGGTTGGAGATGGGCTTCAACTAGCAGAATACCTCATATAAGAAGAGTATAGGGGCATCTGGGTGGCACAGTTGGCTGAGCATCTGCCTCTTGATTTCGGCCCGGGTCATGATCCCAGGGTCATAAGATTGAGCCCCACGTTGCACTTCATGCTGAGTGTGGAGCCTGCTTAAGAGTCTCTCTTGCTCCCTCTGCCCCTTCCCCTGCTCATGCACACGTGCTGTCTCTGAAAGAAGGAGGACGAGGAGGAGGAGGAGGAGGAGGAGGAGGAAGGGGGGAAGGATGGGGGGGGAGGAGAAGGAGGAGGAGGAGTATAAAATGGCCCTTCCCACAAAGGCAGCATTCCATTGAAGAGAGAATGGGGCCTGGCTCTTTTGAAGGACAATGACCTGATGACCTGCCCTGCCCCAGGAGAGGTGACTTACTGGTGCGTTCCCCACCTCCTGGACACCACCTCCTGGATCCTGGTTATACATACAGGTTGGCTTAACTCCAGTGCTCAGCACTGCCTGCCTGGGCATGACGTGTAATACTCCAGGATAGCCTGACCCAGGCAGAGTGGAGAAGGGCTTCTTTATCCTTTCCAGCCTTGGCTCACGTTAGATTCTTTTGGCAGTCACATCACTTGTGATTCATGGTTGAGCGGACTACTATGTTTTCACATATGCTGCTGTGTGAGGCCATATTTCTCCCAAGCTGCATTGTGTCCCTGACATTTGTCCCTCCTAGACTCCATCTTGTTAGCCTATCAAATCACTTAGTCATGACTCCTCTCAGCAGAAAGCTGGGTTACCGGTCATTATGGCTGATTCATGATGGAGAAACAAAAGGGATAGAGACACAGACTGGTAAGATGGAAAAGAAGCCAGGATTAATGCCCTGGCCAGCATGGGGTGGCATCTCAAATGTGGCCTGGCAAGTTCCCAGATGACAGTGCTCTGGGGACCAGGGGCTTCTCCCACAGGCCCTCGGGGAAGTGCCTGCCCCATCTAATGGCACTGGTAGGTTAGGACAGCAGCCAGCCAGCTCTTCTCCTCTGAATCTGGCTGCTACCTCTTTGGGATTCTACCCCTCAGAAAGTTTACTGACTGTCCCGAGTTGAACTCGAACCGCCTGTGAGACTGGCATAGCTGATGGAGTAAGGGGTTTGGGTGACCCTCAGTTTGCTGCCGCCCCTTCCTGCTGAATCAGAAGGTCAATGGGAGGGGCCTGGGAGTCTGCATTGTAACAAGCTCCCCAGGTGCTTGTCAACTAAAGTTAGAGAATTGAGGTGTTAAGGCCTTTCCAGGCCCAAGAACCCTCAAATTGAGCAGTAGCCCCAAGCTAGGGACCCACAGCAGCTACAGGAGCCTCCCAGTGAGAGAATGGGAGCAGACGAGGCGATCCCAGCAATGGCCAAGGGGGAAAGGCTGAGAAGCCACGAAGTCCCCAGGAGGGTACCCTCATGTTGCTGGAGCTTCCACATGCTAATCTTGGCCCCACTCCCCCACCTTGTCAAGGTTGTGCCTCTTGGGAGGTGAGTGTGGAGGGATGGAGCCTTGTGCTGGGTAGAGAGGAAGAAATACACCACTGACAGCTGGGTCTGGGCGGTACAGCCTGCTACAGTACACCCAGAGAGAGTCAAGTCTGGGTCCGAATATATTTGAGAATGCGGAAGTAGAGGAGAAAAAATCTGGCTGCAAGTCCGTTGGAAATAAGTTCTTTCTCTTGCTGTGACCTTTCTGTTACTTCTCAAAGTATCAAGTAGTACAAAGGAATTTGCAGGCGGGGGGACACATATAATCTGGTCCAGACGGACACCTTGTTCTTTTTTTGCAGATTAACCTCTGGGGTCTTGGAAAAAACAGTGATTCTCTTTGGATAACATCATTTAACTACCTTTGAGCATTCTAACTGTACCATTCTGCTCATGAGACCAACATGTACTAGGATTTAAAATCCAAAGAGACTCTTCTATGACAGTTCAAAAGGACAGGAGTTTACTCTGGCAGATTTTCTACTGGACCCTTGTTTCTGGCTAGTGAACCCATTGTTCTTGAAGAATGTTGGATAACACATTTTTATGAATATCTAAAAAACTTTGTTTTGAGTAGATAATATATTAACAGAGTACAAAATTCAAATGGTAGAAAACAGTACAAGTCTGTCTCCTACCTTCTCTCCCCTGTTACCAGCTGCTCACTTGCCTCCACCACCTCCATTTATCATTTCTGGTTTAATATTCGTTTAAAAACTGACTGCACTTCTCCTTCTGGAAAGATGGAGTAGATGTACTTTTCTCTATTGGCTTCCAAAAGGTACGACTAAACCCCCCAGGTATTATGTAAAGCAAGCGTAGCAAGTTTCTAGAAGATGGAGAGAAGAAGGCAGATCAGCTAGGGACCTCGGGGACTAAGAAACAACACAGTGATGAGCTCTCTAGGTTTTCTTTCCCCTTCATCTATCCCACACTTGGAGCTGAAGAGGCTGGTGACCCAAAAATGCCAGTGAGCCTAGGCACAAAAAACCCCAGCAAAAGCTTGCTCTCTTTAGCAAAAAGACCAGCCTAACAAGACAGAAAACTGTGGACAATAATCACCGCACTCTAGGCAGCCACCACAGAAAAAAGCTGTGGCCTCCCCCCCTCCGATGGTGAGGCGTTGAGCCTGCACCTCCACCTTCACCAGGCTGTAGTGAGGTACCGCACTCCCTCCATCAGGGGTAGTGTCCGAGAAAGCCAACGAGGGGCCAGGACTTTTGTTCTCACCCAGCAGTAATCAGGCACCCTGCCTGTGTGGGTGGGAGTCAGGGAGAGTCAGGACTTTGCCAACCTCTCAGCAGTAGTGAGACCACACTCCCGTGCATGTGGGGAGCAGTAGTGAGACATCCCGACCCCTCCCAGGCAGGGAGTATGAGTGGAGACCTCATAGGGAGCCGGAACTCAATCCCTACCCAGGGCGAACACTTTGCACTTTAGGAAGGTAGTATTACCCTGATTCCAAACTCGACAAATACTGTACAGAAAAAGAGGGGGTGCCTGGGTGGCTCAGTTGGTTGAGCATCTGACTCTCGATTTTGGCCGAGGTCATGATCTCAGAGTGTGTGAGATCGAGCCCTGCGTCGGGCTCCACACTGACAGTGTGGAGCCTGCTTGGGATTCTCTCTCTCTCCGCTCTCTCTGCCCCTCCCCCGTCCCTGTGTCTCTCAAAATAAATAAACATTAAAAAAAAAAAAAAAAGAACCACAGACCAATATCCCTCATGCATACAGATGCAAAAATTCTTAAAATATTAGCGAATAGAATTCAGTAATACACAAAAATATGAACCATGAAAAAATAGGTTTCTTTCAGGAATCATGATAGCACACAAAATAAAAGAATATAAATAAAGTGTATTTTTATATCCACAATGAACTGTGGATATCAAAATTTAAAACAATACCATTTTAAAAACTCAAAAAAATGAGCTACTGAAGCATAAATACAGTAACCATGTACAGGATTTGTATGCAGGAAACTATACAGTGCTGATGAAAGAAATCAACAATCTAAATAAACCCATACTATGTTCAGGGGTCGAAGAACTCAAAAAAAGTAAAAATGTCAATTTCCCTCAAATTGATATATAAGCTTAGCACAATTTGTATAAAAATCCTGGCCAGATTTTTGTAGATAAGGATAAGATTGTTCTAAAAGTTGTATGAATAGGCAAGGAAAATAGGATAGCAAAAACAGTTTTGAAAAAGAAAAACAAGATGGGAGCACATAGCTCAATGAAACAGAAAAGAGAATCCAGAAATAGACCCACCCAAATATGCCAAACTGATACTTGACAAAGGTGCAAAAGCAATCCAATGCAGAAAAGACAACATTTTCAAAAAATGGTTCTGGAGCAATTGGACATGCTTAGGCAACAAAAAAAAAAAAGCACTTTGACCTAAGTCTCACATTGTATACAAAAGTTAACTCAAAATGGATCATGGACTTAAAATGTAAAACACAAAACTATCACACTCTTAGAAAAAAAACAGGAGAAAATCTTTGGGTTCTGGGGTAGACAGAGTTCCAAAACTTGACACCAAAAGCATTACCCATAAAAGGAAAAACTGATGTCAGACCTCATCAAAATGAAACACGTTCCTCTGCGAAAGAGCCTGTGAAGAGGATGAAGAGACAACTTCCAGGATAGGAGAAAATATTTGCATATTATATATGTGACAGAGAACTAGCGTCTAAAACATGTAACAAACTCTCAAAACTCAATAGTGAGGGGCAGTTGGCTGGCTGAATCAGAGGAGCGTGCGATTCTTGATCTCGGTGTTGTGAGTTCAAGCCTCATGTTGGGTGTGGAGGTAACTTAAAAATAAAATCTTGGGGTGCCTGGGTGGCTCAGTCAGTCAAGCACTGACTTCAGCTCAGGTCATGATCTCACGGTTGGTGAGTTCAAGCCCTACATCGGGCTCTGTGCTGACAGCTCTGTGTCTGTGCTTCAGATTCTGTGTCTCCCTCTCTCTCTGCTCCCCCAACCCCAGCTTGTACTCTCTCTCTGTCTCTCAAAAATAAACGTTAAAAAATTTTTAATAAAAAAAATAAATAAAATAAAATCTTAAAAAAAGAATATAGACAAAAGACATGAAGAGACATCTTACCAAAACACATATACAGATGGCAAATAAGTACATGAAAAGATGTTCAACATCATTAGCCATTTGAGAAATGCAAATTAGAAACAGTGAGATTATCTTTTTTAGTCATCAGCATGGCTAAAATAAAAGTGGTGAGACCACCAAATGCTGGCGAGGATATGGAGAAACTGGATCACTCATCCGTTGCTGCTGTAACGCAGAAGGCTTCAGCCACTTTGCAAAACAGTTTGAAGGTTTCTTAAAAACTAAACATGCAACTACCATATGACCCAGCAATTGCTCTCCTGGGCATTTACCCAAGAGAAAAATAGATTTGCACAAAAACTTGTACAGGAATGTTCATAGCAGCTTTATTTGTAATAACTCCAAATTGGAAACATTCCGGATGCCCTTTAATAGTTGAATGGTCAGGGGCACTTGGCTGGTTCAGTCAGTAGAGCATACAACTCTTGATCTCAGGGTGGTGATTTCCAGCCCCATGTTGGATGTGGAGCCTACAACAAACAAAAATAGTTGAATGGTTAAACTGTGGTATACCCATGCCATGAAATACAATGTAGCAATAAAAAAAGAATATTGATACATGCAACAATCTGGATGAATCTCCAAAGAATTATGTTCAGTGAAAAAAGCAATCCTAAAAGGTTATATATACTGTGTGACTCCATTTATATAACATTCTTGAAATGACAAAATTGTAGCAATGGAGAACAGATTAGTGGTTAAAGAGGCTATGAGGTGGGAGAGAAGTGGGTGTGGCTATAAAAGGGTAACATGAGGGATCCTTGTGGTGATGGAAATCTTCTGTATTTTCACGGTATGTCAATATCCTGATTGTGATATTGTGCTATATAGTTTTGCAAAATGTTGCCATTGGGGGAAATTGGGTAAAGGGTTACAGGACATGTCTCTGTGTTATTTTTTAACTGTATATGAATCTACAATTATTTCAAAAACAAAAGTTTAATTGAAAAATAGCTATCAGGAAGCAGCGTAACACCTAAGGGTTAAGACATTGAATTTGCAAAAGGCTTTGTTAACAAAGCTGCATTACTGGAGGACGATTCCATTCCTTACACAGTGGCAAAAATGGCCGCTGCAAACTGCTGGCTTACTTTGTCCCAGCCTAGCAACCCCAGAGGAAAAAGGTCCTCTTCCTCACTAGTACCAGCAGATTGTCCTCAGGGGCTTGGGGTGGGGAGCAGTGGGGTGCTCACTGGTACCCAGGAACAGGGCCAGGTGTGACCACAGACTTTACTCATGGTTTCCTTCTCTCTTGCAGACGCATGCTACTGCTTTACTCTGCCTCCCCTGTCCCTGTCAGCCTGCGCACTTACTCTGATGAGGTGAACCCGGTGAGTGGCAGCCCAGCTGAAAACCAGCCAGGTGGTCAGAGCCCTTCCCTTCCGACCCCCGGTCCCGGGCCACCCTCAGAGCAGGGCCTCAGTGCTTCTGAGACAGCTGGAACCACTTTCCACTGTCATAACTGCCCCCCTTTACCCCCATCAAATGAAGTTAGGGGTTGAGTTTAGACTCTGGAATCTCTCATTCCTGGTTTCAGTTCCAGCTCTACCACTAACTAACTACCTTGGGCATTTAGAAAATATCTATTTCCTCACTTGCGACGTAGTATAATAATCATACAGTATGGAGTTACTATGGGGATTAAATAAGAAAAATGCGTGCACAGTGCCTTGCATATGGTAAGAAATGATCAATATACCATAATGATGGGGATGGTGGTGTTGGGGATTATAGATTAGGGAACTGATGCCAGAAAGGTTAGAACCTGGTCTGATTCTGAGTCCAAGCATTTCCCACTATACCATGGTGCTTCTCTAGAAAGCTAGAGGCGGGTGGGCAGGTCCAGGACTGGCTCACTCAGGAAGCACTAATCGTTACTGCCCAGAAGAGGCTTGATCACTATGCTCATAGGATCTTGGGTTCCTAACGTGGGGTATGACCTTCTAAAACAGGTTGGCAGCAAAGCTGTCCTGGTCACAGGCTGTGACTCGGGATTTGGGTTCTCGTTGGCCAAACATCTGCATTCAAGAGGCTTCCTTGTGTTTGCTGGCTGCTTGATGAAGGTAAGAGATGGGTCACCTTTGTCACCATTGTCCTTTACACATACTTATTGTTTTGTAGCGTTTTTAAAATTGTAGTAAAATATGCATAAAATTTACTGTCTTAACCATTTTTGAGTGTACTCTTCTTCAGTGGTATTAAATATATTCACATTGTTGTACAGAAATTACCCCCATCCATCCCCATAACACTTTTCATCTTGTAAAACTGAAACTCTATACCCAATAACAATAACTGTCCATCCCTGTTTCCCCACTCCACCCCCTGGCAATCATCATTACAATTTCTGTCTTTATGAATTTGGCTACTCTAATAAGTGGACTTTTACAGTATTTGTCTTTTGGCAACTGGCTTATTTCACCTGGCATAATGTCCTCAAAGTTTGTCCGTATTGTAGCATATTACAGAATATCTTTCCTTTTTAAGGCTGAATAATATGCCATTGTATGTATATGTCACATTTCGCTTATCCATTCGTCTGCTGTTGAACACTTACTTGTGTTGCTTCCAAGTTTTAGCTATTGTGAACATGGGTGCACAGATGTCTCTTTGAGACCCTGCTTTCAATTCTTGTCCGTGTATACCAGAAGTAGAATTGCTAGACCATATGGTAGTTCTATTTATTTTTAAGTGTTTATTTACTTATGAGGGAGAGAAAAAGTGAGAGAGCAGGGGAGGGGCAGAGAGAGAGGGAGACAGAGGATCCGAACTAGGCTCTGTGCTGAAAGCAGACAGCCTGGTGTGGGGCTCAACCTCAGGAACCGTGAGATCATGACCTGAGCCCCAGTTGGATGCTTAACTGATGGAGCTACCCAGGCGCCCCATATGGTAGTTCTATTGTTAAGTGAGGTAGTTCTATTTTAAATGAACTGCTTTCCACAGTGGCTACACTATTTTACATTCTCACCAATGGTGTCAACAGTTCCAATTTTTCCACAGCCTCACCGATATTTGTTTTCTGTGGCTGATGTTTTATAGCAGCCACCTTAATGCCTGTGAGGTGATATCTCATCGTAGTTTCGATTTGAATTTCCCTGATGATTGGTGACGTTGCGCATCTTTTCATGTGTTTATTGGCCACTCATTATCTTCTGTGGAGAAATGTCTGTTCAAGTCCTTCACCCGGTTTTAAACTGGGTCATTTGTTTTTTGTTATTATTGTTGAATTTTAGGACTTACATATTCTAGATATTGAATCCTTATCATATAAATGATTTGCAAATATTGTCTCCTATTCTGTGAGTTGTTTTTTTACTCCATGGGTAGTGTCTCTTAATATACAAGATTAAAAAAATTTTATGCCAATTTTTTCTTCTGTTACCTGTGCCTTTGATGTCATATCCAAGAAATCATAGCCAAACCCAAAGTTAGGGTGGTTTTGTCTTGTTTTTCTCTAAGCCTTTTACTTTGGCGGGGGGTGTTACATTTAGATCTTTGGTCTATTTTGAATTAATTTTTGTATATGGTATTAGATAAGGATCCAACTTATTTCTTTTGCATATGCATTTCCAGTTTTCCAGCACCGTTTGTTGAAAATACCATCTTTTTTTTCATTGAATGGTCTTGGCACCCTTGCAAAAGCCATTTGACCGTACGCGTGAAGATTTATTTCTGGGCTCTTTCTTCTATTCTGTTGTTTCATATGTCTGTCTTTATGCCAGTACTAGACTATTTTGACTAATGTAGCTTTGTAGTAAGTTTTGACATCACTAAGCCTGTATCATCCAGGTTTGTTCTTCTTTTTCAAGATTGTTTTAGCTTTCTGGGGTCCCTTGAGACTTCATGTGAATTTTAAGTTGTGTTTTTCTGCAAAAAACATCACTAAGATTTTTACAGGTATTGGATTAAATCTGGAGATTGCTTTTGGTAGTATCTACAGTTTAACAATATTAAGTCTTCTGATCCATGAATGTGGGATGTGTTTCCATTTATTTATACCTTCTTTAGTTTCTTTCAGAAATGTTTCACAGTTTTTGTTGTCCAAATCTCTCACCTCCTTGGTTAAGTTAATTCCTAAATATGTTATTCTTTTTGATGCTATTGTAAATGGAATTGTTTCTGTGATTTCCTTTTCAGATCGTTCATTGTGTACAGAAATGCAACTGATTTTTGTGTGTTGACTTTGTATCCTGCTACTTTGCTAAATTCGTTTTTTAGGGGCGCCTGGGTGGCTCGGTCGGTTAAGCGTCCAACTTCGGCTCAGGTCACGATCTCGCGGTCCGTGGGTTCGAGCCCCGCATCGGGCTCTGTGCTGACAGCTCAGAGCCTGGAGCCTGTTTCGGATTCTCTGTCTCCCTCTCTCTGACCCTCCCCCGTTCATGCTCTGTCTCTCTCTGTCTCAAAAATAAATAAACGTTAAAAAAAAAATTCGTTTTTTAGTTCCAGTAAGTTCAGGGAATCTATAGGGTTTTCTATGTATAAGATCATGTTATCTGAAAGCAATTTTACTTCTTCCTTTCCAACTTGGATGCCTTTCATTTCTTTGACAGACTCCAGAGTTCCAAAATAGTTACTTCAGACAGATTCTGCCAGTACACTTGTCTGGGGCAGGGGGGCGGGGAGAGACTCCTGGTGCTTCCTACTCTACCATCTTCCCAGAATCCTCCTTCAAGCTGAGTATCTCATACCAGTACTATGGGCCAAGATTTGTAGTTGTTTTTTAATTGCTTTCCTAACAACTGGTTCATCTGTTGCTTAAAACAGCCCATACCTTTTCTATTCACTTCATTCTCACTTGTTCTTCATGGCTTTGTTCATTCATTCATTTATTCATCCATTTGCCAAATGCCAATGATGTGCCTGACGCCTTGATAGGTTCTCTAGAGGAATAAGACCCGGTCCCTGCATCTGAGGAGCTCACTGTCCAGTGGTAAGGGGACAGCCATGCACAGACACAGCTGGAAGAGTTAGAGCAAAGAGGGCTCTCAGGGTTGTGCAAAGAGTGTTTCATGAGATTGCATGGAAGGAAGGGATTGATTCTGGCATCACAGCAGAGGTGACATTTGTTCTGGGCTATGGAGAATAAATAATGCTGTCCCAGGTGGAGACTGAATGATGCTGTTCTGGATGGAAACTGAGGATCCTTTGAAATTCCTCAAGTGGAATTTGGGGGCGTATGAAGGGAAGCATTGGGACATGAGGCTGCAAAAGTAATCAGGGACAGTTCTCCTGATTTGTAGAGTTGTACAACCTCATCACAATCCACTTTTAGAACATTTCCATCACTTAGACATTTCCCTCCTGTCCATTTTCACTTAATTCCCACACCTTTCTCTAGTCCTAGACAGCACTGATTTCTGTCTCTTTAGATTTGCCCTTTCTGGACTGCTCATGTATGGAATCATACAGTGCATGGGCTTTTATGCCAGGCTTCTTTCACTCAGCATAATGTTTTTGAGGTTCTCCTTGTTGTAGAATGTATCAGCAGTTTACTTCTTCTTATTGCTGGATAGTATTCTATTGTATGGATGCACCACATTTAAAAAAATTAATTCACTAGTTGGTGGATATTTGGGTGGTATGTTTGGATTTTTTGGCCATTATGAATTATGCAGCTATAAACATTCATGTACATCTCTCTGTGTAGAAATGTTTTTACCAGATTCCTTTTAACAGAATTTAGAAACCAACAGCTGTGCTCTTTGTCTCTCTCAGTGGACAGAACTAGAAGATGTATAAATAATCACACACACATATACATACACATGCACACACTGTATATATTTATAACTATCTCCTATCTACATTTCCTATAAATATCACACACACACACACACACACACACACACACACACACACACACGCACACACGCACACACACACATTCACGCACGTATAATTCATGAGGTTATACTGACCTTCTATTCCAGTTCAACACTACAGCATTCTTCTTTGCTTCCCTCATTCCATATTTCTTTTTTTTTTAAATTTTTAAAAATTTTTATTTATTTTTGAGAGAGAGAGAGCACGAGCAGGGAAGGGGTAGAGAGAGAGGGAGACACAGAATCTGAAGCAGGCTCCAGGCTCTGGGCTGTCAGCACAGAGCCCAGCTCAGGGCTCAAACCCATGAACTGTGAGATCATGACCTGAACCAAAGTCGGATGCTTAACTGACTGAGCCACCCAGGTGTCCCCCATATTTCTGTCTTCCTTTTCCTGCAGTTTGAACCTTGATCCCCAACTATATCAATATATTTACTCATTTGGTTAATACTATAATACACACACAATTGCTTCAGAATACTACATTCATACCATTACAAACAAAAACCTACTAACTGTGTCAGCTCAGTTCCTCCAAGAAGCAGATGCCACCATAGGATAAGATGTGCAAGAGATTGATTTGGGAAGTGCCTGTAATGGCTAAAGGGGAATAGGGCAGGAAAAGGCAGGAAAATCCTTTAGATTGTGGTGCCATTCTGTGAAAAACAGTGGGAAGGAAGGAGGGTTAGGTAGGCAGAATTTCTGACTGCGGTCCAGTCTGAGAGTCTCATTTGGGACGATTAGGCGTCTCCAAGTAAAGTATACCAGGAATGGCCCAGTATTCCTGCCATGCTGGGCCACTGGCTGAGAGCAGCTCAGGCCAGCATGGCCGTGGCCATGGCATTCATGCTACAGTGAATCTGAAGATGAGGCAGCCAGAGACCTTCAGTCAACTGCTCCTGCAGCAGACTGTCCTGAAGGGAGGTCTACTGCAGTAGAGCTTAAGATTTCTTTGAAGTGTTTTTATGTATTAACTGTGTTTAGAAGTTACGTGGACCAGGAAAAAAAAAAGTTACTTGGACAGCATCCAAGAAAACAGTCATGAAGAAATGATAAGAAATATAGCCAAAGATTTATCTATGAAGACCATAATCGAAGTACTATTTGTAATAATAAAAACTTGGGAATAACCTAAATGACCAACAACAGAGAAATCGGAAACTAAATGACAGTAGAGCCCTAATGGGAACTATTAGGATCTTCATTATAAATGAGTGAATGAGGGGCTCCTGGGTGGCTCAGCCGGTTAAGCATCCGACTTGGGCTCAGGTCATGATCTCGTGGTTCATGGGTTCAAGCCCCATGCCAGGCTCTGTGCTGACAGCTCAGAGCCTGGAACCTGCTTCGGATTCTGTGTCTCCCTCTCTCTGCCCCTCCCCTGGTCATTCTCTCTCTCTCTCTCAAAGAATGAATAAACATTAAAAAAAATAAATGAGGGGTGCCTGGGTGGCTCAGTGGGCTGGGCGTCTGACTTCGGCTCAGGTCACGATCTCACAGTTCGTGCGTTCGAGCCCCGCGTCGGGCTCTGTGCTGACAGCTCAGAGCCTGGAGCCTGTTTCAGATTCTGTGTCTCCCTCTCTCTCTGACCCTCCCCCGTTCATGCTCTGTCTCTCTCTGTCTCAAAAATAAATAAACGTTAAAAAAAAAAAATTAAAAAAATAAATGAATGAATGTTACTTGGATTAATTTTTTATTTTCTTTGTCGTTATTTTATTTTAAATGCAGTTTGATTCATTTATTTGTATTTTGTTCCTTTCATTCTTGTTAATTTAATTTTGGAATATGTAAAACATTAAGGTTCTAACATCAAATTATATTAAAAATACATTCAAAGTAGTGTTAGTCTTCTACCTCCTATCTTTCCCACCCCATTCTTTCATTTTCCCCTTCCCACACAAATGTTTGTATCCTGCATGGACCTTTTTGAGTTTTTTTTTTTTAGAAAAAAGAACTTTATAATATATCAGAAATCACTCCATGTGAGTTCATAGAGATCTTCCTAACTTTTTTTTTTAACAACATTGTAGTACTCCATTGTGTGGTTGGACCATAGTTTACCCCACCAATCTCCTACATATGAACATTTAGAATATTTTTCAATATCTTGCAATTGTAAATAATGCCACAATGAATAACTTCGTGCATGTGTATTTTTGTATTTGTTGGGGGTTTATCTTAGGGTAAATTCTTAGGAATGAGATTACCCTTATGTCAAGAGTTAATAAAATATGTCATCATTTTTTAAAGATATCTCCACATTTGTCATCATAGGGGCTGTGTAACTTTACATTCCCACCAGTAATGTATGAGAAGGTCTGTTTCCACACAATTTCACCAACAGTGTACTTGAAGTTTCTTTTATTTATTTTGAGAGAGAGAGAGAGTGCAAGCAAGGGAGGGGCAGAGAGAGAGGGATCCCGAACAGGCTCCTTACTGTCGGTGCAGAGCCCGACACGGGGCTCAAATCAGATCATGACCCCAGCCGAAATCAAGAATTGGACTCTCAACCAACTGAGCCACCCAGGCACCCCATGTACTTTAAGCTGTTGATTTTTGCCAATCTGATAGGTGAGAAATATATCCCAGTACAGTTTTAATTTGCATTTCTTCTGTTGTGAGTTCTGCCCTGGTATTTAAAGGCATGTGTGACCCAGAAGTTGCCATTTAGCAACCTTCACGCTCACTATTGGCCAGAACTTAGTCACATGACCTTACCTAGCTGCTAGGGAGGCTGGGAAATGTAGTCCATATTCTGAGATAGTATGTACCCTGCTTAAAGTTAGGGGTTCTACTGCTATAGAAGAAAGGAAGAATGGGTATTTAGAATAATTTGCTGCCTCTTCGCAGTAGATGAGATATTTTTCTTTATTTTGAAGGCAGTAAGAATCCAGAGAAGGAATTTTTTTATAGTAGGTTTAATATCTGTGAAAACAATACCTGTCCAATGTAAATGTTCAACAAGATAAACAAACACAAATAATACAGTAATTTGCATGGCCACGGTTTGAACATATTTCGAAATCAGAGAGGGTTTCCAGACTTCAAGCTGTATTACAAAGCTGTAATCGTCAAGACAGTATGGTGCTGGCACAAATCAGAGAGGGTTTGTCTTTTTAATTTTTCCTTCTTTTGAATTATGAAAGTAATACATATTTATAATAGATTCAAACCAGACAGAAGTGGATGATATAAAAAAGGGAAGTGTTTTTACTGCAGTCTCTTGCCCCAGAATAACTAAAACGTATGTGTGCACATTATTTGTGACTTTTGCTATTAAAATCAAAGCCACAGTGAATCGTCTTACAAATATCTTTGCATGCTTTTCATTAGTCATTCTTAAGAAAAATTTCTAGATATGAAAATATTGGGTAGAAAAAGGTGTACAGATTTTAGGTTTCATTCAAATCTGCCAAACTGCTGCCTCCAAAAGCCATACCAATGCCTACTCCCTGTGATAGTGCATGCAAAAACCTGTTTCAGGATGGATTTGGGGATGATGGGTGGGGCATCTTTGGAGCTGGGTTCTCTGCATAACGTGGACCTGCTTCAACAGGTCCTGGCAGGAGCTGTGATGCCACAGAATGTTTTGTGCCTTTGAAGTTCCTTCTCCATGTCTTAAACACCCGTGCCATTATGGTGGCTTACCCAGTGACCCAGGGGCTGCACCCTGACTCCACATTGCAGGACAGAAGCTGCTGAGTGCTGAAGAGGAGCTTTTGAGAGAGAGTCATGACCTTGGATTCTAGTGCCGTATCAGCCAGTAGCCCGGGACTAGGCACTTCCCCTCCCCGAGCCCCTTACTTGTAATAAGGGGGTTGGACTGGGTGCTCTTATTCCGTCCACCCCCACGGCAGTGATTCTGATATAGTGACTGGTGTTTTCTTCAAAATACCGGACAAGGTCATTGCCAGATTATGTCTGTTGGAGCTACTTCTTGACTATTTTGATGTCATGGTCTGTCTTTTCTGGTCAAAAGCTAGAGGAGACAGAAGTCACTAGAGGTTTGAATTAATTATGCACAGCAGAAAGCAGTCAGAGCCACCAGAGACCAGGGATGAAGTGCTATAGGAATTGAAAACAGGAGATCAGTCTTCCAGCCTGCTTCTGCGATGTTAAGCCACATGGTAGATTCTGACTACATCTGTGCCCAAACACTCCACATGCTCTTATCTCAGTCCCTGGGCCAACTCAAGGACTTGGCTCCAGAGATGTTTCTCCTCTCCTACATCATTAACTCCTCGCTCTCTACTGAATCATTTGGTTGCATGTGCATGCACACACATACACACACACACCCACTCTCTCTCTCTGACACAACCCCATATCCTGTGTCTGCTACTACCTTATTTCTCTGCATCCCCAGAGGGTTGTTTGTAATAGATATTTTCGCCTATTTACTTCCCATTTTATTTCCAACCCATCTAGATTAGACTTTGGGCCCCACCACTCTGTTTATTTGTTCTTTCACCCAACAAATATTTATTGAGTACCTACTATGAGCTAACAATGTTCTCCTTTTGAGATACAGCATATACCCATTCAGGGAGGGTAAGCTCCCTTGTGGAGCTTATGTGGAGGAGGGGAGATGCACAGGGAGATAGAGAAGACAAATATGTAAATTGCTTTTCTATGGGATATTGAAGCTGTGGAGAAAAATAAAACAGGAAAAGAAGATGGATGGTGAGTTTGGTAGAGCGGGTGTTGAGTTTAAAGAGGGAAGAAAGTCCTTACCGAGAAAGTGACATTGGAAGGAGGTAAGGGGTAAGGGAGCAAGGCTTGCAGGTTTGAGGGGGAAGAAGGGATGGCCAAGCCAAAGCCCAAGCAGGGTGTGTGCCTGTGTGTATTAGACAACAGCAGGAGGCCTCTGTGGCTGCAGTGAGGGAGGGAGGGGGAGTGGTGTGAGGTGAAAATGGAATTGGGGGTGGATCTTGTATCAGAGAAGGGACAGATTGCCTCTCTCTGGGAGTGGGAGAAGGCTTGATAGGCCAAGGTGGCATCTCATTGCCATCTGGAAGGACAAACAGGAGTTCCTGTGATGGAGTTTGCATACTTAGACACTGTCAGTAGTTTGAGGTAGGTGAAGCCCAGAACCCTCCTGGAGGGAGAGGAGACCAGCTGGGAAAAGAAGGCAGGGAACCAGGAAGGCCCCTGGATGCCTCTGAACAGCTTTTATCGAGGATGCCGGCAGCCCTCATTTTGCTGGATCCATTGGCCACTTCTCGGATCGTATCATACTCAACCCATCAGCAGCTTTGACCTAACAAACCACTCTTGTTTGTTACACATTGTTTCTTGCCTTTTGGACACCTGCTCTCTTGGTTTTTCTTCCATTTCCCTTGCGAGCTGCTCTTGCTACCCATCCTGTGATTATTACAATGCCCCAGGCTTGCTCCTCTTCAGTGTTTCTAATATGTGCGTTAACTGCTCCCATTTAACATGCTGAGTGTCCTCACTCCTGCCTTGAGGTGCTAGAGCACCTACCGGGACATGCTGAGAGTCTGTAAAACCTTCCTGCCGCGATTAGTCCATCACTTGCCTCAAGATGGTAATAAGTGGAGGTAGAAGAGGTGGAGAGGTTGGACAGAGTTGTTAATGTGCTGTGATATTTTCCTTCTGGTCTCCAGTAAAATGAGGTGGACTTCAAGAAAAGTACTAGGAAAAACAGACTTTTAACCATGGAGAACAAACTGATGGTTACCAGGGTGGGGGGACAAGTGATGGGGATTCAGGAGTGCCCTTGTGATGACCAGCAGGTGATGTATGAAAGTGTTGAATCACTGTAATATACACCTGAAACTAGTAGAACATTGTATGTTAACTAATTGGAATTAAAATAAAAAAAAAGCGGGGAGCCTGGGTGGCTCAGTCAGTTGAGTGTCCAACTTTGGCTCAGGTATGATCTCATAGTTTGTGAGTTCAAGACCCACATTGGGCACAGAGCCCGCTTTGGATCCTCTGTCCCCCCTCTCTCTGCTCCTCCCTGCTCACAGCCTCTCAAAAATAAACATTAAAAAAACAAAAACAAAAACAAACTTAAAAGCTACCTGGAGAGCTTACCATTTATGCTCTGGAGTCTGAGGCCACAGAATGGTATCTTATTATTTACCAACCGAAGTCTAGAGCCCCAATAATGAAGCCAGTGGCTCATCTGGAGGCAGAGCAAAGAAAGCTGTACCAGGAAAGGGCCGTCCTTCTGCCCGGAAGGACACGCTTGCCTGGACCTGATGTGGACAAGGGGGAGGGCACCCCCGAGTCATCATAAGGGTGCCCATCCAGTGAGACTCCTAGGAGCACCCATGTGGCCCCAGCCAAAGGGCTGCCTCACTGAAGCCGAGGCTGAGGGAGAAGAGGCACAGGAGATGTCCAGGGGAGGGATCCCTGCAGAACCCACAAAAGCACCCCAAGAAGGGAGGGCCAGCTCTTGTGCACCTGCTGTCCCAGGGCATGGACAGCAAGACAGCAGGAGTACCAGGCTCTGAAGACTACAGTCTTGCCCCCTAATTTGCCAGCCCCTGGATCCCACCCCAGAAAGGGTCAGAGATTAAGGCACAGGTGAGGAGGAGCTAGAAAACAGGGAGAAAGACAATCTTCACCCCTATCTGCATCCTGTGGGTTTTCTGCACTCCCTCAGGCCTGGGTCAGGGTAGGTTTCAAATTGGATACAAGTTTGAGGGTTTGGGTCTTCAAACCAGGCTGGGCACCCTAAGTCAAACAAAGAGGCTCTACTATCTGAGGGTGTGTGGAATCGCTACAAGAATTGCCTGAGATTTCATCCAGGGGTAGAAAGAGAGCTGACAGATGAAATTTAAAGGGATAGTGAAAGGGGCACCTGGGTGGCTCAGTCGGTTAAGTGTCCGACTGTGGCTCAGGTCATGATCCCACGGTTGGTGAGTTCAAGCCTTGCGTTGGGCTCTATGCTGACAGTTCAGAGCCGGGAGCCTGCTTCAGATTCTGTGTCTCTGTCTCTGCTCCTGCCCTGCTCGTGCTCTGTCTCTCTCGGTCTCTCAAAAATAAATACACGTTAAAAAAATAATAAAGGGATAGTGAAAGAAGTGGGTTTATTAGTAAACCAGTTACATAGGCACCAGCACAGCAGGACTGAAAGCTTGTCCCTGAGCAGCAGGACAGATGAAGATGAAGACACAAAAACCCTGGAGCCAGGGAGGCAGTGCAGCCCAGGCAGTATGGCCTTGGACTAAGGACAGGTGGATCTGGAAGGGGACCAGCTGCCCTGGTCTGCAGCCCTTGGGCTGAAACAGCTCCAAACAGCTGGAGGTAAGCTGACGGTCGTGGTGTCCCTGCTGACGTGGCTGTCAGGAGCAGGATGTGAAGGCTGCTCAGAGTGATGAGAACTCTTGGGGACATCTGTCAGGTGAAGGTAGGAGGTGGGTTTCTCTCCTGGGGTCCTGAATGCTGAGCCCAAAGCTGTGAGCAGTGAGGTTAACCCCCAGTTTCTCTGGGGGAAGGCTCTTAGCTGCTCTGTTACCAAACTAAGTTCATGTGGGCCCCCTGACACGGATGAGGAGTCTCCCCTGGGGATTTCAGGGACATTGGCTCAATGCTGGCTAGAGGCTCAAGGAGAGGTCTGGTGTGGGGTCTGAGAGTTGCTGAAAGGTGGTAGCAGGGTTAACAAAGCCCAGGAAGAAGACAGGACTCATGGGTGCCTCTCCCGGCGGAACTGGCGTCAGCACCCCTTGGACACTCAGACCACTTGGGCTCTGCTCTGAGGGGCATTCGAGGAAGCATGACATGAAGACTGCATGAACACAAGATATGTGTTTTTGTGGTGCCTGCGTGCTGTCTGGGGAAGAGAGAGGTGTCTGTGGGCACCAGCCCCTCCCACCTCCAGGCCTGAAGATGGTGTCGTCCCAGGGGGTTCTTTGCTGGTGGAGCCATCTGTGGGAACGGCAGCAGAAGCTCTACCTGTAGATGGAACACCTGTCGTGTTGTCTAGGAAGGGCTACGCATGTTGCTTCTTTCAGGGGAGGCTCCCTGTAGAGGGTGACTGTTTCGGGGTGTAGGAGATCTTAGTGGGGAGTGGGGGGGGGTCAGCCTGGCCTTCTGTCTCCTGCCTGGGTTTTCTCTGCACCACGTTCCGCCCCATGACCTCCACCCTCACTGTCTGAGCTCCTGGGCAGTCTACACCATCCGTGGACTGTGAAAGTCACTTCTTGTTTGGGGCTGAGTTTCTTCCTGGCCCTGCTTCTGTTTTGTGGGCTGCGTAGGACAAGTCTGCTCCCTCACTGTCCTGTTCTCCCCAAGTCTCTCTCCAGAGTGATTATCTCCAGCACCTTTGGCCTCATTTGACATAGTCCCTTCGCCATTCTCTCCTTTGTCCCTCTGACATGCATGTGCAGAGTGTCCAGCCTTGGGGTTAGGGTCCTCGTGGTTCAGACCACTTAATGAGGCTCAGCCTAATTTGTAGAGAAGTTTTCACCGCTGACATATGCTGACATCCTTGTGCTTCCTACTCTTGCCCTTGCTGAGGATGTTTGCTTCAGTACTGCTTGTAGCTGAGGCAAGCCCTTGGCTGGGAGTAAGGATAGCTCCCTCACGTCAGCATCTGGCAGCTATGTAGTCCTCTTCTAAGATGTGTTACCGTTTCATGCACCACTAAGAAAGTCACTGTCAATCAAATTGTAACGGACAGTGTTTGACTTTCACATCCATTGTAGCTGATCCCTATGGTGGAAAAAATGTGGATTATAGAATAGATGAAATATGGTAATACAACCGGCCTCATGATGCGAGGGCTAATGAGAAATGCACGGCAAGTGCTTAGCACAGTGGGAAGCACGGTAAACACTCAGTAAATGATGCCTGCTTTTATCCACACCCTCCAGCAGCTCACCACTGCCCCCAAGGAGACCGCCGCCCACCTCCCCAGCCGCATGTGCAACCGTTTCCTTATGCCTCTGCTCTGCCTGAAAAGGACTTTCCTATGCCTGAGATGTCCCATCCCCAGGGCCCCTCTGGCTCATGGCCTCAGCTGTCACTGCTCTTGAAAGGCCTTCCCTGTCTGTCCCTCCCACCTTCTGTGCAGTCTCTCACCTCTTGCAAGGTTTCAATGCAGCAAATACTGCCTGTGTTGTTTGCTGACGCATCTGCTCCCTTCCTTACAAGGTGCCTCTTTGACAACAGGGGCTGAGTTATTTATTTTTGTGTCTCCAGTTCTTAGCACAGGGCTAAGAACATGATGGAGGCCCAAGAAATGTTTGCTTTCTTGTGTTTAAGAATACCTGGATTTGCATAGCGCTTTATAGTTTAGCAGGTTTTAAATAAAGATGATTTCCTCATTCTGTTAACCTGAGCAGATCAGGACAGGTGGCAATGTCCTTATTTCTAAGCTGGAAAAACTGGGCACCTGGTAAAGGATGCACCAGAGTACCTGAGCCTGAGTAGTGACTGAGCTGGAATTAGAGCCTGCTTTGGCCTCTGACCATCTTGGTGGTGACAGGCCTTTGTCTTAGAACAGAGGTGACAAACTGGCAGCCCACTGGTCACATATGGCCTGTGGATGTGCTTTCGCCTATGTTGTTTTGTTTTTTTTTTTGATGTAAGTTGCCGACACTTAAAAAATTAGGAAATCCTGGACACCTGGGTGGCTCAGTCGGTTAAGCATCTGACTCTTGGTGTCAGCTTAGGTCGTGATCTCATGGTTCGTGGGATCGTGGGATTGAGCCCCATGTCAGGCTGTGCACTGACAGGAGCCTGCTTGAGTTCTCTCTCATCCCTCTCTCTCTGCCCCACCCTCATGTGCACACATGCCCTCTCTCGCACACTCTCTCTCTCTCTCAAAATAAACTTTAAAAATTAGGAAATCCTAAACTGAGCATCTGGCAACTCTATGTTACATACATACCCACATGGGCAGCAGCTGGCAGGGGTTGAGAGGAAGGCACATGCTTCATTCCCAAGTCCCCACCCTCCCCATTATCTGATACCCACATGCCTGGCCGGGGCAGGTACTGAGTCTGCAACCTTTGCTTAGAGAAAGACTCCTGCCGGTGAGTCTTTCTCCTGGGGGCTTGAGCTAGGGCATTTGGTGTGGCCTGATTTGTCATCAGTACTAGGGTTGAATAGAACCGCCTGCTGGTTGAACAGCCCCAGTGGGTCTCCAGAGACCGTTTCCTGCAGTTGTTAGTAAGCCCAGGCTTTGGCAGGGCCTTGGCCCTGGTCCTCATCCTGCAGGCAGGGTAGGAAGGAAGTTGTTGAAGCAGCTCCTCTCTCCTCCTCAGGACAAAGGAAATGATGGGGTCAAGGAGCTGGACAGCTTGAAGAGCGATCGACTAAGAACTGTTCAGCTCAATGTCTGCAAAAGTGAGGAAGTGGACAAAGTGGTGGAGATTGTCCACTCGAGCCTGGAGGACCCTGAGAAAGGTAAGAGGCACCTTGGGGCAGCAGGGGTAGCGCACTAGCCGTCCCAAGGGCACCTTTCCTAAAAACTACGCCCCATTTACTTGTGTCCTGCCAAAAGCCTACTTTCCCTGTTGTTTAAGCTCTTCCTCTTGCCCAGTGGGAGGCAGTGGGTTAAATTAAACACACACATGCAATAAGGCAATGCGAAATAAAGCCAGAGGTGGTTTAAAAATCTCTAGAAATGGGGTTCCTGGGTGGCTCAGTTGGTTAAGTGTCCGACTTCGCCTCAGGTCATGATCTCGTGGTTCGTGGGTTCGAGCCCTGTGTCGGGCTCTGTGCTGGCAGCTCGGAGCCTGGAGCCTGCTTCAAATCCTATGCCTCCCTCTATCTCTGCTCCTCCCCTGCTTGCGTTCTGTCTCTCTCTCTCTCTCTCTCTTCCTCAAAGATAAATAGACGTTAAAAAAAAATTTTTTTTTTAAATCTCTAGAAGAGATGAATGGATGAGTGCTGGTTCAGGTCCGTTCAGACAGTGCTCATTGGATGCCCACTCTGGGCCTGGTGCCAGACCAAGTGCTGGGGACACAGAGATGACCAAGGCACAGTTCCTGTCCCCAAGGACCTCACAGTTTATTGCGGGGCTAGCCCAGATGATTTCCAAATCCCCTCTCAGGGAGCAACACACAACAGAAGGACACAGCGCAGCCTTCAGAGGGGTGGGGAGCTGGTTGTTGAAAGCAGATTGTGATAGAGCGCAGGAGGGCGTTCCAGGAGGAGGGGAGAGCGTGAACGATGGTGAGAAGCACATGGCATGTGCCAGGGGACGAGCCAGGGGACAAGTCTGGTGGAGGCAGGAGCAGGAAGTAGGGCTGAGGAGGGAGGTCGTCCAGGGCCTGGGGTCCAGACAAGGGAGCATGGTCACTCTCTTGAGGCCTGTGGGAGCCACTGAAGGGGATTTTCTGAGGTGAATGACCTGGTCAGTCTGGGAACTGTGACGGCAGTGTGGAGGGTGGATTTAAAGGAAGTGCAGGAGTGCTGAACAAGGGCAGTGGGTGTTATGGATGAGGAGGGATCAGATTCGGGAAGGCACAGCTGTCTGGACTTGGTGACGGATGCATGTGGGGATGAGGGAGGGGCATGAGGCCTCTCCTGTCACCTGGTGCCCCCCACTGGAGGAGCAGGTTGAGGGATGGGGAGTGCCCATGGGACACCCTGGGGGAATGTCCGGGTGGAGACCAGATGTCCAGGCCGGGAGGTGAGGCTGGGGTTGGGGGGGTGCGGGGCAGATACAGAGGGACTCCTGGGAACATAAGCAGTCAGGGGACGAGAGGGGGAGAGGCAGCTGGCAGAGAAGGTGGGTACTGGGCACTGGAAGCTGAAGGAACAAAAAGTTTGAGGGCCAGTAGCTAATAAGGTCACATGGTACAGAAAGTTCCTGTAACATAAGGACTTAGCTGTCCTCCCAGTTCAGCTCATGGAGGACCTAAGTGGGAGGAGACACCATTCATGAAGTACACAGCCGTGATGGTGCTGCATTCTGGGATACTTGCTTCATCTAAGACATTTACCTTTTTTTTTTTTATGTTTATTTATTTTTGAGAGAGAGAGAGAGAGAGAGACAGAGCATGAGTGGGGGAGGAGCAGAGAGAGAGGGAGGTACAGAATCGGAAGCAGGCTCCAGGCTCTGAGCTGTCAGCACAGAGCCTGATGCGGGGCTCGAACTCACGAACTATGAGATCATGACCTGAGCCGAAGCCGGACGTTCAGCCGACTGAGCCACCCAGGCGCCCCTAAGACATTTACCTTTGAGTTTCCTGGTAGACCATGCAGAAAGAGAACCTCATTCGGTTCTCTGCTTTTCCACAGAATGGGGTGGGGGCAGCTCTCCTGAATGGTGACTTCAAGCACTAGTAGGGAGGAGGGGAGGGCACCAGGGCCTGTGCTGGGCCCCGTTGAGCATTTATCAGGCAGGTGGAGATGCTGAGGCCAGAAGCTGCCTCAGAAACTCCTGTGCTGTGTGGCTATCGGAGAAGCTGTTGCTTGGCCTGCCAGCCTGTCGCTGATGTGTCACCTTGTCAGCTCAGTGCTGCCCCCACCCCAAGGCAGGCCATGGCCAGGTCTCTCTGCTTTCTGAGGAGAGGCCTGTGAGTTCCTTCACTCACTGAACATCTGTTTAATAATTAGCAGGCAAAGCCAGGGCTCCTGTCCCATTGAGAAAAGGCAGGATACCCACTGGGATGATTATCAGCTTGAGAGGAACAGCCTGCCTCACCCCTCCCCAGTGGTAAATCCTCCTCATGCCCACCTTCCCCGACTGCCAGGATGTTGCCTTCATAAGCGATTAGGCAGGAAAACAGCTGCATTCAGCACCATAAAGCCACTTCATTGCAGCCTGAGGGTTTGTGGTGATTTAAAATGCCCACAGAAAGAAATCATCACTGTAGACCTGAGCACAGAGTGGGGCTGCACCAGAGCTGGGGGCTGCCCAGGATCCTGATCTTTGTCCCCTGCCACCAGGGCAGGACAGTTTCAGTTCCCTGTATTAGTCTGGCCGTTTAGCTTAACAGGCAAGGCAGGGTAGACCCGGAGCCACATTGAGCTCAAAGCCTAGTACCGCCTCGATGCGTAAACTTTTCCCTACTGCATTTTCCCTCATGACGCATTTCAGTGAGGGCTGATAAACCACACCATGACCTTACTTAACCAATACTGCATTTTCTGGAAAAAGATTTGAAGATTTTTCGGTCTGAAAAAGGTAATAAATCTGTCAGACATGTGGTTGTCCAGGTCTCTCTCTCTCTCTCTCCCTACTTCCCCCTCCATCTCTCTTCCTTCCCTGTGGCCCCCACCCCTACCCCAAGGGCCATTTTTTTCCTGGTAAAGCCGCTGCAATTCTCCCCTTCTCTGGCAATGCTGTCCTTGAGCTCCAGGTGGCGCCCTCTGGGGCTTTCAGATCAGCCTGCGGTTCCTAAGTGGGTGGCTGCTTCCAACTCACCACCCAGACAGGATCCTAACCGGGACAAGTGGAGCGTACATTTTGATGAGGAGTTTGGTGCCCTTCACGTTGGCTCCGTGGAACAGTATCTGTCAAAGCCACGGGAGCCAGGCTCAGGGGGGTGAGATGAAGGGGATTGTGTGATCAGGGCAGGTGAGCCATCTGCCAGCAGAACTCTTGAGTGACTGCATAGACACCTGGAGCCTGTAACCAGCACTGCCCACCTGCACCCCAGGGAAAGGCTAAGTCAGTGAGCCAACCGGCAGGCCCGATCTTGCAACCATCACTTAACCTCACAGTGCATAGATACTTATTGAGTACCTGCTGTATGCTTGGTAGTGTGCCGAGCACCAGTAAGGGTTTGACCTGGCAGGAGGAGTTTGTGGTGCGACACCAGCCAAGCGTAAGTTGGTGGCTTCACGGCAGGACCTATTTGGAACAGTTACAGCACCGGGGACATTATGCCGCAGATAGAGAAGACCCTGTCCTCCATCTGGGACTCCCGCAGTCTGGGAGTGAGAAGACTGGAGTTATCGTGGGCTTCATCTATTACTAGAAGTGTGACCTTAGGCTTGTATGTTCCTCTGAGTGGGCCTCAGCTTGCCCATCTGTGAAGTGGGAGAAGTGCGTGTGAGTGATCCAGTGCTCACACCTAGATCTGACTGCCACAGCACCATGGGCAGAAAGTCAGCAAAAGCTGCTCTCATCTCCGGCTGAGGGACGGGGCACTGAGCAGAGCCAGGGGAGCCAGGGAGCAGCAGGGCGGGGTGGAGCATGAGGCAGGAGCGTAGGTGGCTCAGGCTTCCAGAGGGCAGAACAAGAAGCCTGGCAAAGGAGGCCTCACATACCCCCTCTGGAAGGGAATTATCAGAGGGGGAAGTGACTGATAGAGGACAGTCTGGCTGACCGGCCTATCCGGATGGAGGTGGAGGACAGAGGCTGTGACAAGGAGACCTGGGAGAGTCTTCTCCAATGATACTGGAGGGAGGCCACCAGGACCCAGAGTAACGCTGTGGAAAGAGGAAAGAAGACACCGATTCTGTGACAGCAGAGGAAGCCAACAGCAGCGCAGAGTTGAGCATGAGGGCTGTGTTTTCTATCCTGTCTACCTGTTAGCTGGGTGACATTGAGCAGGGCACTTAACCTCCCTGAGCCTCAGTTGCCTCATCCAGACCTGGGACAACTTAGTATCTGAATGAATGCATGCAAAGTGCTTATTCAGGGGCTGGCAGCTGTCCTTTTGATCTTGATCAATAGTATCAACTGATCAGTAATAGCAACTGATACTCTTGATCAGTACTCATAGATGGGGGGAGAAGCGAGGAACCAGATGAAAGTGAGGCTGTTAGCAAAGAGGAGGTGCGGGCTGGAGCAGCTGGAGAGTGACGTGTTGCTGTGGGTCGGGGGTGCTGGGGCCCTGGGGAGCATTGAGGTGAAAATGCCCATCAGGAGGAGGAGACCGGGGTTAGGAGAGAGCCATGAGTGCAAGGGGTACATGGGAACCCTTGATGCAGAGGCGGTGATGTGACGGGACTGTCGCAGTAAAACAGCAGGAATGTTCACTGTGAGTGGGTTTGGAATGTTGGCTGAGGACTCCAGAGAGCTCCTAGGTCCGCAAACTGTTACTGCTTATCAAGTCAGCAGAGCTGTAATCCAGGAGCAATGTGCTTCCACAGGTCAAGTTCAATTACACTTTTTTGGATATCAGTGTCAGATGTAATTAGTTTTTAGTTGGGAAAAAAAAAAAATCCCTGTATGCATTTTAAGAGTGATACTGTCCTATGTGAATCAAACACAAAGCAGCTGGAAATTTCCATGAACATAAAGAAGACGAGGCTGCCTGAGCACCAAGTGTAATTTGAGAGAAGGTGGTGTAGGACAGGACATTGGTGGACACCTGTATTTAGGGGGCAGGTAGAAGAAGGGTGTCAAGGAGGATGGAGGAGTGTTTGGGTATCATTAAAGCCAAGGGAGGAGTGAATGTCAGGCACCATGAGTCGTGCTCATACTGTGGGAGGTTGAAGGGAGTGAAGATGGGAGGGAGGGATGAGGGGGGACAGTGACATCCTCAGCAGGTAGCACCACAGACCCCACGGAGCAGCAGCAGGGCTGGGGCCCAGGGGAGCAGAGAAATGGGCCGTGGAGGGAAGGAGAGCAGACAGCGGTGTGAGGAGGTAGCATGGTTAAGAGAAGTTTCTTTAGAGTGTTGAGACATGGTATTTGTAGACATGCACTCATCTGACAAACATTTATTGAGCATCTAATGGGTATAAGGCTGAAGGGAGGGGGTCAGGGGCAAGGGAAGGGTTGAGGTTGCATAAAAAAGGGACAAGGAGTGATGGCTTATGGTTTGGAAGGTGGAGGGTGAAGTGTCAGCCTTGTCAGGTGGCGGGAGGCCTCCTGCCCTTCCTGGGAAGAAGAGAGGGGTGAAGACTTCCCGGGGAGGTCTGCAGGATGGGGGTTGTAGTGGCTGCGTCACTGCGAGGTCACTGGTGAGACCTGAGAGCCTGAGGCGTCAGCTCAGCCGCTGTGGGGAGTGGGAGTGAGAGCTTCATGAGCACTTCGTTAACCAGCAATTTCCTCTCTTAATAAATGTCCTTAATTCTCTGTAATTGAAGGAGAAGGCACCAGAGGTCAGCTGAAGCTTTAATTTGGGTAACACGGAAGAAAAGCAGCGAGAGACCAATCACTCTGTCATTTACACAAACTCATTTCCATGATTAACTTGGAAAGTGAAGCAGGGCCAGGGTTCCCACAGGCAGCAGGAGGACAGGCCCTGGAGGACAGCTCTGCCCTGAGGCTCTAGCCCATCTAGCCCTGGCCCCCCAAAAACAGAACTCAGAGGGCCCTGCAAATCAAGGCCGCCTCCTCGGTGCCACTCTCCCCAGTTCAGCTCTGCCTCTGACTTCTGGGGCACCCTGAAGCCATTCCCTTCTCCTCGGGGCCTCTGCTTCCCTGGCTGTAAAAGTAGTCGTCAGAGCTCCAAGGATCCTTCCAGCACCAGTGTTCACTGAGTCTACAGAAACCAGCTCTCCCCTAGCTGGTCTTGCCGGAAACAGTCAACCCAAGTATACTCAGAGTGTACATTTGCCCCGATTCCGTACTCCACCTGGGACCACACAAGGCTGAGGGGGGTTCTCTACCCGCAAAGGCCAGGTGTATGTATACACTGGGGCTTACCAGTGGTAACCAGCAAATAGTGCGTGGTTCACAGAGGGGAGATCAGACAATGCAGTAATGATCAGAAGGGTCTCAGGGTGGAGTAGGACTGGGGCTCTGCCTGAGGTCAAGCCTTAGCTGAGCCTCTCACTGCTATGTGACCTTGGAGGCCGGGTCCCTCCCTTGACCTCCAGAGAAGGCTTGACCTGGAAGACTCCTGTGGTTCTCCTGGCTTCCGGCAGGAGGGTGAATTCAGGTGAAGTTGCAGAGGCAGGGATGAATACTCAGTGCGGGGTGCAGGGTGCGAGGATGTGACTGCATGATGCAGAGTGGAAACGAGTTAGTCGATGTGGGACTCAGGACTGAGGGCACCTGGCAGGGCTGGGTCATGGTGGGGCCCAGAGAGTCAATGCAGGTAGAAGCAAGATGATGATTGGACCTTTTAGACTTAAGGGAGTGTCACAGCCAGCACTTTCGTCCTCTTGGTCTCCTGTTATTCTTGGTGACTCTAGAAAGTGTCCCAAGAGCCTTGGATAGGAAGTGGCAAGTTTGGGGGGAAAGGGACAAGAGCAGGGAGGGGGATGGGCTGCAGGCTGATGGTGAGGTCTGAGGCCAAGGCTAGGTGGTGACTGCAGTTCTGTCCCATCATGTCCAGGCATGTGGGGCCTGGTCAACAACGCGGGCATCTCGACTTTCGGAGAGGTGGAGTTCACCAGCATGGAGACCTACAAGGAGGTGGCAGAAGTGAACCTCTGGGGCACGGTGCGGATGACAAAATCCTTTCTGCCCCTCATCCGAAGGGCCAAAGGTGAGTTGGAAAGGGATCTTCCTCTTGCCCCACCTTTTCTTCTTTGCTTAGTATGGAACTTGGTCTCAGCAGATCCAGCATCCGTTCCCCGGTGAGGCTGAGCACCTGACTCTCAGGGGCTGTGCAGGTCTTGTGGATGGTGGTAAGTGGAGGTGCCATGGCCAGGCAGATGGAAAAGGATGTGTGATTCTCAGGAAGAAGGGCCGCTAAGAGGTCAGCAGTCTCAAAGGCTGAAAAATTAACAGCAATAATCCCACTCTCGGGACCTAATCTAAAGAAATAACCACCCTTTTGCACAGAGCTGTGTGTGCACAGCAACTATCAACAGAGGTGTGGTTAAGTAAATTTTGGTATATCTGTTCTACGAGTTACTGTGCCACAGTTAAAAAATAAGATGATTGTGGTTGTAAGTAAAATACAGTAATAGTAACAGTCAGGATTAGAAATCTGGAACCAGACAAAACACTCAAACCGTGTCAGTTGGTTAGGAAGTGACTGATTCATATTTTCTCCCTAGATAGCAAACAATAATGGAAAAAAGGGCACAATCCATACAGTCTATCCCAAAGTTTCGGCAGTGATAGGATGAACCCAGAGAGCAGCTGTAGGATTTTAGAAGAAAACCCCAACCCTTCAGTGACTTCCAGCTTAGAAGTTTCTGAAAGTTGCCCTCCCCACAGTGTCCAGGATGAGGCTGTGCCTTAAGTTGCTGAGTGCACACCCAGGGCAAGCAGGTCCCAGGTCTGCTTGGGCTTACTTGGATCAGCTCCACCTGTATCCCACTACCCAAGGCTGGGTCTGTGGGAAAGCCTCTTGAGGTCGCCATTCTCTTCCGGTGCCGGAGACCCTGTCCACATGGCCTAGCCCTGAAATCAGGTGCAGAACCCTGGCCCTGCCTGCTTGCAGCTGGAGCCCTGGCAGGTGATAGAAATTTGCCCATTCTGTGTGCCTTCCTCGTATGCAGCCTGCTCTTTGCTCTTCCCGTGTCCTTCCCGGCACAGTCAGCTGTCTGGGAAATATCAGGGACGTTCATCCTGACATGTGGGCCTGAGCTGACTATAAACGAGAAGGCCCCTTGACCCTGGGTGGTTCAGAAGTCCGGGCCCCAGCCTGACAGGCAGCAAAACAGGTGTCAGGGCCAGGAAGCCAGTTGCAGCCAGGCCTCTGGAAACATGCCGGGCCCCCGGCCCTCTGCCCCACCAGGCAGTGCTCCTGAGCAGGTGTTTGCCGTCTCCCTCTGTAGGTCGCATTGTCAACATCAGCAGCATGCTGGGCCGCATGGCCAACCCAGCCCGCTCCCCATATTGCATCACCAAGTTCGGGGTGGAGGCTTTCTCTGACTGCCTGCGCTACGAGATGTACCCGCTGGGCGTGAAGGTCAGTGTGGTGGAGCCTGGCAACTTCATTGCTGCCACCAGCCTCTATAGCCCTGAGCGGATCCAGGCCATTGCCAATAAGATGTGGGAAGAACTGCCTGAGGTGGTGCGCAAGGACTATGGCAGGAAGTACTTTGATGAGAAGATCGCCAAGATGGAGACCTACTGTAACAGTGGCTCCACAGACACATCCCCTGTCATCAAGGCCGTCACCCACGCTCTGACCTCTGCCACGCCCTACACTCGCTACCACCCCATGGACTACTACTGGTGGCTTCGAATGCAGATCATGACCCACTTGCCCGGAGCGGTCTCCGACAGGATCTACATACACTGAAGAGTTTCCCACTGGCCTCTGTTGGGGAGCCCTGGTGGGAGGGAAGGAGGGAGGGAGGGGAGGGAGGGAGGATCTTGACTACCTACTCGTGCATTATCCACACACAGTCTCAGGAGGACCTACCACCCGTTTTAGCATTAGCCAGAGGGGACAGCCCAGACCTACTTGTACGCACAACAAGTGGTCTGGGCCTTCGCAGTCATGGTATGGAGTGGTGTGCAGGGCCCCCAAACCTCAGGGCAAACACGGTACATCCAACTCTCTGGAGCTGATTTCATACAAAGCGTTTGGGAAGACATGTTTATATTAAAAACAGATTTATTATCAATTCTTCACATTTTAAAGCCAAAACATCAGTTCAAAAATGTATCTCATTTGATTCTTAAACCAGCCTGATGGGTAGAAAGGACAGATATTCTTTCCTTTGGTACATGAATTTGCGGCCCAAAGAGGATACACGAGCAACCCATTTATTGCCTGTAAATGGTCCGGGTTGTGTGCTCCTGCCACTGCTGTAGAATCGCCTCATGTTTTGTGTTCCAGGGCTGCTCTGAATCCAGCTACCTGAGAATCCTGTGATGAGCTCTGTATCCTCACCTGAGCACCCCTTTGCATGTCCATGGTGCCTCTGTGTGTGACCCAGAGCCAGCAATTCGAAGGGGTGGGGACATTCTGGAAATTTCCATTTGTGATTTCTCCAACCTCTCTTAGGACTTGTGTAGAGGTGCTTGTTGGCTAAGAGGTTGGTTTGTTTCTGGTTTGAGTCTGCTTAGTTTTGCCTGGGGTGCGACCATGGTGATGGGGCATCCTTGGCAGGAACCGTGCATGGTACATAAGCTTGCACCAGGGGTAGGTCCAGGCTCCCTGCCTGTCTCATGTAGTACGTGTATACACACATACACACAGAGTAGCCTTCACACACACAGACACACACAAACTCAGGGTGGCCTTTACTGATGGCTTGCTTTCCCGCTATGGCCTTATTTCTAATCAAAAGCCAGGTCACTGATAGGCAGAGTGTATTATCACTTCTTGGGTTTAGGTTTGCAAGTCGCTATCCCTGCAATTGTCCAGAGCCTGGATGTTTGGATCAAAACCAGGCCCCACTCTCTCCTCCAGGTGGCTGCCCCCCCCCCCCCGCCCCCCCATGGTAGAGTCCCTGAGCGCCAGCCCTTCAAATCAAACCGGCACTTCCGCCTCTCCCTGGAATGGCTAGGACGGCCGCTAGAGGGCGTTCTGCCTCTTCTGCAGCCCCTGTGGCCTCTTCTCTGGACTTGGGTGCTTCCACCCATGCCTGAGGTCTCAGAGGGTTCCAGATCCCCACCTCCCAGACAATCTGGGCACAAAAACGCAAGACCCTTTTAGAAACAGCATTCCTGCTCAATAGCTGTCTGGCTTAAAGGCGGAGCCTGGCACCAGGAGAAGGCAGAAGAACAGCTGTGCAGCTGGGCCTGGCCTCAGGCGGGGCTCAGGCAGTGCCAAGGAATAGGGGGTTGGACAAGGAGGAAATTCAGCCTGCCTTTTGGGCCTTGGTCCCCTCTGTCTTTAATCAGAGATACCCTACCCAGCCACCTGTCAGCAGGGTGAGGCCTGAAAGGGCCTGTGGGGATGATGGGGTGGGCAGACAGGGCTGAAGCCTTTTAGAGACCAGAGGTGGACTTTTGATGGCCATCACATCCTTTTAAATCACAGAGCTTACCTTTCAGGATCGCATTTCTACATCTTGGGAGATTTTGTTTTTGTGCTCAAATTTATGAAAGAGAGATGGACACGACACTTGGAGTTACATGTGTACGTGGACACCCGGGAACCAGAGGGAAGGGGAAGTGGTCAGGATCAGCAGTCACCTGAGCACTGGACAAGCCATATCTTCATCGGCTGGGGTCTCCAGGAGTAATACAGGACTGCTAGACTGGCCTCCAGGCTTCCCAGAGTTTTTATTTTTACCCCAGTGATTGAAAAGCGCAGACACCTTCTTTCCAGATAATCTCAATGGTAATGAAAACCTTACAATTACCTTTCACCCTGGCAGCCTTGAGCCTCCTTGGGTGCACATCTCGTCCTCATCCTTACAAGAGACAGCTGAGTGGGCAGAACAGAGGTGGTTGTTCCCATTTTACAGATGATATAACTCAGACCCAAAGAGGGAAAGTGACTCACCCAGTGTCACAGTGGATCTGAATGTCTCCTGAGTGGTGCTGTTCACCATCATCTCGCCCCAACAGCCCTGGGAACTAAGCAGATCAGGGTCCCCTGGCACCTAGACCCTCACTGCTTGTCTGTCAGCAGAGAGCTGCCCCTTCTTGGGAGTGGTGACGGGAGGGAGGAGGCTCCAGTTCTGCTGGGTACAAATGGCATCCACTCTCTAGGGTACTCTCCTTGATGGCCGGAGACTGGGTGAGAGCTTTTTGCAAGATGCTTCTGACAAGGTGCACTTAACATTCTACTTGGGACCAAGAAGCTTATGAGCAGGTGATGGGCCAGCCTGGCCCTGCCTGCTGCCAGCTGCTGGGATGGTGTCCCTGTTGTCCTTGGTGGGGGGGGGGGGGCGGTCTGCCAGACTCCCCACCTGTAAGGCCTGTTCACTTCCTGCATTTCAAATAGAGCCTGGCTCTGCAAAGCTATGTGAAGCCCGTCTGGTGCAGGTGCAGACATGAGCAAGCAGAGGCTCCCTTGCTTGGGTGACACCAGGCTCAGGCTACCAGATAACCACCGGGCAGAGCTGTGCAGTGCTGGGTGCTTTCCACAGCCAGTTCACTGCCGCTCCCCTGAGTCTCACAGTGGCCCTGGGAGGTGGCAGGGTGGGGTTACTATCTCATTTTACACATAAGGAAGCAGATTACCCCAAGTCTTTTGCCAAGTGAGGGATAGAACTAGGTGGCCAAGCCAGATCTAACCTCCAGCCCAGAGCTAGTGATGCATGAAAAGCAGGGCAGATGGCACCAGGATCTAAAATAAGGAGGGGAAAAAAATACCTCAATTACGTAACAGTGAGAAAAATCTGTAAGCATATACACAGTAACAGCCACAGAGCACTGCCACATGAGCCATCCCCTCCTTCCCTTCCCCCTTTGGGCTCCGGGTGCCACTCCCTAGGAGAGCATATGCCAGAGGAGCCCATTAGTGTCCCTCCGGTAGGAAATGTGCCCTGACTGGGCCAACACTGCCCCCATCAGTGGCATTTCTGAGGGCATGCTCTAGGAATGCCGAAACCCAACCTTGGGCAGAGACAGATTCTGTAGCTGCTCCCAGTGTGCTCGAGGGTTGTACGAGCACGGGGCTTGAGAATCCACAGATAAGGATGTAGAACAAGGAGAGCTACGGGGCCCTGGTGCTCTGCTGGAGACCAAACAGACAAGGCCTTCCTGATGTGCAGGCACTGCAGAAGGTGGTTTGTGAGTAGCAGCTTCAGAAGTGTAGGGTGAGACTTGCTGCCCCAGGGACCAGGGCCTTGGACTAGGGCTGGGACAGGCTGCTAGGAGCCCCCAGAACCTCAGAGGGGAAAAGGAGATTCAACCACCATCAAGCCTGACTCTCAGCCTCCAGAGAGCCGGCCAAGCCTTGAAGTCCTCCAGTGACAAGAGGCTCATTACTTCCTGAGACAACGTTTCCTTGGTTGGGGAGAATTTATCCAAAGACTGAGCCAAAACCCACCACCCCTAACATAACTCCTTTGGCAAGTGGCTATGACCCAGAACTGCACAGGACACCGGGTGTTTGGAAATGGCCGGGTCACGTTCAAGAGCCCAGGTCCCTCATTTGGCAAGGTTTCCATACTCCTCACGCTGAGTGGCCACCTGCGTCTCCTCAAGCAGCTAGAACTTGGAGACAGGTTTCAGTATCTTTGGTGAGATGCTGACAACTTCTTACGCTCGTGTGTCCGCTTGTGAGTCATCTTTTATCCGATCCTCACCAACCGCTTATGACTTAGGCGGGACCACTATTGCCATTTTACAGATAAGGAAACTGAGCCTCAGGGAGGCGACGTGATTTGTCCGAGATCACAGGGCCAGGAAGTGGGAGAGCCAAGACAAACCAGGCTTGGATTCCATCCTTGGGGCCCCTTCCTTTACTCCCAGGTTGCCTCAGTCTCCCTATCAGGGCCCTTGAGTTAGGCTGGACCCCACTCAGTCAGAGGCTGGCCATGTAGCCCGTGAGGGAGTGATGGGGGGAGCACTGAATTCAGCTCTCTCCTAGCTCACAGTTTCGCAGAGTGGAAGGGAGGCTAAGGCTTGTGTCTCACTGCGGGTGTGGCCTGTGGGATCCGCCAGTGGCCTGGGCACGGGTGAGGGCCTGAGGGTTGGAGAGAGCAGGCCAGGGCCGTGCCTGAGGACCATTCTGGCTCAGCATCGATGGGCACATGTTAGAGGAGAGAGAGAGAGTGAATGGGGACCAACCTCAGGGGATGTTGGGGCCCAGAAACACCTTGTGCTGCTCTCAGTGAGACTTAATTACTCTGTAAAATTGGAGGCTGCTCCCACTTATCAAATTATAGATGAGCTTAATTACAGCGCGTTGAGTAACCACACGGGGTTCCTTCAGAAATAGCAGTGGGGCTGGCTGCTCTCCTCAGCTTCAGCCGCAGCCACCTCGGTTTCTGGAGGAGCTGCCCGTTATTCTCAGGGCCAGGGTCTCAGTGTTGCTAAACTCTGCTCTCCGACGAGAGTGGGCTTGGCAGACTGTTCTGGGCACCCTTCTCTGTGGGCCATCCAGCCACGTGTTCCATTACTGGGCTGTTTACTCTGCGGGGGCCTCTCTCTCTCCCCTACTTAACACTGTGTTCTGGCCAAAGGTTTTGATTCATCACGTCTCACTGAAGGTCTACAAAGTAGTGCGGGCCTCACTGTGAGAAGCGAAGAAAGAGCACTGCTCTGGATGAGAAAGCATGCGCTCTGTGAGACTCTGGGGGCACCTTCAAGGAAACAGGGTAAAGAGTGGCAGGCCACGGGGGACTAGTGATGTAATGAAGGGCATCATAAACTTCCCTGCAGGCTGGCAGGATCAACAGACTGGTTCCAGTGGAAGTGTTGGGAAAATAAGTAAAGTTCTGCACCATAAGATGGCCAAAGGGACTGCAACAAACTCGAGTTTCTAGCTCAGAGACCCCTCTCCGGGTTCTTCTTCCTGCCCTGCTTGCGGCGTGCGCCAAATTACTACTAATGCGGAATGTGGAAGTAACAGACTATAAATTGCCTCCCATGCTTGTGCTCAGGGCTCAGATCTTTGGAGAAACGGTCTCCTCTGAGCCCGCCGGTGTTAAATAAATCTCCGATCCACCAAGATCTCTGAGTGCCGCTTGGTTTTTCTGCCAGCATTCCGGCCTGGTTCTATAACAGAAGAAACTGCTGGAAGGCACGCTGTGATTTCACGGGGCTTTCGTGGGAATGGAGGAGCCATTGCAAATGCCCCTTGTGTTCCCATATTCAGAGGATCAGCCCCATGCTCAGTAGCGTCTGCTCCCTCTCCCTCTGGCTCCTGTATCATTTGAGTGTCTTCTTTGTGCCAAGCCCTGTACTAGGCACATAGTGTCCAAAGGCAGGCAGCCCACTGCCCTCCCGGAACTCACAGGCTAGCCCAGGGAGCCAGGAATCTTAACCCAGGGTGACAGGTGCCATGATTTGGAGGAGGAAGTGAAATGCTTTATTCCACCAGAGATGAATAAAAGTATGGCCATTTTTAATCCCCATGCAACCTAATTTGGCTTCTTCTTAGCAGAGCCTCAGGGCCCCAGGCAATAGCAGATGAGGGTGGGGCATGAAGGCCCAGGGGTCCTTCCCTGCCTGGGGAGTTCCTCAACTTTCTCAAAGGAAGCATAAAAGTGAATGTCCCTGAAAAAGCACTGCTGGGCCTTGTCCAGACACCAAAAACATAAGGTAGCCGAGCCAACAGTGCTGGAACCATGTGAAGAATGACCAGGCAGGGGGCTCTGACACACAGGCTGGGCACATGATCTGGAGGCTGAAGGTAGAACCAGACCAGATGCTCAGGCTGAGCACAGATACAGAAAGGTGGATACCACCTGGAGGAATGTGACAAATTGGAGTTTTCAGCGTTGGGTGTTCATTTTCTGAGAGGTTTAAGTGTACAAGAGAATACGATAGAACACTAAAGAGATGCTCTTGGGGAAGCAGAGAAATAAGGAGCAAATCTGGGGGTCCCTGAGTGGCAACCCCTGGGGAAGGGAGCCTACTGGTGATGTCCTTTTGGAGGTGGAAGGACCTCAGAGACCGTGCAGTTAGAGGATGGGAAAGAAAAGGCCTTTCCAGAAATTTCATTCTGGGCAAGGTTGGGTAGAGAGAACACAAGTTTTAGGGCCAGCTAGACCTGACATTGAATCCTGTTCGGTCACCTTCCATTTGTATAATGCAGTCAAGTAATCTAGCCTCTCCCAGCCTCAGTGTCTTTATGTCTAAAATGGGGATAACAGTGGGTATCTTGCAGGGCTACATAGATTAGGTGACTGTGTAAGGTCCCCAGCACAGTGCCCGGCACAGGGGGAGAGACTCCAGAGGCACGCCAGCCAGCATAGCCAGGGCCTAAAAAACCCTCTCCCATCCCTACCCACCCCACCGTGGCCTTTCTGAGAAAGGCACACAGGCTTTAGTCCTAGGGTGTGTCAGTGCCAGAGACAGAAGTTGGGAAACACTCAAGGCTGAGCCACAGCAGCCTGAGCCCTCCTTCCTGCTCACCTGCTCCTTCTGGGGGCCTGGGGCAGAGGAGGTAATTTCCTCCTCCCAATGCCCCTCTCCTATGGCTAAACAGAATGAACTCTGCAGCCCTGCATCACCTCCTTGCCAGAAATCCCTGAAGAGGATGTCGGTGGATAAAGGAATTAGTGGCCACAGAGGCTTCAGTCTGGAAGTACAGGCCACAAGTGCATCCCCGGCAGAAAAGGAGGTGTTTTCTGAGGCACAAACCCTTGCAGCTGTCCAGGGGGTGTCACCCAAATAGTTCAGCTCAGGGGAGGACGGACCAGTTCCTCCTGCCCACAGCTGTCTGTGTTTGGGCTCTTCCTGTTGCCTCTCCGTTATGTCTTAGCCAGGCCTGGCTTCCTCTCTGTCTTGTCTTTTTCGGCATTCAAGTTCGGAGGGTGAAGTGCCATCCAGAATCAGGCTGCAGGGGGTCGGTGGTAAGATTGCATTCCTAACCTTGAGGCGCTCCAGTTTTGTGGGGCAGGTGAGCTGTGCACCAGCCTAGGGGAGCTATCCTCACCCAGGACAGCCTGTGCTACACTGGAGGTACAACCACGTTGTGGGAACCCAGGAAAGGGAGAGGGGGATTCTGACTGAGCCGGTTACAGATGCTTCCTAAAAGAGGTCGTGTTTCTGCAGAGCCTTGATAAGGGAAGAGGATTTTGACAGGTAAAACCGGGAGGCAGGGCGCTTGGCAGAGCATTTCCACTGAAGGGAGCAACATGGGACAGGCCCACCTGCTTGCTGTGCCTCTCTGCCCCCTCAGAACCTCTGCTTTGTTCAGTGTCCTCTGTTTAGCCAGGAGGGAGCAGTCAGCTGCCTTTCCCAGAGCCTTCCTGCCTTTAGAGTTGAAGCCCGGGAGGGCCTGGGAGGTGATTAAATAGGATACAACTTTCTTTGACCTCTGGCTGGAGGCATGAGTTCCGGTTCCAGTTCCAGGTTCTCAGCTGTAGATTGAGCCACTGAGAGTGGCTGAGAAAGCACCATGCTCCCAACCCTGTGTTTTAGTGCTTAGGTACCTGGCTTCCAGCTGCCTAGCTGGCCAAGACAAACCAAGACCCTCAAGAGCAGAGACTGCTATGTCTCTGATATCCATTCTGTCCTTCTATAGGAATATATCCACCAACGTTTAGCTGGGCACATGGCTACCCATAATAAAGACCTCATTTCCCAGCTTCCCTTGCAGCCAGAGGTGGTCATATGACTATGTTCTGGCCAATGGTAGTTCAATAGCTTTCAAGAACCTTCCTTAAGAGATAGACTATAAGCATCCTTTGGCTTCTTCACCCCTTCATTCTGCTGCCTGGCTGGAACTTGGATGCTGCCATCTTGAATCATGAGGTCAAGGCCATCTATGGCATTACAAGATAGTGTGGTGATCCCAGACACTGGCAAACTACTTTCCTTCTTCAACCACCCATTTAGATTTTATGTGGGATGAAATAAACTTCTATCTTTTCTGCATTACCACTTTGCAGGCAAATCAGATCTTAACTAATGTAGGCCCTTGATGGACAGAAGATAGGGAAGGTATTGCACACACATGGGGGCAGGAAGCCACATTTGATAGTAATAGTTATGGGCATTTATTGAGCACTTCCTACTTGCCAGGCCCAGGGTTAAGCATTATCCCATTTGATCCTCCCAGTGATACTATGAGGTAAGACTTATAATCCCAATTTTATAGATGATTAAACTGAAGCTTAGGTTTAAATACCTTGCCCAGTCAGTCAGAAAGTGACAGGATTCAGAACCAGACTCTCTTTAACTGCTGGACGCAAGCGTTGACTGTTCCTCTGGTAATAATGAGGGTCCCTGCCAAGCTGACTTTGGCCTCCCTGACCTCACCTGGGCCACTGGGGCCTGTGGCTCAACTTAGATTAAGAGGAGAGATTCATGAAGTTGTGGCTGCGCTGAAATTGACCATAAATCAGGCTGAGACCCTGGGCAGCCCAAAGCACAGTCCTTACTCTCAAACAAAATTCTTAGATTTGAAATATTTTTGAGGTCTAGTTTCTCTGCCTAATGAATGTGTCCCCTCAAGAGCAACCCCAGTGAGATCATCTGCTATGGTCTGAATGAGTCCCTCCCGCCAAATTCATATGTTGAAATCCCAACCCCCAAACATAATGGTATTGGGAGGTGGGGCCTTTGGGAGGTGCTTAAGTCATGAGGGTGGAAGCCTCAGGAATGAGATATATACCTTATAAAAGAAGCTCCAGAGAGATCCCTAACCCTCTTCCAGCATGTGAGGACATAGGGAAAAGTGCCAGGAAGAGACCCTCATTGGACCATGCTGGTGCCTTGATCTTGGACTTCCAGGCTCTACAACTGTGAGAAATACATTTCTGTTGTTTATCAGCCACCCATTCTGTGGTATCTTGTTATACCAGCCTAAGATGATGAAGACACCATTTCTTATTGAGTGACTAAAAGGGCTCAAGACCTCTCTTCTTCCCCCTCTTCCTCCTCTCCCTGCCTTCCTTTCCTTCTTCCTCCTCCTCTCTTCTTCCTCCTTCTCCCCAAACTGCCCCCCTCCTCTATTTCCTGAGGTTCATGGAGTTCGTGCCAGAGGCCCCTCATACAGAATGGCCTCTCCCAAATGGGCTTTTGTTTATCTGCAAAGATTTCCATGGAGTATCAACCTCAAAAGCCATAAAGGACTCATCTAGACAGGGATATTACTGATACTACTCCCAACTCTAATACCAAGTTCCCTTGTCACCTGGGCAAGTCCCTTTCCTCTCTGGGCCTCACTCTCCTCATCTTAAAATATTAGTAATGATCAGAAAAACAACAATCCTTACCACTTTTTTTTTTTTTTACTGTGACTCAGGCACAACATGCTCTAAGTGCATTTATATGCATTAATTCACTTACTCCTTATGACAACCCCATGAAGGAGGTCCTATTACTATTCTCATTTTACAGGTGAAGAACCTGGGAGGTTTTTAAGTTGCCCAGGGGCATACACAACAAAGTAAAAATGTGAATTACCTTGGGGCGCCTGGGTGGCGCAGTCGGTTAAGCGTCCGACTTCAGCCAGGTCACGATCTCGACTTCAGCCAGGTCACGATCTCGCGGTCCGTGAGTTCGAGCCCCGCGTCGGGCTCTGGGCTGATGGCTCAGAGCCTGGAGCCTGTTTCCGATTCTGTGTCTCCCTCTCTCTCTGCCCCTCCCCCGTTCATGCTCTGTCTCTCTCTGTCCCAAAAATAAATAAACGTTGAAAAAAAAAATTTAAAAAAAAAATGTGAATTACCTCTTAAAAGAGGAACTCAGGCTTGTATTTATTAACAGTCTCTTGTTTCAATGACATCGCATGCAATTTCAATGCAGTAAAGAAGAAAGTGGGGTCTTGGGTAGAACGGGGGCGGGGGTCTAAACCCTGAAGGCTTGGCCTCCCCTGAGCTCTAGAACAGTGTGGAAGCCACAAAACTCTAAGGGCCC
This sequence comes from Puma concolor, assembly GCF_028749965.1. Lineage (NCBI taxonomy): Eukaryota > Metazoa > Chordata > Mammalia > Carnivora > Felidae > Puma > Puma concolor. Next base: position 86,732,168 of record NC_141675.1, read on the forward strand.
TCCAGTTGGAGTATCCTGAAGAGTCTGGCATGGCCAGGGATTCTCTGGGATTTGGAAAGCCTGGAACAGAGGACGTGGTGCCCTGCCATCTGCCAGTTGAGACTGGGATTAAGGGCTTGATCAGAACTTGTCTGGGAGTCCCCTTGCTCGATGAACTCTCCAAAGTGGCCTATTTTCTAGGTGAGCAGAATATTCACATAAGGAGAGCTGGGGCCCCGGGGCTTCTTGTTCGACCTCAGTTCCTTTCAGAACGCAACTCTGCTTCAAACTACTGGCAGCACCTACTCCCTGGAGCAGCGGAACGGAGGCGGCCAAGTCTTTGGGCAGACCCGCAGCAGCAGCAATCGCTCTCCTGGGCAGGCCCTGCTGTCCCCACCACCTCCCGGGATCACGCCCACCCCAGAGTGCATTCCTGCCACCTGGGGCGCCGCTCCTCCCGCCACGTCCTCAGCGCCACTCACGTCACTCAGCCGCACTTGGGACGTGGCTGCGCGCCCGAGGCCAAATGGCCCGCGGGTCCCGCCGCCCGGCCGGCTCCACGCGTCCCATTCTGACGCTTCGCAATCGCGAGCCTCCCCGCCTCAGAGCTGAGCAGCTGGGCGGCTGGGAGTCTGACAAATCACAGGCCGCCCCGGGCCCAGCTCTGTACAGAGACGGTGGGACTTGGGTCAAGGCTCACCAATCTCAGCGACAGAGCCGTGGTCTTGGCCTTCAGTCCCTGTCGGTCCTCGCCTCCCCTGTGTGGAATGTAGCTCCATCGAGTCCCTATGCCATATTCACACGGTGGGGTGGTTTGCGTGTCTGACTCTGCCCACTCCCCGCCCCCAGGCTGTCAGCTCCCCTTGGCAGGAAGCCAACCCCAAAGGTCCACAGAAGTCACTCTCTGGCCCATGGCTCATGTAAATGCCCTCTGGACCATTGGTGGGAGACACCAGGGGCCCTTCTGCAGGTGGGTCGGTCTCATGCTGGCCACTGGCAAAGCCTGGCTGCCAGTGATCCAGGGAACCATGGAGAAGGCAGAGCTAAAGGCAGCTGGAAGGAATTTCCATTTGTCTGTTCTTGCCAGGCCTGCTTCTGCTTTATTTCAGCAAGGGGCTCAGTGCCTCAGAAACGTCCTGCCAAACATTCTTGTTTTCAAAGGAGATGGTGAGTCCCTTACTTCCCAGCCAGATTTGTTTATTATAACTATGTCAGCACATCCCCCTCCTCCATTCACTAGTCACCCCCTTTGTGAGCCTCTTTTCTTAGGCTGTGTAAATGGCCTAGGAATGAAGGAAACTTCGTTTCTCTCTGATGTCACACTGAGCTGGAGACATCTGTGCTGAGGGTTAGAGACCTGCACTGAAAGGTGGTTTTGAGACAGTTAGGGACCATGGGACCAAGCGCCAAGTGAAAAACATTGTGCATCTAGAGCACTTTCTGTTGGCTGTTCTTGTTAAACTGCGAGCCTTACAGAGCAGAACCAGAGGACTCCAGCTCCAAAAAGCACCAATGAGCTGCCTGAGTTGTCTGCCAATATTGACCAATAAGGACGAGACCTTCCAACCAATCAGGATGCGGCCCTTTGAGCCAATCAGAATAAGGTTCCTCCAACCAATCAGGACGAGGCTCCCCCCTTCCCTTTTCATATTGGACCCCAGTGAGAACCTGAGCGGGAACTTTCTGTATGAAGGTAGGCTTTCCCTCGGTTTCCGGAGGCTAGCCTAACTCAAGTGCTTTGGTGTTGTGCCTGCCCTTAAGTTGAGCTGTAAGCTCTACAAACCCTTGCTTGTGCCTTTGGTTTTTGGGTCCCGCCTTGTACCTGTCGTTGTGGGCTCAAGAACAGTTTTTTAATTTGGTTTCCCCACTAGTTTGTCGTGTGGCATTGGTCACATTCCTCATCCTCTTTGAGCTTCATTTTCCACATCTGCACCATAAATCAGTGGTGCTTCGAGTTTCAGCGATTCCTCAGAATTAGCTGATAAGGGGTTTGCTTTAAGATCTTATGAAGAAAGTGCACTGCTTTAAAAAAACAGATGAACATAAGGGAAGGGAAGCAAAAATAATATGAAAACAGGGAGGGGGACAAAACATAAGAGACTCTTAAATACAGAGAACAAACTGAGGGTTGCTGGAGGGGTTGTGGGTGTGGGAATGGGCTAAATGGGTAAGGGGCGTTGAGGAAGATACTTGTAGGGGTGAGCACTGGGTTTTAGACATAGGGGATGAGTCACTGGAATCTACTCCTGAAATCATTATTGCACTATATGCTAACTTGGATGTAAATTATAAATAAATAAATAAATAAATAAGAAAAAAAGTTTGAAAACTCCCGGACTAGATGACCTTACACCTGCATCAAGCAGTTGTCTGCTTGGGTTTCTGACTGAAGGCTTTTCTTAGGCTTGATCATAGCGAGGCCCCTGAGTCTGGCATGTGCTAGTGAATGCCTTACATTTGATAGTCATGGAATAGAAATTTCTTACTGGGGAATGAGGGACAAAAAAGCCTAGTGAACTGCCAGCTGGCCAGCCGTGTGTGTGTGTGTTTGTGTGTGTGTGTGTGTGTGTGTGTGTGTGTACTAAGTTGGACTCACTTGTAAAATGGAGCTGTGCCAGTTTTCATGAGCTGGGGCTGTTGGATGGGGGCTTCTTAGTATTACCAATGTGAAAATGCACTCTGAGGGTCAAGTAATTGTGGTATTTTGGGTAAATGCACTATAAATATTGACATGAGAGAAAGGGATGGGGAGCATCTTACAGCAAAGGACTTGCTGTCCCAGGGAGGCCCCAAGTAGAGGCAAGAATTCAGTCCTTGTGCAGAGCTCACCTGCCTCCTGGAGTTGCAGTTCATCTCTGTGCCTGCCTCTCCTCCTTCCCTTTCCAGGCCTCTGTCTTGTCCTACCAGGTAATGACGACAAAGCTCTCCCACACCCTGCTGTCACTTGACACAGCAAACCTGTAATGGAGGGAAGGACAGGAATTGTTTCCCCATTTTACAGATGAGAAAATGGCCATAGAGATGAGGGGATTGAGCAAGGTGACAAAGCAAATTTTTGGCAGAATGGTGGAAGAATCCTGGTGTCCTGATAACTTCAGGTAAGCCAGGACTCCTGCCAGCTGGGGAAATGGTTCTGAGAGGTGTGATGTGGCAATATGGAAAGATACAATCTGAGCGAATCCACCCCCTTGAACCTGCTGTAACAGGCCGTGGCATGGAAGGGTGGGGTGTGACTTCTCTTGGTCCCCTGGGGTTCTCCAAACACTTCCTAGGGGTCCTGAGCCAGGGCACTTTGAAAGATGGACAGAAGTTCCCAGCAGAGCCAGACCAGAGGCAGGGAAGACCCCGAAGCAGTGATTTCACCATCCCTTTGTCCCCCCCACCCCCACACACCTGCACCTGGCAGTGAGCGAGGTTCTCGTCCATGCAGGTTGCCTGACATGGGAGCACTGTGTGAGAGGAAGGGATCTCTTTGCCAGCCAGCCCACAGGCTCTGAGAATCTCCCTTGAGCATCGCTGGCAGGTTCTTAGCTTCCTCTGCTGTTTCTAAGACGAGCCCGGCACGTCCTCAAGGGACCCTGAGTAGGAATCAGGATTCTAGTCACATCTCCAGTGTCTGTAATCCCTCCTGCTTGAGCAGCACGTGGGAGTTTACAAAGCACATTCACACCAGAGGCCAGGGAGGCAGGCAGGGTAGACAGCAGATAGCACATTTATCCCCATTTTATGAACTGGATAAAACAGAGACTCAGGGAGGGACTTGTCTAAGCTCATGCATGACATTGAAGGACCCAGAACTAGAACTTGGGCTGCTGCTGTGTCAAGCTGAGGGCCTTGTGGTGGCAATTCCTGGCTTTGCCTCCAGGGCTTCCTACTCGGTTAAGACCACAACAGCCTCTCTGGCAGAGGCTAGAACAGATCCATCTTTATTTCTGGCATTTCCCATGACACGCTGCACCTTTTACAACCAGAAGAGGAGGAGCCTTGTTAGGGGACAAAAATCACATAACTGACTTTGGAAAGAAGCACTTTCCATGCCCTGTCCTAGTCCACACCAGCCCAGGGTAGTGGGAGTTAGGAGGCCTGGGCTTGGTGTCCAGTCAACAGCTGACCCTTTGGGGGAGTTTTCTTTTTCAGTCCGTTTTTTCCCCTGTAAGATGGGATGAAGGACTAGAATCACTATTCTCAAACTTATATTAGGATTACCTGGGAAAGTTTGTACAAAACCCAAATCTTGGGGTTTCACCCTAGACCTAGTGTACCAGCTATGAGAATGGAGAAATCTGCGAGAACCCACACTGCTAACTAGTTCCCTGGGTAATTGTGAAGCCCACTGACGTCTGAGACCACAAGACTGGATGGTCCCAAGGGCCTTTCCTGCTCTGACATCCTATTATTTGAGGCATCAGGAAGTGTGCTAAGTGCACTCTGACTCTCGGTTTATTTCCTCCCATATTTTATTCTTTATAGTGGATTCAGGATCCGAGAAGTGGAAAATATCTTGAACAGATTACCAGAGTACAAACTCTTCAGGAAAAGTACAACGAATACGAGAAGGCCCAGGAGGGCCAGGACTTTCCCACGGGGCCATGAGCCAACTGTGGGTTCTCTGGGCCTCTCCACCTGTCGGAGTTTCCCAGGCTGCCAGTCTGGGGTGTATTAGGTGACCAACCCTGTGGGCATATCCCAACAATAGGATGATTTCTGTGATGTGGCCTTCACCCACAGATCTGCAGGAATTCTGATTCCATCCAAAGGCCCTGCTGGCTCAAAATGGCCACCTTCCCTCCCCAGTTCTGAGGAGCCCATAACTTCCAGGCTGCCAAAGCAGTCCTGTCCACTTGTCTGCGTGCTTGGCATCCACGCGTGTGGTTACATGGAGAAGCCAGATGTCACTGCCCTGCTGGCCTCCGACTGTACCAGTTATGGTTCTTGGCTGAAAACAACAGAAACTAATTCCGACTGACTTAAGCTGAAAGGGAGTTTATTCAGGGATAGTGGGAAGCATTGAGACTCGCCAGGAAGGCTAGAGAGCCAGACTTGAAAAACAGGTAGAAACAAAGCTGGCTACCTCCCATAAAGGCTTATCCCATGGGGAATTCTCCAAAACTAAAGAGGGGTTTTAGATACTGTGTACCCACAAAATGACAAATTCTCTACTCATGCGTAGATGCAGCACCCTGAAAGATTGTACACCCAGAGAAATGTTGGTGATGTCTCCTGTGGCTGGTACCAATAATTGCATTTCCTCTTCTTCTAGCCAAGTTTCAAATCCTATGTGCATCCCTTCTGAGAAGGGATCGTCTCCTTTGGTGTACCCTATTTATTCTTCACAGTGCTATAATCATGTTTTTTATGCTCAACCAGTGGAGCTGCTAGCTTCTGACCTCTGATTCCAGATCAACCCTTGTCTCTCTACCCAAACACTCATGCATGAACACCCTATGCCATGTCTCTTTGGTCTGCCCCACTTTCCCGGAAGAAGGGCATTAGATCTCCAAAACCATCTACTAGGATCATACCCTTTTCTCCAATCACTTTTCTCCTTCACCCAGTCCATCATTAGTGTTGACTAGGTAACTACTATTGTCAGCAACTGTGTTGGGTGCTGAAGGATAGGGTCATCTCTTTGCATGGAGCTTATAGGACAGGACACTGCGTATACATATATACATATATACTGTATTTGTACATACATACAGTCAAAGAATCATACAATATCTTGTTACCGACTGTGGTAAATACTAGGGAGGGAAAGCTCACCAAAACCTTGAATGTGTTAGTAGGGAGAGCTGATCTGGTCTGGGATGCTTCCCTGGAAAGGTGACATTTGAGTTAAATTGTAAAGGATGAACAAGAGTTAGCCAGGGGAAGGGAAAGGAAGGAAGGGAGGAAAGGAGGAAGGAAGGGCATTGTAGGTTGATGGAACAGTATGGGCAAGGATGCTGAGGCAGAATGAAGTGTTCTCTCCTCCCAGAAGTCAAAGGAAGCAGGGTGGTTGGAGCGTCTGGTGCAAGAGGGAGAGTCATGCTGCCTTGAGGCTGGGGAAGTAGGCATGGACCAGACCAACAAAACATTGGACCCATGTTATGGATTTTAGTTTTTACCAAAGGGCAACAAGGAACAGTTTTTAAAAAATGTAAGGAGGAGTTGGGGCCTACAGAGTGGAGAACAGACTGGAGATGATAAAAGTGGATGAGGGGGCCTGTGAGGATTCAGGTGGGAAATAATCGTGTCTTGGTCTACCGAGTGGTGGCTGTAGAATGGAGCAGAGAACAGATTCAGGACATATTTAGGAAGTGAATTGACAGTCCTTGGTGATAAGCAGGATATGGATTAGGGGTGTGTGCGAGAGGGAGATCATATGCCTAAGATGACTCCAAGGTTTGTGACTAATGCAACCAGGTAGATGGTGTCGGGGGAACACTTGTTCCCCACTCCTCACATTTCCAAAAGGAGGGATGCTTATTAGAGTAACACTCCTGGGCTCTGTCCCAGTCGCTGGGCTAGTATGACTCAGCACCTTCTGGGTTTTCTAGTCCCCTCTGCTTGCCACAGACAGGTATAATCCAGTTTGTTCTCCAAGCCATGCAGTGAGCTTAGTGGGGCCGGCTCTGCCCTGGTGGTAGAAGCCTGAAGTCTGGGAAGCACGTTCAGTTTAGGGTGGCATAACCAGTTCAACCAGCCCCAAACCATGGTTCTGACCTGGAAATGGAGCCACTCTACCCCAAAGCCCCAACAATTAGAGGTGTATTTACTGAGGTAGGGAATACCACAGGAGGAGTAGGTTTTGAGGGAGAGATCATAAATTCAACTTTGAGTCCCTTTCCTAGCCATTTTGGTTTCTTCACTTTGGCTGACATGTTCCACTAAATCTGTGCGCTTACCCGTGTGCCTTTTTTATCATCATCATCATCACCATCATCATCATCTTGGGGCATTATCTATATGAAAACAAGAGTTTCTAAAATTTTCCTTCGCTGTGGTAGACCAGCCCGGACTTAAAATCTGAGCTAAGTCTGCTCAGAGAGGCGGTAAGCCTTCACCCCATCCTGGAGAATGATAGTAACAACTACTATGATTGAGCACTTAACACATGTCCTATAGTGTGCTAAGAAGATCTCATTTAATCTTCACGGTACCCTCTGGGAGAAGCACTTTTTTTTTATTCCCACCCTGCAGATGGAGAAACTGAGGCCCATCAAGGTTAAATGGCCAGAGTCCGAGGCCATCTGGCTAATGACAGATGAATCTGAGATCTCAAAGCTCTTGCTCTTAAACTGCTGACTAGAGGATGTACTGGAAGACTTTTAACCACCGTGTGAAAAGCACAACTGTTGTGCTCTCAGCTGAGGGATTCCTAGGACCCATTAGCGGCTGCTTTTCTCTCCCCATCCCCGCTGGTTCTGCAACCCTTTGAACTCAGAGCTCTCTTTTCCTCTCTCCAGGCATTTTGCAGATGTCCCTCCCCTCCTCTAACGCAGAGACAACCTGTCTGGTAAAGCCTTGCAAATCCAGCCAGAACCATCTGGAAGAGTTTAACAGGCAGGCAGGAAGGCCAACCTGCAGTTGAGTTAGCAGGGATTTTGCCTGAGGCCCTCACATCAACTGTGCAACATAATCACTGCCCGATGCAAAAAACAGGCAGCTCTGGAGCTGGCAATGAAATCACCTCGTTGTGGATTGTCACTGGCTTGTCCTCATTTGCATCAGGATGTAAGGCTCCTGTGAAATTCAATCTCCTATAGTTCTGCATCAGAAGCTGGGGGGACACATGGAGCCCCTCCCCACCCCAGCAAGCTGTCCCAAACCCCCTGTCCCGGGCCCCAGCCAGGCGCTTTGTGCTGACCAGCGCCCCTGTGGTCTGAGCACCTGGAGGCAGTCCTATACCCTGTGCCTTTTAGGGTCTCTCCCAGGCCCCTGTGTAAAACCGTGAAAACTGGGGGCACCTGGGCGGCTCAGTTGGTTAAGTGACTGACTTTGGCTCAGGTCACGATCTCATGGTTCCTCAGTTTGAGCCCCACGTCGGGTTCTCTGCTTGTCAGCCCAGAGCCTGCTTCAGATCCTCTGTCCCACCACCCCTGCCCCATCCCCTTTTGCGTGCGCATGCGCCCGTGCTTGCTCTTGCTCTCAAAATAAATAAATAAACCATAACTGCCAACCCCATGGAGCCTTCATGAGAATAGTGACTTACTGTATCTATAGGCTTTTGGCACACAGTGAGTGTTATAAAATGGGTGGCTGTCCTGGTCACCATCATCCTCATCATCGGGGCTTGGTTTCCCACCTTTGCTTTTTTAAAAAAAAATCAAAACCGAGTACCCTATGTAATATTATTTATTTGCTACTTCATTTATTTTATTTTTTTTTTCAACGTTTATTTATTTTTGGGACAGAGAGAGACAGAGCATGAACGGGGGAGGGGCAGAGAGAGAGGGAGACACAGAATCGGAAGCAGGCTCCAGGCTCGGAGCCATCCGCCCAGAGCCTGACGCGGGGCTCGAACTCACGGACCGTGAGATCGTGACCTGGCTGAAGTCGGACGCTTAACCGACTGGGCCACCCAGGCGCCCCAGTTTACTACTTCATTTAAATGAACTTTAAATAACCTCACTTTTGAAACATAGCATCCTCCTAAGCAACAGTATCCTTGAAACCACAGGTTTGGTGGTTTCAGTTTTATTTTTAAAGGCACATTACAGCAAATGCGTGCTCGTTGAGGTGAGTATGCTCCCCCCGTGGCCCTCAGTCACTTCGTGTGCGGCCAGTGGTCTTCTGGCCTTGTGTGGAGGAGCAGTGCTATATGCAACAGCTGATGCCTAGCTTGGTTTTCTGATACGCGGAACAGGTGGGATGTGACGCTGATACTGCTTGCCAGCCTGTCGTCCTTCTGGGACATGTTGGTTGTGACCACGCTTTGTGGAGCGCAATTCACTAGCTAAGTAGAGGTCACCTAGAGGCCCTATCCCCGCTCCTTTTCACATTTGCAGAAGGCCTGTTGTCCTAAGCTTGCCCCACCCCCATCCCTCCTCTTGGAATTTGTTGGGCTGTCCTCCAGGGTATATGTGTCTTTTCACCTGTGTTTCCTCTTCTTAGGCTAGAACAGCTCCCCACCCCCGACCAAACCTATTTTCATCTTGTGTCTCCATTCTTATCCCTCCTTCTCATCTTGCCTCCACTGAGGGTGGCAGGTCTGGCTGCTATGCTAAGGGGACGGCAACCCCAGCCCAGGGAGTCCGCCCCAGGGTTCTGGAAGCAGAACTTCCAGGAATTTTCTCTTCGTTGGCATGGGCCCTCCTCTTGCTTGCTTGGCCACCTAACTCACAGGTCTGGAAACACCTTTTCTTTGGACCTTTCCAGCAGAGGCAGGTGTTTGAATTCTGCCTTTTCCTTCTGCATGATGACTCATTAGGCATTCCCTCAGACCTGGGCCTCTTCCCCTCTTTCCACATGGGCCAACAGGGTAAATCTCCATGAGAGGTCTCGGTGCCTTTAGCTCCGTGTAGAGAAGGCTGAGTCCCATGGGTGCTGTTCTGTGGACAGAGGAGAGGGTAGGAGTAACTTCTGGGCTGATGCCTGGGATGCTTTGCGTTTCTCTGACCTGCCCTGCCCGACCAATACCCAGGGCTTCATAAATGTCCACTTAGAAAGTTCCACCCTGCTTGTATGGTGAGGTCCCTGTGACTGGCTGGTCCCCTTCAGACACAGGAAAAGTAGTGGAAGTTGGGTACTAGCTTTAGAAAACTGATGACAATATGATTCCTTTTATTTTGTGACAGTTGGGGGAAAAATGCATATAAAACAAATCCAGAGCTTTTCCCTGAAGAGTGGAAGGGAAGAGCAGTTTTCACTTTTATAGTTTTATTCTTAGGCTATCTATATCATAGAGTCCAAAGAATGTACAAAACAGCCCTTTAAGTGTGAGTTGTATATTCTAAACTAGTCAAAGACAGGGAGGTTGGGGGTCAGAAGTAGCTCTTTTACTCCGGTGGAGTAATCCGTGGGCCCCCTCAGCCCTTGGTGCTTTGAGCGAGGCTGAGGTAGGCTGGGGAGTCCCTTCTATCTGACCCCTCTCCTTTCAGCACCCCTTCCTCAAATCCTGCTCCTTCTTACTTACCCCACTGCTCTCCCAGGTGCTGTCTGCATCCTCAGCATCTAACACGGGGCAGGCATTCGGCTGCCTTGGGTTCTGCTCTGCTTGGGCTGGGACCAGGGCAGAGGCTGGCAGCAGAAACAGGCCATGGGTTCTGTAAGGTAAGCTAAGCTTGCTCTTGGCCAAGCTGGCCTTATTGGTGTATCCCCTGTGTAGTGATGTGCTTCTGGAATCTCTGCTCTGTAGTTGGCCCCAGGACAAGGCAAGAGGGCGGGTGAGGTTTTGTCATGGTCTGAATGTTTGTGTCCCCCCACCCCAAATTCAGATGTTGAAATCCTTTAAAAAAATTTTTTTTTAATATTTATTTATTTTTGAGAGAGAGAGAGAGAGAGAGAGAGAGAGAGAGAGAGAGGCAGAGGGAGAGGGAGACACAGAATCTGAAGCAGGTTCCAGGCTCTGAGCTGTCAGCACAGAGCCCGTTGTGGAGCTCGAACCCAGGAACCGTGAGATCATGACCTGAGCCAAAGTTGGACATGTAACTGACTGAGTCACCCAGGCACCCCTTTTTTTCTTTTTTTTTTTCTTTTTCTTTTTAAATTCACATGTTGAAACCCTAACCCCCAAAGGGTATGTACTGGTAGGCACCTGATTAGAGCTTTGGCACCCGATTAGATCCTGAGGGTGGAGCCTTCATGAATGGGAGTAGCACTCTCATAGGAGAGATCCCTCACCCCTTCTACCATGTATGGATCACCAGACCATGTTAGCACCCTGCTCTTGGATTTCGAGCCTCCGGAATGTGAGTAATAAATTTCTACAGCTTATAAGCCATCCGGTCTGTGGTATTTTGTTATAGCAGCTTGAATGGACTAAGGGTTAGAGGGACATAAAACCCATTCTGCCCTGCACACATATTTAATTACTTGACCAGAACACTAAATTTTATTTTCCCATGGCATCTATTTAATTGCACTGGCAATTGTTATCTCTTAATAAGTGGGTTCATAAATAGTGGATCCACCTTATGGAATTCTGGGGAAAAGAGCTTCCAGAACAGTGCTATGGCATACTTCCCACAAAATTAAACAAGTTGAAGATGTCTGTGAGCGTCAACCCTCATTATGACAGCTGCATCTGGTGGGATAGTTAGTAGGTGAATGCGAGGACATTCATAACAGAGATGATAACCACAATAAAATAATAGCTCTTATAATCAAAGTACAGCCAAAGTGCTGGGCCCCATGTTGGATAGTGAGGACTCATCCATAAACAAGATGTGAACTCTGTCCTCAGGGGCTCTGAGCCATTTTGACTCAGAAGTTTGAAATGACCCTTCATCTCTACTCTTCTCTGTCCACCAGCCCAAACTGACAGCCGTCGACATGCCGTCAGGTAGATTCTGGTATGACTGAGGGTCGGGCAGCCTCACCTTTTATTCCTTCACGATGTTCTGTTCTCAGATCTTGTGCACATGGTGTACGTCTGCGTGTCTTTTTACGTTTTCATCCACACCAGTTTTGGTGGGTTTTTTTTTTTTTTTTTTGGCTTCTTAGCTAAATTCCCAAAGATGAGAAGGATGCGTGTTTATTCATGGAAATCACATTGTGCGAGGATTTGCTCAGCCGAACACCTGGCTCAGATTTTGACAATGATGATGTTGATGTTGACAAAAGCCTGATAATTCAATAACTGTGTAATGCATCCTATTTTTAAAAGAAAGCTTGGCTAGAGCCTCACTAAAACCGCAGACAATTCAGAAGAGGGTTCTCTTAAGAAAATGGCAGAAGCAAAGAATTCGCAAGCCCACCAGGTGAGGAAACAGCACTCCTCAGGCAGTTTTGTCTGCCTTTGGCACTGTCCAGGTTCCCCCCCCACAGAATGGCACAATGTCCCTGTGGACCTCAGTCCATCTGCTTCTGTCTGCCAGGGCCCAGGGCCCATCAGTCCCTAAATGCTACCCTTCCTGCCTCCTGGGCAGGCTTGGGCCTCCTCTGTGAGTCATGCTCACAGCAGTGGTGACCCACGCAGCTTCTCAGTGTGTGTCAGCACAACCTTCGTTATCAGCCTCGGTGTTCATCCAGTAGTTTCAGGATGAAACTGTAAGATACGATCCTACGCCTAATCAGAAGCTGTCCTGCAAAACCATAGTGTGGTTGAGGATGAGAGTTACTTCCAAAGCTAAAAGTAAAGCCAGACAAATACAATCCTGAGATATTCTGTTGTTCAAGCTGGATGCGTTGACATCAGCCTGCCAGAGGCCATAGTGACACCCCGGAAGTGCCAGGTGGAGGCTTCCTTGACTCCTTGTGTCCAGGGCTGATATTCAGCTGGTGTGCAGGATACACAAGTCTTTCCCACGGGCTTCCATGTGCCCTCTCATCTCTGGAGGCTCCCAGGGAAGAAGCTAGAATGGCTCCCCCTTGGACAGAACGGGCGGCAGCCACACCGCATATTTAGAGATGGAAGTCTCTAGATCCATTTTTCATCACGAGACTTTCAGTGGCTCCACAACAACCTCTTAAGTTTGCCTTGTCACGTCTCTGTCTCTGGCCTGACACTCCAGTTGAACAGTGTAAGGAAAAGTGCTCTGTCAGCCCCTGTGTTTCTGCGCACCTGAAAGGTGTGCCCTCCTTGGCCAGGGAATTGGCTCATGGGAGCTGGGACTGGCTAGTGCAATATCTGGCACTTTCTCTGTAGATGTTGCAAATATAAGGCAAGGACCTTGAAACCAAAATTCTAGAAGGTATCAAGAAGAGACAAGTGTGGAAAAAAGAGAAAAGACAAGTGACCAAGACTGATGCATAAATACAGAATTGGCAAGAAGATGCTGGTTTCCCAGAGGAGATGGTTATTGCACTGATTCTTACCCCAAGTTGAAGGCCCTCTACTGGATTGGGAGGACATCTGGGGTGTGTCCAATAACCTGGGTATCTTCTTTTCTCTTTGCTGGGCTTCAGCTTGAGAAACAGAGAAGAGGAAGGATGGTTGGTGCATAGGGCATGTGTGTGAGAGAGAAAGATGTGGATGTGAAAGGAAGGATCTCTCCAACTAACATCTGAGATTTGCCACCCACTGGAAAGACATTAGTGAGGCACTACCCTAGGCCACCTAATGCGGGGTCCTACACATCTGTGGGACAATTTCCATCTCACAGCTTCTTACCCACACATGTATTTTGTATTCTGAGCCAAGGAAGGGAAGGAGGTGGATGGACCTGGTGGGCCTGCAGGTGATCTGGACCAACAATCAGAAAGAGCTTGAGTTTGGTACTATGGCTCAGACACCAGCAGTCTAGTCTGTCTTTCATCTGCTCCCTCTTGGATCCCCTGGACACGCTGGAAATAATCTCTGACAGTTTCCGGGTGGCTTTGCTGGCTGAAGTAGCTGAGAGAACGGAAGTTGGGAGAGCAAGAACCAGGCCACAGCAGACTGTCGGCCACAACGAGCCACAGTGTAGATTCTGCCCTCAGTGCAATTCAAGTTATCAGTTATCACTAACTCTTCCCTGTGGATTACCTGCTGACTGGCCTGCAACTTCACCAAACTGGTAGGAGCAGATGTTCTCATGTGATGAGAGCCTCACAGAGCAGTGTTTGAACTGAGAGGATCACTGGGTATTGGGGCCAGAACTCCTTCATTTACAGATAAGGAAACTGAGCCCCCGGGAGGAAAATATTAGTTAATTGGTTTACATTTCTGTTTCCACAGATTATGAGGTTCTCTAGGGTCAAGACTATGTTTTTGAAGCCTCAAAGCCTAGCAGAGGGCTTGGTCGTTAGAGAATGCTCAGTAAATGTTTGTGAAAACGAGAAAGGGAGGGAAGAAGGGAGGAAGGAAAGAGGACTTGTTCGAGGTCACACAGGTAGAAGGGGCAGAGCTCAGCCTCCCTATAGGCGTCTCCCTTGAGGCATGCTAGCCACTGGGAGAGCCGCTCATCCCCCTCTCAGCACTGCCCTCTCAAATTGGTGCCCTCAGCAGGTCAGGCTGGCTCTCAATTGCCCACATAGTGTCTCTGATACCAGACCCCACGGCATCCACTCTTCCACAGCAGGGCCCAGGCAGAGTCCCCTGGTCTGTGATGTGAACGACATCAGAAGACCAAGCCTGCTTCCTGCCAACTCCCTTGCTAGGACTATGCCTGGGGCATCAACTTAGGCTAATGTCTGTGGCAGTGCAGGACTCGGGGCTGGAGCCTGAGAGCCAAGAGTGAGGTGCCTGGGGCGCCCCCAGGACACAGGCAGGATGAGCCTAGCAAGGCATCTATGCCAAGATATTCTGGAATTCCAGAATTCTGGAAAAATCTAATGAGGCAGGATCTCAGTTTCTGAGGTCCCAAGAGCAGAAGGGACCTTGCTCAAGCTCACCCACTCTCAGGGGCAGAGACGAATTAGAGGCAGGGTTGGTCTCTTCAGAGGAGGAAGAGGTAGGCTCAGAATGGAGAGGAAGAGAGGGAGCCGGAGCAACAGAGCAAGTCCCTGAGGAAATGCAGTACAGAGGCAGATTCTGTTAATAGGGCAGCAGCAGCCTCACCTAAGGCTGGGGAAGGGGAGTGGGCGTAGGGAGTGGGAAGATACCAAGAGAGGGAGCTGAGCCAGTCTGGGTTGTCTGTGTGGTCTCAGTCTTGCTCCACTTTCTGCCTGCCCTGGAATCTACCTCGTCTCTGTCTTTGCACTGCCCCCACTTTGGGGGTGGAGAGGGCCCAGAGTTGGGAGTGACTCTCTTCTAAGCCACCCTCAACCTCAGGACCATGTTAGTGGTGTCACCTTCTGCACTGTCCAGTGAGCCCAAGCATTGCACGTTGGGATGGGGGTCTTGGGTAAAATCACTGAAGCCGGGAGGGCAGGTGGGCAGGAAAGTTGTTGGGGCAGCTTCGAGATCACATGGAGGCCGGTGTTTTCCAAGCATTTTTTTAAGCAGTAGAATCCTTCACCAAAAGAAATGTTACCAAGAATGTACCAACCTGCTCAAAGCAGAGCTGCTGTGTCCTCTCAGCTTTCCTCTTATCCCAGGGTTAGTCCCCAGAAAATGAGTGGAGCTTCACAGCTGGACTAGTTCAACCTCCTTATCAGATGAGTAGGGAAACTGAGGCACAGAGAGCAAAAGGGACACACTCATTTGCTATGAGGAGCAGAGGCAGATAAGAATTGAGGTCTGTCTCCTCTCCCCAGCATGGGCTTCTGCTAGTAGAACTGACATCCGCCAGGTTGTCCACCAGACTGGAGAGATCTTCAGCCAGGCTAAGGAATGTGGGTTCCACAAGATGGGGAGCCATCGAATGCATTTAGGCAATGGCTTTCTTTGTGGCATTCTAGTTTGACAGCCCAGCGAGGATTGTGATCTCCCGATGTCTCCATCCCTTGATCGAGAAGGCCAGCATATCTGAGAAATATCTGAGAAATAGCTCCAACAACTCAGGGTCAAAGAAACTTGGGGATGGTGGTTTTGGCTAAAGAAAGATAGATGGCATTTTGGTTAAGTTTTGGTAAATAGATGAATTGTCAATGAATAGGTTCAATGGAAGAATCAGTGCTTCCTTAAACTGCAGGGGAAATTGTGCCCATTCATTCGTTGGCCTAGTAATATGGCTTTAATTAACTCAACAATAATTTTATTATTTTTAATGCTTATTTTTGAGAGAGAGAGAGAGAGAGAGCACGCGCGCGCGCGCATGAGCGGGGGAGGGGCAGAGAGAGAGAGACAGAGACAGAGACAGAATCTGAAGCAGGCTCCAGGCTCTGAGCTGTCAGCGCAGAGCCCCTTGCAGGGCTCGAACTCATGAACCACAAGATCATGACCTGAGCTGAACTCGGACGCTTAACTGACTGAGCCACCCAGGTGCCCCTCAACAATAATTTTAAAAGCCCCATCTTGAGCTCACAAGTAATGCAGAGAACTAATAAATATCTTCCGAAGCCAGAAAAGATCTTTTGCTTCTGTCTTCCCTGCGGGCTTGTCTTGGCCATGCCTCCTTGTGATAGGCCTCCACCAGATTTTAGGACAAGTCTTAGTTTCCGTTACCTCGTGGCCAAGGGACCTGGAGTGAAGTGAAGCATCTAAACTGGGCAGCACATGCATTTCTTCTGATCCTTTTTATTTTTTACTGCTTCTTTTTCTTCTTCTTCTTCTTCTTCTTCTTCTTCTTCTTCTTCTTCTTCTTCTTCTTCTTCTTCCTCTTCCTCTTCCTCCTCCTCCTCCTCCTCCTCTTCTTCTTCTTCTTCTTCTTCTTCTCCTTCTTCTCCTTCTCCCCCTTCTCCTCCTCCTCCTCCTCCTCCTTCTCCTCCCCCTCCCCCTCCTCCTCTTCTTCTTCTTCTTCTTCTTCTCCTTCTTCTCCTTCTCCCCCTTCTCCTCCTCCTCCTCCTCCTCCTTCTCCTCCCCCTCCCCCTCCTCCTCTTCTTCTTCTTCTTCTTCTTCTCCTTCTTCTCCTTCTTCTCCTTCTCCCCCTTCTCCTCCTCCTCCTCCTTCTCCTCCTCCTTCTCCTCCCCCTCCCCCTCCTCCTCCTCCTCCTCTTCTTCTTCTTCTTCTTCTTCTTCTCCTTCTTCTCCTTCTCCCCCTTCTCCTCCTCCTCCTCCTTCTCCTCCTCCTCCTCCTTCTCCTCCTCCTCCTCCTTCTCCTCCTCCTCCTCCTTCTCCTCCTCCTCCTCCTCCTCCTCCTCCTCCTCCTCCTCCTCCTTCTTCTTTTTTATATGACCAAGCTGAGAAATGCTTGTCAGAGAAAAATCACTCACTTCCTGAGGTCTTAGAGACAAACCACCCCTCCACAGTCACCCAGGAGAACTGCTCTCTCAAGTCCTGAACTCTGTCCCCACCCCATACATTATATGCTACATGCACAGAGTACTTTACAGTTTATAAAGAGCTTTTAAGTGTGTTCTCTAATTTGAGCCTCACAAAAGTGCCTGAGGCAGACCAGGCAGGTTATTGTCTTGATTTTAGAGATGGTGAAAGCAAAGGTCAGAGAAGCAAGGACACTTGCTCAGGATGGTGTCACTAGTGAGCATTTATTCAACAAATATTCATTGTTTTATTTATACTTGTTTATGAATGATATTTGTTATTACAGCATGGGGCCAGATCTGCTGACTTGCTTCTCAGGACTCTTTCAGCTGCACCAGGCTCTTTCTCCTAAGGATATAAATAAAAATGGATTTTCCACTGGAAACAGGTCAAATGACTTAATACAGCCATAGACAATTCAGAGGGACCTGGTAAATCCTAAATGAGTCATGCTTCATTTGATTAACAAACAGCCGAAAGAAATAGAATTCTACAGTTGGAGGGAACTGATTATTGAGACCAGTGACTTTGAAACAGTTTTAAAGCACAAAACCCATTCTTAAAATCTTACCTTGCAGCTCAATGTGGAAGCCTATCAATACAACATCTTTATAGAGCTTGAGGCCTCACTTAATATCTTTGGAAACCCTCTTAATTTATATAGATGAGAAAGCAGGCCCAGGGAGAGGCCCCTTGGGGAATCAGTGCTGGCTAGGGCTGGAACCCCAAGCCAGTGGTATTCCCACTGAAGGTTCCCCATGAGGAATGAGCTGATCATCTCAACTCACTTTTTGATCATGTCCCCCAGTGTTCCCCATATTACTAACATATCCAGTCCTTTCTAGTCTCCTTTTCCTCCAGCTGTACCTTCTTTTCAGAATGCATTTCCACTGTTTAACTTGCATTTTTTCCCCTCCAGACAAAGGTCAAAGGGACCTCCCCTCCCCTTTGAAGTTTCCTCAAGGATCACAGCAAGAGAGATTCAGTCTTCCTTCTGACTCCCTCTAGAACCATTGGTGACAATCTTGGGATGTTCTGCTTTGTCTTAGAGCCATTTGGGACTTAATCCCACTTCTGAGGTATCATCCTTCTTGAGGACGAGGGCCTCTTTCCACAACCTAACAGTGTCTTCCAGCTCTAAAATACCACGAAGCTGTGATCTCAAAAGATATTACTCCAAAATAGAAACTTTTTTTTTTTAATTTTTTTTTTCAACGTTTATTTATTTTTGGGACAGAGAGAGACAGAGCATGAACAGGGGAGGGGCAGAGAGACAGGGAGACACAGAATCGGAAACAGGCTCCAGGCTCTGAGCCATCAGCCCAGAGCCCGACATGGGGCTCGAACTCCCGGACCGCGAGATCGTGACCTGGCTGAAGTCGGACGCTTAACTGACTGCGCCACCCAGGCGCCCCGAAACTTTTTTTTTTAAATAGAATTGATGGGCAGAATCAGTCTTATTTCTGAATACCCAAGTCCTGGCTGGTTAGATTCTGTTAAAGCTCGGGGCGCCTGGGTGGCGCAGTCGGTTAAGCGTCCGACTTCAGCCAGGTCACGATCTCGCGGTCCGTGAGTTTGAGCCCCACGTCGGGCTCTGGGCTGATGGCTCAGAGCCTGGAGCCTGTTTCCGATTCTGTGTCTCCCTCTCTCTCTGCCCCTCCCCCGTTCATGCTCTGTCTCTCTCTGTCCCAAAAATAAGTAAACGTTGAAAAAAAAAAAAATTTAAAGCTAAACAAGGTTCCTCACATCTTGGCTTCTTCCTCATTCTCGAGCCCTTATCACACAGCTTCACATGAACAAACACTATCTGACCAACCTTGATCAGGGCCTGAACACACTGGCTGCCTTCAGGGACACTGGCCAAGGAGTCTGACTGGCCGTGGCCCTGCCTTTTCCGGGCATGCCGTGTCCTCCCTCAGAGCTTCTGCCCCTTCAGCTATTACGCATGCCCCTCCTCTGTGAAGGGCTGAAGACAAGTTATATGTAGAGGCATTATAAACTGCAGGCTGCCTTGGTGGCTAGCTTGTTGAAATCAGTGAGAAAGAATTTAAACTCAGTTTCTAAGATTTTCAAAAATGGTGTAATACCCAATAACTGGTTTATGTGAACGTTTTTCTAGTGAGTCATTTGGCATTATATAGGCACAGACTCCCTCTCACTTGCAGGTGTAGGCCCCGGCTCTTGCATTTGCTGCTCTGGAAAGCGTATCACTGTACTCTCCTGAGTCCAGCTGAAAATATTCATTCATTTGCAAAAATGGTTTTTGAGCATCTACTGCGCCAGGCTGTTACGGGTTGAATTGTTCCCCCTATGCTGACGTCTTAGCCCCTGTTATCTGGGAGTGTGAACTTATTTGAAAATAGAGTCTTTGCAAACATAGTCAAGTTAAGATGAGGTCACACTGGATTCAGGCAAGCCCTACTCCAATATGACTGGTGTCCTTATAAGAAGAAAAGAAGAGACCCAGACCCAGACACAGAGAGAAGGGTACTTGCTGTGTGACGGTGGAGGTGGAACTTGGAGCGCTGGTGCCATAGCCAAGGAAGGCCCAGGGCCACTGGAAGCTGGCAGAGGCAAGGAGGGATCCTCTCCTAGAGGCTTTGGATGGGCATGACCCTGTAAGACCTTGATACTGGATTTTGGATGTCCAGCCTCCAGAACTGGGAGAATACATTTCTGGGGTTTCGTTTGTTTGTTTTTTCTCCCTTCTTCTCTTCCCCTCCCCTCCTCCTCCTCCTCCTCCTCCTCCTTCTTCTTCTTCTTCTTTTGAGAGAGAAGTGGGGTGGGGAGAAGCTGACGGGGAAAGTGGGGTGGGGGGAGAGAATCTTAAGCAGGCTGCACGCCCAGCAGAGAACCTGACACAGGGCTCAATCTCACAACCCTGGGATCATGACCTGAGCTTAAATCAAGAATTGGTCGCTTAACCGATTGAGCCACCCAGGCGCCCCCAAATTTTTGTTGTT
Source organism: Puma concolor (assembly GCF_028749965.1). Classification (NCBI taxonomy): domain Eukaryota; kingdom Metazoa; phylum Chordata; class Mammalia; order Carnivora; family Felidae; genus Puma; species Puma concolor. The sequence continues at coordinate 86,751,976 of NC_141675.1, forward strand.
TTAAGCCACTTACTTTGTGGTACTTTGTTATGGCAGCCCTAGGAAACTGATGCATTGGCATACTGGGGATCTGGCGGAGAATAAGACAGATAGCCTGCTCTCATAGAACTTACATTCTAATGAAGGAGGCATGACCATAAACATGGATGAATAAATATGAAAATGGCAGGTTCAGGTACTGAAGGGATTAAACAGGGTCACAAGATATTTCAGTTCTTTCTTTTAAAAAAATTTTTTTTAACGTTTATTCATTTTTGAGACAGAGCATGAGTGGGGAAGAGAGAGAGACACACAGAATTTGAAGCAGGCTCCAGGCTCCAAGCGGTCAGCACAGAGCCTGATGCGGAGCTTGAACTCACGAACCGTGAGATCATGACCTGAGCTGAAGTCGGACGCTCAACCGACTGAGCCACCCAGGCACCCCATGAGATATTTAAGTTCTTTCTTGAAAGAAGAGAAGCCCATGGAGGGGGAGGTGGTTGGACCCGGATCATATAGGGACTTGGGATGGGAAAAGTGATTGACATGGAGCTGGGGTGGCTGTAGACAGACTTAACTGGGGTGTTTAAATGGATGGGTGGCTTGGAAAAGAATGGTGGTGATGGAGATAAGCAAAATGAGCAGATTCAACATATCTTGTGAATGGTAGAACCAAAGGATCTTGCTGGTGGATTGGCTATGGAGTTGTGAGAGAGAGAGGAATAGAGGATGAACCTAGGTTTTTGGTTTAAGCCAAAACATTTATTTTTGGGTGGATGGTGAGGTCATTTATTGAAATGGAGAAGATTAGGGAAGGCACGTGTCGGACGTGAGAGGGAGCGAATCCAGGGCTCTGTTGACTTTGAGATGCTTGTTAAACATCTTTGTGGAGATACAGGCATGTGTGTTCAGTGGCAAAAGGACCCCCAATCCATGGTCTTTCTCCTCGTCTGGTGAAAAGAGATCGTTCCAAATCCCAAGGTCTCTAGAGACACTGGAGAGGGTTTCTTCCTATTGGAAGCATTTTCTTTCTCCAGCGTTACAGCTGGGCATACGTACCCTGGAGGCTCTGAATAACCACATCTGCTAGGAAACTTGCTAAGTAGCACAGAAGTTTTCAAACTACTTCACAAAGTATATTGTACTTCAAAAGCTTCCTGCAGCGTCTTCCGAGCTGTGTCTAGCTTCATCAGCAGAGTTAGGTCTCTTGGGACTTCTAGGATTAAACTGGATGGAGGGGTGGGGAGAAGCTGCAGGTGACCCTGGACAGAATTCCCGGGACTCCAGGCTCCAAGCTGCTTGGCTAATTAAGAAAGCAGAAGAAACCTTTTGCTTTGCACAGACCCACTTCCTGCACAAAGAGCTTGTGGGGGCGGGGGGGGGGGGGGCGGTTAGTGGGGAGAAAAGCCCAAAATGCCTGCACTCTGGGCAGGCCAAGCCTCACGGAAGGGTGCTGACTCAGAAATAGCAGCTGCTTGCCCTGGGAGCCGGCAGTTGTTGGCACAATCAAAGATCAATTAAAACACGCCATTCTGGTTTGCGCCCCCACACCAATCCCTCCAGGGCACTTGCTCTCTCTTTCAGCTTCCTCCAAAGACTTCTCTGCTGCCTAATTAACTTGGAGCCCAGTGGCCTGAGAAGGAGGCAGGCTGCACAGGAGGGAGGAGCACTGCGCCAGGAGCCTAAGACCCAGGGCTCGTCCTGGCTCCCCCAGGATTCTTCCTGGGGCTGTCAGTGAGTCACTGAACTCCCCGGGCCTGCGGGCCCCCAACTCTGAAACAGATAACTCCGGTCCACCTTGTGTCCTGTGCATCCAGGACTCATCCTGAGAGTGAAGAGGGAAAGCACGGCCAGACTCTGTAAAACCGTAAGCTCCTTTCCAAGTTTAATGGTTTCTCGGATATAGAGCATAAATAGTGGGACAATGCATATATTTTTACCCCATCTTAGAAGTAATCCTAGAAGAAAATAAGAAATCCTCCTTCTCCTGTTGCAAAGTAGTTTAGGGGGGCAGAAATTAGCAGTCCTGAAACTCCTAAGGTTTCTTGCAGCTGATATGACCTTTCCCTGGCCCCAGGGACCCACAGAGGGGGCCAGAGAGTGGCTGCAAGAGAGGGTTCCTGGATCTTCTAAGGGAGGGTTGCCAGATGGAGCAAATAAAAATATGCGACGTCCAGTTAAATTTGAATTTCAGATAAACAGCAAATAATTTCTGGTATAAGTATGTTCCAAATATTGCATGGGATATACTTAAATACTAAAATATTTTTCATTGCTTATCTGAAATTGAAATTTTACTAGGTGTTCTGTCTTTTACTGGGCAAGTCTACAGGATGCCTGGGCATCAAACAGAGGATTCAGCAGGCCTAGGAAGCTACTGGGATCACGAACATGCCTCACTCATGCCTCTAGGAGAGAGTCTGCCTTCAGGGTCAGGGCTCCTTACCCTTAAGCAATTTGGATTAAGGAAATGGTCTGTCTTTAACTCAATCCATCTGTTTGAGGGCTCCCTGTGTGCAAAAGGACATTGTCTAAATATGCAAGGCTTGTAGATCTAGTCACCAGGAACTCAAAGCTCAGAGATGTTAAAGGGAGAATGGGAGACCAGGCTCAACGGAGAAACCAAGTAACAGGTTAGGAGGCTGTTAGCTGGGAAGGAGGACCAAGGAGAAGGCAAGGTAGGAGCCCCTCCCCATCCCCCAGGACAGCCACTTTCCCCACTGACTGGACATTGGGGCCCATGTTTGTCATATCTTTAGGCAACTCTTCCTTGCAAGGTCCACGCACTGGAGTCGGTAATGGGCTTTGGACACAAGCTCTTCTGTGAGGTGAGGGGAAGGAGAGAGAGAGAGCATTACCTCAGGCAAATGTCTCACCTGAGAACAGCAAATTTGAGATTCTCAGCTGTGGCTTGTCATTAGCAACACCAGAAGTGCACACAAAGGAAAAAACAAAGAAAACTGGCCATTGACCTTGCCATATCCCAGACTCAGAGGACAATTGTCTGGGCCCAGAATCTCCTTCCTTCCCTTTCTTCCTGCTCTTCCTTATTATTTCTTGACCAACCACCACACAGAGGTCCCTTAGCTGACTCACAGGAGAATCAGCCAGAGTCCCACAAATAGGATGCTTAAAATCAGAGGTAAGAAACTTAAGAAGGGAAAAAAATTGAGGACTGAGAAATCATGCCCCACTGAGGAATCCAGGAAGGCTCCCTGGAGGAACTAGCATTTTGTTCCGAGTCCTGAAGTACACCTGGGATTTAGCATGTAAAAATAGGGGAGAAAAGGGGCACACCTGGACAGAGGAAAGAGGGTGAGGCAAAGTACAGAAGGGGAGAAGCCCAGAGCACACGAAGAAAGTGATGGTCAGGATGATTTCAGACCATTCTGAGGTTGGTTTCAGGATTCAAACCAGGGACTCAAGGGAATGCGAAGTTTGCATCATCCTGGGATGCTCAGAGAAACATTCTGACCCACTTGTTTACCTGTTTCTCTTTCCCCTCTCTTGAACACATCTTTTTCTGTTGGAGGCTCATTTATAACTTCGGCAACCTCCTTCAGAGGGAGCAGGTGTTTCTCTGGGATAAAACACCTTGGGAAGCAGAATGTACAAGAGGGGAAAAAAAGCATGTCACAGCATAGCCAGGCAGAGAGAAGCCTGGGTCAAGACAAGGGCAGAGGGAGGAGGACGCCAATTGGTGTGAGGTGACAAGGCAGCAAAAGAGAGTAATTCCCTTCTCATCCCCGGCTTCTGAAAATACGGATTGACATTACCCTCCTTCAGCCCCACTATGCAAGATTCTATCATTAGAATGCCTTTCTTTGAGTCTTGACACCTCCTCCTTCGAGATGTCCCTTTTAAAATGCTCACATCCTTAGAAAGGACTGTGTACCTTAGCTTCCTCAGAATGCACAGCCTGGGGTAATTGCATAAGTATATCGGCTTTGTTAGGGGGTGCATCCCAAAGAGCAAAGTAAGGAAAAGGGGTGTGAGGATGAGGGAGAGCCAATAGAAAGGCATGTTCCAAGTGGCCCCAACTTGTTGCAAATTACAACTGCTCATTTTGTGAGACCATCTTCTGAGAGGTCACATGACAACCACATACAACATTCCTTCTCAGTCTGGAGGAGAAACTTTCTCCTAATGGAGACATTTGGCCCACGGGGCATGTATTCCTCCACTCCTCTCCTCCCTATCGTACATGCGTGAACATCAGGCATCGTATGTGTCAGGATCAACAGGGAAGCCCCGTGAGTAGTGGCAAATGGAATGGCGTTGAGCGGAGGCACTGAGGGGTCAGGCCCAGGTGAACGTTGTTGGGGCCCACACAGAACTGGTCACTGCAGTGAAGACTGGGGCTGAAACGCATGGCCTTCGGAGAGGCTGAAGCATTTCTGGGGATGCCTAAGAAGTATCTGGTTCAGGGACAGTCCTGCACCTTATTATTGAGCAGCGCCCACCTAGGTTTCCAGTTACCTTTTTAGCAGATTCCTGCTGGCAGGGGCAGACTGCTGAGAGCAGGAGCCAGACACAGACTGGACCTGGCTGCTGGGGGGAGGTGCTGGGGGCAGGATGGGCAGCAGGCAAGCTCTGACCCAGGTTGGGGTGTGGCTGGGATGCGAATTACCCTGAGAACCCAGTTTGGGCTGCTGGCCTATGACTGGGAGGCCCCCAGAGGGCCTCTGCAAACAAATACAACTTCTGAAACAAAGACGAAGCATTAAAGAGACTCCTGAGGCCCCGACATTATTAATGGCCTATTCTAGGGAGGGAAATCAATAGCTGTTTAGAAAGGCTTTGGGGGAAGAAACTAGTTCTGATGAAGAAAAAGGCAAAGCGAATACCTGCTTTCCATGAGGATGACAGGGTGCGTTAGGATTTCCCCCAGATTGACAACGTTTCTATAAACTTTTGACTGACACCTGCCAGGAAGGAGGGTCTGTGTGTGTGAGTAGCAATTAATGACTAGATTGATTTCTTAATCTGATTTTCCTTTACCTATTCAGAGATTCCAATTCCAAAAGAGAAAATACATAGTTTCTAAAATACATTAGGACCTTCTTTCCCAAAGCACGCAGGAAATGCAAAAGGCTTTTAAAGCTCTGGAGGACACATTTGAAATGCTGTGTGCTTTCCGTTTGGCAGTGAAAGTGAAAACAAGCCCAGATTCCATTTGAACGGTATGGTGTTTATCTAATACTTTTCCCTAGGAGCTCCAAGGGAAATAGGTGGTCAGCATTATTAGCGCAGTTTGGCAGCTAGAGAAGCAAAGCATGTGATGAGGGAACGGTTTGTGCAAGAGAAAAGTGACGGCATTAGGCATGCCTGTTCTCCACTTTCTGTCTTCTCCATTAGTTGCTGTTTCAGACTAGAAGTTATTGTAAAGACCCTTGATTAAGCACCTCATAAAGTATGGGAAAGATCACGGGGCAGGGAGTGCGATGCATTTCTTCGTGGTCTGAAACTTTGTTCGCCTCCTGTGTGCCTCTATGCTGCTCTCTGGCAGACAGGCCGGTTCTCCACTAACCCGGTGAGGGCTCTCCTCGGCCTCCCCATGCCTTCATCCAGAATCAGGATGCTGGCATTCACCCCGGTGACCTAGTGTGGCTTGTATCATGACCTCATGATACTTGAGTTCAATTCCCCTGGTAAGGGCCTGCAATGTGCTATCCTGAGCAGGGCACCGAGTGGCCACATGAGGGCTGCACTTGGCAGAGGCAGAAAAGAGAACCATTTGGTGCTGACTCCAGTGACCGTGGCCTCTGAGGTATGGTAGGGCTGCGAGGGAAGCAGGCATTCGCTACCAGAGGCCTGGGCACAGGGAAAGGCAATACGGTGGACTGTTGTCCCAGCTTTGGTTCAAACCGCAGCCCTGTCGTAGTTGTTGTCGTGTTGGTCTTGGGGAGGTGAGTCATTTAACCTCCCTTGGGCTTCCTTATCTGTAAAATAAAGCTAGTGATCTCTACCTCAGAGCGAGAGGGTTACATTGTATAGTAATATTCCCACATATTCCCACCACGAGGGAGACATTCAATAATTCTGGTCATTGTTATGCCTGGTTTAGTTCTGAGCATTTCCAGGTGATCCTGTTTCCTTAGACTGGAAGCTGTGCTTCCCTGGTTCCCTTTGTCACTCCTGTTTAGGCTTGTATCTCTTAGGGAGGTCCGCAGGTGGAAAATTACAGGCATTCTGGAGCACGCCTCACATCACATGCACTGTTCCCACAGGAAAATCAGGAAGCTTCCAGACTGTAGGGCCCAGGTCCCCCATCTGCAGGGTGGGGTGGGGTGGTGTTTGAACACACTTGTTTTTCTCTGCAGGTTTCTTTGGAAATCTGAAAGGGCAGAGCCTGTTGCTAATGAGACAGTGTTTTCCATCTCTGTCTACTCCATCAGATGTGGTGTGTTAGGTTGGGGTAGGGGAAGGGGATCAGATCTCCAGGGACTCAGGATCTGCTCCCAGATTTCCTAAGTGGCCAGGAGCAATTCCTTAAGGGTAAAACAACAACAACAACAACAAAAATGGTCAGGGGGAAAAAACCCGACATGGTTCACCGAATCCCTCCCTCCTTCTGCCATTCCCCCCCTCTGCTCCAGCAGCTGCTGTTCAGATGCCAGTACGACTGACCTTGACGCTGACAGACAAGCCCACCTCCTCTCCCACAACCCCTTTCCATGGGACTGCCTTCATTACGCTATCTGTGCCCTTGCAAGGGCCACACACAGCCCTGTGAGTGGGCAAAACACATATCACAGACGTGTACAATTTGTGCAGGAGGAGGTTGTGAGTATCTTGGTCTTGCGCTGGTGTTGTGGAGGTTATCTATGGGCTTTTTTATTTTGGCAGAGGTTACATGAGGCTGAACCATGTCCTGTCCCCCTGCCCCCCTCACATTCATATGTTGAAGTCCTAACTCCGGTACCTCAGAATGTGACTGTATTTGGAAGTAAGACCTTTAAAGAGGTCATTGAGGGAAAATGAGGTCATATGAATGCGCCCTAATCCCATATGACTGGTGTCCGCATAAGAAGAGGAAATTTAGACACAACGGGTACAGAAGAAAGACACAGGGAGAGGATGGCTATCCACAAGCCAAGGAAATAGGACTCAGTAGTAACCAGCCGTGGCGACACCTCAATTGTAGACTTGTAGCCTCCAGGACTGTGAGAAGATTAATTTCTGTTTTTTAAGCCACCCAGTCCATGGTTCTTGGTTAGGGTAGCCCTAGCAAGCTGCTACACTTGCCATTCATGTGCAGTTATTTTTGCGGTCTGTTGTTTTCAATTTTTTTTTCAATGTTCATTTAATTTTCAGAGACAGAGAATGAGTGGGGGAGGGGCAGAGAGAGAGGGAGACACAGAATCCAAAGCAGGCTCCAGGCTCGGGGCTGTCAGCACAGAGCCAGACGCGGGACTCGAACCCACGAACCATGAGATCGTGACATGAGCCGAAATCAGTCGCTGAACTAACTGAGCCACCCAGGCGTCCCTGGTCCGTTGTTTTTAATAGGCAATCTCTCTTTTCCTTGAGTTTGAGGGATATGTTTGAAGGGAGCTTGTTTTATTGATGAGTAAGGTGTATTAGAAACCACCTCATGAAGCTCTTGGCAGATTCAGAGAAGGACAGAATGCAAGCCTGTGCTTGCCAGTGTTGGTCCAGTCGTGCTGCAGACCCTAGGCTATAGAGATAATCAGAGAAGATGGATCTCTTTGTACTGGCACGAAAGGTTGTGAGTTTATGAGATTTGTCCTGCCAGGAAGAATGAACAATTATGAGAGCAAGTTCTTCATCTTAAAAATTGATTTATAAGCATCATTAGAGAACTCGATATTTGTTTCACTTAAAACGCTTTTTTTAAAATTTATTTAACAAGAAATATGTTTCTGCCAGTTGTAATTCTAGTTAACCTAATACAGTGTGTTCTGGGATTCAGTTTTTCCTTCAATTGTTGATAATTTGATAAACCTTTATTACATCTGTAGTTTTTTCTGGGGCCAGAAGATTCCAGAATTTTTTATAATAATAACTTTCTTTTGAACAGCACTTTCAAAGAAGTCTTATAATACTGTGAGGCAGTACATGTATCATTGCTAATAACTAGGATTTGTGTAGTATTTTATCTTTTACAAAGCACATTCATATACACCATCTTGTTTAATTGCCATGGATAAACCAAGTGCTCGGCCGACAGTGCTCATTGACTGTTCCGGGTGTGAAGCTGAAGGGAATTTACATGCCCTAAACGTCAGGTTTAGAGGCATTCCTTGGCCAAACAGGAGTCCATTGCTTCTCAGAGTGAATGGGAATGTAGACTCCTCACCCATGAGAATTGGATGGGAGGGTGCCTAATTCAACCCACCCTGCACCTAAGCCGGTTTCCTGCTACTCCCCAGCTGCAATAATTTCTTAGGTCTGATTTTTCCTTGGGTAGGTTTCAGAGGTTCTAACCACCCATCCTGCATCCTTCAGCCTCCCTCTCCCCCAGGCCTGGACTGCAAACCTGGAGTGGCCTTCAAAATGCCAACCATTAACTGTCAAATTTCAACCTGGGGTCATTGAGGAGCGAGGGACAGGAAAAACTTGGCTGGGCCGGGCCTGTTAGTGAAGTTTACCATTCTGTTGATATCTCAGAAGTGGGATAAGTATCGATAATAACTATCGATAGGATGTGCTTTAGAAAATTTTCGGTCCCCAATTTTTCAGGATGGTGGAATATAACAGTTACTCATGTCAGCTGCTAAATATTCTTTATCCATATAAATCTTTCCTGTCACTGTTTTTTCTATAGTCTTTAGGTTCTCTAAAGGTGTTAGTTGGATAGTGATAATGGAACATGCTCTAAAATCCAGAAAGCTGCCACTCCCAGGACCTGGCCCCCAACCCAGGTCTGACATCCCAAGTCCCTCCCTCTCCTCATCCGCGCTCCAGACTCTCAACAGCTTCTTTGTTTGGCGGAAGGCTTTCTTAAAACTGCAGGTTGAGCTGCTAGTTCCTGACACAGACAAACAGCAGGCTGTGCACAATTCTTCCCGGGCAATTCACTCACAGTGAAGAGTGATCTTTTTTGAGGCTCGAGAATATCAATATGCGGCTGCTTTGCTAAAATGCTTTCTGTCTCTCACAGTCAGAGAAATCTGCTTGCCTTGAGCTAGCCTCCAGTTTCTTGTTAAGAGCTAATTTTAGAGCTAATTTAGGTTCCATTAGTATATGGTTCTGTTGCAAATCTGACATTAACATCGGTGGCTCGATGAGTAACAAAGGGAGGGAAAGCCTTTTACCCTAACTGCAGCAAGGCAGGCACATATGGTGCCATTTTTCAAGGAACAGATTTTTGTCTTTCATGCCATTTCAGAGCTGTTTCCCTCTGAAATTACCAGCTCTAATTTAATGCAGAACATGTCTGGATGTCACTGCGGAGATCTAGTTAAACAGAGAGGGCTGGCAGGTCCCACAAATTTGCAAAAGCGGTGTTCATTTGTGCAGTATAATGCTTCGCAAGCCCATGCTCACGGACTGGGGATTGGTCACCAGCAAGCGTGGGGCTCCGCTCGTAGCAGGAGAGCCAGTTAGTGATTCTGTTTCTAAGACTGGGGCTCTGTTTTCACAGACCTTAGTGAGAGGAGGTTAGGGCATTTCCCATTTCACCCTCAGGGCCAGCTGATGCTCTTCTGTGCCCACGTGCTTGGGCCCACATGGCTGTAACTTAGATCCTTGAGTCCATCTGTGGTCGTGGTGGGGGAGACATGAGACATGCTTGCTAATTTGAACTCTGCTGGTAGCCAGCTGGATGTGTTTCCTGAGCCTCACTTGTAAAAGGTGGGAATCTGAGATTCTCTGATAGCTAAGCTCAATGCCCTGTAATAGTAATTTGCATTTATCTTACTTAATACATTTTTCTGAGAACTTTCATGTTTGTTATGTCCTGTGATCATCACAACATCCTGTGAGGCAGGCATTCCTATCTTACAATTGGGGAATTCTGACTCAGAGAGGCAAGGAAACTTGCCCAAGATCACACAGCTGCTAAGAGGGAGAGTTGAAACTTGAACCCAGTTGGCTTCACTCCCAGTTCAAAGCTCTCCGAAGTCAACAGACTAAAAATCAGAAAGTAAGTTTGAACACCATATCTTATCATCAGGGGCCACCTTAACAGATACCAATGCCCAACACACCTGCAGTATTCAGACTTAAGATGACACAATGACTTGGGAAATTATATTCTTGCGTTGGGACATGCAGACTCATGAATGAGCACCCCCGAAGGGGCTGAAGTATCAGAGGAAAAGCATCGGAGCTGGTTCTAGTCTTAGCTCTGTCTCAAGTTGCTGTGTGACCTTAAAGAAGTCAATTGGCCTCTCTGAGCCTTAGCTCCTAAATGAGACAGGTGGATAAGCTGCTTCTACTCCTTTGGATAGGTCTGTGGTTCTGTGACAACAGGTTCAATGCCAAAACCGAAGAACACAGCAGCAGATATAAGACTTTTGGTCAGGGCACCGCCTCTATGTCCAAGACATTCAGATTGAAAAAACTGCTCTAGGCAGTTAAGTGAAGCTGATATAAAGAGTGACCAGAGCAGATTGCTTCCGTGAGTGACGAAGCAAATGCTAAAAACAGTGGTTGCACTCAAATCCTCCACGAGCCAGACAAGTTAACAGGGAGAGGCAGGCACAGTATAGGGCAATAGGGAGTGATGGGGACTATACTCAATTGGCAAGCACTGCCTGACTATACAGGACAGTGACCACGCTGTTCCAGGCAAATGTTGCCAGGCAGGAACGTAGATGTAGTGCAAACAGTATTCCAACCTTTCAAGAGAACTGGAGATCTGAATATTCATGTGAGATACCCTAATTTTTAAACATTGGAAACAAATCCAAAGACTTAAAAACCTTTTCATGCCAAACAAAATGTGTCTGCTAGCCATATGCTGCCCAAGAGCTCCAGCTTGCTAATTCTGTGCTAACATCTTCTGAGTTAGTTTGTGTCTATCTTTGCCTTAAACAATTCCAGAGGCCCTGTTTCCTGGCCTTCCTTGGGAGCATGCTGCAGAAGTGACCTGCTGGTGCCATTTCAAGTCAACAATACATTGCATCACACAGATCTCATTTTCCTGGCCACAGCCTTTGAGGCCGGACCCCTGACCGGGGCCAGCATGCACGACTGGTTCCCACTTTGCTGGCCTGAAAATCACCTTCTCCAGAGAGATAAACAACAGTGAAAAGAGGAAAAGAGTGATTTGGCCTTGCTAGTGGAATAAAACGGATGAAGTTAGTTTTTTCTTGCCGTCCTTTCTCCTCTATTGGATCACATAACCACTTTTATTGTTAATTTAGGTACAAATTAATTGCTGTACAAATGAACGAAACACAGATGAATGACCTCACCATTACTTGAAGTTTAACTGGCAATTACTCGGCTTTGTAATCTAATATAGCACGTATTAGTGCGGCTGTGGGGTGTCCTCTGGCCCAATGCACTGCTAATGGGAAGAGTGGATGTCCCTGGAGATTCCCCGAGACCCTAAGCAAACCTGCCAGGAAGGTGTTGCGGACCCCAGAGCCTCCATGATTGCCTATCTCCTCTCTCCAAGTGCAGTTGAATAAAGATTAGTAGAGGATTTGACAGTATTTTCATGTACTGTTTTTCCCTCCGAAGGATTTCTTATTATACTTTGTTATCTGTACTTATTTTTTCCTTTTCTTAGCCGCATGTAAAATGTCAGTCGTAGAGGGTCCTTTAGAGAGGCTCTTGTCCGGGCCACACCCACAGACCCCCAGCCTGGGTGTGAGAGCCCTCCTACGTGCTCGCGCTCGCACAATCCCGATCCTGGCCCCATGAGGTTCTGATCACACTGGGCTGGAACTCTCCAGTTATTTGGCCAAGCCTCCCCTGAAAGGACAGTAAGCATCTTAGAAGTAGGAACAGCATCTATCCCCTCTTAAAACCCGGGGCTCAGGGCACCTGGTACTGGTATCTCATAGTGATGTTCAGAAATGAAACAAAGTAACTGCTGGGCCCCCCACTTTATCTGTCTGGGCACCTCCTCGGTGTATCCTCTTTACGGGTAAACCACACAAGTAACTTCCTCCATTGTATCAGAGGCTTTTGTGATTTCCTGCCTAATTTTGTCATCTTCCATGTAATAGTGGAAGTGAAAATATCCTTCTAGAAATACTGCCTTGGTTTCCATTTGCCAAATCAATCTCATCCCCCCCAATAAGTAAAATGTATCTACTCTTTGATCAAATGAAAAGATATCGTGTGAATAATGGGATTGTACTGTACACATTTTTTTTCAACACAGGAAGAAAGTCCCTTAGTGGACAGCAGTCAATACCAGACTCTAAATTAAATCTAATAAATATTTTTTCCTTGCCCTTGAGATTGTTGCATTGGAAGCCGTTTTCAAGTTTTTATGTTGAAGATGTTAGATTCTCATTGTAAAGAATTTAAGGTAAAGTGTTCCATTACTAGTTTTCTCTAAACACTACAGCCATTTGAGAGCTTGTTTAGAATTCAGAGAATTTCTGAGTCATTTGCAGGAAATTTTCTTAGTCTGCATACTTTACATTCCAATAAAAGAGCCCTTACTTTTAATCAAGAGTGGTTTAAAGCATCAATTGTAAGCCAATCATAATGACTTTCTTGTAGTTGTTCTTGGTTTCCTTACGGAGGTTAGCTGCATGAGTGTTCAGTGGACTTTTTTGGTTTTGAAATCTTGTACTCTACACAGAGCCTAGTGCAGTGCCTTACATTTGATCAGTGTTTGTTGGATGACTGAGTGGCTGAATAAATAGATGAATGTCTTTCATTTATTCTGGAGAGTTCTTCCTTTGATGATGCTGACAGAATTCGTAGATTTAGGCTAATAGAATATCAAAGATGAAATAATGCAGAAATATCTGATTTGGTTTAGCTTTATTTATTTTGTTATTTTTTTTTAATTTTCAGATTTAGAAAGTGAGGTTCAGAGAATTCCAAGATCACCTGGAGCCTAAAGGGGGAATTTCAGAAAATTGTACCAAATATGAATCTTAAGGTAAATGTGAGTTTCCATGGCAGCTTAACATGGGCTTTTCTATTACTTTCTGTGGGTTTTGTGTGTGTGTGTTTTGTTTCTGTTTGTTTTTGTCTTTTACATTTGTGCAATTCTCATAAACTAACTGGGATCAGATGTATATGAAATGATTAGTTCATCAAAGCTCTTAAATACTTCTTGGGTGCCTGGGTGGCTCAGTAGGCTAAGTGTCTGACTTCGGCTCAGGTCATGATCTCAGAGTTTGTGGGTTTGGGCCTTGTGTCAGGCTCTGTGCTGACAGCTCAGAGCCTGGAGCCTGCTTCGGATTCTGTGTCTCCCTCTCTCTCTGCCCCTCCTCTGCTCACACTCTGTCTCTGTCTCTCTCTCAAAAATAAATAAACATTAAAAAAAATTAAAAAAAAAATTTTTTTGATGTTTATGTCTGAGACAGAGAGAGACAGAGCATGAGTAGGGAAGGGGCAGGGAGAGAGGGAGACACAGAATCCAAAGCAGGCTCCAGGCTCCGAGCTGTCAGCACAGAGCCCGACGCGGGGCTCGAACTCATGGACCGCGAGATCATGACCTGAGCTGAAGTTGGTCACTCAACCAAGTGAGCCACCCAGGTGCCCCAACATAAAAAAAAATGTTTTTAAATACTTCTTGTATTTCTTCATCCACCAATTATTGTGGATCGGAGTTTTGTATTTGGTGGGTCAGATCCCTCTAGAGGTTCTGTTATTAATGCAGGAGGAGTAGAGAAAGCTCTGGATCCTGAGTTAGAGAATGGGGACCAGAACCCAGCTCTGCAAGCTGTATATACAAGCCCTGCCCTCATTCATAAAGTAGAAGTGATAGCCCCTGTTCTACCTTTCTCACTGGTTATTGGAAGAGCCAATAAGATAATGGATGTGAAAATGTTTTAGAAATTGCAAAGCATGCAAATGCAAGAGGTTAGGACTGATTCCCACAGTGTGTCCCTAGGAAGAGACTAAGCAGATTCCATAAGGGGTATAAGGCAACCTTGGGATGCTGTGCCTCCCTGCTCGAGAACTAAAAATTTTGGGAAATTAACTTTCTGAGAGTCAAACCAGTGGTTCACAACTTTGTCTAGTATAGGCCATCCTTTTTATCACCAATATATTTCCCATCCCCAGTCCTACACGATTATATTTTTATTATTTGTTGGTTGAAAAATACATATTGGCAAAAAAGTATTATGAATTGTGACCACTTTTTATTTGTTCAAATCATTTATATATTTTTTTTAATTAAAAAAAATTTTTTTTAACATTTATTTATTTTTGAGACAGAGAGAGAGCATGAACGAGGAGGGTCAGAGAAAGAGGGAGACACAGAATCCAAAACAGGTTCCAGGCTCCGAGCTGTCAGCACAGAGCCCAACGCGGGGCTCGAACCCACGGACCGCGAGATCATGACCCGAGCCGAAGTCAGACGCTTAACCGACTGAGGCACCCAGGCGCCCCAAATCATTTACATTTTATTTGTTGCTACATCATAGTAATAGTTTTGCCAAATACTTGTACGAGGGTAGAGCAAACTACGTTAGTTATTGAACCTCTAGGCACTCAGGGATTAGCTGGCTCCTCAAAATAATTACCTCTGCTCTCAGATCAGGGAATTCCCACATTAAACTGCACAATGTAAACATATTGAATGGATCAGAGCCAAGTAATGCATCATCTTAAGTAGACTCTGGCCTCAGGTTGAAGTCAGACTTTACTGATGACGTTAACACATCCAGAGAAACAAGGCGTTGGTCACAAGAAGACATGGTTGCCAGTGGAAGCAGTAGCCACACCCGCTGGAAGGGTGCTACCGGAGCTCTTTAAAGCACCCTTCCAGTCCTGCCCAGGGAAAATATGTACTGACCTAGAGCCTCAGTCTCAAGTCCCGGTGGAATGACTTCTGTTTCACTCCAAGCCCAGCTGAGTATCCTTAGTGCCAGCAGAGAGCAGCCAGATGTACCAGTTGTTAGATTTTATTGCAGATGAATGTCCTAGCTTTAGATCATATAACCATCTTAAGAGCTTGGGTGAGGTGAGACCAGCCCCAAGCAATGGCTGATAGCCTCTGAGCCTGGCCCGGAAGCCTGTGAGTAGTCTTGGGAAAGTTACCCTGCTGGCTCTCTCATCTTTCTGTATCGTCACGAGCCATGATTCCTCAACCTCAGCACGACTGACGTTTGGGGTCCAATAATTCTTTGTTGTGGAGGGCTGTTCTGTGCATTGTAGGATGTTGACCAACATTCCTGGTAACCACCTACTAGATGCCAGTGGCATCCCACCCCCTCTCCCATCCCTCAGCTGGGACAACCAAAGTTGTCTCCAGACATTGTCAAATACTCCTAGGGGGCGCTCCCCTAACCCCCAAACTGAGGACCCCTAGTGCAAACCATTCAAATGAAAGGTCTATAAGATGCAACCACATGAGGTTCTTCTTCAAAGAGGAACTCATTCCTGAATGTGCAATACGTTCAATTTATATACGGTGTTGCCTTTATCCAAAGGATGTTAGAATTCTTGAAAAATCAATTTCAAGGAGCTTGTGGTTAATTTAGAAATATAGTCATGCTCTACTTCCCTATAATGTAAAAGGAAATAGGGATTCTGGCAGTTGAGTGAACTGAAACTTTCTTTTGATGACTTGGCGATTCAAGGGTCATCCTTCTGAACATCAGTTGTTCCTACTGTAAAAGTGTAAATAGGGATGGATTGTGCTGGTCAGGGGAGTCCCTGGAAGCTGGTCTGTTGTTTTAAAAAATAAATCCTTGGGGCGCCCGGGTGGCTCAGTTAGTTAAGCATCCAACTTTGGTTCAGGTCATGATCTTACCGTCTGTGAGTTTGGGCCCTACGTTGGGCTCTGTGCTGACAGCTCAGAGCCTGGAGCCTGCTTCAGATTGTGTGTCTCCCCCTCTCTCTCTGTTCCGCCCCCACTCATACTCTGTCTCTCTCTCTCTTTCAAAAATAAATAAACATAGAAAGAAAGAAAGAAAGAAAGAAAGAAAGAAAGAAAGAAAGAAGAAAGAAAGAAATCCTTGACTTATTTTCAATTCTTTATTATATACCTCTTCCTGCTAAAAATAGTCCAAAAAGTTATTCCAGTTACTGGAAAAATTCAGTTAGTTCTGTGCTGGTAAATTGAGGATTTTTGCTCAAATGGCTCCAACTTTTTCTAAACAGTTCTTCCATCAAAAATTCCTTCATTTGAGGAGAGCATTCCCACCATAGTCAAACCCCTTAGCAGTATACAGTGCATCACTGCTCCTACTTACAAATTTCCACCTGGTTCTGTTCAGGGGCAAAGTTTTCCATGTTGGCCTCCTCCCTACTCCTGGCCCCTAAGGTCACCATTTGCAGTTCCAGGCCAGCCCAGTTCCTGGCCCCTAAGGTCACCATTTGCTGTTCAGGCCAGCCCAGTTCCTGGGCTGTTCCAACCCCAGCACTGATGGTTGGGGAGGGCGATCCACGCTGAGCCCCACATTGCGTGCCCTCCCATCTGCTGCCTTCTTCCTCCACCCTCTTCCCCACTTCAAGGACTCAGGTGTCCTCACTCCTCTTGTCTGGGCCCAGCTGTCTCTTCCTGCTTCCCCAACCCAGTTTTGTCTGGTGTTTGGGAGAGGAAAATCTGGTTCTGCAAGCACACTCTCAGCCTTTGTGTCTGAGCCCTGGCTCTGCGGTTTCTGCGAGTGTGTATTTCTGGTCTGTGTGGACTGGGGATGCTCTTGGGTACCAGTGAGAGAGAAGAGTGAAAGGGAAACACACAAGTTAACTCGGGGAGACAAGACTACGAATTAAAACCTTTTTATCTTGTCTCGTGTCTTACAAACTATGTGAGACAAAAATGAAGACAGAAAGGGGTAATGATCAAGGCAACCCTGCACAGAAAGCCTCTTCCCTTGAGAGCTGTGTGCTGAGGCTGTGGTGTTTCAGGGTGGCTGGGGCCTTGAACTCCATCCTTTAGTCCTTTAGGACTAGGGAAAAGACGAAAAAAATCCCTGCTCGGCCCTTTAGCGATACTATTAAAACAGAGCTTCTTTTGTGGCCCTGGGATATAAAGGTAGAGTTCGAGACCCTGCAAATCACCCCAATGAGAGGCTTGCTGGGAGGAGGAGTGGTTGCCAGAGCCTACGCATAGGCAGGCTAGCCCACACTCCAGGAGACCCCTCTGATGAGAAAAGAGGAACATATCCAAGGGCAGCTGCTCTCTACCTTGCCAAGGCCCCCAATGACAAGCAGGAGAGGAGGAGAACCTGGCCTTGCCGGTTATTATAAATGCTTGCCTTAGAAGTGTCATTCTCTCTTTCCCCAGCAGGGTGGGCTGGGTGCTGGCACAGGCACCCAGCAGCTGTGGCTTGCCCTTATGGTGCCCTAATGGTGCCTTTGTGCAGAAGAGCCCCCCACCCAGGGCACCTGAACTGTGAGCAAAGCACCTCTGGTATTTCAGCCTCCACCCGGCTGAGCAGCCTTTCCTGCTGCAGCCCTGCTCTCAAGGTCACTGCTCCCCCCCAGGGAGAAGTCAGGGCACCAAATATACTAAGCCTACGGGGTGCCAGATACTTCATATATATGTAGAAATATGAATATATACGGATATAGATATATACATATATATGTAATCTCAGGTAACCACTCAACAATTATGTGAAGGAGGCATTTTTGTCCCCATTTTACAAATAAGGTAACTGAGACTTGGGGAAGTTAAGCAACTTGCCCAAAGTCATCCAGGTGGGAAGACTTTGTGAGTCTTCACGGAAAAGGACTGATCTGGAGGCTCTGGGTGGCCGAGTGGTTCACAGTGCTGAGGACATGAGAGATTTCACGTGCCTCCTGAGGCAGAAATACAGGCAAGGGCTTTGCCTGGGAAGGTTAATTACGGCAGTTCTCAAAGTGAGACAGGAGCAGTCACATAGCATCTCCTGAGAAAAATCAGCACTCTCTTCAGAAATACAAATTTTTCCAAGATTAAAGAAATCCCCAATTTGCTTCTCATCTGTAATTTTATTATGATATTCGCAGCAATAAAGTGACTTGAGGCCCAGTCAGAGGCATCAAGAGTTGGGGGCCGGAGAATTCTGGGTCTTCATCTGAATCCAGTCACCTGGGCCGCCTGAGTGATTCAGTTGTTTGGGCATCTGATTCAACTCAGGTCATGATCTCGAAGTTCACGAGTTCGAGCCCCCACTTGGGCTCTGTGCTGACAGCTGAGAGCCAGGAGCCTGCTTCCGGATTCTGTCCCCTCTCTCTGCCCCTCCCCAACTCACTCACTGTCTGTCTCTCTTTCTCAGAAATAAACATTAGAATCCAGTGTGTGGTTGAAAGGAACCCTGGAGGAGAGGTGGTGGCAGCTGGAAAGAAAAGACCATGCCCCCTGGGTCTGTAGGAAGAACGCTGCAGGGACCCCCAGAGAGAGCTAAAGGTAGTCCATGTAGGGGGGTGGGGGCGGGGAAGGGGGGGAAGGGAGGTGTTCTCTGCAGGAGGCCTCAGGCCTGCAGGGCTGAGTGTGAAGAGCTGTGCTGAGCCCTGCATCCGGTCGGAAGTACAAGTCTGGAGCTCCTGGCTCGGGATGCTGCAGCTGTTCTGGGGATCTGCACAATTAGAATTCTCCTAGCGCTCAGTGCCCACAGGAATCCAGTCACGTGGTAGACGTGGTGCCTGGAGCTGGGGTCAATGAGAGCTCAGTCTGAGAGAAAAAGCGTTCCTTCCCTCTGAGACATATCCTGCTTTGGTTGTGCACTGCTGGGCTTTTGCTCACATTAAACCTAACCACTTGGAGGGAGAGGAGCTTGCGCGTGACCTCTGCTGGGTGTCTGGGTCTAGCCTGGGAGCTCTCAGGGGCATGGGTGGTGAGTGTGGGACAAAGGAAATCACTTTTCCTTCTGAGCAGGATTTTGTGAGCCTATTGTTTCTATCAGAGGCTCTGTGTCGGTACTTCCTTCTCTTTTAATTCATTTTCCTCTCTACCACAAGGCTGGCTGCTCTCTAAGCGTGACGGGATCTGGTTCTCGGATAACTTTAGGGCTACAGCTTTACAGAGACCACTTCTCTCTTATCCTGCCCAACCCTCCTACACCCCCCACCCCCACCCTGCCAAGAACATGTAGCTAATTAAAAGGGCAAAAGTTTCCATTAGCGTCTCCTGAATCAAAACCAAGGCTTTGTTATTTCTGGGTTTGGGGGACTGAAGAAAGACCAGATCCCCTTCTCTTCCACTTCCTCCAAGTGTCTGGGTGGGAATGCATGTCCTAGTCATTTATGCTCCCCTGTATGATCTGAATCTCCCAGATCATTTCCCTTCAACCCAATCTCCCTCTGTGAAATGAGATATCGAACCTAAGGTCTCGCCCACCTTGAGCCTTCCCTGATCCAGCTTGTTGTTTTTACTGGTGAAACCTCCCTCCAGACACAGGACGAACAGCGCTTTGCTGAGGGAATTCGATGCTTGCCTGTCGTTTTCCACTTTGTTCTGTGCTGCTGCTTTTTGTCCTTCCTAACTAACACCTTCATTGCTGTCAAAAACCTCCTGTCAGAAATCACTACTCTCCCATGTAATGGGCACTAAGGTTCTGTCAGAAATCCATGCTCTGCTATTAGCAATCGCTGTTTTTTCTGTCGGAAATGTCCACTCTCCTTTAAAAAATCACTGTCTGAAGAAAAATCACCACTCTCTTCAGAAATCCTTGTTCTCTTGTCAAAAGTCCACTAACATCCTGTCAGAAATCAACATTTTCTGCCAGAAAATGCCTGTTTTCCTGTCATAAACCATTGCTCTCCTGTCAAAAATCCCTGGTCTCCTGTCAGAAATGTCTGCTCTCCTGATCCCTGTTTCTTGTCAGAAGTCATTACTTTCCCATAGGAAACCATTGCTCGTTGCCTGATGCTTCTCTGCACAGGATATTCAGAGTTGTTTGTCATGCTTTGACATTGGTAGGTTTCCAGTGACTTCCTTACTGCTGGCTGTTCTCACCTGTTTTGCTGTATCTCTTTAAGCTCAGTGCTGGGGCAGTAGACACAGCACTGGGGAGTCCATAGTCTCTTGTGTCCCTCCTGAGTGATTACAGACAAATCCTTTTTGCTTCCCGGACCTTTTTCTCCTCTCTTTGTTAGGGATGATAATATCACCGACTCTGCCTGCTTCACAATTTAGATCAGTGACGATTCTGACTTTCAGAAAGCTGCTACCTTGATCTCTCTTCCTATAATTTTCACTCACTGTTGTCTCACAGAGCTAGCCTTCCACCCCTACTCCTAAATCCTCGCTTACCCAGCGGAAATGCCCCAGTTCTGTAACATCCAGATTAACCTGTTCAGTTCTTTGTATGGCATGGTTTCCATACCTGTTACCAGCCTAGCCACATACAACAACCCCCCAACCCCCCCCCCCCCACCACCCCCAACATGTTCTGGTTTGTCTGCATTTCCCTCAGGGTGTGATCTGAGCAGCTCAGAGAACAGGATTGTCATTGTCCTCTTTCTAAAGCAGAGTATTAATGTGGCCCAAGATTGCTTGAGCTTTTGTTACCATTTACCATGTAGAATCTTCCCAGCCAAAAGCTCCATTTATTTAAATACCTTTTTTTTTTTTTTGCTAGTAGAGACTTGTAATTTTCTTTGAATAGATTTTGCATGTCCTCTTAGGTTAATTTCAAAATATTTAATGTTTTGGATTCTTTAGGGAATGAGATGACTTTTTTTTTTTATTGCATTTTCTTTTCCAGTCTTCATTACTGGAATCTAGAAATGATATTGATTGAATTTTAATCTTATAATCTGCAATGTTGCTGAACAGATTTGTCATTTCTATTAATGTTCCTAGAATGCTCTGTATCTTTCTTAGAGTCCTACTCATTCTGTCTTACAATGGGGAAAGCTTTGTTTATGGCGAGCTGTAGCAGTGCTCCAAGCTGTGGCATTTTTCTCCTAGGAAACACTCAACATGAGTGACAACACTCTCTTAAGCAGGAGTTTTGCTGACTACATCTGAAAGAGTTTATCAAGAAAAGAAAATGAGGATGACGTTATTAGAGGGATAGTCTGTCTTTTTTTTAAGCTCTATGCCCAATGTGGGGCTTGAACTCACCAATCCAAGATGAGGAGTCACATGCTCTATCGAATGAGCCAGCCAGGCACCCCTAGAGGGATAATCTTTAATTAATTCCGATTTCTATTTTTAAAAGTAAATCATTCGATACCTCTGGTAACTCAACCATTAATAGCAGCAAATTGCTTACCACATACTTCACAACTGAGCACTGATCACACCAAAGTGGAGAACACCTGGCCTGACAATTAAAGCAGGATTTTTACTAAATTGTACACTTCTAAAATGGTGAATTTTGAGGTATGTGAATTATACCCTCCCCCCGCCTCCAAAAAAGCCCCACAAAACCTCAGGAGAAATAAAAAAAACATAGGTTTTGGAGGCAATATATTGAGCTTGTAACCAGTTCTGCCTCTAACAGGCTCTGTGGCCCTGGACAATTACTTGATTTCTCTGAGTCTCAGTTTCATCCTATGTAGAATGGGATTATGAATTGCCTCTCCTTCATTCCACTGATAAAAGAAACTCTCCTCCCGCACCGTATGGAGATGTGGGGTGGCCAATCAAAATATCTCTTTTTCCTAGACGTAATGATTGGTGCAGATGTGCTCATGTGATTGAAAGAGGATTAGTCAAGGTCTTGCAGATGGCTGATGTGGAAGTTGACTCAGGGGGCTCTCTCTGAAATTATAAACTGTAAGGCTCATGGGAGCCAGGGCTAGTGGGGGGTCATCTTTTTCATCACAAAAGAAGAACATGCTAGAAAGTAAAGCTAACACAGAGAAGATGGAAGGAGGGAGAGATCCTGGTAACATTGTTTGAGCTACAGTCTAACCAGAGCTAGACAACTCCTGGTATTTTCATTTTGGTGTGCAAATAATTTCCTTTTTTTCTTAAGCTTGTTTGAGTTGGGTTTCTGTCATAAGCTACCCAAAGAGGCCTGACATAGAAATCTATTCTATAAAGCTGTTGTGAGAATTATTTGTGGCAATTCACGTAAAGCAGCCAATGCTTGTATGTAACACGTATTCAAAAATCAAAACTTACTGTTGTCATCATCAACACCATGCAATAGACAGGGACAATTCTGTGTTTGCTTTATGCCCTACAGTAGTTAAGACAGTGCTGAGTGTAAAGTGAAATCTCAGTAAACATCCTTATAGACAAATTGATATCTCTCTCTTAATACAGAATTTAAACATGAATTAAATAGCATTTTTCTCTCCTTTCTACTTTCAAGAGATAGAGACAAAGCTACAAAATGGAAAGAATGTTGAACTCGGGTCAAAAGAACAAGGTTCTGTTTCTGACAATGCTCTTTGCATACTGTGTGCCCTCAGGGAGCCAATTCCCTTCTCTGGGCCTTCGTTTCTCCATTGGCGCTAGATGATCTTAGCCCCTTGTAAGCTCTAACCCTGAGATTCAGGGGAAAAGATAGCAGGGAATTCTTTCAATGCCCCATGGTTTTGGGGGGTTAAAAAATTCAATCTCATGCCCCTTTTGCATCCCTCCCCACAGTTTCCCACAAGGACACATGGTCAAGGATAGTCAGGGTACTTGGGGATGACTACTTGTAAGATTCTGTATCCTCACAGGAAGATGCAAGAAAGTTCAGTACTCCACTTGCTAATGTGGAAGTGTTGCTGAATACATGTCAGAATGATTTTCAGCCACTAGGCCTGAAATACAATGTAATGTCCAGAAACATCAATGGAAAGAATATTTTTCAGTCATCAAGCATTCATTTGGGGCCTTTTAGACACACACTGTGCCAAGTACTAGGGAAACAAAGGGACTGAGTCCCTGTTCTTGAGTCTTACAAGGACTGTTCTTTGAATGTCTTGTTCATCAAGATTTCTCTGGAGTTCAGATGCAAACAGAGATTTTGCTAACCTTTTTGGGTGCCCACTGTGTGCCAGGCACTGGACAGAGTTAGTGTATTTTGTCTTCCCACTTGGTTATAATTTCCTGTACTTGTACCTCTCAGAACCACTGATCTGGCTGAGGCATGGAGACATAATAAGTCTTTGTAAACAATTTCTCACTTCACATTGAGGGCCTGACCCTCACAGCCTCATCCTCTCTCATCCTTGCTGTCTGATCATAAATGAAGCTTCCCTCTGTGGTGGAACCTAGAGCCGCAGCGCATACAGGCATCTAAAGCCCCCACTTTGTAGAATTCATGAGGCACTGATTTTTACTCAAGTATTTGAGTAATCATTTTTATATTAAAAATAAACATAGTGGGGCACCTGGGTGGCTCAGTTGGTTAAGCATCTGACTCTTGATTTCTGCTCAGGTCAGATCTCAGTTTGTGAGATCGAGCGCCACATCGGGCTCTGTGCTGACAGGGTGGAGTCTACTTGGGATTCTCTCTCTCCTTCTCTCTCTACCTCTCTCCCGCTCATGTGCATGCACTCTCTTTTTCTCTCTCTCTGTATCTCAAAATTAAAAAAAAAAAACACTTAAAAAAATAATGATAGATCACAGAATACACTTCAAGATTTGAACAATATTTTATTTTATTTTATTTTATTTTATTTTATTTTATTTATTTATTTATTTTAGAGAGAGAGAGCATGAGCAGGGAAGAGGGACAGAGGGAGAGAAAGAGAGAATCCTAAGTAGGCTCCACACTCAGCCCAGAGCCCAAGATGGGGCTTGATCCCACGACCCCGGGATCATGACCTGAGCTGAAATCAAGAGTCAGATGCCTAGCCAGGCATCTGAATCACCCAGGCATCCCTGAGATTTGAACAAATCTAAGATTCATTCATTTTTTTCCGACAAGTATTTTTTTAATGTTTATTATTTATTATTGAGAGAGAGAGAGAGAGAGAGATGGAGCACAAGCAGGGGACGGTTAGAGAGAGAAAGAGACACAGAATCTGAAGCAGGCTTCAGGCTCTGAGCTGTCAGCACAGAGCCTGATGTGTGGCTGGAACCCACCAACTGTGAGATCATGACCTGAGCCGAAGTGGGATGCTTAACTGAGCCACCCAGCTGCCCCTTTTCCAACAAATATTTATTGAATGATGACTGTGTGCCAGGCATTGTCCTAGGCCCTGGGGATTGAGCAGTAAATAATTCAGTAAAAAAAAAAAAAAATTTTTTTTTTTTTTGGTCATGGGGCTCTCATTCTAGTGAAGTAAACAGACAAAAAACATAGTATTTCAGATGCTGACATGTGCTATAGAGAAAAATAGGGCAAAGAAGGGGACTTCATACACATGTCCAGCTTGCAAAGGATTGCTTTGGACTTCTCCATCTGATCCTTGGGGATCCTTCTCCTTGCTTCTGCCACAAGGGTCGCTAGGGTGGGGAGTGGGGTTGAGGGTGGGAGTTGGGGATGGGGTGGGAGGTGACCAAGAGACCAGCTAGCCTCAGAGATGCAGCTTGAGCATATTGACCCAAAGAGAGGAGATGCTGAAGGAAGGGAGAAGGTAGCTTGCCCACCCAGAGGTGCTTCATGGCCCAGAACCCACACATTCTGGGCTTGAGCCCTCTTTAGCGGGTTTCTGACCATATTTCTACCTCCTCACTCAATGCAGTCCCTGCTTGTGTTTCTCGGATGCCCAGACGGCTGCCTTGGGGAACCTCCTTCAGCTGATGACCCACCTTCACCCAGGTCTACCCAAGCTCTTTGTCCTTCTAGCCGAAGGCAGCCCTGCTCTCTGGCACCATCCCACCTCCTATGGCTACCAAGCTTTACAGTGTGCTGGGTATTCTCCTAGTCACACACAGTGGTGGTTCCTCATGGCCCACTGCAGGGCAGAGGAGATGGCAAACCAGAGAAGGGAACCCGACAAGCAGCGGGATACAGGGCAGTCTTGCCACATAGGACAGACGTGCAAGCCAGTGGTTCTCAAACTTGATGAGAGTCACCTGTGTGCTTGTTAAAATAGAGACTCTGGGCCCCACCGCCAGAGTTTCTGATGCGTACGTCTGGGACGGGGGCCCCCGGACATGTAGAATCGACACATCTAACAGGATCCAAGTGCCCCCTGGGCTGCTGGTGCTGGGCCCACACTGAGATTCTTTGCTCTGTGCCACCTGGTGAGGCAGGCTGTCTGCCTTCTGTGCCCCAGGCTCCTGCTGGGCCCTTCCCTTCCCTCTAATTTGTGAACCCTTCTCTACCTTCATTGTCTTCCCTTCCTAGGCCATCTGGTTTTCTCTCTCACTCTAAAAAATGCTTTTGGAATGTGATCTGAAAAAGATTATACTAAGTGGCAAATAGCTGATCATAGCTATTGTCCGCCTTCCAGGAATATTTGGATTTTGACTGTCTGATAAACCCAAAGCTAAAGAAATAAAACTCTGATGGTGGACTTCAGAGGTCAGCTAGTGAATGGTGGTTGTGTTTGGGGGACCCAGAGCCTGGGGACACTGTGTAGGTGGCCACTTACCATACCTCCCGCTGTGCGCCTATGGGGGAATGTCCCCACCCAGCCTGGATAAGAATTGAAATTCTGTGTCCCTCTTCTCCAGAAGCAGTGAGGCAAATATGCCGCTACTGAAGAGAAAAGCAACTAATGGCAATAATTAAATCCCCCAAGGAGACAGGATCCTCAGTGTCCTTTGTGTTCTGGGAGTGTCTTTTGCTTTGGTGGAAAGAAAGAAAATCTGTTGTGACAGGCTCTGATTCCCCCGCTGAGGGAGGCCCTGCTGTGGTTGCATCAGGGCCTGGGTCTGACTCTGAAAAATAAACAGAACAGGATTTGAAGAATTAAGGTCATGCTCCCCTACCCCAGGTTTTAAAAAGAAAGAGTGGATAGGCTCCGGGGGGGTGGGGGTGGGGTGGGGGTGGGGGTGGAGGTGGGGAGGGCTGCATAAAGAAGAGGCTGGAAAAGAAGGTGCATGGAGGCAAGTCAGCCTGGCCAAACAGCTCATCTGTCCAGAATTTCACCCCTGAGCTCTTGCCCTCCAATCCCGAGAGGCGTGTCTTGGCCTCACGGCCTCTTAGTCATCTCCTGAGAAGCAGTTGTCTCCCGGAAAGAAGGAAAATGCTGGCAGGAGAAGTCACAGAGAGAAAGGAGCAGGGTCTATGGGTGGGCCAGAGGGAGGTGTCCTTCCAAGCTGACTTGAGGCCAGTGATGTGGCACAGGTGGCAAGCACTGGCCTGGAAGTCAGAGGCCTGGGTTCTTGTTCTGGTGTGGCCTGGGCCAAGTCACTGTCCTCTCCACCACCCACCAAGGAGTTAGCTGAGATGACTTCTAAATATCCCTTCAAGGATGCCCGGGTGGCTCAGTGGGTTGACTTCGGCTCAGGTCATGATCTTACAGTTCGTGAGTTGGAGCCCTGCGTTGGGCTCTGTGCTGACAGCTCGGAGCCTGGAGCCTGCTTCGGATTCTGTGTCTCCCTCTCTCTCTGCCCCTCTCCCGCTCACACTCTGTCTCTCTGTCTCTCAAAAATAAACTTCAAAATGTTAAAAATAAATAAACAAATATCCCTTCAGACCCTGAAGTTCTCCAACTTATTCTGCCATGAGAGGTGCTTCAGTTAAGAGTTCATGCAGGAGGACTACTTGGATGACATTGTTGGGGGGGGGGGTTGTTTTGTTTTGTTTTGTTTTTTGTTTTAATCTCTTCTCTTGGCCTCAGATGGAATTTCACACAAGGACATGTCTGGTGCAAAGCATTTCCCTAATCTGTCTTCACTGGTTACTTCTGAAGCCATGTTACACACTGGGAAACCCTCCCGATTTTCTCCCCTCTGCTCCACCTCCCACCCGTCTACTACTTGCCATTCTTGTTGGTTTTGCCAAAGGAACTCTGTGATCATCCCATCTGCCCTTGTCTGCCCCTGAGAAATACCTTTCTCCGGTGCCCTTGACAACCCAGATTAGAAGCAACCAGACTGAATTTGTTTCACATGTAACTTTGGTAACATGCCTATTTAAGTGTGTGTGTGTGTGTGTGTGTGTGTGTGTGTGTGTGTGTGTGTGTTGCACAAAGACTTACGCTGAAGGCACTGTAACATGGAGGTTAAGATCTCCGGTTTTGGCATCACACACACCTAGATTCAAATCCTGCCTCTGCTACTTATTAGCTGTGTGATCTTGGGCAAATTGCCTAACCTTTCTTAGGCTCAGATTACTCTTCTGCAAATTGACAATTATATTTACCCTAAGAATTTGCTGGGGACGACTTCCTTCTCAGAGTACAACACTTGTTTCAGAGATAATCAGAACATTCCATCAGTGTCTTGGGCATGTCTCCTTTCTTGTGGATAGTAGTACTTCTTTCTACTGCTGCTCTCTCGTTGTGGGTCACCCTCCTGTACACCCAGACACCTGGAATTCTTAGCCAAAGTTCCCTAGGTAGGCCATGGAAACCAAGTAGAAGAGACCCCTCTTCCTGACCCATTGGCCCATCAGCCTTCGTAAGACCACATGCCAGGCACATGCAGATTTCTTTCCTGAAGGCTTAGGGTGATTTCAGAGAGTCGGAACAGAACCTAGAGCACTAGTGTTTTTGAACTTTTTCTTGAATCCACAAGGGAAGACTTGGATCTTCCTATGGAGGGCCCGCTTGGATGCCATCCCACTCCTATGACTTTATAGTTGTGTTTAAGTTTATTTATTTATTTCGAGAGAGAGAGAGAAAGAACACAAGCGGTGGAGGGGCAGAGAGAGAGGGAGAGAGAGAATCCCAAACAGGCTCCATGCAGTTAGTGTAGAGCCCAATGAGGGGCTTGAACCCATGAACTGTGAAATCATGACCTGAGCTTAAGCCGAGAGTCGGGCATTTAACCAACTGAGCCACCCGGGTGCCCCACCCATTCCTATGACTTTGGACCTCATGTGCAGAAGCACACTGTCCTCTTTGGTCTGTGCAAGGCCCTGCTCTTGTGTTAGCTATTCATTCCCTTACCCACTCCCACCAGCCCCCTGCCATTCTCCTTTCCCTATAGGCAATCATGGATTTACGCTGCATCTTTTATATTAATTTCCTGTGATGTGTGTTTATGTAAATGGTTTTATGTCATATAGTGCATTCTTTTTCTCCCTTCTTCCCCTTGGCCCTAAGCCTGTAAGGTCCATCTGTGTTGCTATGCACGCTTCTAGCTGGGTTTCTTCCTCTACTTTCCCCACAGTGGTCTTTGGGTGACCTTCATCTTCCCTACCACAGATAGCAATGCCACAATGAGCCTCCTCTGTCTCCTAACCTGACTCACCTGCTTTCAGACTGGCCAGCACAACCTCTAATCTTAGAGTACAACAACTCACAGAGAGTGCTGTCTCCCCGCATCCTTCTTGAATCGTGAAGACTCTGGGCAGAGAATTGAGCACTGATGTTTGTGCACCTTGTCTCATAGGGGAGGGTGGGGGCTCTAGACCTGTGGTCCTTGACAACAGAAGTTCTTCTGTGAGGTTCATAGCAGACCTTGTGCTTCCTTCTGTTGGTTGACCATTTCAAGGAAGCCCATCTCCCAAAGGTAACCAGTTTTTCCCACTCAGAAATGTAATAGATGTATCCTTCACTAGCAACACATTTACTGTGCCTTTGGGGTCATCTTGAGGAGATTTTGGTTTCTTCTCGGGGGAGGGGGGGCTTGAGTAGGCACAGGTAGTGTTGCTGGCATTGCAGAAGAGCTATATTTGATTTTCATGGCTGCTGTGGGCTCTTATGGGGAAGGGCATTGGCCTCAATTAAATTCTTCATCAGTAATTCCCTTCTAATAAGAAGGGCTCAGTGGTTTGCCAGTTCCTCCCAAAGCTTTATCAGGATTAAATACTGTTCACTGAATGGTATCTATTCTTATTCAGCAAATTTTCAGGGATTTCCTGACTTTTTTTTTTATCCTTCTTGTCCTTCTTTACCCTGGCTACTTCCTCCCTCAAACTGTCTCTTCTCGGGGGTCCAGAGGTGCTGCCTAGGACTCAAGAAGTGCCACACAGGAAACCTTGACCCAGGCCATGCCTCTATACCCCTGGGTTATTGGCTTGTGTGGCCCTGATCCACTGGCTTGGCCTTTCAAGGGCTTAGTTTTCTTGTTAAAATAAAGGGGAGTGTTGGAGAGTTGAGGCCTTCTGGCTCTTGATGTCTAGGATTTTGCAAAGTTCAATATTCCTTGGCTTTCCAAAATGTAGCACTTTTTCTTTCCTTACATCAGCTGTGATTCCCAGCCTAAAATGACTATGACCATAACCCTGTGATCCCAACTGTCCATCATGTCCTCCTGCCTCTCTAGCCCCCAGCCCTTTCTGAGGACTCTCCATTTCTCACCTCTTTCTCCTGCTCATTCTCACATACCTTTCCTCAAGGAATTCCCATCCCTCTCTAGTCTCCCTCATTGAAATGACTGTCCAGGCATGTGGGGTCTGTCCCTCCTTTCTCAACCCTCCCTGCAGCCCCACATTCCCCCCCAGAGGTTCTTGTCAGGTAAGTGGCAGCTGAGTGTGCTTTGAAGGCACTTACCTTGCCCTAGAATTACCCCAGATTCTTTTTTTTTTTAATGTTTATTTTTGAGACACACACACACACACACACACACACACACACACACACACACACACAGAGTGAGCTGGGGAGGGGCAGAGAGAGAGGGAGACACAGAATCCGAAGCAGGCTCCAGGCTCTGAGCTGTCAGTACAGAACCTGATGCAGGGCTCAAACCCATGAACCGTGAGAGCAGGACCTGAGCTAAAGCCAGATGCTCAACTGACTGAGCCACCCAGGTGCCCCTAGAACTACCCCAGATTCATGATGCTCCTCTTCATCAGGAGTAATCTGGGCTATGCAGGAGCCCTCACTGTCATGCCAGAGTCTCAGGCTACCCCCAGATCCTCTATAGCTTCCCCCCAAATCTGTTTCTCAGGCCAAC
The DNA here is from genome assembly GCF_028749965.1 of Puma concolor. Taxonomy (NCBI): domain Eukaryota; kingdom Metazoa; phylum Chordata; class Mammalia; order Carnivora; family Felidae; genus Puma; species Puma concolor. The sequence goes on from NC_141675.1 coordinate 86,781,860, forward strand.
AAATCTCCTCTATGGCAGACTGACAGGCCTCTTGACATTTCCTCAGTCAAAGCAAGCCCACAAGGATTCCCACCCTCCTGGATTTCAAACTTGGGTGTGAGATCAACTCTAAATTTCCAATCTGATTCTTTCCTTCCTCAACTTTAATAGCTTTTTCTTCTCCCAGTGCCCACTGGAGTGGGAAGGAAAGGATCTCCACCCCCTTTTCTTATATTATAGCCTCCATCTTCTACAGGGCGGTGGCCCTCACAGCCAGACCGGCATGCACAAAATTGGGCTCTGCTCTACGTTATGGAAGGAATCATGAGCTAAGGCCCCCAGGCTTGACTTTTGATGTGGGAGCTGCCAGACAACCAGGAACTAAAGACAAAAACGCAGTGCTTTACCATCCCCAAAATATTTCTGTTCCATTTTGTGTATATGTGTGATCTCTGGTCCTTCTCTAGATTAGCATTATTGCTTAGGCAGATAATATATATATGTTTAATTTCTACTGCATGAAAGTCACTGTGCTGAGGGAGGAGGAGACAAATAACCAGACATGGTCTCTGGCCACGTGGAACTCATGTTCTGTGAATGGTGATTAAGGTAAATAAGCAACTAACCTGCAGCAGGAAGTTCTCAGTGCATGAGAGACACGGTGCAATGGCTAAAGCAAGGGGGTTTTGCAGAGGACTTGGTGTGTTTTAAAGTTTTTTTTAATATTTATTTATTTTTGAGAGCGAGAGAGAGAGAGAGAGAGAGAGACAGAGTATGAGCGGGGAAAGGGCAGCAAGAGAGGGAGACACAGAATATGAAGCAGGCTCCAGGCTCTGAGCTGTTCAGCACAGAGCCCGACACGGGGCTCGAACTCATGAACTGTGAGATCATGACCTGAGCTGAAGTCTGACGCTCAAGTGACTGACCCACCCAGGCGCCCCTGACTCGGTGTGTTTTAGATGAGATGCTGGTGGAAAGAGTGTTGAAACCACACGTGACTAGGATTTCAAGACTGGCTTCAGGAAATACAGAGGTTTTTGAGGAGGATCTGGTTCCCTCCGGTACCCTCTGCCGCTGGAATTGCCGTTCTGATTGCTCACCACACACTGGGCCTGTTTCCGGGTAGTTCCTGGACTTCGGCACACCTCACGGGAGCTGCGCGGATTCACACCGTATGTGTCTGACTGGTTCCTAATGAGCTAAGGAAAGTCCAGAGCAAAATTCGACTCTTTCAGAGTTCCCCCAGAAGGGAAAAAATGGCTTTTACAGGTGGAGGTAGCCTATGGAATCACTCCTTGCCCCCAGCAAACCTATCACCTGGCCACCCTCATCTCTGCGAGCAGCAGCAAGAGCTACCTCTACAAGCACAGCTATAGCACCCAAGGCGTGGATGATGAAGAGCCAGCAGGGTTCCCCGCCAAAGAGGATCTAGGGAGGTGGCTGCAACACTCTTTGGGTGCCAGTGGTGAGGCTGGGAGGCCCCGGCAGGTGGGGGTGCATTAATCTAACAGATACTTGCTGATAATATCAGAGAGTGGTAAGTGCTACACAAAAAAATAGAGTGATGGGCTAAAGCTGGTCAGGGAAGTTTAGCAAAAAATACAGTACTTCTCGTGGACTTCTGAATTGGGCATAAATGACCCTATAATTATTATTGGAGTAAATTATGTTATTCGTCTCCACATGCCCCAGAGCAGTTATATGTATTATTCTTGACATCTACAGTTCATTAACTATTTAGCACTAATTTAATAACAGGCCAAACTTACCTTGTTTTCTTCTAAGCTTCTGTTAGATTGAATTAAGATAGTTCTGTCTACTTCTTGTTGAAGTGCATGGAGTTAAAGAGGTTGCTTCTTTGGCTCAAACTGCAATTAAGTCTGATAACCTCGCACAGAGAGCAGCTGCCATGAAGAAAAAAAATGGGGGAAGCAATCAATTCATTGAAGAATGATCGGAGGAGAGGAAATGGAGGTGTTGGATATAGGGAATATGGACCATAAGTTGTGAGCAATCTTCTCATTTATAGTTGATGGGAACATTACACATCCTTTCAAAGTGGTCATTTAACAGAGCTAATAATCAGCCATGGGTCATTTCCACCTAAAATCACCTCTTGTTTTCTCTGAAAGGATCCTCTTAAGAAAGCACAAAGCTCAGCCACCAAGAAAGTCTAACGGTAACACCCCCGAAAACAACATCAGCTGTTGCAACCTAAGGTTTCTAAGATTTACAGAAAGAGAACAAGCGAGTGCAGGGAAAAGGTCAGCTCGTGTCAGTTTGGAGTCTGGCCTGGCACTGGTTGGGTAGACTCGGCCATCTCCTCTCCCAGGGAGGGCCGCTAATTCGCTTTGCTCCATGATTTAAAGTGCTATCGATTTGTCTGTGACATTCAAGTATTTTTGAAGATTGGGCTTTCAAATATTCAGAGCATTTTACCCCAAATGACCAAATCTAATGGAGATTAGAATGATATATAGAAATGAGAAGAGACTTGAGCAGTATTCCTTAAATCTCATTATCCTTTTGATAAACCACTTAGCTTTCTGTTCAACATTCTGTTTAATTTTCTTTTCCTCTATAGTGAGATCGATAATTTTAAGTATTATTTCTCAAAGTTTCCATTACCAGTGGGAGCCTCAATAAGCAAATAGCCACCACATGCTTAATAGCTTAAACTCACAATACCAGATGGAAGGGATCTGACTCTTCCTTTTTGTTCTGTGAGAAGGAAAATTTGCTATGATTTCAGAGTGGGAAATCTAGGTCAGGATTTATAAAACCCATCTTCCAGTATGAAGAGACATTCGTATTTTTGTTTCTCAGAGGACTGGAGCCCTCAATGCCAAGCAGAAGGAGGAGAGCTAGTTATGGGGGAAAGCGAGGAGTGCCATGTTGGATGAAGGAAGCTACCTTCTTCATGCCATTCGGGTCAGTCACTAATAGAAACCATCCCTGCTCGGGGCGCCTGGGTGGCGCAGTCGGTTAAGCGTCCGACTTCAGCCAGGTCACGATCTCGCGGTCCGTGAGTTCGAGCCCCGCGTCAGGCTCTGGGCTGATGGCTCAGAGCCTGGAGCCTGTTTCCGATTCTGTGTCTCCCTCTCTCTCTGCCCCTCCCCCGTTCATGCTCTGTCTCTCTCTGTCCCAAAAATAAATAAACGTTGAAAAAAAATTAAAAAAAAAAAAAAAAAAAAAAAAAAAAGAAACCATCCCTGCTGAGCAGGGAGCTAGAGCTGAGGCTCAAAGTGCCGGAGCTGACATATTGGAAATGGTGGTGGTTACACACAGGCATACCTTGGAGATATGGCAGGTTCCATTCCAGACCACAGCAATGAAGGAAATATCGCAATAAAGCGAGTCAAATGGATTTTTTTGGTTTCCCAGTGCATGTAAAAGTTATGTCTATTAAGTGTGCAATAACATTATGTCTAAAAAGCCAAAGTAAGTACCTTAATTAAAAATACTTTATTGCTACAAATAAAGAAACTGATCCCATTCACAATTGCACCAAGAAGCATAAAATACATAGGGATAAATCTAACCAAAGATGTAAAAGATCTGTATGCTGAAAACTATAGAAAGCTTATGAAGGAAATTGAAGAAGATATAAAGAAATGGAAAAACATTCCATGCTCATGGATTGGAAGAATAAATATTGTCGAAATGTCAATACTACCCAAAGCTATCTACACATTCAATGCAATCCCAATCAAAATTGCACCAGCATTCTTCTCAAAACTAGAACAAGCAATCCTAAAATTCATACGGAACCACAAAAGACCCCGAATAGCCAAAGTAATTTTGAAGAAGACCAAAGCAGGAGGCATCACAATCCCAGACTTTAGCCTCTACTACAAAGCTGTAATCATCAAGACAGCATGGTGTTGGCACAAAAACAGACACATAGACCAATGGAATAGAATCGAAACCCCAGAACTAGACCCACAAATGTATGGCCAACTAATCTTTGACAAAGCAGGAAAGAACATCCAATGGATAAAAGACAGTCTCTTTAACAAATGGTGCTGGGAGAACTGGACAGCAACATGCAGAAGGTTGAAACTAGACCACTTTCTCACACCATTCACAAAAACAAACTTAAAATGGATAAAGGACCTGAGTGTGAGACAGGAAACCATCAAAACCCTAGAGGAGAAAGCAGGAAAAGACCTCTCTGACCTCAGCCGTAGCAGTTTCTTACTTGACACATCCCCAAAGGCAAGAGAATTAAAAGCAAAAATGAACTACTGGGACCTTATGAAGATAAAAAGCTTCTGCACAGCAAAGGAAACAACCAACAAAACTAAAAGGCAACCAACAGAATGGGAAAAGATATTCACAAATGACATATCGGACAAAGGGCTAGTATCCAAAATCTATAAAGAGCTCACCAAACTCCACACCCGAAAAACAAATAACCCAGTGAAGAAATGGGCAGAAAACATGAATAGACACTTCTCTAAAGAAGACATCCGGATGGCCAACAGGCACATGAAAAGATGCTCAACGTCACTCCTCATCAGGGAAATACAAATCAAAACCACTCTCAGACATCACCTCACGCCAGTAAGAGTGGCCAAAATGAACAAATTAGGAGACTATAGATGCTGGAGAGGATGTGGAGAAATGGGAACCCTCTTGCACTGTTGGTGGGAATGCAAATTGGTGCAGCCACTCTGGAAAACAGTGTGGAGGTTCCTCAAAAAATTAAAAATAGACCTACCCTATGACCCAGCAATAGCACTGCTAGGAATTTACCCAAGGGATACAGGAGTACTGATGCATAGGGGCACTTGTACCCCAATGTTTATAGCAGCACTCTCAACAATAGCCAAATTGTGGAAAGAGCCTAAATGTCCAGCAACTGATGAATGGATAAAGAAATTGTGGTTTATATACACAATGGAGTACTACATGGCAATGAGAAAGAATGAAATATGGCCCTTTGTAGCAACATGGATGGAACTGGAGAGTGTGATGCTAAGTGAAATAAGCCATACAGAGAAAGACAGATACCATATGTTTTCACTCTTATGTGGATTCTGAGAAACTTAACAGAAACCCATGGGGGAGGGGAAGGAAAAAAAAAAGAGAGAGAGAGGTTAGAGTGGGAGAGAGCCAAAGCATAACAGACTCTTAAAAACTGAGAACAAACTGAGGGTTGATGGGGGGTGGGAGGGAGGGGAGGGTGGGTGATGGGTATTGAGGAGGGCACCTTTTGGGATGAGCACTGGGTGTTGTATGGAAACCAATTTGATAATAAATTTCATATATTGAAAAAAATACTTCATTGCTAAAACATGCTAGCCGTCATCTGAGCTTTTAGCGAGTCACAGTCACTGATCACAGATCACCATAATAAATATAATAATAATGAAAAAGTTTGAAATACTGCAAGAATTGCCAAAATGTGACGTAGAGACACAAAGTGGGCAAATGCTGCTGGAAAAATGGTGCCAACAAGTTTGTCCCATGCAAGGTTGTCACAAACCTCCAATTTGTAAAAAAACAAAAAACAAACAAAAATCCCCACAGTATCTGTGAAGTGCAGTAAAGCTAAGTGCAATAAAACAAGGTATGCCCGTATATGGGGGTACTGGCATGCCAGCCCTCTCCTGAGAACCAACCCATATCCCCTTCTCGGAGACTCTACTCCCTGCTAAGACTTCTCATCACCCACTCCCTTACCTTCTGCCACAGCTAATTTGACCATGAATGGATATGTGACTCCAGCAGGACCAATCAGATGCTGTCTCCTGGGAATGTGGAATTGGGGCTCAGGAACTTTGTAGGCTTTTTTTTCTGCCTGGCACTTGAACTGCCTAGGATATGAAGCTGGGATTAGGGCACCCATGTTTGGATGTGGTTCAGTGAGCAGAGAAAGATAATTACAAAAGCAAACACTTGCAAAGTGCCAGACACTGTTCAAAGAACTTTACATTCATTCATTTAATCTCACCACAGTCCTATGAGGTAAGTGCTGTAATTACCTTCAACCACACTTTATAAGTGAGGAAACTGAAGAAGCTTAAGGAACTTGCCCAAGGTTATGAGCAACTAAATGGTGGAGTTAATTTTCATAATCTAGGCATTTTGACTCCAGAGATTGTCCTTAACCATATGCTGAAATGCTGTCTGGAGGAATGGAGGGAATAGGAGAGAAGGAGAGAGAGAGGAATGAGTCAGATATAAGAGACAATATAGCTCTAGAGAGAGAGAGATTTGGAGAGACAAGCCAGCCTAACTCTCATCAGTTTGGCAGTTTCTGTCATCAGTCCTTATGAGGCCTGGCCACACTTCCTGTCTCTGGTTCCACCAGATCCCTCTGTTTCTAGTCAATTTTCTTTTTTGCTTAAACCAGCTTGAATGGGTTCTGTTCATTGCAAACAAATGATCTCTGACTCAATAAAATGGAATAGGAGGGAACATTTTCCAGCAGGGGGTCTGAGATTAGATAAAACTGTGTTATGTTAATCAGCTAGAGAAGCATGTGAGAGATGTTTTAATTTTGCTCTTTCCTAAATTCACGCAGTATACTAAGCATGGATGATATAATTGCTTTAATATCCAAGATTAAATATCATACAAAGGTGTAGTTTAGAAAAAGGAATGTAATCTCTGCCCAATGACTAGGGCTTAATACAATCATAACCTCACTTCCACCTGATGGAATTGGGTGTAAATTATAGGGGTAGCTTTTTAGAATGACAATAAACCAAGGACTGATAAGTATAGGGTGTAAATGAAGGGTATAGATGATGCATTCTTAATTAGTCTTAATTTTTGTCTCTTAGTTAATATGTTTTTAATTATTGCATGAGTTCTCCATTGCTGCATTACAGATCATCCCCCAAGACTCAGTGGCTTAAAAAAAACATCATTTTATTCTCTTTCATGGTTTCTGTGGGTCAGGAATTCAGACAGGACAAAGCAGAGATGGCTTATCTTGGCTCTGCAACGTCTAGGACATTAGTTGGGAAGACATGAAATTTGGTGTGACTGAGGGCTCTAATCATCTGATTTGTGAGGTGTGTCTGCTTTTGTTGCTGGTTATTGGCTGAGACCTCACCCAGGCTGTCATCCAAAGCACCTGCATGTGACTTTTCCAAGTGATTTTTCCATATGACCTAGTTGGTTTTCTCACAGTGCGGCTGCTGGGTACCAAGAATGAACATCGTCAGAGAGAACCAGGTAGAAGCTGTATCACATCTTATGATCTCTTCTTAGGAGTCATACAGCATCCCTGCTTTTATAGAACAAGTCTGCCCAGTTCAAGAGGTGGGAACACAGGTCCCACTCTTGAGGGGAGAAATGTCAAAAGTCACACAATAAGAATAAATTTGGGTGGGAGATACTGTTGCAGACATTTTTGGAAAGCTAGCACAGAAACAAAATACAATGACAAATGTTGATTTTTAAAAAAGAAAATCTGTGGAAGCCTGTAAATCTCATACTTTTTCTTTTTCTTTTTTTTTAAGCAGAGCATTGGGACATCTGGGTGGCTCAGTTGGTTAAGTGTCCAACTCTTGGTTTTGGCTCAGGTCATGATCTCACAGTTCTTGAGTTTGAGCCCTGAATCGGGCTCCACACTGATAGTGCAGAGCCTGCTTAGGATTCTGTCTCTCTCTCTCTCTCTCTCTCTCTCTCTCTGTCTCCTGCTTGTGCTCTCTCTTTCAAAATAAATAAACTTTAAAAATAAATAAATAAATAAGCAGAGCATTTAGTAAATTCTTCTGTGGCCTGATTGAAACTGTCATCAATTGAATGGAACAGTTTACAGCAAGGGGAACTGATACTCTAGACTTGATTCTGCCGGCACAGGACTACTATTGATGAGACACTCATGAGAGTTTGGGAGACAGTGTCCATTCCACTAAAGCAGGACAAGTCCAATGTGTATCTTTAGACTTTCAACAGAGATGATCTCATGGTGAGAACCTTGGAAAGGGAGTAAAGCTAAAAAAGGATGGCTCTAAAAATAAAATTCAGAACCTAAAATTGTGAATGATCCTAATGAGGAAGAAAAAGAAAAGATATGTAAAGAAAACAGCGTTTCTACTGATGAGCTCCAATTTGAAGAGGACACACATAGAGAGGGGAAGGAGGGGCAGAAAACTAAGGATGTGTATTGAAGAATGTCACAAATTTTTCGGATTGTCAGAGGAAAGCAAGAACACAGGGGAGGTCGAGGTTTTGAGGATTGGGAGAAACTAAAGATCAACAGCCAGGGAGATTCTTCTGACCATGTGTGGGAGAGAACAACCTGTTTCCAAACTCATCAGGTAGTCTGTTAAACAACTAGAGTTAAGAAGGAAAACCTTCACAAAAAAAATTTCCTACAATTGACAGAAAGGAAACACAACGTCTTCACTTATTTTTTCTTCTTGACTACCAGGGACTTGCAAATTTAGGAAGACTGTGTGTCTAGGCTGCTTAGGTTAAACCCAATGCATACCTGTGGCCCAGGTGTAATTGTTAATAGGGTTCCATGTCATTCTCAGGAGTCCCATTAGGAACTCTGGACAAGATAGGATAGAGACAGCTACATAATTTGCTGGACCCAGTGAAAAGTTAAAATGCGGAGACCTTTGTTCAAAAAGTAGGGGGAAAATGCTGTCAAAGGTACTAAAACATAAAGCTTTTTCCTTTCTTCTGCAGTCTTTCTTGACTTGTCATGGTGTTTTTTATTTTATGTTGTTCTTTTTTGTAGAAAGAGAGAGAAAGAGTGCAAGCAAGGGAGAGGTAGAAGGAGAAAGAGAGACTGTTAAGCAGGCTCCACACCCATTGTGGAGAGAGAGAGAGAGAGAGAGAGAGAGAGAGAGAGAGAGAGAGACTGTTAAGCAGGCTCCACACCCATTGTGGAGAGAGAGAGAGAGAGAGAGAGAGAGAGAGAGAGAGAGAGAGAGAGACTGTTAAGCAGGCTCCACACCCATTGTGGAGCCCAAAGCAGGGATCCCATGACCCTGGGATCATGACCTGAGCTGAAATCAAGAGTCAGATGCTCAACTGACTGAGCCACCCAGGTGCTCCTTATTTTATGTTGTTCTAAGTAGAGAAGAAATAAAATTTTAACTGAACTATTTTTATTTAACCTTTTGACACGTGCTTTTGATACTCTACCTTTGGCTTATTGAGGAGAAAGAAAGGACCACAAGGAAAAGAATTTATGAGCCGGCCTATTTTTCCCTTTCCTTCTGTGTCATAATTTGCAGTGTAATTGGCTAATACGGAGACGTAACACGTGTAAGAAAGGATACGATAGAGTTCCTTGGTCATTTGTGTTTTTCAAAATACCATTGCCTTCTTCTGTGCCTAGAGTAAGTCTGGTTCAAAGACAGAATGTAGCTTCTTAGATCTGTCATCACCCCCCACACTCAGTCTTGGGTGTAACCTACCTTGTACTCACTTAAAGCTGGCTGAACTCCATGATGGTGATGCTTCTAGGCCCGGGACCGTACTTTGAGCACCACGAGTGAAGAGCAGTGTGACTCACACTTGCTTGTGCATACACATCACCAGAGTATTTGTTAAAATGGAGACTCCGGGGGCGCCTGGGTGGCTCAGTTGGTTAAGCGGCCGACTTCGGCTCAGGTCATGATCTCACGGTCCGTGAGTTCGAGCCCCGCGTCGGGCTCTGTGCTGACAGCTCAGAGCCTGGAGCCTGCTTCAGATTCTGTGCCTCCTTCTCTCTCTGACCCTCCCCTGTTCATGCTCTGTCTCTTCCTGTCTCAAAAATAAATAAAACGTTAAAAAATTAAAAAAAAAAATGGAGACTCCGATGAAGCAGCTCTGGGGTGGGGCTGGCATTGCTGTCTGCCACCACACTTTGAGTAGCAAGGGTCTAGAGTAGATAATGAGCACCATAGGAGGAAGAGAGAGTGGGACTTGAAATGGGCTTTAAATCAGGGGTAGGAATGACGAAAAGGACAGAATGCATCCCAGGCTGGGCAAAGGGGGAATGTGTAAAGACAAGAAGCAGCAGAACGGGGGTAGATGGATTTGGCTGATGCCAAGGCTCTTACTGGGGGGTAGGAAACAGAGTGGAGAGACTGGCAGGGCCAGAATGCAGAGGGTCCTCAGGCAGGTGCAAGGTCTCCCTAGAAGTGGCAATTTTGGGGAATATGCCTGGGACACAGATGTCCTAAAACAATTCTCCATACCTATTGTCATTAAATCCTGATCTGATAAGGAGTAAAACTAGCAGTCCCTGAGGGACCAAATGCTCCAGGAGTTTAATTTCGTCTGGTGGACATGCCATGTTGAGCTCTAAGGCAGCATGGCAGGGTAGCAGAGGACTGAGTCAGGAGACATGGCTTCAGGATCTGGCTTGGGTAAGTGACTCTAGGTGTGGCCTGCTTCTCTGTGGATTTCTCTATACCTCTGGGGGTCTTAGATGACCTTTCAAGTGTCTTTCAACAATCCATGACATTGCGAGCCTGTTTGATCCACCCCTGTCAATACCCTTGTCACGGAGGGTCTCCCTCCCCAACCCTGGTGTGCCGGGTCAGGGCTGAATAGGAGTGTGGGAAGTGGGTTCAGTAGTTCCCAGAACAAGAGGAGCTTCATGATGCTCCTGCTCCCCACTCCTTGGTGTCTCTTTACAGGATTAGGTGTTGAGTCCCCAGGGACTGAGGCTGTTCCAGCTCTCAAAGCAACATTCCCAGGAAATTTACCTTGACCGCTAAGACCTAAAGCAGATCCAGGTGTGCCCAGGTAGAGGGTGGCATTGAGAACACATTACCAAATGGATGAGGCAGTGGCCTAAACTGGTGGAACACGTCCTACAGTGTCTCCCCAAATCCCTCTCTGCTCCCTGATGTCCCAGACTCAGAGGTGAGGGGGAGCTTCCAGTGCCCTTGGTGGGGACTGTTGCTTGGGTTTATCATGGGTGGGAGTGAAGTGAAGGTCATTGACCAAGAAATAAACATGACTCCAGCAACTTGTAGCTGTTAAACGGCACAAAAGATCAGAAAATTTCTCTTTGAAGGCTGGAAGGCAGAGAAAGTTTATCTCCTCTGCTACAAGAACAGAGAGAGAGCACCTTAAATTATCCTGGCTCCTGTTTGGCTCTGCTCTTGTCATCCAGAAAAGTCTGCAAGCCTCGCCCTCACCCCCCAGGGAGGTGGGTAAACCCACTTCACTGAGGTTTTTAATTCCTGGGGTAATCCCTTCCTTCTGAGCCAGGTGGGGGGTAGGGAGACCCCTTGCATCCAAATCTTTGATCTGGGTGGAAGCAAAAGAGAAGGACTTCTATAAAACTGTCAGGGAGATGGGAAGGGACCTTGAAAGAGGGCTTGTAAATGGGCAGTTCACCTTTGATCAGTCGCCTTAGACCCTTTTTACAGCCTAGGATTATGGCTTTAAGTGCCCTTCCCGTGTCCCCACGGGAATCATGTGACTTAAGAACAATTAGATTATTCTAAAAGTTTAGAGAGATTGTTCACAAAAGACTTTCATTTTCATTAGAGGAGAAAGAAAAAAAAATAAAAGGAAAAGAAAACATCAATCCAAACCATGAAGTTGAATCCTGAGTTAGTAATAAACTGGAAACCCAGTCTGTTACTTTCCATGTAACAGGATACTCTCTGGCCTGGCAATTCCACTAAAATCTATTAATGACAGGGATATGAGATATAATTTTATTCCCCACTCCCTCCACCCCCCCAGAAAAAAGAAACAAAGCAGTTGCTATCTCTCATTGTTGGAGTTTTACTTCATGTTATTAAAAATGTCAGGAAAACAGAAACTTAACAGTCTGACTTTCTCCACTTGGATATAAACAGAGAATAGGGCTGACTGCTGACTTCCAGTTAATGTAATGTGTGTGGTCAAATACCTCATAAAAGACTAATTCATCATGGCTGCATCTGTCTGTGTATGTTTCTATGAATTGCCTCCCACCCCAATACCACATGAAGAGGAAGAAGGTTTATAATCTGATGTTCATCTCGAAATCTGGCCAGCAAAAGATGAGATATAAACAGCTTCTTGTCAGTGTTTAGGGAAAGTCTGTGATTTGGAAGAAGGAAGAGACTTTTCTTTTCTTTTTTAATATGAAATTTATTGTCAAATTGGTTTCCATACAACACCCAGTGCTCATCCCAACAGGTTCCTCCTCAATACCCATCACCCACCCACCCTTCCCTCCCACCCCCCATAAACCCTCAGTTTATTCTCAGTTTTTAAGAGTCTCTTATGGTTTGGCTCCCTCCCTCTCTAACTTTTTTTTTTCTCCTTCCCCTCCCCCATGGTCTTCTGTTAAGTTTCTCAGGATCCACATAAGAGTGAAAACATATGGCAGCCAAACTATGGAAAGAGCCTAAATGTCCATCAACTGACGAATGGATAAAGAAATTGTGGTTTATACACACAATGGAATACTATGTGGCAATGAGAAAGAATGAAATATGGCCTTTTGTAGCAACGTGGGTGGAACTGGAGACTGTTTGCTAAGTGAAATAAGTCATACAGAGGAAGAGACTTTTCAAATGTGGCTGGTTCTAAGCCCATCAGTCACGGCCTTCCGGCTTGCTCACTGAGCCCTCCTGTCACAGGCTGCATGACTACCAGCCCCTCACCCACACCAGCCATACTGGTAGCTGCAATCCCAATGGGACTGGAAAGTCCCATTTTCTTGTGGCAGCCCTGGCTTCCTCTGCCTGGGCATCAGCTGGGAGGCAAAAGTCCCATCTCTGTGAAGCTGGCAGATTTGCCTGGCATCCACCCCACCTAAGTTGCTATGCAGACCCATTTGGAGCCCACCAGAGTCACATGGAACAGTCTCTTCCCCTTCTAAATAGGCACCTTTGTTATTTGGCTCTGGGTGCCTACCTCCTTCTCCAGCACTACTCCATTGGCCAATGCTGAGCCATGGGGCTCGGATGGGGGTTCCACCTTTTCTGCAGTGGGTATAGCCCTCATTACAGAATTACCTGACATGTCATCATCCCTGAAATGGGACAGCAAGCATCTGGGGGACAGTTAGGACACTCTTCCTTGTGGTGTGAGAGCCAGGGAATTAAGCACTCTCATCATTCCTGCACAAGGCCCTGACATCTGTATGGGAGGGCCGGAGCTGGGCAAGTAGACACCAACCTCTCAAGAACAGGTGTATCCCTGCAAACTCAGAGCAGACCCTAAAGATGATTGATGGGTGATGTGAACCACAAGGGAAGGGATGGGGTTCTCTTTAAGGGACCCAATTAGGGGAGTCCTCATAAAGAAGAACAGTTAAAACTTGAGATTTTCTATTTTTAAAATAGTTTTGTTTTCGGGGCGCCTGGGTGGCTCAGTCGGTTAAGCAGCCGACTTCGGCTCAGGTCATGATCTCGTGGTCCGTGAGTTTGAGCCCCGCGTCGGGCTCTGTGCTGACAGCTCAGAGCCTGGAGCCTGTTTCGGATTCTGTGTCTCCCTCTCTCTGACCCTTCCCCGTTCATGCTCTGTCTCTCTCTGTCTCAAAAATGAATAAACGTTAAAAATTTTTTTTTTTAATTTTGTTTTCTTCCCTGTCTTTAGCTATACACCTCCCTTCCCCACATATTCACTTTATGATTATCAGCAAGCACCAGAGACGTTTTTCTTGCCTCTGACCAGTAGAGCATAGTTTCCTATAGGGAAAGTGACAAGGAAATTTGTGATTGCTAGATACTTACATACGTATTTATATATTCAATGCCTGGGTGTTTATGATCTCAAAATATCTAGTCAAGTAGTCAAAAACCTCAGACAGTTGGAGACCAATGAGTCTAAGTATTCACACATACATGTTCATCCAGCAAATAAATGCTGAGGTCTTACACGTGCCAAGGGGATCCCATCCTTATTCATGGAGAATCAACCATGCCAATCCCACCTTTCTAGGTAAATGCAAGAGTAAAACTCAATCTGTGACAGGATCCCAACACAGATTAGTACATCTTTATGATTTATGCCTTCCATTTTGGTTGCAATAGGGTAAAAAATAAAATACTTGCTGAGCACCTGCCTAATAAACTCTTCTTCATTCTCCCCCTCCTTCTCCCAGTCCCTGATCCTTGTCCTGAGCCATCTGCTTCCAAGTGAAGACTTCCTCAACTCCCCTCAAATCCTTATACCCATCAGAACTTGCTCTTTCCTCTCATGGTCCCCTGTGGCACCAGGGGACTTGGAAACGTGCTCATTGGCTTGTTCCTCCATCACGTTTTTTGTTCCCTGGTGGTGAAAACCCTGACCTGTTTCTCTTTCATCTCTCTCAGTACCTAGCACTACACACAGCACAGAGTGAGGGGCTCCGTTAAGCATTTGCTGGACGAGTGAATGATGTGCTGCTCTGGATGTTACGTGACCGTGGCAGACACCAACAGCCAGTTTGGCGTAAGTGGGCCCAGTGCCCACTTCCTGCCAGGCACGGTGCTAAAAGGACATCGCTGCAGCTCGATCACCTTGCTCCCAGCCAGAAAAGCTTCCTTGCCTCTGGGGCTTGCCCCTGCTGGGGTACGGGTCCCCCTGCATCCCCAGGGTCTTGATGAACATGGAATGAATGCTCCTTCAGCTGGCATACTCATCAGTTTCCGTTCAAATTGTCCTCTCCTGCAAATTAAATTGTCTTTTCCTCCCCTGGGGGTATAATAATCCCTGCAACAGATTGTTTCCTGTTCTAAAAAACGACTCGCTTCTGCTTGCCACCTCCCTGCCGTGGTATTACCTTCTCGCAGTGTCTTTTGCAGTCCTTTCTTGGGCTCCTCCTTTCTCCTCAAATAAGCCTCCTTGTCCCTGAGCCTGAGCACGGCTCCCCCAGCTGACCCTAGAACTCCTTGCCAGGCTCAGGTCAGCCCCCTTCTCTGTGTACAGATGATAAAAGAGGATGGTCGCCTCTGTCTCCTTGCATGCAGTCCTCTCCCTGCCACATTCCCAAGCCCTCAGCTCCAGGATCCTTTAGCCTGGGCAGTTTCTTCATCTAACATCCCAGCAAACTTAGACTAGACAATTGAAGATTGGATCAAAGAGTGGGGAGCTCCACATGCTGTACCAGGGGGAGTCACTTAGGTCTGAACATCTCAGCCTAGGAAGAGCCCTCTGCCCTGCCAAAAACCCCCTCTCAGTATTCTGCTGGTAGCTAAAAGGGCACCAGGCACTAGAAGTTGGCCAGCAAAGAAACTACTGGAGTGGGGTGGGGTGGGCGGGAGGTATGGAACAAGAAGAGGCTAGGGCAGGTGGGAACCAGGACAGGATTCAAAGGAACCAGGCCACCAGCTGCACCGTGGGTCACCTCTGCAAGGCTAGAGGCATGAGGTGCAGGGAGCTCCTATCCAGGGCTAATACTGAAGGAAGCGTGTTCTGGGAGGGACTGAGAGTGTAACACATGCACGTTTGTGCACACGCACTCGTACAAACACATAGCAACAAACCCTCTGAATTTACCCCAGGCTAGAAACCCAAATGGGATTGAGGTATTGGTGTTGGGTGCCCTGTAATTATTGTACCCCACTCAGTCACTGTAGGGGGCCAGTACTGGACACTAGTTACATTAGGAATAAGGTTACCAGGCTGACTTAGGATGAAGTTACGTGAGAAAAGTACCCGATAGCTATTTGCCGCTCTGGATTCACTCTCCCCCTTCACTCTATTATCTGCACTGAGAGAGACTCAGTCAGAGGGGTCTGCCCTCCTCTGGCTTCCAATCGGTTTCAGCCAATGAGAAGCCTCAGCCTTTGGAGGGAGGGAGGAGGGAGATGTCGGGTATTTTTTCTCTCGGCTTCATCCCTGTGACATGGCCTCTGTCTGTCTGTTCCCTTCATTTCCATGCATCCCAGCTCTGCACGCTGTCTTTCCTGGTTCTGGGAACCTATCCCTCCCCGGTTCCCAGGGACAGTAACGGCCCGCTGCTGCTCCCCCTGGGTTTGTGAATTTCCTTTGTCATTCTCCCACACTCCAACCTTTCATTTGCTATTAGTTAGCCCCTTTATAAATAAAACCTCCTTGATTTTTCCTAAGTTGACAGTGCTGTTTGTCTCCTGTTGGGACCCCGACTGATACAGCTAGAAAATTGTAAGATCCCGATTTTGTTTTCAAAAATACTGTCAGGAGCTCAGCTGAGCTGAGAGAGAGAGGTGAGCTGTCAGGTGTGGGCATAGCTGGTTAAAGCAACAATGAGCCAAAATGAAAGTAACAGTGAAATCTTTAGTCACTGTGATAGTAGAAGCAAGAGGCAAAAACCAGAGAAGACGTTGGCTCCCTCGTGTTCCCTTCTCCCTGTGGAGGAGCACACAGGTGGAGGGTTCAGGTGGATCAGCGCAGATGGGTGTCCTCTCATGGCTGAGGGAGCCCCAAATAAAAGGCTCGGTCAGTTTTGTGGACCCTGGAGTGAAAGGAGGGCTAGGAGTGGAAAAGTGCCGAGGACTAAGTCACAGTGGGCGAAGTGTCCTCAAGGCTCTCCCTCCTCCCTCCGTAAGGAAGTCTCTGCAGAGGTCCATGAAAAAGGTCTTTGCTCAAGGCCTCAGACAAAGAGACCTAGGAAAGAAATATGGGAAGGCCATGGCTGGCCAGGGGGCCGGAGCCCTAGACCGCACCTCCCTCCAGAGACAGTGGTGCACGGGCAGCATGCCAAGGCTGGTGTGGGCAGGGCCGCCTTCCCGGTGAGGCCTGGGTGAGGCCTGCCTGACGGGGAAAGCCTTCCTAACTGCCTAGGGTCAGGCTGGAAAAATCACACAGAGGTTTTTAACCAGGAGCCGGGCTCCTCAAAGACAGGAGCACACAAAATGGAAGAAATACAGCAAAATGTTGAGAAACAGTGGTTTCTATCAGGGCTATCCAACAGAAACATAATGAGTCACATGTATGTTTTTAAGGTTTTTAGTAGCTATATGAACAGAGAAACAGGTGAAATTCATTTTAATAATAAATTTTATTTCATCCAAATAGATCCCAAATATAATTTCAGGCATATGAGTATTTTTAAAGTTATTAACGATCTGTTTTATATTGGTCCGCTTGGACCAGGCTTGGAACCTCATGGAGAGGAGGCGTGGCTGCAGCAGACAGGCCTATGCCGGGGCAGACACCCGAGCTGGCTGATAGCCTTTTCTCTGCCTGACGTGCTCCCTGCATGGGCTGAGCACCACCCAGACCGAAGCCCCCCTGCCCCAAACTGTGATCTGACCCACTCGAAAACGGGCAACTCTAACTCTAGGTGCTTTTCAAGGAGTAAGTGGAGCACTAGGTTTCAGTTCCAGAGATAGATGGAAAACTCAAAAGATGCAGGCGAACTCTGCTCTGTGCCAAAAAGGTGTTTGCTGTTGCATGGGACGGTAAAAAACATAATAATTATTGTTTGCAGCAGAGTGCGTTGTCCTAAGTTCATGGAAAGCACTTGCAGGTGGGTTAGCTGGTTGGAAGTCTGACTGGTTTGGAAACACCTGCCATGAGAAGGTAGCAGAGAATTGGCCCTGGGGCTAGAGGCACTGCAGAAATAGAACCCTAAAGTGGGCATCAGGACCCCTTTCCCCTGAACTCCCCATGTGACCTTCAGCAAGGCCTTTCTTCCTGGGGCATGTCTGTTTCTCCACAGATGGGGGATTCAGTTAGGATCACAAGATGATTTCTAAGACCCACTCTAAAGAAAGCATTTTGTGATTTTGCCTCTGGAGGAAGCATTTAGACCTCAGACAGCCCAAAGATGAATTTGAAAATGACTTCCAAGTGTGAATCCTGGGGCCAGAAGAGGAGAGAGCCTGCAGTTGTCATTAGGACCAGCATCGGGTGGAAAAGCACTGCCCCAGAGCCGAGGACTTGAGTAGGCAGGGTTCAGTGAGAAGTGCCTGGGCAGACAGCCTTAGCAGACACAATACTCATGATTTTTTCTTTCCACTGGAAAAGTCCTTTCTGTCTGAGGCAATGTTTTCCACAGCTCCAGGGGGCTGTGGTCATTTCCTAACAAGATTTTTCCTATTTTGTGCAGCTGTGGTCTGGCATTTGCAACACTGTTTTTAAGCTGAATCTCACTTGGGTCCTCCAGGGCCGAGGGCTGGTGGGTAAACGCAGGCCTGGTGCATTCTGGGCCCTCCAGCTGCAGGTGGTTCCCTTTCTCCAGTACCTTGGTATTGTGGCAATAGATGTATAAAATTACAAGGTGACAGGGGTGTAAGGACCTTGAAAGGTCATTTAGTGTAATCTTCTTATTTCATGGGAAGGGGAAACTGAGGCCCGGAAGAGAGGGACTTGCCCCAGGCCACATGGTTGGTTAGACAGAAGACAGCTCTTGTGATTCTTGATCTCAGTCCCCTGGGCTCAGCCAAGGCTGCACTTCCTCCTTTGCGGATGTGGGGAGTGAGAGAATTTAACTTGCTGTGAATAGTTTAATACGTTTCAAGACTATGCTTTTACCCCACTTATCACCTAATACCTCTTTCTCTGTCTCTTGATTACTCCATTCCTATCCTTTGGCTTTCAGTGTTTACTAGAGATGATAGATGGAATACACGGACACACAGGTTCATTTAATAGTTTGCCAAGAGCCTCGCGCTGCTGAGGATGAAGGGTAAGGGAGACACTGGTCTATTGTAGCCTGGGACGTTTGCTTTCCCTGCCAACCACAGTCCAAGGCAACAAGCTCACTGACATCCCGGGAAGGCCTTGCTTAGGGAGCACAGGGAAGAGGTGGTTTGCACTGTCTGGAGCAGGTCAGAGATTGCAGAAGGAGATCGACCTCAGATTGGCAGATAGGGATCTACTTGTATATAATAGCAACTGACATCTTGCTTCTTCGGTAAAGGAGTTGAGTTCAGCCTCCAGTGTGGGTAGGGGTTTGTGTTTAATCCACGGCCGTCAGGCAAAGGCCATGTGAAACAGGACCTCCTCGGGCTTCAGTCTCATAAAGTTCTGCCTCAGTCTGCAATTACGCAGCCCCTTTCTCACCTTATCTTTCTGGTATTCAGTTTACACTGCTGATTAGATCCTCTTGGCTTATTCACAGTCTAAAAGCCTCAGCCTTTCTGAAAATCCCACCAAAGACACAGACCTTGGGGAGGAAGACCAGGCTAAGCCAAGGCCATGACTAAATATCATTCAGGAACCACAGTGGGTCTAGGGGATTCCCTTTCTACTGAGGCTGGGTCAGAGCTTGATGGGAGTGAAAGTTAATCTTCTGGATCTCTTTGAATAGAGTCAGTTTGAAAATGTCAGGTATCCAGCATAGTTAGTCCTTTCTCCAGGTTGTCATTTACTTGTAAAAGAAGCACTATTCAAGCCCTAAATGTCAGCTTCTAGCCTCTGCACAAGTGGAATCAGGTCGCCCCTGAGTACTTCAGCCTGTACTCTTAACATCTAGGCCCGGGCTCCGTGGGGGGCTGTCCTGGAATCAGCCCCAGAGAAATGACCCTAGGTACTGAAGGTTTCTGGATTTTGGTCCTCTGTGACTTGAATGCTTCTACTTCCTGAGAGCAGTTCCTAACACTTTATTTACCCTTATACATGCAAAAGATGACAACTCTTTAAACACACAATTAGACTGGGGCTTTGATTCCCAAGCTTGGGTCTCTACCTGGCAGCTGTTCCAGTATCTGGCTCACTGCTCTCAACTGCCTTTTATTCTATGAGCTAATCTCTCTCTTGGCTCTTTGTTAATGGCCTTCCCCATCCCCCCGCGAGGCACCATATGCTTAATGACATCCTATAAAGAGGACCGATCTCCCTTAGCTGTCCTCTATCTTTTGGAATGCACCGTCCCCTCCCTTGTGTTAGAAAAAACAAATTAAGCTCCAAGAGGCAGCCAGAGAGCTAATGGACCTGACTCTGCCAGGGAAGGGAAAACAAAGTCTCCAACCCTTTGCAGCTCTCAAAGATCCTACGGAGAGGTGATCTGTCTCAGGTCCCTAACGAGCTTAAATTTGCCTACTCAGTCATTGTCCTTTGTTCACTTCTCCTCTGCTACCTGAATTGCCTTCCCCACTCCACCTCCAGACACACAGAACCAGAAGTTTATCTCAGGGGCAAGACCTGATGATTTGAGTCTCGAGTCATTGTAAATCACTACAGTAATGTCTTGAAATTCAAGGCATAAATATAAATATAAATATAAATATAAATATAAATATAAATATAAATATAAATATAAATATAAATATAATAAATATGATATTTTACAATATATTATATTTATATAGTATATAATATATATAAATAATATACACATATATAATCTAAATCTGTGCCTTTTGGCTTATTATGAAACATTTCCAGTGCAGATTGTTTTAAATGTGAGAATTCTTTTTTATTGTGTCCCATCCACTTAGATCATAGACGGATTATTATTGACTATTAATGGATGCTAACTATATTCACAAAACATGAGGTTCCCACTCGAATATTTCCAAACTACTGCGTTAGGTGAAATATACATACAGTAATGAGTCAGTTTTGGGAGAAATGGCTAACCCTCCAAACCTTACGTAACTGCACTATAATCTTGGCTTTGTTCCTATCCAGATACTGGGCTGAACACAGATAAAACAAGCCAGCCAAATTCAAACTAAGATCTCATTTGACTGTCTCCCCCCCCCCCCCCCAACACACACACTAAATTAGCACATTTCTCAGGCATCATTCAGAACAATGGTTCCCAATCCTGGCTGCAATTAGAATCATCTGGGGAGCTTTAAAAAAAAAAAATCAATGCCCAGGCCCCACTCCAAATCAATTAAAATAGATTTTCTGGGGGTGGGCCTAAGGCATGGGAATTTTTATAAAGCTTCCCTGGTTATACCAACGTTGAGCCATGGATGTGAATCACTGGTTTAAACATGACCAAAATTAATGATTATAGGTTTTGTTTGCATAACAAACTATTAGCTTAATATTTGTAATAAACCTAACATAGTTATGTTTTAAGTCAAATAAAGCCAACAGGAAGGCATATCCATGTAGTGAAAGGTCGAGCTGCTTTGTTCCAGTGCTACCTGGATTAGCCAGATCTTTGGAGGTCATAACACAATAACACAAACAAGTTTGGCCAAATAAGTTTTAGCAACCAGTTTCCTATTTGGCATGTTTCTAGTACAGCCAGGGCTGTATGAATGTGGGAGGTAGTCATGATTCACTCTTTATTCTCTCCATTGAGGGAGCCTGGACGAACGCCAATGGTCTGTCTGCAGTACCGGGGGCTGAGGACTACTGAGATTAGGCTCAGGACACAACTTCCTCACGCTGATGCTGGGACCACAAGATGGCCATGGCATCTTCTTGAGAATTGGATAACAATCTAAAGCACCCCTCTCAAGGACGTTTTCCTAACCACCGCATCTTCCCACCAAACACACGTCCTGGGCCAATCCTGAAGGCGACTGTTTACCGGGCACCACCACGCTTCCAGAAGAGACATCCTGGCTGCTGCAGGTCTGCCGCTTCCCTGCCGAGGCAGAGCCTGCCTTCCTGAGTTTCTTTGCCAAATCCACGTGTCCCCAAATGGTCCTTCTCACAGAGAAGTCCGATCGGCAAGCCTTACAACATCTTCATTGCTTTAAAAGAATGGAAGAAACGTGTGCTTCTAATTACCACATTTACAGCTCCTTTCTCTCTCTCTCTCTCTCTCTCTCTCTCTCTCTCTCTGTCTCTCAATCCTATAGAAAACAGACCCAGCTCCTTTTGAAAACTTGCAAATATTTCACATTTGTTTGGAGAGCAGATTTTTTTCCAGGTTTTTGGAAAGCTGAAGTCACCGACACATGGCTGCTGGGTGATATTGTTGCTGAGTGCAAACATCACTTGTTCCTAGCACAGCCAAACCTGCCTTTTCAGCCATGCCAGTGCCTGGGAGGTGTAAGCCTAATGTGGAACAGTCCCAGGGCCTGTGGGAGTGGTATTCTTCTGTCTGCAGTGACCTCAAAGAGAACTGAGCAAGGTATATAGTGCTTTGTCTTGAGTCTTGCCCCCACCCCAGTTTTGTCTCAGGCATCAGTTGATTCTAGTTCAGAGCTCTATGTAGCATGGGACTAAAAAAACACCTTGTGACCCTTTGGGAATAAAAGTGGAATGGCAGGGGTGCCTGGGTGGCGCAGTCGGTTAAGCGTCCGACTTCAGCCAGGTCATGATCTCGAGGTCCGTGAGTTCGAGCCCCGCGTCGGGCTCTGGGCTGATGGCTCAGAGCCTGGAGCCTGTTTCCGATTCTGTGTCTCCCTCTCTCTCTGCCCCTCCCCCATTCATGCTCTGTCTCTCTCTGTCCCAAAAATAAATAAACGTTGGAAAAAAAAAAAAAAGTGGAATGGCATAGATCCTGGGATATTAGGCCTCTGGTCTGATTCTGTGTCCATTCTGAGTCTGGTCCCAATTGCCATTTGGCTCCCATTCATTAGATACTTTTCTATAGAGAGCACACATAAAGCAAGATCTAATCTGGGGTAACTGGCTACTGAGGACAGGTGCTTTGGTACCCTGTTCATTATTGTGATCACCTTGGTCCCCAGGTCCAGTCTTCATCTGTGCATGTTCATGATGATCAAGTGTCACGGGGATTGCATGACTAGTTAATATGGACACTAGAATGTTAGCACTAGAAGGAACCTCTTACATCACAGAAGGGAGTGTAAGGCTCAGCCAAGAGAAGTGACTTTCTCAAGGTCACACACTAGTTAGTGCCAAGAGACAGGATGAGAATCCAGAAATCCTAACTCCCAAATCAGTGTTCTTTCTATCACCTTTTGCTGTCAAAACTCATCACGTAGGAGTTGATCAGCATATTTATTTCCCAGAAGAGAAGGCTACTTGGGGACCTAACATTATTAATAGAGTGTTATTTGGTATATACAGAAGACTAGTCCAGGGTTCGTGCTGGAAATAAGTGGATGAAGCCAGGAGTCAGGGATACAAAAAGCCATGCTGAGAAAGCCACCCACGGAGATGCTTGTTCCCCATGTTGGGCCCAGGGAAGACCGAGGCAGCCAGGAAACTTTTTGGAACTGTAATGGATAGTCAAGGAAGAAGCAGGGCCCTGAGATGAACCTAAGTCCCTGAGTTAGAAGTGGAATTATTCTGAGAAAGAAGAGAGAAACCAACAGAGGGAAAAGTTAATCCCTTCTTAACTGCTCTTTGTTCCTGTACACACGCTGAAGCAAGTAGGAGGAATTTCCAGCCCAGCACCCCCAGTGAGAAAAGTCTGATCACTTGATTCATTTAACCTACAGCTAGTCCAAGCGGGGAGAGCTGCAGGGACTTAAAGGGACACAGCCATTTTATGGGGAGAAACCCGCTGTGGAATGAAGTTTCAGTCGTGTTTGTTCCCAGGTCAGTCTGGTGGCCACAGCTGGGAGGGAAAAGATTTCCTTGATACCAGGCACGGCGGAAGGGGGGGGGGGCGGTTGGGGGGGGCAGCATTTGCAGGGGCTGCTGGCAGGATACGGCTGCTCCCTCCCCGACTCTCTGGAAAAATACAAGCAGGCAAATTTGAACTTGGCCCTTGAATAGGCTCATTTTGTAGATCCATGTAATTTGAGCACCCAGCAACCCCTGGGGCCTGGTCTCAGGTGACTTGCCCCTTCAGCAGCTCTGGAGACTGCCAGAAAGGACTGGCCTCTCAGAGCCCAAGCTTAGTGTCTTCTAGCTCCAATCCAAGGAAACTGTGGAGGGTGACTAGAATGTGTCTGATGGCCTGGTGGTCAATCCTAGGGCACAGCCCTCCACTCCACACAGGAACCAGAGTCATATTTGATGGGATTCCCTCAAGGCACCCTCGTAACAAAGAAAATGAGCTCGGCGGAAAATTTCTGAGAAAATGGTGAGGTGTGTGACAAAACCAGGGTGAGCTGGAGGTAACTAAAGTGGAGCCCCAAGCAGCTCCACAGGGACCAGACAGTGTGTTCATACAGGCCCACACTCACGGCAGACATTTGTCCCCACAGCAGGTGCAGGCCAACTGCCTAGGGACCCCCTCCACGGCAGTTCCTTCCCTCTTGCCCACAGGCAAGATCAGGCTTGGCAGTTGCATTCCAGAGGCTGAGAGTAGAAAACCCAGTCTCTCCTTGTGTCGTCAGTTCTGGCCACAGTGCTGTGGAGAGCTCTTTTCCCAACCTTCTCTGTTCATTCCCAGATCCTGAGTAACAGCACTGCAGAGCAAGGGTTTATTAGAAAAGGTACAGTTGTCTGCTCAGGGACTCTGATGGAATACAAACACAAAGAGAAGACTAAGGGGTAAAATGAAGTTCCCATGTGATGTCCTCTCAGTGGGCAGCCACCCCCCATTGCCTGGGAAGTAGCAGGAGGTATCCGTTCTTTCCCAAGCAAATCCTGGGTTGGAGAGCACTGGTTGGTGGCCTCAGAGCTATGGAGTTCCACCCTGAGGAACTCTCAGGCCCTCAGGGGAGAGCTCCAAGTTAGTTGGTCAGCAGGGACATATGGCCCATCCACTGTGTGTCTAACTCTGGGTTGGTAATAGGGAGACGGCAGACGGGAAGCCAGACATAGCCCCACACTTGTGGAATTTACATTCTAGTCAGGACAACAGCAAACCCAAAACCACAGGTGCAACAAGTGTCATGGAGGAGACGGGAGAAAACGAAGGGGCCTGGAGGGCCCAGGAAGGCCTCCCGAGGAAGTGACCTAAATCTCAGATCTGGGTATTAAAAAGTCATTAGATGAACAAAGGAGGGTTGGCAGGGACTGTATAATTATAGCCTTCCCCTCTTATTGCATAATCACAGAATTTTCAGTTGAGTATGTGGCTTCTCAGAAAGTGACTACATTTCCCAACCTGTTCTACGGCTGGATGTGACTGTGTGACTGCATTCTGGCCAATGGGAGATGAGAGGAAGTAGGGTATAAAATTCTGAATCACGGGGAAGGGGCTTACCCTCCCATTGCCCCTTTGTCCCTTCTGCTGGCTGCAATGTGGCAGTGGTGGGGAGCCTTCTTAGAACATGCGAAGGAGGGTAGGGCCTCGGGCGACCTCTCAGACCAGAGCTGCCATGCCATCTTGGGGTTTTATATGAGAGAGAAATAAACCTCTGTGTTGTTTAAGCCATTGTCACTTGGGTCTGTGCTATAGTAACCAAATATCCTAACCTACCCATGGTTTGAGGGAATAGCGAAGGGCTTTTTTATATCTTAACTTCGTCCGATCTTCCCAAGAACCCCAGAAGTTGGAGATTATGATCAGCACTTTAGTGTTACAGAAGCTGAAGCTGAGAAAATAATTGTCTTCTCCAAGGTCACACAGTGGTGGAGCCAAGGACCCCCAACTCAGTTTTTCACCCAAGTTCCAGGAATACGCACTGTACCAGGCTGCCTCCCTCTCTCTAGAACGGATTTTAGTGCATCCTCCGTTCACGAGATGAGTTCCCACCAAACCATCCACACTTCACCTTCACCTTCTCCCCTGTGCCAGTCTAGTCATCAGCTCATGGTCTTGATAGCACACTCCCTGACCAGCCCCGTCAGCAGGTTTAAGGACCTACATGATGTGGTGTTTTCGGGTCAGGGATGTCAGACTACTGTCACTTTTCTCACGGAAGCTCTTACATTTTACTCTAAAAGGGAATGCTTGGAATAATCCCCCCTCCCCAGCTTAACCTGCCCTCCCTTGTGCAAAGGACCCACGAATTCTCGACGCCAGCACTTAGAGAGCCCAGGGAACCCTCTGCTCCCTCATTAGGGCAAGTTGCTTCTTATTATGACAGTCTAGACTTCTCCTCCGGGCTCTCCTCAGGACAACGTGTAGGAACAATTCTGTTATTTTATCTTTTGCTGGCCCTTGACTGATTGCAGGAGGAATTGCAGGCTAAGCCATGTTCACACAAATCCTCAGTTGCTGTTCTCCAACTGAGGTGCTTCTCGGGTTATGAATCACCTCTGGGGATACAGCATCTGAATAATTCAGATTTTAAAATATTGATTTTTATTCCTCACAGCCAGGAGACAGCTTTACACGTGCATTTGGCTTGATCAGGCCTTCGTGCGCCTCATGCCTGTAACTCGCAAAGATTTAATGGGGCCTCCAGTGTGCAGAAGACTGGAGCAGCCAGGGAGGAAGGGATGTGGCTGGCTCAAGTGGACACCCCCGGGAAGCCTGTGGCTTCACGTGGGACCCAAGGGCGGGGTCGGGGTACAGGCCGTGTCCTGAGTGCTGTCTCAAAGAAACAAAAAGCTATGTCAAGCAGACCTCCTCTGGAAGCCTTCCTCTTTTCTTTCATGGGGTGCCCTTCAGACTCCTTTGATGTCACTGCCCACAAAGGGACACCTAAAAATCCGGGTCCTCTCTCTGCACTGCTTTTTTTCTCTAATTGCTCTTCTCTTGACTTGTCATATTGCTTTGGGACAAGAGGCTGCTCTTAATTGGTACTAATTCTGAGGCACTCAGAGGAAATCTTCACAAAAGATGGTTGAGACTCACGGATGGCCCCTCCCTCTTCCCACCCGACGCTCCACCCTCTCCTTGGTGATTCACACCCTCACAGGCTGACCCTCTGTCCCTCTTCCTTCGACAGAGTCTGCATCATGGCCAGTTCCCTTCCTTGAACTCCTGACCCACATATTCATCTTCCTTGAAGATCAGCCTGGATAGTCACCCTCCCTGTGCCCCAGATGGAACTCATTGTCTTCACCCCCAAGCCCGCTCCTTATCCTGTTCTCTCTCTCTCTCTCTCTCTCTCTCTCTCTTTCTCGGATGAGGATGCCCCACCCACCCAGTCACCCAAGTCTCAGTGTAGCCATCTGGTCACTGAGTTCTGGCAGCTCCTTTTTAATGTCTTTTATGGCTAGTCTTCTCTATATTTGCTTTTCAAGTATGTTCCAAATAGTCTCCTAACTGATCTGTCATACAGCATTCTTATTCCTCCAAGCCACTTTCTGCACCACTATAAGAGTAATTGTCTACAGGGCAAATCTAATCAGCGTGGGATTTTAGAATTCTTTCAATGGCTCCCTCATGCCCTCAAAGTAAAATCTAAATACCTCAACAGGGCCATTTGAGGCCTTTCCTGTTCTGGCCCTGCCTACATCTCTCTCTCCCTCCCACTTGCAGACACTGATCTCCCAAACTGCTGTGTTCTCACACCTCTGCGTTTCCGCCCATGTTGTTGCTCTGCCTTGAGTGGCGCTCTTCCATCTCAGTTTCACCCAGAGCTCAGTTCAGGCATCTCCTCTTTCAGGAAGCCTTCCTGACTCTCCAGCCCCTCATAGCACATCGTCAGACACACACATCACCAGCTAGCCCGGGAGTTCGTTGAGGTCAGGAACTGTGTCTCGTTTGTCTTGTCCTAGAGTCTGGCAGATGCATTGCATGGGAGCCGGTTTGCAAAAAATAGAATTTTCTGCTAGTAAAAGCTGTTTTTGGTATGGTATGGTGATAGTAAATAAGTGATAATACAGAAGCTTATAGAAGAGATTCCTGCAGTGGCTTCGAGGAAGTTAAGCCAAAGGACCTTCGGTCCTTTCCAAATCTGAAATTTCATCATTTGAAAACACTGACATTTGTCCAAAATGTTCAGGGACGCCTGGGTGGCTCAGTCGTTTTAAGTGTCCGACTTCGGCTCAGGTCACGATCTCGCGGTCCGTGAGTTCGAGCCCCGCGTCGGGCTCTGTGCTGACAGCTCAGAGCTTGGAGCCTGTTTCCGATTCTGTGTCTCCCTCTCTCTCTGGCCCTCCCCCGTTCATGCTCTGTCTCTCTCTGTCTCAAAAATAAAATAAACGTTAAAAAAATCAAAATGTTCAGCCATCAATATATGTGGCAAATTGGCCATTTTCTCCAGAAGGGGAAGCAAGCGCTGTCACTCATGGCAGTTTCACAGCACCTTTGCCCTAAACATTTGGGTGTGTGGGGACTTCTCCATCTCCTTTGGACCCTGAATCTCAGCTCCTGACCTACTCTGACTCTTGGGAGGAAATCAAAGGGCAAGAGGAGGAACTGGTATTCTCAGAAGAAGAGAAATTCACGATCCCCCTGGAATGAATTAGGAGTCCATTTGGTAAAATATTTTTGAGCTGTTATAAAGAATAAAGTAGGTTTATATATACATGAAAGATATAGGTTGAAAAAGAGCAAATTAGGGAATACCATAGATAGTTTGATCACTTCCACATATTTAAAAAAAAGAGGGGTGCCTGGGTGACTCAGTCAGTTGGACGTCTGACTGCGGCCTGGAGCCTGCTTCAGATTCTGTCTCTGTCTCTGTCCGTCCCTTGCTCATGCTCTGTCTCTAGCTCTCAAATATAAGTAAACATTTAAAAATTATCAATCAATCAATCAATAAAAGAATATATGTAAGTATTATGCATAATTTTTCTGGATGAAATTACTTTGGGAAAGTAGTTATCTGCTGTGGACAGTGGGAATGGGAGAAAGGGACTTTCAATTGTCACTTTGTATGTTTTTATGTCGCTTCTGTTTTCTAACATCTTATCTTTTTAACACCAACAGATTTGACCTAGAATGTAGGATTAGGCTAACCTTATACTTCTTTATAGTTTTCTGTTAAAAAAAAAAATTAAAATCTAATATTTTGATTCTCTAGAGGCTGGAGAAAAGGGGATGGGGACTCACCTGGCCACAACCAAGATAGATTTTACTAGCTCCAATTCTAAACATGAAAAGCCAGAGTCAGGAAAGCAGAAGGCTAGGGGAAGGGAGAGCTTCTTGCCCGAGATCATTCTGTGAAAAGATGTCAGAGCCAAGAACAATGACCAGATCTTCTGGGTTCCAGTGTGACTCCTCAACTATACCTACAAGGAAGAAGGAAAACGGTGGTGTGGAAGGGCGATAACATTTGCAGAAGGCCTACTGTGAAGGCATTTTATACATTTGCCAGCCAACTTCTGTCCTTAGAAAGACTTTAAAACAGCAATATCCAGCATTACCATGAGATTTCCAGAGTTAAAAGTCTTAAAGCAGGCACAGAAGTTTACTTTCTAGACCCAGAAGGAAACACAATAAAAATGGTAGCCATGCAAACTCCTTTACCATGTATCCTGGGCATCTTATTTTCCTGGGGATCCTATTTGCTGTAGACACTTGTTTGTGGAACATATGCTGGTGCCTCAAAGAGACCTTTCATGTAGTGATAACTGAAGAAGGTGTAGTCTGGGCAATTAAGGGTTAACCTGGGAGTCAGGGCCTCCTGCCAATCAGAAGATTGAGAGCAGTATTTTTGGCCATCTTGAAATTCTGGTTCCGCCTTACAACGCAGTTATCTCAGCCTGCCCAGATCAGCTCTTCTCTGCATCCCTGGATCTTAATCTCTGTGTTCCTCACTTTGGACGGGTAACCTGACCTTGGTCCTCAGTTGCTTATGGGATAGAGTTGGGGACTTCAGGGACAGCAGTCAAGGTTTGGAATAGCCACCATGGGGAATGGAACTCAAGACCGACTGATAAGCGTCATTATTCTTCTCAGGATCTCCAGTTTTTCAGGGACGGATGGGTCATGCAGGATAGATTTCATACTTTCCCCATTCCCCATTAGCAGAGAGGACTTGCCAGACCAGTGGATCAAAGTGAGCCCATTTCCCAGTGGGATGAATGTCACCTCCCCATTCTGGGCACTCTCCCAAGTGGGCGAGATCTAAGACATCACTCTGACTTAGCTGTGTTTCCTCTGTCTTTCATACCAGTTCTGATCAAAGAGGGGCATCGGCAGTTATGTCTGTGGCATCTCAGTTAAGGTGATGACTTTGATTGCAATCAGAGGTGGGAGAGTTCATGGGATGGAAAATGAAAAGGCATCCTGTGAACAAATCCGTTCTGCCTGAGAGAGGCATAAACCTTGATCCAGGTGCCAGCCTTTTCATCCCACGGAAGATTGGAGGTGGATGTCATTTCATTCACAGGTAAAAGCAGAGAGTTGTGTGTGGTAGGGCCCTGCAATTTCCCACTGACTCAGCCTGTGACCTTTCGGGAGAGATCTCAGAGAAAGAGAGGGTGAAGAATACAGGCTTGCCTTCCCAAGGCTCAAGTGGGGTTTGTCACTGGGGCTTGTTTTAGGAGGCGGGTGTCGAGAGTTGAGTTAATCTGACTACTTGGGTCCTGGATATTTGCATCACTGATCCTTGTGAGACCCCTCTCTTGGATTTATTTACTTCCTTATCCCTTTTACTCCTCATCTTGAAATTCCACCCCCCTCTCTCACACATAATGATTTTTGTGTTTGTCTCTTCATCCTTCTGCTTGCATGTTTTTATACAAATACTATATGTTTGCAGTATTTTTAATTTATGTAAATATTCTATCTCATTGTTTCTTATCTTTTTTCACTGTTTTTCCCCCTGTTCTTTTTTTTTTTTTTTTTTTAGTTTATTTATTTATTTGGGGGGGGCGGGGAGAGGTGCAGAGAGAGAGGGAGATAGATGATCCCAAGCAGGCTCCATGCTGCCAGCACAGAGCCCGATGCACGGCTCAATCCCAAGAACCGTGAGATCATGACCTGAGCAGAAGTCAAGAGCCAGACACTTAACAGGTAAACCACCCAGGCACCCATCCCCCTGTTCATTTCACTGCCTTAAGCATCCACGTTGCTATGTGTACAACTGATCATTTGCTTCAGTCCTGCGGCATTGTACTCCCTGGTGTGTGTTCATTACATTTTATTTCTCGATCTCAGCGCCAGAAACTCAGGTAGCCCCCAACTTCCACTACAAGTAACTGTACACAAAGGAATTGCACATGTCTCCTAACACAGAGCTGTGTGAGGATTTCTTGGGATGTATACCTAGCAGAGAAATTGCTAGTATGCTACACTGAAAATAGTGTAAAATTTTCAGTGAAAAAATACACTGACTCATAACACCAGATCGTTCCCCCAGAATGTTCACCAGTGCCCCTTTCTGCTGTCTTCCCATGGGCGGTGTGCAAGCACCGTCATGTCCCACGTCTCTGCCACCACTGGGTGTGACCCTTCTTTCTATATGTTGCTAATATAAAAGGCAAACAGTGATATCTCTTTGTTGTTTTAATTTGCATTTTTCAAATGTAATGCAGTAAGCCTGGTGTTCACAGCTCTTCATCTCAGGATCTGTTTCCCAGGAAAATTGACTTGTTTGTGGAGTTCTGTGTTCTGTATGATGTGTGTTTATATCCTTCCCCTGCTTTTTTAAAAAAAATTTTAATGCTTATTTATTTTTGAGAGAGACAGACAGAGTGTGAGCGGGGGAGGGGCAGAGAGAGAGGGAGACACAGAATCCAAAGCAGGCTCCAGTCTCTGAGCCGTCAGCACAGAGTCTGACGCAGGGCTCAAACCCGCAAACCGCGAGATCATGACCCGAGCTAAAGTTGGACGCTTAACCAACTGAGCCACCCAGGCACCCCCCTTCCCCTGCTTTTCTATTGCTGTCATAAATGTTTAAGATCCTTGCATATTCTTCCTATCAGCCTCTATTCCTATTTTGTCATCAGTCTGTTAATGTTATCTTTTGTTGATTAGAGCTCTTTTGTTGATTAGAAATCCTTAATTTCGATGTGATCAAGTTAATAAAATTTTGTGTTATGGTTTATGTTTTTGAAATTTGGTTGTAAAAGAGCTTTCCCAGATTACAAAGATATTTCCCTTCACTTAATTCTACGAACTTTATTTCTACTATTTTTCTTTAACCTTTTATACTGCGGTCTTTAAACTGCCCAGAACCCTCTCTGTGTGTGGCATTAAGGAGGGATCCAATTTTCTTTTTCTCCATGTAGCGAGCCCATTTCCCAAACGCCATTTACTAAATGCTCTTTCCTTCCCCCACCATTTGTGGTACCACCTTCATTGGATATTAATTCCTGACATACACATGAGTGTATCTGAGCTCTCTCTTCTGTTGGCCTATTTGTAAGTTTTTTCAACTACTGGTTTTTTTTATCATGTTGGCTTCATAATATGTCTGATTATCAGAAAGGGTAAGAGCTCCTCTTCTCTCCTTTTTAGAAGTTGACTTAGCTGTGCTCCCATGTCTTTCTCTGTCCTGTGCCACCATAGTTTGGGTATAAGCTGAATTCAAGTGTTTTGGTTGAGCTGGGAGCTGTGGGCCTGCCAGCCAGCATGCCAGAACGTAACCTGCATCATCAGACAAGAGGCACAGGGGAGAAACTTCAGGAAGAAGTCAAGCCAAGAGATGATATCTGGCCAGCACTGGACACTAGAAAGTCCTGACAATTCTCTGCGAAGTGGAATCCAATCTGATCCAAGAGAAACAGTCAAAGGCACCCAGGTCTTAATGAGCCTGGGAACCTAATCAGAGGCATTAGTAACGCACGATATTAACAGTGCAGTCCTGCCAAGGAGAAAACCCTATCTGTGTCCTTGCTTGCTTGGCCTGTGCCTCCGAGGATTGCAAGGGCCTGTCAAAAGGTTAGCTCATTGCCACCTTGTCTCTCTGCTGCTTCTGCAGCTCTTCAAACGCGCTGTTCTCAAAACCTCAGCTTTCAGGCATGTAGCATTTTTGTTTTGTGATAATTAGGAGACTGTGAGCAGGCCATGGTTAGTCATCCGTGGTGTGAAGATGACGGCTGCTCCAGCTCTGGAGGTGCTTTCGGGTTCAGACACGTCAGGCTATAGTTAAAGACAGAAGCTGATGCGGGAGAATGAGGTGACTCATCGTCAAAACCTTGAAAACCAAGTTCAAGGAGAGGGCCAAGGCTTTCCAAATGTAGAATCTGCTCGTTGGTGGTGCTGAAGCTTCGCCTGGGCATAGGTTACGCTGTTAACTTCCATTTCCTCCTCACCAAGGACTGGAAGGCCAGGAGAATCAGCCCTGTTTGGTTCAGTCTGAACAGCTGACTTAGCATTGACCCAATTCTGCAAAACCTGTTCTGGGTGTTTGTGTCTCCCTTTGGCCTCGTGATGTTTTTTTCACCCTTCATCCTCCACTGCTGTATGATGCTCGTGTCCCTTCCCTTGTGGGAAGGGGAGGCCTACATCATCTGCTCCCTCTGGAGAAGGGTCACATCCCGACTGGGGATTGACCTGGGCAGGGCTCTCATTTGACCCGTGGAGTTCTGCTGAACCCCAGAAGGCCAGAATTCAGTGGCCTTATTGCTTTGTCTCTCTGTATCTGGAGAAAAGGGGGGGAAGGCCTTAATCTCTCCTCTTCATTTACCCCTATTTCTTTTGCTCTGGGTACATGTTGAAAGCTCAAGAGAGTCCATTAACTATCCTTCTCTTTCCTTTAAGTCTTCTTTCAATGCAATGGTCGGTGTTCAGAACCTCTTCAGCCTGTGTCGGAGACTAGCACAGTGTCTTAAACAAATTCAGACTCAGCTGAAGGACTTTCAGAGGACTTTTGGGGTCCTTACTCTGAGGGCTCTAGGAGGGCTTTATCTGATGTTGGCCTGCCTGGAGTCATAGAAGGTAGGAAAGGGATTGGGGATGGCTTCATTTCTCAGAATCGGTGAGTGAAGGAAGCAGGCTAGGCTGTGTTTTAAGACACTTAGTGGGATTGTCTAGGAAGAATCCACTCAAAAGCCCTGGGACCTAACACATAGATGAGCAAAATATTCACAAAAACAGGTATCTCGATGGTGGGGATCAAGATGTTGACTAACTCTGTGGAAAATTAGGTCACCATTCTCCTTCTCCACTCTCTATCCCAGCCTTTCGGGGGAAAGGAGGGTTGTAGTCCAGCCCTCGGTCAGGCCACTGGATGGGATGCTGGGCGGAATGAGACTTGTTCACACAGTCTGCTCTGTGCCAGTCAGAGGCTCATCAGATGTAGCAGGAGGACAATGACCTTGTGTAGGGCTTTGAGGATCCTGAAGTGTTCCTCTACCTCTAAAGCCTCTGCTTGTCCACATATCTAATTAAAGCCAGAGAATCTGCAGCCCAACTCTAGAGGGCTATGAGTTCATCAAACACTTAGGCAGAGATGCTTCTTACAAAAAGAGCAATTGCATCCCACAAATCGGCTTTCCCATATTTGGTCTTCTCCCAGGGATATTAAATATAACTTTTCATATGTTGCAGGCTTCACGTAGCCAACCATGTGGCTAACAGACTTCTTGGTACGGGCTCTAAATTTGGCCTAGCAGTCCCTGAGGGGATCTCTGAAAGTTAGGCTGTACTAAACCACTCTGAAAAAAGTTGCATGTGGGTGAGAACAGGTGGGCAAAGGCAGAGGTGGGTCCAAGTAAGTGTGTATCAGGGCTCTCCCTCCAGCCCACTGTTTCTGCTCCTTGGGCCACCACTCTCTCCCTGCAGCTTCTGAGAAGCTCAGTTCATTTCTTGTCAACTTGGCCAGACCAGATGCAACCAGGAAGAGCTATTTTTCCAGGAATGGCAGTTGGAAGCCACTCTGCTATGCTTTCTTGTGGGCTATGGGTGCTGTAGGTGAAGAGAAGCTGGGGAAGAAAGCTCCTTTATGATCCAGGGCTCTGATT
The DNA here is from genome assembly GCF_028749965.1 of Puma concolor. Taxonomy (NCBI): domain Eukaryota; kingdom Metazoa; phylum Chordata; class Mammalia; order Carnivora; family Felidae; genus Puma; species Puma concolor. Next base: position 86,816,138 of record NC_141675.1, read on the forward strand.
TTTGCTTGAGAAAGCAGGGGGAAGAGACCTCAGGACAAGGAATCAGAGATAGTGCACAGAAGGATTGTAGATAGTAAACTATCCACAGAAAGATGCATAGGCTTGCTAAAAAGGAAAAGAAATACGAAGACAGAAACAAGCCTCAGGCTCCACCACACAATTTGCCAAAGCGGGACCCACCCTGACTCTAAAGTTTCAACTCAGGTCAGTCCATCACATACCTCCAGGACAAGTGGCCACAAAAAATGAATCTCATTCACTTTCTCTCATGGGGAGCATTTGTCTTAGCTTCTGCGCAATTCTGCTTCTTGGTTTTATCTTGCAAATCCTCCCCCTTGACTCCTATCGTATATCCCTAACTGTTTTGGCTTCCCCAATTTGACATGGCAACAGTGACTACAAATGACAAAACTCAGTGATAGCACAGTTCTGTGCTGGGGAAAATGGCATATTTAATGGCGTTGGAGACCCTATAAATCAGTTGCGTCTTTCTGGAGAGTCATCTGGCAATAGCGAGAGCTGAGTCCTAGCCATGGCCCATTCATTCCATGTAAGGAAGCACATCTGGAACAAATAAACACGAAAGGATGAAAGAACTATTGGTATGAAAATAACCATGTTGATGTTATTAATACTAATGAACTAGAAATGATACAAACGTTCACCCTGAGGCAAATTACGATGTGCCTGCATAATGGACACAGGATTACAATTAAAAGTGACAAACATGAGGACTTTTGACACAAAAAAAAATCTGAATATGAAATAATAGTAGAGAAAAAACACACTGAGAAGTGTATACTCACTTTTATTGTACAACGTGAAAACTTGACAAGCATCAGAAGGGAACGAACAGAAACAGAAGCCCTCAATAACCTGTGATGGGTGTTTTCCTCCAGAAAAGTTGTGTAAGTTCATAAGAAAAGGATCGCCTAAATAAAATGGAAAGGACAAGGCCACTTTCTGGTAGGTGTTCCCATGCTGGCTTGGGTGAGGGGCTTGACTCCTTTTAAAGTTTTGTTTCTTCCCTGGATGTGCTCAGCTCAAGGAGAGGACAGGAGCCTTTCTAAGATCTCTCACCTCAGTAGCTCAAGGAGAGGACAGGGGCCTTTCTAAGATCTCTCGCCTCAGTGGCACTGCACTCCACACTCTGCTCCTGCCACCCAACAGTCTGGTCTGCAGAAACTTCTCGGCTTCCTTTTCCCAATCCTACCTCATTTTTCAAAAGTTAACCTGAGCCAAGAACCTACTGGAAAACACCTGGAGAATGTTTGTCTGCAGCAGTGGGTAATTGAGATGGCACCAGACTGGGGGGCCGAGGGCCATGGTTCTAGTTCCAGCTTTGCCACCACCTTGCTGGGTAGTCATGGGCAAGTCATTCTAGACTTGGGCAAGTCAGGGTCATGGTTTCTCACTTGTGAAATGGAAATGTTGGATCAGGTTTTTTCTTTGTTTGTTTCTTTCTTTCTTTCCTTCCTTCCTTCCTTCCTTCCTTCCGTCCATCCATACTTCCTCCCTCCTTTCCTCCTTCCTTCTTCTTTCTTTCTTTCTTTCTTTCTTTCTTTCTTTCTTTCTTTCTGCAGGGGAGAGGGGCAGAGGGAGAGAGAGAAATAATCTTAAACAGGTTGCACTCCATGAAGAGTGCAGAGTCTGATGATGGCTCGATCTCACAACTGTGAGATCATGACCTGAGTCGAAATCAAGGGTCGAATGCCTAACCAACTGAGCTGTCCAGGTGCCCCATGGACCAGGTAATTCCTAAAGTCCTTGAATTTCTTTTTTTTTTTTTTAATTTTTTGTTTAACGTTTATTTATTATTGAGAGACAGAGAGACACAGAGCGTGAGCAGGGGAGGGGCAGCGAGAGGGGGAGACAGAATCTGAAGTAGGCTCCAGGCTCTGAGCTGTCTGCACAGAGCCTGACACAGGACCCGAACTCACAAAGTGCGAGATCGCGACCTGAGCAGAAGTCGGTCGCTCAACCAACTGAGCCACCCAGGCGCCCCAAGTCCTTGAATTTCTGACATGTCTGTGGTTCTATCTTTATTGACTCAGAACTAGGAAGAGTCCTGAAATGGGATTCACGTCACTCTGAGGCAGGGAATCAATTCTGCCATCCAAGGCCACTGCCTAGAAACCCTGGAGGCCAGGGTACCTCTCTCTGTAGGCGCAAAGGCTCATCAAGGAGATTAAAAGAAAAAAAAAAGTGCGTGTTTTGGGTCTTTGTCCATTAATAACAATGAATAACAGTTCAATGTTTCTTAAAAGGGTTAAGGGCCTGAAGTTTCCAGAAAGAAGTAGGTCTCCTGTAAAAGAAGACCAGAAGAGTCCCTTTGACCTCAAGTTCCCAGATCGAGACACTCTGACCAGCTCTGAAACAGCTCATTGGGATGGCAATGATCAGAGTTTGGTATCAAACTATTCCTCTCATTGTGCCTGTCCAGAGAACCAAGCAAGCTAAACAGGAGTGGAGTCACAGAAGCTTCAGCCAACTGGAGAAAGGGCATTTGAAACAAGTCAGAACTCTTCTAGGTACACTGTGATCAAGAAGAAAAAGATTGGTGAGAGAAAGGTAGAAACTAAGAAAATGTGGCTGGCTGTGGTGTGCAGGGAAGGCGCATATGTCCACTTCGTATAAATCTAATGAGCACATCTGTCCTTTTGCAGTGAAAAGTGGATGATGAGGGGTGGACAAAGGGATGGAAAAAGGGAAAGCTTTTGTCTGCACTTGACAGAGAGGATGAATGGCCTCTTGGCTGCTTCAGAGGCTGGGCTGCAATAAAAGAGTAGGTAAAGCTCTTCTCACTGAGAAGAGGGGCACTTGAGCCCAGGAATGTCCTGCCGGCAGCAAAGATCTTATGGGAACAATGAATAGAGCATATTTTACGACATGGAGCTGTATGAATTAGTTTTCACAAAGTAACAAATCATCTCCAAAAGTGGCTTAAAACAACGATCAACAAAGTAACAAATCATCTCCAAAAGTGGCTTAAAACAACGACCATTTATTTAGGTCATAGTTCTGCAGGCTGGCTGGGCAGTTCTGGTCCGGGCCAGCTTGGCTGAGCTCTGCTAGGCTCTTGTGCATCTGTGGTCAGCTGGTGAGTCGGCTGGCAGTTGAATGATTCAGGATGGCTTCACTCACATGTCTGGAGGCTAACAGGCTGTTAGTAAGAATTATGGAGCAACTGGGCCACATGCCTCTCATCAGCCAGCAGACTAACATGGGTTTGTTTATGTGGCAGCAGATTTCCAAGAGCAGCAAGAGAGGAAGCTGCAATGCCCCTTGAGGCCTAGGCTTGAAACCTGTACATTGTCATTTCTAAAGCATTCTATTGATCAAGGCAAGACACAAGGCCGGCTAGAGTGACTGCCTGTCCCAGTAAGCCTGGGACTGAGGGATTTCCCAGGACACGGGACTTTCAGTACAAAAACTTGGAAAGTTCTGGATAAACTGGGACAGACAGTCGCCCTAATGGTCAGCCCAGATTCAAAGAATGGGGAACTTGACTAGACATTTCTCCAAAGGAGATATACAAATGGCTGGTGAACACACAAAAAGATTTGCAACCTCACTAATCATTAGAGAAATGTAAATCAAGCCATAACAAGATACCACTTCATACTCATTAGGATAGCTATTATCCCAAAACCAGAGAATCAGAAGTGTTGCAGAAGATGTGGGAAAAATGCGACTCTGGTGCATTGCTGCTGGGAATGTCAAATGGGGCAGCCCATAAAATTACGCTATGGATCCAGCAATTCCAGTTCTGGGTATATGCCCCCAAGAATTGAAAGCAGGGGTTCAAACAGATATTTGTACACCTATGTATGTTCACAGCAGCATTATTCAACCAACAGGTTGAAGTAACCCAAGTTTTTGACCAACAGGTCAAAGTAACCCAAGAGTCTAATGGAGAACCCAAGTATGAATGAATAAACAAAATGTGGTCTGTGCATACACTTGAATATTATTCAGCCTTAAAAAGGAAGGGAATTTTTTTTTTTTAATTTTTAATGTTTATTTTTGAGAGAGAAAGAGACAGAGTGTGAGCGGAGGAGGGGCAGAGAGAGAGAGGGAGACACAGAACCCGAAGCGGGCCCCAGGCTCTGAGCTGTCAGCACAGAGCCCGACGTGGGGCTCGAACCCATGAGCCGTGAGATCATGACCTGAGCCGAAGTCAGACCCTCAACCAACTGAGCCACCCAGGTGCCCCACAAAGAAAGGGAATTCTGATACATGCTACAACTTGGTTGAACCTTGAAGGTGCTACACTGAGCGAAGTAAGCCAGGCACAGCATGAAAATACTGTATGATTCCACTTACGTGTGGTACCTAGAGGAGTCAAATGCAGGGCGATAGAAGAATGGTGGTTGTCAGGGGCGAAGGGAGGAGAGAAGGAGTCAGTGTTTCATGAGTCTAGTATTTCAGCTGGGGAAGATGAAGAGTTCTGGAGAGGGATGGTGGTGATGGCTATCTAACAATGTGAAGGTGCTTAATGCCACAGTGCTGTGCATTTAAAAAGGGTTAAAATAGAAAATTTTATGTTATGTATATGTTACCACAATAAAAAAAGGGAACAAGGAAATGAGCTATCCTAGAAATGAGAGGAGCTACAAACTCTTGTGGCCATTTTTGCCCTCTGCCACAGGGGTGAGCAGGAATATAATTCAATAAGGCTGAGCTTTTGCAGGAGATCGTAGTTTTTGAGGAAGTGTTCTGGGAGACAGCAACCAACATCCAAATATTGGCTATTTTGATACTTACTCTTTCCTTTGGGAGCCAGTTGTGACTTGTGGTTTTTCATCTGGGTAGGAAAACAAGAGGGAATGAGAGAAGTTACATGCTGATGAGTGAATGGGATGGGGAGGACATGTGGTGAGACTTTGGAACCGACCAGAAAAGTAAGATAAAATCAAAATAAGTCAGAGCCCTAAAGAAATCACTCACCTATTTAGAGGGGTCCCAGTTGCCCTGTCCGGCTTCCTGGATGCCGCTGGTAAATTGCAGCAGACAGAGCAGGCGGTCAATAAGGACACACCTGAGGCACCCGAGGAGCTGAGCCCACGGCAGCCTGGCTCGTGTGCTGCCTCCCCTCCTAGTCTCTCTCTGTTTGGTGTTCATAAGAGTCTGTGTTTATGGGAAACTCTGAGTATGCCTGTTCCTCTAGTCCAGTGGTGAGAGAAGCAGACGACGGGGAGGAGTGAGGAAAGGCATCAGTGCATGTGGGTGGCCAGACGGGGTGGAGGCAGAGGAGGCAAAGGAAGCCGTGAAGCAGATGACCATGAGAAAAAACCAATCTCCCAAGAATGCTGTGGCTGGAAGGGACTTGGAGAGCATCTCGTCTACTCTACCCATCAGAGGATAAGAAAAATGAGTCCAGAAAGCTTCACAGACTTGTCTAAGGCTACCCACCCAGGTGAGCAGGAAGTGTCACAGCTGGTAGTTGAGACCCATTTCTAAGCTGGAGCTCCACCTCTGCCTCCAGTGGCTTCCAATGTCTCACTGAATCTTCTCCACACTAGTCACTGGAAGAGAGAGTGGCAAAACCTGACCATGATGTGCCTTTACTGCCCCAGATTTGATCTACTGCAGGGGAACCATGCCCTCAGGTACACACACACACACACACACACACACACACACACAGACACACATGTCTTCTAGTTCCCTCGGCCCTGCAAAGTCTGGTACAGCAGTGTACCTGTCCTCTTATCAGCTTTTTAATTAAAGTCTTCTATATTTCCCAATTTCCCCACTCAAGTCCATAGGGAGAAGTTATTTTTAGGTGTTACAGAAAGTACAGTGCAGACCAAATCTTTCTTCTGAGCTCCATGACTAAGATTTAGCTTGCTCTGGGTTTGTTGCTTAACACTTAAAGGTCATCAGTGGGTGGACATAGCTTGTCTCAGGAGGCTGAAGTGCTAGGGGATTAAGTAGCACTGAATGCCATAACCTCCTCCCCTTTTTTTGTCCAGGGAGGAAAACTTCTTGGACAAACCCCAATGAAGAATCATCTGGTGAATTAATTTACTGATCCAGTTGCCTTTTCCAGCTGGGAAGGTTTCAACATTGGTAAAAGGTAGTAACAGGTCCCCTGAACTCTGCAATGTCCAGGGCTCATTGTGGTGCCCTGGGAATCCCAAGATGTGAATCTACACACATTCATTAGGAACCTACTATGGACAAGTGACTGTAGGCTTTTCAAGAGGGGACAGATACAGTGACTGCCCTTGGTGAGCTTACAGTCTTGTTGCAAGGAAATAAGGCAAGGACCCAACTCAAGACAAATGGACAAGATGAGGGTTCAGAAGGCACCAAGCACTTGTATCTGAAACACAAGTGGTATAGGCTGGAACCAGAGAGCAAACAATCTGGAAATGCCAGCTTGGCCACCACCACCGTCCTTTCCCTAATGCTTGCCTGTCAGGGCAGTGCCAGAGAAAGGATCCAAGGCTACCTTGAGAGATCAGGTCAGGCCAAGTGGGGAGGGACATGCCAAGAAGCTTGAAAATGAAGCTGTGGGCTAAAAGGAAGGCAGGGAAAGGGCAGAAGCAGAACAGGAAGCCAAGAATTAAGTGGGGTGGAACACTATATTAGTTAGGGTGCAGATTTAGCTACATGGGACAGAGACCCAGAGTAACCGTGGTCTGTTTAAACAAAATAGAAGTGTATTTATCAAGTAAACTCTGAGCTGATAAAATGGTTCTGCTCAGTGAATCATCAGAGGCACAGGCTTCTTTTCTGCTCCATCATCTCTGGGTTGTTGTCCTCATTTGCATGGTTCAATATGGCTCACCACCACCACACATGGTTCAATATGGCTCACCATCCACACTTCAACCAATAGATAGGGGGAAAGGAACCATGGCCAGGCAGCCCCCTTCCCTAGAAAGGCAAAGAAATTGCTCTTGCCATTTCCACTCACATCCCAATAGCCAGAATCTGGTCACATGGCAATGCCTAGTTACAAAGGAAGAATGGGGATTGTCACCTTTATTGTGCATGAGAAAGTGCTCTGCTAAATTTTTTTTTTAATTTTTAATATTTACTCATTTTTTGAGAGAGATAGAGACAGAGCATGAGCTGAGGAGGAGCAGAGAGAGACGGAGACACAGAATCTGAACAGGCTCCAGGCTCTGAGCTGTCAGCAAAGAGCCCTACATGGGGCTCAAACTCACGAACCGTGAGATCATGACCTGAGCCGAAGTTGGACGCTTAACCGACTGAACTACCCAGGCAGCCGTCTGCTAAAATTTCTAAGAAGGGAAGAATAGGTATTGGAGGACACCAAGCACTCTCTGCTACAGAGACTTGGGCTCTAGACTTGAATTTAACCCTCCCCAAGAAGAGCTGGACCTCACTGATTTTACATAAGCAGATACTCTGTCCCACTCTGCTCTAAAGAACCTGAAAGGCTTGCCTTCTCATTTAGTAGGCGAGACGGCTCTGCCCTCTAATGTCCCACGGAGGCATCCTCCCTGTCTCCCTGAGTCCTGGGTACAGAGGCTTGACACTGAGCCTTAACCTGATGCGTCTCTATGGGGATAGGGAATGAGAACAGGAGCCAGGCTGGCATCATTCTGCGTACGTAATAGAGCCGGAAGAGTTGTGAAACCCAGGAGGTTCTGCAAGGCTGTTCTGCAGTAAATACTTGTTATAAAAATAAACCTATCTTGCTATTCAACAACAATGAGCAATACCCTAGGGTTGCCAGCGCTAGAAGTACTCGTACGTCTCTGGGCACAGTGCTACAGGATGCGGGCCAACCACGGCAGCACTCACAAGCACACACCCTCTCCCTCAGTCTTCTGCACCTCACTACAGACTCAGCCCTCCTTCAGGGTTTCAACCGGCGAGAGGTTAGGACCACAGCAGGTACAGAGAAATGTAAAGTCCCACCTTCGAGTGAAAATCAAAACAAAACAAAATAATTGGCAAGGTAGGGGACGGGGAGCTTGGCTGCAGCTGGTGTACCAAAAAGATCCAAGGGTTTTCATGGATTCTGCCATTAATATGAGCCAATGGTTGGGAGTTAGCATAAAAATGCTGATGTGGTCTTTAACTGCGTTGGAAACAGTGGAGTGTCCAGGACAAAGGGGGTTGTTAATCCTGTTTCAGATCAGAGTAACACACGAGGTACATTCAGAAAAAAAGGCTCTAGAATGGCGGGAGAATTCAACACTATGGAAGTGAGAGAACTGGACCCCTGCAGCCTGCAGAAGGCCCAGATGGACACATGACCGTCTTCACATACCTGAAAGGTTGTGGGATAAGGGAGCAACTTGTTCTGTGTGGGCTCCAAGGGGAAAGTTACAGCCCGGCCAGTCTTGTTTCAGAATAGAATTAGAATTGTCTAGAAATGGAATGCTCTTTCTGATGAGAGAATGAGTTCTCCATTGCTGGGGTTTGAAAAAAGCTAGGTAAATCTCCATGTGGGATGCTTGGCAGAAATTCACACATTGGGTAAAGACAGCACTAGCTGATCTCTTGAGTTTTTTCCACCTCTGAGGCCTTATGGTTCCGTGTGTTTTGCTTTTTAATTAAGCTTTTTTTATTTGGAGGTAATTATAGGTGTATATGCAGTTATAAGATATAATACAGGGAGATCCTATGTACCCTTTACCCAGTTTCCCTCAAAGACTGGCAAGACTGTAATATAATCTCACAACCAGATTATTGGCCATTCCAATAAAGTCTGTCCTACCTACCTGCCCTTAAGGAGGTACCAGTCTAAAGGAGAATAAGATGTATACATAATCAAAAATAGTGCAAGTTTGGGTGTAAGATACCCAACTGAGTAGAGCCAACCAAATGCCATGGATGACCAGAAGACAAAAAAGATCACATCTGCCAAGGGATGTCCGGGATGGGGGGTGGGGATGGGGTGGAATTGAGGAGCCTTGAAGGAAGAATAGGAACCTGACAGAGGTGGGCATCCTTAGTTAAGGACCTCTGGGCACCAGGCTCATTAAAAGCTAGAAGATAAGCCGACTTGTGAATGACTTCCTCTTGTTACAGATCTACTACAGAACCCAAAAGTGCCAAAGAAGTGAACATAGAAGCCTGAGGAGTCTTTGGCAGACTCCGGGCTGTGCTTCATCCTGTTCCTACTTCCTCCCTAGGGCCCACGCGTTTTGGGTGTTAGCGTCTGCTGAATGAATGCTGGGTGAAGAAATGAATGAATAGATCTCTGGCCCTGTTGCCCCAATTGTGCTCTCCTTCCTGCTCTTCCTTGCTTTCGTTCTCCCACAAAGCGTGCAAGAGCATGAAATCAATGGCATTGGTTTAATCTGGGTGATTGCCTAAAACCCATGTGGTTTTCTGGTGTTATAGGAGAGCATGTGATGCTGATTAAGTCTGAGGTCACAGGTGCCCCACAAAACCCCCAGAGGCCAGTTAATTTTTTTCTCCTCTGTGGCTACAGGTTCTACACTGCTTTCAAGGCATACCCCTGTTCAAAGGAATCTCATATTCCACAATAATTATCTTTCCCTTAAACGTTTTAATAATCAAGCCTGCAGAGCAAGTCTCTGTACTTGGTTACCTTTGCCCCTGCCTAATCTGCCTCACCTCTGGGTTTGTGGTGTGAGAAAGGAATGTGTTTCCTAGAATGGCAGAGCTTGGTGTGTTGAGGAGGAAGTCTTTGAAATTTAGAAATCATCTGGCCCTACCCCCTTATTTGAAGACTGGAAAATGGAGGTCAGGCGGGGGCATGTCCTGCCCAGTGTCATCTTGTGAGCCACTGTGCAGTGGGGAGCAGAGCGCCAGCCTCTTCCGACGTTCAGTCCAAGGCATCCAGCTGTCTCCTCCTCCGACAAAGCCAGCCCCTCTCAAGCCTCCTACCCGTGGCCATGTGCCAAGAGTTTCTAATGCTTATGACAACACGGCATAGGAATTAGGTGTACTTGGTTTTCCTTATGTACAGAAGCATAAAAAAGATCAAAGCATTTACAGTTTGATGATGTTCCCAAATGCAAGTTCAAATTGCTGAGTTAAACAGCCAGCAATTTTTTTTAGAGGGCTTTCCGGAGTAATTACTCAAGATGGAATTAAACCATATTTGCATTTGGCTCCTTCCCATTCCCTCCCACTGCCTGGAAAGGGGAGGAGGGGCGAACCAACAAAGAAAATCTTGAGAGGCTATTGCTAATTACAGATTTTTACCTGCCTGATGTTCTTTTGCTTTGCACATTAATTAAATCAAGACCAGGTGTCTTGCAGATGGGTTAGCTGCTGGCTATCGGAAGAGATTAATAGATCCCTGCAAATGGGTAGGGGAAAAAGCTCTCGAGTTTTATGGGTCATTGAGGCTGCTTCTCTCAGCAGAAATCAAGAGTGAGAGAGACAGAACTTGAGCTGAAGTGGCCTAGTTCATTAGAGACGTCAGTAGCTGCTCACGTGTTCACCATCTCTAGAGCCCCTGACAGCAGGCAGAGCCCCTCTGCCCCCAGATCTGGCCAAACCATCAGATTGGAAGGAAGTCAGACCTCAGATTCTTATTCTGAAGGAAATTGGTTCAGGACAATTGGAGGTTTGTGTCTGGGATCAGAGGCTGCGACAGGGCCCTGAGCAGGTCAGCGATGTGATCAGGAGCCAAGTCTCCTGCCTCCCTACTTTCACTACTGACTCTGACGAGGTTCCCCACTGCGGTCAAAGCTGAGAAGGAAGAGGGGTGCTTGGGTGGCTCAACCGGTTAAGTGTCTGACTTCAGCTCAGGTCATGATCTTGCGGTTTGTGAGTTCGAGCCCTGTGTCGGGCTCTGTGCTGACATCTTAGATCCTGGAGCCTGCTTCAGATTCGGTGTCTTCCTCTCTCTCTCTGCCCTTCCTCCACTCGCTCAAAAATAAATAAACGTTAAAAACAAAAAAAGCTGAGAAGGAAGAGATGCCGGAAACAGACTAGACTTTAAAAGTTCCTCCAACATGGTTGAGAACACAGCTGTACTCCTAAAGGCCAGGGCCCTTGTCCCTACCCCTGTAAAAAGGACTTTGGGTTAAAACACAGAATGACACCCGGTCCCAGTTGTGTCGTGGCTCAGAGTTCCTGATTCCATTGGTTGAGGCCAGGTCAGGTTTCCTTCTGGAGGACCCCGGATCCGTGCTGAGGCCAAGATGAAGCAGGGTGGGGGAGGAGGCCGGGCAGAGGGAAACAAAGGTCACTTATTATTTACAAAGAACGCATTTGTCCTAGCGTGTGAAGCCCTGAGTTTTTGCACAGTACTGGGCCATTCACTGGAGCCCTGAGCTCACACTAACAAACTAATTGGTTCCAAATGCTCCTAAAAAATCTGCCTTCCGTGGTGCCGATCTCTGATTCACTGCCACTGAGACTGATTTCTGGGTGAGGCAAAGGATGAGCAACCAAGGGCTGTGCAGGGGCCCCCTGAGTTTCGCCCACACACTATTTGGAGGAAGGCACACACTCTGTCTTTGTGACTGTAACAGAACATGAACACACATTGGGTTTTGTGTAACTTGAATCCCTCTCTGAAGAACTCTGGATCCAGTCCACCCTCCCCCACAGTGAGTTAACCACACTGTCCTGGCTTCAGGGGGGCTGGCAGAAATGACTAAGCTGTATTTTGCAGCCAAAAGTCATGTCATGTCATTCTTGTCCCGGAAACCAACAAAGCACTTAAGGTAATGATTTGGTCTGTTCATTCTTTGGTTTTTTGCCCACTCTCTTCTCAAGCCCATTCCCCAACAGGTCCCTTGGCCCCAGGACACTTGTATCTGCAACCTTCTGGTACCTTCCAGAAGAAAGGGGCTCATGGCCTGAGATGCCTCTTCAAATCAGGCCGGGGAAAGAACCTACCTGGAAAGGAGGTGGAGCAGAGCTAGGGTGAGGCATGAGTATTCAGCACCTGGGGCCACATGGAAGAAGGGGCACGCCACCCCCCCTGCACTTGCATGACCTTAACAGTAAGCACCTGCCTAGGTTTTACATCCTGCGGGGCTCACTTGCCTCACCTTCATCTGGCATTGGTGTGAAGGATATTACTAACCCTGAAGGAAGTTGTTCACTTCCCTGGTTCACAAGCCCAGAATCCTTTTTTTAAAGATACCAGTGCCACAGTTTCACCCAGTCCAATGAAATTAGAACCTTTGGGTGTGGAGCCTGGGTTCACGCATCCCAGGTGACTCTCTTGTGCAAGCATGGTTGAGAGTTGCTGGTCTGAGGGCTCACCTTAGGCCACAGGTACTGGATGCGTGCTCTGCCGATGTCTGCTGCAATTTGGCCAGGGCTCAGTTACCTCTGTGCTGACTTGGCCCCTCCAGGATTTTCTCTGGGCCCTCAAGACCTGAGGTCTGGCTGGACTTCCAGGCAGACTTACCCAGGCAGTCCGATCTTGGCTACAGTACCAAGCACCCCCACTCCCAACTCCCCAGCCAGACTTTTGGCCAAGTTCCTCACCAGCCTCTGGAAACCACAGAGATTCCCATGCTACGCCACACTTCCTGTGATGTGGCCAACCCCGTGGTGGCTCAGGGAATGTGTGAGGTTGTCCTTGCAGATCCCAGAAAGAGGACTTTGACAAAGTGTTTTCCTCAACTTTCCAAACACGTATCCCCCAGACTGAAAGCTAGGGTGGGGAGACGGAAACCCGTGCCTGTCTGACTGCCTGATCGCCTTCTCTGTCTCCCCTTTTCTCATGATCTGTCGGAAATAAAGGGATGGGCTTCTCCTCCTCCTTTTCCTGCCTTGTGAGGACCGTTCATTGATAAAGTTCCATAATTGGATCATCCAGGCCTTGAAAAATCTGAAAAAAAGTCTTCTCTACTTAGCATCTGACTCTCAAGCCTACTGTCATTTTGGGGACTCACAAAAATCTGACGTGACAAGTGAAACCTGAGGAATGGCAGAGATGTGTGCTGCCCCACCCTCTGAAGCATTGACATTCCCTGCTATAACCAGCAGGAAGCCCAGAGCAACAAGATTTATAGGGTATAGAAACACTTCGGAAAATATTTCAGACAACATCATCACTACTTTATACATTTTGTGCCAAGATTCAACATTTTATACAGAGCCTTGGAAAGCCTCTTCCCAGGTCTCGGCTCCTTCTCCCAGCATTGGAGAGGCACATTTTTATTCCCACTTCCTATTTGTACAAAGAGACAGAGGAGAGAATCACATGAATACTGGGGCCCCGAGGGCAGGGGGTAGAGTTGTCAGGCCAAAGGGACAGAAACAGGAGCTCTGAAGTGGGTCTTGAGTTTCTGTTAATGTACTTATTAGCCTCCTTAAGCCTCTGAGCAGATGTGGTATATTTTAAGAAAGTTGAAGTCTTTGTCTCAGCTATGAAAACTGACAAATGCATAAGCCATCTCTTCCTAAACCTGGGTGAGCCGTCTCGACTGACTTCATGGGTGTAGGCTTGCGTGACTCTTCCCCCACCCCCACCCCCACCCCCACACTCTGTCTCTCTGTCAGGCCCTTCTGCAAACCCTCCTGTCACAGGCTGGTCTAGGCTCCCCCCTTTCTCTCTAAAAGGGTTCATCCTGCCTCTCACTGTTCTCTCCCACTCTGCCCGGCTCTCTCGCCTTCCCGCTCATGGCCAGGCAGGGTTTCCTGCCAGCCCACAGGCCCTGTGTCTATAGCTGCACAAACACCACTAAGCCCTCTAGGCTTCTAGCAGCTGGGCCTGCACTCCATGGGAGATTAAGGGTCCACCGTGAGTCAGCAGCTCAGCTGGGCTCAAAGCCCAAGACTCTTGGCTGGGCCTCTATCAGCCGAGACATTCCGCGTCCCCCACTACTACCCTCTCTCCCGTGGACCCCTTCTCTTCATTCCCCCAGACCTTAGGTGGGCATCTGCCCCCACATGGGGCTGTCAGAGTCCCAGTGTGCCCCCTTCCCACCCCGTCCCAGCTCTGGAGCTATCCTGCCCAAAACCCTTGGCCTCGATGGTTGGCCACGTCTATAAGGCAGAGAAGCCTGAGTTTGGTGGCAAGAGTGGCCTTCCGGAAGAGTGGGCTGTACGTACCTCCTCTCCTTGGCTGTGACTCTTTGGGTTCTAGGAGGGCGAGCAGAGCAGCTGCCAAGACTCACCCACGGGCCTTTGGCGCCCACACTGTGAATCACAGCTACTGTACGGTACGCTGAGTCACCACCAGGAATCTGGGGAGGCAACTTGGGCCTATTTTTAAAAGATTTGCTTGTGTACCCAGGCTCTTACAAGATGCTTGATAATTAGCGCCAAAAATAGGTATTGGCCCGGGGTCTCCAGTGCTGTAGCAGGCAGGTCCTCTGATGAGGGGCCTGGATACCATGTGTGCAGCCCAGCCCTTGCCACGGGGGCGGGGTGGGGGGGTGCCCTGGGTTTCAGGGAGTAGGGTGCCCCTGGCCTTCAGCGGGAGTATCGTCGACCTGGCCTTTGCTTCTTGAGGGGAGGTAGGCGAACTGCAAGGGAAGCCCTTAGCGCCACCTTCGAAGAACAGAGATAGCATCTCTATGCCAACTGTTCTCTGAGTCACCTGTTGCCATTCCCATTCATGGGAAGGCAGAGATCTGATGTGTGAGAGTAACCGGTTCACATGTCCAATTTCTTGGCAATCGGAGAATGTTTAGGTTTTGATAAACAAGAAGTCCCTAAAGCACTCCCTCTTCTGGTGGGGGAATGTCCTCTTCTTGATCTTCTAGCCAGTCAGTGAGTCTTTAGCAGGCTATAGATCGTGGTCCTCAGAGCCGCCGTGCTCCTAAACATCACCTCGTCCAACCCCTCACATAGTGATGAGCAAAACTGAGCCTCAGAGCGGGGATGGGACTTGTCCACGTTGCGGAGTGAAATCCCAGGTGCTCAGCCCTGGAGTGAACACTGTGGAGAGGAACTTGGACAAGACACAGCCTCTGCCCTCAAGGAGTCCCAGATTAGCAGGGGAAGTAGTCATTTGCTAATACAGTAATGATATAGTTAGAATGTAATCAGATGCATAAAAAATTGAAATGAATTTGCATGGGCAAGCAAAGATCATTCCTGCTCAAGGAATCAGAACAGGTATCATGGGGAAGAGTATTAGAGTTGAAGTTCCAGAGATGGGTTAGATCTGGACACTCAGGGACAGGAGGAGGAGAGGGTATGCCGATGAAAGAAACAGCTTCAGATCAGGTGCCCAAGGAACGTAGGCCATCTTGGCTCTTGGACAGAATGCTGAAGCTGAATAATGGCAGGTGGGGAGGGGAGGAGGTTGGGGAGGTCAGAAGATGGAAGATCTGGAAAGCCCGGGGCGAGGAATTCAAACTTCATCATCGTTATTATTGTCTAAAAGCACCAGGTGGCAATGTGCCAGGCATTTTACTGAGCAATATTAATCCTGTAATGCAGAGTCTGCATTTTCTAGGGCCTTAGAATTTAAGACAAAGAATGAAACTATAGACAGATATTAAAGGCACATATTAAACATACGCATAAATCAAAAACTACTTAACACATAAGTATTTAAGTGCAAGTAAAGGAGTAAGTGCATTTAATGGGCGAGTGAGGGAAGAAGCCATCTGGGGATTTGTTCCTGGAAGGTCTCTCACTGTCCTCAGACTTCCCTGTGCTCTGTGGCTCTGCGAAAGGCCCAGAAGGGCCAAGCCATCAGTCTTAGTATGAGACCCTGGCTTAGTGTGGCTTTGTCTTCCAGATGGCTGACTTCTGATACAGAACTATCTCTGGAGCCTCCCACTCATTCTCATTAATTGATCCAGTTTTCTGCTATGTCCTGTCCTGAGCTCATAGCACACAGGAGACACAGCTCGGAGGGGGCAGGCAATAGACACCAGGGCCACTGAGTACAGTGGTGCATATTATCCACTGCACAAGAGGAAGAAAGTGAGAGCTAAAATCCAGACCTCCTCCTTGCTTCAAATCAAAAGACTGTGGGCACCGTGTCCACCTGAGCAGGGGGCGCCTGTTTCTAATCCACACAAATGCGCTACATGGGCTTGTGGCTCTGATGGGGATGTGGCCAAATGGCTTCTCTAGATAACGCTTTTCTGCCTTACCCTCCCCTCCATCTCCCACCGTGGAACATGGGAAATATTTCAGCCTGATGCTCTGGGCCGGGTGCCAGCATGGAGATGACTCTGAGCCACCCAGCTCTCCACACTGGACCCCGAGCTCATTGTATGCTTCCTTAGACTGGAGATCGGAAAAAAGGCAGAAGAAAATCGTTACTCAGATAGATCAAAGAACAAGAAGAATGCACACGCATGCTCCAAGCACCTATTGGGTCAGGCCCTGTCCTCGAGCTGTTAAACAGACCTCTGACCGTCCTGGTGCACTGTGGCAAACACAGTGCTCAACAGTTCAATACACTTACGAGTGGGAAGCGCCTCAGAGCCCCCAGTCAACAGAAGTCACCCTCACCACTGCCTCCCCCCGACACCATCCCTGACTGGAGCCACTCAGCCTCTCTCTGAGTATTTTAGATGACTTTGAGCTCCCCTGACCCCAGACAGCCCCTTTTATTACGAGTGAGCCCTGGCAGTGTTGTGTTAGCATCTCCGCCTTTTGTTTAGCTGCAGTTTGACCCTGGTAATTTCCAGCGTTAGCTCTGGCTCTCACCCCTGTGGCTATACAGATTTCTGGGTAAAAGGAAAAGAAAAAGGAAGACACTGTCCCCCAAACAATTTCTTTTTACTCCTCATGCATCTGTCCCTGTACCAGGAAGTCAAACCCCATAAGAAGAAGCCCTCAATCCTCCCAGCCAAACCTTTGCCCATTGCCCATGTAACGTGCCATTCTTTGCCCTGTTCCTATTCTCAGCTCCTGACTCTTGGGCTGGTTTCTTGATTATAGGCTGGCAAGACTCATTTGGACCTCACCTCCTTTTTTTTTTTTTTTTTTTCTGGACGTGACCTCCTTAAACATTGGTCCCTGACTTACTTCCTCAAAGCCTCCCACCCTCCTGTTTCTGCTCCTCCAAGCAGCTCATGATAAATACCTTGCTTGGATCAGCACCAGGGTTCTCGTGAACAGTTGCACAGGTTGTGCATTGCTCTGCTGCGCATCAGCCTCTAGACCCTATTTTTATTCCCTGAAGTTCCTGCTGTGGCATTCAGCGTCCCTGCTGAGTTCACTGGATCCCTTTTGAGGGGGCAAGACACAGACATCAAAATGAGGTCTCCTTTTCTGGGGCCTCTTCGTCCTCCAACTACCCACCTACTTTTGTCAAATGGACTGTGAAGTCTCAGAGGGCAGAGTACGCCTCTTACCTATCTCTGGGTCATGAACAGTAAATTCCAACACGAGGCCCTAGCTTCAGCATTCAAGAAGTGTTACTTGAATGGATGGATAAATGAATAAATGAATAAGTGAGTAAGATTTGACTGGTAGGGTGACCGAGGAGCTATGGAACAGCAAGAAGAGAGGAACATGTGCGTTGCCTAACCTCTCTATGCTTTAGAGACTCTAAAGGGCCAATGCGCTTTCTGTATCAGTATTAATCAGATATCAACAAAGGGCTAGATCTAAGACACATACCTCAAAGAAGTAGCTTTCTTGTAGGTCAGCAATAGCCAGTTACAAGACCCAACAAGTTCTCCTTGTCCCCCAGGTGCGTCCTTGTGCCACCCTGGAGCCCAGCATTTGTGCCTTTTTCTGGCCCAGGTGCAGGGCTGGGTGGCCTGTGCGTACCCAGGGGAAAGACTGGGAGGTCTTGCAAAGGAAACCAGCCCCCAGGCTGGAAGTTTTCTTTGGGGTTCTAGGACCGTCTAACGCCCTGAGGAATAACAGGCAAGACCTTCTCTGCCATTTTGGCTTTTCTTTTTCAGGAGGAAATAAAAGACAGGAGAATAGGATGCTGGCAGGGGCTGGACAGTGTCTTACCATAAAAGCAGCCGAACAGAGTGGAAATGCCCTGTGAAATTTGAACCCAGAAGATCTAAGGCGGGCTAAGGCTCTGGCACTATTCACTTGAGGAAATTATACACCTTTCCAGTCTCCACTTTCTATACCAAAGAGGAAGACTCCCTTCCTTGTAAGGATTGTGGGGAGAACGCAATATGATAATGAGCAGGAAAAGTGCTTTGGAAACTAAAGAACAATGGAAATAGAAAGTATGACGGCTGGTATTGATGAGGGCTCGCAGCCAGCCTACTGACAAATTCACATGCTGTGCCAGCTCCCTGACTGTCCCCAGGGTGCATTTGACCCTGTGTAACACTACACCGAGGCCCCACACAGGCCTCAGGCTTTGGTGAACTGACCATACTGAGCTGCTTCAAACCCCTGTTGAGTCATGTGGTTTGTGAGGGCAGGCACAGGAACGCAATGATCTTGCAGGTTTACCGAGCTCAGTTTTCTAATCCATAGGTGGGCTTTGATGTCTCTGTTGGGTTTTTTAAATTGCATCTTCGGCTTTGAGTTCCTAGGGACCTAGGGGCAGCATTTTTTTTAGGTATCACCTTCCTTTCCAACAGAGAGATGGTCGCACATCCCCCGGAACCTTGAGGCAATCCCTGATGCCCTTGTCGGGTATGGGTCTGCCCAGCATCAGAGCTGGCCACCTGCAATAGGGTCCCGGGGACGAAGACCGGCCCCTGAAGTCTGAGGTGGTAGCGGTGGGCAAACACTGGGAGGGAAGGAGAGCAAGCGTGGAGGAAGAGAAGCCTCGGTAGTCCTCGGGAGCATGAAGGGGAGTAGGAGAGAGGGGAGCACAGGGCAGGTCAGGGAGTGAGGATGAGGCAGAAGCGAGCCAGAGGCTCTGGGAACAGGGCCTCCAAATAATCTCTTAGTATCTCAGGTGCTTGGGGGTGATTCCCCCGCCCAGAGTCCCTGTCTCTGGGGGCCTCTGGGAGTTTCCATGCTGAAACCAACCAGATTTCCTAGGTGAAGCATTTTCCCTGACTTTGCCCCACTATGCAATGGCTGACTTGAATTATTAAATCCTCTCTGTGTAACAGGAGCCATTTCCCCAGCAGACTGGAAAGAGTATGCTTATGTGGACCTGTTCTCGCCTGGCGGGGAGGAGTTTGCATAGGAAATGGGCTGGCGGCTCCCTGCATTCCCGAGATGACGAGGGCCTGCACCCACAGCCAGGGCCGGCCCAGAAGCTGCAGGGTGCAGGCCGCACGTCTCTTGCAGGCTCCTGGCTAGCAGATGTATGCAGACACACTCCTGTCCGTCAGCCGCACCATCCCTGGCACGCGGGGCCCAGGGTCCTGGTCGAGGTCCCATGGGGAGCTGTGGGGAGAGCGCCCTGAGCTCCCAGGCCTCGCCCGCAGCCCCAGCCCATCGGCTGAAGTGTTGGCCCCTGCAAACCACAGCCGAAGCCCAGCTGTCCCCGCTGGTCGGCCCAGCCCTCCGTCTGAAGCATGTCATCTGCACATGACTCTCAGCGGGCTGCTCAGAGCTGCGAAACCACTTTGGTGTGAAGGCTGCTGGGTGCCAGCCGCTCACATTTCCAGCAAAGCGGCTGCTCGTCCTGTCCTGCCTTCCTGCCTCCCTGCCTCCCCTGAGTCTGGCTTCTTTCTCTAGCGTCATTTCCCTCTACGCTGTTTTCTCTCCCTCTCCTGTCTGTCTATAGCTCTTTCTTCTTGCTACAGTTCTGTCTTCCCATCTCCCAGTGGCCTCTCTGTGGCTTTCCCCACATTTCTGTCATTCCCTCTCCCTGTGTCTCTGTATCTTTGTCTCACTGTGTGCCTCTCTGTCTCTGTGTCTCTCTCTACCTCTCAGTGTCTGTCTCTGAGTGTCTCAGTCTCTGCTTGCTCGCTCTCTCTCCCTGCCTCTCATACCTCTTTGTCCCTCTGTCTCTCTGTGTGTCTGTTTTAGACCGTGTCTCCTCGACTCTCCGTCTCTGTCTCTGTCTCTCTCTCAGCCTCCCTCCGACCAGCCTTCACCGTTTCTGTCTCTCATTCTGGAGTTAAGGTGTTCCGACAAAACGGCCAACAGGAAGGACTGAAGCCCTCGCAGGGGCCCCCTGGGACAGGGCAAGGGGGGCTACTGGGCTAGGTCCGTGAAACACCGGTGCAACAGTGTTGCTAAAATGTGCCGCTGGCCATGTGAGGCCAGCGTCAGGGCGAGAAGGCCGTGTGGCGCGGTGTGGGGCAGCGGGCGTGGGGCCTGCAGAGCGGCGGCACACATGTGCTCTCCCCGCAGGGAGGAGCAAGGAGGCCTGCTGCTGTGTCCGCTCGGCCCGTGAAGCCCCATGTCTCCCTCCAAGGCCTCCTCGTGCTCCTTCCTTGTGTTCTTTGGTCCTTCCAAGTGGCAGGAAAGACCTGTAGAGACCAGCGTCCGAACAAAACGCCAGAGGGAAAACCACAGGGTTCTGCTTTCTCTGAGTGGGAGGGAGCAAAGCTGGGGCTGAAAAATGGAGAAAGAATTAATGAGACTTTGAGAGGTAAAACAATGCAGGGCCCCATAACCTGCAAGCTTTTGAAAAGACAGCTGGCAGGGCGCCTGGGTGGCTCAGTCGGTTAAGCGTCCAACTTCGGCTCAGGTCATGATCTTGTGGTTTGTGGGTTTGAGCCCCACGTCGGGCTCTGTGCTGACAGCTGGGAGCCTGGAGCCTGGTTCGGAGTCTGTGTCTCCCTCTCTCTCTGCCCCTCCCCTGCTCACGCTCTGTCTGTCTCTCAAAAATAAATATTAAAAAAAATTTTTTTTAAAAAAGAAAAGATAGCTGGAGCCAGGGCTTCTAACTATGCACACCTGTAGCTAAGTTACACACACACACACACACACACACACACACACACACACACATACACACGCGTCAAATAGTCACCCAGCAACCTGAGTCGTAATAATGCCCATTTGCCTTGGATTAGGGGTACTATCAGGCACTCTTCATACGATATCTTAGTCAATCCTACCAAAGATTCTAGGTAAGTAATCATCCCTCCATTTTATAGAAGAGACTGAGGCTCAGAGAGATTAAGAAACTTGCCCAAAGTTATAACAAGTGGGTAGAACCGTTAAGATTAGAACTGTCAGACTCCAAAGAAAATTTTTAGTCAAGCGGAGATGTTTTTTTTTTCATATCTGAGTGTCCTTTCTGTGGGTGGATCAGAACAGAGAAACATTTGGGCACAATTAAGCATCAGGTCAAGCTGACCTCCCTTCCCTTCCTTCCAGGCAGCAGGTGGCTTCTGAGCATGTCCAGGAGCAATGCTGTTTCCAATTAGTCCAGGTAGCAAAGGCCCACAGCGATGTCTGTGGAGCTCTGAAAAATATTCCCACTCGCTGTGCCTTCATCTTACCAGTGGTAGAAAACAAAAACTAAAAACCAGACACTAAAAGCTTAAGAAAAAGTGCATGGAAGAAAACTTCCCATCGATAAAATTCTATTATTTTTTCTTCCCTTTGGATCAGGATAAAACTGATATTATTCTCATTATTGTGGCAGAACAATTTTTCTACTGGACTTGACCTCGGAGTCTAAGAGAAGGTAGAAGGTAGAAGCCTGGAGACTTCCTCCCAAATGTAGCTCCTCCTCGTCAGCAGCGATTCAGTGGCCTGGGTGCGCCTTAGAGTTCTCTGGTCAGAGAGAACTTCAGACACAGAAGGTTAAAAAAAAAAAACACATTTGATCCATCTATCTGTGGACTCCCCATTACTTCTTCCAGTGGGGAGGCAACCTCCATTCACTGTGATTGCCTCTGCAAATGAGAAGGCCGAGTGGGCAGCTTGAGAGGAAGCCAGCTGGCATAAGATGCCATACACCCTCAGGGATATTTAAGCCCGCCCAGGCCCTTGGAGTTAATCTCTCCCCTCAGTGACCTCATGGGGACAAACATGTGCCAGGATGAGGCTGTGGCTTCACACAAAAAAAGTTTATGGGCTTTGAAAGAACTTATGTCTCTAATCAGACAGCAGTAACCCCGAGAGTATTACACCCAACGTGGATCCGGGTCCAGTTACCAATGTGGCAGTCTTTATTGATGACATAAAGTTGATTCCGTTCCATTCCGCAAATGTCTCCTGACTTCCTCCTGTGTGCCAGTGCTGCCCTAGGCACTGAGGATGCAGATAGAAGCCAGCCAAGCCCTCTGACCCAAAGGAGCTTAATAATAACTCTGGGAAAAAAGGGCAGATAGGTGCTCGAAGAGGGAGTGCCAGTGGACAGTCAACAAGCGTTTTTTGAGGGCCCACTAGGTGCTGAGCATTCAGAACTAAGGGTTCCTAAAAGGGATTCTGGGAGGAAGTCTGATGGCAAGTTGACTCACTTTTTTGATTGTATAAACCATATTCGGTTCAATTTTAGGGACAAGTTCTTATTCAGGGTCTTTAAAACATGATTTTAATGCCTTTTAATTTCGATTTTTAATGTCTTTCTTGCTAGACTGTAAGCTGTATGGGGGCTGGGCTACAAATATGCCTTGTGCACAGTATTTCTCCAATGCGGAGACAGTGTCTGGTCTAGCGACCAGTCTAGAAAATCATGAATCTGGGGAAGCTCCTAGGCTGTGAGGGTGGACATGAGATGGAGAAGAGGTGAGGAGCAAAAGTCCTGCTCACCAACTATCCTATGAAACAAGAATGAGATAATACCTAAGTCCCCTCCCCTTCTCTCTCTCTTTCTCAGTCTCTCTCCCAATCTCACACACACACACACACACACACACACGCGCGCGCGCGCGCGCACACACACACACACACACACACACACACACACACCAGTCAATTAAGGGCATGTAGGATGAACTGTGGGCTTCAAACTCCCATGGCTCACTGAACGCGCCATTCTCTTCAAGCTTTTAACCATCAAATGGCAGCTACCTTGGTTGGATGCCTCAACTTCTTTTTCTTTTGTTTCTTAAATTTTGTTTAATGTTTACTTTTGAGAAAGAGGAACAGAGCACGAGCAGGGGAGGGGCAGAAAGAGACAGAGACAGAATCCAAATCAGGCTCCAGGCTTCGAGCTATCAGCACAGAGCCTGACTCAGGGCTGGAACCCATGAACCGCAAGATTATGACCTGAGCCAGTCAGTTGCCCAACGGACTGAGCCACCAGGTGCCCCAACCTCCTTTTCCTCGCCATCTGCAGAATAGAGTCTAGAAATCTAAAATTTTGCCTAACCTCCAGCCTTTGTGGCAGCTAGGGACGGTCACGTGAGATGGCACGAGGACTGGAGGTACAGCAGGCGTCCTGTAACCAGGAGGACAAAGCCACACCCCCCAGGCAAATCAGGCACCCAGAGAGTAGAAACCCTGGGTCCCAAGAGGCCCTGGACTAGTCACCTCTGGGCTTCTTGTTACAGGAAGGAAAAGATCCCTCCATTGTTCAAACCACTCTAGTTGGTTTCTCTTACTTGTATCTGAGCATAAGCTCCCTACACATAAACTAGCACTATGGAGCACGTTTCATGTGCCAAGAGGCTTTACACTCATCAGCAACCACACTGAGAGGCACAAATAGCTAACATTTATGGAGTGTTTACTTTGTGCCAGAAACCATGCCACGTGATCTGCATGGATCAACCCTTTCCTCCTCATGTATCATCAGTCCCATTTTACAAACGAAGAAACAGGCTTGGACAGGCAATGTGGCTTGCACACATCTGGTAAAGGACAGAACTGCTAGCTGAGCTCTTCACCATCCCCAGCTCCCCATGACATCTCCTCCCAATCTCTTCACTGAAGTCATTCTCAAAGGGTGCCCCCTAGACCTGCAGCATCAGCACCCTGGAAAATTGTTAGAGTGCAAATTATCAATCCCCACCCGGGACCAACTGAATCACAAACTCTAGCGGGATGACCAGCACTCTTGAGTTTGGACAAGCCCTAAAGGAATTCCTGCTATGTGTTAAAGCTTGAGGAACCACTGCTTTAGAATATGTGGAGAGCCTTCATTGTTTGCTTCTGGACATTCCTTCTTGCAGCTGCTGTCAGGCTCTTCCTCGGGTTCTGAATCCTGCAGTCCTCTCTTGATCCTGGGTGCTCGTTGACATCCGCACCTGTCTTTTTGCGCGACGTAAAAGGATTCTTTGCTGTTATGGCCCCAAGTCCACCTCGGGCCTCGAGTCTGCAGCCACCTAAACTTGGTGGTGTCCTGACTCCATCAATGCAATGTCAGGGACAAATCTGTCTGACCGAGGTAGCCCAGCCCAGCACCACCCCAGGCTGGATCAGCTCATTTGCTATTCCAGGCATTCCAGTCTCCTGTTCATACGTGTCCAAACACCTTCCAGAGTGGTGGCATCTTAGGAAGCCCCGCCAGGAGCTTCCACTTCCCTCTCAGCTCTATCTTTAGCCCTGGTGGTCTTAAAGAGTCTCCGAGTTAGGGCCTGGAGCCACATGGGTGCTTCTCATTCCCAGGTTTTGTGACTTTTTTCACAGACTTGGAGCCAGAAGGGTCCTTTGTTACCATCCAGTTCAGTCCCCTGATTTTACTGGAAAACTGAGGTCAAAGGAGGAGAAGCAATAGGACCACGTTTATCAGAAAGTTGGTGGAAGAATGAGACAGAACCCAAGTCTATAGGGCAGGATGCTGCGACGCTGAAACCCAAGAGCAACTTCATGTCACCAGCTCAAGACACATACTTGCTAATTGTTTGGGGGGCAAATAGGCTTTGGCTTCTGTTAGGCAATGTTCAAGGTCAAACCCTGGACTAACCCTCACTTACTGATGCTCCACACGAGGGCAGAGAGAAATCTCAGTCCGGTGGAGTGGGAAAGAAGTCAGGGCAACTGGCCTGGCTGGGAAGAGACCCAGTGATTTTCTGTAGCAACAATTATTTCCTTTGGATGTAAACTAGCCCAAGTTTGAACTGTCCATGGGAGAATAAAGGGATATTTATGATGTTGATGGGGTTTAGAAGAGAAAACTTATGATCCCTCGTAAGTAAAGGGCCTTTAAGGGACGGCAAGAATTACTGTGTTTGTTTTCTCCAAGGCTATTGGGAAGATAAACGCAAGCCCTTACTGAATGGTTACTGCCATGTTCCCTTAGCACAAGGTCCCACTTCTCAAGGTAACAAGGGCAAAGGGGTACCACACCCCTAAGGTAAGTCCCAGCAGAGAGGGTCTGCCCTGGAGGAAGACTCAACAGAGTCCAAGTCTAGTTTACTTAAATTGCCATACCGCAGCGTTCAGTACAATTTTAAAGTGATATGACCATCAGAACCCTTCTTTGTGGGTAGGTTATCTAGTTGTGACGCCTCTTGGCATTCACAGGCAGCCAATTTCTTCCTGAGGAATTTCTACTAATCTCTTCTCCAGGAATAGACCTTGGCTCCCAAGGCAGTTTCAGAGAGTTCAAGGCGTAGCTTGACTGCAGCCCTAGCACTGCCAAAGCAAAACACCCCGGCCATGGGCAAATGGATGGAGATTTGCAGAGCCTTCTCTGAGGCCCCCCAAACCAGGAAGGTTGCAGTGGTCTGTGAGCTCTGGAATCCTCCCTGCTTCAGGGGCCTGGGGGCTTGAAGGTTTAAAGAAGAGGGTGACAGTAAGGAAGAGCAGCAGTTCGTGTCCACGTGATAAGCCTTAGCCACTCTGACCTACTTCTCCTTCCTCATCCACCCTTTCTGTGGCAGCTTTCCCACATCGTCTGTACTTCATCTTTATGCCAAACAGATTTAAGCTATTTGGGGTGAAATAGTACCAGTTTCCAGGCTCTGATTTTCCCTGGGAAGAATCTTCAACCAAATCGAAAATATAGTTTGTAAAATACTCCATTCAGATTTGCTTCAAAATAATACAGAAGGAGAACGTGGTGGGATTATAGATGAAACAGGACTGTCTCTGAGCGGATAATTGTTAACGCTGGTTGAGAACATCATTCCCAAAAGTCAAAAGGAGGAAGCAACCCACGTGTCTACTGACAAGTGAATGGAATAATGAAATGTGGGATATACACACAATGGAATCATATTCGGCCTTGGAAGAGAAGGAGATCCTGGCACACGCTGCAACGTGGATGAAGCTTGAGGACATTACGCTAAGTGAAATAAGCCAGACACGAAAAGACGAATACCACCTGATTTTACTTACAAGAGGCACCTATAGTAGTCACATTCACAGAGACAGAAGGTAGGGTGGTGGCTCCCAGGAGCTGGGGGGAAAGGGAGATGGGGAGTTGTTTCGTGGGTCAAGAGTTTCACTTTTGCAAGATTGAAAGAGCTCTTGAGATTGGCTGTAGAACACCGTGAATGTACGACTGAACTGTGCACTTAAAATTGTTAAGAGGGTGGGGACACCTGGGTGGCTCAGTCGGTTAAGCTGCTAACTTTGACTTGGGTCATGACCTCGCAGTTTGTGGGTTCGAGCCCCGCGTCAGGCTCTGGGCTGACCGCTCAGAGCTTGGAGTCTGCTTCAGGTTCCGTGTCTCCCTCTCTCTCTGCCCTTCCCCTATTCTCTCTCTCTCTCTCTCAAAAATAAATAAACATTAAACAAAATTGTTAAGAGGATAAACTTTATGTTGTACATTTTACCACAATTAAAAATTGTCAAGTTATATAGTTACAGAAAATTCCAAGCACAGGGCTGCCTCAGTGGCTCAGTCAGTTAAGCATCTGACTTTGGCTCAGGTCATGATCTCACCTTTCATGGGTTCCAGCCCCATGTCAGGCTCTGCAACCCTAGCAAACTGCTACACTTCCCATTCATATGTACTGTCATTTTTGTGGTCTGTTGCTTTTTTTTTTCAATGTTTATTTATTTTTGAGACACAGAGTGAAAGTAGGGGAGGAGCAGAGAGAGAGGGAGACACAGAATCCAAAGCAGGCTCCAGGCTCTGAGCTGTCAGCACGGAGCCCAACGTGGGGCTCGAACCCACAAAATGTGAGATCATGAGCTGAGCCAAGTCAGATGCTTAACTGACTGAGCCACCCAAGCGCCCCCGCGCTTGGAATTTTCTATAACAAAAAGCTAAACATGTTTCATATTCAATAGCAACAGAGAACTTATTTTAAAATCTAGTAATAAACTTAAAAAATGTGCAAAGTCTACATTAAAAATACGATAAAGCTTTACTAAAGGATATAAAAGAGGTCTCGAATTAATGGTTGCCTTGTTCCTGGATGGGAAGATGTAATCTTGGAGTCGTGTCCATCTTTTCTTTATTTAATTCCATCTTTCCAAAAAGCCAAAAAGGAGCTTTTCTGAGGAACAACAGGCTGATTCTAATATTTATCAGGAAGAGGATATGCAAAGGAAGAGCCCTGGTAAATGTGACAAAGAGAAGCAGCAGGACATGGGAAAGATGGCCTTGCCAGGGAACAAATTGGAATATGATGCTAGTGAAGAAATGGATTCTGGGAGCAGCTGAATGTGTCTCCTTTCCCTCCATACAACTCCTGAGAGAGTGAGAGAGTGAGCAGGGAAGGGGCCGAGAGAAAGAGAGAGAGAGAGAGAATCCCAAGCAGGCTCTGCACTGTCAGCCTAGAGCCCAATGTGGGGCTCAAACTCATGAAGTGCACAATCGCGACCTGAGCCAAAAGCAGGATTCGGACACTCCACCGACTGAGCCACACAGGGACCCCAATAGATTCTATTTTTTTAAACACGGAATTCAGTTCACTTGCACTTAGCCTAACAACTATTATACCTGATTTGATTCCTTATGCTTGTGATAGTTCCTTTTCTTTTTCTTTTCCTTTAATTTTGCTAGTTTGCTCAAATTGCTATTACATTCCACCCTTGCTAATGTGGGAGTTCTCTGTGCTCTTTCCATCTCATTAATGGTTATCTCCCCCTTCCCTTTCCGGTGCTCTTCTGCCTTACTAGTATAGAAATACTATTATTGGAAAATGAGGTATTTTTTCTCCCACTTAGATACTCTATTCCCTTATTATCTCTCCCACTTAGATGCTTTTTTCCGCCACCAATGAGATATTTAGAATACTCTTCCTTTCCCAGTTTTCTTCTCCTTACCCCAAGAGACTTTAGGACGCTATTACTCTGCATGCCCTGCCCCAACTCCTAGGTTTTGCTGAGATTGCACAGTACTTTTCTTTCTAGATCTTATTAGCATTTCCTTTGCACCTCTATTTTAAGAATCCTTATTCAGCATTCACATTTTCAGACAGTCTATTATTGTCTATTTATATTTGAGATATGTATATATCAGATATATATATGTATATATATATATATATCTGTATGTATCTATGCACACATATACATATATATGGGTATATACATAGGTAAGCATGTATATACATGTGTGTATTTGTATATATAAACATGGTTTACTGATCATCCTGTTTCCTTTCTTCTCTATTATAATTCATTTGATTTTGATTGGAGTACTTTAAAAATGATTTTCTTCAGAGAGTCTTATAATTTTTTAATCGATGCATATTTGTAAATATGTATGTATGTATATTTCAATATACATACATACATACATATTTCAATATACATACATACATACTGCCTTCTTTCTAGAAGACTAAGTAAGTAGAAAATTCTCTATAAGATTTACGTTATGGAAACCACCAATTGCTAAAATGTAGTCTATATGACTTCTGTTTATCTTGGCAACCAGCCATATGTATATATGTAAATATGTACTGAAATATATATACATATACATTGGAATATATATACATACATATATTCTGCTCTTGTGGGTGAATGACAACTTGGCTAGGTATAGGGCTGTTGGGCTGCTGTTCTTGACCCCAAGAATCTGTAGATGTCATTCCCCCATCTTCTCTTGTTCTGCAGGACTCAGTCCCATGATACATATCCTAGATCTGCCCTTAAAATCTCATCATGATTCCAATTTCTTTGTATTTTTCTCTGAGGTCAGTGATATTTCTCCCTCTTTATCTTCTAGGCCATTAATTCAATCTCATCTCTACCTTTTTTTTTCCCCTTAAATTATTCATCTCTTTTTTTTTCTTTTTTGGCCTAGAAAAAAGCATGCTTTTCAGTTTCAGGATGTCTTCGTTGGGCTTTTTATGTTATTTTTGTTGTGAAAGTTATCATCTGTCTCCTCTGGTGGTTCTTTAGAAAGCTGTCCTGGATATTTGGTATGTTCCTCTCCTTGTGGCTATAGGTTGCTTGGGTATGTTGTTTCCTTTCTTTGCCTGATCCTGTGGCTCAGTGGCTGGAAAGCCGGTGGTTCTGGAGGAGGCTCCTGTAAGAGCAGACAGACAGGTGGACAGTCCCCTGTTGAGGCAGCAGAAGGAACTCTCTGCTCCTGGGTCTCAAGGTACCAAAGATGTCACATCCTCAGCTCACCAGTTGGGTTCCTCCTTTGCTTCCTGGGGGCAGGGGGAGGCTAGAGGGTGTGTGGACTTGACTGAGTACATGTGGCCAGAGTCAGGCTTCCTTCAGAATCTCCTCCCAGGCTCTCTTAGGGAGAGAACAACCCTGCTTCAACGACCCATCTTGTTTTCTCCAGCTGCTTGGCCCAGAAAAGGTGATGGGTGGGAGCAGGAGTTGTATGGAGGGAAAGGAGACACATTCAGCTGCTCCCAGAATCCATTTCTTCACCCTCAAAATAAATAAACTTAACAAAATTAAATCTTAAAAAATAAATAAATAAAAATAAAAAACAGAATCTATAGGGGCGCCTGGGTGGCTCAGTTGGTTGAGCGTCCGACTTCGGTTCAGGTCGTGATCTCACGGTTCGTGGATTCGAGCCCTGCATCGGGCTCTGTGCTGACAGCTCGGAGCTTGCAGCCTGTTTCATTTTCTGTGTATCCCTCTCTCTCTCTGCCCCTCCCCCACTCGTGCTCTGTCTCCCTCTGTCTCAAAAATAAATAAACATTAAAAAAAATTTTTTTTTAAAAACCCAGATTCTGTAGATTGTGCTAGAAAAAAAAAACCCTCAAATCTATCTTAATGTCATTTAGAAAAAATACACCTTAAAGTGACAAAGAAAAAATTTAAGTCTAGGCACAGATCCATACAGATAGGAAAATTTACTATCTGGTAGAAGAGGTACTTCACATCATTAGAGAATGGATAAATATTTCATAGTGTTGGGGCTCATATGTATTCAGAAAAAATCAAAGTTGGATAAAGAAAATATCTGTAGCAAATGAGGTGCCCTCAAGAAAATTAAAAGGCAAACAACAGATCCAGAGAAAACATTTACAACATATGTTTTTTTCATAATAAACAAAGAACTAATATCCAGAGTTTGTAAAGGTATCCTATAAGACAGCAAGAAAAAGAAAGCTGCCCAGTGCAACAATGGGCAAAAGATATGTACAGTTCACAGAAGGGGAAAGCCAAATGGTCAATACACCCATAAAATGATGCTACCACTTAGAGTAAATGGGGGAAATATACCTTATTATAACACAATGCATTTTTCTCTCATCAGGTTGGCCAAAGAGGAGAAGAAGAGAGGTTTGGGGGCGTATAAATTAGAAGTCAAATTGACAATATCTAATACAGTATTTTTGGCTTGAATCTAATACAATTGTAAAAGTGCATTTCTTTTGACTCAGACATTCTTTTCTTCATCCTTATTCTAGAAGAAAGCGCATGTGTGCAAGGAGGCATGCCCACAGAAAGCATTGGCAATAATGTAAATACCCATTAATAGGGGAATGGTTGAATAAGCTGTCACACACCCAAACTATGGCATCTTGCAGCCATTAAAAAGAATGAGTTACCATATACCTAACGTAAAGAGAGATGAAAAGATATTTTTGACATATTGTAGAGTGAGAGAAGCAAGCTGCAGAATCATTTATATAGTATGTCACTGTTGCAGAAAAATCCCACAAAACTGTATTATACCTTTATTGTATAAGTATGTCAATGGGAAGGAGATTGGGGTTAGAGACAAGCAAAGGGAATTTTAGTTTCATCTATATTGTTTGAGTTTTTACAATAAAAGAGTACTCGTGAATGGTATATGTGTAATTAAAAAAATAAGTTTACTGGGGCGCCCGGGTGGCGCAGTCGGTTAAGCGTCCGACTTCAGCCAGGTCACGATCTCGCGGTCCGTGAGTTCGAGCCCCGCGTCGGGCTCTGGGCTGATGGCTCGGAGCCTGGAGCCTGTTTCCGATTCTGTGTCTCCCTCTCTCTCTGCCCCTCCCCCGTTCATGCTCTGTCTCTCTCTGTCCCAAAAATAAATAAACGTTGAAAAAAGAAATGTTTAAAAAAATAAAATAAAATAAAAAAGTAAGTTTACTCATAACACGAAGTAGGGCAGATGTGTCCCTTAATCCGTTCATAAATGCCTACTGTAGGCCAGTTGCTGTTGGGGAGAAAAAAATGAATCATATACAGCTAAGTCCCACAGGCATTTTCTGTCTGGTAGAGGCGATAAGGCTTATAAACCAGTATGTGAAATATGTCAGCAGAATATGATCCAAGCCATAGGAGGCATTCAAACCAGTGCTGAAGGAGTTCTGAGAGGAGATTAGTTCCTGGGGAGGGAAGAGGGGAGGAGAAAGAAGCAACAAGGTCTCATGGTGAAAGCAGTGTGTGTGTGTGTGTGTGTGTGTGTGTGTGTGTGTGTGTGTGGGCGTGCACACACACATACACAAGGGCCCAAATACACTTGACAGAGGTTGGGAAGGAGTAGCCACTGGGCTAGAAAAGACCCCTAATGGGGGACCTATATGTACAAGTACAGGTGAGGTCATACTTGGTCAGGAGAGGCAGGAGAACAGCGAGCACTTGAGTTCAGTAGCCTAAGGGTAGTGGGGGAGTAGGGGCAAGTAGTGGGTGATAAAGTTGGAAAGGGAAACCTTAGCAAGTTTAGCTAGGTTTAGCTAGCGCTTTCTGAATGCCGATGAATTTCACTGTCTAATTGTGGGAGGGAAAGAGGTTGTCTGGAGCAAGAAATACAGACATAATTATGTATTTAAATTTTTTTAATGTTTATTTCTGAGACAGAGAGGGGGACAGAGTGTGAGCTGGGGAGGGGCAGCGAGAGAGGGAGACACAGAATCTAAAACAGGCTCCAGGCTCTGAGCTGTCAGCACAGAGCCCAACGCGGGGCTCGAACTCCCAAACTGCGAGATCATGACCTTGGCCGAAGTCGGATGCTCAACCAACTGAGCCACCCAGGCGCCCCTACATGATTATGTATTTAAAAATAACTGTAATGTCACATACATGCTCGATTATAAAATAAAGGTAGCCAGGCCGAGAGATTTGGGTTCAATTTACAAAGGGTGGGGAGCCATAGAAGATTTTTGAGGACAGGAGTGACGTGATCAGTTATAGGGATCTCACTATGGCCCTGTGTGCAGGTGGATTACAACAGGTGGTTACAATGGTCTGGACCAGAGGCGATCAGAGCCTACTAAGGGAGTGACAGGGAGAAAGAAGAGGAAAGAACAGACCTGAGCAATAGTATGAAGGAAGAATTGCCAGGATTTAATGCTTTTGAATGCATTGCCTGGGAAGTATTTGGGGATACTCAAGCAGAAGTGTGTCGGATAAAAGAGTAAGTTGGACAAGAAGATCTCAGGAAGGCCAGCTGGCTGGGGATAGCAGATTTTGGAGTCCTCATTTCTGGCTGGAGGACAAAGTGTTGGAGAGATTGGTACAGGAGAGCACTTGGAATGAGACAAGAAAAGGGAGAGTCATTCTGGAATCTCTTGGGATCTCAGCAGAGCAGAAAAGATCCAGGAAATGATGCCAAGATTTCAATTACCCAGGAAGGTCACGGAGGAGCTAACAGAGGAATTTGGTTCTGACATCCCCACCTCAAACTCGGGCTCATACTCTCCGAGGCGAGACACCCAGCTGATTCTGTGTGTGGGGCTGACCGGGTGAGGCAGATACCAGAAGGCCTCAGCCACATTGCAGAGGAAGGGTGGACATAAACAGGACAGGACTCAGGATGGAAGGGCTGCTGAAAGAAGGAAAGGCGTAACCGCAGCCTCTGGTTAAGGATCACGTCCCTGGTGGTGGCGCTCTGCCCCTGGCCTTCCTACTGCTCTTCACTGGCCTCCCCTATGGCTTGCTTGGGGGCACAGACCATCCCAGGACACAGAAGAGAAGAAAAGGTGCAGACAGCTCTTACCGGCTGTACGTGGGTGCAGGACCTTGCCTCAGGTGGGCTGCTGGTAAGTGGTGAATGACAGATGCATTTTACAACCCCAGCTTAAAGGTTCCTTCAATATATACTTTTGTCTTTATGTCATTCACATTTTATTTCTCTATGTATAAAATGCAAGCTGAGTTTGGCATTCAAGGCTTCCATAATTTGGTTCCATACTACTTAGCGGTGGCTGCTGTCTTCAGTTTGGGCCACCCTCCTCCATCCCACTCCCTGCTGCAGAGGCTGGCCTACAGAAGCCTCAGTATTCTGCTGGGTTCAGCTATTAGGAAGCTCCCGAAGGGTACCTAAAGGAGGGAAGAGTGTGAAGTCAGGGTGCTCTTCCCTTTGGGTCTCAGTGTGATTCTGGCTTTATGAGACTAAAGCTTGCAATTGTATTGGTCCAAAATAATGAATAAAACGTTAGCTACAAAAGTGAATATCTATTGAGAATGAGAAAAGAATTCACAACAAATTGCAAATTCTAAACAGCTTAAAAATACCAAAGATATCACTAAATGCAGAAAAATGACAATATTTTTCTTTTTTTTTTTTTTTTAAAGTTTATTCTTTTTGAGAGACAGAGAGAGACAGAGTGCAAGCAGGAGATGGGGCAGAAAGAGAGGGAGACACAGAATCTAAAGCAGGCTCCAGGCTCTGAGCTGTCAGCACAGAACCTGATGCGGGGCTCGAACCCACGAACCACGAGATCATGACCTGAGCCAAAGTTGGACGCTTAACCGACTGAGCCACCCAGGTGCCCTGA
Organism: Puma concolor; assembly: GCF_028749965.1. Lineage (NCBI taxonomy): Eukaryota > Metazoa > Chordata > Mammalia > Carnivora > Felidae > Puma > Puma concolor. Next base: position 86,849,797 of record NC_141675.1, read on the forward strand.
CAATAATTTTCTTAATTGCTTGGAAAGTCTCTATAATATTTTTCCCTATATTTTTTGGCGGCATACCCTTTGCCTCTTCATATGACAATTTTGTAACATAATTTTCTAGACACAGTATAGAAATATAATCCACTCTTCCCTCTAGTAGGTTTGATTGAATTTTATTTTTTTTAAATCATTGGTAATGTAGAATTATTTCAGTTTCACCACTTGTTGTTTGCAATATCATGTAAAATTTGAGATTGCTGCCCAATTTGGGAAGGCCTCTATCATTTTCTTCCATATATAACTAAGGTTTAGGGCATTTCAAATTTTCTTGTGCAGGACCTAATCTTAAATACTCTGAATTGCTAACACTTATAAACCAGCTTGTCTTTGATGTCCCCATGATCATGGCGTTTTATGAGTTTTATGTGATTTTCTGTCGAGAATGCTGTGGGGCTTTGCCCAGACCCCCTCTTGGGGCCAACACAGCCAACCCTCAGCTGTTGGGAATATCAAATCCACTGAGACCATATGCTGGTTGGCTTCTCCCAATACTGCCATCTTCATTTCTTCATGATTGTTATCTCCTGAGAGCTTTCTGCAGTAAGCCTTCTACATGCAACTTTCCATTTCGTAGGCAGTTTCCAGGGAACCCAATCTAAGACGTCTTCACTGATGTCGGGATTTGTATCAGAGCAGCAAGAAATAGAAATCTTTTCCCATTGCGTTCGTATGCTTTACTCCTCTTCATCAGTAAGATTATCAGAGGGGCGCCTGGCTAGATCAGTCATAAGAACATGCGACTCTCGATCTTGGGATGGTCAGTTCGAGCCCCATGTTGGTTGTAGAGATTACTTAAAAAATAATAAGAGAAGATTATCAAATAATCCAAGGTCTTTTACTTCTTTTTGCATTTCTTTCTTCCTTTTATTTTTTTTTCAACGTTTATTTATTTTTGCGACAGAGAGAGACAGAGCATGAACGGGGGAGGGGCAGAGAGAGAGGGAGACACAGAATCGGAAACAGGCTCCAGGCTCCGAGCCATCAGCCCAGAGCCTGACGCGGGGCTCGAACTCCCGGACCGCGAGATCGTGACCTGGCTGAAGTCGGACGCTTAACCGACTGCGCCACCCAGGCGCCCCTCTTTCTTCCTTTTAATAAATGGCTAATTTTGGTATGATCTGAATTTTTTTTTATGCTTATAAGCTACAAACACAGGAATCTAAAAACTATTGTGTAAAATTCCATTCAAAAAGAGAATAGTAGCGGGTGCCTGAGTGGCTTAGTCCGTTACACTTCTGACTCTTGATTTCAGCTCAGGTCATGGTCTCATGGTCCTGAGATTGAGCCCCCAGTCAGCCTTTGTGCTGAGCATGGAGCCTGCTTGGGATTCTCCCCCTCCCCCTCTCTCTGCCTCCCCCTCAAAATAAATAAACATTAAAAGAAAAGAGAATAGTAAGGTGTGTTTATAGTTGCGTGTGCCTCATTATATTTCTGACAATGAGAAGTGAATTCTTCAGTTAAAATTTTATGAGGCTAATGATGGGCCGCAGATCAGCGTCTGGTTCCTCACATTACAAACCACCGTTCTCTTTGCTACCCATGTTGGGCACCAAAGACCCACATTCAGATTACAGTGTGACATCTTACTGTCTTCACGTCCTGACCTCAGATGAGTTGGAGGTACGAGAATCCCTGGAAGCCATTCCTACATGAGGATAGCTAGCAATGCATTAAATATCTACAGAAGTGACTGTGAGTGACCACGATATACTCCACCAAGCTCAAACTCATCTCCCCTCAACCAGATCCTAAAAATTCCCATGACAACTCCAAAGCCACTCAACATACCAAGTGTGTGGTGGAGGGAAACTGGGATAGAAAATATCCTGCTTTTTTGAAAAATTTAACGCCCCCCTGCCAATTTACAAAAGCATGTGACATACGAATATATTGCTAGGGCTCTTCCTCAGGCCCGCGAAGGGGCCTGTGCAAATGTGGGGTTCCTGTAGCTAAAATGTCACCTGCTTCATTGTAAATCTGCCTCTGGATCTTCCCTTCAAGGCCGCCTCAAGCTGGATGTGTCCTTGACCGAAGACCTTGGTTCCTTCTAAGACAGTTGCTCTGCATGACTCTCTTCCTGTTCTGGTCACTGTCTCTGCGCCCAGAGGTTATAAAGCCTTGGCTCCTTACTACACTGTTCTTTAAGGTTCCCCTGTCCCCTTTCCTTTGCAAATAAACCCTCCTCAAATTACCCCATTCTGGGTGTGCCCTCTGTTTTCTGTGGGGACCCTGACTAGTCATCACTCCCTCCCCCTCCAACAAGCGCCTCTGTTCCCGCCAGCTTCCCCTGACTCCCCCTTCCTTACCCCACTCGCAGATCACTCATTCACTCGGGCTTTGACGTATGTCACCGCCCAGCCTGAGCGTCCTGAGCAAATCCTACCCATTTCCCCAGATTCAACTCCATCCCAGCGTCCTCCCCAAGCAGAGGAAGCACGGTGGGTGAATGGATACTTGGATATTGTCTGAACAGAGTCTGCTTTGTAGACAGTCCAGGGAAGGGGGAGGGGCTCCAGGAGATATTGATTTCATAATTAACCCCCGGAAAAGGAGGCTCTTTGCAACATCTTTCCTGGAGACTAGAATCCCTATTTATGCCACCACTTAGTGAGACCCTGTCAAAGCGAGGGAGGTCCCTTCCATTCCCCAAGTGAGCAGGGCGGGACTCCCTTTGTCTGTGAGTAAGTGAGTGATTAAAAGTGAGGCTGGCCAAATGCCCTATACAAATCATTTCCAGCCACAGTGCTCAAGGGACTCTGCTGGAATGCAGGGCAGGAACACAAATGGATCCTCGCTGTGCCGGTATGAGGAAGAAAGTCATGTCAGACCTAGGAAAAGGGGATTCTTTGAGAACAGAAGGGAGAACAGCACTAATCTGAGGGGGAACAGAGTCCAGATTTCTTCCTCTTGGGCTCCATGAAATCCCTCGTTGCAGGAAGTGAGGGGAAACAGTCTCAGCCTGAGTTAATGGGAGCACATCATGGCCTCCTCCTGGAAAAAGGAGGCTGAGAGAAAGGTGGGCTCCAGGCCTTTTGTTCCAGAGAGCAAAACAGTCTGGGTGGCTTGTTGGCTACTCAGGCAGGAGATGACTGTGGGGCCATCCATGCATATTGCCCTGGGTGGGAAAATTGGGGCAGGATTTTGGCCAGAGAGGAGATTCTCATCACTGAGGGTGCGGGAAATCTGCTTAGCATTTGGGAAGCTTCATGAAAAACAAGATGGAGTTTGGAAGCCAACTGTCTGCTTTGACTTTCCGAGACTTGTGCAGAAAATGTAGGGACTCTTAAACCAGCAAAGTGCCAGATGTCTGAGGAATTGCTCTCACTGGTTGATTTGAAAGTAGGACATATTTTCATCTCCTTCATAAAATTGGAAAGGTATGCCTGTCTAAATGTAAGGAAGTAACTGGGGCGCCTGGGTGGCTCAGTTAAGCTCCGGACTCTTGATTTCTGCTCAGGTCATGATCTCATGGTTCGTGAAATCAAGCCCGTTGTAGGGTTCTGCGTTGACAGCGTGGAACCTACTTGGGATTCTTTCTCTCTCCTTCTCTCTGCCCCCCTCTCAAAATAAATTAATAAACTTAAAAAAAATAAATGTAAGGAAGTAACCGATTAGCTCTTGACTCTCTACATGTGGTATGTGGGGTGGGGTAGTTGGGGGGGGTACTGGAGTGGGAGGAGTGATAATCAGTGAAACATAGTATTAAATATTCGTGGAAAGAGTACTAACCACAGGCAGTGAATGTGTGACTTAGACCAGGTTCCACTGCCAAAATTGTTGTGACTTTAGGTAAGCCAATTTCCTATTCTGAGTTTCAGCATTGTCATTTGTAAAATAAGTTAATTGGACTAGATGATATTTACCATCTCTTCTAGTGGAAAAAATTCTATGATTCGTGTAAACCCAATCACAGAGTGTAAACTATTTTTAGTCCTCCGGTTAAGTGAGTTTATTCTTCTTTGAGCAGCATGATAACAAAGCCTGGGCTCTTATCTTGACTCTGCCTCTGTATGACCACGAGTAAGTCAAAATGCCTCTCTGAGCTTCACTCACTTCCAAGGCTCACAAGGTTGGATGTGGTTTACTCATTCTCCAGCTTTGTGGTACAAAACAAAAAATGTCTTGGGTCTCGCTGTGTTGTTTCCAGCTAAAAAGATAGGCTTTTCTGAGTCTTCTCTCCTGGACATTCTATCACAAATAAAGTGGGTCTATCATATATCTTGACTTAAGATCAACCTCAAAATGTAATCCCCTAGGACTTAAATGGTACATAAATGTATAGAAGATGGAAGTATCTTGGGTTTTCCTACATTTAGCCTCCTATTAGCTTCTTAAGATGAATCTCAATCCCTGACATTATTCTCCTTGGGGGACTCAGGATTTCTAGAACATCCATGGGGCCTTTTGAAGGAGGAGAAGGTACATCTTCTTCTGGTGCTTTTCCAAGACCCTGAATCCTGGAACCAAAACATGTCCCCATTGGGTCTCAATTTCTCAGACTGCTTCCAGCCTACCCTTCCTGCTAATTTATTGTTAACAGAACTACCTTCAACACAGGAGCTAGAAAGAAGTTGTGCTTTCACAAGGAAATGAGTAGAACAGTTAAGGCCTAAAGGTCTTGTCTTATCACACTAGTTTTGGATCAGGCCAACCCAGATTTGACTCTCAGTGGATCACTTTCTAGCTGTGTGGCCTCGTGTAAGTTACTTTACTTCTCTGAATTTCAGTTTCCTCCTCTGTATATATCTACCTTCCAGCATGGCTGTGAGGTTTAGAGATAATATTCATCAAATAATGGTCTCTATGCTCAAATCTATCTGGAGCTCAGTTTTTTTTTAGTTCCTTCTTCTCCTTCCTTTCACAAAATATTATGAGAAAGCGAAGAGGTGAGATTCTTAGCTAGGTAGCATAATGGGTCATATCAAGCCTATATCCAGCTTTCCAGCCTATTGTTAGCCTCTGACTCTCTGGTCACACAGAACCACCTCTCTATCCTCAAGACACATCCTACGTTATACTGTACCCTTGTTTTCATAATTCTCTGTCCAGACCACCCTCCCCAGTCTCCGCATGCCTAAATATTTCTCACTCTTCAAGGTCTGGTTCAAATGCCATGTTACACAGGAAGCATTGCCTGACTTCTAACTGCATATCAACATTGCCTCTTATGAGTTACCACAGTGCTTTTTGTGTCTCACTCCTCATTTTTCCCTTCTACTAGATAGAAGTAAGAATATTGTCCTCTCTCTCACCACCAGCAGGCTGTGGAGATATACACTGTACATGTATCATCTTGGGAACCCTCAGGAGATTGACCTACACAGAGCAAAAACTCAAGAAAACGTTTTCAATTAACTAAATGAATAAAGATGTGTTTATTTGAGGTAGAAGACAAGGTAAACTATAGCTCTTCAGAAAAGGGAACAGTGGCATGTGGATGGCTCAGTTGGTTAAGTGTTGACTCTTGATTTTGACTCAGGTCATGATCCCAGGGTCATGGGATCAAGCCCCGAGTCGGGCTCCACTCTCAGCATGGAGCCTGCTTGAGATCCTCTCTCCCCTCTGCCCCTCTTGCCTACTTGCTCATGCTTGCTCTCTTTCTCTCTCTCTCTCTCTCTCAAAATAAATAAATAAACATTTTTAAGAAGGGAACAGAGGGGAAACAAAAATTAACACTATTTGTATACCTATGCTGTCAGGCGGATATTGCGATCCCCAGTTTACAGAGGTAGAAAATGAAGCTTATGGAAGCTAAGTAATAATATTATGTGGCCATTAACGGGCACAACTATGTGTTGTGTTCTTTCCCCAGTGCTTTCGCGCACATCATTTCATTTAATACACACAACAACCTTTATGAAGTAGTGTTATCCCCATTTTGCAGATGAGGAAATTGAGGCTCAAAGAAGTTAAGTAGATAACCCAAGATTACAAAGTTCATCTAGGAGGTGGTTGTAAATGTATACACTGTACCTCAAATAGGTGAAATTGGTGCAATCCTTTTTTTCCCCCATAACTGATAATTTTGTCCCCTACAGACCCGTATCCCAACTGAGGATTGGGGGAAAACACACACACACACACACACACACACACACACACACACACACACACTAACTAGTCAAGTCACAGCTGTCAGACATTTTTGGTTTTTTGTTTTTGAGGGAGGATGGGAATAAGAGAACTGGTGGGTTTTTTTGTTTTGTTTTGTTTTGTTTTGTTTTGTTTTCAGTTTTCTCAGTTTCTTTTGAATAAACATTCAAGTAATTCCAGGTTCAAAGTTTTCCTACCAGGCTATTTCTCCCTCTCTAAGTTCTGCCCCTCTCCTCTGCCTCCCAGGAAGGCAGATATCTGCTCTCTTCTCTAGGTTCTCTCTGCCCTAAGTGGAAAAGTCCCTACTGTGTTCACATGTGCAGCTAAAGTCCATGTTGCAGAAGCCTGTGGTCTGTTCTCCTGGCCTGGTTGGGTGTGATGTGATGTTCCCTTCCCCTCTCCTTCTGGCTGCTGGCTCAGCAGGTCTCAGCCTGTCCCCTGTGTCATGGGCAGTCCTCCTCATCCTGCTTTGGGTCACTTCTCCCTTGCCACAGAGGCCCTTGGCAAGTCTGCTGGCCTCAGCTCTCAGTGACCTTCTACATTCCCCATTGGGGGCCCTCAGGAGCTTTGAGTCAGGCTGAGGAGCAACAAGCTGAGGGGGTAGGCCCCACCTCAGGCCCTCTCTCTGTCCCATGAGCCTCTCAAGGTCAGTGCAGGGTCCTCGAAGGGCAATCTCCTCCCAGAGTCTCTTCAGCAGGAAGGGGGTACAGACTACTGCTCTGGAATCTGCCCTGCTTCTGATCCTCCCCTCTAACCACTTGCCCCTCTCCTTCCCATCACTCCTCACTTCCCACTCCTCCTCCCCATGGTGAAAGGATTTCTTGTCCCTCCCACTGTTTGACTGCAACCATCCCTGTGTGTTCTCCTTCCTGTGGCGTCATTCATCTTTTTTTTTTTCTTTCTTAGAGCCATAATGGCAGAATGGCTGCAAAGAGAATATATAAGGAAGGCATTTTGAAGAATATTATCTGTATTCCACTCATAGCTCTAGGAATTTTTTTTAAATTTTTTTTTAACGTTTATTTATTTTTGAGACAGAGAGAGACAGAGCATGAATGGGGGAGGGTCAGAGAGAGGGAGACACAGAATCTGAAACAGGCTCCAGGCTCTGAGCTGTCAGCACAGAGCCCGACGCGGGGCTGGAACTCACGGACCGCGAGATCATGACCCGAGCCGAAGTCGGCCGCTTAACCGACTGAGCCACCCAGGCGCCCCATCTAGGAATTAAATCCAAATGTGTCCAATCCTAAAGCTCCATACTATGGAGCCCAACACTACAAAACTTGAGTAGGGTAGATCTGGGATTTGAGCCCAGGTCTAATCCAACCTCAAAATCCAAGCTTTCTCATGAAACCATTTTTCCCTCTCTTTTTTCAACAGCAGAAAGCATCCTCAAGGCCCTGTCCCCTCCAGGTGTATCCTGGGGCCTCCAGTCCGTGTCATAGCAGGTGCAGGAGCTACCAGCGTCCCTCCTCCTTCCTGGCTGAGCAGACTCCACGGTATCTCCAGCTCGCAGAAGACCTGTCTTTGAAAGCACCTGTGCATTTGCTTGCCTGCTTTGGATCACTTAAGGCAGGCTTGAGTGGCCTTTCAATCGGTTAGTTTTGTGGCTGTTTTATTCCTCTGGCGGGGTAAGAGGATTTCACTTAGCTGCGTAAAGGAAGAAAGGCAGTTCGGGGGCCAAGTGCTTGGAGCAGCAAACGTCAGGTCAGGCTGAAGGACGCTGAAGTTTCCCACCGACCTCAGAAGCCCTCTTGAGCAACTTTCTCTGCAGGTCTGGTGCAAACATTGCTTTATTTTGTTTTCCACTCAGCCAGATATTCACAATCTGTTTCCCCCACCTGGAAAGTTGCATAGTCTGACAGGCACAAGGGATTTAAGAGATTCCTAGCTGGCGCTGCTACTGTGGATTAGCAGCTGGGCAGAAAGGACGGTTGGCCTCTTTGATGTGCCTTTACGAGTACATAGAAATGCAGAACTGAGACAATTTCCTGGATCATTCTAATAAATATGAACTATACTTGCCCAAAGTATTTTGGGTCATAATTTTCAGACAGAGACCAAAGTGATGCATGTCTTGATTATCTCAGTTCTTTATGACAGGCCCGGAGAAACCTAGTCTAAGGATTTAACTTAGCAGCCATTTATTGATTTTCTGATGCACAAGAGAAAGGGTCTGGGCAGGTCAGCACTTCTTTTACAAAGGCAAGTAAGACCTGGTCTTGAATCTCACGTGGTTTCTGGTTTTAGTGGAGGTGGGTGGGGTGAGACGTATACAGCCTGCTCACTTTAAGAAAATCCTGTCTTGGGGCCCCGGGGTGGCTCAGACGGTTAAGCTTCCGACTCCTTGTTTCAGCCCAGGTCATGATCTCACCGTTTGTGAGTTCAAGCCCCGTGTTGAGCTCTGTGCTGCCAGCGCAGAGCCTGCCTGGGATTCTCTCTCTCCTTCTCTCTCTGCCCCTCCCCACCTTGTGCTGTCTCTGTCTCTCTCAAAATAAATAAAAATAAACTTAAAAAAAAAGAAAAGAAAATCCTGTCTTAACTCTGCCCCCTACTCCGTTGCTTCACAGACTGATTTCTAGAAAGATTGGTTCGTATGTATTGTCTCTCAGTCCCCTCCCACTTCTGCTCCCTGCTTTAACTACCACATTCACATGCACTTTTAGTCTTTATCTTGCTAGGGTTGCCATATTTAGCAAATAAAAATAGGGGACATACTTAGACTAAAAAAAATTCACTTCTATCTGAAATTCAAATTTAACTGGGCACTCTGTATTGTATCTGGCAACACCGTGTCTTACATGACTTGTCTGCCTGCTCTTACCCAGCAGCTGTTCCTTCCTGAAATGCTCTCCTCCTTTAGCAGATGCAATGTGGACTGACATCACTCTCTCCTGGTCTTCCTCCTTCCCCCTGGACCACCCCTCAGTCTCCCTCAGAGCGCCAGCTTCTGTTCTCTGTCCCTCCCTCTTCCCAGCACACCTTCAATACAGCGGTGGCCTCAGGTGTGGTGGTGTTACACTGACGAGTCTGCTTCCAGCCTGGAGAGCACATTTGCTGCTCCAAATCTCCATGCCTCATGGTCTCTCGCGCGACTCTAAGATGTATCATAGGTTTCCCAAATTCAACATGTTGCAAGTTTTACTCACCTCTTCTTCTCTATTCCTGCTCCTACTATCCCAGTGAACTGATACCGCCATCCAACCCACTGCCAAGTCAAAAACTAGCAGTCACTCTCGAGTTTGCCCTCTCCCTCCCTCCACATCCAATTTGTCTCCATGGATGATAGATTTTATCTTCTGAAGATTCCCCACTGGGCCCTACTCCCTCTTTGCCATTGCCCTACTATAAGCCATCATCATCGCTCGCCTAGATCACTGCAGTAGCCTCCTAATTGATCTCTCTGCCTCCCTTCCTCCTCCCACTTGTCTATCCTGCATACCATCCCCCGAAGGACATTGCCAACACCAAAGTTGCATTATGCCCTTTGTTGCTTTACTGGTTCCACGTCAGCCATTGGGTAGCTTGTCATATTTATTGGATTCTTCACCACCTGGTAAATTCCCACTTCTCCAAGCTCATCTGCTGACACAGAACAACAATCCCAGCCGTACTGAGGGCACACCCTTTTCCCCAAACTTGCACATGGTCTCAGAGTCTGGCTTCACAGAGGCCATAGCTTTTTCTGAAATGCACTCTTACTTACACTTGAAACTACAGAAAACTACTCATCCTCCCAGACTCAAGTCAATCTTTGCCTCTTTGCAGGAGCCTTCTTACATTCTCTAGGAAGACATGGCTAGGGAGGGGAGTGTTGAGCCCCCCTCTGTGTTCCCCTAGCTGCTGGAGTCTAGCACTTGTACCAACCTTTGTTAGAAAGCTCTCTAGGCAGCGCTCTGTTTGCAAGTCTCGAATGTCCTGTGACAGTTTGCACGTTACCACAGATCCTGAGTTCCTTGAACACAAGGACCATGTCTTTTTTGTTGTTTAGTTTTGTTAATATTTAGAACTTTGAAAATATCTGTAAGGCTACAAAAACCAATACAACCGACACCTGTGTCCCAGTTGCCCTGAGTTGACCACCATTAATATTGTGTTGCATTTACTTCCAATCTTCTCCCGTTCATCCCACTCTCACCCATCAGAGGCAAAATTGGAAGCAAAATAACCAGATGAAGGGATCCCAGAGTAGGTGTTTAAGAGGTGCCCAAGTAGGGTGGAAGGAGGAGGAGGAGCAGGAAATGGGTGAGATGTAATCAGGTAAGGCATTCTTGTAATGAGATATGGAACAGCAGAAATCCACGTTTTTCTTTAAAAATGCCCATTTTCAGGGCACCTGGGTGGCTCAGGCGGCTGAGCATCCGACTTCGGCTCAGGTCACGATCTCACTGTGCGTGAGTTTGAGCCCCGCGTCAGGCTCTGTGCTGACAGCTCAGAGCCTGGAGCCTGCTTCGGATTCTGTGTCTCCCTCTCTCTCTGACCCTCCCCCATTCATGCTCTGTCTCTCTCGGTCTCAAAAATTATAAAACATTCCTAAAAAATTTAAAAATGCCCATTTTCCCAGAGACTGATGGCCCACTTGAGCTATAGTACTAATGGCAAACTGAAAACATTAAATGAAAGAAAATCATCCTTTATGTGGTTTTATTTTGTCTTAAAAAAAAAAAAAGAGAGAGATTTTGAAGAACATGGTGACACACAAAGCCTTAGCGAAGCTCACTTTGAGTTTGTTTCACTGGTTGTTCAAAAAATCTGTTCAACCAGCCAAGAAGACCGTGCACCAAAATATTAGCTGTGATTATCTTTGGACTGGAGCATTGGAGGCGATTTTTTTTCCTGTTTGCCAATCTGCATTTTTTTTAAAGCAATGAAGAAGAAGGAAGGTGTTTTAAAAACTATATTCAAGGATAATTAAAGAATTTGAGAAATTTTTTTGGGAGAGGCATAGAGGATTTGAAGAGAGGGAGGTTATATATTGATAGCCTAGAATTTGAAGCTTGAACTTTAATGAGATTTCTCCTTCTCAGTATCATGGATTGACTGTACCATCCAGGGAACAAACAGCTGACCTCAAATCACATGCCAATATACTCACAATTAAACAATCACTCAAGAAGCTATAAAGCACACAAAATGCATAGTGACTAAAAATAATAAACAAATGAAGCTTCTGTGTTTTCTTGCCTGAGAACAAGGGGCCTGTTCTTTTAGTATTTATAGTGAAATAGTGAGACTCTGTGGAAAAAAATACAGCAGTGGGTAAACGGTCTAAGTGAAGCATTGCCAATGTGTCGTAGAGTCTGGGTGCTTCTGACTTCACCTGTGATGAGCTAAGAATGAAGGATTGGCTGTGAAGAGGTGACCAGTGGACCTCTGTATTATCAATTCAATACAGAAAATGACCATTTTGAAATCTCATTGTTTTTCCTTCTTAATTTTTTCCTTTCTGAATTTTAAAACAGGAGAACTATGTCATAAAGAGAAAGTGATTTATTTAGAGTTTTTCCACATATGCTGCTAAAACACATTGCGCTTTTCCCCCTAAAGGTAACACCTCTGTTCTGGGACACATTACAAATGATAAAACAGTTTAGAAAGCCTTGCAAAATTTTGAAGCATTTTGAAAGCAGGACACTTTTCTCTATGTATTTAGTCCTGTGCATTTGGCATAGAGAGAGCCACAAAGCAAAATGCCCAGTTTGGTTTCTTTTAATTAGATGCTCACTTGGGTTCAGTTGTTTTTAGTTCCCTTTGCTTCCTGGGGGAGGAGGAGAGTTGTGTTAATGCTTGCTATTTGCACATCCAAATGGTGGGAATAGTTTTTGGCAACCTCTGTACTCACCAGTCCTGAAATGCCTTTTGAGCATGGGGTCAGACATCCGCATTTCCCTAAGGACACTTTCCTGGTTGGCTTGCCAGGACGCCACGGGGTGCAACCAAATCCTATAGTGTGAAATGGAAGAATCGGTGGCGGCACTGATGTTTGATGGGCAGTGAACCGAAGATGGCAGGTCAGCCTGCCAGCCTTCATTCCAACTCTTGCCCTTTAGAGAGCTGACCTTTTGTTTGCTGGGCCTCTCTCTACTAGATACCACATGGAATTCTGGTAATAGGAGGAAATAATGTAAGGCGTTCATTCATTTATGCTGTCAGTCAACAGATCTTTTACGGGGCACGTACAACGTGTAAGGCACTAATAGATGCAAATATTTTTACAAGAATAGAAACTTAGGCCCGCGAGGGCATTTGATAACTCACACTGGGCTTTCACATGCGTTATTTCAAAGATGATAAAACAGACATGGCCCTCGCACTCAAAAAGTTTACAATCTAGTGGGGCAGAGGAAGTCTATAGATAAATTTCTGCATTACACAATTGAACGTGGCACATGTCCTAAGGAGAAGAGCCAATCCCTAACCGGGGAATGAACCGCTCTCCCGGAGTCACGTGCCGGCACTTCCACGGCTCTGAGAGTTTGAAAGTGGAAGAGGCCACGTCCAGCTTTGGGTCACGGCTGCATCTGGGTAGGGGTACATGGTGGGAGTTAGACATGTGACTGTGCACACAGGACTGAGTGGCTGTAGTTTTGTCACCTTCAAGATATTCAAAGGCGTGCTCTCTTGGTGTTGAGGCTCAACATCTTTTTCAGGAAGATGTCCATTCCAACCCTTTGGTTGCCTTTGCAGCACCTGAACTTTGAAATTTAGGAACGTTTTTGGAGGCTAGGAGATAATCAAATTGTGGCCAATAATTCATGTAGAATTAAACCTACCGATAACAGGTCTGAGTCTCCCACTTGGGCATTTCTAAAGCACACAATTTAGGGGCTAACGTTTTTTTCAGATTGTGGGGGAATTATTTGCATATCTCCATGGCTTAAATCATTAACTTGGCCCTAAAATTTACAACACTTTAATACAATCTCACAAAGATTTGTCACACTGCCAAACGTCCAGTCAGACGTTTCCTGAGAGATGGTTATCCTGTAAACACTTTTGGTTTTAATGTTTTATTCTGATATTTGTTCTAATACGGTGTGGAAAGATTTCTTGCTTTGACAATAAGTATATTATTTTTTTCTTTGGTGATTCAATATCTTGTGGTGTCTCACATTTCTCATTCTGATGTCAATTGCCATTGAACAAGACTGTAAATAAGGAAGATGTAGGCATTTTAGATAAATGTGTACTGAAACCAGATGATTCCTTTGAGAAAAGCTATTCACTAAGTCCCACCTGATGTAAGAGAGAAAGAGACAGAGAGAGAGAGAGAGTGTGTATGTGTGTGTATGTGTGTGTAATGTTCTTCTTTCTTCTAAAAAGATAATAAGAATGAGACTTTTAAAAATAATAGCTTATTATGGATTCTGATTAGTCTGGTATTTTGCATTTCTGACTCTACATATACTAAACAGCATTCATCTGTTTTTCACGATTCCAAAGTCCCGATTGCCTTAGAAAGTCTCCCATAGTCTTTCACCAAGAAAAAATAGGTGATTTGCCAAGTTCTGAGTTTGACACAGCCTTGTTTCCCCAACTGATTGAAACAAAGGTATGCTTAAGAATGCACAGAGTAATCTGAAGACTTAGTTTTATTGAATAAAAAGTATAAATTATTAGTCCTGTCCATTTCCAGATAAGTTTCTTAAGCTTAAATGCCAAAATCAACTATTACCACCTGAAGTCAAAAGCCATGTAGAATGATTTTGTTCCAATGGGTCAAAACATTTCTGTTTATGTCTAATACTCCTCTGTGATGAGGCAGCAATGAAGATGAGAAGCAAACTTAAGTCTACTGACAAATATAGAAAATGTTTCGCGTACCGAATGAGTGTGTCCATGTTTTTCTGTTTCCATCTGGATCCTTTTCAGTGTGATTACTTATTTTTAGGTTGGCATTTTAGAAGGAAGATGAAATGGCTTTAGGAAATGATGTGAAAGGTTAAGAAGATGGATGAGAAATATAAGTCAAGGGCTTTTATGAAGGAAAATGTAGCCTCATAGTTTTATGTTCAATGTATTTCTTACAAAAACCAGATATCCATATTTCTGCTAAATCTAAATTCTTGAACCCTGTAAACTTGAGTAGCTGTGCCAAGGTGGAAAGGATTTTTTTTTTTTAATGTGGAACTTTAAGTCACCCAAGCATAGGGGAAGGCCATGTCATTAAATAATGAAGTGGAAACAGGCCCCAAACAGGCTGACACTGTTTAAAATACAAAGCCTTAGAATCCTAGGGAAGAAGGAGGTATGAACTAGAACAAGATGGCAATTTAATTATGTTACTCACGTTAAACCCCGTCAACCTACCAAAGCTGAATTACACAATCTTCAAAATAGTGGTGAGGAAAGAAGCCCTAAGAATCTGAATAAATATTAACTATTCTACTAACATTTTGAGAAGCCTTAGATAGTGTAGAAAGTTTCATATTCTTGTAACTCTTATGAAATATAAAGTAGTCAGCTCTGGCTGTGTCTGTAAGTCAGGCATCAGGTAGGTGGGCACACGGACAGACGAGGACAAGGAGTGCCTCTCTAACTATTTAAATGTTCCATGTTTGTCTTTTATCATGCCAGTCCTTGTCCCCTTCTGACTTCTTTTTTTTTTAAATTTTTTTTTATTTAACGTTTATTTTTATTTATTTTTTTGGGACAGAGAGAGACAGAGCATGAACGGGGGAGGGGCAGAGAGAGAGGGAGACACAGAATCAGAAACATGCTCCAGGCTCTGAGCCATCAGCCCAGAGCCCGACGTGGGGCTCGAACTCACGGACCGCGAGATCGTGACCTGGCTGAAGTCGGACGCTTAACCGACTGCGCCACCCAGGCGCCCCTGTCCCCTTCTGACTTCTGATTCTAGGTTCCCCTTGGGTTCCACACTGGATTTCTGAACCCTATTTGGAATCTCTTCATCTTTGGCCGAATCTGGGTTCTTTGTCAAGACCTCACAGTCTTCCCCCACAGATGGCTTCAGTGACTCTCTCAGGCCTTCCCATTTCCAGTCTGACTCTCATCTGTACAGATGCAGCCTCAGCTGGGCATGGGCAGCAAGAGGGGAATCTAGCAGGAGTTGGAATTCTCATTTTCTAATGAGAATTTTCTAATTCACACAATGGACCTTCTCCTTCCTTGCCCTCGCTCCATCCATTACATGGAATTGGTCCTGTACCCTGATCTGCCATTAACTAAACCTGACCTTTCTACACGGACACAAAAGAGAAGACAGGTTCGAAGTCAATCAGAGGTTTCTTCCCTTGCTTTACTCTTCTGTTTCCCTGCCTCCCCATCTGCTTTCCTTCCTAAGGGCTCTAATAGACTCCTCCTATGAACCAGGCTTTGTTCTAGGTGCTAGAATTGGAAAGACCGTGTCCCCGACCTCTGTAAACTCGCATTCTGGTGTCTTCTGCCTTGAAGAAATAAGACCAATTGAGACTACATGTTTATAGACTTGTTTGGCATTTGTGGGGTTTTGCCTTTGTTTAATATGGTTGGGAATATGAGTTTGTTTGTTCTTTGTCTCATACTGGCGAATAAAGGTGTTCAGGAAGAACTTTGGGGGGACATGTGTTTTAGGAAGCTTTAACTTTACCAGCCCAATCTGAAGTCTCCAGAAGAGTTCTTTTAAAAAAACTCCATTATGTATATTTGTAAGCTTTTTGTTTTGAAATCATTATAGATCACAGAAAATTACAAAAATAGCTCTTAGGGTCCCTGGAACCCAGCTTCTCCCAGTAATGACATCCTATAGGACTCCAGTACAATATCAAACCCAGGAAATTGAGGTGGGTACAATACTGTTAAGTAGACAACAGATCTCATGCACTCATCCATGTATATGTATGTGTGTAGAGTTCTATGCAGTTTGACCCCACATGCAGATCGTGTAACCACCGCAACAGTCAGGGTACAAAACCGTGCCATCGCCACCAAGGAACTCCCTTGTGCTACCTCTTCAGGGTCACACTTCCCCCTCCTGGCCCCCGGCAACCCCTAACCTGCTTTCCATCTTTGTAGTTTTGTCATTTGAGGATGATTATTATTTTTTTTTCAACGTTTATTTATTTTTGGGACAGAGAGAAACAGAGCATGAACAGGGGAGGGGCAGAGAGAGAGGGAGACACAGAATCGGAAACAGGCTCCAGGCTCCGAGCCATCAGCCCAGAGCCTGACGCGGGGCTCGAACTCACGGACTGCGAGATCGTGACCTGGCTGAAGTCGGACGCTCAACCGACTGCGCCACCCAGGCGCCCCTTGAGCATGATTTTTAATGCACTCATACAGTACCTAACCTTTTCGGATTGCCTTTTGTCATGAAGCGTAACACCCTTAAGATCCTTCCAAGCTGTTGTGTGTATCAGTAATTCATTCTTGTTTATTGCTGAGTAGTTTGCCATAGTATGAATGCGCCAGAGTTTGTTTACCTACTCACCCTTTCAAGACGTTCGTGTTGTTTGCAGTTTTTTGCCAGTACGAATAAAGCTGCTGCGAAGGCTCATGTAGAGGTTTTTGTATAAACGTCAGTTTTTATTTTTCTGGGATAAATGCCCACGAGTGCAATTTCTGGGTATGGTAAGTGCATGCTTAGTTTTAAAAGACACTGTTTGTTAGCTTTTTAAAAACAGTATTATCAAGGTATCATTGACATATAATAAACTGCAAGATCGAAAGGGTACAATTTTGTTTTGACCAAAGTATATACCCGAAGTCATCACCACAATAAAGATAATAAAGAGAATAAACTTTACCCCCCTCCCAAAATCTCCCTCATGGCTCTTCACAATCCTGTCCTCCTGTCCCTACTTGCCTCCTTCCCCTGCCAACCCATCCCAAGGCAACCACTGATCTGCTTTCTGTCATGATTAGTTTGCATTCTTTAGAATTTTCTATAAATGAGATCATGTTCTTTGAGGGGATGGGGGTGGTCTGGCTTCTTTCATTTACCATAAATTATTTCGATACCCATCCATGCTGTGGCCTGTCGCAATAACTAATTCCTTCTTATTGCCAAGTAGTAATCCACTCTATGGATATACTTCAATTTATTTATCCATTCTTCTGCTGATGACCGTCTGGGTGGTTTGTAGTTTTGGGCTCTTACAAGCAAGGCTGTTATGAGCACTTATGTGCAAAGTCTGTGTGTGGACACGCTTTCATTTCTCTAGGGTAAATGCCTAAAGATCTAATGGGTGGGCTATGCGGTAGACCCGTATTTAATTTTGTCAGAAACTGCCAAACCATTTCCCACAATCGTTGTATCGTTTCTACTTTCCCCTAGAAGTGTATGAGAGTTCTGCTTATTCTACATCTTTACCGGCACTTGATTTAGTCAGTCTTTTTAACTGTAAACATCCTAGCAGGTGTGGTATTTCACTGCGGTTTTAATTTACAGTTTCCTAATGCTTGTTGGTGTTGAGCATCTCTTCATGTGCTTATTTGCCATCTACACAGCTTCTTTGGTGAAATGTCTAATCAAATATTTGCCCTTTTTGTTTTTAAAAAAATTTTTAATGTTTTTTTTTTTTTAAACGTTTATTCGCCCTTGAGAGACAGAGAGAGACAGAGCACAAGCAGGGGAGGGGTAGAGAGAGAGGGAGACACAGAATCTGAAGCAGGCTCCAGGCTCTGAGCTGTCAGCACAGAGCCCGATGCGGGGCTTGAACTCACAGACCGTGAGATCATGATCTGAACCGAAGTTGGACGCTTAACTGACTGAGCCACCCAGGCACCCCAATGTTTGCCCTTTATACATTGGGGTGTTTGTTTTCTTATTATTTTTAAGAATTTCCCAAGTATCCCTCCAATAAAATTTCTCCCCAAAGTGTTTATTTTATATTTTTATTGGCAGCTTAAGCTTCTGTTACTTTGAAGCAAAATAACCCTAATTCTGACCCCACTTTTGAGGTAAAGAGAAGTAGCATTGTGGAAACCCAAAGAATGAGGTGGCAGCAGATCTTGGCCCCAGGTGAGCTCAACAAGACTTCTTCCTTGAAGAGGAGATACCTGAGCAAGGGTTTTGTCCTGCCTCCCCCACCTGCTTTCTTGATCCCCCTTTTTGTTTTAGTCTCAGAATTCTTCTTCTTATATGCAGCCCCAGCTCCTCAGGCTTTTTTCTCCTCATTTTCTACAATATTTATCAAGCGCCTCCCAGGTGCCAGAAGCTCTGCTGAAGACTATGGGGAAAGTGATGCAAAGGGCAGCATCCATGCCTTCAGAGAGTTCTAGATCAATACTAGCAACAGGGATGTCCACAAACATATTGCAAACAGACTGTGAGAAATTCAGCAACAGAGAAATAAACGACACCCATGACAATAGGGGAGACAGCATCAGTCTACTGGGTTGAAAGGGAAGGTCATAAGCGGTCCAGAGATATTGCAGGTTTCCCGAGGAGACGGCAGGTAAGCTGGACTTGGAAAAGTGGATGAGATTGTAACAAGTGGAGAGAAGGGAAGGGGCGGTCTGGCAGAGGGAACAATGGATGAATGTGTGGAATGAGAACGTACAGAGACTGCTCAGGGAACATCGGCCTGTGTGCCTGGAGTGTAGAGTTTACAGGAGGAACCAGGGGTGGGTGGCAATGGAGTGGGGGCTGTTGCTGTGGCTGGGAAGTAAGTGACGGCCGATGCTGGAGATGGAGTTCCACTTCAGTCACTTTTCCTGCCTGCTAGTCCTTTCAAGCTTACCCAAACTGAAAGAGTATATGGAAAGTTTAAAATAGCAATTCACCTGCTATTTTTCCTTAACATTCAAAATAACATCATTTAAAAAAAAGATAAATCATGTCATTCAATTTGTAATGATGGTCTTTTATTTTTCTTCAGGTTTTCTCTGAATGCTAAAGTAATACATGTAATGTATAGAAACTTGAAAAGTATTTTTTTTAATTTTTTTTAACGTTTATTTATTTTTGAGACAGAGAGAGACAGAGCATGAATGGGGGAGGGGCAGAGAGAGAGGGAGACACAGAATCAGAAGCAGGCTCCAGGCTCTGAGCTGTCAGCACAAAGCCCGACACGGGGCTCGAACTCACAGACCGTGAGATCATGACCTGAGCCGAAGTCGGACGCTCAACCGACTGAGCCACCCAGGCGCCCCTAAATAGGTCTTAAAAAAATTTTTTTTTAATGTTTATTTATTTTTGAGAGACAGAGACAGAGGTGTAGAAAGAGAGAGGGAGACACAGAATCGGAAGCAGGCTCCAGGCTCTGAGCCATCAGCCCAGAGCCCGACGCGGGGCTCGAACTCACGGACCGCGAGATCGCGACCTGAGCTGAAGTCGGACGCTTTAACCGACTGAGCCACCCAGGCGCCCCGAAAAGTATTTTCTAAAAAGCATGATGGGGGCGCCTGGGTGGCTCAGTCGGTTAAGTATTTTCTAAAAAGCATGATGGGGGCGCCTGGGTGGCTCAGTCGGTTAAGTATTTTCTAAAAAGCATGATGGGGGCGCCTGGGTGGCTCAGTCGGTTAAGTATTTTCTAAAAAGCATGATGGGGGCGCCTGGGTGGCTCAGTCGGTTAAGTATTTTCTAAAAAGCATGATGGGGGCGCCTGGGTGGCTCAGTCGGTTAAAGCGTCCGACTTCAGCCAGGTCACGATCTCGCAGTCCGTGAGTTCAAGCCCCGCGTCGGGCTCTGGGCTGATGGCTCAGAGCCTGGAGCCTGCTTCCGATTCTGTGTCTCCCTCTCTCTTTCTACACCTCCCCCGTTCATGCTCTGTCTCTCTCTGTCCCAAAAATAAATAAATGTTGAAAAAAAAAATTAAAAAAAAAAAAAAAGCATGATGGACAATAGAAACTGGCCATGATATTTCCTCTCAGAGATAACTACCATGCACTGAAATTTTTCTTGTATGTTTCACCAGGACCGAGGCCCCATTGGCCTTATTGTCGTGTTCTATGAGGTGTACCTAGTGCCCTCAAATCAGGAAAAGGCTTCCAAGGCCCTTGATCTGAAACTGTGTTGTGGCATTTAGCCTTTCTACCCTGTTCTATAGTCCTTTGTGGATATGTTCCTCCTAAATTGTGAACTATTTGAGGTGTGTCCCATCTTTGTATTCCCCCCACCATCCCTTACCCCCACCCGCCCCAAGATCTAACACAGTATCTCACACAGAGTGGGGACTCAGGAAATATTGTTTGGATAAAAGGAAGGATAAATGGACGTTTTAATTTTATTATAGAGGCTAGTGTTTACCCCAGTTCTCTGGAGTTCTGGGGTTCAACAGAGGGGCCTCAGGTTTACCATGTGAGAGCTAAGGGGCTTGCCAGGCAGGTGGGACCCCAGCAGCTCTACCTCTCCCATCCCCACCCTGTTCAAGCAGAGCTCCACTTTTATCTGTGTTGTGTAGTTGGCCTCCACATAAGATTTTATTATTTTTTTTAAAGTTTATTCATTTATTTTGAAAGAGAGAGAGCGTGCACGCATGGGCATGCACATGAGTAGGGGAGGGGCAGAGAGAGAGAGGGAGAGAGAGAATCCCAAGCAGGCTCTGTGCTGTCAGCATGGAGCCCGACATGGGGCTCAGACTCAGAACCGTGAGATCATGACCTAAGCCACAACCGAGACTTGGATGTTTAACTGACCGAGTCACCCAGGCACCCCATGATTTTGTTTTTTAAAAAGGTATTCTTGGGGCGCCTGGGTGGCTCAGTTGGTTGAGCATCCAACTTCAGCTCAGGTCACGATCTCACGGACCGTGAGTTCGAGCCCCGCGTCGGGCTCTGGGCTGATGGCTCAGAGTCTGGAGCCTGCTTCCAGTTCTGTGTCTCCCTCTCTCTCTGCCCCTCCCCCGTTCATGCTCTGTCTCTCTCTGTCTCAAAAATAAATAAACGTTAAAAAAAAAGTTTTTTTAAAAGGTATTCTTCTGCTAAAAATAAAAAGTTTTCAAACTACTGACATAGATATTGTAATATATAGCAATAAATGGTATAATTCCTTGGAAAGAGAGAGAGAGGAAAGGAATGAATCCTAGTGGAATCTATACTATACTGGGTATAAATCACTCAGGCATTTTTAGACAAGATTCTCCAAAGTTGAAAACGAGGGCTGCAATGTAGTAGTGATTCAAGGCTAATGAATGACTTAGGTGAGGTAGATGTCCCAGCATCCTCGTAAGACATCAGTGGACTCCCTGCTCATAAATGCCAACATGTTTATGAGAAAAAGCATTAGACCTCTCCTAATCTACTACACAATGTTTTTCATGCTCTGAGAGAAGCAAAGATATCGGTAGTGGTAACAAATGTCCTTAATCTCCCATAAGTAATTTAACAAAGGAATGGAGGCAGGTTCAAGAACTCTGATCTGTCAAGTTTGTGCGTGCATCAGAATCTCCTGAGGCAGAGATTCTAAGCTTTTTTTCTAAATACCTGAATGGAGGAGGCCATAGGTCAATGAGAATGTTAACAATGGCTCTTAGGCTTGTGAGCGTGTGCGAGTCTGGCCAAGTCACTTAAACACATCTGAGCTCAGTTTTCTCCTTTGTAACCTGGTGATAATAGTATCCGTTCCAATTACCAGGAAAGGATGTCATGTAAGTTACAGAGGCTAATGAAGGCGAAAGTGCTTTGTGAACCTCGAAGTGCCATACCGATGAAAGATGCTATTGCGGTTGCTTCTGCTCTGGCAGAATCTTTTTGTTCTCGACCTTTCTCAGACAGAAGCCTGTGTTGCCCCTCCTCACTTGTCCTCCTCCTTCTTTCTCTCTTTGCGTCAGATCCCAGGCCCCCCCCCCCACCTTGCTGAGCAGGCATCCACCTGACATACAACATCCGCCAGAGGATACACCCTGTAACAAGGAGAAAAACCAGTGAATAGAGACAGGTCCGAAAATGGCAGAGGACAGAATTAGCAGATAAGGAGCTTAAAATAGCTAATATACACGGGCCCAAAGATCTGATAGAAAATTAATGTCATGAGGAGAGAAACGGAAGATATAATAAAGAATCAAATGGTACTTTGTGGAGTTGAATAATACAGAATCTGAAATGAAATGGTTGTAATTCCATGTGATTGATAGCAGATTCGACATGGCAAAATAAAAGGTCAGTGAACTTAAAAACAGCAATACAAACTTTCCAAACTGAAGCACGTAGAGGAAAAAAGACATAGAGAAAAAAATCATACCAAGTCTTAGTGATCTGTCAGACGAGATCAAGCTGTTTAACATATTTGCAATTAGAGTCCTGGAAGGGAAGGCAGAAAATCATGGAAGAAGAACGGCCTCGTGTATTTCAAATTAAACTATAAACCCACAGATACAAGAAGCCCAACAAACCACAAGATAGAATAAACACAAAGTAAACTATACTAGGCCATTTCGTAATCAAATTTCTGAAAACCAGTGATAGTCTACTAGAGAAGCCTTTTAATTATCTTTTTTTAATCAGCTGGCAGCAGAGAAGGCTATTTTCCCTCTTAACTTGTTCTGCACCAGCCCCTTCCATGATACGACAGAGGAACATACTATCTAGGTCCTCAACACCAATAGTAAGAGTCATTATGTAGCAGCAGGCAGTTAGCATGTGCTAGGCACTCACATTATCTCATCTAATCTTCACAATAATCCAGGGAGCTGTTATTGCTCATTGTATAGGTAAAGAAACGGAAGCACAGAGAGGTTCACTTGTTCAGATCACATAACTTGTACTGTAAAGCCAAGGTTCAAATCTAAGCAGGCTAAACCCAGAACCCATCATGCTTGACACCACACTACGCCAGCCCAGCAAAGGGCATCATACAATTCAAGGGGGAAAGGGAAATTGTATTTCTGTACTATGTATCGGTCACAAAATGGCTTCCTATTAAATCACAGCTTTCAGTCACTGTCTCTAAACCATTACCACCTCTTTCCAGCTTGAAAAAAAAGTCTTAGAAAAAATCTATACTATCCTTACTCATTATGATTAGATCTCAAGGGCTGGTAAATGAATCATCTGTAATTTGAAAAGCAATGAACTTGGAACCAGAAGATACTGGTTATCAGCTTTGTGACCTCAGGCAAGTCCCTTCTCTGGGCCTTACTTTCTTCATGTGTCAACCAGGGAAAAACAATAACTAATTGTAACTAACCATAAGGAAACATTAGTGGATGTGGCTTGTAAGTGAAAAGTAATATACACACTTGAGGGGACTTTTCACGTTTACTTAAAAAGGACCATTTAAAAATGGAATTGATATCACTTAATTGAAAATGTAAGCAGCCAGATCTGGTCATTCATTTTTTTAATGTTTATTTTTGAGAGAGAGAGAGAGAGAGAGAGAGAGAGAGAGAGAAAGCGGGGAAGGAGCAGAGAGAGAGGAAGACAGAGGATCCCAAGCAGGCTCTGCGTTGTCAGCATAGAGCCTGACACGGGGCTCAAACTCATGAATGGCGAGATCATGACCTGAACAGAAGTCTGATGCTCAACTGACTAAGCCACCCAGATGCCCCCATTCATTTTGTTTCTTATAACTGATGACTTATATAACACCTTTCACTTCTGAAAAAATTTTTGATATAATGATACTATTTTCTTTTTTTTAAAAATTGTTTTAAGTTTATGTATTTGAGAGGGAGAGAGAGCAGGGAAGGGACAGAAAGAGAGGGAGAGAGAGAGAATCCCAAGCAAGCTCACTATGCACAAAGTCAGACAGGGTGGTGGAACTCAAGAACCATGAGATCATGACCTGAGCCCAAACCAAGAGTCAGAGGATTAACTGACTGAGCCGCCCAGGCGCCCCCTAGCATTGTTTTTAATAATGGAAAATTGGAAGCAACCATTTAAGTATAGTTATTTCATAAAATATGAATAATAAAAGTCATTCTGTGAAAGAGTGGTTTATTATGAATCTGGGAAATTATTAATCTAGGGGAAAGAAGTATAAGAAAACAAAGTATTAAAAGGAGGCTACAGGGGCACCTGGGTGGCTCAGTCGGTTAAGCGTCAGACTTTGGCTCAGGTCATGATCTTGTGGCTCGTGAGTTTGAGCTCCACATTGGGCTCTGTGAGGACAGCTCAGAGCCTGGAGCCTGCTTCCGATTCTGTGTCTCCCTCTCTCTCTGCCCCTCCCCCATTCATGCTCTGTCTCTCTCTGTCTCAAAAATAAATTAAAAAATTTTTAAAAATTAAAAAAAAAAGAATTTGGACTTCATCTAGAAAAGCAATATTGAATTGATTTACTGAAGGTTGCTTTTAGAGTCAAGGGCAAGATATTGACAGGATCATTCAGATCTCCTGATTCCCAGGTTACCAGGGTGTGTATTTGTGTAGATATATGATTTATGTTCAATAATCATCTTAAATGGGTAAACATCTATATGAAACACCAATACTGCAATGTTTAATGTTTAACCAATTAATTAAATTTTAGTGCCCATTTTCCAAGGAATAAATGTCATTTATACAGATCCTTAATTTCCTGTTATGGTCACTCATTAACCCCTTTGAGCCTGAAAAAACTGTAAATTCACTTTAAAAAAAAAGAAGGCTACAAAATAATATGTATGATACTATACATATATATATATGATACAAATATATGTGCATGACAAATACTAGAAATATCTACTGTAAATGTTGGTAGTTGTCTTTGGGCTGTGTGATTTTGTTTGATTTTTGTCTTTTTCCCAGTGCTTTTTTTGTTTTCTGTTTCTTCACTGAGAATGTAAACTATAAGAAGTGTTAGTAAAGAAAAAGTAGTGCTAGGATTCATTCTATCAGATGGCATATTTTTCAAGAATACTTTGGCAACTGTGTCAATCTATTCTTTGGAGTCTAAAAACTAATCCCCCAGCAGGTCAGCTTGGATCTGTAGAAGTTGGAGTGTCAGGGAGCAGCTACTAATCCAGAAAGATCCCAGCCCTCAGTGCCCCATCTTCTCTCTCTCCCCCTCTCCCTCCCTGTGCCTTCCATCCTTTTCAGGCTTCTGTCCAATTAGGTGGTCTTTCTAGAACTAACACCTGCCTAATGGGGTCACTCCTCAGATAGCCTGATATCAAGGGACTTAAGTACCCCGGGAGCAAAGTATGCTGGGAACTCCAAGGTCTCTTACAAATGAGGCCATGTTAGAGACTAAATTCAGCTCAGACTTCCTTGCCTTAAAAAATGAGGTCATTTTGGAGAATCTCAAAGAGGAAGCAAAGGAAAGGGAGGGAAATATGATTGACAGAGAAATGTCAAAAGACATGCAAAGTTTATGAAGAAGGAAGGAAGGAAGGAAGGAAGGAAGGAAGGAAGGAAGGAGGGAAGGGTGAAATCTAAATAAATCCCAGTTCTCTGCACATGAGGACATGGTACACACTTCAATGGGGACTTTAGTGAGAGGCCGAACACAGCTTCTGATTGTGAAGGTCATCATGCTATCATATGTTACTGGAGAGACTCAGATAGGTCTTTCCAGAAAACAGAGAAGTATAGAACTCTAGATCTGTAACAATAGGAAGGACCCTCACTGTGCCTAGCTTGCCTCTGATTTCCCAAGGCCTCATTGCTGCCTTTCTTCCTCCTCTTCCCAGACTGGAAACTTGTTCTACCTTGCTTCCTTTGGCTAAGTTATCCTTCAAGGCTCAGCCCAGGATTTGCTTTCTTATCATATATCACATTATACTCAAGTTATCTGTATTGACTTTCTTCACTTAACCATAAGCTCCTTGAGGGCAAGAATTGGGTTATATTCACCTCTGTGGTCACATTGCCCAAAATATAGTAGGTGGTATTAAATATTGCCTGAACCGAATTGACCTGATTAAAGAATTACAGCTTTCTTGTTACTAATGCTTTCACATTTTCTACTTGAAGGTAAGTGACATTTTCACTGACAACTGAGCTTGATACATTAACCAACTTCCAGAGCCTCCAGAGACCCAGCCTCCTTCTGGAGCCACCAAGGGCACTATCCATTGACACCATCCCAAGAGCATCATGTACTGAGCCCTTTGGACAGAAGGGTTTCCTTGGAGCAGAAGGACTCTGGCAATTATCCTGTTGCTAGTACTAGGTCTAGACTGTCTAAAGTCTGTTATCCTTTAGTATAAATCCTTGGCCTAACCATTTCTCTGGAAAGCAATATTTTACCTTTAAGAAGACCAGAGTTAAGAATTTTAAGGCAATTTCCTCCTGGAGTATGGAGGGGTCTGGGGTAAGACCTCTCTCTGAATAGGAGTCTCCCTTGCTCACTTCTGCACAGACTTTTCACCATAACTGAATTTATAAGACACTCAGTGAGATTCTGTGCTTAGAGCCCAAATCCAACATACAGTATAATTTTGCTGACCAGCCAACTGATGAGGCTTTGGAGAACAGCTCTACTGATCCCCAGTAACCTGTGTTCCTCAAGTGATCCCAGCCTGAAAAAGGACATGTGAATAGGCTAACCTGAGGCAACCTAGCCTGAACTTGACCTCGACCCGATCTGAACTTCCTGGCACTTTTGGACCAGAACAGCACCAGTCACACCCAAGTTTCCAGTATAATGTCACAATGTGAAAAAGGGAATCCAAAGAACTGGTCTAAGGAGATCTTCCTAAATGCTATGCTATGCTTGAGTTTTTATTCTCTCTTGGTTTGTTCACACTTAACTTGCAAAGTTAACTTAACTTGCAAAGTTAAGTGTGAACAGACAACTTGAACAGAGATAATGAAGCCTAGAGACCAATTATAAGAATTGTGTACTCTTGCAGCATTTCCTTGGAAGATCCTTCAGATTAAGCCACAAGTTGCTTTTCTTTCTGACTCAATGTAGTCACTAAACTGTAGAACAAGAATGATTCACCAAACAAACTTTTGCCTTTCTTTTCCTGGTGCCTCATTTAACTGGCTTATGCCTCAGAGTAAAGCTATTATGATGACATTATCTTTCTAATGAGCAATGGTGCAATGCTTTCCTGATGGCAGTACCCAGAATGATGCTGTGTTTAAAAGCTATGACGACTTTAGGGAATAGTCACTAATTTTTCTATTGCAAATACTGTAGGCATATTCAAAATGAATGAGTGTAATTCTTTTGGCGTTTTTTCAAACTTCTAATTCTTTTAATAAATCACAGCTCTCAAAAGGATTAAGCATAGTTCATTAGCGGCACTAATGAAAATGTCATCTTCCGTAAAACTTACTATAATATCATTCCCTGGTTGTTTTCAGATGCTTTTGTTTGCCAACTTTATTAATGAAAAACTTTGTGGTCTGCGTTAATAAACTGAGCATAATTCTTCAGTAGGGCGGGGGGAACAATCATCCTTAGACGAGTAATTATTTATATAATTAAAAAAGCAACTCTAACAATAGTGTTACAAGCCTTCAGGAGTACTAAGAGATTTTTTAAAAATAATACTAGCCTGAAAAACATTATTGTTAATAATTCGTTTTTCCCCATTATATTAATTGCTGAGGGCTTCTCTTCATTCATGTTTAATGAAGGCACTTTGGGAAGTTTGAAGTAAAAAGTTTGCCTGCTTCAGACCATAAACAATGACTCAAGATTTGAATTTCCAACTCTCAAGGCTTCAGCTATGTAGGGTCCTTTTTAAACAAATCTGTCCCAGTGAAATACAATTCACTTTAGTGCCTTGTTCATACTAGCATAATACATATTAGTTGAACCTGATGAATGAAGCTTCTATTCTGAGACCTATATTCTGATGTCATCTTTGCTCCTTTGGGGAACTTTTTCTTGTCACTGCAGAAACAAATGATGACCACCTAAATGAGAACAGTGGCTATTTATTCAGAGCTTGCTGTATAGCTTGGGAGTCAGCTACCATCACCTGTGTTTGGTAAGGACTCAAAGGTAGGCAGAGGAATGGAAAAACTCGATAGCAAATAAAAGGAAATCTTCAGCTATACTTTAATTGGAGGTTGTGGACAAGAGAAAACTGAAAACAGGATACCCCAAAGTAGGACATTTTATACTGACTTAGGGATCATATTTGGTTGTCTTTGAGTTAGAAGCAAGGGCAAAAAGAGGAAAGCAGGCAGTCATTGACCAAGTCCTGATCATTCTAGACCAATTGCTGCAGAGACTGTCATTTGGCTTCCCAGACTGGTTGCTGCAGAGGTTGTGGGTCAGAGATGTATTGTCATAATATATAGTCTAGCCAGTATCTGTGTGTATATTCACTTTCATCATATATAGCACTCAATTTCTTTCTTTTTTAAAAATTTTTTTCAATGTTTATTTATTTTTGAGAGAGAGAAAGACAGATAGAGCTTGAGTGGGGGAGGGGCAGACACACACACACACACACACACACACACACACACACACACACAGAATCCAAAGCAGGCTCCAGGCTCTGAGCTGTCAGCACAGAGCTGGACGTGGGGCTCAAACTCACAATGAGATCATGACCTGAGCTGAAGTCTGACGCTTAACCGACTGAGCTACCCAGGTGCCCCTATAGCACTCAATTTCTTGAACTGCTTTCTCATCTCCGTTCTTCTTGAAATCTCAAAATGCAGTGGCATGCAAAGTGATTACTCAAGCTATTGAAATCCATTCCTAGAGAGCTGAAATCAGAGAGGCAGGACAAAAATAGGAAGGAAGGACAAATTTTACATCAAGTATACATGCTTCTCAACTGAAATAAAACTGATGTTTTATTTTTTAGCCATAAACATATTAGTTACATAGTACAAAACATGTATATTTATTTAAAATATATAATCTTAAAGAAAGCATCAGAATATGAACTGAGGCATACTAATGTTTTAATACTGGATGCTAATAAGTGATTTTACTTGGAGCTTTTTATAATTTAGGTGGGGAGAAATGATGTCTTCACTCTCCAAGGATCTTCTGTTTGTTTCTAGGAAATTTAGAGATTTACACACATATGAAGTTGGAAACATTGTAAGAAATGATTTGACAATTGTCAATAAGCAAAGCCATGTTTAAACCTTCCTAGAGAGAACATTAGCCCTAGAAAGGGAGATTCTGCGCTCTTGTCATTCAGGCCCTGTGATGGCCACTTCCTCTAGCAGTCTCATTCTTCAGGAAGGATGGCTGCCACAGCAGTGACAACAGCAGATGGCAGCTGCAATTGGAGTTTCTAGATTCTTCACGTTTACATTTAGCAACGGAATTCTGCTTAAGAAGTCAATGTGGCGCGGAAGTCCAATGTGCATCATCTGACTTCTCTTTATATACAGTTTAAATAATCTTGATCATTAATCCCATAACTGCATGCAAATAGTTTTTTAAAGGTCAAAGAGTGCTAAAGCCTTACAGTAATAATACAAAAATAGCTCCTTGCCTTCTCCTCCCCTCCCCACTGCTCCCATCTCACTTTGGAGAAAAACCTTTAGTTCTTTTAGCTGTTTCTTCTGGAATTTACTTCTATATTACTAAATCATATAGGAGACTGAAACTTCTGTTCATCAATTGAAATAATCTATTATCTATGCGAAACTATCACTTTACCGATTCTCAGCCTATCACAATTCTCGTTTTGTTGTTGTTGAATCATTTTACTATATTGTTTTCATTAGTAGAGCTATAAAAATAGTGCACTTTTGAGCCAAACAGTGTATGGTGATTATATTTTCTCTCTTATACAATTATTTTCCGGAGTGAAAAGAGGTTTCCATTTGTTTAATTCTCTTTCAATATCTCAACTTTTCCCACACCCTCCAACAGCTCTGAAAAACTCTTCTTGATACATTTTCCATATGATCAAAGCTATCACCTAGTTTACCAATTCAATTTCTTTCTTGAATACGTTCATCCTAAGGTCCTCCAACCTTCCAACCTGTACGCCTCCTCAAAGTTCCGTGAAGAAACTATAGTCCTGAAATTGCCTTAAACCAACATCCTGGGTATTCCCCTTCACCTATTCCATGTTGGATTCTGTTTCTTGGATCCCATGTCTTCTTCTTTTTTGCTTTATGCCTTCGTTTTACTAAAGTACATTCATCTAGAAGCCTCCTAAAACAGCATGTATGATGCATGGAAGGTCATTTTTTTGAGACATTGAAGAAACATTTTTTTTCAAATTTTACTCAGATTGGTAATCTGGTTAGACATACTATCCTCAGGAAAAGTAATTTTTCGTTAGAATTTTAAATTCATTGTTTTACTGTCGTCTAACTTCCGACGTTATTGAGAATTCTGATGCCATTCTTATTTCTGATTCTTCGTACATGGACTGTTTTCTCTCTCTCTCTGGAAGCATTTAGGATCTACATTGCATTTTGAGTGTTCCAGAATATCACAATGATGCGTTTTGGTGTGGGTATCTTTATATTCATTATTGCTGGTGTTCAGGAGACCTTTTTTGATTTGTAGACACTTGTCTTTCAGTTCTGATAAATTTTTTTTGTATGATTTGCCTAACTTCCTCCCCTCATTTTGTTAACTTCTTGTATTATTTACTTAATTTCCTCCCCTGCTCTCTCTTCTGGAATACCTATTATTTGATGTCCCTTGTTTATCAAACCTCTCATTTTCCTGTATTCTCTTTCTTTCTTTCTGGAAATGTCTGAGACTTTGTCCTCTAACCTTTTATTGAATTTTTGTTTTGTTTTCAACATTTTAATTTCAAAGAACTCTTTTCTTTCTTTTTATAATCTTTACTTTATGCATTTAAGGTCTTTTCTGAAGATATTAATTATAATTTCTTGTTTTTTTCTCTCTTCCTTGCATTGATTCTGAATTCTTGTTTCCTTTAGTTTTTTTCCCCTCCTGGTTTGTTTATTTTTTGGTCTCCATCTCTGATGATGGAGGCGTTCCCCAACTGTTGACTCCTGCAGTTGAAAGCTGAGATGATGGAAGTTCTGTGTACATGGAAGGGTTTTGTTGACTGGTCAGCATTCTTGAAGGGCAATAAGGTAGCCAACCGGACTTTTTGGAAAACAGCTTTACTGAAATATAATTCGCATACCATACAATTCACCCATATAAAGTATACAATTCAGTGGCTTTTTGGTATATTGACAGAGTTGTGCATCCATCACCACAATCAATTTTAAGACATTTCCATTAACCTCAAAAAATAAAAAATAAAAAAAATTAAACACTTCTCATGCCTTAGCCTTCCACTACCAACCACTCCCCTCTTATTGTCCTTCAACCCTAGGCAACCACTAATCTATAGATTTTCCTATTCTGGACATTTCATATAAATAGAAACAGATAACATGTGGTCCTTATTTTAACTGGCTTCTTTCACTCAACATAATATTCTCAAATATTATTCATTTTGTAGCATATATCAATACATCATTTCTTTTTATTGCTGAATAATAATTCATTGTGTGGATATATCACATTTCATTAATCCATTCAACAGTTTGTGGGCTTTTAGGTTGTTTTCACTTTTTGGCTTTTCTGGATACTGCTGCTATGAACATTTGTATACAAGTCTTGTGTGGACATATGTTTTTAATTTTCTTTGATACATACCTAGGAGTGGAATTGTTATGTCATATGGTAACTATGTTTAACCATTTGAGAAACTGCCAGACGTTTCCAAAATGGCTACACCATTTTACATTCCCACCAGCAATGTATGAGAGTTCTGATTACTCCACATCCTTGTTATAACAATAGGTACGTGTTAACAGATATGTCTTTTTGATTATAGCTACCCTAGTGAGTGTGAAGTTATGGCTCATTGTTTGTGTGTGTGTGTGCACGCTTTTGATTTGCATTTTCCTGATGGCTCACCCTAACTTTTGTTGTGACCCTTCCAACTATAAGCATGTATTATCTTCTTTATGTTGGCAATTCAGTTTTTCTGTCTGGAGGATATCTGCCCAGCTATGGCTCCTGGGAATGGGGCTTATGAGGAAAACTGTGTTCAATATGCAGATTTCCCTTAGTCTTTTGTTTTAGTGCTATAACCACCATCTTTCTCTATGTCTGGTGTCCCCAGACCTAAAGCCTCTCATTTTCTCCAGTAAATAAAGCTCTTGTCTTTTGAAAAAGAAGAGAAAGGTGGTTGCCTACCTGAATGTGTGGGAACCTAGCATCTAACTTCTCTTTATATGGGTATTTAACTATTCTCTTGTTTTCAGCTCCTGCCCCGCCATTTCTAGAGGTACCTCATCATCAGTGGCATCTGGAGCTTATATTTCTTTAACTCCCTTCGGGTTCACCAAGACAAATGTACATGATTTTTTTATTTTTTAGATTTAAATTTTTAATTAAGAAATATTTCAAATATTCACGAAGTACAGAGGATAAATAGAAGAGACATCTTACATTCATCATGAACATGTTAACATTATACACACACACACACACACACACACACACACACACACACCCCACATATTTTCTCCCTACTTGGCTGGTATGGGTTTTTTGTTTTTTGTTTTTTGTTTTTTTTGTACCTTTTGTGTGTGTGTGTGGGGGGTATTTACCACTCCTCAAACTCCCAACTCAGGCACTTGAATTTGACCAATTATCCAACTACTTTCAGTCTTTAAGCACTCTTATTTTCATTGAAGATGGAGGAACAAGTTTCTTATTCTAATATTTTGGGAGTGATTTTCTGAGGGGGAGAAAGAAGGGAGACATAGCTTTATTCTGCTCCTTTGCATCAAAGCTTCTCTAAATTATTATGGCACAATTTCTTATTAAATATTTGTTCCTCCCTTATTCTTAAATTACTTTATTCATCTTCATTAGCATTGGTAATACCTCCCCTTTTTATTTTTGTTCTAGTAGTTATTATTTTGTTGTCTCCCCCCGGTCTTGGGTTTTACTTTATTTATTCATATGGTCATTTATAATTTGAAATGATATCCAACTGGGGGGATTTTTGCAGGATTTTTTTTTTAATGTTCATCTATTTTTGAAGGAGAGAGAGAGAGAGACAGAGTGTGAGTGGGGAAGGGGCAGAGAGAGAGACACACACAGAATCTGAAGCAGGCTCCAGGCTCTGAGCTGTCAGCACAGAGCCCGACGCGGGGCTCGAACCCACAAACTGCGAGATCATGACCTGAGCCGAAATCGGACACTTAACTGACTGAGCCAGGTGCCCCATTGCAGGATTTTTTAAATAATTTTTATTTTTTTTATTTTTTTATTTTTTCCAACGTTTATTTATTTTTGGGACAGAGAGAGACAGAGCATGAACGGGCGAGGGGCAGAGAGAGAGGGAGACACAGAATCGGAAACAGGCTCCAGGCTCTGAGCCATCAGCCCAGAGCCCGACGCGGGGCTCGAACTCACGGACCGCGAGATCGTGACCTGGCTGAAGTCGGACGCCCAACCGACTGCGCCACCGAGGCGCCCCTTAAATAATTTTTAAAAATTTTACAGAGAGGAGAGTTGGGGGGAAAGAGGCAGAGGAAGAGAGAGAGAATCTTAAGCAGGTTTCAAGCTCAGTGCAGAGCACAACACGGGCTCGATCCCATGACCTGGGATCATGATGTGAGCTGAAATAAAGAGTAGGACACTCAACCTGCTGAGCCACCCTGGCACCACTTTGCAGGACCTTTAAAAAGCATATTTGGAAGTTTCCTCAACTGTAGCCCAATTTATCTGTAAAAGGTAGAGAATAATTTGATTACAAATAGTCTCAGTTGATAAAATTATCTTTTGGAATTTAAAGAAAATTTAAATAGAAAGTAAGGTTTAAATGATTCTTTGTCTTTACTGTTCTGGTGAGCTTAAAATAAGGGAATAATAAAGAATTCAGGGTTACACAACATGAGGAACAGGAAAATTACAGCTCTGGCGAGTGTCATTTCCCAAAAATGAAAAACTGGCACAGAAAACTTTTGGAAAACTGTGGGAGTTTTCTGTGCTACAGGAGATTGGTCACTGGACTTAAGTCATGTCCAAATATAAAGAATCTTTTGGCTTCTTTTGTTTATCAGAATTCTATTAGCCAAGCCACATCTCAAAAATGGAGTAAAAAGGACTTCCTAAAATTCTAATAGTGTTTCTTCAAATTCCAATTAAGTTTCCAAATTTGTGTTCTCTGCCTATGAAAGGATAATCTGGCCAAGGGGCCCTACCCAGAGCCGTCCTTGAATAGACACTGGTAATCCTCTTGGCAGGGAGTGGGGTGAGGAGGCTGTCTCATGTAAGGAGATTTGGGGATTAATCCTAAGGATTTCAATATGGGACCCCACTGTTCTGTCAATACCCCAAGTTCTTCAAAAGCATAGTGGCAAATTTGGTTAAACTTAGAAATGTATCTTGAGAAAAGATTACTAATTCCTATTCCCTCTCCCTGCCAAGAGGAAGACTGATTGTTCCTGAAACACTGGTAGTGTGCTGCTGTCACTAAAAAGTCCTCTGATAATTGTGTGTTGATACTGTCTGGGAGCTCTTCTGGAGCTTATTTCGCATGTCTGTCAAATGAGGGGACGGCACTAGATAGTGTCTGAGGACCCTTCCAGGTTGGATGTCCTCTGCAGTTGCAAAACCTCTCATTCATACTCAAGGGTACTTGTCAGGGTAAAGGAAGGAGAGGAGGAAGTTAAAGTGGTTTAAATAAATACCTTTGCATGTAAAAAGAGAAAAAACAACCAACTCATTTAGTCATAACATATAACTAGGGTGTGGATATTTATTTCCTTGTGGTCAGAGGCAACATTCCTATTTCCATCAAAATTGTCTCGGCTGTTAAAGGCATTCAAATATATGATAAATAGATAAAAGACTAGCCTATTATGTGTGCTTTATTTTACCAGAATTTTTCTGTCTCTCTTCTTTCTCTTACTGTCTTTCTGCCTTTCTGACTGTCTCTCATGCGCACACACACACACACACACACACAGTGCGTTGGGGGGGGTTGTTTGTTCGTTTGTTTTTAAATTTTTTTTCAACGTTTATTTATTTTTTTTGGGACAGAGAGAGACAGAGCATGAACGGG
Source organism: Puma concolor (assembly GCF_028749965.1). Taxonomy (NCBI): domain Eukaryota; kingdom Metazoa; phylum Chordata; class Mammalia; order Carnivora; family Felidae; genus Puma; species Puma concolor. The sequence goes on from NC_141675.1 coordinate 86,884,743, forward strand.
GGAGGGGCAGAGAGAGAGAGGGAGACACAGAATCGGAAACAGGCTCCAAGCCATCATCCCAGAGCCTGACGCGGGGCTCGAACTCACGGACCGCGAGATCGTGACCTGGCTGAAGTCGAGATCGTAACCTGGCTGAAGTTGGACGCTTAACCGACTGCGCCACCCAGGCGCCCCTGTTTGTTTGTTTTTTAAGAAAGGAGTCAAGTAGAGAAAAGGAAACATAGTCTAATGAGAAAAACAATGAGCTAATGTTCAGTCCCAGCTCCATTACCAGCTAGCTGTAGTGGTCTAAACTGGATTCTTTCTTCTTGAGTGTCTTCCTCTGCAAATTGGGAAATCATAGCCATTAAGTTTATCTCATAGGTTGCTGTGAGACTGCAATGTGTTAAATCTGTCTTTGAACCTGATACAAAGGGTTACACCAGTATAAAAGTATACTAGTTTTAAATGGGAGTCAGTTATTTGTCCTACACCCACTTAGGAACCCATTACACTGTAACATAGCAATTTGAGGTGGATTATACATTTAGAAGCATGAGTTCAGTGACTAATTGTCATGGAGATGGGTGACTGTCCACATTTTAAAGGGAATTGGTTTCAACCTGTACCTTTTATTCCAATAAGAATTATCTATGCAAAAGGAGATCAGTCTCTGTGCCACGTAAACTGGATAGAATCAATTCTTGATATAGATAAAATGGCAGTAATACCACAGCAGAGACTAAAGCTTCAAATGCTTAGAATTGTGATCTCAGAGGTCCCTTAGCCCAACTTTCTGTGTTGGGTATCTACATCTCTCTGACAAGGAAGCCTTGATGGTTTCATCAGCCTGTGCTTGATGGATAACTCTTCACCACCTTGGGGCAGCTCTTTGGAATTTTGGACAATTCTGACAAATCATGGTTAAAAAAAAAAAAAAAAAAGAACTTCCTATGTCCCTGTAACTTCACTCCTGTCCCCCAGATACCCAAAATAAGCCTGTTTGAAGATTGAAGTCAAGCTCCCCAGATAACTCTTTTCTCGAAGAAATGACCCTAGATTCTACAATTGTTCCCCCGGGGTTAAGGCTTCATATCCCTGATTATTCTGGTTACTCTCTTCTTCCCAGATGCTAGTTTAAGTAGACCCTTCCTAAAGTTGGCTGCCAGGAAATGCCCCCTGAGCAATTTGTGGAGATCTGTTCAGCATGGTTACTCTCATCATTCTTGGCACTATTCTTTTTGCAGCCTAAGCTGGCATAAGCATTTTTGACAGCATTAAATTCTTTCCTTTTAGTGACTGCCTTGGCACAGACAGTATACTGCCACTCTGCCAGAGTGGAGAAAATGATGCAGTAGGGTCTGGCAGGACCTGAGCACCTTCACAGAGATTAGGCTTCAGACCTAAACAGGGGAAAGAACAAAGATCGAGATGTGAAGCTATAAGCGTGGCTTGGGTAGAAGGATAGTAGGGGAGGGAAAGTTTAGAACTGAGAGACAATGTTCTTTGAGATCAACTCTCTGACAACTCAATAGAAGAATTCAAGCTTTGAGTTTTTCCCTGCAATCCTTTGACTCTTAGGTCTTTTAAGTTATTTGAAAGAAAAGTTAACATGGAGCTGGAAAGTTTATATATTAAAAAAATTTTTTTTAATGAGGAAGTTGGCAAGCAATCAGATGCGATATTGAATCCTATTCAATGGTGGCTGCTATCTGCATAAAGGAAGACTTCAAGGAAATAAAAGTTGTTTGCAGAAATCCAGATGTTATTGTTTTGTATGTTGTGATGATGTGGTAGCCAGATTCCAAGATGGCGCCTACTGATTCTTAGATCCTGGTATTCATACTCTTGAGGCTGACCTAAGTAAACAAGAGGATACTGTTGAAATGATGGAGTATTACTTCTGAAATTAGGTCATGAAAGATGTTGTGGCTGATGCCTTGCCCTCTTGGATCACCTGCTCTGGAGGAAGTCTGTCACCGTGTCATAAAGACACTCAAGCAGCCCTACAGAAAGATCTTCATGGTGAAAAAAGGAGGCCTTCTACCAATAGTCAGCATTGACTCACGTGAGTGAGCCATGTTGGAAGAGCCTCCCTTACTCCCAGCTAAACCTTTAGATGACTGGCTCTGGTAGACATCCTGACTGTGATCTCTTGAGACCCTAAGCCAGAACCATCCAGCTAAGGTCCTCCTGAATTCCTTACCTGCGGAAACTGTGAGATAATGTTTATTGCTGTTTAAGTTACTAAACTACTATGTTTTAAGCTACTAACCTACTAAGCTTTGAGGGGTTTGTTATGCAGCTATAGATAACTAATACAGACGAATAGAAAGGAGGAATGAGGAAGAAAGAATAAAAGCCTCTCATTCTAGGCGTGGACTTGTCTATCTAAGGATGGAATAGATGCTAGCTTCATTTCTGCTTTTAGACACTGCTGACAACCAACAGAGCTAGAGGATGATAAGAAGGAAAGCTTCATGCCCTCGTGTCACCTGCTTCTTCCTCCCCCTCCTCTTTCTTCTTAGCAGAAGACTAGGATGACATTGAAAACTTACCCAAATTTTGCTTTTGGTTTTACAGTGGCCCTTGGGAAAAGCTTCACTGGCCTTCATCCATTTGTTATTAGGCTGTGGTTCCTTGAGAGCAGGGCTTGGATCTTAACTGTTTCTATCCTCATTGCCTAGCATGTGAACATATATGAATAATGAATGATATTAAGGGTGAGGGTGAAATCCCTCCTTCCTCCCGAATTCTGAAGAGATTCCATTCTTTGAATGCTTCCTTAAGTGGAATGATTCCATTCACAGTTGATCAAAGAAGTCTTAATAATAGCATGCATGCCATCAGCCATTTTCACTATTAAAAACCTTCCCATTTCACTATTTAAAAAATCTCTCTAAGCTCTTGCTTTTAGGAGCTTCTTTTCACTTTCTCATCCTATTTCTTCTATGAAATGTTGCTCTAAACTGTTGCTCAAGTTCCCAAGATGCTTGATCTAGGAGAGCGTAGAGGTCTGCAGCCAATATACCAACATACCACTGTCAAGTTGTCCAAAATCACAGTGGAAAGAGCCCTGTACAGGAGCTAGGAGAACTAATTCCAGGGCTGTTGTCACCGATAAGCCTATACGTCCTTAGGCAATTTGCTTCCCTTCTCTGAACCTCAGTTTCTTAATCCTAAACTGAGAGAGTGGGTCAAGATGAGCTCTAAAGTCGTTGGGTTCACTGAAGTTAGAATTCCAAGGTGCAATCCCAAAGTGAAACCCAGTGGTTAGCATACCTCTGAGTAACTTTTATGGTTACAGTACAAAGTTTCCAGGACTTCCCTTTTATTAATTAGCCCAAGGATTTGGTGTCCGTGAAAGTCTGTCAGGTTTGCTTGGGAAGAGCAATCTTCCCTGAAAGACGATCTTCGATTTTCGTGTTTCCCGTTTTGTTACTAACTCTGGGTGACTTTGGGCAAATTCTCTCTGGACCTCGGAGGAGGGAGCTCCCCGTTATCCAGAAGAGGCTCAAAGACCCGGACGGTGACATTTCTCTTAATTCTCCTTCTACAACCTGGGTGGCTCAGACCCAGAGCCGGGTCCTGGCCGGCCCGAGGTCTCGCTCAGAGTTGCAGTCAAAACTTAACCCAGCTTTGCGCGCTAAGGGCGCTAAGGGCGCTGAGGGCGGCTCGGTTTCGGAGGAGGTAGCTACAGGTGAGTTCTTAAAGGGGCCTCCAGAGCTGGAGTAATAACCTGAGACTGATGACTGGGCTGGGGAGCACAGGCAAGGAGGAGTGAATGAATGAGCAAGTGAAAGAAGGAACAAATGTTTTCTTTCCACCCTTAAATACATTCACGCTTAGAATTAATCACTTAGACTTAAAAACCCTCTAGTAAAATCATCAAACTCTTAATCTGTCTCCCTGTTTTATGTGCCCTTCTTTAATTCAACCCCTCACGCCCCCAAAAAACTTTTACTTAAGGGCGAATAATAAAAAAGCCCCAGTACAAAGTGGAAGACAGTGCAGAGATCGCACCCCCCAACCCCACACAAACCCCTCCCCTTCCCCCTTCCAGGCTCCGCCCGCCCCCGCCCCTAATGTGGGTGGTGCCGTGGACTCCTCCCCGAGACCGCTTTTCCCTGTTGGGGATCCACCCCCGGGGGCGCCAGGCACTCTCTCCTGCCTTGGAGTTGAAAACGGCACGTGTTTAGTGAGGTTAAAGGGTGTCTCGGAATGTGTGTCTTGGATCTGGTGTAGGTGAGGTCACGTCTCTCTTCAGACACCCCGACCTTTCCGGGCCTGGCGCGCTCCTCACTCTGAACCGCGGGACACACCGGTGGGCTAGGGCGAGGTAAAGGCGGGCTCCTCCAGGGCCACCAAGGACCACCTGTAGAATCTGTGTGTCAACTCCTTTGTCTTCAGAGCCGCTTCAGTGGCCGCTCCTTTAAGCGAGTTGGTTCACTTGCGATGTTTCCCGGGTCCCCTTTCCCGTTCCCCAGCCCCCTCCTGGCCCTCCTCCCCCTACCAACCCAAAGGTAGCAGCGCTGAGAGCCCGGGGCTCGGCGCCAGCCGCCTCCTCACTTCCCATTGGCTGAGAGCGCCGGGAAAGCGGTCACGTGGGGGCGCGGCAGTCCAGCTCCGGGGCCGCCATCTTGGCGGAAAGTTTGGGGGGAGAGCGGTTGGGGGCGCGGAAGGAGGCGAGGTTCCGGGGGTGGGGCGGCTAGGAAGGGAGAGGGCGAGCGGGCTAGCGGGCCGCGGCGACCGAGGCGGCCGCGGCGGCGGCGGAGGAAGAGGAAGAAGGGGCGGTGGGGGTGCGGCCGCCGAGGGGAGCTCCTCCCCCGTTCCCTCACCCCCCTCAGCTCAGCTCCTCGAGCCCCGGGCGGGGCGGGGGGACGTGGAGCGGGGAAGGGCGGGGGAGCCGCCCCGACTCTGGCCGGAGCGCACCCCAGCTCCTAGCGCTCGCGGCTTGCAGGAACTTTGTGGTGGCGCCGCAGGTGTGGGGGCCCGCCGAGGTGTGCATGTGGGGCGTGAGGGCGTCGCGGAGAGCGGCCGCAGCCCTGTCCGGCCCCCGCTGGAGTAGCCCGGAGGAAGCGAGCCAGGAGAAAGGCAAGCGAGAGGAGGGGGCCAGAGCAGAGTGGGGTGATCAGCCCAGCTGGTCCCGCGTCGGAGCGCTCTTACTGTCGCTGCAGGCTTAGGGGCCAAGGGTCGGAGCGCCTCTGCACCCTCCAGTAGCAGGTGGGGAATGTGCATACTTAAGCCGGGGGAGGGGTGGCCTCACGTTTAGGCGTTTAGTACCCTTTGGAGAGGGAACAGCTTTCGAGGAGAATTTGGAAGCAGGCTTCTCTGTCTGCTCTTAATTTGCCGGGGTACCCACCCTTAGGTAAAAGCTTTCTAGATTGACTGACACTCACTGCTGGGTTTTGAGGCTTTTTCTTTCACTTGGGAAAACTTCGCCAGGTGGCCTTTTCATACAGGGCTGGGAGTTTTTCGACTTGAGATTCGGGGGAAATGCTAGTTTAAGTACGACTCTGTTCTTTGCTTTAGTTGTCTCCGTTCTGTTTTATGTTTTCAAAGGTGTGTGCCCTCTTCCTGATACTGGAGAAAAATGCCGGTCCGGAAGCAAGGTGAGAATTTATTTCAGAACTCTCCTGCGAGTGTCACTTGCTTTTCTGTGTGTATGTTTTGTGATTGCTGTGCTTTAAAAATGTTCAGCTCCGATGAGACAGCATCGTCCTAGCCTTAGTTAGTACTTAGGGAATCTAAGCCTCATATCCTTAGAAGGGAGAACCACCTAAATATTTTTCAAACTTTCTTTTTTGACATCTCTTTAGTGACTAGAGAGGCAGTTAATTTTGTTTTCTCTGAAATGTCTTTTCAAAAACTCTGAATTGGTGTTTTAGTATTTTACTTTATCATTCTTACTAAACACTGATTTGTGAATAAACGTGGGATCCTGGCTAAGAACTAGTGTTTTGAAACATTTAAGATTTGGATTATCATGACAAATTATAGATAGGTAATTGCTTTTGCATATCAGATCACTTGAAGCCATGTTAACTAATATTTGATCAGTCTTTTATTGTGGTAGATTATTGTGCTAGCCCACATTTATTACAAACTGCTCACCTTCCTCCTTTCTCTGTGACATATGTTTAAAATGTTTTCATTATTTCAGGGAATGTGTGTGTGTGTGAACATAGTAGCATTGATTGACCTAGAGGATTTGGGGAGGTGTTTAGATGTCTCACAGATTATTTGCATAAATAGTGTGTAGTACTTGTATATGTGTAATTTTAATCAGACTCTGCTTTTCTTCTCAGACACCCAGAGAGCATTGCACCTTTTGGAAGAATATCGTTCAAAACTAAGCCAAACTGAAGACCGACAGCTCAGAAGTTCCATAGAACGGGTTATTAACATATTTCAGAGCAACCTCTTTCAGGCTTTAATAGGTGGGAATTAAAACTTTATTTGTGACCATTATGTGTCAACTAGACTTAATGCTCCTCTGAATTCATTTATTTTAAACTTAACAGAGTGATTTACTCGGTTCTCTGTAAGGAATTCAGTAACTTGAACATCCAGTGAGTTGTATGTCTGATAGGCCAATATCCTTTCAAAAAATACCTGATAACTGAAAAAACTTTCATTATGATTATTTCAGTGATCTTTGACGACAGTGTGTAATATCCTAGCATTAACTAATAAAAGATGGAGAAGTTGCAAGAATGTTTCAGGACCCAAAAAGACAAGAGTGAATAACTTAATTGTTAGCTTGTTTCTATATTTGACTTCTGTTTCTCTGGAGTCCCTCAAAATGTTTGAAGAGTTCTTCTGTTTGAGGACATACGTCTCCTTAATATGGACCTCTGTTAAAACTTGGCATTCATGGAGTCAGAATTTTAGATCTGGAAAATTATCTTAGAGGTGATTTTGCTATTTTGTCTAATATTTTATCGACAAGAACATTAAAACAATATTATTCATAACTAACTTAAATTTAAGGTTGTGCATTGGTCTAATAAAGAACTGGACAAATAGTCAAGAGTCCTAAATTCTCTTCTTTACACTGCCATTAATTGAATGGTATTATACAAGTCATTTAACCTTTTCTAGTTTGCTATATTAGCTGTAGAATGTGAGTTCATTAGAACAGTGGTTTTTAGCCCTCCCTCCTGATTTTTAAAGTAGCTGGATTCTTTTTTAAAACAAAGTCTTATATTTTGTACACAATTCCCAATTTATGAAACAAGATGATTTGTCTGTGGCCTCTAGGTACCTGGAAAGTGTTAACCACTGCTAGAAAATTTGTTCCTTCCAATTCTAAGAATGAAATGTTTTTAAATTAATCATTGACTATATAAATTAGATATGTACTTCATTGCATTACATTTGTTTCCTTAGTAACTTTCAAGTTGGTATGACCTAACATCTATTGATAGAGTAATTTTTGATGTGTTTGTGGATTACCTTTAAGTTAGTGTACCCTGTCAAAAAACCTTACTGCTAAATTGATACTCTGTATTAAGTTTGTTGTAAAATTAAAGATTTTAAGGAAGACCACTCAGTACACCTGAATAGTTTTAAAATATCTAACATTATCATAGTATCTATTTATTTAAATTTTTTAATGTTTATTTTTGAGAGAGTGAGACAAAGTGTGGGATGGGGGGAGCAGAGAGAGACACAGAGACACAGAATCTGAAGCAGGCTCCAGGTTCTGAGCTGTCAGCACAGAGCCCTATGTGGGGCTCGAATCCACGAACTGTGAGATCATGACCTGAATTGAAGTCGGACACTTAACCGACCAAGCCACCGAGGCGCGCCATTATCATAGACTTTAAAAACTATACACAAGAATAGAACAGTATAATTAACTATTACATAATTAACAGTATAATGAACCTATTTTCAAAAATTACCAACATTCTGTCTTTTTTGTTTAAACTCCTCGACATTTTTACATTTCGGTTTCTAAGCTCTGACATTTAAGGTCCAAATGGATGATCAAATTAGATTCCTCTGAAAAAACAACAAAAAAGGAAGGGAAACATTTTTAGTCATTTGGTTTTCTAAATCAACCTTAAACTTAGGAATGTTTTATTTAGTAGAGTCAATGTTTAGAAAAAAAATAGTATGACTTCTATGTCCTCATTTACCTGTAGACAGATAGGTGTAGTCCCTCTCTTTGTGGAGTCTGCAACTTTAAGAAAATTAAATGGTCAGTGAAGTAAATAGAATCTATGCTTCTTAGATTTCTCTGTAGATTGGAGGTAGATTTGCTGTGTTTGGAGGGATTTTTAAAATGTATTCTGCCTTGCCTGTTTTGAGTGTTTATCTGTTCTTACACGTGATTGAATTCTAATAGAATTAGCTTTCGGACAAGTTTGTATTTGGTGATCTTCTTTGTTCTGTATAATTTCATTGGTTGTGAATTTACCTTATATTTAGATTTGCTTGTATTTTAATGTTTAATAGGATATGATACCGAATTTTGGTGTAAGAAAAGTAATCGATTTTAGGAATTTTGAAACGAGTGAATTTAGTAGAGATCTTCATGTGTTTGCATACTGTAATTGAATTAATTGTTGACACTGCCTAAATAAATGCATTCTTTTGTGTTTGCTGAAATTGGGTTAATTTATTAACCTTTGTTACTTTTTTCAGTCTGAAAATGTTTAGGTTAGTAAGACTTTCCTTTTGCTTTGCACCGGTACCATTGTTCTTGAAACAGCACATTAGCGTACTTTAAACCTGTAAATCGCCCTGAGCTACACTAGAGTATTGTGTTCATAGTAGGTGCTGAAAAATCTTGGATTAACTTTTTTCCTTTAGTAGGCGGCGCTCTTTTTTTTGAGGTAGTGTCTGTGGACCGTTGGATTAAAGGAGACATGGGTCTTGACAATCTGAGTTGTTTGAAAGGTTCTTGACTGCTTGAGTTTGGAAATCATCTCCTTAGGTCATAGTGAATTATGTAGTTACTTCTTTGTACTTGTTGTCTGCATAATTATTTATTTATTGATTCTTTGAACTGGTAGTTTGCATTGACTGTTCTCATGCATTTTAAAGAAGGTTGTGTGGGGTGCTGGGGTTTTGATGCTATAGAAATGTTGATTTATTTTCTTCTTCCTTCTGTAGTTGATACCTTATATAGATTAGGTTTCCGGTACCTTGAGGTTATTCAGAGGAACAAGTATGTGTATATTGCATTACATCTGTTCTGAGATAACAATTTTTAAATATTTTAATATCTTTGAATTTGGGATACGTTTTATGACTGATGTGTGTTGGAAATGATTTTACATTCTTAGTGGCACATGATAGAATGGTACATCTTAGAACTGATGTCCTCATTTCAATGAAATATGGCAATCACTGTCCTAGCTCTGATGTTTGCTAGTATCTTTGAAGGTTTAAAAACTACTGAACACAGCAAAGTTTTTATTAACTTTTGAGTTTCAGGTGATAAGTTGCTTCTTTAAAGCTGAATATTTAAAGTTATATCTAAAAAAAAAAAGTTTATGAGCTATACATTTCTTTAAAATTTATTCTCCAAATACCTGGTGATTATCTTTGTGTAAATGGGAGACAAAGTCTGCCTAATTTTAATCCTTAATTTAGGTGAGTACAATTTGAAAACGTAATATATTTGATTTTGTATTCTCATTTTCTGCACTTACATTTGAAAACTTTATAAATAAGTAGACTGGGTGTTGTTTGAGTCCAGGTCAGATCCCAGGTGTTCATTCAGGTCCAGCATGATTTGAGGTTATTTATGATTCTTAGGTTTATCTGGGGTCTGAGATGATCTTTGTAATCCTCAAAGATTTCATATTAGTCTAGCCCCCCCCCCCCCCCCCCCCCCCCGCCCCGGGCGTTACTTATGGGATCAAACAATTCTGCTTTTCTTGAGCACAGGAAGAGAACCTGAGCTCAAGATCAGGCTGACTTTAGAGACTTGAGTTAAGTTGAGTCATGGGATTTGTATAGTTTGTCTGCAATAAATAGCAAGCTTATTTTAATGCAGTGTTTTATTTTAGTTATGAGATTTGTCAAAATGAAGATGGATCATGTAATAAATAATACTGTCCATTTATGAGATTTTTTGACTTCTGCTTTATTTGTTGCTGTTCTTTTAACTGAGTTTCAGTAGGCCTTATAAACATGGTAAAGAACATTTGAATTTGTAGGTACTGGCTTTCAAAAAGTATGACTCCTTTTTTTTAAATGAAAAAAAAGTGCATCATCTTAACCACTTTTTTTTTAAACAATTTTTTTTAGTGTATATTTATTTTTGAGACAGAGACAGCATGAGCAGGGGAGGGGCAGAGAGGGAGACACAGAATCCGAAGCAGGCTCCAGGACTGAGCTGTCAGCACAGAGCCTGATGCAGGGCTCGAACCCATGAACCGTGAGATCATGACCTGAGCCAAAGTCAGATGCTTAACTGACTGAGCCACCCAGGCACCTCTTAAACACTTTTAAACGTATAGTTCAGTATTGTTAAGTACATTGGTGCAAAAACAGTTCAGAACTTATTCCTCTTTCAAAACCAGAACTCTACAACACTCTCCTTTTCCTTCTGCCCTCAGCCTCTGGTAACTACCATTGGAGTTTCTGTCTCTGATTTTGACTACTGTAAATAACTCGTATATATAGTACTTGTCTTTTTGTGTCTAACTTATTTCGCTTAATGTTCTCAGAGTTCCTCCATGTGATAGCATGTGACAGAATATCCTTTCTACCTAAGGCTGAATTTTTTTACTGTATGTATATACCATATTTTGTTTATCCATTCATCCATTGATGGGCATTTAGGGTGTTTTCATCTCTTGGCTATTGTGAATAGTGCTGCTTTGAACATGGGTGTGCAAATATCTCTTTGAAAAACTGCTTTCAGGGGCGCCTGGGTGGCGCAGTCGGTTAAGCGTCCGACTTCAGCCAGGTCACGATCTCGCGGTCCGGGAGTTCGAGCCCCACGTCGGGCTCTGGGCTGACGGCTCAGAGTCTGGAGCCTGTTTCCGATTCTGTGTCTCCCTCTCTCTCTGCCCCTCCCCCGTTGATGCTCTGTCTCTCTCTGTCCCAAAAATAAATAAATGTTGAAAAAAAAAAAAATTTAAAAAAAAAAAAAAAAAAAGAAAAACTGCTTTCAATTTTTGGGATACCCAGAAATTGGATTATAGGACCATATGGTATTTATATTTTTAATTTTTTGAGGATATCATACTGCCTTCCATAGCAGTTGCATTATTTTGCAGTCCCACCGACAATGCACAAGGGTCCCAGTTTCTCCATATTCTTGCCAACACTTGTTATTTTCAGTTTTTTTGATAGTAGCCATCCTAATGGGTATGAGATTATGACTCTTTTTTAAGTATATGTAAAAAGTAATAATAGCTGATATTTAATCGAGTACTTTCTGTGTGTGATGCAAGTGTCTCATTTGTTGTAATCCTATGAAGCGTATATTCATCTATGAGGTGATTGTGTCATTTTATATCATTTTATAGATTAGAAAAGTAGGCACTGAGAGATTACAGATCTTATTCAAGGACCTTCAGATACTAAATTGTGGAGCCAGAATCTGAACTCCATCTGAATCCAGAGCTGCTCCTCACTTTCTGTTATTAGGATGTTATCTTAAGTTGAATATTTTAATGTGAGAAAGAACACTAACAACAAGCGTGGTAAACATAGATGTTGGTCTGTAGGTTCAGTGGTTTTATTTTTAAGTTTTTACTTTGAAGGAGAATATTTATGATGGAATGATGTTTATAATTATGGAGTTTACACATTTTGGAAATTGTATTTAGTAATCAAGGTTTGTGAACTTCTAGCTATGATGGTAAAATGTCAAAATTTCTTAGATTTTTTGTTTCTTACTGGTCCCAGGGATACTGTATTTTAGTTTGTTACTAACTTCATTTGTGTGACTTTGCAAGCTAGGTTTGAGAAAGGAAAACATTTATTACAGGCTGTGGATCATTTTATTGGCTAAAACTTTATAGAATTGGAGGAAATTTTTATTAATTTTTCAGTTGATGGTTTTGATTGAATTGGATTATTATTTATATGCTAATAGTTTTGCCTATGACTGCTCTGAAGCAGTGCTTTGATTATGTTGAATCTGGTTGAATTCTCTTCAGAACCTTGTAATGACAGGGCTGTAAAAGCATCTGTAAATATTTCTTCTGGTCTAAGCAGTTTCATCTATGTAGGGTCAAGTTTTTCCCACTAAATTTTTTCTTTTCTAAATTATTTTTCCAGTATACTATCAAGTCTAGGACCAGGTATTTCATTTGTCATATCTCTTTGGTCTGGGCACATTTCCATAGCTTGGTCTTTTATGACATTGGCATTTTTGAAGGATACAGTTCCCCATTTCTTTTATTTTTTTATATAAGTTTTCTAATTTTGGGTTTCTCTGGTGTTTGCTTGTGATTAGATTCAGGTTATGTATTCCCTAGGGTTCTGTACATTCAGAGGTACAAGATATCTTTCCTTCATCGATGTTGTTAATTTTGATTACCCAATTAAGGTGTTTGATTTCTCTACTCCATAGTTAGTGTTTTTTCCTTGTTTATAAGCAGTATGTGGGGGTGACACTTCAACACCATGTGTATGTCTTGTTTTTTAGCAAAATTTCCACCTAGACTTAGTGTCCATTGATGATGCTTGCCTGAACCTTTTACTGTGTTGAAAATGACAATTGAAAAATGGAAGTTTTATAACAGTGGCACTCTTCTACGTTTTCCAATTAACGCTTGGCATTTTACTGTAAGAACCCTCCTCTCCCATTTATCTATCTATATATGTATCATTTAAAAAAATTGTTTTAGTGTTTGTTTATTTTTGAGAGACAGAGTGTGAGTGGGGGAGGGGCAGAGAAAGAGGGAGACACAGAATCCAAAGCAGGCTCCAGGTTCTGGGCTGTCAGCACAGAGCCCAATGTGGGGCTTGAACTCATGAACCCTGAGATCATGACCTGAGCCAAAGTCAGACGCTTAACCGACTGAGCCATCCAGGCGCCCCTGTATCATTTTTCTTTTAATCGTTGATATTTATTATCATCCTTAATGATTTTGGTGCTCAGATTGTTTCTGATTCATTTGGTGAGAACTCTCTCAAGCTTGCTTTTATGTCCTTATCACATGCCCCTATTATTTTGAGTACTTTCTCATTTTTTTGGCCTAACAAGGTATTCCAGATTCATCTTGTAGGTATCTTGTCCAGCCTTGGAATCAGCCATTTCTCTGAGAAGTTCTGGTTCCTTTTGATACTTACCTCATTTTAAGGAATATGTGTGTGAAAATACCCTATGACTGTTAGTCAAATGGTACTTAAAATATTGAAATAACTTATTTTTGGACATTGGCTTGACATTTTCCTGTTTCTAATGTGCAAAACACAAATTGTAATACATAGTTTAAAGTTTTATAGGATATTCTTTTTGGGGATCAAAATGGTTTTAATGTACATAGGTTTAGAAGAAGCAGAGTATTCTCGAGTAGACTTGACTATTGCATATTTTAGTTTGTGAAAACGTTGTACTTGCTTTTAGTCAATTAACTGATAGAATTTTTTCCCTCTGAAATGGCTGGGTTATATTGCAATGTTTTCAGCTTTCTAGTTGCCTAACTCTCCAAAATGGAATTTATTATAAAAAATAATGCATATTTCATGTAAAGCATTTAAGATCACCTAATTGTACTTTATATAAAATGTTGTCAAGAAAAATCTCACACCAAAGGTAACCTCCTTCCATAGGGTGAATATCCTTCTAGAATGTTATTCTTTATGTATTTATACATAATTTGATTTTGCAAAACAAACTCTCTACACAACTAAAACAGTTGTTTCCTACGATGCGAATGGAGATTTATAATCTCTGTGTAAAGTGGAAAATTGCATCAGATTAAAATTACCCGTGAAAATCCTTCCGGAATTTAACACTGTCTCTCATTAACTGCAATATAGTTGTTTTTTTCTCTAGTGGAAAGAAATCATTGTTTCTTCAGTCAGGCAACAGGCATAGTAGTTGGCTTGTGTTTGAGTGATCTCTTGTACAAAAGCACATAATTCTAGAATCAGACTGAGTGCAGTGAGATATAGAGATGTTTACATTATTAGAGGCATATGAAAACGGAGACTACCTGAGGGAACAGTCTTCTCCCTTCTCACTTTTTATGTGCAACGACTTATTGGGTGGACTAATAGGTAGAATTGTCCTTTTTGGTGAAGGGAGGTGCTGAAGTTAGATTTGCTTAAGTGTATGTAGTGTGTATATACATATTAACTTTTCATCTCAAAATTTCTCATTGGATATCTTTCCATATCAGTAGGTTTGTATTGTCTTTAATTACTTTGTTTACATTGTATAGATTTACTATAGTTTTATTAATGATTTCCTAGAAGCACTTAAGTATATAACTTTTCTGTATTACAAACAACATTGTATTTGTATATGTCTCTTTGTTCTACATCATTTATTATATCCTTTGGGTAAATTCCTAGAAATGAATTGCTTGGTAAAAGGGATTTGCATTTTAAAAAGGCTTTTGAGGGGCGCCTGGGTGGCGCAGTCGGTTAAGCGTCCGACTTCAGCCAGGTCACGATCTCGTGGTCTGCGAGTTCGAGCCCCGCGTCGGGCTCTGGGCTGATGGCTCAGAGCCTGGAGCCTGTTTCCGATTCTGTGTCTCCCTCTCTCTCTGCCCCTCCCCAGTTCATGCTCTGTCTCTCTCTGTCCCAAAAATAAATAAAAACGTTGAAAAAAATTAAAAAAAAAAAGGCTTTTGATGTTTTAAAATGGTTATATTCAATTTAATTTTTTAGGTAGTATGTGGAATAACAACTAATTCACTATATCTTAAACAATACAGGTATTATCCATCTTTTTAATATTTTCTGCTCTGATAGGTGGAATATACTTTTAGTCATTTTGATATTTTATTATAGATTTCTTTCGTTAAAGAAATAACCAACGATATAAGAATTTTCAGTGATGTATGAATTTTTTTTTAATGTTTATTTTTGAGAGAGAGCATGTGAGACCAAGCAGGGGAGGGGTAGAGAGAGAGGGGGACAGAGGACCTGAAGCAGGCTCTGCACTGACAGCAGGAGCCTGACGTGGGGCTAGAATTCATGAACCGTGAGATCATGGCCTGAGCTGAAGTTGAATGCTCAAACGACTGAGCTACCAGGTACCCCCAATGTAAGAATTTTCTTACATCATTCATTTTAATTTCTTTTGTGAATTATTTGTTCATGTCATCTGCCTCTCCTACCACCTTTCCCCCCCCCTTTTCTCTTAGAAGTATAAAATCGTTAGGTGTAACATCTACATTAGGAATATCAACTTTGTCTGTCATGTAAGTTTCAAATAGCTTTCCTTGTTTGTCATTTGTTTTTAAACTTTGATTTTTAAGAAAACCTGTATTTAGATTTATCAATATTCTTTGTGCTTTCTGCCCTTGGTATCATGCTTAGAAAAGCTTCCCTATTCCCAAGATTATAAAAATGTTTCCTGTATTCAGAATCTTTAATACCATCTCTATTTTTTAAACAGAATTAGTTTGGGGCACCTGGGTGGCTCAGTCAGTTAAGCGTCTGACTTTGGCTTAGGTAATGATCTCATGGCTCATAAGTTAGAGCCCCACATCAGGCTCTGTGCTGACAGCTCAGAGCCTGGAGCCTGCTTTGGATTCTGTGTCTCCCTGTCTCTCTGCCCCTCCCCCGCTCATGCTCTGTATTTCTCTCCTTCAAAAATAAATAAACATTAAAAAAATTGTAAACAAATTTTTTTAAATAACTTTTTAAAGTTTATTTATTATTGAGAGAGAAAACACAGCTGGGGAGGGGCAGAAAGAGAGAGGGAGACACAGAATCCTAAGCACGCTCCAGGCTCCGAGCTGTCAGCACACAGCCTGACGTGGGGCTCAAGCTCCCCAACTGTGAGGTAATGACCTGAGCTGAAGTCACACGCTTAACTGACTGAGCCACCCACACATTCCCGTAGCATCACATTTAAATCTTTAATACATTTGGAAATTATTTTGAAATAAAGTGAGATTGTTTTTTAAAATATAAATGTTATTTTTATACTCCTTTGTACATTTTTAAAAATTATTAGACTTTAATTTTTTTTTAGCAGTTTTAGGTTTTACAGGAAAATTGAGTGAAAAGTACAGTTCCTATATCCTCATTACCACTCTTCCTTCCATTTCCTTTCATTAACATCTTGCATTAGTGTTATAGTTGGTAAGCCAGTGTTACTATAGTCCATAGTTTACATTGGGGTTCACTCTTTGTGTTATACGTTGGTAAACTTGACATACATATTTGTTGTTCTGACACATGCATCCACTATTACAGTATCATACAGAATAGTTTCACTACCCTGAAAATCTCTTGTGCTATACATGTTCATCCCTTCTTCCTCCCTTTAAGTCCCTGGCAGCTGCTGCTCTTTTTACTGTCTCCATAGTTTTTTGCCTTTTCCAGAATGTCATATAGGTGGAATCATAAGTATGTAGCCTTTTCAGTTTGGCTTCTTTCCCTTAGCAATATGCATTTAAGTTTTCTCAATGTTTTTTCATGGCATGGTAGCTCATATTTTCTTTTATTTTTTAAAGACTGTTTTCTAGACCAGTTTTATTAGAGTTCACAGCAAAATTGAGAGGAACGTACAGAGATTACTTGTATATCTCCTGCGTCCACAGATATATAGCTTTCCTCATTATCAACATGCCCTACCAGAATGGCACATTTATTACAATTAACAGACTTAACATGGGCACATCATTATCCCCCAACGTCCATAGTTTACCTTAGTGTTCATTCTTGGTATTGTACATTCCGTAGTTGGGACAAATGTATAATGAGATGTATTCACCATTATAATATCGAACAGTATAGTTTACTGCCCTAACAATTCTGTGTACTCTGCTTATTCATCTCTTTCCCACTTGCAACTCTGGCAATCACTGATCTTTTTACTGTCTCCATTAGTTCTGCCTTTTCAAGAATGTTGTATGGTTGGAATCACACAGCATATATTTAAGGTTTCTCTACATCTTTTTATGGGTTGATAATTTTTTTTGTTTTTAAGTGCTGAATAATATTCCATTGGATGTATTCAGTTTATGTTTTCACCTATTGAATGATATCTTGGTTGCTTCTAAGTTTTGGCAATTGTGAATAAAGCTGTTATAAACATCTGTGTGCAGGTTTTTGTATGGACATAAATTTTCATCTCATTTGGGTAAATACCAAGGACCATGATTGCTGGATTGTATAGTAGGATTATGTTTAGTTTTGTAGGAAACCACCAAACTGTTTTCCAAAGTGGCTGTATCATTTTGCATTCCCACCAGCAATGACTGAGAGTTCTTATTGTCCCATATCCTTGTTAGCATTTGGTATTGTCAGTGTTCTCTATTTTGGCCATTCTAATGGGTGTATGGTGGTATCTCATTGGTATTTTAATGTTCATTTCCCTGATGACATATGTGGACCATCTTTTCATATGCTTATTTGCCATCTGTATATTTGCTTTGCAGAGGTATCTGTTAAGGTCTTTTTAAAAATATTTTTTCCATGAAATAAGGTATTTTCATAGATTAGAGATGTTGCCAATGCTATGTTAAATTATTACAGGTTCTTGACTACTTAGACTTCCTACTCTGATCTTTGTTTCTTTAGTTTGAGAGTTTGTAAGTATTTCTGTTTGGGATGATAAAAGTGGTAACTAAAAGCTAGAGAACATTTTCCTCACACTCCTTTGTGGGTGTTTCTGGAATTTTGTACTTTTCCTTATTCCTGTTTTGCAAACTTTGAATTCTGCAAGAAAGTAACAAAGACAAATGAAAATGTTTTACTTAAATTTAGAGAGTTCTGAAATATGTGATCTTAGAGACTTCCTGAAAATATATATTTTTTGGTGATAGAAATGATTCTTCTCTGTTCTGTTGGACTAGTTGTATGTGCCCAAGTTTAATTTAGAATTTTTAATTCTCTTGAAATTTTCGATTGTTCAATTGTTTCTATATTTCTAATTTATATATGGTAAGTTTTTAGCTTTGTTACCTTGTAATTTAGATCTTTGTTCAGGAACTGGACTTGTGGGGACCCAGTTTAGTTCAAAACAGAAGGCACTTGATAGACTATAAATGGCAAATAGAAATAGACTGTGTTATGACTGATCCAGTAGGCTCAACAAAATTAATGTTTCTAATTGTGAAATGACTCAAGGGTAGTTTTCTCTAATGTATGTTTTAGTATTCCTGCATTTTTTTGTGTCCTTGCTTGCTTTAGTGCATCATTATTTTTAAAAGGAAATACGTTTTTTCAGGGTAGTAAATAAAAATGTAATTAGTCATTTTAATTATGTGTCTGGTGTACATCTGGGTGAGCTATATGGATTTTCAGATGAGTATGGAATTACTCTTATTTGTTAAATGGCAATCATTTTGACTACTATATTCTCCCATTTTCTATATACTTTCATACGAAAGATTGAAGATTAGAGTTGACTCAAGTGAATTGTTTGCATAGGTTTATTGAAGGACTCTGTCATTTTACATGTGATAGTAAATTTGGCAATTTCTCATTAAATAGTATTGAGATGGGACTACTGAAGCATTATTTTGCTGTGATTACATGTTTTCATAGTCTGTACATTTTGATATAATTATGCATAGCCCTGATTATTGGCATTGAATATTATTGGCATGGGAACATATAAATGATTTATACGAACCAGAATTGAAAAAGAATTTTTCATTGTCAAAAAGCTGGTTAATTTAATTTTCAAAAATGTTAATACATGGGTAGTAATAGAAATTTAAAATAAATGTGTGTGTAAGATTTTGTAGCACCTTAAAATATAGCCATCACATTTATAGAAATCTACCTATTTAAAAAAAATTTTAATGTTTATTCATTTCTTTTGAGAGACAGAGAACAAGTGGGGAAGGGGCAGAGAGAGAGACACACACACAATCGGAAGCAGGCTTCAGCCTCTGAGCTCTCAGCACAGAGCCTGATGTGGGGCTCAAACTCACGAACCGTGAGATCATGACCTGAGCCAAAGTCGGCTGCTTAACCAACTGAGCCATCCAGGCGCCCGTAGAGATTTACTTTCTTAAATCTACCTGTTTTAAGATGGTGTTATATGATTTTTAAGTGTTACATATTTTTCCTCAGTTTTCTCCATCTCTCAAAGACATTATTATTATACCTCATCTTTCAATTCTTTTCTCTCCTAAAACATATTCACTCCATTAGTATTCATTGATTGAATGCCTTTATTTATTTTCATGAAGTTGGTTTTTTGAGTAACTTGGAATGTCAGATTTTAGCATGTTAAACATTTTCAAGAAGTAGGAAAGATTGGGATTATACTAGAATTTGTTTTTGTTATATTTGACTTCTACTTATAGTAGTAACTTCTGTTTTACGTTAGGCTAGATATCTTGTGGAACTCAGTGTTATACTCCCCAGGTTAGAAACATCTAAAGAAAAAGTAGAAAGTAATGTTTTGAGTCTTAGAATGTTATTGTAAAAATATTTTTCTTGTCACAGTGATAATCTTTTTCTTTGCTAAATCTTTATAGTTATGATAAGTGTTATAATTATTTTCTGACATAAAATGTAGCTTATAAAGAACAGGGACTGCTGATAGCATGGGAAATAATAAGTACTTTGGACTTAATAAGAAAAGCTCAGCCTGTGTCCAGTTTTTCCAGAGTGCCCTTTTTGAT
Source organism: Puma concolor (assembly GCF_028749965.1). NCBI lineage: Eukaryota > Metazoa > Chordata > Mammalia > Carnivora > Felidae > Puma > Puma concolor. The sequence continues at coordinate 86,904,470 of NC_141675.1, forward strand.
CAGGCATACCTTTGAAAAATCTTTATTGATACAACTGAACAAATTGTAATAGATAAACATTTTCTGAAGAAGTGTTACTTTGTTGCTGATCTTTATAGTCTTGAGATACCTTCAAGATGAGGAAGTGTGGTGGACAAATGAAATAAAATGTGTGGAATGTTAGTCAAGATGGGATATGGGTCAAAATTAAAGATGTGTGTGTATATATATTTATATATTTTAAAGGAAAGTGATAATAACTGACAAACTGTCATACCAAAAATGTCACCACACTATACATGTGTTAACAGAAATATTTCAGTACTTTTGCATATGGTTTTGGTTTGCCAAGTGTGGTAACGAATCTCTTTTTAAGCTGGGGATAGATAATAATCTGGTAACAGTCTGGCAGTGTCAGTTTTCCTGACCTCAGTATGAAACAAAGATATTTAAGTAGTGTAAAACTTACATATGAAATTCCATGCACTTGACTCATTTAAGCTCTCCTAGAATCTCTCTCAGCTTAATTTTTTGTGATAAAATATAAAATATACAAAACAAAATTTACCATTTTTTAAGTGTACAATTGAAGGCATTAAGTACATTTACATTGTTTTGTGACCATCACCCCTCTATCTCCTGAACCTTTTCATCATCCCAAACTGAAACTCTGTACCCATTAAAACAATAACTCCCCATTCCTTCCTTACCCCAGTCCCTAGTAACAACTGTTGTTTCTGTCTCTATGAATTTGACTATTCTAGCTACCTCATATAAGTGGAGTCATACAATATTTGTCTTCTTGTGTCTGGCTTATTTCACTTAACATAATGTCTTCAAAATCCATCCATCCATGTTGTAGGATGTATCAGAATTGTATTCCTTTTAAAAATTGAATAATATTACATTGTTTGTATATACCACGTTCTGTTTTGTAATCATTTATCTGTTGATGAACATATGGGTTGTTTTCACTTTTTGGATGCTATGAATAATGCTGCTGTCATCACTGATGACGAATCAGTGATGTACGAATACCTGTTTCAATTGTTTTGCATATGTGCCCAGGATCTAATGCTGGATCAAATGGTGATTCTATGTTTTAATATTTTGAGATACCACTGTATGGTTTTCCACAATGGCTACATCATTTTATATTTCTACTAATAATGGACAAGGGTTTAACTTCTCTACATCTTCATCAATACTTGCTATTTTCTGTTTTATTGATAATAGCCATTCTAATAGGTGTTTACTCAGCTTATTTTGTCTTAAGCCTGATGTAGTTAAAATAATATGAATATTTGATTTCCAGTCCGTAAGAGCTCAGATACAGCAAATTAGAAAGGACTTTTTAATAGATGAAGCATTTTAATTGACAGGATGTGAGTGAACTTTTGGAAAATTCACATAGGGAACATTTTATTCTGTGATCTTTCTAGATAGTAAAATGCTACTCAAAGTTATAGTAGTCTAGATCTCTGTTGTCCTGTATGATAATCACTAGCTGCATGTAGTTATTTAATTAAACATAAATGAAATTGTAAATTCAGTCCCTCATTTACACAAGTCACATTTTAAGTGCTCAATAGTCATATGTAGCTAGTGGCTACCATATAGTGGCAGATGTAGAATGTTTTGAAAGTTCTTTTGGACAGCACTGATCTAGATATTTGTCAGAGATGTTATTGAAGGGTAACACAACAGTATTTCTGTTAAGTGTAGAATAAAAGGTCACAGAAAGTTACGATTTCAAACTTGACTTACAATAATGGAAAATATAATAATTTTACATAATGATAGTGGGCTACTTTTCTTTTTTGGGGGGGACTACTTTTCTTGAGATTGGTAATCATCCAATTACTCAACACTCATTTAGTGCTGTTGGGCATAATTGTATTAGGAGCTCTGGCATTTTTTTTTTTTAATAGGAGATACCTCTCCCTCTCTCTTTATAGTTCTGTAGATATATATTTCCTACTTATATAAAATATGTATTTCTTACATATATAGAAATATCTAGATAAATGTATAATACTCATATATATGTCTTCTACAAAAAAAATGTGTAATATTTTCTGAAAAATAGTCCTATTTAAATTTCCCTAATTGTCACAATGTCTTTTATACCCTCCTCCCTCCTCCCCCCCCCCCCCCCCCCAGTCAAGCCTCAGACATTGCAGTTGATAGCTGCGTCTTTTTTGTTTCCTTTCTACCAAAACAAAAAAAAATTCTTGCTTTCAAACAGTTTCCTTTTCATGACATTGACTTCCTAAAGAAACTGCCAGTTGTCTTATGGAATGTCCCCTTCTAGATCTGTTTTTTTCCTGTTGCTTTTCTGGTGTCATTTAACTTGTTTCTCCAGCCACTGTATGTCCTGTGAACTCAAGTTGGTTCTGAAGGCTTGAGTTAGGTTCAGCTTAAACAATTTTTGGTAACACTTTGTAGCTGATGTTCTGAATTTGAGTTCATTATTTTTTCATGATGGCTATATGAGCAATTTTATATAGTAACTCATTTGTAAAATGCTTTTACATAGAATTTTCTCTAGTAATATTCTTTTAAATTTTTTTTTTTCAACGTTTATTTATTTTTGGGACAGAGAGAGACAGAGCATGAACAGGGGAGGGGCAGAGAGAGAGGGAGACACAGAATCAGAAACAGGCTCCAGGCTCTGAGCCATCAGCCCAGAGCCCGACGCGGGGCTCGAACTCACAGACGGTGAGATCGTGACCTGGCTGAAGTCGGACGCTTAACCGACTGCGCCACCCAGGCGCCCCCTCTAGTAATATTCTTAACACCCTGTGAAGTAGGTTGATACTACCTCACTGTGCTGAGCTTAGTTTTTATTAGCTCTTTACTTAGAAAGTTCTACAGTGCTACTCCTTATTAAAAGGGAATTACTTTGTCTCTACTGTCTTCAGAAATTGGTTTTTAAAAGAGATACTAATCTTTTCATCATAGAAATAAGTAAAAGTTATTCTGTCTAAATGTTATTTATAGTAATTGTACATGATTCTGTACAGGATAATGCCCCACCTTTGCTGTTAAATGATACTTTCTCCCCATTAAGAAATCAACTCAGGGCTGCCCGAGTAGCTCAGTTGGTTAAGTATCTGACTTCGGCTCAGGTCATGATCTCACTGTTCGTGAGTTCAAGCCCCACATAGGGCTCTGTGCTGATGGCTCAGAGCCTGGAGCCTACTTCGGTTTTTATGTCTCCCTTTCTCTCTGCCCCTCCCGTGCTCGCTCTCGCTCTCTCTCTCTCTCTCTCAAAAATAAACATTAAAAAAAAGAATCAACTCAAAGTATGCCATTAGGTGAATAAAGAATATAATAGTGGTGAACTTAAACATATGACTAACACTCAGAGCTTTTGAATGGCATGAATAATCAATCATTGTTAATATACTAAGTTTATAATAATTCCAGCTGGTAGCAAAGTAGCTTGATCTTTTAAATTATCCTGTGCTACTTTAAGTAAATGTATGGGTTTTTTAAAGAGTTTTGTCATATGTCTGGGGCGCCTGGGTGGCTTAGTTGGTTGGGTGTCCAACTTCATTCGGCTCAGGTCATGATCTCGCAGTTCCTGAGTTAAAGCCCCATGTTGGGCTCTGTGCTGACATCTCAGAGACTGGAGCCTGCTTCAGATTCTGTGTCTCTTTCTCTCTGCCCGTCCCCTACTCACACCCTGTCTCTCAAAAATAAATAAACATTAAAAAAAATTAAAGAGTTTGTCATATGTCTGATTGATTCTAAAATGTACAGTATTTAATTTACTATTTACTTTTTTTGTTTACTTTGGTATGAAAAACCACGTGAGGGGTTTATATTGAGGAGATACTGATGGTACAAAGATAAAATATCAGTAATGACTCATGTCTTCCAAAATTTACCGAAACAGGGGAACCTGAATGGCTCAGTTGGTTAAGTATCCAACTCTTGATTTCGGCTCAGGTTGTGAGCTCACAGTTGTGAGATTGAGCCCCACATCGAGCTCAGGTTGGAGTGTAGAGCCTGCTTAGTAGTCTTTCTGTCCCTTCCCTACTCGTGTGCACACGCTCGTGTGCATGGACTCTTTCTTTCTTTCAAATAAACTTTTAAGAAAAAAAAGACAAAATTCACAGTAATGGTATTAGCTACTGTTGGTTAGGAGCCTATTATGTGCCATTGTGCACTATATATGACACTCAGTCCTTATAACAATTCATAATAAGTAAGTTATCAGAGGTTAAGTAACTTGCCTAAACAGGTAGCTGATTTGTGGTGGAATAGAGATTTGAACTCAGCATTGACTTTGAATTGTAAAGAGCCTGCAACTTTTACACTATGTCCTGCAAGTTCTGATGTGACTGTGACATAATAAAATGAGAAAATATTCACTTTTTTTGTTGTTGTAAGTTTATCTATTTTGAGAGAGACAGTGCAAGCAGAGAAGGGCAGAGAGAGAGAGGGGGACAGAGGATCCAAAGTAGGCTCTGTGCTGACAGAAGAGAGCCTGATGCAGGGCTCGGTCTCAAAAGCCAAGAGATAATGATGTGAGCTGAAGTCAGATGCTTAACTGCTTAACTGACTGAGCCACCCAGGCGCTGCTCCCTGTTTAAGTGCATTGGAAGATTGGACTTATTTTACTTACCTGGAGTAAAAGTTTTGGTTTTGAGTTATATTGTTTTAGCAATGCATAGTTTAATTAGACAATCAAAATACTTCTGAATTTTTTTTTCCTTTCTTTACCCCTAGATATTCAAGAATTTTATGAAGTGACCTTACTGGATAATCCAAAATGTATAGATCGTTCAAAGCAGTCTGAACCAATACAGCCTGTGAATACTTGGGAAATTTCCAGCCTTCCAAGCACTACTGTGACTTCAGAAACACTGCCAAGCAGCCTTAGCCCTAGTGTAGAGGTAAGATAAAAAAAAAAATTCTTGAAGCTGTTTTTCAGTAATCAATTTATTGGGGCTGCTAAGTTTTTCACTTTATTTTGTTTTTTCATTTAATTAAAATGGATATTATGTGGAAGTATCATAGGATTACAAATATTTTTGAAGAGAAAAGCTCAGAATCTCTGGTGCCTTTTCTTAAAATGCTGTGAATGGTTTGAGGTCTGAAATACTTGCTTTAGACTATTAAAAGAATACTTTGCATGAGAGACCTCAGTAAAATCATACTTTGGAAAGATGGTTTTGCTCTGATATATTTTTTTTTTTCTTTTTGACACATAGAATATAGTTTTGTAGTCCTGGGCAGTTTAGTTGCTACATTTACTCCAAATATTCTGTTTTATTTGGCTTAAAGATTATTAAAACTTAGTAAAGACTAAGTAAAGATTAAAGACTAATCAGTAGGGACACCTGGGTGGCTCAGTCAGTTGAGCAGCCAACTCTTGATTTTGGCTCAGGTCACGATCTTATGGTTCATGAGTTCAAGCCACTGTCAGGCTCTGCATTAACTGAGTGGAACCTGCTTCAGATCTGTCTCCCTCTTTCTAGCCCTGTCCTGCTTGTACGTGCTCTCTCCTCTCTCTCAAAAATAAATGTTAAAAAAAAAAAAGACTAATCAGTAAATCTTAAGGTCAGCATTGGTTTCTGCATTTTTCTGTAGTTAAAACTGTCTATTAAAGTTTTAAAAACTAGTTTAGTAATATTCTTTTTTTTGTTATGATACACTATTGCTGGTGGAGTTAGAACAGAGATATGAAGCATTTTGTAATGAGCCTTCTATCTGAGAAACGGTCATTTGAAAGTGGTTGTCTGACTGAATTTGATTCTAGTTCCTTCTAGTTTGTATTAGAGAAGTATCTGGAAAATTGAATCAGCCTCTCTTTGGTTAGTAATATATCAAGGAAAAGTAGTGGTGGGCAGCAACAAGACAGCCCTTTGGTAATGAAGTAGACAGTTTCCAAGTTTTCCTTTTTATATTAAGTCACATAGAATTGTAAAATTTTAGAAGAGGGAGCACATCTGATCCCTCTTTTTTTATTTTAAAGATTAGGAAACTGAGATCCAGAAGAAAATGAATGACTTGACCCAGCCTATTCAGCTAGTTTGGGCAAGTCTACCCTTGGATTTCAGACCTCTTAACATCCAATTCAGAGTTCTTTTTACTAATCCTGGCCTGAACTTAATGTGTTTCTCTCTGATTAGGGAGAGATTCTAGTGTTATCTGTGCATACTTTTTTTTTTTTTGTCACTTTCTCTTGGATCATTTCAGTTTCCATTCCTTTTTTTGATGTGTCATTTGTACTTATGATCCATCCCAAATAGATTTTTTGAATATTTTTTTAAGGTTTGTTTATTTTTTGAGAGAGACAGAGACAGAGAGAGAAACCAAGCACGAGAGGGGGAGGGGCAGATAGAGAGGGAGACAGGGAATCTGAAGGAGGCTCCAGGCTCTGAACTGTCAGCACAGAGCCGGACTCTGGGATTGATCTCAAGAACTATGAGATCATGACTTGAGCCGAAGTCAGACACTTAACCGACTGAGCCATCCAGGCGCCCCGAGATTACTTAAAAATCTTAAAAAAAATATATAGTACTGGAAAATTTCAACTTTTATGAAATGAGGCACTGCTACCTAGAAATGCTGTGTGTGGTGCTGGTGTTTCTGCATCTCTTGACAAGTATATTATGGACATGTTAACAGGAGAATAGAATAGAAGAATAAGAACTTTCTGACTATATATGACAGATCTTATTGATTAGGAAGATGGATGAGAAGTGAATATGATTAAAAATGTTGCTTAGGGCTTGGCACATGGAAAATGCTCTACTGTGCTTGAAATTTATATCCGTTCATGAATAGACTTAGTAACGGGAATATGGAGGTGTGTTTATCACTCCTAGATTGTTTTAAAAAGGGGAAAATCTGTGTCAAATTTGAGTGAGCTAAGTTTGGTTAAAGGGAAGTACTCTTTTTGCAGAAGACAGAATACCCTGATGGATGTTAGTCTGAAAATGTAAATAGTTTTGAAACACACTGAAGGATGGCAGTCATAAGGATTTTTTTTTTAAATGCCTGGGATATTTAGAAATTTAATTTCTACTTTTTTTGAGAGTGCTATAAGAGAAGGAAAGTATTTTCCCCTGTTCCGCATCTATTTATGCTTAATTGGGATAGAAAACTTGGCTAAGTGACCTTTGACATGATCTCTTGAGACTCTTTGAGGCATGTTTAGGACTGAAAAGAGACTTAGATCATTTAATTCACCTTACTTGTTTTGTAGTTGAAGAGAATCCACTGATCCAAATTAAAACAAATGTAGAGAAAGTTTTTATTTGACTATAACTTGAAACATAATATGAAAATTATGAAAATACTTTGTCTTGTACAAAATTTTGGTTATTATTGCACTTGTTCACTAATTCTTGGATTAAAAAGTAAGATCGTGCTTTTGTGACAAAATTGCATGCAACACAATCTTGTCTCTTTTACTTTATGTTCGCTTTTGTAGGATTATCATAAAGAGGGTTTGTTTGTTTTTTGTTTTTTTGCAAAAAGTATTTCAGATTGAGCAGTTTCCAGGGCATGCTTCTCTTACTCTCTTAAAGTGAAAATCTTTGTCTTGTAAAGACATTTTCTTTCATTTTTCTTTCTTGTCCTTTTTGTTGTTTTTACAGTTGGTAACTGCTCTAACTTGACAAATCCTCATTTGTCAGTTAATTTGTGCCCTTGTAACTTTGTTTCTTCTGATGTAGTAAAATGATAATACTGTTTATTTTTAAAGTGGCATGATAGTATCCTATTGTCTTAGAACTTTTTTCTATTTGGTATGTATGTCCTCTACTTTGAACGTATACCTAGTGAGTTGTTTGGAATAATGTTTGCTTAATATTAATGATAGTTTCTGGGTGATGGGGATTTTTTTATTTTTAGTACTTTTCTCCATTACTTTTTAAAAATAGTGAGCATGTGTCATTTTTATGAAAACAAATCTGTTTTAAGATAAGAGTGAATTTTAGAGATGGTTAAGGAAGAATATTTGAAAGGAAGCAGGATGCAAGAGTAGGAGCAATTGCCTGATTTAATGAGAAGTTCCAACAGAAAAGGATGCAGTATCCTGTTTTAGTCCTTTTGAGTTGCTGTAACAGAATACCACAGATTGGGTGTTTTATAAACAACAAATTTATTTCTTACAGTTATGGAAGCTGGAAAGTTCAAGATCAAGTCACCAGTAGATTCAGTGTCTAGTGAAAGCTTACTTCCTGGTTCATAGTTTACCATCTTCTCCCTGTGTCCTCACATTGAGGAAGGGGTGAGGGAGCTCACTGGAATCTCTTCTATAAGGACACTAATTCCATTCATAAAGGTTCCTTGCTCATGGCCTAATCACATCCCAAAGGCTCCACATCCTAATACCATCACATTGGAGTTGAGGATTTCAGTGTATGAATTTTGTATGTGTGTGGGTGGGGGTGGTTGGGACACAAACATTCAGTCTATGGCAGTTCTGTTTTTGACAATACATTGCAAGCAGATCAAAGATTCAAAGATTTAAAAAAAGAATGAAACCATAACATTTTAATGATTTTTGGTTATGAAGAACTTTCCTAAGCATGGCAACAAACAAAATCCAGAAAAAAGAAAAAGTTAAGAATGCTGACTTTGTAGAATTTCTTTGTGGACCTCACAAAGTTTGATTGTTTGAACTTTGGTTATAGAACTTCTATATCTTGAAAGATGCATTAAACAATTGAGATGCTGAAAGGATATGCTGGGGGAAAACTTGCCACACTTATGAAAAAGGACTAATTTCCAACCTTCTCAACTCAAAAAACCTCTTAAAGATCAGTAAGAAAAACGTCAACATTCAATAGAAAAGTGACCAAAGGATGTTAATGGATTGTTTAGAGAAAAAGAAATACACGTGCCCCAGTAAGCCTATAAAGAGATGCTCAACCTCACTTTGAAAACATGCATATCAAATTAATAAAGTGTTTTTTAACTAGTTTGATTGTCAAAGATTAATTAAATGTGAGGAAACAGAAACTCTTATACTGTGGGTAGGAGGTACAGTTGTGCAGCCTTTCTGAAAGACAACAGTATTCATATTCTTTGGTTTAGCATATGTTATAGATGTACTCACACAAATTATTAATATATATTCAGATATATATATACATATATATATATGCATGTTCATTGCAGTACTATTTGTAATATTAATAAAAATCAACAGGGAAACAATCTAAATGATTATCAGTAAGAAACTGGATAGGGGTGCCTGGCTGGCTCAGTCAGTAGAGCATCCAACTCTTAATCTCAGGGTCGTGAATTTGAACCCCACATTGGGTGTAGAGATTACTTTAAAAAGGAATTTAAAAAAAGGAAATTGAATAAACATGTAATGTTACAGCCACTTACTGCAATATAAAATAGCAGGCATGAAAATATAGCTTATATATCTATATGTTATTAAATGATTGCATATCAGGTATATAGTATGCATATCAGGAGGTATAGTATGACTGTAAAAAAAAAACGTAGAAGTTAGGTGTATCTGGAAGAATATACACTTAGTCTGTTTTCAGTAATGTATTTGTTTTCAGTTATCCCTGCTATCTCCAAGCCCTGTTTCAGCCCTTCTGAGTTCATTTCAGAAAGAAATTAACTGAGTGGAGTAGGGAAGATAACTTTTTTTTACCTTCTCTTTGATCTTTTGATTTAATGCTTTAAAATAATCCATCTGCTTTAAGTAGAATTTTAGGAGATTGTAGAGTTATAAAATCAGTCTGCTAGGTTTAATCTGAAGTCCTCTAAGCATTGACTTAAATTACTGAAGTAGTGGGTAGTATTTGTACATAAAAGTGCACAAATCACAAATGTGTAGCTTGATGAATTACTGCATTGTCAGTACACTAGGTCAAGAAAAAGAAAATGGAATGACTGCTAATGGGGTTCCAGAATTATGTAGCGATGATGGTTGTACAACTCTGAATATACTAAAAACCAGTAAATTGTACATTTTAAAATTTGGTGAATTTTCTGGTATGTACATTACATCTCTTGTTAAAGATATACCTGTACCCCAAAAATCTCCCTTGTACCTTTCCTAGTCCCTACCTATATCCTCTTCTTCAAAGGACCATCCTGATTTCTATCACCGTAGATGAGTTTTGCATTTCTAAAACTATTTATTAACAGATTGTGTATGGTATATATTTTCTTGTGTCTAGCTTCTTTTTTCTTATATTTGATAATTTCATCCATAAGTGGAAGTTTTTTCATTCTCTGTGCTGTGTAATATTCCATTGTATGATACACTACAGTATATTTATCCATTCTATTGATGGGTATTTGTATTGTTTCCAGTTTTGGGTTAGTGCTGCTTTGAACATTCTTTTACAGTCAGTTCTGTTATAGCACAACATATACATTCTTAACAATCACTACACTGTGCAAACTTGTGCAATAAAAACCACAAGGCTTGGGGAGCCTGGGTGGCTTGGTCGGTTAAGCATCCGACTTCGGCTCAGGTCATGATCTCACGGTCCGTGAGTTCGAGCCCTGTGTCGGGCTCTGTGCTGACAGCTCAGAGCCTGGAGCCTGTTTCAGATTCTGTGTCTCCCTCTCTCTCTGCCCCTCCCCTGTTCATGCTCTGTCTCTTTCTGTCTCAAAAATAAATAAACGTTAAAAAAAAATTAAAAAAAAAAAACCCACAAGGCTTATGTAGAGTTGGGGACTCCAAGCTTAAAACTTGGTGGGTGACATATATAAAAAAAAAAGATAAGATCCTAATAAAAATAGTAGCACAGTTTCACACATGTTAAATGGTTAAGGAGTACATAAGTACTATAATAAAGATGGCATTTTATCTTGAAAATAAATCTTATTTGCTGTGGGAGTGTAACCTGTGAGTTACTGTGCAGTGCTGGCCCAGGGATTTACCTGAAATTGGATGAACAGTTGTTAACAAGTTGTTAACACAACAGGTGTGGATGGGTATGAATCATAACATTTAGGAAAAGCTGAAGGCTGAAATGTGTGTATTTTGTGTATTTCTGTGTGGTTCATTTGATCTGGGTGCAATTTTCTGTTCTCACCTAGTGTTTCTCATGGACAAGATTGAGCATAAACAAACATGAAATTTGTGTTATGCTAATATTGTTCCCTAACACATCATTGCATTGGAACAAATTTGCATTTTCAAAATGTTATAGCAGAACTGTGTGTATATTTTTTGGTGTACCTGTGTATGCATTTCTGTTTATATACCCAGTCGTGAAAATGATGCGCATATATTTAGTTTTGGACATGATGACAACACTTTTGCAAAGTGATTATGCCTGTTTTTTGTAATTACCGCCAGTATGTGCAAGTTTCAGTTGCTTCACATTATTTGCCAACACTTGTTATTGTCAGTCTTTTTATTAATAATTTTAACCATTTTGGTAGGTGTGTAGTCATACTTCATATGGGTATTTGCATTTTCCCTATCATTAACAAGATTAACAAACCCCTTTTCATATGTTTATTGTTCATTTTGCTATCTTTTGTGAATGGTCTACTTAAGTTTCTTGTCCTTTTTTTTTTTTGGATTCTCTTTCATCTTACTGATTTTAGGAGGTCTCTCTATCTAGATATGGTTCCTTTGTTGGATATATGAATAACATACATTTTTTTCCCACTCTGGGGCATGCTTTTCCAAATGATATCTTTTCAGTATATCTTATGGTTAATGCTCTTTGTGCCTATTAAAATGGTTTTCAGCTCCAAAGTCATAAAGTTGTCCTACTTTATTATTTGTTAAAAACTTTTAATTTTGCTTTTCACATTTACACGTGTAATCCATACTGCAGTTTGCAAAATTTCACATGAATCAGCATTTTACTGTGTCTCCATTCTTGGCACTCCAGTCTAAACCACCCTCGTTTTTTGCCTAGATTATTCTAATGGTCCCCTTAATCAACCTATCTGCGTTCAAACTTGTCCCTTTTGAAGATTATTTTTATAAAATGCATATCATGTCATTACCCTTCATTGGCTTTTCATTTCTTTCATAATAAAGTGGGAGATCCCTAATGAGACTCAGAAGTTGTAAATTACTTGACCACTGCCTGTTTTCCACTCATTTTTTAGAAGTCTTTCATTCTTTGGCTACTGGTTCCTTGTAGCTCAGGGCCCCCATATAATAATTCCTCTGCGTAGGAAGTTGTCTCTTGCCATCTCCAGCTCACTTTTAGCCTTTTATCTTAAATGTCAGTTTTTCAGCAAATATTGATCACCTATTATATATCATGCCTTGAACAAGGAGCTTGAATAGAAGCAAAGTTCCCTGTCCTCATGGAGCTTACTTACATGGTAGTGGCAATGCAGGTAATAAACAATAAATTAATCAATTATCTAGTATGTTAGAAGGTGATAAGTGATATGAGAAGAAAAAAAGAGAATAGAGTGCGGGTATCAGGAATGTCCGATTCCTTTGCAGTTTCACAAAGTACATTGCAGGGTACTTTGCACTTTTTAGTAGGGTATTTTATTGAAAATGTGATATTTGTACAAGTTGGAAGTTGATGCAGCTATTTAGAGGAACAACCAGTTCCTCTAAGTAGAGTGCAGACTCTAAGACATAAGGCTGGAATTTACAAGAAATAGCAAGAGGACCAGTGTGGCTGGAGCAGAGTGAGTACAGGAAAGAGTGGTGAGAGATGAGGTCAAAGGTAAGGCAAAGGCAGATCATGTAAAGCTTTTGCTGGGTCTGGGGCAAAGGAATGATGTTATTTAACTAACGTAACCTTTAAAAGTATCACTTTTGCTGTTTTGTTGAAAATAGTCTTTGGTAAGAGTAGAAGCAGGAGACCTGTTAAGAGTCTGTTTTGGTGATCCAGTTAAGGATGCATGTAGGCGTTAACCAAAGTGGTGATAATGGAGGTGCTAAGTGGATGAATTACGGATATTTTAAAATGTAGAGCACAGGGATTTGGGACAGATTGGAAATGGGTTGGGAGAGTAAGATGGAGATAACAATAAAAGAGGTCACTTCCTGAATAGAAGGCTTTCTTTACCTCTCAATTTATCAAGCCTCTATTATAACACTTTCTGCCTCTGCTTGATTATACTCATCACTGTTATAATTAAATGCTGAAATATATATTATTTTGTGTTATTTGGAGTCCTTGAGGTTAGGTACTGTCTTATTTACTAAATGTAGTACTTGCATGTGGTAGCTGTTCAGTAAATATTTTTCAAATGAAGTGAGAATTGTGGTTCTTTCCATATTGTAATTAAGTAGTAGGCTAAAGGTGATTATATATTTTTCTGACTGTTTATCATAGAAATCTTCCATGTCTAGTAAAATCAAGGGAATAGTACAACATCCATTATAATACAGCAAATATCCATAGGGTCAACAATTACTAACATTTTGTCATATTTGCTTTTTCTGTGTATGTATATTTTTGGGAAATTATCTGAAAATCAGTTGCAGACATCCAGCTCTTAAACTATGAAAACTTTGGCACACATCTCCTATGACCAAGAATAGTCAAACATCCTCCTGTGTAAACAACCCTAGTACTGTTATCACACCTAACAAAATTCATAATAATTATTTTATTTTCTCTCGAATTCACTTTTACAGCTGTCTCCAAATATATTATCTCTGCCCTGCCTTTGTAAGAGGAACAAAGTTTCATTTCTAGTTGAAAGGGAAAAGTATCTTTTACAGAAGAATACCAGCTAATAAATACAAATGGAATGATAAAATGGGGGTGTGGTGAATCAATATTTTGAAACCTCTGATGAAATGAGTGATTCAGGGAAGGATCATTAATGGGTCAGTCAGGTAAAAATTTACTCAAGTTGCTGAAGTACCCACCTACAGATACTTAAGATCTGGAGGTTGATCTGGAAGATCTGGAGGTTGCCACCTTTAAGTTTTCATCACAAGTGCAACAGCCTGATAGGATACTATGTGCTTCCTGGTGCGATGCAGTATGAAATTCAATATATCATTATGAAGTCTGTTTATCAAAAATGAGTATAATCAATGTTTACATCTAACTTCCTGTTACAGAAATACAGGACTTCGTGGGAGGACTTAAGCAACATCAGGAAACAAAAAACAAGTATAGAATATGTGGTATTCTGTAAGGCAACTGGCATGATCGCTTCAAAAAGTTAATGTCATTTAAAGAGGAAAGAAAAAGATGGGCAGTGTAAAGCTTGTATTTTGTTTTAATGCTAGTAGTTAAAGTTTGTGCAGCATTTCCTTTCAAAATTGGCTAGTAAGTTTTTCCCTTTTTTGTTACTCTATTTTTTTAAAAAAATTATCACTAATTTAGTGACTGAGAGTTTACTTATGCAGTGTTTACAGGCCATTTCAGTTATTCTTTGGATACTCACATTGTGCCAGGGATTGGGATGATCCCTTGAAGAGATCCGGATCCCTCTGTGTCCTTTTGACATGCTGCATTGGTTTTTGAGCATGTCCTTGTTCTCTAGCACAGTTTTTCCAAGTTCATTTTGAACTTTCACTGCCTTAGAACTAGAATCAGCCAGCAATAATGGCTTCTCTTTCTCTGTTCCATGTGATTGCCTTTTCTTTGAGGCATTATCTTTGAGAGGTAAGAGAATATAGAGGCAGGTGACAGTCTACCAACTTTAGCCTTTTGTCCCAGAACTGGTAAAATAAAATTTGAGAAACATCACTGGTTTAACGACCCATTATGGTATTAATATTTTAAAACTATGTGATGTATTCTTTCTTCCTGTCTTAAAAAACTCACACATACTCCATAAGAATGGATAATACTTATAACATTATTTTCAAACTGCATAGTTTTAAAGGACACACTCACATACATGATAGATAATGTTTTGAGATGCCATAAGAGCATGGATTCTTGTTATAGTCTCCTGATCTATATGAGGTAAGCTAGGGTTTGGTCTTTTGTATTTGGAGCTAATACTCACTTGAGAATTCAGCGAACTATATATAGTTCAGGGATGTTTTGACTGCCCAAACTTACATTATTACCATGTAGAAAACCAGATTAGAACTCAGTAGTTCAGCTTCAAGGCACATGTTTCTGTATTTAATAACTTTCTTGGTACTTGGACTTGTTGCCTAGATAAGTGAAAGTATCACAATGAAGGAAATAAAATAAGGAAAGAAGGAACTAATTAGAGATAGAAACATAACAAGGAAGTTTGTTACAAAAAATTTGCAGAACTATTTGACATAAGAAAATGAAATCCCTCCCTGCACAGGAGCTTCTGAAAATGGTTTGGTATAATCTACCATGTTTTTCTTTGCATATTTCTGGGACTGATTTTTAAAATAGTCATATTATACTAATATACTGTTTTTAGCTTGTGTTTTTACAGCTTTGTGTTTCAGCATGTCTTAATGTTTTAGCTATCTTTCCGTATTAGCCATATTTGCCGCGGTCTTATTGATTGCTGCCTGGTATTCCTGTATAGATACGTCTTTTTTGATAGGCATTTGGCCTGCTTCTGATTTTTGTAATTACCAACTGCTGAAGTGAACCATAGAGCCAGTTATTTAACTGTATTTAGCCATTAAGGAAATTTGGGCTAAAAAAAAAAAAAGGAAAATTTGGGCATTTTATTCTAAGATCTTTTCCTGATAATAGACATTAGACTGATTAAAAATACTTATTTTAATCTCTTATCTGAAAGAAGGTGGTCTTTTAAATTTAGTTTTTAGAAGTTTTGCTAAAAGGAAGACCCAGAAAGCAAGAGTTATTTTATTTTTAGTCATTTAACACTCTTTCAATTTTCTTAAAACCACTTCATTGTTGAGAGCTATGTCTTTAGTTCACAGTAAGTAACATTTCTAAAGCTCATTAGATTGTAAGAATGGACAGATAAGTTCTAGTTAAGGTTTTCATTAATTTTTAAGGTTTTTAGTTGTTGGTTTTACATCATGAATTGGGAATACATACTCAGTATTCACTGCCTTATTTTTCTCTGAAAGATAGAATTAAATACTGTTCAGTTAGACTGGTAGTTTCTGTTAGCTGTTACAGTAAACAGCTGTTTTGGTTTGTTTTGAGGAAGAATGAAAAGGAAAATTTTAAAATAGTAATCTCATTTGCTTTATTCTTTTTTTAAAGAAAATAATTGCTCAACTCCTATTTCCTTGATAAGAACATTTGGAGTTATGTGAACACTACCAACACTGCCATTCCTTTCAACTGCAGTGTCCTTATCTTACTCTGTCTTGCATGGCCCAGCTCAGAAACGTTCCATGTGAAGTGTTCAACCCATCTTTTAGCTGAAACGCATCTCTTCTGAATGCCTGTAGCACTTTGTACCTTTCTTATGGGCTTATATTTTACTGTTATTTGGGCTCTGTTTAAGTCTCTGGTTGTTTAAAAAATTTAGTATTTTGAAAAACAAATTATCAACAGAAAAATTGCATGAACTGTAAAGTAAACTGTGATTTGTCACTTTGCTTGCCTTGTGTATGTACACACACACACGCATATACATAAACTTTTATTTTTGCTGACCCATTTGAGAGCAAATTGCAGGCGTCATGAATCATTTATCCTTAAATACTTCATGTATTGCCTATGAACAAGGATATTTTTCTTAAAATAACTTATTTTCTTTATTTTATATGACTATATCTAAAAACACCTAGTATACAGTTATCAGAGTGAAGAAATTTAAAATTGTTATAATGCCATTATCTCTATAATGCTGCCAGTCCATATTCAAATTCAGTACATTAAAAAAAAATGTTTATTTATTTTTAGAGAGAGAATGCATGAGCGAGGAAGGGCCAGAGAGAGGGGGGGGAGAGGGAATCCCAAGCAGGCTCCATGCTGTCAGCACAGAGCATGATGTGGAGCTAGATCTCAGGAACTGTGAGATTATAACCTAAGCTGAAACCAGTAGTCCTATGCTTAACCTGCTGAGCCACCCAGGTGCCCCTAAATTGAGTACATTTTTTAATATTTATTTTTATCTTAGTGTGTGTGAATGGGGGAGGGGCGGGACAGAAGATCTAAAGCAGGCCCTGCGCTGAACACAAACCCTGAGGTCATGACCTGAGCCGAAGTCAGCCGGATTAACCGACTGAGCTACCCAGGCACCCCCAAACTCAGTACATTTTTGATCTTTGGTGCCACCTAGCCTATAATTCTGTATCCCTGAAGCAGACCTCTGCTTCAATTCATACTATGGACTTTGGAAGACAGCTGAGAAAATTTTATAATTTTATGAACTATTAAAATTTTGAATCCCTGCCTGTGAAGTAATAATCAGATGTATTGATGGTCAGTGTCTTTTCCTATTTCCTTTATCATTGAACTCAAGGTTCTTATCCTTTTTCTTGATGCTCTGTTTTTCTAGCAGACAGCTCTATCTCAGAGACAATACATCACAGAGATGCTAGTCTGAACTCTAATTCACTCTTCCCATCACCAAATTTACAGTGTTGTCTCATTCCAATTTTTAAGGGGTATGTTATAAAAATAACAAATATACAACTTTTGAAATAATGCACAACCCCTATGCAAAACCCCTGTAATTAAAAAATGTCATCAAGTCCAAAATTCATAGGTATACTGAGTGAATTATACATGAGATGTCTGCAGGTGATTTTGATGACCGCTCTGCTGTTATTTTACATTCACTATTACATAATCTTTTATATTTTTATGTTTATAGCTTAGGGCGGTCCTGTTCCAGCATTTAAACGATAGTTGTTAGTACTAAAACTGAAGGACGTACTCCCAAATGAGTAACTTTGTAATGGAAGTGAAATGTAAAGAAACACCATGTAAGAAGTAAAACGGCTGCCATATTATGCCAAGATGTTAATCTAGAAGAAAACTTGTTAAAGCTTAGGTATGCCACAGTGGTTATAGATTTATATGCTGCAGGAAGGCCTCCCAGTATGTCTTAGATTTACGAGTTTTGATTCTATAATGTTTTCAGTAGCTGATTTTGGTAACTTTGATTGTTCTGTATCTGTGTTGGCATCCATTACTATCTTCAGTATTAGAACAATGATATCCCTTCATGTGCTCTTAGCCCCCCCACCCCCTTTGGATTGTCAGAGTGATACATGCTTGTAAAAATTCCTAACTTTATAAAAGTATGTTTTCAATTATGTGAAAGTCACCTCAGAGAATTAATACTAACAGTTTCTATTATGCCCTTGATCCTTTAATGACAGCTTCTGTTGTGCTCTTGATCTTTTTTCTTTGGAATCTCATTCTCTTTCTCCTCATTTGATATCTATAACCTCTTTCTCTTCCTTGAACCTTGGTACCTTTCTTTATCCTATAAATATATTCAAAGATTCCACTAAAAGAAAAACAGAAAAAAGTGATTTCTTCGTAGGATCTGATAGCATACCTTCTCTTCATAGCTAAGCTTCTTGAAAAAGTAGTTTACCTTTTTTCTTTCTTCACTTCTCATTCTTTTTTTAAAATGTTTATTTGTGTGTGTGTGTGTGTGTGTGTCTGTGTGTGTGTGAGAGAGAGAGAGGGAGAGACAGAGAGAGAAAGTAGGGGAGGGGCAGAGAGAGGGAGACACAGAATCCGATGTAGGCTTCAGGCTCTGAGCTGTCATCACAGAGCTTGACACGGGCTAAGTCAGACGCTTAACTGACTGAGCCACCCAGGTGCCCCCTTCACTTCTCATTCTTAATCCACTGTAAACTGACTTCTGACACTCCTTTTTCCACAGTAACTGCTCTCTTTCATTTTCAGTTATTTACCTTAAAGAAAAATCTCTGATTACCAAAATAATTCAGGCATATCTTAAAACATACATATACAGAAAAATGCACGTTATTTAAATTCAGTCTTTTTTTTTTTTAACATTCTTTCTCTGAGATAATCTCTTTTAACCATTTGATATATATTTGTTCAGCTAATCCTATATGTTAATCTATTACTTAGCTCATACATATATATTGAAAATGAGAAATATATATATATATATTCTGTAATTTCACTTTCTGATTCTGTATGTTGAGATCTGTTACACTGCATTGCATAATGGAGAGCAAATTACTTAACCTCATATGGTACTTGTAAGTATGAAATGGGATAATGTACATAAAACTTAGATCAGAGTCTGATACACATGTTAAGTGTTTAGTAAATGGTAGGTTTTAAAAATAAAGAATTTTTATATTAAAATGTTACATACTCATTAGTAATTTATCAATGTAGCAAAGGATAAAGAACCTTTTTTTTTTTTTTTTTTTTTTTTTCAAGTCCTTTCTGTGTGTGTTACATTTTGGACCGCAACTTTTCATCCATTAAAATTTTGTCATGAATTTTGTTACTGAATTGTAACAATTCAGTCCTATCTTCGGGCTTCAGTTGTAATTCTAGTTCTCTTGCTGTTTCCATCGCATTACTTTCTCTACTGAAGTCTTGAACCCTCAAAATCATCCATGAAGGTTGGAATAAACTTCCTCTAAACTCCTCTTAATGTTCATATTTTGAACTCTTCCCATGAAGAATGTTTCTCTCGTGCCACAAATGTTCTTAATGGCATCTAAAATGGTGAATCCTTTCCAGAAAGTTTTCAGTTTACTTTGCTCAGATCCATCAGAGGAGCACTATCAATGGCAGCCATAGCCTTACAAAATACATTTCTTAATAAGACATGAAAACTGAAATTACTATTTGATTCATAGACTACAGAATGGATGTTGTGTTAGCAGGTGTGAAAACACCATTAGTATCAGTGTACATTTCCATCAGAGAGAGCTGTTGGGTGGCCAGGTGCTTTGTCAGTGAGCAGTAAGGAGTCTTTTTTCTGAGCAGTAGGTCTCAACAGTGGTCTTAAAATATGCAGTAAACCATGATGTTAAAAGATATGCTGTCTTCCAGGTTTTATTATTTCACTTACAGAGCACAGAGTAGATTTAGCATAATTCTGAAAGGTCCTAGATTTTCAGGCCCTTTCAGAATTATGGCAAATGAGCATTAGCTTCAACTTCTAGTTATCAGATGCGTTAGCCCTGAAGAAGAGAATCACCCTGTCCTTTGAATCTTTGAATCCAGGCATTGACTTCTCCTCTCTAGCTATGAAAAGTCTTAGATGGCATCTTCTTGCGATAGAACGCTGTGTCATTTACATTGAACATCTTTTGTTTTGTATAGCCACCTTCATGAATTATGTTACCTAGATCTGGATAACTTGCTGCAGCTTCTGCAGCATACTTGCTGCATATCCATACTTGCTGCTTCACCTTGCACTTATATTATGCAGACAGTTTTTTTCCTTAAACCTCATGAACCAACCTCTGCTAGCTTTGAACTTCTCTTCTGCAGCTTACTCACCTGTCTCAGCCTTCACAGAATTGAAGAGAGTTAGGGCTTTACTCTGGATTAGGTTTTGGATTAAGGGAATGTTGTATCTAATTTGCTTTTCTGCCCAGTCCACTAAAACTTTCTCCATATCAGCAATAAGGCTGTTTTGCTCTCTTCTCATTCATGCATTCATTAGAGTAGCACTTTTCATTTCCTTCAAGAACTTTTCCTCTGCATTCACAACTTGGCTGTTTGGCACAGGAGGTCTAGCTTTCAGCCTATCTTGCTTTCAATATGACTTCCTCACTAAGCTTAGTCATTTCTAGCTTTGATTTAAAGGAGAGATGTATGATTCTTCCTTTCACTTGAACACTTAGAGGTCATTATTGGGTTATCAATGAGCTTAATTTCAGTATTGTTGTGTCTCAGGGAATAGGGAGGCCCAAGAGGAGGGAGAGAGGTGGAGGAGGGGAACAGCTGGTCAGTGAAACAGTCAGAACACACACAACATTGATTCACTTTGCTGTCTTATATGGGTACAGTTTGTGGTGCCCCTAAACAATTACAGTAGTAGCACCAAAGATCACTGATCACAGTTCACCGTAACAAATATAATAATAAAGTTTAAAATATTGCTAGAATTACCAAAATGTGACACAGAGATATGAAGTGAGCAAATGCTAGTGGGAAAATGGCACCAGTAGACTTACTTGATGCAGAGTTGCCACAAACCTTCAGTTTGGAAAAACAAAACACGCACACAGTCTCTGTGGAGCACAATAAAACAAAGTGCAATAAAATGAGGTGTGCCAATACTTTTCTGACTACTTGACCCAGCCCTATATATTAGGAGTTTTTCCATTGTTCTTGGCCCTGTGAGAGTTCTGGGAATTGTTCTACTTGCTTCTTTCCAAGGTTCTTTCCCCACGTTTCCTTGTATGTATGACTGATCAGAAATAATCTGAAGAGGAGGATTATCCAGATCTGTGAAGCTCTCTCTATGGAGCTCTCTTCTCCCTGGTACTCTTACCTGTGAATTTTAGACACCCTGGATTTCCTGAGTTCTCATCTTTCTCCTTACCTTAGATTGTTGGGCTTTCTTTATTTATCCAACTCCCTCTGCTGCAGCCTGGAAACCTTTTCCAGGCAGTAGCTGGGTCATTTATGGGACTCACTTCATTTGTTTTTCTTCTCACAAGGATCACTGTTTTTGCTCAGTCTTTGTTCAATATCTAAAAATCATTTTTTTCTTGTTTGTCTAGTTCTCTAGTTTTAAGGCAGGAGAGTTCTGTCCTGGTTGGAAACCATTGCATATATATAGAAAGCTGTTGGTATTCTAAAATACTATTAATTATCTTGTGTGCCTGAATATTGAGGTGTGGCCATCCCAAAAGGCTTATATTTGAGACCTTCTAAAGTTACTCCTATTACAGGGTAATTTCTAAATTATTTATCACACAAATGACTGTTTAAGAACACATTGGCTTGAAATGCCCTTAGTGCAAGTTTGGGTGTTTATAGAAGATGCAGCGAGTGTAGAATTAAACACAGATTAAATAATCATGGTTGAATATGACCTTAAAAATTGTCAAGTGTTGGATATTATATACAAGTTCTTTTTGAAAGATTAGAAAGTATACTTGGGGCACCTGGGTGGCTCAGTTGGTTAGGCATCCAACTCTTGATTTCGGCTCAGGTCATGATCCCAGGATCGTGGGATCAAGCCCCACATCAGGTTCCATGCTGAGTGTGGAGACTGCTTGAGATTCATTCTCCCTCTCCCTCTCCCTCGCCCTCGCCCTCGCCCTCGCCCTCGCCCTCGCCCTCTCCCTCGCCCTCGCCCTCGCCCTCGCCCTCTCCCTCTCCCTCTCCCTCTCCCTCTCCCTCTCCCTCTCCCTCTCCCTCTCCCTCTTTTTCTCTTTCCCTGTGCCTCTCCCCTGCTCATGCTCTCTTTCTAAAGAATGACATGAAAAAATCAAAGGTACACTGATGAGTATTAGTAAGTGGTTATATAATAAAGATTATAATGGGTACTTACAGAACAAATGGAAGAAATTGTCTATTATGTGAATTAGTACTAATAGTGATTTGAGATGAAATATCAGGTGACATTTAATACACGAACTAAAAAAATGCAGCATCTAGGAGCACCTGGGTAGCTCAGTCAATTGAGCATCTGACTCTTTTTTTTTTTTAAGTTTGTTTATTTATTTATTTTGAGAGCGAGAGAGCACGCAGGAGGGGCAGAGAGAAGGAGAGAGAGAGAGAGAGAAAGAGAGAGAGAGAGAGAGAAAATCCCAAGCAGGCTCCACACCCTCAGCACAGAAACCAGTGTGGGGCTTGAACTCACTAACTGTGAGATCATGACCTGAGCCAAAACTGGGTAGGCTTAACCTGCGGAGCCACCCAGGCACCCCAAGAGTCTGAGTCTTGATTTCAGCTCTGGTCATGATTCCAGGGTCAGGGGATTGAGCCCTGCATTGGACTCCACACTAAGCGTGGAGCCTGCTTAAGACTCTCTCTCTCCCTCTGCCCCTCTCCCCTCTTCTCTCTCTCTCTCTCTCTCTCTCTCTCTCTCTCTCTCTCTCTAAAATAAAACAACCAACCAAAAAAGTGCAGCATCTAAACAACTTAGAAGTAAAATTGATATTTGAGGTCAATAATTAGGTGATTCAACAAGTATTATAATGATGACCCTAACATTTAAGGTGAATATGAAGACTTTGACTGTAATTGTTTTCTTAGTGTGTGAGTGGAATAAAATATTTTCAACATATTATTTTAATAATATGTGTTGTTAAATGTATGTATTAATTGAGTCAATTTAAAATGGATATTTGGTTATTTATATTCTTATAAGCTTAGGGGCACCTGGGTGGCTCAGTCAGTTAAGTGCCCGACTTTGGCTTAGGTCATGATCTCACGGTTCGTGAGTTTAAGCCCCATATTAGGTTCTGTGCTCATAGCTCAGAGTGTGGAGCCTGCTTCAGATTCTGTGTCTCCCTCCCTCTCTCTCTCTGCTCCTCCCCTGCTCATGCTTTGTCTCTCTCTGTCTCTTAATAATAAATAAAATGTTAAAAAAATTTATATTCTTGGGGCGCCTGGGTGGCTCAGTCAGTTAAGTGTCTGACTTCGGCTCAGGTCATGATAATCATGGTCTGTGAGTTCGAGCCCTGTGTTGGGCTCTGTGCTGACAGCTCAGAGCCTAAAGCCTGCTTCAGATTCTGTGTCTCCCTCTCTCTCTGGTCCTCCCCATTCATGCTCTGTCTCTCTCTGTATCAAAAATAAATAAACATTAAAAAAAATTTATATTCTTATAAGCTTATATTTGATCTGGCAAAACTGTTTTAAATAGTTTTTACTGGGAAAATGGGGTATTTTCAGGGTCATTTCAGAACTCTTTAATTTTGTAATCTATAATTTAGATATCAGAAAGGCTGTTCATTAATTCAGAAAATATGTATTGAGCCCCTTTTACATTCTGGTCACCAGGTGCTAGGGATAAAGTGGTAAATACATGAGAAGTTTTTGAGTCGTGCCTCAGTGGAGCTTAGAATCCAATGAATTCAGAAATCGAAGCATAGGAATTTTATAAGTAGAAGGATTTAGAAACCACTGAAATTTTTTGTTTTATAAAAGGGGAAATTGAGACCCCCCCCCCACTCCCTTCAAAAAGAAAATGACTATTTAAACTCACATATCCTGTTTATGACTCTTAGTATAGTGATTTCAACCTCCACGGTTATGAATGACGTCTGCCAAACTTAGGAGTGTGTTCTCTCCGGGCTAGACTATTTTAGATATAATAAAAATTTCAAATAAATTTCAGAACACTGAGAGAGAAACCAGCTCAAGAGTTTCACACACCTCTTTATTTTCTTTCATAGAATGCAGTTCCTAGTCAGTACTTAGATATTAATCTACATTGTTTGCAGTATTTTTCCTAAAAATGATAAACTTTATTTGAGGAGTCATTAGCCTTGAGTGGGCTTTACTCTTTCATATTGAGAGCAAAGATTGTTGGGGTGGTAGGATTGGAAGAAGGGGCTACTCTCAGTCTCAAACCAAACATGTAATTTCTAGACTATTTATTCTGCACAGGGGAGAGGATATGGTGGCCCATAATGAAATTTACTTCTACCCACCCCAGGCCTTATAGCTACATGTATATATGCATATAGATTTATAGCTATAAGTGACATTTATTGAGCACTTAACAAAGTTGGCAGTATTTTTTAGTGCTGTGCACGTATTATTTAATTTAATCCTTGCCATAGTCCCGTTTGACTGTTTAAGGTCAACTTTCACTAGATCTGTCTCAGGTATATCCTGTTAGACTCGAAACAAAAGGCTATCAGCTGATAGCCAATCAGTAATAATAATGATGCTTATTAGGTGATAGATGTAAGTGATATACATGTATTAACTCTTTCTCATAACCCTCATAGTGAAAGTTGCTTGATGCAGCCCACAATACTTGAAACATTAGGAATAGGAGTTGGGGCATAAGAGGCATATGGGAACAGTTTAGTAATTTGAATTTGAGGTTATTCATAATACCTGTAGACCATGAGGAAACCTTGTGGACAGAAATTCCAGGTAGTTCTCTTCTTTGCTGTACATTTTTATTTTATTTATTTATTTATTTATTTTAAAAATTTTATTTTATTTTATTTTATTTTTTTTTTTTTTTTTTTTTTTTTTTTTTGAGACAGAGCATGAACCGGGAAGGGGCAGAGAGAGAGAGAGGGAGACACAGAATCTGAAGCAGGCTCCAGGCTCTGAGCTGTCAGCACAGAGCCTGATGTGGGGCTCGAACTCACGGACCGTGAGATCATGACCTGAGCTGAAGTCAGACGCTCAACCAACTGAGCCACTCAGGTGCCCCTTTACTGTACATTTTTAAAGGGAGGCAGCAAGCTTATGAGACTGAAAGCAGGTTGCATCCCTCTGTCTTGTCCCCTGTCAGCCTGTCAAGCTCTGTTTTCAGTGATCTTGAGGACAAGACATGAATTCACAAAGTTAGGCTACTTCTAAATTTAAAACTAAGTCTTCTTGAGGAGTTTGAAATGCTACATAGTTATAATTATCTTTTTGTGGTGGTAATTTTTTAATTTTTATTTTTGTAAGGGATTAGTGAAGTGAATTTATTAGTAGGGCACTAAAGTTAAAATCTGGCTTCATTGGTAAATTTTTTTTTTTTTTTTTTAGTAAAGTGAGAAGAGGTAAGTTTTAGAAATAATATTTTAGATAGACCATTTTGTTCTTCCTTCTCCCCTTCTCAAATAAACCACATGGAATATTCCATTCATTACTGCCTGAGAAAGTCATTACTTTGCAAGCTGCAGTTGCTGAAATGGTTTAGTGGAAGAAATGTTTGCTTGCATTTTTTTTTAGTGATTTTTTTTTTTTTGGTAGTTGTTTTTTTGAATATCCAAACTGTAGCAAGAAGAAGCAGATTTAAATTTATATCGGGGAAACCTCTTTGTGGAACATTTCATCAGATGACTCCTTGTCAACCTCATATCTTGGAAAGAGGGATTAATGAAATAGCATCTGAAGCAGCAGTGAACTCTTGTGGAATAAACTCTGACATCTTCCACGGTGTTTTGTGGGATAATTTCAAGTTCTTCAGATTCAGATTACATAAAGAAGATTGTAGGACACGTGACACATTCTGGTTTCTTGTATTTCAGATATAGAAAAATTGATACCTCTAAGAATGGATCCTGGAGAGATCTTGTTACAGTTATAACTTTTTATCTATGGTTTTATCTCACAACTTTATTTTTAATTTTATTTTTAATTTTTTTATTCATAGAGGAATTTAAAATAGTTTGCAATAAACTGCTTTATGTATAAAATATTGTAATGGTAAAGTAATGGATTGCCTGTGCATTGTAACCACAAAGGTAAGATATAGTATGCTTTCTCCATTTCGTTGTTAGTGACAGAATGTGAGAGACCTTTTTGTTCATAATGTATTTTGAAAACAAAGTGTAACATTGTTCTATATTTGAAAATAGATATTTGAAACCATGTGATGCTTAAGTTATATCCTTTTAGAAAGGTAATATTCTGAAATGTGTTTTAGATACCTAAAAATAGTATATTGAATGGATATTTTTTTTCTCTGAGATCTCTAGGAAGCTTTTTTCCCTAGCAGCACAGATTTAAAAGGCCTTGATTATATTTAAATCTTGTAAATATATTCTGAAAGTTCTCCCCCTCTACTTTATTTTCTGCCCTAACATGTCATACTGGTTTAAAGTATAACTCATTTTGAGAACATTTTCTGGACTCTTCCATCAATTGCAAATATTTTTTCCAAGAATTAGAAAATAGTCCAGTTTTAATTGTGTTGCCTTTGGAAAGATGCTGATTTGGATTTAAAGTGATTAAACTTGTACAAGTCCTCCTTAAGGTAGTATGTGTTTTAAAGTCTGTTTTGCTCATTGTCCTCAAAGTAGACATTTAATCTCTAAGTTTGGTTTATTTCTGAGCACCAATTTGTGGACATTGTGTGATTGTGTAAGATTCCGGATGCTTACATTTTCAATTTATACATTGGTTTTTATGGAATAATTTACTTTGTTATTTCTGTGCACTTGACAGTGATTGTTAGACAAAATTATTGAATTTTAAAATTAGGTTCAGTAATAAGAGTAAGTGAATTTGTAGACTCTTAAAGTATGCTATTCCTGTATAGTGAACTATTTCTCACAAAAGGATAAGTGAGAAATTTATGAAAATTAGTTTTGTTTGCTTGTTGCTCACAGAGTTAAAGTTCGAACAGTAGGAGCTTTAATCAGATACAAACATATCCATTATCTGGTCCTGTCCTCTTCATAAGGGGATGTCTTCTGTGTACCCCTAAGTAAAATGTCTTATTAAATATTCTTAAAGAATATGTAGAGCAGTAAGCCTGAAAAACAGGCTTTGGGTTTTTTTCCCTCCATGAGTTCTTTTCATGGTTGTCTGTGGTTCGTTCTCCTTGTGATTTACCTTTATCACCTCATTCATTTGGTTTTTATTTCTGTTATTTTAGCCAGGTTATTTGAAATGATCTCTCTCTTCTTTCAGTCCTATCCTTCTTAATAAAAGTTTTTGCATTTGACCCTTTTTAAGCAAAAGAGAGCTGCTATTGTCAAAAAAAAGTTGTGTAGAATCAATATCATAAAGTTTTTATAAATTTTCATTATGTAACTGTTAAAGCAAAAATAGAAAAAGATGTAGGTTGGAAATTAGGAAGCCTAAAATATTATTTGTAGTTACTTTTGAAAGAGCTAAATTAAAATAATTTCTTCTGTTATTAGAAATAAAACCCTTTGAACATTTAACTAGTGACTATAGCAGGAAGAGGAAAATTCTTAATTTTCAACTAAATTGCTACAGTGTTTTCTCTCTTAGATCTTTTTTCTGATCTTTATACGGTTTTATATGTGGTTATAAAGTCTGACATATCGTTGATGTAATTCTATCATGTTAATACTAAAACACCTTTCCAAGTGAGATTTTTTTTCATCGTCCGCCTCTCCTCTCTCCCACTTGTGTAGGCACGGTGAGCTAGGTAGGCTTGTTGCATCATTGCTACCATGGATACCCTTAAGAACAGGCATGTGGGTTGTGCTAAAGCAATGATGATTAGCTTTCTGGGTTTTTTTCCCCCGTAACTATATGTTCTTCACAATGAAAACTCTTATTTTAAAACGTTTGCAAATGACTAGGTTGTGAGATGTGATGACTAAATCATCACTGCTACTGAACTGCCAAATCTTGGCCTCTGTATACAGTAGTATTAATGTCGTTTACTAATTTAAGATGATCATAAATAGCTCTACATTCTTTTTCTGATTAATACATTTTAAACACAAATGTTTGTTTTGCCTCTAAGTGAAAAAAATGTACTTCCTCTTTGAATTTTTAAAAATATTGTTCTGAATTTAGATTTTGCAGGGGACAAGATTCTAGTGAGCATTTCCATCATAGCAGTATTTATGATTATTGTTACATGTGAAAAGCACAAAATATTATATCCAAGCTGAATAAATTACATAAAAATCTATGTATGTAATGTCTTTGTAAGAGATACTATTTTTGTGTTTGTAAATTCTTGTGTTCTAGCTTTGTAAATCTATGTCATTTGGGGTGGAGTTAATATTGTCAGGGAGCCAACAGACTAGTGTGGTTTTATCAGACTTCTTATCACCTAAAGGAAAATTAATTTGGAACATACAAGGTCCAACAAAGAGTGATTTGTTAGTATTGTTATATATGGTATGTTTTCTTTTGTTAGCAGTAAAGCACTATGTATAAACTACAGCTAAAGGCATTCATATTCTTTAGTTTAGAGGTTTCCCAGCTGTCTATTCACTTTGGAGAGAAGGGAGTTGCATAACTTTAGTACCAGAATTTCTTGCAGTGGAGTCATGTCTTTCCCATCTTTTGTTATACTGCTTCTTTATGAAATATAAAGGGATTTTCTCTATCTCTATTCCTTTAGGACCATTTAGCAGAAGTTTAGGTGGCAGGAGAAAGGCCTGAAAAGAAAAAAAAAATATCCTGTATGTTCTTGATTAGCCTTAGAAAGGAGACAAGGAACTTTCATATTTCAGGAGATTCTCTTATACTCAGTACCAGTTGTTATTTTATTATTTCACTTATGCAAAACTTGATGTCCATATTAATTGCTATTAAGGTGATATTTGAGTCAATTTATTCAGTTTTAGAGATTTCTTCAATTAAGGATTGCCAATACATATGTTTTAGGAACTACAAATCACGTTTTCATTATTTTTGTTAACAGGTTTTTTTTTTTTTCAATTCTTTTGAGGCATTTCCTCCTTTGAGATCTTAATGCATAATAATGTCCTCTGTTTGCAAGTTCTTACCACCAAATCTTACCGTCCCTTCAGATTCCACCTTAACACACGACTTCCTCAAGAAAGCCTTCCTTAATGCCCAAGATTAAATAAGTTTCCTCTACTTCTGTAAGTCTTTGTAACACATGCAGTATCATATATTTGTGTGGTTATTAATGTATGTTTCTCTCACTGGATGATAATGTTTACAAGTTAAGATTTTTTTCCTGCAGGGTATCTTGGATGCCCAACCAATTGTCTGAATATCTGCTGACAGTGGATACTCAGTAAATAATTGTTGAATGAATGAAGCTTTGGCACAGATGTTCCAAACTTGTGGATTTAAAAAGTACATATATATTTTTTTACTTTATAATAGATTTTAAGTCCTATTTTGAATATGGTTATATGTTGACAACCTGGAAAATTGTTACTAAAATTTATCTTTCTATATTTATAATGGATTCAAAAGCATCCAGAAAGTGGCCTATCTCCCCAGTGTTTTCCACCTTCTTTTTCTTAGTTTATCATGGGGATATAATGTATCATTATGTCTTGATACTTACTTGACTACTAGTCACTTATAAATATTTGACTGATTTTATATGTAAAGTGCATTTTCTTTGTGCTTTATACCTAATTTGGGAGAGACAGATCCTTTTCCATTTTATAGGACTTAACTTCTGTCTTTAGGCTGAAAATGTTAACTAACAACTTTAGCACTGTCCAATAGAACTTTATGCAATGATAGAAATGTTGTATATTGTCCAATCCACTAGCACATGAAATGTGGCCAATTTGACAGAGGAACTTAATTTTAATTTTAAATGATTTAAACAGACTTAGATTATTGATCTGTAACAACTTTTCTCATATAATGGCCAACCCTTCACTTATTTACTCCCCCTGAATTTTTTAAACATTTTTCTTGAGTGGGTAATAAACTCACATATTTGTCAAAATAAACTCAGGAATCAAAACTATCACTAAAGAGTTTATTTAGCTCTGTCTCACTTCTGTCCTTTCTCCCCTAGTCCCCATAAGAAACTTTTTATTTGTTTCTATTTATCTTGAATGTTTTTATTTCTCCCTTACGCAACAGGTTGTGTGATTTTCAGGTTTTTACAATCTTATACCCCTTGCTGGTTTTACTTATAATACCCTGAAGTTCTCCATTTTAGTACACAAAACTTCTCCTCATTCATTTTTACAGAACTACATTATTTTATTGTGCAGATATATCATGGTTTCTTTAACTGAATGTGAACTTTTAATTAAATGTTGTATAACAACTGGTTCTGATTGGAGAAAGATAAAAGATCCACACCTAATACTGTATATCATGAGAAATTCCAAATATTCACAAGATATAAATGTATTTTTGCTGGGCACTGAAGTTCTTTATTTTACTGTTATAAACTGTGCTTCAGTAAACACCTTTGTATGTATGTCATGTTTGTGCAGGTACATCTGTATGACACAGGATTGCTGCTTTAGAGAGTAAATGCATTTGTAATTTTAGTAACTATTGCCAGACTCTGCTCCATTGAAATTGTGCCATTTTGCATTCCCACCAGCAATGAATCAGAGTGATTGTATCCTTGCAACTTTGTTGATGGAATGTATTTTCAAATTTTTGCATTTTTGCCCATTTGTTGGGTGAGAGATGGTATATAAGTGTGGTTTTAATTTGCATTTCTCATATATTCAAGCAAGATTTATTATATTTTATAGTTTTTCTGTTGGGCTGTTGGTCTTTCTCTTAATTTTTAGGAGCTCTTTACATAATAAGGAGATTGGTCTTAATCTGTGGGCGGTCTGTGATATGAGTTGCAGGGTTGTCTCCCCTCCCTTTCCTTTCCCTCCCTCCTTCTTACCTCCCCCCCCCTTCTGTAGAATTTCACTTAAAAAGTTTTGCACCATTTGAAGATTATCCTGATGTACAATGTTGGAACCATTTTTCCATTGGTTACCCATTTGTTCCAGTGTTGTTTATTAAAAAAATCCATATTTACCGCCACTGAATTGGGATGCCATTTTTTGGCAAATAAATTTGTCTATTTGTGGACAGTTCTGTTTCATTGGTCTGTCCATTCATGAACCAACTTGACAATGTTTTACTTATTGAAGCTTTTTAGTTTACCTTAACATCTAATATATTCCTCTCATTGATCTCTGTTTTTGTAGCTTATCTTAAAAAGGAGGTAACGAGGATTCTTTCCTGTTTGTTTTTCTGAATAAATCTTAGAATCAACTTACCTTGCTAAGAAAAGAAACTTACCTTGCTCTAAATAAGTATTGCACCTTAAGAAATGTTTCTAGACCGGAAGAGGGAGGCAGGAAAGCTGGTCAAGTTTATCTCTGACATACCTTCCCAACTATTTATAAATTCCTAGTAAGAGACTAGGCAGTAGTCTTGATTACTGAGCCTGGGGAGTAGAATTTCAAATTCATCTCTTAGAATTCTAAACAGTTGGTTTTGTTTAATCAAATGCACATTTTACCTGTTTCATAAATTTTCTTAGCCCTTTGCTCCATGACTTTACCAGTTGACTAAAGTTACCTGCCTTCTGACTGAATGAAATAGATTTATTTCTAGTGCCAACTCTGGTTGGTGTTGGATGCCCAGAAATCTGTCTGTATTGAGAATTCTAACAGGCTAAAGGAAAGAGTGCTGTCTTTTCTATGGCTGAGGAATTGGAGAAGTGTGAGGCAACGTAGCAGAATAAGGGTATCATTTGTATTTAAAATATTTTGAAAATCCTTACACATTATTGAATGATCACCTGATAGCATTTAAAATGACTCCGTTATTTGGATGTCTTATAAGTTATTTAATCAGTAAACATTTGAATTATTTCTATTTTTTTCCGCTTAAAATGGTGTACTTGATGCTTAATCTCTAAACATAACCATGATTCTTATGTGAGGAATTTCTAAAAAGGTGGGCATTTTCAGTGTTTTCATAAATTCTGCCACAATTTCTACTTTATCACCTTCATACTTTTCCCAGTTAAAATGCCCTATTTTACATTAACTGTATTTTCACTAATTGTTTCCCCATTTAACATCTAGAAAGCCTCATTACAGCTCCCAATCTTATGATTGATCATATTCATACTCATATTGATCATATTGATCAAATTCAATCAAATGATTGAATTTCTTTGAACTGTTTCACCTTTTCTTTAATTTTTAGTATCCAGTCAGTGTTCACCTGGGATTCACCTTATTTGAGACCTTCTGAATTGGAATAATAGAAATTGCTTTCAAGTAGTACCCTTTTACAATTGGACTTTCAAATGAATGAGGATAACTAAGACTTATGTTTTTCTTATTTTGTCACTCTCAGAATTTCTTGGGGTCTGCATTCTGTACCAGTCACTCAACTGAAATTGTGTCACTTACTCTCTGAGCAGAGAGTAAAGGATGATATTTAAGAGCTCAGGCTCTGGAGACCTTTGAGGTTCTAGGCCTAAGACTTGTTTCCTGGACAAGTCACTTAATCCTTCTGTGTTTCAATATCCTCATCTCTAAAATGGGGAAAATAATGGTACCTACTTTATAGGACTGTTAAAGATTAGTTGAGCTAATACTTGTCAAATGTGTGAAATGACGACTACCACATAGTAAGACTTTACTAATTGTTAGACCTTTTTTATTTTTTTTAATTTTTTTTGTTAGACCTTTTTAATAAGTTTTATTAAATAGTAATAAAATATATAATAACCTGGTTGGACAGAACGGTCTTTTCTGAATCATTCTCTTTGTCTTTGATACTGTTGGTTTTCCCTCTTTTATAATTTCTGTTCCTTGCCTTTTTATGGGTAGTGTTCTGGTTCTTCTTATTACATAGTAGATGATTAGATACAGCTCTATCATTACAGCATTCTGGAAATAGGAGTAAAAGGAAAATGAAAAAGGGTGAGATTTGAAGACATTTCTACTCATGCCTGTTTCTCCTTTATCTCCCTCCTCTTTTGCTGCTTGAATATTAGAGTTATGTTAATGCTTGGTCTTTGGAGACAGCTTGCTAAATTTTGAGGTTGCCAAAAGTTCATGATTGTAATAACTGGTATTTCTTTTGGTGATTAGTGTGTAGCCAGCCATCTTATATATAGATAGAGGAAAAGGAATTGTTCATATGTGGAAATAGATACTTATTTGTGATTCCAATGTCTATTCAGCAACTATTTGTTTTAACTAGATAACTGATAGAATGGTAGGAGATAAATCACCAGAGAAATGTTGAATTGTTGGCTTATCTTTGTTTAGGAATTACGAATAGAAAATTTAGCTTCTTTGGGTGAAACAACAGTCTTTTATTTAAATGCTCATATTTCTATGTCAGGGCACTTTTAGTTGTGCTAGGTTGTATTAAAATTGTATGTTAGCCAGCAGCTTTGAAAGGGGTGTTGTGAGACCTTTTAAAAGAAAGTCCTCGTACATAGATTTCAGATTTTTTAGATTTTTAAAGCTGAATTTTAATAGTGAATAGAAATGCTGCCCTCTGCTGTTTGCTAATTGTTTTACTGCCAGGTAAAAATGTTCAGTAACATTAAATATGTTCGTTGTCATTTGGCCTTTAGAAAAACTTGGATCCTGGAACAAAGTTTAGCTTAGTCTTAGCTTCTCACTTTTTGTGGTGAGCTTTAAGAAGTTGCTAGATTGATTCTTTATGGTTGTGTGATTCAAAGTTTGTGTTGATAGCTTATAAGCAAACTAAAAATAAATTCTGTAGGTAAAGGGGTGCCTGGATGGCTCAGTCAGTTGAGCGTCCGACTTTGGCTCAGGTGTTCATCTCACATTTCATAGGCTCTATGCTGACAACTTGGAGCCTGGAGCCTGCTTCAGATTCTTTGTCTTCCCCCCTCTCTCTTTCCCTTCCTCCCTCTCTCTCTCTCTCTCTCTCTCTCTCTCTCTCTCTCTCTCTGCCCCTTGCCCACTTGTGTGTGTGTGCACTCTCCCTCCCTCAAAAATAAATAAACATAAAAAAATTCTATAGGTAAAGATAATTTTTCTAAAATAATCATTGTTTTAATTTATCTTATGTTATTTAACGTGCTTGAAATTTTGTTTTTTTAAAGAATTTTTTTTTAATGTTTTATTTATTTTTGAGAGCACAAGCAGGGAAGAGGTAGATAGAGGGGGACAGAGGATCCAAAGCAGACTCTGTACTGACAGCAGCAAACCCGATGTGGGGTTTGAACTTATGAACTACAAGATCATGACCTGAGCCGAAGTTTGGATGCTCAACCAACTGAGCCACCCAGGTGCCCCGTATTTGAAATTTTAATCAGTATTGAATAGGGATGTAAGATCTTTGTGTGTTTACTAAAAGGCACTGCCTAAACAATGGTGATACAAATTTTAACTTGGATTTCATGGGTTGTTTTTTTTTTTTTTTTTTTTTTTTTTTTTTTTTTTTTTTTACTATAAAATTGAAGGGATTGGGGCGCCTGGGTGGCACAGTCGGTTAAGCGTCCGACTTCAGCCAGGTCACGATCTCGCGGTCCGGGAGTTCGAGCCCCGCGTCAGGCTCTAGGCTGATGGCTCAGAGCCTGGAGCCTGTTTCCGATTCTGTGTTTCCCTCTCTGTGACCCTCCCCCGTTCATGCTCTGTCTCTCTCTGTCTCAAAAATAAATAAACGTTGAAAAAAAATTTTTTAAATTGAAGGGATTAGAAGAGATGATTTTTTTAACTTGTTTTATTTTTTATTTTTTTAAATTTACATCCAAATTAGCACATAGTGCAACAATGATTTCAGGAGTAGATTCCTTAGTGCCCCTTACCCATTTAGCCCATCCCCCCCCAATCCCTAGTAACCCTCAGTTCTCCATATTTATGAATCTCTTATGTTTTGTCCCCCTCCCTGTTTTTATATTATTTTTGTTTCCCTTCCCTCATGTTCATCTGTTTTGTCTCTTGAAGTCGTCATATGAGTGAAGTCCTATGATTTTTGTCTTTCTCTGACTAATTTCACTTAGCATAATACCCTCCAGTTCCATCCGCATAGTTGCAAATGGCAAGATTTCATTCTTTTGGATTGCCGAGTATATATATATATGTGTGTGTGTATATATATATATATATATATATATATATATATATATATATATATATACCTCCATTGTATATATATAGCACATCTTCTTTATCCATTCATCCATTGATGGACATTTGGGCTCTTTCCATACTTTGGCTATTGTTGATAGTGCTGCATGTGTCCCTTCGAAACAGCACACCTGTATCCCGTGGGTAAATGCCTAGTAGTGCAATTGCTGGGTCGTAGGGTAGTTCTATTTTTAGTTTTTGGAGGAACCTCCATACTGTTTTCCAGAGTGGCTGCACCAGCTTGCATTCCCACCAACAGTGCAAAAGAGATCCTCCTTCTCTGCATCCTCGCCAATATCTGTTGTTGCCTGAGTTGTTAATGTTAGCCATTCTGACAGGTGTGAGGTGGTATCTCACTGTGGTTTTGATTTGTATTTCCCTGATGATGAGTGAGAAGAGATGATCTTTAAGGTTCCATTTAGCTTTGTTTTGCTGAATAGTTACTATATATGTAGTACTGTACTATATATAAAATAGACACGGACATGGAAAAACAAAGATGATTAGTATTGCTCTTGCTTTAGGTCGAGGGCCAGCCAGTGGGCCAAATCATGCACATTTATTTATTTATTGTCATGGTTGCTTTTGTGCTATAGCAGCAGAGTTGAGCAGTTGCAACTGAGACCATATGACTTGCAAAACTGAAAATATTTACTGTCTGGCCCTTTACAGAAAATATTTGCTGACTCCTGCCGCAGAGGAGCTTCTGTTCTAATGGGGAAGATAAATATCTAAAAAGATGATTTTGAGTTGGTGTTTA
This sequence comes from Puma concolor, assembly GCF_028749965.1. NCBI lineage: Eukaryota > Metazoa > Chordata > Mammalia > Carnivora > Felidae > Puma > Puma concolor. Next base: position 86,940,436 of record NC_141675.1, read on the forward strand.
TAAAGGACACGTAGAAAAAATGTCAGGAGTAGTTTAAATAAAGTTAGCATGCAATAAAAAATAAATGCTTTCATCATTAGCACCATTCCCCCAGTTCAGTGTATTAATACCTTCTAGTAATTCCTAGAGATTCTCGTTTATCAGCCATTATTAGGTATCCTGTTTCATAGTCTTGTTATCATCATCGCCATCACTATCACCATCATTATTACGACTTTTTTTGTAAAATACACAAATCTAAGTATGCATCTCCATGCCCTTTTAGAACTGTGATCACTTCCCACATAAAGATATAAGACATTTCCAGTATCCCAGAAGACTCCCTTTTGGTCTCTACAAAACAGTACACCCTCCCTGGAGGTAATCCTTTTTCTGGCCTGTATCACTGTAGATTAGTTTTGCACATATTATAAATGTAATCATGCATTGTATATTGTTGTTTATGGCTTATTTTCCTTAGCATCTATGTCACTGTGCTTGTCAGTAATTTGTTCCTTTTTATTGCTGTATCGTATTCCGTTGTGTGAATATACTACAATTTGTGTATCTTTTATTATGAGAATTTGGGTTGTTTCCATTTAGGAGCTGCTATGAATAAAACTGCTTTGAACACATTTGTACAAGTCTTTTTGTGGATATATGCACTTAATTCTTTTGGGTGTGTATATATATACCTAGGAGGTAGAGGGGGAGGAATCAAAGACATTTACACCTGCATTATAAGTTTGACTAGTCCTGTGCTCCATTACAAAGTGGTAACATGACATTTCTTCATAAACCCTGTGACTAAGATAACTTATATCTTTTGTCTAAATCAAATAGGATTTATCTGTGATGTCGACTTTGGTTGATACTGGGTGTTTAAAGGTCCAGGGGCGCCTGGGTGGCGCAGTCGGTTAAGCGTCCGACTTCAGCCAGGTCACGATCTCGCGGTCTGTGGGTTCGAGCCCCGCGTCGGGCTCTGGGCTGATGGCTCAGAGCCTGGAGCCTGTTTCCGATTCTGTGTCTTCCTCTCTCTCTGCCCCTCCCCCGTTCATGCTCTGTCTCTCTCTCTGTCCCAAAAAAATAAATAAACGTTGAAAAAAAAAAAAAAAAATTAAAAGGTCTTTGCTGAGAGAATTCTGATAACAGGTTGAAGGAAAGAGTACTGACATCAATTTAGTAGTCTTTGTCATGGATGAGGGATTGGAGAAGGGTGGAGGATTTGATAGAACAATGAAATCATTTGTATTTAATATATTTTGAAAATTCTTTTATGTCATTGAATACAGTTCTACAGGATTTAAAATTACTTTTTGTTTAAAAAAATTACTTCGGGGCGCCTGGGTGGCGCAGTCGGTTGAGCGTCCGACTTCAGCCAGGTCACGATCTCGCGGTCCGTGAGTTCGAGCCCCGCGTCGGGCTCTGGGCTGATGGCTCGGAGCCTGGAGCCTGTTTCCGATTCTGTGTCTCCCTCTCTCTCTGCCCCTCCCCCGTTCATGCTCTGTCTCTCTCTGTCCCAAAAATAAATAAACGTTGAAAAAAAAAAATAAAAATAAAAAAATTACATCATTGTTTTGATTATGTCATGACTTCCTTAATTTCATTTAATATACTTTTCACTTTTAGAATGTCTGTTTGCTTTTTTGGAGATTTCATTTTTCTTTTTAAATTCATTATTGCTCCCCTTTGTATATCCTTTCCTCTGTGTTGTTATTTTATATATTTAAAATTGCCGTTTTTGTCCTCTGATGCTAGTTTAATGTCTGTCTTATCTTTGGCTCTACTGTGGGTCTGCTTTTCATTGTTCTTTTCTTTATGAACAATCAAATTTTTCTGATTCTTCTCATATCTTGAAGTTTTCATTGTGTGCTTTACATAGTGTGTAAAAAAAAAAGCATTAAGATTAAGACTAAACCCTTGTTCTTTACCTTTCAAGAAGCTAGAATGAAACTAATCAATTAGGAGTTGAGTTTATTTAGGGCTTGGTTGCTACATTAGTTACTTTTAGCTCACTTCTGTAAGAGTGAGAACAGTTCTGTGTCTTTAATAGGTCCTTGCCACCAGCAAGACTTTAGGATATAAAACCTTTGAGACTATAGAGATATTTCACTGCTTTTCTAGCGAGACTCCCCATTATTATTTCCATTTTTTCTTAAACTTTTTATTTTGTGATGATTATTGATTCATGTGGTTGTAAGAAATAATACAGAGATCTCATGTGCCCTTTATCCAATTTCCTACAATGGTAACCATAGTATAGTATCACTAACCAGGGTATTACACATTAATACAGTCAAAATACAGAACATTTCCATCACCACAGTGATCCCTCAGTTGCTTTTTTTTCTAGCTGTACCCACTTCCCTCCTGCCCGCATCCCCTTCTTAATTCACAGCAACTACTTATCTGTACTCCATTTAAAAATTTTGTCATTGCAAGAATTTTATGTAAGTGGAATTATAGGTATAGAACCTTTTGGAATTGGCTTTTTTAAGACTCAGCATAATTTTCTGGAGATTCATCCAGAAAATGGTTGTTGCATATATCGATAGTTTGTTCCTTTTTGTTGCTGAGTGCTACTCCATGATAGGGATGAAGCACTGTTTAACCATTCACCTGTTGAAGGATATTCAAGTTTTTCCAGTTTTTGGCTATTACATATAAAGCTTCTGTTAAACATTCATGCATAGGTTTTTGTGTGAACATAAGTATGCATTTCTCTGGGATAGATACCCAGGAGTGCAAATTGCTTAGTCATTTTGCAGTTTGTATATTAATTTTTTTTAATAAACTACTAAACTGTTCTCCAGGGTAGCTGTACCATTTCACATTCCCATCAACAATGTGTGAATGATCCAGTTTCTCTGCATCCTTGTCAGCATTTTGTGTTGTCACTATTTTTTTATTTTAGCCATTTTCATAGGTGTGTAGTGATATGTCATTGCATTTTTAATTTACGTTTTCCTAGTGGCTAATGATATTGAACATTATTTCATGTGCTTATTTGCTTCATATATTTTTCTTGGTGAAAAATCTTTTCATGTCTTTTGCCCATATTCTAATTGGATTTTTTTTTCTCTTGCATTTGAGAGTTCTTTACATATCTAGTATGCTAGACATTTGTCAGTATGTCATTTGCAAACATTTTCTCCCAGTCTTTGCTTGTCTTTTTCCACTTTTTGTCTTCTAATCAGGGTCTTTTATGGAACAAAAGTCTTTAATTTTGATGAAGTCCAGTTTGTTAACTGATGCTTTTTTCTTCATGGGTCATACTTTTGGTAGCAAATCTAAGAAATCTTTGCCTGGCCCCAGGTTCTGAAGATTTTCTTTTTTAAAATAAGTCCATGATTTATTTTGAGTTAGTTTTTGTATAAGATGTGGAACGTAGGTTGAGGTTCTTTCTTTTCCTTTTTTCTTTTCTTTTCTTTTCTTTTCTTTTCTTTTCTTTTCTTTTTTCTTTCTTTTTCTTCTTTTTTCCCTATATATGCCCACTTGTTCCACCACTGTTTATTGGGAAGGCACTCTTTCCTGCATTGAGTTGTTTTCACAGATTTGTCATAAATTGGTTGGGCATATGTATATAGATCTGTTCAGTTCCATTGATTTATGTGTTTATCTCACCACAAATACCACACACTCTTGATTATCGTAGCTACATATACATTTCAAAACACTCATTTTATTTTTTTCAAAATTGTTTTGGCTGTTCTAGTTTCTTTGCCTTCCAAATAAGTTTTATAATAGTTTACAAAATATCTTGAGATTTTGATAGGATTTTAATTGTGTTAAATCTGTATATCAATTTGGTGAATATTGACATCTTCACTATGTTGATGGAGTCTTCCAATCTGTGGACATGATACGGCTATTTAACTTACTGTTGATTTCTTTCATCAGTGTTTTGTAGCTTTCAGTGTACAAGTCTGGTACACTTTTATTAGATTTGCAAAGTAGTGTGTTATTTTTGTTTTGAATGATTGTAAATTATACTGTATTTTAAATTTCAATATTCACATATTCATTGCTAGTATATAAAATTGCAGTTGACTGTTGTATTTTTTATCTTGTATCCTGTGATCTCACTGAACTCACTAGTTCTGAGAGTTTCTTTGTAGATGATCTGAGACAACACTGAAAATTGGGACAATTTTATTTCTTTCTATTGTCTATGCCTTTATTTCCTTTTATTGCCTTACTGCACTGGCTAGAACTTCTAGCACTATGTTAAGTATGAGTAGTAAAAGCAGACCTCCTTCCCTTGTTCCCAATGTTAGGAGAAAAACATTCAATCTTTAATAATTAAGTGTAATACTTACTGTAAGGTTTTTTTTGTAGGTGCTCTTTTTCAAGTTGAGCAAGTTTTCCTCTATTCCCTTTTTTCTGAATTTTTATCATGAATGGGTGTTGGCTTTGTCAGATGTTTTTTCTGCATTGATTGGTATGATCATGTTTTTCTCCTTCAACCCATTAATATGGAGAATTACTCTAATTGATTTTTAAATGTTGAATCAGGCTTGAATTCCTGAAATATTGTCACTTAGTCATGGTGCATAATACTTGTATGTTGCTGAATTTTGTTTGCTAATATTTTGTTAAAGATCTCTGCATCTGTATTCATGAGGGTTATTGGTCTGTAGGGGATTTTTGGTACTGTCTTGTTTTTATTATCCGTATAAACTGGTTTTGTTATGAGAGTAACGCTAGCTTCATAAAATTAATTGGAAGTTCTCTTTTTTTGTTAGTGTTACTAGATGTTTGTCAGTTTTACTGAGTTTTTCACAGAACCAGCTCTTTGTTTCATTGATTTTTTTTTTTTTCTGTTTTTCTGGTTTCAGTGTCATTGCTTTCTGCTTTTATCTTTATGTTTTCTTTCCTTCTGCTTGGTTTGTCTTATTTTGTTCTTTTTTCCCCTGTATTCTTGAAGTAGGAGCTTAGATTATTAATTTGAGATTTTTTTCCCTCTTCTTAGATATGCATTAGTGCTATAAATTTCCCTGTCAGCATTATTTTAACTGTTTCTAACATATTTTGATAGGTTGTATTTTTATTTTCATTAATTACGGTGGATTTTTTCACAATTGCTCCTTTCACTCTTGGATTATTTAGAATTGTGTTGTTTAGTTTCCAGGTGTTCGGAGATTTTTCCTGTTACCTTATTATTAATTTCTAGTTTAATTCCATTGTGGTCAGAGAACACACTATATATGATTATTTCTTTTAAATTTGTTGAGATTTGTCTTATGACCAAGATATAGTCTATCTTTGTATATGTTCTGTGGGTCCTTGAAAGGATGTATATTCTGCTGGAGTTCTGTAAATGTCTGTTAGATCCTGATTGCTGATGGTGTTGTTGAGGCTTTATCTTTCCTGATTTTCTTTGTAGTTTTTATCATTTATAGAAAGAGGTTTGTTGAAGTCTCCAAGTATAGTTTGGATTTGTCAGCATCTCCCTACATTTGTCAGTTTTTGTTTCACACACATTGCATCTTTGTTGTTGGGTACACACACATTTAGATTTAGGATTGCTATGTTGTCTTGGTGTAATGACCTTTTTATCATTCATGTAATGTTCATCTCTGATCTTTGTGTCTGTTTTTATGCCAATACTGTATTGTTATGATGACTATAGTTTTGTAATAGAGTTTGAAATCAAGGTGCATGATCCCTCCAGCCTTGTTCTTTCTCAAGATTGCTTTGGCTATTCAGGATCTTTTGTGGTTCCATACAAATTGTAGGATTGCTTGTTCTGTTTCTGTGAGAATGCCTTTGGAATTTTGATGGAGATTTTACTGTATTTGTAGATTGCTTTGGGTAATATGGACATTTTGACAGTATTCTTCTAATCCATGAGCACTGAATATTTTCCCATTTATCTGTGTCTTCAGTTTCTTTCATCAATGTCGTATAGTTTTTAGTGTATAGGTCTTTCACCTGGGTTAAACTTACTCTTAGGTATTCATTTTGATGCAATTATAGATGTGTTTTTTCTTTCTTTTTAATTTTTATTTTTAAGAGAAAGTACGGGGGAGGGGCAGACGATGAGGGAGACAGAGAATTGCATGTGGGGCTCGAACTCACGAACTGTGAGATCATGACCTGAGCTGAAACCAAGAGTTGGGATGCTTAACTGACTGAACCACTCAGGCACCCCTAAATGTGTTTGTTTTCTTAAATTCTCTTTCTGGTAGTTCATTGTAAGTGTACAAAAATAAAACATATACACTGCAACTTTATGGAATTTGTCTATTCTAAGTTTTTTTGGTGGCGTGTTTAAGATTTTTTATTTATTAAAGCATGTTATCTGCAAATAGAGTTTTACTTCCTTTCCAGTTTAGATGCCTTTTATTTATTTATTTTTTTCCTTCTTAATTTTCCTGGCAAGGATTTTATTATTGTTTTTTTAATGTTTGTTTATTTTTGAGAGCAAGAGAGACAGAGTGAGAGTGGAGGAGGGGCAGAGAGAGAGGGAGACAGAATCTGAAGCAGGCTCCAGGCTGTGAGCTGTCAGCACAGAGCCTGACACAGGGCTCAAACTCACAGACTGCGAGAGCATGAGCTGAAATCAGAAGCTTAACAACTGGGCCACCCAGGAACCCCTGGCAAGGATTTTCATTACTATGTTGAATAACAGTGGTGAGGGTGGTCTTATTACTGATCTTAGGGGAAAAGCATTCAGATTTTCACCACCAAATATGTTATCTGTGGGCTTGTCGTATATGGTCTTTATTATGTTGAAGTACATTCCCTTTGTACCTACTTTATTGAAAGTTTTTATAAATGGATGTTGAATTTTGTGGAATGATTTTTCTGCATCTATTGAGATGATCTTTGGAATTTTAGACTTCTTTTTGTTAATGTGGTGTATCATGTTGATTTGTGGATACTGAACCATCCTTGCATTCCTGAATAAATTACTCTTGATCATGGTGTATGGTTCTTTTAATGTATTCTTTTTTTATTCTTTTAATGTATTCTTAAATTCTGTTTGCTAATATTTTGTTGGATATCTTTGCATCTGTGTTCACCTCAGATATTTGCCTTTAATTCCCTCCCTTCCTTCCTTCCTTCCTTCCTTCCTTCCTTCCTTCCTTCCTTCCTTCCTTCCTTCCTTCCTTCCTTCCTTCCTTGTGTGATTTAGGTATTAGGGTAATACTGCCTTCATAAAATGAATTTGGAAGCAGTCATTCCTATTCAGATTTTTGGAAGAGTGGAAGAGGTTAAGAAGGGTAGTATTAAATCTTCTTTGAATATTTGGTGGAATTTGCCACTTAAACCATCAGGTCTTGGGCTTTTGTTTGTTGGGAGGTTTTTGATTACTGATTTAATACCGTTAATAGTAATTGGTCTATTCACATTTTCTATTTCTTCCTAATTCAGTCTTGGAAGATTGTATGTTTCTAGCAACTTACCCATTTCTTCTAGGTTGTCCAGTTTGTTGGTGTATAATTGTTCATAGTAGCCTTTTAAGGTCCTTTGCATTTATTTGGTGTCATTTGTAATGTCTCTTTCATTTCTGATTTTATTCATTTGTGTCCTCTCTTTTTCTCTTAGTCTAGCTAAAAGATTTGTCGATTCTGTTTATCTTTTCCAGGAATCAGCTCTCAGTTTTATTACTCTTTTTTTTATTGCCTTTTTAGTCTCCTTCATTTATTTCAAATCTTTTTTATTTCCTTTCTTCTACTAGTTTGGGCTTTGTTCCTCTTTTTCTAGTTCCTTTAGGTGTAAAGTTAGATTAGCTATTTGAGTTATTTTGTTTCTTAAGTTAGGCCTGTATTGCTATAAACTTCCCTCTTAGAACTGCTTTTGCTGAATCTATTATGTTAAACTTAAAAATAAAATTGCCAATTATTTTAGCAAGAAATGGTTTTATTCAGGAATAGTGAGAATTGCGATTCAGGACAGGCAAGCTATCACAAAAACCACGGACAAATCTGCAGAACAAGGGAGAGGAATGCTCTTTTATAAACGAAGGGGGAAAGTTGGGAAGGCTCTTGTGAACAAAAAATTCATTAGAGTAAATTGGGGGTGTGAAATATAGTGGCTTTTCATTGGCTGAGTTGTGACAGCCTCTCATTGGCTGGACTGTGTTGCTGAGGAAGGAGGAAAAACTTTATTCCTTATGCTGGAATAGTAAAATAATAACTCCTACAACGTCTGTCTCTTCCTTATGGGTCTGCAGTTGACATTGAGTGATTGGACATGAGAGCTCCTTGCCTTCCATTCTAAGCAAGGTGGATTATTTTTTTCCACATAGATTTTGATATGTTGTATTTTCATTTTTATCTGTTTTCAAGGTATTTTTTTTTATTTCTCCTTTGATTTCTTTGTTGATCTATTGGTTATTCAGTAGTATGTTGTTTAATCTCCACATATTTGTAATTCTCCCAGTTTTCTTCTTGTAATTGATTTCTGGTTTAATACCATTTATGGTCAGAAAAGATACTTGATATGATTTCATTCTTTTAAATTTATTGAGACGTGTTTTGTGGCCTAACATGATTTATTCTAGAGAATGTTCCATGTGCACTTGAGAAGAATGTGTATTCTGCTGCTTTGGGATGGAATGTCTATATATCTAGTAAGCCCATCTGGTTTAATATTTCATTTAAGGGCAATGTTTCCATATTGATTTTCTTTCTGGTCTAGCCATCAATGTAAGTATAGTATTAAAATCCCCTACTGTTATTGTATTGCTTTCAAATTCTCCCATTATGTCTGTCAATATTTGCCTTATATATGTAGGTGCTCCTATATTATGTGCATAAATATTTACAAATCTTATGTTTTCTTGTTGGATTGACCCCATTATTCTGTAATGCCTGTCTTTGTTTGTTGTTGTTGTTGTTACAGTGTTTGTTTTAAAGTATATTTGTCTGATGTAAGTATAGCTACCCCAGCTTTCTGTTGGTTTCCATTTGCCTGAAGCATCTTTTTACTTTGTCTCTGTGTGAACTTAAATCTGAAGTCTCTTGTAGGCTACATAGAGATGGGTTTTGTATTTTTATCCATTCAGCCACTGAATGTCTTTTGATTTAAGAATTTCGTTCATTTACATTTAAGGTAATTATCAATAGGTATGTACTTAGTGCCATTTTGTTCATTGTTTTCTATTTTGTACTTCCTCTCTGTTCCTTTCTTCTGCTTTCTTCCCTTGTGATTTGATGACTTTCTTTAGTGTTATGCTTAGATTCTTTCTCATTATCTTTTGTGTATCTACTATAGGTTTTTTGCTTTCTGGTTACCATGAAGCTCACATTTAACAGTCTATGTATATAACAATCTATTTTAAGTTGGTAGCAAGTTAAGTTTGAATGCATTCTATCTCTTTGCTTTTACTCAACCCCATTTGTGATTTTGTTACATCTCTTCATTTTGTGTTCTCCTTAACTATTGCAGTTATTTTTACTAGTTTTGTCCTTTAACCTTCAATTTAGCTTTATAAGTGATTAATCCACTGTCTTTACTATATATTTATCTTTACCAGTGAGATTTTTACTTTTATATGTTTTCTTGTTACTAATTAGTGCCCTTTCTTTTCAGTTTAAAGAAGGCCTTGTAAAGCTGGATTGATTAGTGGTGAATTCCTTTAGCTTTTGCTTGTCTGGAAAACTCTCTTCATCCATCCTTCAGTTCTGAATGATAATCTTGCCAGGTGGAGTATTCTTGGTTAGAAGTTTTTTCCTTTTAGCACTTTGAATATATCATAGTACTCCCTTCTGGCCTGCAAAGTTCCCGCCAAAGAATGTACTAATAATCTTCTGGGGATTCTCTTGTATGTAACAAGTTGTTTTTCTCTTGCTGCTCTTAAGATTCTTGTTTTATCTTTTACTTTTCACACTTTAATTATAATGTGCCTTGTTGTGGATCTTTTTGGGTTCTTCTGTTTCAGAACTCTCTGGACTTCCTGGATCTCCATGTCTGTTTCCTTTCTCAAGTTAGAGAAGTTTTTGGCCATTATTTCTCCAAATAAGTTTCTGCCCCTATCTTCTTCTGGGACTCTTGCAATGTGAATGTTATTCTGCTTGATGTTGTTCCATGGGTCCTTTGGCTGTCGTCTTTACTTTTTCATTCTTTTTTCTTTTAGCTCCTCTGAGTGAGTTCTACTCTGTCTTCTAGATCATTGATCCTTTCTTCTGCTTCATCTCTAGTCTGCTGTTGAGCACCTCTAGTATATTTTTCAGTTTTTTTACTGTATTCTTCAGCTCTGTGACTTCTGTTTGTTCCTTTTTTATATTTTCTATCACTATTGAAGTTCTCACTGTGTTCCTACATTCTTCTAAGTTCAGTGAGCACTTTTATAACCATTATTTTGAACTCTTTATTAGGTAAATTATCTTCATTTCACTAAGTTTTTTCCTCAGATTTTAGCTTCTTTTTTATCTTGAACACATTTCTCAGTTTCTTCCTTTTGCTTGACTCTCTGTGTCTATGTAATAGGCCAAATAGCTGTCTCTCCTAGTCTTGAAGGAATGGCCTCATATAGGAGATGAAACTTATCACTGAATCTTAGCATTTAATTTTGCCCTAGCTCTTGGTTCTCTCGAATATTTATGATTGTCTGATCATCCTGATTTATTCTTGTTAGGTCCCAGTTGTTGAGAGTATGCCAATACCAATCAGTGTTCCAGAGGGAGGCATCTCCGTCAGCAGCTAGTTTCAGGTTGATTGGAAGCCAGACCCTCAGTCAGCAGCTTTTAAAGTATGCAAGTATATACATTTGGTGGCACAACAATAGTAAACCCTACTGGCTTCCAGACCAGGTAACCTAGAGGTGTCCCCTTACAGCTGGAAAAAAATTAGGGCTCCAGAAAAGTTATGAGCTCCTTTCCAAGAGGTACTGGTGAGCTTATAGCAAGGCCAAAGGAGAGTGCAAGGATGGTGTCTCTAACCCACATTGCCTGAGAGCATTTCAGTAGCTTCTGGATGTGTGGTAAACTTGATGACTGCCTCTCAGGCTGAAGCTGTAGGACAAGTAAATAGGCCTTTTTCATAGGAAGACTGGTGGGATGTTTCATTCTGCTGCCTGTGTAGAGCTTTGTTCTTGGGTGTGATAGCCTCCCAAGAACTGTTTTCAGTTGTTTCAGACCCATGGGGTCCAGAAACACAAGCACCCGCAGCCACCAGAGCCATGTGCTCATGCGGTATCCCCTCTGTGGACTCCCTGTGCCTGCTGACTTTAGCAGGGCTGAGGGTGAACTTGGGGATGAGGTGCACCTACTGCTTTTGGGGGCCACTGGTGAGTGTGGGGCAAGGCACACCCGCTGGTGCTAGCAAGGTATAGTAGTCCTTCCTCATCCATGGTTGCTTTTCATGGTTTCAGTACACGTGGTCAGCTGTGGTTGAAAGCAGATGTTCCTTCTGAAGTGTTGTCAGAATGTCAGTAGTCTGACACTGCATCACAAATGCCTATGTATTCATCTCACTTCAGCTCATAGGCATTTTGTCATTTCACACCATCATAAGAGGAAGGATGAGACAGTAGAAGATATTTTGAGAGAGACCACATTCACATACATACCTTTATTACAACATATTGCTGTAATTGTTCTGCTTTATTATTAGCAATTGTTAGTCACTTACTATGCCTTTAGTTTATAAAATTAACCTTTATCAATGGTATGTATTATAGGGAAAAATACAGTGTGTGTGTGTGTGTGTGTGTGTGTGTGTGTGTGTGTGTGTATAGTGTTTGCTGTCTGCAGTTTTTATTTTTTTAATGTTTATTATTGAGAGACAGAGAGACACAGAGTGTGAGCAGGGGAGGGGTAGAGAGAGGGGGAGACATAGAATCTGAAGTAGGCTCCAGGCTCTGAGCTGTCAGCACAGAGCCCGACACGGGGCTCGAACTCACAAACTGTGAGATCATGACCTGAGCCAAAGTAGGTCGCTTAACCAACTGAGCCACCCAGGTGCCCCATTGCTGTCTGCAGTTTTGCACATCTACTGGGAGTTTTGGAATGTATCCCCTCTGGATAAGGGGTAACTACCATAGAGGGATATTGTGAAAATGCACCCAGCAGCACCTTTTTCCCTGGAGAGCTTCAACAAGCTTCTTGCCCCTCTGGCAGACATTTTAAGATTAGCAAATGAGTCTCCTTCATATATATGATCTAGGTGCTTTTCAAACTTCTGCTTTTGTACCGGGTCCTGAGGTGAATGAGTCTGTGTGTGGGCCCTTTAAGAGTGGAATCTCTATTTCTTTCAGCCCTGTGTGTTTTCAAAGCAAAATGTTTTGGGGGCTCATCATTTCTATGCAGGTACAAGGGTTGTGGTGCTTGATGTGGATCATGAACTCATTGCTCAAGGAGACACTGTATTTGTGAGATCCCTCCCAGTTGTTAGTCACTGCACCAGGGGTGGGGTTTGGGGCAAGTTTGCATCTCTGCCTCTCCTACCCATCTCGATGTGGCCTTTTTATCCTTTTTTTTGTGGAGGAGCTGTTTAGCTAGTTTTAAGGTCTTTTTCAGAAGGAATTGTTCCATATGTAGTTGTATATTAGGTTTGTCCATCGGAGGAGTTAAGGATCTCCCTACACAGCTGTCTTGAACTGTCTCTCTCTCTAGTGGTGTTGAGTGTATCTCATTGTATAGCTTATTTCATAGTTACTGTAGGTATGATAATACTGTAGGTATGTCCGTGTGTGTGTGTGTGTGTGTGTGTGTGTGTGTGTGTGTGTGTCTGTCTGTCTATCTGTCTATCTGTATAGACACATAGACATATATATTATCATGCTACTGGGTTACCATTTTACCAGTTCAGGTGAAATATTGAAACCTAACTCTCTTTACATCCCTTTATCCTACCCCACATGTAATATAATTGTTTTAAGCATTTCTTTCTACACGCCTGCCAAACCACATCAGACAGTGTTACAGTTTTTTATTGAGCTGCCAAACATGATTCAGAAAGCTCAACAGAAGGTTGATTGTATTTACCCATGTATTTGTGTAACTTGCTGTTTATTTCTAATATTCCAAGATTCCCTCTTTTCGTGTTTGCTTTCTATTTAGAGAACTTTTGTTAGCCTGTTTTTTAGGGTAGATCTGTTGGCAAATTCTCTAGCTTTTTTGTTTGTTTTGTTTTTCATCTGAGAATGTTTAGGTTTTCCTGTCATTCCTGAAGGATTTTTGCTAGATATAAGATTCTGGGTTGACAATTCTTTTATTTCAGCAGTTGGATAGTATTGTACCAATTTTAGTTCCAATAAAATCCAGTTAGAATATAATTATTCTGGAATACTATATCCTACATGAGCTAGACCCTGGCCACCTTTCTTTTTAATTTTTTTTTTTTAATTTGTTTTTGAGAGAGAGAGAGTGTGAGTGGGAGTGAGGCAGAGACAGACAGACACAGAATCCAAAGCAGGCTCCAGGCTCTGAGCTGCCAACACAGAGCCTGACACAGGGCTCAAACTCACAAACCATGAGATCAGAACCCTAGCCGAAGTCCACCACTTAACCAACTGAGCCACCCAGGCATCCCCTGGCCACCTTTCTTAAGCTTCTCTGCTCCTGATTAATATTGTTCTAGTTACACTAGCCTTCTTTTAGATCCTGAAATTCTAGTACTTTTGGATCAGATACACTTACTGCCTGAAAGCTCCTCTTCTTGAGTTTTACATATCAACCTTCTAATCCTGTAGGTTTCAGCCTAAGGTAGACCTTTTTGAAAGAAGACTTCTCCAAGTAAAACCACTGTTCTTTTTGACCACACACTGTTTCCTTTTTAAAAAGTGCTTATTATCACACTGTAATTGTTTGCTTTCTTTAGTTTACAAATCCATGTGGAAAATGAAATTATTTACTAAATTAGAAATTTTGTAATGTGTAAATAAAAACCTAATAATTATAATTTTTGGCAGTCTGATATTTTAAAAATATAGTTGGGATCAGACATGGTTTGAATGTCCCATTTGATGGGCACATTTAGACAACTTTTATTTAATATAGTTATCAATATTGTTGGTTTAAATCTAACATCTTGCTATTTAACATTTGCCCCACCTGTTTGTTCTTTTTGCTTTTACTGACTTCTTTTGCAGTAACTGAGTATTTTTTGTGATTCCATTTTCTCTCCAACTATTGGCTTATTAGCTGTACTTTTTTGCTTTATTGTTTTAGTTGTTACAGGCCCTAGAATCTAAGATTCACAAAATTCATCTTTAAGTTATCATAGTTTACTTTCAAATATTATACCACTTGTTAAGATCTTACAACAGTACACTTCCAGTTCCCTCTCCTTTCCTTTGTGCTACTATTATACATTTTACTTCTGCATACATTATAAGCCCTGTAAACCATTGTTTATTATTTTTTTCTTTAAGCATAACATTATCTTTTTCTTTTTAAATTAATAGACACAATATTATAGAGTAGTTTTGGCTTTACAGAAAAATTGAGAAGTTAAGAGAGTTATAGTTAATGAGCCAGTATTGAGTATTAAAGCCCATAGTTTATATTGGGGTTCACTCTTTATGCTGTGTATTCTGTGGGTTTTGAAAATGTATAATGACATGTGTCTACCATTATATTACCACACAGAATAGTTTTGTTACCCAAAAAATTACCAGTGCTCTGCCTGTTGATCTCTCCCTGCCCCCTGCACATCGGGCAACTACTGATCTTTTTTTCTGCCTTCATAGTTTTTTCTTTTCCAAATATCTTCCAGTTGGAATTATACAAAATACAGCATTTTCAATTTGTTTTCTTTCATTTAGTAATATGGATTTAAGCTTTCTCTATGTCTTTTCATGTCTTGATGATGGCACATTTCTTTTTATTGGTGAATAAGATTCCATTGTATGGATGTATCATAGTTTATTTATCAATTCATCCCTGCAAAGACATCTTGGTTGCTTCTAAGTTTTGACAGTAATGAATAAAGCTGCTACGTCCATATGTAGCTTTTGTGTGTATATAAGTTTTTAAATTGTTTGGGTACATACCAAGGTGTGTGATTGCTGGATTGTATGCTGAGTATGTTTAACTTTGTAAGAAACTGCCAAACTGTCTTTGAAACTGGTTGTACCATTTTGCATTCCCACCAGCAATGAATGAGAGTTCCTGTTACTCCACATTCCTCGTCAGCATTTGATGTTCTGGTTTTTAGTTCATTTAGTGTGCTGTAGTTATCTTGTATTTTACAATTCCCTAATGATGTATGTTGTTGAGAATCTTTTCATATGCCATTTTGCCATCTGTATGTATTCTTTGGTAAGTGTTTATTCAGATATTTTGCCCATTTTTCATTGTTTTTGTTTTCATTATATTGAATTTTAAGAATTTGTGTATTTTGGTTATTAGTCCTTTATCAGTAAGTGTTTTGCACATATTTTCTCCCAGTCTGTGTCTTGTCTTTTCATTATATGAACAGTGTCTTTTGCAAGAGCAGAAGTTTTTTTTTTGTTTTTTTTTTTTTTTAATTTTTTTTTTTTTTCAACGTTTATTTATTTTTGGGACAGAGAGAGACAGAGCATGAATGGGGGAGGGGCAGAGAGAGAGGGAGACACAGAATCGGAAACAGGCTCCAGGCTCTGAGCCATCAGCCCAGAGCCTGACGCGGGGCTTGAACTCACGGAGCGCGAGATCGTGACCTGGCTGAAGTCGGACGCTCAACCGACTGCGCCACCCAGGCGCCCCAAGAGCAGAAGTTTTTAATATTACTGAAGTCCAACTTAGCAATTTTTTCTTTCATAAATCATGCTTTTGGTATATCTGGAGAGTTATTGTAGAGGCAAGGACACATAGATTTTCTCTTATGTTTTTTCTAGAAGTTGAGTTTTACAATATTACCTTCTAAAGAAATTTAAAAATCAAGAATAAAGTGTTTAATATTCACTCAGATATTTACCATTTTTTATGATCTTTATTGTATTCTGTAGATCATCTGGTTCTTTTTCATCATGAAGAACTTTAACATTTCTTGCAATGCACTTCTTTATTGATGAATTCTCTTAGCTTTTGTTTACCTGGAAAAGTACTTTGCGTTTATTTTTGTATGATATTTTTGGGGTGCCTGGGTAGCTCAGTCAGTTAAGTGCTGACTTTGGCTCAGGTTATGATCTCATGGTCCATGAGTTCGAGCCCTACATCGGGCTCTGTGCTGACAGCTCAGAGCCTGCTTCAGATCCTCTGTCTCCCTCTCTCTCTGCCCCTCCCCCACTCCTCGCTCGCGCTCTCTCTCCCTCTCTCTCTCTCAAAAATAAAATAAATATTTTAAAAAATTGATATTTTTGATGAATATAAAATTCTAGGTTGACAATTTTTTCCCCCCAAATACCTTAAAGACTTTACTTGCAGTGTTTCTGATAAGAATTCTGCTGTGGTTCTGATCTGGTTGCTTTAACTCTTTTTGACAGGTTTTTAGTAATTTGATTATCATGTGTCTTGGTATGGGTATGTAGGGTTTTGTGCGTGTGCTCTCTATTTGGGATTTGCTAAGCCCTTTGGAGCAGTGCGTTTTATAGTTTTATAAAATTTGGAAAATTTTTGCCTATTTTAAAAAACAACTTTTTTCCCCACTGCTTTCATCTCATTTCTCTCCTGGGATTTCAATTACATGTTTGTTAAATTGCTTGATATGTTTTACAGTTCACTGTGGCCATATTTATTTTTATTTGTTTTAATTTTTCTCTCTGTCCTCCAGCATAGGTCATTTCTGTTGTTGTGACTTCAAGTTCACTCATTCTTGGCATTTGTTGTTAATCTCATGTGATGGATTTTTTTTTTTAATGTTTATTTATTTTTGAGAGAGAAAGAGAGACAGAGTGTGAGTGGAGGAGGGGCAGAGAGAGACAGAGACACAGAATCCAAAGCAGGCTCCAGGCTCTGAGTTGTCAGCACAACACAGGGCTCAAGCCCACAGACCATGAGATCATGACCTGAGCTGGAGTCAAACACTTAACCAACTGAGCCACTCAGGCACCCGTTGGCCAATGCTTTTAAAGACTATCAAAGTCATGGGGCGCCTGGGTGGCGCAGTCGGTTGAGCGTCCGACTTCAGCCAGGTCACGATCTCGCGCTCCGTGAGTTCGAGCCCCGCGTCAGGCTCTGGGCTGATGGCTCAGAGCCTGGAGCCTGTTTCCGATTCTGTGTCTCCCTCTCTCTCTGCCCCTCCCCCGCTCATGCTCTGTCTCTCTCTGTCCCAAAAATAAATAAACGTTGAAAAAAAATTTTTTTTAAAGACTATCAAAGTCATAGAAGACTAGGAAAGACAGAAAATTTCACAAATTAAAGGAGACTGGGGTGATCATGACCTGAGCTGAAGTCCGATGCTGAACTGATTGAGCTACTCAGGTGCCCCTGGATTTTTCATTTCTTACATTGTGTTTTTCATCACTAGAATTTCCATTTGCTACATTTTTTTATTGCTTGTGTTTGTGTCATGTTGATTTTTTTTTTTTTTTTTAATTTGGGAGATAGAGCTGAGAGAGAGAGAGAGAGAGAGAGAGAGAGAGAGAGCGCGTGAGCATAAGCCAGGGAGAGGAGCAGAGGGAGGGAGAGAGAGAATTCCAAGCAGGCTCCATGCTTGATTTCATGACCCCAGGATCGTGACCTAAGCCAGCTGAAATCAAGAGTCAGACTCTCAACCAGTTGAGCCACCCCAGGCGCCCCCATTATGTTGATTTTTTAAAAATCCTTTAACATGTATATAATTTTATAAAAGTGTTTCAAGTTTTTGTCTGCTAATTCCATCATTTGGCATTTCTAGATATGTTCCTATGGACTGATTTTCTTCCTGTGATGGGTCACAGTTTTGTGTTGCTTTGCATGTGCAGAGTCTTTTTATCTTTCATTGGGTGCCAGACATTGTGAATGTTGTTGACTGTTGCTGAATGTTGTTTTCTGTAAAGTACCAGGTTTTTTTGTCAGGCAGTTAAATCTCTTGCAGATAAGGTTGATTTTTTTTAATAGTTCTTTTTAGGCTTTTTTTTTTTTTTTTTTTTTTTTAATAGAGTGTGTTGGGGGAGGGGCAGAGAGAGGGAGACAGAGGATGTGAAGCTGGCTTCATGCTGTCAGCGCAGGGCCTGATGCAGGACTCAAACCCTCAAACCATGAAATTATGACCTGAGCTGAAGGCAGACACTTAACCAACTGAGCTACCCAGGAGACCCACTTTTTAAAGGCTTTTTAAAGTTGGGTCTCCAGTAGCCTTTTTTAAATATTCTGTCTTGAAAGTTCCAACTGCTTCACAATACCTGAAAACCAGTCTTAATCTCTTTTATTCAGTGAGATGGCTATGTTTGTTTGGGTTTCCTCATTGTGTGCCAGTTTCCCAGATTTGCCTCCTGGCGGAAAGCCAGAAAGAAAATAGAGCTCAACCTCATTTTTTTTTTTTTTTCCTCTCAGATATCACAATCCTGCATTCTGCTTGTCCCAGTGTCTAGAAACTGTCATAGCACGTATTTTTTTTTTCCTAGTTTTACAGTTGTTTAAGGCAGGAGGGCAAGTTCTTTCTGTACCAGTTACTCCTTTGTGGCCTGACACTTCTTTTTCAGGAGCTGTTTCTTGTCACAATAGATTTAAGATTGATTGCTCTGGAATATGAACTACTATTTTTGTAGTTTCCTTTAAGAAAAAATAATATTCTGTATCTTACCACTTTTAATATTTTGGTATATTCTAGTCTTTTTTTATGTGCATATTTAACCTCTTATACACATAATCCAGGGCTGGGCACATGCAAACATATGATCCTCTTTGTTCCTCCAATTTGTAATTATTTTTCCTTTTAGAAAGTTAAGGTTAGAAGTGCTTTCCATTTTTTACATTTTTAAAAAACATATTTGTCTCTTGTGTCTGTTTGTGTGTATTATAATGGCAATTAAGGATTTCATCACAGGAATGTGCAATCATTTATTCAGATAGTGTGGGACTGATTATGATTAAACATCTATTGTTTCTAAAAGTAAGAACTTTAGTCACTAAAGACTGTACTCCTAAATTTCATCTTTTATACTAAATTCATCTTTTCTTCATCTGTTACTTGTGATATTTTGTCCTTGTTTCATCTATTCCCTCCTTCCTGAGAAAAGTATTCTGTGTAGACATTTTGGACCCATTTTGGTTTGAGAAGTGTGCATTTCTTTTCTTAGTTGGATAAGCTAGGTTTGTAAGCCTATCGAATCACATAGGGAGCTTGTTAAAAGTAAAGATTGTTGGTTTTGAATTAGACTGAATACCTGGAAATTTTATTCAAATAGTTCATCATTTGGGAATCACTGTTCAAAACCTGATCTCTGGCATTCTAGGATTCTTAAAGACCTGTGTTGATTGGTTCAGGAGCACATACGGAGGACATATGCTGGGACTCATCGGCCCTGAGCCAGAGTCTCACTGCTTTTATCTGTTTCGTTTTTTGGGGACATCCACCTAAGCTACAGTTTCAAAGAAGTTTTATGCTAAAAAGCAAATATGCTTGCTGCAGATATAGCTTATCAGAGTGGTGTTTCTGATATGTGATAGACTTATCTTTAAATACAGAGAAGCCTCTGCACTGCTTAAGATAGGAGTTATGGATTGTTAAAGCTTATATAAAACTTTTAAAATGGTTTATGTGAATTTGATGTTTCTCAAATGATATACTCTAAGGTATAGGAGTTATGGATTGTTAAAGCTTATATAAAACTTTTAAAATGGTTTATGTGAATTTGATGTTTCTCAAATGATATACTCTAAGGTATAGTTTTTGTTTTATGAGTATACTCAACAAATTTTTAATAAGTTTTTAAATCTGATTTTTAAAAATCTTTGAATAGAAGAAATTGAAGAATGATAGTTGCTACCTTTACATGGTAGTTCTTTCAATCCATGGACATAGAGTGTATTTATTTAAATTTTTAGTTTACATTAATGTTTTATAATTTTCAGTGTATGAGTCTTACAGTTTTACTATGTTTTTCCTAAGTATTTTATGCTTTTTGATGGTAATATGAATGAAATTACTATTCTTAATTTCAAATTGTTCATTGTACATAGAGTTACAATTTATTTTTGTAGGTTGCTCTTGAATCCTATATCCTTACTAAACTTGTTTATGAGTTCTAAGAGGTTTTTGTTGTTTGTGGATGCCTTAGGATTTTCTACATGTAGGGTCATACCATTTGCAAATAAAGGCAGTTTTATTTCTTCCTTTCAAATATGGATGCCTTTAATTTTTCTTGTCTGATTGCACTGGCTGGAACTACAGTACAGTTTTGAACAGGAGTGCCTAAATTGTATGTTCTTTCCTTGTTTTTGATCTTAAGGAGAAAGCACTCAATCTTTCACCATGGAGTCTGGTGTTAGATATATTATAGGTCTTTTGTAAGTGCCTTTTGTCAGTTGAGGAATTTTCTTTATTTTCCAAGTTTTTGAGAATTTTTATCATGAATGGATGTTGGATTTTGTCACCTTTTTTTTTTTTTATGTCTGTTGGCATACCTGGCAGTTTTTAAGTAGGTATTTCATTTGGCACAAAGAATGTTTTCGTGTTTTTTAACATAGGGGTAGTGATTTTTAGGATTAACTGAGCGTTGTAAATTCTGTAGCCTTAAATGAGAACCAGAGAAGTTGATTTGCTGTCGTTCATTCAGCAGATATTTATGAAGTGCCTGCAATATGTTTCTTTTTTTTTTTAATTTTTTTTTTTAACGTTTATTTATTTTTGAGACAGAGAGAGACAGAGCATGAATGGGGGAGGGTCAGAGAGAGAGGGAGACACAGAATCTGAAACAGGCTCCAGGCTCTGAGCTGTTAGCACAGAGCCCGACGCGGGGCTCGAACTCATGGACCGCGGACCGAGATCATGACCTGAGCCGAAGTCGGCTGCTTAACCGACTGAGCCACCCAGGCGCCCCAATATGTTTCTAATAAGTGCACTAAGATTCTGTGAACACTAAAGATTTAGATTTACCAGGTTCATTTCAGGCTCATGAAAATGAAGTTTTGTTCTTTCCGTGATTGTAATTTTTTTACGTTTATCTATATTAGAGAGAGACCAGGATTGGGGCAGAGAGATAGAATCCCAAGCAGGCTCTGCACCAGCACGCTGAGGTTGACGCAGGGCTGGAACCTGCAAACCATGAGATCATGACTTGAGCTGACACCAAGAGTCAGATGCTTAACTGAGCCACCCAGGTGCCCCTCCATGATTCTAATTTTTTTTTTTTTTTAATTTAAGTATATAGCTCTAAAGCTAAGTAAGAAAGAGCCCAGTTCAACTTTTTCTAAAATAATAGCTGTTTTTTTTGTTGTTGTTGCCTTGAGCAGTATCCTTAGCAGAGCTCCTACACATACTCTTCTTGAATTCAGACTGGGGTATTTGAGATGGTGCTAGGTTTCCTTTTAGAACTCCATTATAAGTAATAGCCATATGCACAAAGCAAATTGTTTGCACTAGTTTGGAGGTGCTCCTACAATTCCACTATGTTAGTCTCTGTTTTGGCCATGGACACTGAGGTTTCATGGTACGATTTGCAGCGTACAGATTTGCCCCATTACTTGAAATTGTATGTAGGGGCGCCTGGGTGGCGCAGTCGGTTAAGCGTCCGACTTCAGCCAGGTCACGATCTCGCGGTCCGTGAGTTCGAGCCCCGCGTCGGGCTCTGGGCTGATGGCTCAGAGCCTGGAGCCTGTTTCCGATTCTGTGTCTCCCTCTCTCTCTGCCCCTCCCCCATTCATGCTCTGTCTCTCTCTGTCCCAAAAATAAATAAACGTTGAAAAAAAAAATTAAAAAAAAAAAAAAGAAATTGTATGTAGTCACATACAATTTGTTCATTTGTTCATTTAATTTGTTCATTTCTGCTAATTGGCTGTCTTCAACTGTGAAAGCAGTTGAAATTCTATGGTTAGTTGAAATCAGTCAGAGTAGTACAATCAAATAGTATTTGATTTGACATTAGTTTTTTCATTATTCAACATTTTGACAGAGTTGCATTTTAGTATCCTTAATAACAGCAAAATGTATTTAGTCAGGTTTATAGTACTTTTGCTAAGTTAACATTTTAAGCCTACTTAGAAATGTCCGCGTTATCTTGGGCTACTGTTTGCCAGAAAAAATTGATGGCAAATTCATAGGTTATGATGTTCTTGCTTTCCTACTATTTAAAAAAGAAAGCAGGAAACCAATTTGACAATAAATTTCATATATTAAAAATAAATAAATAAATAAGAAAGCAAATAAGCAAAACCCCAGCATTAATTCTTTATGTGATTTAAGAAAAATAATGTTTCTCTAACTCCAGTAACCATTTGAATCCCATATAACCCACTTATAGCATTGTGATCTAACTGCATTTTCTTTAATGTACAAAATAGGAGCTTCTCTTTAATGTACAAAATAGGAGTTTCTAATGTTGAAATTATCAGTGAATGTTCAGTGATTCTTCATGTATGAGTCATTACCATAGAAACTCAGATGTTATATCAACTAGTTATAATCTATAACTACTTACATAGGATTAAGACGATGCAACAAATTAATACATGTAAAGCAGTTGAAAGAGTCCTGGCAAATAGTGCCATATCTTAGCAGATATTGCTGTTGTTTTATTGTCGTTTTTTGGCAAGCATGAAAATTAAACTCAAGTACTCTTTAAGATTTAAAGTTTTAGATTTCAGATGTAGCATCTCTTTGTAGGTATTATAATTGTTCATTAACAAAAAAAAAAAAAAAAAAAAAAAGAGGCTAGTACTGTCCTTAGCAGTAGATTGATCTGTCTTAATGCTTTCAAAGTAAGAGGAATGGGGGACTGTGACATGTCAAAACCATCTGGGGGTCTGAAAAAAATGCACATCTCTGATCATTTAAGGATTGCTGGTCTACAAATTTAGCTTCTTTATGGACTTAATAAGAAAAAATATTTAGCCCAACCCAGCTGTATGGTATTAACTTAATAACTCAACATTTTTTAATAACTGGAGTTTATATATAATTGGAGATTTTGGTGACTAAATAAATAATCTCATTTTTCACAATACTGAACTCTGATATTTTGTTAATATGCTAGGTAAAAGAGTTTGTTTGGGGGTGCTTGGCTGGCTCAGTCAGAAGAGCATGCAACTCTTCAACGTAAGTTGAAGCCCCACGTTGGGTATAGAGATTACTTAAAAAGAAAAAAAAAAACTAAAAATATTCTTGAGTTTTTTAACCCCTCACCCCCCCCTTTTTTTTTAATCTTTATTTACCTTTGAGAGAGAGAGAAAGTGAGCGAGCACACACAGGGGAGGGAGAGAGAGGGAGACACAGAATCCATAGCAGGCTCCAGGACCTGAGCTGTCAGCACAGAGCCTGATGCGGGGCTTCGAACCTATGAACCATGAAATCATGACCTGAGCCGAAGTCGGACGCTTAACCAACTGAGCCACCCAGGGCCCCCCCCCCGCCACACCCCTTTTTATAAGATTTTAAATGCAAATGAAATCTTAAGCATGGAACCGTAATATGTTTAAGTAGCATTTTATTACCATGTAAGTTCAGATTTATAGCGTTTATTATTAAATGTAAACAGCAAGGCAGTTCTGAATAATGCATACATTTCAGTATTACTAGACTCAGCATCTATTGTTTTTCTAATTTTGTTACACAGTATTGAGAAAACCCTGTCTTATTTATTTTTTTTTTTTTTGAGAAAACCCCATCT
This sequence comes from Puma concolor, assembly GCF_028749965.1. Lineage (NCBI taxonomy): Eukaryota > Metazoa > Chordata > Mammalia > Carnivora > Felidae > Puma > Puma concolor. Next base: position 86,964,038 of record NC_141675.1, read on the forward strand.
TAAACTGATAAGTAATTGATAGCTGTTTTAAAACTTGCCTTATAGACTTACATTGTCATGTTAGCAGCTAGAAAGAGTAGTAAGGATTTTGAATTTTAAAGTTGACTTACTAAATAACCATTACTTTCATGTAGTAATTGTTGAAAATGGGGTTTGGAGTCAGACATGATTTTCCTTTCTGCTAGCTCTGATACCTTGGATAAATTATTTAACCTCTTTAACCTTTGGACTCCTTATTTTCCTAATGCACATTATGATAGTTTTTACTTCATAAGGTATTTGGAGTAAATAAGTTAAATGCACGTGTTAAAAGTCTGATTTTCAAAAACAAAGTCATTGCTCTTAGGCAAATATAAAATAAACGTGTCACAAATTATATTTCACTCATTTATTAATGAGGAAACCAGTAAGATGTTAAACCAGCCCTGAGTGCATTTGTGAATCTAGGTATTTATAGACAATGTTGACATAAAATTGCTAAGTTAGATTAAGTCACTGGTTAAAGTCCAATAAGACCATGGACTTCAATCTTCGTGGTTACCTTTTACTGGGCAAAAATTATTTACTTCTCTACTGGATAAAAATCTACAAGTAAACATATAACTTCACTAAATCTTAGATTTTTAATCAATAGCAAATAGTGAATTGAAGTACATTCCCCTAAATCAGGATTTGTTAACTTCAGCACCATTGAAACTTTGAGCTATGTAATTCTTTGCTGTGGGGTGCTATCCTATGCATTGTAGAACTTTCAGTAGCCTGGCTTCTACCCACTAGATACCAGTAGATCCACCTTCCTTCAGTTGTGGCAACAAAATATGTCTCCAGAATTGTCAGATGCCCATGGGCCGCAAAACTGTCTCTGATTGAGAATCATTGTCCTGGATAATTTTAAGTGGCCTTTGCTCCCATGTAACACTGAAAGAATATACACGTATCTTTTCCCTCTTTTACATGTTTTTGATAAATTTTCTTACACATGTAAAGCACTTTACACAATTTTTGACAAGTAGTAGTTAATTATTAAATGATAACTGCTATTAATAACAAGGATGACATTATTTATTATTACTAATAATAGCAATTTCCTTGGACCGTTATCTGTCAGGTTTACACAGTGTTTCAGAATGGTCAAAATTATATTTTGCATGTTGAGACCCAAATTCACATTTCTCACGTTCTCTTTGCAGTGTTAAGTATGGTAAAATTTGACCTAGAATATATAAATTGAACTCATTCATTTTATTTGAAAATCAAGTAAGAACCACTCATAAATTCTTAGTAATTATTGAAACAGTTATAACATTATTATGGCTAAGTATATTACATGTTCACATTTATGTGCAGCCAACTCTTTAAGCCAAACCATATTAAGAGCATAGATGGGGTTGCCTGGGTGGGTGGCTCAGTCGGTTAAGCGTTGGATTTGGGCTCAGGTCATGATCTCACAGTTCGTGGGTTCAAGCCCCGCGTCAGGCTCTGTGCTGACAGCTCAGAGCCTGGAGCCTGATTCAGATTCTGTGTCTCCCTCTCTCTCTGCCCCTCCCCTGTTCACGCTCTGTCTCTGTCTCAAGAATAAATAAACGTTAAAAAAAATTAAAAAAAAAAAAGAGCATAGATAGATAGATGTGTTTAAACTTAGCCAGGCATTTTATGTAATGAGACATGCTAAAACAATGTACTGCTTATATAATTTTAGGTGACCAAATGTGCACAGGACTGAATTTTTATGGAGGCTCAGTGCAGAACTATAAATACATGATCCAATGAGCCAATTCTCACATGTGCACAAAATTAAAGAAGTTGTATTTTGACATCTACCAAGTTTAGGTTGGTAGTATAAGGAAAAAATTGTTATGGATAAATACCAATACTAAAACTTGTACATTTGTGCTTGTGGGTTTTTTTTTTTTAAACAGAATGAAAATTATAAAATGAAAGAATATCAGTGAGGGGCCCCTGAAACACTGTAGTAAAATATCCTGAGAATTACAACTTGACAATTATAGTTCTGGTTAATAAATGTGTCTTTAAATATTGACAGTTGACCCTTGAACATTGTGGGGTTTAGGGGGGGTTGCAGGCACTGCCACGTAGTCAAAAGTCTGCATATAACTTTTTTTTAATGTTTATTTATTTTTGAAAGAGAGAGAGAGAGAGAGAGAAAGAGAGACCAAGTGTGAGCAGGGGAGGGCCAGAGAGAGGGAGACACAGAATCCAAAGCAGGCTTCAGGCTGTGAGCTGTCAGCACAGTGCCTGACATGGGTATCAAACTCACGAACCATGAGATCATGATCTGAGCCGAAGTCGGACACTTAACTGATTGAGCCACCCAGTGCCCCCAAAATCTGCATATAACTTTTGATTTCCCAAAGACTTAATAGCTACTTTGACTGGAAGCCTTATCGATTGTGTGAACAATCAGTTAACACATATTTTGTATGCTATATGAAATATATACTGTATTATTTCAATAAAGTAAGCTAGAGAAAAAAATGTTCTTGAGGAAATATGTTTACAGTAGCATACTGTAAAAAAAAAACCCTTGTGTAAGTAGACTTGGACAGTTCAAACCTGTGTTGTTCAGGAGTCAACTGTAGTCTTCTAAAGAGCACAGTTTACTTTTTCTTGCCCTAGTTATATTTGATGCTTGACATTTCATTTAAATTTCACAAAATTCATGTAATTTGCAACTGTTTACTTACTGGGGTCCTTAGAAAGGAGAACTATCCATTTTCTATATTGTTTTAGAAATTTAACCTAGTTTAATCTCCCTCTTTTTCATGTCCTTATAAAATGGTTTAAGTAGGAATGGGACAGAAATAGGGACTTCTTTACAAAGTTAGAATTAAAAATATCTTTGCTAGGTTATCAGTGATAAGGGAGTTTGTCTTGTATTTGGCCTACTGTCTCTGGGACATAGCAAAATTTACCTTTCCACAAAAAGCATATTTTATTAACTTAGAGAAGTAAGGTCTTTGAGGTCAAATATATGAATTGATAAATTTAGTTTTATAAAATTCAACAGTCTTCATTAGCAGTTACCCTGGTCACTTCCTAACTGCAGTATACATATAGTGCTTAGAAAGCCCTAAATATAATGGAAAAAAATAATTATAACATAGATGAAGCAGTAGTATTCCCTTCACTGTTAATCCAGCTTTTTGCTGTCATTCATTAATACAACTTCTAAATTTAAATACATATTGCCCGTTATAATTTTAATAAATCTCTGGCATAAAATGTAACACGTGTAAGAGTTTATTTTATTTTTATTATTATTATTTTTTAAATGTTTATTCATTTTTGAGAGGCAGAGAGAGACATGGCATGAGCAGGGGAGGGGCAGAGAGAGAGAAAGACACAATCCGAAGCAAGCTCCAGGCTCTGAGCTGTCAGCACAGAGCCCGACATGGGGCTGGAACCCACGAACCATGAGATCATGACCTGAGCTGAAGTCGGACGCTCAACTGACTGAGCCACCCTGGAGCCCCTCCGTGTAAGGTTTTAAATACGAAATACTGTAAGAATGACATTTTCACAGTGTTTTATTTGTTGCTTTGGGTGTAAATTGGTAATTATTCTTTTCTGCTAATGGGTTGATTAAAAAGCCAAAATAAGAAAATAGTCTTTGGAAGACCAAATAAATCCATGATGTATAAGTGAATTAAATTTCTTGATCTTTTGCCTTTAACCTTTCTTTTTTGTTTTAATTTTTTTTTTTAACATTTATTTATTTTTGAGACAGAGAGAGACAGAGTATGAGCAGGGGAGAGGCCGAGAGAGAGGGAGACACAGAATTTGAAGCAGGCTGCAGGCTCTGAGCTGTCAGCACAGAGCCCAATGTGGGTCCTGAACTCACAAACTGCAAGATCATGACCTGATCCAAAGTTGGATGCTTAATTGACTGAACCGCCCAGGCACCCCATTGCCCTTAACCTTTCCACATGATGTGACTGTACATCAAATTGGTTCAGTCACATTTCCCCAAATATTGTTATTTTGATATGTTAAACAATATTTTTATCTCACTAAACATTCTTACGCTGTGAGTTGAATTCTGTTTAATTTTGCCAGGTAATTGATTTTTTTGGTTGTTGCTGGAATGGTTTAGAGAGAGGAATCAAACTACAAAATATAAGTGATCAGATGCTCTTTTTACCATTAAATTATATTTTAAATTAGCCTACAGTGTTTAGTGTTTAAGTAAGAAAGGATCATGTACAATAAGCTCTGGGCTCCTCTCTTATGGAACTATGTAGTAGTGAGTCCCTTGCTGCAACATCTTGCCCCTCCTCCAAAGCAGCTAGCATATATTTGAGCATGGTGGTTCTGCTCATGTTGTGTCTTATTCGCATGGAGGAGATGGCAATGTTTACACTGTAGCAGGTGGAGCTCCCATGCCGAATCCAATCCTGGATTAAATTTTAAGGATATTAGCGAGGCTTTGGGCCCTTACAAAGTGGTGCTGAATGAGTACTTTCATTTTGGGAATTTGATTATAATTTTATTGAAAGAGCATAATTATATAAGAAAAAGAAACAGCATCTTAATTCCATTCATAATATGCTGACTGGATCTCTGCTGTGGGGGTGGATACAGTTTAAGAATGCAACATTTATTTATTTATGTTTTTAAATTTTTTTTAACATTTATTTATTTTTGAGACAGAGAGAGAACATGAACAGGGGAGGGTCAGAGAAAGAGGGAGACACAGAATCTGAAACAGGCTCCAGGCTCTGAGCTGTCAGCACAGAGCCCGATGCGGGGCTCGAACCCCTGTACCTCGAGATCATGACCTGAGCCAAAGTCGGATGCTTAACTGACTGAGCCACCCAGGCGCCCCAAGAATGCAACATTTAATATAAATCCCTTTAAAAGAGTGCTTTGGATCTAGATTAAACGTTCAAGACAGTCAGCAAGCAACACTTACCAAGGCATATTTTCTGGAATTTCAATCTTGGATTGATTGAAGTGTTCATGGTCTGAAAAAAATGTCTCCATCAAAAGCTTGGCTTGTTTTTCTCTGACGTCATGCCACCGTAAAGTAGCATGTGCCAACAGCACAATATCCTTAATGTTTGGATGTAAGGTGGGTTTAAATAATACTTCTAAAAAGGCTTAGTTTTAAAATCCAGTAGTATTTCAGCAGAGAAATAATTATGATTCAAATTAGGTGGCTTGATTGACTTTCTTTCATGGCATATAATTCCCTGTCATTTGTGTGTCTGACACAAGTAAAGAATTGGTTTTTGTACAGTGAAAGTAATGGAAAAAGGTCTGATTTTTATGAAATCTGCATGTAAAATGTCATCATTCTCCATTAATGAAGATTAATTACTGACTTGGTTTTTGTTTGCTACTGTGGAGATTAAATATACAGGAAACAACATTGATAGGCAGGACTGGAAATGCCTTCAAATACCACTTTGATGGAAAAAAATGTTGGTGGCAGGTTTTATGTTTATAAACTAGGCCATTGGCTTTGTGAATTGGTACTAACTCAAGAGTTGGTGTTTGGAAACTAGAGGGAAAAAAAGCACGCGCGTGTGTGTGTGTGCGTGTGTGTGTATGTGTGTAAGTTTATTTATTTAAATAGAGAGAGAGCAAGAGGGATAGAGAGTCCCAAGCAGGCTCTGCACTTCTCACCATCAGTACAGAGCCCGATGTGGGGCTCGAACTCATGGATTGTGGGATCATGACCTGAGCTGAAACCAAGAGTCGGATGCTTAACCACCTGACTCATCCAGGAGCCCTGCGGGGGGAAAAAGCTTTTAAACAAAACAAACAAAATAAGAGAAATATGACCTACCCATCCTCTATAAGTGAAACAGTGGTTGTTAATTAGTGATGTGACCTAAGTGAAGGAAATAAATGTAAAGTTTGCCTTACAGATAGTGGTTTCTTTAAATTATTAATGTCATAAAGAAGTGATGTATTTTTTTTTTACCTGATTTCTGCAAAAAAACAAAAACAAAAACCATATGATTTAAAACCAAGTTCTAAGCGGGAAGAACTTTCTAATGAGTTTAGTATTTGGAGAATAATTACTTATCCTAAAGTGTTGTTTTCTTAATTTTTGTAGGACTGAAACTTTGCAATTGGTAATATATATGAAGAGGTCTCCAAATTGCTAGTTAATTAAATAAATTATACTGAAACAATGTTTTACTCCTTTATTAAAGAATATCTTCCTTTTCCGGGGTTCCTGGTTGGCTCAGTCGGTTAAGCATCCAGCTCTTGATTTTGGCTCAGGTCATGTATCATGGTTCATGAGTTCAAGCCCCAAGTCGGGTTCTGTGCTGACAGTGAGGAGCCTGCTTGGGATTCTCTCTCACCTTTTCTCTTTCTCCTCCCCTGCTTGTGCTTCTCTCTCTCTCTTACAATAAATAAACATTAAAAAAGGAATATATTCCTAAGTTCCCTCCCCTCCTACCCCGCTATGAACTCTTTGCAGTGTCAGCAAATTCTTATTTTCCTAGTGGTATTTCAGAAAATTTCTGCACCTGGAAATGGTTGCACAAGAAAAATATGCTGCTTATAGAAGCAGATTTTTACTAATTTGTTTCAACATTTGTATTGGTCATTTAACTGTCAGATGGTATAAAATTCTCATGTACAATTGAAATTAACTCAAGCTACATTTTTGCTTCCCCCGAACATTAAGCTTACTTTTTCATGTGATACGTACAACAGGATGTTTTTGGAAAAGAGTGTAAATTTTTTTAAATAATATTTTTAAAAAGTTAACCACACCAAAATTTTCCCTCTTTTTGTATTTAGGAACATTAAACACCTTGCAAAGTATTATAAGATGTTAAGAATGCTGTCTTTATCATAAAATCAGTTTTAAGAAAATACATTACCCTTGCATGTAATTAATGTAATAATTTCTATGAACTTAGAATCTTTTCCACCCCCACCCCTTAAACCACTTTAGAGTTTGTATTCATCACAAAGTACTGTTTAAGGTTCTTGGTTGCCCCCTGGTGGGAAAATTGAGAAAATATTTTATTGAAAGCTGTGGCCCTCCCTGGCAAGCAATCAAAGGTATTTAAAAGGTCACCTACTTATCTCCTTAGGAATTCATTAGATAATTTGGGTAGTAAAAAGAATGTTTTTTCTTTGCTTCAGCTTTTGTGGATAGAATTTTTAAAGACTTTTTCCAGAATGTTTAAATTTTACAGGAAGTAGCATTGACAAAAGACTGCAGAATAAGACTACAGGTGTCCTAGTTATAGTTTTCATTAATGTATTTTTGTATAATCAGAATTCATCATTAAAACTTTGTATTTAAATTAAACCAAATTTAAGTTAAAAATGTTAATATGCAGGGGCAGCTGGGTGGCTCAGTTGGTTAAGCATCTGACTCTTGGTTTCAGTTCAGGTCATGATCTCATGGTTTGTGGGATTGGTTCGTGGGATCAAGTCCCACATCAGGCTTCAACACTGAGAGCATGGAGCCTGCTTGTGATTCTCTCTTTCTTCTCTGTCTGCTTTCCCCTGCTCGTGCACATGCTCTCTCTCAAAATAAATAAACTTAAAAAATATTAATATGCAGTCAAAGCAGGACATTTTGGGGGGGCAAGGGCAGTTATTAACAAAAAGGGGAAATTGCAACTTCTGGTTGATACCATTTTAGAAATAGCTTGAAATATTAAGGGTAAACAAATGTTTTTTTTCCTAGTGCATAAACATAATACCAGTACTGTATATATGCCGGAGGTTTTTTTTTTTTTTTTTTTGATGCTTATTTATTTTGAGAGAGAGTAAGCTTGTGTGTGTGTGTGTGTGTGTGTGTGTGTGTGTGTGTGGTGTGTGCGCGCGTGCTTACGAATGGGAGAGGGGCAGAGAGAGACTCCCAAACAGGCTCCAAGCTGTCAGCACAGAGGCTGACACAGGGCTCGACCTCACAAACTGTGAGATCATGACCTGAGCTGAAATCAAGAGTTGGACCCTTAACGAACTGAGCCACCCAGGTGCCCTGCAAGAGATTTATTTTCTAATACCACTGGCACTTTTGATACCAATTACAGATTTTTTGTTTCCTTAATTTATAGGTAAACTGCAAGTAATCTACCTATGTAAAGTCCAAATCATATTTTAAAATAAATTTAGTGTTTTCATATATGTCTGTGAACTTTTGAAAAGTAATAAAAGCACCTGGGGCGCCTGGGTGGTGCAGTCGGTTGAGCGTCTGACTTCAGCCAGGTCACGATCTCGCGGTCCGTGAGTTCGAGCCCCGCGTCGGGCTCTGGGCTGATGGCTCAGAGCCTGGAGCCTGTTTCCGATTCTGTGTCTCCCTCTCTCTCTGCCCCTCCCCCGTTCATGCTCTGTCTCTCTCTGTCCCAAAAATAAATAAACTTTAAAAAAAAAAAAAAAAAAAGCACCACCTTTTTTTTGTTGTACATGAAGTATCTGTTTGAAAACTCAGATTTCTCTGTGAGTGGAGCTTACCTTTAACTGTACTATTGCTTACTAGACATTCATCCAAGACCATTACATTAATAGGATGTCATGAGGAAGCAATCATCTGTTTATACAGTCAACCTTTGAATAGCATGGGACTTAGGGGCACCAACCCCTCTCCCCACACAGACGAAAATCCACATAATAACTTTTGAATCCTCCAGAACCTAACTACTTATAACCTCCGATTGACCAGTAACTTTACAGATAACATAAATGGTCAGTAAACACATATTTGTACACTACATGTGTTATATACTATATTCTTAGAATAAAGTAAGCTAGAGAAAAGAAAATGTTAAGGAAATTGTGAGGAAAACATACTTAGAATACTGTCTTGTATTTAATGAAGAAAACTCATAAGTGGCTCACGTAGCTTAAATTTGTGCTGTTCAAGGGCCAACTGTAATCTTAAAGCCTCTGCGTGTGTGTGTGTGTGTGTGTGTGTGTGTGTGTGTGTGTGTGTGTAGAGGTAGATAGGTAGGTAGAGCAGTATCACTAAAGAATGAATGAATTTCTAGGGTTAGTCTTAAGAAAGAGGCTTATCTCTCAGCTGTACTATTAGAACTGAGAGAAAAGACCCTTGGAAATGTAGGAAGAATGCTGAGGGTACTCACATTCCTAATCTAGCAATTACAAAGCTGTCTAGGATGCAGTTCTCTGAGGGGTAGATATTAACAGAAATGAGCAAATTTGAAGTGCTTCTACGGTATGCCAACTCTTTAGGTTAGAATTAATGATTTCAAAATAGTAGGTGCAATGAGACCATAGCCTGAGATTCTTTGGGAGGAAATTAGTGGTGTTAGGATCAGAAACCTGTATTTTATAAAAGAAGTTATGTTTATTTTGTTCTTCTGTAATATACTTTTAAGAGTATAAGCTCTTACTTTAACTGTCCCTGAGGGAAGCCATTATAAAGCTCTTTGTAATAGAGCATTAAAATCTATTTGGTGGCAGCAATTATGAAAGTGAGAGAATCCCAGAGAGAAGGCAACACACCTGGTAAAAAGTCAGGGATATTTTTGTGTCTTCTCCTCACAGGGTGACAATGTAAGGTGTTATAAACCTTGGTGATTGTATTTTGTTAGAAGAGGTACAATTCCCATACAGCCCCGATTCTTAGCCTGGGATACAACTAGGTTTTAGGTACAAATATGGGGTGTCAGTGGATACCAAAAAGTTATCCTATAACAGATTTTTCTTGAATGTATTTTTAAATAAAAAGAATCTTTAAAATCTAATTTTCCTGTGAAACTTGTGGTATATCATTTGAATAGGGTAATATGTGATTTGTATGGACAGTTTATATAAGTGTAATTATATATGTGGGATTCATATAAAAGCTTCTGTTATCAAGAAATATTGTGCATGTAGCTATGTCTCCTTGCTGTCTCCTCATATCATTAAAGTAATGATTTGTTTTTTTGCTGTCAGAAGACATTTGGTGGAAAAGTTTGAGAAGCACTGTTTTATAGTTATATAATTGCTCTCCCCTTCTCACTCCTCCCTTGGGGCAAAAAGTCTTACAGCATAGATTTGAACAGTATGGCCCATTTACTTCAGTTAGTTCACTCATCCTTGCTTCGGCAGTGCATATACTTAGTTCACTCATGCTTAAGATTGTATTTGCAAATAATTAAATACTAAATTAACAATGGCTTTGAACAAGTGGGCCTTTATTTTTTCCTAATTATAATCAGCTTGGAAGTATGCAGCTGCTACAGCTGCTGACATCTCTGCCTTTCTCTTGGCTTTTGCCTCATTGGAGCTCTAGCCCTAAAAGAGGAGGAGGTGGTGAAGGGGAGAGGGGTGTGGCGTATAAAACTAGAAGGCATCTGCTTTGGTTTCACTGATTAGAACTGTGTCAAATGGACTCCCATGATAGTAAGAGAGAGTAGGAAACCTAGTATTTAGGTTTTTTTAGCTTCTTTAATAGAGAAAAACAAGGAAAACAGATTGTAGTGTTAGGTTTAGTGTTAGGTGAAGCAACCTACAGTAGTGCATAAGTGCAGTATTTTTTTGCTGAAATCTGATTAATTTCAGAGATGCAAATTGATAGTGCTGATCAAGTGGTATATCTGTTTAGCTGAAGTAAAGCAGTAAAGTTGAATTGAGGCTCTCTTTCCAATTTCACTTTGCTCCAACTTTCAGAAGCAAAACTAAACACTGCAAAAAGCTACCGTTGGATTAGTTCCACACACACTGAAGTGTGAGGAGCATGTCCCATTAGCCTTAGGTTATGGTATGTAGTATCTTTAAGGCTTCCTTCAAACCAGTTTTACTAAGCATTAATGGGTGACTTAACTATATGCTTAAACAAGAATGTTTTTCAAAATAGTTTTCAAATTATTCTATAATGAATAATGACTAGTAGCACGCTGCTCATTCTAATTGGATTAGAATAATTTTAACAGTAATTAAAGTTAAATGTCTTCTTATGCTAAAGCACATGTTTCCTTTAATATCTTCCTCCTTATTCTAAGATTAAATGTACTTTCTCTTGGCTGTGTTGCCAAACTTTGACATCGAACTGATATCTTTAGTATACTGTTCTATTTTGGAAAACTTTTTCATTGATGCCACGGTTTCTTCAAAGGAGAAAAATTACTCTTCAGTGACTCTGGGGCTCCAACTAACTCCTCAGTCTTTTGGGATGCTGTGTTAAGCTTCTTCCTTAAAGTGAATGGATCAAATCATTCTTCCATGTATTGGTAAATAGTTTCTAGTAGTACTTTGCTGGTAGTAATGGGCCCATAATGTCTGCAACCAGAAATAGTTACTTGTTTGTTGCTCTCTGGTATCCATTTAGGACTATACACTGTGAGATATTAATGATTGATTTTTTAGTTTCTTTATTTACAAATCTGTTGCTTTGGAATGTAGTTTTTCTCATGTTCCTTTAAGAATGTGTTTATGAAATTTTGTTTTTCACAACTGAGTTACAAACGGAAAACTTGACAATAAATTTTGAAAAGAATATTTCACTTTCAAACAAATACCACTCATTTGAATATATAACATTGAAACAGGAAATCATTTCAGGAAATTAAAACAAGGTATACGTATTCCTTATTGTTACAAAGAAAATCATAGTCATTAATTGATTAACTCATTCAGGCAGTCTCTCATCACACATTCAGTAATTATTGAGCATCTGTGTGCTGGGGATATACCAGTGAACAAAAGAAATCCTCGTGGAGTTTATATACTAACCATATTTCCTGTCGTAACTTTTCTTCTTTCTAACTCGTAATTTAGAGATTCTGTCCGTGAGAATGTTGGAATAAAAACTCAGGAAAAACTTGGGGTAGCTGGGTGGCTTGGTTGGTTAAGCATCGACTTTTGATTTCCAATCAGGTCATGATCTCGCAGCTCCTGAGATCGGAACCTGCTTGGGATTCTCTCTTTCCCTCTCTTTCTGCCCCTCCCCTGCTCTTTTTCTCTTTACACAGTCACAATAAATAAATTTTTAAAAACTCAGGAAAAACTCTACCATGTGCATAACTAGTGATTGCTTTTTAAAATTTTTTTTTAATGTTTGTTTTTGAGCGAGAGAGAACGCAAGCCAGGGAGGGGCAGAGAGAGGGAGACAGGGAATCTGAAGCAGACTCCATCCACCCTGTTAGGGCAGAGCCCACGTGGTGCCCAAACCCACGAACTGTGAGAGCATGACCTGAGCCAAAGTCAGACAGTCAACTGAGTCACCCAGGTGTATCCTAGGGATTGCTTTTTAAGCTCTGTATTAGTTTGCTAGGCCTGCCATAACAAAATGCCACAGACTTGAGTGGTTTAAACAACAAAAATTTATTTTTCTCTTTATTCTGAGAGGCTGGAAGTCCATAATCAAGGAGCTGGCAGAGTTGATTTCTCCCCAGTCTCTCTTAGCTTGCAGATGGCATCCTCTTGCCACTTTTTCTGCTTTCTCTGTGAACAGGTGCTCCCTCTATCTCTCAGTCATGTTTCCTCTTAAAAGGACACCAGTCAAATTGGATTATCATACCCTTAATGGACTCATTTTAACTTAATCACATCTCTAAAGGCCCTGTTTCCTAATACAGTCACATTCTGACGTACTGAGACTTAGGGCTTCCACATACAAATTTGGGGAGACAGTTCCGCCAAAAACAATGTTTTTATTAAGGAAGAATTTAGGACTTCAAAGTTCCACAAGTATGTGAGGGAAGTTTAGAATGTAAAATTTTTATGACATATCACATTCTTAGGAAACATTTTATTATAAAGTTTACTGAGCAATCATAAACTTGATTTGAACATATTCTATCAGTGGGAATTGACAAATGAATAAATAAGGTTGCTCTGAAAAGAATATATGATTTACAAATTACTTGAATTTTCAGATTAAGCAAGTCAGTGTAGCCTCTGCTGCTTAATTTGGCCACCCTGTGTTTATTTGCTGCTACCAAAGAAGAACAAATATCTTGAGCATGTATTTGAGGATAGAAGGTAGGGAAGAAGACAGAATATTTTGGTTATTTGAATCTTACTTTCAAAACTGTATTATCTGAACATGTGTATGTATGTGTATATATGTGTTTGGTGGTCACCTATGTTTGAATTAATATATGCCTCTGGTACATTGTGTTAAGTGAACTTTTTATGGCTTGGCTTTGGGAATCTAATCATAATTTGTTTTGTTATTTCAAGTTGTTTCAAACAATCAAAAAGTACTGATCTGGGGAATACAACCTATTCATTAATTGGGAACTTGCTTTATAAAAAATATTAGGCTGCAACAGAAGTTGTAGTTCCTGATTACTTATTAATCTTGCAGAAGTAGAAAATATCAAACTTTTGTTTCATAGTATGTCTTGAGGAGCGAAGCAAATTGGCTGTGTTTTTCTGGACTTTAGGTCCAGGAGCTGGTTTGTTTGACAGTACAGCTGTGTATTTTGTTTGTTTTTAAGATCTATTTTAAATTATCCTTGGCATTTGCTGGAGTAAAATAAATCTTCCTTTGTATTTCATAACCATTAAGAGGTACAATACACAGAACACTAGGAGCTCCTAGCAGAATTTTTAAAGGGGATGCTTGGTTGGTTTTAGAAAAAAATAGTAATGCAATTTTGACAGATTTTACAAATTTGAAATGTTAAATTATGATGGTCATAAATTCCGTTATATTTTTTTCATCAAAGTCATTTTTATAAATAATTTGCAGAGTAATAAAGGAATAATGAAAAAACCTTCATTAGAAATTTTAATTAGATTTTAAGCATAGTAAACTCAAGTTTTAAAATCAGTTTTATGGAGATAAAATTGTCATATAATAAACTGTACATATTAAGAGGGTACAGTTTTACAAGTTTTGATGTATGTATACATTTGTGAAACCATCACTGCAATCAAGACAGTGAATATAATCATCATTCCCATATGTTTCTTCAAACTTCTTTTTAATGCTTCCTTCTCGTTGTCCTCCACCTGCTCTTCTCCCAGGCAACTAGTGGTTTGATTTCTCATATTATACAGTAGGTTAGTTGGGATTTTCTTGAGTTTTATATAAATAAAATTAAAAGTGTGTTCTATCTTATAGATTTATTTTTTGGATTCTTTCAAATTAATTATTTTGAGATTCATCTGAAATATTATAGCCTGTATCAGTAGCTCATTGATTGTAGTTGCTGAGTAGTATTCCATTATGTGTATATAAAACATTTGGTTTTGAACATACTTCTATTCAAAATGTTCACTATAACTAACCACTTATCAACTAACATACGTGAACATGTAATATATATCCATTTGGTGCATATGGATTCCAGATATCAAATAGGTCTGGTTTTTCACCTGATATTAAAACAGCATACTTTTGTAGACTTTGATGGCTCATAATTTTGTAATAAAGAGGACATTCATGTGTCTTTGGTCCATAATTGCAAAGCATTTCATTTTTAGAATTATAAGTACCAATTAGAATGATCAGTCTAGAATGAATTATTTTTGCATCATCTGTTTCCTTCTATTCCCCTTTGTGTGTGTGTGTGTGTGTGTGTGTGTGTGTGTGTGTGTGTGTATAGCTACTTTCAACGGTTGTCTTCTTAGAAACTGCATGAAGCAAATCATAGTACATAAATCTAAAAAATGAGAGAGTACTATCACACTTCCTTTTAGACTGCTGGGATGGTCCAAGTTCTTGTCACAAAATGTTGCATGTTAAAGTCCTTGACTAAGTGGATGAAAATGCCATATTTTCTTATCATCCTCAGGTTTTCCCTCATCTCTTCTTGAATTTGAGAAAATACATTTAGAATATTGTTTTCTGAAGACATACAGTCTCAGGTTTCATTTATACAACCAAATTCACTATGATGATTAATCTACTGTGTTACGTTCATCTTCTGATCGGCTAGGAATTGTAAAATGTATTTGTCAGTTTTCTTTTAAGTATTCATGGTGTGCAGAAAAGAGTTAACATAACCTAAATTGCTCTTTGTGAAAAGGTCTCCTTGCAAAGTTGGCCCTTGGCTGATATCTAGGAACTTCCATTTCTTTTTTTTTTTTTTTTTCCTTTGAACTTAGATTTCAAGAGATGCTGACCCCTAACCAATAAGAGTGGTTCACTGTGCCTACTGTTTGTGCAAACAAAATGGTTTATGCTGAACACTTCCTTCTGGGAGTCTGGAATTTGGGCTCACACTAGACAGAGGCCTCACCCATGTGGCCAGCCCTCGATGAATACCCTGGGCTCCGAGTCTCTCACAGTTTTTCCTGGTTGGCAGCATGTGTTATCACAGCTTATAGCTAGGGAAATTAAGGGCATCCTGTGTTATTCCACTGGGACAGGATTCTAGAAGTTTCCTCCTGGTTTCCCTCAACTTTGCCTCATGGGCAGTTTCCCCTTACTGATTTTTACCTTGTATCATGTCACTGTAATCATAGCTGTGCATATAATGTATAATCGATATCATGAATCCTCCTTAAAAATCATTCATTGGACCTGGGGGGTGATCTTGGAGATCTTTCAACATATACAGGCAGAAAGTTATGAATTCCCAACTATATTATAAACAATGATACCTTAGAAAAGATGATATCTGAAGGATGATGCAATCCATCATAATGACTTATTTCAAGATAGAATGAATTTTATTCTATATATAAAAAAGTAAATTTCTTCTTTGTTATATGGAAGATCTTAAGAACAAAAATTATAGGGGCGCCTGGGTGGCGCAGTCGGTTAAGCGTCCGACTTCAGCCAGGTCACGATCTCGCGGTCCGTGAGTTCGAGCCCCGCGTCAGGCTCTGGGTTGATGGCTCAGAGCCTGGAGCCTGTTTCCGATTCTGTGTCTCCCTCTCTCTCTGCCCCTCCCCCGTTCATGCTCTGTCTCTCTCTGTCCCAAAAAAAATAAATAAACGTTGGAAAAAAAAAATTTAAAAAAAAAGAACAAAAATTATAAAAAGCCAATCCTTACCAATAGAATTGCTTAATCCACACACACACAAACCTAGACTGTGTTGTCATTGAACTCTGATTGTCTACCAACGGTTTAGTAAAGTGTGTTTTCTTAGCCATTTGTGTGCTATATAAAATTTGCATTTATTAAATATTGAGTAAATACAAAATAGTATGTAAGAAGCATATTTTAGATGTAAAGAATCTCTACATAACATTAAAAATAACCAAAGGATATTGCAGGCATCCTTTGTTTTATTGTGCTTTGCTTTGTTGCATTTTTTCTTTTTTAAACAAATTGAAGCTTTGTGGCAACCCTGCATCTAGCAAGTCTTGGCACCATTTTTTCCAACAACATTTGCTCACTTTGTGTCACTGCATCACATTTTGGTAATTCTCACAATACTTCAAACTTTTTTCTTATATTTGTTACAATGATCTGTGATCAGTGATTATGACTCTGAAAGCTCAGATCATGGTTAGCATTTTTTAGCAATAAAGTATTTTTAAATTAAGGTATGTACATTGTTTTTAAGACATAATGTTGCACACTTAATAGACTACAATTATGGTATAAACATAATTATGGTATAAACATAACTTTTATATGCACTGAGAAACCAAAAAGTTCATTTGACTTGCTTTATTGAGATACTTAATTGTGGTGGTCTGGAACTGAACCCACAGTATGTATATATGTGTGTATACATACATACATATATATATATATATATATATATATATATATATATATATATATCTCCAAGGTATACTTATATCTCGTCCTTCAGAAGTCCCCTATTTACTCCCCTCAGATTCCATCTTTTCTTTTTCTATTCAGTAATCATAATTTTGAATTCTATATTAGTAAGTCTTTTCTTTATAATTTCTAAATGATAAATTGTATGGTTTTGTACACTTTTGAACCAGTGGGTAATGATATGCCTGTTAATTTCTTTTTCTTACCTTTCTGTTTTTTCATTTTTTCTTTTCCTGTTTTTTGGAGGTTCTTAAAATATATTCTTGGTATAAATATTTTGTTGGTTACAAGGGTTAGAAATACCTTCTCCCATTCAATGGTTCAGCTGTTTTTGATATCTTTTGATGATTAGAAACACATAATTTTAATGTCAGACTACCAGTCTTTTTTGTTAAGGCTTATGCATTTTGTGTAGTTTTGAATATTCTTTCAGAGCCAGAAGTCATAAAGGGATTTCCTATATAGTGTTCTTCAAGTTTTATAGTTTGAATTATCACAACTGCTAGAACTTAATTTTTGTTTTTGTATGTAGGAGTCTGGTTTCATTTTTTTCTCATGGTTACCCAATTGTCCCAGTGCCATTTATTGACGAATCCTTTCCATTTACCCCGTGATCTGTACTGTGTCGTAAATTCTCATACATGAGTCTGTTTTTAGATTCTTTCTTTTGTTCCACACATCAGTTTGCTTAACCCTATGCTGATACACATTTTAGCCACCACAGCTTTAAAGTAATACCAGTTGTAACTTGATTTATATCATTTTAGATCTTCTGTACAAACAGTAATATCCTTTGTGAATGATGACGGTTTTGCTGCTATCATAAGAAAGAAATGGGTTATGTGTGTTTTACATTTTGATGAAAGTAGTGTTAAATTGCTGACAAGAAAAAGCTATTCTCATTTACATTCCCACTTGGATGTTAGAGTTTCTGTTTTTCCATACCGTCATCAACATTAGATATTGGCTCTTTTATAATATAATAATGTTCTCACCCCTTCCACCAACCGGCTAGAGTTTTCAAGTTGGTGAGTAGAAGTTTTAAGCTTTATTCAAATTTATTAGTCCCTTTTATTTTGTAGATATTCTTTCTTTCTTAGATTTCACCATTCCAAGAATATGAATAAAGTGACCCATGTTTTGTTTAAGTGTTTGGCTCAATTCTTCATATTTAGGTCTGTGATCTATCTTTTTTTTTTTTTTTTTAGTTTAAATTATGCTCTAGGATTCGTGAATTGTTTTTCCAGATGTCTGTTACCAAACACTATTGATTCAGTAATCCATCATTGTCCCACTAATTTAAAATACTATTTTATATTATTAAATTCCCATATGTATTTGGTTCTGTTGTTGGATTCTGTCCTGTTCAATAGATTTATTTATGTTTCTGCTGCTATCAAGCTTTTAAACACTCTTTATACTTGATAGAATCAGTTGTTCTCATGAGTTTTTAATTCAGAATTTTCTTGGCCTTTTACATGCTGGGTGTTTTTTTAAATTATTTTTATGGCTATTTATTTATTTTTTAAGAGAGAGAGAAGAAGCCAGGGAGGGGGAGAGAGAGAGAGAGAGAGAGCTAGAGAGAAATCCCAAGCAGGCCCTGTGCTGTCAGCACACAGCCTGATGTGGGGCTTAAATCCAAGAACTGGGAGATCATGAGCCGAAAGCAAGAGTCAGAAGCTCAACTGGCTGAGCCACCCAGGTGCCCCTACATGCTGCTCTTTTAAATGATGATTACTAGTATCCTGTCAAGCCCTCTGGCCCACCCAGTTAAAACTATATTAATATTTTAACTGCAAACACATTGAGTTTATAGATTACTTTCTTAGAAAATTCAAGCTATTAAAATATTGGATGCTTATCCAAGAACAACTGTGTTCTTCATTTATTCAGTATTCCTTTATCGCCTTCAGAAAATTGTGAAGTTTTCTTCATTAGAGATTGAGTCCTTTAACTCAAGTTTTCTGTTCATTGTTGCTACTGGGAATATGGTCTTTTCCAACAGACACACAGAAATTTACTACTTTTATTCATTTTCATTGAGGTATAATTTTTGTTCAATAAACTGCATCCATGTAAAATGTGCAATTTAATTAGTTTTGACAGCTCTAAACCCTTGTGAAACCACTGCTACAATCAAGTTACATAATATTTGCCTCCCTCAAAAGGGTTCTTTGTGCTCCTTTGAGTTCCAGTCAACCTTTCACTCCCTACCAGATACCTACCACTAATCGGTTTTTGTCATCATAATTGTTTTTACATTTTCAGAAATTTTATATAAATGGATTAATACAGTAAATACTCTTTTGTGTGTGTCTTCTTTAACTCAGCATAATGCTTTTGAAAGTCGCTGAAGTTGTTGTTTATGTCAGCAGTTTGCTTTTTTTTTTAACTGCAGAGTTATATTCCACTATATGGGTATATTACCTTTTGTTTATTCATACATGTTGATAGACATTTGGATTGTTGACAGTTTTTGGCTGTTGTGACTAAAGATGCTATGAATTTAAATGTACACATTTGTGTGTGGACATATGTTTTTAATTTCTTTTAGATAAGTATCCAGTGGTTTTCATACCATAGATGTAAGAATGGTTGTTTTAATATCCCAGCAATGTGTGAGTCCCAGTCTCAGCTCCACATTGTCACCAAAACTTATCTTAAAAACAAAAAGTTATCTTAGTAGGCATGCAGTAGTATTTTATTGTGGGTTATTTTTTTTAATGTTTATTTATTTTTGAGAGAGAGAGAGAGAGAGAGAGAGCGAGCGAGCTCAAGAGGGAAAGGGCCAGAGAGAGAGGGAGACACTCTGTGTCTCTGTGTCCGAAGCAGGCTCCAGGCTCTGAGCTGTCAGCACAGAGCCCGATGCGGGTCTCAAACTCACAAACTGTGAGATCATGACCTGAGCTGAAGTTGGATGTGGATGCTTAACCGACTGAGCCACCCAGGTGCCCCCTTTTATTGTGGTTCTTATTTTGCATTTCCTTGATGGCTTGTGATATTGATTATCTTTACATGTTTAACATTAGTATCTCTTCCTTTGAGAAGTATTATGGGTTTAATTGTGTTCCCCCCCCCACCCCTTCCTCCAAGTAAAAATATGTTGGAGTCCTAACCCCTAGTACTTTAGACTGTGACCTTATTTAGAGATAGGGTCTCTGCAAAGGTAATCAAGCTGAAATGAAGTCATTAGGGTGGGTGCTAATCCACATGACTGATGTGCTTATAATAAGGGAAATTTGGACAAAGAGCACACACACACCGCGCAGCAAGAACACCATGTGAAGATGAAGGCAGAGACATAAAGATGAAGGCAGAGACAAGCCAAGGAATGCCAAGAGAGTGCCAACAAGCCACCAGAAGCAGGACAAAGACATGGGATAGATTCTTCCTCACAGCCCTCAGAAGGATTCTACTCTGCTGATAATCTTGATCTCAGACTTCTAGCCTCCATAACTAGCCTCCATAACTGTGAGATATTAAATTTATGTTGTTTAAGCCACCCAATTTGTCGTACTTAGTTACAATAGCTTTAGCAAATTGATACGTGAAATATAAATTTATTCCCAATGTTTAAAAAAAGTGGATTGTTTGTCTTCCTGTTACTAAGTTAAAAAAAGATCTTTATAGGGGCACCTGGGTGGCTCAGTCCCTTAAGCATCTGACTTCAGCTCAGGTCACAATCTCCTGCATTTGTGAGTTCCAGCACTGCATGGGGCTTTGTGCTTTGTGCTGACAGCTCAGAGCCTAGAGCCTGGAGCCTGCTCCAGATTCTTTGTCTCCCTCTCTTTCTGCCCCTCCCCCACTCCCAGTCTGTGTTTCTCTCTCTCAAGAAAAAAAATTTTTTTTAAAAATGATCTTTATATATTCAGATATGAGTTCTTTGTCAGATTTACTTATTGCAAATATTTTCTCTCATTTTGTACTTTGCCTTTTACTTTCCTTAGTGGTAATTTTAAAGAGCAGAAGTTTTCACAAAGCCTACTTTGGCAAAATTTTTCATCATTTTGCTTTTTGCGTTCTATATCATCTTTTTCTACCACAATCTTTTTTTCTTAGATTTTCTTCTAGAAGCTTATAGCTTTGGATGTTAAACTTAGGTCTGCAGTCTGTTTCAGATTAATTCTGTATATGTGAGGTAAGGGTCAACATTAATGTTTTTCCTTATGAATGTTCAGTGGTTCCAGCACCATTGGTTGAAAAGTCTTTTCCTTTGACATCATTGAATTACTGTTGCACTTCATCAAAAATCATTTGGCAGTATGTGTGTAAATTTTTTTCTGAATGCTTTATTCCTTCCCATTGATGTAGTCCATCTTTTGGGCCAGTATCACACTGTCTTGACATCAGGTAATATAAGTCTTCCAACTTTGTTCTTTTTAAAATTTGGTTTGGCTGTTCTAGGTCAAATTATTGTTAGGATTGCATCAAATTTATAAACCACTTGAAGAAAATGGACATCTTAAGAATATTGAGTCTTCCAATCCACAAACACATTGTGTCTTTCTTTAGATCTTATTTCTTTTAGCAGTATTCTGTAATTTTCAGTGAAAACATCATGAACATCTTTTGTAAAAATTTATCCCTAAAGTTTTTATGTTTTGGAATTTGTGTAAATGGAATTTTTGGAAAGTTTTTGTTTTTAGTTATTTGCTATTGGTATTAGAAAATATAATTTGACTAACCTTGTATCCTGTCACCTTACTGAAGTCAACTATTATTACTTTGGGTAGTTTTATAAATTCCTTGGAACTTTCAGTGTAAACAATTGTGTCATTTGTTAGTAGAGATAATTTTACTTTTTTACTGATTTTTATGCTTTTTATTTCTTTCACTTACCTTGTAGTCATGGAGGGAAATGAGAAGGATGAGGGACGCCTGGGTTGCTCAGTCAGTTGAGTGTTTGACTCTTGATTTTGGCTTAGATCATGATCTCATGTTTTGTGAGATCAAGACCCTCATTGGCCTCTGTGCTGACAGAGTAGAGCCCGCTTGGAATTCTCTTTCTCCCTCTCTCTCTCTGCCCCTTGCCTGCTCACGCATGCACTCTCTCTCAAAATAAACATTTTTTAAAAAGAAAGAAATGAGAAGAATAAGAATCTTTGCTTTATTCCCGTATCTTAATGGGGAGAATGTTCAACATTTCACCGTTTGGTGTGTTATCTGTAGGGTTTTGTGGATGCCCTTTATCAGATTGAGATTGTTCTGGATTTTTAGTTTGCTGAGAATTTTATCATGAATCCGTGTTAAACAGGATCACATGTTTTATATATGCCTCTCAAACGGATCATATGGTTATTTTTCTGTATTCTTTTAATATGCAGAATTGTGCTGATTTTCACCCAGATGTTAACTAACCCTGCCTTTCTACAGTAAACCTTACTTAGTCATGATGTGTCATTCTTTTCACATTCAATTTGTTAATTTTTAAATTTTTTTTAATGTTTATTTTTGAGAGAAAGAGAGAGAGAGAGAGAGACATGAGTAGGGGAGGGTCAGAGAGAGGGGAAGACACAGAATGCAAAGCAGGCTCCAGGCTCTGAGCTGGCAGCACAGAGACTGACATAAGGCCGGAACGCACAAACCTCAAGATCATGACCTGAGCCGAAGTCAGATGCTTAACCAACTGAGCCTCCCAGGCGCCCCTCAATTTGCTAATTTTTAAAAAGCATTCTTGCATGTGTTCATGAAGAATATTGGTTTATCATTTTCTTACTTTTGTAATGTCTTAGGGTTTAATACTAAAGTTATGCTGGTCTCATAGCTGGGAAAGGTCCTTTATTTTCTGAAAGAATTTGTGAAAAAATACTGCCTTTTTTAAAAGTTTATTTATTTATTTATTTATTTATTTATTTATTTATTTATTTATTTATTTATTTTGAGAGAGAGAGAGAGAGAATACACCGTATGATTTCAGTCCCTTTAAATTTGTGACTTGCTTTATGGCCTAGCATATGGTTTATCTTGGCAAATATATAATGTGCACCAAACAGAATGTATTTTCATTTGTTGAGTGCAGTGTACAATGTCAGTTAAGTTACAGTGGTTGACAGTTTGGCAAGATTGTCTGTTTTTACTGATAGTTGTACAGTTCTCTCAACCAAGGAGTTTAAATCTCTTTCTAAGATTATGGAATTGTATATTTCTCCATTTAATTATTTGTACTTTTGTGTATTTTAAGGCTCTGTCACTTAGGTGTACACATTTGTGGTTATATCTTTGTGGTGAATTAGATTTTTATTATTTTGAAATCTTTTTTTCTTTAGGTAATACTCTTTGATGTCTGTTTTGTTAGATATTAATATAGCCACTCCAGCTTTCTTGCACTTAAAAGCTACAGGATGTATCTTTTTTTTTTTTCATTATATACTTTATCTCTTTTGTACATAAAGTTCATCTCTTGCTTTTTAATTCATTTCTGAAAATCTCAACCTTTTAATTATAGTGTCTCTATTTTTAAAAAGAATTTATTTGGTTTTTCTTTGTTCCCTCTTGAGTTCCTTTCTTGTCCCTTCCTTGCCTTCTTTTGGATTATTTGAATATTTTTAAATATTTCCTTTTAACTATTGGCTTCTTAGCTATATGCCTCTTTGCATTTTTTTTATTAGTTACTGTAAAGATTACAATATATATCCTTACCTTACAGCTATTTAATATTTTTATTTATCTATCTATTTATTTATTTAATATATGAAATTTATTGTCAAATTGGTTTCCATACAATACCCAGTGCTCATCCCAAAAGATGCCCTCTTCAATAGCCATTACCTATCCTCCCCTACCTCCCACCCCCCATCAACCCTCAGTTCTCAGTTTTTAAGAGTCTCTTTATGCTTTGGCTGTCTCCCAGTCTAACCTCTTTTTTTTTTCTTCTTTCCCCTCCCCCATGGGTTTCTTTAAGTTTCTCAGGATCCACATAAGAGTGAAAATATATGGTATCTGTCTTTCTCTGTATGGCTTATTTCACTTAGCATCACACTCTCCAGTTCCATCCATGTTGCTACAAAGGGCCATATTTCATTCTTTCTCATTGCCATGTAGTACTCCATTGTGTATATAAACCACAATTTCTTTATCCATTCATCAGTTGATGGACATTTAGGCTCTTTCCACAATTTGGCTATTGTTGAGAGTGCTGCTATAAACATTGGGGTACAAGTGCCCCTATGTATCAGTAATCCTGTATCCCTTGCTAAATTCCTAGCAGTGCTACTGCTGGGTCATAGGGTAGGTCTATTTTTAATTTTTTGAGGAACCTCCACACTGTTTTCCAGAGTGGCTGCACCAATTTGCATTCCCACCAACAGTGCAAGAGGGTTCCCGTTTCTCCACATCCTCTCCAGCATCTATAGTCTCCTGATTTGTTCATTTTGGCCACTCTGACTGGCGTGAGGTGATATCTGAGTGTGGTTTTGATTTGTATTTCCCTGATGAGGAGCGACGTTGAGCATCTTTTCATGTGCCTGTTGGCCATCCGGATGTCTTCTTTAGAGAAGTGTCTATTCATGTTTTCTGCCCATTTCTTCACTGGGTTATTTGTTTTTCAGGTGTGGAGTTTGGTGAGCTCTTTATAGATTTTGGATACTAGCCCTTTGTCCGATATGTCATTTGCAAATATCTTTTCTCATTCCGTTGGTTGCCTTTTAGTTTTGTTTGTTGTTTCCTTTGCTGTGCAGAAGCTTTTTATCTTCATAAGGTCCCAGTAGTTCATTTTTGCTTTTAATTCCCTTGCCTTTGGGGATGTGTCAAGTAAGAAATTGTTGCAGCTGAGGTCAGAGAGGTTTTCTCCTGCTTTCTCCTCTAGGGTTTTGATGGTTTCCTGTCTCACATTCAGGTCCTTTATCCATTTTGAGTTTGTTTTTGTGAATGGTGTGAGAAAGTGGTCTAGTTTCAACCTTCTGCATGTTGCTGTCCAGTTCTCCCAGCACCATTTGTTAAAGAGACTGTCTTTTTTCCATTGGATGTTCTTTCCTGCTTTGTCAAAGATGAGTTGGCCATACGTTTGTGGGTCTAGTTCTGGGGTTTCTATTCTGTTCCGTTGGTCTATGTGTCTGTTTTTGTGCCAGTACCATGCTGTCTTGATGATGACAGCTTTGTAGTAGAGGCTAAAGTCTGGGATTGTGATGCCTCCTGCTTTGGTCTTCTTCTTCAAAATTACTTTGGCTATTCGGGGCCTTTTGTGGTTCCATATGAATTTTAGGATTGCTTGTTCTAGTTTCGAGAAGAATGCTGGTGCAATTTTGATTGGGATTGCATTGAATGTATAGATAGCTTTGGGCAGTATTGACATTTTGACAATATTTATTCTTCCAATCCATGAGCACGGAATGTTTTTCCATTTCTTTGTATCTTCTTCAATTTCCTTCATAAGCTTTCTATAGTTTTCAGCATACAGATCTTTTACATCTTTGGTTAGATTTATTCCTAGGTATTTTATGCTTCTTGGTGCAATTGTGAATGGGATCAGTTTCTTTATTTGTTTTTCTGTTGCTTCATTATTAGTGTATAAGAATGCAACTGATTTCTGTACATTGATTTTTGTATCCCGCGACTTTGCTGAATTCATGTATCAGTTCTAGCAGACTTTTGGTGGAGTCTATCGGATTTTCCATGTATAATATCATGTCATCTGCAAAAAGTGAAAACTTGACTTCATCTTTGCCAATTTTGATGCCTTTGATTTCCTTTTGTTGTCTGATTGCTGATGCTAGCACTTCCAACACTATGTTAAACAACAGCCATGAGAGTGGACATCCCTGTCGAGTTCCTGATCTCAGGGGGAAAGTTCTCAGTTTTTCCCCATTGAGGATGATATTAGCTGTGGGCTTTTCATAAATGGCTTTTATGATGTTTAAGTATGTTCCTTCTATCCCGACTTTCTTGAGGGTTTTTATTAAGAAAGGATGTTGAATTTTGTCAAATGCTTTTTCTGCATCGATTGACAGGATCATATGGTTCTTATATTTTCTTTTATTAATATGATGTATCATGTTGATTGATTTGCGAATGTTGAACCAGCCCTGCATCCCAGGAATGAATCCCACTTGATCATGGTGAATAATTCTTTTTATAAGCTGTTGAATTTGATTTGTTAGTATCTTATTGAGAATTTTTGCATCCATATTCATCAGGGATATTGGCCCGTAGTTCTCTTTTTTTACTGGGTCTCTGTCTGGTTTAGGAATCAAAGTAATACTGGCTTCATAGAATGAGTCTGGAAGTTTTCCTTCTTTTTCGAGTTTTTGGAATAGCTTGAGAAGGATAGGTATTATCTCTGCTTTAAATGTCTGGTAGAATTCCCCAGGGAAGCCATCTGGTCCTGGACTCCATTTCTTCCAGGTTGTCCAGTTTGTTGGCATATAATTTTTTATAGTATTCCCTGATAATTGCTTGTATTTCTGAGGGATTGGTTGTAATAATTCCATTTTCATTCATGATTTTATCTATTTGGGTTATCTCCCTTTTCTTTTTGAGAAGCCTGGCTAGAGGTTTATCAATTTTGTTTATTTTTTCAAAAAACCAACTCTTGGTTTCATTGATCTGCTCTACAGGTTTTTTAGATTCTATATTGTTTATTTCTGCTCTGATCTTTATTATTTCTCTTCTGCTGGGTTTGGGGTATCTTTGCTGCTCTGCTTCTATTTCCTTTAGATTTTGTATTTGGGATTTTTCTTGTTTCTTGAGATAGGCCTGGATTGCAATGTATTTTCCTCTCAGGACTGCCTTCGCTGCATCCCAAAGCGTTTGCATTGTTGTATTTTCATTTTCATTTGTTTCCATATATTTTTTAATTTCTTCTCTAATTGCCTGGTTGACTCATTCATTCTTTAGTAGGGTGTTCTTTAACCTCCATGCTTTTGGAGGTTTTCCAGACTTTTTCCTGTGGTTGATTTCAAGCTTCATAGCATTGTGGCCCAAAAGTATGCATGGTATGATCTCAATTCTTGTATACTTATGAAGGGCTGTTTTGTGACCCAGTATGTGATCTATCTTGGAGAATGTTCCATGTGCACTCAAGAAGAAAGTATATTCTGTTGCTTTGGGATGCAGAGTTCTAAATATATCTGTCAAGTCCATCTGATCCAATGTATCGTTCAGGGCCCTTGTTTCTTTATTGACCATGTGTCTAGATGATCTGTCCATTGTTGTAAGTGGGGTGTTAAAGTCCCCTGCAATTACCACATTCTTGTCAATAAGGTTGCTTATGTTTGTGAGTAATTGTTTTACATATTTGGAGGCTCCTGTATTCAGCGCATAGACGTTTATAATTGTTAGTTCTTCTTGATGGGTAGACCCTGTGATTATTATATAATGCCCTTCTTCATCTCTTATTACAGCCTTTAATTTAAAGTCTAGTTTGTCTGATATAAGTATGGCTACTCCAGCTTTCTTTTGACTTCCAGTAGTATGATAGATAGTTCTCCATCCCCTCACTGTCAATCTGAAGGTGTCCTCGGGTCTAAAATGAGTCTCTTGTAGACAGCAAATAGATGGGTCTTGTTTTTTTATCCATTCTGATACCCTGTGTCTTTTGGTTGGCGCATTTAGTCCATTTACCTTCAGTGTTATTATAGAAAGATATGGGTTTAGAGTCATGGTGATGTCTGTAGGTTTCATGCTTGTAGAGATATCTCTGGTACTTTGTCTCACAGGATCCCCCTTAGGATCTCTTGTAGGGCTGGTTTAGTGGTGATGAATTCCTTCAGTTTTTGTTTGTTTGGGAAGACCTTTATCTCTCCTTCTATTCTAAATGACAGATTTGCTGGATAGAGGATTCTCAGCTGCATATTTTTTCTGTTCATCACATTGAAGATTTCCTGCCATTCCTTTCTGGCCTGCCAAGTTTCAGTAGAGAGATCCATCACTAGTCTTATCGGTCTCCCTTTATATGTTAGAGCACGTTTATCCCTCGCTGCTTTCAGAATCTTCTCTTTATCCTTGTATTTTGCCAGTTTCACTATGATATGTCATGCAGAAGATCAACTCAAGTTACGTCTGAAGGGAATTCTCTGTGCCTCTTGGATTTCAGTGCCTTTTTCCTTCCCCAGATCAGGGAAGTTCTCAGCTATTATTTCTTCAGGTACACCTTCAGCACCTTTCCCTCTCTCTTCCTCCTCTGGAATGCCAATTATGCGTAGATTATTTCTCTTTAGTGCATCACTTCGTTCTCTAATTTTCCCCTCATACTCCTGGATTTTTTTATCTTTTTCTCAGCTTCTTCTGTTTCCATAATTTTATCTTCTAGTTCACCTGTTCTCTCCTCTGCCTCTTCAGTCCAAGCTGTGGTCGTCTCCATTTTATTTTGCAGCTCATTAATAGCACTTTTGGCTGTTCCTTAGTCCCTTGATCTCTGTAGCAATAGATTCTCTGCTGTCCTTTATACTGTTTTCAAGCCCAGCGATTAATTTTATGACTATTATTCTAAATTCACTTTCTGTTATATTGTTTAAATCGTTTTTGATCAGTTCGTTAGCTGTTGTTATTTCCTGGACATTTTTTTGAGGGGAATTCTTCCGTTTCGTCATTTTGGATAGTCCCTGGAGTGGTGCGGAACTGCGGGGCACTTCTCCTGTGCTGTCTTGAATAACTTGCGTTGGTGGGTGGGGCCACAGTCAGACCTGATGTCTGCCCCCAGCCTACTGCTGGGGCCACAGTCAGACTGGTGTGTACCTTCTCTTCCCCTCTCCTAGGGGTGGGATTCACTGTGGAGTGGCGTGGCCCGTCTGGGCTACTTGCACACTGCCAGGCTTGTGGTGCTGGGGATCTGGCGTATTAGCTGGGGTGGATCGGCAAGGTGTACAGGGGCGGGAGGGGCAGGTTTAGCTCGCTAAACCGAAGCTCTGCTTCAGGAGGGGCTGCGGCACTGGGAGGTAGTCAGACCTGCCGGAGGGATGGATCCACAGAAGCAGTGTTGGGTGTTTGTGCGGTGCAAGCAAGTTCCCTGACAGGAACTGGTTCCCTTTGGGATTTTGGCTAGGGGATGGGCAAAGGAGATGGCACTGGTGAGCGCCTTTGTTCCCCGCCAAGCTGCGCTCTGTCATCCAGGGCTCAACAA
Organism: Puma concolor; assembly: GCF_028749965.1. Classification (NCBI taxonomy): domain Eukaryota; kingdom Metazoa; phylum Chordata; class Mammalia; order Carnivora; family Felidae; genus Puma; species Puma concolor. The sequence continues at coordinate 86,992,736 of NC_141675.1, forward strand.
CTCTCCCTCCCGTTGTCCTGCAGCCTTCCGCTCTCCGAGCATTCCCACTAGTAGTGCAAGAGGGTTCCCCTTTCTCCTCATCCTTGCCAACACCTGTTGTTCCTTGTGTTGTTAATTTTAGCCATTCTGACAAGTGTGAGGTGGTATCTCATTGAGATTTGACTTGTATTTCCCCTTGTATTTCCCTGATGAGCGGTGTTGAGCATCTTTTCATGTGTCTGTTAGCCATCTGGCTCTCTTCTTTGGAAAAGTGTCTGTTCTTGTCTTCAGCCCATTTCTTAACTAGGTTATTTGTTTTTGGGTTTAGAGTCACAGATTTTTGGATACTAACCCTTTATCAGATATGTCTCTTGCAAATATCTTCTCCCATTTTGTTGGCTGCCTTTTAGTTTTGTTGATTGTTTCCTTTGCTGTGCAGAAGCTTTTTATCTTGATGAATTCCCAGTAGTTCATGTTTGTTTGCTTTTGTTTCCATTGCCTTTGATGATGTGTCTAAAGGAAGCGGCTTGGGCTGAGGTCAGAGAGTTTGCTGCCTGTGTTCTCCTCTAGGATTTTGATGGTTTCCTGTCTCACATTTAAGTCTTTCATCCATTTTGAGTTTATTTTTGGTGTGGTGTAAGAAAGTGTTCCAGTTTCATTCTTCTGCATGTTGCTGTCCAATTTTCTCAACAGCATGGATACTCTTTTTTGCTTTGTCGAAGATTAGTTGACCATACATTGTAGGTCCATTTCTGGGTTCTCTGTTCTCTTCCATTGATCTGTGTGTCTTGTTTTTGTTCCAGTGCCATACTGTCTTGATGACTTTAGCTTTGTAATGTAGCTTGAAACCCAGAATTGTGATGCCTCTAGTTTTGTTTTTCTTTTTCGGGATGACTTTGGCTATTTGGAGTCTTTTGTGGTTTCTTACAAATCTTAGGGTTGTTTATTCTAGCGCTGTGAAAAATGCTGGTGGTATTTTGATAGTGATTGCATTAAATGTGTAGATTGCTTGGGTAGTATAGACATTTTAATGATGTTTGTCCTTCCAATTCATGAGCATTGAATGCTTTTCCATTTTTTGATCTTCTCTTCAGTTTCTTTCATAAGTGTGGCATAGTTTTCAGAGTACAGATCTTTGACCTCTTTGTTAGGTTTATTCCTAGGTATCTTGTTGTTTTTGGTGCGCTTGCAAATGGGATCGATTCCTTGATTTCTTTTTCTGCTCCTTTGTTTTTGGTATATAGAAATGCAACAGATTTCTGCACGTTGATTTTATATCCTACAACTTTGCTGAATTAATGTATTAGTTCTAGGAGTTTTTTGGTGGAATCTTTTGGGTTTTCTACATAGGGTGTCATGTTGTCTGCAAATAGTGAAAGTTTGACTTCTTCCTTGCTGATTTGGATGCCTTTTATTTCTTTTTGTTGTCTGCTGAGGCTAAGACTTCCGGTACTATGTTAAATAGTAATGGTGAGAGTGGACATCTTTGCCTTCTTCCTTACTGTAGGGGAAAGGCTTGCACTTTTTCCCCATTGAGGATGATATTAGCTGTGGGTCTTTCATATATGGGTCTTCATGATGTTGAGGTATGTTCCTTCTATCGCTGCTTTGTTAAGCGTTTTTATAAAAAATGGATGAGTGTGGGAAAATCTTTTATCTTGGCTTGTCACAATTCTTTTCTTAAAATGCTTTGAGTTAGTAATTCTATTCTTGGGCCTTAGCCTTTCAGCAGTTCCTGTCAGTGGTTTCAGGGATTTTAAATTTATTTGTTTTAACTAGGTGAATAGTTGGAAGAATTGTTTACTTAGAGATATTTATCAATTCTGCTACAAGTAATCAATTTTTGGCTAAATTGTTTCCCTTGGTTATATAGATTGGTTTCTATTCATACGGGTTGAAAGCTAAGAATTGTTTAACAATAGGCAATAGTTTAATTGTATCTAACTTTTTCATCCCAGTTCTCAGTTAATGCATGTAATAGTTAATTTTATTAATGAACTGATGAAATAGGAAAGACCATATTGTAGATGCTATCCCAAACCAGCAGTTTTTTTACTAACAACATAGCCCCACTTTAAAACAGTTTGTCTGGAGCTGGCAGTAAGATGGTCTCAAAACAGCTTTTGTGATGGGCAAGAAAAATAAGCTCTAAACCAGTCTAATATTAGTGTTTATATTTAGATGATTCTTCTGTTTCTATTTCTGCAGTTTCATATTAAACCATTGTTAAGAAAAAAACCAGTAAGTGTTTTGGATGCAGTTTTGTATTGCTTTTATCTCATTGAATATTGATAAATAGGAGAATGATGTTAATGTAATCTGGAAATCACTTTGGTCCATACTTAATTTTTCCTAAACTAGGAAATCCTGTGCCATAGGAATAGGATTATAATTTTAATTGGAGAGTAGAAAAGAAAGCCCTTGGCTCTTTTGCTACCCTGAAAGCAAGGAGTTCTTTGAACTGTATTTAAGAAAATTAAAGACAACCTGCAGCTGGGCCTTTTACCTAGCGATTTACTCCCAACCTAACATGATTCTTTGCAGGTGATACATTCCATTGCCTTTTATGCCCATCTTAAAAGTAGCCCAACTGTATTTGGGGCTTTGACCTATACTGGTCTGACACCCACTGACCCTATTTTAATTGCAGTTGACCCTTGAACAACTTGGGGGTGGTTAGAAGTGCTCTTACTCTGCACAGTTGAAAATTGTGTAACTTTTGACCCCCCCCCATACTTAACTACTAATAGCTTACTTTTGACCTTACTGATAACATAAACAGTTTATTAACACGTTTTGTATATGTATTATAGGTTGTATTCTTATAATCAAGTAAGCTAGAGAAAACTGTTAAAGAAATCTTAAGAGAAAATACAGTATTGTCCTGTATTTGTAAAAACAGAACAAAACAAAACTGTATATAAGTGGACCCATGCAGTTCAAACCTGTGTTGTTCAAGGGTCAACTGTATAGTGTTGCCAGTATTTTCAGTCCTTTGTGCTGTGGTTGTAGGCTGAGTGACAAAATTAAATGCCTATTTCTTTGTCTCTGAGACCATTTATTTTGACCTTGAAACTTAAAAGTTTATTTTAACTCTTGAAAATAATTATTTTTAGCTGTTAAAGATCCAAAAAGTGAAAATAATGCTTTTTGAGAAGAAGTATAAAAATTTCTGCAGTTTTAAATTAATGTATTTTATTGATCATAAGATACACTTTTTTCTAATTTTAACCTTTTCGAATTTTGGAGCATTTGTAGTTGATGCACTTAACAATTTTGTTGGGTTTTTTCTTTTAAAGGGGTACAAATAAGTGGGGTGCCTTATGATTGATGATGTATTGGATTGGATGAAATATGGTATTAGCTTGTAGATCAGTTTTAGAAGTTAAAATATCCTGGTTTTGATTTTCTGGAAACCCTGTTTTTGAAAGGTCATACTATCATTTCTATGGAGTTTAGAACTGTGGTTTCCAAAATCATAATATAGATTTTGGCAAAGTCTTCTAAATATTTTTTGAAATGGAGGTTTAGATCTTGTTATGAATAATAAGCTGTGAAACTACAAAATAGTTTCCTTTAAAACAAAAAATTTTAGGAGCATCTGGGTGGCTCAGTCAGTTGAGCATCTGACTTCAGGTCAGGTCATGATCTCATGATTCATGAGTTCAAGCCCTGTGTCAGGCTCTGTACTGACAGCTCAGAGCCTGGAGGCTGTTTCAGATTCTGTGTCTTCCTCTCTCTGCCCCTCCTCTGTTTCACACTCTGTCTCTTTCTCTCTCTCAAAAATAAGTAAACATCAAAATATTTTAAACAAAAAATTTAAATAAGAAAAATATGCCTTTTTCTATTATTTTGTTATAGAACCAATCATTTAAAAATTCAGGTTTCTGTTCTTTATAGTCCTAATATAGTCCTAATTTAATAGAGCAATTTCTATAACATATCTAAAAGTGATTATTCTAGGTCATTTTGAAACCAGTACAGCAGTTCTTGGCCCTTACTCCCCTGCCCCTCCCAAACTTACTTAAACTAATTATCCCAAATTCTTTGAGAAACTAATTAAAACTCTGAACATCTCCTCTGAAAAAAATGCTCACACTCCTTTGAAATTGTTTTTACAATTTTAAGGGGTGGTTTTAGGCAGTTATATCTGTTTTTTGTTTTGTTTTTTTGTTTTTTGCTTTTAGCTTATTATTTAGAAATGCTAGGAAGAAAAATGTGAAGAAATGATACTGCCTTGATTTTCACTTTATAGAAATGCTTTTAATGTTGCATCACTAAGTATGATGATTGCTGGGCACCTGGGTGGCTCAGTTGGCTAGGCATCTGACTCTTGATTTCCACTCAGGTCATGATCACAGTTCATGGGATCAGGTCCTGCATGGGGCTTCATGCTGGCAGCACAGAGCCTGTTTGAGATTCTCTCTCTCAAAATAAATAAACTTAAAAAATATGTATGATTGCTAGATTTTTTTTATGTCTATATTAATAAGAGCTATCGCCCCCACTCCATTAGGAATGAGTTTAACATTGTGGCAGATACTTAGATGTTCTTTAAGCATCCACTGAGATGATCTCATGAACTTGGTTTTTCTTTGATCTGTTCATATGGTTAAAAAAGCCATGAATACATGAACCATCAATTGAACTTCCTTGTATTCTTTTTGGGCTACATTTCACTTCATGGTATTGTATTTAATTTGCTATTTTTCCTTCCAGAACATTTTTGTCTTCATATTTGAAGTAAAATTAGTTTCTTGTTTTTTAAGTTTCTATAATCTGATTGTCTAATGAATTTGGAAGCTTTTCATCGTCCTCAGGAATGCAAGAATGAGCTATTTTCTTGATAGAATTTCAATGTACTTATAATATGTTTACATTTATTGTGATCATTCATTTTTAATTTCTTTCATCTTATTTTGTATTTATCATAGTTTTCCTGCATGTATTTTAACTCTTTCCTGCCATTTCCTAATTTCTATTAGTTAAAAAATTTTTTCTTTCTTTTTTAAATTTCTTCTCTTTCCTAATGGTTTGTGAGTTCTCTTTCTATACAAGTCTTTACCATTGAATTTTAAGAAACATTTAAAATATTTATATCAATGTCTAAGTTTTATTTATCCCCATATTTATAGACACCCACAGTACCATACCCAGCACCTCTGTTTTTATTGAAATTTGGAAATTAGGTTCCAAACTGGCGGTGATTCTGTCTGTGCATTCCTCAACATACAATATTCACCTGTTTTAGAAATTCACATTTAACTGTACCACTGCTCTTAAGTTGATGTCTTATTTATTGCTTTCTTACAACAAGTATGTTGGGAGTACGTGGAACAATGCTAGTAAAATGTATGTGGTGTAAAATATTTCTTTTTAGTTTATTACTGGAAGACCAAGTATTTATAGGTTGAGAGGTAGGTAAGGAGATACTTACAAACTGACAATTATGTTTAATTCTGGTCAACATTAATTTAAGGACTTTATACTAGTAAAATAGTGTTTTACTTCACTATTCACTATTTACTTCATTTCTTCATTTCAACAATTGTCAATTTTCTAATAGATTTGAATATCTGCATGGTTTCCATTATCAGGAAACTTTATTAAGAAACAGTTCTGGAAAATACATAACTGCAGTGAAGTAGTAACATAGTTACATTGCAAATTAAAATAGCTTTTAAGTGACAGTTGTCAGTAATTAAAATAATGTTGCCAGTATTGTTCATCAAGATTAAGAGCAATGGAAAGTTTGATACTGAAGATACCAGCTTTAAAGACATAAAAAAGAATGAGGAAATTTCTAAATGGGTACTTAGAAATGTTCTTACTACAGTCATTTTTAAATCTTCTTCCTCCTTTATGCTCTTCTCATCCCCATTTTGTAATTCTTTTCTAGTACAAGTGTTAAGTAAGTTAGACTTGGACCACTTGGCTCAGTTTTATGCATTCTTCTGTATTAGCAAACTGGTTTTATATGAAATTTTAATGTTAAACATTTTTCAGTAATTGGTTGAGATCAATCTTTAGATAATAAGAAATACAGACAAATATTACACAATGTAATGGTGGGCTGGAAAGCTACTTGGAAATACTTTCTCAAGTAATAATTGTAACTCAAGGGTCCCTGTTTTCAATCATTAGTAAAAAATAGAATTCTCCTTTTGGTAGCTATATTTTGTTGTATTAAGCTTCTTTAAAAGGCAACTCTGAGAGGAAGAAGAGATTTTTACTAGCTAGAGATAAGAAAAGATATTTGCAGTGGATTAAAGCCAGTCAAATAGGTGTAATCCATCCATTTATAATAACATTTTATTTTAAAGTTTATATATTTTGAGAGACAGAGAGAGAGCAAGTGATAGAGGGGTGGAGAGAGAAGGAGAAAGAAAGAATTCCAAGCAGGCTCTGCACTGTCAGCGTGGAGCCTGATTGTGGAGCTCAAAATCACAAACCACAAGATCCTGACCAGAGCCGACGTCAGATGCTTAAATGACTGAGCCACCCAAGTGCCCCTGATGACATTTTAATAATAGTTTTAAAATTAATCTATTCACTACTGTAACATTCACCTCTTTAAAGTGTATAGTTTTGTGCACAAGGTTGTATAGCCATCATTACTAACTTCAGAACATTTTCATCACCGAAAAAAAAACTCTGTACCTACCAGCAGTTGGTTCCTATTTCATCCTCTCCCAGTCTTTGAAAATCACTTATCAAGTTCTATGAACTTGCCTATTCTGAATGTCTCATATAAACGTAGTTATACAGCCTATGGCTTTTTGTTTCCAGCTTTTTTCACTTAGTGTACTTTCAAAGTTTCATGTTGTAGGATATGTAAATATGAATAATATTCCATGGTATGAATATACCACATTTTGTTTATCCATTTATAAATTGATAGACATTTGGGTTGTTTCCACTTCGGGGCTGTTACGAATAATAATACTATGAATATTGGTGTACAAGTTTTTGTGTGGGTACACCTTTTCAGTTCTCTTGGATAGTCTAGTTAGAGTGAAATTACTCAGTCACATGGTAACTCTTTTTACCTTTTGAGGAACTGCCAAAATGTTTTCTGGAATGGCTATACTATTTTATTCCTCCTCCCTCTCCCTGCCCAGCACTGAGGATTCTCATTTCTCCATATCCTCACCAAAATGTATTATATTTTCAGTCTTTTTTATTATGACCATCCTAGTTGATATGAAGTGATAACTCATTGTGGTTTTGGTTTGCATTTTTGTAATAACAAATGATGGTTGAGCTTTTTTTTGTGTGTACTTACTGGCTATTTATGTATCTTTGGAGAAGTGTCTGTTTAAATCCTTTGCCCATTTTAAAATTGAGTTGTCTTTTTAGTGTTGAGCTGTAAGGATTCATTATGTATTCAGGAGACTTATCAGATACACTATGTATTCTAGATAGTGTTACCAAAAAATGATGTGCAAATATTTTCACCCATACTGTGGGTTTTCACTTTTTTGATAGTGCTCTTTGGTGAACAAAAGTTTTTCATTTATATTGAATCAAATTTACCTGTTTTTTTCCTTTGGTTTCATGTGATTTAGATATCGCAAGTAGGAAACATTGCTGAATCCAAGGTTATAAAGATGTATACTTATGTTTTCTTCTAGGAGTTTTATGTTTTAGCTCTTATATTTAGGTCTTGATCCATTTTGAATTAGTTTTTGTACATAGTGTTAGAGGTCTTATTTAATTACTTTCCTTCCAGTTGTTTCAGCATCATTTGTTGAAATGACTGTTCTTTCCCTCATTAAATTCTCTTGGCACCCATGTTGACTATAAACATAGTGGTTATGTTTCTCTACTTTTAATTCTGCTCCTTTGATACATGTCTATCCTTACACCAGTATCACCATCTTGACTAATATAGCTTTGTAGATTGTCTTGAAATGGGGATGCGTGGGTCCTCTACTTTGCTTTCCTGTGTAAAGATTGTTTTAACTATTCTGGGTCTTATGCAACCCCATCTGAATATTAGGATCAGCCTGTCATTTGCTGAAAAAAAGCCAAATGCGATTTTGACCAGTAGTGCATTCAATAATATCTAAAAACCTCTTCATTGCTTTAAGAGGGTGATAGGGAACCAGTTTTATTTTTTTTAATCTGTCTTTAAAACTGGTAAGTTCATGTGTGAACCATACTTAGGTAACTAAGTAGTAGGTGAAGGGAAATATTTTTTTATATATGTATACCATTTAATACATGAAAATGAAATAGTAGAATTAGATTGTTACCATTTTGCAGCCCCCAGTGAATGAATTGATTTAGGCATTGAATATCAAGGCCTGCTAACATCACAAAAAGACATAACCAGACATTATGTGCTTCTTTTTTTTTTTTTTTTAATTTTTTTTTTTAAGTTTATTTTTGAGACAGAGAGAGACAGAGCATGAACGGGGGGGGGGGGGGTCAGAGAGAGAGGGAGTCACAGAATCGGAAGCAGGCTCCAGGCTCTGAGCCATCAGCCCAGAGCCCGACGCGGGGCTCGAACTCACGGACCGCGAGATCGTGACCTGAGCTGAAGTCGGACGCTCAACCTACTGAGCCACCCAGGTGCCCCTCTGTGCTTCTTAATAAGAGGACACAGTACCAACTGTATTCTTGCCAAAAGGATTACACATGAGACTAATCAGGTTATTGCATTTAGCTGCCACTTTGCAGGAAATACAGAAGCCAGAGGACCACATTGAATGGTTCCATGAGTATAGAGTGATTTTTACTGGGAAGCCCCAGTTTATTATTTTTTAATGTATTTTTTATTTTTAATATAATTTGTCAAATTGGCTAACATACAGTGTGTAAAGTGTGCTCTTGCTTTTGGGGATAGATTCTTGTGGTTTATCGCTTATATACAACACCTAGTGCTCATCCCAACAAGTGCCCTCCTCAATGCCCATTACCCGTTTTCCTCTCTCCCCCACCTCCCCATCCACCCTCAGTTTGTTCTCTGTATTTAAGAGTCTCCTATGGTTTGCCTCCCTCCTTCTCTGTTTGTAACTGTGTTTTTTTTCAAACCCTTCCCTTCCCCCATGGTCTTCTGTTAAGTTTCTCAAGATCCACATATAAGTGAAAACATATGATACCTGTCTTTCTCTGACTGACTTATTTTACTTAGCATAATCCCTTCCAGTTCTATACACATTGCTGCAAATGGCATGATGTCATTCTTTCTCATTGCCAAGTAGTATTCCATTGTATATATCAACCACATCTTCTTTATCCATTCGTCAGTTGATGGACATTTAGACTCTTTCCATAATTTGGCTATTATTGAAAGCGCTGCTATAAACATTGGTGTACATATGCCCTATGAATCAGCACTCCTGTATGCTTGGATAAATTCCTAGTAGTGCTGTTGCTGGGTCATAGGGTAGTTCTATTTTTAATTTTTTGAGGAACCTCCACAATGTTTTCCAGAGCAGCTGTAACCAGCTTGCATTGCCACCAACAGTGCAAGAGGGTTCCTGTGTCTCCACATCCTCGCCAGCATCTATTGTTTCCTAAGTTGTTAACTTTAGCCACTCTGACTGGTGTGAGGTGGTATCTCAGTGTGGTTTTGATTTGTACTTCCCTGATAGTGAGTGATGTTGAGCATCTTTTCACATGTCTGTTGGCCATCTGGATGTCTTCTTTGGAAAAGTGTCTATTCATGTCTCTGCCCATTTCTTCACTGGATTATTTATTTTTTGGGTGTTGGGTTTGATAAGTTCTTTATAGATTTTTGGATACTAACCCTTTATCCAATATGTCATTTGCAAATATCTCCCATTCTGTCGGTTGCCTTTTAGTTTTGTTGATTGTTTCCTTTGCAGTGCAGAAGCTTTTTATTTTGATGAGGTCCCAGTAGTTCATTTTTGCTTTTAATTCCCTTGCCTTTGGAGATGTGTCGAGCAAGAAATTGCTGTGGCTGGGGTCAAAGAGATTGTTGCCTGATTTCTCCTCTGGGGTTTTGATGGTTTCCTGTCTCACGTTTAGGTCTTTCATCCATTTTATTTTTGTGTGTGATATAAGAAAGTGGTCTAGTTTCATTCTTCTGCATGTTGCTGTCCATTTCTCCCAGCATCATTTGCTAAAGAGACGGTCTTTTTTCCATTGGATACTCTTTCCTGCTTTGTCAGAGATTAGTTGGCCATACATTTGTGGGTCCAATTCTGAGTTCTCTATTCCATTGGTCTATGTGTCTGTTTTTGTGCCAATACCATGCTGTCTTGATTATTACAGCTTTGTAGTAGAAGCTAAAGTCTAGGATTGTGATGCCTCCCGCTTTGGTTTTCTTTTTCAATATTACTTTGGCTATTTGAGGTCTTTTGTGGTTCCATACAAATTTTAGGATTGTTTGTTCTAGCTTGGAGAAGAATGCTGGTGCAATTTTGATTGGGATTGCATTGAATGTGTAGATTGCTTTGGGTAGTATTGACATTTTAACAATATTTATTCTTCCAATCTGTGAGCATGGAATGTTTTTCTGTTTCTTTGTGTCTTCTTCAATTTCCTTCATAAGTTTTCTATAGTTTTCAGCATACAGATCTTTTATATCTTTGGTTAGGCTTATTCCTAGGTATTTTAAGGTTCTTGGTGCAATTATAAATGGGATCAATTTCTTGATTTCTCTTTCTTTTGCTTCATTATTGATGTATAGAAATGCAACCGATTTCTGTACCTTGATTTTGTACCCTGCGACTTTGCTGAATTCTTGTATCAGTTCTAACAGACTTTCGGTGGAATCTTTCGGGTTTTCTGTGTAGAGTATCACGTCTTCTGCAAAAAGTGAAAGTTTAACTTCTTGGCCAATTTTGATGCCTTTATTTCACTTTGTTGTCTGATTGCTGATGCTAGGACTTCCAACATTATGTTAAACAACAGCGGTGAGAGTGGAAATCCCTGTTGTGTTCCTGATCTCGGGGAAACTTGTCAGTTTTTCCCCATTGAGGATGATATTAGCTATGGGCTCTTCATATATGACTTTTATGATGTTTAGGTATGTTCCTTCTATCCCAACTTTCTTGAGGGTTTTTATTAAGAAGGGATGCTGTATTTTGTCAAATGCTTTTTCTACATCTATTGACGGGATCATATCCTGTCATATGATCTTTTGATCATATGATCATATGATCTTTTAACTTTGTTAAAGTATATTTATAACTTCAGCCTCACATTGATGTATCACATTGATTGGTTTGCAAATATCGACCCAGCCCTACAGCCCAGGAATGAATCCCACTTGATCATGGTGAATAATTATTTTAATATGTTGTTGAATTCAGTTTGCTAGTATCTTGTTGAGAATTTTTGCATCCATGTTCATCAGGGATCTTGACCTGTAATTCTCTTTTTTTTTGTGGGGTCTCTGTGTGGTTTGGGAATCAAGGTAATGCTGGCTTCATAGAATAAGTCAGGAAGTTTTCCTTCCATTTCTCTTTTTTGGAACAGCTTGAGAAGGATAGGTATTAACTCTGCTTTAAATGTCTGGTAGAATTCCCCTGGGAAGCCATCCAGTCTAGGACTCTTGTTTGTTGGGAGATTTTTGGTAACTGATTCAATTTCTTCACTAGTGATAGGTCTGTTTAAATTTTCTGTTTCTTCCCTTTTGAGTTTTGATAGTGTGTACATGTCTAGGAAAGTGTCCATTTCTTGCAGGTTGTCCTGTTTTTTGGCATGTAATTTTTCATAGTATTCTCTGATAATTGCTTGTATTTCTGAGGGACGGTTGTAATAATTCCATGTTCATTCATGATTTTGTCTATTTGGGTCCTCTGTCTTTTCTTTTTGAGAAGTCTGGCTAGGGGGTTATCAATTTTGTTTATTTTTTTTGAAAAACCAGCTCTTTGTTTCATTGATCTGTATGGGGTTTTTTGGTGTTTTTTTTTTTATTCAATTTCTTCTTTAATTGCCTGTTGACTCATTCATTCTTTAGTAAGATGTTCTTTAACCTCCATGTATTTGGAGGTCTCCCAAACTTTTTCCTGTGGTTGATTTCAAGTTTCATAGCATTGTGATCTGAAAATGTGCATGGTATCATCTCAGTATATACACACATTCACAGACATACACACAGAGACGTATACATATGAAGATATATATATATATATACACACACACACATATACACACTGCATATGCATATACATATGATTATATATACATACACATACATAAGTGTAGAATTGCTTTGCTTTAAAATGTTCATACTGTGTTTGTTAGCTTAAAACATGCTTTTCTCATTCATTAATCCATGTCTTCAGCTTTTCCTATTAAAATAAGTAGATTTTTACCCATTTTAATATCTACATAATTTTTGTAGAATGACTGTACCAATATTTATTTACCTTTTGTTGTTGTATTGATAAGAAGCTTGTTTCCAATTTTTCTTCATTCCAAACTATACTGTAGTGAACATCTTTCTGCATGTACTCTCTCCCAAGTACATATTAAGTTTTGGAGTACCCGTAAAGTATGAAAAGATGATTATGAGGGAGAGCCTGGGGAGAAGGAAAAAAAAGAGATGATAATCAAGTTTCCTTCCGTATAATTATATCTCCTATTAAGATATAGAAGTACTTAGATTTTGTTTCTGCCCAATTGAGCATTTAAACTGTGTTGGGGTGCCTGGGTGGCTCAGTCAGTTAAGTGTCTGACTTTGGCTCAGGTCATGATCTTGCAGGTTGTGAGTTCGAGCCCTGCATTGGGCTCTGTGCTGACTGACAGCTGAGAGCCTGGACCTGCTTCAGATTCTATGTCTCCTTTTCTCTCTGCCCTTCCCCCCCCCCCATTCTCTCTCTGTCAAAAATAAATAAATGTTAAAAAAATTTAAACACTGTTAAAATATGTTAAACTTTGTTAAAGTATATTTATAACTTCAGCCTTACTCAGGATAAAGTTAGAGAATTCTTTTCACTGGTTTTGAAAATAATTTGAGGTTTATATGTAAAAACATTTCTTCTATCATGTTAAATGAACTGGCAAATAGTGATGTGAATCTGATTGTTTTCCATGTAATTACCATTTCATAGAAGGATGTTATTTAAAGTGGTGATGTTGGAGGTTGTGCAGTAACTTTCAGCAGTCAAATTCATAGTTAAAGGGATTTTTTATATATTTTACAATGCACATGTTTGTGATTCACTGATGCTATATCTAAGATTAGTTTCTAGAAGTGGAATTACCGCTTGTACCGCTTGTTGAAAAGATGGTCTTTTCCCTATTGAATAGTCTTGGCACCCTTGTTGAAAATAATTTGATCATTTATGTGAAGGTTTATTTCTGGACTTTTATTCTGTTCCATTGGTCTGTACATTTGTATTTATGCCAGTACCAAACTGTTTTGAATACTGTAGCTTCATAGTAAGTTTTGAAATGAGGAAGTGTGAGTCCTCCAGCTTTATTCTTTTTCATGATTATTTTGGCAGTTCAGGTTCCTTGAGATTCCACATGAATTTTAGAATGGGTTTTTGTCTTTCTGCAAAAAAATGTCATTGGGATTTTGACAGAGATTGTAAATTGCTTTGGGTAATATTGACATCTTAATAATACTAAGTCTTCCGATCTATAAACACAGGATGTGTTTCCATTTTTTTTCTGTCATCTTTAATTTCTTTCAGCAGTATTTTATAGTTTTCATTGTACAAGTAAAGTTTATTCCCAAGTATTTTATTCTTTTTGATGCTATTGTAAATGGAACTGTTTTTGTAATTTTCTTTTTAGATTATATATAGAAACGCAACTGAATTTTGTGTTGACTTTGTATCCAGCTACTTTGCTGAATTCATTAGCTCTAACAGCTTTTTTGCTGAGTCTTTAGGGTTTCCTACATATAACATTATATCATCTGCAGACAGAGATCATTTTACTTCTTCCTTTCCAATTTGGGTGCCTTTTATTTTTTTTTCTTGCCTAATTGCTCTGGGTGCAACTTCCAGTACTGTGATGAATTGAGGTGGTAAATTTGACCTAAATTAATCACAGTTTACCATCCCATGTTTTCCCCTGGTAGTTGCAAGCCTTCAACAGATTGCAGAGTTCCAGAATAGTTACATCAGACAGTTTCTGCATGTGTAATTGTTGTCTAAGTGGAAAGACAAATTCTTTGTGCTTCCTATTCACCCATCTTCCCAGAATCTGAATTATTTTTAATCAAATAATTTTATTAAAATTTGGAATGACTTTAAAATGGAGGCCTGTTTCTCTCAGACTTTCTGCATTAAACCATACAGTACACTTTTCATACAGTTAAATATTATTGAGTATTTGGTTAGTTATGAAACTATGATTCAAATTGAACTCACTTTGCCTTTCAGGGCTTTTTCATATTTAATAATTTTTCTTACAGAAATACCGGTATCAGGATGAAGATACACCTCCTCAAGAGCACATATCCCCACAAATCACTAATGAGGTGATAGGTCCGGAATTAGTTCATGTCTCAGAGAAGAACCTGTCAGAAATTGAGAATGTCCATGGATTTGTTTCCCATTCTCATATTTCACCAATAAAGGTAAGATGATGACTTTATTTTGTTGCTATGAATTATATATTACTTTTGTTACTTGTATAGCTAATGCTCAGAAAGAACTATTCTTTTATGTAGAATTTTTACCTCTTATTTCTGGTTTCTTAGTTATAAGAATTTTATAATATTTATTAGCATTCTAAAAACACTTTTAAAGATACATTTTATTAAAAGAATTTATTCAGTGATTCTAAGCCTAAAAATTCCCACAAAGGAAATAACTTGTTTCAAATATTACACATTGGAATATTTTAAAAATTTGTTTTAAATGTTAGTACTTATAGACAAAGAGCATTAATACTGGCATTAACTCCCCTCAGAAATAACCACAATCCTGGTTTCTTATAGAGCTCTACCACATATTTAGATTTCTAATCAATATATTGTTTATTTTGCCAATCTTAAATTTTATATAAGTAGCGTATACTGTATATAATCTCAACTTGACTTCTTTTGCTCAATATTATATTCCTAAGATTATTTTTACTGCTCTAGAGTTTTCTTTTATTAACATGCTATAAAAAACATAGGTTATGTATAAATATCTTCGTGGGTAACACCAGATTATTTTCCAAGTGGTTGTATACTTTACCTTTTCAGCAGCAATATTTGAGTTTTAAATGATCCATATTCTCATCAGTGCGTGGTGTTACTATTTTTGCCATATTTTGGGCTTGGAATAGTATCTCATTGTGACTTTAATGTTCATTTCCCTGTTTGATAATAAGGTTGAAAATATCGGTCATTTAGGTTTTCTCTTCTGTGATACATAAACTCTCAAGATTTTTGCTTATTTATATGGTCTTGGGTTGTCCTTTTTACTGATTTGTATAAGTTCTTTATATATTCTGGCTACTAATCATTTGTTGATTTTATGTATTGTGAATAAGGATAATTTTTTTCCTAGTAAAAATCTTCTGTTTTATAATTTTCTTTGAGGGATGACTTTGTATTACTGGTTAAAAATTTTAATCGTTGTAGTATCATTTAGATTTTCTATTGATAGTTTTGCTAGTTATTTTTTTTCTAGGAATTTATCCATTTCATATTTATTTCAAAATATTATTAATATCCTGTGAGGTTTTTTTTTGTCTATAGCATATTTAAGTGTGGCCCCTTTTTCATTCCTAATAATTATTTGTGCCTTGTTTTGTTTTTTTCCCCCTTGATCATTCTTGCCAAAAGATGGTCTTTGACAAGATTCATCTCTTTTTAAAAAATCTTGTGTTCTTGGGGCACCTGGGTGGCTCATCGGTTAAGTCTCTGACTTCAGCTCAGGTCATGGTCTCACAGTTTGTGCATTCTAGCCCGACATTGGGCTCCTGTGCTGAGAGCTGCTTCAGATTCTGTGTCTCCTTCTCTCTCTCTCTCTGCCCCTCCCCCACCTCTTAAAAATAAAATAAACATTAAAATCTTTTTAAATCTTGTATTCTTCCCCCATGTGCTGCTATCCCCACCCTCCTTGTTTTCACACACACATATACCTACATAATACACACGTTCATGTACATCTATAAATATAAATGTGTGGATAGCCTGCATATAAATTACAGATTTTGTTTGGTAAGGAGCAGTCTGATCTTCCCTTGGGAGACTAAATGAGAGATACAAAGAAGAAAAAATCGATTGGCTATTAGTGACATAGACAATTCTCCTTTTACCTTTTCCCCTTTCTCCTCTTACCATGATTATTTTTTTCTCTTCTGCTTTCTTTGGGTTTATTTTTTTCTCCCTAGTTTCTTAAGTTGGTTGCTTATTGTTAATAGTATCAGTATTTGAGTTTGTAATTTTTCCTTTAAATATCACTTTCGCTGTATCCCACAAGTTTTAACATGTAATTTTTTTTTATTCTAACATTTCCTTTATTTATTTATTTATTTATTTACTTACTTACTTACTTACTTACTTACTTATTTTTGCCCCATGAATTATTTAGAGGTATGTTGCTTAATTTTTAAACATACTGATACAGTCAGGGTGGTCCAAAAATCCAGAAGGGGGTTCCTGCAGGACCAGCCAAAAGGGTACTTGACTTTGTGCAGGATAAAAATCAAACAGGAGCTGGAGAAAGTGAAAGCAGAGTTTACTGAGTAGCATAAGTGACAGGTAAAGAATAGTAGATGGAATGTCTGTGAGACTCCGAAAGGAAAGGAGAATGAGTGTCTTTGTTGCTTGGGGCCTGGGGTTTATATTGTAAAGGGGTCCAGGATATGTGTTCCTTCAGGAATCCAGCAGAGGGTCTAATCAGAGGCAAATAGGTGTTGTTTTATAAATCATCAAAGGTAGAGGGTATTGATGCTAGCTAGTGTCAGCCAAGGCTTTAAAAGCTAACATCCTGGAACATGTTTGGGATCTGACTCTTCTTAGCTGTTATCAGGTGTTTGGGAGGCCTAGGACAAAACCCAGAGAATGGTGAACTTTCTTGTTTCCTCCTTGGAGTGGGAACTTAGTGTCTCTGGTTTTTACTCAGGTGCAAAATATCGAACACGAGTAAATGGGGGCTCCAGTAGAAAAACAGCAGAAATAGAACCTTTCTAAAATGTAGTTCCTTCAGCTTCTCTATCTCAATAGGAGGCATTTGTTCCTTTCATATCTTACATTAGGTTATATTTTCTCATGTCCAATTTCCATTTGTTTCTCTTCCTTTAATGGTTATCCTAGAAATTTTAATACACATTTTTAACTTACAAAAATCTCAAGTCAAGAAATCTCTTCTATCCTCATTCTGAATAACATAACTTTAGAACACTTGAATTGGAAGCACTGTGTCCTGCTTTATATGCTGTTCTTGTCAGTCTGTGTGTAGTTTCTGTTGCCTGAATTAATATAACCTATTACTTTAGTCAAAAAATTCTCCCAGGTAGGTGTAATTTTTTGTTTCTGATATTTTGAATATCTGGTCATTCTGATTGTTATAAACTATGCAAAGCCAGTTTGCACACACTCAACTCCTCAGTCTTGGTAGGTGTTTTGGTAGTTACTTCTGTATATATGCAGATTCTGATAGAGGCATGGGCAGTGAGCGTCCCACCCCCTTTTTAAAAGTTAAATATAAACAAACTGATGAACATTAAAGAATACGTGGAAAGCCCTCACATTTGACCCTGGGCATTGCTAAACTAAATATAAGATTGAGTGCACCTATAGCTAGTAGAGGATCTAGCAGAAGTGAACTTTCTCATTGACATTGTGTAAATTTTTGAAAACTTTTAAATAAAGTTGATTATATGATTTTGGAAAAATATCACCTGCTAGAATATTAGTTTTGATTATTAAATAATACACGTTTAGCATTTATTAAACATCTATGCTAGTAACTGTTAGATTTCAGTGATTAGTATTTTTTATAGAGAGATATAACAATATATAACATGAGAAAATAAAGAGAAAAACTAAATTTTTGGAGGTGTCTGAAAAAAGAAAATTGACTTTTGGATAAAGTGTTGAAGGGTGTGCACAAGATGCCAATTCAGAGGAGAAGGCAGTTACTGGGGAAAATAAGTATAGTAGCAGGGTGATAATCAGGGTAAAAATACAGGAAGGTTCATGATACTGTAGCTTAGGGAACTTATTCGGAAATGAGTGTAAGGTGTGAAGGGCCTCAATCCTGAGCTGATGAGTGGCCTTATGAGGGGTTTGCCACCATAAAATGTGCTATGAAATAATCTATTAGGTTCTTGCAGTGCTGGTGCTGATTCGTATTACTGAAATAATGAATGAAATAAGATAGTGATTGAAAGTTACTTTATTCAGGCCTTATTTAACCTGAAGGTGATTATGATTTAAGACTCTGAAAGGGAAACTTTCTTGCCAGTCCTGGGCAGTATGAAGGAAGAAATTGTCAGTATAATGGTGAAAATGGAAGAAAAAGACATAGTGGATAAGTTTTTGTGGTGTATAAGAATCTTTTTAAAAAGCTTACATTTTAAACAGTTATAAATATAATAGTATATTATAATAAGAACAGTGTCAAGATTCCTAAAACAGAAAATGAGCTGAGAATTAGGAAAAATGGTAAACAGTAAATTGAATAAATAAAAGTCCAGCCTGTTTCAAAATATATTTAAGTCAGGATGAAGTGACAAGGAGGGCAGTAGGTACATGGAGGCAGCTTGGTATGGGATGTTGCATTGATCATTGAGGGAATTATATTTGGCTTTGTTGTCAATGACCAGGAAACTTATGTTCAAATCAATATGTGCAAAAGTAAACATAGTTAAGCAGGACTTGAAATTGAAGATAGAACAGTGTGTTAACAGGTAATTATTTTAAATAAGTATATCTCCTAGCCTGGATACATTTCATCCAGTAGTGCTGAGAACAGTATCAAATGAAATCACTAGCAGTAGTTGGTAGTTTTTCAAATGTGAGAAGTGAGGGTAACAGAAAAGATAGTCATAAGCAAATATATGCCTATTAAACTAGTACAGGAATAGAATCTTTCCCATTTTGAGTATATTATGCATACCTTTTGAAATGAGTTTTGTTTTCACATCTCTGGAATATATTAAAATGTTGTTGAATTTTATCTTCTCTTTTTTGGATGGCCCTGATGTATTAAGGTAAGCTTATGGTTTGCATACAGTTTGACCACAAGATGGTGCTCAGACAGAAGGTATTGGTATATGATCAGAGTTTTTCTAAGCAAATAACCCATCTGTGTCATCAGTCTTCTCAGCTTAATCTTGTCCTAGAAGAAAACATAGACAGTAATCTCCTTGACATAGGTCTCAGTGATGATTTTTTGAAAATGACACCATAAGCAAAAGAAACAAAAGCAAAAATAAACTAAATGGGATTACATCAAGCTAAAAAGCTTTCTGCTCAGCAAAGGAAGCCATGCCACCAAGATGAAAAGGCATACTACTGAATGGGAGAAAATAATGGCAAATCATGGATAATTAATGGATAAGGAGCCATATCCAAAATACATAAGGAACTCCTACAACTCAATAGCAAAAAAAAAAAAAATCTGATTAAAAAAATGCCAGAAGATCTGAATATTCATTTTTTCCAAAGAAGACCTCAGATAGCCAACAGGTACATGAAAACATAGATACACAACATCATTAATCATCAGGGAAATGCAAGTCAAAACCACAGTGAGATATTACCTCACACCTTTTAGAATGACTGTTAACAAAAGGACAAGAAATAATAAGTGTTGGCAAGAAACCCTCATGTACTGTTGTTGGGAATGCAAATTGGTGAAACCATTATAGAAAATAGTATGGAAGTTCGTCAGAAAATTAAAAATAAACCTACCATATGATTCAGCAGATCTGCTTCTGTGTATTTATTTGAAGAAAATGAAAACACGAATTCAAAAAGATACATGCACCCCCATGTTCATTGCAGCATTATTTATGGTAGCCAAGATATGGAAACAACCTAAGTATCCATCAGTGGAAGAATGGTTGAAGAAAACATTGTACATGTGGTCAAAGAGAATGAAATTTTGCCTTTTGTGACAACATGGTTTGACTTTGAGGGCACTATGCTAATAAGTCAGAGAAGGACAAATACCAGTGATCTCTGTTATAATATGGACAAAAGATTGGTGGCTATAAGACACAGGGAAATGGGAGAAGTAGGTGAACTGTGTGTTTTTTGTTTTGTTTAAAAAATTATTTAAAGTCTTCTCTTAGTACAGTTATACATTTTGAAATTTAATAGGCCAGATCATAAAGATAAAAGTGTAAGGAAAATACCTATTATGTTGCATTTACAGTATATTAGCTTTGCAGTTACTTAGTAATTTATTTATTTATTTATTTAGTATTTTAGAGTTTTAATATTGTTTTTCCTCTCAACCTCTTACATTTTTTACTGAGATTATTTAATCCTTGCCTTTGTTACTATACCTGAAGACTTGTGAATTTATTTTTTGAACTTGGAATGGTGAGCAAATTGAGGGCCTACTTATTCTGTATATATTTCTGAATGGTCCTTACTTTCATTTCATGTTATGAAATAAATTTCTCACAGTCATAAGTTTTTCAAAATCGTATTTTAGGTTATGTAATAATCCGCTAAGTGGATATATTCAGTTTACTTAAGCTTTATTGTTTAGAGTTCTGTTATAGTTAATATTATCATCATTTTTTGACTAAAAGTAAACTGTACAGAAAAAAGAATGTTAAAATCATATTTAAATGTTAATAGTTATTCAGTGATTTTGACATTGTGTATTTTTTTAATTCATTATTTTAAATAGACTTTCCAGGTTCCCTAATGATTGCTTAAATTTTGTTTTAATGGAATAGAGTTTATTTTCAACTCTGCTATATGAGTAGGGCTATTCTAAAGCAGAAATCAGTGAGGAATTGGTCACCTTTGATCTCCCAGTCAAATCCTATGAAATCAGTTGTGATTTAGGTACACATAGGTTTTGTATGCAGTATTGACTACTGGGCAATGGATGAGATGATCCTAGATTTTTGTAGCTTAGATAACAGGTCAGTTTCATAAAGAAGCCCTTCCAAATCTCATAGTTGCTTTGTTAATATCAATGGATTTGAAAATCCATGCATTGAAAAGTACTTTTCCCAGTACTTAGAGGATATATGAGATGGAATGTGTGACCTATCAGCTTTAGATTATTTTTGAGCTGTTTGGCTCCCTAGGATAGGAATTCTATGTACACAAATGGCTTACTGTTCATTGTCTGTATTATAATTGCACTGTAAGTAGGAAATTTGCATTAAGCATTTGTGTACAAAATCCTATCCAGCGGCGCCTGGGTGGCTCAGTCAGTTAAGCGTCCAACTCTTGATTTCGCCTCAGGTCATGATTTCATGTTTCATGAGTTCAAGCCACTCATCGGGCTTTGTGCTGACAGTGCAGAGCCTGCTTGGGATTCTCTCTCTCTCTCTCTCTCTCTCTCTCTCTCTCTCTACCTCTCTTACCTCTTTCTACCTCTCCCGTGTTGTTGCGTGAGTGCACGTGTTTTCTCTCTCTCTCAAAATAAATAAATAAACTTAAAAAAAAATCCTTATCCATGCCAATCCAGAATAACAGAATCTACATCAATTCTAGTGCTTCCCTCCCCATCTCAGGTTTTTATCAGACCTGGATCATCATGGCACATAATTTAGGGCCAAACCAATTACTGGAGCATTCGTTGAAATCATACTAACTAGTTGTTAATTAAGTACCTGGTCAATATTACTACTATTTTTTTGTTATTTTTCTGGTTTTTTTTTTAAGGAAGTTTTACTTTTTTCCTACACTTAGTTCTCTGTTTACTCTTAGTGTTTTCCTCTCTTCCCCTACCCCCAAATGGTTAGAACCATTCTGTCTAGGGCCACAAAATTGCCAGCTACTATCTGCAGAGTCCTTGGGAAGAAGACCAAACTTTGTGCTATAATCTCTATCACAAAGCATCTTAAGTCTCAAAAGTCCCACATGACTCTCAACCCTTATTGGACATGTATCTGTATTTTTGGAGATGGAATTGTAGAGTATTAGTATCTTTGCTTGCTGAATTAGGGTTTGCAATGGATCTGGAGGTTATAGTTTGCCAATACTACTTTCCATTAGGCTGCATTTAGTTGGTGCTGGTAAGCACACAGTAAGCAAGATTTTGTCAGTCCACATCTGAAAAAGTGTATGGCTGAGGTTAGGACTTGTGATGAGTTTATAGCAACCTAAAAAGTAAATTACTCTATCATTAGTATATTATCAAGCAGTACTTTTATTCATATATTGTTTTTAAATGACCACATATTACATACTAATATAGCAGTGTTAGAAGGACAGACTTAGGAGCCTGTGGTTCTCAAACTTCAGGTTGCTTAAAAGTCACTTAGGGGGCTTTTGGAGCCTCAGTCTCTTGCCTCATATTTACTGGTTGTAAGAATGGGTGTTGTGTCAGTGACACAGGCCGGGAAGCTGAGGTTCACAGAAGTACAGCGGCTGGCCCAGGATTGGTCAAATGAATTAGGGCAAAAGTAGAACTAGACATGAGGAAACTGAGGCTCAGAGAGGTTAAGTGACTTGGCCGAGGTCAAACAGCTAGTAAGTGGTGGAGCCAGGATTCAAACCCAGGTCTGTCTGATTCCCACAAGGAAGAGCTATTTCCCTGCTACCTTCTACTCCATCCCATCACCTAATCAAACTAACCGAATAACTAAAACCAAATACATCTGAAAGCTGGATTCACCTGGCCCTTTACCTCAGTCTAGGAGCCATATCCACCTTGTTTCCCTCACTCCCTCACTCTTCCTCTGTGTGACTGAGACACTGTGGTTTAATCTGGATTGACCCTGCGTGGAGGAGACAGAGCTGCAGCAGCAAGAACAACAGCATCAGGCCTGACTCCAGAGCATTGCAGAGAAAGACAATCTGGTACCTATCAGCAAGCCGGCCTCAGAGCACTATGATGACGAGGAAGAGGAGGATGAAGATGAGGAGGGTAGTGAAGAGGACTCAGAGGTTGATGAGGACATGCAGGACATGGATGAGATGAATAACTACAATGAGTCACCTGATGATGGAGAGGTCAGTGAGGTGGAATAGAAGGCAATGAACAGGATCAGGACCAGTGGATGATCTAGGTAGACCAGGCAGGGTGGCCTCAGGGAAATTCCAGGCCATGCCAATTTACCCTGCACCCCCTGCAGAACCAGCTGATTGCCCCAGTGTCCGAAAGCTCACCCTTGGGTATCTCTTCAGCTGCTGCCAAGAACTGGTTGGTCTCCTTGTCCCCTCCTAGACCATCACTTTGCCCTTGAATCTCCAGAGCCTGAGCCCACCCCACCTTTCTGCCCATTACCTCACCCCTTGGTTGCCGAGTATAGTCTCTTTCTAACTCCCATTAATAAAGACACAGGATTGATTTGAAAAAAAAAAAAAAGTCACTTAGGGGGCTTTTTTAAAATGAAAATTTCCATATCCCTCTTACCCCAAAAAATTCTGGTGGGGAGGGGATACCAGTCGGCATTTTTAACCAGCATCCTAGGTGATTCTGAGGTGGACTACTCTGTTGAGAAAGAGACCTGGTGGGGCGCCTGGGTGGCTCAGTCTGTTGAGTGTCCGACTTTGGCTCAGGTCATGATCTCACTGTGCGTGAGTTCAAGCCCCGCGTCGGGCTCCATGCTGACAGCTCAGAGCCTGCTTCAGATTCTGTGTCTCCCTCTCTCTCTGCCCCTCCCCTGCTCATGCTCTGTCTGTCTCTCTGTCAAAGATAAATAAACATTAAAAAAAATTAAAAAAGGAAAGAAAGAGACCTAGTATTAGATGTTAGAAAATGACTATTTAGGGGCACCTGGGTAGCTCAGTCAGTTAAGCCACTCTTGATTTTCAGTTCAGGCTGTGATCCCAGGCTCGTGGGATCTAACCTTAGTGTAAGTCTCCATGCTTAGCATGGAGCCTGCTTAAGATATTCTCCCTTCCTCCCTCCCTCCCTGTCTGTCTGTCTCTGTCTCTCCCCCCCCCCATTCCACCCTAAAAATTTTTTAGAAAAAAGGAAAATGACTACTTAGGAATCAGACAATGTTATTTAGTGAACCAGAGTATTATTTATGTAGTGTTGGATAACACATGCTTCACTGGTTATAAAACAAAAAATTTACTTTTAGTTTTTTTGCATTTTTAAAAATTCATAACTTTTTAATCAGTGTTTATGATATATAAGCGAGGTTAGGCTAATCATTTAACAGTTTATTTTTTAACACAAAAATTCCAGAAGCCACATATTTATTTTGCTAATTAATTTGTTTCTATCTCCAGACTCAATTATCAAAGCATTAAGAGCCAATACATTACATAAAATAATCATGCCACATTACAAATGGAGTTTTCTCTATCATTATTAGATGCTTAGAGTTGAATGTAGACAGTACCTTTAAAAAACTTAGAATCTAATTAAGGTGAGATCCTTCCTGATGTGGAAATTTATGTGAATGACAGAGTCTCCTTTAGTAAAATTAAACAATCAGAACTGTTGGCAAGAGAATCCTTTTGTATTTTAAATTCAGTTCATACTTACAATTTGAGCAGTGAAGATGCCATTGGATTTTACTACAGACTGAGATTGAAACTTGCTAATCCAGGGTTTCTCCACCCTGTGCATTAAATCAGGCAGCCCCGAAGGGTCTTGGTAGTCCAGTGTTTATAACATCCTTCTTTACCTGCTAATCGACCTCACTTCCTGGATTTCATTCCGTCTAGTTATCAGCTAACAAAAGAACAGCTTTTGGTTCCTGCAGACGCTGGTGAAAAAATAATCATGAGAAAGACATCAACCTTATGCCGTCTTTTTTGTCTGCAAATATAAACTCAGCCATCATACAACTAACAGGTACAGAGGAAAGATACAAGCTCTTTCATGGGAAGAAATTACAGAGAAAATGAGCATCATTTCTCAAGGTTTTTATTTTCCCTGATCTCCAAGTGATGCTGCTGTAATTCTAGCTGCAGTTTTTACCGATCATTCACCACTCAGCAGCTGGTAGAGAAGTAAGACTGCTTGGCAACCACCTGCAGGGCTGCAGAGATGAATTACATTTTCGGGAACAACACACTTCTATACTCTCGCGCCAGTCGAGGAGGCAATACTAGCTCTAGCCATGGCTCAGTAGGCCCAAAGCAGAAACACTGGGCAAAAAAGGGTTCATCAGATGAACTGCAAGCAGAGCCAGAACCTTCACGCTGGCAGCAGATAGTTGCATTTTTCACTCGAAGACACAGCTTTATTGACTGCATCTCGGTAGCCACCAGCTCCACCCAGGTAACATACCACTTGTTGAAATTATTTTCAGTATATTTCGGTTTATGTTTACTTTGCAAATGTGTTAGTATAAATTTCTTGTTATTAAAAATATAGTCTTCTGCACTGAAACCTTGGATACGCAGAAATGTATGTTTTCAGTCCATCTATGTAGGTCTTTAGCATGAAAGAGGAAACAAAAAATATTTTCTCTTTTGCTCTTATGTAATACCAAACAAAACACTCTCTGATTCTGTTGAGGGACTTCTCTAAAAATACAAACCATTGATACATAAATTAAAATGTAAATTAATAATGCTTGTCTCCTTATTTTTAGACTTAAATCCTGTAAACTATGATGTCTAACCAAAGAAAATACCCGTTTGTTTAGCTTTTGTATGTCATAAGATATGCTGGGGAGATTGTTATGGTACAGAAACAGAAGATAATTTGAAATATTTTTATTTTCTAGTGTTTTGAGAATAAATGGAGTAGTTGGCTATTGCTCTATATACTTATATCTTAAAAAGTTATATTAAATTATGGTTTATTCAAATAATTAAATATATATTTGTATAAATATACATTCTATAATATACATTATATAAATATACATTATCTAGGGTTAATTTAAAAGCATTAAACTTGTGAAATTACACAATTGTAGGAATATTTTTTCAAATAGTCAATTGACAGTTTTTAAAGAGATGACCAAGCACTAAAAATCTTCCAAATTAAAAAAAAAACAAAACACATAAAACCGAATCTTTTTGAGGAAATGAGTTTTGAAAATAGTGGGAAAATAGAAAATTAATAATAATTTAGGTGAAATATTTATTTGGCATTAAAGGAGGTTGAGAGCTATTCATATTTTAAAATACTTTAATAGATACTCATTCAACTTTAGTAAAAATGAAAAGATAAGAAATAGTCATATAAAAATAAGGAGAATGCTTTTGTCATTTGACATCAGTAATAATAAAATTCATACACATATCCCAGTGCTTTTTAAAAATACATTTCTTTAAAGCCATCTCTTTTTTTATTAGAAGCAGCACAATAAATATAAACTGTCAACAGCTTCTTTGTTGCTTTTGATTACTTGAATTGTCTTTCAGTAGTTTTAATTTTAAAATAATGCCATATTTCTTACATGATAAATTGTATTTATTTTGCTTACATGTGTGAAAGAAATGGAATTACTGGATTAGGGAGTCATAATTGTTTTTAGGTACTGATATTAGTTATAATCAAAACTTCTTCAGAAGCAACAATATGATTTAACTCTTAGGTTGACTACTGCCCAAAGAATTTAACTAACTTGATTTTTACTACAGTTGCACATACCAAAAAGAGATGCAAAGACTAAGGCTTGGTGTTGTTATTCATTATAGATTAATCTTAAATGAATATTTTTTCCATTGTCAGTAAAAAAAGATAGACTTAAAACTTACATGTAGTTTATATAAATAAACAGTACTGTATATGTATACATACACATACATGCTACCACGGATACATAATTCATCTTATTAGGGGCATACAAATGAAAAGACAAGCAAAATAGTTCACATATAAAACTGTTGAAACCAATGAATTATATTACAGTTAGGAGTTGGAGAAAAAGTTGCTATTGCACTAAAATAGAAATAAATACAATAGTTTTCAATAAAAACACTATTTGCAATTAATCCTACAAAGCCATTTAAAATTTTATTTTTCTCCCATTTGTTTCAGGTCATTTGTGTATACTGATACATGACTTAGTTTTTATTTCTTTCACATCTCTTTTTGTTACTTTTTCGTTATCTTTGTATTTCATCTCTAGAAATGTAGACATGAGGTCAGAGGTTTTAGCTTTTATTTCTCCTGCTCTAGCGTGCCATCATATCATTTTTCATTCTATGGGTTTTTCTAACTGATGAGTCAGGTATTTTGTGTATCCAAGTCTTTTCTTATAACTCACTGGAATTCATTTTACTGGATAAAATACAATAGGACTGAGATAGAACGTTAGACATATTTTGGTCTTGGTTGATGCTAGAATACATTTTTCTGTTTCATCTACTGACCCATGGCTTGCAGTTTTATTTTGTAGCACCAGAAGGATTTACATATTGTTATAAGCAAAGTAGATTAATGAAATTTCATAATATATTGAGCATATGCTACATATCTTTGAAGATAGTACATGATAGTGTTTTGTTCTGCAACTGATAAATAATAGCACTGATTACCAGGTCTCCTGTTTCACTGTTGTTAGAAATATTTTTTCTAAGATTTGATAGCAAGATTAACTTTGAATCTAATTCCTTATAACTATGCAGCATGATACTTTTAGCAGTTTGGAGAATTGCTATTAAACGAAGTTTTATTAATTTGAAAATCATTACTCTGATTTAATATCCCCCCAAATATCCTTTATAAATAAAAAGAAAATTTATTTACTTTAAAAATTCATTTAAATTGCTTGTGTGATGGAAATACTCACGTTAATAACTCAGATTATATGCCAGGTTCTACTGTAATATCTGGAACTTAGTATGAAGTCATTAATGTCTTTTTAAATGATAAGGAAGCTAAGTGGTTATAAACTTTGGCAAGACCCCCAGCTTCTAGTATAGGGCATGGCATATATTTGGTGCTCCATAAATGTTTATGGAATTATTTTCCATTTCAGTTACCAAGAACCTTTTTAGTTTGTGGCCTTCCAGAATACAGCACCTAATCCAAAGCCTCCTGGGTACCTATTTTTATTTTCCTTCCCTCACAAGTGCCTTTAGTTCTTCACAGTAGCCTATTTCTTTCTGTACTTCCCTTTTCTTCCCTTCCATTCTTAGTATTTCCTTGAAGCCACACAAATCCCCCATGTACCTGATTTCCTCACCCCTTTGAATCTCTACCCAGTGATGATAACTACACAGCTTACAAACTATTTCTCATTTTTGTCATTTGATTATATCCCAGAAGTTTACGTTGGATTTGTTTTGTTTTGTTTTAATGTTAAATTAAGATGAGTTTCTAATTATTTTACTCTGGTTTAAGTTTTTTCTATTTTGTGCTTCATTCTACGTAAGTTCTTAATTTTGAATAATACAGAAAAACAGTGCTTCAAGCGCTCATTTCCTTACCTCAGAATTCCCTCTATTCTTCCTGTTAGGGTCACTTAATGCCAACCTTCCCCGACTTATATAGTGCACTCAGCTCACTTCCAGTCTAGGGCCAATTTATATATTTATGAGGGTTTTAAAGAACTCCAGCACAGTATTTCTAGTCTTTGCTATACTTGATTAGCTCCTAGGTAAAAAGTTTTGCCTATTGGGCGATACTAGTGTTTATTAATGAGTATAGTAGTTATATAAACTTTGAACAGCTGTGAAGTGGTAGGTCACTTTGAATGTGTGTTTAGCAACTGTTCCTATATTTTGGACTACTTGAAAATCCCTAACATGGATCAGTGTAAATAATCAAACAGGATTCCACCCTCCCCCAGACAAATGACATGCCTAATGAAGCAGAAAACAACACAGTTCTTTTCTTGGGAGTGAATGGAACAGACATGATGACTTGTCATAACTGAAGAAGAACAATAAAATTTTAATAAGAGTTGAATAGTCTACTTTTTAAGAGGAAAAATCCTGTCCTACATTAACATACAGGAAAACACTTTTCAGATACCCATGTGGGAAAATATATAGGCTAATTTGTATTAAAAGAGTATTATTTGTCCTAAGCAGATGCATTCTAGATTATAAAAGGCTTAATTTGTAGAGTTGTGCATTGGACATACTGTCCAAAAAATGAAGATAATATTATCAACCTCATTAAGTTAATTGTTATTAAGTGATTTAATATATGTATCATACTTAGTGCCTAGTAGCTATTATTTTATTATATTATTATATTGCTTAACTTTGATAATCCATGGACAAATTCACATGTAGGTAATTAGGAGTTACAGCACCTAGAGTAGTGCATTTTTTATTCATTCAGTAAATAGTGTTGATGGAATAAGTTAGCTGTAAGTACAAGCCATGCACTTTTTTAAGAACCCCAGACCTCAACATCTTTAACTGTAGGATGTAAGGAAGGGGCCCCAAAGAGCACCTCAGTTCTTGGGTGAGACCACCAACTCCTTTACTTTGCCTTTCCCAACATTCCCTTAGACAGATTGCCAAACCAGTCACAAATAAACAACTAAATTTAATTGATTATTCACCTTTACCAAGCTTTCCTAAGCATACCTTCAGAACTAATTTTCTACCCTATATCCCTTTTGAACTTAATCACCACAAAAAGTACAAATATTCCTGATCATTCTCATTCATTTTCTTATCTCTGAGTGATTCAGGTGTATCTCTAATCTGTTTTAAACTCCCCATTTCTCTCTACCCTCCCAAGCCCTTTTAGTCTGCCCTTTAGAACTCCCAATTTGTCATCACCAAAATTTCCTTTACCCTACAGCTCTTCTCTGTTGGTTCATCTCACCCTTTTTTCGCTCATAGACGCCTGGCATTCCTCTGAGGATACTGGGTTGTTTTTTTTTTTCTATAGTCCTCTGGAAAAGTGGAGCTCTTATCTGTCACATCTCATGCACCATGGGACCAGCAAGTGGAGTTGATGTCTTCCTTGCTTCCATTGTGCTTCCAATGTGCTTCCATTGATATTTATGGATGGTTGTACCTCCTCTCTCTTTGAAAAAAAAATGTAGGTGCCATCAGACAGTATTTTCTGCTTCCCCTCCTTTTCTAGTCATCTACATTTCTCTCAGTCACTCCCACTCATTAATGATTTGAACAACTGGTTTACTGTCTTTTCTTGTCCACTAATCCTGTAATTTTTCTAAGTGAGTTTCAGTATCCTTGTATAATTTATCCAAAATCTTGACTTCTCAATTCTTTGATCTCCTTACCTCTAGAAATCTTGTTTTTTCTTTCACTTGAGTGACACACTTAAATAGTTATATTTAGGACCTCAGTACCATTGACTGTAGCACTTACAAAATCTCAGTTGCAAGCATTTCAGACTATCTGACTAGCACTTTCTTTCTTTTTAGCTCACTTCCCCTACTACAATGATTTTCTTTTTTTATCTTCTGAAGACCTTCAGCTCAACTTTTTATTATCTATCACTCCTTTCATGCTCTAACTTCTCTCCTTGCCTTGTTCATTTTCCTTGGTCCATGACTATAAATACTGCCTTTCATTATCTCAACTTTCTTGCCCCTCTGTCACTTCATTGATAAGATTCAACCTTTGTTAATTGCAACTCTGCCTCCTTCACACTGGCTCCAAAGCTGCACATTAAATTTCCAATACCCATTTCCTGGCCCTCATTTTTAGTTGATGATCTTACTCTGTATGCTGGGCCTGTTAAAATAAATGATTTATCTGTGTTCTTAAAGCTCATCCTTTACTTCTGCTCTGTATCTTAGTCCCTTTAACTATTATTTAGGGACTTCTGAAATTCTCTGTTCTTCACTACATTATCTGTCTTTCCCCCTATACTGAATTTTCTCATCAGCATATGTGCCTTTTATAATACCTCTCATTAAAACAACCAACCAGGGGCACCCAGGTGGCTCAGTTGGGTATGCATCTGACTTCGGCTCAGGTCACGATCTCATGGTTTGTAGGTTTGAGCCCCGCGTCAGGCTCTGTGCTGACAGCTTGGAGCCTGGAGCTTGCTTCAGATTCTGTGTCTCCCTCTGTCTCTGCCCGTCCCCTGCTCGAGCTCTCTCTCTGTTTCTCAAAAATAAACAAACATTAAAAAAAAATTTTTTTTTTAAAACAACCAACCAGAAACTCTTTTGGAGTAGGTTTTCAAATCCAGTGATCAGTTCACAGTTTTTGTTTTACTTGAAGCCATAACAGCTTTTACACAATTGATTATTCCCTCCTTTAAATTCTTTTCTCATTTGACTTTTGAACACCACCCTTCTGATACTCTCTCAACCTCATTTTCTTTGGCAGTATCCTCCTCCTCTTCCTACTGCTAACCAAGTGCCTGGGGACTCAGTCCTTGAACTTCTCTCTTTTTATATTCACATTTCAGGTGATCTCATCCAGTCTTGTGCCTTTAAATAACATCAGTATTTGTTTTAGCCCACAGCGAATCCTGGTACATTAGACTTGTATATCTTCTTACTCAGTATCTCTACTTGAATTAAGTTTCTGAAGGCTAACAAGTCAAAAACAATCTCTAGTTTTATTGTTCTCCCCATCTTCTTTCATCATCACCCACTGAGATGCTGGAGACAGAAACTCTAATCATTTTCTATTATTTTTTTCCTTTGGTCCACATTCGGTCTAACAGCAAATCCTATTGGATCTATGTCCAGGTTATATTTATGATCTGACCACTTTTTGCCATTTCTAAAACTACTAAATTCAAATTATTTTTTTCCTGAACTACAGCAGTAACCTTCTAACTGGTTCCCCATCTTCATTCTTTGGAGAATAAACTGTTAAGAGCAACAGTCTGTTCACTCGTCAACCAGCATCCTCGTTTCAGAGTGTCAATACCTTGTTTTTAACCCTTCCATGACTTTCAGTCCAATTTATAATAAAAGCCTAAATCCTTATTTACCGTGGACCAAAAGTCCATGACAGTACCTCCAATCCTACTTCATACTGCTCCCTCACTTATTCTACTGGGTATACTGGCCTTGTTCCTGTTCCTCAAATATATCAAATGAGGCCATCTCAGAGCCTTTATCTTGATGTTCTCTTCTTTCTGCCTGTAACATTCTTTTTCCTAGATATTCTCATGGTTTATTCCCTCATCACCTTCAGATATCTGCTTATCTATTGCCTTCTCACAGGGCCTTCCAAGATTCTTATCCAAGGTTGCAGGTACTCATTCACTCCAGACATTATTGTCTCTTCTTACCTTTAAAAAATTTTTTTACTGTAAATTTTTCATTTGTCTGAATTCTCCCTTAGACCTTCTGGGAAACATATTACACTTTATCTAGTGTTATCCTGATCCTCTAGCTGATGATTCTCTTCTTAGTTACCCGTTTGGGAAGAAATACACAAGAGGAGGTGAGGCAGGGAGAGAAGAGGGAAACCATTCAATTTCCTTATAATTAGGAAGACTGTGTAACTCATCAATCAAACGGGAGTACTTTTGATGGAAAGAAAGAACTATTAATAATTAAAGTGGGACAACAGGCATAAAAACAGATTTACCAGGCAAACAGAGGCATATGGTACATCATTTATAGCCATTTATCTGCTGGTTTTTCGCACCAGGCAGCAAGTTTAAATAGTCACACCAAGACATCTCCACCTTGGACCATTCTGGATTGGCCTAATCTTTCGAAATACATGTTTCACACATTTAGACTCATGCCTAATGATAGTTGTATTTTGAGGTGATCAAATTTATATATTTTTCTTCATCTCTAAGGAATAAACTTGGTTACATTCAATAATATACTGCCTTTATATTAAACTAGAACATGTAGAGAGTAGACCGTCCTCTTAAAATACTTTGGAAATGCGAACTCTGATAGGATAGTTTCTAGGAGAATAGTTAAGAATGGGTTAGGATAGGGGTACCTGGATGGCTCAGTCTGTTAAGCGTTGGACTTCAGCTCAGGTCATGATCTCACAGTTCATGGGTTTGAGCTCCGTGTTAGGCTCTGTGCTGACAGCTCAGAGCCTGGAGCCTGCTTCAGATTCTGTGTCTCCCTCTCTCTCTGCTCCTCCCCCGCTCATGCTCTGTCTCTTTCTCAAAAATAATAAACATTAAGAAAAAAATTTTAATAGGTTAGAATAAAAACTATTATACTGGTTGTGAGATGCTGCCTCTTGGCAAAGTTTAATTGCCCATTCAAAAGGTCATTAAGGAAAAAAAAAAAAACCAAAAGGTCATTAAGTCCAAATGGTAAGATTGATACCATGACTCAGATTTAGAAGTTAATTGTTCCCCTTTTCAACTGAAGAACGTTATGGAATTTCTTACAGGGAACCTATATGTACCCACTAAAAATTTGTTCAAGTGATGTTTAATACCCAGTCATTTGTACAATAGAAAACTTGAGAAAAGTATAGAGATGAAGATTAAACAAAAAATAGTTTACAATGGTTATAGAAGCCTTTAAAAGATACCAAATTTGACTAAACAGTCCAGCATTTGCACTCCTTGGTATTTATCTAAATGAGTTGAAGACTTAATGTCCACGTGAAAACCTGCATACACGTTTATAGCACCTTTATTTATAATTGCTAGAATTTGGAAGCAACCAAAATGTCCTTCAGTAGGTGAATGGATAAATAAACTGTGGTACATCCAGATAGAGGAATTTATTTAGCACTAAAAAGAAATGAAAAGACATGGAGGGACCTTAAATGCATTTTACCAAGTGAATGAAGCCAATCTGAAAAGGCTATATACCCTGTCCTTCAACTATTTGACATTCTGGAAAAGGCAAAACTATGGAGACAGTACAAAGATCGGTGGTTGCCTAGGGTTAGGGAAGAGGTAAGGATGAAAAGGTAGAACAAAGAGAATTTTTGGAACAGTGATACTGTTCTGTATATTGGTAGATAGATGTCATGAATTTGCTAAAACCCAAAGAATGTCCACTAAGAAGTGTCCATTAAGAGTGAACTGTGAACTTAGGGTAATTGTGATGTATCAATGTAGGTTCATCATTTGTACAAATGTACCACTGTGGTGGAAAATGTTGATAATGGGGAATTATGCATGTGTGTGGGCATAGGTTATATGGGAATTCTGTACTTTATGCTCAATTTTACTTTGAACCTAGAAACTGCTTTAAAAATTAAAGCCTATTGGGGCTCCTGGGTGGCTCAATTGGTTAAGCATCTGACTTCGGCTCAGGTCAGGATCTTGTTCAAGCCCGGCTGAACTCTGAGCCTGGAGCCTGCTGCAGAGTCTGTGTCTATCCCCCTCTCTCTGCCTTTCCCCTGCTCACACTCTGTCTTTGTCTCTCTCAAAAATAAGCATAAAAAAAAAACCTTAATAAAAAATAAAGCCTATTAAAAATTAATATCTTAATGAATATTAGATTGGCTATAGCTTAAAGAACTAAATAAATGAAATTTGTTTATATAAGCTTTTTATAAATAGGTGTGTTGCATTCATCTTTGTAGCTTCTGTATAGTGTCATGATTGATTATTAGATAGCCCTTTTGTCAAAGACAAATAGGTAGAAAGAGAAACTTCACAAGCTGCAACTTACATGTTTTTAATATATTCAAACAATTTTTAAAGTTAACCTTTAAAATTATGTTTTACTAACAGTGCTAAAAAATTACCCACATGCTCAGGATAAGAGAGTCAGCCTTTCTAACATTTTTGCCCTATTTTCAAGCAGTGTTTGTTTTCATGAGATTCGTACTTCATACCTCTTATCACAACTTATCACAACTGTTTATTTCAGTAATCAGTTGGGTAATGATTCATTTAATATTAGCTGCTGAGTGCTTGGTTTTGGCAGCACACATACTAAAATTGGAACGATGCAGAGTACCACGGCCCCTGTACAAGGATAACACGCAAGTTCGTGAAGCTTCCATATTTTTAAAAAATAGTTTCAAATAGAGAGGAAGGCAAACCATAAGAAACTCTTAAATACAGAAAACAAACTGAGGTTTTGGTGGGGGGGGTGAGGGGGGAAAATGGGTGATGAGGATTGAAGAGGGCATTTGTTGGGATGAGCACTGGGTGTTGTCTGTAAGTGATGAATCATGGGAATCTACTGAAGCCAAGAGCACACTGTATACACTACGTTAGCTAATTTGACAGTAAATTATTTTTTTTTAAAAAAAGAATATTTTGAAACAAAAGATAGAATCATAGGAGAGAGAGAGGAAAAAGAATTGGTTAATGGGCTGCAGGTACAAATAGATATAGGGTTTGGGATATTTATTTTAATGCGAAGTTAAAGTGTGTAGAAAGAGGCTGCTTCATTTGATGTTTTATTTTGTTTTTTGGCCTTAGATTAGGAGATATTTCTGCCATCTTCACACTGTTTCTTTTCACCAGTGAGGCCTTTTCTCCTCCTTTCTATTCTTTTAAGATAAGGCATCTCTATAAATGTTTCTTGATTCCATAATTAAAATTATTCTCTCCTTACATTGTAAACTTTTTCCTTTCTTATAGTACGGTAGAATCTTGTGTTTATCTGATTTTTGTGCCCTAAAATATCTGACTCATCTAGGGGCGCCTGGGTAGCTCGATCAGTTGTGTCCGACTCTTGATTTTAGCTCAGGTCATGATCTCATGGTTGTAAGATCGAGCCCCACACAATGACCATGGAGCATGCTTAAGATTCTCTCCCTCTCTCTCTCTCCTTCTGCCCCTCCGCTCCTTGTGCTCTCTCTCTCTCTCTCTCTCTCTCTCAAAAAATAAAATTAAATTAAATATTAGCTGCTGAACCAGAAGCTTCACAAGAGCTGGTAATACAAGATGTATGTTTTCTTGTATCGCCAAAGTCTAGCACAATGAATGCACTTGATAAATGTTTGTTGAATAAATAAACAAATGTTATATACTTGTTTATTTTCACTTAATCTGATGCTGGCTACAAGGAAATTTGGACCTTCTAAATATGGTTTGACCACTGTAAATTTCTCAAGCCATTTTTATGTAGAACTATGACTTAAATTTTTTTCAATTTTTTTTAATTTAAAGAAGTCTACAAGATTTTGTAAACATCCTGCATATTTCAAAAGCAATTCAAAGCTGTCTGTGAAAAATTTGAGACATATATATTCTTATACATATGAAGAATTTAAATTCTTACTGTTAAAATTTGACTTAGATTCATTTTCTTTAAAGATTTTTTTCCATGTTATTCTTTGTACTTCCTGGCCCTATTATTTAGATAACATTTCAGTCCTCCCTTTTATATCAAAATTTAGAATTTTTATAAAGGTAAAAATAGTTGTTCAGACCATGTGGGAACAGTAGCCTACAATTATCACCTTATTTAACAAACTTTAAATAAGCCAACTGATGTAATAATTTTACAGGCATATGCAAGTCAATCAAAAAAGACTGGACCTTTTTTGTGCAAGTGTAAACCAACTGGCAACGACATCTGGAAGCAGTGGAATTTTAGGAAAGCCTAAACACAATTTCTTCTTCCTCTAGATATATGTATTTAGAAGATTTTTTTTCCCTTATGTCTTAAAAGGAGCCCTGTCTATTAGTTCTTTATCCTTCAATAAACCCCAATTTAGTCCCATTTCTGAACAATATTTTTAGTATTTGTGAAATCTAAACAGTGGCTATTGACTGAGCCAGCTCTGGAATGGGAAGCAGTTATTGTTAACGACAGAATGAGACAAATTGGTTGTCTTACAGATTTTTTATTGGTCCTGAAGGAATATTAAGAGATACTCTCTGAGATTTGGATCAAAACAGATCCCAGCCTGGTTTTTCTTTATTTAACTCTGACTAATCTTGGTGGAACCGTCTAATGCCTCAAAGCATTATAAATTTGAATAAGAAATCCATTTGAAAGTATTTGGAAAGCGAGAAGGAAAAAAAAATCCAAAATGCATACCAATCTTAGGAGTTAATTGCTTCAGCTGTACTAAATACCATAGCAAGATTTTGGAGGAGTGTGGGAGTGGGAAGCAGACCAAAAATGTCATTTTAATCACTCTTCCTAAACTGAAAGGCTGCATACAGTAAAGATTTTTTTTTTGATAATTCTTTCAATGCTAAGAACACTGCTTTATTATATAGGCCTTTTAAAAATATATATTTTAAAGAACTATAGATGAAATTTGAAATTTCCATATGTATTATTTTTTTTAATTTTCTACTTCCATATTTTTAGGGGAGGAGTTGCTTATTTATCATAGAGTAAGCATTGCAGCAGAATTAAAACAACTGTAGTTAGTAAAAACTAGCCTAGGTATCTTGAAGTCTTTTTCTGTTTTTTTTTCCATCAATCTAATCAGCCTTTTTTTCTGTTTTTAAATCACGAAAATGGGAGTCAGCACAAATCCAGCCTGCCACCTGTTATTGTAAATAAAGTTTCATTGGAACACAGCTATGTCTATTTGTGTATTGCCAATGGCTACTTTCAAGCTACTACAGCACAGTTGAGTAGTTGTAACAGAAATTGCATGGTCCATAAGGTCTAAAATATGTATTACCTGGCCCTTTTTAGAAAATGTTTGCCAGTCCTTGAGCTAAGGATTGATGAAGTATTTTGTTTCTTTTCTATGATATTATATATTGTCTTTGCAGTAAAATATGATAGTAACATAACTCCTTCTGAAGTATTTTAAAGACACAGTGTAGTATACTGGTTGAGCAAACTGTCTCTAGAAGATGGTAGCCTGAGTTTTAAATCTCTGTTCTGCCATTTACTACCCATGGCACCTTGAACAAATATACCTGAATTCTCAGAGTCTGTTTCCTCCACCTATAGAAAATAGGGATGAAAATGTTTCCTGCATCAAGATTTAGTGAGAATTAAATGAGACAGTATAAGCAAAACCCTTATAATACCTGATCTCATCATCATTACCATCTTTATCACCACCATTATCATTAGTTCCACCAAATATTCTGGTTTTTTATTTTATTTTATTTTTTAAATTTTTTTTTTCAACGTTTATTTATTTTGGGGACAGAGAGAGACAGAGC
This sequence comes from Puma concolor, assembly GCF_028749965.1. Classification (NCBI taxonomy): domain Eukaryota; kingdom Metazoa; phylum Chordata; class Mammalia; order Carnivora; family Felidae; genus Puma; species Puma concolor. Next base: position 87,030,598 of record NC_141675.1, read on the forward strand.
ATGAACGGGGGAGGGGCAGAGAGAGAGGGAGACACAGAATCGGGAACAGGCTCCAGGCTCTGAGCCATCAGCCCAGAGCCCGATGCGGGGCTCGAACTCCCGGACCGCGAGATCGTGACCTGGCTGAAGTCGGACGCTTAACCGACTGCGCCACCCAGGCGCCCCTATTCTGGTTTTTTAAGTAAGGAATCTAGAGATAGGAGAAACAACCTAATATAGAGTGATAAAGAATTATGTATGTTTTAGCCAGAGTATTAGTAACCTTGACAAGGGTCCAGCCAGGAAAACAGGAACTATAGCAAGTATTTTAACAGAATGCAATATAGGGGGGTAGTTAAAAAAGAATTGGAGAACTGAAAAGGAAAAATGAAAACACCAAAGTAAAACAGAGATAGTAACCACAGGAAGCAGCTACCACATGTGGTAGGGGCCTAGGGGCAAGTTGATATTAGTAGAACCTAGAAGTTTGGAAGATGAGCACCACAGGTTTTAAATGCGAGCTGTCAATGAGAAATACTTCCTAATACAGTTTTAAAAAGAAAGAAAGAGATGAAGGACTCCTGGCTGGCTCAGTCAGAAGAGCATGTAACTCTTGATGTTATAGTTGTGAGTTCCAACCCTACATTGGGTGTAGAGATTACTTAAAAATAAAATATTAGAAAAAGAGAGAGAGAGATGCAAATCTACTGAACAAATGTACTTGAGCAAGACATGTTTATTTTCAAATAGGACATTATTAGGCAATTAGCTATTGCTAGATAAAGGACAACATTAAATTGGCAATATTTTGACTTTTTTATATCTTGAAACTTCTAAGTTCATCAATGATAGAACATCTTGTTGAACACCTTCTGATTGTAGTGGCTACCCAAGCACACAAAAAGTCTTTTAGCAGTATCTGCTGTATATATTTGATATTTGAATTAAGTCATGAAAGAAGTAATAGAATTGAGCCATGTGAATATCTGGGGCAAGAGCATTGTAGGCAGTGGAATAGTAAATGAAAGTCTTGAGACCAGAACATGTTTAGGATATTTGGGGAACAGGAGGGAGGTCAGTATGGCTGAAACACTAAGTGGTAGGAGAATGGAAGAAAGGCAGCAGGGGCTGGAATCGTTAGGGATTTATAGAAGAATGAATAGAACAGGGTAAATGCATGATTATTATTAAGGACTGAGAGCCCATTTTTTGTTTCAATCATGAAAGTCCATGGTTGTGCAGGTTTCTCTAACCATATTCTGATAAAAAATCGGGTTAAAAAAAGTATATTGCAGTTGGTAGTTTCATACCTATGTATTAAAGTATAAGTATAAAGTATAAGTATATGTATTAAAGTATAAGTAATCATATCTTTAAATCCAACTTTAAAGTCTCTGTTTACTTTAAATTTTTAGTGGTGGTTAACTCATCCTTCTACCAGTACAGAGTGACCAGCTGAAAGCTGATAGAATGCCATTTTCTCATAATAAAAGGATGATAAACTTTAACTCAGTATCCTGAATCTTGTAAGCAGAAATAGATTCATGAATCAGGTAATCTGTCTGTGTAAAGTAACAGATTTTTACCCATGTTTCTGTAATAGGATCATTAATCATTAGGTCTATTTTCCTATCTCCCCTTTGCTATTTTAAAATCAAAACTTTGTAATTTAACACCTTAGTGATTTGTTTTAAAATGTATCTAGTTTATTGACATTTGCTTCTGAGATAATTATGACATGGATGTCCCATACAGCTTGTTCAAATAACATTTTTTTTCCACTGCACCAATTTATATTGAAGGTGTCCACAGTAACTGTGGCAAAAAAGTCATTTGAATCAAAAAGAATCAGATTTAAATAATGAAAAACACCTTTATTCTGAAGATACTGGACTCCTGTTGAGTACAGTGATTCCCAAGCAGAGTTTTGATAAATCTACTGTACTGTATTTTATCTTTACATTAACATGCAAAAAAAACTTGCCAAGTTTTTTGTGTTTTGTTTTGTTTTCTGCCCCCCCCCCCCCCCTTCTAAGATAGCTTCTTTGACATTACATCAGAGAAACATATCTCATTGTGGCATAGTGGATCTCCAAACAAAGGAATTTGGATTAAGAATATTATCTATGCCATATAAAAACAAAATATAAGGTACTTACTAACACAACTGGCACAAGAGTAATTACTTTTCCTTGTTGTGTAAGATATCGATAACAAAAGATTTGCTAATTCATATATTTTATTTTCCCTAAGTGTGGTGTAAATCTTTGTGAGTATTTTAAGCTCGGTTTACCTCATTCATGTAACATGTTAGTGTAAGATATAAACAATTGTTGTGTGGCTTCAGTTAACTTTCTTCAGAGTTTCATCTTATGCTATGAAAGTCATTTTAATAAATAATTTAGTGAGAAAACATTTGAAAATGTATTCAGAGAGCCTTGCAAGTCTTTTACACTTGGGTCTAACTATAATGGAAAAGATCATTTTTAGTGGCCATTGTGGGTGTTATTCTTAATAGTCCTTCCTCACTCCTTACTTCCCATTAGTTACCAGATAATACCAGTTGTACATTCAAAATCTATCTTGATTTGACTACTCATCCCCATTTTCACTATCACTACCATTTGGTTTAAGCCACTGATGACCTCTCAGGTGGATTATCACAGCATTCTCCTAATTATCCTTTCTGTCTCTTCTTGTATCAGTCAGGATTCATATGCACATATAAGAACTGTTTTAACTATTTTAAGCATAATGCAATTTAGTAAAGGTAGGCTCACTCATTCATTCCTGAATTGATTCCTGAGTGTATACTGAATTGGTTATTACAGCTCTATTGGTTATCAGCTGTGGCTAGGAAATTGTGTATTGATATGTCATTTGTTTTTGAAGACTTTCTCAGCAGGATTTACCTTCTTAAAGAGGAGGCAGGGACATTTGTTACTGAATGAATGGCAGTGAAAGAGGGTAGTGCATGGTCATAACTGTTGATGTGCAGTACACTTTATGCACGTGGCTATACCTAAATTAGGCTTCAGACTACTTTTATGAAAATCAGGTACATTCCAAAAGCTGTTTTCATCATTTTAAGATCTTACATTAAAATGTAAAACTATGAAGAAATTTCTCTAAAAATGATTGTGAAACACTTTTCCATAAGCTGTCAGTTTGATACTGGCATAGAATAAGCACTTTTAAAATATGTGCAATCCAATTATTTTACAGGAATTTATAATTTTCTGCAGTGTTCTTTGAGATACTGTTAATATTATAGCCTCTGTTGTCATGGAAACAAGTCTCTGAAGGCAGCCTCAGAGACTAATGATTCTATGGTGTTGCTATGGATAGAAACAACTGAGACCGTTGTTAGTCACATGGTCATGATTAAAAAAAACAAACAAAACAAAACTCTTTGGAGCTGATCTTATTGAGTGATACAAATGGAGCAGGAAAAGGATGATGGTATATAATAGTCACCATTGTCTAATGAAACATGTATATAAGAGCTTTCAAGTTTAAAATGCTTATGTTGAATTCCTCCTTTTCTGTAATAACCCAAATATAATGGTTAGTGTATTTTGCTATCTCATTATTTATTTGAGAATCTTAAGCATGACATTTCCAATTTAGAATCTTCTACAACTCCCCAGAATTCTACCCTGTTCTCATTTGTGCCCTTAAAATATCCTCTTACCTCTTCATTTCACAGTGTTACTGGATATAACATCTATGCTCTTCCTCATTACTCAACCTTCATTTGATTATCTATTATTTGTTTAGGGCTGTATTTTTGTTTCAGATGAACTAAATGAATTATTTTGTTGTTCTGTAATTCTTTGTTACCTGAAGTTGTTATGAGCTAAGGCTAGAAAATTTTATATATTGATATGTCATTTGTTTTTGAAGGCTTTTCTCAGAAGGGTTTGCTTCTCTTAAGAAACTGGCAGAGGCATATGTTCTTTTCAAAGTACTTGCCCTATACAGAAGAGGGAGGGAGGGTGGATTCAGATAGTATAAGTTGTTTTACGATTTTTTAAAAAATGGTATTTAGATCCTTATTTAAAGGAGATAGATTTTTTAAAGACACTTAGAGCCAGTTTGAATGTAATATTAAAGGATTTATAGTTTATCATAAAGGGTTTTAGAGAGCTACTGCCCAGTGGAGGAAATTTTCATGCTTGACCTTGAAAGTTGACATAAGCATTTAGCTTTGCCTTATTTTAATATTAAAATAGATCATTAATCAACTAATATCTGACCCTATTTTTTTTTTTTTAAATTTTTTTTTCAACGTTTATTTATTTTTGGGACAGAGAGAGACAGAGCATGAACGGGGGAGGGGCAGAGAGAGAGGGAGACACAGAATCGGAAGCAGGCTCCAGGCTCTGAGCCATCAGCCCAGAGCCTGACGCGGGGCTCGAACCCACGGACCGCGAGATCGTGACCTGGCTGAAGTCAGACGCTTAACCGACTGCGCCACCCAGGCGCCCCTATCTGACCCTATTAAAGAGGCATAAGGAAACTTTGAGAGGTGATAGATATGTCTGCTACCTTAATTGTGGTGATGGTTTCACAGATAATGCATATGTTCACACTCTACAAGTTGTATACATTAAATATGTGCAGTTTTTTGTATATCAGTTATACCTCAACAAAGCTGCTAAAAAAAATAAAACTGAAATTACAAAAAAATAATGATAAACTTTAGACTTTTTTTCTTTGATACTTTGGATGACTAAAGCCAGTTATTTTGTAGTGTATCAGATGTTCAGTGATTAGATTCAGGTTATGCATCTTCGATTGGAATTTCTCAGAAGTGATATGCTCTTATTATAGCCTATCAGCATGATTTTGATTTGTGCCATCCCTGGTGATGTTAACTCTGATTAAGATAGTATCTGTTAGAGAAGCACCTGGGTGGCTCAGTCGGTTAAGGGTCCAACTCTTGGTTTCGGCTCAGGTCGTGATTTCAAGGCTTTGTGGATTCAAGCCCCGCATCAGGATTGCTTGGAATTCTCTGTCTCTGCCTCTCGCCCACTTGTGCTGTGTCTGCCTCTCTCAAAATAAAGAAATAAACTTTAAAAAAAAAAAAAAAAAGGTAGTACCTACTAGATTTTTTACTGTAATTAATAAAAGCTTTTAAGAGAGATAACTTGTGTGCATCCATGTGTCCTTTTTAAATTTTCATCTGCTGGAATGAAATAGAAGGTTCCTTCAGCAGCAGTGGAATTTTTGCATCTATTGATGTATGTATTATTACTGTGTAATACATAGTAATATATTATTACTGTGATGGTTGCCAAATGATTTTGTAATTCCATAATTCCTTATACATTTTTTAGTTGGCATTCTACTCTAAGGAAATGCTCTCTCTTCTGTTCATGTATTCTTGTAATTATTAAATCAGTATGGACTCTTGGAATCCTGTTTTTATATAGTGGATTGTATGCTATTGTTATCTTTATTTTGATTCTCAAATTGTTCCTGGTCTGACTGATGAAAACCCTTCAAGCTAACTTCTGTGTCTTTTGTCATGCCTTCATTATTCCTTGAGGAGTTCTATATTTTCTGGCACAACAAGATGTTTTAGATTCATATTATACTTGGCTAAGTTTTAGCACTGGACTCAGCCATTTCTCCAAAGACTCCTATATTGTTTTTTGTTTTTTTTTTTTTTAATTTCAGAATATATATTTAGAAACCATAATCTGAGTGATAGGTGTGTTCAGGCTATTGGAGTGTTACTGCCCCTAGATATTCTCTGTGGACAGAACAAGGGAATATATGTACATATAAACACACACATTTATGTCTGTATTCCTGTGTTCGTCTATATATATTGAAAACCATGCATTCATGCTAACCTCCAGTTCTATTCTAACTTCTAGTTCTATTCTAAAACCATAGGTATCATGCTAATTTTTTCCCTTTCCATATTTTAACTCCCTTCTCTGACATAAGGAATCTTGCTCCCATTATCTTATTTATTGGATCAAAATCTCCTGTATGTAAGCAATCTCCCATTGACAACCTCCTTACTCTGCTCAAGCTCCAACAAACCCCCTTTTTACTCCATTGAGGCTCCTACACTTCATACCAGACTACTGCTACTGCCACATAGATAATGTCTTTGTCACATTTGGTTTCCAGAAAAACATCAGGCTCCTGGCACCACTCTGCCCATATCCTGCTCAAGCTCCAAGCACCCTGTGCTAGACTGCTGCCACCCCTCTACTCCCTGCATTCAGATGCTGTCTTCACCTGCTTGGTTTCAACAATCTGTACCTTCCTGTTAAAGAGGTCTCTGCCTACACCAACCAAAGTCATGATGATATTCTATCATTATTATCTTCTAGAAATCTAATTTTCATACTTCTCAATTATGTCAGCAAACAATCTGCAATTAATTATAAGTATTGTGTAAGCAGAGATGGGATTCATTTCATTTTCTGTGTTTATACCTAGGTGATCAAGTGGCAGCTCTTTTAAAACTATCTTTTTCTTATACTTCGTTATAAATTTGGAGTCAGAACCTCTGGGTTTTCAAACATTTTTAAAAAGTCATATAAGTATTCCACTGAAAATTGATTAGCATTTAAGTTATTCATTTTAAACTTATAATATGGAATTTGAAGATTTTTTTGTATGGAAATAATATATAATTGGTGACTGGAGTCCCAAGCCAGACCTACAGGGGCTTTATTGACATACAGACTGTTCTTACAGATGATTTTTAATTGTTGTATAATATTTAATCTTACATAATTATCATTATTTGTAAATGTAACCATTCCATTCCAGCACCTTTGGATATTTAGGGTATTCCATATTTCCCCAAGTATAAACAATGGTCAGTAGAATGTAATAAGACTATTAGAACATTTGTTTTTTAAATTATTCATTTAGGATAGATTGCCAGAATTAAGTCTAAGCGTTTAGACGTTTTTAAGGCTATAGATAATTGCTGCTAAATTGCTTTCCTTAAAGTTTGTATGAATTTATATTTCCAACAGCAGTGGGAAGGGACCTGTTTCCATGCATTAAAAATTTTATTTTGAGGGGTGCCTGGGTCGCTCAGTCGGTTAAGCATCTGACTTCCGCTCAGGTCATGATCTCATGGTTCATGGATTCGAGCCCATGTCAGGCTCTATATGGATGGCTCAGAGCTTGGAGCTTACTTCGGATTCTGTGTCTCCCTCTCTCTCTGTCCTTCCCCACTCGCACTCTTTGTCTCTCTCTCTCAAAAATAAATAAACATTAAAAAATTTTTAATTTATTTTGAGGTTTTTTATTGTGGTAAAAGATATATAACAAAATTTTTCATTTTAACCTTTTTAACTGTATAATTCTTTGGCATTAATTGCATTCACGTTGTTGCATCCATCACCATTATCTATCTCCAAAGCCTTTTTATCACCTCTCACAGACTCTGTACCATTTAAGCAATAACTTCCATGCTTCTCTCTCCTAACTTCTCTCTCTGGTAACTTCTTTTTATCTATATGAATATACCTACTCTAAACATTTCATGTAAGTGGAATCCTACAATATTGTCTTTTGTGTCTGGTTAATTTCACCTGAAAACATAATGTTTTCAAAATACATCTATGTTGTAGCATGGGTCAGAATTTCATTCCTCTTTATGACTGAATAATATTCATTATATGTATATACCACATTTTGTTTATCCATTCATCTGTTGATGGATACTTGGGTTATTTCTACCGTGAACAATGATGTAAAGTATCCACGGGGCGCCTAGTTGGCTCAGTCAGTTGAGCGTCCAACTCTATTTCGGCTCAGGTCATGATCTCACGGTCATATCATCAGGCTCCACTCTGGGCATGGAGCCTGCTTGGTATTCTTTCCCTCTCTTTCTCAATAAATAAATAAACTTCAAAAAAAAAAAAAAAGTATCCAAGTCCCTGTTTTTAGTTCTTTTGAGTATATACACCTAGGAGTAGAATTGCTGGGTTATGTGGTAATACTATGTAAGGTTAGCTTTTTTTGAGGAACCACCAAACTGTTTTCCACAGCAGCTTACACCATTTTCCATTCCTACCAGCAGTTTTTGAGGAATTCAGTTTCAGCACATCCTCACCAACACTTGTTTCTTTCTATTTTTGTTTTCCTTTTTTTATTACAGCCTCCTAGTAAGTGTGAAGTGATATATTCTAATTTTGATGTGCATTTCTCTAATTAATAATTTGTTGAGTATCTTTTCATGTGCTTATTGGCCAATTGTTTATCTCCTTTGGAGAAATGTCTGTTCAAGTCCTTGCCCATTTTTTAATTGTGTTTTTATCTTTTTGTTGTTGGATTTTTATAACCCTCATCAAATGTATGACTTAGAAACATTTTCTCCTATTTTGTAAGTTGTCTTTTCACTTTCTTGATAATGTCCTTTAATGCACAAAAGGTTATAATTCTGATGAAGTCTAATTCATCTATTCTTGTCACTTACGCTTTTGATATGATACTTAAGAATCCACTGCGAAATCCGAGGTCATGAAGATTTTACCCCTATGTTTTCTGGTTTTATGAGTATGGTTTCAGTGTTTCTATTTTGGTCATTGATTAATTTCTCATTAGTTTTTGTATATGATGCAAGAGTGCTTTGATTTCAGTTTTTCTGCATGTGGATATCCAGTTGTCCCAGCACTATTGTTGGAGAATTCATACATTTTTGATAAATTTTAACTGATTGATAAACGAGAAAGTCAGCATTATAATTTTTTTTGTATTTCTTTGTTAGAAAAAGCATAGTTCTTCAGCAAATTTGTTCTTCTTGTTTTAAGTTTCTTTTAATGCACAGTATCCTGTTATCAATTTGATTTTAATGTTTTTCTTATATATGTAAGAAAATAACATATCTGTATATGTTATTGGTATAGCAAATGTTTATGAATTCAGTTTACAGGGATTAGGACTTGATACAAAACACCTCTTCTGTGTTCCATTTACATCTTTGTAAAATGAATTGAATCAATCCAGATAAAGTAATTGAGTGTAAAGAAAAATTCCGTTTAAATTATGTCACTAAAGTTCTTACTTTTTAAATTTTTTCCAGAAAATGTCTGGCATATAATAGTTACTCAGTGAATGGTAGTTGAATTAATGACTTTAAAGGCAATTTTGAGGCAGGTTATTACAGTTCTCTTGGAGAGGTCAATAGCATAGATATAAAAAAATGGTATAGATTCAGTTTTTAAGTCCTTTGACTGTTTTGTGAATTTCTAAGCCCCAACTGCCTGCCTGTCTGATGGGCTAATAAAATTACATTTCACACCTTGAATACAAGGAGGAAAGCAGTCAGATAGCTTCTGAATGCTGGAAAAATGTTTTGTAGTCTATAAAGTGAGTGTTTTGTCTCCTAGAAGAGGAATATATTCTAGGTCACTATCTTTTATTATTTTCATTTAAACATCTAGAAAGTAGTCACCCATTTTAATTATAGTTATTAAAATTATTAGTAGTCATATAATGATTTCTAAAGTAATTTCTGGAGAGGATTTTCTCAATTAAAGTTACATATTAATATTTTACTTATTTCTCAGTTATTTCTGAAAACTATACTTTATGACAAACTTTGTTATGTGTTTTTCTTTTATTTTGGTATTTTTCCTGATTTTTTGTCGTTGATGATTTTTAGCCAACAGAAGCTGTACCTCCCTCTTCTCCCACTGTCCCTGTGATCCCTGTCCTGCCAGTCCCTGCTGAGAATACTGTCATCCTACCCACCATACCACAGGTTTTTATTAGTTTCTTTTTTCTTTATAAAAATTTCATTTGCTTTTAATGTTTCATTTATATTCTTTTCAAATTGTTTTAACTGTTTCTTTGTTAGACTTAGTAATTCACTTTGGGGTTCAGTTGGTGTTTTTAGGGAATTAAATATTTGGGATTTAATATAAAATGGGTTCAATACTTGCCATATTTTTAGGTTAACTACGAAATAGGACACATTCTGAACTTCATAATATTAAACTCCCTTAGATTCGTTATCATGCCTTTTGTACTTGTAAATTGTTTAAACCGGTTTTTATTTGCTTTAGGAATTTTAGTTTCTAAAGATAATAAAAGTCGTCATCCTCATATTATAGTGGATGTGTCATTTTATATAGCTTTTTTTCCCCGATATATATTTATCTTCTTTGGAAATATTTTTCTATCATTTGGTTAGGTAACATTCACATTTATTAGTTAAAAATAAGAACTCATATATGTAAAGTATGTGGGAACTCTTCTATCTTTGCAACTTTTCTGTAAATTTAAAATTATTCTAAAATAAAATTTTCTTTTTTAAAAGGTAACATATGACAGTCAAAAAATAAAATGAAATAATAGCCAAATGTCAGAGAATCTGAACTTTTTTAGCTTACGAGCTTTAGTAGTTTTAAAACATTAACAGCGTCATTCAAAGTCAAAATAATGATAGTATTATTCTGTTGTGAACAATCTCAATCTCATACAAAGTACAAATAAATGCATCTTTAGCTATTTTTACTATTACTGATCTGTAGCATAAAATCGAGATAAAAATAGTATGTTTATTGTGTAAACACCGTTTTTTAGGATTTTGGAGGGGGAGAGTGCAGGTGGGGGAAGGGCAGAGAGAGGGGGACACAGGACCTGAAGCAGTCTGCGCTGACAGGCTGACAGCTGTGAGCCCAATTTGGGGCTCGAACTCGGGAACCACGAGATCATGACCTGAGCCGAAGTCAGACGGCTGAGGTTCCCCTATTGTGTAAACAGTTTTGAAGTAAATTCCCCGTTGGGAGTAAAAATGGGATCTCAATTGTGATTACTTATCTCAGTGCCCTTCCCCTCCTAAAAAATGAAAATAAATAGGAACAAAATGGGATTCTAGGGGAAATTACAGATACTACACTAAGACTGTAGTCTTTGTATTATGTTTGTATTATGTTACTTCTTTTACATAATCTTTCACCCTTTATGAAAATCATTAAAAATTAAATCATTGTAAAGCCACTAAGAATTTAACAGATAAGTCCAAATGGATTTTTTCCTCTCTGTTGAAGAGAGGAATGGAATTTATAAGTAAAATACAATTCTAAGTAAGCAGCCTATGTGTTATTGTAATAGTGTAACATCTCTTCAAGCATCTAAGATTTAGTAGTATAATATATTTTTTAAGTAGGGGATTTGAAAGTTTATTTTACTCCTGTCACTTCATCTTTTGATGTTGAGTTTCCTCGAATCCTTTGAAATTTTATAGTAGCTTTTGTTCTTACATTCCATGAGGAACTTGTCCTTTCCTGCTCAGAGACCTCTGATTTATTTACTCCAAGTGTCCCTGACAGCATCACACTACATTTGGAAATTGTGGAGATGTTGCATAGCCTTGTGGTTATAAAGGAGAGGTCTTACAGTCAGATTGATCTAGTTTAGAATTCCAGTCCTACCACTTTACCAGCTGTATAACTCTGAGCAGTTTGCTTAACCACACCGTTTACTCATCTGTAACACTGAAGATGATTGTAATACTAACTTGAGATGTTTTACAGTGATTGGAAGAATAATAATGTATGTGCAACTAGCACATGATCTTGGCTATTCATATTATTAGTGTTATTTCATATTTCTTTGAGACAGTAAACCAGGGAACAGGTTAGAAAAACAAATGAGGGTATGTGCACAAGAGAAAGGCTTATTTGTTCTCCTTAGCCTCATTTTAGGTTTTAAATACACTACGAAAGTGCATGTGGGGTACATTAATAATTTATGTTGTATAATGTGAGAAGCCTATAGGGTGTGCCTCACTTTCCACAATCAATAAGCCTTTTCCTGATTAATCAAGTATAACATGTACATTTTAAAATTAGTATAACTGGTTAAAATGTCCTCAAATAAATTTGAAAGCCTTACTTAATAGATAACCTAATTTTAACAGTTTTTAATGTTTATTTATTTTTGAGAGAGAAAGTGAGCAGAGGAGGGACAGAGAGAGGGGCCATCAGAGGATCCAAAGCAGGCTCTGTGCTAACAGCAGAGAGCTCAATGCAGAAGCTCAAATTCATAAACTCAAGAACCATGAGATCATGACCTGAGCTGAAGTCAGATGCTTATTAACTGGTTGACCCACCCAGGCACCCCCCTTATTTTACCATTTTAAATGGAAATAGTTTTTCTTCTAAAGATCTACTACTTTACATTTTAGATGCATCAGGATGTCATAGAAATAGAAGAAGACGCAAGATTTGGAGTCTAGTCCTACCTGTGCAATTCAAACAAGTTACTTAACCTCTACATTTTATACTCCCTTCATCTGTTAAAATGGGGAATAATGCCTCCCTGAGTAATTTAAAATGAGTTTGAGGAGGGGCGCCTGGGTGGCTCAGTTGGTTAATAAGCACCTGACTCTTGATTTCATCTCAGGTCATCATCTCATGGTTCATGAGTTCAAGCCCCACATTGGTCTTTAGGCTGACAGTGTGGAGCCTGCTTGGGATTCTCTTTCCCTCTCCCTCTCTCTCTACCCCTCCCCTGCTCACTCTCTCTGTCTCTCAAAAAAAAATTAAAAAAAAGTTTTTTTAATGAATTTGAGGATTAAGCAAATTAGATAGCTATATATAGATATATATAGATAGCCTTATTACAGACTCTGTATCTATCTATCTATCTATCTATCTATCTATCTATCTATCTATCTATCTATCTATCGGTATCTCTATATCTATCTACTGATAGATAGATAGATAGATAGATAGATAGATATAGTCTAATTATTTGTAGAATTTTTATACTTTTCAGATTATTTTTATATTGATCACGTCATTTACATTTTATGAAAGCCCTCCACATAGTGGTATGGAGAAAGGCATAACGAATTGCTGCTGAAGATGCATGAAGAGCATGGACTTCATAGTGAGACTTGACTACCACTTCCTGGCGTCACCCCTTTCTGGCTGTGTGATAGTGGGGAAACTACTCAGTTTCTTGTACCTCCAGTACTCCACATAGATACTGACCTATTAAATGTCTTTTTCTACCCCAAAGGAAATACTCTGATTTAAAACCAGATGCTTGGGGCGCCTGGGTGGCGCTGTCGGTTAAGCGTCCGACTTCAGCCAGGTCACGATCTCGCGGTCCGTGAGTTCGAGCCCCGCATCAGGCTCTGGGCTGATGGCTCAGAGCCTGGAGCCTGTTTCCAATTCTGTGTCTCCCTCTCTCTCTGCTCCTCCCCCGTTCATGCTCTGTCTCTCTCTGTCCAAAAATAAATAAACGTTGAAAAAAAAATTTTTTTTTAAAAATAAAAAAAAAATAAAAAAATAAAATAAAATAAAACCAGATGCTTTATGGGGCGCCTGGGTGGTTCATTCGGTTAAGCTTCCAACTTCAGCTCAGGTCATGATCTCACGGTCCTTGAGTTCGAGCCCCGTGTCACGCTCTGTGCTGACAGCTCAGAGCCTGGAGCCCGTTTCAGATTCTGTGTCTCCCTATCTCTCTGCCCCTCCCCTGTTCATGCTTTGTCTCTCTATGTCTCAAAAATAAATAAACGTTAAAATAAATAAATAAATAAAATAAAAACCAGATGCTTTAGACCTCTATTTCAACCTGTTGTGGGGATCTGTCGTGTAACTAAGGTATAGTTGAAAATGCTTTATGGCTAATTTGTGTGTGTAAAATTTTTTGTACACACTCAAATATGTGTTTTGGAGAGATTGATGTTCATTCAATTTTTTTTGTTTATTGTTCCAGTCCTGTAGCTACTAAGATATAAATATAATACTGGCCTTGTTCTCTAGGAGCCTACTGTCTGTGCAAGGGACAAGTTTACAACTCTAACATGACATGAGAGTAGTTACATTACAGATATATCCAGTGCAGACCATTTTTTATCACTTTTGGACCATACAGCTTTCACAAAACATTTGAGTATTGAGTCTTAGCTAATTTGATCTTTAGTATAATCTAAAGTATGACCTAGGGGCGCCTGGGTGGCGCAGTCGGTTAAGCGTCCGACTTCAGCCAGGTCACGATCTCGCGGTCCGTGAGTTCAAGCCCCGCGTCAGGCTCTGGGCTGATGGCTCAGAGCCTGGAGCCTGTTTCCGATTCTGTGTCTCCCTCTCTCTCTGCCCCTCCTCCGCTCACTCTCTGTCTCTCAAAAATAAATAAACATTAAAGTATGACCTAATACATTTTCATTTTATTGGTAATCCTAAATAGGAAAGCATGCTTCAAGTTACCTTGATGAGCCTTTTTAACTACACACTAATAACTGACTGCAGTGCCCTTATTCTGCTTATATTTTGGGTTTTTTATTAAATTTGTTTTATATTATTTTCATATCACTTCAGACTTAAGAAAATTGCATTCATAGTGCAATGAGGGGCACCTAGGTGGCTCAGTTAGTTAAGTCAGTAAAGTTTGGCTGAGGTCATCCATCATCTGTCTCATGGTTCGTGAGTTCATCCTCACGTTAGGCTCTGTGCTGACAGCTCAGAGCCTGGAGCCTGCTTCAGATTCTGTGTCTCCCTCTCTCTCTGCCCCTCCCCTGCTCACACTCTGTTCCTCTCTGTCAGAAATAAACATTAAAAAACACTTTTTTTTCCAGGGCACCTGGTTGGCTCAGTCGGTTGAGCATCCGACTTTGGCTCAGGTCATGATCTCGCAGTTTGTGAGTTCAAGCCCTGTGTCGGGTTCTGTGCTGACAGCTCAGAGCCTGGAGCCTGCTTCAGATTCTGTCTCCCTCTCTCTGCCCCTTCCCCGCTCATGCTCTGTCTCTGTCTCTCAAAAATGAATAAATGTTAAAAAAAAATTTTTTTAAATAGTGCAGTGAAATCCCACATACCTTTACCTAGCTCCCCTAATTCTTAATATTTTTACCTACCATATTTGCTTTATCATTTCTCTTCCTATATAATTAAAATATTTTTTATGAATCATTTCAAAGGAAGTTTCTCTCATGCCCCTTTTACCTCTAAATACAAATATTTTATAACACTAAATATTTTTTCATAAGAACAAAAGTATTACCATAGTACAGTGAGCTATATTAGAAAATGAACATTAGCATAAAACTATATCAGATTAATCTGTAGACCTTAATTATATTTTGCCAGTTGCCCCAATAATATTCTTTATAGGAGAAACAAAAATAGATCCTTTGGCCAGTCTAAGATTACACATTGCCTTCATGACACTGTAGTCTCCTTTAACTTGGAGTAGCCCCCACTGTATGTCTTCCATGAATGTGGCATTTTAGAAGAAAACTAGCTAGTTATTTTGTAGAATATATTTCAATTTGTGTTTGATACATTTTCACAATTAGTTTGAGGTCATATATTTTTCCAAATTTTTAGTTGTGGTAAGATACACATAATGTAAAAATTTACCATCTTAAAACCATTTTTAAGTTTATATATCATTGGTAGTAAGTACATTCATTTTTGTGCAACCATCACTGTCATTCATCTACAGAACTCTTTTCATCTTTCCCTTGTGAAAAACCCACTGCAGACATTGTACTCAGTGGTGAAAGACTGAAAGTATTTCCTCTAAGAATATGTAGAAAATAAAAAGCACTGTGACAATAATATTTGCTTTTATAATTGCCCTTATAGTTATCTTTACTGAGATCTTTATTGCTTCAAACACCTTGAGTTACACTCTGGTGTCATCATTTCCACCTGCAAGACTCTCATTAGCATTTGTTTTTGGTTTTCTATTTTTTTCAGGACAGCTCTACTGGTAATGATCTCCTTCAGCTTTTGTTTATCTGGGAATATTTTAATTCCTCCCTCACATTTGAAAGACAGTTTTACCAGAGATAGGGTTCTTGGTTGACAAGGGGTTTCTTGTAGTACTTTAAATATATATATCAGCCCACTGCCTTCTCACCTCGAGTTTCTGATGAGAAATTTGTTGATAATCTTATTGAAGATCCCTTGTATGTAATAAGTCACTTTTTTCTTGCTGCTCTCAAAATTCTTTTTGTCTTTCAACAATTTTTTTTTTTAAGTTTATTTTGAGAGAGACAGAGATGGCACAAGTTGGGGGAAGGGCAGAGAGAGAGGAAGAGAGAGAATCCCAAGCAGGTTCTACCATGCCAGCACAGAGCCCAATGCAGGGCTCGAATCCACAAAGCTGAGAGATCATGAGCTGAAACCAAGAGTTGGATGCTTAACCAAATGAACCACCCAGGCACCCCCGTCGTTCAACAATTTGATTATAATATGTCTCGATGTGAATCATCCTACCATGAGTTTGTGGAGCTTCTTGGATGTTTGTACTCATGTGGTGATGGTGTTGTTTTTATCATATTTGCGAATGTTTTGGCCATTATTTCTTCAGATATTTTTTCTGTTCCTTGATCTCTCCTCTTCTGAGACAGACGTCCATGAGGTGTGTGTTGGTCCTCTTCATGGTGGCCCTAGGTCCCTTAGAATCTGGTCATTTTTCTTTAGTTTTTTTTTTTTTTTTTTTTTTTTTTTTTTTTTTTTTCCTGTTCTCAGACTTAATTTCCACTGTCCTATCTTCAGGTTTGTTAATTCTTCTGCCTGCTCGCATCTGCCTTTGAATTACTCTATTGAATTTTTCATTTCTATTATTGAACTTTTCAACTCCAGAATTTCCTTTTAACTTTTTTATTTTTTATAAATTTTTCCATTTTACCTATTATAAATTTCCCCATATTTCATTTTGTCTACTTTCCCTTTTAGTTCCTTAAACATATTTAATATGGTTGTTTCAAAGTCTTTGTCTAGTAGGTCTGCCACCAGGTTTTTTTAAAGGCAGTTTATCTTTTCTTTCTTTCATTCTTTCTTTTTCTCCTTTGAATGGGCCACTCTTTACTGTTTCTTGGCATGCCTTTGGTTTCTTTGCTGAAAACTGGACATTTGACTCCTATGATGCTTTAACTCTGGAAATCAGGTTCTCCTGTTTCCTAAGGTTTGCTATTTTTTGTTTTTATTTTTGTTATTGTTGTTATTGTTTTAATTGTAGGCTAGCTCTGTGCCAAGAAATCAGTCTGCAGTACAAACTTAAGGTCTTCCTTAGGTCTTTTCTTTGCCTAAACCTTCCCTGGACAGGTACAGTGGCTTTCTAATTTCCCTTATATATGTGACTACTTTTGAATATCCTAGGTGTCTGTGTCTGACTCTCAAAAGGAGAAAAATAGAAAAATGAAATGGTGGGAGGAGATGTTTGCCCTTTAAATCCTCTGGATGTCACTTGAACCAGAGGGGGAGGGGCTTGTATCAATGGGAAGACAACAATAATGGCCATGCTTCTTTGTCTGCACCTCTGTGATCAGAAGCAGCAGTTAGCAATCAGAGCACAGATCCCCTATATTTGGAGAGTAGGTTTTTTTGTCCCTCCTAGTTTGTGCAAGTTTTGTGCCAGCAACTCCAAGAACACTTGCACAGCTAACTTACAGGGCAGAGGGGTGGGAGTTGGACAGCTGCTACTGTGCTAAGAGCTGAGATGATTGAATTAACCACAATTTACCATCCAGTACTTCCCCTGAAGTTGCAAGCCTCCTATAGCCTATTCTGGGATTCAGTAGAATTTCAAAATAGATATATCAGACTCTGCCAGTGCAGTTGTTGTCTAGGTGACAAATTTGTGTTGCTTCCTATTTTGCCATCTTCTCAGAATCCATCCTATTTATTTTTACATTCACTCTAACTTAAATTGATCACCTAAGTGATAGCATTTAACTTTTTTAATGCAGTGTCTCAAATTAGAATCCAAGATGTGTTCTGGGATTTGTGAGTTCTTCATATGAAAAAACACTTTTTTTATAATTTAGTAGGAGAGAAGGAGACTGTCATTAAGCAAATAACATAATGAAACTTTGATAAATAGTAAGAAGGAGAAATACAATGCACAGCATAAACACATTTTCTAAACTCCTAATTTTGGCCTGTTTTAAATAACGGGATTTTAGAATTATTTAACAGTTTGTTTTTTTTAATGTAATACTGCTTTCTGAAGTTGTGTAAGAATGCTGCATTGTGTTACAGCAGCAATCCCTATGAGGCCTGTTATTAATGAGATGGAATAGTAAAAATTTGGATGAGCAAAATTATGTTTGAGTCTTGTTATTGATACTTGGGTCAAATTCTCAGGGGTTTGTTAGTTCCTCTTTTTGGAATATCCCTTCCCCCTTTAGTAAATCTCTGAGTGAATTGTAGGACTTCATTATTGTCCTAGTTGAAACATACACAATGGTATATGTTGTTATATATACTATATACAACGGTATATGTTGGTTTCTATTGTTGACAACAAATTTTCCTTTACTATTTGCTGAATCCTCACACAGTCCTCTTGGGTAAAGGCATGTGTTGCTGTCCCTTTATAGATGGAGAAAATGAGTTTCAAGAACACTTATGACTTACCTATACAGTCAGAGTTACTGAATAGTAGAGTGAGATAGAAACATCATTAGAACCAAGTCTTTTGATGTCATTTGAAGTGAGGTGCAGGGAAGAGTTTTTCTTCATTTGAAATAATTTTCAAATAGATTAAGTTTTTTTGTTTGACTCCTAAGCAGAGCTGATAATTTCATGTCACCTGTTCTGCTACCCACTATCCCGTTTACAGATCCCAAGGTCTTAAGCTAACCAGATTTGCTACCGTTTCTGATTGTAGTGTTCTTTCTACCTCAGCTGTTTGAAAGTATGTACTTTCTGTGGCCAAGTTTTTCTGCATCTCTCCCTTCAGAAGTAGCCTGTTCTTTAGCTTTTTGTTGCTAGGGTATTGTGCCTTTCTGCATTGTTTATCATACCCTTCAAACACATTAAAATTGTGCTACCCGTTTAATTTTCATTCCTACCTCCTTGAGAGCTTTGGAGGATTACTTTGTCATATACTATTTCTGTATTTTGTGATACAAGAATTTAGAAAATCTCAAGTGATTAAGTAAGAGTATAGTGTATTCCAAATTAAATGTTTTAATTCTCTACCTTCTAACACAGTCTTAAATATTTTTTCTTTATTTTAGGCAGTTAAACTTGAGGCAGTCAGATCATGCCTCTTGTGCTTCATTTATTATAGACTCTATTTGAGACCATCTTTTATGATCTTTTTAAATGGCTAGGTTTTCTTATCCTGATAGTACTTTTGGTTGAAATTCTTGCCTAATCCTCAATGTGAACATTCCTGGTTTTTGTCCAGTTTCATGTTATTAGCATCATTTCCCTTCAAATATGATCATTCCCACGTTAATTATAAGATACATATAAAAATAACTTTATTATATATTACTATGTTCTTTAAGTCAAAATTACAGATTATTCCACTCATCTATATTTTTTATTTTGAACTGAACTTTAAAGTTGAAATCAGCTTTATGATGTGAATGCTAATATCTTAATAGCAACTCTAACCTATAGTATTTCACAACTGTCTTAGTTATTCACATCCCACAAACTGAATAGTTGTCTCAATATAATTTTTTTGCTTTATTTTTTATTATGAAAAATTTCAACATGTAGAAAATGTAAATGAAATGTAAAGAAATGTAATGAAATGTAAAGAAATTTCAAAAGTCCTTACATGTAGAGGCAGTAGTAATACGGTGAATTCCCATGTATACTCATCACTAAACTCCAGCAATCATCAACTCATGGGCACTCATATGATCCATAATCCCTCTCATTCCTGACCTCTCATTGTCATTATTTTATTTGAAGTATATTTAACGCATTGTATCATTCAATATCAGATAGACTTTTTATATGACTAGAATCAGAAGATAACTTCTATGCAATGATGATGATAACAGACTTTTTTCATTGTATGTTTGTTAATAAATGGGCAGAGGGAACCAAAAGGCTTTGTTGCCTTAATTTTTGAAGAATGTAACTTCTTTTGTGACTTTTTTTTGTGTACCCTTTTCTTTCTTGCTATCCTCTGTAATTGCTTGAGCAAAATAAGGTAAAGTTGTGCCCTTAATTTTTTTAATGAAGTGAAATATTATGAATTTGAGGAATCTCAATGGGTCACTGGGAGATGAATAATTTCAGATACTCATATAATCTCAAATGTCTGTAAGTTGACTAGTTTTACCTAATAATCTTATATAACTAGTATTTGTACTTCATAGATTTGGTTTTCACTAAGTCATCTGAAAATAGATTATTACATTCAAAGGTAGAACTGCATGTAAAGTATATTTAATTTTTATATATAATATTTTTATAATATATAATTTTATATATAATAAAATATTCTCATTTTTAATCTGCTTCATGTAGCCCAGTTGCATATTATATGGTTGTTTAACCATGCAACTGTGTTGTCTTTAAGCATTTTATCGCATTATCATCCAGATGTAGTACTTTGCTGAAAATGGCCTAAAACATTTGAACTCTGAACACTTACCTCTTAGAAATGCCCATATACTTGGAAGAAGATGGTTATTTTGTGTATAATGTTTCTTTCATATAGGTTTTATGTATAATTCTTTAGTTAATTGGGATAGCAGAACTATTAATGTTTATAAACATATCCTAAAATTTGTTTAAAGGATAGTTGTCCTTTTGAATGTATGTAAATGTCATTCGATATGGTACATTTATACTCATATAGAAGAAAGATAATTTTGAGGGGGGATCACATACGTTTCTGGTATGTATGTCTGGATATGTTTTTCATTTGGTGTTTATTGCATTTTATTCTTTAAATTTTATTTCATCTACATAATAATTACTTTCCAGCTTACCCAGAAAACCATGCCTTTTTCAATCCATACATAATTAGAGATATGTTATTCTACTTGTTTTTTTGTTTGTTTTGCTCTTGAATTTTTGACCATTGTTATTCGGTGAGTTGTCTAGAATAACGGGTGGAAAGTGATAATTACAACTGAAAATAGAGATTTTTTTTTCTGGGTGATAAAAGATTGGAATCTTCGTGGTATCCTTGGGAATAGAAAAACTAATGATTTCTGAAAACTCAGGAAGAGTTCTTTTTTTTTTCTCTTTCTATGGCAATAAATAACTTTATTAAAATAATTTTATTAGGAAGTTTAAATAGGAAGGGACAAACTGGCAGCATTTTTGAGAAATAAAGAGAGGGTGTACACTTTTCAAATGACAGAGAAGATTATTTCAAATAGCAAAGTTTTAGGCCTAAGAAATTATTAACTTCATTAAAGCAGCAATGTTATATGTCATATTTTCTGGGAACTGTGATATGATAGTAGAACCCTTAAATTTAAGTGTAAAGAACAAGTAAAATGTAACTAAACGCTTATTATATTTTTAAAATATTTTTTTTAATTTAAAAAATTTTTAATTTATATCCAAGTTAGCATATGGTGGTTATTTTATTTTTAAATTTTATTTCTTTAATTAATTAATTTATTTATTTATTTATTTTTAAATTTACATCCAAATTAGCATATAGTGTAACAATGATTTCAGGAGTAGATTCCTTAGTGCCCCTTACCCATTTAGCCCATCCCCCCCCCCCCACATCTCCTCCTGTATCCCTCTGTTTGTTCTCCGTGTTTATGAGTCTCTTCTGTTTTATCCCCCTTCCTGTTTTTATATTATTTTTGTTTCCCTTCTCTTATGTTCATCTGTTTTGTCTCTTAAGGTCCTCATATGAGTGAAGTCATAAGATTTTTGTCTTTCTCTGACTAATTTCACTTAGCATAATACCCTCCAGTTCCATCCACGTAGTTGCAAATGGCAAGATTTCATTCTTTTTGATTGCCAAGTAATACTCCAGAGTGTGTGTGTGTGTGTGTGTGTGTGTGTGTGTGTGTGTGTGTGTGTGTATTAGGTATAAGATTATATATATATATATATATATATATATATATATATATATATATATATACACGCACACACACACCACATCTTCTTTATCCATTCATCCATCGATGGACATTTGGGCTCTTTCCATACTTTAGCTATTGTTGATAGTGCTGCTATAAACATGGGGGTGCATGTGTCCCTTCGAAACAGCACACCTGTATCCCATGGATAAATGCCTAGTAGTGCAATTGCTGGGTCATAGGGTAGTTCTATTTTTAGTTTTTTGAGGAACTTCCATACTGTTTTCCAGAGTGGCTACACCAGCTTGCATTACCAAGGAAGAGTTCTTATACAAAGAATATTTGTGGGTTTTTTTTAGAAGGTTGGTTAACTTTCTCACAGATCTTAAGAAAATTATGTCTGTTTTAGCAGAAATAATTTATTTCTCAAAAGCAAATCAAATTTAACTGTTTATACTTAATTCTTTTCATCTTCTGGTGCTGGAAACTGGCTCATTGATTAACATATGAAAAGCTCATATAAAATTAAAATTTAAGAAATAGCAAATCTTTCATATGCTTCTAACATTTATGGACATTAGTAATTAATGTGTCAATTTTCCTGTTAAGCTAACACATTTACAATTCTTTCTTTAAGGCAAACCCTCCTCCAGTACTGGTCAACACAGATAGCTTGGAAACATCGAGTTATGTAAGTTCAATTTCCTCCACACATTTAAATAATTCTGCTTTACCTGTTCAGTTTTTGATACATATACAAAGGTAACATCTTCATTTTCTTTAATACATTGGACTTGTGATGTTCTGTCACTAAGCTGTAGTTGTTAAAGTCAATGAAGCAATACTGTCCTTCTTTGGTTTTTTTCCCCATACTTATGCAAAGCAGAAATGTTTAAATAGAAATTTAGGGCTTATTTTTTTTAATGACTAATTTTCACTAGAGGCTATCTCTGACTGGTAGTCACTTAAACAGTGCCATATATTCAGAGTCATTTTAGAAATCTATTTGAGTGACTAGATTTTTAGTACCCAGGCATATATGTATATGTTCACATGTTAAAATAGTTATAACTTTGTATTAAATTGATTAGTGCTTCTCTGTAAACTTACTTTGTTAAAAAGCCCTTAAAGATAAATAACCAGAACAGCAGAATCTAATCTAACATTTTTTTACTCCAAAGGAAAATGTCTTCAGAGATGTTTAAGTAGAAGTAGTTCCTGTGCTTTTTTTTTAATCAAATGGTACATAATTTTATAGACTGTAAGTCCTTTTTTCCCTGTTTTTGGACTATAGTTGATTGCAGTCTGTATTTTAAAACACTGCCTAATCCAAAATCATGAGGACACTTAGGTTTTCCTCTAAGAGTTTCATAGTTTTAGCTCTTACATCTAGATCTTTGATCCATTTTGAGTTTTATATATTGTGGAGGTAAGAGTACAGCCTCATTCTTTTACATGTGGGTGTCCAATTGTACCATCACCATTTGTTGAAAAGCCTATTCTTTCTACATTGAATGGTCTTGGCACCCTTGTAGGAAATCAGTTATTAATATATGGGTTTATTCTGGATTCTTAATTCTCTACTGTTGATCTTTATGTGTATCCTTATGCCAATACCACATAGTCCTGATTACTGTAGCTTTGTAATAAGATTGGAAATCAGAAGGTATAAGTCCTTCAACTTTTTAAGCTTGTTTTGGCTACTCTGGGTTCTTTCCATTTCTGTATAAATTTTAGGATCAGCTTGTCAATTTCTGCACGCAACAAAAGGGCAACTAGGATTTTGGTAGGGATTGGTTTGACTGTAGGTAAATGGGGGCAGTATTGCCATCTTATCAATATTATATCTTCTAATCTGTGAACACAGAATGGCTTTCCATTTGTTTACAACTTTAATTGTTCTCGAAATGTTTTAATTTTCACTGTACAAATCCTACACTTCTTTTGTTTAATATTTATTCCTGAGTATTTTTCTCTTTTAATGCATTTATAAATGGAATTGTTTTTCTTAATTTCATTTATGGATTTTTCATTGCTAGTGTATTAGAGTATAATGGAATTTTAGGAATTCATTTAGAAACATAATAGATTTTGATCTTATATCCTGCAACCTTACTGAACTCATTCATTAGTTTTTTAGTGTGTAGATTCATTTGGATTTTTTATATAAGATCATGTCATCTGCAAATTGAGAGAGTTTTACTTCATCCTTTACAATCAGAATGTATGTATGTATGTATTTATTTATTTATTTAGCCTAATTGCCCTGGCTAGAACCTCCATTATTTCAGTGTTTAATAGAAGTGGCAAGAGCAAATATCTTGTCTTATTCCTGATCCTTGGGAGAAAGCTTTCAGTCTTTTACCATTAAGTATGCTGTATTATACTCGATTTTCAGTATTAATTGATATAATTTTATTGGCATTGGGGTTGATTCTGTCTCTGTGCATTCCTATTCTTTTTTAAATAGTAAAAAAATGTTAGGGGAAGGCAAAGTTAAGGACAAAAATTCTCAGTTCTTACTGATTTCAGTAATAAGATGGAAATGAAGTAATTTGTTGAAATAATTTCCATCTGTCTTTTTTTTCCTTAAGACATACCACAAATAGTGAAGGTTACAAAAATTCATTTGATTGGACTTTGGTAGTTTTCTTATATACTAAAAGCTTCATTTTTTCGATATATATTGTGTAATTGGTAACTGTAATATTTTTAAATCAGCCTAAATGCTGCTCTTCATTATTTAGTAAAATCTTAATGTAAATTCTTTTGGGGTTAATACTTTGTATTTAGTTATGTTAATTCTTCATTAGGAAGAACATTTTCTTCTTCCCAATACATTCTTATTTTTAGATTCTTACCTTGTAATAGTTTAGACTTTGAAGTTTTTAATTGAAATTACATATTAATAGGAACTATGAGTCACATGAATACTGATAGATAAAATCTTGACTTTCAGTATCTTATAGTTAGAAAGGAATTACTGAGTTGAACCTACACAACAAGGAATTAGTAAATTAAGCCTCCTTTTAAATCTTCCTTTGGAGAACTCTTATACTGACTATGTAACAGGATTTGTCTGTCCTGTTTGGATATATCGGTGTAGGCTGATGAGAAAATTAAAATCTTTGGGTCTGTAAGGGACTGAGGATATCTGTGTTACAATTTTTCCTCTGCCTCTTTATGGCATATATGTACCCATAATTAAAGCAAATTATATTAAAAAGAAAAAAATTATACAACTTAATAATTAATAAGTGCTATTCCAATATACTAGCAGTAACTAGTTGGAAATGAGTCCATTAACTCTGTCAATAAAATATGAAATACCTAACAATCAGCTTAACAGGAAATTATAGAGCTTGTAGTAAGAAAACTATAAAACGTTGCTGATGGCATAAAAGAATACGTAGGTAAACAGAGAATAGCTCTTATTGCTGAGCAGGAAGATAACACAGAGATCATCATTTTCCCCAGATGTATCTGTAAATTTGATACAGTACCAGTAATAGTTCCCAAAATGAGAGTGTGTTCGGGTGCGGGGAAGGAGGTGGGAAAGGAAGGGAGAAGGGGTGAGAGAAAAAGAAAGGAAGAACTTTAAAATTTAGTTTCTCTGTTGCACTAACCACATTTTAAGTTCTTAGTAACTATATGTGGGTAGTAACTACTGTATTGGACAAGGCAGATTATAAAATATTTTATCACAGAAACTGGACAGTGCTGATGTATAGAAAAGTAAAAACTCAAAAATAGCCAAGTAAAATTTAAAAGTAACTGTGAGAGATTTCCCTACCAAATAATAAAACATTATAAAACACCATTAATTAAAGAAGCATTGTTCTGGTCCAAAACCAGATAGATCAATGGAATACAATTTGCCTTTGATATATGTTGTATAATCTTATTTTTCTTTTGTGGCCAGGTTTTTTTTAGATTAGTTACTCTTGATTACAGCTCTGTAGGGTTTTTTTTTTCCCATATATGTTAGAATTTTTTTTTTTAATATTTAGGAATTTACCAGCTGTTCTTAAATGTCTTTGCTATTTGTGCCTTCCAACCAGACTGCTGCCATAATTTGTTCACCAGTTTACTTTTCTCCATTTGCTCTCCATTTTTATTTTATACTACCATATTTCCTTTTCTGGAAAATCTGTTAAACCTACTTGATGCTCAGAAACTTGAAAGAATATTTCTCATTGCTTAGTACAGCACTCAAGACCTTTCACAGTCAGACCCTGGTCGACTTCTAGTTTCTGCTCCAGCTTTGACCACCTACAGAAGCCCATTTTGTTGATAAGACTAAATTCAAAACCTAGAAAATATTAGCAATGACAGTTCTCAGGAACTATTCTAAGTCTACTCTTATATTTTTAAAGAAGAAAAAAAACTATTTTGTTAATAATATATTTACTTTGCCTGAAGATTGATCTCTCTCATTTTGTTCCCATGTTACCTCTCACCCTATCCTGTTAATTGAGAGTAATAGACCTTATATAATAATATAAATATTAGGCAAGCATTCCTTTCCTA
The DNA here is from genome assembly GCF_028749965.1 of Puma concolor. Classification (NCBI taxonomy): domain Eukaryota; kingdom Metazoa; phylum Chordata; class Mammalia; order Carnivora; family Felidae; genus Puma; species Puma concolor. The sequence continues at coordinate 87,056,864 of NC_141675.1, forward strand.
TTGGAAAAGAGGAAATTTTACCTTTTGTAAAATTACAAAAAAGAAGGCTAAGCAAACCAACCATTTTGTAGTTTTGCTGGAAAACATATTGCTGTTGAAAATATTAGACCACCATTGCTTTTTTTACTTTTATTGCCAATGAGGTGGTACTTACAAAGTAATTTTTGGCTTTGGTAATGTACTCGGCATTTTGAAGCCCAGTTTGAATATGTGTAATGTTGTATCAAATTGTCTCTATATATGAAATAGCAGTTTTAAGTTATTGAGGCTTTAGAAATAAAGTCATTTGGGGTCCATATTGTCTAGTCACTTTTCACCTTTTTATGATCACTCTTATCTAGCTAGAATCCTCACTAGATATCAATGACTTAGCATTAAATTAAGCACGAAGTACATTTACCATATGTTTACCTTTTGAGAAGGCTTAATGGTAAAAATACCAAATTTCTTAAAGCAGAAATCATAAGGTCACAATATAGGAATTTTACTTACTGACATCAAAAGGGCCATATAAGCACACTTATGTTGAAATGTTTTCCAGAATAAAATTTCAGAGTATTTAGAAATAAATGAACAAAAATAGAGCTCAGTGTAGCAGTGCTGGGATTTGGCCAAAGCCATATGCTGAGGAAAATGTATTACCTTTAATGGATGAGTTGGGGCACCTGGATGGCTCAGTCAGTTGAGCAGCTGACTTCAGCTCAGGTCATGATCTCATGGTTGGTGGTTTTGAGCCCTGTGTCAGGCTCTGTGCTGACAGCTCAGAGCCTGGTGCCTGCTTTGGATTCTGTGTCTCCCTCTCTCTGTTCCTCCCCTGCTTGCACTCTCTCTCTCTCTAAAATAAATATTAAAAATAGAAGAGTAATCAGCATAAATGAAATAGCATTCAGCTCAAGAAGCTTTAAAGAAAGAATAAAGAATTGATAAAAAAAAATGTAATAGCATAGAATGTGATAGATTAATCAGTAATATTAAAGCCTCTTTGATAAAGACTGAGACTTTTAGCAAGAAAATAAAGACTATACAGATAACCTCTAGAGTAAGAAAAATGGTGTAGCTGCAAATACGAGGTTTTTTTGTTTGCTTGTTTTTTACTCATAAAAAAGGACTTCCGGAGCACCTGGGTGGCTCTGTTGGTTGAGCGTCAGGCTGCACACCGAGCATGGTGCCTGCTTAAGATTTTCTGTCTCCCTCTCTCTCTGCCCCCTCCCTCATGCTTTCTCTCTCTCTAAGATAGATAGAATGAACTTCTAGTCAAGTTGGTAGGATATGTATATGTATATGTATATGTATATGTATATGTATATGTATATGTATATGTATATGTATATGTATAAACCTCCTGCATTCTAGATGCCTAGAAATCTGTTAGGAGGCGGGGGTGGGAGGCCAGTAAACTATCCCCTAAACTGAGAAGGCACTTTGAGACCAAAAAATGAAGCAGACCACTCCTTAGACTTTTTACACAGTTTTTTATTTGCATGGCTGTCGGGTGGTCAACAGTCTATGGCAGCTGCATGGCTATTCTCTGCAACGTCTGGACCTCACAGATTTTATAGAGCAATGGGACTTGCAGAAGGGCATTGTAGTGGGACACCTGGCTGCCTCAGTTGGAAGAGGATACAACGCTTGATCTCGAGGTTGTGAGTTCAAGCCTCACATTGGGTGTAGAGATTATTTAAATCAATAAACTTTTTAAAAAATGCTTAAAGAAAGAAGGGCATTGCAATGAGATCAGAGAAGGGTTCACATGCACCTAATTGACTACAAACTTTAATTAGATTTTGTGGTGCCACCTGTGCATCAGGGAGGGGAAAGACTATATTATCTCAATAGATTCGTGGGAGGCCAAAGCAAGCCTCATCCTGGCCTTGGCAGGCATTCCTAAGGTATGTATCTTAATTTCCAAAGGGTCCAGAACTCATGACACTGAGAGGTCCTCAAGTGAACATGAACAAGATGGTGGGCCAAAGGTGGAGGCAGTATTGTCAGCACTCCGACAAAATCTGAGATTAAAAAAAAAATTATATGTGTAACATATAACATAATCTCATAAACATAATCTCAAAAACAAGAAGAAAAACTCTTTAGGTGAGAAAAAGAGGAAACAGTAGCAATTGGGCTTGAATCCATTATAGCCATGAGAACCCAAAAAGGTAGAAGAGATGAGTTTCAAAAGCCCTCAAGAAAAAAACTCCTAGGACCTAAACTGGACCTGAATTAAGTGTTACTTTCTTACAGTATGGTGAAGAAAACAAAGTAGTTTACAAAAGACTTCATTATTCTGTTGTTTCATTATTCTATTGCTGTTTAACAAACCACCCTGAAACTTAGTGGCTAAAAAATAATTCATTATTTCTTATGAATTTCTGGGTTAACTGGAAGGTTCTTCCACTTTATATTGGTTGGGGTACTGGAAAAGGCTGGAAGATCCAAAATAGTCTCATTCACATGACTGGCAGTTGATGCTTGTTACTAGTTAGGAGTGCAGCTGGGGCTTTTGGCCAAGGGCCTCAATTCTCCTTCATTTGAATCTTTTCATATGCTATTTGAGCTTCCTCACATAATAGCTCCTGAGTTCTAAGCAGGTGCATTCTAAGACAATGGTAAATATTACACAGCATCATTTGTGCCATATTCTTTATAACAAAGCTCATCTAGGAACTGCCTAGGTTGAATGGAAGGAGAACTAGATGACACCTCTTGATGGTAGGATGGTTTAGTCATGTTGCAAAACAGCATGGAGGATGGAGGATGGGAGGCATCTAGAGAAATGCAGTTTATCACAATCCCTATTTGACTTGCTCGGGTATTTTGCGCAGCCTCATCCCATCAGAAATGTTAGAGCAAGGCTTGAACCAAAATTAATCTGCTTACAAGGACCATTCACCCTTCACCAGTGACCCTCTCTCTGTGGAAATTCTTCCTGGAGGGAGTAGGGAATAAATTGGAAGGAATAAGATAAAGTGCTTGGTCTATAAGATGTAAGCAAGAACGCTTGGGTGGCTCAGTCAGTTGAGCATCCAACTTCAGCTCAGGTCATGATCTCACATTTCATGGGTTCGAGCCCTGTGTCAGGCTCTGTGCTGACGGCTCAGAGCCTGGAGCCTGCTTCGGATTCTGTGTCTACCTCTGTCTCTCTCTGTCCCTCCCCTGCTTGTTTGTTCTTTCTTCTTCTCCTTCTCCTTCTCCTTCTCCTTCTCCTTCTCCTTCTCCTTCTCCTTCTCCTTCTCCTTCTCCTTCTCCTTCTCCTCCTCCTCCTCCTCTCTCCCTCTCTCTCTCTCTCAAAAATAATAATAATAATATTTTAAAAAGATATAAACAAGGACTTGAATGGGACATCAAATTTAGACATGAAATACATAAGTGAAATTTGTGACAACACTAAAGTAACAGATGCAGAGGTGGGAACTTGCAAGATATATAAAGGAAAGAGTAATAAGTTTTTCAAATTTGATGGTATGTAATGCTCATGAAGAGGTGAGTTATGTATATTAGGAATGAAGCTAAATGATAGATTGGGGTCACTTCATACAGAGCCTTGTATTTGAGTTTCTGAAAGTTTTAGAGGGAGTATGTTACTAGACATGGGCTCCGAAAAGATCCATCTGTGTAAAACACATTAGAATGATTTGGGGAGTGGAGAATACTAATCCAAGAGATTGGGTAGATTACACTGGCAGTAATCCAGAAGAAATTAACAAAGGCTTGTACCAAGGTAGTAGAGATGACAATGAAGAGGTGATTGTTTTCAGAAAAATTGAAGTGAATGAGTAAGAATTAGTAGCTGATTAGATGTGTGGATCAAGGCAGTGAAAAGAGTTGGAGTTCCATAATACTAAAAGCTGTACATACCCTTTCAGTATTTGAAGTTATAATATCATAAATGTCAACTCATTAATCACATTTGTACTCTTCCAGTCTTTGAAATTTTACCTAAAATCATTACAGTAAAGCCAAATTATTTGATTACTATCATATTTAACAGGTTTGCATTAATAAATCATGCAAAAATTATGTCTTGACATTTCCAATTTTATACTCTAAATTTCTGTGCTACTTCTTTTTCCTCATTAGGTTAATGGCACTGATGCAGATTATGAATATGAAGAAATCACACTTGAAAGGGTAAAAACTTAATTATCTTAAGTTTCTTATGCATAAATCTGTTGCTTTAAGGAATTCTTTAAATATACTGCTCTTTCATATAGAATTAAAAGGAAAAGATCTTTTAAAAACAGAACTGTGTAATATTAGTTTCTTTTATAAATTAGCCATGGTGTTTTTAGAACATGTTGCCTTTTTTTAATAACCTTTTTTTAAAAAAATAAGCTTTTTATTTAAAATAGTTTTAGATTTACAGAAAAGTTATACCAAGAGTTTCCATTTATCCAGGCCTCAGTTTTGCCTATTGTTAATGTCTTACATTACTAAAATACATTTGCTTCAAGTAATGAGTCATATTGATACATTATTATTAACTAAAGTCTATATTTGGATTTCCTTAGTTTTTATGTTTTTCTCATTCAGAATCCCTTCCAGAATACCACATTACATTTAGTTATCATGTCTCCTTTAGGCTCCTCTAGTCTAACAGTTTCTCAGATGTTTCTGTTTCTAAATTTTACATTTATTTATTTTTCATATAAAACATTGTTGATTTTAAGTATTTAGCATCCTAGTAATGTGGTTATTGTTATCAGTTTTCTTTTTTAGCAAAAAGAAAAAATAGCCATAGTTCTAATGGACAAGATCCTATCGAAAGTTTATGAACTCTCCCAGTCAGAAAATAACTTAAGGTTATGAGTTAGATGTGTAAATTTTCTTGAAACATTTACTCCTTAGCAGTATCTGCAGTCAAGGGGTGCCTGGGTGACTCAGTCGGTTAAGCGTCCAACTTAGTGGATGCGAGGTGATCTTGCAGTTTGTAAGTTTGAGCCTTGCATCGGGTTCTGTGCTGACAGCTCAGATCCTGGAACCTGCTTCGGATTCTGTGTCTCCCTCTCTCTCTGCCCCTTCCCTGTTTTGCGTTGTCTCTCTCACGCGCACACTTCCTCTCTTCTCTCTCTCTCACACACACAAAGATAAACATTAAGAAAAAGAAGACCTTCAGTTAATTGATGGCTATATTTTAGTAATACCACCTTGTCTGACCAGCATTTTGGGGAAATAAAGTGTTTTACAAAAGTAAATTTCCTAAGTAGCTGAGTGTCTGTATATTTCAAACTAAAATCCTAGATAATTAGATTTGCTTATTTCAAGCCAGAGTGAAAACACTCTGAGTGCAAATAGACCTAAAAGGGTCTTTTTACATGTGTACTAGATTACAGGTACCACTACCTGAATTTGGATTACCTGTTCAAGTAAGATGGATGAGTAACTCTCCAGTAAGCGTAGTATTAATGTATTATACATATTTTAATATGGTATTTATTTGGTGTTTTTCCACCTTACTTGAGATATAATTGACATATAATTCTAACTTTTTTATCTTACTCATTTTCCATTCTTTCCCGTGCCTTTTAAATTTAGTTAGGACTGTACTTTGTTTTTTCACTCACTAAAACACTTGAGTACCAGGAATTGGAGAGGTGTTATTAAAAGATACAAACTTGCAACTAGAAGATGAATTAAGTTCTGGAGATCTCATGCACAGCATAGTGATTATAGTAAATAAGACTGTATTGCGTACTTAAAAATTGCTAAGAGACTAGACCGTAAATGTTCTTATTACAGAAAGAAATGACTGTTAAGTGGCATGACAGAGATGTTAGTTAAAGCAATGGTTATAATCATATTGCGGTATATAAATAAGTCAGATCAACACATTTTACACCTTAAATTTACACAATGTTATGTGTAAATTATAACTGTTTTTGAAAAAGCAAATTAAAAAAAAAGAACTTGATTACCTGGGTGACTTGGTAACCTCATACAACCTATTGATACTATTATTGATATTCTAGCAACTCTTTTTTTTTTTTTTAATTTTTTTTTTTCAACGTTTATTTATTTTTGGGACAGAGAGAGACAGAGCATGAACGGGGGAGGGGCAGAGAGAGAGGGAGACACAGAATCAGAAACAGGCTCCAGGCTCTGAGCCATCAGCCCAGAGCCTGACGCGGGGCTCGAACTCACGGACCGCGAGATCGTGACCTGGCTGAAGTCGGACGCTTAACTGACTGCGCCACCCAGGCGCCCCGATATTCTAGCAACTCTTAAAGAGTTTACACTGAAAAAAATATTAAAACAGAATTGTAGGACACATAATAGAAGATATGTTTAAGCTCTTCAATATTAACGGTTAAGTAATCAGTTCAGATATATCTGCGTGTTTGAGTTGCCTGAAAGCCAGAGTTAGAACATTAAAAAGCAAAAACAAAAAACCATTTTTTAAATACCACTGCTTAGAACAATTGTCCTTTAAGACTTTTTGGTAGCAGTAGAAACTTTTCTTCAAAGAAATTACTCAGAAATATAGTATGTAAAACAAGTAAAAAACCCTGCTTTGGCAAAATTGACTTTGTTGTCAGGAAAGCTCACCCATTTGATTTCTCATGTTGGGCTTTCAGTATTAAAAAATATCTTTTGCTATTTGTGTGTCTTGGCTAAACATGTCAGGGATGGGGGAGTGGGACATGTCAAGGATGATGACTTAGCAGATACAGTTTGGTCATTTTAAAATAAGCTGATGGCAAGGTTAGCAGAAGAAAAACACCATTCCCTGCCCCATTTTTTTAAAGCTGAAATAATGTTAGTTTTACCTATCCAGGAATAATTGCAGCAGCAAGATCACATCAGTTTTTTACTCTTAGAGAAATTTGCCTTACCAAGCATGAGTAGATACATTCTAAAAGAAAGAGACCTAATAACAATACCTCTGCAGAAGGGTGACTTATCCTAGTACAAATTGCCCGCACTTTTAAAGAAAGAACCATAGACTAGACTCCAAAAGTACTCAGTACCTACTTAGAAGTAATACCTTTGAATTCTTTTTTTTTTTTTTTTTAATGTTTATTTTTTGAGAGACAGAAACAGAGCATGAGCAGGTGAGGGGCAGAGAGAGGGAGACACAGAATCCGAAGCAGGCTCCAGGCTCTGAGCTGTCAGCACAGAGCCCGACACGGGGCTCAAACCCACAAACCGTGAGATCATGACCTGAGCTGAAGTTGGATGTTTAACCGACTGAGCCACGTAGGTGCCCCTACCTTTGAATTCTTCGTAGAGACAAAGGAGTTTTACTTATATTTCTTAATTTAGAATCTTCATTTTCTCTGCCTATATACTTTTATGTGTGTTCCTTGTGTCGGTACAGTTTCTAGGTCCTATAATGACAGGAACCTACCAATAAAGGTAATTCTTATTCAGGCTCAATTTTTTTTTTTCCTTTATCCCCAGGGAAATTCAGGGCTTGGTTTCAGCATTGCAGGAGGTACGGACAACCCACACATTGGAGATGACTCAAGTATTTTCATTACCAAAATTATTGCAGGGGGAGCAGCTGCCCAAGATGGAAGATTACGGTATGTTTTGCATTTTATGTTGTGATGCTGAACATACTTTGTATATTTTTCTTAAAGCAAATTGAACAAGGCATGAATACAAATAAACACTATCATAATAACCAATATAAGGTAGATGCTCAAATAACAAATGAATGAGATGATTGTGCTCTAACCATTGTTTCCCTCTTCATTCAGGAATTTAGTTTCTCTGATATTATAACACTTTGAATAATAAATTTGATGGTTTTAAATGTGAACAAATTCATAGAAATTGTAGAATTCCTTTTGTATTTTTATTTTTTGTTACTTTTTTAATGTTTGTTTATTTTTGAGAGGGAGGGAGACAGAGTGTAAGTGGGGGAGAGGCAGAGAAAGAGGGAGACAGAGTCTGAAGCAGGCTCCAGCCTCCGAGCCGTCAGCACAGAGCCCAACGCAGGGCTCGAACCCACACACCGTGAGATCATGACCTCAGCTGAAGTTAGACACTTAACCAGCTGAGCCATCGAGGCACCCCATTCCCTTCGTATTTTTAAATACATTCACAAACTGTTTTCCATTATTTTCTGGTGGGAAATATGTATATAAACTTAGTTAGGATACAAGAGATGATATATACCTGAGTTTGTATCCCATACCACAAAAAGTAAAGATTATGCAAGTTTTAAGTATCTTAATATGTTTTCTTAATTGAATGAATGAAAGTAATATTGGGTAATATAGGGTGCTTGTTTGAATTTGTTTAAATTTAGTGTTCCATTGTAGAAGATATCTTTAGCATATTTTGTTATTTCCTTAGGCCATAGATTATGGCACTTTTCGTATTCCCTTGTTTGTTGGTTTTTATTTATATGGTGACAGTCTGAAGTTTTAGGACTAAGGATTTTATATGATCTGTTAAAAACATGTTTTTGGGGGTGCTTTGGTGACTCAGTTGAGTGTGTGACTTTTGATTTAGGCTCAAGTCATAATCCTAGGGTTGTGAGATGGAGCCCCAGGCTCGATACATGGAGCTTGCTTAAAATTCGTTCCTGTGTGTGTATGTGCACATACGTGCTCCCTTTCTGTCTCTTTCTTTCTCTCAAGAAAAAAAACAAAAAACAAACAAAGAATCCATTTAAGGCTGTTGGTACCTTATGCACCTCTTGTTTCTTAACTTCTCACTGGATACAACAGGTGATGTATTAATGAAATTAGTTAGATATAAAATTAATAATTTGACCATTCATGTAAACATAAAGATTTATTTCCCAATTCTGTTATTGGCCTTTTGTTTGTGCTTTTATGAAAATTAATATGTCCCATTTGTTTCACTAAAGAACATCCCTTTAATACTAACTCTAACCTGTCGCTGTCTTTGCATACAAAATTTCTTTACTCTGAAGAAAGCTAATTACATTGATTAGATGTAAAGCTAATTACATCTGATATTGATTATCAGAATCAATTTTAGTATTTCAGTTGTGTTTTGTTCTCCTTCTCTGCCCAATTTCAGATGATTTTTTTCCCCTAATGGAATGCTATACAATTTAAACTGAGACCAGAGCTGGGGGGAAAAGTTAGAATTAGAAACAAATCAAACTTTAAAGAAATATATTACTGTGTCAAATTAAAATAAATTATTTATATGAGAAGCCTTTTAATTAAATGGTATAGTCTTTAGCTTCACAATAAATTTCAAGAAATAACTTTTTTTTAAATGCAGTGTCTAGGTTGACAAAGCAATCAAAAATTATTTTTTGATAAATCAGGGAATTGATCTCAGTTTTGCCACCACTGTCTTTTTGATCTTAAACTATTCAGTCTGAACCTCAGTTTTCTTTTGAGTCACAGCTGTCTCAGTCATTTTCTAGGTGACCTTGGAAAAATTATTTAAACTCTTTGTGCCTCAGTTTCTCCGTCTGTGAAGTGGAGATACAAATATGTATCTACCTTACAGGTTGTAGTAAGGGTTAAAACACTACAAGTACCTGGCACCAGCTTAGTTCTAAATAAATATTTGGCTGTTTTTGTAAAGTATCTTAATTTTTACACTTAATCAGCATACAAGAACCACACAGATTGCAGCTGTCATTATAATATTTTTGTATGGTAATCTCTTATTTGCACTGTTTCTTTTGTTGGCCCTTGGAAAGTATTTATGTGAGTGTTTGATACAGTGGAATCTAACATGCAGTTTATTCGTATATTTTTTTCTCTAGTAAATAATTCTCTTTACCTTAAAAATTAAAATAACAAAAATTATTGAAGTTAAAATTTGATATTTTAATATTATTTATCTTTAGTATTTGGGGTTTTTTCTCAGGGTCAATGACTGTATATTGCGAGTGAATGAAGTAGATGTTCGTGATGTGACACATAGCAAAGCAGTTGAAGCATTGAAAGAAGCAGGGTCTATTGTACGCTTGTACGTGAAACGACGGAAACCAGTATCAGAAAAAATAATGGAAATAAAGCTCATTAAAGGTCCTAAAGGTATGAAATAACCAAACGTAGATTATTAAGTAAGAAATCTCTGAGATAAATGTAACTAAGAAGTTATTTGTGACACCCATTCTAAGATTAACAGTACTGGTAATCTACAGAATGTGTGTGAATTTGTAGAATTTCTGTATTATTTCTGCTGATTTTTGTCTTAAGTAGAATTCTACTTAAACACTTGGAAGTCCTGTATAGTGTTGGTATTAACTTGTAATCTTCAGTCTACAAAGTATATTAAATGCAGATACACAGGCTAAATTAAAAGAAGAAACTATATATCATTAGCTGTTTTATCTGCAATGAGGACGGTTATATGTGATTTCTGAGTTTTGAAAACATTGATGGGATTGAGGAAAAATGAAATATGGATTCTAATTTGTAGCTTTGTGGAAGAAGTGGTATTCCAAAGAATGAAAAAAGGAATAGAAAGCTACAAATTTGTCTGGTATTAAGGCTATGGATGGGATTTATGAATTACAGAAATTCTTTATCTAAAATTAATTCATAGAATATTGGAAAAAGAACAAAATTATCCACATTTCTGAAGCTTATTTGTTCTGCCCACCACAATTTTATTATTTTTCTTAATTGTTTTAATCTTGTGAAGGTTTTAAAAATGTTAGAAGCACAATCATGATGGGAACAAAAGGAAATAATTTTGTAGTGCCTTTTTGAACTAACAAACAAATGCATTTACGAAAAGATTTTAAGAAGTAACAGGAGTGGGTGGACTAAAAAACTTATTTATAACTATAGGAACACCTATATATATAATTGTCCCCTGACTACAAAGCAAATACGTAGGATTTTAAAAGTACACAAGTAGATTCTTTTGTGTTAAAAAAAAAAAAAGAAAAATTAGTGTGATGAGATTATCCTCATCTAGTTTTCAGCCATTTCTTTCTGGACTTAAATTCACATTAAATGATGAAATTTCAAAACTAGTATTTTTCAAACAGGTCTTGGGTTCAGCATTGCTGGAGGTGTTGGAAATCAACATATTCCTGGGGATAATAGCATCTATGTAACCAAAATCATTGAAGGAGGTGCAGCACATAAAGATGGTAAACTTCAGATTGGAGATAAACTTTTAGCAGTGAGTATAAGAAATCTGTTATTTTAAAAATAATTTTGATGTCAGTAAGATAAAAACAGAAGGAGACGCCCCATAAGAGACTCTTAAATACGGAGAACAAACTGAGGGCTGCTTGTGGGGTGTTGGGTGGGGGGGATGGGCTAAATGTGTGATGGGCATTAATTAAGGAGGACACTTGCTGGGATGAGCACTGGGTATCATATGTTAAGTGATGAATCACTAAACTCTATGCCTGAAATCATTATTACATTATATGTTAACTAGCTTGGATTTAAATTTTTAAAAATAATAATCATTTTGATGTCTTTTTTTGGGAGGGGGTGGGGGCAGATCAGAATTTCTACTTGCCAAAATGTTTAAACAAATTTTTACTCTCATTTTTTCACTCATATTTAAATGAGTGAATACTGATCTTGCTTTAATCAAAACCTGAAAAATGATTCTTGGTATTATCCTTATTTACCATTTCATTTTTCTCTACCAGCTTCCTTCTCTTTTTCTTTTATTATTTTTTTTTCTCATTTCCTTCTCTTTTTTTGTTAAAGGGTTAGGGACTTGAATGCACAGAATTTCTTAAACACAGTGTCATCCCTCATGTGTGACTTTCCTTTTTCCTTTTTATTTTAACTTATTTTATTTATAGTATAATGAAAACTGCTAAAGTCATTACCCAGCCCAAAACTACAATACCAACAATTTGTGTGTCTCATTCCTTTGCTTTTTAAAAATTGTTTAATCATATACATATGCCTAAATATTTTAATACTAATTTGTTCTGAAAAAAATTTTAAGGCTATTGTGCTGTATGCAGTCTTTTAATACTTTTTTTACTCACTATTGGTTTACTGAGACTTATCCATATTATTGCCTGGAGATAAAATTTGTTAATTTCACCTCTATATAATACTGTTTTCTGGGACTATGCTACAGTTTATTTCTCTGATCTTCTTCAATAAATGTCCCATGTTCCCTAGAAAAACAAAACCTGAAGAAAAGCTGCGTGCTTAGGTTTTTGGGAGAGGTGTAATCAAAGCTAGAGTGAATCAAAATAAGGTGAGGCAGGGAATGAGGGAAAGTCAATACAAGACACTATGTTTCTGAGCTGTCCATAAATTCGTAAGAAAATGTAGCTAATTGCTTATCATGCAGGACAGTCTTTCAGGCAGGTGTTGTGGGACTATTAAACCTTAGATCCAGCCATCCAGGGAAAAGAAAGGATTTATCTCCTGTCTCTTGTTAGGTACAGTCTACCCCATGGGTGGTAACTATCCCAAATTTCTGGACTGTTACTCACCTCCTGTGGGCAAGTGCTTGGGAAGCCAGCTCCCATACTCTCCATAGCGTAGTACTTCCTCTGAACCCAGAAGGGGTGGAAAAAACCAGAGCCTCAGTGATCTAGACAGATCGGACACAGGCTTTTGACATGTTACAGCTCTCTATGAACACATCAGCCATGCCCATACCTAAGTCCAAGTGCAGCCCTTACTCTAGAAGAGATTGAAAGAGCTGGTAATGGCAGGAGATGAGGTGAGAATAGCAGTAACCAGGACTCTCCAGTAAGCACATGGCCAAGGCCTAGTGGGCAGGTAGGCTCAGGCGAATCTGAAAAAGACACTTAAACTAGGTCTGGTATAGTGGTGAGTTAGGTTATTTCCTTTTTTTTTTTTTTTTTTTTGTATTATGGATAATTCTCCTAGGGAAAGCTGCTGTGTGTTCTGGTGAACATGTACATATAAGAGTTTTCACTTAACTGTTTACCTAAGCATGGAATTTAATGGTCATGGGATATCATCTTAGTAACACTATAGCAAAAACATTGTTTTCCAAAGTGGTTATAAAAATATACACTTCTGGGACACCTAGCTGGCTCAGTTGGTAGAGTATGCACCTCTTGATCGTGGGGTTGTGAGTTCAAGCCCCATGTTGGGTATAGAGATTACTTAAATAAATGAATCTTTTTGAAAAAATTTAATATTCCTAAGCAATATGTAAATGATTCTTTTGCTGTACATGCTGTCCTGTACTGCTTATTGCTGCAGCAAAGAGATAGACTGATTGTTTTCAAGTTTATTTTTTTTGTTGGTTTTTTTTGTTGTTTTTTTTGTTGTTGTTGTTGTTTTTGAAGTTTATAATGGGGAAGAGGAAAGAGCTCACTTTGAACTACTCTTCTGCACACACACACACCAGTTCAAAACAGCCTGCTTTCTCCACTCAGTTTCTCATTTATGCTTTTTAATTTCTTAAGTATTGTGTTTTCCTTTATGGTTTTTCCAGAATCAGTTTTGGTGATTGAGAAGGCAGCAATTTATGTGGACTTAGCATTTAGCCAGGTTTTGGTTGTCATAATTCCACTAAATTATCAAATTCTTAGTTCTCATTTTAATTGACATTAGACACACCTTCCTCCTTCTTCAGACACTTTTTCCATTGTGCTTAACAGTTACCCTCTTTCATGGTATTCCTCTTATCTCACTGGTCACTCCTCCTCATTCTCCCTTTTGGTGCATCTTCTCCCTAAACGTCGAAGTGTCCTTGTACATTTTTTCTTCCTATTGATAGGTGGTCAAATAACTTACTGAGTCTCATTGCACATGGTAGGGATAAGTATTGTTTTCTGAGCTTCAGTTTTCTTTTTATACACATGCACTTAAATTTTGTGCTTGGCTGAAATAAAAAAAATTTTTTTAACAGTGGTTCTTGGCTAAACAGTTCAAAAGCTCTAAGAGATGTCATCTAGTCTCTTTGTATGTCTCAAGAGTCATCTCAAATTTAATGTATCTAAGAATGAACTTCTGAGTTTCATCCTATACACCACCCTCCACCCCTAAATCCTGTTCTTGCACATTCTTCACATCTCTTGAAATAGGAACTTTATCCTTCTATTTGCCCAGGTCTAAAACTTCAGGATCATTCTCCTTTCATACTCCATCTTGAATCCCTTAGCAAATCTTGTCAGCTCTTTTATCAGTTATCTAATGTTGCTTAGGAAACACAAAAATTAGTGGCTAAAATAACAACAATAATCATTTATTTGCTTACACTTCTATAATTTGAGAAGGGTTTAGCCAGGACAGTCTGTCTCTGTTCCACATAATGTCTCCTGTCAACTAGGGCCAGGAATGCACTTCGAAGTTCACTCACATATGGCAGACAAGTTGGTGTTGGCTGTCATCTGGGAGCTCATCTGGGACTATTAGCCAGTGGCCTCTCCACATGGCTAAATTGGGCTTCTCACAGGATAGTGATCAGGTTCCAAGACGGATGTACCAAAAAGACAAACTCCGGTGTATGGCATTCATCAGTCCTCTCTTGGCATCTCAACTATTAATGTCTCATTGACTAAAGCTAGTTACATGGCCAAGCAAGGTTCACTGTAGGAAGGGATTTTACAAGGGTGTGAATACCAAGATATGTGGCTCATTGCAGGCCACCAAAAGAACAGTATACCATAGCTGTATATTTCAAAATGCAGGCAATCTTTCTTCACTGTACATGGTAGTGTGGGACTATAAAAATGACCATGTGGCTGAAACCCTGCAAAGCCATATTAATAATCTGTGGCAAAAGTTAATGATATGTGATCTTTAAAAATTTTTCTTAAAACATTAAGAACTGTCCTATCAATTATACAGGTACAAATTAGGGAAATGAAAAATATATGAAAATGAGTATTTGTTTAGTACATTATAATTTTAAAACATTGGAAACAGTGTTTTTCTTTGCAAAAACAAAAAACAAAAACAAAAAAAACACAGAATTACCAAAAAGAAGAGCAGTCTAAACCTAAAGCTAGTGGAAGGAAGGAAAAAATAAAGATTAGAGCTGGAGTCAATGAAATAGGGAATAGGAAAACCAGAGAGAAGATAAAACCAAAACTCAGTTGTTTGGAAAGGTGAACAAAATTGACAAACCTTAGACTGATCAAGAAAAAAAAGAAGACTCAAATTTCCAAGAGTAGGAATAAAAGAGGGGACTTGAGGAAATACTTTTATTTCTAAACATTTGTATGCCAACATATTAAATACCTTAGATGAAATGGACAAATGTATAGAAAGACACAATTACCACTTTTAGTCAGACTGTACTGAAGAGTCTAACCAGGGAAATAAAAAGACATTAGATTGGGAAGGAGAAAGTAAAACTATATTTGTAGATTACCTATGTAGAAAATCTTGGGGCACCTGCATGGCTCAGTTGGTTAAGGGTCCAACTTAGGCTCAGGTCATGATCTCACAATTTGTGAGTTTGAGCGCCACATGGGCTCTCTGCCCCTCCACCACTCATGCGTACTCTGTGTCTCTCAAAAATAAATAAACATTTAAAAAATTGTAAGGAACCTACTGATAGAACTAATAAGTTTAGCAAGGTTGCAGGATATACCTCACTACTTAAAAATCAATTCTGTTTCCTAAAAATCAGTTGTTTGGAATGCCTGGGTGGCTCAGTTCGTTAAGCGTCTGACTTTGACTCAAGTCATGATCTCTCAGTTTATGGGTTCAAGCCCCCTGTCGGGCTCTGTGCTGACAGCTCAGAGCCTGGATCCAGCTTCAGATTCTGTCTGTCTGTCTTTCTCTGCCCTTCCTCCACTTGCACGCTGTCTCTCTCTCAAAAGTAAACAAACATTAAAAAAAATTAAATCAGGGGCGCCTGGGTGGCGCAGTCAGTTAAGCGTCCGACTTCAGCCAGGTCACGATCTCGCGGTCTGTGAGTTCGAGCCCCGCGTCAGGCTCTGGGCTGATGGCTCAGAGCCTGGATCCTGTTTCCGATTCTGTGTCTCCCTCTCTCTCTGCCCCTTCCCCGTTCATGCTCTGTCTCTCTCTGTCCCAAAAATAAATAAACGTTGAAAAAAAAAAAAATTAAAAAAAAAAAATTAAATCAGTTCTGTTTCTATAACAGAAGATAGATGAATGCTTAATAAATAAATGAAAAAAATCAACTTGACTATTAAACAGTGGAAGTGAAAATTTAAATAATGATGTAAAAATTGATGTTTTTATTTAGTTTTGAGAGAGAGAGACAGAATCCAAAGCAGGCTCCAGGCTCCAAGCTATCAGTACAGAGCCCGACGCAGGGCTCAAACTCAAGTACCATGAGATCATGGCCTGAGCTGAAGTCAGACACTCAACCAGCTGAGCCACCCAGGCACGCCAAAACATGCTTTTTTATAAATTGATACTGTTTAATGTTGGCAAAGGCCTGAGTAGATGGGCATGACATTTTCATATTCTGTGGTAGTGGTATAAATTTACTAAATCCATTTATTTAGAACAGTTTAAAATATCTGTTAATACTGGGATGGCTTAATAAATTATGATACAACCAACAATGGTATATGTGCAGCATTTTTTTTAAATGAGGCAATTCTGTGTGTCCTAACATGGAAAGATCTCTAAGATACCTTATATTAAAAATCCAGTTGCAGAATAAAAACTTTAATATAGTCTCATTTTCTTTAAAAAAAAAAAAATCTTGGGGCGCCTGGGTGGCGCAGTCGGTTAAGCGTCCGACTTCAGCCAGGTCACGATCTCGCGGTCCGGGAGTTCGAGCCCCGCGTCGGGCTCTGGGCTGATGGCTCAGAGCCTGGAGCCTGTTTCCGATTCTGTGTTTCCCTCTCTCTCTGCCCCTCCCCTGTTCATGCTCTGTCTCTCTCTGTCCCAAAAATAAATAAATGTTGAAAAAAAAAAATTAAAAAAAAAAAAAAAGTAGATTAGGTTCGGGGATTGGGAGGAACAGGGGCTGGAAATAAGATTGGCTATTCCATTAACATACATAAACAATTTCCTGATATGATAGACAAAAATATATAGGTTTTCTTTTCACAGACCTTTATATTCCTTAAATCACTCTTGCTTTGTATTTTGGTATAATTGTTTATAACCAAAATGCAGAAAGCAAGTGAAAATGTCCTAAAACAAATATCTTTTGGGATTTTCTTTTAGGTGAATAGTGTGTGTTTAGAAGAAGTTACTCATGAAGAAGCAGTAACTGCCTTAAAGAACACATCTGATTTTGTCTATTTGAAAGTGGCAAAACCCACAAGTATGTATATGAATGATGGCTATGCACCACCTGATATCACCAACTGTAAGTCTGCTTAAATCTATCTTATTTCCCTATGTTTAAATATTTTAAAGGAACTATATTAAGCATTTAACCTAACAGTCTGTAAAAAATCAATTTTAGGGGTTCCTGGGTGGCTCAGTTGCTTAAGCATCTGACTCTTGATTTCAGCTCAGGTCGTGATCTCATGGTTCATGAGATTAAGCCTACTGTTGGGCTCTGCACTCTGAGCATAGAGCCCACTTGAGATTCTCATTCTCTCTCTCTCTCTCTCTCTCTCTCTCTCTCTGCCCTTCCCTCGCTTATGGATGCATTCTCTCTCAAAATAAAAATAAACATTTTAAAAAATCATTTTTAAATCAGAATCTTGATAGTAAGAAGGGAGGCAGCCTTTTTCAAAGTTATATGTAAATAATAGTCAACAAAGGTATTGCACATTCTTTTTTTCTAATAGTTGTGGGATATAGCAGAGAAACATACTTTAACAAGCAGTTCTTTTAACAACCAGGGTAATTCTGATGCTTCTGGTGGACTAACTCATGGACTACACTTTGAGAAATACTAATTTTAAATATTTCTAAACTTGGGCTATTCAGGGCACCTGGGTCGCTCAGTCAGTTAAGTGTCTGACTCTTGATTTTGGCTCAGGTCGTGAGCTCATGGTTTATGAGATCAAGCCCTGTGACAGGCTGCGCACTGACATCAAGGAGATTGCTTGGGATTCTCTCTCTCCCTCTCTCTTTGCCCCTCCCTGCTTGTACTGTCTCTCTCTCTCTTTATCTCTCAAAATAAATAAATTTTAAAACTTGGGCTTTTCTATATTCTCAATTATATGAGCACAGATACTCTTTCTGTACAAGTTCCTCATATATTACCTAACTATATTTGTATATAGTACAGTTGTGTTGCCTAGAAATGAATTGTTATGATAGTACTAATAAAATTTTAAGTTTCCTGTTTGATTTTCAGTTTTTTTAATGTAAAAGCTAAGGTAAGACTTAAGTAACGTGTTTGTGTTTCTTGAAAAATGAAAGTTTTATTTCTTTGGTGCATTAGTTGATATCCAAAGCACTCATGTAGTAAAGATCTTAAATGTACTCTCTGCAGTCTGCTTTTCCAAATTTTCCTCATTTAAATTGTAGAATTTTAGAGATATTTGTGGTTTTATAAGTGGCAATGTCTTCAGTTTTAGAACTCTCAAAGGCCATTACTGTCACTAATCATTATAAATTTAATGTAAATTATACTTTGAAATGAATGTACTGTCTTCCAATGATACATCTTCATTATCTGCCCATTGATTTATTAATTACTCAGGTATAACTGAACTTCTTGAAAAAATTTTTTTCAATGTTTATTTTTGAGAGGCAGAGGGCAAGTAGGGGAGGGGTAGAGAGAAAGGAAGACACAGAATCCGAAGCAGGCTCCAGGCTCTGAGCTGTCAGCACAGAGCCCGAAATGGGGCTAGAACTCATGAACCATGAGATCATGACCGGAGCCAAAGTCAGACGCTTAACCAACTGAGCCATCCAGGATCCCCAAATATAACTGAACTTTTTAAAATAGTATTCAGTCTCTTTCATGGACAGGAATGATGTCTGTTGTTGTTTTGTTTTTTTTTTTTCAATACTTCATTTGTGTCAGAACAGAACTTTATTACTTATTAAAAATTCTTACAGTTGGTATCACACACAAACTTTATATAAAGGCTTTATGTATTTTTATTTGTAATTAGAGATGCAAATTCACTAATAAGGTATTTTATGCACCAATGTAAGTATCAGTCTTATTCATTTATTATGCTGCCTTATCTGTTCAAGACAGCAATGCACATTTGTAACAGTTGCTCTACAAACTGAGAATTGGTGTTCTGATTACAGCCAAATATACGAATAGTCAGGCTGCTTCTTACAAATACATTACACTGGAAAAAAATGTTATTTTAAACTGAATTATCCCTTTTTATGTATGCTAATGTGACCAAAAACTGGGAGACCTAGTCCTAAAGAGTAATAACTAAATAATGATTGCTTGATTTTCCTGTAGATAGAGGTAGAATCTATTTTTTACATCTATTGAACTAATAGAACATTGTGAAAAAGCTGAAGTTTGCTCTTGCTAGTTCAGCTCTTTGCTAAGACTCTATTTCCATTCCCCTCATTCAGTAAGTGATTGCAATTATGAATTTTATTATATACTTCCAGTCCATGTTCATACTATATATGCTGTTCATAAATCATAGTCTTTTAAATGACCTTTCCTGGATTTCACTGTGCAAATCAGTTAATGTAAAACTCCTTTTTAGTTCTGTTTTCTCAAGAGAAACCAGTTGGAATAAGTTTGCTTACTGATGTGAATATCTAAACTAGTTTTTATCTGGAAACTTGAGCTTGTCTAATTTTTTTACCTGATAAATAAGTCTTTTCTACCAACTTACATAAATAAGTGGATATGAATTACATATTAACTAAGCTTGAAATTGATAATTCACAAATAAGTGCTGAATGGTTTGTTTCACTTGAAGTGTTTTTTACTGTCTTCATTTTTAAGCTTCTTCTCAACCTGTTGATAACCATGTTAGCCCATCTTCCTACTTGGGCCACACACCAGCATCACCAGCCAGATACTCACCTGTTTCAAAAGCAGTGCTTGGAGATGATGAAATTACAAGGTAAGGAAGTGAACATTCATCTTTCTTAAATAAAGTTGACTGTTAGATGGAATTACAATCAACCAAATAAGACAGCCACAATTTTCAGGACTAAAAAATTTTGTCAATAGATAATGAACTTAAACCTTAATTTTTGTCATTGGAGGGCTCATGAAGAGGCTGAAATATAAAAATATTTTATATTCCAAATAAGTTACTGCCCTTTTAAAATAAATACTTTTTTTCAGGAATGGTAAGTTGTGCTTAGAAATTAGCATAGGTAAAACTAAGTTAGGAATATATTTATATTTAAAACTAACTTTTCACATATTCCTATCTAGTGTACATCATAAAATTTCATTATGGCAGTTATGTGATTCATGTTTAGAATTCAAGTGATATTTTCTTTGCTTGGTATATATCCCTGATATCCTTACTCTTAAAGTTTATTTTGATCTAATTTTAACTGCTTTTTATTCCCAAAGAACTCTTAACTAGGTGAGAAATAATAAGCGAAAAGTATTTTAAATCTTTTTCATATTGTACAATATAGTATTAAGACATCATGTCAGACATATTGCTTTATAATTTGCACAAGTATTTCACTTAAGATTAAATATCTGTAAATTAATGTCTTTTTATGTTTTTATTAATTGCATTGTTGTTGGCATTAGGATTTTTGAGCTTTCATACTTGTAATTATTCCTGTCAGACTCCTGGCTCTAGGCAATGATCTCTTTAAGGTCCCATAGGGAGGAATTTTCATCTGTGTCCTCTTTTTCAATAGTTAGCAGTATTGAAAAATTAATTAATTAATAAGTACACAGTAATTGTGTTTGGAGTGAAAATTAGCAAAAAGAACAGTGTTTGTGGTTATTCCTTTGTTTTTTGTTTTTTTAATTTTTTTTTAATTATTTTTTGAATGTTTCTTTATTTTTGAGAGAGAGAGCGTGAGATGGGAGGGGCAGAGAGAGAGGGAGACACAGAATACAAAGCAGGCTCCATGATGGGGCTTGAACTAAGAATCGCAAGACCATGACCTGAGTTGAAGTCCGAAGGTTAACTGACTGAGTCACCCAGGCACCCCTGTGGTTATTTCTTTGTGATAAGAATTTCCAAGGCTGTAAGTCTTTAAGGCTGTGCTCCTATATTGATCTGTCATGGCTTTGTAGTTGTTTTCTAATAGTGCCTTTTTATAGAAGTAAAGAGGAAAGGGTTAGTATCCAAAATCTATAAAAAACTTATCAAACACAACACCCAAAAAACAAATAATCCAGTGAAGGAATGGACAAAAGACATGAATAGACACTTCTCCAAAGAAGACATCCAGATGGCCAACTGACACATGAAAAAATGCTCAACATCACTCATCATCAGGGAAATACAAATCAAAACCACGATGAGATACCACCTTACACCTGTCAGAATGGCTAACATTAACAACTCAGGCAACAACAGATGTTGGTAAGGATGCAGAGAAAGAGGATCTCTTTTGCATTATTGGAGGGAATGCAAGCTGGTGCAGCCATTCTGGAAAACAGTATGGAGGTTCCTCAAAAAACTAAAAATAGAACTACTCTGTGAGCCAGCAATTGCACTACTAGGCATTTATCCACGGGATACAGGTGTGCTATTTCGAAGGGACACATGCACCCCCCATGTTTACAGCAGCACTATCAACGATAGCCAAAGTGTGGAAAGAGCCCAAATGTCCATTGATGGATGAATGGATAAAGAAGATGTGGTGGGTGTGTGTGTGTGTGTGTGTGTGTGTGTGTGTGTATGTATATATATATATGTATATATATATATATGTATATATGTGTGTGTATATATATGTGTGTATATATGGATATACATATATACACACATATATATACATATATGGATGATATACATATATGTATATATATACATATATGGATGAATGGATAAAGAAGATGTGTGTGTGTGTGTATATATATGTATATATGTGTGTATATATATATATATACATCTATATACATATATATGTATATAGATGTATATATATGTATATATGTGTGTATATATATATACATCTATATACATATATGTATATAGATGTATATATATATACACACACACATACACATATATATGTATATATACATACAATGGAGTATTACTCAGCAATCAAAAAGAATGAAATCTGGCCATTTACAACCAATGTGGATGGAACTGGAGGGTATTATGCTAAGTGAAATTAGAGAAAGACAAAAATCATATGACTTCACTCATTTAAGGACTTTAAGAGACAAAACAGATGAACATAAGAGAAGGCAAGCAAAATAATATAAACACAGGGAGGGGGACAAAACAGAAGAGACTCATAAATATGGAGAACAAACTGAGGGTTACTGGAGGGGTTGTGGGAGGGGTGATGGGCTAAATGGTCAAGGGGCACTAAGGAATCTACTCCTGAAATCATTGTGGCACTATATGCTAACTAATTTGGATGAAATTTAAAAAAAAAAAATTCCAAACCACAAAATCAGAACTGAATTCATGAGGGTTAGGTATGGGGGTTAAAAGACTCTTCCTATGCATACTTGCATTTACATTATCTATAACAAAGCAACAGACTCTCGAGAATCTTAATATTGAGGAGGATAAGTATCTTGAAAGATTATAAATGAAAATTATTTGGATTTGTTTTATTTTAATAAAATATATAGGGTTTAATAAAAAGTAAAGACGAAAATAGTTAATGGCTTGTCTAATCTCTAATCTCTGCATATTTTTCTTTTTTTCTGCATATTTTTCAAACTAAAAAATATATTAGCATCTTGATTGCTGTTCCCCATCGTTTTTCATTATATATCTTTTGTCCAGAATATTGTATTGGACTTTGTAGTATTACACAACAGGTCTACCTGTTTTCTTTACTTTTCTTTGAAAATCTGGTGGTTGATGACTGCAGTAACTAAAATGTGTGTTTTATCACTCTTGATAATTACACTATTTTGTCCAGATAATGAGGTACAAAAATCTTTGCACTCACATTAGAAGTTCTCCACAATTTGACCCTAAGTAATCTTTCA
Organism: Puma concolor; assembly: GCF_028749965.1. Classification (NCBI taxonomy): domain Eukaryota; kingdom Metazoa; phylum Chordata; class Mammalia; order Carnivora; family Felidae; genus Puma; species Puma concolor. The sequence goes on from NC_141675.1 coordinate 87,079,715, forward strand.
GAGGTTATCTCACATTACCAATTTAAAAAAGGAAAAGAAAAGAAATCCCAACATACAGAAAATTGATGATTCTAAAGTTCTTTTTTTAACAGGTTCATTGAGATATGATCCACATATCATACATGTCACCCATTTAAAATGTACAACTCAGCAATTTTTAGTATATTACACTATTAATTTTTTTATGTGTGATTCAGTAGCATTAATTGCATTCACAGTGTTATGCAGTCATTGTCACTATTTCCAGAACCTTTTTATCACTTCAGATAAACTCTAACCATTAAGCAGTAATTCCATTTCCTTGTCCTCCCAGTCCATGGTAACCTATTGTCTAGTCTACTTTCTGTGTGCTATGAAATTTGCTTATTCTAGATTGTTTGTATAAGTGTAATCTTACAATTCTTTTGTGTCTGACTTCTTTCATTTAGCTAATGTTTTTAAGATTCATCCATGTTGTAGCATATATCAGAACTTAATTCCTTATTGCCGAATAATATCCCATTATTTGTATATACCACATTTATTTATCCATTCATCTCTTGATGAACACTTGGGTGGTTCTCACCTTTTGGGTATTAAGAATAATGCTGTGACAAACATTGGCATGCAAGTATCTGCTCACATCCTTACTTTCACTTCCTTTAGATATATACTGAGGAGTGGAATTGCTAAGTAATATGGTAAATGTATGTTTGTTTATGTTTATGAGGAACCATTTGTTTTCTGTAGCAGCCACACCATTTTACATTCCCACCATCAATTTATGAGGGTTCCAGTTTCTCTACATCCTCACCAATACTTGTTTTTTCTGTTCTATTTCATAGCCATTGTAGTAAGTGGGACATATCTCGTGATTTGCATGCATTTCTCTAATAACTAATGATGCTGAACATCTTACAATATTTGAGAAATCTGAATTTATTTTCCTCTGAAATACTGTTGGATTTTAGCAGGGTATTTTTAATGTATTGTTTGCTAATGTAAAACTATAATTCATATATGGTTTGTTATTTTTTGCTTCATATATATATATATATATATATATATTCAAGTTTTAATTTAAATTCCAGTTAACACACAGTGTAATATTAGTTTCAGGTATAGAATTTAGTGATCACTTACATACAACACCCAGTGCTCATCACAAGTGCCCTCTTTTTTTTTTTTTTTTTTTTTTTTAAATTTTTTTTTTCAACGTTTATTTATTTTTGGGACAGAGAGAGACAGAGCATGAATGGGCGAGGGGCAGAGAGAGAGGGAGACACAGAATCAGAAACAGGCTCCAGGCTCTGAGCCATCAGCCCAGAGCCTGACGCGGGGCTCGAACTCACGGACCGCGAGATCGTGACCTGGCTGAAGTCGGACGCTTAACCGACTGCACCACCCAGGCGCCCCACAAGTGCCCTCTTTAATACCCATCAGTCATTTAACCCATCCCTCCACCCCCCACCCCATATATATGATTTAAAGTATAGCAGAAACCTTAAACTATGAGTCTGTCACCTAACAACGAAATAAAACATCACCAATATAGTGAAACCTATTTTGTGCCCTAATCCTCCCTTGCTTCTCCTACACTGCCTTATCAACTTAAATTCTTTTCCTGGATTTGGTTTTATTATTCCATTTTTTCTTTCACATATGTATATATTTGTTTAATATTTCCTAAACAATACATTGTTTGGTTTTACAATAATAATTTTGTTAACTCAAGTGAACTGGCAGAGCTGATTAATGATGAAATGAATGACTAGAAAATGCCTGTTTCAAGTTTTTAATGAATACTTAAGATTAATTCCACATTATATGGAAGGATCCCTAAAATTCATTCTTAAAGAATACTTACTCCTGTTAAGCCTTTTGTTACCAGTAGCTTTTTTGCAATGTTCTAGAAAAATCTGCTTACATTTTTAAAATACTTACCAAATGATACATTCTAATTCCAAATGATATTCTGCATTTCATCATGTCTAAAATAATCTCCTAGAATTTTCATGGTCTTACCAGAAGGTATAAATGGTATTCACACAACTATGTATATAATTGGCAGCAAATGTGAAACATTAGTAGTGGTAAGATGTATTCTGATTTCAAAGATTTTAAATGAAGGTGGAGGAAAAGGCTCATCTTAGAATGAATGAATAGCAGAGAGAGGTAGAGGGATATGACTTAAGAAGTAAAGGTATTTACTTATTTTATATAAAAAGTTTGGAGATGGACAGTTCTAGCATTTGTGTAGCAATCCTTAGGTGCATAGTATCTCTAGGATTCTTCTGGTCTTACCTTCATGACTATAATATATCCAAACCAGTAATGTGATTTTATTGTTCATTTTTTGTGTGGGTGTTATTTTGGTAGGGAAGGAAACAAATGTGCTTTCTAAGGGGACAAAATGTGCTTTGTTTTTGTTAGGGTCTGTCTTTCTTTGGGAAATGTCAATAAAATTTAGCTTTATTTATTTCTCAGAGGCCAGAATAGGGTCATAGCCTCAACTTAGCAAAGAGGAATGGGATTGCTATGACTGGCTTAAGTTAGTCAGGATTCATTCTTTTAAGACTGTGAAAAGGGCCTGCCTTTTCTAAGACGAAGGCTTATCTGCCTTTTATAACATCTAGGAAGTAGGGGTAGTGACTGGTTCATAGGCAATAAAATGTGTGCAACGTCAACTTTTCTAAAGTGTATATTTCTTGAGTATATTTCTTTTTTTTTTTTTTAATTTTTTTTCAACGTTTATTTATTTTTGGGACAGAGAGAGACAGAGCATGAACGGGGGAGGGGCAGAGAGAGAGGGAGACACAGAATTGGAAACAGGCTCCAGGCTCTGAGCCATCAGCCCAGAGCCTGACGCAGGGCTCGAACTCCCGGACCGCGAGATCGTGACCTGGCTGAAGTCGGACGCTTAACCGACTGCGCCACCCAGGCGCCCCTCTTGAGTATATTTCTAAAGTGTATATTTCTTGAGTAGGGCCCTTTAAGTCATTTTTATTAACACATTGTTTTCTCTTTTTGTTTTAGTTTCATGTTTGTTTTTTAACAAAAATTATGGGTTTTTAACATGGGTTTTCAGCTTTTATATACAATTTGGATTTTTCCGGGGCACCAGGGTGGCTCAGTGGTTAAGTGTCTGACTTTGGCTCAGGTCATGATCTCGCGGCTTGTGGGTTTGAGCCCTGTGTCGGGTTCTGTGCTGACAGCTCAGAGCCTGGAGCCTGCTTCAGATTCTGTGTCTCCCTCTCTCTCTGCCCCTCCCCTGTTCATACTCTGTCTCTGTCTGTCTCTCAAAAATAAATAAATGTAAAAAAAAAATTAAAATTAAAAACAATTTGGATTTTTCCTTTCACTTTCTAACCTTAATTTCTAGTCTTAGAATCTCTACCCCATTGTTTTGAAAACATTTTTAACTTTCATCTAGCTTTCTTTATAGTTTGATAATATAAGATTTATCAATAGGGAAATCTCACTGATAGAATGTCAAGTTCTATATAAAATTTCTAAGGTGTTCAATATTTTTCTAATTTTTAGGGAACCTAGAAAAGTTGTTCTTCATCGTGGCTCAACAGGCCTTGGTTTCAACATTGTAGGAGGTGAAGATGGAGAAGGCATATTTATTTCCTTTATCTTGGCTGGAGGACCTGCTGATCTTAGTGGAGAGCTCAGAAAAGGAGATCGTATTATATCGGTAGGAGATGTTAATCAAAATAATGTTTTTATTATTTTAACTATGACCTATTAATTATTAAAAGTTTTGTTTTTCATATCCTAAAGTTGTGGGAGATATTTCAGTTATTTTCTTACATTTTACAACTTAATTGTAAGATTGCAGGGATGTCCGAGAACATGTTGTGTACAATAGATTTTCTTTCGTTATTTGACTTACCTATAAGGGATCAGTCTGTATAAATATGCTTGAAGAAAGTATGTATTCTCTATTTATTGACTGCAATGTTATCTGTATGTTTATTAACCTTGTTACTTATGTTGTGCAGATCTTTATTCTTTAATCTGTTGTCTACTTGATCTATTATTAAAAGAAATTTTTTAAGCTGTCTGAATGTGATGGTGGGTTCAGCAATTAAGTTAGTTTGTCCTTGCAGTGATTTTTATTTTTATATCTCCGAAACCATGTTATTAGATGCATCTAAATTTAGAATCATTATTCCTTCCTCGTGGTTATTATTCAATCCATAATAATTTTTTTGTTATTGTGTAATAATCCTCTTTATTTATAATAATAGTTTTTACCTGGGGTGCCTGGGTGGCTCAGTCAAACATTCATTCAACTTCCCTCAGGTCACGATCTCACAGTTCATGAGTTCAAGCCCCACATCAAGCTCTGTGCTGATAGCTCAGAGCCTGTAGCCTGCTTCACATTCTGTGTCTCTCTCTGCCTCTCTGCAACTAGCGTGTGTGTGCATGCTTTCTCTCTCTCCAAAATAAACATTAAAAGATTTGGGACGCCTGGGTGGCTCAATCGATTAAGCCTCTGACTTCAGCTCAGGTCATGATCTCGTGGTTTATGGGTTCAAGCCCTGTATTGAGCTCTGTGCTGACAGCTCAGAGCCTGGAGCCTGCTTCGGATTCTGTGCCTTCCTCTCTCTGCCCCTCCCCTGTGCGCGCGTGCTCGCTCGCTCTCTTTCAAAAATAGAGACTAAAAAAAAATTTTTTTTAAAAGATAATAGTGTTTAACATAGAAGCTATATTGTCTGATATTAATGTGGCTCTTTTTTGCTTGATATTTTTTAAAAAAGCTTTTTTTAAAAAAAGATAATAGTGTTTAACCTAGAAGCTACATTGTCTGATATTAATGTGGCTCTTTTTTGCTTGATATTTGCCTCATCTTTTCTCCACTTTTTACTTTCAGTTTTTGTGTTTATGTGGTTATTACCTATAGAATTTTAGGCTAAAACTGATCAAATTCAACTCTTCTCCCTAATGACACATTGACTTTGGGAACCTTAAACCTTTGTGCTGTTTCTAGTATTTGACTTCTGTTTTATTTATTTATTTATTTTTTAATATTTATTTTTGAGAGAGAGAGACAGAACATGAAGGGGGGAGGAGCAGGCTCCAGGCACTGAGCTGTCAACACAGAGCCCAACACATGGCTCAAACTCACGAACCGTGAGATTATGACCTGAGCTGAAATTGGACGCTTAACCAACTAAGCCACCCAGGTGCCCCTGTTTTATTTTTATATACCCCAAACTTAGTCATTTTGATTTTTGTGTTTTAACAATCCATATGTTCTATAATTTTTGTTGCTGTTGTTCATCATCTCTTCTGTTTATCTAGCTTCTTCTGTATTTTTCAGTGGACCTCTAACAGCATTGGGATTGAATTTGTTGTGTAGGACTGTTTGGTTCATTGCAGAAAATTTAGCTTTTCTAGCCCCCATCCTTTACATGCTATTAAATTTCCTGGTCATTTAAAAAACATTTTTTTTAATGTTTTTATTTATTTTTGAGACAGAGAGAGACAGAGCATGAGCAGGGGAGAGGCAGAGAGAGAGGGAGACACAGAATCTGAAGCAGGCTCCAGGCTCTGAGCTGTCAGCACAGAGCCCAACGCGGGGCTCGAACCCACAAGCTACGAGATCATGACCTGAGCCGAAGTCAGATACTTAACTGACAGAGCCACCCAGGCACCCCTAAAGATTTTTTTTAATAACTTTTTTTAATGATTATTTATTTTTGAGAGAGAGAGTACAAGTGGGGGAGGGACAGAGAGAGAGGAAGACACAGAATCTGAAGCAGGCTCCAGGCTCTGAGCTGTCAGCACAGAGTCTGACACGGGGCTCAAACTCACAGACTATGAGATCATGACCTGAGCTGAAGTCGGACGCTTAACTGACTGAGCCACCCAGGCGCTCTCCTGGTCATTTTTAAAAGCTAAAATATTTTTCAAATACCCAAACGTACCTTATTGGGAGTCTTTAGATTGTTCATTCAGCAATAATTTCTTAATGATAAATAATCATAGAGTTTGTCTGAAAATATCTTTACTTCATCCTCACTTGTGTATATAATGCAGTTTAATGTGCTGGAGTGACAGCTGTTGTCTCTCAATACTTTGAAGATACTGTTGTATGCTATCAAGCTTCTTTTTTTGTATTTAACAAAAAAGATCTGCACTATGTCTTATTTATTTGTAAGTGATTTGGTTTTTCTTTTTTCACTTATTTAAAAAAAAAATTTTTTTTTAACGTGTATTTATTATTGAGAGACAGAGAGAGACAGAGCATGAGTATGAGAGGGGCAGAGAGAGGAGGAAACACAGAATCTGAAACAGGCTCCAGGCTCTGAGCTGTCAGCACAGAGCCGGATGCAGGGCTCAAACCCACAAACCATGAAATCATGACCTAAGCCAAAGTCGGACACTTAACGGACTGAGCCACGCAGGCGCCCCTCACTTATTGTTTTTTTTAAAGTCTCTTACTTTTTGGTGTACTACAGTTTAATTAAAATATGATTATGTCTAGCTTATTATTTTTTCTGTTTAAGATTTGTTGAGCTTCCTGGATCAGAGAAGTTCCGTCTTTAATCAATTCTGGAATCTTAGCCAGTATTTTTTCAAATTTTGCCTTTCCCACATCGTATAGATTCTCTCCTTCTTCAGTTCCTGTAAAAGGAGGATATCATCCTGTCCTGCATGTCTTTTAATCCCAGTGTCATATTTATTAACTCTGTCTTCTTGTACTTAATTTCAGTCAGATCTGTTTTCTAGTTCATAAATTTTCTTCATCTATGTCTAATCTGCTCTTTAAGCCAAAACTAATTTTTTTTAATGTTTATTTATTTTTGAGAGAGAGTGAGATACAAAGAGAGAGACAGAGCGTGAGTGGAGGAGAGGCAGAGAGATGGAGACACACTGTCTGAAGTAGGCTCCAGGCTTTGAGCTGTCAGCACAGAGCCCAACGCGGGGCTCAAACCCACAAGCCATGAGATCATGACCTGAGCTGAATTTGGACACTTAACCAACTAAGCCACCCAGGCGCCCCAGCCAAAACAACAGGGAACCCAACATGGGGCTCGATCTTATGGCTGTGGGATCTTGACCTGAGCCAGAATCAAGAGTTGAACACTTAACCAACTGAGCCTTCCAGGTGCCCTAAAAATTAATTCTACATGGATCATAAATCTAAATGTACAGCCCAAACCATAATCCTCCTAGAGAAAACTTATAGGAGGATATCTTTGCAACGGTACATACAATACTAACCATAAAAAATGTGCATTAAGAGCCAAATTGACAAGCCACAGAGAAGGAAAAACCATTCTTAGTACATATATCTGATAAAGGACTTGTATCCAGAATACATAAACATCTCTCACAAATTAACAATAGAAAGATGAGTAACCCAGTTTTAAAAATGAGCAAAAGAGTTAAACATATATTTCACAAGATATGTGAATGGCCTATAAACACATGAAAAGGTACTTAACGTTAGACATCAGGGCAGTGCAACAACAAAAAAAACCCAAAACCCACAATGAATAAAGGCATTTGGAAGAATCTGGGTGGGAGTGATGTCAATTTTCTGTATCTGATTGTGACAGTATCTACTCAACATAGGCAGTTGTCAGAACTCTTTTAACTGTAAACTAGAAAGATTATTGAATATAAATTATGCCTAACTAAAATGAGATAGGGGTTATCCTTGAACAACATGGAGGTTAAACTGCACATGTCCACTTATATATAGATTTTTTTGATAAATACAGTATAGTATGGTAAATGTATTTTCCTTGTGATTTTCTTAATAACATTTTCTATAGTTTATTATAAAAATACAGTATATAATACGTATAGCATACAAATGGAAAGGCTTCTAGTCAACAATAGGCTATTAAGATTTTGGAGAGTTATGTGTGGATTTTTGACTTTAGGAGTGGGAGTTGTAACGTATCCCATATCCCACCCAGTTGAATGGCTAAAGATGGAAAAAAAAAAAAAAGGACAAATATGAGGATGTGGAGGACTGATAGCTCTCATTACTGGTGGGCATATTATACAACCACCACAAGATCACCCAGATTTTACCCAAGAAATCATGTCTACAGAAGCACTTAAACAGAAATGTTCATAACGGCCTTATTGATAATCATTCAGATCTGGAAATGACTCAAGTGTCCATCAATAGTAAAATAGCTAAATAAATTGGAGTGCATTTAAACAAAGTAACAAACTGACACCCACAACAACATACATAGCACTAAAAAACATCACATTGAGTAAAATAAAACATACCACAAAAACACAGACAGTATGAATCCAGTTAAATGATAATCATGAGCAGACAATAATTTCTACTGATAGAAGTCAGAAAGTAGTTGTGATTGTACTGATTTTAAAGTGGCACAATGGAAATTTCTGAGTTGAATGATGGAAAGGGAGGGTATATATCTTGTTTGGAATTGTTTCATGGGTGTATACAGTTGTTGAAAATTCTTCCAACTGAAGTGTTCTAATTTGTATATTTTATTGCTTTTACTTTTATACTGGAACTTAAATTTTTTAAAATAAGTTATAGTATGATAAGGACAAATTGGTGGTAAAGAATGAATTTGTTAAAAATAAATATTGGACAAATTAGCTAGTTGTTTAGGGGAGTAAAATTAGCTTAGAGCCTCACTTCACACCTTGTGTCAAAATAAATTTTCAGTTGGCTTAGAGTTAGGTGTAAAAAATTCAAAGCAAAAATAGATGTTTTTGAATTGTCCGTATGGAACAATTTTATATGGGTCACTGACACACTGCTAGAGTATGTTAGACTGACCAACATAACGTGGTTGACCCAGAACTTTTCCAGTTCTAGCACTTAAAGCCCCATGTCTGGAAATCCTTTAGTCTCAATTTTAAAACTGAAAATCCCAGACAGTCTAGGCAGGCCACTTGGTTACCCTAATGTCAGTGTAAGTTACATACAGCCTTTTGAGGCTGTATGCATCAGTAGCCTTAAAATTTTAATGCTTACTAAGCTTCTCTAGGCAAATACCCTGAGAGCAATAAGAAAAACCTCAGGAGCGGGGCGCCTGGGTGGCGCAGTCGGTTAAGCGTCCGACTTCAGCCAGGTCACGATCTCACGGTCCGGGAGTTCGAGGCCCGCGTCAGGCTTTGGGCTGATGGCTCAGAGCCTGGAGCCTGTTTCCGATTCTGTGTCTCCCTCTCTCTCTGCCCCTCCCCCGTTCATGCTCTGTCTCTCTCTGTCCCAAAAATAAAAAAAATAAAAAATTGAAAAAAGAAAAACCTCAGGAGCAAGAGAAAAAAACTAAAAACCCTGTTAGGAACAAACTAAATACCTCATTAGACAAAGTTTAGCTGTTTTCAATTTTCACCTTGAATCACGATCACCTTAAAGCCTTGTTAAAAAACATTCTTAGGGGCATGTGCTCTCTCTCACTCTGTCTCTCAAAAATAAACATTTAAAAAAACATATTAAAAAAGAAAAACAAAGCACTCTTAGACCCCATCCCCAAAGCTTCCAACTCAGTATGACTTGGGTAGCTTCTTTTTTTTTTTTAACAGATTTTTAAAATCTTTTTTATCTTTTTTTTTTAATGTTTATTATTTATTTATTTTTTGAGAGAGTGAGAGCTGGAGAGGGTTAGAGAGAGAGGGAAACACAGAATCTGAAACAGGTTCCAGGCTCTGAGCTATCAGCACAGAGCCCGATACAGGCTTCAAACTCACAAACTGTGAGATCATGACTTGAGCCGAAGTCACATGCCCAACCGACTGAGCCACCCAGGTGCCCCTGACTTGGGTAGATTCTAAAATTTTGTATTCCTAACAAGCTTCCACGAGATACTGATGTTGCTGCTCCTGGGACCAAACTTTGTGAATTACTGTTCTAAAGACCATCCCTCTTACTGATGTTGTTTTGTTTTTTTTTTTTATTTTATACTTCAAAGAGAGAAAGAGAGACAGAGCATGAGCAGGGGAGGGGCAGAGAGACAAAGGCAGAATTCTGAAGCTGGCTCCAGGCTCTGAGCTGTCAGTACAGAGCCTAACGCGGGGCTCAAACCCACAAGTAGTGTGAGATCATGACCTGTGCCGAAGTCAGATGCTCAACCTACTGAGCCACCCAGGCATCTCTTGATGTTCCTTTTCTTTTTTTTTTGTTTTTGTTTTTGCTTTTGTTTTTCTTAATTTATTTTCGAGAGAGACAGACAGTGCAAGCATGGGTGGGGCAGAGAGAGGGAGAGACAGAATCTGAAGCAGACTCCAGGCTCTGAACTGTCAGCACAGATCCCAACGCAGGGCTCAAACTCACAAACCATGAGATCATGACCTGAGCTAAAGTTGGACACTTAACCAACTGAGCCACACAGGCATCCCTTGATGTTCTTAATGATAACCCACATCATTGAGAAAAATATAAATAAATTAGTTGGGAAGGCATGGAAATAAATCATAGGTTTTATAAAATATTCTTTTTGATATATTTAATTTTGTTGAAGAAAGAAGCTTTGAAATCAAGATTCATTACATATAGGAACACCTGGGTGGCTCAATCGGTTAAGCACCCAACTTCGACTCAAGTTATGATCTCATGGTTCGTGGGTTCGAGCCCCGTGTCAAGGCTCTGTGCTGACAGCTGGAGCCTGGAGCCTGGAGCCTGCTTCAGATTATGTGTCTCCCTCTCTGCCCTCCCTTGCTCATGCTCCATCTCTCTCTCTGTCTCTCTCTCTCTCTCAAAAATAAATAAACATTAAAAAATATTTTAAAAATTCATTACATATATAGAACACTACATTTTTCAATATGGTATAAATGAGGTATTACTGTTATTTCCAATGATGACAAGTATGGTGGAGAATATAATTTATATTTGCTGAAAATCTAGACTCCTAGAATCTTAGAATCACAAGTGACCCAAAAGACTTCAACAAAAATTCCCTCTTCTATAAAGGCAGTGAGAAAAGTGGACACAATTGTCAGAATAAAGTTGTTCAGAACTCTGGAAATTAATCAAAGGCTTGCAGCAATTCAGGAAGTGTTTATTCAAAATAAAAGAAGCAGAGGACTGAACCTTCATAAGAGTGAGCTTAGGGGCTTTTAACTTACCTAAGTCCCATCACCTGTTCTCCAGCATCACAGTAACCTTGAAAAATAATCCACATTTACAGTGAAAACCAGTGTGTCACAGCCACTAGAGAGCAGAATGGAGGTAGAACTTTCAGAGCCTCTTTCCCAGAGAATTGTCATAATTTGACCTGTTTGGTGGTTCTTTAAAACCCGTTTGGAAGGCTCTCTGTATTAACCTGATTCAAAAGCCTTTTTCTCTGGGCTAATTGTCAAAACAATTATAGGCACATTATGGCTGCCTGAGACATTGGATAATAGTTGAGGCAATCAGTAAGTTAATCAAAAGCTTAAAAGGAAAAAGTGGGGAATGAGCTCTCCATTAGGGCCTTTGAAAAACTATGACATATTCCTTGGAACCTAGGAAGACACATGTAGGTCCTGGACTGTGTACATACTCAGGAAAGGTCCTAAACTCACACCTCTGGCCCACTGTGATGCTCTAGGCAGACAGGAAGTGATAGTTAAGTCAGAGTTATCAGTTGCCTAGCTGCGTGTTGAAAACATCACACAGCATACACACAGAGCCCTTCAGCAAAGAGGCCAGGCATTTAACGAAATCTCTTTCCAGTCATTAACTGACCACTAAGCTAACAAGGCAGAGACTTCATTGGCACACACATCACAAAATACAAACTTCATAGAATTCAGAAGTCACCAAAAATGACTATAGTCAGCAACAATAACAAGCCCTGGGCAGAAAGACATACCTGATTTCCACAGTTGCACATTGTATTATTTTAAATGTCTAGTTTTCCACAAAAAACCATGAGACATGCAGAAAAACAAGAAAATAAGGCCTGTACACAGGAAAAAAGCAGTGAATAGAAACTGCCCCTAAGGGAGCCCAACATTGGACTTACTAAACCAAGACTTCAAATCAGATATTTTAAATATGTTCAAAGAACTAAAGAATGAAAAGGAAAAATAAACGAACAATACTCTCAACAAGAAGAGAATTCAATAAAGAGATTTCTATTAGAAAAAAGAACCGAGTCGCCTGGGTGGCTCAATTGGTTAAGCCTCTGACTTTGGCTCAAGTCATGATCTCACAGTTGCGTGAGTTGGAGCACCGCATCAGGCTCTATGCTGACAAACTCAAAGCCTGGAGTCTGCTTTGGATTCTGTGTCTCTGTCTCTCTGCCCCTCCCCCACTCATGCTCTCTCTCTCTCTCTCTCTCTCTCTCTCAAAAATAAACATCAAAAAAACTTTAATAAATAGATAAAAGAAAAAAGAACCAAATAGAAATTCTGCAGGTAAAAAATACAGTAACTAAAATGCAAAAATACTCTAGACAAACTCAACAGATATGAGCTAGCAGAAGAAAAAAATAGCAAACTTGAAGATATGTCTAGTGATATTATCCACACTGAAGAACAGAAAGAAAAAAGAATGAAGAAAAATTAACAGAGCCTCTGTGGGATATCATCAAATGTACAACATATACATAATGTATATTTATATGTAGTCACAGAATGACAAGAAAGATAGGAAGGGGCAGAAGGAATATTGAGTAAATAATGACTGAAAACCTTAAAATGTGGTGAGAAACATTGTACACATCCGAGAAGCTTAATGAACTACAAGTAGAATAAACTTGAAGAGATCCAAACCATGCACATATCATAATCAAACTATCAAAAGACAAAGATTGAACCTTGAAAGTAGAGAAAAATGATTCATTACATACAGGAGATCTTCAGTAAGATTAGCATCTAATATGTTATCAAACACAGTGTAAGCCAGAAAGCAATAGGATGACCTATTCAAAGTTCTGAAAGAAAAATGGTATTAACCAAGGATTCTATATCCAGGAGCAAAATTGTCCTTCAGAAGCAAAGAACAAATCAAGACATTTCCAAGTAAGCAAAAGCTGAGGAAGTTCATCTCTAGTAGATCTGTTCTATAAGAAATACTAAAGGGAATCCTTCAGACTAAAATGAAAGGACATTGGAGAGTAACCTAAATCCATATGAAGAAATAAAGAGTGTTATTAAACGGAGCTACATAGGTAAATACAAAACAGAAACATATAAGTGTATTTTTTTATTTGTAACTCTTTTTTTTTTTACTATCTGATTTAAAAGACAGCTGAATAAAGCAATAACTTTGTGTTGATGGGCGCACACTCTATAAAGATGTAATTTATCACAAGGCAGGTAGAGACCACAGAGCTGTATAGGAGCAGAGCTTTTATATGCCATTGAAATTAAGTTGGTATTTAATCTAAAGTAGATCATTAGGTTAATTATAATCCAGAGAAACCACTAGGCTAATAACTGAAAATATATATAATAAACAAGGGAATTAAAATGGTACAATAGAAAGTATCTGTTTAACAAAAGAAGGTAGAAATGGAGGAATAGAGGAACAAAAAATATATCAGGCATGAAGAATACAGCAAAATAGATGACAAATCTTTTTCAACTACATTAAATGTAAATGAATTAAACACTCCAGTTAAAAGATATTGACAGGGTAGATTAAACAACGGGATCCAACTATATGCTGTAACAGACACACTTTAGATTCAAAGACAGTGGTTTATTTTTAACAAAGATTAAAACTAAAAAGTTGGAAAAGATACACTATGCAAGCAGTAACCAAGAAACACTGAAGAGTGGCTATACTAATATCAGACAAAGAAAAGATAAAAATTGTTAGTGAAGACAAAGTATATTTTATAATGTATGTAAGTGTTGATAAATTTCTAGAAAGACAAACTATTGAAACTGACTCAAAAAGAAATAGAAAATCTGGATAGACCTGTAACAATTAAGAAGACTGAATTGATAATCAAAATGTTTCACAAAGGTAAAAGCCCAGGACCAGATGGTTTTCACTGGTATGGTCTACCAAACATTTAAAGAAGAATTAACACCAGTCATTCACAAACTTCCCAAAAAAGGAATAGGCATGAAGAGCACTTCCCAACTCATTCTATGAAGCCATGCATTGTTCTTTTATCAAACCAACAAAGACATCATAGGAAGAAAAAACAAGAAACCAATATTCCTTATGTATATAGATGAAAAAATCCTTAACAGAATTGCAAACTGGATCCAGCAGGATAAAAAAAGATTATACACCAGCATAAAAAGGGAACTTTACACCATAATCAAGTGTAATTTATGGGATTAAGGAATGAATAGTTGGTTCAACATAAGAAAACCAATCAAACTAAGACACTGTATTAATAAAGGACATAAATGATACAGTCATCTCAATAGTCACAGAAAACACTTCTCAAAAACCAACACCATTACATCATAAAAACACTAAACAAATTAGGAATAGAACTTTCTCAACCTGCTAAAGGGTCTCTATGAAGAACCAATAGCTTACATCATACTAAATGCTAAAAAATGAAAGCTTTCCCTCTAAGATCACAAGACAAGCGTGTCCGCTTCTGCTGCTCATTTTCAGTGCTGTACTGGAGTTTCTAGACAGGGCGGTTACAAGGAAAAAAAAAAAGAGGCTTCCAGATTTAAAGGAAAACTATCTCTATTTGCAGATGCCATGATCTCTTATATATAGACAGAAAATCCAGCCACAACAAAAAAGCTACTAGAACTAATAAACAAGTTCAGCAATTTTGCAGGAGAGCAAATCACCGTACAAGAGACAGCTATGTTTCTGTGTACCAGCATTAAACAACCTGAAAGTGGAACTAAGAAAACAATTTCACACATGACAATATTTAAAAGAGTAAAATACTGAGGAATAAAATTAACAATGTAGATAGAATGTAGAATAATACAATAGAGTATTATTCAGCCATAATAAGTAATGGAGCACTGATACATACTACAAGGATGAACCATGAAAACATGCTAAGTGAAAGAAGCTGACACAATGGCTACATATCATAGTATCAGTATCCCATTTATTTAAAATGTAGAAAACAGACATATCCATGGAGTCAGAAAGTAGGTTAGTAGTTGCCAGGAGCTGAGGGAAGAGGAGAATGGCTTATAATGGGTAGTGGGTTTCTTTTTGAGGTAATGAAAATGTTTGGAATTAGATCATGGTGATAATTGCACATCCTTTTGAATGTTCTGAGAACCACTCAATTGTACACGTTGAAAGTGTGATTTTTATGTAAATTATATGTATAAATAAGTGATTTAAGGCTATTTACATAAATATGTCTCTCAGTGCAAGGATTTCTTTTAAAATATCCTTGATACTGTATTTTCTGTTAAAATGTTCAGTAGATTTTGGAAAGTTTTTAATTTGTAGTCTTGTTAACAAATTACTCTCTTTTGAATCTGTAAAAGTTGTCTTCAGATCTCTTCTGTAACAGAAAGATTTGCTGCTCAGGAATAATTCATTAAGAATTACCTTTTCTACAACTATCTATGAAAATTTCTCTTCCTTTAAATTTCTTCCCTAGTTTATTCTTTAGGGAATTAGGAATTAGTTATACTTTATGCTCAGACTAGGTCTATTTAGGGGTGCCTGATTGGCTCAGTCAGTTAAGTGCCAGACTCTTGATTTCGGCTCATGTCGTGATCTCACTGTTCATGAGATCAAGCCCCACATCAGGCTCTGGGCTGACAGTGTGGAGACTGCTTGGTCCCTCTCTCTCTGCCACTCCCCTGTTCGTGCTCTCTCTCTCTCAAAAAAACATTTTTTTAAAAACAGAACTACTTATATATTGTAGACTTTTTAATAGTCTTTAGAGATAATCTCTAATAAAACCACATTATGTTACATTTTTTTAGATTCAGATTTTTTTGGATCTTGATTTTCATTCAAGAACTACTAGGTATTTTCCCAAAGAATACAAAAATACTAATTCAAAGGAATATATGCATCCCAGTGTTTATAGCAGCATTATCTACAGTAGCCAAATATGGAAACAGTCCAAATGTCCATCAACTGATGAATGGATAAAGAAGATGTAGTGTGTGTATACACACACACACGCACACACACACACACACACACACACACACACACGAGAATATTAGCCATAAAAAAAGAATGAAATCTTGCCATTGCAACAACACAGCTCTATATGGAGCTGGAGAGTATTATGCTAAATGAAATAAGTCTGAGAAAGAAAAATATCATTTGTCTCATTTGTGGAATTTAAGAAACAAAACAAATGACCTAAGGGAAAGAGAGAGGCAAACCATGAAACAGTAACTATGGAGAACTCTCTGGTTACCAAGAGGGGAGGTGGCTGGGGGGAATGGGTTAAATAGGTGATGGGGATTAAGGAGTGCCCTTGTAATGAGCACCAGGTGTTGTATGTAAGTGTTGAATCACTAAATTGTACAACTAAAACTAATATTACACTGTATGCTAAGTGGAATTTAAATTACAACTTAAAAAAAAAAGTGGGTAGCTCAGTTGGTTGTCTGTCCAACTCTTGATTTCAGCTTGGGTCATGATCCCAGAGTCGTGGGATCGAACCCTGTGTCAGGCTCTGTACTGAGCATGGAACCTGATTAAGATTCTCCCTCTGCCCCTCTCCCCCACTCAAATGCTCACTCACTCCCTCTCTCTCTCTCAAAATAAAAAATAAAAATATATGTGTTTGTTTTAACTTAGCTGCATAATGACATCCTTTATACATAATATCAAATATCAGGTCTTTACATGGTTAAAATGTTTTTTTATATAAATTTTATAATCCTAAGAATTTCTGGGCTTATAGTCATTTTTTCCAAAATTGGTATGTGAGCTTTAACAGGTTTGAGATTTGATGTCAACAAAACAGGCTTTCATATAAAAATTGCATGACAGTTCTTCTTCCTTTCCAGAAATATTTGATCAAGGTTTCAAGCATTACTATAGTCTATTTATTGCTGGTTCTTGGCAGGGTGGGGAGACAACTTAAGTATTTAAAGCTATTGTCATTTAAATATAATGCTTCCCTGAATGTCCATTTAATTTTTGCTAATAGTGGGAAAGGTATAGGCTCTTAAGATAGTGTGCTTGCAGCATATACTAGGTATCAGCAGCCTTTCAGAAATAAGAATTAAGTTGCTTATTCTGGAGTGGAATTTATCACCTCAGTAATTATTTTGGCCAGGGAAGGGCCCTGCGTACAAAACATTGTTCAAACAAATGCCTTGTTCATTTGATAACGTTTTCTCTCTTTAAATGTCAGCCCTTGAAATCTGAGCAATTTTAACACTTTTAAACAATTGCCTTTCTGTTACTCCAAAAGAACAGAGGCTTAGTTTGGGGAAGGAAGGAAGAAAATTGGAACTGAAATGAGTAATAGGAGTAAAAATATGGCAGGAGTTGAAAAGATGCTATATACAAAATGAACGTCCCTCTCATTGCTTGAGTTACTAGTGAAATGAACTATACAAAATAATGACACTTGTTGATATTTCAGGTTATCAAATTAAGGTATGTTTCCCAAAGGATTGGTGAACAACTTCCCAGAAAACTTGGGGAAAATTTTGGTTTTGCTCACTTGACGTTAAGCAGAGTATTTTTAGTGAGTAAAATTGTTTTCATTGATAGTAACATTCTGCTGAAATATATGATGTATTTTAGTAACTCGGAACAAGAAAATACTTTAATGATAAAGTAATTGCAAATTATTTTTTTTAACTGTGCCTACTCAAAGAACAGGCTATTGTGGTTTCTAATCGGTATGCATAATTTCTTTCAAATTTAAAATTCAATTTGATTTACAGGTAAACAGTGTTGATCTCAGAACTGCCAGCCATGAGCAGGCAGCAGCTGCTTTGAAAAATGCTGGCCAAGCTGTCACGATTGTTGCACAATATCGGCCTGAAGGTAGTAAAATTCTTGCTGTCTGTGTTTATTGTTTATTTCAGTTTTTAGAATTCTTCCTCTTACTGTTTAACTTTCCAAGCTTAACTTTTTTATGTTTTGGTCTCTTTTATTAATCTAGTGTTTGTTTAGTCTGAACCAAATTTACTATCCAGGTCAAAGTGTTTTCAATAGGATGTAGTAGTTTTATCTTCCAATTCCTTTGAGTATTTCATCATTATTTGGATTAATTGCCATGTGTTTATTATTTTTTTTAATCTGTCCTCAAACCAAATACATACCTTTACTAACTCAGGGATCCCAAAGGATCGTAAAAACTATATGCAATGATAGTAGCATTGCCAAAGAAAATTGGTCATCCCAATTTTTTCTGACTTTTGAAATTATATTTGTTAATATCAAGATTTAAGATACATTTTTAATAGCCTTTTTATTGGTGTTTAAAATAAATGGAAAAAATACAAGTTTGAAATGTAATGTGTTTCTAGATAGTGAAATATCATGGACGTGACCTGACTGAGTTCCTAGGGGAAGAAGGTGGTAATGGAAAATTTGAGGTCATGCCATATTTAAACGTGTAAGACTCTAGTGTACATCAGCATAACCACTTCTCCAGTAAAACCTCAGTGGAATTTAAAAAGCTTAAGTACCCTGAAGGATATATAGCATACTGGTTAATGTTCATAAACAACAAGGTAAAGAAGGAAACAATGATGGAATTTATTTTTGTAACAAAACCTAATTTATTTTATTTTATTTTTTTACTTGGTCAAAGTAGCATGTAGAGCTTTCCTTGCTATTTCATAGTACGTCCAGTTGTAAATCTTGGCATTTTAGGTCCAGTAAATGAACAGAGGTAAATTCATTTACATAATGGATAAACTCCAAATAAATTCACATTAACCAAACAGACTAATATATGAAGTCAGAATGCCAGTGTTTTAATGTTTATTTATTTATTGAGAGAGAGAGAATGCTTGCAAATGGGGGAAGGATCAAAAGAGAAGGAGAGAGGGAATCCTAAGCAGCCTCCACACTGTCAGTGCAGAGCCCAATTCAGGGCCTGATTTCACAAACTGTGAGATCATGACCTGAGCTGATATCAAGAGTCTGATGCTCAACTAACTTAGCCACTCAGGTGCCCCGAATGCTAATTTATTAATTCAGTGAGAAACAAAACCACCAGTGGGATTACGCATGCTTTTATCTTCTGACCAGCACATTCTTGCCCTGTAGGTATACTATATATACCTATATAGGCCAAGTTATCAGGATTTACTAAGATACTGGTTTCTTAGTATTATAGAAAGTCTCTCACTTATATGTTCCTAAGGAATATAGACTATTTAGGTATGATTAAAGATAAGTCAATATCTGACCTCCCAAGAAAACGCACAAAAGCCAACAAGGAAAATAAAACATACACACACTCACACCCACACAACTCCACCTCACATTAAGCAAAACTAAGATGACTGATACAAGACCTAGACAACATAACATAGTCAAAGCCTTGCTTACTCAGCTTCTGATCTGCACAGAAGAGAAGAGTAAAAACATGGAACGTTGAGAATTCTCAGTGGTGGCAGAACTTAGAATATGACCGAAAGTTGGTGAGGGCTTCTTTTTGTGGTATAAAAACATCATCTTTTATTTTTGACAAGCCTCATGGGAATTCAGGGAACATGCTAAAAAATAGAAGTCATCCTTGATGTGGTTTAGTTTAGGGAAGTAGTATTTGGATAAAGGAATCTGTCTTGATAGCCTCAGATAATGTGACAGTCTTTTGGTTTTAAAGGCCATGAAGGTAACCTGTGCTTCCATCCCCCCTGCACTCCCAAGCTTTCTGGTTCAGCCAAATAGCTTGTCCAGCAAATTCCAATTCATTCTGTAATAAGTAGGAAAAAAGTATGGCCTGGCATTCATACAAATATACTGATAAGAAGAGATGGAAACAAACAGCAAACTTAGCAACAGATAAAAGTCTCTCTCTCTCTCTCTCTCTCTCTCTCTCTCTCTCTCTCTCTCTCACACACACACACACACACACACACACACAACATTGGCATAAATCAGCTGAAAACTTGATATTAATGTTTTTAACAATCCATGCATCCATTTCTTTGAAAGACCACTAAATACAAGTGTAAGAACTGTAAGGGAAAATGGCTTCACAACCCAAAGAGATTGATTTTGAGATAGCAGAACCCAGGAAAGAAGAAGAAAGCAAACAGTTTTTAAATTGAACCCAAAGACACAGACAGTGCAGAAAATTCAATAGAAGACATAGAAAATATAATAGGAAAAATAAATAAAATGAAACAGAATTTTAAGAGATTAGAGAGAAAATATTAGCAATGGAAGACAGGCAAGTATATATACCTAACATATACAAATTAGACTTTCTTTAAAAATTTTTTTAGGGGCACCTGGGTGGCTCAGTCGGTTGGGTGTCCAACTTCAGCTCAGGTCATGATCTCGCAGCTTGTGAGTTCGGGCCCCGTGTCAGGGTCTGTGCTGACAGCTCAGAGCCTGGGAGCTGCTTTGGATTCTGTGTCTCCCTCTCTCTTTGCCCCTACCCTGCTCACACTCTGTCTTTCTCTGTCTCTCAAAAACAAATAATAAAACATTAAAAATTTTTTTAATTTAAAAAAGTTTTTTAAAGAAGAGAATAAATGTTTGAAATTATACATTCAAGAAAACTTTACTGAATTAAAAAGAAGTGAATATTTCTATTAAAAGGATACAACAAGATAGAAAATTGAATGCTTAAAAATTCAGACATATTCTAGTTAATGTTTATCAAGAATCTTCTGAGACCCAGGTAAAAATATTGAGTTATATTTAATGAGGAGTTAAAAATTGATAGAAGGAAGAACTGCTGTAATACTTGGTAAGCATAGACCAGAACAAGGATAGTTAACTCTACCATTTTTGGATTTAGCTGCTTTTAACTAAGTGTAATGTACATCTCTGTGCACTAGATATACTTGCCACTGATGGCAAGGTGGGAAAGGTGGGCTGCCATTTTCCTAGAATAGTTATTGAATGGGTCTCAAATTGCCCTTTGAGATTATCTTTTCTGGGCTTATACTGTGTTTCTCTTCTTTCTTGTTCTTTTTTGTGATTTCTGTACTTCTATATAAACCTTTCTGATTAATACTTTTTCTTTAGTTGTATTCAAATTTTAAACTGTTCTCTTGATGGAATCATCTTTTTATCAAGGAGAATTTGCATTCTACTTTGATTGTTCAAATAGCCATTATTTAGTAGCTATCTTCTCTGTTTCCAGATTACTCTTATATATGTATTTTTTTCCAAATGTTCCTGAGCACCAAACATATTATAGACCCTATTTGATATCACAAGCTGTATTTCTCCATAGTGTTTGCATCTGAGCATGTCTGAAACAATTATTTTACTGTTGAAGTAAATGACACCTCCATTGATTCTTAAGCCAGAAGCCTGAGTCATTCTTGACCACCCTCCCCTTTCTCAATCTCTGTATCACAGTCACTTCCCTAACCAAAGCCACCATCATCTCTTACCTAAACTATTCTAATAGCCTCTAACAAGAATACTTACTTCTTGCTTGATTTTCTCCAATCTGTTCTCTGTTCATCAAGCAAAATTATCTTTTTAAATACAAAGATTGCATTGTGTCCTTTCCCATTTAAAACATTTTTCATTAAACTCTGAATAAAATCTAAACCCTTTGATAGGACCTGTAAGGAAGGCCCTGTGTGATTGAGCACAGCACAACATACGTGATCACTGTATGCCCTCTACTCCTTCCTTTGCTCCTTAGACTCTAACCATACCAGCCTTCTTTCAGACCCTTTGTTGCATCATATACTATCCTAATTCTCTGCTCATTCTGTTCTTGCTTATTCTTTTTCTTTACTCTTTGTGTGGCTAGCTCTTTCTCATGATTGCATATCTCCTAGCACTGTGATAGTTTTTTTCTTTATAACACTGAACACAGTTTATATGTTTATTTAGGTGCCTGTGTGTTTATTATTTATTTAAACCTTTCTCTAGAGCCTTATGAAATATGTAGCTATATTCCTACATACAGATGATGAAATAGGCTCAGATAACAAAGCTACTAATAGCTAGAATTCAGTCCCAGATCCTATTACCTTCAAAATCTAGATACTTTTCACTGGGAATATTTTAATGAGTGCCCAGTCTGGCAATTTTGATGTCTTTTACCATGGCTATGTTACCGTTGCCTAATAAAAACAAGGTAAGTACCAAAAAACACAGAAGACAGACTTTGCATCAGGAATTCAAAAGGAAGTACGTTGCCTGGCATGAGAAAAGATACCATTGAGTAGGATTGGGGCTTAACTGGCAACCTAAAGAATGGATAGGATTTAGATGGGCAGAGAGAAGAAATGACATGGTAGGTTAAAAAAAAGAAGGAGGGGCGCCTGGGTGGCGCAGTCGGTTAAGCGTCCGACTTCAGCCAGGTCACGATGTCGCGGTCTGTGAGTTCGAGCCCCGCGTCAGGCTCTGGGCTGATGGCTCAGAGCCTGGAGCCTGTTTCCGATTCTGTGTCTCCCTCTCTCTCTGCCCCTCCCCCGTTCATGCTCTGTCTCTCTCTGTCCCAAAAATAAATAAAAACGTTGGGAAAAAAAAAAAAAAAGAAGGAAAGAAAGAAAGAAGAGGGCAAAAAAAAAAACCCAAAAAACCGGAAGACCAAAAATAGGAGAGTTAAAATCTAAAATCATGTTTTGGGTATTTTGAAAACACCTGACCTCGTTGCTGTATTGCTACTTACCTTGTTTATAAGGCAATATGTTTTGCTTTAATTATTTTTTTAACAAATGTATTTTTGTTATACAGCACTTTAAAAAAAAAAAAACATATTCCACATCATCAGTGTGTAACTGCTTTGAGGGCCAAGGACATAAGTTGAAAGCTCAGATTTTGTTTCTCAATGAACTGGCCATTTTAAGAAGTATAGAAGGAATCACCTGACACTGATAATCAGTCATCTTTCTGCAGTTAGTATCTTCCTTTATTAATGATGAATCTTTTGGGATTCTCTGCTTCATTGATAATCTGACGTACATATATACATACAAACAGACAAAGAGCAAAGAGGTAAGCTTTTGGTAGGAGTAAGTTTTTATCTTTCAGGATCTATAGCTCTAATCAAACTTGGGCACTGGATGCTAGTTTTTGACTTTGTATTCAGAAATTACAAAATTTTAATAGTTCCTCATCCATATAGTTCAAGAACTTCCTATAGGTTGGGTAATAGAATATAATAGAAAAAATTGTGTGCTGGTTATGGTACTAACCATGTTACATTAACTTCTTTTATTCCCATAAAACCCTATAAAGTAGGCACTGTTATCTGCATTTGACATTACAGGTGAGTAAAGAAAGGCACAAAAAATTTAAGTAGTTTGCCAATTATACAGCTATTAAGTGGTTAAGAGTTCTTCTAGCTCCCTTTTTAGAAGAGGAAAAACTTGCTAACCTTTCAGTGGCTGGGGCCTGTAACTTAAACTAGTAAAAGATAGACTCACAAGAGAAAAGGGTTTATATTATATGCATATGAGGAGCCAACAAAAGAAGTAGGACTCATTAATAACTTATATACCTAACTTCCTATGGGAAAAAAGGTGGAGAGAAAAACTTTCTATGGAAAAAATAAATAGGGTTCTTCAGGAAAGGCCAATGGGCTTTTAGGAAAAAGTTTGTGATAATGTTTGCTATATACATATGAATAGTCTTTCCATCTCAAAGCCATAATACTCCCCAGGAGAGGGGATTTATGATCGCCTTATTTCCTGAAAGTTGCTGCTTTTGGTCAGATAAGGGAAGCTCTGAGAAGGTCCCCCCCCCCCCCCCCCCCGCATTTGTTGAATGTTGAATCTGCAGTGTCTTCAGTTTAAAATAATCTGAGGTTCCAAGTGGGTCTCCACATCCTGAAAAGCCCTGATCTCAATAATTTTATCTCATTGTTCCTCAAGCACACTTTATCAACTTTCAGACCTTAAATTTATGTTTTTGGTTCAAAAAACACTGATTATATTGCAAACTGCTGTACTATAAAGGAATGGAGATAAAAGAAAAAGAATTAAACCTAGATTAAACTTACTTTCTCTTTTCCATTGTTTGTCTTAAATTTGTGATTTTTTTCTTTTTTTTTTTTTTTTAAATTTTTTTTTTCAAATGTTTATTTATTTTTGGGACAGAGAGAGACAGAGCGTGAACGGGGGAGGGGCAGAGAGAAAGGGAGACACAGAATCGGAAACAGGCTCCAGGCTCTGAGCCATCAGCCCAGAGCCTGACGCGGGGCTCGAACTCACAGACTGCGAGATCGTGACCTGGCTGAAGTCGGACGCTTAACCGACTGCGCCACCCAGGCGCCCCTGTGATTTTTTTCTTTACACAAGAAAAAAAAATTCCTTGAAGTTTGTATTCTTATTCCGAAGTTGTTTTTTTTTTTTTTTTTTTTTTAATGTTTATTACTTATTTTTGAGAGAGGGAGAGACAGAGTGCAAGTAGGGAGGAGCAGAGAGAGAGGGAGACACAGAATCCAAAGCAGGCTCCAGGCTCTGAGCTGTCAGCACAGAGCCCGATGTGGGGCTCGAACTCACAGACCTGGAGATCACAACCTGAGCCGAAGCCAGACGCTCAACCGACTGAGCCACCCAGGCGCCCCTCTTATTCCTAAATTTTAAGTGACTAAACTGAAATCTAGAAAAGTTGAAACATTTGGTCAGAGCCACCGAACTTGTCTGAGTTCCAGAGCTTTAATTTAAATCCCAGTTGCAGAGGTGGAGTTTAACCCCAGTCTCCTCATTTTATTTCTTTTATTTCTTGTAACAACCAAGGAGAAGAGAGGTAGAGACTAAATGGAGAGATTGTATTGGACTAGTGGCATTTCTTTGCAGACAAGCATTTGTCATTTCTCATAGTGACTTTCTGTAGTAGGTTACTAATTAAGATTTGTTTTAGTCTCTTTCCTTCCTACATCTTTCTCCCCTTTCTTACTACTTAACCAACCTGCCTTCTTACTCAGAACATTTTCCTTTTTCTTCTCTAAACCAGTCATATCTGTTCTCTAAGATTTATTGCTCTCAGATGTTAAGTTCTACATTTAATTAACATATTTCATTAGAGTATAAATGAATTTTATTCTTCATAGTTAGGATTGTAGGTTTCAGAGAGATTGGGGGAGGTACAGTTTATCCCCAGTCTCTTCCCCTCCTTCCTTCCATCTTTTCAATTCTAGTGAGGCCAAAACAAGGATTAGAAGTTGAAAAGGGGAATAAAATGCAGAAAATCAGCTATTAAACATGTTCTCTCCTCTTACAAGAACACACATATTATTTGACTTATGGCCAGCAGTTCAGAGACTCCCTAAATATATTTCATGACAAGTTTGGAATTTCTGAAATGCTGAATGGAGAAAACTTTCTGTATAACATTTCAGCTCTCTCCCAGTGGTGCCTTTCCTGGAATGAGTTGTGATGTGATTTCTAGGAGAGGGATGTAAATGACTTAACTGAAAAAGAAATTAAACTCTCCCCTCAAAATAAAGTCTAAGAAAATATATATAGGATGGGTATATAGTGAAAATTGATAGATCTAAAAATATGAGTTGATTGGAACAGACAGGAAAAAGAGGAATCTTAGCTAGGTAAATGAAATGGGAGGTTTAAAGGAAAAGTAAACAAAGTATTGAAGTATGTTCTGGGGGCGCCTGGGTGGCGCAGTCGGTTAAGCGTCCGACTTCAGCCAGGTCACGATCTTGCGGTCCGTGAGTTCGAGCCCCGCGTCGGGCTCTGGGCTGGTGGCTCAGAGCCTGGAGCCTGTTTCCGATTCTGTGTCTCCCTCTCTCTCTGCCCCTCCCCCATTCATGCTCTGTCTCTCTCTGTCCCAAAAATAAATAAACGTTGAAAAAAAAAAAAAATTTGAAGTATGTTCTGAACTGACAGATGGTTAGGAGGAATTGTTTGTTAATAGTAAGTAAAGACCATAAATATGAAAATCTGAATAGAGTAAACATAGTAAATGAGGCACAAATTTAAGAAATTAACAATAATTGACTTAGTTCTCCAGTATCTTAAATGTTGACTATCTGAGACTTTAACTGCCTGGGGCGCCTGGGTGGCGCAGTCGGTTAAGCGTCCGACTTCAGCCAGGTCACGATCTCGCGGTCCGTGAGTTTGAGCCCCGCGTCAGGCTCTGGGCTGATGGCTCAGAGCCTGGAGCCTGTTTCCGATTCTGTGTCTCCCTCTCTCTCTGCCCCTCCCCCGTTCATGCTCTGTCTCTCTCTGTCCCAAAAATAAATAAACGTTGAAAAAAAAAAATTTAACTGCCTTATAGTAACTTAGTTACCTCTTGGGAAAGAGTATTCTTCTTTACTATAAAAAATAATGTGTTCTTTTTACCGAATTTTTTTAAATTTCTAAATGTATAACATTTTAAATCACTAGGACTTCCATTGATTTGGCTGGCAAAATCACTGAAGACAACTAATAATGCTACATGAAATATAATGAATATTTTATTAAAGGCATCATAGAGCTGTTAAGGCAGTAAAGGATTATCAAAAAGTGAATGAAAACTAGGAACTCAGCTGAAGAAGCACAGACATTACTTTTGTATAAGAGCTGTGATGTAATGACTTACAAGAGCCAATTGTTGAATTTTCAGGAATTTTGCAAAGTAGTTGTTAAGCACAGCCATTATTAAACATAAAATTATGGGATTCCTGGCTGGCTCAGTCAGTGGAACATGGGACTCTTGATCTCAGGGTTGTAAGTTTGAGCCCCATGTTAGGTGTAGAGATTTTAAAAAATAAAGTGTTTAAAATAAATAAATGAATAAATGTACAGGTAAGATATATTTAAAAGATTAAAATATTAAAAACAAGAGTAATAAATATCAAAAACTCAAAACTTCCTAATAATTTTCTAGGACAACCGCTAAAATAATATATTGATAGAGTAGTGGGACAAATATAAAATTAAAAATAAGATAGCAGATTTAAAGTGAAATTGCCCAGAACAATCCCCTCTTACCAGAAAAAAAATTATGATAGCAAAACCAAAATTTAACAAAACTAGACCTTTAACAAAACTAGATGAAAAGGTATCCCATGAACCCCAAAATACAAGCAAGTATAAACAAGTTCTCAAGAACTATGAGACCCTGTAATACCAACATCTGTACAAGGGGAAGCCGCACAAGAAGCCCAAGAGCTAATGAATACTAACTAGAAAATACAGTGGCCAATATAAGAACAGCACCTGCAACTGTAAGGGTTTTTGCACAATCTGCATGTTAAGCGCAGGGGATCTGCAGTAAGGTATGAAGGAGATGGAACAGTCTGTGCCCTCTGACACAACTAACCAGTGTTAGCTCCATTTCAGTTCAAAGCCACAGAGCAAAGGAAAACTGCTGAGAATAAAATCCAAATTGAGTAGGATAGGATAATAGGGCCAAAGGAAGTAGAAGGTCCAGACAAGTAGGGAGAAAGTAAACCACCAGGAGATCTCACAGTGTAGGAGATCATGTCTTTGAACACTTGACAGAAACAACAAAAGAGGGAGCTCCAGAGCTGTGAAGATAGAAAAGCTATCCTGACCCAATAGTCTTATCTGAAGTTCAGGGAAACTAATTTCACATAAAAGTGAACAGGGGCACCTGGGTGGCTCAGTCAGTTAAGCATCCATCTTTGGTTCAGGTCATGATCTCACAGTCTGTGAATTCAAGCCCTGTGTCAGGCTCTGTGCTGACAGCTTGGAGCCTGGAGCCTGCTTCAGATTCTGTGTCTCCCTCTCTGTCTGCCCCTCTCCTGCTCATTTTCTCTCTCTATCTCTCTCAAAAAATAAGCATTAAAAAAATTTTTAATGAACAACAGAAAAGGATCACTGTGGAATCCAATAGAAATCTATTTGGAAAATGAAAATAAGGATAAGAATAACATCTCCACAATGAAAGTATGCCAGAAAAACATGCCTATGAAATAAATGAAAAGTGTACCTTCATATTTCAAAACAAGTTAAAGAAAAAATATGGAATATAAGAACATAAATGAATTGATAGAACTTAGAAAATTTTTATAAATAAAGAAAAAATTTTTTTCAAAAGTTAAGTTTAACAAAGGAGCACGGTATTTCCTTAAAGCAAGTATGTAAAAAAGAGGACTTTTTCAAAAACCAAAAATAAGAGCTCTTTACCTTCCATATCCTGATCAACTTAGTCCTAAGGTGGTTATCTGTATTGCAGGGCTAGGGAGGTTGGAGACAGTTATGGTGACCCATTAGGACTTAATTATGAAGAGAGGGCTTCCACATAAGGGAGTGTCCTGGTGTGAGGAATCAGAGTCTGAGCAGAATAAGGAGGGTAACACATGGCACTGGTGAGTCAAGGAAGTAGGTGGTAGTAGAGACAGAGGACTCCTTACATACAGAGAGATTGACCAAATGGATACATACATGCTAAGGTTAATGTTACCTGTAATTTTCATTTTTAGAGTAGAAAGTAATAAATATGGAAAGGGAGAAAACTAAAATGTAAACCCTATAATATTAGGTTAGAATTGGAGAAATTGGTCTAAACCTAAGGTTTTTAATTTATATAAACATGGTTATAAATGTGTATCTGTTTTACATATGGATATTAAATTTATATACAATTCTCTAGCTGTATCCACTGAGAGAGCCTGGGCCCAATAGCAGTGAGCACACCTAACACTTAGATCTTGGCCTCTAAATACTCTTCCCCACCAAAATTACCAAGGCTGTTTGGATTAATGGCTGTTTCCAGGTGTGGGGAAGGGAAAGTACTAGATTTTTCTGTAATATTCTGTGCTAGATGAAGGAAACGTGTCAAAAGGACAGAAAATCCAGTTTGAAAGGGTTCCCACTGGCTAAATTGAGAACAATTTGAGCATCAAATTGATGATGATGATAATACCAGCTTATACTGCACTGAATAAATTAGGAAATCACGAGTCAGGCTCTGCACTGAAAGCATGAAACCTACTTGGGAATCTCTCTCTGCCCCTCCCCCCACCAGGCACTCTGTCATGCACCCTCTTTCTCTCACAATAAATATTTTAAAAAAAAAAAAAAAAAAAAAAAAAAGAACGTAACATCTTTTCCGTGATATTCCTGCCAGATTTACATAACTGGAACCTAATCATGTGGAAACATCAGACAAACCTAAATTGAGAGATGTTCTATAAAATAATTGACCTGTAATGTTCAATAGTATCAAGACTACAAAGTCGAGGGAAGAAAACTGAGAGACTGTTGTGACTGAAAGATACTAAAAAGATATGACAACTCATGATTTCAGTCTAGATCTTTGATCCCTTTGCTATAAAGGGCATTACTGGGGAAACTCAAGTAGGGTGTGAGCATTCGATGGTAGTAATGTATTAATTTTACTTTGATTCTGATGGTTTTGTTGTTGTATAAGAAAATATATTTAGGGGGCGCCTGGGTGGCGCAGTCGGTTAAGCGTCCGACTTCAGCCAGGTCACGATCTCGCGCTCCGTGAGTTCGAGCCCCGCGTCAGGCTCTGGGCTGATGGCTCAGAGTCTGGAGCCTGTTTCCGATTCTGTGTCTCCCTCTCTCTCTGCCCCTCCCCCGTTCATGCTCTGTCTCTCTCTGTCCCAAAAATAAATAAACGTTGAAAAAAAAAAATTTAAAAAAAAAAAAAAAAAAAAAAAAGAAAATATATTTAGGGGTACCTGGGTGGCTCAGTCAGTTAAGTGTCTGACTCTTGATTTCGACTCAGGTCATGATCCCAGGGTCATGGGATTGAGCCCCACGTAGGACACACAATGCCCCACGTTGAGCATGGAGCCTGCTTAAGATTCTGCTCTCTCTCTGCCCCTCTCCTCCCTCACACTTTCTCTAGAATAAATATATATGTGTGTGTGTGTGTGTGTGTGTGTATTTATATATTTGTAGTTTACTTATTTATTTATAGGAAATATTCAACGGTGGTGCGACATCAAGGTAGCAAGTTACTCTCAAATGGTTCAGGAAAAACAGTTGGGGATTGCTTCAATCTTTGGAAAATATGTTAATAAAAAAAGAAAAAGAATAAAAAAGGATTTGAGAATGACAGATAAAGTAGACAAAGAATATTCAGCATACATGTGGGAGTCTCATAGGAAAAAAAACAATGCATATAGAACATATTAAAAATACATAAACAAAACTTTTCTAAAATTAAAAAACTCAAAATATATATCAAAAAGACATTCTGTTTACCTAAGATTATAACTAGCACTGAGAAATATTCTCACAAAATTATTGGACTTAAAATTATTAAGATTAAAAGAAAAATACACACAGACACACCCTCCCCACCCCCAGCAAGCCCCTCAGCCTCTCTGCTCTCCCTTGCCTGGCTCCATTCCCCTGTGACCCCTCCCACCCCCCCACTCCCAGGACTGGTCTGGCCTGTTCCATCTATTCAGAAAGACATTGAAACTGAAAACAAATTGAGAACAAACCAAAAAGTTGTATGGCAGTTTTAACTATCACTCATTTTTTTTTAATGTTTGTTTATTTTTGAGAGAGCATGACAGGGGGACAGAGGATCCAAAGCCACCTCTGCACTGATAAAAGTAAGCCCGTTATGGGGATTGAACTCGTGAGTTGTGAGATCATGACCTGAGCTGAAGTTGGATGCTTAACCAACTGAGCCACCCAGGTGCCCCTCTATCACTCATTTTTAACTTCATAAGTAAATGACAACAAAAACCTCAAAAAATAAAAGAAAAAGGGGCACCTGGGTGGCTCAGTCAGTTAAATGCCTGACTCTTGATTTTGGCTCAGGTCATGATCCCATGGTTTGTGGATTTGAACCCTGCTTTGGACTCCCTGCTGACAGAGAAACCTGCATGGGATTCTCTCCCTCTCCGCCCCTTCCCTGCTCCTGCACACACACTCCCTCTTTCTCTCTCAAAATAAATTAACTTAGGGGTGCCTGGGTGGCTCAGTCAGTTAAGCATCCGTCTTCAGCTCAGGTCATGATCTCAAGGTTCATGAATTCAAGCCCCGCATTGGGCTCTGTGCTGACAGCTCAGAGCCTGGAGCCTGCTTCGGATTCTGTGTCTCCTTCTGTCTCTGTTCCTCCCCTACTTGTACTCTCTTCCTCTCTCTCTCAAAAATAAACAAAGATTAAAAAAAATTTTTTTGATTAAAAAAAAATTAGAAAAGAAAAAGAAAAATTCACTTGAATTCCAGGCCAAAGGAAAAACATTGCTCTTTAAATGAAAGAAAATGAGGTAGTCATTAGAACTTCATTAGCAATGGTTTAAAGGAGACAGTGGAGTCAACATTTTCAAAGAATCAAGGAAAGAAACTGAATCAAATAGACTTTCACATATAAAGGCTGCAGTCAAATGTATCAACAACAGATTGGTATTCTGATGATATTGTTCATATAAACACTCTGAGAAGAGAGAACAAAGTTCAGACACTCAAAATGATGGGAGAGATACTGACATAAAGACTGATGCTAGCAATTAATTGCAATTAGTTAAGATAGTTGTAAGGGGAGAGTGTATAATATGAAAAGACTGTATGCTCTGACAATTTGGATAAAGTATAATTATTAGAAAATGGGGAGTTTGAAGATGCTATGAAAATAGAATAAGCTTTGTGATTGCTTTAAAGTTTTTAACTGGACATAAAAGGATAATATTTCAGTTTGGCTCTGAAGTGATTGCTCATGGTGGAGGGGGCAAAAGCCAAACAAAAGGTTATCATTAGGACAAAAGAATAAACTGTACTAATTTTATATTTATATATTTATTTTCGAAAGTATATAAAACTTATTCTTTGTTTTAGGAATTTCATATGTATTTTTAAATTTAGGAAGGCTTGTCCTTGGTGTGTGGGTGTGTATGACCAAATAAAATAGACTGCACAGAGGAAGTGTGTTCCCGTTACTGTTGCTTCATAACTACTCCAAAGCTTAGTGGATTGAAACAATAACCATTTTATGGATTCTGTAGATTAGGAATTCAGGCAGGATTTTGTCTGGATGGTCTTTGTAGCATAGACTAAGGTCACTTAATGGGATTCAGCTGGTCGGTGAAGGTCCACAATAGCTTTACTCCCCTTGTCTTGTGCCTTGGTGATACTGGCTGGAAGTTAGGGCTCAGAACACCATCACGTGACCTCTGCAGCATGGTTCTTTGAGGGTTGTCAGACTTCTTACATGGTATCTGACTTCCCCCAGACAAGCATCCCTAAAGAAACAGGGAAAAGTTTTGTGGCCTCTTCTAATTTAACTTCGAAAGTCACATAGAATCATTTCTACCATATTTGCTTGCTTGTGAGTTATAAGACCAGCCCAAATTCAAGGAGAGAGTGATTAGAGTCTGCCCAATTAATGGGGGAATGGCAGGGTCACAGTACAAGAACATGTGGGATACAGGCATGTATCTTTGGAAAATATACCCTGACACAACTATTCGCACAGAAGCCTTGCCTACATATAAATAAGGTATAGTATGAATAGAACGGAGATCAAACAACTTCAGTCATATCAAACGTTACCTTAGTTCAAAGAAAACAATTTTCAGATTTGCTGATAAGGCAGAATGTAACTCTTTCCAGTATTTTGTTGTAACAAAGAGATGAAGGTTAAAAGCAAAAGAACTATATAGCTGTTAAAAAAGAATGAGGGACATCTGTCCATGCTACTATACAGTGTTGTTGCTGTATCTTTTTAAAAGATAAGTAAAATAAATTGGGCGCCTGGGTGATCAGTCATTAAGTGTCTGACTTCAGCTCAGGTGAGCTCGAGCCCTGCTTTTCTCTCTCTCTCTCTCTCTCTCTCTCAAAAATAAACAAATAAATAAAATTAATTTACAAAAGTGGGCAATACATATATGTGTGTGAATATATATACATAATGTGTACATAATTATGTATTATATATATTAAAATACTCTAGAATAAGTATATGTAAATGTATTTACATATATATGTGTATCTGCTTCTATTTATTAAAAATGGAGGAATAAGCCTTTCTGTAAATGTTTATATATAATGTTTATATATAAATGTTTATTATATTTATATTGGTGATTTATATATAATGACCATATATATAAATGTTTAATATAATTTAGGGTAGGAGAGAGGACTAGAACCTAGACTTCTTTTTTAATATCCTTGTTTTACAGATATGACCTTGAAACTATTTTACCTACCTAATTAAAAAAAATGAAACTCTTAAAAGCCACCCCTAAATGTCAAAATTGACAATAAAAAAGAACAAATGAACTTAAGTGTATAAGAAATGAGCCAACTGGATAGTTGGCAACATTAACACCTAAGGAGGAACTACTCCAATAATTTTAAAACAGCAATTAAACTATATATATATATATATATATATATATATATATATATATATATATATATATATTCATCCCTACTAGACCATGCTTTAAGGTTAAAAGGAAGTAGGGAAAGTAGTTAACTGTTTTCAAAAACGATGTCGTGGTCTTAGTTGTTGGTGTCGTTATTTCAAGGCTGTTGTAAATGTAATACTGGAAAAAATTAAAAAGTCCCCGTGTAATACTCTAATTCTGTTATTCCCAGTGTCGTGAGAACTAGGATTCGTCTTATGCAAGAAAGCACATATAGATAGAAGATAGAAGACATTAATTACAAACTTAATGGTTTTAATTTTTAATTAGAAGAACCAGTATAGGGCTACCTGATGGGCTCAAAGGAGCATGTGATTCTTGATCTTGGCATCATGAGTTTGAGCCTCACATTGAATGTATAAATTACTTAAATAAATAAAACTTTTAACGATAAGAGGAACCAGTATTTGTACCTCCATCTATCAGTCTATCTGTTTTCACTGTGCCTTTGCAAATAAAAGTTTGCCATGAATTGTTTTTGTTTTTGTTTTTGTTTTTGTTTTTGTTTTTGTTTTTCTTTAGAGTGAGAAAGGGAGAGGGACAGGGAGAGAGAGAGAATCTTAAGCAGGCTCCATGCCCAGCATGGATCCCACACAGAACTCAGTCCCACAGGGCTCTGGGGTCATGACCTGAGCCAAAATTAAGAGTTGGACACTTAACCAACTGAGTCACCCAGGCGCCTCAATGCCATGAACTGTTAATTGTTGAATTGTACTGGACACATTATTACTGTCTACTAACATTTGTATTTTAAATTTTCTGTTATTTTTTTTTTAATTTTTTTTTAACGTTTATTTATTTTTGAGACAGAGCATGAACGGGGGAGGGTCAGAGAGAGGGAGACACAGAATCTGAAACAGGCTCCAGGTTCTGAGCTGTCAGCACAGAGCCCGATGTGGGGCTCGAACCCACGGACTGGGAGATCATGACCTGAGCCAAAGCCGGCCGCTTAACCGACTGAGCCACCCAGGAGCCCCTCTATCATATTTTTACAGGATAGTAAAAGGGGCGCCTGGGTGGCTAAGTCGGTTGAGCATCCGACCTCGGCTCAGGTCATGGTCTCACGGTTCGTGAGTTCAAGCCCCACATTGGGCTCTGTGCTGTCAGTGCGGAGCCCACTTCATATCCTCTGTCCTCCTAGCTCTCTGCCCCTCCCCCACTTATGCTCTCTTTTTCTCTCTCTCTCAAAAATAAATATTTAAAAAAAGAACACTTTATTACTTACTAGTTTGAACTATTAAATGTTTTTGAGTTTTTTGATGAACTGTTGCTTCAATTAATCTTAGTATCCATAAAACAAACATGGTGTCTATGGTAAAAAGAATAACTCCACAATAATCATGTTTGCTCTTCCTCTGTCTTCTTAAACTATACAAACTCCCAAGCAAGATATTTGCTCTTGCTTTAAGACCGTTTGTATTTGTAAGAAAATCTGAGGAGATCTACCCTAATTTCTATAAAATAGTTTGTTATAGAGAAAAGGTATAAAGGTGTGTAAATGTGTAATGCAGTGTATTTGAAAAAGTGCTTATGGTTTTATTAATAGATTTAGTAGTTTTTACTATATGATATAGTTTAAAATAATTCGTCAAAATCACACTTGCTTTATATAAAAATGATCTTAAAATGTTTATTCAAATTGTTTTGTATCTTATTTTGGTATTTTGAGAATTTACAAATCATAAAATGAGTTGAAGTAAATTTAATGTACAGTTTTTAAGGCATATTTTTCCTGTATTGTTGACTTTTGCCATATTATTGACTGTACACAAGTTCTGTGTTTAAGCACATAAAAGTAACTGATTTCCTCAAGGGGAAAAATCAGTAAACAAAGTGTCTAGTATAAATCATTATAGGATTCTTTTTTTAAGTACAAAAATCAGAATAAATTCTGAATTTTAATCTTTAGAATTTACAGTTAGACAGTAATGTGAGGTTGATACCACTATTTGATGCATGAAAGTTGTCTTTTAATTGTGATTAAATGTAATATGAACTTTAAAATAGCATATGAGAAAATTCTAATTCAGCCAGTTCTAATTTATGGTACATTTGGAAAATTGTTGGTTTTTTGAAATTTGCATTTTGTCCAAAAATCTTACACAGATTACTCTTTCAAGGTTCTAACCTCATATAATTATTATAAGCCAGCTAATGTATTTAATACTTTATATTCAAGTAACTTAATTTTTTAGAGTGTAAAGTATAAATTTATTTTTTTCCCCATCAGAATACAGTCGTTTTGAAGCCAAAATACATGACTTACGGGAGCAGATGATGAATAGTAGCATTAGTTCAGGATCAGGTTCTCTTCGAACTAGCCAGAAGCGATCTCTCTATGTCAGGTAAATTTTTTTACTTCTAATTACGGCAGTCCTTATTTATGCATGCATGCAGAGTCCTTCACATTTTTTACTATGACTTAGTTTTACTGTAGAAGAATATATTGCAAAGAATATATTGCCACCTGTCTGGCTCAGTTGGTGGAGCATATGACTCCTGATCTCAGGATTATGAGTTCAATCCCATGTTGGGTATAGAAATTACTTAAAAATAAAATATAAGAAAAAAGAAAAAATCTATTGTAAACCAAAGAAATGTTATTTTAGGATTGATTTCTTGACAGTCTGTCTTTCAAGAATTGGAATGTTACTATAATTGTATTAAAGTTGTACAACCCCTTGAATAATAATGGCATGATAAAGACAAAATAAATGTGGGAGAAAAAAATTTTTAAGTTATTTTCCTGAGTGACTGTATTGTAGCTTGGTATGTCATATCATCCAACACTTACTTATATTCTTTATAATAAACTGTTCTCTAACATTTAATTACTACAGTAATGTCCATAATAGCAAAGGGAGCATATGTAAATAATAGCTTAAAATGTGAGTAGCCTCAGTAGAGAACACAGATTCAGGAAATTTCTACATGTATTTTTTTAATTTAAACTGTTCTTTTTTATTTCATTGGCTAATAAGACTTACACAGATGACCTATTTGTATTCTGTATACTCTTTTTAGCAGAGCCTTTACTCAGCACTTTATTGCACTATTAGTTTAACTTTAGTTGATGACTACGGGTAATCTGTACCATTCTTCATTAATTTTGTTCATTTCTTCTGATCTTACTGAGGAACATTTCCTAGTATGTTTTATTTATTCTTCTGATGAGAGATGATGTATCTTACATAAAATAGACATGTATCCCATATGTGTTTGTGCATATGTATAAAAACATCTATGCAAACAAGCATGTATTCTATACTTGTTTACATATGATATGACTTACTGTCTCAAATGTTATTCTGTGATACATAACAAAAGGAAACTGTTCTCACTTTCTTCACTTGTTCTTTTCCTACCCCTTTCATTCCTCCTGCCCTACCAATGATCTGGGAATCCTTAGTCTATCAGACTTTTCTCTTCTTCCACTAATTATTGTAATATTTATTAAATTTTATTTAGATTTATTATTTAATTTATTATTTCTATACATTATTTATTAAATTTTATTTATTAAATTATTCTGTTCCAAAGTGTTTTATGTGATACTGATATCTACAGAAAAAGGAAAAACAGATTTGTTTATACTCTCCTTTTTTCATTTTCTTCTTCTTGCCTATATTTTCTAATTTTAATATAATTAGGTGTTGCCTTTAATAGTGATTTATTAAAAACTTACAAAGGCATAAAAATCAAGACATTACATTTGTTTCAGGCACCTTTAATGAGTCATCTTTACTTTTTGTTATATTTTAAAGAAGTACCTTATTTTTGCAAGTTATATACTATCAAAAAAATGTAATGGGGGCTTCCAGGTGGCTCCGTCAGTTAAATGTCCACCTTTGGCTCAGGTCATGATCTTGCGGTTCACACGTTTGAGCCCCAGGTTGGGCTCTGTACTAATAGCTCAGCGCCTGGAGCCTGGTTCAGATTCTGTGTCTTGCTCTCTCTCTCTGCCCCTCCCCGACTCGTGCTCTGTCTCTCTCCTCTGAAAAATAAATAAACGTTGTAAAAAATAATAATAAAAAATATCTGTCACCTCCGAAAAATCCCTAATTTCATTCTCTGAAAACAGTCATCCTCCATTTTCTTAGCAAAGTCCCTTGTCTTTACCCCCAAATTTCTAAATAATGTGCATATACTGCTGTTTTCCAGTTTACCATTGTAGATAACTTTCTCTTTCATACCAAACTACTCTTCATCCTTTATCACTCAAACATAGTGTCATCACTGTTAATAAAATTAATAGCATTTAATCATGTGACTATTATAGTATCTGTCATTACTCAAGTAGTATATTATAACACCATCCTTCCTTTCTTCTGCAGCCCTTCATTTTTCCTAGGCATAATAATCATCTCATTTTTATTTGCTTAATTGTTCATGTACTTATTACTAAGTATCTTTCTTTATCTTACAATAGACTCTAGAGTTTTTCACTTAAAGAAACATGTGGTTGTACATATGATCTTACACTTCAGATTTTTTCTATCTTTCTGTTCCAGTCTGGACTAGTTACTTTATAGACTTGCTGTGTAGATCTCATATGAGACTTGCCTTTGCCACTGTCCTATTCCTTTTATTTTTTTAAGTTTATTTATTTATTTTGAAAGAGAGAAAGCATGAGTGGAGGAGGGAGGGAGGAAGGGGTGGGGGGAGAGAGAGAGAGAGAGAGAGGGAATGAATGTGAATCTCAAGTAGGCTCTCTGCTGACAGCACAGAGCCCAATACAGGGCTTGATCTCAGGAAACCATGAGATCATGGCCTGAGCCAGATCAGGAGTCAGATGCTTAACCAGCTGAGCCACCAGGTGCCCCTGTCCTATGCCTTTTAGCACTCTGCTATGTCAGAGTCTGTTTTTTTCAGTGCCACATTTTCTTTCTCAATTTACTTTCCTTTAATAAAGCACATTCTCCAATAAATTCTTGAAAAAAGAGTATATGGGGGACATTTTTTGAGTGTTAGCATGTCTGAAAATGACTTTACTTTGCCTTCTCCTTCATAGAGTATTTGGGGTATGGAGGAAGGTATGATATCCTATTTTATTTTCTAAAAGCCTCTTATTTGATCATTTTTTTGTCATCTTTTTATTTCATGGACCTAATATCTTCTCATTTTCTCTAATGTTCTGCTTCTTGAATTCTGTGCATTCTCTGTATTTCTTTTTTTTCTAGTTTGCCTCTTTTCTTGTTTTTCATGTGTGAGATGATCTTTAAATATTTAGTGATCCTTATTTCCTATTCTTATGAATGGAGAATGAAGCTAGCTGGATTTAACTATAAAATACTTGGCTTTGTTCGTTGCCCTTTCCCACCCGAGGTCATTGTTTGGGGTCATTAAATATCTCTAGAAAAGAATCCTTAATCTCTTGCCTGCAGTATAAACAAGGTTGCTAGAATTTCCATTTTCAGTGTGCAGATTACTTTTTATCTCTTTAGCCCAGCACCACGTTCCCCATCAAGTTCCAGAGTACAGAACTTACCAAATTCGATTTCTTTAGAAACTAAACCTCTTGTCTTCTGGGTCTGAGAACAAGAGAAGGGATCTAGAGGTTCTAAGTGCTATATGAAGTGTTTTCACCAGTTCTTTTGTTTTCACTGCTGTAACTTACCTCTGCCTACCTGAATTCTGTACACTTCTACTTCCTGAACATTTCTAGGATCTGGTGGAGTAAACCTTATTTCAGTAGCCCTCTCTTCAGACACCCCATTTAAGCTTCCTCCAATCTGCAATAATGAATAGGTCTACCTAAGATCCAGCAGTAGCACTACGAGGTATTTGCCTCAAGAATACAAAAATACTAATTCAGAGGGATAAATGTCCCCCCACCCATCTTTATAGCAGCCTTATCTGCAATAGCCAAATTAGGGAAACAGCCCAAGTGTCCATTGACTGAAGAATAGATAATGAAGTTGTGGTGTATACACACACACACACACACACACACACACACACACACACACACACAATGGAATATTACTCAGCCATTAAAAATGAATGAAATCTTGCCTTTTGCAACAGCATGGATGGAGCTAGAAAGTATTATTCTAAGTGAAATAAGTCAGAAAAAGACAAATGCCATATGATTTCACTCATATGTGGAATTCACAAAATAAAACAAATGAACATAGTGGGGAGAAAAGAGGGAGAGAGACAAACCAAGAAACAGACTCTTAACTATATAGAACAAACTAATGGTTACCAGAAGGGAAGTGTGTGAGAAGATGGGTTAAATAGGTGATGAGGATTGAAGAGTGCACTTGTGATGAGCACCAGGTGATGTGTGGAAGTATTGAATGAGTATATTATACACCCAAAATTAATATTACATTGTTTATTAACTAACTGGAATTTAAATAAAAATTTTTTTAAAAAGAGAGATAGGTTTAAAAAATTGGGTAACACAGAAAGGAATATGATTTGTATCCTAATTTCCAGTTGCCAAATTAGAACTAAAGAATAAATAAATTGTATTATAAATGTAATTGCTGGGATTCTTTCCTTTACTTTTGAGAGAACTACTTTGGATGAGAATTTAAGTATTGTATATTAATAGAACACAGTATTTTTATCAAATTTTAAAAGATTCTTAACATTGTGCAATTACTATATTAATACAGTATTTTTTCCAAAATATTTAGCAGCTGTTAAAGGCCTGTATAGTTAGTTTTCATCATTGTTATTGACTCAGAAAATTCTGTTACTCTAGTTCTGTGAACAAATAGAAGGAATAATTAACTGACACAATAGTCACTCTGTTAATCTAGTCTTACACTCTGCAACTAATGAATCAAATCTTTCAGGGAGTTTGTTTTCCTAAGTATGTGTAGCCAAAATAAAGAGAAGAGTATCTCTTAATATTTACTTTTTGTTTATTAATTTAGAGCAACTCTCTAGGTTTGTCTTCATTTTAGAATTCAATATGGGTTGCCAGTGGATTACACTAAAAGCATTTTTTTTTTTAATTTCTCATCCAATATTGAAAGAAATAAGGTGGTACCTAATTTTAGAAAACTGTTAGCATAAGTCACTTTTACTGTTTCTTTTTTTGTCTGTCCTTCCATATGTAGTGCAAATTTGAGCTTGGCATTATTTTGCCCACCATGGTATCTTGTTTAATTATTTACCTGGATTATATACACTTTCAGAATCCTGTGTTCATTTAATATTGGAATGAACATCATGACAAGTAATCATAGACTTTTTTTTCTTCTTAATCTAGAGCGCTTTTTGATTATGACAAGACTAAAGACAGTGGCCTTCCCAGTCAGGGCTTGAACTTCAAATTTGGAGATATCCTCCATGTTATTAATGCTTCTGATGATGAATGGTGGCAAGCCAGGCAGGTTACACCAGATGGAGAGAGTGATGAAGTTGGAGTAATTCCCAGTAAACGCAGGTAAATATAAGTCTGGTACAGTCTTACCACTTGAAAGTAGGGCAACATAAATAATTGTTGATTTTTAACATTATTTTACCAAGATGGTGATGCTTGGTTTTCCATATTGTGTTTCACAATCATTTGATTTTGTTCACCTTATGT
Organism: Puma concolor; assembly: GCF_028749965.1. Classification (NCBI taxonomy): domain Eukaryota; kingdom Metazoa; phylum Chordata; class Mammalia; order Carnivora; family Felidae; genus Puma; species Puma concolor. The sequence continues at coordinate 87,120,560 of NC_141675.1, forward strand.
TGTAACCAGTGACGTAATTAAAGAATATGATGCCCCCAAAGGTTTTTAAATAACTTTGCCATGTATCTATACCATTGGAGGGAGAGAGATTTAAAAGCCTTTGTAGTTTTCTCATGTAGGTGGTGATGGAATCTTAAACTTTACATTTTTGATTATATGAATTGCCTCCTTTAGACTTAGAAAATGGAAGTGTAAATAAATGTGAAATGTTTAGAACTATCTTGTTACTTGCTTCACATCTTTTTTCTTGATTAATTTAGAAGTATTGGTACATTCACTGGTCTTTCCTCTTTGCTTTTAACCACTTATTATCATGATTGATACTTACTGTCTACTGGAAAAGTAGTCAAGTATAGACATAGATAGGATGATCCCAGTATAGACAATCCTCTCTAAGGTCTACGAAATGCTGCTGAATGCCCCTACTTTCGTGAGAAATGGTATTAAAATGTCAGTTCGTAATTCCCCTGAAATAGCTTTTTTGTGAGATCTGATTTGTACAAATCATTGCCTAAAAGCCTCTTTAAGTTTTAAGACAGCCAGCCAAAATTGGTAAAGAGACATTAGTGTTTAGTGTAGCTAGTTAATTCACTTCAGGTCAAGCTTATGATGGAATACACTTGTTCTGTTCTAATGAGTTGGATTTATACTTATTTTGTTAAGAGCCTCTGTAATTGATAAGTATGCCAAATCATGTACCTATTTATAAACCTCTACCTGTATATATTTGTATAACTGCTTGTAGAAGTTGAAGAGTAGGAATATTAAAATATTACCTAGATTTGTATTTGTGGTTTGGGGATTTATGACTGTTCTATGCTAGATCCATATATTTAGCAAGCTCCAGCTATTTGGCTAGATCTTATAAAGAGGCAACTCCTCTTTTAGCAATGCAGCCCTCAGCATAACTTTTCTCCTAGAATAGAACATAGTCTGCTTTAAATTCAGAAATGCTTCCTCTGTGCCTTGTTGAGTCAGTAAAAATCTCACATCTTGAATATCAGAGTTCCTAAAAATTGTCTTATCCTTTGGTACCTCCTATCTCTCATAGGCTTTATGTGTGCCTGCAACTAATAAAACACTGGCTTTGATGAAAAGAGATTCTTTTTATTTTGTACAAAAATTCCATAAAGTTGAATTTTGTGGGATTTTTTTGTTTTTTTATGTTTATTCATTTATTTATATAATTTTTCTTCCATAAGCTATAGTATGATACCACAACTAATTATGCCGTTTTGTTCTTGAATGTATTCAAAACTTCTGTTTTCTTAAAACAGAACTATCCCTTTCTTAGACCTCTGTACTTCTAATAATAGCACAAGGAATTGTAGTTACTACAGTTCTTAGTTTTCTTTCAGGAATAGTATTTACAGTTAAGCACAATTTAAATCAACTATTTAGTGAACAAGATAATGATGTGAAAACAAAGCCATTTTGAGTTGTAAACGTTTACTCACTAAATGTTAGTTTTGCAGTGCCCTCAGTAAGTACCTAGGCAGAATTATAAATTAGTTAATCATCTCATGGACTCTCTAATCATGTCATGGACTGTTCTAGCACAATAAAAACAAGTTTCACATCCTTGACTACTAAGGTTCTTTATCCACGGTAAAACTGTATAGCTAGATAATGAAGGAAATATATATATTCACAACCTGTTGTGGTAAGTTTTTCTGCTATATACTAACGTAATATCTATGTTGAAACTGAGGACTTATAAAAGCTTAATTTACAGGAAATTTTGCGAGGTTCATATTGGTATTACAATCTACATGAAACATTTGTTTTGATGTAGTTTTGTTGGCTTGCTTATTTTGAATACTTGGCACTTTAACAAGTTTCAGAATTCATAAGATCTAAAAGCTGTACAGGCTTCCTTATCTTAAGCTTGTTCCCTTGGCACCAATTTCACCTGTAGAGGGATAACTAAGGATAACTAACATTACCAAGTCTTTGTATCTCCTTCCAAAGATACTTTAAAGTTTTTGTATACTGTAATTTGTTTCTTTCTATATTTACACAAGTATATCACTGGAGCTAAATTTAATTTTTGTATTTCCCATTTTTTTATAAAAATGTCAGAGCTACAGAAAAATAAGTAACAAGAGGAAGAATAGTACAAGAAACAATAGTACAAGAAATCCACATATCCTTCACCTACTTTTACCAGTTGTTAACATTTTGCCTTATTTGTTCACTGTCTTACGCTTAATTTTTGGCATATGTGTATGCCCTGTGCTAAGCTAATATTTAAACAATAACAAAAAAAACAAAATCTGGCAAATTGCTCAATTCAGAAGTGGTTCCTCATAATAATTTTAATATAATTATGGAATTGAGTACATTTATAAGTACACAGGTACTGTATTTTGATACTTCACAAGTGGTTTTGTTTCATAATAAAATGAGCCCTGTATTTCATTTTAGAAATTATAATTAATTTTGGGATGCAAACCTAGATGACTTCTGAAGACTTTGGAATATAAAAATGCCCTATATTAAAGTATCAGTTTTAATGATTTCTAGTTAGGCCCTTAGATATTTCAGTATACTTTAAAAATAGCATTCTATACTTTGACAGAGTTGAGAAGAAAGAACGAGCCCGGTTAAAAACAGTGAAATTTAATTCTAAAACAAGAGGAGATAAAGGGGTGAGTATATGAAATTTCATATTTCTAGATATTAGTAATTGAGGATAGTAGGTTTTTTCTTAATTCTTGCTGGAATACATTATTAAAATTAGAAGGATTTTGCTATAAGAGTTAACCATCAACAAGTGTTGCTATGGTGCTTTCGCATAGTAGATACTGAAGTAATTTAAGTATTACTGAAGTAATTTAATTTATTAAATTAAAGCAGTCATTTTACAGACATTTTTCAATTAAGTTATTTATTTTGAGAGAGAGAGAGCACGCGTGAGAAGGGGGAGGGGCAGAGAGGGACAGAGAGAAAGAATCCCAGGCAGGCTCTGCACCATCAGCACAGAGGCCAGTGCGGGCCTCAAACTCACGAACCGTGAGATCATGACCTGAGCCAAAATTAAGAGTGGGACTAAGTCATCCAGGAACCCCTCATTTCATATATTCTTAATATACTTTGGTGAGGTTATTTATACAAGTGAAATAAATTCAGCCTTCATTCAGATGTCCAGTTAGAAACTTGTATCATCAGTATTAATCATGGAGCTAATTTAATAATACATGTTCTGAGAAAATATGCCCCAAAATATTATTAACTAGGTCATAATGTAAGTTTACAGGTTTTTGTAAGTTAATTTGTGGAAATTTTTTATTGCCCTTCTTTGTGCCTAATATAATTTATTAGGAAAACCCATGCTTTAAATATTTGAATCAATATGAATTTTTATTTTGAGGAAATAAAGAGACAGTCAAGAGGGGGAATTATAGATGGTCAAGAAATACTTGTAAACTCTTTCATATATAATTTTAAACGTGTTTTTGTTTTCATTGTTAAATTCTGCTTAAATATAATGGATGCCCATAGATGAAGGAGCTATTATAGGCTTTGTCCTGTACTATGTATGTAATTACTACAACAGAATATGGTAGCAATAAGCCTAAAGAAATAAGCTGAACATATATGTTGTCTTGAAATACTATTCATAGGAATGTTTTGTGTTTGGGTTTTTTTCTTTTTTGATCTAACACAAGTTTTATCATCTTTTGATCATATCTCAAATGAATGTGGGAAGTTAACTCAACAAATTTTAATTAACCCTGTCATTTGTGCTTCTCTGATAAAACTAAGCACATAAACTTAAAGCCTTTAAGATAAATATCCTTGATCAAAGAAATTAAATCTAAGTAAATTATATAATGTATTCAGTTATTTTAGAAATGATAAATTAGTTTAAAATGGTAGCTTTCAGAAAATAAAAAATTACATAGTGTGATCTGAAGCAATATGTAAAATAGAAATTTGGGAGAAGAAAAAAATCCCAAGTAAATGCTCAGGATTTGCTTTTTGTGCTTATTTTATATATGTCTTTAAAAATAACTTAGTAAAATACACTGTCAATGTATTGAAAAAGAGGTTGCATGTTGTAACTTTTCTTTCATACTGTAAGAAGTTAACTGAATTAACGACATATTTAAATCTTATTCTTGTTTGTTGACTGTAACCAACTTTATACACAGTCACTGTGTTCTAACACAGCACCAAAAGTATGCATGATACTGAGTGGGGTAAAAATACGCTTGCCATTGATACAGAACTGCATTCCTTTCCGTAATACCATTTCCCATTCTAAGTTCTTTTCCTTTCCTTAAATGGTGGTTTATGGACTTATTTCCACTACAGACTTATAACATTTCAGTTTCTCATTAACATTTTTAACATTCATTTAGCTATCTTGGCAATACCACATATAGAAATTATGTATTTAATATATATATCATGAATTTGTGATATTTTATCAGTTCTTATATTACACTCTGTCTTTCCTGCAGTGTAGCATAAATAACAAGTAATTAAACAGTATTTTGTATTGAAAATGTAGAGAAACTGGAGGTAGTATGTTTCTTCAGTTTTATGTTTTCCCTACACATATTTGTCTTCTTTGCTTTGTGCTGTTTTCACTTTTAATAAATTCTTCACCTGGAGGATGTTAAATGTAATACAATTAATTCTTTTCTTAACTAACAGCATTTCTTTCTGTTCTCTATTATGATATCTTTATGATATCTCATTTTGGCTAACTGCAAAGATACCAAAAATCAAAACATTTTAAACTTCATGTTTCTTTTGGTTGTTTGCTGTGAAACTGACTCTGACCACTATATATGCAGTAAGAGGGACAAATAAATACCTTTTATTAAAAACATATCAGTTTTATGGGATACCATAAAAATTATTACTAGATTCAGTGATTGTCATGAACAAAAGATTTAGTCCTTCCCTAAATTAGATTACCATGAATTTTTCTCTATTGAAACATAACTTTTCTTCTATTTTTCTTTTCTTAAAATTTGGATTCAAGAAAATATTTTTATTTAAATAATGCTACTTGACAGTTTATAAAATAAAAACCCTTATTTCTTGACAGAATTGCTCTCATCAACTTAATTTTTAAATTCTGCTTAGAGTTATCAGAGCCTTCGATTTTTAGGATTGAAATTAAGACAGTCTGTTGAACTAATGAACTATGAGTTTATTAATCTTGAATCATTGATATGAAAAGGTAAAAATGAAAGTTTAATCTTTCCATTAAGATTTCTAACAAAATAAATTCTTTCAAGCAATAGAATTTGCGCAATAATTACTTTAATCTACCTCAGCATCTTAATCACCTAGCATCACATGCTTAAAAAATACAGGCATGCTAAAACATACTGCCTGGTGTGGATATACTTCAAAATAATGATAGCATTTTTAAGACATGGATTGAATCAAGAAAAGTCAGAACAAGATTTCCATCCTTTATATCATTCCTTCTTCAAAAAAGTAGCAGTGGTTCCTAGTGTCATTTGTAGGTGAGGCCATGTCCTTCAAGACGTGGATGTCTGTGACAGAAATTACAAAAGAAATTATTCCTCTTTAATAGCATCATCTTTATGCTACATGGCTTTAAATCTGAAGGCACAAGTGGGGACATTGAAGAAGGGAAAAAAACCTATTTCCAACATCTGTGCAATAAGGGACATCAAATCAACTGTGCAACTCTTCCATTGTAGTTCTGTATAAACTATTAGAATCTTTTCTTTTAAACTATTAGAATCTTCTTTTTTTAATGTTTATTTTTGAAAGAAAGAGGGAGCATGAGTTGGGGAGGGACAGACAGACGGTTGGTGGGGGGGGGGGGGGGGCGGCGGCACAGAGGATCTAAAGCAGGCTCTGCACTGAAAGCAGAGAACCTGATGCGGGGCTCTAACCGTGAGATCATGACCTGAGCCAAAGTTGGATGCTTAATGAATTGAGCCACCCAGGTTCCCCAAAACTATTAGAATCTTAATTGCCTTTTTGGCTTTTATATAGGCACCAAGCTTTTTATCCTCTATTCAGGATATGGTGCCAATTAATTAAATATGGTTCTAGTTTATTTATATATACTTTTAAAAATAGATAAATATAGTAGAGCTTAAAGACAAATAAATCAGTTATGATGGCATTCAAGTTGACCAGGAAAGTTCTGACTCTTCTTTTTTGGTTAGATAGCATCAGTAAATCTTTTGCTGCATTCTGCGTGGTTGACGGACCCCTCTTAGTTTTCTTCTCATTTCTGAATCATACCATAAACACTCAGTTATCTCTTTTTCTCTTCCAAAAAAAAAGATTAATTGTTTTTAAGTATTCAGCACTAGCAACCTTATCACTTATTTTGGTTCTTTTTTTAATAGTGACTTTTTCTTAGTTCATTGGAGCCACAAAAAGGGGGAGGGGGAAAATATGCTCAAACCAAAGGGAAAGGAAGATTACTACTGCATAAAAAATATTTGAATAGCTAGAGTAACAATCTAAAATTACTTTTGCTATAGAGCACCTCATGCCTGGAAATCTAGAAAAATATGGATTGATAAGAACATATGTTAATTTGGGTCATACTGTAGTAGTAACTAATCTGAATTACTCTTCCCTTTTTTTATCAAGTAGCACTTATTCAGTATTTTTAGGTATTATTGAATTACACTGTAAATTTTTCAGTATTTTCAGTTGTGAAACATTAGAATTAGAGGAGTTAATACAAAATTAAAAATTCACTTTATTTGTGATTAAAGTAAAATTCATATACAAACTGCACACTGTGGTCACAAGAGTCAGCTTCCACAGAGCTGCTAGGCTGGGCCTTTGTACACACAGATAGTAGACATCCCTTTGTTTTGCCCCTCCTTCTCTTCTTCAGCAGTCATTCAATGACAAGCGTAAAAAGAACCTCTTTTCCCGAAAATTCCCCTTCTACAAGAACAAGGACCAGAGTGAGCAGGAAACAAGTGATGCTGACCGTAAGTATGTGGATCCAGTGGTCAACTGAAAATAAATGTAGAGGGACCTACTGCCCTGCAGTTGGTTGTTACCATGGAGACAGTTTCAAGAGCTGCAACAGGTTACTAATTGTCTTAACCAGGGGCAATCTTAACAGACATAAATTAACTTCTATACCAATCTTAACTTTTTCTGGTACCTTAGGAATTCATAATTTAAAGTAAATATTTTTTTTAAGTTATGTGTTTACAATAGAATCATTTGATGTAAGGGTTCTTGGAAGAAACAGTATACTTTAAAGAATATTTTAGAGAAAAACTATGGATACCTGAGAATCTGCTTACTGATTTCTAGGTATAACATTGACAGTCTTTAGTAATAGATCTTCTGGAATTGTTCCATTTTATCCTACATCTTCATTATATGTAGACAATCTGAATTTTACTTTTAAAATATCAAGAAATGATTTCAAATTTTGCTTCTCTACCCTAATCAGTCTCTAAGCTAGAACTTCCATTCCTTTAGTAGGTTACATTCAGCTGCTAGTTTATTTCAAACTTTCAGAAATCTACAAAAATGCTCTAAAATATGTGCACCTGTAATGGTCTTGGAACTGTCTCTTATTGTAGCACCAATTTTATGCATTACTGACAACTATTTTCTTTGATTATCTTTTTATTGCTTGCTCTCTGGGAACTACTCTCTACAGGAGATCCCTGACGACATGGGATCAAAAGGCCTGAGTAAGTGATCAAAATACTCCCAAGTTAATTTTTAACCTCCATCTACAGATCTACCTTTTTCAGATACATTTTGAGATTCATGGTAGTGCCTTTCTGGCATGAGGAGGTATATGATTTAGATTGCTTTTAGACTTTTCATGTTAACGTGCTTGGGATTTTTACTTCTATAATACATACTTTTTGTTTTTCTAATGCTCCATTTTTCATATGTCATTTGAAAAACTGCTCATAACTACATTTTCCTTTTGTAATTTTCACAGTGATTACTTCTTCTAGGTTCTTTTTTTTTAATAAAAGACTTTTAAGCTTTTGAAAATAATACTGCCTGCCCTCATTAGAATGTAGAAAATAATCTTCCTTGCAGTTTTATATCCACCTGGTTTTTCTGTTAAAACAAGTTAAAATCACTTTGTTTCTGTGTTAGAAGAGCATTGCTATAATGTGAGACTATAAAATACAGTGGATCTTAATAGAGAAGAATGTGTACCTCAAGTTGAAGTAGCAGTCTATGGGGGGGGGGGAGGAGCTTACAACTGTGTTTTTGTTTTTTTTGTTTTTTTTAATGTTTATTTACTTTTGAGAGAGAGAGAGAGATAGAGCATGAGCAGGGGAGGGGCAGAGGGAGAGAGGGAGACACAGAATCTGAAGCAGGCTCCAGGCTCTGAGCTGTCAGCACAGAGCCTGATGTGGGGCTCGAACTCACGAACCGTGAGATCATGACCCAAGCTGAAGTCAGATGCTTAACTGACTGAGCCACCCAGGTGCCCCACATCTGTTTTTAAGGGAGATTATAAGTTATGAAAAGAATTACAAGAAATATTATCCTTTATTTTTCCTTTAACCAAGACGTTGGTGTTTTTGGTTTTTGTTGTGTTGTTCTTATTTAATTTTCTAACTAGTATTTAATTTTCATATAAAACTTGGTAGAGAGTCTGATATATAGGAGTCATTCAGTAAATATCGGAGCCAATGGATGAAACAAGGCATTTTTTAGCAAACAAAATTTTAAATTTAGGTGTTCTCAAATTGATTAAATATGAACGTTTACCAAATATTACTAAGTTACTTTAGGTGACAGTGACTCATAGAGGTAATATTTTGAGCTAAAGTTTCCTAGATAGTTCTTTCAATTTGGATTATTAAGCATTTTGAAGACTTATTTCTTTGTAACTCATTGGTCATTAAGGATATAACCAACATCTTTTAACTTTCTAAGATCTACATTAATAAACATTATATTTCGTAGAAGGTTTTTTCCCTGATTTATGCTAACTTTATACTGCAATCTTAATCTGAAGTGAAAGTACTCAACTTTTATTTCAACCTTAACGATTAAAGGTTTGTATTAGATTGAAGGCAGTATGCTTTATGTGTAATTGTTTCTGTACAGACACAGTATGCTATTTTTGCATGTGCCTTTGTAGGATTTGTCAAGAGCCACAAATTTACTATCGCTAGTGGCACCCTTTTTAAATCTTTTACCTTTGGAGAATATAATCAGTAAAAATCTTTAAAACTGGAAAGTATTTCCATAGATTCTTAATGCTACAGAATTTGAGAATGATATATTTTAGAGATGGTATGAATCAGCGTAAGGATCCACAGATTTTTTAATATCTGTTGAATCATCAGAGACCTGTGGAAAACTCCTTGAAAAGGAACTAAATGAATTTGTTTCCCATATTGAAACTGTTATGATGGATGATAATTACACCTTCACCACATCTTATTTCCATCTCTCATTTTGATGTTTGGGACTTGAGAAGAGAAATAAATGAAAAACAGTAACTGATTATGAGACAATGTCATTTCTAAAAGGGTTTAATTTTCCGGATGGCAACTTAAGATTCCCTTGAATAATAGGTTTTGTGCTTCATTTCACAGAAACTAAAATAATTTATTCATCTGGTAACTTGATGAGCAAATCTAGAAGATTTTATTTGGAAAAAACTGAGGGAGACAGGAAAATACGAGTAAAATTCTAAACCTCAATATGATGGCAGTTACCACATGAAATAGATGACTAGCAGTTAACAAAGTCCCCATTATTACACAACAGAAAATTCTGGGAAAAGCGTGGTCAGGGACGTTATTTGTAGCCTCAGTAATCTGTATTCTAAAGTTCCGGCTACAGGAAATAAACTTAAGCAAAATCCTGTGAGGTTTTAGTATGAAGAAATAAATGTGACCTCTATAGGTATTCAGGACTTGTTGGAATAGGATTCATGAAGCGACTGAGGACAAAAGGCATAAATTATTTCAGAGAAACAAACCCATTGAAGAAATGTGGAATAACACTGAATATCGAGAAAGATGTACATCTACATGTAATTTTACATAACCTGTGAAAAATAATGTATTTAATTGAAGAAGAAAAAGAAAAAAGTGATAACCTAGAATACTTTTCATAGACATAAACTTCAAATGATTTTACAAAGAAGAGAATCAAATTATTGATTTGCCCTGTTGACAGTACAGGAAACAATGAGAGAATTTGCCTTTCTAATCCTAATTTTGACTAACAGAACTAAGTAGAATATGATGGAAGTCTGAGAGAATGCAAGTAAATCATCATAGCTTGTGAAAAGCTAGAAATAGAAATGTGTGCAGCTTGTATGCTTTAAGAAGGCAACTTTGGAAAAGGTCAGAAAGAAAAAAGTAAGATTCCTTTAACAGATACTAAAAGGAAATAAGTTCAGGAGGGGCTGTATAAGGTGCTCAGAAGTGAAATCATGATGCAGTTTCAGACAAGGTTTGTACCTTTTAAATGAAGGTCAATTTTTATAGCTTTCCATTTTGTAGAACGCCTCAAAAACTCAGGCACATAGGAAAGAGATACACATGTAATGGGAAGCCTTTCTTTTCATCTCAAAGACTCATTTCAGCAAAGTTGTGCAGAGCTCTTAGATGCCAAAACCAGAATTACTTTTATTTGTGTAAAGAGTAAGTGTAAGAATGGGAGTATTGCTTGAGATGGATGATGTGTAGTAGTTAGAGCAAAGAGAAAAGACATATATGATACATTCTCGGGAAAAGATGTCTGATTAGAAAGGTGAGACTGGATTTAGGGAGATTTGAAATGGCTGTGGTCATCAAACATCAAAATCAAAATTAAAACTTGAAGAAGAATATATTTATATCCTGTATGGCAAAGGGATCATATCTTTGCACTACACATTTCTGACAGATCACTAAGAAATAGATTCTCTCTCTTCATTAGGTAACTGAACAAGGGACGTGAGAAGAATGCTAAAACAATAACAAGTGAAATAAGCATCCAAAATGACAGTTTTTACCCATCTTCTTGACAGACATTTCTTTTAAAGAAAAACCCAGTGGTAGAGTTCCGGGGAATGAGTATTTTCAATATGTTATAATTATGTGTATTTGAAAAAGCATATCTTTTGACCTACTAATTCCTCTTCAAGGAATTTATCCTAAAGATGTAATCAGAGATGGTGATAAAGGTTTATACATCAGGATCTTTAATTTTATTCAGAAACTACAGTCAAAAAATTTTTGAAACCATCCTAAAATGTCTTACATTTGGGAAGTGGTTAATGAAGTATGATTGTCTATACTTTGTAATATTGTATAGCCATTGAAAATCATATTAAAACATATGACATGGGGAAATGTTCATAATGTGAATGAAAAAAGTAAAATGTGAAACTACATATATCATCTCAGGTTTTTTTTAATGTTTATGTATTTTTGAGAGAAAGGGATCGCAAGCAAGGAAGGGATGGGGTGTGGGGGGGGACAGAGGATCCAAAGTAGGCTTCGTGCTGACAGCAGAGATCCCAATGCAGGGCTCAGACTCACTAACCAAGAGATCATAACCTGAACTGAAGTCATACACTTAACCAACTGAGCCACTGGGGCACCCCTATTGTCTCAAATTTGTAAATAAACATATATTTAGGGCTATTTGGAATAGTGTTGCTTTGAACAATATTGTACATGTCTGTTGGTCAACACATATATATCTTTCTGATGGGGAAATACCTGGGAAAGGAATTGGTGGGTCATAGATACATACATCTGTTCAGCTTTGGTAGGTACTGCAAGTAGTTTTCCATAGTGGCTGTACCAATTTTGCCACCCCCAGTAGTGTATGAGTTCCAGTTGCTACATATCTTATGTGTGTTTGGCATATCTTTTTTTTTCATTTTAGCCATTCTGATGTATGGTAGGGATATCCATTGTGGCTTATTTTGCATTTCCTTGATAAGTAATAAACTTGGACACCTTTTCATATGTTTATTGGACATTTGAGTACCTTTTTGTGATGAAGTTCCTTTAAAAATACAATTTTTAGGGGCGCCTGGGTGGCTCAGTCAGTTAAGCATCTGATTCAGCTCAGGTCATAAACTTGCGGCTCGTGCGTCGGGCTCTGTGCTAACAACTCAGAGCCCAGAGCCTGCTTCAGATTCTTTGTCTACCTCTCTTTCTGTTCCTTCCCTACTTGCACTCTGTCTCTCTCTGTCTCTCTGTCTCTCTCTCTCAAAAATAAATAAAAACTAATATATATATATATATATATATATATATATATATATATATATATATATGCTAGTTTTAGTTATCAGGAAGAAAGCATTTTACCTTTCTAATAAATTCTCAAGCAGTGATGATGGTGCTATTCCACGAGCCACGCTTTGAACAGCAAGATTTTATTGTAGAGTTACATAAAAGGATACTTGAAAGAACTTGAAGAATTTCATTGCCTAACGGCTATTGGTAATCTTAGAGAATTTGAGATGAGTAGGAGAAATCCCCAGAAAAGACAGAAAAGAGATATGTAGTAACTTTAACTTTTTGCTATATAACATGTCAAATATATTCAATAATAGAAGAATAGTAAAATTAACCCTGTAAGTATTCATTTACCCAACTTCTATAATTGTCAGACTCATGTTTAATTTTGTTTCTTCTTTACTCCTACTTACTATCTTTCGCTCACTCCATTGCAGTAACTAATGTTTCTTTCTTTTACGTATTAGAGATTGTAGAGTGTAATACCAATTCTAATATAAATTTAAGATTTTTTTAATGTGTCATTCCTACTCTGGGAATGAATTTAAGGAAATAGGACGAGGTAAAAATAATTATTGATGTTGATGGAAAACAGCTTAAAGCAAACTAAAATGTCTAAGTAATAAGTAGTAAGGTAAATTAGGATTTATCAGTTCAATAGAATGTTATACAATTTAAAATGATTGTTTTGAAGTACATGTGGTAACAAGGAAAGAAAATTTTTTTAATATAATTTATTGTCAAATTGGCTAACATACAGCGTGTAAAGTGTGCTCTTGGTTTTGGGGGTAGATTCCCATGGTTCATCGCTTACATACGACACCCAATGCTCATTCCAACAAGTGCCCTACTCAGTGCCCATCACCCATTTTCCCCTCTCCCCTCCCCCCACTCTCTGGTCAACTCTCAGTTTGTTCTCTGTATTTAAGAGTCTCTTACAGTTTGCCTCCCTCCCTCACTGTTTGTAACTATTTTTTCCCCTTCCTTTCTCCCATGGTCTTCTGTTAAGTTTGTCAGGATCCACATATGAGTGAAAACATATGATATCTTTCTCTGGCTGACTCATTTCACTCAGCATGACACCTTCCAGTTTGATCCACTTTGCTGCAAATGGCATGATTTCATTCTTTCTCATTGCCAAGCAGTAGTCCACTGTATATATAAACCACATCATCTTTATCCATTCATCAGTTGATGGTCATTTAAGGTCTTTCCATAATTTGGTTATTGTTGAAAGTGCTGCTGTAGACATGGGGGTACATGTGCCCCTGTGAATCAGCAGTCCTGTATCCTTTGAATAAATTTCTAGTAGTGCTCTTGCTGGGTCATAGGGTAGTTCTATGTTTAATTTTTTGAGGAACCTCCACACTGCTTTCCAGAGCAGCTGCACCAGTTTGCATTCCCACCAACAGTACAAGAGGGTTCCCATTTCTCCACATACTTGCCAGCATCTGTTGTTTCCTGAGTTGTTAATTTTAGCCACTCTGACTGGTGTGAGGTGGTATCTCAGTGTGGTTTTGATTTGTATTACAAGAGAAGGAATTTTTAAATATAAACTTTTAAAAAACATTTTACATATGCTTGTCATATATTATTTGATTTTACTTATAATTTTTAATGTCCTGCTGTATTTATATAATAAGAAGGAAGTTATGTCCTTGTACCTGAAACTAACACAACATTGTATGTCAACTGTATTGCAATTATAAAAGGAAGAAAGAAAATTATACCTTGTCTTTGCAGGTTAGAATAACAGACGTAATTTTCAATGTGACAGTAGTTCAAGAAATGTTATCTTATTTGAAGTCTTAAATTCTACCATTCTCTGAACTTTTTAGTAGTGCATCTTGATTTTACGTGGTATGATACAGCAGATATTTCTCTTCCAGCTCTTTTCTTATCCTTTAAAAATGTTTTCCCTTGCCTCACATAAGAAATTTAGATTTCCCTCTCTCCTGTGGAAAATTTTGTTTTTTAATTTTATACATAAAATTACTTTTTTTTATTCACGGGAGATACTTAGAGAACATTCAGAATTACATTTGCATGGGAAGAGTGCCTGGTGTTTACTGAACAATCAAGTTATGAAATGAGGTCACTTTCAAGGAGAGGCCAGGCAGTTTGCGAGTAGGTGTATTTGCTTTATCTTTTGATTGCAAAGCAGCCATTGTCAGTTTTATCAAAACCGCATTTCTCAGAAACACTAGTCTATTTTAAAATTTTTTTTTTTTTTTCAACGTTTATTTATTTTTGGGACAGAGAGAGACAGAGCATGAACGAGGGAGGGGCAGAGAGAGAGGGAGACACAGAATCGGAAACAGGCTCCAGGCTCTGAGCCATCAGCCCAGAGCCTGACGCGGGGCTCGAACTCCCGGACCGCGAGATCGTGACCTGGCTGAAGTCGGACGCTTAACCGACTGCGCCACCCAGGCGCCCCAGAAACACTAGTCTATTTTAAAATACAAGCCTACTTTCTAGAATTCCCTTCCATTTGACTTTTTTTCGAGGCATCTGAATCTATGACATCTAAAATGCTTTATATGGTCTCAAAAACATGGATTTTCATTTCTCTACAGGAACAAGAAAGAAGCTGAACTAAAAGCAAGATCATTTCTTTTTTAAGACATTCCTTCATTAAAATGGCCATCTGTTTGGTCAAATACAACTTGTCTCTTCTCTTTTTGGGTTCTGTGTCTACATTTGGACTAGGATCACTTTGCCCTCTTTGTCATATTCTACTTGATATTTGCCATAGATTTTGTTTGTAATCTGTGTTGTACAAAAATGGAGCATTTTCCTTAATTACAGGGGTTTTTTTCCTTCCTAATTCATATTTATTTGAAAAAAAACAAAATTTTCAAGGAAAATCAAAAATGACTTTTAAAAATTGAGTATGTGATTTATATTGCAATATTTTGTAATGTCATCTTGTGTTTATCTTGATAATTTGCTTTTTTTTAAACTCATGACACTTTTCTTTATTTTTTTCCATTGTCCTGCAATTTCAGAGCATATAACTTCTAATGCCAGCGATAGTGAAAGTAGTTACCGTAAGTGTTTTAAGTTACTTGTTCTTTTGTAATCACAAGTAATACATACCCTTTGGGAGTTATTGCCTTAGTGATGTGTTCTAAAAACAAAATCAGATGAGTAATATTTTAAAATCAGGGAGAGCCAAGTAAAAGTCTGTACTTCAGAAATAAAGTCCTATATGTACAACAGCTAATTTCCAAAAATTTATAAAATTCTAAAATCCTTTTTACAAACAGTACTATTTGTATACACAGTACACTTATATGTATGTATCTTTTACAAGAAAAAAATCTGGTTAAATGAGGGATAAACTTCTATTTTGCCATTTTCTTTAGTAATTTTGTTTTTAATATGAGCATTAAAATGTTTTTAAGTAATGCTAAATTTTTGTTAGCTTTATGTCCTTTTTTATTCTTTGTCACCAGTTCTGGGTTAACTGTTCTGGGTTAAGTTTATTTATTACCAGCGTCTGGTGAACATACACGATGAAGGAAAATTTTTCAACAGTTGCTCAAACAATAATACTGATTTCTTTTTGGTGTACTGTGTTACATTCTTGGTATCATATTGTTAAGTGAACTATGCAAGCATGTGAAGTTTTTTTAACAGATTTGGGCATGGGAGTAACAGGGGGAGTGCATGAATTTATCAGTTGTGGTACCGTAAAAATTAAAATTGCTTTTCTAACTTTTTTTTTTTTTTACTGCTGTCTAATGTGAAAGTAATCTTGATTACAGATGAGTATGGCTGCTCAAAAGGTCCATCCTGTTAATATCAGTCTCTGATATTTTTTCATGTTGACAATATATACTTTTAACCCTCATTCATTTCATTGGTTGTTATTTTTTGCATAATAGTTACATAACAATTTTCTTTTTTTTGGTATGGGAATGTGATTTCTTATTAGTGTTTTATTAATGTGTAATAGAACTCACCATAGAGCAGTTGAGTAGCTTTCTAGTCTAAAAAGAGGTAATGAAAGTATATACTGTCTGTCTCACCATTTGCATGAATTGTTAGGTGTGGAATATTCAAATTGCATGTTTTTGCTAATATATAAACCATGTTTTACAGTACTTTAAAAAGCAGCTTGTAAGTATGTATTTTATACATTATGATAATAAATAAAACAGTGAAATACACTTTTAAAGCAGTGAAATATACTTTTAAAGCCAGTATATGAATTTAAAAGCTCTACAGCTGCATACATGTGATATAAACCAGTGACAAATTTAATGAAAAGGTTGCTATAGAATCTTGATAATCAAGGGGAATATCCTCAAATATATTATACAACATTGATTGTTTTTATTGAACTGCTTGAAGTAACAGTCCTTCCTAGTTTGTTTTCTATACGTGTGTGTGTGTGTGTGTGTGTGTGTGTGTGTGTGTGTGTGTGTGTTAAGAATCCCAGGAATTTTTAACTCTCTCTTTAGTTCATTTTGCTGAGTGAAGATATAATTTGTAGACTTTTTTTTTTAATTGGCTTTATTAAGCAATTCATGAATTGAGCAGCATCCCATCTAGTAGTAGAAGGGAGTACCCTTATCTAAAGCTTTTTTAAACTCATTTTTTTTTGTTTTAATATTGTTTTTCCTTTTTTTTTTTTTTTTCTTTTTAATTATAGCATGGGAGAGGGGCAGGGAGAGAAAGGGAGGGCATCTTAAGCATCTCCACACAGAGCGTGGAGCCAGACATGGAGCTTGATCCCACAACCCCAGGATGATGACCTGATCCAAAATCAAGAGTTGGGACACTCAACCAGCTGAGCCACACAGGCACTACTAAACTCACTTTAAATGTTACACATATATTATTTTTTCATTTTTTTAATGTTTATTTCTGAGAGAGAGAGAGAGAGAGAGAGACAAGCATGAGTGAGGGAGGGGCAGAAAGAAGGAGGCACAGAATCAAAAGCAGTTTCCAGGCTTCGAGCTTTCAGCACAGAGCCTGACGCAGGGCTCGAACCCAAAAACCGCAAGGTCATGACCTGAGCCAAAGTCAGATGCTTAACTGACTGAGCCACCCAGGTTCCCCATAAATGTTATATTTTTAATTGAATAAATGAATTATTAGAACAATTAGTGAATTTTTTTTTACCAGTAAAATAGTGACTATAGTTTTACCTTTATATTAAATTTTTTATTATAATCATAATTATAAAAAAATAAATATATCCTGTTAAATATTGTATCTGGTGGGACCAAAAGAACAACATATTCTTAATAGCAGTAAATTGCATAAATATGCATATATGTAGAACTGTTCTTTAAAAAGTTAATCTTTAAGAGACTTATTAGTTCTCAGCTTCTGAATAAAAATTAATGTCACATGCTTGACATCACAAATAAGATTTTAAATAGATCTAATGATAGTTTAAAACACAGAATAACAGAAAAGTAGTTGTTAAATAGCACATTTATATTTTGTTTTTACATTTATCAAACTTATGACTTTATAATTTGCCACTTTTTTTTTTTTTTTTTTTTTTACTAAATCTTGCCGGAAATAATTCACAAAGTACATCTTTGCTGTTTTCTCAGGAAAGTGCCAGTAATTTATATGTTATGTATGACGAATTAAGTTAGCATTAGTTATCTTAATAGATTTTCTCATCTGTATTTTAACTTTCTAATAGGTGGTCAAGAAGAATATGTCTTATCTTATGAGCCAGTGAATCAACAAGAAGGTTTGTGAAGTCTGTTGATTTATAATCTAATAGAAAAATATACTTCTTACTTTGGAAAATAGGTCTAACTTACACCTCAAAATAATGTTTATTAGAATTTTGCTATATTTTTTTCTATAAATATAGAAATTTGCTATATGTATCTTGTGAAGTGTGGTTTAGTTTACAGTGTTAGAATTTAGTCATTTTGTATTAGCTGTTTTATATTGCTATTTTATTTTCTAAGCAGCTTCTTTCCAGTGTTTATGATAGTGTCACTGTCCTTCAGTGACCCTTGTTCAAAATTTTGTAAACATCTTTGATCTTTCTCTGTTTTCATCTCCCTTGTCCAGTCAGTTTCTAGGTCCTATTTATCCTTCTCTCATTATCTTCCTTATTTATAACCTTCTTTTCATCCCTCCTACCATAATTCTGATCCTATCAATCTCCCTGCTTTTAGCATAATCCTTTACAATCCAGCGTAAGGTATAATCCACTTCTATTAAATCATCTTTCTAGATCACTCCTGTAATTATATCACTTCTTACACCCAGTTTCTTTTTTGCCCTTCTTTGATCTGCTTCCTAACAATTCCTACTTCAGAAAGGATCAGTAAACACTAAACTGGTGTTTTCTCATTTGTAATGAGATGATACTAGCATTGTAGAGAAACACTATCTGCTAAATTCTGAATTTAACTTGGTTGAATTGCCAAGTTTATGACTTCTAATGGGAGATTAACTTAAGTTTAAGATCTGAAAAGTGTATAAACTAGCAAGTTAAGCATCATTGATGGAGAAAGAAAAAAATATTCTTTATAACATTTAAAGATATTTTTATTCTCTGGTGAAATACATTGATGTTTGTTGAGTGTTTATTCCTTTTAACATGCAGTTTATCTTTACAGTTAATTATACCCGACCAGTGATCATATTGGGACCTATGAAAGACAGGATAAATGATGACTTGATCTCTGAATTTCCTGACAAATTTGGATCATGTGTTCCTCGTAAGTAAGCCACATAAATATTCTTAATTATTGTTCTTAAGATTTTGTCACCATGTGTCATAAAAGCAAACATTACCATTTTTAATGGTTTATACTAAGTTATCCGTTATTCCTCCATATCATTGTCCCTTTTTAAGTTTCAATTAATCGCTGTTGTGTTAAACTTAACAAAACATTATTTAAGCAGAAAATAGATTTGTTATGTTTGTTAATACTAAACACTTCAAGTTATTTTCTATTGAAGATACAACTAGACCAAAACGAGACTATGAGGTAGATGGAAGAGATTATCATTTTGTGACTTCAAGAGAGCAGATGGAAAAAGATATCCAGGAGCATAAATTTATTGAAGCTGGCCAGTATAATAACCATCTATATGGAACAAGTGTCCAGTCTGTGCGGGAAGTAGCAGAAAAGGTAAGCACCATGGGCACCTGGCTGGCTCAGTCGGTAAAGCAGGTGACTCTTGATCTCAGGGTTATAAGTTCAAGCCCTATGTTAGATGTAGAGATTACTTGAAAATAAAAACTTTAAAAAAAAATGTACCAGAGCAATTCCAGAATATAGTTTCTAATCAGATGTGCCTTTGACAGTATAAAAGAATGATGGGAGAGAAACTTTTAATTCATATTTTTGAAAAAGTATAGGCTAAATATTGTAGCATTGATCATTTTAATATTATGAATTCAACTAAATACTTAATTTTAGATGACTTAGAAAAATACATAAAGTAGGTAAGGAATATCAACAAAGAAAATGAGGACAGAAATGGTAACATGAATCTAAGAAGGGAGGTTGTTCTTGTAAGGTCCTATACATTTGCTATACATAGACCTTTCCAATAGCTTTCCAAATGCCTAGCATAATTAAAGAACTAAGACTAGCAATGTTCATTAATAACAGTGAACCAGATGTTTAAGTATAGTTGTTCTTGTACTAAGACGAAATAAAAATGTCTCCCGAATAGTCATATTTAATTAACAACAGTTTAAAAAATGCTCAGCAGCTCTGTAACAGCAACAGATTTTCTGAGAGCATCCTTCAGATGATGATGTAGTCTGATGATATATTAACATTGAGTTAAAGCAGTTTTATGGTAAAACCAAAACCATGTATTCCAGACAAACTGCTATGCTCAAATTACTATTTGGACCTAGAAAGTAAACATCAAGAAATTATTTTATACCTTTAAAATTAGTGGTTTAAGACTCAGTAATGGAATACCTGTAAAACATAAAGCAGTAATTCAGCATCTCAGTTTTCCATCTGTAAATACTACTCTTTTTTATAAGAGGCTTGGTTAACTCTGATTAGTTTTTAAAATTTTTTAAATGGAAATGTCCAGTGATGCCAAGAATTTGGGAAAATAGAAATCTTAGATATTTTTAGTGGGTTATAAATTAACAGAACTTCTTTTGAGAAGAGTTTGGCAATACCTAAATAAATGCTTGTACCCTGTGACTCAAAAATATACTTCTTGGTATCTAAGTAGAAATTTACTTATGATGATTATGTATAAGAATGTTCATAGCTCTTTATAATAGTGAAAAATTGGAATCAACAAAGGGAAATGGTGAGGTGCCTGGGTGGCTCACTAGGTTAAACGTCTGACTTTGACTCAGGTCATGATCTCACAGTCTGTGAGTTTAAGCTCCATGTTGGGCTTTGTGCTGACAGCTCAGAGCCTGAAGCCTACTTCAGATTTTGTGTCCCCCCCTCTCTCTGCCCCTCCCTGCTTGCTCTCGCTCTCTCTCTCAAAAATAAATAAGCATAAAAAATTTTTTTAATAATTAAAAAAAAGGGAAATGGATAGTTAACTTATTTATGCAGTGGGATACAACAGCTAGAGTGAATAAACTAGAATATTCACTAGTGAGGTGTAACTACATTAATAAATCTCAAAATATAATGATGACTGTGAAGTTGCAAAGAAGACATACAGTATGATACTATCTACATACATTTTAAAATAACATGAAACAGCCTATATGGTTTATGGATACATGCTTAGTAAACATAAAAACATGGATGGGAATCATACACATGTATTTCAGGAATATACATAAGCCACTGTTCACTGGTTTTCCTTTGGGAGGAAAGGGAAGAAAATTATAGCTTTAGCTTTATTCATGATGTTATATTTCTTCTAAATTTTTTAAAAATGTAAAAAACCACATCCTCACCCTAACTGAAAGATAATGTCCAAACTTCAAATTACTGACAAACGGAAAAGTAAACACCAAGTCACAGCAAGCTATTTCTTTTGCAAGCCATGTAGAGAAGAAAATATTAGAAAGTTCCGTAAAGTAAGAATATTACAAGTTCTGCTCTGATCACAATGTAGTAAAGCTATAAATGATGAGAAAATCAAAAACAGTAAGGCCCACCCAACTAGAAATTTTAAAACTATCTGTTAACTATTACATGAAAGAGAAAATACAAAATGAAATTATAAGTTTTCTTAATAACGAAAACAGTACATATCAGAATCCATGGGATACATTTAAAAGTGATCACAAGAAAATTCACAGCCTTAAAAACTTTTCCAAACAAAAATAAATAAGAATAAGTAAATAAATAAGAATAAGTAAAAGACTAGAAAGAGAGAAAGGGAGGGCATAGTAAAAATAAAAACAAAAATTATATGATAGGCAGAAGGAAGGAAATAATAAAAATAATAGAGGAAAACAGAAAAAGAAAACAAAAAGCAATAATCGATGAAACCCAAAATTGGTTCTTTGAGAAGATCAGAGTCATTAATAAGTGTTTAATCTGATCAGAAAAAGAGAAAAGACAAATTATCAATATCAGAAATGGGAGAGATCAAGGGATACAGGAGTACTGATGCATAGGGGCACTTGTACCCCAATGTTTATAGCAGCACTGTCAACAATAGCCAAGATATGGAAAGAGCCTAAATGTCCATCAACTGATGAATGGATAAAGAAATTGTGGTTTATATACACAATGCAGTACTACGTGGCAATGAGAAAGAATGAAATATGGCCCTTTGTAGCAACGTGGATGGAACTGGAGAGTGTGATGCTAAGTGAAATAAGCCATACAGAGAAAGACAGATACCATATGGTTTCACTCTTATGTGGATCCTGAGAAACTTAACAGAAACCCATGGGGGAGGGGAAGGAAAAAAAAAAGAGAGAGAGAGGTTAAAGTGAGAGAGAGCCAAAACATAAGAGACTCTTAAAGACTGAGAACAAACTGAGGGTTGATGGGGCGTGGGAGGGAGGGGAGGGTAGGTGATGGGTATTGAGGAAGGCACCTTTTGGGATGAGCACTGGGTGTTGTATGGAAACCAGTTTGACAATAAATTTCATATATTAAAAAAATTTAAAAAAATAAAACCATCTCACAAAATTTAAACTAAAAACACTGTATTATACTATCTTGCTTAAAGAATAATAATAAACACTGGTGTATAAAAGAAAAAAACAGAAATGGGAGAGATGACAATTTATAAGTATTAAAAGGAAAATCAAAGAATATTAGGAACAACTTTATACCACTCAGTTCAACAATTTAGTTGAAATGGATAAATTCAGGGATGCCTGGGTGGCTCAGTCGGTTGAGCGACGAACTTCAGCTCAGGTCATGATCTCACAGTTTGTGAGTTGGAGCCCCGTATCAGGCTGTGTGCTGACAACTCAGAGCCTGGAGGCTGCTTCTGATTCTGTGTCTCCCTGTCTCTCTGCCCCTCCCCCACTGATGCTGTGTCTCCCTCTGTCTCAGAAATAAATAAATATTAAAAAATTAAAAAAAAAAAAGAAATGGATAAATTCCTTGAAAGAAATAAACTACTTAAGCTTACTTAAGAAATATATCATTTGAGGGGCGCCTGGGTGGCGCAGTCGGTTAAGCGTCCGACTTCAGCCAGGTCACGATCTCGCGGTCCGTGAGTTCGAGCCCCGCGTCAGGCTCTGGGCTGATGGCTCGGAGCCTGGAGCCTGTTTCCGATTCTGTGTCTCCCTCTCTCTCTGCCCCTCCCCCATTCATGCTCTGTCTCTCTCTGTCCCAAAAA
Source organism: Puma concolor (assembly GCF_028749965.1). Lineage (NCBI taxonomy): Eukaryota > Metazoa > Chordata > Mammalia > Carnivora > Felidae > Puma > Puma concolor. The sequence continues at coordinate 87,143,527 of NC_141675.1, forward strand.
TAAATAAAAAAAAAAAAAAAACGTTGAGAAATATATCAATTGAATAGTCATATATGCTCTAAAGAGATTGATTTACATTTTTTTCTTAATTTTTTTTTCAACTTTTATTTATTTTTGGGACAGAGAGAGACAGAGCATGAACGGGGGAGGGGCAGAGAGAGAGGGAGACACAGAATCGGAAACAGGCTCCAGGCTCTGAGCCATCAGCCCAGAGCCTGACGCGGGGCTCGAACCCACGGACCGCGAGATCGTGACCTGGCTAAAGTCGGAAGCTTAACCAACTGCGCCACCCAGGCGCCCCGAGATTGATTTACATTTAAAAGTCACACACACAAAAATCTCCAGTTCCATGTGGCTTCACTAATAAATTCTACCAAACATTTAAGGAAGAATTCATACCCATTTTTACCATAAAATTTAAAAAGAGGAAGTACTGTCCAATTCGTTCTGTGAGTCCAACATTACCTAAATTTCTAAATCTGAAAACACATTACAAAAAAACTACAGACCAATATTTCTTAGGAACACATCTACAGAAATGCTAAGCAAAATTTTAGCAAGTTGAATCTTAATATATAAAAAGGATAATATGCCACTGCCAAGTAGGATTTATGCAGTGAATAGAAGGTAAATACTAGAAAATCAGTTAGTGTAACTCACCATATTAAAAAGGAACTCATGGTTCCTTTTTTTCCTAAAAAAGGAAAATCATAAAATTATCTCCAGAGTTAAAGAAAAGCATTTGACTGTTTCCGATTCTGTGTCTCCCTCTCTCTCTGCCCCTTCCCCGTTCATGCTCTGTCTCTCTCTGTCCCAAAAATAAATAAACGTTGAAAAAAAAAAATTTTTAAAAGGGGCGCCTGGGTGGCGCAGTTGGTTAAGCGTCCGACTTCAGCTCAGGTCACGATCTCGCGGTCCGGGAGTTCGAGCCCCACGTCAGGCTCTGGGCTGATGGCTCGGAGCCTGGAGCCTGTTTCCGATTCTGTGTCTCCCTCTCTCTCTGCCCCTCCCCCGTTCATGCTCTGTCTCTCTCTGTCCCAAAAATAAATAAATGTTGAAAAAAAAAAAAAGAAAAGCATTTGACAAAATCCAACACCCATCAGAAACATATCAAGGATATCTATTTTTACCACTTGTTTTCAGCATTATGCTAGAAGTCCTAGCCTGCGCAATAAGTCAAAAGAAGAAATAAAAGTTGTTCAGTTTGGAGAGGAAGAAGTAAAATTGTGTTCATTTGCAGATGACATGATTGTCTATGTAAAAAGTCTGATAGAATTTACCCCCAAAAAACTACTAGAATTCGTAAGTTTAGCAACAGGGATGCCTGGGTGGCTCAGTCAGTTAAGTGTCCAACCCTTGATTTAAGCTCAGGTCATGATCTCACAGTTCGTGGGTTCAAGCCCCATGTCATGCGCTGCCCTGACTGCTAGGAGCCTGCTTAAGATTCATATTCATTCTCTCTCTCTCTCTCTCTCTCTCTCTCTCTCCCTCCCTCCCTCCCTCCCCCTCCCTCCCTCCCTCTCCCCCTCTCCCCCCCTCCCCTGCTCACACATGCATGCACACTCTCTCTCTCAAAAATAAACATTTTTTAAAAATAAGTTGAGCAAGAATGAAGGGTACAGTATCATTCATTATACAAATCCTATATACTTAAACCACACGTAAGTTGAAATTGTGAAAAACATTACTTATAGTAGTCTCGAAAAATATTAAATACTTAGAAATAAATCTGACACAAGATTTATAGATCAGTACACTAAGAACCACAAAGCATTGCTGAGAGAATTAAAGACCTAAATAAGTGGAGAAATACACTATGTTCATGGTTTCTAAGACTTCATATTATGTAGATGTCAGTTACCTCTAAATTGAGCTTGTAGACTCAGTACAGCTCCAATCAAAATCTGAGTAGGGGCATCTGGATGCCTCAGTTGGTTAAGCCTCCGACTTCAGCTCAGATCATGATTTGTGGGTGGTTGGTTCAAGGCCCCACATCAGGCTCTGTGCTGACAGCTAAGAGCCTGGAGCCTGCTTCAGATTCATATTCCTCTCTCTCTCTCTCTCTCTCTCTCTCTGTCAAAAATAAATAAACATTAAAAACATTTTAATAAAAAAATTCTAAGCACACCTTTCTGTAGAAAATAACATGCTAATTGTAAAGCTTATAGGAAATGCAAAAATCTAGAATAGCCAAAACAACTTCAAAAAAAATCCAAGATGAAGGACTCACACTGCGTGTTTTGAGACTTATAAAAATACAGTAATCAAGATACTGTGGTAGTGGCATGAAGACATACAAGTAGATCAGGACATACTAGAGAATTCTTAAATGGACCCATATATATATGGGCAACTGTGGACAAAAGTACAATAGCAGATCAGTGGAGAAAGGGATTGTCTTTTCAATAAATGGTGCTAGAGCAATTGACTAGCCATGCCTCATATCATATACAAAAATTAACTAAAAATAGATTATAAATGTAAACCCTAAAACTATAAACCTTGTTGAAGAAAACATTGGAGAAGAATCTTAATGACTGGTTTTGGCAAAGGTTTCTAAGATAATATAGCAAAAACACAATCCATAAAAGAAAATAATGACAAATTGGATTTCATCGAAATTAAAATTTCTGCTCCTAAAAAACACTGTTAAAGGAATAAAAAGACAAGTCATATAGTAGGAGAAAATACTTTCAAATCATACATATATTTTCATCTCATGAAAGACTTTTATCCGGAATATGTAAAGAACTCTTACAATAATAAAGACAACCCAATTTAAAAATGGGCAAACTATTGGGGGCACCTTGGTGGCTCAGTCAGTTGAGAATCAGATTCTCAGTTTCAGCTCAGGTCATGATCTCACAGTTGGTAGGGTCAAGCTTCATGTCAGGCTCTGTGCTGATAAGGCCCGAGCCTCCTTGGGATTCTGTCTCTTCTTCTCCCTGCCCCTTCGCTGCTGTCTGTCTGTCTGTCTGTCTCTCTCTCTCTCTCTCTCTCTCTCTCCCTCCCCCCCGTCTCTCTCTACCCCCCTTTCTGTCTCCCCACCCTCTCCCTCTCCCCCTTTCCCCTGTTCCCTCTTTCCCCTTCCCCCCCCCTCGAATTTTAAAAAAGTTTTCTTGTTTTATGTTATTTATTTTTATTAAGTTTTTTTATTTTAATTCCAGTATTGATAACATACAGTGTTATATTAGCTTCAGGTGTACAATATGGTAATTCAACAATTCCATATATTACTCTATGCTCATCGTGGTAAGTGTGCTCTTTAATCCCCTCACCTATTTCACCCACCCACATACCCACCTCCCCTCTGGTAACCATTGGTACAAAGGTAGAGTTTTGAGTTGGTTTTACTCTTGTGCACATTTTGACTTCCTCACACCCCACCACAGGCTGTTACCATCACCTTGTACACCAACTCTAAAGCCCACCTGAGTTCCCCAGAGTGAGACCGAGGGTGACACAGGGCTTAGAGTGGGCTCAGAATATGCCACCCCAAAATACGCCAGTTTGATATATTGACTATTTTGAGCTAAAGGCACTTGAAAAACAACAGGTGTAAGAAAGGCACAATGATTTCCCCTTTTCCTCCTGAAAACAGGAGATAAAACTCCCATATGTAACAGACCCTCCCCTGCATCTGGAGGGAAAGAACATTCCAAGTTAAATTTTTACAAACAAATTTAACCAAAGTAACCCCTGTCTTCCTTTAGTCTCCTCATACATTTTAGTTACTTTTTCATAATTACTACTCTTCAATCTAGTATATAAAAAAGTTTTCTAATGGGCAAAGTATTTAAAAAGACATTTCTCTAAAGAAGATATACAAATGGCCAATAAAAACATGAAAAGACATCCATCATAATCAGTCATTAGGGAAATGCAAATTGAAACCATAATTAGGTGCCACTACACACCCATCAGAATTACCAAGCTTTGACAGAGCTATAGAGCAATCGGAACTCTCATAGACTTTGTTGGGTGAGAAAATAAAAACATAACAACCACTTTGAAAAAGAGTTTAAACATACACCTACCATATGATCCACTTCTGGAGAAAAGAGAACATACGTTCATACAACGATAATCTCTAATAACAGAAAGCAGACCAGTGGTTCTCATGAATTGAGATCATGACCTGAGCTGAGATCAAGAATGGGACACTTAACTGACTGAGCCCATGCTCACCCATGCACCCCTACTATATCCTTTCTGAATTGTCAACTCACATATATTCTTTTTTACAATAAAAGTAATTAATAAAATTTTTTTTTAAGAATTTAAGGTAGAAAATAGAAAAGTAGAAAATCTAGAAAAAGTTAACACAATAGACAAACCATGAGTTGACCTGAATTTTTTAAGAAGAAAAATAAAAAGTAATAGAAACAGGAAATGACAAGGGAACATACCATTGAAATAAGAGGAAATCACAAGTCTACTTTCTATATCTGTATATAAATAATATTTTTTAAGTTTGTTTATTTTGAGAGACAGAGAAAGCACAAGTGGTGGAGGGGCAGAGACAGAGAGGGAGAGAGAGAAAATCCCAAGTAGGTTCTGCACTGCCAGCACAGAGCCTGATGTGGGGCTCAAACTCATGAAACCATGAGATAATGACCTGAGCCAAAACCAAGAGTTGGACCAACTGAGCCATGCAGGTGTTTGTATATAAATAAATTTCAAACTTGGTTGCAGGGCGCCTCGGTGGCTCAGTTGGTTAAGCATCCGACTCTTGATTTTAGCTCAGGTCATGATCTCACAGTTCGTGAGTTCAAGCCCCGCATCAGGCTCTGTGCTGACAGTGAAGAACCTGCTTGAGATTCTGTCTCCCTCTTTCTCTGCCCCTCCCCTGATCAGTCTCTATTTCTCTCTCTGTCAAAATAAAGAAACATGAGGGGGGAAAAACTTGGTTGCAATGGAAATTTTTTAGAAAACTATGGTATACCAAAATTGACCTGTCAGAAATGGAAAGCTTTCTTTAGAAGAAATAGAGCACATTATCAAGGAACTACCCCACCCACAAAGAGCACCAGGCACAGATGGCTTCACAGGAGAATTCTATCTAATCCCAAAGGTTAGACTGTTCTAAAACTCTACAAACTGTTCAAGAGCATTCTTTTTATGAAGCAAGTATAATATTGATATCTAAGCCAGCTAAAGACAGAAAAAATCATAGACCAATATCACAAATACTAATGCAAAAACATTAAATATTTTAGGAAACAGAATCCCATAGCACGTTGCAAAACTAATACACCATAACCAAATGGGTTATGACCCATAACCAAATGGTTATGACCTTAAAGAAATTTAAGGTCAGCTCAAAGTTAGAAAATTCATCAATATAATCTACCACAGATCTAAAGAGAAAAATCAAAAATTTCCAGATGCCTACAAATCTTTTGGTAAAATTCAGTACCTTACCAGGGGGAAGAAAAACTTAAAAATACAGAGATTGGTGTTACTTTTAAAAAAAGAGGGGCGCCTGGGTGGCGCAGTCGGTTCAGCGTCCGACTTCAGCCAGGTCACGATCTCGCGGTCCGTGAGTTCGAGCCCCGCGTCAGGCTCTGGGCTGATGGCTCAGAGCCTGGAGCCTGTTTCCGATTCTGTGTCTCCCTCTCTCTATGCTCCTCCCCCGTTCATGCTCTGTCTCTCTCTGTCCCAAAAATAAATAAACGTTGAAAAAAAAAAATTTAAAAAAAAAAAAAAGAAAAGGAGATGGGGCACTTGGCTGACTCAGTCAAAAGAGCATGTGACTCTTGATTTCCAGGTCATGAGTTCAAGTCCCACGTGGGGTGTAGAGATAAATAAATTTTTAAAAGCTGTAAATAAAGAGAGATTTAGATGGATGAATGGATGGATATGTATTCTTTTAAATATTTAATGGGAAAAATACAAGACAAAATACAAGGAAATTCCATTATGTTGAAGAACAAAGCAAGGATGTCTGTTATCTCCACTACTATTCAACATTGTACCCAAGGTATTCATTGTACTTGAGGCATTAGTCAATGCTGTTAGACCAGCATTGAATTGGGGGGGAAGTAAAACTAGCTAGATTTTCAGATAGTAGTATACCTGGGAAACCATACAAAATCTATCATAAAATTTATTTTGTAAAATAAATTATAAAGTATTATAAAATTAAAGACAATTATAAAATGAAAGTCACTTAAAAAAAACTAGAGTAAGGTTATCCGTATATAAAATTAAGATGTGGTGCTCACTTCGGCTGCACATATACTAAAATTAGAAGTATACAGAGAAGGTTAGCATGGCTCCTGCTCAAGGATATCACACAAAGAATAATATGGATATGTCAAAAAGACACAGAAGCCAGCCTGTGGAGCCCCCAAGTGGCCAAGTCTGGGATAATTTGAATGTTTAAATGGTTATAACTAATTATAACATAAAGAATAAAATAAGTGGGAATCCAAGCTGGTGCAGCCACTCTGGAAAACAGTATGGAGGTTCCTCAGAAAACTAAAAATAGAGCTACCCTGCGACCCAGCAATTGCACTACTAGGCATTTATCCAAGAGATACAGATGTGCTGTTTCGAAGGGACACATGCACCCCCATGTTTATAGCAGTACTATCAACAATAGCCAAAGTATGGAAAGAGCCCAAATGTCCATCGATGAATGAATGGATAAAGAAGATGTGCTATATGTGTGTGTGTGTGTGTGTGTGTGCGCGCACACGCGCGCGTGCGCACAATGGAGTATTACTTGGCAATCAAAAAGAATGAAATTTTGCCATTTGCAACTACATGGATGGAACTGGAGGGTATTATGCTAAGTCAAATTAGTCAGAGACAAAAATCATGACTTCACTCATATGAGGACTTTAAGAGACAAAACAGATGAACATAAGGGGAGGGAAACAAAAATAATATAAAAACAGGGAGGGGAACAAAACGGAGGAGACTAATAAATATGGAGAACAAACTGAGGGTTATGGGAGGGGTTGGGGGGGGCGTGGGCTAAATGGGTAATGGGCACTAAGGAATCTACTCCTGAAATCATTGTTGCACTATATGCTAATTTGGATGTAAATTTAAAAAAATAAAAAATAAAACAAGTTAAAATAAAAAAGAATAAAATAAGGATCCAAGAATCCATAATGGTACCAATAAGTACATGAATAAATAAATAAACTGATAGAAGGGAAAGCTTTGCCTTAACATTAGAATATCTAATAAAGATAGGAAGAATGATGATATTGGGAGATCTCCCTGGACAACCACCATGGTAATAATTGTTCATAATAATAGTTCAAACAAGAACTATCAATGTTTGCTAAAATTAGTGAGTGAATTAATATCTTATGAGCAACAGGGTATTTACATCTCAACAAATCCTCCCCCAAAATACTTACCAGTTACAAAGGAAAAAATTGTAATTTTATAATGAACGTGGCAGATAAAACCTTAAACAAGTGATCAAAATTAACATCACTAGCATAGTAATGGGACAAATAGATATTATATGCCTCTTGATATGATGAATTGAGAAGGATACAGCATCACTTCTGTGGTATTCCTGCCAAAATGTGTAGCATGGGAAATATCAGGTACACCAGGGTTGAGGCATATTCTTTGAAAAAAGAAAATAATCTGTACTCTTCAAAAATACGAAGATCGTGAAAGACAAAGACTGAAGAACTATGCCAGATTGACAGACTAAAGAGACATTACAACCAAATGCAATGTATGATCTTGGATTGGATCCTGAACCAGGAACTTTTTTTTTCTTTAGTACTAAAGGACATTAGGTGGCCAACTGAAATTATACTGTGATTATATAAGAGATGTCATTATTTTTAGGAAATAGGGGGTGAAGTATTATGTCTGCAATTTACTCTCAGATTGTTTTGTATGTATATAGAGAGGAATAAAATAAAGCAAACATGATAGAATGTTAATGTTTCAGCATAGCATTTTTTTAATTCCTGAGCAATCACATAAAATATTAATGTCTAATAAAAATAGATAGTGGGTACATATGTGTGTATTATTTTCTTTTTTTTTTAATTTTTTTTTTTTGAGTATTTTTTAAGAGAGAGCATGCATGCAGGCAGTAGAGGGGCAGAGAGAAGGGGAGAGAGACAGAATCCCAAGCAGGCTCCACACTATCAGCACAGAGTCCAACGTGCGGCTCAAACTCACAAATCGTGAAATCATAACTTGAGCTGAAGTCAAAAGTCAGACGCTTAATCAACTAAGCCACCCAGGTTCCCTGTGTCTATTATTTTCTATATGTTTGAAGTCTTATACAGTATTAAATTTTTTATTTTAAGGGGCGCCTGGGTGGCGCAGTCGGTTAAGCGTCCGACTTCAGCCAGGTCACGATCTCGCGGTCCGTGAGTTCGAGCCCCGCATCAGGCTCTGGGCTGATGGCTCGGAGCCTGGAGCCTGTTTCCAATTCTGTGTCTCCCTCTCTCTCTGCCCCTCCCCCGTTCATACTCTGTCTCTCTCTGTCCCAAAAATAAATAAAAAACGTTGAAAAAAATTTAAAAAAAAAAAAAAAAAAAATTTTTTATTTTAAATATCCCTACTAAATTGAAATTGTTTATTGAAGTACACTTAAGCCCTTAGATTATAAAATGCATAATGAGGCAGTATGTAATTTAAAATATAATAAAATCTATTTGATAAGTTATGATTACTACCCTATTTAACATGAACACACTCATCTTTATTAAAAATCCAAATGGCCTTTGTAAGTGAATTTAAGCATTTCAGAAAAGTGTCTTAAATCCAGAAGTGGGGTCCCCAATTGCCAGTTTGTGTTAAAGTCCCCAATAAAATGAGAAATAAATTAGTGGTATATAAGGTTTTATAAATTTCAATTTATTCAGTTTTAAAGATTCTTCTTCACTTTAGGTATTTTCCCTCTTGTTGATTATGTATTGTTTTATGAAATGGTGGTTGTAGTAAGGTGGTTTATTAGGTGTTTAGGGTGTTTTATTTTTCTTGGTAAAATAAGTTAGGAACCCCATATTGGTTGCCATTTGGAGACTGATCTATGAAAGCTAGGAGTAAGGGAATTGTATTTTCATTCCTTTTTAAATGTAATATTTGAAAATGGAAAATTATTCATAGTCATCATTCATTGTCTTCATTTCCCCTCTGAAATTTGCTAACAGAAATGACAAGTTTGCTTAAAGTGAACAGGATCCAAACATATCATAATCCATATTTTGTACCTGTAGGAAATGTACCTTTGAAATGATTGAAAATACTTAGTTCACTTGTTTTTCTTCTTTATTTCCTCTATTTTAGGGCAAACATTGTATCCTCGATGTCTCTGGAAATGCCATAAAGAGATTACAGATTGCACAACTTTACCCAATCTCCATTTTTATTAAACCCAAATCCATGGAAAATATCATGTAAGTGTAAATGCCTAAGGCACAAGTCTCTAAGTACAAATCCAGTCTGTTACTTATTATATTGGGTAATTTACTTATCTTCCCTGTGTCTGCGTTCCCTTATCTGTAAAATGGAAATAGTAGTATATACCCTCCTCATATGGTTATTGTGAGGATTAAATAAGCGTTCTGTAATACACCTATCATCATCATCAACATTAATATACTAAAGTATAAGGTAATATGTATTAGAATTTTAAGTCTGAATGGTCACATGTGGCTAATAATTACTGAATGGGGCAGTGTAGTTCTGGGTAACCACTAAAAAGATAAAATAATGTATTCCTATTTATAATAGAGGGCAGAAATCGAATGTAAATAAAACTAAAAGATAGGACAGAGCAAATAGAAACAGAACAGATGGGATAAGGATACAGACACTGAGATGCCTTTTTTTTTTTAATGTTTGTTTATTTTTGAGATAGAGCGAGCGGGGGAGGGGCAGAGAGAGAGGGAGACACAGAATCCAAAGCAGGCTCCAGACTCCAAGCTGTCAGCCCAGAGCCCAATGCAGGGCTTGAACTCACGAACCAGGAGATCATGACCTGAGCCAAAGTCGGACGCTTAACCAACTGAGCCACCCAGGCACCCCCTTTATTTTTTTTTTAAGTTTATTTATTTATTTTGAGAGAGAAAGTGAGCAAGCACAAGCAGGGGGAGGGGCAGAGAGAGAGAGGGAGAGAGAGAATCCCAAGCAGGCTCCATGCTCAGTGCAGAGCCCAATGCAGGGCTCAGTCCCACAACCTCAAGATTATGACCTGAGTTGGGGCGCCTGGGTGGCGCAGTCGGTTAAGCGTCCGACTTCAACCAGGTCACGATCTCGCGGTCCGTGGGTTCGAGCCCCGCGTCGGGCTCTGGGCTGATGGCTCAGAGCCTGGAGCCTGTTTCCGATTCTGTGTCTCCCTCTCTCTCTGCCCCTCCCCCGTTCATGCTCTGTCTCTCTCTGTCCCAAAAATAAATAAACGTTGAAAAAAAAAATTTAAAATAAAAAAAAAAAAAAAAAAAAAAAGATTATGACCTGAGCCAAAATCAAGAGTCAGACCCTTAACCAACTGAACTACCCACGCACCCCAGACAGTAAGATGCTTTAAATGAACCCAAGTACATTTTTCATTAACTTAATGCTAGACTAAGTGGTCTGATTAAAATACAAAGATTGTGGGGCACCTGGGTGGCTCAGTCAGTTAAGCTTCTTACTTCAGCTTAGGTCATGATCTCACAGCTTGTGAGTTCAAACCCTGCATCCGGTTCCATGCTGACAGCTCAGAGCCTGGATCCTGCTTCAGATTCTGTGTCTCCCTCTCTTCTGCCCTTCCCCCTCTCACACTCTGTCTCTCTCCCCATCAAAAATAAATAAACATTTTTTTTTAATTTTTTAAATACAAAGATTGTCAGAATGGTGGAAGTAAAAATAAATAACTATATGCTGATTTGTAGGAGAGGAAAAAATTTCTTTCCCTCTACTAGGTTTTCACTTGGACCTCTGTAACGAAAGAGTCACATACAAAATTTATTAAATTCAACTTTTATGTGACATGGGAGCATTCATAAGTAAAGGAAGACCCAAAGAAACAGTTAAACCTGAGCATTTTTATACTAGGTTTGATGACAAATGGACAGTCTTGGGAAAATGTCATAGTACCAAAGAATATGAGCTAAGAATAGCAAACTAGGGAAATTTAGCAAGGCCTTTTTGTTCAAATTCCTCTCAGTATCCCTCCATCTTTGGAGATAAGGGTGCCTATTTCCTCCAAGTATAAGAATACCACCTCTCACATGAGGATCTTGACCCGCCTTGGGGAAGATCAGAGTCCTTCATATACCTGCCATCTTTCAAATTCCTTTAAGCTTAAAATAGTCAGCAGGCCAAGGTGCCATATTTTAGAATCGTGTGTTATGATACCCATCAACTACATGTTGCTTTCATAAGACACACCTTAGATATTAGGCTATGGAAAAGCTGAAAGTGAGAGACTAGAAAAAAGATATACCATGCAAACATTAACCAAAAGTAAGCTGGTTTATATTGCTATCAACATACACCTAAAGGCAAGAAATCATTACTAGAGATAAGATGGACGTTTCGTAAAAATGAAAGGTTGACCCAATCAGGAAGGTATATTCATACATACATTTGTACTTAATAATATAGTCTCAAAATATGTAAAGCATAAATTGATACTATAAAAGAAAAAATACAGAATCATAGTGGGAGAACTTAACATGTCAGTCAGGAAGTAATAGAATAATAAAACAAAAAATCAGTATGGATATAGAACAGCACAAAGTAAAAACCTTACCTAACTGACATACGTAAAAAACATTGCATTCAATATCTGAAGAATTTACACATTAATTTCCAGTACACATAGAACAGTTACCAAGCCTAATCATATGCTAAGCCACAAATTTCAATGATTGGAAACAAACATTGTCTGATCATGGTGAAATTAAATAGAAATCAATAATTAAAATATCACTAGAAAATTCCCATATATTTGGAAATTAAGCATTGTACTTCTGGATGGGCCAAAGAAGAAATCACAGCATAAGTTAATAAATATTTTGAACTAAATGGTAATGAAATTGTCAAGTGAATGAACTTGGAAAATGCAATAGCCTTAATAATGGAAAATCCACAGCCTTAAATATTAGGAAAGAATATAGGAAATCAAATAGATATTAAAAATCTAAAGTTTTGAGAAATTAGGAAAAAAAAAGTAAAACCCAAAGAAGGTAGAAATGTAATGAAATAGAAAACAAACATGGTAAACAGGGTCACCAAAATGAAAAATGTTTTCTTTAAAAATATTATAAGCCATTAATAACAAAGGTTAAAAAAAGAAAATAAAGAAGGCATAAATAATACCAGGGATGAAAATGGAAATATTACTACGCATCAAATAAAATGATCAAAGAACTTGGACACTTCACAAAAGGGTATATCCAAATAATGAATAAACATAAGAAATGGTGCTCAATTAAACATGGAAATGCAAATTAAAACCATAATGTTGTGGGGTGCCTGGGCAGCACAGTTGATTAAGTGTCCAACTCGACCTTGGCTCAGGAACCATGATTTCATGGTTCCTGAGTTTGAGCCCCACATCAGGCTCTGCGCTGATGGTGCAGAGCCTGCTTGGGTTGGGATCCTGTCTCTCCTCTTTGCAACCCCCTCTGGTTTATGCACGCACACATGCACTCTCTTTTCTCTTGCTCTGTCTCTCTCAAAATAAATAAATAGAACTTAATAAATAAATAAATAAATAACCTTGGGGTACCTGGCTGGCTCCATTGGTAGAGCATGTGGTCTTGTTCTCAGGGTCCTGAGTTCAAGGCCCACATTGGGCATGGAGCCTACTTAAAAAAAAAAAAAAAAAAAAACATAATGTCATATACTAGCCCCCACACCAAAATAGCTAAAAAAAAAAAAAAAAAAAAAAAAAAAAGACAGAAAACATCTATCATTAGCAAGGATATGGAACAAATGAAACTCATTGCACTGATAAGGAGTTATCAGTTGGCATATCCACATTGGTAAACTGTTTACAGTATCTCCTAAAACTGTATATACTCAACAGAAATGTTTACATGTGTTCACCAAAGACATGTACTATATTGCTGATAGAAGAACTGTTGAAAATAACCAAAAACATTATCCAAATGTCTCAGTGAATACATAAATTCACACAATGAAATATTCTACAGTAATGAGAATGAGCAATCTCCCAACTGCACACAAAAGTATAGAAGAATCTCATAAACATATTTTGAGTAAAAAAATCCGGACATATACACACACACACACACATATATATATGTGTGTGTATATATATATATATATATATATATATATATATATATATATATATATATGTATGTGTGTATATATGTGTGTGTGTGTATATGTGTGTGTGTGTGTGTATATATACACACACACACACACACATACACACACACACATATGTGTGTATTTATACATATTCTGTGATTCCAAACTTAATCATTGCTTTAGAAGTCAAATGGAGGTTACTCTGAGGGTAGGTAGTGACTGGAAAGAGCACATCCAAATTTTGGATTGCTGGTATAATATTCTGTATCTGATCTAGGTACTAGATGATACACAGGTAAGTGTAAGTTGGTAAAAATTCATCAAGGTATATATTTACGAATGTCTTCTATGTTTGAAGGTTATACTTAAAAAAAAACTTCAAAAAAGTCTTAAGAAATAGAAAAGGAAAAAAAAATAGAAAAGCTAGTCCTAAACTTATTAAAGAACTTAACTTTGTTATGAAAAACCTTCCCAGAAATAAAACACTAGGCCAACAGAACTTACTAAATTCTGCCAAAAGCTTAGTAATGCAGATCTTACCCAGATTCTTCAATTAATTTTATGGAAAATAAATGAATATGATAAGGAAATGAATTATGATAAGCCAATCTTAACATGAATATAGATGGAAAAATCCTTACCAAAATATAAACAAATTGAGTTCAACAGTTAATTTTTTTTAATAAGATAAAATATAACCACCAAGTTGGATTTATTCAAGAATGCAAGGTTAGGTAAACATTTAAAAATTAACCAGTGGTGGAGCTAGAGAGAAGGTGGAGTAGGAACCACCAGGAATACACTTCCCCACCTAGAGAGCAATTGGACTTAACAGAATCTGTCAGAAGTAACTACTCTGAAATGCAGCAGTCTTGAAGGCTTGCAGCTTCTAGGGGAAGTTTTGAATGGTTCATTTTCGTTAATCTCAGCTTTTAACCTGGTAGCAGCTACCCATATCCCCACCTTCACCCCATAGCAGGGCCACACATGCCTTTCTTGAGCAGTTTGTGGGGGCCAAGGTAGTGGGCAATAAGGATTCGGTTCCCCAAATTTTAAATTTTTTTTTTTCAACGTTTATTTATTTTTAGGACAGAGAGAGACAGAGCATGAACGGGGGAGGGGCAGAGAGAGAGGGAGACACAGAATCAGAAACAGGCTCCAGGCTCTGAGCCATCAGCCCAGAGCCCGACGCGGGGCTCGAACTCACGGACCGCGAGATCATGACCTGGCTGAAGTCGGACGCTTAACCGACTGCGCCACCCAGGCGCCCCTCGGTTCCCCAAATTTTAGAGAACTGTGCTCAAATAGCTGATTGCTTCTTCTGGTTGTGGAAGTGCAGACATGGAGGCAGATACCCATTGTTGCAAGCCCCTACCCCTAGAAAAAGAACAATCTATACTCAAAACTAACAAAAGGAAGGAAATAATAAAGATTAGAGCAGAGATCAACAAAAGAATAAAAAACAGTAGTGAAAGTCAGTGAAACCAAAAGTTGATTATTAGAACAAAAAGACAACCTGTTAGCTAGGTGGACTAAAGGGAGAAAAAAAATATTTAAATTCCTAAAATCTAAAAAGACAGTGATTCTACAGAAATAAAAAGGATTATAAGAGTACTATAAACAATTGTGCACCAAAAAATTATATATATTAGATGGACAAATTCCTAGAAACACAAACCTGCCAAGACTAAATCAAAAAGAAATACAAAATGTGAATAGACCTATAACTGCTAAAGAGATTGAATCAGTGATCAAACCTCCCAACAAGGAAAAGCCCCCTGGAGCTAATGTTTTCCCTGGTAAATTTTACAAACATTTAGAGAACTAATGCCAATAATCCTCCTCAAACTTTTCAAAAAAATGAAGAGAAAGAGATACATAATACAAGAGAAGGAAACATAGTACAAAAAAACTACAGACCAGTATCTCTTATGAACACTGATGCAAAAATCTTCACCAAAATACTAGCAAATAGAACTCACCAAAATATTAAGAAGATTATACACCATTACCAAGTGGTTTTATTCCTGGAATACAAGGGCGGTTTGACATGAAAATTAATCAACATAATATAACAACACAATGAAGGAAACAAAAATGAAGGAAAAAACACATGATCATTTCAGTTGGTGCAGAAAAGGCATCTGACCGGGACATCTGGCTGGCTTATTTGGTACAGCATGTGACTCTTGATCTCAGGGTCGTGAGTTCAAGCCCCACCTTGGGTGTAAAAAATTACCTTAAAAAAGGGAAAAAAGACATTTGGCAGCATTCAATACCCTTTCATGATTAAGAACACTTAACAAAATAATAGAAGGAAACTACCTCTACATAATAAAAGCCATGTGTGAAAAACCCACAGCAAACATCATACTGAACAGTGAAAGACTGAAAGCTGTTTCTCTAAGAGCAGGAACAAAGCAAGGATGCCTACTTTTACCACTTCTGTTCAACATAGGTACTGGAAATACTAGCCAGAGGAATTAAGCAAGAAAAATAAAAGGCATCCAAATTGAAAGGGAAGAAATAAAATTATTATCCATTTGCAGATGATATGATCTTATATGTAGAAAACCCTAAGGACTGCACATAAAAACTATTAGAACTAATAAATAAATTCAGCAAAGTAGCAGCATACAGAGTCAACAAAAAAACCAGTTACATTTCTATATGTGGACAGTGAACAATCTGAAAAGGAAATTACAAAAACAATTCCAATTACAGTAACATCAAAAAGAACAAAATACTTAAGAATTAACCAAGGAAATGAAAGAAAAACACGTACAGTGAAAACTACAAAACATAGCTGAAAGAAAATAAAGAAGATATAAATAAATGGAGACATTTCTCATGTTCATGGATTAGAAGATTTAATGTCGTTAAAATGTCAGTGCTACCCAAAGTGATCTACAGATTCAGTGCAATGTCTATCAAAATCTTAATGACATTTTTGGCAGAAATAGAAAAACCCAGGGTGCCTGGGTGGCTCAGTCAGTTAAGTGTCCCACTTTAGCTCAGGTCACGATCTCAGTTCGTGGGTTCAAGCCCCGCGTCGGGCTCTGTGCTGACAGCTCAGAGCCTGGAGCCCGCTTTAGATTCTGTGTCTCCCTCTGTCTCTGTCCCTCCCCTACTTGTGCTGTCTCTCTCAATCTCAAAAATAAATAAACATTAAAATTTTTTTAAAAATAGAAATTGAGGGGCGCTTGGATGGCTCAGTCGGTTAAGCGGCCGACTTCGGCTCAGGTCACGATGTCACACTCCGTGAGTTCGAGCCCCGCGTCGGGCTCTGTGCTGACCGCTCAGAGCCTGGAGCCTGTTTCAGATTCCGTGTCTCCCTCTCTCTGACCCTCCCCCATTCATGCTCTGTCTCTCTCTGTCTCAAAAATAAATAAACGTTAAAAAAAAAAATTTTTTTTTAAATATATAGAAATTGAAAAGCCCATACTAAAATACATATGAAATCTCAAGAGACCCTCCCCCCCAACCCCAGATAGCCAAAACAGTCTTAAAAGAACAACAACAAACTTGAAGATTCAGACTTCCTGATTTCATAATTCTCTACAAAGCTACAGTAACCAAAACTTGTGCTGTTGGTATAAACACATATATAAGACCAATGGAATACAAAACTACAGTGAGATATCATCTCACACCTGTCAGAATGGCTAAAATCAAAAACAAGAAACAAATGTTGATAATCATGTGCAGGAAAAAGGAACCCTCATGCCCTGTTGGTGGGAATGCAAATTGGTACAACCATTGTGGGAAACAGTATGCAGGTTTCTCAAAACATTAAAAACAGAACTGCCCTATTATCCAAGAATCACACTACTGGGTATTTATCCAAAATATACAAAAACACTAATTCAAAGGGATATGTGCACGAGTGCACCCCTATGTTTATTGCAGCATTATTTACAGTAGCCAAACTATATAAGCAGCCCTAGTGTCCATCAATAGATGAATGGATTAAAAAAAAGTGGTATGTATATAAAGTGGAATGTTATTCAGCCATAAAAAAAAGAAAATCTTGTCATTTGCAACAACATGAATAGAGCTGGAAAGTATAATGCTGAACTAAGTAAGTCAGAGAAAGAGAAATACCATATGATCTCACTCATATGTGGAATTTAAGAAACAAAACAAATGAGTAAAGGAAAAAAGAGACAAGAAACAGACTGTCCTATAGAGGACAAACTAATGGTTACCAGAGGGAAGGTGAGTAGAGGGATGGAGAAAATAGGGGATGGAGATTAAAGAGTACACTTATCATGATGGGGAAAAAAATGAAATTTAAAAGACCAATGGAGTAGAATAAAGAGGTCAGAAGTAAACTGCCTTATATATGACTTTTGACAAGGATGCAAAACCATTCAGTGGGGGAAAGGGCAGTCTTTGCAACAAATGGTGCTGGGAAAACTGGTTATCTATATGTAAAAGAATGAAGTTGGACCCTTACCTAACACCATATACAAAAATTAACTCAGAATGGATCAATGACCAATGTAACAAAAGTAAAATGTAACAATGTAACAGAGTAAAACTCTTAGAAGAAAACAACATTGGATTTGGCATTGATTTATTGGATCTGATACCAAAGGCACAGGTAACAACAAAAGCAGATTAGATTCCATGAATATTTTAAAGTTTTGTATATCAGGGGCACCTGGCTGGCTCAGTCTACGGAACGTGTGACTCAGGGTTGTGAGTTTGAACCCCATGTTTGGTGTAGAGATTACTTAAAAATAAAATATTTTTTGTCTAAGCTTATTTACTTTGAGAGAGAGAAAACAACAAAGGGAGGGGCAGAGAGAGGGAGAGGCAGAATCTGAGGCAGCCTCCGTGTTGCCAGCACAGAGCCTGACACCTGGCTCACACTCACTAACTGTGAGATCATGACCTGAGCCAAGATCAAGAGTCGGACGCTCAACTGACTGAGCCACCCAGGCGCCTCTTATTATTTTTAAAAGATTTTATTTTGGGGGCGTCTGGGTGGCTCAGTCAGTTGAGCATCTGACTCTTGATTTTGGCTCAGGTTGTGATCCCAGGGTTGTGGGATAGAGCCCCATCCCATGTCAGGCTCCACGCTAGGCATGAATCCTTAAGATCTCTCTCCCTCTGCTCTCCCCCAACTCACAGACTCATGCTCTCTCTAATAATAAGGGGTGCCTGGGTGGCTCAGTCAGTTAAGCATCCGACTTCAGCTCAGGTCGTGGTCTCCTAGTTTGTGGGCTCAAACTCCGTGTTAGGCTCTTGGCTGGCAGCTCGGAGCCTGGAGCTTGCTTCAGATTCTGTGTCTCCCTCTCTCTCTGCTCTCCCTCTCTCTCTGCTCTCCCCTGCTTGCACTCTTTCTCTCTCTCAAAAATAAACATTAAAAAATATAATAATACAGTTTTGTATATCAAAAGACACTATCTACAGAGTACAAAGGCAATCCACAGAATGGGAGAAAGTATTTGCAAATCATATTATCTAATAAAGGATTAATATCCATTATATAGAGAGAACTAAAACAACAAAGGAGACAACTCAATTCAAAAATGAGCAAAGGACTTGAATAGACATTTCTCCAAATAAGATATAGCTGATAAGCACATGAGAAGATGCTAACATCACTAATCATTAAGGAAATGCAGATGAAAACTACAATGAGATCCCATCTCACATGCATTAGGATGGCTATTGTCAGAAAAACAAGTTGCTGACATGGACATGGAAAAATTGGAACTCTCAAACTGTTGGTGGGAATTAATGTAAAAGGGCACAGCTGCTGTGGAAAATAGTATGGTGCTTTCTCCAACATTAAAAATAGAGTTACCATATGATCCAGCCATTTCACTTTTGGGTATATACCGCTTCCTTGATGAAGTACTTGTACACTCATGTTTATAGTAGCACTATTCACAGTAACTAAAATGTGGAAGAAACCTAAGCACCCATCAATGGATGAATGGATAAGCAAAATATGGTCTATAAATATAAAGGAGGGGCAACTGGGTGGCCCAGTTGGTTAAGCATCCAACTTCAACTCAGGTTACCATCTCACGGTCCGTGAGTTTGAGCCCCCACATCGGGCTCTGTGCTGACTGCTCAGAGCCTGGAGCTGCTTTGGATTCTGTGTCTTCCTCTCTCTCTGCCTGCCTCTCTCTCTCTCTCTCTCTCTCTCTCTCTCTCTCAAAAAAAATAATAAACACAAAATAAATTTAATATAAAGGAAGGAAATTCTCCAGTATATTACAACATGGATGATCCTTGCAGGCATTATACTAAGTGAAATAAACCAGTCACAAAAAGACAAATTCTGTATGATTCCATTTACATGAGGTACTCAGTGTTCAAAATTACAGAGACAGAAAGTATAATAGTGGTTGCCAGTGGCTGAGGAGATGAGAATGGGTAGTTATTTTTAATAAAGTTTTGATTTCACAAGTTGAAAACAATTGCAGGATTAGATGGTGGTAATGGTTGCACAACAATGTGAAGATACAAATGCCAGTGAACTGTATGCTTAAAAATGTTTAAAATAATAACTTCTATGTTATGTATATTTTTTCACAATTTTAATTAATTTTCTAAAATCCATGTAAATGTGCCACATTAACAGATTTTAGGATCCAAAACATATGAGCATTTTAACAAATGCAGAAAAAGCATTTAATAAAATTAACATCCATTCATGACAACAAACATTTCGCAAACTGTGAACAGAAGGTAATTTCCTTAATCTGACAAAGGTCATTTACAAAATATCAAAGCAAGCATTGGTGCACCTGGGTGGTTCAGTCACTTGAGCATCCAACTCTTGATTTCGGCTCAGGTCATGATCCCAGGGTTGTTGGATCGAGCCCCACATTGGGCTCCACACATAACTTGAAAAAGCTAAAAAATTGCTTAAAAAATTCTCTCTAGGGGCATGTAGGTGGCCCAATCAGTCAAGTGTCCAACTTTGGCTCAGGTCATGATCTCATAGTTCGTGAGTTTGAGCCCCACATCAGGCTGTCTGCTGTCAACACAGCACCCACTTTGGATCCTCTGTCTCCGCCCCCCCTCCCCTGCTCATTTTCTCTCTCTCTCTCTCTCTCTCTCTCTCTCTCTCTCTCTCTCAAAAATAAACATTAAAAAAAGTCTTTCTCTCTCCCTTTGACATTCTTCCCTGCTCACACTGTTTCTAATATACATACATATACATATATGCAAACATCATATTTAATGATGAAATATTGAACGCTTTCCCTTTAAGTTGGGAACAAATTCTCATATACCTATCATCCAGCTGCAGCAATAATTACCAGCTATGACCAATCTTGTTTCATCTATCCCACCACCTCCCTACCCCTCCGCACCAGTTTATTTTGAAACAAATCCCAGACATTATATGGTTTTATCTATATATTTCAGTATATGTTTGAAAGATAAGAATTCTGTTATTGGAAAACCTCTCTATGGTGATGGTTCAGCTTCTGACTCTTGATTTCAGTTCAGGTCATGATCTCCAAGCCCTGTGTTGGGCTTGGGATTGTCTCTGTCCCTCTTTCTCTGCCCTTCCCCCGGCCTGTGCTTTCTCTCTCTCTCTCCCAAAATAAATAAATATTTAAAAAATAAAAATAGGGGCACCTGGGTGGCTCGGTTGGTTAAGCATCCAACTTCAGCTCAGGTCAGGATCTCACGGTTTGTGAGTTCAAACCCCACGTCAGGCTGTGTGCTGACAGCTGGGAGCCTGGATCCTGCTTCATTTTGTGTCTCCTTATCTCTCTACCCCTCCCCCTTTCTCTGTCCCTCTCTCTCAAAAATAAACATTAAAAAAAATTAAAAGCTTAAAAAGAAAACATCTCTATGATGTCACACCTAAAACAACTTTTTATATCATCGGATAGTTCAAATTTTCCTGATTGTTTCATAAGTTTTGCTTATGTTTTTTCAGTTGGTTTGAATCAAGTTCCAGGTGAGATCTACTTGTGACAGTTGGTTGTTAAGTATTTTAATCTATAGACTCTCCCTCCATCTCTCTTTTTTTTTCAATTTATTCGTTAAATCATTTCTTCTGCAAAGTTCTCCCTAGACTATATTTTGCTGATTGCCTTCTCATGGTGTTCTTTGATATGTTCATGTGTCTCCTTTGTTACCTGTAAATTGGTAGGTAGATCTTAATATGAAATTTTGATCAGAGTGAAAACTGTGACATTAAGGCTTAGTTTTTTTGGCTGCCTTGAGCCAATGCAAAAGTGTGTTGAAACCCAGTGTCATTCCAAGCATAAAGCTATATACTTAGTGACTGAATCCAATGTTTTTTTTTTTAGAGAGAGAGTGGGGTAGGGGCCGAGGGAGAGAGTATCCTAAGCAGGCTCCACGCTCAGCACAAAGTCTGATGCAGGCCTCGATTCTGTGACCCTGAGATAATGACCTGAGCTGAAATCTAGAATTGGACACTCAACTGACTGAGCCACCCAGGCACCCCTAAATCTAATTTTTAATGACATATATATATTCTCAACAAACCTCAACTTTTCATGATTTTATGTTTTATGTGTCTCTTCTAATTCGTCATCTTTTTTCAAAAAGTATTATGTATTAATTAGCAATTCCTAAATTTATTTGCACAGGGAAATGAATAAGCGTCTGACAGAAGAACAAGCCAGAAAGACATTTGAGAGAGCCATGAAACTGGAACAAGAATTTACTGAACATTTCACAGGTTGGCATCATGTGTGTCAGTGTCCTAATAGAATTTTGATTTGGAGCCATATGAACTGACCTATTGAAATGGATTTTGAACTATGCCCACATTTATCAGTAATTATTTACCGTGGCTAATACTAGGTATTAATACTATGTAATTAATACTGTGGTTTTCAGAATAATTCCTCTAATTTAGGCAGTGCTGATGAGGAATCTTGAAATTTAGTGTTTCTTAAGTTGCTGATTAGGACATACTAGACTGGAGAAAAATAGATTCAGACTTGATTTCTTCTGTGAAACTGACTTTTCCCTTACGCTTCATAAATTTTGATCCATTTTAAGATACTATTAAAAAGAAATGAGTGGGTAGCAATTCCCAAATCTCCCATTCATTTTGTCCTTTAAAGTATTCCTCAGGTGTTCATAAGTACATCACATGCCTTGGTGTTGTAACTCCAGTGCTTTTTTCCTTCTTTTTTTAAAATAATTTCAGACTTCTAGAACAATCACAAGAATAGTATCAGCAATTCTCATACACTTCTCACCTATATTTTCTAAATGTTAACATTTTACCACATTTAATTTTTTCTGAAACATTTAAGAGTAACTTGCAAGCAGATGCCCCTTTGCCTCTAGATGCTTCAGTGTGTATTTTCCAAATACACAAAACTAAGTAAAAATTGCCAAGTCTCATTTTCAATCAGCATTTAAAATGAAAATTCTTACATTTTTCAAATATGAAAATTAATGAAATGAGCACTTACTACTAAGCAAACAATACATAAATGGTCTCTTGCTGGATGAATAACTAGTTCTAAGATCTAGCTTCTATTTCACCAATGATTGTGATGGTAAAGATAGACAGTTAATGGAGGTTTCTGATTTTGTTTCTGTTACAGCTATTGTACAGGGAGATACGCTGGAAGACATTTACAACCAAGTGAAGCAGATCATAGAAGAACAGTCTGGTCCTTACATATGGGTTCCAGCAAAAGAAAAGTTATGAAGACTGATGTTTCTCGGTTTCTCTTTTCCACGATTTCATTTTCTTTGACATTTCTTTGCCCTTTCCTTTTGGAGTCTGTCTGCAATACTCCTTCCATGTTGAATCATATCCCACTCATCATGGTCTATGGTTGTGCTTAGTTTTGACATCTGGTGTCTCCTTCAAGTTGTAGCATCTGTATTACTTTATGTCGCTATTGGTTTGTGGCCATTTTTCAGAACTAAAGGTGGAATGGCCTGACCAGCTATTAAGGATTTGGGGAGACTGGGAAATTGTGGTAAAATTCCTTAATGTTTAAGGGAAAGTAACTTTAAGAGATTTTCAGAAAAGCTTTATATACATTCTTTTCAAATTTCAGTATAAATGAAAGAAAAGTGGTGTTAAACAGTGATTTAGTAAACTTTGAGCAACAGTGCACGCTTAACTTTAATAGCATGGTTTGGCCAATATATTAACTCTCAAGTCCTTTTCTCAGTTGACTTGTGTTATCAAAGCCAATATTTCATTATAGACAAATAAGGAAAATATGTGGTTTTTAATTTCAAAATTAATGTCTGCGTTAACTTGCATAATTTCACAAGGGATATTCATTTTTCATAAGAGTTCTTCAAGTCTTTTATTGTTTGAGGGTTCTTAGTACATTTGCTAGGAATAGCAGTGTTTAAATGTTTTTAATCTACTTGTGCAACACTATTTATAGTGTCTTACAAAAGTTGTTCAAACATAATGATCATCACAGTTTCTGAATTGAGGCCGTGTTTAGGTGCTAGGGGAGCTCACCTTTTACACAGAAGGTTGAGAAAATTTCATAGACGTAAATACAGGCAGAACAGACATTCTAGTGATGATGTAGTACTCATGGCAATGGAAAAGGAGTCCAATTCATAGTCTAAAACTTTAAATGTATTCTTAGGGATCAGATTTTAATGAATATTTTACCCACAGTAACTGCCTATTTTGTTATAATAAAATATATATATATATATATATATATAAATATATATAAAACTTTCTTTAACTAAACTCTGTAACTATGGGAATTATTTTCTTTACATAGTTGCACACACACACAAACATATATATATTTAAAATATATTTTTTCTTTTGCCACCTACTCTTAACTTTTTGTTTGGTTTTTAAATTAAATATTAATTGATTAGACTTTATCTTCCTTAATCACGTGAACTGAAAACAGGGATATGGTGGTTGTGGAAAGAACCTTTAGGGAAATTAGATTACATACAAAAGTATAGGCATGTTCTCCTCTTTTCTTCAAAAGTTTTCAGATGGTTCCTGGTTTTGTTTTGGGTTTCTTTGTTACTGTTGTTCTTGTCATTGGGTTTGGATTTGGCCCTCTGCCTCTCCTTCCACTTCTCCTTTCACTGGTAGACAAAGAAGGAAAAGCCTTGTGTGTGTGTTTTCCCTTCAGACTGCACACCTTTCACCTCTTGTAGCTGCTCTGCATTAGAGTTGCACAGATCTTCATGGTGGGCAATTTTAAGAAATTTTAGTGAAAGGTAGATGTGATTTCAGAAATCAACTTCTCTGGTCTTTTATATTAATAATATTGTTTGCCTTCCTTTTGCTTTTTGGAGTTTATTAAATATGTGTTTTTGACAACCTCCTCATTACAGTTTCTTAAACAAATGAGTACTGGTTTGTAAAGGATTATCAACATTATCCATTCCATTTATGAGAAAGAGGAGAACAGCTAATAAACTTTATTGTAAAATCCATATGTTAAATGTGTCTTGAATTCTGAAAGAAAATAATATTTTACAAGCTGACATTTTCTTCAAACTTGGAGCATCATGTAATTTACAAACAGACTTCATGGGCCATTAGGAAACCTAATCAAATTTCTTCTATAGGTTTTGGAATTGAGTATGTTAACACATTGAAATATATACTATGGCTATAATGCTAATTATAGTAAGTTGTTACCAAACATAAAACAACTAGAAGAAAATTATTGTAAAATGAGCCCAAGAGCCCCAGAATCACTCTGCAGCAAGACCCCAGCCAGCATAAGCCATTTTGAAGTATTTATTGGTTACATGTTATAAAATACCAAGAGATTATGAAAACAGTGCCATTTAACTCTTAATGTGTATTACATTGCTTTCGGATGTCCTTGTTAAGTGATGTTTTTGTAAGAAAATACTAACTTTTGTGCAACTTTCTAGATTGTATAGAATTATTAATAAAAGTACTAATTGCTTAGTACTACTGTGTAATAGCCACTTTAGTATATTATCATTTAATTTTAAAAGATAAGAATTTAAGAGTTACTAGCCCCTCTGTGAAATCACTTGCCCAAGTGACAAGCTAGTAAGCAGCAGTGCTTGGTGTTTGTATCCAAGTCTTTCTGCCCCAAGTTCTTTCGAATCTACCTTGTTTTTCAGCCCCTACTGTGTAAGGCACTGTGACTCAAATTGTGTTATTTTAGTGCCCCTTTACAGAGACAGACTTAGATGAAGGCCCTTGCCCAGAGTCACACAGTAAGTAAGGACAGACCCATGGAACAAGTCATTCCTATCACAGCTGAAATGACTGTTTCTGAGAAAGAAGTCAGCCTAGCACTGTCACAGTGACCTACAAAAAACTTCTTTAGAACCAAAAATGGAACGGTATTCATTAGAAGAAAAAAAAAAGTCCACAATACACAGGGAATAACAGTATTTCAAATGTTTTATGAGATACTCATATTTTTTAATATGCTTCTTAATATTTTTAAGTTGGCAAAAATAAAAGTGCCTCTTAAATGTGACTACACATTTCTCGTTGCTTTTTTGTTCCACATCTTCCCAAGGGTCTTCAAAAAATGATGGAAGCAAGCTTGCAGAACAGATTCTTACAAATACCTGATAACCCACTATTTACTATTTAAATTCCAAAGATGGCAATTTGGGGACTTTACTCATAAGAAAAGTTTGTTTTCTAAAGTATCAGAGTCAACAACTTACCTTCCAAAATTCTATCTTGAATACTCTTAATTTACATATGGTAAAACAAGCCCAGAGATCCTCATGTTTTAACCAAAGTTACACTACAGTTCAGGAACATTAGAACGTTTGATTCCTGGTTCCTTGAACAGTTGGTTTGTCTACCATCCAGTTCCTTGTCTTCTGTGCTCTAAGCTGAATTCAGTGGGTTATTCAGTCCCTCAAGGTTTGAGTTACTGACTAAAAGAAAGTAAATATCAATAAACTTAAGAGATTTTATTGAGAGGTCTGAATTTGAAAGCCATCAGGGAAGAACACGAATGTCACTTTTCTGACCTCAGTTTAGATTATCTGGTGTTTTAGTCCAATGTTAAAGTCTCCATTTATCTGCCTCCGGAATTGCACAGTACAGCTCTCGTTGGCTTTGGCTGTGGAATACTACAATGTGAAGAATGTAGGCTGTGGAATCAGAGTTTCATTTGAATACCAGCTTGGCCACTCACTGGTTATGTAACTAACCATGGGCAAATCATGCCATCCCTCTTTCTGTTTACTTCTCTGTAAAGTGGAAACATTTTGAGAATAAGATTATAAATAAGGGAGGCTAGCACATAGTACCTTCTAAAAGTTAATTCCCTTTTCCTCTAGAATCAGAAGCCTGGAATTGTTGCAACTCACCTTGTACAGATTACCTTGAGCCTTCATTTTGCCATATTTTAAACGGGGTTTGAATGACTACCTTGCAGGATTGTTATAAAGGTTAAGTAAAGCAGTGTGTACAAAAACTGATCACAACATCTGATGCTTGACTCTCACTACCTATTCTTCCCTTGCTCTGGAGTGTGTTTATGATTGGTAGCAGAAAACTGAGAGAATAACATGGTCCACCATTCTTCATCAACTATAGAGAAATTTTCTTTGATGGACTTTCAGTTAGGAAATTACTTACTTTTCAGTACCCTATGATCCAGCTTACTCATCTCTTCTAAGCGTCCCTACTCCAGAGATGTCAGAGATTGGCCTGCTCTACCTCAACCTTAAACATGGAAGGCCTCAAGATCTTCTAAGCCATTCTCACACCTGCACGGTACTAGACACAACAGTCCCTGGCAGTTTTACAGAACATTCATTATTGAGAGTCTAGAAACAGGCCTGAAAAACGATTATTTAAATCACACGGGTAAGATACATCTTCTCTTATTTAATTTGACTTAGAATAGTCACTACTTACTCAGTGATTACTTTCTCAGTGACTTTCCACTACCAGCTCTTTCTTCATTCTCCTCCAAACATGATTACCTGAGAGATGGCAAAAAAAAAAAAAAGGAAGAAAGAAAGAAAGTTCTAGTCTGCCAAACAGCGTTGTGAACAGAATTGGTGGTCAGGTAAACCAAAGTTTGAAACTTTTAGGAATAGGTAGCACACCTGACCAGGGAGAGTTTAACACTACAATTTTTCTAGCAGTTTCTATCAACATACAAGAGCAGTACACTGGTGGGGGAAGATGAGGGGAAGGAGACTAGAAGGCAGTGAAGGCTGGAATTCTCTCCCAGTGTCTTTTTTGTTTACTTGTTATTGAAGTATACATATGTAGAATGTATGAATATCATAAGCACATAACCTCACTGAATGTTTACAAACCAACATTACGTAACAATCTGCATGAAGCTCAAAAAACAACGTGACCACTCCAGGTACCCCCCTCAATCTCCCTCCCAGTCACTGCTCCTACTCCAAAGGAAGCCACTACCCTAACAAATATTTTTTTTTCATTTATGTACAGTAAAATTCTCTGTGGTGTTCAATTCTGTGAGTTTTGACCCATGCATACCATGTAACCATCCCATTACCCCCAAAACTGCTACCCCCAACTTGCAACCACTGGTATTTCTCAGTGCCTATAGTTTTGCCTTTCCCAGAATGTCATATAAATGGGACTATATCCCATGTAGCATCTTGGGTGTGGCTTCTTTGACTTTGCAAAATGCATCAGGTTTATCCGTGTTGCTGTAGGAATCAATAGTTTGTTATTGCTAAGTAGTAGTTCATTTTACAGAGGTATAATTCATGTATCCCTTCACTGAAGGACTTTTGGGTTGTTTTCAGTTTTTGCCACTGTATTTTTGTGCTTCTTTGCAACTTCAGGTCTGCAGGAGCAAGAAGCAAACCAGGAATGGGTTTCTGATCTGACAGCCATGACAGGCCCTCGCCCACCCACCTCCCTCTCTCCTGTGAGCATCCACACATTTTGCCCGTTGCACAGGAGGTTATCATAAAACAAACTTTAAATGCAGAATGATATGTCCCAAGAGTCTGTTTACAGAATAAAATGATACCTAGAGTAGGAGACTACAAGTAGAAGCAATTTTGAATTTTTAGAATTTCAGATTCCCAGGAATAACACTCAGATGGTCCAAACACGGGATGTGCCAATGACCAGTGCCAGATTCTCATTGCTGGTGTCCTAAGGGAGATAAGTGTAGTCTGTTGAGGACAGTAGTAAATGAAAGAAAATAGTCTGAGAAGAAAACAGAGCAACAAATGAAAATAGCCATGTGTTAAACATGAGACTAATAGCTTTACAATTTAGAAAACTGCCCATGGAGACAGTCCTCCTCTTTCAAGAAAATCTAGTTTGTTGAACACCAAAGGATTGTAGTTTGTTTTTTAAAATTAATAACTACCAATTCCCTTTAGGTGGTAACTTCTCTGTATCTTAAAAATTACTAATATTGTGTGATTAACAGAAATTGTTCATTGCTAAGTAGGGCAATTCTAGTGCAGCATTCCTCAGGAATCCTTGACCCTGAGCTGCCTTCCCCTCCATTGATGGCATGCAGATAGTATGAATGGCCTTGTCAGTCTTTTCCATTCATATCTGATACGACTTGATTTCTCTTGTGTGTTTTCGAACAACAACAACATTAGGTCCTTCTTCTAAATTGGCACTAAACTAAACCTTAGGAACCATCTGGTGTTACCCAAAATAGGAAGAAACTATTCAAATTGAGTATATATTCATCCCTATTTCTGCTAGTCAACTGTTAATGACCAATGTCATTTGGACCGTTTTTAACCACTGAATGATTTTAACTACTGAATAAATAGTAGAATGATTTTTTTTTCAGAGAGAGAATCTTCTTTTTTTCATGTTTATTTATTTTTGAGAAAGAGGACAAGTGGGGGAGGGGCAGAGAGAGCCAGAGACACAGAATCCGAAGCAATCTCCAGGCTCTGAGCTGTCAGCATAGAGTCCGATGTGGGGCTTGAACTCACAAACTGTGAGATCATGACCTGAGCTGAAGCCGGACGCTCAACCAACTGAGCCACCCAGGCGACCTGAGAGAGAGAAAGAATCTTAAGCAGGCTCCATGGGCTCAATGCAGTGACCCTGGGATCATGATCTGAGCCGAAATCAAGAGTCAGATGCTCAACAGATTGAACCACCCAGGTGCCCCTAGAATTATTTTTTTTTTAACTATATAGAAGCCAGTGCTCAAAACAATTAGCATGTAAAATAAGATATAGCGAATTTTCTGATGGAAGAAAAGATTAGAACAAGTGATGTAATCTTTCTTTAGGATGTCTAAAATTAGGTTCATTCACCTCACAGATGGGAGGGCTAAAGACAAGACGAAAGTCCCATATGTTTCACACTATGAATCTCTACAAAAAGGTTTTCTAAATCTTGTGACAGTCATTTGATCAAAAATATCCACTTCCCTAGTGGTATTTAAGATGAGAAAAACTATGTCTTGATAATAGATCCCTTTCTCTATGAAAGTTCAGTGTTCGGTCTGGATCTAGTTTATCTGACATTCCTCACTCTTACTAGGAAAAAGCTCTACGAACCTTTTAACAACTTTTCTCCCGATGGCTAGTAACGTACTTAATAGAATATTCTCTACATCAGCCGCGTTTTAACCTTAATGCTCCTTGACATTTCTCTTCCCCCAAATATTTGGTCACCACCTGCTACTGATTCTTCCTTAATGTCATATTTTTCTTGCTATTACTTCTACTGTCATCACTCTAATCCTTAACCCACCCTCATCCCCAGGCCTGGGTTACTTCAGTGGCCTCTTAATTCATCTTCTAGCCTCTTCTAATTTCTCCCCTTGCTGATCCAGCCATCACCCCATGACTTTTCCTAAAATGCAGCTTGGATTGTGTTTCTCCTCTCCTCAGTGACCTTCATGGGTCCTAAATCCAAACTAACTTTCCCGTATAGTACGGTTCTGGAATATAGTATGTGGTCAATCAGTCATCTACTGCCCCGTACCTCCCAAGCCACACCTGGGCAGGTCTTGTCCTGCCACTGTTGGTCATGCAAATTGCTGCCTTGCTAACTGTTGTGACCTCCCCACCCAAGTGCCCTTATCAAAGCCCTACCTTTCTTCAAGGCCCACCCTAAATCCCTCCTCCTGCAGAAGACTCCCCGGTCATTCTAGCCCACGAAGCCTGAATTCCTACAGTATATATTTTGAGTCCACCTAACAGCATGTTCAACCTGTGCTGTTTTCACCTCTTTAGGTACATGGTTTGTCTCAGATTAGGAGGCCTTCTCCTTGTGTACCTCTGTCCCAGTAAAATACCCATGGCAGCTGATCAGAGGGCACAGCTCTGCCACCTCTCCAGAGCCTGCAGGCCTCATACAGCACGACTGTCTTCAGTGGCTTGACTTTTCATGATCATGACCCGGAAAGAGCACTGTGTAAGTGTTAGCAGCCGCTTCATCTGCACAGTGGTTGAGTTGAGATGGAGGAGTGGACAGGAGTGGATAAAACAGTCTGACTACAAGTCTCTAAATCAGCCAAAATTTTCATTTAATTATAGTCCTTTCCTTTCTGGCCCGTGGTGTAATCATCTTCCTTCCTGAACATGCTTTGTGATTGTTCTCTTTGTATCAATTTTATTTTCCTTGTGCATATGTTTTCATTATAAGTCATGTCACAGGTGGGTGGGAGAGACGCTGGTCCTTGTCTCACAGAGTCAGAGAATGAATCTCACAGACAGCAGAGAGTGAGCAAAGCGATAGAGTTTATTGAGCGAGAAAGTACAAAGCTCTCAAGAGTGAGAGGGGTCCCTTTTCATGCGTCTGTCAGCCACGTGGATGTCTTCTTTGGAAAACACCCAACATCAGAGAAATACAAATCAAAACCACAATGAGATACCACCTGTCAGAATGGCTAACGTTAACAACTCAGGCAACAACAGATGTTGGCGAGGTTGTGGAGAAAGGGGAACTCTTTTGCCCTGCTGGTGGGAATGCAAACGGGCACAGCCACTCTGGAAAACATATGGAGGTTCCTCAAAAA
The DNA here is from genome assembly GCF_028749965.1 of Puma concolor. NCBI lineage: Eukaryota > Metazoa > Chordata > Mammalia > Carnivora > Felidae > Puma > Puma concolor. Next base: position 87,174,738 of record NC_141675.1, read on the forward strand.
GTTGAAAACAGAGCTACCCTATGACCCAGCAATTACACTACTAGGTATTTATCCAAAGGATACAAAATTGCTGATTTGAAGGGGCACATGCACCCCAATGTTTATAGCAATACTATCGGCAATAGCCAAACTATGGAAAGAGCCCAAATGTCCATCGACTGGCGAATGGATAAAGAAGATGTGGTTTATATATATACAATGGAGTACTACTCGGCAATGAAACAGAATGAAATCTTGCCATTTGCAACAACAACATGGATGGAACTAGAGTGTATTAGGCTAAGCAAAATAAGTCAGTCGGAGAAAGACAGATATCAATATGGAATTTGAGAAACACAACAGATAACATAGGGGAAGGGAAGGGAAAATAAGATAAAAACAGAGAGGGAGGCAAACTGTAAAAGACTCTTAAATACAGAGAACAAACTGAGGGCTGCTGGAGGGGAGGTGGGTGGGGAGATGGGCTAAATGGGCGACGGACATTAAGGAGGGCACCTGGAATGAGCACTGGGTATCATATGTAAGAGATGAATCACTGGGTTCTACTCCTAAGGTCAAGACTACACTCTATGTTAACTAACTTGAATTTAAAAAGAGAGAGAGAGGGGCACCTGGGTGGCTCAGTCGGTTGAGCATCCAACTTCAGCTCAGGTCACGATCTCGCAGTCCGTGAGTTCGAGCCCCGCATCGGGCTCTGGGCTGATGGCTCAGAGCCTGGAGCCCGCTTCGGATTCTGTGTCTCCCTCTCTCTCTGCCCCTCCCCCATTCATGCTCTGTCTCTCTCTGTCTCAAAAATAAAAATTAAAACTAAAAAAAAATAATAATTAAAAAAAAATAAATAGAAAGAGAGTGTGAGAGGGGTCCTGACTGGGTTGCCACCAAGGATTTTTATCTCTGACTTTTTATTGGGAACTTATCAGGAACTGGATGACTCTATTCGTGGCATGTAGCATGCACAGGTCTGGGATGCATTTATCCTTTTTGTTTTCCAGAACCTGTCCCACAGCTATAGCCTCCCACCCACATATGCAGCTGGGGCTGGGGGCACGGTGGACACCTCAAGGATTAGGAGGACCAGGAGGGTCTGAGAGCCACTTTGGTGAGCCTTGAAGCCAAGGCAGAGGCTGGCCCAGGGGGAGCCATCATGGCTGTAATCAGCCTCCCCAGGGTCCCTTATCTACCCCTGCCTACTGCTAACCCCTTCCCTACTCATCATCTGAAACCCTGCTTGGAAGTAGCTGAGGTAGGAATACTTTCTCTGAAAGTCTTAGTGACAGAGCCAAATATAGTACTCTTGCTTTTACTTCTTTTTAAAAAAAATTTTTTAATGTTTATTTTTTGAAAGAGTGAACAGGGGAGGGGCAGAGAGAGAGGGAGACACACAAACTGAAGCAGGCTCCAGGTTCTGAGCTTCAGTGGGGCTTCAACTCACAAACCGTGAGATCATGACCTGAGCCAAAGTCAGATGTTTAATCAACTGAGCCACCCAGGCAGCCTTGATTTTACTTCTTTACTCTTTACCTCCTTTTATACTGGTTTCCATTCATTAAATCTTTTTTTTAATGTTTATTTATTTTTGAGAGAGAGAGAGAGAGCAGGGAAAGGGCAGAGAAGGGTGGGGGGGATCCCAAGCAGGCTCCATGCTGACAACAGAGAGCCTGATGCAGGGCTCGAACTCAGGAACTGTGAGATCATGACCTGAGCCCAAGTTGGACGCTCAAGTGACTAAGCCACCCAGGCATACCTCCACTCATTAAATCTTATATTAAATGAAACAGATGGAGATTTATTTTTTAAAATTTATTTTTAATTTTTCATCCAAGTTAGCATATAGTGCAATAATCATTTCAGGAGTAGATTCCAGTGATTCATCGCCTATGTATAACACCCAGTGCTCATCCCAACAAGTGTCTTCCTCAATGCCCCTTACCCATTTAGCCCATTCCACAACCCCTCCAGCAACCCTCAGTTTGTTCTCTGTATTTGAGTCTCTTATGTTTTGTCCCCCTCCTTGTTTTTATATTATTTTTACTTCCCTTCCCTTATGTTCATCTGTTTTGTATCTTAAATTCCACTTATGAGTGAAGTCATATGATATTTGTCTTTCTCTGACTGACTAATTTCGCTTAGCATAAATACCCTCCAGTTCCATCCGCGTTGTTGCAAATGGCAAGATTTCATTCTTTTTGACTGCCAAGTAATATTCCATGGTGTGTGTGTGTGTGTGTGTGTGTGTGTGTGTGTGTGCACCACATCTTCTTTATCCATTTACCTGTAGATGGACATTTGGGCTCTTTCTATAATCTGGCTATTGTTGATAGTGCTGCTATAAACATGGGGGTGCATGTGGCCCTTCGAAACAGCACATCTGTATCCCTTGGATAGATACCTAGTAGTACAATTGCTAGGTCAGAGGGTAGTTCTATTTTTACCTTTTTGAGGAACCTCCATACTGTTTTCCAGAGTGGCTGCACCGGTTTGCATTCCCACCAGCAGCGCAAAAGAGATCCCCTTTCTCCGCATCCTCGCCAACATCTGTTGTTGCCTGAGTTGTTAATGTTAGTCATTCTGACTGGTGTGAGGTGATATCTCACTGTGGTTTTGATTTGTATTTCCCTGATGATGAGTGATGTTGAGCATCTTTTCATGTGTTGGTTGGCCATCTGGATGTTTTCTTTGGAGAAGTGTCTATTCATGTCTTTTGCCCATTTATTCACTGGAGTTTTTGTGTTTCGGGTGTTGAGTCTGATAAGTTCTTTATAGATTTTGGATACTAACCCTTTATCTGATATGTCACTTGCAAATATCTTCTCCCATTCTGTTGGTTACCTTTTAGTTTACTGACTGCTTCCTTCAATGCGCAGAAGTTTTTATCTTGAGGTACCAATAAATAGTTCATTTTTGCTTTTGTTTCCCTTGCCTCCAGAGACATGTCGAGTAAGAAGTTTCTGTGGCCACAAAGAGGTTTTTGCCTGCTTTCTCCTCTAAGATTTTGATGGCTTCCTGTCATATGTTTTAGTCTTTCATCCATTTTGAGTTTGTTTTTGTGTGTAAGAAAGCGGTCCAGGTTCATTGTTTAGCATGTCGCTGTCCAGTTTTCCCAGCACCACTTGCTGAAGAGACTGTCTTTATTCCATTGGACATTCTTTCCTGCTTTGTCAAAGATTAGTTGGCCATATGTTTGTGGGTCCATTTCTGGGTTCTGTATTCTGTTCCATTGATCTAAGTGTCTGTTTTTGTTCCAGAACCATACTGTCTTGATGATTACAGCTTTGTAATGCATCTTGAAGTCCGGATTGTGATGCCTCCAGCTTTGTTTTTTTCAGGATTGCTTTAGCTATTTGGAGTCTTTTCTGGTTCCACACAAATTTTAGGATTGTTTGTTCTAGCTCTGTGAAGAATATGGGTGTTATTTTGATAGGGATTGCATCGATTATGTAGATTGCTTTGGGTAGTATCAACATTTTAACAACATTTGTTCTTCCAATCCAGGACCATGGAATATTTTTTCCATTTTTTTGTGTCTTCTTCAATTTCTTTCATAAGCTTTCTATAGTTTTTAGTGTATAGATTTTTCACCTCTTTGGTTAGGTGTATTCCTAGGTATTTTGTGGTTTTTGGTGTAGATGGAGATTTATTAATAGCTTTAAAACTCTATCTGCACAGTTAATCTCAGAGCTTTATGTTTTTTATTTATTTGTCTGAGAGAGGAAGATACGGTGTGAGTGGGGGAGGGGCAGAGAGAGAGAGAGAATTCCAAGCGGGCTCTGCACTGCCACCACAGAGCCTGATGCAGGGCTTGAACTCATGAACTGTGAGATCATGACCTGAGCTGAAACCAAGAGTCAGATGCTTAACTGGCTGAGCCAGCCAAGTGCCCCAATCTCAGTCTTTTAATCCTCTTCTACAATTTTATTTTTCTATCTATCTATCTATCTATCTATCTATTTAATTTTTAGTTGGCTCCACTTCCAGGGAAGAGCCCAACACAGGGCTTGAACTCACAACCCTAAGATCAAGCCCTGAGCTGAGATCAAGAGTGATGCTTAACTGAGTGAGCCATCCAGGCACCCCCCTCTCTACATTTTAAATTCTGGGTTGCAAAGAAAGTTTTCAGGGGAAAAAACATTTCGTGGCTTGATAACTAAAATAATAAACCAAGCTTGGGGATGCTGGGCTTACATTTGAATGGAGGTTTGATGCTGAGTTTTTCCCACCCCTCTTCTTTCCCATCTCCAAGGAAGAAACACTGTCCCTTTCCCTCTCTGTTTGTCCTCCTGTTCTTATTCCTTACGTCTTCTTCAATTAACCCTCTTTTCCTGTGTGTTTAGTCTCCTTCCTGCATGGGCTACTTGTGTTCTGACTACATAATCAAATCTCTCCTAACCTATAAAAACTTTCCGTGGACTCCTAATCCCCTTGAAACAACCTCACTCCTCTTCCTTTCTTAGCCAAATATCTTGAAAAGGACACTGTCCATTTTTCCGTCCATTTCTAATAAATACTAATGATTTGTTGAATGCCTACAGTATTTTAGACAGGATGTTGGCCATTGGGAATGACAGTAGACAGGACACCCTGCCCTCATGCTGCTCAGCCTCCTGGCCAAACCTTGGCCCTTGCCCTGCCACTGAAACTGCTCGGACAAAGCTGTCTGTGGACCTCCTACTCCTCAAATTCCGTGGCTCTTCCCCCTCAGCAGCACAAGATACTTGAACAGCAATGAGTAATATCCTAACCCAATAGAAACCATTCCCCCTGTGATGAACACAAAGAAGAACAAGCACAGAATCTGCCTTTGAAAAGCTTACACGCAGAAAATATTGTGTAGCCCAAGTGAACGGGGCTCTCCCTAAGGGAAGCTTCATAGGGAAAATACGTTTAAAGAGACAAAAGCTTGTATTCACAAAGCGTGTCCAATATATCTATCATTGATCTCAATATACAAATTCAGATGTATTAACGAGTCAGCAAGTACATGGTGACTGATGTTGTTGCAGGATCTTTTACCTCAATACCCGGGATTTGTTGTCTCGCTGCTTTGAAGAATGAAGAGGTGGACACAAAATGAGCAGCGGGCTAAAGTTTATCAGAGTATAAGATCAGAAAGGAAGAATCGTATAAAAGCTCTCTTTACAGAGAGGGGACGTTCGAAAGTGAATGCCTATAGGCACAACTATAGGCAAAGGGTTTTGTTCTATAGGGTTCCGGTCAGCCTCCCTCTTCCCTTCTCACTTGTTCCTTCTCAGGTTCTACCCTGACTGGCTGGATAACTCTAGGTTGTCCATTTCTGACTGGCTAGACTCTCTTGTGTGAGGTGTGAGACTATGGTCACACTGCCCCTCGTGTTTTATGGTTTATTTATTTTAGTTAGGTACTTTGATTGTCAAATTCCTGAGGGGCACCCAAGGGAGAGTAGGTGGTGTCCATCACCTTCTTAAGAGGAACCTTACGCCAGAGGGAGTTTGCTGTGATCAGACATTCCCATCAATGCTCCAAAATATGTGTTTGTCTCCAACCAGGGACCTCAGGCCCTAACCTTTCCCTCTCAGCCTATTTTCTCTTTTCTTTTCCTTATCACAATGTCAAGAGTAATACCCTTTGATAACACATTTACTGCTCCAAATGTTCACAATTGCTCATATTTTCTGTGCATACCAGCCCTTCCAAGTGTCCCCTAAATAAGCATTGTTGGGGCTTGTTCTTAGTCGAAGACGTTACAGCTCATAGGAACAGAAAAATACAAATCATGGCTTGTTGAGATTTAAAAAAAATACTTGCCCCAAGATTCTGGGTAAAAGAATTGTTCATCCATATTTTGCTGGCTCATTAGCCCACAGCTGCCCACACAGATTCTCTACCCCCTGTTAAAGGCCTCGCCTTCTTTCTGAGTCCCCAGAGACTGTCTTCAACGTGTTCCATCCCATTGCCTACTGTGGTGCCTCAGTACCCTGGCGAGCAAGCTCCATGTTTGGGGGGCACCCTGCATCCTTGGAGAGCTGGAGCTGTATCATTGGCAGAGTGGAGAGGAGCTCTTTGTATTTTATATGATGGATTAGAGTCGGGCGGTGGGGGGACATCCGAAAACAGTGTTGTCTGGATCCCAGCCTCTCATAGAAGTCTTAGTGAAGCCAGTTCTTATTTCCAGAAGGAAGCTTAGAGACCCTCTTCCTCTCCTCAGTATGTGTCCAGAATAGGGACCAAACTGTCCTCAGCACTTCTGCTACTCTATACAGCTGTTTCCAGGTTAAATTACTGGCTCATTATTCTCTCATGGCATCCCACCCATTCCTCTGCTACACCCAGGGACGGCTGTACCCCAGCAATGGCAGGATCCAGGCTCAAGACAAGTCACAGTTCCCCATTACATATAGGTATCTACGTGTGTAATGTCCATGGCCAAAGCTATGTCCATGCTAAGGCCAAGCAAATGGGCCCGACATAGAAGCCTCTACAGGCCAGAGACAGTAAGTTCACTGATAAGTCACAGTTGGGGAATGACTCCCCAGAGATAGGGGGAAGGACCCCATCATGAAATTGCCTCCCCAGGTTCTCAGGTTATAGCTCATCAGTGTCACCTGTAGTTTTGCTAGAGGAATAACTTAATGAGCACAAATCCTGCCAGTACCTTCTGGTGGCGCCTGGAGTATGACAAAATGAGCCTTTTCATCCTCATGGTCAGGAGAATGAGACTTGCTGAGGACCCTTCTATTTATTTTATTCTCTTAGGATAGGCATAGTCCCACTGCCAGGGCCACCTCCTAGGCTGTTTGTGTGGATTAGAAAGAGGTTCCCTCTCCTGATGAAACCAGCTGGGAATGGAAAAACAGCCTCCACCACACAGGTCCCCCTCTGATTCTCCAGAGCAGATATCTTTTGGGGGAAGAAGAATGGCACATCAGGGCCCCCATGACCTACGTGTTATATATGGAGAAACTAAAACCCAGAGAGAGGAGAACAAACTTGCCCAAGGTCACCCAGTGAGTCAGTGATAACGAAGGAGTAGGACTCAGGTCTCCCAAAGTGCAGCCTGTGTGATTTGCCACAAATCATCTCAGGGTGTGATGAACAGCTTTGTAGCCCATTCTTTCCCCCACAGAGCATAGCAGGCTCAAGGACTGTCAAACTCAGACCCAGGGATCCCTTATCTCACTCAGTGTTCTTATTACATGTGTCCTCTACCCGAGACAGGGAGGCTCTCATTCCTGGGTACCCATGAAAGGGCGATGACAAAAATGAGGACAGAAATGGAGGCAGATAACTGAGTAACAATCTCTGCAGTCCATTCCCCACATCCCCAACACATGCGGGGAACTGCAGTTCCGGTCCACCTAGATCAGTGCTTCTCAGACTCAGCTGTGCACCAGAATCAAAAACATAGGCTGTTGGGGCACCTGGGTGGCTCGGTTGGTTAAGTGCCTCACTGTTGTACTCAGGTCATGTCTTGATCTCAGGATTGTGAGTTCAAGCCCTGCATTGGGTTCCACACTAGGTATGAAGCCTACTTAAAAATACATACATACATACATACATACATACATACATACATACATACATACATAAGAGACTGTTGGCCCTTCCCCCAGAGTTTTTGATTTAGTGGGTCAGAGGTAGGGCTGTGAATTTGTATATCTAACAGCTTCCCAGATGGTGTTGATTCTGTTGGTCTGGGGACACACTTTGAGACCCAGTGGCCTAGAAAAATAGACAACCCAGCTTTTCCTCCCTCACTTTCTTCTCTCTCTCTCTCCTTTCGTGTCCCCCTCTGTAATTTTCTGCTTCGTCCTCCTCCCCATTTTTAGTCTTCTTCCCATGTTTCAAACCATGATGGAAGGAGCCAAGCTCTGCCAGGGACCTGGGTTCTAGTTCTAGCTCCATCACTGACTAAATGTGTGAACACAGGGCAAAGTCACTTCCCCAGTCTAGGCCCAAGGACAGACAATCCCCCACCCTCACAGCCCCTCCCCCAGGCAGGACCACATCTACCTGGGTTCATCTCTGTATCCCCAGATCCTTTGTGCAAATATGTACTTGAAGAGAGGCTGGTGAATGAATTCAATGGCCTTTCAGCTTCCTTGCAGCTCAGACTCCAGGTTTCTGACTTCTTCCTTCCAAATCTGAGCTTTTCCCTCTTCAGTTGAACATGATATTTAGGGTGTTTCTAGAACAAGGGGAGGGGTGAATGCTCTGGAATGTGGGGCAGAGAGTTGAGGGGACACAATTCTAGAACAGCGTGTTAGCTGGGGGAATCAGGTCCCAGACAACAGATACATGACTCTCAGGGACAAGTAAGCGTGTGTGCTCAGAAGCTGGGAGCACCTAGGAGTCGGCGGTTAGACTGGGTCCCCCACGCCGCCTGAGGTTCCGGCAGGGGGCGCCAGAGAGAGGGCCAAGGCCAGCCTGGTTAGCCCAGGTGTCCAGTCTGGGGCGGGAGGGTGCGCCCTAGGGGCGTGGACACCGCCGAGAAACACCCTGGCCGCATTTAAGTAGCTGCAGGCCAGTGCCAGGGAGGAAGGAGGCGAAAAGTTCCAGCAACTGCTGACCTACTCGGACCCAGAGTTACACGCACCGACACCCAGCCCGGCCCCAGCTAGCTCTAGACCGCGCCATGCGGGGCCCGAGCGTCGCTCTGTGGATCCTCCTCGCTCTGCGCACAGGTGAGGCCCGACGGCCCGGTCTCGGGAGCAGGAGCGGAAGTAGGAGCTGGGGCGGGGGTCCTGCAGTTCTCCAGCCCCGGACCAGGGTCCCACGCAGCTAGGAAGTGTGCTCTGAGTCCTTATCTCCCGGGAAAGGGGGAGGCGTAGGAAGGCGCCAAGTGCAGCTGAAGACCCCGGGGGTTGGGGGGGGGGGGGGGGTACTAACACTGACCCCGGCCGACTGGGACGTCCGGAGGGCTTCTTGGGGGAAACGGCATTGAGCTGGGCCTTGGAAAAACGGGCCTGCTGACCTGCCCAGGAGAGGGGCGGCCAGAGGCGTGGAGGGGAGCGTCTTGGAGGGTCGGGGGGGGACAGCTGGGAGGGTGAACGCTCTTGGTAGGCGTGGAAGCCCGAAGAGTGTTTGGGGGCCCGGAGCGACTCTGCCTCTCCCGAGCCCGGGAGGGAAGCGGGAGGAGATTCTAAGGGACCGGTGGTGAGACGTGAGATACGACCCGAGCCGGGAGCGTGTGTGCCCAGAAGCTACGAGCACCCTAGGGCGCCCTGCGAGGTGCAGCGAGGAGGAGGGGGCGCTGTCGGGTCTCCTCGCGTCTGCACCGCCCTCTCCCAAGGAAGTCAGGGCCCAGGGCAGTGAGGCGTGAGTCTGGGCATCGGGGAGCTGCTGGCAGGGACGGGCGGACACAGGATGGGTTCACCCTGTGACCTCACCAATACAAAATTTGGACCCTCTACCCGGGTCCCAACTCTACGGTTGTCGGGACTACCAAGGTGCAGTCTTGGGGCTCTGGAGAGGGGGGACGCAGTTTCACATTCCAGGATGCCGCCAGGAGCTGGGTTGCAAAAGGAAGGCTGTGGAGGACCCTGCAGTCTTGACCCTTGGAGTGGGGATGGGAAGGACAGGCTGCCAGGAGAGAATGACCTGGTTCCTGGGGGTGGGGAACTGGATCCAAAGCTGGACAGTGGTGGAGGAACTCAGGTCTTCCAAGGCATTGACTGCAAGGACATCTGGCCCCACTTCTGCTGGGGCCCCCAGGCTGGATGCTTTCTGGGACCCTGACCCGGTCAGACCTCGGGACCCAGGAGGCTCCCCACCAGGAGGAAGGGTCTAAGCAAAAGTCCACGAAAGAGCTATGTGTCCTGTTTCTCTACATAGGTTTACTTACAGCGTAGAAGGTGGCTTTTCTCATCTGCACTCTCTGATGACAGAGCAAGCTCAGAGAGGTGAAAATAAGTTGCCTGAAGTCACTAGCTCCTTCTCCAGGAGCGGAAACGTGAACTCCACCTGCTGGTTCCTCAGCTTCCCCTTGGCACTGTGACCCTGAGGGTGGGTTTGCAATGGATGTAATCACAGATACTCCGAGAGGATGCAAGTCTCCTCAAGGGCACCCGTAACCACTTCCCAGTCTCAATTCCCGGCTCCTGAGGAGGGTGCAGGGATCCTGAGTGAGATAACCTGGTCCATCACCCTCTTGTTGGAGGACACAGAGGCCCCAAGACTAGGCAGGAACTTGCCCAGTCACGGAGCCAGCCGCGACTCCCCAGCCAGTGCTCTTTCCAGCCACCAGGCTAAGCAGGTTCGGGGGTAGCCCAGCACTACCCCCCGGAGACGTTCCCTGGCCTCTGTAAAGTGCCAGGCTCTGAGCTGCCCCAAGTGCAGGAATATGCGTGCAGTCTGTGACACTTTTTGCCTCGGTCCCTCCCAGCGGGAGGGCAGGGCCACAGTAGAGCACTGGCTACACAGGCTCGTGGGGTTACACACAGCTGCTGGAGCCAGCCTGCTTGGGCTCGGGATGCCAGGGGAGCCGGACCTCACTGTCCCCTGCCCCCAGCGCTCGGCGGCATGGAGGTGCGGTGGTGCACCACCTCAGACCCGGAGCAGCAGAAATGCAGCGACATGAGCAAAGCCTTCCAGGAAGCCGGTATCCGGCCATCCCTCCTGTGTGTCCAGGGCACCTCAGCCGACCACTGCATCCAGCTCATCACGGTGAGTCCTGCCCCCTCACTCCACTACCACACCCTGCCAGACGGGAGGGCTCTGACTCACGAGGGAGTACACAACAGCGTCATTCACAGAGAAAGGTGCCGATTTCCTCCCCGCCGGGGCCGGGCATTAGGATCTCCTGAGTTTCCCAGGCAACAAGGGCCGGCTTGTTTCCCGCCAGGGCCCAGGCCAGCCACTGGGAGGCCACAGAGAGGGCCCCTGCTCCGTGGGCGCCAGTGGGGAAAGATATCTAAGAGGCAGAGTTTTCCTTCCACAAGGCCCCTGCTAGAGTAGGGACACTACCCACCCCCACCAAGGCGCGCCCAGACAGCAGCCCCCTCAGTGGCCCATGGTAGTTAGGCCGTCATGAAGCTTTCCCGAATGGGACTTGTGCACTTTCTCAGGAAGGAGGAATGAAGGCCAGCAGTCCTAGGTGGGTGAATGGGGGTGGGAAAGAAGTGCTGAGGGGCGGATCTGCTCAGCTGGCACTGACACTCAGAGGCAGGACTTCAGTGGAAGGACAGTGCCTGGAGGGAAGCTTTCTGGACAGGCACAAGGGAACCTGGGATTTCATTTCAGCTCAGCCCTTGATTTCTCCCCAAAGCTAACCCAATCATATAGTACCACATGGGCCGGGGGCTTCGGTCAGGCTCCACTGGGAGGAAAGCGATTATACTGAACTACAGTTTTATCATGGACCCCATCACACTGATAGGTATACTGCCATTTGTGTTTTGAAATAAAAAAGGGGAAATAATGAAGCGGGAATTTGTGGGATTCAGTCTGCATCTTAGAAAATCTGAGAAACAGGTTAACAGTGGAGGCGGAGGTCTGAGAGGCAGGAAAATGAGGGAGGCTCACTTTCCACTACATACCATTTTGTACTGTCTGATTTTTTTAAGTTCATTTATTTATTTTGACAGAGGGAGAGAGAAAGAGAGTGAGAGCACACAAGCAGGGGAGGGGCAGAGAGAAGGAGAGACAGAATCCCAAGAAGGCTCCGCACCATCAGCGCAGAGCCCAGTGTGGGGCTTAAACACGCAAACCATGAGATTATGACCCGAGCAGAGATCAAGAGTCAGACGCTTAACCCACTGAGCCACCCAGGCGCCCTGAAAATTAATATTTTTTAAATACATAATTAGAAAAGGCAAACCCTTGGCCTAGGAGAGCTGTCACCTAGGACCTGGTAAAGCGTGAGCCCGCTATACCCTGGTGGCTGCAAGGCTGAGCCAGACAAAGAGGACGAGTGTGGACCTCCATGGCTTTTCAAGGGGCCCTAGGCAGACTAGTGGGTGTCTGTGAACTCCTCATCGAATGGGCCGGGGTGGCTGGGCTGGGCTGACCCACCTGTTCCCAGCAGGCCCAGAAGGCTGATGCCATCACCCTGGATGGAGGAGCCATTTATGAAGCAGGGAAGGAGCATGGCCTGAAGCCCGTGGTGGGCGAAGTATATGATCAAGGTCAGAGGGCTGAGTGGGAAGAGGGGCGGGCCAAAGGACAGAGGATGTCACTCTGCAGTGGGTTTGGCCCTCTAGCTGGTCAGTAGCCCTGTCCCCAGAACAGTCCTGGTGTCCAGGCCAGACCAACCCACAGAGACTCCCCTAAGTCTCTCTTGCCACCCCCCTTAGAGTGGGGGCGCCACAGACATAGAGGGCCAGTTTAAGTCTGTTCTCCCCTGTGGGGAGCCCAGCCGGCCTGGAACTTGCACCCACAAGCCCTTACCGAGGGGCTGCCCCATGTCTGCTATAGTGTTAGGCACAACTGACTGGGTGAAGGAGTCTTCGTAATGCCCAGCGCCCGAGCACTTCAGTGACCCTGTGTCAGAAACAGCACGAAGTGGGGATAGGGGCTGGCTAGAGGTATTGCCTAGGACCTGCAGAGCTCAGCCGACCAAGATCAAATCCCAGTCCCGCCCCTTCCTATGGTCCTCTGTGGCCTTGAACAACCTTCCTTCCTTGACTGTAAAATGGGGGGAGTAACCCCTGTCCTGTCACACAAATGAAACGAGTCAGCCTTGACTCATGGTGTGCACTTGACACATGGTAAGGGCTTGGAGATGTGAAAGCCTCTGCCCCAGTCCCTGCACCTTGCACCAGATCTGTGTCTAACTCAGGATACGTGGTGCGCGTGCGCGCGCTGCGCGCGCGCGCGCGCACACACACACACACACACACACACACACACACACACACACACACACACCCATCTCCCACAGCCTTCCCAGGCAGGGTTCCAGCCTCTCTGGTGGCTTCTTCACTGCCACCCTCACTCCTCTCCTGTCTCTCCTTCTAGAGGTTGGTACCTCCTATTACGCCGTAGCTGTGGTCAAGAGGAGCTCCAATGTGACCATCGACACCCTGAAAGGCATGAAGTCCTGTCACACGGGCATCAACAGGACGGTGGGCTGGAACGTGCCCGTGGGCTACCTGGTGGAAAGCGGCCGCCTCTCCGTAATGGGCTGCGACCTGCTCAAAGGTAAGGGCTTTGGGCCAGGCAGGCTTCTCCTGCAGGAGCGCTGGGTCTCCCCACTGGCTGCTGCGCTGCCTTCCCCTCACAGGTGACCGCCCTCAGGCTCACCTTCGTCCGCAGCTTCCTTTAACTAAGGAGCAGCCCCATCGCACCTCCTCCAGGGCCTTCCGGACACCTACTTGGTGCTGGCCCTCTCTTTAGTGCTGGCCAGCCTGCTGTTGCTACCGTTTAAGTTCTGGTTGATCGGCCCTCCAGGGCACTTGACTCTGGCTCACTCATCACGGTACCCTAGGACACCCCTGAGCACAACAAGGTCCCACCCGTGTTTGGGAGGCAGTGATGCTCAGGGAGCAGCTCTCACCTGGTAGACCTGTGTAGGTTCCTACTTCCAGAGACGTGTCCTCGGCATTACAGACTAGAAACTGTTTTTTCGGGGCCCAGACAAGCTGCTGGCTTATACCCAGAAAGCTCACAAGTGGGTAACCCCAGTCGATTCATTTCTAGTAAGAATAGGGCTGTCCTGCAAATAGAATGTGTCCCACGGAAGGGAGGTGAGAGTGATCTGAGAGGGGTTGTTGAGAATAAAACATGCCAAGGGAGTGAGCTGAAGCTCTGAGTGCCTGACTGAGAGCACTCAGGTGGAAGTTGTGCTTCTCCTGCTTGGGGTTTCTTTTCCTGGCCACCAGTCTCTCCACGGCAGGCATAGTACAGTGAAGTGGCCCCTGACACATGACAACCACATTCTTAAACTGTCCTCCTGGGATCACAGCACCCCCAGTAGAGTTTATCCATGAGTGTGCTACCTCCTGGTTTGTTCCACGGGTGACCAGTCCCTGTCGGTGGGGGCAGGTGGGAGAGCATAATCGTCTTTTTTTTTTTTTTTAATGTTTATTTATTTCTGAGAGAGAGAGAGCATGAGCAGGGGAGGGGCAGAGAGAGAGACAGAGGAAGACACAGAATCCGAAGCAGGCTCCAGGCTCTGAGCTGTCAGCACAGAGCCCGACGCGGAGCTCGAACTCTCATGAACCGCGAGATCATGACTTGAGCCGAAGTCAGACACTCAACCAGTGGTTGAGCATAATGGTCTTTTAAAGCCCAGACTTTGCTGTCAGATAGATGTACATTTAAACCCTGGCTCAGCCTAGTCTCCCTCATTGAACTTCAGTTTCCTCATCTGTAACACAGGAAAATTAGCACTACAAGGCTGTGATGTTGGAAGAGCTGAGATAATTCACACAACGACTTTGCACAGGACATAGCACAGGGTATATCCTCACTGCACAGAGCTGTTGCTACATGAGCTCAACTCCTATACCTCTCGGGGGCACCTTGCTATCGTATACGCATACACATGCACACACAGACACGCACACATGTACACGTGCATGGGCCACGCCCACATATGCACAAACCCATACACACACGTGCACGCATACATATGCATTCACTGCCCCCATACAACCCAACCACTGTGTAAACCAGCACAACCCCCAAGAGCTTGGAAGCCCTGTCCCCTCGGATGGTGGCCAGATATGGGTGGCCTGTCTTTCAGTTGGCACATTTATTAAATTTCTGTTCCTCTGGGAGGAGGCAAAAAGCAGACCAGGAAAGGGAGCCCACCCTGGAAGAGTGTGGTCCAGCTGGGTGATGAGCCAGCCTCCTGCTCACCCTATGTGGCACTAAGGTGACCTTAGCACAGGATAAATATTTGCCGAAAGGGTGGACACTGGGCCTCAGTGCTGGCGGCGACCCCAAAACCATGCCAATCCTGACCACTTCACCGTTTCCCTGCCCCTTCCTGTGTTTTCGAAAGCGTTGTCTATGAAATTAATTGTAATCGTTATGTAATAACTTCTTTCTTTCCCCGCTTTCATTGATGACACGTAACTGATTTGAAGTGAAACCCACAGTGAGGACAGTAGTTATTTGACAGTTGCCCTTTGCGGGCAAGTGGAGATAAATGTTTTATCCCCCAGAACTGTTTTTAAAATAGCGAAATTCACTCCCAACACCCCTTGCTGCTTTTGTGGCCCCAGTTTGGGAGTCACTGACCCAGTCCAGCTCCCCAGTTTTGCTCGGACAGAAGCTTGGAGGGTCCAGCGAGTCCCTGAGGAGCCCAGCCCGCCCTAACTGCAGCCTGAGGAGAGTGAGCCCTCCCTGGGGGCCCTGGCCCAGGGGTCTGACCCCGTGTGGCTGACTGACCTCCCTCTGCCTCCTTCCCACAGCTGTCAGCGACTATTTTGGGGGCAGCTGCGTCCCCGGGGCAGGAGAGACCAGCTACTCGGAGTCCCTCTGTCGCCTGTGCAGGGGCAACACTGCTGGGGAGGGGGTGTGTGACAAGAGCTCCCTGGAGAGATACTACGACTACAGCGGAGCCTTCAGGTGAGAGGAGAGGGCAGGGGTGGGGGGCGCTGAGTCAGGGATGAGGCCTTGAGGCCACAGAGCGGGTGGTAAATAGCTGCACTGAGAGGTCCCAAGGGTGGGGCAGTGTTGGCTGCATCTCTTCAAAGCACCCTTTATATAGTTCATGTGCCTGGTTAGTTTAAAAACATCAACCTGGAATATGCCGGACTGGATTTGCTCACAAAATCAACATGTTTAGTGTATTTAGAGAGATGAGGGCTTAGAGAGTAGAAAATGACAAAAACAGCCTTTTGCCACTTTTGTGTCCCCATTCTGGTGTCTCAGACTCACAGGGAGGGTGATAGGAGTGGGAAAGTGTGGCGGGAACCCTGGAAGTCCTGACAGTCGGAACTGGCCTCAGCTCCGCACCCGATTAGGGCTGGTACTTTGGATGCTCTCTCCTTGGAGCCCAAAGAGAGTCTCCAACAGCATGTGGCATAGCTGCGTCTGTCCACAGCTGAGGAAACATGCTCAGCAGGGCCGGCAGTGGATGCCTCCTGAACCCCTCTAACTGCCTCGGCTTCAGTGTTTCCACCCGGAAGCAGGGAGTCTGCTGGTGCCCCACGCCCCAGGGTGGGATCAGGGAAAATGCAGTTTGGGGCACAGAGAGAAAAACAGTCCTCAGTCCTCGAAGCCAGAGCCTTTGGCCCGCCCCGCTCTCCTGGTATTCCCCCAGCCCGGACCCTGCTTCTCTGCTGGCTGTGGGGACCCAGGCAGCCCTTTTCCCAGTAGGGCCTGGCCTGCCTCCCTCACTGGGCAGTGACGTATAAAGGATACATAAAAGTCCTGGTCCCTTCCACTCAGGGGTTTTTGGTGTGGCATGAGAAGGTCTCACCTAATCCCCTGCCTCAGGGCAGAGTCATCTTCAAAACACCCTGAGCATTGAAGCTGTTGATAACAGCAACTGCCCTATGAGTACCTGCTCCACTCAGGCTCCGAGCTGGGCTGTACAGTGTCTATGCTGATTGTAAAGGATCTCTCCCTATGGAGAGCTACTTTCTTATCCCCACTTTAGAGGTGATAGAGGCTAGGAGGGCTCCACAACTTGGCAAAGCCACACAGGAGACAAACCAGGGAGGTAGATCCTGGGACTGCCTGACCGTGAAACCTGTGCCCACCATCACCAACCCCTTCGGTCCAGAACAGACCTCCAGAAGGCAGATGAGCTCCACCCAGGCTCACTGTTTTCTCCTCTGCAGGTGCCTGGCGGACGGGGCAGGGGATGTGGCCTTTGTGAAGCACAGCACAGTGCTGGCAAACACCGATGGTGAGTAGGGAGGGCCAGCGTCCAGGAGCAGGGTCTCAGGCCCTGTAACTCTCCCTAAAAGGAAGAGATGAGTCTCATGAGTATAGTTTAAACTGCTCTGTGGGGCAAGGGGCTGCCCTGCTGTGATTTGTGTCTGGCATTTGCTCCCACTTTCAGACTGGATTCTGACTGCAGAACATTTGCAAATCTCTGCATTAGCCCTCATCTACCATCCCTTCTCCCATTATCTGAAGAAGCCATCCCTTATCCCTGAACAAGGTCATATTAAATTGGGTTAGTGTTATGTGTTGATCCATTAAAAAAAAATTTTTTTTTTGCAATCATTGAGCTATAGAAAATTTCTAAGAGTCAGTCATAGAATTTCCATTTATTTTTACCCAGATTCCAGCTTTTACCATTTGCCACATTGGATTCATCATTCTTTCTATACTTGTGTATGTTCTTTCTGAATCATTTGAGAGTATGTTTGCCTGCCTCATACCCTTTAATACTTCAGTGTGTATCTCCTAAAAACGAGGAGATGTGGACCTAGCCACAGTAACAGTCATCAAATTCGGGAAACATAACATTGACACAATACTATTATCTAATCTACAGCCCATATTCCAGATTCACTAGTTTTCCCAATTCTGTTCTTTGTAGCCATGTTTTTCAGGCCGCAGACCTAAGGTGTGATCACATGTGGTATTTAGTTGTCAGATCTCTTTCGTTTCCTTTAACTTCAAGGAATTTCTCAATCTTTGTTTTTGTGGCAGTGACATGTTTGAAGAGTCAGGCCAGTTATTTTCTAGAATGTCCTCTAATTTAGATTTCTGTCGGGATTTTTATTTCTTTAATTTGAGGTGTAATTTACATGCAGCAAACACTCTCTTTTTGAAGTACGGTTTGGCAAACTTTGCCAAAAACACAGTTGTATAACCACCAACACAATCAAGAGAGTGATTGTGACAGACCTCTCGCCCCAAAAGTTTCTTGATGCCCCCTTCTGGCATCCACCAATCATTTCTGTCTCTATAGTTTTGCCTACTCAATAATGTCTGATCACTGTCTTTTTTTTTATCACAATCTTTTTTTTAATCATAACCTTTGCCTTTAAAAGCAGAAGGTCCATCATGTGGTCTGACATTCAAGAAGGCAAACAATAAGAACCAGATTTGAGAAAGAGGAAAAAAATGATTTGAAAAAGGAGGAAGCACATAGGATTATCTCCAGAGCAAGATGATCCTATGAAAATGGACAGCTGGGACTTGGGCCTTAAGATCAAGCAAAAAAAAAAAAAAAAAAAAAAAATTGGAAGGTGGAGAAAGAATAGGGCTGTATTGGGTTAAAATTGGCACTTTTAGTATTGTGATGGTAATCTAAGGAAGTCTAAATAATTTTTTAAAGACTATCTTCATGCAAAAGATTGGTAAGAACAAAAAAGGGCATTGACATAAATGTCTGAAGCGACGGTGGCTCTAATGGTCCCTAGCCAATGAAAAACAGTGGCAGATCGAAATACCAAAGTGGTATGTTTGTCTCACCGGAAGGCCAGATATGCCCCCAGAGCTCTATACAAAGGCTTTGCAGCAGATTAAAAATAGAGAAGAGCTGGGGAGGGAGGCGAGAATGGCACAGAGTAATTGTTGAGAGTGCTATAAATGATCATGCAGTCATTAAAAATGACCTTTATGGAGTTTTCCAAACTATTGCTCTCGGTTTTGGGGTTTGGTTTTGAAATAGCTTTGAGTTTTCATGATCCCACAAATGATTTTTTCCCCCTCCTATTTCCTAGCAGAGGCTTATCCTCCTCATTTTAAAATTGAAAAGTCATAAACATATTGTTATGTAATGCCATCTGTTGAGTTACAATCTTAAAATTATTCTTCTTAATATTCTTAATCTGGTGTCAATATTCACTCTTTCAAATAAATCTGGTTTTCTATCATAAATGAGTTTTACAGAAATTTTCCAATAGTGTGGGAAAATACTTTAAAATGACAAATGGAAAAAAGAAAAGTAGGGTGCAAAATTGCCTATCAAGTATGTCCTTAGCCATGTTAGAAATGGTTAGAAAATAGAACAAAGGACTTGGAGGAAACATCCTTAGACATTAATGGATGAATGTTGGATGAATATATGGGCAAAGCTTTGGAGAGTTACCCTTTTCTCTCTGGGCCACAGTTCTGGGTAGATTCTGTCTGGCTGTGTTCCCACCATGGCCCTCTCCCCTGCTCTCTGCTCAGAGCCAAGTTTAGAGCCAAGCAGTGAACTCCTGCTTCATTTCTCTCTCCCCTTCTGAGCTCCCCTTTTTCTCTTATTCTTTTTATCATTAATGAATCATCCTGTTTGTATGTGCTGCATTACTGTCAGAGACCTCAAATCCGTGTTGTTAATAGAAACCGGGGAAAGTCTATAGAAAATGTAATACACCTGGTCTTGTGGAGTGTGGCCGCCAAGCTCCTCTTCATTCTGAGCTCTGGGTCCCACCTCCTGGAAGAGTTTCTGTTCACCATGAGTCTGAGGCTCTTTACACCCTAGCCTCTCCTCAGCTCCCTCTCCTGGGCCTTCCTGAGGCCTTTCCCAAACCCCTCCCAGGACAGAAGTTGGCTCACCACAGGCTTCCTATCTTCCCAGGGAAAACTCTTCCCTCCTGGGGCCAGGCACTGCTGTCGCAAGACTTCCAGCTGCTATGTCTGGATGGCAGCCGGGCTGATGTCACCGAGTGGAGGCGATGCCACCTGGCTCGGGTGCCTGCTCACGCGGTGATGGTCCGGCCTGACACAGACGGGAGCCTCGTGTTCCAGCTGCTCAATGAAGGCCAGGTGAGTTCAGGGCACCCCCCTACCCTGCTTTGACACAGCTTCCCAGATGGTACCGAACCTTCTGGTCTCTCGCCAGGGTAGGAGCTCACTCCAGTGAGAGCCATCATGGGGCTGGGCCAGCCAGACCAAGAGGGGCAAGACTCAGGGACCCCCACCCCTGCCCGGGGCGAGACCACAGCCGAGGAGGTCTCTGTAGTGTCCAACCTTGGTGTGAAGGAGGGACCGACTGTGTGAGCTGGCAGCCAGAAGGGCAGACCAGAAAGGGGAGACCCAGGTCTCAGGAAGCGAGGAGGCCTGGGCTCAGGCACCCCTCAGAGAAAGCTGCTCACATTTGTGGCTCTTAAGACCAAAACCAGAATATATGAGCAAATAAAATGGCAAAGCCAACGAAGGTCGAAGTACCCCATTAATTAAATGTGCTGAATAATGTTTTGCTGAGACCACTGTTTACAAGAACAGCACATTTCTGACTGTGGGGCACCCCAGCTTTAGCTAGTTTTGTCCCATCACTTGTCCTTAGTCCCATCCACACCTGGGCCATAAGTCCTGTGTTCACTCAGCTGGGTGTGACAAGGCAGAGTGCACTGGGGGAGCACAGAGGAAGGAAGGAGGCAGTGCCTCACCTGGTCCCCAGAGTGGGCGCCTGGCCAGAGGGCATGGGAATAAGGAGCTGGTGGCAGATCTGGGAGGGATGTGTCCCCCCTCCCTGCTGGCATCACCTCACCAACCCCCACTCTCATCCCTTGACACACAGCGTCTATTCAGCCATGAGGGCAGCAGATTCCAGATGTTCAGCTCTGAGGCCTATGGGCAGAAGGACCTGCTCTTCAAAGATGCCACCTCTGAGCTGGTGCCCATCGCCACACAGAGCTATGAGGCCTGGCTGGGCCGCGAGTACTTGCAAGCCATGAAGGGTCTCCTCTGTGACCCCAACCGTAAGTCCACCGGTCTCTTGCCCCACTGGCTCCAGCCCAGCCGGACCACAGGCATGGCAATGCTTTCTGGAGAGGCAGCTGGGAGAGGACACTCACCCAGGAGCTGTGCCCCTTGGCCTCCATGAGAACCAATTGCTTCCACCTCCCTGCCTCTGGAGGTTTGGGGAGGAAGCTTCTCCAGAGTTGAATGGCCTGCTGTACCCTGGGTCTGTCTTGGGAAGGGTCTCCTTGCCCGTCCACACAGAAGTCATCAAGTCCCATCATTCTCTCTCCACAATGCCTCTCTCTTCCTCCTCCCCACCCCATAGCCAAGGCCCTGGTTCAGCCATTGTCTGTTGGCTGGACCATTGCAGTAGTCTACAAATGGGCTTCCTGCTTCCTGCCCCCTACAGCCAGGGAAATGGTATGCCACTCACTTAGACACATGGCAGCCATGATCTGCCTCAAGCCTCCTCACAGTCCCATGAAAGAGGCGCACAGTTACCCCCTTTCTGTAAGAGGAAACAGGATCAGATATTTAAATATCTTACTTCTTACAGCTAATGAGGGAGAGAACCAGACTCTCCCTTGGGTCTGGCTCCAAGCTCTTCGTACTGAGGTACTGGCCCCCATGGCCCCTGCCCCGCAGGCCATCATGCTCAGGGCCAGCCCCTGAAGCAGGTGTGTGCGGTGGTGACCACAAGCTCACACACACTCACACACACAGGGCTGCCCCGCTACCTACGCTGGTGTGTGCTGTCCGCTCCGGAGATCCAAAAGTGTGGAGACATGGCTGTGGCCTTCAGCCGGCAGAAGCTCAAGCCAGAGATCCAGTGTGTGTCGGCCGATTCTCCCCAGCACTGCATGGAATGGATCCAGGTAGGGGCCACGCCCAGAGGGGCAGAGCAGACCAGAGGGGCAGGCGGTGGCCGTGCCTGGGATGGTCCTTACCAGTCCTCCCCCGGTGCCCTGGTCTGAAGGAAACAGGGTAGGCTGAGGAGGAGAACACCTCCTGTGACAGCCCCACAGAGAAAAGGTAGGAGGAAGGCCTGGCAGGGACCAGCCATCCCACCCCAGGGGACGGGGGTGGGGGGGTATTTCCTTTCAGGGAACCCAGGAATCCCTCCTCACTGAGTGGGTGGTCTGGGAGCAGAAGGAGCCCGAGACTGGCCCAGCCAGGCACTGGTTGACCTGTGGCCTTCTATAGAGAGAGATGAAACAAACAGTACGGACCCTTACTAAGTACAGTGAACGCTGATGTCTTCTGTGATGGTCTATCCCAGCCTTTTTTTCTAAGCTTGTCATGGTTCATTGCACTGATTTGGCATCCGCTGATATGCTGCAGTCAAAAGCACTGGCCCTGTGGCGGCCCACGCAGCTCTGTCCTGCTTTGCTTCTCTGCCTGGAGATGGAGGCCAGGACCGGGAGGTAGCCCTAGGGCCCTGCAACCAAGGATGCTACTGTGGTCACAGGTGGCCCACCAGCCCTTGGAGTCCTGGGCTCCTCCCTCCTCTTTTTTAAGAGCAAGTAGGTAGAGCCTATGGTCAGGAGCCCTTATCAGGGCAGTCCCCAAATGCAGGCCGGACCACAGCGCCTCCGGAGTGTCCACACTGCCCCAGCCAGGCAACCACATTGACTTAAAGGCCAAGAAGAGAAGCATGGACAGGAATAACAGGAGGTCAGGATCGTGATAGATAGCAGTCACACGAGCATGCGAGTCCCGGGTGCCGCACGCTGTGCTGAGATTTCACGCGGGCCGCTTCACTTAATCCTCACAGCACCACTATGGGGTGGGTATGTTCACTGTCAAGTGTGGAAACTGGGGCCGGGAGAGGCCGAGGAAGCAACTTGCCCAAAGTCACCCAGCTCATGGTGGGGGAGCCCCTCTCCCCAGGGGCCCACAGGAGGCCGGCCCCAGCATGACCGCAGGTAACGCCGAGGAAGGGTGGGCCTCAGTGGAATGGAGAAGGGGAGACTGGAGGTAGAGGGCCGTTCATTTCCTAAGGCTGGGCACGCTGTCCTTTGGGGGGCGGCTGGGGCCATGGGCTGCAGAGCAGGGACAGATGTAGGAGAGAGGTTTCAGCTCCCTATAGGCAGGAGCCTTCTCTCTGTCTGAACTCAAACAGGGCCCAGGGGCTGCCCAGTGCCCTACGGGGAGAGTAGCAGACTCGGAGGTTCCTCAGAACCCCAGCAAAAGGCTCAGAGATACTTGGTTCTGAGGCTCTCAGGGATGGTGTCCAGTGTAGCTCGGATACCCATCTGCTTCCAGGCCACGGTGACTCTGGGAAGGGGGTGCCAGCTGGAACGAACCCTGGGCTGTAGGTAGGAAGTCTGGGTCAGGGAGGAGAGGGCCCCCAGAGACACACCCTCCAGGCTCAAATACCAGTGCCACTGCCTGTCATTCCGCCATCATGCCTCTGGGCCTGAACGGTGCAAGGTACCTTCCTGGGGTGCAGATGTCCCCTCTCTCCCCTGGCCCCATTCCCTCTCCTTGGGGTTTGTCACACTACTATGCCTTGATTATTGGCTAATCCCTTTTCGGTGTCCGAGGGGTCACCTGCACAGAGGCTTCAGAATTCACAAGATTGGGTGGAGAGTGGGAGACCTGGAGCGCATCAGGAGGGTCGAGAAAAGAGGGCCCTGGGCTCCTCCTGCTGCCTCCTGAGGCAGAGCTTTTTAGCCATGAGACTGCTGTCTTTGAGCCTGGCTCTTTCATACATTCGCATACACATTCGACAAATACACATTGCATTTGTGCTGGATGCTAGCCCTGGGCCAGGTGCTGGGGACACAGTACAGTGCCCCAGGCCTCTGAGGGCTAGCAGTCCCTGGGGAGACCCCACCCCAAGCACAAGGGCAGTGATAGTCAAAGTTCTGCTCAAAACAGGGCCTGGCAACAGACGTGTCAGTAAACATTTATTCAAAGAACAAAGCAGACGCCCATGGATGGGAGTGCTGGTTTCATGCCTCTGGTCCTCCAAGCACCCCTTTTGCCCACACATCTCACTAGGGTGGGGTAGGATAGGGCTCCTCGGGGAAGAGAGCAAGAGGCCAAAGTCCCCAGCACCTCTGTCAAATCCCGACACCTTCTCTGCCCGGTCACCCATTCTGTCCCATTTCAGGCTGGGAAAATTGATGCTGTGACCCTGAAAGGCGAGGACATCTACATGGCGGGAAAGGAATATGGCCTGATTCCAGCAGTTGGGGAGCGCTATGCCCGTGAGTGTGGTTGCTGGGTCCCCTGGCCTCTGCTGAAAGCAGCTGATATTTTCATATATATATAACCCACCTCAGCCCTTTTCAAAAGCTCCCCCTCAGTGTCCCTTTCCCAGGGCTGGTTGCTGTCAGTCACAGGCAAACCCCAGATCTCGGGTTTCCCATCTAGTCATTAAAAGCCTGGCAGGTGTGGGCAGACCTTCTATAAAAGGTCAGAAAGTAAACCTTTTAGGCTTTACAGGCCATATACAGACTCTGCATATTCCTTTTTTTTTTACAACCTTTTAAAAATATTAAAACTGTTTTTTAAAACATTTTTTAATGTCTATTCATATTAGAGAGAGAGAGAGAGACAGACAGAGCATGAGCAGGGGAGGGGCAGAGAGAGGGAGACACAGAATCTGAAGCAGGCTCCAGGCTCTGAGCTGTCAGCACAGAGCCCGACACAGGGTCCAAACTCATGAACTGTGAGATCATGAACTGAGCAGAAATCAGAAGCTCAACCGACTGAGCCACCCAGGCGCCCCTAAAAACTGTTTTTATGCTTGTAAGCCAGGCCATACAAAAGCAGGCTGAGTATTTGCTGACCCCTCGATGAGAGAGCCTCCTCCGCCCTTCCAGCCTGACCATGTGGCTCATAGAAGGTGGCCCTGGGGACTGTCCTTCCTGTCAGCTCATGCACACCTTCCCAGTGGCCCAGGCTGGGGCCTTGGTGCTCTGTCCCCTTAAGTGGTGACCTCAGGTCATTTCACTTGGATGTGAAAAATCTTTGGGCCTAGGAAAAATGTTTCTGCAGTCCTCAGCTGTGCCTCCACCTTTCTCCCAAGAGGTGAGAAAAATACCACCTGAGTGTAAGGGAAGGGAAATCTCTTAGGGTAAGGAATGTTGGGGAATGGGCTGAGGGACACAGAACTCTGAAAAGTGGAGCCAAGGGCTGCTTCCCAGCCTTGGAGGGGGACAAGCAGGGGTCCCACTGCTGGATGTGCACTCCTGAACCCATGCAGACAGGGCCTGGACCCGAAGCAGAGAGAGGCACTTGGGGCAGGACCATGGCTCTGGGGCAGGAGCCGCCTGAGGGAACGGGTTGAGGGCGGGAGGGGATTTGCGTTGGCTCATGCCTGGCTGAGGCCGGAAAGCACCAATGGGGTCCTCACTGGTGTCCCCTCCCCACAGCGGAGGACAGCAGCAACTCCTACTTTGTGGTGGCTGTGGTGAAGCGGAACAGCTCCTACGCCTTCACCCTGGATGAGCTCCGGGGCAAGCGCTCCTGCCACTCAGGGTTCCACAGCCCCGCAGGCTGGGACATCCCCGTGGGCGTCCTGGTGCAGAGGGGCTTCATCCGGCCCAAGGACTGCGATGTCCTCACAGGTACCACCTTCTGCAGGGACGTAGACATGCAAACTCTGTTTTGGGGTCTACTGGGTTGGGGGCCGGGTCTGAAGGTCAGGGAGCCCACCCCCCGCAGGATCCCACAGAGCAGCCCAGAGAGATTTCCTCTTCCTCCTTGATGTGCCCCTTTCTCTTGGGAAGGTTGGGAATATCCTTTTGTTTTCTTTTTTCTTTTTAGTTTTTTTACATTTATTTATTTTTGAGAGACAGAGAGAGACAGCATGAGCAGGGGAGGGGCAGACAGAGAGGGAGACGCAGAATCAGAAGCAGGCTCCAGGCTCTGAGCTGTCAGCACAGAGCCCGATGCGGGGCTCGAACCCACGAACTGTGAGATCATGACCTGAGCCGAAGTCGGACGCTTAACCGACTGAGCCACCCAGGCGCCCCAAGGTTGGGAATATTCTTGCCTACGTTTGGAGCCGTTGTTGGGTAGAGGGTGCCACGCTGCCCCGTCCCGCTTACCCAGAGTGGAACTAGCTCCAGTGGGCATGAGGAGCAGGGGGTATGCATGAGCTCTGGGCCTGGCGGTATCACCGTCCAGTTATGGGTCTGTCCCCATATCCCAGCAGCGAGGCATCTGGGGGACCTCGCTGGAAAGTGGCCAGGCTTCTGTACAAGTGCTGAAGAAGTCACGTTTACCAAGCAGCCACCTTATGCCATACACAGGGCCCTCCCCACCTGTTAAATCACATACATCCATGGTGAAAGGAAGGCAGTAGGAAGCTGGCAAGATCCTGGGCTGACTGTACCTCTGTCCTGTCTGGCACCTCAGAAAAAAACCACATTTTTTTTTCTAACCATCTCCACAAGCACACAGAGAGTGTTAGGGTTGGCTGCTCCCACTCCCACACAGCTGGGCACTTGCCCTGACTGGAAGAGAATAGCTTATGAGGTAGTGAGTTCACCATCCCTGAGGGAGTCCAAGAGAAGACTGGGTGACTACCAACCAGAGGCTGTCCATGGGATTCCTGTATCTGGACAACTTCTGTACTCCCCTCATCCCTGTGATTCTCACAGGGGGAGACATGCTCATCTGAGCCAGCTGGGCAGTGCAGCAGATGGGTGGCCTTGAGCTGTCGGGCCAAGCAGAGTGGGCAGACTTGTAGGGGAGTGGCCCTCTCATCTGCCCCTGAGCCCCCACTGCCCTTTCCCCTGCTGGCCCCTTGACACAGCCCTCCCCCTCTGCTCCAGCCGTGAGCGAGTTCTTCGGTGCCAGCTGCGTGCCCGTGAACAACCCCAAGAACTACCCATCCTCGCTATGTGCGCTCTGTGTGGGGGACGAGCAGGGCCGAAACAAGTGTGTGGGCAACAGCCAGGAGAGGTACTATGGCTACAGCGGCGCCTTCAGGTAAGCAGTGGCCTGGTGGGCGGGCCTGGGGCCAGCACAGACGCTGGGTCCCTCCTGCCAACACCTGCCTTGGCCTCTTGTGTGGCAGGTGCTTGGCTGAGAACGCGGGGGATGTCGCCTTCGTCAAGCACACAACTGTCTTTGACAACACAAATGGTACGTGAGGGGGGCTGGGGCCAGAGCGGGACCAGATTCTTGAGGGGTTGTTCCCCATCTCCAACATGATGCAGGCACTGGGTATTGCCAGGATTGGGGTAGAGCAGCAGCTGGGAAAGACTGAGTCTAGAAGGCTCTGCCCCTTGGGGATCCCAGGGGCTCCAAGGGCCTCTCAGAAAGAATAGACCTCAGGGCACATGTCCAGGTGGGCAGGACACATGACAGTTTTTACCGGTCTAGAATCCAAATCTCCATTCCACCAAAATGGTAGAAACTCAACCTCAGTCCATTTGGAGAGACCCCTTCTTGGGCATTTATATTGTGTCTAGGTATGGTGGGGGGCGGGAGTGGGCAGGTGCAGGGGGACAGGGGCCTCTCTCCACAGGGTCATCAGTTCGCATCAGCATCTGGTCTTTGGTCCGGAGCAGGTCAGTGTCCCGTGCAGGGAAATCACCTCGCATCTCCTAAGCCATACAAGGCAATGCACAAACCCATTCACATCACATGGGTGGCTTTTTCTCTGGAGTCACCTTCCTGGGCTCTGACTGGGAAAAAGGGCCCAGAAACTCTATGCTCCAGGCCCCCCCAAACCCACTCCTGGGTCCTATTGAGGGGCAGGGGACTTTGGCGTGCCTCTCTTCCCTCCCTGCTCCTGTTCCATTTTGAAGACTGGAGGCTGTTTCCCCCCCAACACCTACTGTTTGTTCTTTCTCTATACCCTGCCTGCACCCAGGCTTTGAAACCCCAAGTGCTGGGGGCTCAGTCTTCTCTCAGAAGCTCGTCCCCAAAACTCAGTGCAGAAAGGTGCAATGTGGCCCGAAGGGGAGGAGGAGATTGGTGAAGAAGAAGCGAGACCTGCAAGAGAAGAACATCAGTTAGGATTTCAAAACTCAGATGCCACCCTGCCTAAGAAGTGTTACCAAAGCTGGGAGGGCTCCAGGCCCCATTGCCACAACCCCTTGCCCCTGCAAAGCTCCTACCCTGAAGAACACTTGGGATCATCCCCCCAGGAGGAGGGAGCTTTGTGCTCCTGCAGGAGCCAGTGAGCCTGGCCTGGCCCCAGCCCCAGGCCCTCTGTGGTCTCCGGATAGGGGGAGGGGAGGGGCCGGTCCTGGGGGGACCCTTTCAAGAGTCACCTGCATCGAGGCACCCACCTCCCAGGGCCACTCATTCCCCTTTATTTTTATCTCTACTTGTGGGCCCACCTGGAGTTTCTTCTGGAAGAGGGTGGATACTAAGTGAATAATACATGAAGATACAAAAATAGTATGATTCCCGAGGGCAGTGTTTCTCAGGAAGCCCTTGGGCCAACAACCCCCTGCTTCAGAAACACTGGGTTGCTGGTTTAAAATACCGATCCCTGGGCCCCACCCTAGACCTAACTTTGAAACTGCCTCTTCCAGATCAACACATGATGTTATACCTTTTCTGGTTTGAGAACTTCAGCCATTAGGGTAAGAGGTCCACCACCACCTTCAGGAGCCCACCCCACCTCAGGCCCAAGACCTGTAACACACAGGTGGGGCTCTTGGCCTGGGAGTGATTAAGAGTCTCCATTTTGTCATTTCATATGCAATGGGAGTGGTCATACTCACTTTGTGTTACTGCCACGAGGAGAGAGCAGTGCTTGTGAAATACCTGTCACATTATAGGTTCTCCCTATTCTCTACCAGTGGTAGCTCCTACCAATGTTATTTTTTTTTAATGTTTTATTTATTTGTGAGAGAGAGAGAGAGAGAGCACAAGTGGGGCAGAGGCAGAGAGAGGGGGACAGAGGATCCAAAGTGGGCTCTGTGCCGATAGCAGCAAGCCCGATACGGGGCTCGAACATGCAAACTGCGAGATCATGACCTGAGCCGAAGTTGGACGCTCAACCGACTGAGCCACCCAGGCACCCCAGCTCCTACCAATGTTATTAGCTCAACCAGGTTCTCCGGTCCTGATAGGAGAGCAGATAAGTTGGAGAATGGAGAGGGTTGAGAAGCTGGCTACATATGGCCACCTCTCCCCAGTCAAGGATTTGGGAATCCAGAAGGAAAGCAGCCTCTCTCTTCCTCTTTCCCAATGCTCCATCCTCTCAGGCCACAATTCTGAGCCCTGGGCTGCTGAGCTAAGGTCAGAGGACTATGAGCTGCTGTGTCCCAACGGGGCCCGGGCCGAAGTGTCCCAGTTCGCGGCCTGCAATCTGGCACAGATACCATCCCATGCTGTCATGGTCCGGCGGGACACCAACATCTTCACCGTGTATGGACTGCTGGACAAGGCCCAGGTGAGCCAGGGCAGGGGCTACATCACTGGGGGGTGGGCAACCAAGTGAGCCAGGGCCCCGGGTGCCTCAGTCTACCTGGAGCAGACCGCAGGAGGAACTGAGGAAGCCTGGAGAAAGTTCTGACATGCTCACTTAGTCAAACCATTCCTCCAACTATCCTTTCTGTGTCTTGCATTATTAATGTTTCCTTCTCAGCCAGATCGTTCTCACCCACATATAAACCTGCTGCTGTTTCTACCATCTTGAAGAAAACAAATGAGCCCCCTCTTGGTTTCACAGCCATTGTAGCCATAATCCCACCCTCCTAGAGCAAAACTCCTTCAAAGAGTCATCTCTACTCAAGTCACCAGTTCCTCTCTGGTCTCTCTCTTTTTTTTTTTTTTTCCCCCAGTGTTTATTTATTTTTGAGAGACAGAGAGAGAGACAGAGCGTGAGTAGGGAAGGGGCAGAGAGAGAGGGGGACACAGAATCCGAAGCAGGCTCCAGGCTCTAAACTGTCAGCACAGAGCCTGACATGGGACTCAAACGCACGAACCGTGAGATCATGACCTGGGCTGAAGATGGACACTCAACCGACTGAGCCACACAGGCGCCCCCTCTCTGGTCTCTCTTAAGGATGGAGACCACTCTAGACAGGCCCCCGCAGGGCCATGAACCTGCCCTGAGCTAGATCAAAGTGAGCCATGGTGCTGAGTCCAGTGGCTGTTTCTCAGCCCACATCTCCCTGACCCTTTAGCCGCATTGGCCACAGCTCCCACCTGCTGGAAGTGCTTTGCCCCTTGGCTTCCAGGTGCACACCTGCCTGGCTCTCCTCCCAGGCTCTATAGCAGTTCCTCCTCATTTCCCTGGCTTGTAACGACTGGACTGCCCCAGGTCTCTATCCTAAGCCCTCTTCTCCACCTGCACCCCTGTTGACATCGCCTCATCCCACATCGTCAGCAGCCATCTGTGTACTGACAGCTCCCAAATTTATGTCTTCAGCCCTGCTTTCATCCCACCCTTCCTTCTTTAACAGCTGCCTACCTGACATTTCGACTAGCATTTCTAACAAGCTTCTCAGCCTGAACAAGCCCGCATCTGGACTGCCCTGCTTCCCTCAGGCTTCCCCCCTGCTGCAAATGGCCACTCCAGACCTCACATTTCCTCAGGAGTCTTCTTCAGCTCCTGTCTTTCTCTCATGGTCTACATCCAGTCCATCTGCAAATCCCATTGGCTCAACTTTCAATATACATCTGGAATGAACCCAGACTGACAACAGGGTCCTTGGTTCCCACCCACTCCACCCCCTCCCCCACTTCCCCATCTCCCCCCTTCTCTCCCCTGTGTCCCCTTCTTCCCGCGGAAGCGATGTGGGGAAGAACCCTGTGTCAGTGCACAGTTTCTGGGGGAGAAGGCTGGCCTTTCATCAGATGCTCCATTATCCGTGAGTTCCCCGAAAGATTGATGGCCACTTTGATCCTGCTTACTGTGGAAGCTATCATCATATCTGTACTCCAGCTTGCTCGGTCGGCAGGCCTGTGATTTCACATCAGTCTTGGTGCCCTGAAATCCCTTGCTCTTTGGGTCACCATATGTAAAGCCTGAGTGACCACTGGGGAGGCCAGATGAAAAGCACATCTACCTGTGGTGCTTCCAGGACCTGTTTGGAGATGACCACAATAAGAATGGGTTCAAAATGTTCGACTCCTCCAACTACCATGGCCAAGACCTGCTTTTCAAGGATGCCACGATCCGGGCGGTGCCTGTGGGGGAGAAAACCACGTACCGAGACTGGCTGGGCCCTGACTACGTGGCAGCTCTAGAAGGGATGCTGTCTCAGCGGTGCTCGGGCGCAGGTAGGTTCACACCTCACGGGAAGAGCAGGTATCCCGCCACATTCCCCGTCGTCCCTCCCAGCCTTTCACCCCATATCCTGAGTGAACTGAGGGCCTTTCCGGGTGGTTACAGACGATCAAGGTGAGGTGGGGCAGCGGGGAGTGTGGTCTGAACAGGAAGGCTGCAGACAGAGCAGAGACTCTGGCTGTGTAACCCAGACAGACCTAGATAAAGAATATAAATGCTGCCAGTAATGGTCCAGAGAGGATTGAAGCAACCACATAAATATACATGAAGTATAATTTTGGAAGGAATGAATATGTAAAGAAACCAGGGGAAAGAAGAACTGTACCAGGGCAGAAAGAGGGAGCCTGGCCGAGTCGAGTGCACACAAGTGCGCTCGGTCAAGTCCTGCGCTGGTGTGCCCACTGCCCGCAAATGCGGCTCTAAGTGCTCTGAGGCCTTAACTGCCTGTGTTCGATCCCTCAGCGGCCCTGGTCCCCAGCCTGTCCCAGTTGCTGCTGCTGCTCCTGCCACTCCTCACAGCTGGCCTTCTCCATACCGCCCTCTGAAGCAGCTCCAGGCAAGCCTAGCCCTCCCTCGGAATGGAAACCTACTCAGAAATCTCCATAAATAGGCTGTTCTCTATGGTGAAGCGGGTTAGCACTGCTCAGAGAGACAGGAAGTGTGAGAAACCACGGAGCTCCTCAGAGCTGCGATTCTGACACCAAAGAGGAGGTTCTGTGATTGCTGCAAACCAGAATAAAGATGAATGTTAAAGGAAAGCCCCCCCCCCCCGCCCCTCGAGTTGAGTTGGATGCGAGCAGTGCTCCTGCGTGAACCCAGCCTCTGCCTCCCAGGCACCACCTGTCCCTCTGCCACCTGAGGCGGGCGAGCTGGCCGGCCTCCCAGTCACGCCCCACCCACGGCTGGCAGGCCGCCTCCCTGCAGATCCGTAGGCTCCCACCACCGGAGGAGCCTCACCAGGCTCAGGATTGGAAAAGGCCAGTTACCAAGGAAACAGGCTGAGCCCCCGGCTTCCCACACGGCCCTCTCCGGCCCTCTCCGCTGGAGCCTGCCCTGCTGAGCTGCCCAGGGGACCCGTCCTCTGCCGGTTCCCTCTTCTCCTCTGAGGAATGGATGCACACTTGGCACCTCCTGTTAGCCCCTCTCCATCTGGGCTCTAGACTCCCTCTTCCGGCCTCCCTCCTTAGGACACCGTGTCTGTCTAGGGAGGCATCCACCAGATGAGGCTACAGTCGGGCCTGCCAGGGAGGTGAAGCTGCTGGACACAGACAGCCCTTTGTCCTTGTCTTCTGTGGCTTGGCGTGGCCCAGACCACCCGACATACCTGATTGTGCTGGGCCAGAACAGACCACAGGGGTGAACCCTCAAGGGGGTCCTCAGACAAAGGAAATGCTCCTCAGTAAGCATCCCCCCTCCTGAGTTTCCATCTCAGATTATCCTCTTGTCCCACCCCCGCACGATGCCCTCCCCTCCTCAGATGCCCCTGCACATCTAGCAGCGGCAGTTGCCTCCCGATGGAAGGACTCAGCCTCAAGGACCTGCCCAGAGAGCTCCAGGCCTGGAGCAGGAGGTAACCCGGGCCTCCGAGGCAGCACATGCCGTCTGAAGAGGCAGGAATGGGGAGATGCCCTTCTCTTTGTCACAGGAGCCATGGGCCGGGTTAGGCACCAGTGGGGAGCTCCAGCTCCTCTGTGTCAGCAGGAGGTCTCCTCACCCAGGCCTGTACCAGCTGGACGAGGCCACTCAATCCAGAGGAAGGGTCCCACCTTCCCCTCCCCTGTGAGTCAGAGGAAAGTGCCTGGAGAGGGTCTTCTCTACTCCATTTTTGCCACGGTTGTTTGAGGAGCCAGAAAAGTTTCCAGAACTGCCAGCTCTTCCTCTGAATTTTCTTCCCTGAGAAAAGGAAAAAAAAAAAAAAAGAAGAAGAAACAGGAGCAAGCCACCCTCTCAGCAGACTGGGAGCCGCGTGGGTCTTGAGCTATTTGCGTCTCGATCTGCGGGGGCCTCGGGGACGCCGATGACAGGCTGGTTCCTGGTGCTTCGCCCCCATCAGGGGGCGTTGGGATGGATACCTTCCATCTCTCAGCAGTGAAGGAGGCCCCTGGCAGCATCCTGGCCACAGTCGCGCCGTCCCGAGGAGTCCTAGTCACCATGCTGGGGAAACTCTACCCCACTGCCAAGGGCAGAAGGAGCAGCCTCCGCTACCAAGCTTTGTACCCTCTTCACCTCGGGGAGTGAATGATTCTCTGACCTGACGATTGTTTGATTTTTTTTTTTTTTTTTAAAGGGAGATTCGTCCAGTGAGAGTGTATTTGTGTTTGGCTACCCTGGGCTAGTGTGCTGCCCAGGGTGTGACACCAGTAACCATGAGCCACTGAGTATGACATGTGTGAATGCTGTGTGAGGTTGGATTTTCAGGTGACAGCAGGGGGCTACCACTGTGTTAGTGCTAATAAAAGATGTTGGTTTGTTTTTTTTAAATAAAGCCGAACAGCCCTGCACCTGCTGAGGCTTGGAATCTGATAGAAACTTTCTGCTGCTGATTGATTTGACTTCTTAGCTGGTCAGAGGCCTACCTGCCCCAGACCACTCCCCAGCCTGCCCAGAATGGCAGTTTCCACTCAGAGCCCTGTTCCCCGAGCCAGAGTTAGGGCCTCTTCAGCCGGTGAGGCACCCAGCTCCCTTCTCCACTCTGAAAGGGCCCCCAGCACATCTCAGCTGCCTCCACCCCCTCAGCCTCTTGGGTACCCACTCTTCTGGGGACCAGATAAAGAGGAGGATGCCAACTTCTACACCCACCCCTGCCCTGTGTCTGCAAAATAAGCTGCCCACGCCTTTGCTTTGGCAAGTTGGCCACTAATTCACTGGAGGAGGGAAAGGGAGGGAAGTCAGATCTCCCACAGTCCTCACCAGCAGCACTGGCCTGACGTGAAGTGAGCCAGCGGGGCTGGCCTTGGCCAGTGCCCTGCTGTGGCTGAGGATGTGGAGGTTCTCTGCCCTTCCCCCTTCCCACGGCTCCTCCGCTGCCCCAGGCCAACCCTCCCTCCGTCACTGCGGCCATCTCACAGAGCTGTGTCTCACTCCCACGGTCCTCGTGCTGTAACTGGGTGGTCTGCCTGACCTCAGAAGCTGGGCAGGGACCTGGGCCTCAGAAAGCATCCACACGGTCTCTGTACCATGTGAGTCTCCTGGTGCTGCCATTCACCCCTTGAAGCTTCGGGAGAGTTACTTAGCATCCGAGCCGCATCTCCACTTCTGAAACATGAGCTCGATAGTACGCACCTGGTGCAGTCCTTGTCAAGTCTGGATTATCCTACATGTAAAATACTCCACACCCTGCTTGGCACATCCCAGGTGCAGGACAGACACTATTACCATTGCTATTACCATTACTCCCAGAGTTTGTTTTGTGGGCTTAAGTTTCAAATTCCCAGGAGAATCATCTGATTGGCCCAATGTGGGTCAGGTGTCTCCCACTGGGCCAATCAGCTCAGGCGAGCATTGGGCATATAGCGAAAACCTGGCCACTGAGACCCCCCAGAGAGGAAGTGAAATCATTGCGAGCAAGGCAACATCCCCAAGTGTTGGCTACCGGGTCTGCTTTAGGTAGTATTTGGCATTTGTCAAGCACCTGTTAATATCTACCGGGGCAACAGGGACCTCGGCCATGGGTTTTGTGCTTTAGAACAGTGCTTTTTAAACCTGGATGTGCACGCGAATCTCCTAGGGATCTTAGAGTCAGAATGTGATTCGGCAGGTCTGGAGTGAGGCTGCAGTTCTAACCAGCCCTCAGGTGGTGCCCACACTGCTGGTCTGGGGATCACATTTGGAGAAGCAAGACTTCAGAGACCTCTACTGAACCCCCTCTGACCACACCCACCCACAGTGGGAAGAGTCACAGGGAAAGTGCTGTTTGCCCAGGGTGCATAAACCATCTTTTAGACCATGCTTTTGGAATTCTTATCCCGAAGAGTTCTGAGCCAGTTACCAGGGTTTGCACAGGACTCTTCTTTAGGTCCTGCCTCCAAAGGGTGGTCAGAAGGCTGCTGTCTGCAGGAGGTGTAGAATGAGTTTGATGAACAGGCTGCAATGTCCACTTACATGTGCACAAGGCCCTGAAAACATGGGATGGAGCCCGGATGGGAAGAAAATCAGGTAAGCTGGGGGATGGGAGCTCCTTCGCTCTGCACCTCATGTTCCAGTCTGCCAACTCTTTATAAAGGGTTCTTTGTCAAAGTAGGACAGGACACATTTTATTTAAGTTTGTTAGCTTGAGTTGTAACTTTGTAGCCACATGGGAGGTGAGCCTCCATTGGTACTCTTGTCCTGGGCCCAGCAAGTGTTTGGGGTGGGCAGGCCTGCTGTGCACACAGCTGTCCAGCTGACAGCTGTACTCTCGGGGCTCTGGAAGACACAAAGATGTCAGGCTAAGAGCCATTGCCCCTGCCTTTGGTCTCATTTGAAGAGACCACTGGGTGGGTGTGGTAGAAACAGGGACGGTGAGAAGGTGACTAATTAACCCCCCCCCCCCAAGGACAGGCAGGTCCTCCTGGACCACACAGCACATTGCAGATGAGATATCACCCCCACTTTCATACTCCTCCCTGGGGCTTTCTTTACATGTTTATAATGAGGATGGACTCCTTAGGGTGACGTTCTTGTGAAAGGTGCACACATTAAGTATAAATGCTACAACTTTTTAAAAAGATACTTCAGTTTGGAAAAAAAGAATAGATCACTTAACCTTGCATTCTAGTTCTTTTAATACTTTTGCTATTCATGTTGGGCAAATACTTTCTCCTGTCTCAATCTCTGTTCCCAAATCTATATATAACCTGGGAAGTTTGGAATGGTCCTTCAGTGACTTCCGGGTCTCTCAGTTCTCACAGTCTTCACAGGGTTATTGCCTGTTCTGTGCCAAAGTGCAGAGGGGCCAGGTGGTTTTGCTTCTGCCTTTCCCAGGTGTCTTTGGGTTGGCACTGACAGCCCAGAAGCGGTTTCACAGCTTGAGAGTCAGTATGTGTCTTTGGTTCTCAAACTTGCGCGCACATCAGAATCACCTGGAGGGCTTGTTAAAACACAGAGTGCTGCAGGGCACCTGGGTGGCTCAGTTGGTTGGGTGTCCGACTTCAGCTCAGGCCATGATCTCGAGGTTTGTGGGTTCAACCCCTGCGTTGAGCTCTGTGCTGACAGCTCAGAGCCTGGAGTCCTCTTTGGATTCTGTGTCTCCCTCTCTCTCAGACCTTCCCCTGCTTGCACTCTCTCTCTCTTTTAAAAATGAACAGGGGTGCCTGGGTGGCTCAGTCAGTTAAGCGGCCGACTTTGTCTCAGGTCATGATCTCGCGGTCCGTGAGTTCGAGCCCCGCGTCGGGCTCTGTGCTGACAGCTCAGAGCCTGGAGCCTGTTTCAGATTCTGTGTCTCCCTCTCTCTGACCCTCCCCTGTTCATGCTCTGTCTCTCTCTGTCTCAAAAATAAATAAACGTTAAAAAAATTAAAAAATAAAAATAAACATTAAAAAAAAATTTTTTTTAAAAACACAGAGTGCTGCAATCCCTATCAAAATGACACCAGCATTCTTCACAGAACTAGAACAAACAATTCTAAAATTTGTTTGGATCTAGAAAAGACCCCAAATAGCCAAAGTAATGTTGAAAAATAAAACTGAAGTTGGAAGCATCACAAGTCCATACTTCAAGCTGTATTACAAAGCTGTAATCATCAAGACAGTATGGTATTGGCACAAGAACAGACATAGCGTACCCAGAAATGGACCCACAAACATATGGCCAACTAATCTTTGGCAAAGCAGGAAAGAATATCCAATGGAAAAAGTCTCTTCAGCAAATGGGGCTGGGAAAACTGGACAGCGACATGCAGAAGAATGAACCTGGACCACTTTCTTATACCATACACAAAAATAAACTCAAAATGGATGAAACACCTAAAGGTGAGACAGGAAACCATCAAATCCTAGAAGAAAAAATAAGCAGCAACCTCTTTGACCTTGGCCACAGCTACTTCTTACTAGGTATGTCTCCAGAAGCAAGGGAAACAAAAGCAAAAATGAACTATTTATTGGGACCTCATCAAGAGAAAAGGCTTC
This sequence comes from Puma concolor, assembly GCF_028749965.1. Lineage (NCBI taxonomy): Eukaryota > Metazoa > Chordata > Mammalia > Carnivora > Felidae > Puma > Puma concolor. Next base: position 87,211,557 of record NC_141675.1, read on the forward strand.
TGCACAGCGAAGGAAACAAAACTAAAAGGCAACCGACGGAATGGGAGGAGATATTTGCAAATGACATATCAGATAAAGGGTTTGTATCCAAAATTTATAAAGAACCTACCAAATATAACACCCAGGAAAACAAATAATACATGAAGAAGACACTTCTAATACATGAACAGTATTTTACTAATACGTGAACACTTTTCTAAAGAAGACATCTATTATAAATGTCTGCATAGACGAGTGTATTATGCTAAATAAAATAAGAAAGAAATTTCATATGATTTCACTCATATGTGGAATTTAAGAAACAAAACAGAAGAACATAGGAGAAGGGAAGGAAAAATAAGATAAAAACAGAGCGGGAGGCAAACCATAAGAGACTCTTAAACTAAGGGTTGCCGGAGGGGAGCTGGGTGGGAGCATGAGCTAAATAGACATTAAGGAGGGCACTTGTGATGAGCACTGGGTGTTGTATGTAAGTGATGAATCACTAAATTCCACTCCTGAAACCAATACTACACTCTATGTTAACTAACTTGAATTTAAAACAAACAAACAAACAAAAAAGCACAGAGTGCTATCTCCCACCCTGAGTCTCTGATTCCAAGGGCTGGGAATGTGCATTTCTGGCAAATTCCCAGGAGAGGTTGATGCGGCTGATCAGGCCACCTCACTTTGAAGACCACTGTTAAGGACAGCGTGAGCTCACACCCATGAGAACATAAGTGCCTGCCCAGTGGAGTTGAGGATCTGGGTAGGAAGGGTGAGTGGTGAGGAGGCCCTGATGGAGGAAGCAGGGCCCAGCCTGGAAGAAAGGGCAGGCCTGTCTGACCACGGCCTCCGTGCTGTCCCTGGGGAGAGGTGGGATGTGCAGGACGATGCCGAAACACTTAGCCCGGGTGTCCCTGCTCGGTAGCCAAGGGTCTGGGGCAGCATTCTGACTTTACTCTCCTGCCCAGCACGTGGCTCCCTCCTCCCACTGGCCCTGCACCCCACACCAGGCATCTCTGAAAAGGGCTCTCAGGAAGAGAAGACAGCAAGATTGGCATTAGGAGGCCGTGTGGTCAGAATACCCTTCTTGCTTCTTCCCAGCCTCTCATCCCACAAACCTCCAACTCAGGGGAAAACCTACTTTATGTTCTCTACTGTAGCCGACCTTTGGGACACTAGGGGGACAAAGAAAAGGGCCTGGTGACTTACTGAGCAAGGCATTCTTAGTCAAAATCCCAATCCAGCCAGCTTCATGGGAGACTCTGCCTGTGGTCACCAACATCCTCCCCACTTCCTTCCTGATGGTTTGGTTCGGGATGGCAACGTGCCAGCTACAAAGATTCACTGTCCCAGTTCTGGCTGATGAAACCTAAGTGGAAGTTACAGGGTGTGGATTTCTGAAGGTGTTTTTTTTTTTTTTTTTTTTTTAATGTTTTTGTAAACTTATTTTTGAGACAGAGAGAGAGAGAGAGACAGAGTACTAGCAGGGTAGCAGGGGAGGGGCAGAGAGAGAGGGAGACACAGAATCCGAAGCAGGCTCCAGGCCCTGAGCTGTCAGCACATAGACCAATGTGGGACTCAAACTCGTGAACCACAAGATCATGACCTGAGCCAAAGTCAGACGCGTAACCAACTAAGCCACCCAGGTGCCCCCTGAAGGTGTTTTAAAAGGAACTGGGCTAGCACAGGCTTTCCCCTCCCCTGCCCAGGAAGCAGACATGAAAGCTGGAAAATGGAGCGACCACCTTGCTATGTGAGGCTGCAAGCAAACAGAGAAAGGCATGGTGAGCAGAGCAAAGGAAAAGGCAGCACTGGGTTCACGCAGCAGTACCCAGGCCTGGACTGGTCTAATCTGATTCTCTGACTGCTAATCCAGCGTTCTGTTGTTTCGGCTGAATGTATCCCTAGCTGATAGAAGTGATAACAGTGGAAAGACCATGAGATGGGCCCCTGGGACTTGGCCTGGCTTTGTAACAGGCTGTGTGACTCAGGGAAAGTCATGGCCCCTCTCGGCCCATTTCTTCATCTGTGGGGATGAGTGTCACCCTTCTGAATCAAGAACCAGGGCCTATCCTAGTTGAAAGGTCTGGCCATAAGGGAGCTGGGGGGTGGGTTTCAGAGCTGGGGCAGGAAATCACCTGGGGAATGGTGACATCCTGGGGTCTTATCAGTGATCAGCCAAAGGGAGATTCTAAAGCACAGAATAAGAGGTGTCAGCAATAACTCAGTCCAGCTGTCATAAGTCTTTGAGCATCCCCTTTGTGACCCCCAGGGTCACCTTTGTCCCTGGAAGAAGCCCCCGAGTAGCTTTATAGACCTGTGCCCCTCCCACAGCCCTCACAGTCAATTGGGTGGCCATTTGGAACTATCGCTGCTCCCAGGAAGCACAGAGCTGGTGCTACTGCTGGAGAGAAGCCTGGGACCCTTCTGATTTGCGTCAGCCAGGTCACCGGTCAACCTCTGTGCTGTGTGGATTGTCTTGGGCCAGAGTCACATGACCCTGGGGGCCCCTGGGGGCAGAGCCATCACCCACAGAAGTACAAAATGTGAGATCGGAGAAGGGAAGAAAAAATCAGGGTACTATGATTAAAGATGGAGGGGGGCCTGGGTGGCTCAGTCAGTTAAGCGTCCGGCTCTTGATTTCAGCTCAGGTCACGATCTCATGGTTTGTGGATCGAGCCCTGTGTTGGGCTTTATGCTGGCAGTGCTGAGCCTGCTTAGGATTCTCTCTCTTTGTCTCTCTCTCTGCCCCTCTCCTGCTCACGTGCGCATTCTCTCTCTCTCTCTCTCTCTCTCTCTCTCTCTCTCTCTCTCTCTCAAAATAAATAAATAAACTTAAAAAAAAAAAGAAGAAGAAGAAGAATGGGACATGGATCCAGGTTGTCCTAAACCACAGCATCCTTCACTCCAGCCCAGCCACAGCCTTGTCCTGGGATGGATTCCTTAAGGCACCTGTTGATTCTATGAGCTCTCTGAGGAGCCACAGAGGTTGGGCCCAACTACCCCAGCAAGAGAAAGAATGCACCCAAAGCACTTTTTGAAGGCCATCTGCTGGGCAGAGGCGCTAACTGGTGACCATGACAGCTGAGCTCATCATCAGGCTGGCGGGAGTCAGCTCACCTCCAGGGAGACAAACTGGGAGCCTCAGGAAATAGGACTGACACCACCCACCATGACTCTGGGACTCTCCTATCCTCTCCCTCCCTCCTCACCCCCTTTGGAAGTCCTCCTCTGCACCCTAATTCCATCAAGAGATGGAATCATCGTACCCCCAGGAAACTGACCTGTGATTTCAGGACACACTGCAGGAGCAGAGAAGAAATCCTGTCTCTGAAAACAGTAAAAAGCTAGGTTCACCTTGGTCTCTTCCCTTGGCAAAAAGCAATGTGTGTGTTGGGGGAGGAGAGGTAGTCATAATCACAATGATGAAAGTTACCCTTACTTTGTTTTTAAAAAACAGGACTTGCCTGGCTAAGATATAGACCAAAGTCTGATAATGGAGCAACTACCCCCAACAAGTCCTCCAGTCCTCCTCCTCCTCCCTCCTGCCAAGCACATGAGAATCGTCTGTTGCCCTTTTGAACCCCTTCTCTACCATCTGTGAACCTTGTCTTCTTCGATTCCATGTACCAGCCCCTACCATAGACCTGGCTTGCTAAATACAAAAATGAATAAAAGCATGAATCCATGGAGTACCCAGCCCAGACCTCCATCCTGGCAGGGACTCCCTCTGGCCCACTGGCATCCTTTGGCCCAAGTTTCTTCCACCCTTGCCTGGCCCATTTGTCTGCTCGAGGGCAAAACTGAGCCCCTCAGAATTGCCAGCCATCAGACTCTGGCAGGGCTTGCTGGACTGGTCATGTCTTTGGATTTGGACTTGGGAATTTCACAGTTGGGAGGCAAGGGCTCATCCCTCTCTTTACCCAGAACTGCCTGAGAACAAAGCTGTATCCCTGCTGACCTGTGGTAAGAGCACCTGGGATGAGGGCCACAGGGGCTGCAGGGGGAAGCCCTGGAAAGCAAGGATCTGCTACTGGAATGAGGCAGCAGAGGAACGACCATGGCTGTGGGGATTTTTCTTTTTTTAAAAAACTTTTTAATGTTTATTTATTTTTGAGAGAGAGACAGAGAGAGAGTGGGGGAGGGGACACAGAGAGAGGTAAACAGAGGATCCAAAGCAGACTCCTCGCTGAGAGTAGAGAGCCAGATGTGGGGCTCGAACCCATGAACCGCAAGATCATGACCAGAGCCTGTCTGATGCTTAACCACCTGAGCCACCCAGGCACCCCAGGAATTTTTCTTTAAGATCAGCCTGCTAGAATGTGCCTGAAGATGGTAGGTGGACAGATGGTCAAGAGAAACATGTAATAGTGTTCAACCTAGGGTTTTTGTGACAGCAGAATATGGGAAATGATCTAAATGCCCAGCAGTATTGGGCTGGATCAATGAAAGATGGTACAAACTTTTATTTGTAATGAAATACAATGGATAGTCTACAGCCATTACATGAAGGATAGAGCTATAAATAGCTCTATGTCTACTGATGTGGAAAGAGTCCCATGACATACTGTTGAGTAAAAAGAGCAGGTTATGAAACAGTATATGATCCCATTATAAGATCACACACACGCGCGCGCACACAGAGCCGTCTGGAAATCTGTTCACCAAACTGTTAACAGTATCTGCAGTTGGTGGAATTTAGGGTAATTTTTACTTTGTTCTTTAAACTCTGTATTTCGAGTTTTAAAGCATTCAAGATAACTAATCCTTTTCACCCGGGAATGAATAAGTAACAAGCGAACAAAAACCAAAATAAAACCTTCCACTGTCCGGATCACTGGCCTAACGTTTCCTGTCTCCTCATCTCGTGCCATGACATTATGAATCGGCCTCACCAAGGAGGCGGCACAGGGTTGTGGAGGCAGCCAGGCTTGGAACCAGTCAGTCCTGGATGTGGATGTGGCTCTACCACAAGCTGTGAGATCTTTGGGAAGTCACTTAACTATTCAGAGTCTCCACATCCTCCATGAGTGTCTGCTTCATGGGCTGGTTGGGAGCCATGACTAAGAGGAAAGTCAAGTGCCTACATGGTCTTCTGGAGGGTATGGAGTGAGGCCCCTGCCTGCCCTGGCCACCCTAGGAACTCAAACTCAAGGTCTGACAGACCAGAAATAGAAGTCTTAAGCATAGATATTTGGGGCCACCTAGGTGACTCAGTCAGTTAAGCATCTGACTCTTGATTTCAGCTCAGGTCATGATCTCACGGTTCATAGGTTCGAGCGCTGCATCGGGCTCTGCACTGGTAGTTTGGAGCCTGCTTGGGATTCTCTCTCTCTCTCTCTCTCTCTCTCTCTCTCTCTCTCTCTCTCTCCCGTTTTGTCTGCCCCTCCTCTGTCTGTGCACTCTCTCTCTCTCTCAAAATAAATAAACATTTTAAAAATTTTTCAAAAAAAACCAATAGACATTTGTATGATTGTTGGAATTCAAATGTGGGCTGTAGTTTTGACCTTTCCAATTTCTGCAACTGCCTGTGATCCTGAGCCCACAACTTCCTGCCAGGCTGTGGATAAGCATGGGGGGGAGGGGGGCGGGGGAGGAAAGTCTATGAAGCCAAGGTCATCCTGAAGGAAGTAGACGAAAATCCAAGCTCAGTGGGGCCACCTGCAGGCACCCTAGTATCAGAACCCACTGGCCTGGGGAAGGCGGGAAGGGCTGAGCCAGGGGGGCCTGAGCCCAGGATCAAACAGGCTGCTTCAGGCAAGGTGGGACACAGAAAACCTCCTCAAGCCCCTCCACCCACTACCTTCAATTATTCACACTCTTGACTCCAGGGTACTCCCATCCCACCCAAATTCATCACAAGCTCAGGCTGGTGGAGAACGCTGGAACTGGAAGGACCCCAGTGAGTCCTCTTGTCCCATCCCCTCATGTTTCAGAACCAAGGCCTGCAGGAGACAGGGCTTCCCGCTAACATGGGCCTGGCTCCAGGCTGCAACTCAGAGTCTGGTTCCCAACTCTGGGGTAACAGGACCCAGTATACAGAGACCTGCGTGCACCAGTGCATTCCCTTCCACAAGTATCCCAACCCAGTTCACCACACGGGAGTGTTAACAATTGCACCACACTGTGTACCCGCGGTCCTCCTTGCCGGCGGGCCCCCGGAGATTGGCACCAAGATCCCATTGTAGAAGCTGTTCTAGGATCTTCCCTGGCACCACTGTCATAGGCTGAGCTCCCCAGAAAACACTCCAAGACAGAGTGCAGGCTTATTGGAGAGTGCTTTCAGCAACAACACCTGCCAGGGCATAGGGAGTCTGGAATGCGCAGAGAGGAGGGGAAGTGCAGTGCAGTAACAAGGGAGACCCCAGCTGATCCTGCAGGGAACTCTGACAGCCCTTCAGGGACATCCTGCCTTGAGGCACGAAGACCTGGCATTCGTACCCTTACTGTGACCATCCAGCGGAAGCAGGTTTGGGGAGGCGGGGCGGGGGGGGGGGCATGAGTGACCTCGAACAATGCAGCTCTCTTCCACTGAGGGCAAGTCCCAGAGAGAAACACAACTGGGACCCATGAACCACTCACACCCCCAGCAGCGGGGAAATGAGACCCTCAGTCCTGGCGGGGGCTCTGGGCAGCAGATCACAGTGGCCACTGCACAGAAGGGAAGCAATGTGCCCGACATCACACAGAGTAAATGATGGAGCTGAGTTCAAATCCAGATAGCCAAAGCCCACCGTTAATCCCAATAATCATATGAATGTCTAACGCCTAAAGGGTGTGCTTACTGTGCCGGGCATTGTACTAGATTGATTCTATCTGTAAATTATGTCATCTACCTCTCAAAACAACCCTCAGAAGTAGGTATTCGTGTTATAGCCACATTTTACAGATGAAGAGACTGCATTTTACAGACGAACAGACTGAGGCTCAGAAATGATAAGTAACTTGCCCAAAGTCATTCGGCTAATAAGCCAGGATTTGAGCCCAGGCAGTTTGATCCCAGAGCCACTACACAAAAAGGCAATAGTGACAAACTGGATCCTTGTCCAGTGGCTTGTGGATAGCATGCATTTCTTAAGTGTTTTTTAGAGAGGTGTTTTAAGTGTTTTTTGGAGGCCATGGTGAACCTTGGCCTCCGCAAGCTGTCTACTGGCCTGCAGACTGACAGCCCACGGGAGGCTGAGCCTGCCTGGGGTCTGTGCTGCCCCACAGACTCCCTGTCTAGCCCTCAGAGTCACCCCATGCTCGGGGAGCACGGCCCAGCTGGAGGAGTCCGACGCCTCACCCCTGTTCACAGCCCAGGTCTGCACAGAGCAGCTGCTGCCGGCACCACCCCAGAGGCTTGGGGTTCGGCCCCACCATCTCCCAGAGCTCCGCTTACGACTCTAGGAATCTTGGTTTATAGAGCTGTAACCAGTGATCCCTGCCATCATCACTGTATTGCCCCATCGGGTCTCTTTGAGACGGCTGCTGATGAAAAATGCTTATGAAACACATCGCAAAACACCGGTGCCGTTGTGATCTGCAGCATCTCCAGCCCCAGCAGAAGTTAACCTTTGACAGCCAGCTACCCCACATTCCTCAGAAGTAGTGTGTTTCCTCCCTGAGCGTGGGCGGGGCCCTCTCCACCAGTGAGAGGCTGTTCTGGGAACCCAGCTCCTCGTGTCCCAGAGCCCGGCAGCTGCCCAGGAAAGGCTGACCCGAAGGAGCAAACCAGAGGTCCCTGTGCCACGCTCTAGCCCGGCTCTTCTCTGTTCCGCTCAATTAAGTGTCTCTATCTGGGAAAGGTGTGCCTCCCCACAAGGCTCTTTAAGGCAGAGACAGAGCCTGCCCTCTGCCCATTGTCTCCCAGCGCCAAGCTTCACCTAGACTATAGCCGGGATTCAATAAGGTATTTACTGGGCGAAAGAATGGATATGTTAATTACTGGTTGGTATCAGGGCCAGCCGGTGTCTACTCCCCATCCTGACTATCGGTAACCAACATTTGTTGTTACCCTCATCTTTTCCCTCCTGAGGCCCCCTCCCCAGAGAAGTTATTAGTATTACCCCCATTCTATGGGACAGGCAGGTGAGGCTACGAGAATCAAGGAGCTCGATGGGATGTGACCACGGGCAGAGCCGGCCCCTGAACATGGTGGAGGCAAGTCTGCAAGTGTCAGGCCACACTCAGAAGTGAATCTGCCCCAGTGCCGCCTGGACTGCCTGCCTGCAGCCTGCGGGACGCCCCAGCCAAAGTCCAGGTGCAATAGCCTTTATCTCCCACGCTCCGGATCTCCATAACCATCTCAGGGCCCCGGGCAGGAGGGTCAGTGGTTGTGGGAGCCTGCACATGCCACTGATAACAGAAGTGCTGGCCCAGCTGATGTTAGAGATGGGTTGAGGACGGAGTTTCCCTTGGAGAGGTCGGAATTAGGCAGCAAAGCTTTTCAGCCTGCTGGCCGCTCAGCTGAGCCTCACTCAGGGCATGAGGTCCCTTCCTCCTCTTGCAGGGGGTACCAAGAGCCAAGAGCAGTTTCTGCCTGCAGATCCACTCTGCCATCAGCCCTCCCGGCTGAAGAGTCTCTGGCCCCACGGAAGAGGGTGGGTAGTGCTAGGGAGGAGGAACATTCAGGCTCACAAGGAACGTTCAGGATGACACCTGCCCCAGCTGCTAAGGCCGAGAGGGCAGTTTGATTAACTTCTTTCTTTCAGTAAAACACCAGCTCTGTATGAGTGCCTGTGCAAGTCCCCACGCATACATTATGGATGTGTATACACAAATGTAAGCATGTACACCTGTTTCCAGACCCTCCTCCTGCAAGAGGACAGAGGAGCTGGGTCCTGTCAGCAGAGGATGACAAGAAATGTCCTCCACCAGGACCACAAGAAGCCCTTACTCTTTTCTTCCCGTTTCCATCAGAGGCTAAGCAACCTTTTATTTTTTTAACGTTTTATTTATTTTTGAGGGGGTGGGAGGAGGGGCAGAGAGAAAGGGAGAGATGGAAAGGGGCTCTGCACTGACAGCAGTGAGCCCATGTGGGGCTGGAACTCACAAACCACAAGATCATGACCTGAGCCGAAGTGGGGTACTCATTCACCCACTGAGCCACCCAGGCACCCGGCTAAGCAGCCTTTTAAAAGCCAGGCTTCCTCTCTTCCCACACCAACCTCAGATGGCTTCTGAGAATGAGAGGAACTCCCCAAGGGGTGGGGTGGAGGTTGCACTTGTTGAAATGCATGGGCTTTGCAGAATCCCCTCTTAAGTCACCTTTGTATTTTTCTATTGCAGTAAAATATACATAACATAAAAATTTGCCATTTTAACCACGTAAGAGTATACAGTTCTTTTCTCTTTTCATTTTTTAAAATGTTTATTTATTTTTGAGAGAGACAAACAGCGAGAGGGAAGGGGCAGAGAGAAAGGGAGACACAGAATCCGACGCAGGCGCCAGGCTCTGAGCTGTCAGAGCCCAATGTGGGGCTCAAACCCGCAAACCGCGAGATCATGACCTGAACTGAAGTCAGAGGCTTAACTGAGCCACCCAGGCATCCCTATAAGTGTGCACTTCTGTGGCAGTAATTAGATTCACATTGTTCTGTAACCATCACCACCATCCCTGTCTAGAAGTTTTTCATCTTCTCCAGCTGAGACTCTGAACACATTCAACACTGTTTCCCTCTCCCCCCAGCTCCTAGTAACCACCATTCCACTTCCTGTCTCTATGAATTTGAGTATTCTAATTACCCTATGTAAGTGGAATCATACAGTATTTGGCCTCTTGTGACCAGCTTAATTTCACTTAGCATACAATGTTTGAGGTTCATTCATGCTGTAGCATATTGCAGAATTTCCTTCTAGTTTAAGGCTAAATAATATTCCATTCCATTGTGCCTATCCATTCAGCTGCCCACGGACCCTTGGGTTGTTTTCCTCATTTTAGCAGTTGTGGATAATGTTGCTGTGAACCTGAGTGTACAAATATCTCTTTGAGACCCTGCTTCCAGTTCTTTTGAGTATAGTACCCAAAAGTGGAATTGCCAGGTCCATATGGTAATTCTACGTTTCATTTTTCGAGAAACCCCCATACCGTTTTCCACAGTGGCTACACCATTTTGCATTCCCACCAGCAGTGCACAACGGTTCGAATTTCTCCACATCTTTTCCAACATTCGTTCTTTTCTTTTTCTTGTTTTGTAATAGCCACCCTAATGGGTGTGAAGGGCTGTCTCATTGTGGTTTGGATTTTCATCTCCTTGATAACTTGTGATGCTGAACATCTTTTCACGTGCTTACTGGCCACTTGTATATTTTCTTTGGGAAAAATGTCTGTTCGAGTCCTTGGGTGACTTTACATTTTTTAAAGGACTCCTTTTTTTGAGGCTCTGCAACTTGCCGTGTGAGACCATTTCTCTCTGAGATTTCTTGCTGGACCTGCTCGCTACCCAGTCATTCCTGTGGGAACAGGAGATGAGGGAGAGAGGGAGCCACAGTGAGAAACCTCACCTACCTTGGAAGCTGGCCTGGAGGACTTTGCTTTCAGGATTTCACACTTACTGCTTAAGAATTCCAGAAGCTCAAGTTGAGCTGGACCCAGTTTCTGGGTGGCTCCAGCTCAGCATGTGTGGCTCCCGAGAGATGCAGTTTGAGGAGGCTTTGACTGGCTGGGAGGGCAGCTGACCTGGTGCCTGGTGCCAGGAGTGGGCAGAGCCCACCTCCAGAGTTGCCTATGGGGCCCCAGGCACTTGTGACTTTCCGGGGAGAATTTGCTGTCTGAAGGCCACATGACCACTGGAGTAATTTCTGCTTTGTACAAACCTTTCTGCTGATGGGCAAGATTTGCAATTAGGAATGTGTCCTGAAGGGACGGGCTGAGCTTATCATTGGCCTCAGCTCAGAGTTTATCACCATCAGCCCACAAGGCTTGTCTCCTGTTTTACTTATTTATCATCTCCTCTTATCCCTTGGCCCAATTCCTGACGGACCCCTCCGCAGCTCCACCATAGGCATCTGCTCTGGCATGTTCGATGGGTATCCTTCCATCTCTGTAAAGCAGGCGTGTTTTCATGTGCATGTGTCTTTAACTGACATGTCTTGTCCTGTGCTAATAAATCTCATTCTCCTTCTCACTTTATCTTTCATTTCACGCTATGTTTTAAAAACCAATCCAAATCCATCGTGTGTTTCTAATTCAGAGAATTCTGTCCTGTCTTTCACCTCTGGGAGATGGACACTGGTGCCTCTGTCTCTTGATATATCTTCACTCTTAAGATTATTGACTGAGTCAATCAAATCATCTATATCTTTGCTTTGATATATCTCTTCCTGAGGAGGTGGCTTCATTAAAATCCAACTACAGGGGCGCCTGGGTGGCGCAGTCGGTTAAGCGTCCGACTTTAGCCAGGTCACGATCTCGCGGTCCGTGAGTTCGAGCCCCGCGTCGGGCTCTGGGCTGATGGCTCAGAGCCTGGAGCCTGTTTCCGATTCTGTGTCTCCCTCTCTCTCTGCCCCTCCCCTGTTCATGCTCTGTCTCTCTCTGTCCCAAAAATAAATAAACGTTGAAAAAAAAAAAAAAATCCAACTACAATTCCTGCAGTTCTGTGGGTTGCTGCTTTATATATTTTAAGACTATTGTTAGATGCATATGTTTGTGGCCATTTCAGGGCATGTTGTATCGCTCTTTGACAATATGAATTGTCAAATTCATATTTACCTTGAATTATATCTTGAATTATTTATAATATAATATAATTATTTATTATATCTTGAATAATTTATAATATAATATAATATAATATAATTATTTATTATATCTTGAATAATTTACCTTGAATTATATCTTATTTAGATATTAGTATTGCTACTCCAACTTTCTTTGGTTTATATTTACCTGATACATCCTTTTTTTCTGTCTCTTTTCAATTTTTCTCTATCTTTTTGTTTCAAGTGTGTCCCTTACAGCCAAGGTATCAGTGCTAAGAGTTTCTGTCGAGATATCTACGGCCTTTATGTATATTATAATTAGTGACATTTAGTTGTAAATTATTAATACTGTTATATTAGGGCTTATTTTTATCTTATTTTGTACATTCTATTTAGCATACATTTTATTTATTTTTATTCTTTTATTTAAAAATTTTTTTAGGGGTGCCTGGGTGGCGCAGTCGGTTAAGCGTCCGACTTCAGCCAGGTCACGATCTCACGGTCCGTGAGTTTGAGCCCCGCGTCAGGCTCTGGGCTGATGGCTCAGAGCCTGGAGCCTGTTTCCGATTCTGTGTCTCCCTCTCTCTCTGCCCCTCCCCTGTTCATGCTCTGTCTCTCTCTGTCCCAAAAATAAATAAACGTTGAAAAAAAAAATTTTTTTTTAATTTTTTAATGTTTTTATTTATTTTTGAAGGAGAGAGAGACAGAGCATGAGTGGGGGAAGAGCAGAGAGAGAGGGAGACACAGAACTTGAAGCAGGCTCCAGGCTCTAAGCTGTCAGCAAAGAGCCTGATGTGGGGCTTGAACCGACAAACTGTGAGATCATGACCTGAGCTGAAGTCGGACACTTAACTGACTGAGCCACCCAGGCGATCCTTAGCATACATTTTATTGTTGTTTTTTCCTTTCCTGTCTTCAATTAATAGTCCATTTTTCTTCTGATTTTAAAGTCTTTTTTTTATATATATAACCATGTAAAATACACGTCTGTGAATGACTGAATAAATAAATAGGAGGAAAGGGACAAATTCTTCCTTACAGAAGAATTTCAAGTAATAGATGTAGAAGGAATGACTGAAATAGAACATCACCATTAATATACTACAGTAATAATTCCTGCAGGTAAGATCCACAAGTAAATGCTAACGTTAGTGAGACAAACTCTAAAGAAGCAGGATATTTGCATAGACTCAAAGTACTTCCTCCAAAATATTGTTAGTTACCGCATCGGTTTTAACATACATCCACAAATTCTTTGATACTCTTCCCTCTGGGGTAAGGATTTTAACTCCTCTCCCCTTGAGGTTGGGCTGGACTCTCTGACTGACTTCTCACGAAGAGCATACGGAGAGGGAAAAATAATAATGTTACAGTGGAAAAGTCAGGCAGATACCACCCTAACCAAAAGAACAAGATGAATGTTACCAGTAGTAAATCATGCCGGTATCAGTGATATCGTAACTAGCTGATACTTATATGATGTGATGAGCAGGGCACTTCACCTCTGTGATATTCTCCACTCAAATCCAGAACTGCAGTCTAATCAGAGAAGATACCAAACAAACCCCAATTGAGAGTCTGTGAAATACCTGACCAGTACTCTTCAAAAGCCAAGGCCATGGGGCGCCTGGGTGGCACAGTCGGTTAAGCGTCCGACTTCAGCCAGGTCACGATCTCGCGGTCCGTGAGTTCGAGCCCCGCATCGGGCTCTGGGCTGATGGCTCGGAGCCTGGGGCCTGTTTCCGATTCTGTGTCTCCCTCTCTCTCCGCCCCTCCCCCGTTCATGCTCTGTCTCTCTCTGTCCCAAAAAAATAAATTAAAAAACGTTGAAAAAAAAAAAAAAAACAAAAGCCAAGGCCATGAAAAACAAGGAAAAACTGTGATGTAATCACAGGCTGTAGGAATCCAAAGAGTCACGATGACTCAGTACATGACAGTATCCTGATGGGATCCTGGAACAGAAAGTGGGTGAAATCTGAACGAAGTCTGCAGTTTAGTTAATAGCGTTACACCAATGTTAATTTCTCAGTCTTGGTAAATAATGCCATGGTCCCAGAAGATGTTAGCGTGAAGGGACACTGTGCTGTCTTTACAATTCTTTTGCCAATGCAAAGTTATTTCTAAATAAAAGTTTAAAAATACAGCTATATGTGAAAAGTTTAAAGCAATCACAGAGATGAATGAAATAACAAAGCAATAAGAGATTATCCGACATGAACAGATTTAAAAAAATGTTTTGAAATGAAAATATAATTCTTGTAATAAAATATCAATTAGGCACAAAGAAAGAATGGCAGAACTGGGAATAAATAAACTAGCAAAGAGCAACAGAGACAAATAGAGGGGAAACATAAAGGAAGCACTGTGTAAGAGAGACAGGAAGTGAGAGTACAAACCTCTAATCAATTCTATGTACAGAATCAGAAACTCAAAAATGGAGGATAACAAGAATGAAGGGGAAAAAGGTATCTAAAAAGATAATGGGCATGAAACATGTAGAACTAGTGGAAAAGATTCTATCAGAAGTCTAGGAAGGAAAACAGGGTATACTTAGCAGGATAAATAAAAATAAGTCCATACCTACACACAGCTCAGTAAAACTGAAAACAAAGCCAAGGATAAAATAGTAAAGACAGCCAGAGAGAAAGAACAGGTCATTTGCAAAAAACAACTTCCCAACAGCAACCAGTCAGAAGACAGTGAATACAATCTTGCAAATATGGATAGAAAATAGCTGCCAACCTAGAATTACAAACTCTGCGAAACTATCTTCCAAGTTTTAGGGCAGTAAAAATTGAGAATTTACCATCAAGAAACCTGCACTAGAAGGGGGAAAAATGATCTCAGAAGAGCAGTCTAAGATCTAAAGGGGGAAATGCTGAGTAAATGCATGGAAATAAGGTATATAACCCAAAACTTGTCTTTAAAAATAATAATAGTAATTTTTATGGATATTGCAGAATTGTGTGCCTCAGAGATTGTCCTGGTTCACAAAGCCACCAGCAACATATGAAAGTCTCATGTCCTCCTCGACAACCTCTTATCAGACTTTATAATTTTTATTAACCAAATAGGTAAAAATGGTACCTCAGTGAGTTTTTCATTTTAGGTTTATTTATTTATTTTGAGAGGGAGAGAGAGATCGAGATCGTGAGCAGGAGAGGGGCAGAGAGAGAGGGAGAGAGAGAGAATTCTAAGCAGGTTCTGCACCAGTAAGGAGCCCAACTCGGGGTTTGAACTCAGAAACCATGAGATCATGACCTGAGCCAAAGCCAAGAATCAGACACTTAATGGACCGGGCCAACCCGGCCACCTCAACTCAGTGAGTTTTAATTTATGTTTCTCTTAGTATGACTCTATTGATATTATTGATATTATCATTATTCCTAGATTTGGGTTTGGTTTTGTTTTACAATTTTTTTTTTTAAGAGAGAGAACGAGTGCTTGAGAGCGGGGGGGGGGGGGGGGGTGGTGCAGAAGGAAAGAAAGAATCTTAAGCAGGCTCCATGCTCAGCACGAAGCCCCACGGAGGCTTACAATGGTGAGATCATGACCTGAGCCAAAATCAGGAGTTGGATATTCTGGCTGAGCCACCCAGCCCTGAATATTAATTTTAAATCAGACATCTTACTGAATCATTTTGCTGTTTGTAATAGTTCCTTTTTAATTAATAGATTTTTTTTCAGAGCAGTTTTAGGTTCACAGCAAAATTGGATGGAAAGTATAAAGTTCCCACATAACCCCTGCTCTGCCCCTCCCTCACCATCAATTTCCTACATCAGAATGGTACATGTATTATCATTGATGAACCAACATTGGTATATTATCAACCAAGGTGCATAGTTTACATTAGGGTTCATCTGTGTGTTGTATATTCTATGGGTTTCGACAGATGTGTAATGACATATATCTATCTTATAATATCATACAGAACATTTCCCTGTACTACAACTATTCATCCCTCCCTTCCCGTGAACCCCTGAGAACCACTGATCTTTTTTCCCTCAACAGATCCAATTTTATGATAGAGAAAGATAGGATTCAGTAAGCAGAAAGGGACAGGCTAAGGCTTGAAGACTCCTGGGTGGGGAAATATACATATTTTAAAACATTTCTTCTGGGAAAGTCTGGGCTTGAGCAAACTCCCTCAGGCATAAAATTCCTCTTAAGAATGTAGCAGACACCGCCTACTCTCCCACAGGTTTCCCTCAGGAATTGGACAAACAAAAGACCTGACTAAAAATAAGTCGACCATAAAACATACGACCCGCAAGGAACAGTATGGCCATAGACCACCCCTCATACAATAGAAACAAGCCAATCAAGAAGGAATGACTAGGCATTTAGAGTTACCTAGCCAATTAAGGGTGGAACCTGAGAAGAAACAAGGGAGAACAGAAGGGAGGAGGGGGTGCCGACCAGAACCCTATAGAACAAAGTCCCTTGCCTGTAGTTGCGGCCATTCACTTTCGAAGGTCCCTTCTCTCTAAAGAGAGTTTTCATACTATTCTTCCTTTCTGATCTTATACTCTATTAATAAACCGTTGCCTGCTGCTCATTTTATTTTGTGTCTATCTCTTCATTCTTCCAAGCAATGAGACAATGAATCCTGGGCATTGAGGTAAAAAAAAATCCTGCAACAATTTCATCTATAGATGAAGAACCTGGGGTGTCTTTGGCTGGAGAGCCACAGACAGATGGCCCAAAGGAACCCTCCTATCTGCAGCGCCCCGCCCCATGAATATGGAGGCTTGCTTAGCTTTAGGTCAGATCAGACGGGCTCTTTGCCTGAGAACTTGCTCCTCACCCAGGTGTATGGGGCCTGGAGCCCCGCCCAGCCTTCTGGTGAGCCACTCCAACCTCTTAGGGTCACCAGTCAATTCTGTTAATGATCTGAGATCTTTGTTTCTCAACTTCTTTTACAATGCTGGGGATTCAAGGCCAGCATCCCTCATGAGAGAGAGAGGGAACAAGAAGCAAGAAACAGAGGTCAGGGTCACCTGGGCATATGGTGCATCCTTTGAATGTCTTGGGGAATAGCTTCCTAGGCCCAGCAAGGAAACGTGTGCTCATGGAGAATGGGGGACTTCTGACTCTGGAGATCAAATCCTGAGATCATCAGTCTGCCGTTTCTCTGGGCTCTGTTCTTAACCCTGACGCTGTCTTTCTGGCTCTCTCTTCCCAGCTTGGATGGGTCCTTGGCCCTGAGTCTCTAGGGGCAAGTCCTGGCTTCCTAGTGGGGGTATTGCATAGGCTCAAACCACCGGTGACAAGGACACAGCCCAGGCTTCCTAAAAGCTTCAGTGGGAGACTCCCTGGAATGGGTCAGGGTTTAGCTGAGATAAAGCCAAAATGAAACAGCCCAGGGCAGGGCGCACTGCAAACTTCAGGTAGAACTATGTGTGACTGCTGCATATGGGTTGGTTGTGACCTACAAAAAAAAACCTGCTGTGGTTCAAACACAAAAGCTGCCTTGAGAACAAAATAGTCATAGAATCGAATCTGTGGTGCCACCCAGTGGTGAGAGCAAGTAAACAGAATTTGTTTCCTTAATGATGGTTAACAACAGAAAAACATTCCAGGAGCTCTCACTACACGCTGGGATTAGGAGCTTTACACAAGTGATTATTTAATGCTACGGTTTGTGGTGATAATTACTTATTCTGATGTGTCCCAAACAGCTCTTCTGAGGTAGGTGATAGGTATTATTCCCATTTTAGAGATGAGAAAAATGAGGCCCAGGGGGTTTAATGCAAGATCACATAGCTGAGAGAGGCCAGCCCCGGTTTGAGCTGAGTCTTGACTCAGAGTGGCACTCTGTGTTCAGCGGTTTCCCTTCCCATTTTAGAGAGAAGATTAGGCTCCCAAACTGGAGATCCCAATCCTCAGAGATCCCAGCCAAGCCTGTTCCAGGTACACACTGCAGAATGTCTGAGCACTTTGTGTCATACAGGAACAGAAGATGTTAGTGGAACCAAGACAGGCCATTCATTAATAGTTTTTTTAAACTGTATTAAAAGTAGTTCATTCAAAAAGAAAACTGGATGCAAAAAAGAACATCAAGTAATTAATTGTCAGCTTAGCAAAGTTTACTCTGGAAAATTCTCTGTCCAAACATTAATCAACATTTACATAATTTGGATTAAATGTGTTGATTCAAATTTTCCTTGAGGTAAAAACGTCCTCCACATCAAGTGGTATATCCAAATGGCGAAGTCCAACATTCCCCATCCTAAGATGCCGTGGCTGCTTCCTCCCATCCTGTGAGACACGGGGACCAAGAGAATAAGCTGCTTTGTTAGGCGGCTGAGGACATGGCAGAGCAGGCAGGATACTCCCCATCACTGAAGGCCTCCAGGCTGGGTGCAAGAGTCAGGAGGGCGCTGCGATGGCCAGAGAAGGAATTGGCCTGCTCAAGGTCACACCTCGCTGGTGGCAAAGCCAGCTCATTCCTGAGCACCGACTCCCCATCCCAGCTCTTCCGGCCTCTTGACAACATAGGAAACACTGTTGCACAGCTAACCTGTCACTTGTGAGTTAGGGAAACCACAGGAGGACCTGAGCCAAGACCTCGGCTCTTCCTGAGGCTGCACAACCTGAGAACTTGGTCCCCACCCCCTGTGGGCTAAGAACAGAAGAAGTGAAGAGGGTTTCAGCACAGGCTCTGCACCTGTCTTCTGGTTTCCCACAGGATCTAGTACTGATTCCAAGTGGTGATATAGTGGAGGAGGAAGATGAAAGAGAGGTTGGGACAAAGGAAAAGGCAGGAGCCTGGAGGACTGGAAGATGTGAGGCTGAGCCCCGACCCAGAGATGAGAAGGCCTCAGGGTTACTCGATTGTATCATCAGACTCTCATACCAGACTGCCCTTCTCATGTAAGCTTTGGGTTTCTATCTGAACTTTTTAAACTGTACACGTATATTACTTCAATTAAAAAATGTAAATTAAAGCAGGAAAAACTTCAATCAGACATAAAGAAACTGAAGGACGATGAAGCGTTACCCTGGCAAGTAGAGAGGCAAAGATCCCAGGGGCAGGGTGCCTGAAGGCCAGGCAGACAGAACCTTCCAGCTGGGCCACAGTGGGGGAAATGAGCCTTTGTCTCTTCTTGCCCTGGCAGTGTTCCCATGGACTCACCACTGTTTTACCCTGGTTCTTAGCTTTTGTAGGGTCATGGGCCCTTTTGAAATTAGAAACCCTTCTGCACCCCAGGAAAAATAATATACATATATGCGTACACACAAAACTATCCATATAATTAACTGGGTCTACAGACCCCAGGTTAAGAACCACTGTTCCACATTCTGATGGCCAACCAGACTGTTTTTCCAATCTAGAACTTTTTTTTCTGAGCTTCAAAAATACACATTCGACCTTCTGGAAATCTCCCTATTACCAGCTAACCAAAACCAAACTTAAAATCTTCCCCCTCAGGGTACCTGAGTGGCTCAATTGGTTGAGCATCTGATTTTGGCTCAGGTCATGAACTCACAGTTCTGGAGTTCGAGACCCACATCAGCTCACTACTGTTATCGCAGAGCCCGCTTCGGATCCTCTGTCCCCCCTCTCTCTGCCCCTCCCCTGCTCTTGTGCACACATTCTCTCTCTCTGAAAATATAAATAAACATTAAAAAAACACTTCCCCCTAGGGACACCTGGGTGGCTCAGTAGGTTAAGCGTCTGACTTCGGCTCAGGTCATGATCTCACTGTTCGTGGGTTCAAGCCCTGCATTGGGCTCTGTGCTGACAGCTCAGAGCCTGCAGCCTGTTTCAGATTCTGTGTCTCCCTCTCTCTCTGCCCCTCCCCCATTCGCACTCTGTCTCCATCTCAAAAATAAATAAACATTAAAAAATATTAAAAAAAAAAACAACACTCCCCCCTAAATCTTCGCCACCTCCACCTATTTATTCCCTATCTAGGGACTGGAACTCTCATTTACCAGTAGCCTAAGTCTCCAAGACTTGCCATCATCCTGGACAGTGGTCCTCAATGTTGGCTGGAAAGCTGGATATCCATATGGGGGGGGGGGGGATGAAACCTGATCCCTACTTCCCATCATATGTAAAAGTTAATTTGAATTGTATCATAGACCTAAGCAAAAAGCTAAAATTATTCAGTTCTGGGAGAAAATCTTTGTGACCTCACATTAAGGTAGGCAAAGATTTCTTAGAGTAAAAAGAGTGAACCACCAAGGAAAATTTTTGATAAATTGGACACAGTCATAATTAGAAACTCTGCTTTTTACCTTTAAGAAAATGCAGAGATAACTGTAATGGACTTTCATGCATTGCTGGTGGGAATGTTAAAATAGTATACCCACTCTGAAAAACAGTTTGACAGCACGGAGAACAAGATGGAGTTACTCATGTCAAGCAGGAGTCTGTGTCAAGCAATGACGTAAACAGTTAAGGGTAGTGTAGCTATGAGAGATCACGGAGACCAGCATCAGCTGACACCCCAGGACTGATAACCAGCAGAAGCACAGGAGGTCTGCAGGGGCCCAACACTGATTAAATCCCTTTTAAAAGGGGAGGATTTTGCAGCAAACTGTCAGACTCTTCAGACAAGACCCTTCTGTGTCTGACCACTTCAGAAAGGCAGCTGGATTGATCTCCAAACAGGACTGAGATCCTTCACTGATCAAATATAATAGGCAGTAAATGCCAAGGGCTGACTCAGACCAGACTGATACCTTATCTCAACTGTGGGCCCACAGACTTTGAGTTTGGTTCATTAACTTCCTACATCCTTCTGTTATCTTGTTTGTTGTGTGGCTTATGTTCTGGTCTGTGTGTTATATAGGAAGCCAAGCTAACCACATGGTGAAATGTCCTTGAGTTTGGAATTCTGAACCTGCTTTATAATTACGTTAACCTTGTTTAGGATTGAATCAAGCTGTTAGATATAACTTGTATGTGTACCTTCATAGTGTGCTCATGACAGCTTCCTCAAAAGTTAAAAATGCCATACAACCAAGCCATCCCATTCACTTCTAGGTATTTCGTTCAAGAGAAATGGAAACATAGGTCCACAAAAAGACTTTTACAGGAATATTCAAGGCACTTTTATTCACTGTATCTCAAAACCAGATGTCCAGATGTAGCCCACGTGTCCAACAACAACTCAAAAGTCCTTTGGGATCCTGAGAGGATACCTCCCCACCAGCCCAGCTGGGCCTCCCCCACCCACCCACCAATGTCCAAATGGATAAACAGCTTACAGTACATGCATAGTCTTCTACTCACCAACAAAAGGAAGGAACTACTGTTAACACAGCCACGTGGATGGCTCTCAAAAGCATTGTGCTAGGTGAAAAAAGCCAGGCACAAAAGGCCACATCCTGTATGGTTCTATTTATATGAAATTCCAGGGAGGACAAAGTATAGTGACAGAAATCAGATGAGTGGTTGTCTCAGGCCAGGGAAGAGAAGGTAAAGGATTGACTGCAAAGGGGCAGAAGGGAACTTTCTGCTTGGAATTCTCTCTCTCCCTTTCTCTGGCCCCTCCCCCTGCTCCTGCGGGGCGTTGGCTCTCTTTCTCAAAATAAATAAACTTGAAAAATTACAGAAGTATCTACAATATGTAAAATTTCTCGTATTTACTGTATGTAAAACATATCCCAATAGAGTTTTTGTTTTGTTTTGTTTTGTTTTTTTAATGCGAGGGCTGCTGTGAAGGCTGCTAATGAAGGAGAACACAAGTGAAGGGATTCTGCTAAGGACCTTCCCTAAAGCATTTGATTTAGAAAGGAAGGAGTGAGGCTCCCTTCTCCGCTCGGGCAGCCTCGAGCGGGAGATTTAGTGAAACATTCTCCCCGCTAGGGAGCAGTGTCGTCGGCAGCCGGCCACCAAGGCCAGTTCAAAGCCCCCAGGCGCAGGCCCGGGCCGAGGCGACAAGAACCCCTCCCTCCCCGGGGCACGTCGAGGTCGCACGCCCCCCGGAGCGTGCGGGGTGGGGGCGCTCTCCCCCGCAGAGGCCGGGAGAGGTGGTTCCCGCCCCACGCCGTCCGCCCAGCCTCCCTGCGGGTGAGCGGCCGGCTTGCCCTCGCTCACCCACACCCGCACGCGCTGCTCGGCCGCCTCCGAGGGCCTGGCGCCGGAGAAAGGAGCCCGGGCTCCCGGGCACACGATGACCACCCCCCCCCACCCCCCCCGCCTCCAGCCCTGGCCGTGGGGCAGCGTGGGGGCAGCTCTCTGGCCCCGACTTGCGGAATGCAGAAGCGGGAAGCGGCGGCCGCCGCGGGAATGCTTCTGGGTGGAACGCGCCCCCGCTGGCGGCTGCCGGGACCCAGCAGCGTCCCGGGTGAAACCGACCCGGCCTCTCTGGCGCCGCTTCTGCGGCAAGGCCCGCAGAAAGACGCCGCGGCGCCTCTTTCCTCCCGGACCTTCTTCCCCTGCAAGCAGGTCATCGTAGCCTTAGCAGATCTCCACCCACATAGAACTCAGAAATTGTCATTTTGAAGGACAAACGAAGTCTGTCCTAGAGATGTTTTGTTTAAACTGTCCCTCGTGTGCTGAAAAAGCGGCTCACCAGGCGTGGCGGGCCAAGTAAGGGGCTGCTAGGGGAATGAGCTGGAATGCGGGGAGGGGAGAGCTCCATCACTGACCGGCGTGCCAAGGCCCAAGGGACACCGGACTCTCTGTAATCACCCTCCCCGCCCCACCCCACCCCCCCTTGGCCACAGCTCACCACGGGACCTCAAGGGACGCACTTGGGCAGCCCCGCCTGCCGGCGCCCTCGTCTCCAACCCTCTCCGCCCGCCTGGCGCACTGCGTGGTTTGCTTAGTTTCCCGGACCTGGCAGAGCGGTGGCTGCGTTGAGGACGCACGGCACCCGTCCCGCGCCCTGTGGTCGGGGAGGCTCCGGGCCCACCCCCAGTGCAGGCCTCCGGGTGGGCGGACGCCGCCAGCGCCGCAGGTGCAGCCCAGACACAGCGCGTCGGTGAGTCGGCCGAGCAGCTCCAGAAGTGTTAATGGGGGTCAGGGAGGGAGGAAGGCAAGGCAGGGAGGAAGGACAGTTGCTTCCATTCCTACTTTTGCTAGCTGCCAAGAGACCAGCAGATGCTAGAGACTGGTGAGTCAGGCAGGGATTCCCACCTTATCGCGGGCGGTTTTCCCCAAACCCGGGTCTGCCGGCTCTGAGCACTAACGTGCCCCAACCTAGGGGAGACAGGAGGCTTTCAGTGACGCCTTCTCGGGAAGGGGAGGGGAGGAGAGACTGTGAGGATACTTTAGAGCACTAGCTTTGGACCTAGACAGAGGCGTAGGCTTGAATCCTTTCCTGGAACCGGCTGATGTTCTTGGGTGGCTCTGAAACTTTACTGAGCCTCACTTTCCTCATCTATAAAATGGGACTGTAATACTACCTCCCAGGGTCCCTGGGAAGACGAACCCAAAAGACGCTGAGTGCTGAGCACTAAGTCTGTGAAGCACAGATAGATGTGTGTTAATTCAGTGGAGAAGAATCTCCACAAGGTCGGGTCATGCCTGCCCTTTCACAGAGTGAGAGGATGGGCTCCTTGCCCAAGTGTCTCACAAGGGAGCACGGACAAGGGCAATAGCCTGTCGTCCAGGAAGCTACAGGCAAGGCTGTGGGCAAGGGCGAGCACCTGCTGCTCTGGTTGGTGGCTGTCTGGACCTTTGGGGTCTAAGGGGTAAACATACAATATGGCAAAGACACTTGCCCCTTTCCTTGAGGACATCCCTCACTGTTACTTCTAAATGTCATTCTTCACCTCAGACTCTTTTGCCTCATAAAATTGGGAACCACTGTCAGAATTATTAACACCTAGAAAGTCCCCACTACAGAGGAGAGTTCCCATTTTGCAGATGGGAAGCATGAGGTCATGGATGGTTGATGACATATGCCAGTTAGTGGACATACCTTACTCTCTTCTACTCACCCTTATATGTGTTCAATGCTGTGTGTTGCATTCTCTGTTGTTGTTGTTGTTGTTAATGTTTATTTATTTTTGAGAGGCAGAGACAGAGCACCATCAGGGGAGGGGCAGAGAGAGGGAGACACAGAATCTGAAGCAGGCTCCGGGCTCTGAGCTGTCAGCACAGAGACCGACGCGGGGCTCGGACTCACAAACCGCGAGATCATGACCTCAGCTGAAGTCAGACGCTTAACTGACTGAGCCACCCAGGCGCCCCATCATTCTCTGTTAATCAAAGGATAAACACAGGCACATGTGGCCAACCAAGGGAAGGAGGAAGCCAGAGTCAGACTTTCCAATGCTTCCAGAGTGGGGTGCCCTGAAGGACTCACTGTGACCATCAGTGTTGATAAGAGGATGAAATCAACACCTCACAGGCAAATGGATTCAGGAGAGCCACTGTCACCCTCTGCCCCTGGGATGGACCTCAGAGTTTGGAGCAAGATCTTGGCCTTAAGGGACATGGTCTTTGTGCATCATATTTGAAGATGCCTTTGACTGTTGCCCAGGGGGCTCCTTCTCGAACACTCCTGGCCCTGCAGTCTTTAAAACCTCTTCCAAATGCCAGGTCTCCAGAAAGGGCCAAACCTTGGGATCACCCCCCTCTTCCTTAAAGCTGCGATCCAGGAGCTTTATCAGGAAGAAGTTTAAGTTTGAAGGTAGGGACGTCCCTTGCAACAAGCCACCACACAGTGGCTGCTGTTCTGAACCATGCTTGTTCACATCGGTGCCCCCAGAGCCGACACTGTGCTGTGCACACAGTGTACACGGTGTGGTGCCTGAGAGAGGTGGGGCACCAAGCGCCAGCCCGCCCTCTGACTCAGCAAGAAAGACGAGACAGGCTAGTGTCTCCACACCCCCTCCGCTGGCTGTCTGGCTGGCAGAGCGTGAGCCGGCTGCCTTTCGCCCCACTGCTGTGATCTCTTCCCTGGCTTCCCCCGCGCCCAGCGCAGTGGTTTCTGCTTCCCTGCACCCCTGCCACTGAGATGGTCTCTCCCTGCTGCCTGCCTTCACACATCCCCCGCACACGCTTAGGATGCCCCTGTCTGTGGTTGTTAGTGGCCACTCCCCCGCCCCACAGTCAAAACTCCATGGCCCCAGGCACTGTCCCTTTATTCTAGAACCTGCCTCTCCACTGCCCTTCTGGAGACAGTCACCCACCCACACCCACCCACACCCCTCTCCCCACCCAGCAAGACAGGTAGGATTTGAACCTCCACAGGGACAGCTCAGTGTGCACATATGCACACACGAGCCACCGCCTATCCTGATTGTGTTCAGGTGACTAGTGGCCACACCTGTGGTGTTGGCTCTGTCCCTAGAACACCTGGCCACAGGGACCAGTCCTCCAGCCTAGCCTCTCTGCCTGGGGAGCGGCACTTGGGTCTTTCTTGACAACTTCCCGCACTTGTTAAGTTCAATGCCCTGTTATGTTGTCACCTCCTCTGGGGATCTCCAACTCTGTCCTTGACCCTGTCACCACAGTAGGCCCATCAGGTGGATTCGAGGGGCTGAGATGGATAGAATGGATCCCAGACCTGGGGGATCTCAGCCAGGCAAGGCAGAGAAGCAATCAGACAGTGCCAGGGGTCAGTGCTATGAAGCACAGGGTTCTGGGGAAATAAGATTGGGGAGGGCTTCTAGGGGATCCCGGCACTTGAAGCAAAATGAAAAATGAAAGAAACCGCTGCCACGTTTGTTTATTCATGTTGTCTTCCCAACAGCTCTGAAGGAAGTACTATTGTTAACTTCATTTTACAGATTGATTGCTCTTTTGCCGTGAGCAAGTGACAGCAAGGATTTGAAACTGACCAAAGAGGGTCTTAACCTTCATATTATAAGCCAAGACGCTGGAGTGAGAAACAATGCAGGACAAAAGAGAGGACTACAGAAAAACGTAATGTTTCTGGAGTACCGAGTTCTGTGCAGAGGTGAGAGTGGGGACAGTGGGGACTGGAGAGCCTTGTAAGCTATAGTCGGGAATGTGGACTTGGTCCTGAGGGAGGTGAGGGGCTGACCCAGCCAGAGGGTCATTACCCAGGAGATAAATGCATGTAGCTCACTGGCTGCACTTAGGAGGGAGGGTGCAGTTAGAGGAGGGAAAGCAGAGAGGTGGGTGCAATCTACTCTACATCTTGCTTCTTGATATTTTCCTTGTTATACATGCACAGAAAATGATTCCTTTTGTATGAGACACCACGGTAAAATGGGAAGGGGCTGTTTGCAGCTAGAGGCAACCAACACAGGGGTTCCAGCCACCGGAAGTTCCTGTTCAGCCACCCCGGGGGGCTGAGGAGTCTCAGGCAGCATGTACCCCAGTCACAGCAGACCAGACCTGGGGAGAGGATGAGGAAATGATTAGGGGGCACCTGGCTGGCTCGGTTGGTAGAGCATGCCACTTCTGATTGTGGGTTGTGAGTTCAGTGAGTTTGAGCCCCGTGTTGGGTATAAAGATGACTTAGAAAATAAAATCTTTGAAGAAAGAAAAAAATTCTTAGAAAGCAAAGTTAGTATCGCTTAGTGAAGGGGTGAAGAAGGAAGATGACCCCTGGATTTCTGGACTGAATAGTTGGACAAATGGTCATTCCCTCACTGCTGCAGGGGATATGGGGGCAGGACTGGTTAATGGGAAAGCGATGAGACGTTTGGCTGCCCTGGGTTTGAGGTGGGTGCAGAATGTCAACAGGCAGTGACTCAGGGCTCTGGAGTCTAACAGGCTGGGTCCAACTCCTACCTTCATCAACCTACTAGTTGTGTTACCTTGGGCAAAAAACCGGATCTCTTTAAACCTGTTAATTCATCTATAAGATAGGTATAATAATAGGGTTTCAGAGTTGTTATTAAATGAGAATAAAATGACATAATGTACAGTGCCTGGAACATAATAAGTATCTAAAAATGACAACACTATTTTTTTAATTTAAGTTTATTTATTTTGAGAGAGAGAGAGAGAGAGAGAGAGAGAGAGATGGAGCACATAGTGAGGGAGGGGCAGAAAGGGAGGGAGACAGGGAGAATCCCAAGTAGGCTCCACACTGCCAGCCCAGAGTCTGATGCAGGGCTCGAACCCATGAACCACAGGATCATGACCTGAGCCGAAGTCAAGAGCTGAACACTTAATGGACTGAGCCACCCAGACATCCTGGCAACACTATTACTGTTGTTATTATTATCAATAAATCTGAAGTTCAGAGAAGAAGCAATTTCAGAAGTCATCAAATGGGAATTGAAACCATGAGGATAAATGAGATAACCCAGAAAGAGTGTAGATGCTGAGAACAGTGAAGTTGAAGACCAGGAGCATTGACATTTCAGCGGTGGACAGAGGAAGAGGAGACTAAAGACAAATGGTCCAGAAGACAGAAGAAAGCCACCAGAGCCTGGTGCCTTGGAATCCACACGTAGCAGCCACACACAGTTGATCCTCTGTCTTACTTACTGTTTGCCAACAGAACCTGATGTTGTTGGGGGTAAGAACCATCTGGATTCTGTGTGCCTTGCAGGAGGCAGCCCAGAGCCCCAGCTCCAAACCAGGAAGTCAGTCTTCACTCGTAATCCCACTGTGCTTGCCAGTGATTGGTTTATGAAGGTGTATTTGATCCCTTTCTGGCCAATGAGACTTGGTGGAAAGTCTGTTGAGGGACTTCTGGAAAATATTTCTTTGATTTAAAAAGAAAAGATGCCCACAAAGACCAAAACCACGATGAGATACCACTTCATACTCACTAGGGCAACTAGAATCAAAAAGCTGGATAACACCAAGTGTTGGTCAGGATGTGGAGAATTCAGAACCCTGGTGGGAATTCAGAACCCTGGTGGGAATTCAGAACCCTGGCGGGAATGTAAAAAGGAATAGCCACTTGTAAAATAATCTTGCAGTTCCTCAATTAAACATAGAGTTCCCATATTACCCAGCCGTTCTACTCCTGGGTATATACCCAGGAAAATGAAAAAAAAATATGTCCCACTGAAATTCATACACAAATATTTATAGCAGTGTTATTCATAATAGCCAAAATGTAGACACAACACAAATGTTCATCAATAGTGGAATGGATACCCAAAATGTGACACATCCATACAATGGAATAATATTTGGCTATAATAAAGAATAAGTACTGATACAGGCTTTAACATGAATGAACTTTGAAAACATTATTTTAAGTGAGAGAAGGCAGCCACAAAAGGCCACATACTGTATGCTTCTATTCATAATGGAAGTCCAGAATAGGGAAATCTATAGAGAAAAGGTGGTTTAGTTGCTTAGGGCTGAGGAGGTGGCAGGGAGATGGGAGATGATGAATAAAGTGTATGCGCTTTCTTCTTGAGGTGACCAAATGTTCTAAAATTGACAGGCGCACCTGTGTGGCTCAGTCAGTTGAGGGCCTGACTCTTGATCTCCTCTCAGGTCATGATCTCGCAGTTTGTGGGATCGAGCCCCATGTCAGGCTCTGTGCTGATAGCAAGGAGCCTGCTTGGGATTCATTCTCTCTCTCTCTCTCTCTCTCTCTCTCTCTCTCTCTCTCTCTCTCTCCCCCCCCCCCCCTGCTCACACACACACACACACTCTCTCAAAATAAATAAACATTTAGAAAAAAATCGATAAGGGTGATGGTCACACATATGTGTGAATATACTAAAAGCTATTGAATTGAACATTTTGAATGAGTTGTATGTTAATTATAACTCAAATTGTTGAAAAAGAAGCAACAAAAACAGTGGTACACAAAGAATACAGAATCTTCTCAATGTTGTCATGTCTGCATGGAATGGCTTGCTCTAACCATCTGGCTACCAGCATGAGGATGATGTGCACAGGAAGAAAGAGACAGAAATCATGAGAATCCCTGGGAAGTGGCAAGGGAGCCCAGCGGCACCATGCTCTTCTGGTCTTGACACCCACAGAGAGGGAGTGGGACCACTGGAACTATTGAATTCAAGAACACAGTGCTGTGTTTGTGATGCCAGTGTTTGGCCATAGCCTGCCAGCACCCACGAAGCTGGCAAATTAACATGGAACACTACCTCAGAGAACTTAGCCATTGCCTTGACATTACTTGCCAGAGGACGGCCTTACTTACAGGAGGAGGATGGCCTTCACTTGGCGTCCACTTCCCAGATACCTCCCATCCAATGACTTCTTTGCTCCTTATTCCTACTTGCATCTCGGATATTCTTTTTTTTTTTTTTTAAGTTTATTTATTTTATTTTGAAAGAAAGAGGAAGCACGAGTGAGGGAGGAACAGAGAGAGAGAGAGAGAGAGAGAGAGAGAGAGAATCCCAAGCAGGCTCTGCACAGCGTCGATCCCGACACGGGGCTCGAACACATGAACTGAGAGATCATGACCTGAGCTAACGTCAGACGCTAACCAAGCAAGCCACCCAGGTGCCCCGCCCACCCGTCTCGGATATTCTATCTAGAATCATTTTTCCTTCTGCCTGGTATATATATGTAATCTTTGGAATTTCCTGAGGGTCTGCTTGTAAAGATCTTTCAGTTTTGATTTGCCAGAAAATATCTTTGTTTTGCCCATGTTCTTGAAAAAAAATTTTGGACATAGAAGATAGACTGGTAGTTATTTTCTTCTGTTTCCATTTATGTATGTATGTATGCTCTTGTGGGAGGGACGGTGGCGTGTGTCTGGGCCCTTTGACTGTTCCCTTTTCCTGCAGGGTGGACCTGATTGTGGTCTGGGGCCTAGGGACCAGAACGTCCAGAAGAAGGGTGACAAGGGGCCCTTCGACATGGAGGCAGTGGATGAAAGCAGAATGAGATGTGTGGTCAAGATGGAAAAGCAGGTGAGCATGGGAGGGTTTTGCTGGTGTGGCGGAGCTGGTGGACTGAGAGGCTCTGGAAGGCTGTGGGGACAAGCATAAGGGGAGGGTGCACTTCTCTGAGCCATGGGCCAGAACACCTGCTGCCAAGGAGGCCTAAGCGGGGCCCAGGCTTCCCCCGCTGTTGGTGCACAATTATTTTCTTTCAGCATATGAATATTCCCATCCTTGCCTAGAGCCACCTCTGATACCAAATGACCAGCGTGCAGTATGGGAAATAGAAGCCAGCAGAAAAGGAATTTATACAGGTACTATAAGTCATTAGGTGCCCTGGAAGAATGGGCTATAGTTTGGGCCTCCAGGAAAGACTCTGTAAACACCCAGAAGTAACTCACTAGAGGTGCTGCCATTTGTGTGACAGTCCAGCAAGTGTTAAGGCTACCTTGGGACTCAGTCAAATTTAGTAACACAGCACTGTTGCTGAAAGTCAGGATGCCACCATAACCGCAGCTGTGTCTCCGTACCCACGAAGCTGGGGCTGGACACTGGGAAGCTGCTGCAGGAAAACTCCATGTCTCCATAATCTTGTTTGCCCAGAGAAGACAATGAAAATTGCAGATATATGGTCTGTCTCACATCTGCTCTCTGAATTCTTTTTTTTTTTTTAATTTTTCATTGCTTATTTATTCTTGAGAGAGAAAGAGAGAGTGAGCCAGGGAGGGGCAGAGAGAGAGAGACACAGAATCTGAAGCAGCTTCAGGCTCTGAGCTGTCAGCACAAGAGCCCGATGTGGGGCTTGTCGTGGGGCTCGAACTCACAAGCTGTGGGATCATGACTTGAGGCAAAGTCAGATGCTTAACTGACTGAGCCACCCAGGTGCCCCTGCTCTCTAAATTCTTAAAACCTCATTCACGTAACCCAACTTCAAGGAATCTACAAAATGAAGCTTTTTGCTTCCCAGCCTTTTATGGTGTAGGAAGGCACTCTAGGAGATGGGAATTGTGAGGGATCCCTGTTGTCACATGACATGCAAGGTAGGGGCCTGAAGTGACCATTGGGTTCGACAATTAGAAAAGCAATGAGGCCCAGGAGAGGGCTGTGTGAGCACCGTGGTGGTGGGCAAAGCTAGACCATCCGGGGTAGAGCGGCCAACAAGACGTGAGGAGCGAATTCAGTGAATGTGGATGGTTTAGGGAGTCCCGTACAGGGACATGGAGAGAGAGACGGTGGATGGAGGGCACATCAGCTCAGGGAAAGTTTTGGGAGGTTGTTTTTCTAGGAATGGCAGATAATCAAACATGCTTATGAGGAAGGGAAGGTGCCAGCTGAAGGGAACAGAGGGAGCAAGTAGATACAGAACGGATGGAGAGCTTGTGGCTGGTGGGTGAGGATGCTTATAACGTACAGCAAGACGCTCATGATATTTTGCTAAGTGACAAAAGCATATCCTCAAACAAACATTGTGTGATTCCTTTCCTGTTCCAAAGCATATTAGATACACCAAAATCCTCACTGAATTGTCAGACAGCCCTCATAGAGATAAACGCAATTAATTCCACTGTTCCAAGCCGCACCCCTGAGATGGAGCAGCCCAGCCAATGGCATAGGCTTGGGCAGAGCGTGTAGTAACTAGAGGGGCAGGATAAGAGCGGGATCGGGTGGGATGGTTAGAGCACATTTATACTCTTCAGGGCCACAGGCTGGCTTGTTCCATAGGCCTCATAGTCAAGTCATTATCCCAATGGTCCCACGATCGCCCTCCCTCCTGAACACGGAGGAACAGCCTGCCAGCAGTTCTAGAACCAGCTTCAGAGGCCTGGGCATAGCATCAGCCCATCCCGTCCACCCGCAACAATTGTGGAGACACCCGGATTCCCCTTAGTAGTTTTGGGCCATATCCTAAAAGAGCCCGGATATGTTTGCAACACAGTCCTGTCACACTTCCTGTTTCCTCTCAGATAATGACCACAGGATCCACTGACCAAGGCTGACCCCTAAGTACATGACTTCCTTGAAAATAACTTGACACAGCTTAAACTAACTTAGCTTTTCACCACCCTCATCTTACCTCTCAACATGGTTATTTCTTGTGCCCACCTCTCTGTCTATACATAAATATAAAATAATAATTTATATGTAATCTATCTTGTATTATTATTGTATGTGCATTACAATCTGGAATTGTACATTTTTAATCATTATTGGCCCCAGGTTTGTTTTTTTTTTCTTTTGGGGGAGGTGGTGCTGAATCATGAGAATTCAGGCTGACAACCTATATGAGAATAGGCTTGTGGTTACACATTCTCAGAGGAGATCCCATACCTGAATTCAATCGGGATTAGACTCCAAGAAAGGCAGTTTTTCTTGCAGTCCTCTGTATTATCTACACAAAATCGATTTTTTTTTTCAAATTTTAGAGACAGAGCATGAGCGGGGGAGAGGGGCAAAGGGAGTGAGAGAGAGAATTTTAAGCACGTTCCATGCTTAGTGCAGAGCCCAATGTGGGGCTTGATCTCAAGACCCTGGGATCATGACCTGAACCAAAATCAAGAGTTGATCACTTAACCTACTGAACCACCCCGGTGTCCCTACAAATTCAATTATAATAAATGTAACGATACATGAGCTGAACAAAAGGTAAGGAATACTAAGGCACGAGAGCAGGGGCCTAGAGAGGTATTCAGGGCCTTGAAGCCAGATATGGACTAAGGACATATACAAAACTGAGTGCTTATGAACATGGGTTTTTGTGCTCTCTCAGGACTGGCAGGACAGAAGATAAAACCTGATGCCCACTCAAGAGAGAAGCTTAACAGGAGACTCGCTCAAAGCTGGGACTCTGGAGGACTACATTCTCCATATAAAGGTGACCCAGAAATAAACTATTCCTTCTGCAGAGGACTGGGATCCTGATGCTAACTGAATTGGAATGTGGGTGGGCAAATCTCCCCTGAGAATATGTAACCACAAGCCTGCCTTCATATAGATTTTCAGCCTGGATTCACATGATTAGGTACCACCTCCCCTAAAAGGGAAACAAAACAAAACAAAACAAAACAAAACAAAACACCCTAGAGCCAATAATATGATCAGAATTGGTCCCAGACTTTTGATGCCCCCAGGTACCTGACAGAAGCAAGTGTAAATCCTTTTCAGTGGAATTCAGAAATTTGCCTTCATCCCTGGCCTCAAATAATTCCCAAAGGTTATGTCCAAGGAAAACAAACAGCCCCAAATAAAATAATTTGCCAAATATAGAGGTAAACAAGGCACTATGAGTAAGAACCAGCGGAAATGAGACAGCAGATTCAGACCCCAAAAAACTTTATATATTTTTTAAATGTTTATTTATTTTTGACAGAGAGAGAGAGAGAGAGAGAGAGAGAGAGAGAGAGAGCGCGCGCATGCAAGCAGGGGAGGGATGGAGAAAAAGGGATACAGAGGATCTGAAGCAGGGTCCACGCTGCTTCAGAGCCTGACACGGGCTGGAACTCAGGAACCCTGAGATCACAACTTGAGCTGAAGTCAGTCACTTAACTGACTGAGCCACCCAGGCGTGCCCTCCCCCCACCAAAAACAAAAAAACAAAAAAAACAAAAAAAAACCCCAACCTTTAGATGCTGGAATTATCAGATCTAGCATACTCAAATAAGCATGTTTAATGTAATAGAATAAATAAGAGAGGCTTGAAAATATGACAAAAGAGCAAGCAAATGTGGGAAAAAAAACTCAGAGGAAAGAAAAATAAAAAATTGAAATGTAAAACTGAGTAGATAGGTTTAAAGCTGGTTAAATATAGCTGAAAGAATGATTAGGGATGTGGAGGATAGAACAGAAGAAATTATTTGAAATATAGCCCAGAGAGACAAAGATAGGGAAAATATAAAATAGAAGTTAAAATGACATAGAAGATAGACCAACAAGGTCTATCATACATTTAATCATAATTCCAGAGGGAGAATAAATAAAAAAGAGAGAAGAGGAAATGTTTGAAAAAAAAAATAATGGAAGAGTATTTTTCCCCCAAGTTTGTTTGTATGTATGTATGTATGTATGTATGTATTTTTGAGAGAGAGAGGGCATGAGGGAGTGAGAGGCCGAGAGAGAGAGGGAGAGAGAGAGAATCCTACATAGGCTCTCACTGTCAGCACAGAGCCTGAAGCAGGGCTCGAGGTCACTTGATGCGGGGCTCGAACTCACAAACCGTGAGATTATGACCTTAGCCGAAGTCGGACGCTTAACCAACTGAGCCACCCAAGCGCCCCAGGGAAGATTACTTTCTATAGATGGGAAAGGACCCAATCCATACAGTCAGGAAGCCAATAAAGTTTCCAAATATGCTAAAGAGAAATGCACACCCAGAATCATCGCAGTGAAACCACAGAACATAGCATGTTAAATATTATAATTTTGGCCACCACTGGCAGTCCTGGGGTGCCCCTGTCCCCGGATGAACTGCTTCTGAAAGGCAATGCCGAGAAGACAGGAGGAGCTGGAGGAGGAAGGCAAAGAGGAGCTGGATGAGACCCTGTCAGAGAGACTGTGGGGTCTGACAGAGATGGTCCCAGAGAGGGTCCGGTCCATGGCTGGTGCCACTTTTCATCACTCCCTCTTTGGGGCTCAAAAAAATGTGCAGGTTTTCCAGGCCAGCCTTCATGATCCTGGTGCTTCCTGTTGTCTTTGAGATTGAGAAGTTGCAAATGGAGCAGCAGCAACACCCACAGCGACGGCAGATACTTGTAGGGCCTAACGCAGGTTCTCAGGGGGCTTGCCAGGGCTCTACCTTCATTTCCTGGAAAGCTCTATATTGTTCCTGCTATGTGGCTTCTCTTGCTGGACAAGTTTGAAAATTCAGTAGTGTTTGAACTGCTGATTTATTTGGATTATTATTAGTTAAAAAAAATTTTTAATGTTTATTTTTGAGAGAGAGACAGAGTGTGAGCAGGGGAGGGGCAGAGAGAGAGGGAGACACAGAATCCGAAGCAGGCTTCAAGCTCTGAGCTGTCAGCACAGAGCCCAACATAGGACTCGAACTTACAAACCATGAGATCATGACCTGAGCCGAAGTCAGACGCTTAACTGACTGAGCCACCCAGACACCAGGATTATTATTATTTTTTGACTTTGGCACATTGGTCCATCTAAACCTGGTGGGGAGAATTCTCCTGAGTGTCTCACCTAGACTCCTCCTAACTTGCAACCGTGCCTTCCCTGCTGCACCATTTCTGCTGTCCTCACTCTGGCCATCCCACCCCTTTCACTAAATAACTTGTGACCTGCAGATCTCCTCAATATCCCATTGTGGCATAGGAACTGAGGCCACTGGGAAGGATGTACCCCTGACCATTTTTTGGTTTTAAGCATGGAGATGTTGGGAAGGGACACATACACAGTATGAAATACATAAGGCATCACAGCTGGGGTGTATTGTGAATTTCCATGCCCAAAGGGAGGGAGGGCCAGCAGCAGCTTTAACC
This sequence comes from Puma concolor, assembly GCF_028749965.1. Classification (NCBI taxonomy): domain Eukaryota; kingdom Metazoa; phylum Chordata; class Mammalia; order Carnivora; family Felidae; genus Puma; species Puma concolor. The sequence goes on from NC_141675.1 coordinate 87,246,416, forward strand.
ACAGGATGGGGACTGTGGAGGACAGTACAGGAGCTCATTTCCTCTGCCCCTTTTGGCTGTTAGAGACCTATGTGTGTGTGTCTAAAAAACAAAAAAAGTAGGTGCTCACCTTTTGTATTTAATACTGAAAATGATTCGAACAGAAAAAAATAAAAATAAGAAATAAATATTAAAATGATATACAGTACTAGAAATACTAAATAAAAGAAAGCTCATATAGCTATATTAACTATATTAATATCAAACAATATTTTAGGAAAAAAACACTAGAGATAAAAAAAAGATAACTGTGTTATGGCAAAATGTTCACTGTTCTAACAATTCTAAACTTTTTTTTAAAAGATTTTATTTTTGGGGTGCCTGGTGATTCAGTGGGTTAAGTGTCCGCCTCTTGATTTTGGCTTAGGTCATGATCTCACAGTCGTGAGATTGAGCCCTGCATCGGGCTCTGCACTGTGCCACAGAACCTGCTTGGGATTCTCTCTCCCTCTCTCTCTGCCCCTCCCCTGATCATGCCCGCATGCTTTCTTTCTCTCTCAAAATACATAAATAAACATTTAATTAAAAAAAAAAAAGATTTGGGGGTGCCGGGGTGGCTCAGTCGATTAAACATTCAACTCTTGATATCGGCTCAGGTCACGATCTCATGGTTCGTGGGTTCTGCACTGATAGTGTGGAACATGTTTGGCACTCTCTTTCTCTCTCTTTCTCTCTGCTTGGGATTCTCTTTCTCCTCTCCGCTCCTCCCCTGCTCGCTCATTTGCATGCTCTCTCTTTATTATTTTATTTTTAAATTTTTTTATTATTTTATTTTATTTATTATTTTTAAAAATAAACGTTTTAAAAAATATTTATTTTTAAGTAATCTTTTTACCCAATGTGGGGCTTGAACTTATAGCCCCAAGATCAAGAATTGCATGCTTTACCAACTGAGCCAGCCAGGCACCCCAACAATTCTAAACTTATAATTTATAAAAACAATGACATAGCTTTAAAACTGAGCTAAAATGACAAAATTACAAGGAAGACTAGACAAATTCGCTACTCATGAGCTATTTTTTGACACACATTTCTGTAATTTGTAGAATAAGTAATGGAAAATCATTAAAGATATAAAAGGTTTGAGGAACACAGTTAACAAACTTGATCTAATGAACATGTGTAGAACTATGTATCCAATAACTGTAGGATATATGGTGCTCTCAAGCATCCACAGAATGTCTACCAAAATGGACCATTAAAAAGTAAATGTTGGAAGGGCACCTGGGTGGCTCAGTGGGTTAAGCATCCGACTTCAGCTCAGGTCATGGTCCTGCGGTTTGTGAGTTTGAGCCCCATGTCTGGATCTCTGCTGTCAGCACGGAGCCTGCTTCAGATCTCTGTCTCCCTCTCTCTGTGCCTCTCCCATGCTGTCTCTCCCTGTCTCTAAAAATAAGTCAACATTGGGGCGCCTGGGTGGCTCAGTCGGTTGGGCGTCTGACTTCGGCTCAGGTCATGATCTCACGGTCCGTGAGTTCGAGCCCCGCGTCAGGCTCTGGGCTGATGGCTCAGAGCCTGGAGCCTGCTTCAGATTCTGTGTCTCCCTCTCTCTCTGACCCTCCCCCGTTCATGCTCTGTCTCTCTCTGTCTCAAAAATAAATAAACATTAAAAAAAAATTTTTTTTTAAATAAAAATAAATCAACATAAAAAAAGGATGAAAAACATTAAAAAAAAAAAAAAGAATGGGGCGCCTGGGTGGCTTGGTCGGTTAGGCGTCCAACTTCGGCTCAGGTCATGATCTCACGGTCCGTGAGTTCGAGCCCTGCGTCGGGCTCTGTGCTGACAGCTCAGAGCCTGGAGCCTGTTTCAGATTCTATGTCTCCCTCTCTCTCTGACCCTCCCCCGTTCATGCTCTGTCTCTCTCTGTCTCAAAAATAAATAAACGTTAAAAAAAAATTAAAAAAAAAAAGAATTCCTACACATACTAAGAAAAAATGGTCAGAAGGATTTCCACAGAAGGACAAAAATGTTCCACAAACATTTGAAAGGTGTTCGACCGCACTGGTATTCAGGGAAATGCATGTAAATACCCAAAAGATTCACAAAATCAAAATGTTAGAGAATCCCAAGCATAAAGGAGCATATGAAGCAGTGGGCACTATAATATCTGCTGGCTGGCAGGACCTTTGGAAAAACAGTTGGGCATTCTTTAATGAAGTTGAAAGCCTGCACACCCAAGACTCAGGGGTTCCATTTCTATATATGTACGTCAGAGAACTCCTGTATAAGAATGTTTGTAGCAGCAGCATTCGTAGGAATAGAAAAATTTGTCAACACTCAGAGATGCTCTAGTAGATAAACAACAGTAAGAAGAATAAGTAAATTTTAGTCTATATCTCTATCTATATCTCCAGTGGAATACCACAGGGGAACTACAGCTACAGGGAACACCATTAACAGAATGTTGAGTAGAAGAAGTGAGTCACTGGTAAGTTGCATAAAGAATTCTCCCGTTGGTCTAAAATGCAAACACAGTTATAAACACTGAATTATTTAGAGTGTGATAGTCCGTTTTTGTATGTGTCAACTTGACTAAGCGATAGTCCCCAGTTAGTCAATCAAACATGAATCTAAATGTTGTTGTGAAGGTATTTTGTAGATGCAGTAAAGGTCCACAAACATTTGACTTTAAATAAGGGACGTTAGGGGTGCCTGGGTGGCTCAGTCGGTTAAGTGTCCGACTTCAGCTCAGGTCATGATCTCACGGTCCGTGAGTTTGAGCCCCACGTCGGGCTCTGTGCTGACAGCTCAGAGCCTGGAGCCTGTTTCAGATTCTGTGTCTCCCTCTCTCTGACTCTCCCCCATTCATGCTCTGTCTCTCTCTGTCCCAAAAATAAATAAACATTAAAAAAAAATTAAAAAAATAAATAAGGGACGTTATTCTAGATAATCTGTGTAGACCTGAGAGAATCAGTTGAAAGGCCTTTGGAACGAACCAAGGTGTTCCCGAACAAGAAGCTCCCCTCCTCTACAGACTACAGCTTTATCTCCTCCCTAGAGTTTCCTGGTCTTCCTAACAGTCTACCCTATCGACTTCAGATTTGCCTAGCCAACCCCCCCCCAAGTGCATAAACCAATTCCTTGCAGTAAATCTTAATGTATATCTCCTACCAGTTCTCTTTCTCTGGTTGAACACTGACTAAGATTTTGTTACTGTAAGGGTTCTAGAAGAACAGAATCTTAAAGATGAATTTTTTGAATAGAGGTTCTGGGTTTTCTAGAATTGGTTCTCTAGCCTGATTGTATTTGATTTTTTTTAATGTTTATCTTTGAGAGAGAGAGAGAGAGAGAGAGAGCAGGGGAGGGGCAGAGAGAGAGGGAGACACAGAATCTGAAGCAGGTTCCAGGCTCTGGGCTGTCAGCACAGAGCCCGACACGGGGCTCAAATGCACGAACTGTGAGATCGTGACCTGAGCTGAAGTTGGACACTTAACCAACTGAGCCACCCAGGTGCCCCTAGCCTGATTAGATTTAAATGACTCTATTTCAAGTGGTAACGAGGGCACTGGTAGTCCATGGAGTGATGTGGCATTAGAGATACCCCAGGGAAGGTTTTGGGTGACATGTATATGATGCCTTTGCTGGGCTTCAAATTCCCAGCTCAAGGTCCTCATAAAATGACTTTTGCATGCCCTGAAAGAGACCCTTCTCCCCTATTACCTGCAGGGCTGAAACTGCTGAAAACCAAACCCGTAACATCATCCTGTGAGCTGTTAAATTACAGTGCACTTTGAATTCCAGCCTAGAAAGAAAGTTAAAGTGAGGGCATGTAACCAGGGCACAGAGGTGCAAGAGCTCCTAGCTCCGAGGATCCGAAACAGACCAGATTCAGTCACTCACCACTGACAAAATCCAAAGGCAGAGAGACAAGTGTGGTTGAAACAGAAAAGGAACTTATTTCAGGGAGGCCAGCACTGGGGAGACAGGGGACTAACATTGTGGGTACATGCGGGTGGGCAGTAAAGGTCAGGTAGATCATTGTCTTGGGGTCAGTCACATGGGGTCTTGCTGGCTCAGGGCAGTCCTTATTGCTTTCATGAAGGGGTAGCTTTGGTTCCCACCACGGGATGCTTTGCCCACAAGGTCTCTTGCCTGAGTTAAGGGATAAGCTGGAAAGAAGAATTTGATCTGTTAGAAAGTACAGACTAAGGTCAAAATGGAGGTACTTGAAGTTCTCTTTCAGGCATTGATTGGGAAGGAATGGGATCCTTGCCTGCACTCCAGCATTAAGTTTGGCCTCACCTTATCTCTAAAAGTCAGGATAGTCACTGGTTCTGGAAAAAGAGTCTGTACAATTCAGTTCGAAAGTTCGAGGAGAGGCTGCAAAAAGTTATCTTTCAAACTCCTTGAAGTGTTAGTGAGTGTCAAGAGGCTCCTTGTCAGGATCTGCTAGATTCCTGTTCTGTTGCTTCCCTGTCTCATCCCTGCTATGACATATTCCACCTGAGAACAATAGCTGTTTAAGGTCAGGCTTTAAAATATATGGGCGCCTGGGTGGCTCAGTCGTTAAGCGTCTGACTTTGGCTCAGGTCATGGTCTCATGGTTTGTGAGTTCAAGCCCTGCATTGGGCTGTCTGCTGTCAGTACAGAACCTGCTTTGGATACTCTGTATCCCCCTTCTCTCGACCCCTCTTCCCTTTTCACTCTGTGTCCAAATGATAAATAAATAAATAAATAAATAAATAAATAAATAAATAAATAAATACCTTAATAAAATATCAAAGTCAGGAAACAGTCACCATATGTATTCTTGGAGGAGAGTCAAACTTGTTTTTCTGTTCACCAGGGATGATATGTGGGTGCTGATATATAGGTTCATCATGTAAAGGGCTCAGATTCCTACTGATTTTTGAGTCCAGGGAGTGAGAATCCTGAGCAAGAGAAAGTGTCTTTGTGTGCCCAGGCTGCTATAACAAAATACACAGACTGGGTGGCTTATAAACCACAGAATTTATTTCTCGCAGTTCTAGAGCCTGGGAAGTCCAAAATCAAGGCGTGGGCATGGTGAGGGGCCCTCTCCCTGGCACATAGTCCACACTTTCCCAAGGTGCCCTCACACGTTGGAGAGGATGAGGATCTCTTTTATAAGAACACTAATCCTATTCAGGAGGGCTCCCTCCCGAAGGCCCCACCTTTCTGACATTATTACATCTGGGCATTCGGATTTCAACATATGAATGGGGCAGGGCACAAACATTCAGGCAGTAAGTTCTTATCACCTTCCGAAAGGTCAATTTCAGGGTGTGTGAAGGTTGGAGGGAGTGACTGGAGACAATGGGGTCAAATGTATTTTATGTTTGCAGGGAAATGGATGGAATGCATTGAGGTTCCGACAGATTTCACATGGGCAAGAGACAGGCTGCCGTGCCTGTGGACAGGAGCTGGTGAACAGGATGGGGCTGTGAGAACCATATTTGGAGGGTCTGCAGATCCTATTTGCAGATAGACTCTTAACAAATATGGTTAGCAGTGACCAGGTCATTCAACAGAGGTCTCACTTTCCCTATATGTAAAATGGAGATAATAAGACCCACTGCCCCGAAATGTAGAAAGGACAAAATGAGATATGGGTGTTAAGTGCCTACTACTTAACGGGCACTTAGTAAATAGCAGCTATTATTAACATTTTTATTGTATGTAAACCCATTTTGAGTTTGTCCAGGCAATTGGACGTATTATAATTTACCTTATAACTAACAAACGCTATTGTCAGCAGATGCAGATCTGTGGAACCAGAATTGCGTCTGGAGCAACTGAGAAGCCATTCTAGGCTCTTGGCCCAGTGTCTTGGCAGCAGTTTGACCTGAAGATGGCACTCAGGGCCCTGTGGGGCAGCCTCAGCCTGCTCCGTCTGCTGTGGTGTCTCCTTCCGCAGACGGGTTATGTGCACCCAGATGAGTTCTTCCAGTCCCCTGAGGTCATGGCAGGTAAGCTCCCTGTGTGCGGTTAGGATAAGTTGCCACAGAGTCTGGACTATTGCTGATTGGATATTCAGTGGGGAGGGAGAAACATGTCTGTGTGGACGAGTAGTAATTCCATGAGCCTCTCTGGAGTGAGAACTTGGGAGTGGGGATTTCGCATCTCCTCCCTGACTGGTGACATTGATTTTCTGGATGATACTAAGAAAATGCCAGCCTCTGATGTTTTCCTGCTTGGACCAACAGCACAGGTTATTCTGAATGAAAGCAGTTTTGTACTATTCAGTGGAGAGGTTTTAGAGTTGGGCTTCCCAGATGCTTAGGGAAACTTACACAGGATGTGGTCTGAGATCATGAAACTTTTCTTCTCTGGGTTCATATAAGGGCTGAGGGAATCCAGGCCTGGAATGCTCACTTGTTAGAACGTATCTGCTGGGTGGTGTAGGACACATCATGAGGATGGTTGCCAGAGACCTTGAGGCTTTTCAGATGCTGTGGGCACATGGCTTCTTTCTCATGGTTCAAGATGGCTACTTGAGCTCCAGCCATCAAGTCTAAAATCAAGTCTTTCCAGCTATTGGAAAGGAGATGGGCACGCCTGCTCTCTTTAATGGACATATTTTGAATGTCATATACTTTTTGCTCATTTCCATGCCATTGGTCAGGATGTATTACATGACCACACCCAGTTGCAAAGGATGCTGAAAAATAGTCTTTTTTTTTAAGATTTTATTTTATTTTTTATTTTTTTAATTTAAAAAAAATTTTTTTTAAATTTTTTTAATGTTTATTTATTTTTGAGACAGAGAGAGACAGAGCATGAATGGGGGAGGGTCAGAGAGAAAGGGAGACACAGAATCTGAAGCAGGCTCCAGGCTCTGAGCTGTCAGCACAGAGCCCGATGCGGGGCTCGAACCCACGAACCGTGAGATCATGACCTGAGCCAAAGTTGGACGCCCAACCGACTGAGCCACCCAGGCGTCCCTTAAAAATTTTTTTAATTTATTAATTTTGAGAAAGAGAGGCAGAGCTTGAGTGGAGCAGATGCAGAGAGAGAGGGAGACATGGAATCCCGAGCAGGCTCCAGGCTCTGAGCTGCCAGCACAGAGCCCAACACAGGGCTCCAACTCATAGACTATGAGATCATGATCTGAGGTGAAGTTGGATGCTTAACTGACTGAGCCACCCAGGTGCCCCTAAAGATTTTATTTTATGTTTTAAAGTTTGTTTGTTTATTTATTTTGAGAGAGAGAGCAGGGGAGGGGCAGAGAGAGAGGGAGAGAGAGAGAGTCCCAAGCAGGCTCTGAATATCAGCATGGAGCCTGATGTGGGGCTTGAACCCACGAACTGTGAGACCATAACCTGAGCCGAAACCAAGAGTTGGATGCCCAACTGACTGAGCCACCCAGGCCCCCCATAAAGATTTTATTTTTAAGTAATCTCTGCACCCATTGTGGGACTCAAACTTACAACCACAAGATCAAGAGTCACATGCTCCACTGACTAAGCCAGCCGGGTGCCCCTGAAAAATACTCTTTATATCTGACCAAATGCCCAACTAAAGACATGAAGGAAGGGAGGGAGGGAAGGAAGAAAGAAGGAAGGGAGGGAGGGAGGGAGGGAAGGAAGGAGAGAAGAAAGGAAAGAGGGAGGGAATGGATGGATATTGGGGAGGCATGCATCTATCTCTGTCATAGGGCTCAACAGGTGGATTCATTTCTTAAGGTGAAAGGTCCAGTCTTTTCCACACTTTTTAAAAACCTGGCCACTAACAAAAGGCAGCTAGGTTGATCTGATCCTAGATTTTGTTTCCCTTTCACCTTCTGACATAGAAAGAGAAAACAGCCAAGAGGCCACAGGAATAAGTAAAATAAGTAGGAGAAGCAAAGAGCCCTAAACAGCCAGCAGTGTTAATCAGGCATGAGATATTGTGGGGCTTGGAGCTGAGATGCAGAAATTAAGAGTTGGTTTCCCTCACCCACCCCTCAGAGCTCTGGGACACTGGGGCACAGGGGCACAGACCAGCCCTGGGCAGCAAGCAGGTTAATTACATAAGTACTGCTTGAATACATTTTTCTTCTAAAAATCTTAAGTATCATAGGCAACACTGAAGTCACTTCTGACCTTAACCACAACCGCTCGTTTCCTTCCCCTGTCTCCCATGCCTGTCCTAGATGACAACCATCATCACAGAGACGGGTTTTTGACTCTGATGTTGGAGGCTTTAGCACTCTGCGGACTGGAGCCTCCCCCTGCTCTCCCCACACCCTGCCCAGGGCACAGTGTCCCCTCACTTCCCAGGCATGGTTCCTCCTGCCCCCTTCACAGGGGGACCTCGGAAGGGCTGAGCTCCCTATGTTCATTTCTGTTGCTGCTTAATAAATCATGGTTCTGTAAATCAGAAGTCAGGTAGGGGCTCTCCGCTCAGCGTGTCACAAGTCTGAAATCAAGGTCTGGGCCAGGCTGAGATCTTGTCTGGAAGCTCTGGGGGGAAATCTGCTTCGAGGCTCATTCTTGTCAGTTGGACAAATTTGCCGCTATGGAACTGGAGGCCACCCACATTCCCTGCCAGGGGCCCTCCACCTTTGAGCCAGCAGTGGTGCACCAAATCCCCATGGTTTGATTCTCTGATGTCCTCTTCCACCACCAGCTGAGAAAACTCTTTGCTTTCAAAAGGCTCGTGTGGTTACGTCGGGCCCACACGGGGTTACCCCCTGTCTAATGGTCAGCCATGCTCTGTGACATAACTTAACCACAGGAGTGACAGCCACCATCTTCAGAGTCCCAGGGATCGTGCAGGCCATGTTCACTAGCGGCTGGGAAAATCTCGGGGCCATCCTAGAATTTTGTCTCCCACGTGCCCTGAGCTTGGACCTGGCTCATCTCCACTTCTCTGTCCGCAGAGGACATCCTGGGTATAGAAGCTGCACGGCCATGGGAGTTTCACCCCACCAGCTCCTGCCGCACGGTGGTCTTCCCACTGCTGACCTCCGGCTCTGCCTTCTGGCTGCTCAGGCTCTGGGAACAGTGGGGGCCATGGCCGGGCCCGGTGAGCGGCTACGTGCTGCTGGTGGGACCCCGGCTCCTCCTCACTGCCCTCTCCTTTGCCCTGGACGTGGCCGTGTACCACCTGGCCCCGCTGTGGGGGGCGGAGCGCTGGAACGCCCTGGTCCTGCTGTCTGGTTCCTACGTCACTCTGGTCTTCTACACAAGGACCTTCTCCAACACCATCGAGGGACTGCTCTTTGCCGGGCTGCTGGTGCTGGTGTCCCCCCGGTTAGCTTGGAGCCCCACACCCAAGAAGCCTGCTCCAGGCCCCTGGTGGCACAGCTGGCTTCTCGGGGGCGTCGTGGCTGCCGGCTTCTTCAACCGGCCCACGTTTCTGGCCTTTGCTCTGGTCCCACTCTTCCTCTGGAGCATTTGTGGAGCCACAAACCCTGGCTTCAAGTCACTGACGAAGGAAGCCCTGGAGCTGCTCCCAGGGGCAACCCTCGTGGCAGCGATGTTTGTGGCTGTGGACAGCTGGTATTTCTCCAGTCCATCTAGATCCACTACCCTTGTTCTGACACCCGCCAACTTCTTGTACTACAACCTGGATCCTCAAAACCTGGCGAGGCATGGCACACACATGCGGCTGACTCACCTGGCCGTCAATGGTTTCCTGCTCTTTGGGATGCTGCATGCCCGGGCCCTGCAGGCTGCGTGGCAACAGCTGCAAGCCTGCCTCCAGGCCTTTGCACGAACGGGCTTCCCGCGGGCTCTGGGCGGCTGGAGCCTGCTGTCCAGCCCCAGGCCTTGCCTCCTGCTCCTCTACTTCATGCCTCTGGCCCTGCTGTCTGCCTTTAGCCACCAGGAGGCTAGGTTCCTGATCCCCCTCCTGGTCCCCCTAGTCCTGCTTTGCAGTCCACAGGCCCAATCTGTGCCCTGCAAGGGCACCCTGGTCCTCTTCAACAGCCTGGGCGCCCTCTTCTTCGGCTGCCTGCACCAGGGAGGCCTGGTGCCTGGCCTGGAGCACCTGGAGCAGGTGGTTCACGCACCCGTGCTCCCAAGCATGCCTACCCACTACACACTCCTCTTCACCCACACCTACATGCCCCCCCGGCACCTCCTGCACCTCCCGGGCCTGGGCTCAGCTGTGGAGGTGGTGGACATGGGTGGGACGGAGGACTGGGTCCTGTGCCGAGCCCTGAACAACTTCACCAGACAACCAGCCTGCCAGGTGGCTGGTGGGCCGTGGGTCTGCCGCCTTTTTGTGGTGACTCCTGGCACCACCAGGCCTGCCATGGAGAAGTGCCATTTCCCTCTCAAGAGTGAGGCACTCCTGTTTCCCCACTTGACCCTGGAAGACCCGCCAGCCCTGTCCTCTCTGTTGAGTGGGGCTTGGAGGGACCATCTCAGCCTTCACATCTTGGAACTGGGGGAAAAGCCTGACAACGTGACAGAAAAGTCACTGCCTAAGATCCAGCCATAGGTGAAGGCACCATTCCACCTTCTATGTGGGTAGCTGGGCTGGGACAGAGCCCTGATTCTCTTCCTTTCCTTTCCCTTCCAGAATTCCCACCACTGCCTCTCCTGTGCATAGGCTTTGGCTGCTCTACCTTCGGGGTAAGCTGGCACCTTTTTCCCCTTAAAGACCAAAGATCTGACCAGTCACAATCCTGATGCGAAAGTCCCCAAAGAACCAACCACTGGTGTAACCAATGGCGCCTAATGTCTGTTCCTGCTCTGTTTCTTCTAGCCGCTGTGGTGTTGTGACATGTAATAGCACCTGGTTATGAAAAGAGAGATCTGCTAATGACATTCCTGAATGACCTCTCTCAAACCTTCCAGGATGCCTTACTTCCTGCTGTCCTGATAACCCTCTGGCTTCCTAGATACCTGGGAAGGAGGCAGTGTGGTGATGTAGAAAGACCAGGAAGTTCAGACTCTGGAGACCAGAGTTCTAGTCCCTGGTTTGCCTGCCACTCACTGGCTGTGTGATCTTAAGAAAGCCCCTCCCCCTCACCTAGCCTCAGTTCCCAATCTGTACAATGGATGAGGGGATCTCTGAGGTTTCTGCTAGCTGACACTATGGCATGCCTTGGTCTGCAGCACATGTCCCCTGGCTAAATATGCATATCTCTCCCAAAGCTCTTTAAGCATAGACTGGCGGTATATTTAAGGGCACTCTGATGCCTGCTGTCTCAGCGTTTTGTTATTACCGAGACAAGTAGTTCTGGAACTTTTCTCCCCACCTTCTTCTACTCCTGTCCATGAGAGAGGTGGTAGGACAGCTTACCCTTTAAAGACCATTCTCCTTCCTCAGCCCACCCGAGTGGGAATGGAGAACACACAATGCTCTTAGTAGCTGGTTGCACTTGAGAGCAATCTGATGCTACCAGAGACTTCTTAAAAGTGGTCTGGTCACTCTCTAAGCTCATAGCCCCCGTCTGAAACCTCTTCACAGGATGAAGAGCAAACCCCATGCCAAACCAACACCTGCTCTGGTGGAAGCCATCATAGCCCCACGCACGATGCTCTCCACGCCTAAAGGCACCTGTACCCATCCACTGGGAACGCGAGGAGCTCTGGCACTAAACCTGTCCTCATTCTCCCTGCTCAAAGCTCTACCAGCTCATAAGAGGCACCCAGGCCACAGAAATCAGTGAGCTGGAAATCAGTACAGAGCAGGAGACCAAAACAATACAAATGACCAAACCTGGGCATTTTTCTAGTCCCGTCTTCTGCTGTCTAAGGCTTGGGTCATCCCCTTTTTTTTTTTTTGAGAGCGGGGGTGGGGGGGGAGGTGGAGAGATCCCAGGAGGGGCAGAGAGAGAGAGAGAGAGGAAAAGAGAGAGAAGTGGGGCTCACCCAAAGCGGAGCTCATGAACAAGGTCATGACCTGAGCTGAAGTAAGATGCTTAATGACTGAGCCACTGAGGTGCCCAAAGCTTGGGTCAACTTGAACCTACAGCCCTTTGAGTCATGCTGCCCTGGGACTCCTGCTCGTCTTAGTGCCACACCCTCCTCATGACTCCAACCCTGAGGAAGAGGAAAGTCAGTGGATGCTAGTAAATGTTTAGCAACCCATTCTCTGGGGGCAAAAAAGCCCCAATTTGTAGTATTGGCCAATTTTTGTGGTATAAATACTCCCACCTTGGCTGATTTCAAACTACCAAAATGATGTTACTGAACTCCAAGTTGGGAGGAGATGCCAAAGATGTGCTCTCAGGATCCAGTGGAAGTTGGCTCTTGCAAACTACTGGACATTTCCCTCCTTCAAATTCTATAGTATCCCTTCATTTAAATTCTATAGTATCCACCATTGTGGTTTAGGTTTCTAAGAACCTCTGATGTGTCTTCCTATCCTTAGTGCCTAACATCATCTCTGGCACTTATTTGCTTACTTTGCAGCCCAAGTGCCACCTTGGAGACACTCTAGACTCCAGGGTCCCAAACTCCTTTGGACTTCTTGGGATTTCTGCATCTTCCCTGAGTTGGATCCACAGTCTCAGAATTCCCTGGAGGAACTGTTGGCATAGCAGTCCATGTAGATGGTTAACGGTCTGACTTCTAATACAGTTGTCCATAAAGTGCTGTTATCTAGAGGCACGTGGGTGGCTCAGTCGGTTAAGCGTCTGATTCTCGGTTTCGGCTCAGGTCATGATCTCACAGTTTCATGATTTTGAGCCCCACACAGCGCTCTGGGATGACAGTGCAAAGCCTGCTTGGGATTCCGTCTCTCTCCCTTTCTGCCCCTCTCCCGCTCATGCTGTCTCCGTCTCTCTCAAAACAAATACACTTAAATAAAAAAAATCCACTTAAAAAAAAAGGTACTCATATCTAGGTCTATGAGGCATCAAGGGTTGAATCAGAATTGCCCTGCAGGATAGCAGGAGGAGTTGCTTCCTGCTTCACTTTCTGGCAGAACTTAGAGCTTGAAAGGCATGATGGAAGATTATTGCCACTGGGAATGGTGGGAAGAATTTGGTCTGTTTCTTTAGTCATAGGGTAATTGGTGGGATGGCAAGCCAGTGACTGCAATCCCTGGAGGCTTCTCCAATGACGTGCGGAGGCATCTAAATCACCTGTCACTATACTCTGGTTTCTCTTCAGATCGCATAAATCTTTCGCCTTTTAAATCACCTGTCACTAGAATAGAAAGGACTCTGTTTTCTCTCTCTCTGCTCGGACTCCCTCTACAAAAATGGAGGGAACTTACTTCTTATACACTTCTTCCATGAGAAATAAACAACTGTCCCCCTCTCTTGCTTTTTTTCCCTTTCTTAACAAAATGGCCAGTTTGTCTAGTAGCTTCATGGCTTCCTGCAATGCTTCCTTTTGCTCTCTGCCAGTCTGGAAAAAGACCTACCACTGAATGTGCTGACCTGTGTTGAGGGTAGGGGATCCAGCTGGAGACCGCTAATATTCTGCTGCTCTGAGATCCAGAGACAAATGAGTGAGATTGAGACCAATGAGGCAGACAGGCAGTAGAAGGAACAAGGTCTTCAGGCTCCTCATTGACAGCCTCAAAGAAGAAGCCAGAGTTGTCTCTGGTCTGGGAGAAGGACTTGTCCTTTGATAGGACAGGGGGGTAGGATGCCAAATCAGGACTCTGGTCATCAGGACATGGAACTTCTGGCCGCAGAGAGGATTAAATAGCAGCACCTCTGATGGGATATCAAATCAGAAGCATGAACATTAGGAAAGCTACTTTAGCTTCTCCATCCCCATGGGAGGTCTCTGGCCATATCCAGCTCCCTCTCTGTGACTATAAGAAAGGCCAAAATATAAATTCTTGCTGGTCACCAGCCTAAAAGCATCTCCTGTGGCTTCAAATTCCCTAGATTGCATGATTAGCTGTAGAGCCTAACTAGAGGCAATCAGAAATTCAGTCAGAAGCCTCAGATGACAAGACATTTCTGTATACCATGGATTTCCTAATCACGGGTCCATTAACTGGGCCATAGTCTTGATTGTATCCCAAACCCTCTAAAACTGGGACTAGGAATCCAGGCAGCTTGTTCCATGGTAGGCAGTGGTCCTACCGCCCAGTGGTAACTTCTGAAGGAAGAAGGTCCTGGGGTGAAGGCAGGCATTGAAGGTCAGGGTAAATGCTGCAGAGATTTGTAATTAAGAACTTAGGCCCTGGAATCAAACTCATGTATTCACATCCCACTCTGTAAGGATGTAACCTACACTTCCTCATATGAAAGTGGTTGTAAAGTGTGAGATAATCCACACGAGGGCAATTATCAAGTGCCAGCACAGAATAAGCATTCAAAATGCGTTAACTAGTATTACCATGGGCCCATAGTCCCCAGGAACCCTAGCCCATCTTGCCAGAGAAGTACCACACTCACATCATTACTCAGCTCATACATTTAATCAGAGGATTTGGGCAGCTGCAGGTTTGTCCTTCCATCCATGCTCCCCCCCTGGAAGTAGCGCGCTGCTCTGTGAGTGTAGAGGTAGCAGCATCTAGCACGAGTTTTAGTCCCATTAGCAGAGGGCACTCTTTCGGCTGTGGTTTGGTTCATAGCTCTCTGTACACGGTACATCAGGGCGCAGCCTGTCTGCTTCTGTCAGGCTTCGGGGCTTTCTTCACATTGTCCAGTCGGATCACAGGGCTTCACCGGGGATGTCGGTTTGGCCTGGGCTCCCTGATGAACGGAACCCCAGAAGGCCGACAATCTGAGTCAGAATTCGAAGCCGTGCACAGTGCCCATGGTGACTCCTTACCGCCGAGGCCTGTGTCGAGCCCAGAAAGGAAAGCCGGTGACCTTGATCGGGCCCAGCGTGGATTTAGGGGTTTGCGCCTGGGCCCCTCTGGCTACCCGGGGGTGACCCCGGGCGGTCCCGGAGGCCGCGGCGCAGCTCCTGAGTGAAGGTGTCTTTGAAGCGGGCAGCGCGGCGACCTAGGGAACCCGCGGGCCCAGCCGCAAGGGCTCGAAGGCGCCGGGCTGCGTCCTGGCCGCGGAGCTGGGCCTGCAGCAGTGCGAAGGCTGTGAGCTGCGCCGCACGCCGGATGGGCTTAGACTCCGACAGACGCTCCACCAGCTGCGGGCTGTAGAGCAGCGCGGCCAAGAGCCGCCGAAGAACCATTCTCGGAGCGACCCGGAACCCAGAGGCCACAGCTCTTGCTTCCGACCGACGACTCCCCAAAACGGACCACGTCTGCGCCCGCCCCGCCCCGTGACGACACTACCGCGCAGGGATTGGTCCATAGGATATCCACCTTCTGCGGCCGCTTCAGCGCGTTTCCGCTTCCGCCGCCGCCGCGGCTGCCTCGTTGATCCCTGAGTGGCGGCGTCTTCGTGTACCTCTCTGCACTATGTCCGGCGGCCTTCTGAAGGCGCTGCGCAGCGACTCCTACGTGGAGCTGAGCCAGTACCGGGACCAGCACTTCCGGGTGAGGGAGGCCGGGACGCGAGAAGGAAGGCCCAGGGCCAGAACGCCCAGAATCGGCTTACTGTTGTCTCATTGTGTCGTTTTCCATTCTTTGGTTTCCCGAAAAGCGAAATGAGGCCCGGTGCCTCCTGGGGAACGGATGCTGAAAGGGCTGAATGCCCTTATCTCATAGAGAATTTGAGGCTCATTTTCCTTTCCCTTGCAGCTGCTCCCTGCAGAGGGGTTCCAGCGGCAGTAGTAACGGTGGCTTGCGTTTTCACAGGCAATGGCTTGGGAAGGTGACTTTGTGATATGAGGGGCAAAAGGTGTCCTTTTGACACCTGGAGGGAGTATGGAGGGGCGCTTTCCTGACCCAGGTACTGGGACTTTTTATTACTTTTTTAATTTTTAGAGAGGGAGCAGAAGCGGGGAAGAGTTGCAGAGGGGGAAAGAGAGGGCAAGAATCCCAAGCTGTCTCCCTGCCCAGCGGGGAGCCCAGTGCGGGGCTCCATCCCGTGACCCTGGGATCATGACCTGAGCTGAAATCAAGAGTGGGAAGCTCAACTGACTGAGCCACCCAGGTGCCCCTAGTGCTTTTTTATTTTAAGTTAGATCAGCTTTTTGTCGTTGTGGCCTTTTCCTTCCTTGGCACAGTAGATTGGTCCTACAAAGTTCTGCGCAGTGGGCTGGCGAGACACAAAGTTCAGCCTTGTCTCCAACCTTAAGGAGGCCTCGGAGTGGGAAGGTGGACCATCCCAGCTAGGCACTTTTAAGTGTCTAGGTGTCCAGATCAGAGAACTGCTGGGTTTCAGAAGAGGGAGGTTTTAGTTTGTGGGAAAAGGAAAGGCTGCAAATATTCAAGGTGGGCTGTTGATTATCAGCAGAGGCAGTGTTGAAGTGGAGCAACACTCATCAACCACTGGTTATTTCGTAAACTTTTATCAAGTGCTGTTGCCGAAACTAAGTCCTAGAGGGAGAGGGAATATTGTTTCCGTACCCTTAGAGTTTATAATCTTCTAATAGAGATTGTAAATAGTGGCAAGTAATCATAATCTAGAGCAGAAATGGTGAGGATAAGGGAATCCTGTGAAGATTCAGAAAAGGAAGACAGCTTGTGACAGGAAAGGAGGGACGTGTTTTCAGAAGAATGTGGGCAGGGGTACTTGGCTGGTTTAGGCGGTTAAGCCTCCAACTTCGCCCTGCATCAGGCTCTGTGCTGACCGCTCAGAACCTGGAGACTGTTTCAGATTTCTCTCTCTTCCTCCCGCCTCTCTCCTCCCCCTCTCCCCCTCCATCTCTCCCTTTCTCTCTCTCACCTTCCCCCTCTCTCTCTCTCACCTTCCCCCTCTCTCTCTCTCACCTTCCCCCTCTCTCTCTCTCACCTTCCCCCTCTCTCTCTCTCACCTTCCCCCTCTCTCTCACCTTCCCCCTCTCTCTCTCTCACCTTCCCCCTCTCTCTCTCTCACCTTCCCCCTCTCTCTCTCTCACCTTCCCCCTCTCTCTCTCTCACCTTCCCCCTCTCTCTCTCTCACCTTCCCCCTCTCTCTCTCTCACCTTCCCCCTCTCTCTCTCTCTCACCTTCCCCCTCTCTCTCTCTCACCTTCCCCCTCTCTCTCTCTCACCTTCCCCCTCTCTCTCTCTCTCACCTTCCCCCTCTCTCTCCCTCTCACCTTCCCCCTCTCTCTCCATCTCCCTCCTCTCAGTCTCCCCCACCCCCTTGCCTTCTGTCTCCTTCTCAAAAATAAATAAAACATTAGAAGAGGGTGGGCATGGAGAATGCAAAAATGTGTTAGTAGGGTAGGGAAAAGTTAATTTTGAGGCCAAATTGAGGATGATCTTAAATTCATTCACTAAGCCAGCCGTTTTTAAATGCTTACTATATGCCAAGCAAGATTTTCACTTCTATCACTTTTACAATTCTCGTTGCTTTAGAAAGTTCCCTGCATCATAACCATCTTGAATTTCAGGTATCCTATGAGATTAAAACTGTGAAAAGTTTCAACTTTTTCTGTTACTCATCTGTGCGGTCTAAAGGACCTGTAACTTTATTCAGATAGTAGTAAGATACTATCATGAGGAATTTCTGGTGTTCCCTGAATGGAACCCACATGAATATTCCTTAAGTAAGTACTTACACCACAGTTGTCTTAAGCTGTAGCTGTTTGGAATAGGCTATTTGTTTGGATTACTTACATGTGTGAGAAAAGTAGAATTAAGAAAAGGCCTCCTGGTAATTTTAATAAATCAGTAACAGCAGTGATACAAATAAGGTGAATCTACTTTAATGCCTCATTCCAAAGCTCTGAAAACTCAGGGCACCAGGGTTGCCCGGTCAGTTGAATATCCAACTCTTGATTTCAGCTCAGGTCATGATCTCACAGTTTGTGGGTTCAAGTCCTGCATGAGTTAGAGCACTGTTAGCGCAGAGCCTGCTTGAGATTCTTTCTCCCTCTCTTGCTGCTCTTCCCCCACTCTTGCATGCAAGCAATAAATAAACAAATAAATAAAATTGATGTTTATTCTTGAGAGAGAAAGAGACTTGGAGTGGGAGAGGGGCAGAGAGAGAGAGAGGGAGACACAGAATCCAAAGCAGGCTCCAGGCTCTTGAGTTGTCAGCACAGAACCCGATGTGGGGCTCCAACTCACAAACCGTGAGATCATGACCTGAGCTGAAGTTGGATGCTTAATGGACTGAGCCACCCAGGCATATTTTTAAAAGGGGTGCTGGGGTGGCTCAGTCGGTTAAGTGACCAACTTCAGCTCAGGTCATGATCTCATGGTTCATGAGTTCAAGCCCCACATCAGGCTTTGTGCTGACAGCTCAAAGCTTGGAGCCTGCTTTGGATTCTGTGTCTCCTTCTCTCTGCCCTTCCCTGCTCACTCTGTCTCTGTCTCTCTCTCTCTTTTTATTTTTTAATGTTTATTATTTTTGAGAGAGACAGAGTGTGAGTGGGGGAGGGACAGAGAGAGAGGGAGACACAGAATCTGAAGCAGGCTCCAGGTTCTGAGCTGTCAGCACAGAGCCTGACACAGGGCTCGAACTCACGAACTGTGAGACCATGACCTGAAACGAAGTCAGACACTTAACTGAGCCACCTGAGACGCTTAACTGATAGAGCCACGTTAATCTGTCTGATGCTTAACTGCCCCGAAAACTTGTTTTTAATGTAGAATGACTTGTCCTGTGTACTTTTTAAGGAAGTATGGGATTGGGGCTAAGACTGGGTTTGGATTCCAGCTGCAACTACTGAGTAGCTGTATGACCTTGAATTAATTACTTAACTGTCTTTTCTCAGGTGTAAAATAGGATAATAAAACAGGACCTACTTCGGGATACCTGGGTGGCTCAGTTGGTTAACGTCCAACTCTTGGTTTCAGCTCAGGTCATGATCTAACACTTCCTGAGTTTGAGCCTTACTGTCAGCTCAGAGTCTGCATGGGATTTTCTCTCTTGCGTGTACGTGCTCGCTCTCTCTCGCTCTGCCCCTCTCTGACCTTCCCCTGCTCACACACTCTCTCTTTCAAAAGGACCTACCTCATTCAGTTCTGAGAATTAAATGCGATTCATAGGTGGAAGTCTCTGGCCTGTGGTCCCTGGAGGAAGATATACCTGTTTCTTGTGTATGAGATCTATGTATATTCATACTTAAAAAAATAATAATTTGGAGGCATCTAGGTGGCTCAGTCCATTGAGTCCCCAACTTCAGCTCAGGTTGGAATCTTGTGGTTTCATGGGTTTGAGCCCGGCATCAAGCTTGCTGCTGTCAGCGCAGAGCTTGGGATCCTCTGTCCTTCTCTCAAAAATAAGTAAACATTAAAAACAGTAATAATTTGGAGCATACCCTTCACATTGTTCTGTACCTTTTTTCAGTGTGCTATCTTGGAGATGTTCCTTATCGCTGCATGTGGTTCTACTTTTTTCTTGGGGCTGCATAGTTTTATATTTATTGATGTACCATAATTTATCTCATCATTTTCCCCTTGACGTGAGTTCAGATGGTTTGTCTTTTCCTCTGTTCTACCACTGAACGTGATCACATGAGATCTGTTAGTCTGACCACTGTGCTACAAAGCATTCAGAGACCAGCAATGCAAAGTCTTATTCTTAGAGTGAAGGAAGCTGGATCAACATTATATAGAGAGTAGTAAGTGAAGAAGGGAGGCCTCTTGGTAAAGTGCTCTGGGGTCCTGAGTGTGGATCTACCCAGCCACTTTCCAAACTGGAATACCACTGTATGGTTGGTGTTAGAGCCTTAACCTGAGAGCCTGAGAGCAGGTCAGTGGGTAGGCCTTCTATTTAGTCAGCATCTGTCCGCATTGTGGAGGCTAGAAGAGGAGATCCAAGATGGCCAACTGGTTTCTATGCTGGCATATAAAATACTAGATCTAGCCCATGATGAGTCCCAAGTATTGTGAAGTATGTTGGCTGAAGGCCAGTTATGTTTCTGTCTCTGGCTTCATCCTGTCTTCCAAATTAGGAAGGCTGTCAAGAACATAAGCACTCGTTTTTAGTGATTATTACATTTTCTCCTAAACTCAGAAAAATCTATGAGCATGTAAACCATCTCTTCTCTAGGAGAGTATTATAAGGGATACCCTGTCTGAAAATGCATTTATTTTTCACTACAAAAAAAGACCTTTCTAGTGTATTAAACTTGAACAATGAGAGAAGGATCTAATGCTGAGGATATGGAGTGTGCAGGGAAAAGGCATGCCATTGGGAGCAGTGTGTTACAGGAGGGCTACGTGCAACATGACTCAAGTTGTGGCTGTCTCCTAGAAGCAGTCTGGACCTTCAGATGTGCCTCCTAGAATGTGAACACCTGTCTCTCTCTCTCTCTCTCTCTCTCTCTCTCTCTCTCTCTCTCCCTCTCTCCCTCTCTCCCTCCCTCCCTCCCTCCCTCCTTCCCTCCCTCTCTCCCTCCTTCCCTCCCTCTCTCTCTCCCTCTCTCCCTCCCTCTCTCCCTCTCTCCCTCCCTCTCTCCCTCCCTCTCTCCCTCTCTCCCTCCCTCTCTCCCTCCCTCTCTCCCTCCCTCTCTCCCTCCCTCTCTCCCTCCCTCTCTCCCTCCCTCTCTCCCTCCCTCTCTCCCTCCCTCTCTCCCTCTCTCCTTTTGGCAAGGAATTTGTGGTAGACTGGGATGATGAGAAAGAAGCTGATTCCCAAATCAGAACTAATTGCCATACTTTGAATACTGTTTAAGCAGGACTCTTCTTAGATTGTGTTGCTTAACTTTTTCTCTATTTGAAATTCCAGGGTGACAATGAAGAACAGGAAAAATTACTGAAGAAGAGCTGTACGTTGTATGTTGGAAATCTTTCCTTTTACACAACTGAAGAACAAATCTATGAACTTTTCAGTAAAAGTGGCGACATAAAGAAAATCATTATGGGCCTGGATAAGATGAAGAAGACAGCATGTGGGTTCTGCTTTGTGGAGTATCCTTCCTATGTGTCTGGCATAAGCTATTGGATGAGGGTGGGCCTAGAGTGGCTAGTCACCTGTTGAAAAATTGAGTGAGGCCATCCACTAATTAGCATCCCTGTACTTAACCTCTCCTTCTTCCTTCATCTCCCTCTTAACTTCCTGTCCAATGTGTCTACACTCTTGAATTGTGAAAGCTGATAACATTTACATCCTGTTCTGAAATCCATGCTTTTGTTTATAACCGATTCTTTAAGAAACAATCTGTTGAAAGTATATGCTCGTGATATTTACAAAAGTCCAAAGCGGGGGCACCTGGGTGGCTCGGTTGTGTCCAACTCTTGATCTCAGCTCAGGTCTTGAGTTCAGGGTAGTGAGTTCAAGCCCCATGTTGGGCTACACGCCCACACTGGGCGTGAAGACTACTCAAAATGGGGGCGGGGTGGGGGTGGAAAGCTGACCAAAAGCTGACCAAAAGTTCAAAGGGTATAGTGAAAACCTCTGTACTATTCTAAACCTAGAGACTGTTACCAGTCTCTTGGGTATCTTTCCAGAAGTGATCCTGTGGATGTGTAGTAGCATACTGCATGCACTAATTTTTGCCCTCTACCTTAGAGATTGTTTTGTTAGCATATGTAGGTGTACCTTTTTTAATGGCTGTATAATATTTCATCATGTAGATATATAGAACTTGATTTTATAGGTCAAAACCAAAATTTACTTCTCTGGAAATTGTATAAATGTTGGACTTCCTGGATTTATCATTTGGGGGGTTTTTCCCCAATATTTTCGTATTTGGTCATTTTGCTTTATGTTCTGAGAAATTTCCCAGACTTGATCTAACAGCGTGTTTTTAAAAACTTTTTTTTGTGTCCCAAATTACCATTTCTTTTTTCTTTTTGGCAGGTTGTATTTATGCTGTAAATTTTCCTTAAATGTCTGGTGGAGGTTTCTGATCATAATCAGGGAAAGGCTAAGGCTAACTTTGTAGACCCCAGCAGATCTTCTCTTTCAAGTTTCTGCCTTGCCTTTGGGATATGTGGGTTTCCCAAATGCTAGTATGAAAGGGATTTTATTTTGTCATACTAACATCAAAGACACTGCCCTAACCCTAGTTCCTCCAATTTGTTCAGAATTCTGTTACTCTTTTTTTATTTGCCTAGGATTAAATGCCTTCCTGCTACCGGGTCGTCTTCCCACATATAGACCTTTAATTAAACCGTTTGCTGTCTCACACTTTTGAGAGCCTCATGTGTTTGCTGTCTCCTTTAAGCTCCTTCAAGAATATTTCAAACTGTGACTTTCTTTCATCAGCAGTCTTCCATCAGCTTTTGTTGAATCTCTGGTTTCCTGATGGCCTTTTCTGTTCTTTGGGTGTATCTTTTCTGTCATTTTAATTGGGTCTTGAGAAGGAAATGAGGAATATGCTCACTCTGTCAGCTTGAAATGGAAGCCCTACTTAACCTATTCCAAACTTGTGATTTTGGTATTTGATTTCTAGGCTCTGCAAGCTTCTTCCATTCTCCTGTCAGTCACAGAGGACAAGAGTGCTCAGATTTTATATCTGCCTCTTCACAGGGAGAACGAGAACACAAAAAGCAAAGAAAATCTACCTTATAATTAATAATCAGTCTGAGAATTGGAATGCTTTTGCATCTGTCTTGTAGGTCAGAGATTCACAATCATAATAGCAAATACCCAAAGGAAAGGCTGCTGTGGACAGTGGTTTCTCTCAGTTTGCCCTTTTCTCATTCATTCAGCAAAAAAGTTATTGAATGCCTATTATGTGCCAGCAGTGTAGGTGTTGGACACTGGAATTTCTGCAAGTGCTTCCTTACCTGTGTAATTAAAGACCTAGAGGGAAAGGGGCGCCTGGGTGACTCAGTCAGTTAAGCATCTGACTCTGCTCAGGTCATGATCTTGTGGCTTGTGAGACTGAACCCAGCTTCGGGCTCTATGCTGACAGTGCAGAGTCTGCTTGGGATTCTCTCTTCCTCTCTCCCTTTCTCTGCCCCTTCCCTGCTTGTGCATGTTTTTGCTCGCTCTCTCAAAATAAGCCTTAAAAAAAAAAAAAAAAAGACATGGGAAAAAATCTAGATCAGCATTTCCCTGAACCCAGCCAATGATCATAATTGCTTATGGAGGTTTTTTTAATATATAGATTTTTAATGTTAATTTAGTTTGAGAGAGCATGCGCATGAGCAGGGGAAGAGCAGAGAGGGAGAGAGAGAATCCCAAGAAGGCTCCCCAACTCTCAGCATGGAGCCCCACGTGGGCCTCGAACTCACGATCCATGAAATCATGAACTGAGCTGAAATCAAGAGTTGGATGTTTGAGCCATCCAAGTGTCCCTGGAGATTTTTTTTTTTTTTTTTAATACCACTCCAAAGATAGATTTAGTAGACCTAATTAAATAGATTTGGAAACAACTAACCTGATAGAGCCTTTCCTTCTAATGAAATGCAATGGCAATTCCGTATGCACTGTAATCTTTTTATTAAGGTTGTTGAATATACAGTTTCAGATTTGGATGCTTTTGTTTCTTTGGATAAGAAGTGTGCAGTTTGTGATCCAAACCTGCACTGAACATATTTATACTTTACAAACCAAAATATGGGGACAGTGGGACCAAATCATTATCGGCAAGATTCTCCAGGAAATCTCAGTCAGTAGTCCTGGATAAATCTTAGTTGACCCTGTAAGTGCTTTTGGACCAACCTCAAACAAGCTTGTCTGTCTCTGAAATCTATCTGGTTGGATTTGTTTTTGTATTCTTTCTTATCTCAGCTTCATTTAGATGTTTCCCGTATTTCTAAAAATGTTTGGAGAAATGCTATATAGTGTTCCTTAATACTTCCACTTAAGATACTATTCAAGAGCAGATGCAGAAAATGCCATGAGGTACATAAATGGAACTCGTCTGGATGACCGGATCATTCGCACAGACTGGGACGCAGGCTTTAAGGAGGGCAGGCAGTATGGCCGTGGGCGATCTGGGGGCCAGGTATGCAGGAAGGTTCTCTTGGCTCAGGGTTTGCCTGGGATTTCAGTCCTAGTGACAAGATTTTGTCAGTTTGTGTTTGCTCTTGTAGAAAATAACTTTGTGCCTATAACCCTCGCTTGAAGGGAATCTGAAAACTAACCATTAGGA
The DNA here is from genome assembly GCF_028749965.1 of Puma concolor. Classification (NCBI taxonomy): domain Eukaryota; kingdom Metazoa; phylum Chordata; class Mammalia; order Carnivora; family Felidae; genus Puma; species Puma concolor. The sequence goes on from NC_141675.1 coordinate 87,270,316, forward strand.
TTGGTAAATTATAGATTGTATACATTTTCACAAGCAACCATTATTGGACTTCTGCCAGGGCCTAGATATTTTGTACCTGCAAGTGTCTAGAACAAAAGGAAAATGCACTGAAATAAGTTCTGAGTTTTTATTTTAAAAAATAGCCTAACTTGAGTAATCTTTGGAGTATGCTACTTTTGAATGCTGGTGAAAGAGTATGAGCATAATGTTTGGTAAAAAACTGTTAGTAGGGGCACTTGGCTGGCTCAGTCAGTAGAGATGTAATTCTTGGTCTTGGTTGTGAGTTCAAGCCCCACGTTGGGTGTAGAACTTACTTTATTTGCTACCCCAATCTTCTCTATAATGTAACTTGTGTTCTTTTCAATTAAGGTACGAGATGAGTATCGTCAGGACTATGACGCTGGGAGAGGAGGCTATGGAAAACTGGCCCAAAACCAGTGAGTGGTGAGAGCCCCATCGTGAAAACTCAGTCCTTTGGCCTGTTCAATTTGCCATGCATTACCCAAGGTCTACAAACCTGTCCACTTGTACCATGCTTTGATCAAGGTCTCTTCTGAGCTGGAAGCCTTTTCCTGGTTTTCCTTTGAAAACTATTAAAGGACAGAATCCAAAAGAATGCCTTTAAATCTATAGTCTTACAATCTTGGCCATGTGTCAGGTTACCAGGTCAGAATTTGTGTTCCATGGCAACAGATTCAATCTACGATGTTGATCTGTCAGCCCCAAACACCACACTTCTTTTAGGAAGATGGAAAAATTTTTAAATGGATAGTACGATCACAGTCTACACTGGGGCCTGGAATTATTAAAAATTAGGTTTGCAGGAGACAAAATGTAATAAATGGGGCTTTGCTATGTTGTACAGCTTTGTTCTGTTTAGAAGTCTGACAACTACATTTGTTTCTGGGTTGAGTTCTAATCTCTAAAGGCAAATTTAGGAGTCAGGGCAACTTCCTAAATTGTTGGAGCAAAAGTAAGCCTTAGACTGTAAGCCAGGGGATACCACCAGCTTATATGCTATATGTATTAAGACTTGAGTATTTATTATTTTATACATTTTTCAAAAGATGTGTTTTACTTAGAGCTACAGAAGGGTTTATGCATCAGACTGATTTGTTTTCAGAATGATGTTAGGGATGGACTGGGTTTAAAAAGGGCTTGAAGATCAAGAGAACACATAACAAGAACAATCAGAATTGCTTCCCTCAGGAAATGTGTTTTGGCTAATTCTCATACTGAAGTCTGTCTTGTTTTTTCCTTAATTGTGCTTACGGAGTGTCAGAGCCTGGACAGTTTAGAGAAGGGAGTCTACAAAATTTATTTTGTATTCATAAGGCATAAGTTGATTTCTCTAATGTAACTGTTAGTCTAATATACTTTTCCCTGACATATAAGTGAAATTTTCTCATCTATCAACAAAGTATCTCCTAACTTCTAAGGTTTGTGAGAGTTGGAGATGAAGTACCTTAATAGGAACATCTTTCACATTAAAGTATAGGTTCTCTCATTAAGTTCAAGTTGATTACTTGGATTAAGAGCTATGACTAGCTGTAAGTGCATAATTTGCAGATGTTTAATGAAGACATAACACTCTTCATTTGAAATATTTCTTTTACGCTGTACTTTGAATTAACGTATTTTATAATGTTGTAGTAAAACGTAACTCAGATTTCCACAGACAGTGGTTCCTTTTTGAATTGTTGAACCAAGTTATCATCTCTGCCCATCACCTATAAAGAGAGACATTGGAACTCTTCCTCTGGAATATTTGAGTAATGTGCAGAATTTACATGTCTAATAGCGAGCTCATGAGTCACATGGGGGTAGCGGCTGTTGTAGTGCATGCAAATATGAACATTGCCATCACTGCAGAAGATTCTGTTGGACACTGTTGGGTCAGCTGCTTAGAGCTTACACTGGTCACTGTTCATAAATGAGCTTTGTCGTGACAAGAGCGTCACTCTCCCAAACAGTACGTGTTATTCAGTACAAGAGAACACACGTTTATAAAGGCATTTAGTTTATTTTTCAAAAAAATATTTTTGCTAGAAGGTTTGAGTACTTTTACATGATCACAATCTTTAAATAAATTCTTTTTCTGTCCAAAGGTACCATTTAAGTGAACAGCTTATCTAGGCCTGTTTTTGTAACACCCAAATACAATTTGCATTTCTCTGACGGTATATTCCCTAGGTCTTAATTATCTATAGGCCAGGAGGCAGAGCCTCGCACATAATAGAAGTAGGTGCTTTACAACTGTTGATTAGTTTGGTTTCTTAACATAATTAAACAGAGCAGGTAGTCAGTATATTCAATTCACACTATTTATTATTAACATACTTTTTCTCGTGTGAAGGGTCTGATCCACCCAGAGCTCTCCCAGTCAGCCCTTCTCACCCGGGGAAGCAGTGAACACAACTGCAAAGAAAAAGGGCAGCTCTTCCACTAGTCAGGGCTGTTGTTTTGTTCCAACCGTGACTCCAAGATGACAGTGTCACTCAGAAGTAGAAAATATAATGCAAAGCCAGAAAGTGGGGATTATTGGCAGCAACTGCTTCCTTTCCCTTCCTTAAGAGGTTCCCTTTCTTCTTAAGAGAACTAAAAGTTGAATTAAATCCACATTCATGGCTACAGATTTAACATAAGGACAAATCACTGGAAAGAAACAACAGACTAGTAATTTGCTGATGGACCGGGCAGCTTGAAGGCACATCATAAGCAGCTTTTAGTTTGTACAAGGCCTGCACTCAACCTCAAAAGCATAAGGTCTGCCCACTTTGTGGGCACCCAAACAATTCAGTGCCAAGCTAGTGACAATAAAACAATGCCTGTCTCTTCCACCAGCAGCCCAGACTATATTTAAAAAATGTCTTTGTTGCAAAGAAGCAATTACTGCAAACAGGACAGAGGCCCCTCTGATGTAGGGTTTGGGCTAATAGAGGTTTACACCTAATCACAAGGGGGAAAAGCAACTCTGTATGCTAAAACCGAGTTTCATGAATAGAGGAACGTTTTGAACCATACTTAAAACATCTGACATTAGGCAAAAGCAAGCTTGACAGTACACCTCAAGGGTGCCCTATGAAGCTGGAAGTGAAAGGGAAGCGGGACTTGGGCAGCTTACTGTAGTTACCTCTTGAGCACCCCTGCTTGCCTCCGCGCCGAGGAGGTGACCGTTTCTCAGACTGGAGGAAAACGGCAACTCCACTTCTGAGCATTAAAGATGCAGAACACAGTTCTGCCTCTTCTACGTGCCTGGTTGTCAGTGAGGAGGTGAGATGGAGCTCTAAAGTATAAAACACTGTGAATCCACAGCCTAGTTACTGGCCACTGCATAACTGCCCCCTTCTCCCATTAGGCAAATGTCTTACATGCAGATTTGAAAAAATCTCATGTTTGCATAATTAGCTAATGTCAGAAAACCTCAGGATCTCTTCCTCACTTTAAATTGTCATCTTTGCAAATGCTGACAACACAAGCCTAACTGTAGCAGCATAAAGTGCCTCTGATCTCAGTCCTTTTAGCGACCTGAAGCACAGTAAGAAATACTGACCTGGTTTTACACGAAGTCTAGAGGAGTGTGGAGAATGCTGGGGCTCTTTACAATGTAAACACTGGTGTTGGTGCTTGGAATGTCAGGGGATGGGAACCCTCCGTGTAAACATGTTCTGACTCTACCTTCAACTGCTGGAAACCTTACCTCATGGCCAAGTTTAACTGCACGTTTTAGCTTTTTATTTCCAACACCCCATACCTAACCAGGCATAAATCCAAGTATCTTCTGTCATTTACTTGGTATTTGGTGTAAGCTTCTGAGATGCTTACATACACCTCTGTTGTTTTTTCTGCCCCAGTTCAGAAAAGGTAATTGAGTAGTTTAACATGCATCTTTCCTCATTTCCTTTCTTTTCAAATATCACAAAAGGCTAGAATAAAGATGCAAGATCCATTACTTTAATCCTAATGCAGCGAAGTATTAGGACAGGGTCGCTTCTGCTTTTCCCCAGAAGACGAGGTTGATAGAAGTGAAAAAAGGACTCCAGCTCTGGAGTCTCAGGGTTGGTCAACAAGAGGCCAACTGAGGGAGCCCCGCATGCTGCTGAGATCACTAAAGAGGTAGGAGCAAAAAAAGTCTAGTAACATCTGCTGTGCTCCTGTGCAAGCAAGTCTTACTACTTTTCCTCTTCTCCCCACCCATCTGCAAAAGACCTGGTCAGTCTTTAGTTCTGAAGATTAATATTTAAACACCATTGAAATAGAAAGGTATTTGTCACATCTTAGACAACACAAGGGTAGTGACAACTTGTAAATTACTCTTGGAAAGGCTGAATTCTCATGTGGTTGACTACTAGTTTGATGGATATTAATGTTTTTTAATCCAGAGAATTCAGTGTTCCAGCAAAAGCCTTTATAAGATTTAGGCATTTGTTGTAATTCTTAAAGCCAAGATTGAAATTTTCTCATGTGTTAAAATAACTGGACGCCCCCACCCCCAAAAGCTGTTGTCTTTAATCAACTCCTCCCAAAGTAGGCACTGCACTTATAAGTGTGCTTGTATAAATAGAACACACCAGTCAGATTTTGGCCACTTCTCACCTTTCAAAAGGAATGCAATTCACTCTGCAAGACTCATTTGGAGAAGGAAGTCCATGAAAGGTGCAGCAGGTAAAACAGGACTGGCTTTGTCAAAACCACCACTCCTAGCTACCCTTTACACCCCAGGGAACAACGATCCTTCTCAAAGTTATGTTGTATCAAAAACATCCTGCACTTTTAGGTTCTGGGATTAAATTTTAAACCTGTATTCAGTTCACGTCTAAGTAAATTTCAAAAGCTGCACCAAATCTACTAGGCTTTTTTTTTTTTTTAATACTCTGCATTGCATGCTCTGTCTATATGCATGCGTTTGGATAATAAATATTAAATATGGGGGAAACACACGGAATCCATAAAATTAAAAATGAAACCAAACTGAACATTAAAAAATAGTACACGGTAGCTAGAGAAATGAATAGGGCAAAAAACAAATTTGAGGTAACAATAGTGGCCCAACACCACTGATCTGAAATATCTGTAAAAATTCAAATAAGTGTTTGGAGATTCAAGTAACAAACCATCTGCTTCAACTTGGGTCAGACCTTCCAGAGTCCTGCTGAGTTTCAGTCCATGAGCCGGCACTCACACAGCTCCTTGTAAATCCTCTTCCGCACTCGGGGCATGTCCTCTTGGGAAAACTGGAAAGGCTGCTCTAAGGCGAGGCACTTGCAGTACTGCAAAGGTCCCAGAAACACTTAAATGGCATATGGAGCTTTGATGCAGACCTAACAGAATGGGGCCTAAGGTGGCATTTTAAAGTTTAAACTCGTTGTAAAAACATTGTTTTGAAACATTTGCCTCCAAATTATAGTCAACTTTCCAGGTAAGTATATGGTTTGGGGTCTCCCCTCTCTCCCCCAAACAACACTGTGAGAAGCAGAAATTGATGGAGAGGCTCCAACTCTTTCCAAGGTGCTACCTGCTGAGACTGCCACTCCACCTAAAGTGGTCTTTTAAGTGAGAACTTCGGTTTGTTTACAAACCCCAGACATTCATGAGTCAAAGGAATGAGCCCATCTTCCATGATCTTTGCAAATCTCTATAAATTCATGGGTTATACACAATTTCTTCGTAAACGTAATGTATGACAAAATTTGCATTAATCCTTTTAGACCACTAAGGGAACCCACAGCATGAGAAAGCAGTTTTTGAATGTGGCCCTTATTTAAAATGTAATTAATTTTGTTCTGTGGTTAAAGACCACTTGCCAAAGGTTAAAAAAAAAAAAAAAAAAGTAGTTAATTCTGCAAATGCCAAGGGTCTACGATACAGACAGATTCAGACCAGTCTCTAGTGTGCCTAACCTCTGATAAGACATGTACACCAGAGGAGGAGATACTCGGGTACCTGTGCCTAATGCCAGGTACATAACAACAGGGGCTCCCATCTCTCCTTTCTAAACCCAACAAATTTAATTCACACATTCCAAATTCTGGATAAACAGATTTCTTTACCTGGAGCACAAAGACTCCACAGTCACTGTCATTTTTCTGTTGTGGAATACACTAAAGAGAAAAACAAAATGATCATTAAAATAAGACCAAGTACTCCTCTTCAGATAGGAAAATTTGTTTTTATGGAAAAATAAGTAAAAGAAACTTGTCTGTCCAGGACAGCTGGTGTCCTAGTATATATCTCTGGTATTTAAAGTGTGTGATTTTACAGAGGCATCAAAAGCGCTAGCAACCAAATGTATAGAACCTTCGCCTAAATATGAGAAATAGAAAATCAAAACCCTGTTTTAAAACTTGATTTGGATAGTTTTGCTATCAGATTACTGACAATGGAATCAAAATGGAATTGTGGATCAGAAAGCATACGCCTGGACTCTGAGTATGTACTAAAAATCCTGCTTAGTAGTCTTCACGTTTCATCTGTCACTCTTTGAAAGAAATAAAGATAAGCAGTATGTTGGGGTGCCTGGGTGGGTCAGTCGGCTAAGTAATTTTGGCTCAGATCATGATCTCACGGTTTGTGAGTTCAAGTCTCACATCAGGCTCTCTGCTGTCAGCGCAGAGCCCGCTTCGTATCCTCTGTCCCCCCTTCTCTGCTCCTCTCCTTCTTGCATGCTCTCTTAAAAACAAACATTTAAATTATTTAAAAAATAAAAAAGAGCAGTATGTTTCCCAAAGAACTGATTATGTATTCTGCCTAAAGGGGAAATGTGAAGGATGTTGACTAAATTTGGAATACCTAGGTATTCTAGTTGGGTAATTTTCAAAATTTACAAGTTCAATTCCGGTTTCAACTAAAAGACTAAGTTATTAAAAGAAAACTTAAGCCTAGGTTTAAACCTTAGCATTTGGTGTAGTTCAAGGATGAACAAATAAATCTGGTTCCCTTGGGTTTGGCTTAAAGTTTGTTTCAAGACTCTGCCTTTTTTTTTTTAATAGGTTTGTTTTGAGAGAGACAGACACAGTGCAAGTGGGGGAAGGGCAGAGAGAGGGAGAAAGAACATCTCAAGCAGGCTTCCAGCTGCCAGCTCAGAGCTCAACATGGGGCCTGAACTCACGAAACTGAGATCATGACCTAAGCTTCAACCAAGAGTCGGACGCTTAACCGACTGAGCCACCCAGGCACCCCAAGACTCTGCCTCTTTAAGATTGTGCTCAGTGATCTAGACCTAAGTTCAAGGACCCAACTCTATCAGTAGTTCCGATGGCCTAGGTGACACCTAGGCTTCAGTTTGCTCATCTATAAAATAAAGAGGATGCCCATCCCTAAATGACCTGCCTACCTCATAGGCTGTAAGGATCAAATGAGATCACACATGCAAAAACACTCTGAAGACAATAAAGCAGTGACCATAAAATGTAAGATGCTGGTATCTGTGACAGTGATGAGAAGACCTGCCTGAGCACTCTGCCCCATAGACAGCATGAGTGCATATAGGACAAACATAGTGCTGCTTTCATACTGAAACCTTCAAGCCACTGTCTTCCCCAGATGCCTGGTAAGAAGCCCAGTGCACTTGCTCCCTTAGTGGATCCAAACAGTCGCTTCAGCATTTCTCTGGGTCTATGTGGGTCATCTGGAAGAGGCAGGTGCCATCAAAAGAAAAAGTTGTTTTCCTTTCCCTTTTTTCCAATATAACAACCATATCATTAGCAGCTGCCCCATTGATGAAATGACTAAATTTTTCTCCAGAAGCACTGGGAAACTAAGTAGCTAGATGATCAATACTACATAGGTTTATTCTAAGCTGCCTCCCTGCAGCCTCCAGACTCTTACTGGTATCTCCATCACCAGTCTTCAAATGCTTTTAAAGACACCCACCCCTAAGGATAATTCCATCCCCTTGACATGCCTGGGTTTTCATTTTTATCACATACTTACCTTTGTAACAGCAGTCTGCCAACCCTGAAGAAATTCAGGTCTATTTTTTTCTCTGGCTTCAGTCAGCAAATACTTTCTTATATTCTGGTTAAAAAGAAACCACAACACAGATGCTGTGTTCCATCAGTTGGTGAAAAATGGAACCTGCTCACAGCAGATAGAAGCAAAGGAGGAGGAGGCTGTGGCCCCACCACTGGGCAAAGTCTGCACTCAAGAGTTTAAAAGGTGGAACTTTATTTCTGACCTTTCGTTTCATAGTGTTAAGAAGGACTCAGGCCTTCTATACTCAGGTATGCATTTAGGCTGTGGATACCACTGTATGTTTTAATTAGAAGTTTTTGTAAGATGGTCAGCCTTTTCCAGCAGCCAACTTGCTGAATTTGACATTTAAATATTGGGAAGACAAAAAAAAAAGACCTGATTACTGCCAATGTTCAATACAAAGAAGGAACCCATGGCAGAAATCAATAATTGAAACTAAATGAAAAACATTCCAGCCTTAGATATACTCTATTTTGAGGGCTGCAGATAAAGGTATCTTGCAGTTTCTAGAAAGTTCTACTGAAACCCATTCTGGATACTAAATACAGTCGAGTCCACTGCTGAAGCTTCTACCGAGATGAAGCCTATCAGAGTTTCAAATATTCCCTTATGCCCTCTACTTCTGTGCATCACTTCTAAAGGTGAAGTCAGAGGTAACAGGAATTAAACCAACCACACCGAAGGTGGAATATTAGTATGTATGTACATGTATACAACTGTTTTTATGCACATACTACCACACACACATAATACATACATACGTGCACATATGTATTTTCTTCCCATAAACATATACTCTATCACTCTGCAACTGGCTATTTAAAACCCAATAGGTCTTGGAGATCTTTCCATGCTATTTAGAACATGGAGATCTATATTCTATGATCTATGATCTAGATCTATGATCTATGGCCAGTTTAATAGTATGAATGTACTATAGTGTACTTAACTATTCTGTTGGTAGAGCTAAATTTAGGTGGGTTTTTTTGGTTTTTGTTTTTTGTTTTGTTTCTACTATCAGTAATGCTGCTGCAGTCAACATTCTGGTGCATGCCCTATCACTGTGCACATACATACACAAGCATTTTTATATACCAAGAAATAGAACTGGTATTCAATAGGATATATATTTTCTTTCTTTTAAGTAGGCTTCACGCCCAACATGGGGCTTGAACTCACACAACCCTGAGATAAAGAGTGTACTCCAAGGACTGAGCCAGCCAGGAATCCCTAGGATACACATACATCTTTTATAAATTTATAAGGCACTTAGAACTGATCAGGATTTCAACTCCCCTAAGTGGCTAGCTATATTAATTCATATACTCCACCAGAAAAAATGAAAGCTGGTTTCCTTACACCTAACGAACACCTGAATACCATCAAACTTGCCTAATGGGCAAAAAATGAAGCCCTGATGTAGTTTTCATTTGCATTTCCTGTATTTCTGATAAGACTAAGCATCTCTCCACGTTTCAAGGCTATTTGCATTTTTCCTAAAAATTACTTATTTGAATAATCTTTATCCATTTCTCTTAAATCCTTTTATTAATTTTTAGGAGTTCTTTATATTTTCTGGGTAGTGATTATTATATGTCACAAATATTTTCTCCAGGTCTTTCCTTTCTCTTTGAATTTTAGGACATGCAGAAGTTTTAAATTATGGTATGGTCCAGTTTATCAATCTGTTCCTTTAGGTGTTTTGCTTTTATGGCTCTAAGAAGTCTTTCCTGAATCTAAAACATAGCATTTTCTATATTTTATTCTAACTTTTATAGTTTTGCATTTTATATTTAGGTCATTATTTTACATGGAATTTGCTCTTATAAATAGTATGAAGGATCTGTATGTGGATCCAAATAGACAGCTACTTTTCACATTGGCATATATTGAATAGCCTGTCTTTCCCCAACTTTATCATATACCAGGTTCCCTCATATACAGCAGTTATTCCTAGATTCTCTGTGCTGTACCACCAATCTACTGGTCTATTCCTAAGTTTTAATTATTAAAACTTTGTGATATGGTTTGGCCTCTAGTATTCCTTCCTTCAATGTTCATGCAATAAACTCTGCACTATGAATTCTAGGATGAGCTTATCAGTTTTCATTCAAAATCCTCTTGAGAAATTGGGGGCAAATTGGTATATATTATTAGTTTGAGAAGAATTGATCTCTTTCCAATACTGAGCCTACCTATCTTTCCATCTGCTCAGATTTCCTTTAAATATAGAGCTCTACTCTTAAAGAACTTCAATTTTTGCTGGAGTATATACTCCTGGTCAGTTTATATCTGTTTGCTTTTGAAAATGGAATCTTTCTTTTTTCAGTTAAATTTAACTGGTCCTTGATACTGAAAGAAAATCAGGAAACCTATGGATTTTTCTTGCATCTCACCATGTTGTTGAACTGTCATTAGTTGAGCTCTCCTATTTTGCTGGCTGATTCTCTTGATTATAACACATTCTACATAAGTTATTTTGAAGATACAAGCCAATTTTAGCCCTAAGAGAAACCAAGGAAAATGATTTGTATCCATTCAAAATGCAGCTTTATAGGGAGGCAGGAAAATATGTGACAAAATCCAAATTAGACTTGTTTCTCAGAGTGGGATCCATATCACAGACAGCTACCTCTCCCAACCTGGGGATTCCTCTTGTAGTTCTTTTTCTCTGCCAACATTTTAGAGGGTTTTCATGACAGAAATTGATCCCCTATGATAACTGACTTCTGTTCTATTTGATCACAAGATAAATGAAAAAATATAGGCAGTATATTAACTTACCTCTACACAAAACTTAAAATGAATGCCTTGGGAATCATAAAATGAAATAATTCGATTAGAGAGTGTCACGGTAATGAGAGACCAGTGGACTTCCAGGTGAATAGGAATCAACAGAAGACTCTTTTTAAACAAATCCACCTGATTAAAAAAGAAAAAGAAATGCGGCCATCACCACAGACTATCCAAAACAACAGCAGAAACAGCTTCAATTTACTGACCTTTGACCTGTTTGAGGTCATAAAAGCAGGAAGTGGTGAAGCCAAAATCTGAACCCAGGTCTGAATCTAAAGCCCATGCTTGTAACTACTAAGCTATTAATACACAATAAGAAAACTGAAGATCCAGAAAGCACCATTTCACATTCAAACCTGCTACACCTGTGCTTTGCAAATGCTTAATTTGACTTAGCCTTTATTTTTATGCTTTTGTGTACATATTTGACCTTGACTCAATTCTTATGTAGGAAGGAATCATATTATAAAACAGCACAGGCACCATAAGCCTTCTTTTTATAAACTCAGTGTCCTAGTTAAGATCATGGGCTCTGAAGGAAGTCTGGTGAAGTTCAAAGAGAACCTCTTCCACTTACTGGCCAGGTGACTTTGGTCATTTTCATAGCTTCCTTGTGACTTAATTTCCTCAACTATAAACTATAGACAACAGCCCCTACCTTAGGAAATTATTGAGAGAGATAATACATATAAGATGCAGAAAACTGCTTTCACATATTCTATGTAGCCAGTGAATCTTAACTATTACCATTATCACTACCTCAGGTTTCCCAGATGGTAAAATTGAGAAAAATATCCTTGATAATTCTTTACACATCCTTTACAATCTAGAAATATTTACTATTCCACTCAAAATCCCAGTTGTGGAATGAATGATAAAGTAGTAGGTGCTCAATAAACATCTGTAAAAGTTGTGAATGAATTTTTTTTCAGGTTTTTTTTTTTTTTTTGAGAGTTTTTAGGGATTCCTTGGGTTAAAACAGTCACAAGGCTACTTTAAAGTACATCAGATTCTTAGAAGCTATTTCTCAAGCCTTCCTTGCTTTCTGATATTCAGATAATGTCCTGCTCTAAATGAATCTTCTACTAGTCGACATGATCTTGGAGCAAAGCACTTTAGCACCTCTACTTTTCCATTTTCTGCATCCATAAACCTGGCAGGTGAGGTGGACAGAAGAAAACATGAAGACAGTTGGTCCTTTCCAATGCACAAATCCTGAGTATCTAAAACAAGGAATCACATCTAAACACAGTATTAAATGAGGCCAAATTTACATTCTTCTTAAAAAGAAACTCTTTCTGGGGTGCCTGGGTGGCTCAGTTAAGTGTCTGACTTCGCATGATCTAATGGTTCAGGAGTTTGAGCCCTTCATCGGGCTCTGTGCTGACAGCTCACAGCCTGGAGCCTGCTTCAGATTCTCGGTTTCCTTCTCTCTCTGCCCCTACCCCGCTCATGCTCTGTCTCTTGAAAAAATAAACATTTTTAAAAAAGCTTTCTCCTAATTATAAAAACAATTTTGTCTTCTTAGTTTATTTTAGAGAGAGAAAGTGTGTGAGCAGGGGAGCGGGCAGAGGGAGAAAGAGAATTTTCTTGTTAGTAAAGATTTTTTTATTTTATTTATTTTTAAAAATTTACGTCCAAATTAGTTAGCATATAGTGAAACAATGATTTCAGGAGTAGATTCCTTAATGCCCCTTACCCATTTAGCCCATCCCCCTCCCACAACCCCTCCAGTAACCCTCAGTGTGTTCTCCATATTTATGAGTCTCTTGTCCCCGTCCCTGTTTTTATATTATTTTTGTTTCCCTTCCCTTATGTTCATCTGTTTTGTCTCTTAAAGTCCTCATACGAGTGAAGTCCTATGATTTTTATCTTTCTCTAATTTCACTTAGCATAATACCCTCCAGTTCTATCCACATAGTTGCAAATGGCAAGATTTCATTCTTTTTGATTGCCAAGTAATACTCCATTATGTATATAAACCACATTTTCTTTATCCATTCACCCATTGATGGACATTTGGGCTCTTTCCATACTTTGGCTATTGTTGATAGTGCTGCTATAAACATGGAGGGGGTGGGGGGAGAAAGAGAATCTTAAGCATTCTCTGTGCTCAGTGTGGAGCCCAACACGGCTCAATTCCACATCCCTGGGATCACAACACAAGCCAAAGTCAAGAGTTGGACACTCAACCGACTGAGCTACCTGGGTGCCCCTATGAAAACAATTTTTAAATAAAAATTAGAAAATACAGATAAGAAGTACACTTCAGTGTATATCTTTCCAGATTTTTCTTCTTTTTAATACATTATCTCTCTCATACATAACTTTATATATATAATTAAGAATGGTATGTGTGGTAGACTGTATTATTTTTTTTTTTATTTTTTTTTTATTTTTTATTTTTTCAACGTTTATTTATTTTTGGGACAGAGAGAGACAGAGCATGAACGGGGGAGGGGCAGAGAGAGAGGGAGACACAGAATCGGAAACAGGCTCTAGGCTCTGAGCCATCAGCCCAGAGCCTGACGCGGGGCTCGAACTCACGGACTATGAGATCGTGACCTGGCTGAAGTCGGACGCTTAACCGACTGCGCCACCCAGGCGCCCCAAGACTGTATTATTATTGACCCAATTATTTGTTGCCCTTCCTATAAAAAGGATTATATAGAACTGCCTGATGTCATGTGGCTTCACTGTCCCTCCCAGGTGAAGAAAGTAGTCCTGTCATGTGATTTGCTTTAAGTAGTGCTCTGTAAATAGAAGTGAATTTATGTCATGACCAAGCTGAAGCTTCAAGAGCCATCCTGTGGCCCTGAGACTGTTATGTCTCCAGATTAGGTGCTGTTCCTCCCATCTGGGAGCCCATTTAAGGACTAAAGATGAGAAACTATAGGATCATGTCCTTAGACGCAGGAAAAGTATTTGATAAAACTCAACATCCATTTATGGTTAAAAACTGTCACATAGACTAGGAATAGGACCAAAACTTCTTTAACCTGATGAAAGAGTATCTACAAAAAACCCTACAACTGTCAACACAAACAGTAGTGAAAGACTGCTTTTCTCCTAAGACTGAGAACGAGGCAAAGATGTCCCCTCTCATAGAAGTCCCAGCCAGTGCAATAAGACAAGAAAAAAAATGGCATACAAATTGGAAGGGAAAATTAAAACACTCACTACTTAGAGACATGATTGTCTATGAAAATCTCACAATCTACAAAAAAGTTCCTACAACCAATGCGTCTGGCAAGGTCACAGGATACAAGGTCAATTCACAGAAATAAGTTGTATTTCTATTACTAACAGGAAACAATTGGAAGACAGCATTTAAAAAATTCTGTTTATAGCAGTTTCGGAAATATGAAATAGGGCTATGTTTTGTTTTATAATTTTTTTTTAATGTTTATTTTTGAGAGAGACAGGAGGACGTGAGTGGGGGAGGGGCAGAAAGCGAGGGAGACACACAATCAGAAGCAGGCTCCAGGCTCTGAGCTGTTAGCACAGAGCCTGACATGGGGCTCGAACTCACAAGCTGTGAGATCATGACCTGACCTGAAGTCTGACACTCAACCAACTGAGCCAACCAGGCGCTTCATGTTTTGTTTTGTTTTTGAGATAAAGAGGGTGCAAGTGATCTAGGGGGAGGGGGAGAGAGAAAGAAAGAAGCAGGGCTCGAGCTCACCCAATGTGGGACTTAAACTCATGAACCATGAGACTGTGACTGTGCCGAAGTCAGATGCTTAACAACAGCCACCCAGGCGCCCAGGGTTACGTTTTTTTAAAATATGTGCAAGACCTCTACACTAAGAATTAGAAAATATTGCTGAGAAAAATTAAAGACCCCAAATAAAGGGAACATGTACCATGTACATGGAAATGGAAGATTTAATATTGTTAAGATGTTTATTCTCCCCAAACTAAATAATCCCGCAAGTTAAAAAAAAAAAAAAAAAAAACTGACAAGCTGATTCTAAAATTTGTATGAAAATGAAAATGCAAACGACCTGGAATTCCCAAAACATTCTGGAAAAAGGATAAAGCTGGCCAACTTACACTATATATCAAGATATACTCTAAAGAGGGGCGCCTGGGTGGCGCAGTCGGTTAAGCGTCCGACTTCAGCCAGGTCACGATCTCGCGGTCCGGGAGTTCGAGCCCCGCGTCGGGCTCTGGGCTGATGGCTCAGAGCCTGGAGCCTGTTTCCGATTCTGTGTCTCCCTCTCTCTCTGCCCCTCCCCCGTTCATGCTCTGTCTCTTTCTGTCCCAAAAATAAATAAATGTTGAAAAAAAAAAAAAATTAAAAAAAAATATAAAAAAAAAAAAAAAGATATACTCTAAAGATACAGTGATCAAGACAGTGTGGTATTGGCATAATAACAGAGATCAATGGATAAGAACACAAAGTGCAGAAACCGACCCATACATATGTGGTCAGCTGATTTTCTACAATGGTACCAAAGCAATTAAACTAGGAAAGAGAAGTCTTTTCAAGCAAATGACATTGGAAGAACTGGATATCCATATGGAGAAATCA
This sequence comes from Puma concolor, assembly GCF_028749965.1. NCBI lineage: Eukaryota > Metazoa > Chordata > Mammalia > Carnivora > Felidae > Puma > Puma concolor. Next base: position 87,285,623 of record NC_141675.1, read on the forward strand.
TCAAAATTAAAAATCTTTACCAAAACACATGGTTAAGAAAATAAGTAAAAAAGCTATAGACAGAAAACAATCACAAAACATAGACCTGACAAAGAATTTATTTCCAGAACACCTTTCTTTACTACAAACCTTTTCATTCATATCACCCACCCATTTTTCTGCTGAGTTGGTAGTCTTTTTCTTATTATTTGTATAAACCCTTTATATATTAAGAAAATCAGTTCTGTGACATTAATGGCAAATATTTTCCCTAGTTTACTATTTGTCTTTTTACATCGCTATTTTAAATGCAGAGTTATTTTTATGTAACTGAATTCACTTTTCTTTTATAAACTTTTAAGTTATGCACAGAATGGACTCAGTTACCCTATGGACCAGTTCTTTCATGGAGTTTTCTTAGTATTTCCATTGTTTTATTTATTTTTGTTGCATTCAAATCCTTGGTCATTCTGTAATCTATCTTGATGTAATCTAATTTAGTGAACACTAAATTCTGTTTTTAATTTTTTCTTTAATGATCAAGGCATTTAATGGCCATTAGCTTTCTTCTTCTTCTTTTTTTTTTTTTTTTTTTGAGTTTATTTATTTATTTTGAGAGAGAGGCAGAGAGAGAATCCCAAGCAGGCTTCGCACCATCAGCGTGGAACCCGATGCAGGCTTGAGTCCATGGAACCCCGAGATCATGACCTGAACGAAAATCAAGAGTCGGACACTCAACCGACTGAGCCACCCAGGCACCTCCTATATATTGAAATTGTATCACACAGTTTACTTTCTACCTTAAATTCTACCTCATCTGCTCCTGATACTGCCATTCCTTCTTTTTATTTACCACTCCTTTCTTTTGGTTTACATTTGCCTAGACCCTTTTTAACTGTCACTTTATTTTCAACCTTTCTTGTTCATTTTCTTTTATGTTTCTTATATATAGCATATACAGGCATACCTCGGAAAAATTGTGGGTTCAGTACCAGACCACTGCAATAAAACGAGTCAAAGGAGTTTTTTTGGTTTCCCAGTGCATATAAAAGTTGTTTACACAAACTGTAGCCTATTAAGTGTGCAGCATTATGTCTACAAAAAATATACATACCTTAAATAAAAAATACTTTTTGTTATTAAAAGTGCTAACCGGGGCGCCTGGGTGGCGCAGTCGGTTGAGCGTCCGACTTCAGCCAGGTCACGATCTCGCGGTCCGTGAGTTCGAGCCCCGCGTCGGGCTCTGGGCTGATGGCTCGGAGCCTGGAGCCTGTTTCCGATTCTGTGTCTCCCTCTCTCTCTGCCCCTCCCCCGTTCATGCTCTGTCTCTCTCTGTCCCCAAAATAAATAAACGTTGAAAAAAAAAATTTAAAAAAAAAAAAAAAAAGTGCTAACCACCAACAATGCTGACTCACTTTTAGTGAGTTGTAATCTTTTTGGTGGTGGAGGGTCTTGCCTAAATGTTGATGGCTCCTGACTGATCAGGATGGTAGTGTACTGAAGGTTGGGTGGCTGTGGTAATTTCTTAAATTGGATAACACGAAGTTTACAGTACTGATAGAATCTTCCTTTCACGAACAATTCCTCTGTAGCATGTGATGCTGTTTGACAGCATTTTACCTACAGAACTTCTTTCACAATTGGTGTACATTTTCTCAAACCCTGTTGCTGCTTTATCAACTAAATGTATATAATACTCTAAATCCTCTGTTGCCATAACAATTCTCACAGCATCTTTATTAAGAGCAGATTCCATCTCAAGAAACCACTTTCTTTGCTCATCTGTAAGAAGCAACTCCTTATCTATTCAAGTTTTATCAAGAGGTTGCAGCAATTCAGTCCCATCTTCAGGCTCCACTTCTAGTTCTCTTGCTATTTCCCCCACATCTGCATTTACTTCTTCCACTAAAGTCTTGAACCCTCAAAGTCATCCATGATAGTTGGAATCCACTTCATCTAAACTCCTGTTAATTTTGATATTTTGACCTCTTCCCATGAATCATAAATGTTCTTAATGGGGCACCTAGAATGGTGAATCCTTTCCAGAAGATTTTCAATTTACTTTGCCCAGATACATCAGAGGAATCACACACCATCTATGGCAGCTATAGCCTTATGAAAAGTATTTCTTAAATAATCTGACTTGAAAGTTGAAATTACTCCTTGGTCTATGGGCTGCAGAACAGAGGTTATGCAGGCATAAAAATATTAATCTCGTTGGACATCTCCATCAGGGCTCTTAGGGTAACCAGGTGCATTGTCAATGACAGGTCTTATTTTGAAAGGAATCTTTCTGAGTAGTAGGTCTCAACAGTGGGCTTAACATAATCAGTAAATTATGTTGTGAACAGATGTGCTGTCGTCCAGGCTTTGTGGTTCCATTTACAGAGCCCAGGCAGAGTAGGTTTAACATAATTCTTAAGGGCCTTAGGATTTTCAGAATGGTAAATGAGCACTGGCTTCAACTTCAAGTCACCAGCCACATAAGCCCCTACCTAACAAGAGAGTCAGCCTGTCCTTTGAAGCCAAGTATTGACTTTTTCTTCTCTAGCTATTAAGGTCCTAGATGGCATCTTCTGCCAATAGAAGTCTGTTTCATCTACACTGAAAATCTGTTGCTTAGTGTCATCACCTTTATGAATTATCTGAGCCAGATCTTCCAAATAACTTGCTGCAGCTTCTACACCAGCACCTGCTGCTGCTTCACCTTGCACTTTTATGCTATGGAGACGGCTTCTTTCTTTAAACCTCATGAGCCAACCTCCGCTAGCTTCAAATTTTTCTTCTTTCAGTTTCCTCATCTCTCTCAGCATTCACAGAACTGAAGACAGTCAGGGTCTTGCACTAGATTAGGCTTTGGCATAAGGGACTGTTTTGTCTGGTTTGATCTTCTATACAGACTACTAAAACCTTTGCCATATCAGCAATAAGGCTGTTTTCACTTTGTCATTCATGTGTTCATTGGAGTAGCCTTCAAGAACTTTTCTTCTGTGTTCACAACTTGTCTGGCACAGGAGGCCTAGCTTGCAGCCAATCTCAGCTTTCAGTATGCCTTCCTCACTAAACTTGATAATTTCTAGCTTTTGATTTAAAGTGAGAGGCATAGGACTCTTCCTTTCACTTGAACACACTGTGGTGTTACTGGCCTAATTTCAGTATTGCTGTGTATCTAGGGAATAGAGAGGCCCAAAGGGAGAGAGACGGGAACAGGTGGTGGGGGGAGCAGTCAGAACATACATAACATTAAGTTTGCCATCTTCTATGGGTACAGTTCATGGCACCCCAGAACAATGGCTATACTAACATCAAGGATCACTGATCACTATAAAAAATATAATAATAATAAAGTTTGAAATAACTACAAGAATTACCAAAATGTGACACAAAGACACAACGTGAGCAAATGCTGTTGGAAACACAGCGCCAATAGACTTACTTGATGCAGGATTGCCACAAATCAATTTGTAAAAAGCGCAGTATCTGTGAAGCACAATAAAGTGAAGCACAATAAAAGAAGGTATGCCTGTATGTGGCTTGTACCACTGGATAGGCTGTACTGGTGTTTATCCAAGAAAAATTAAGGATAACTATTAGGGGACTGGTCAATTTAAAAAATATACCCATATAGTGGGATGCTACTTAACCAAGAAGAGTTATGTAGATGAGAAAAAGATAATCATATACTGTACTTGGAAGTCATCTTTCACATTTCCTTCTCCTTCATGCCCATAACCAATCTGTCACCCAAGTCCTGTTGATTTTACTTCCTAGATCATATTCATATTTATGTACATATCCCATCTATCCTGCTACCATTCTAATCCAAAGTACCACTAATGGTACTTTGCAGTGGCCTCCTGTTCTACCCACATCAGCTTTGCTCCCACATTCATCCATCTTCTTCAGTGCTGCTAGAGCAAAGACTACAAATTGGATGATGTCACCAAAAACCCTTCAATAGATTCCTATACATTTAGAGGAAAATTCAAAATCTAAACCTTAATGCCCTACATCACTAGATCAGGTCCACTTCATGCCACTCTCTTCTTTGCTCTCTGTCCTCCAGCTACACTAGCTGCTGCCCATGTTTCTACCATCATAATATAATGATTCTTACTGTTGTGCTTAGTGATTTACACAAATTATCTCATTTAATCCTCTCAGCAAGGTAAATACTTGTGATACTACCATTTGACAAATGAGGAAACTGAAGCTTAAAGGAATTAAGTCATCTGCCCAAGGTCTTACAACTTGTTAAGGGGCTACAGCAGGATCTGAACCCAGGTCTGAGTCCTGAGTTCATTCTATCTATTCCCCTGGATTTGTACCCTTCAGCCATGTTTATCTTGGCATTACTGATAATGCTTTGCACATATTACCTAAATAGTCATGTTCAGTCAGGTGTTTTACTTTGCAAAAAATTATTTCCATCCACAACTACTCAAGACAAGACTTACTCTTAATTTTCTATAACCTATCCAGTATAAAAAGACAAAATGCTACAGTATCTCTAAACCTGTAACTGTGGAATCTAAACTCGGTAATTATGTCAAAATATCAAAAACAGAATATAAATGGGCTTTTAAAATAATGTTTCTGGCCCTAGTAAATGACTCCAGAGAGAAATTAAGGTTGCAAGGAGCTTTAAGGGTTATGCTGATTTTATCATTTTGTTTTATGAAGCCCAAATGAAGCATTCTGAAGCCCAAATAAAGTGTCTCGTCCAAGTTGCACAGCAAGCTAATGACAATGCTGGAACCATTAACTTCCAGCCCAGTGCTTTCACTTAGAGCATAATCCAATAAACTGGACAGACTTGGAGTTTTATTAGTGTCTTGTGTTTCAAACAACAGGATGTAAAAAACAATAAGAAATAATTATATTAAAAGAGTGGTTTTTTTTTAAGCGTCTATTTCTAATCAGTATCATATGGACATTAAAGTTGTTATCCTTCCACTCAAAGTGGCTTATTTGCATTTCACATTTAGAATAAAAAAGAAATAAAGAGAATACCTTTTTAGTCCATCTTTTTACTCCATTATATCCTTTGGTTACCAGCTGTCTATGAAAAAAGCTGTTGAAGAAGTGAACCTAGAAGAGACATCAAATATAAGCACCCAGATTATATTAAGCTGTATACCCAGATTTAACTTCAAAAGAACATGGAAATTTAAAAACCCTTGTATGTAAGACAGACCAAAAGGAGGAAAAGTTTCTTCTATAGAAAATACATTACCTGATTCACAGAAGATTCTGTTCCAAATTTTCTTAGAATAACCTTACACTGTGGTCTATAGTCAGAACTGGAATGGGACAGTAAATAAATAGATTACCTGAATCCAATCAAGTAGAGAAGCAACCTGACAAATCTCTCCAAATCAGGTGATAAAACTGAAAGAGGCTAAGAAAGAATGAGGTAACATTACCTTGAACTCAAGGGATATGGATTACAAAACTAACCCCATCTGAAGGATATGGACTTGCAGACTCCTGCTTTCATAACTGTTAAAAAGCCTTAACATGATCATTTCTAGCACAGAAATAATTAACCTGGTCATATGGAACATCGTGTCCTGACATCAAATTTCTGGCTTATAAACTAGGATCGGCTCATGTGAACTAGTAAACATACTGTGGTCTTAACGTGTTCACTCAGTAATGGATTCACTTGAGATGAAAAAAATGTTCCCTCAGTATTGAGGTTCTCAGGATGTGGTCACCAGATCAGCAGTATCAGCATCCCCAGGAACTTCTTAAAATGCAAATTTTCAGGCCCTACCCCACACCATTTACTAATGCAGAAACTGAGCGTGGAGCTCAACAGTTTGGTTTGATAAACCTTCCAAAAAATCCTAATGCACACTGTTCTGAGATCTCTGCAGCTTAAGATATCAATAAAAAGAACTTGTAATAGCTATTTCTAAGAAAAGTGATTCTCAAACTCTGTGTGCATTAGAATCCGGACAGCTTGTGAAAGCAGATTGCTGGGCCCCACCTCCAGTTTCTGATTCAGTAGGGGTAGGTTAGAGTTCAAACTTTTACATCTCTGGTAAATTCCTAGGTAATGTCGGTGCTACTGGTCTGGGGACTGTAAGTGTCCTTTTAATCCAATGAAGGTTCAGAATTAAATATAATGTAGAAATAATGAAGGTAAATTATACCCTTAAAACTAACACCTTTATGTTAAAAGTCATCTATAATATGTGTTTAGGTTTAAACTTTCTGGTGATTAAGAGAATTTCACATAATAGAGAATCCAACAGATTAACCTCATGATTCCAATTTAAAATGCAACAGAATTGCGATTTTAAGTGGAAAGTTGTAAAACATTTTGTCTATATTCATAAAGTGTTGGAATCTCCGACTCATTATATTTATTTACCTGTTTAAATTATTAGATTTATAAAAGTATTTGGAAAGATTTTAGATATTGAAATCAAAAGTTACCCATCAGGCAATCTAAATACTCAGAAAAATTAACACATTAAATTAAAAAAATAATTTTAATAGTAACAAAACTCTATGGGAATTTTAGAGTTTAAGGAGGGTTTGTCTGTATTTGAACAGAATACCCAAGATTAATCCAAGAAAAAGTGACAATGAATACCACTTTATTACATCTTTAAAAAGAATAAGACTTTAAGTTAAATTGAAAAACTTAAAGCAAAAATACACTCTTTGTGCATCTCGTCACTGTTAAAAAAGAGACAAGAGACTCAAAATAGAATCTAACTTAGTGCTGACTTGTGCTTAGCCCATGTCACCAAACCAAAATATACCTAACCTAATTGCAACTTCAGCCTCTCCCAGGACTGTAATCTTAACAGAATTACCTGCTCAGCACTACTTAGGTAACCTGCCTGTTAGACCTGGTCTTCCCCTTAAGTAAGGTAACTTTGCTGCAATCAATCTACTCTTGCTAATAACCCCCTTGTCCTGCCCCCTTCTGCCTTGTAAGTCTTCCATTTTGTACAGCTCTTCAAAGCTCCTTTTTACTTATTAGATGGGATGCTGCCTGATTCATGAATCATTTGAATAAAGCCAATAAGATCTTAAAATATACTCAGTTGTTTTTTATTTTTGAGAACAAGCACAAATGGGGGGAGGGGCAGAGAGAAAGGGGCCAGAGGATCTGAAGTGGGCTTTGCAAAGACAGCAGTGAGCCCGATGCAGGACTAAAACTCACCAACCGGGAGATTATGATCTGAGCCAGAGTTGGATGCTCAACTGACTGAACCACCCAGGCGCCCCAACTTTTTTCACACCTTAAAAAAGCCTCCTTGGGGTGCCTGTCTGGTTCAGTTGGTGGAGTGTGTGACTCTTGATCTTGGATTGTGAATTCAAGCCACTCATACAGAGATTACTTAAATCTTAAATTAAATCTTAAAAAAAAAAAAAGTGGGGCACGCCTGGATGGCTCAGTCCAGTTGAGTGTCTGACTTCCGCTCAGGTCATGATCTTGCAGTTCGTGGGTTCAAGCCCAACGACAGGCTCTGTGCTAACAGCTCAGAGCCTGAAGCCCACTTCAGATTCTGTGTTTCCTCTTTCTGTCCCTCTCCCACTCATGCTCGCTCGCTCTCAAAAGTAAATAAACATGTAGGAAAACACTGGCAATCTGACTTTCTTATGCTCAAATATTGTCTAGAACCTATGCCCAACCTGTTAGCGCCTGATCAAGATAAAATCAAAACCTTTAAAAATCGAAGGAATATTAAAAAAAAAAAAAAAAATCGAAGGAATATCAAATAATTACATCAAGTTAAAAAGAAACCTCATTTTAATACACAAGAATTCTCTCTCCTGAAGAGTAACTTTCACTTACTTTGTCTGGGACTGCATCCATTATCAGCTCACCATACATATTAATGACCTATAAAAAGTCAACATAAAACCAGCTTACTAACCCTATACAATTCAGAACATCCCATCAGAATGAATAACACTGACACCTTTAACAGTAATCAAACCTTTTGGATGCTGGGGTTGGTGAATGAGTAGCTTTAGTAAGGGTGAAGAACCCTTGATTCAAAACATAACTATGAGACCAACCCAAAGGTTAATTCTATTTTATTATCCAACATCCTCTGCAACTTTTCCACACTGAGAACCTACAATACACTAACCTGGTCATTCAGCCAATTCTGACCATCCAGAGTTGCCAGATCATCCATATCCAGCATGTGCTTATTGTAGAAGATGCGGAAGTTGCATTTTTGATGCCTGGCCCGATAGTTTGTTATTTCTCTATTGATAAATGGTTTTCTGAAAAAGATTTTGAAAGAAACACGAGTTCCACTAAATTTACTAAGTATCTTCTTTTTTAAAAGTCACATGTGCCAACAATTTTATTTTCAAGGGCTTAAATTAAGCATTATGGACAAACCTATTAGAAAAGTCTTCATTAAAGACATCTTTTAGTCTTCCAAGGACATCTTTTTCACTGAGTGGGACCAAACTGCCATACTTCTTCATAACCTCATCTAGGAATCCTTAAATAAAGGAAGAAAAATTACAATGGAAAAACCATTTTCAGCAAAAGTCATTCTCCCAATATTTAACCTATACACAACACTTACCACACATTTAACCTATACATTACGCTATACAGAAATCTTTTAATTAAAAGTTATGTTTTGTAAGAAATAAAATAGATCAGGCCCTCACCATTCCAATCCAGAGAGAAATGCCTTAAGGTATCATTTCACATTGGATTTTTAAAGCTACTGATGCACTGTTAGAAAATGGCTAGCTAAAACTGAAGATTGACATCACTCAGTAGTTTAACCTTGAAGAAGAATCTTCCCTTCTAAAGAGTGAAATCTAAAATGGTTTAATCACCTGGTTAAATGTGTATCACATCTGGTAACTAAAGGAGATTTCTTTTTTAAAATATTTTTTTTATTTTTGAGAGAGAGAGCATGTGTGCATGAGTGGGGAAGGGGTGGCAGGGCTACAGAGGATCCAAAGTGGGCTCAGAGCTAACAGCAGCAAGCCCAATGCGGGGCTCGAAATCACAAACCCTGAGATCATGACTTAAGCTGAAGCTGAATGCTCAACCGAGACACCCAGGTGCCCCTAAAGGAGTTATCTTTTCAAAAACCACAATTTGTTGAGGGATTTGTTGAGATCGCAGTCACTATTATTTGGTAAGTGTGTGTCAGCATATTTTAAAAGGGGAAGCAGAATTAAAGGATGACTTCTTGGCCAGAATAGGACAGTCTTTGGGTCAAATAAGATGTATACGCATTTTAATGGCTTCCATGAGGACCCACTGAACAAACATACTTAAAAAGGTCCTAGGAAATAAAATCAGGGCTTTATTTCTAAGGAAATACACAGAAGCTGAGGGAAAGAAAGGCTCACAAAAATGCTGACATGACTTAGGACATTCACTGATGCTGAATGGGGAGAGCAATAACCTAATTAACCATCAGTCTAAAAGTTTCCAGAATTAAGATGGGAAGAATGAGCACTGTTAGCCACTTATTTTACCCAGTCACCTTTCTACCTTCAAGAATGGCCTCTGCGGGGCGCCTGGGTGGCGCAGTCGGTTAAGCGTCCGACTTCAGCCAGGTCACGATCTCGCGGTCCGTGAGTTCGAGCCCCGCGTCGGGCTCTGGGCTGATGGCTCAGAGCCTGGAGCCCGCTTCGGATTCTGTGTCTCCCTCTCTCTCTGCCCCTCGCCCATTCATGCTCTGTCTCTCTCTGTCCCAAAAGTAAATAAACGTTGAAAAAAAAAATTAAAAAAAAAAAAAAAAAAAAAGAATGGCCTCTGGTACACATCAGTACAAAATGGACAGGAAAGAGAACAATGGAGTAACTGTCCCAAGAACAGGGTGGATTTTTTTGAGGGAGGGTCAGACAAAGGTGTGAAAAACAGATCTTCCTTTTGTTAGTCTCCTACCAGAAGGCTCCCAATTTGAAAGGCTTCAGAGCAAAGGTCAGGATACAGTAAACAGGAAAACGCTGATTGTTTACACCTGGTTCTGGTCTAGGCTTTAGGCATAAAGAAGACAGAAAGGGAATCCTTTGTTCCAGCTTAATAAGAGAAGGAGGTAAAGATTTGGGGCTTCTAAACTTGTATTTGCCAACAAGTGTTTACAGGTTACCTAAGAACAGCCTTATGTCTGTCTACATGGGAAAATGAACTCAAATAGAAGATAAGGAATCCCAACATTTGAGAAACTGCATTTGAAGAGCAAATTTCATACAAAAATAATGCCCCTAATAATAAAAGAGTAAACTGTAGGCTCAGCAACCTTGAGACTCTTCAAATAAGAAAGCAGTCTCCTCTATCAATGGGATACTGACCCCAATTCCAAACTAGTGTCATAGGAAAGAGGTATCCCTCTTAACAGTGTTATCTATGGATGGTAGTATTGGGGGGATTTTAAGTTATTTTTGTTTCTTCTTATCTGCATTTTTGTTTTCACTTTCAGATGATAAACATGGATTTCTAATGCAGCAGAAAGGTCCTGTGCGGATGTTCAAGGAGAACCCTAGAGGACAATGTCATATTGATACACACATCTCACTGGGACCAGAAGTAAAACTGCATTCAAATAGCATTATCATAAACCAAGCACTACTACATCTCATCCTTTTAACTACACTGTGTTAGACAGCATCCGTACTTTACCAATGGAGGTAGGAAGCTTAGGGAGGTTAAGTAACTTTCCCAAGAACCCTTAAGTAGCATATGGCAGAGTAAGATTCTGATTATAGGTTATATGACCACAGAAAGTTAACCATTAACTATTAACCTATGCTGCCTCCAAAGCAGGAGATGCCTATTATCTTTTCTCTACAAAAGCAACTTGTTCTTCACTGCATCTTTTCCTTTTAATACCCCCTGGCCAAGAATTACCCAGAAAATGGCTTCTTAAGATGAGAATTAAACCCATTATTTTTTACCCACTTGCATTCACAAACTAATGAACCAAAAAGGAAAAATGCATTTGGCATAGTACTAAAACTTCAATGTGACCAAGAAAGAAATGATAAAATGTTAGGGGAAAAAGAAAACAAAAACTAGAATTCAAATTATAGTCCATCTGCCAGCACAAAAGGTAGTAACAAAAGGTAGTAACTCTTCCTCCCTGGCTGCTAGAAGCTCAGCCATCATGAACAACACAACAACAGTAACTGTTGGGACCAGCGAGTTCATGACCAGTCCACTATTTCAGCAGAAACAAGTGGTCACTGATGTTCTTCATCTGGAAAAGGCAAAAGTACCTACATCAGAAATTCGGGGAAAAATAGCCAAAATGTACAAGACCACATCAGATGTCATCTTTGTATTTGGATACAGAACCCATTTTGGTGGTGGCAAGGCGACTGGCTTTGGCATGATTTATGAGTCCTTGGATTATGCAAAGAAAAACGAACCCACAGTCTTGTAAGACGGCCTGTATGAAAAGAAAAAGACCTCAAGAAAACAACAAAAGAACACAAGAACAGAATGCAGAAAGTCAGGGGGACTGCAAAAGCCAATGTTGGTGCCAGCAAAAAGGAGTAAAGATTCTACAGTGACTTTATCTGTGGTGATTGTGCAGATAAATACTGCAGAAATCCTTCATGAGAGGATTAATAAACTAAGAATTAAAAAAAAAAAAACCCACAAAAGGAAATAATATGAAAAACAAAACCTGAAGTGTTATTTCAGAAGTTAAATTGCTCATCTTAAACCAAATGTGCTGGATAGTTTTTTCTAAAGGCAATTGACAGGTCACATCCCACCATGAATGTGGAATGAGGTTGTGTTGTGCATACAAGAAATGGAACCATTTGCTTCTTCAACAAAATACAATACACATGTCAGAAAGGTCCCATCAAAAATAAGGAAGGCATGGGGCATCTGGCTGGCTCAGTGGGGCATGCCACTCTTGATCTTAGGGTTGTAGGTTCGAGCCCAACATTGGATGCAGAGATTACTTAAAACAAAATCTTAATGACAAAATAAGGCATGAAATAGCTAAGACTAAACTTAAGAAATGTGCAAGCCTAAGTGAAAAGCACAAAATTCTGGTGAAAGGACACAGGTCAATAAATGGAGTAATTCTTTGTTTTTAGACAGGAAAACTCAGTATCATAATAAATGTAATTTCCCCTTAGTCTATAAATGTGATGCAGTACCAATCAAAGCCATTATTTTTGTTTGTTTAATTGAAAAAACAAATCTAAAATTCATCTTGGGACCAAAACATGAGAAATTCCTAGGAATTTTTGGAAAGAATTAAAGAGGAGAGGTGAATAAGGGAGGGCAAGAGAGGAGAAGGGCCTAGTCCCATCAAATTATAAAACTGGGGCATGTGGGTGGCTCCACTGGTTAAGCGTCCCACCCTGGATTTTGGCTCAGGGCACGATCTCATGGTTTGTGAGTGTGAGCCCTGCGCCGGGCTCTGTGCTGATAGCACAGAGCCTACTTGGGATTCTCTGCCCCTCCTCTGCTCACACACACTGTCAAAATAAACTTTTTTAAAAAAATTATAAAACTACTAGAATTAAGACAGACTACTACTAGTATAGAAATTGAAAAACCAAATCCAGAAAGAGACCTAATAACAGGTAGCAACTCATAACCACAGGGAAAAGATCACTCAAATAATATTAGAACTATTAACTAAATCTTTTATTTACAGTTGGAATTCACTTTGATGTAAATCGAAGCCTAAATCAAGAGTCAGACGCTCAGTGCTCAATCGACTGAGCTACCCAGGGGCCCAGGATTTTTTTTCTTAATATTTATTTATTTTTGAGAGAGAGGGACAGAGCGCAAGTGGGGGAGGGGCAGAGAGAGAGAGGGAGACACAGAATCCAAAACAGGCTCCAGGCTCTGAGCTGTCAACACAGAGCCCCACATGGGGCTCAAAATCACAAGCCGTGAGATCATGACCTGAGCCGAAGTCGGACACTGAACCAACTGAGCCACCCAGGTGCCCCAGTATTTTTTTTCTAATACATGACCATAAACATTTTAAAATAAAATGGCAATCATCCTCTAATTCCTTTAGAACTTTTATGCCCTTTAATATGAACATTATTTATTCAACATGTAAGTAGCACTCTAGTTTCTCTTTTTGAAGTTATTTTATCCCATTCAATACACTATGGAATTTTTTTTTCCCTAGGCCAATTCAGAACAATCTAGTAACCCAGTAAATGGGTATGCCATAAACAATTCCCTACTGGGGACCATTTGTTAATTTTTTAGCTCTCCAATTAATGTCACAACTAAAACCCTTGATATATCCTGGTTCTGTTGTTTCCTCACAACACACTCACTAAAAGTTAAATCTCTGGGTCAAAGGACATGCATATCTAAAAGTTCTAAATTTTCATTAATGACTTCTTATATACACACGCAGCTTTAGTGTTTATGGGGTCAAACTGGTATATTGCGTCTGAGTTTCCTATCAGGCTTTAAAATGTATTATTGGGACGCCTGGGTAGCTCAGTTGATTGAATGTCTGACTCTTGATTTTGGCTCAGGTCATGACCTCATGGTGAGACTGGGATCTACGCTGGGCATTAAGCCTGCTTGGGATTCTCTCTCTCCCTCTGTCCCATCTCTGCACATACACTCTCTCAAAAAATAACAGAAAATTATTAAATGTATTATTAATGTGAAATTATAAAACGGTGTTATAAAATGTGTTCTCTTTAATAGCTTTACTGACCCGTGATTCACACCACAAAAAATTACTCTTCAAAAGTGTAAAATTTTTTTTTTTTTTTTTTTTTTTTGGGAAATTCAGAGTTGTCCAACCATTACTATCACCTAATTTAGTAACATTCATATTACTCCACAAGAAACTTTGTACCAGTTAGGAGTCACTCCTCATTGCTTCCTCTCTACAGCCCCTGGCAACTATTAACCTACTTTCTATCTCTGTATTTGCCTACCATGGACATTTCAAATCAATAGAATCACATAGTATGTGGCCTTTTGTGCCTGGCTCTTTTTACTTAGCATGTTTTCGAGGTTCATCCACACTGAAACATACAGCAGTACTTCATTCCTTTTTATGCCAGAATATCCCATTGTATAAAATACCAAATTTTACTTACTTGTTCATCAGTTGATGGACATTTGGATTGTTTCTACTTTTTGGCTATGATGAATAATGATGCTAATGAACATCTGTGTACAGGTTTGTGTGTGTTTGTTTCTAACTGGTTAAATTTTTTTTTTTTAATTTTTTTTTTTTCAACATTTATTTTTGGGATAGAGAGAGACAGAGCATGAACAGGGGAGGGGCAGAGAGAGAGGGAGACACAGAATCGGAAACAGGCTCCAGGCTCTGAGCCATCAGCCCAGAACCCGACGCGGGGCTCGAACTCACGGACCGCGAGATCGTGACCTGGCTGAAGTCGGACGCTTAACCGACTGCGCCACCCAGGCGCCCCCTAACTGGTTAAATTTTTAACCTACCTAGAATATACTGACATAGGAATCTATTTTTTTTCCTTCCAAAACCAGTTTTATGCAATATTTACAACTATAAAACAGTAAGTAAACTGTAGTAAGTACAACTGGCTCTTGATAAGTGTATCAATCTACTGCAGTGAACATGTGTAGTTCTATTAGAGAAAAGCCAGCATTCACTATGCCGTGGAACCTGGTATTAACTAATGCTATAGAAGTCAGTTAAAGGAGCATTCACTATACTGATTGTCCCGTATGGATTCCTATTCTAATTGCTCTATTAATCCTGATTATTCAGGTTTAGTTCCTTTATTTGTTGAATTTGTCCTTTTCATTGTGCTGGCTTTCCTCATATTTGGTGACAGATTGTGGGCTTATCTCTACTCGGGTAATTTTTTTTTTTGCTGGTGCAGGGAGGGCTGTGATGGGCAGTAGCTGTTGCTCTGCCTTCAACCCTTTTCAATCAGCATGGAGATGCTAAGTAAAACCCCAAAAATGGTTCTTCTGGTTCTTCTTTCCTCAGTCTATGAAAATAATGAATTACTTTCCAGATCACCAAGTGTGCATTCTGTAAAAATGCCTACTTCCTCATGTCACACTACAGTCTTACTGTATGCCATTAGTCAATTGATCAATTGCTTTTGGAAGTGCTACATCTCTTTAAGTTAATTGGTATCTATGCGTAAATGCTTACTTTTTCAGGTTTATGTATTATATGGCTTTGCTAACTTTATAGTAGAGAATTTGCCTTTCCCTATTCTAAGACAGTATAAACAACAGAAACTGTTTTGTTTTTAAAGATTTGCTAGGACTCTGTACTACTCTGTGTCTTTTTGTGGAGAAAAACTTTCTATACACACTTAATGGTTAAGAAAACAAAGTGCTCAGAATTGTTTAAACCACCAAGAAGTAATTCTCCTAATTCCCCAGAAAAGCCCTTTATAACAATTTGATATCTATTTCCAGATGTGGCCGATACAAATGTGTGTGCACACTTCTATACGTATGCTCCATTTGTGTGTATATCTCTTAACAAAGTGGCATCATTCTGTTTTGCATCTTGCTTTTTTCACTTTATGTAGACAGCTTTCAGTTCAAAATATAGACTGAACTTTTTAACAGCTTCATAATGTACTATTGCCCAGATGTGCTGTAATTTATACTTCCATAGAAACTTTTTTTTGGTTGTCTCCAGTTTTGTTTTGTTTTTATAAAAAAAAATTTTTTTTCATGTTTATTCATTTTTGAAAGACAGAGACAGAGAGCAAGTAGGGGTGGGCGGAGAGAGAGGGGGACACAGAATCCAAAGCATACTCCAGGCTCTGAGTTGTCAGCACAGAGCCCAACGCGGGGCTCGAACTCCCGAACCACAAGATCATGACCTGAGCCGAAGTCAGACGCTCAACTGACTGAGCCACCCAGGTGCTCCAGTTGTCTCCAGTTTTTTTACTACCAGGACAATACTATAAGTAATGTCCCTATACAAATAAATATATTCCTATTTTGGATAAACTGCAAGAAGGGGAATGGGTCAAAGACTAATATTGCCATATTGTCTTCCAAAAATGTTTACACCAGCTTACTCATGGGGTAGATTTTGACAAGAAGACTTTTTAAAGTATGACGTAAAAACTTGAAGCCATTAAAGATAGATAAGTTTCACAATGAAGAATTGATAATTTCCTTTAAGCGAAATTACCACACTCAAAGTCAGGGTACTTTTACCTTTGGGGAAGGAAAAACTTAAACTCTTAGGACATTTGTAATTAAAATTTAACAAGGTAGGAATCACTGTTTCTTGCTCACTGCCACAGTCTCAGAACTAGCACAGTGCCTGGCATATAGGAACTTCTAGGCAAAGGAAAATTATATACAAACCAAAGATGGCCAAGAAACACAGAAAAAGATGTTCAAGCTTTAAACTCAAAAACACAAATCAAAACAACTCTCAGGTGATCTAGAAGAGAAGATTAGTAAATTTTAACAAGTGTAAACTGGTTCAACTTTTTGGAGGGTAATTTCACAATTCTCTTAAAATTTTAAGTGTATTTGTTCATCATCAATTCCACTACTACAAATTTAACTTAGAGAAAAAACTGTTAAAGTATATAGAAGTAGTTTCATTGCACTATCATTTATAGAAGAAAACGACTGGAAGCAACACAAATATCATCAACCAAAACTTAAAGTATTGAACATCTCCATAATACAGCAATATAGAAGACTCCAAAGAAGAATGTCTAAATGCTTAAAGGGAAATCCATGCGTGGAAGAAAAAACAGGAATCTCCCAGAAAAAGATAATGGAGGGCACTTGGGTGGCTCAGTCGGTTAGGCATCCAACTCTTGGTTTTGGCTCAGGTCACGATCTCATGGTTTGTGAGTCTGAGCTCCACATCGGGCTCCGTGGGAACAGTACGGAGCCTGATTGGGATTCTCTCTCTCCCCCTCTCTCTGCCCCTCCCCCAACTCATTCTGTCTCTCAAAAATAAACAAACTTAAAAAAAAAACAAAGAAAGAAAAGATCATGGACAGCAAGTGTGGGCCGCAGGTTGAGGGAGAATAAAGGAAGAGTGCATACCAGAAAGGCAGATTGACAGCTGTTCGTCATCCACGGGAGATGCTTTCTGACTGTTCCTCCCACCTCCTGCTTGATTTTCGAGTTTGAGTCCACTGCATGTCAGAGGAGCCTCCAGTGGACTTTTACAGTAAGGGTGGTCCAGCAACTTAGAACTAAGAATGTTCTGCTTGAGAGATCCATCCTCATCCATCTGGCATGAGCTCTCAGTCTTTTCGGACACAGGCCCATCTACATCACTCACAGACTGATCTGCCCCAGACATGGGCAGTTTTACTCTGTCATCACTGACAGTACTTGTCCGATTTTCCTGACCCAGAGTCATAACTTCTCTTTCGTTTTCTGAGATAAACATGTTACTAGAATCATGTTCTGATAAGGGGATATCATGAATCAGCTCTGTACACTCCCACTTAGGAGAACAGGGTGACTGGTCCCAGGTGTATGTGACACTACCATTCTGTTGGTCAGGGAATGCTTCATCTAAACTAAGCTCCTTGCCCAAGAAAGGGCTTCCTTTAGTGTGGCCATCAGGCACATGAGAGTTCTTTCCCTTCATCACAGCATTGCTGTCCATATCTGGGAAGTACGGTTGATGCCGACAAGAAGGGTCTTTAGGTTCTGGGGAAGGGAATGGGCTGCAACTGCCACCCTCACTGTTTTCCCTAAGGGTCTCTTGATGGTCCCCAGTGACCTGCACCCAGCTTCGCTGGGCTTTTTTTAGCTTGCAAACTTTGCTTTTTGTTCTGAAGTGCTGGGATCTGAGAATCCTGTACCGAAATCTAATCATGGATAATTTCTCATACATCATAAGAGGAGATACTTTTATTCTTCTATGTTGGTTAAGTTGAAACTTTTTTGGAATCAGGGGTCCCCCATTCCTGTGGTGCTCCAGCCCTTGGTAGCAGCCATAACAAAAGCGCTTTCTCTTATGGTTGCTCAAGGTGACCACAATTGTGCCACTCTCACCTGGACTTTGGCTCTCCCCATTGAACTTCATGGGAAAGTCAGAAGCTTGTGGCTCCGTCCTAGGTCTGTGACCACTGACCTGACCTAAAACACTATTTGCTGGTAAGTCAGCAACCGCCTTCAAGAGACTTTTATCTCCACAGTATTCATGGTCAGAGTTCTTTGTTGATGATAGCAGCCTCTCTGCTTGGAGTTTCAGGAGGGTCCTTGAGGAGGAAATGAAGTGTTTAGAGTCTTTTCTTTTCACTTTAGAGGGCAAAGTACTAACATTCTGAGAAGCCACACTGGACTTTGCCTTAGCAAAAAAAGGTGCATCCTGGATCCATGTCTTCTGGATTTGAAGGGCCTTCTTTCTGCACTGGAAATGCCTCAGCTGCCTGCTCCAAATAATTGGCCTTCCCAATTTGGCTTTCAGAATGCACAAGTGTTGGTGAAAGCAGAACTTCTTAAAGCCTCCAAATCCAGTATTCCATTTCTCAGAAAAGGCTAAATGGATTCCTTTCCTCCATAAAATTTTCTTCTGTTTTTTCATTTTTCTGATGCATAATGAGATCTTGATGCAGCTGTGAAGAGAAAGAAGAGTTACACATTTACCCTAAAAATGTCATTAAGATATAATCACAGCATTAGAAGTTAGAAAACTCTTAGGGGCAAAAAAAAGCCTATGAAGTGCAATTTAGACTATCAGACATAACGAAATCCTTACCTGATTAAGGTTTTCCCCACAGTGAAAACTGGAAGACATGAATACTCTCACATGACCCCATTTGGTATAGCTGACTCTGACAGAAATGTCAAGATCATTTCCCAAAATGCAGTCAATTTCTGATGGAGTAAACAGGGTAGGGAGTCAGAAGAAAATCGGTCAGTGTTGACACTGCTTCTTGTTAGGTAAGTGACTTTAAGTCAGTCACCCAAATTCTGTGTTCTCATTTGTAAAATGAAGGATGGGGAAGGAGGGGGACCACATACCATTTAAAACTGATTCCATATAAAAAGAGTGTGTTCTAGGGGTGCCTGAGTGGCTCAGTCGGTTAAGGGTCCGACTTCAGCTCAGGTCATGATCTCACAAGGTCAGGAGTTCGAGCCCCGCATCAAGCTCTGGGCTGACAGCTCAGAGCCTGGAACCCACTTCGGATTCTGTGTCTCCCTCTGTCTGCCCCTCCACTGTTTGCACTCTGTCTCTTGCATTGTCTCAAAAGTAAATAAACATTAAAAGATTTTTTTTTTAAAGAGTGTGTTCTATACATCAAATTTTAGAAAGGAAGGGCGATACTTTTGCTGGGTATAGACATCTAGAGGCAGACAATGCAAGTAACATCAGTACCTCAAGAGGGAAACCAGCTTCCTCTTTGTCAGTCAGTCAAAAACTTTGAGTGACTATGCAGGGATATGAGCCCATCAGGTGCTCTCACACAGTTAGGGTTCTGATTCTCAAGTGAATCTAAGTAAAAAAGCACACGCACACACACGCATATATGAAGTTCAGGGACACACTTATTAGGAATGATAGATGAAAATGATAGTCAAAAACCAAACAGGATCCCTCCTCAGATTTAATAAGATCTAGCACTACTGAAGGCTCTTCAGTGCAGAATGAAAGGTGTCGGCTGTTGTGGGTGGTGGGGCAGAAGAAATAATAGACTATGAATCAAAAAACTAATAATCTAATTTCAGCTTGCTATTAGCTTATTAAGAAAAGTTGTATTACTTTTTTGTGCATCAGTTTTCTCTGGGAAAAAAAAAAAAAGGACTGAGCACATGTTTACCTCAGTTCCCTCTCCAAATCCCATTAAGATGACAGAAATGGGTTTTAAGAAGGGAAAACTCTCACGGACAAAGAAAATTAAAAAGCAGACAAGAAAGGGCGCCTGGGTGGCTCAGTCGGTTGAGTGTCCAGCTTCGGCTCAGGTCATGATCTCACGGTTGGTGAGTTTGAGCCCCACGTCGGGCTCTGTGCGGACAGCTCAGAGCCTGGAGCCTGCTTCAGATCCTGTGTCTCCCTCTCTCTCTGCCCCTTCCCCACTCATGCTCTGTCTCTCTCAGTCTCTCAAAAATGAATAAACGTTAAAAAAAACTTTAAAAAAATTTTTTTAAAAAAGCAGACAAGAATACAATTTTGGTTTTTTTTGGTTTTTTTTTTTCAACGTTTATTTATTTTTGGGACAGAGAGAGACAGAGCATGAACGGGGGAGGGGCAGAGAGAGAGGGAGACACAGAATCGGAAACAGGCTCCAGGCTCCGAGCCATCAGCCCAGAGCCTGCCACGGGGCTCGAACTCACGGACCGCGAGATCGTGACCTGGCTGAAATCGGACGCTTAACCGACTGCGCCACCCAAGCGCCCCACAAGAATACAATTTTGAAAGAAGAAAGCACATAACTGAGTGATGAGCAGGCCAAAAGAATGAAAATCTAAGCCAGCAGCAGGGGAAGACCAGAAGCAAGTTACAGGACCTCAGAAAGGCTCAGGAATAGAAGCAACAATACCTATGAAGGTCAAGAGAAGGGAGTTCAAGGGGTACCTGGCTAGCTCAGCTGGTAGAGCCTGCAACTCTTGATCTCAGGGTTGAGTTCAAGCTCACGTTTGGTGTACAGATTACTTAAAAATAAAATCTTTAAGGGGCACTGGGTGGCTCAGTCAGTTAAGCATCTGACTTCAGCTCAGTCACGATCTCACTATTTGTGAGTTCAAGCCCCATATGAGGCTCTGTACTGACAGCTCAGAGCCTGGAGCCTGCTTTGGATTCTGTGTCTCCCTCCCTCTGTGCCCCTCCCACACTCATGGGGTGTGTCTCTCTCTCTCTCTCTCTCTCTCTCTCTCTCTCTCTCTCTCTCTCCCTCTCTCAAATAAATATTAAAATTTTTTTAAAAATAATAAAAATTTTTGTAAAACAAAGAAGGGAGCTCAAAAAGGAGGGACCCATTTAAAGTCTGAATAAGAAGCAGTTAGACCCCCAAGATGCGCATTCTCCTACCCTGGCAGATAACCAAAGTTTTACTTTCTGGGGAGGACGAACCAGGCTAGTCAGGCACATCATGCACAACTGAAGGCAGGGGTTCAACAGGATATAGGATTTTACACAGTGAATTCCCTCCCCAACCCATTTCCTCATTTAGATCCCAGAAAAAGGTTTATAGCTTAAGGAAGAGATCAGCCCTGGGAGCAGATACTGATTTTTGGGGATGCCTCAACTAAACAGGCCCGAACAATTACCCTACACTATACCCCAGAGTTTAAGCAGTGAGACCCCAAATCCCTCCCCAACTCCACCCAGGAGGTAACTGCCCCTCCACTACCCAACTTTGGAAGTTTATTCTCCAGAAAGGGTAAAAGTGAATGAAGCTCTGCAGCCAGGGTGATCCCAGACACAATATGAAGATGGATTTATACACTAAATATATGCATCCCAACACTTTCCCACTCATTTCCCAGAACCTTGGCAGTTTGCTTTACCATCCAAGTAGGAAATTAGAAGATTCTTCTCTGGGGAATCTAAATAGTCCACAAGAAAATACATACAGATATCCCCCCAAAATGGCCCAGGGTGGCCCACAGTACATCTCAAAGTTGCCAAGTCTCACCGCATGTTCTAAATTACCAAGCAACCTCTTAGTGGTTATTCTTTAAAATGACAGGAAAATCCAAGATTCACCAGATTTCTAGGGTTGACAAGTGGACCAACATTTAAAAAAGCAAAAACTTACATAGAGAAGTCCACTTCAAAAAACTAACGGAGGGGGCACCTGGATGGCTTAGTCAGTCGAGCGTCCAACTTTTGGCTCAGATCATGATCTCACAGTTCGTGAGTTCGAGCCCCACATCGGGCTTGCTGCTCTCAGTGCAGAGCCCACTTCAGATCCTCTGTTCCCTCTCTCTGCCCCTCCCCCACTTGCACTCTCTCAAAAATAAATAAAACATTAAAAAAATTAAAAATAAAATAAAAATAAAAAACTAAGAGGAGGAGGAAAGAGGAGTTCTTGTTTAATGGGTACACGTTTCCACTTAAGAAGATGAAAAAGGTTCTGAAGATGGATTGTGGCCATGATTGCACAGCAGCGTAAATGTATTTAATGCCACTGAACTGTATACCTAAAAATGTTTAAAACGGTAAAAGTTGGGACACCTGAGTGGCTCAGTGGGCTAAGTGTCTGACTTCAGCTCAGGTCATGATCTCGTGGTCCATGGGTTCGAACCCCACGCTGGGCTCTGTGCTGATAGCTCAGGGCCTAGAGTCTGCTTCAGACTCTGTCTCCCTCTCTCTCTGCCCCTGCCCACCTTGCACACATGCTCGCTCTCTCTCTCTCCCTCTCTCTCACACACACACAAAAATAAACATTAAAAAATATTTTTTTAATAAAATGAAATAAAATGGTAAAAATTATGCTATGTATATTTACCACACTAAAAAACAAGAGGGAAGGAAAAAAATCTAACAGTATCTTCAAAGTAAAAAAAAAAAAAAAAAACATATCCACTGGGGGGAATATAATAGCATGTTTTATGTTGTTTTCTTTAAGTTTGTTTATTTTTGAGAGAGAGAGAGAAAAAACAAGCATGAGCCAGAGAGGGACAGAGAACGGAAGAGAGAGAATCCCAAGGAGGCTCCACACTCCACGCAGAGCCCAACTTGGGACCTGATCCCACAACCATGAGATCATGACCGGAGCTGAAATCAAGAGTCAGATGCTCAACGAACTGAACCACGCAGGTGCCGTTTTGTTTTTGTTTTTCTAAAGCAACAATCAAAAATAATAAAGGGACCCTGGAAATTTAAAAGAATTGAAAAACTCAGTAAAAAGTAAAGGGCTAATATCCTTAATATAAAGAACTTTCTTAAATTGAGGGATAAAGAAAAAAAAAAAGCCTGATGGAAATATGGGAAAAAGACATAAGGAGACATTTCACAAATATTTTTAAATAGCTCTTAAACATAAGAAAAGATGTTCAACTTAAAAAAAAAATGGGCAAAGAGGGTTGGGGAGTTGTGCAAAATGAGTGAAAGGAGTCAAAATGTAAAAACTTCCAGTTATAAAGTAAGTTATGGAGATGTAATGTATAGCACGGTGATTATAGTTAATAATGCTGTACTGTGTATTTGAAAGTTGCTAAGACAGTAAATCCTACAAGTTCTCATCACAGGAAAAAAAACTTTGTTACTAAGTATAGTAGTAGATGTTAACTGGACTTACTATAGTCATCATTTTGCAATGTATACAAACAGCAAATCATGATGTAGAACTGAAAATGATATAATGCTATATGTTAATTATACCTCAATAAAAAGGTGGGCAAAAACTGTGACAACACATTCTGTTGGTGGGAGAAAAGAAACTTTCGTACTTTGCTAATAGGAATACAAACCGATAAAATCCTTTTGGAGGAGAATTTGATAATATCTAACAAACCCTGGTATTTACCTTTTAATCTAGCAGCCCCACTTTTAGGAATTTATCCTTAAGATACACCTCCAATAATAATGAAAATACAAAATCAAGGTTAGTCATTACGACATTGTAATTGCAAAATACTGGAAACCTAACAGGAAGGTAGTTGAATAAAGTATGGTTCTTCCACACACTGAGTGAAGCTATAGAAGAATAAAAATGAACTCCATGGGCTAACATGGAATGATTTCCAGGGTAAGTGAAAAAAGCCAAGTTCAAATGAGTATTAATACTATGCCACCAAGACATGACCGTGGCACATAGACACCACAATTCCAAGTTTGGGGAGTTCCCAAAACCAGCCTCAGGTTTGGCAATTTGCCAAAAGGACTCACAGAGCTTACTGAAAACTATTATATTCATAGCTATGGTTTATTAAAGCTGAAGAATATGGATTAAATCAGCCAAGTGGAGAAGCACATAAGGTGTTCTAGCACCATGAACACAGGAGAACTTTACTGTCCTGACATCAGTGTATGACAATATTGCCATCCAGGAAAGCTTACCTGAGCCTTGATATCCAGAGCTCTTATTGGGGTTTTTAGGCATAACTGTTTGCCCACAAGACTGAGCTCAGTCTTTCAGCCCCTCTGGAGATCCACTGATACCAAAGTCATTACCCTAAACTACACTGTTGGTCCTTCTGGCATGGCCAATCCCCATCCCAATTCATGCTGTTAGACTGTTGGTGATCCAAAGCTCCCAGGCAAATACAGACATTCCAACAAGGCATGACATTCCAAGGGCTTAGAGATTACCTCCCAGAAGCCAAGGATAAAGGCTTGCTTTTGGGGCAAGGTTAAATTCTTTACCATGTAGCTGCTTCTCATGAAAGAAAAATTACAAAAATATACACATATCTGCCCTTTCGTCCCCCAAGACAAAATAAAATAAAAATACAAACATGGGATGATAAACCAGAAACTAATGAGAACAATAACATACAGGAAATTATAGATATGTATAGGATGAAAGAATGAGAAGGAAATGGCACAGGGATGAGAGAGAGTGGTACTTCTCTAAGCTTGCCTTTTTATAAAGTTCTGACTTTTAAAACCATATTAATGCTTCATATACTAAAAAATATATACAAATAGGGGTGCCTGGGTGGCTCAGTAAGTTAAGTGTCTGACTTCAGCTCAGGTCATGATCTCATGGTTCATGAGTACAAGCCTCGCATCCAGCTCTCTGCTGTCAGTGTGGAGCCTGCCTCAGAATCTTTGTCCCCCACTTCCCTGCTCACGCTGTCTCAAAAATAAATAACTTAAAAAATACATACACACACACACACACACACACACACAAATAATTAAAATCAACCAGAATGCAGGAGGACTCCAAAATGAAATACAAATAGCAAATGAATGACAAATAACTATACTGAAAAAGTACGAAAAAATTAGCCAAAGTAATTTTCAAAAACATTTGGACTGTACAGGACTAGAAACAAAAGGACTGTATACAAATACTGTACTTTAGTTAACAAATTAGTCTTCACAGATGAATGAGTTAATTTTGAAACTACTTTGTAAATATTCTAATTTTTTTAGTTAAGTAGGCTCCACGCCCAACATGGGGCAAGGGTTATATGCTCTATCAACTGAACCATCCAGATGCCGCAACTTGTAAATACTAAAACTGAGTACATAGGAAAATAAGTTGTAGATAAATAGAGCTAGGTTTTTCACCATTGATGAAAGGAGTAACAGATAATGAACAGACTGAGACAGGTTTGAATCTATAATGACAGAATGAAATCAGAAGTATCCATATGAGTTCATGATTTTATATATACATATACACAGATATACATCTAGAAATGTGCACACATGTGTATTTCCTAGCTCTGTCTACTTAGTGTAGAAGCAGTAACATCCCAGTAGCAATGAACACCCCTAGCACCCAGATCTTGGTTCCCATTTTAAAAAATGACTGATGCCAGAGCAGGACAGAACAAATAGATGAGCCTGGAATATCATTATAATGACAGAAAGCAAAAAAAAAAAAAAAAAAGTGCTCAAGAAATTATGACATGTCAAAAGAACACAGGAACCAACCTAAAGAGACTTGCCATGGTCAAAGACTCTGAGCAACTAAATATATAATGACAGTAATGGATTATAAGAGCAAAACAAATGCCCTAGTCTGCAACAATATATGACTAAATAAATGGGGAGAAGGGACAGCTCTCCTTACACAGAATTTCAAATTAATAAATACAGAAGGAATAATGGAAATAGAAAAGTTATAATTTGCAACTCATAAACAACAGACTCAGGAAAGAAAATTAGATGAAAAAATACAGTGAGAAACAAGATATATACAGTCTCAAAGTATCTCCACAAGATACTTAAAATCACAAAGGGAAAAGTTGTACCTTTCAATGGAAAACCTGACAAACATCACCTTAGTCAGGTGATCAGGGCTATCATCACCAGTAGTAATAAGATATGATGTTCATATGCCTCCTGATGTAGCACAATGTCACTTGTATGATGTATCACCTCTGTGATGTTATAAATGTATAACCTGAATTTAATCATAAGTAAAAACAGATAAGGCCACACTGAGGGACGGATACTCTATAGGATAACTGGCCAATACTCTTCAAATGTGTCAAGCAGGGGTGCCTGGGTGGCTCAATCGGTTAAGCGTCTGACTTCAGCTTACATCAAGATCTCACAGTTCGTAAGTCTGAGCCCTACACCAGGCTCTCTGTTGTCAGCACAGAGCCCACTTCAGATCCTCTGTCCCTCTGCCCCTCCCCCCAGTGCACACTCTCTCTCAAAAATTAACGAACATTTAAAAAAAATGTGTCAGTCAAGGTCATGAAAGACAAAAAGATTGAGGACCTGTCCCAGATTAAAGGACTAAGCCTAAGAAGACAGAATAACTAAGGCAACATGTAATCCTGGATGGGGTCCTGGTCCAGAAAAAGATCACATGTTAGGCCATAAAACAAGTCTCAATAAATTTAAAACTGAAATTCTATTATGTGTCTTTTCCAACCAGAATGGTATGAAACTAAAAGTCAATGACAAGAAAAAAAAAAGAATTAAAAAACACAAACACATGGAGGCTGAACCACATGTTCACCCAATGGGTGAACAAAGAAATCAAAGACACCAAAAAATACACGGAAACAAATGAAAATGAAAACACAGGGTCCAAAATCTTTGAGACATGGCGAAAGCAGTTCTGAGCAGGAGATGTGTAGTGATAGAGGCCTACCTCAAGAGAAAAAAAAAAATCTCTCGGGGTGCCACCCGGGTGGCTCAGCCGGTTAAAAGTGTCCAACTCTGGATTTTGGCTCAGGTCACAGTCTCGTGGTTTGTGGGTTCAAGCCCTGTTGGCAGTGTGAAGCCTGCTCAGGATTCTCATTCATATTCTCTCATTCATATATTCTCTTTCTCTCCTCTCTGTCCTCTGTCTCCCCTCTCTCTCTCCCTCTCCCTCGACCTCCCCATGCTAAGTAAATATATAAACTTAAAAAAAATCTCAAATGAGTAATCTAAACTTACACCTAAAAGAACTAGAAAAAAGAATAAAACCCAATACGAGTAGAAGAAAGGAAATAATAAAGAACAGAAATAAATAAAATAGAGACTAAAAAACCAATAGAGGGGCACCTGGGTAGCCCAGTCGGTTAAGCATCCAACTCTTGATCTCAGCTCAGGTCATGATCTCCGTCGTGAGTTCAAGCCCCACACTGAGTTCCAGGCTGGGTTTGAAGCCTACTTAAAAAATAATAATAAATAAATTTTTAAGAATAGAAAAGACCAATGAGGGGCACCTGGCTAGCTCAGTTGGTAGAGCATATGACTCTTGATCTTGGGGTCATGAGTTTGAGTCCCACATTAAGCAGTAGAGATTACATTAAAAAAATATTTTTAAAAAAGAAAAACAGGGGCGCCTGGGTGGCTCCATTGGTTAAGTGTCTGACTTCGGCTCAGGTCATGATCTTGCAGTTCATGAGTTTGAGCCCTGCATTGGGCTTTGTGCTGACAGCTGAGCCTGGAGCCTGCTTCAGTTTCTGAGTCTCCTCTCTCTGCCCCTCCCTCACCCATGCTCTCTCTCAAAAATAAAAAAGTAAACATAAAAAAAATTAAAAAATTAAAAATTAAATTAAAAAAAGAAAAGAAAAAAGTGGCAAAAGGAAAGAAAGAAAGAAAGAAAGAAAGAAAGAAAGAAAGAAAGAAAGAAAGAAAGAAAAAAAGATTATAAACCAGAATATCAAGGTCTGAGGGAAAATTATTTTCAACACAGAACTTGAAACTCGGCCAATTCATCAATCAAAACTGAGCATAGAAAAAAGGTTTTCAGAGATGTAAGTTATCAAAATACAGAACTACCATGCATCTTTTTCTCAGGGAGCCACATTTTGTCACACTCTGACAAAATGAGGGAGTAAAGGAAGAAAGACCTGAGACCCAGGAAAGATCCAAAACAACACACAAGCAAGAGAAATCCTAAAGAAAATGGTAAAGAAAGATCAGAGTGACAACTATGCCTCAAGCCTAGAGAGCCACCAACCCAGAAGAAAGAGGTCAAAAGGATTTGGGAAAGATGTCTCCAAAAATGTGAAATTGATAGAATTTCTAAAATGTCTGAATGCAAAGACAGATGAGATACAACTGGAAGAGAGCTTGAAAATATATTTAGTTTACTAAAAAGACTACTCACTTTAGGGACAAGAAAAAGTTGCACAAGAAAGGAAAAACAGTCACTATAAATCATAGAGTACTATATAACTTAGCTGTGATTACCATTTACATAATCATAAAAAGGCAAACACTGCTCTAATCAAATGGTTCTCAACCAGACACTCCATATCATACCTCTCAGTCCAGTATTTAGAACTGTGTGGGAAATTTTTGGTTGTTACAATGAATTTAGGTTGGTATTGATATTTAGTGCCTGGTGTAATGCTAAATATCATGTAATGGACAGGATAATGAAGAACCGTCTCATCCAAAATGACAATACTGCCCCTATTGAGAAAAACTTCTAGCCAAAATTACAGAATCACTACACAGTGAGGATAGATGGGACAGCAGACGTGTACATGTATGTAGAAGTGAGGAGCACATGTTAAAGAGAAGTAAATCTTTATCTTCCATAGTCTACAGATAAAGCTTAACACTAGGAAATCAAAAGTAACATTAAAAAAGAAAAAAAGCTAATTTAGGGACATGCTGTCGATACAAAAAGAACAGCTCAAAGACTTGAAAGTGGCTGTTGCTGGGAAACAGGAAATGGCAGAAAGGGGCAAGATTCTGGGAACTAAGTCAGGAAAGAGGGCTAGAGGTTTCTCCTTCAGTATACGTTTCTCTACTTAGTCCCTTTTATTTTTTTTAACATTTATTTATTTTTGAGAGATAGAGACAGAGTGCAAGTAGGGGAGGGGCAAAGAGAGAGGGAGACACAGAATCCAAAACAGGCTCCAGGCTCTGAGCTGTCAGCACAGAGCCCAACACAGGGCTCAAACCCACGAACCGGGGGACCACGACCCGAGTCAAAGTCGGATGCCCAACCGACTGAGCCACCCAGGTGCCCCTCTACTTAGTCCCTTTATAAAGCACCTACATCCCATCCTCAAATAGGCAAGGTTCCCTCAGACCAGAGACTGTTTTACCCTCTCCACACCACATACTAAATCTTTAGTTATCCTGTTTTTATGTATAGGGAGAAGAAAATGTCAGATCTGGAAGGATTTTTCTTAAACAGACTTTCAATCACTTATGTATATATATTTTAGTCTCACCTTCACCTACATGTTCACAGTCCATGACACTACTCACTAACCCTGAAACTTTTAAAAGGTTCTGAAACACAAACATGACTACTTGTCAGCTTTCTCCACTTGTTGGTTTAGGATTCAGCTTTCTCAAGTCTGTTAATCAGTTACCACTAGTCTTTTCTGCTTTCCAGCTTCCAGAATGTGGGGCTTGAACTCACCACCCCAAAATCAAGAGTTGCATGCTCTGGCTGAGCCAGCCAGGCACTCCTCACTTCTCTACAGTTTTAATGGAGTTTTCAGGCTGCTGTGGAATTAAATGTGTACATTCAATCCAATTTCCTTACCATAACATACTGCTGAATAAAGAAAAAAAAAATTACTAAACAAAATGTACGAGCCCATTTTTTGCTAAGTGGAAAAAGCCGTGTATTTTGAATATTTATAGGGGAAAACATGTCTATCAGAATTTACACCAAACTACTAAGAGTTTAGGCCCACAGTTCCTAAACTATGTGCCAAGGAACCCAAGGGTTCTGCAGTAAATTCAGAGGGATATCACAAAGCATTCTAAATCAGAGGGGAAAAAACAATATTCTTTATCTGTCATACCTATCAAACACGTGACAAACTACCAGTTTAATACAATTCAGTTTCAAATTAGATCATGGTATATTCTTTCTAATGACATCCTATCTTTGCAAAGTTGGGTTTTTGTTGGTTACTGTGATGATTAAAAAAAAAAAAATTTGCAAAAATCTATTTGAAATAGGAAATGTGGGTAGCAGTGTCTAATGATTCCAAGGTTTGAGAAGTTCTCTAGTGCCCAACCAGTACATTGGGTAATTGATTATTTAAGAATGAAATAAAAATACTATATTGTCTTTCAACTGATGTGTATTTAAAAAGAATTTTTTTTAAGTTTATTTATTTTGAAAAAGAGGAAGAGAGAATCAGTGGAGGAGGAGTACAGGGCGGGGATAGAGGATCCAAAGCAGGCTCCATGCTGATAGCAGAGAGCCCGATGACGTGAGGCTCAAACCCACAAACTGCCGAGATCATGACCTGAGATGAAGTCATACACTTAACCGATTGAGCCACTCAGCTCCTGATGTGTATTTTTTAAACAACTATTGGGTTGCTAGACTATAAGTACTTAAGTTGTTTAGATCTAATTACTTAATAAATTACTAGTTATTTAATTATTAGGCCTAAGGATACTATGAAAAAGACACTAAGGGGGGCAGTAAACAAAGAAAGTTTGGGAACCTCTGTTTAGGGTATTATATTTTACTTTTTTTTAAGGTTTTTGTTGTTGTTGTTGTTGTTGTTTTAGGTTTTATTTCTTTTTGGGTGGTGGGGCAGGTCAGAGAGAGAAGGAGTGCGAGGATCTGAAGCAGGCTCTGTGCTGATAGCACCAAACCCCATGCAGGGCTCAAATTCACAAACCATGAGATCATGACCTGATCCAAAGTCAGACACTAAACCAAATGAGCAACCCAGGTGTCCCTTTATCAATGGAAAAAGAAATTAAAATAAATTAATATGAAATCCAAATACATTCTCATTGTGCACTACCAACAATAAAAGGAGATCTGGAATTTACTCTTCCTAATACTTAAATGTAATAATCACTGGGAAATCTTAATAAGATGTTTGTCTGTTTATTTATTTATTTAGAGAGAGAGAAAACGAACACAAGCAGGGAAGGGACAGAGAAAGAAAGAGAGGGAGAGAGAATCCCAAGGTGGCTCTCCACTGTCAGCACAGAGCCTGATGCAGGGCTCAAACTCACAAACCGGGAGAGTGTGACCTGAGCCAAAATCAACAGTCAGATGCTTAACCGAGTAAGCCACCCAGGCACCCCTATAAGATATTTTTTATTCTAAAAACACACAGAGCTACATAATTATGAGCCCATAACAAATCTAGACTGAAGAAGGGGGTAAAAAAATGTATAATTAAGATCTTAAAAGTCCTGCCCAAATTAGAGAAACTATCTGAACTGTACCTTAAAAAGTTATTCTAACGTATTTCTTGGTGGTGGTTATATCACCAATAATGCTGAAGTTATAAAGATATACAAACATCTTTCAAATTTCAATTCAATAAGTGAGTTTTTACAAATATGATGACATATGAGTGTTCAAAAAATTATTATAGTCTAATGTGAGAGTCATTTGAACAGGTATTCACAAATGTAATGAATAGAAGGTCAAATTGAGAGTATTATGGGACGGGGCACCTGGGTGTCTCAGTCAGTTAAACATCCAACTCTTGATTTTGGCTCAGGTCATGATCTCACAGTTCCTGAGATCAAGCCCCACATCGGGCTCCACACTGACAGCATGTAACCTACTTGGGATTCTCTCTCCCTCTCTCCCCTTCACCCCACTTGCACTCTATGTTAAAAACAACAACAACAGAGTATTATTCTGGCAAAGGGTCAGGAGGAAAGACCTCTCTGAAGAAATTATTTTTAAGCTGAGACAAAGGATGATAAATGGTTACTAGGCAAAGGGAACAGATCAACAAAAGCCCAGTACAGTGAATGCAGTATTCAAAGGAAATGAAAGAAACTTCAGGATCACTTGGAGGAGGACCCGGAGAATAGAAAATGTAAACTAATGGTGCTGCTACTTAACATAAAGGTAGTGTCAAGCCACTAAAATATAAAGAGGGGTACAAGACCTGATCTGTATACTTACAAAGATCATTCTACCTGCCGTGTACAGAATGGCTGGGAGAAGGCCATAGCAAAGGAAACCTGTTAGGAGGCTGTTGCAGGTAAATATAGGCAAGGTGCAAAGTCACTCAGATTAAGAGACAATGGAAAGAAATAGCAAAGTGAATCAATCTTGAGACTTTTTAGAAGACTGTGTGGAGGGAGAGGAGTAAGAGTTTTGGTATGAGCTACTGGGTAGATGGCTGTATAATTTACATGGAACAAATGGAGAAAGACTGAAGGAAGGTTATACTGGCTATGTCTTTAGTTTTAGACATGGTAGACTTGAGGTGACTGTAGGAAATTCATCTGGATGTATACTGCTGGATATACAGGTCAGGAAGTCTAAAAAAAGGATACCACAGGAATTATAGTTTAAGCCATCAGCTTATAATAACTAAAGCTACAGAAACTGATAAACTCACCTAGGGAGACTCTGTAAAAGGTAAAAGCAAATGCACCCTAGGGCAGTATTCAGAGGAACTCTGGGATGTAAGAGTGAGATAAAGGAAGACTACTTAGCAAAGGAAAATGACAAGGAATGATCAGAGAAATAGGTAGAAAATCAGGTTAATGTGGTATCAGGAAAGCTAGAGAAAGTTTCCAGAAGAAGAGAAATGGTCAAAGGCTGTTGAGAGCTCCAGCAAAATAAGGACTGGGGTACCTGACTGGCTCAGTCAGTACAGCATGAAACTCTTGATCTTGGTTGTGAGCTTGAGCCCCATATTAGGTGTGGAGATTACTTAGAAAACAAAAAACAAAACAAAACAAAAAAGGCAAGATAAGGATTAAAAAGTCTCCATTTGATTCTCATGACATTTGTAAGTCAAATTTTAATAGAATGGAGAGAACAAAAACCAAGATGGATTGAAGAAGACAATATATAAAACTGCCCAAGAAGCCCAAGTAAATACGAGATAGACAGGGTAGGGGGTTTTGTTTTGTTTTGTTTTTAACGGAGACAGTTGTTCATATATGAATGCTCCATACTATACTTATGGAAAAAGATGGCAGACTGAACACATTTTACTCTTACTCCCTCCAAAATCCCATTAAAATGAAAATAAAACATTATTTTAACTTTATTTTTTAAAATATGAATTATATACAATGAAATGTATAGATAAAAAGGTTTTGGGTTTTTTTAAAGCATATATACACAAAATGGAAGAGGGGACAACAAAACCTTTTGGAACTTGGAACGCAGATTGACTTAAAGACTGAAAAAAGTTAATCTCAAGTTCGCAAAGGGGAAGCAATCCAGTTTATGCAACAGTGCCTCAAAACAGATCAGGAATTGGCAGCATCAGGTTTTATGAGAGAGGTGTAAACATGGTGCTAAAAATGAGACCAAATCATTTAGATAACCTCCTACTCTCCACAAAACCAGCCAACTACCCCTATCTCACCTTTACACAAGTATGGAGAATTATTTTCTATACGAGAACAGTGCTGTCCAATGAAACTTCTGCAATGACAGAAATATTCTATATCTGCCTTATCCAACATGGTAGCCTTTGGACACATATGGTTACTGACCACTTGAGATGTGTCTGGTTCAAATGAGGTATTTACTCTTTAATTTTAATCACTAAATTTAAGTGGCTACATGTAGCTACTGGCTACCATATTGGACACTGCAGCTCTAGAAGGTAAAACAATGGATTCCTGGCCCAGTTAAGAATATGGGTATCATGGGGCGCCTGGGTGGCGCAGTCGGTTAAGCGTCCGACTTCAGCCAGGTCACGATCTCGCCGTCGTGAGTTCGAGCCCCGCGTCGGGCTCTGGGCTGATGGCTCAGAGCCTGGAGCCTGTTTCCGATTCTGTGTCTCCCTCTCTCTCTGCCCCTCCCCCGTTCATGCTCTGTCTCTCTCTATCCCAAAAATAAATAAACGTTGAAAAAAAAAATTAAAAAAAAAAAAAAAAAAAAAAAGAATATGGGTATCATACTGAAAATAGTTAACCAAACATAAAGAGTTTACACACTAAGGGCTAAAATCTCTATCCCTTCACTCAGGTTAGCTACCAGACTGCTGGCAGCCAGCTTAAAAGCTCCAAGCAGGAGATCTGAAGATTTTTTTTTTTTAAGATTTTATTTTTAAGTAATCTCTGTACCCACTGTGGGGCTCAAACTTACCATCCCAAGATCAAGAGTTGCAAACTTACAACCCCAACTGAGCCAACCAGGTGCCCCTGAAGATTCTTTTTTGAGGAATCTAACTTGCTCAAAAGGAAAGCCAAAGATACTGCTACTGAAGGTTCTCTAATAAGAGTCCATCCAGTGTGCTCTAAAATCGACAAATCTCAGGGCGCCTGGGTGGCTCAGTCAGTTGAGCGTCCAACTGTTGATTTTGGCTCGGGTCATGATCTCACAGTTTGTAGGTTGTAGCCCGCATCAGGCTCCTCTCTGACAGTGCAGAAGTGCAGAGCCTGCTTGAGATATTTTCTCTCTCTCTGCCCCTCCCCCACCCTTGCTCACTCTCTCTCAAAATAAAAAAAAATTAATTAGGGGTGCCTGGGTGGCTCAGTCAGTTGAGCATACGACTTAGTTCAGGTCATGATCTTGCCATCCACGAGTTCGAGACCCACACTGGGCTCTGTGCTGACATTTCATAGTTTGGAGCCTGTTTCAGATTCTGTGTCTCCCTCTCTCTCTCTCTGCCCTGCCCTGCTTGCTTGCTTGCTCTCTCTCTCTCTCAAAAATAAACATTAAAAAAAAATTTTTAATTAAAACAAATGGTATCCCATTATGCTCTCAAGTCCTCACAGACATAGAAGACTGCCTCAAAGACCAGCAAATGACTTCTATTAAACTCCACTTTTCACCGGGTCTTCAAGTTGTTATTACCCTCAGCCCACCTTGGTTTCTATGTTAAACCTGTAATATCAGTTTAGACTAAAACTGGAACCATGGGTTCAGATTTATCCTTCTTAAGTACCTCTAACTTGAAAATTTTGCTGTAAAAATATGAAATTCAACAATTTAAAAAAAATTTTTTTTTTCAACATTTATTTATTTTTGGGACAGAGAGAGACAGAGCATGAACGGGGGAGGGGCAGAGAGAGAGGGAGACACAGAATCGGAAACAGGCTCCAGGCTCCGAGCCATCAGCCCAGAACCCGACGCGGGGCTCGAACTCACGGACCGCGAGATCGTGACCTGGCTGAACTCGGACGCTCAACCGACTGCGCCACCCAGGCGCCCCTGAAATTCAACAATTTTTAAAACCTCAGAATTAAGGTATTTCAGCCACAAAAATAAAAAAATTTGGAGACTCAGTAACGGCTTTTCATCTCAGACACATATCATGTTTCTCTAGACTTGAATTCACAGACTACATATCTGTTAACCTGGGGGTTTTAAAAAATATTTATTTTTGTAATCTCTGCACCCAATGTGGGGCTTGAACTCATGACCCCAAGATCAAGAGTTGCATGCTCTACTGACTAAGCCAGGCAGGCACCCCTGTTAACATGTTTTTTTTAATTAGCAAATTTAGAATGCCCTTTGTCATCTGGTTGTAGGAAGTTAACATGCTAATAAACAGGGTCACTTTTAGAAAATAATTCAGCATCCTATGGACTTGTGATGTAGGGTCTATTTGTGGCTCTCCTACTAACACAGAACAGAAATACTAAAGCAATGAGGTTACTGAAGAATAATTTGAGAATGAGTATATCTCCCTAAAAGAGAATGTTCAACTCTGCCTCGTTACCTTAGCAATTCTGAAAATATTACAAAAAATAAATAGTCAAGAGGTTTTCACTATAAGAAAAATACACATGAAATACTGTTACCGCCTAATCAGTTGACCCTTTCCAGGCATCTATCAAAAATTTTTAAATATTTATTCATTTTTGAGAGAGAGAGAGAGAGAGAGAGAGAGAGAGTGAGTGAGTTGGGGAGAGGCAGAGAGAGAGGGGGACAGAGGATCCATAGCAGGCTCCAAGCTGAGAGCAGAGAGCCAGATGCCAAGCTCGAGCTCACAAACTACAAGATCATGGATGATCTGAGCTGAAATCAGACACTCAACCGACTGAGCCACCTGGGCACCCCATCAAATTCTTTAAACCAGTGACACATTACAACTTAACCAAGAAAAGAAAAGGGACTAAAAATTCAAGGACAAGCTTAAATACCAAGAGCCTCTAGTTAAATTAGGTGTTTATAAGGCAATTAGAGATGTTTAGAGCCCAGTTCTCAAACTGTGTTTCATGTGTTTCATGACAGAGTGGTCATATATACGAGTACATATGAGGATAGAGGAAGGGGTTTAAAAAAAAAAAGTCTGTGTATAGTTGACTGGGTTTATGATAAGTGAGAACAACAGCAAAATTTTCTTAAATAGAATTTTTCCATGGTTTGTGAAAGCTTGGCATAAAAGCCTACTAAAAAGCTGATTTACAAAGTGATATAACCTTTATATAATTACGCCAAAAAACAAACCTAAGCAACATTTAGTAAGAAACTTTATTGTAAAAGTTAATACTTTCATCAAAGAGCTTTAAGGAGTGTTAATGCATAAGA
The DNA here is from genome assembly GCF_028749965.1 of Puma concolor. Classification (NCBI taxonomy): domain Eukaryota; kingdom Metazoa; phylum Chordata; class Mammalia; order Carnivora; family Felidae; genus Puma; species Puma concolor. The sequence continues at coordinate 87,322,013 of NC_141675.1, forward strand.
AACTACAAAAACAGAATTATACTGAGCCACTGACTTAAAGGACTTATCTTCTGGGCTCAAGGTGGTACAAAAGAGTACTACTGATTCAAGTAAAGTGATTTGTTAAGGAAAGGAAGAGAAAGAAAAAAATTAAAAAGGTATAGAAGGCAACAAATTAGTTGGACATTACATTTCATCTCTGAGCCTGTTTATAAACTAATATATGAAACCTGCTCTAGATCTGGGTTTTCAAAACTTGAGTATCACCTGAGAAGCTATTTAAAGACCACAAATACCCATGTGCCACTTCAGATCCACCCAGGCACCTGGGGTTTTGTTTTAATTACCCCAGCCGATGCCCAGCCAGGTTTGGAACCACTGGATTAGATAACCCTCAAGGTCCCTTTCGTGTCCATGAGCTAAAATTCCCAACTGACAATTCTGTGTCAAAGGAACTGAAGAGTGCACTTGGCTACATACTGCATGGCAGCCATTGTCATGTTCCATTAAGGAAAAGGAAGCATCCTTAATCTGTCTGAGCAAGCAACTGTAAGAACAGGTGCAACTTACTCAAATCACTTGGCTGCATATCCGCTCGCTCCTCCCCAAACACTTCTCTAACTTCGGGTCTACTCAACTTCAGGGGCACCTGGGTGGTTCAGTCAGTTAAGCCTCCAACTTCGGCTCAGGTCATGATCTCACGGTTCTTGGGTTCGAGCCCCACGTCGGGCTCTGAGGTGACAGCTCAGAGCCTGGAGCTTGCTTTGGATTCTGTGTCTCCCTCTCTGTCTGCCCCTCCCCGACTCACACTTTCTCTCAAAAATAAATAAAACACAGAAAAACTAAACCTCAGAGTGGGGTATGTTCTACTCTCTCCAATACAGAGAAAGGGCAGCTCCTCAGATTAACTCAGGACTGTAACGTCCAGCCACTCAAAAGGTCAAGTTCTTGTTCTTATTCTCTGCACATTTTCAATTAACACGAAGTGTTTTAGAGGCAGAGTGAGGGGTCCTCAGAAAGATGTGCAAAGAATTTCTTCTAAAGCCGGCCAAGGTGTAAGTAAATAAAGCCCTTCCAGCTTTTTATCCTAGAAAGGGCCCACTGGACAAAACAATCTTGAGTAAGGAGCAAAACTGATTTAGGTTATTCCTCATATACCAATAATGCTTATCATTAAACATGAGACATCTGGTTGGCTAGGAGAGTCTGACCTCGTCCTAATGCTGCCCAACCCAAAGTAGAGCCCACAGTTAGGTTCTAACCACATAAGATACTAGTTTCTCCTCTGGTCCCCTCCTCCATAGCAAGTGTAGTTATTCTGAGTAAAAGATGTAATTAAGAACCTACCATTAAATGTCCAGGATATTCTTAAATCCAAAACGTTTAATGGCTGATGTTCTGCTTTTTTCACTTCTCTTCATTCTCCCAGGTATTTATGTAGGTATAAGGAAGCTCCGCTTTACATGTGGTTAAAAATGTCTAAGTGTCTAACACGAGATTAAAACCACTAACAAATGGCAGGCTAGGATTTTAACTCCGCTCTTCCGACTTAAATACAAAACCCTCATTTCCCACATCCTCTCTGCGTCTCTCCTCCCCCAACAGAGTGGCCCAGTGGAAAGGGGGTTGATACTGCCCAGCATAGACAGAAAAACAGAAAGCCTCATAGAAAACAGATTTCCCACCATCCTAATGTTTAATTGTGCCACACACATTCGCTACAACAGGGTCTTAAGAGTGTGCGGGGGGAAGGAACCAAAGGCAGGAAGGAAGCAGAACTGTCCGAACAAACATAAACTCTCGGCTTTCAAAACGGCAGCAGCGGGAGGACCTCTAACAGCAGCTCTTCCTCTCAAACCTTTCCCCGGCCTCAGGAGGGGCCCTAGCTTTCTCCGCTTCTACGTCGTACAGTTCAAACTGGAAAGAAAAAGGGGAGGACAGAGGTCCCTCGGGACAAGCTCCCTTCCGGCCCCCAGAAAGGCAGAGCAGCGCTCAAGGAGAAATTTGCTGCCTCCGGTTCGGGCGTGGGGGAGGGCAGCGCTCGAGGCCTCCAGGCCGGGGTGCTGAGCTGGCGCGCTCTGGCGCGGGAATGGCCAGCAAGCCCGGTCCGTAAGTCATCCCGATTTGACACCGGGCACCTACTTACCTACGTCGCTCGCTGCCGGCACCTGCCCCACCGCGGGTTCAGATACTGCCGCAGCTCAGACTAAGGCCCCGCCTTCGCCAGCTCTAGGGAACCCCAGACAGTGAGGAGGTGTCCGGCCTGCTCACAGCGGCCACGGCCACCGAGCTTCCTTTGCAGCCTCCGCCGCGACGCCGGCGCTCACTTACATCGTCACCTCCTTCCGTGCCCTTCCGCCTCAGCCCCGCCCGTGCCCCGTGCGGGGAGCGGAAGAGAGAGTGGCAGGCTGGCGCTGGGGGCGTGGCTCCGCCTTCCCTCCGCTTCCGGCGGCGCGTTTCCCCGCCCCCCGAGACGTGCGCTTGACGCGTCCTGCCGCGCCACGGGGACTCTTACCCGCGCCTCTGCAAGGGAGGGGTTTGGTAGAAACAGTACCTGGAAATTGTAGAGGCTCGGCAGGGCTGCTTTGAGACTTTTCTGTTCAGCCCCCTCGCACCTTTATAACCCCAAAAGGGCCAAGGCAGACCACAACTACTATATGGCCGCTCCCTCCGCTAATCCCTTTTTCCCTTTGGCCCAAAGCGAAAGACCACATTCCTGTTCTGGATGCACTTTAAGGCGTGGCCCAAACTTTTCTTTTCTGGTTTTTCCGTGATCTTACCCCTTGGTATAGTAATGTGCCTCTTCATCTGTGCTCCGCCTCTGAGGGAACACTTCCCCTGGAGAGCCGGGGTCTTATTAACGTTATAGCCCCAGCACCGAACAGTCTGACCTACAAGTGCTTGCTTAGTAGGTGTTCAGTAAAACTGTTACTTTATTTCTTATGAAGAGAGAAAAGTGGCTTCAGCCTGGTACATTGAGGCACTAGTCACTCAACATTTTTTTTTAACGTCTTTATCTTGCAAGCCCTCAATCTAATTTGGGGGAGTCGTAAATGGATAATACAATGTCTAGACAGAAAATATAGCAGATGTATAGTGGAAAGTGAATTCCATTTTGGACATTCGATTTGGAATAGAATGGAGGTGGATACAAATGAGTATTAAGGGTGGGGTGCTTGGGGCCCTGCGCCCCGTAGGAAATTCTCAGGCATGGTCTCTTCAACTGGAGTTTTTGCTTCATTCCCTCCTTTCCTCTGAGATTCCAATTACATGTGTAAGACTATTTGACCTTGTACATCATGTGTTCTAACACTCTGTACCATCTTTCTTCTCACTTGATGCTTCAATTTGAATGTTTTCTATTGTCCTATTGTTTTGAGTTTCCTAATTCTCTCTTCTGTGATCTTCAGTCATTTGTCAAATCTATAGACTGAGTTCTTAATTTTTAATAATGTATATTCAGGGTTTTGATTGTTTTATACATTTTATGTAGATTTTATATCTGATGAAAATCTCCAGCTTTTCATTTTGTTCATCATTCCTTCTGTTTTCTTTATCATGTTTTGTTTGTTTGTTTTTTCCTCCCTCCGACCTTGTTTGCTAACTTCAATGTTTTGATCATCCTTGGTCTAGTTCAGTGATTCATTATTCTCTTTTAATTATCTGTCATATTTTCCTGCCACTTCACATGCTCGGTAGGTATTATTTTCTTGTGTACATAAAAGGATTGTAGAGCCACCACATGATATCATCTACTGGTGAGGATTCCCCCTTCCCTCTGTTAGGTTGGTAGAGAGGGGCTAGTCCTCGGAGTCTAATCAGGGATTGAGACGGGTCTTGGCAAGTTTGTCTTCCTATAGTCATTCTACCTCTTGTTCATCCCTCAGGTGTAGCTCAAGTTTTTGATAGAAAATCTGTTTCCTCATGAGGCCCTAAAAGACTATAGTACTTCCAGTTCATTCCTCTGGGGCTTTGAGCTTAGTTCTTTAGCCTCCAACCAATTGTGCTTCAAAATATGAGAAATGTCTTGCTGAGCTGGAAAAAAAAAAAAAAAAGAGAGAAATTAGCCATGTGTTTGAGGAGGCCATGTCCCTCTAATGGGGTATGGTTTCCTAAGTACCATGACTTTTTTTTTAAGTTTTGGTTCAGTCCCATAGCCTCCCAAGCAGGTCTCAACTCAGAAAATGCCCTACATGGAAAACTAGGTATGCATGGGGGCGCTTCTGCTTTCAGTCAGTCCCAGTAGCCCACTAAAAGTTCCTCTGGGTTTTCTTTGCCCCCATAGGCTGCCTCTGCCTAGATTAAGACTGATTCCCAGCCTGTCCCTAAAATCAGCAAATGTTTCCAGAAAAAAAAAAACAGCTAGTGATTATCAACTCACCTTACAAGGGCTCTCCCCTCTCTGGAGTTTTTGTTTACCTAAAGTTAGATAACAAGTCCTTCTTACTTCACAGCTCTCTGATACATTTTAAACTATGATATTTTTAACTTATTCTGCATTTTCTAAGGTTGTTGTAGGAGGAAAATTGTCCTGTTACAACCTACTATGTCCTATTTGGAAGGAAAAGTCACTTGTAAAACTCAGTTATAGCATGTCTACAATGCCCAAAGTATAAGTAATACCTTCAGTTTATAACCAAAATCCTCACATTTCTTTAGACTTAGACATTTATATAGATTCATTCCTCACTACAAAACCCTTCTGCATAATTTTCCCATCCATGATTTGGTAGACTTTTTAGGAGATTAAAAAAAAATGATAACCATAATTGAGCTCTTACCATGTACTCAACATTTTATGGATATAACATTTTACTTTGACAACAAACCCTTGATATGGGGATTTTTCTATTTTTATAAATGAAAAGACGGAAGGTAGAGTTAGTCATAGGCCTAGAGCCATGTAGTGGGATCCATCCGATCTTAAAGTCCCTAAAAAAATACTAGTTTGCTTTCCCTTTAGGGTTAAATACTCTACAAGTGTACTATAAAAAAAATAGCCACCAGCCACATGTGGCTATTTTAATTTAAACTAATAAAATTTAAAATTCAGTTCCCCAGTTACACTAGGTGCATTTCTTTTTTTTTTTTTTAATTTTTTTTTTTTTAACCTTTATTTATTTTTGGGACAGAGAGAGACAGAGCATGAACGGGCGAGGGGCAGAGAGAGAGGGAGACACAGAATCGGAAACAGGCTCCAGGCTCTGAGCCATCAGCCCAGAGCCCGACGCGGGGCTCGAACCCACGGACCGCGAGATCATGACCTGGCTGAAGTCGGACGCTTAACCGACTGCGCCACCCAGGCGCCCCTAGGTGCATTTTTTATGCATAATAACTATATGTGGTTAAAGGCTACCATAATGGAAGACAAAAATATAAATCATTTCCATCATTGCTGAAGGTTTTACTGGAAAGCTCTACTCTTCGATTTTTACAGAAAAAAATAGGAAGATTTTATAAGAACAAAATAGAGTTCTTGCATATTTAAAAATTTTTTTTTAATTTTTAAAAAATTTTAAAAAAAGCCTCCCAAATGTTTCCCTCAGGCAAGTGGGAGCAGGAAGATGGACGAATAGTTTCCAGCACACATGCATGATCCTGACCAGACTGAGGGAAGTACTATATAGGCTGTCCTTCCACATATTAGTTTGGTCCACCTGGGCCCTGCCATTTGATGGCTGCGTTGACATTGTTCCAGGCCTCTTAGAGATGAGAGAAGTTAGACAAGGGGTGGAGATCTGGCTCAAGGTGATCTGGGGTCCCCCACCATCGGGGTTTTTTAGCAGTTGAGTTATAAAATCTTTGGCCTAGGCATGTTAAGTTTTTAACAAAGACAACAATGAACTTTTTCCCTGCTAGGGAAAACAGTTTTTCCCAATAATTGAGCTTTTGAGAAGCCAAACCCCAGTAGTAGGACTGGGGTATTTTGTTTTACCATAAGGTTTGTGGGGATCTAATTTTCTAGTCTCTTATGGCCGTTGTTTCCCCATGTTGGTACCAACGAAGTATCCTATCCACAAAAAGAAGGTGAGTGTTAACAGAAACCTCTCACTACATTTTCAGCCAGCCAGGGTGGCCTTGGCCAATCCTATGGCAAAGAGTAGAGCAAGAATCGTAATAATAACGAGAAACAAGATGCGACAGTGCATCACAGTAAGGAAACATATAGAAAATAAGGACAGTCTTTTGTTTCATCGGACAGCTTGAAACTGTCAAGCTCCTGCCACGTGTAGATTAGTCAGCTTCTGGAGTGACTAAAGCAAGGCTGTAGTCTCCTGGAGCCTCTGGAGTTGCAGACTGCTTCTCCCATATGGTCAGCTTGCATGGCGTTGATGGATCAGGAATGCACTCCCAGTTTCGAGATGCCAGCTTTACTCTGCTGTAGTGAATCCAGGGACCCATTTTGGCTACCTTTACTGAGTAGGGATGGACAAAATGACAGTGAACAGGCCCCTGTAGGGGTTGGACATTCTATTCCTTCACCCATACAGCATCTCCTGGTTTAAAGAGGTGAGCGTCTGTGGTCAGACTCACAGGTAACTGCTCCCTGACCCAGTGGTATAAGGTGGTTAAGGTAGAGCCAAGGCCCGCATCTGTTGCCTTAGGGTTAATTTGCCTATCTCATTTAGATGCCCCGCTTATGCCCTTGATAATGGGGGGAGGGCACCCATAAAGGATTTTATAAAAGGGAGAATCCCATCTGCTTCTTTAGCCTCCCACTTACAGCTGCAGTCTGCCTCCCTGAAGGTCCCTATCTCTCCCTGCCTAGTGTTAACCCTTTTCTTATGTATTTCTCCCCTGGAATAGGGCCTGTAACTGCTATTAGGGAACAGGGACGATGACCGTATTGGCTCCTTCAAGCTGATAAGGGATGGTGTGGGGATACAGCAGTTAGAGTCTACCCTAGGGTCAGTCGAGTGGCCCACGGTGTGGTTCTACAGGAAGGCTGGCAGGCATGAGGCGGCATAAACATTAGCAGACACGAAGAGAAAAACACAAAGTAGAGATTATACTGACCAACAAGATGGCACCTTAAAATGTCTCCAGTTTTTAAACCTGTCAAACAATCTAGGAGAGACCCTGACTTTGTCAGTGACATATGTCAGGGAATCTCTCGTACCCCAGGTGCTGGAGGAGTAGGAGCAGTAAGTAATCAATGGTGGCTCTATTTCCAAGAGTTTGGCCCTAACTTAATTAAAAGAAAATTTTAAGCATCTAATGCTTGTTAGCTATTATTTAGAGGTTTGCTGAGTATAAGCAGACAGTTTGCTTTATTTTGAGGTGTAAAACTTTTCCAAGAGCCTGGAGTTCTACTAGAGAAAGAGTCAGGGAGCCATTTACCATTGTTAATTTGCAAATTTTTAGGTAAGCCAAACCTGGGTATTATTTTAATGTGTATTTATTTTTGAGAGAGACGGAGACAGAATGCGAGTGGGGAAGGGGCAGAGAGAGAGGGAGACACAGAATCAGAAGCAGGCTCCAGGCTCTGAGATGTCAGCACAGAGCCTGACGCAGGGTTCGAACCCATGAGCTGTGAGATCACGACCTGAGCCGAAGTCGGACGCTTGACCGACTGAGCCACCCAGGCGCCCCGGGTACTATTTTATAAAGCAGAATTTTTATTACTTTTTGTGCCTTTTCTGTTTTGTAGGGGAAGACCTTTACCCAATTAGTAAAAGTATTAACCCATACCAACAGATGTTGGAATCTCTTTGACCTTGAATGAGTGAAACCTAATTGTTAGTCTTTCCTGGATAGCCTCCAGTTTCTTGATTGCCTGGGAGAGCAAGTTTGTGGTTGAGAGGATTGTTTCTAAGACATACTTCACAGGCTGCTACTACTTGCTGAACTGTCCTTGACAAATTCTTTTCCAGTAAACATCCTTTGGACCATTTGATACGTTTTGTCCCTCCCTAAATAAAAGGCCTGATGCTGTCTTTTAATGATCTTTTAGCTCTGTGAGCTTGGTAATAGTAACTGGCCTGTTCTGTTTGTAATCATTCCAAGGGCTGCAAATAGTGTCTATGAGTCAGACTGCAGTTTATTTTGCGGGGAGGGGAGAGTAGGTGGGATTGAGTCTCCTTTAATAAATGATATAGCAGGCAAACTATTTTCCTGAACCCTGGTAACTATAGCCTACAATATCCAGTAATTTCCAAAAACTCACATAAATGTTTTCTGTCCTGGCGTTAGCACCACCATAGTCTCTCTAATTTAGTTATAGTGTCCCTTTCTAGAAACGGAGTAAGGCTCTCTGACATTATCAGGAAAGAATGAGAAAACATTAGGTTTCCCCATATACATCCCAGGGGCTGAGAGAAAAATTTAGTTTTCTGAAGATGCCTCTAACCGTCATGCTGCATTTGGATAGTTGGCCTGGGGTAGACAGGAGGACGAAAAGGTAGCTCTGATGTTAAGAAGGAAATCAGTTTTCTTTCTATATTTAGAGTTACCCAAGGCTCTGAGTTTCTGATAGACAGTTGGTTTAGGGGAGCCACCATGAAGAGCCCCAGGCCCGTTAGTCCCTTCCAGGGACATTGGTTATCTGAGCCCTCACAGATAGAGGTCCCCAAGGGCATTCAGATTTCCAGTGATTGTCTCCACATAAGCGCAAGGCTTATGGGGTTTTAATTTCGGTTGTCCTCTCTCAGGATGTTCTCATTTTAGTGCTCTGAATGGTCATGTAAATGGCACTTGGTGCCAGGACCTCAGGAAGTCTGGTCTGACATAGTACATAAGGCCACAACTAAGGCCTCAGATTTTTTCTTTAAGCCTCTTTTTCATTTACATGTTTGTTTGTTTGTTTGTTTGTTTTATTCTCCTCTTGATCTTGGTTGTAATGTTACAGCAAGTACTCAGCGCTCAGGAAGAAACAAGCCACACACACCCTGGGAATCAGAAAAGACTGTTTATTGCGCATTGGTGTCGGCCCAGCAGAGTCACCTCCAAAGGCTGAGCCCCAAACCTTGGCACCTCCTTTCATGACTGGGATGGTAGGGGGTTGAGAGACAAAAGAAAAAGGGGAGGGGGCCCTTATCAGTGATGCTATCTGGGCAGTTGGTAGACAGAGGAGACAAACAAGATTACAAAAGCCAAAAGTATGCAAGGGGAGAATCCAGCCTTGGGCATCTGACTGGCCCCTTTTATCTTGTTTTTACAGCTTTTCTTCTCATTCCCCCCTCTTGATTCTCAAGCTGCTGTGGCAGACGTAGAGAGAATCAGTTTGTGGGGGCCAGGGAACCCTTTGCCGCCATGGGAAGAGGGGTGAAGACCATTCTGGCTTCTTCCTGCTGGACAGGGATGTCGAAGGGAGGGGTGAGGCAGCTAGGGTTCTTCGTCATCCAAAGGAGAGTAGTGACAGCTAGAATGGCCCAACTGGAGCATCATCTGGAGTTTTATAGCTTCTAGACGAAAGGAAACAAACCTGGTTGGCATATTAAGAATGCAAGGACCGGGGCGCCTGGGTGGCTCAGTCGGTTAAACGTCCGACTTCGGCTCAGGTCATGATCTCGCAGTGTGAGTTCGTGCCCCGTGTCAGGCTCTGTGCTGACAGCTCAGAACCTGGAGCCTGCTTCGGATTCTGTGTCTCCCTCTCTCCCTGGCCCTCCCCCCGTTCATGCTCTGTCTCTCTGTCTCAAAAATAAAAATAAAACATATATATATATATATATGAAAAAAAAAAAAAAAAGAATGCAAGGACCAATCTATGAAAAGCATTAGGAGAGGACCCACTGAAGGGAGGAGTCAAGATTCTCTATTCTTATGTTGCCTCAAGAGTTCCAGTCTGTCTTCATTTGTTCCTGTCTTCGTTTGTTGATTCACTCCCTTACCTGCTGGACCGTATCTCAGACTATCCCTGGTTGATTGACTTTTAAGCAATATTCTTCATTTAGGAAGAGACAGTCCTCTCCTTTCGTGGGTTAGCAGGTCCAGCCTGACAGCAGAGTATAGCAAGAAGTACAGAAAGAGAGATAGGTAGGGGATGACAATGAAATCTGAAAAAGAATAATTTGTTATGGTTCATTTAAGTTGCTTCGTGATTTTCCTCAAGCTTCTGGTTACAGAGTGTTCTCAGGTATTGGCTGCAGACCGCTTATCATCTGCTATCTTCTTAAGGATGGTTCATAGAGGATTATTCTGGTTAGCAGTTACTTTCCATTTCAAGTGGTTGTCAGGTGACAGGTGGGCTGCCTTTACTCAAGAATGGTGGATCCTTGGGGTGCCTGGGTGGCTCAGTCGGTTAAGCGTCCGGCTTCAGCTCAGGTCATGATCTCACACTCTGTGAGTTCGAGCTCCGCGTCGGGCTCTGTGCTGACAGCTCAGAGCCTGGAGCCTGCTTCAGATTCTGTGTCTCCCTCTCTCTCTGCCCCTCCCCTGTTCATGCTCTGTCTCTCTCTGTCCCAAAAATAAATTAAAAATAAATAAATAAATTAATTAATTAAAAAACATTAAAAAAAAAAAAAAAAAGAATGGTGGATCCAGGCAGTTAGACCTACAACCTTGGGAGCTGTGGACATGGTTAGCACAACTAAATAAGGTCCCTTCCAGGTAGTTTAAGTGGTTCCTTTTTCCGATTTTTTACCCAAACCTGATCCTTAGGTTTGTGGGGGTGTACAGGTATTCCTAGGGAAATAGGTATCCTGTCTGTCACCCATCTATGTATCTCAAATACAGTTTTCCCCAGTCCTTGTAGTTGTTTTTGTGTTTCTAAATTCCCTAGCTCTGTCAGGTCCCCCTTGAATTTGACTAGTGGAGGGGGTCTTCCACATAGGATCTCAAAGGGGGAGAATCCTATTTTTGCCCAGGGTGTTCAGTGTATTCAGAGAAGAGCTAGGAGTAGTATATCTGGCCAGGGCAAGTTAGTTTCCTGACATAGTTTTGCCATGGCTGATTTAAGGGTCCGTTTCAAACATCCCACTTTCCCTGAACTCTGGGGCCGGAAGGCTGCATGTAAGTTCCATCGGATGCCTAGGACTTTGGCTACTTGCTGCACCACCTCGGCCACAAAAGCTGGGCCATTGTCTGAGCCTATGGTTAACGGCATACCATGTCTGGGAATGGTATCCCTTAGCAAGGCCTTAGTTACTTCTCTTGCCTTTTCAATGTGTGTGGGATAGGCTTCAACCCAGCCTGAAAACGTGCAGATGAATGCCAAAAGATATTTATATCCTTTACTGGGTCTTATTTCAGTAAAGTCTACCTCTAAATCTTCGAAGGGTGCCTGACCACAGCGTTGGATTCCCATGGGCCCAGTGGGGCCTTGCTTGGTGTTATTTTGAGCACAGAGGAGGCATCATTGAGAGACTGAGGCACAGAGGGATGGGAGTCGAGCAATTACATAGTAATGGCTTAATAAGTTTTTAAGGGCAGTTTTTCCAAGGTGGGTGAACTCATCTGTTGGAGAGCCACCTGTTGGACTAGCTCTTTGGTCTGGAAGTACCCACCATCCTTCTTTTGTCTGGCCTCCTTTTTCCTATTGTGCCCCATTTTGTTTCTTGGATTGTGCACTTTGGGCAAGTTGGCAGTTGTGGGGCCAGCATGATTTTTGAGGGTGTTGCTTGTTTTCCTGCTGCTTATTTAGCTGTGGCGTCGGCTCATCAGTTACCTTCTGACACTGAGTCCTTTCTCTTTGGTGTCCCTTGCAGTGAATGACTGCTTTCTCCCTCGGTTCCCAGACTGCCCTTAATAGTTTTAGGATTTCTTCCTGATTTTTTATTTCTCTTCCTCCTGCGGTCAAAAGTCCTCTCTCCTTGTATAGAGCCCCATGTACATGTGGAGTGGCAAAGGCATAGTGCGAGTCAGTGTGTATGTCGGCCCGTTTGTCTTTACTGAGTTCTAGTGCTCTTATTAGGGCCCACAGTTCTGCTCTTTGGGCTGACCATCCTTGTGGAAGGGCTTTTGCCTCTGTGACCGCAAAATCAGAGACTACTGCATAACCAGCATATATTTTGCCTTCGTTCATGAAGGCTGCTGCTGTCGGTGTACAGGATGAAGTCACGATTTTGCGAGGGCCTATCTGATAGGTCGGGTTGGCTAGACTAGATTTCATCAAGTACTTCTAGACAGTTGTGCTCTGGGAGCCCCGCCGCTGCAGGCAAGAAAGTGGCAGGCTTTGGAGTTTTTACAGCTTCCAGTCTTATCCGTGGGTTCTCACAGAGCAGTTCCTGATATTGTAACATCCAAGCATGCGTTAGCCAGTGTTGCCCTCTGGCCTCCATCAAGGTAATAACAGAATGGGGAACCTTAACATTTAGATTTTGCCCCAACATGAGTTTGTCTGCTTCTTTGATTAAAAGTGTGGTGGCTGCTAGTGACCTCAGACAGGGTGGCCATCCTGCCGCAACGGAGTCAATCTGCTTTGAAAGGTATGCCACTGGTCTTTGGCAAGGTCCAAATTCCTGGGTGAAAACCCCCGGGCCACCCCATTCTTCTGTATGTACGAACAGGTTGAAATCTCGTGATACATCTGGGAGTTTCTTGATTAGGGCCCCAGAAAAGGGGTGCTCTCTCTTGCCCCTTTAGTACCTCGTATAGAGGTCTGGCCAACTCCGAGAACCGTGGGATCCTTATTCGACCGAATCCCGCTCCTCCCAGGAACCCTCGGATCTGCTGGTGGGTAGTGGGAATCGGAATGGCACAGACTGCCTGATTCCTTTTGGCTCACAGCATCCGTTTGCCTTGGGTAATTTTAAAGCCCAAATATTTAACTTCCCGTTGGCAAATCTGTGCTTTTTTCTTTGACACCCGGTATCCTGCCTCTGCTAGTAGCCTGAGTAGGGCCCGGGTTCCCTCCTAGCACCGGGGTCCCTGTGGGACTGGCTAGCAGAAGATCGTCCATATATTGGAGGAGGACGCATCCTAGGTCCCATCCCAGAAATCTGGCTAAATCAGATGCCAGCGCCCCACTGAATAAGGCTGGTGAATTTTTGAATCCTTGTGGCAGCCTAGTCCAAGTGAACTGTTCCTTTGCCCCTGTGGCAGGGTTTTCCCATTCAAAAGCAAATAGGGGTTGGCTATTAGATGCTAGCTGGAGACAGAAGAAGGCTTCTTTTAAATCTAGGCATGTGAACCATCCTGCTTCTGAGGGTATGAGTCCTAGTAGAGTGTAGCCTGTTGAAATGTGTCTGGATCCCCAGGTGTGCCTCCCATGGGACCATGTATTGGCATATTTCGACAGGTTGAGATCCAGGCTTTAGGTCATTTAATATCAGGGGGTGGTTTTTTTTCCAGACCAAGGGAGTTTCCCTTCTACCCACACTGAAGGGAATTCAGCCTCTAGCCTTGGGGCCACAGTTGGCTCACTGGGAGGGGAAGTATATAATCTCCATTCCTCTTCCATGGAATCGTCAGGGACAAAATCATGGGTTGGGCCTTTTTGTTTAGGCACAATGGTGTCTGTCCTTCTGAGGAGAAGGCTATTTCTGCCCTCAACTTGGCTAGGATGTCTCTACCTAACAGTGAGACCGGGCAGTCAGGTAGGTACAGGAATTCGTGAACTACTTGGTGACGCCCCCCCCTCACCCCCCCCCCCCCCCCCCCCCCCGAGCCGGCACTGTCAGGGACCGCAAAATGGCCTTCAGGTTTGTGCCTCTGTGGCTCTTGCAATGGTGACTTCTCGACCTGACAGAGGTGCTACCTTGTGTGTCACCAGAGTGTTCGGCCCCAGTGTCGACCAGGAAGTCTAATGTTTGGCCCCCTCACCACCACCCCCCCCACACCACCTTCATTTAGACCATGGGCTTATGGGGGCCTAGTTGGATAGAGCCTGGTCTTTCCTAATCAGAGTCCACTCCTAGTTTGGAGTCCACTCCAGTTTGATCAGGTCAGCCTCAGGTGGTCCTGGTTGGTAATGGCTGGGTGGAGTGGTTTTTGCTTTCCCTTTTTGGTGGTTGGAGCATTCATTTTTCCAGTGTCCACGTTCCTTGTAGTCGGCACATTGATCACATCCCAGTGGCACCCCTCTTTTTTGTTCTTGACTCTGTCATGGTTTCTGTGGGGGCCCTTCTGGAGAGGGTGGTCGCCCCAAAGCAGTGGCAGGAGAGCTGCCTTTTGTTTCATTCTTTCGTCTGCCTCCTTTCTGGCAGCTTGATCCTGGTTTACAAAAACCTTGTTGGCGATTTCCAATAATTCAGCGACTTTTTTTCCAGTGAATCCTTCCAATTTTTGGAGCTTCTGTCTAATGTCACTTTGGGCCTGTCCCACAAAGGCAGCATTGACCATGTGCTGATTTTCAGGGGCTTCTGGGTAGAATGGAGTGTAAACTCTGACGGTATCACATAATCTTTCACAGAAATCAGCCGTACTCTCTTCTGGTTTTTGTAGGACCTCAGATACCTTTGCCATGTTAGTGGGCTTTTTGGCCCCTGCTTTTATCCCCTGGAGGAAGGCGAGTCGGTATATTTCTAATCTGGCCCTTCCCACCTCTGTGTTGGGGTTCCAGCGCGGCTCCTCTTCGGGCATAGCCTCCCGTACCCAAGCTTCAACGTCTAGATTCCCATCTGGTGCCTGAGTCTGGAGCCATTTGCTGGCTTTGCTGACAATTTGTCAGCGCTCTTCTGTGTTGAAAAGGTAAGAAGAAGCTGCGTACAGTTGACTCAGGCAGGACGGTGAGTCTGAATTATAGATTCTAGGAGATCTATCATCGCTTGTGGTTTCTCAGAGTAGGGAGGCGTGTGCTGTTTCCAGTTGAGGAAGTCAGTGTGGAGAACAGTTGTTAGTAGAAAACCGATGCCCCCTCTTGTAGGGTCCCGTTGGGGCCTATTCTCTGGGGACCACTTGTCTCCCACAATGGCATCTGCATTGCCACTGGGGGCCTTGGACCTTGAGCTTCGGACCTGAGGCATCTTTCTACTGGTTCAGGTGTCCCTGGTTGGGGTAGGCTGGCTGCTGGCAGAGGCATGACTGATGGAGGTGGACTATCAGGCAGGCGAGGTTCCCTTCCCTCGATTGATGGGTTGCTGGGGGCATATGGTGGCAGAAATGGAAGGACTTCTTCTGAATTTTCTTGGAAGATGGGGGGAAGTTTTTCTGCTGTGAAGTCTTCTTCTTGGCCTGTGTCACTGAGACCCTACACTGTTCCTTACTATTAATGCAGAACTGGACCCAAGGAGGCTTGACTTAGGCTATGTCCAGTCATTGATCAATGTATGGGAATTGATCTGGGCGGCCAGGGTCTCCACTAATTATTTTATAAATAGCTTGAACTGTGGGGACATCTAGGGTGCTCTCAGGGGGCCAGCCTGCACCAAACGTGGGTCATTCTAATTCACAGAGGGTGTGTAACTTCCCCAGGGTCAATTTGACCCCATAGTCACCTGAAAATCCCTTTTTAAAATTCTTAATCGTACATTCCAAAACAGTTGGTTTTGAGGAACTCTCTCCATCGTGGTATCCTAGATAGGTCCCTCCCAATGTACAGTGTCGTAGGACAAACATGAGGGAAGAGGTCACTTTTTCTGCTTAGCCACTCCCCTCTCAGGGATTTAGACACCCTTTAGCATTGGCAGGTCAGTATAAACCCCTGACCTGGATCAGTCCTCTGAGGACCTGATTCTGCCTTGAGCCGTATGAGGTCATCAAGGAATCAGAATCGCAAGGTAGGACCCACTCAAGCTCCATAGCCGAGACGGTGGAGCATGGGCACTCACACATACATTCAGACAGATTGCAGGCTTCCACCCAGGACTTCCTTGTCGTATGTGGTGACTGTGTCGCCCAGGAGGTGATCAGACTCCTCTTCTGCCTCTAGGGTGGGCCTGAACTCTGTCCTGGGTCCCTGGGGACACTTACCCGATCCGACGTCCCATCCTGGCAGAATTTTCTGATTCCCCTTGGAGTCCATCCGAGTGCAGCAGGGACTGACTATTGCCAAGCCCAATGAGGGTCAGGGTCCAGTGAAATCACATGGCATGCCTTCCTTTCCATTGTAGGGCCCTCGAAGATTGGACTCTCTGCTGGCCTCCCACAACGGTGGCTTGAGGAGCCAGTGTGGCTGTTGAGTTTTCCGGCCCATGCACCAAATGTTATAGCAAGTACTTGGCACCCAGGAAGAGACAAGCCATATGCACTCAGGGAATCAGAAAAGACTGTTCATTGCACACCAGTGCCAGGCCAGGGGAGTCACCTCCAAAGGCTGAGTCCCAAACCTTGGCATCGGCCTCCTTTTATGGCTGGGATGGTTGGGGGTTGAGAGACAAAAGAAAAAGGGGAGGGGGCCTTTATCAGTGGTGCTATCCGGGCAGTTGGTGGACACAGGAGGCAAACAAGATTACAGAAGCCAAAAGTATGCAGCCTCGGGCATCTGGCTGGCCCCTTTTATCTTGTTTTTACGAGCTTTTCTTCTCATTAATATACCCATTTGGTAGCTCCTAAGAGCTCCTCCAGTGTCCCTTCAAGGCCAACAACCAATTTTTGTATATTCTCTGAATATCTAGGGCTGATTGAGTGATAAATTTGTCCTTTAAAATCATCTCAGGGGCGCCTGGGTGGCGCAGTCGGTTAAGCGTCCGACTTCAGCCAGGTCACGATCTCGCGGTCCGTGAGTTCGAGCCCCGCGTCAGGCTCTGGGCTGATGGCTCAGAGCCTGGAGCCTGTTTCCGATTCTGTGTCTACCTCTCTCTCTGCCCCTCCCCCGTTCATGCTCTGTCTCTCTCTGTCCCAAAAATAAATAAACGTTGAAAAAAAAAATTAAAAAAATAAAATAAAATAAAATAAAATCATCTCAGCCTTAGGAGTCTCAGGGGAGATAACCATATATTTAATGAGAGCCTCTCTCAACCTCTCCAGGAATGCCATTGGGCTCTCATTTTGTGTTTGTAAAATAGTGGCTAATTTAGCATAATTTAAGGGCTAAATCTTAGATTTCCTTAATTTTTTTTCAAAACAGCTGTCTCACTAAGGGTCTAATTTAACAAAAGCATTATATCTTTCCAGGTCAACTCAAAACATACGTAATATTCTGAAAAGCCTTTATATACTTATCTGATCAGAAAATTTACCTAGATCCCCTTTTACCTGTCTTAATAAGGTTTTTTCTTCTGGCATTCTAGCTTCTTATAAGGGAAACATGCCTGTTACATTATGGGGAGGGCCTGGATAAGGTGGGTAGCAGGGAGCAAAATTGTAATTTTTTATATATATAGATTGAGGACCCGAGGAGGAGGAGTGTGAAGATCCCTCTCCTCCTTCTCTGGGTCTGTTTTGGATACAGGTAAGGGGCCCCTAATTGTTTTCCCTCCTGATTGCTGGACTTTAGAAAGAGTTGCCATTAAATTAGCATCCATCTTACATTGCTTACATATATCTTGATTTTTTTTTATTAAGGCCCCAAAACCATGAACATAGGGGAATTCTCCCCATCTCCCTTCACATTTGCAAAACAAGTCCAATTATAGGATAATACTGTCACTGGTATTTCCCTCTGGCTGCCAGGTTCCCTCTTCCAATTTGTATTGGGGCCAAGCCTTTGGGCAAAAGAAAATGAATCATAATGCATTCCAAAGGAGTAATGGCTTTGGTTGGGGAGTTACCCAACTATAGGAAAAAGGAAGAAAGTTGTCTCTTATGTCAATTTCCTAGAGCTGGCCAGGAGAAACCTCATCTCCTGGCCCCATGCATTTTGGCTGGGTATGGGACTGACAGCCAAAAGCCCTGTCAGTCTTGCGAGGTGCTGGGAGTAGTCATTCTTACCCAGGCTTGACCCTACCTCTGAGAGCTGACCTGGTCTTTTCTATTTTTTCTTACCCCTCCGTTTGTCACCTGCAGGACTTTGGGGGTATGGACTGTGACCAAGCAAGACTTTCCTGGTTGTTGTAGGATGCACTAATTTTATTTTGGCCCAACAGTAACTTACATATTGATCACTGGCCATTGAGCAAAACAAAAGAGACTCTTAAAAAACTGAGAACAAACTGAGGGTTGATGGGGGGGGTCGGGGGTGGGGGGGGGAGGGGGGAGGGTGGTTGATGGGTATTGAGGAGGGCACCTGTTGGGATGAGCACTGGGTGTTGTATGGAAACCAATTTGACAATAAATTTCATATTAAAAAAAAAAAAGAATGATCATTGGCCATTGAGGGAGGGAGTTAAAGGGCCAAAGTCTGGGTCTATTCTGCCTTTTTCAACAATGCCCACATAAATATGTTTTAGCCATGTGGATATCCATTTGTGGCACACAATGGGCTAAGTTGAGTAAAATGGCTCCCATGTATCTTAGTAAAAGTCCTTTATATACCATCCATCCCTCATATGGCAGAGGCATCCGTTCCTCTGCTAAACAGGAACAACACAAATGTGGAGGATTTGGAGGCCGGCTCCAAGGGTATTGCCATCATTTTCCCAGTCTTTGGATCAAAGTAGAAGGAATTTTAATCTTAACCCAGTGCACCTTTAAAATCCATTTATGCACCTTAGTGCATCCTGACCACACATAAAATTTCTTTTTAAATACTTCCTTCACGAACCTTCTACAACTTTTCTTTGCATTTAGATTTTGTCCCAAGCCATTTCTCTCCAAATAACAAGTTTCATTTAGGACAAAATTACCTTCTTCTGCCTTTAACAAAAATATATTTCTATTTTTTTATATCTTTCATATCTCCTACTTTTCTACATACAGAGCATACAGCATACAGAGTTGTTTTTCTTATTTTATTAAGTTTTAACTACACTTAGCAGAATTTTAACTCTTAGAAACCTTAGTCTCCAGTGAAAACTAAGTAGTAACCATTTGTGAACTCAATGTTACATCAGAATTATTTTAGATGGCAAACTTATGAATCCATTAAGCACAAACCATGTTTTTCAACCGATCCAAGTATCATTAGTTTTTTGCAATAAGTCAAAAGCACAGACCTACATCTAATAATTAGTGCTCTAGCCTCTTATCTTGTTAGATAGCCAATGAATTTAATCCCAACTTATTATGCAAGTAAAAACTTTAACATTTTAGGTTAACAGAGACTTTGAAAGCGATCTTAACAATTACCCCCCCCCCCCCAAAACTATGAGACAGACAAAGAAAAACCATTAGTTTAAGTCATCCTTTTGTTAACAAATTGGCACAGAGGTAACCTGAGTTTATTTGACCTTCAGCAAATCTAGGTAGAATAAAAGTTTTAATGTTGATAAACATTGTCTGTCTCAAACCATTAAACTTAAAGTAGCTTAAACACTGAATACGTTTTACTTGGGTCTACGTCAAACAATTTGTTCCCCATGATTAACTTTCACCTGGGACGTTTTGGTGGGGAAATCCGAAGTTCGTGGTCCTTGACCTCTAGGGTGGGAGGAGGAGCTGATGGTACCTGAGGCATTGAGGAGCCAGTGGTGCAGGCCACCCCCAGGTGGTGCAGAAAAGGAGGGGGGGCGGGGAGGGAAGGCAGAAAAGGAGAGGTGTCAGTAGAAGGCAGAGAAAGAGAATTCTGAGTTTTAAATCTTGTCAGCTCAGAGAGAGGAGTAGACTCCAGGTTTGTTTTGTTTTGTTTTGTTTTCCACTAGTGGCATTAGGCAGTCCCAAGTCAGTCAGAAGAAGGCAGGGAATTTCCCTGAAACAAAAGGAGTTCCGGCAGCTGCTTGGGAATATTCCTTAAAGTCCCCGTTCTGAGGTAGAATAACCAGAGACAGTTGGCTCTAATTACCATAGTCCATTGACCAAGGCAATGAATGTTAGACAAGTCCCCACACACAGTCACACTGCGACTCCAACCCACCGCCCAGCACCCAGTTCCTTAGAGTTGCAGCTTCTTTCCAGCAACTCTGGGAAGTGATCAGGCTCCCCTTCTGCATCTTAGGGGCAGGTTTGCCAAAACAAACCCGGGTTCTTACAAGTCTGACGGGCGGCGCTGTCTGAGCTGGTTCCTGGGCCTCACCAGTTCCATTGGAACACATGGGGTCCTCACCCGAGCCTCACTCCCGGCTAGTCTCCTGCGAATCAAGTGGTCTGCTGGCCCATCAGGTGAGCTGCCTCTCCGAGTGCCCTGAGGTTCGTATCCCCAGTGGCAAAGGAGATGGAAATGCACCGGCTCCAAATCCCAGACGAGCCCCCAAACGAGCCCCCAAGTAATGTAGCAGGATTCTCACACAGAGAATCCTGACACCGAGGCTTTTCTTTCCAGGAAGCAACTTTACTCCGGAGGCCATCACCACTCAGTTGGGTTCCTACCTGAAGAACTGAGTCCCCGAACGTCACATGGTATAGTTTTTTATATATTTTCCACTTCTTTGTCTCCCATATATGGTAACATACAAACATGTAGCCTGATTAAGTGGTCTCATGTTATAAGATTGTGAGGGATGTTGTCCCGTGAGCATATAACCAGGTTACCTTGAGGTTTTTTTGTTTGTTTTTTTTTCTTTCCTTAGGGAGGGACCCTACTACAATTTCCCTGGGTATAGAATCCTAGGGTGACATTTTCTTACACTAAGGATTTCAGGGACTTAATACAATCTTTTAGTGGTGAATGTTGCTATAAGAAGTCTGGAGCCAGCCTTATTTCTTTACAATAGCTTTATTGAATTGCATATTTTGGATACAAATACCTTATCAAATATGCAATTTGCAAATATTTTCCCTATTATGTGGGCTTGATGGTATCATTTGCAGCATAAGAGTTTTTAATTTTGAATAAATTTATCCTTTTATTTTATATTGCCCCACATGCTTTTGTAGTCTTATCTAAGAAACCATTGCTCCACTGAAAGATCATAAAGATTTATTCCTATTATTTCTTCTATTTCTTGATTAAAGTTTATCTATTTATTTTGAGAGAGAGAGGGAGCGAGCAAGGAAGGGGCAGTGAGGGAGAGAGAATTCCAAGCAAGCTCTGCACTGTCAGCACAGAGCCCAACGTGGGGCTCAAATTCATGAACCATGAGATCATGACCTGAGCCAAAATCAAAAGCCAGATGCTTAACTGACTGAGCCACCCAGGCACCCCTCCTATTATTTCTTTTAAAGGTTTTTTGTTTTATCTCTCGCATACATCTGTGATCCACTTGGAATTAATATTTGTGTATAGTGTAAAGATGGGGTCCAACTTCATTCTTTTGTGCATGGATATTCAGTTGTTCCAGTGCCATATGTTGAAAAGACTATTCTTTCCCTTATTGAATTGTCTTGGCATCCTTCTCAAAAATCAATTGACCACAAATGTGAAGATTGATTTGTAGCCTCTAAATTTTATCCCATTAATCTTATGCCTGTTTTTATGCCATTACCGCACTTTATCGATTACTGTTCCTTTTTGCATATTGTTCTTGGATCCTGAAACCTTGCTGAACTCATTTATTCTAAAGTTTTTGTATTGGTGTGAATTCCTTAGGATTTTCTAAGGTCATGTCATCTGAGAATGGACATAGTTTTCTAACCCTGGCTAGAACATCTAGTACAATGTTGAATAGAAATGACGAGAATGGACATCTCTGTCTTGTTCCTGATCTTTCACCATTAAGTATGATATTATTTGTGGGTTTTATAAATGGTTTTATCAGGTTGAGGAAGTTCCTTTTTCTTTTCCTAGTTTTTTTAGTGTTTTCATCATGAAGGGATGTTGAATTTTGTCAAAGGCTTTCTCTGCATCTATTGCAATGTGGTTTTGTTACTTTGCTGTATTAATATTTATTCTATGAATTTGAATGATTTTTTTGTTAGACCAACCCATCTTTCCAGGAATTTGATCATTTTGTCTAGGTTATCTAGCTTGTTGGCATACAATTGTTCATGGTATTCCCTTATAATTCTTCTTATTTCTGTAAGGATAATAGTAATGCCCCTTCTTTAATTTCTGATTTTACTAATTTGAATCTTTTTTTTTTCTTGGTCATTTTACACAGAGATTTGTCAATTTTGTCAACCTTTTCAAGGAACAAACCTTTAGTTTTGTTGATTTTCTCTATTCTATTATCTAGTTCATTTATTTTTGTTCTAATCTTTATTATTTCTTTCCTTCTGCTTGCTTAGGATTTAGATGACTTTTCTAGTTTCTTAAGATGGAAGGTTTGGTTATTGATTTGAGTTTTTTTTTAAATATAGACATTGGGTGGGAATGCAAGCTGGTGCATCCACCCTGGAAAACAGTATGGAGGCTCCTCAAAAACTAAAAATAGAACTACCCTACCACCCAGTAATTGCACTACTAGGCATTTATCTATGGGATACAGGTGTGCTGTTTCGAAGGGACACGTGTACCCCCATGTTTATAGCAGCACTATCAACAATAGCTAAAGTATGGAAAGAGCCCAAATGTCCATCGATGGATGAATGGATGAAGAAGATGTGGTATATATATATATATATATATATATATACACAATGGAGTATTACTCGGCAATCAAAAAGAATGAAATCTTGCCATTTGTAACTACATGGATGGAATTAGAGGGTTTTATGCTAAGTGAAATTAGTCAGTCAGAGAAAGACAAATATCATATGACTTCATTCATATGAGGACTTTAAGAGATAAAACAGATGAACATAAGGGAAGGGAAACAAAAATAATATAAAAACAGGGAGGGGGAGGGGCGCCTGGGTGGCTCAGCTGGTTAAGCATCCAAGTCTGGATTCCAGCTCAGGTCATGATTTCCTGGTCCGTGAGATCAAGCCCCACATCAGGCTCTGCACTGACAGTGTGGAGCCTGCTTGGGATCCTCTCTCTCTCTCAGTCTCTCTCTCTTCCCCTCCTCTCCTCTCTCATGCTCCCTGTCTCTCTCAAAATAAATAAATAAAAAAAACTTTAAAAAAAAACCAGGGAGGGGGACAAAACATAAGAGACTCATAAATATGGAGAACAAACAGAGGGTTACTGGAAGGGGTGTGGGAGGGGGGATGGGCTAAATGGGTAAGGGGCATTAAGGAATCTACTCCTGAAATCATTGTTGCACTATATGCTAATTTGGATGTAAATTAAAAAAAAAAAAGTGTTAGAGAGGAAAAAATATATATATAACCATCGGGGCATCTGGCTGGCTGTCAGAAAAGCATGTGACTCTTGGTCTTGGAGTCATGAGTTCGAGCCCCACATTGTGGGTAGAAATTACTAAAAATAAATAAGTAAACTTATACATGTGTATATATATATGTATACGTGTGTGTATATATATGTATGTGCGTGTACACACACACACATGCACATATGGTCATTAGTTATATATTTCCTTTTAAACATGGAATTAGTCATGTCCTGTAAGTTTTGATATATTCTGATTTTGCTTTCATTTATCTCAAAAATATTTTCTTTTTTTAAGTTTTATTTATTATTATTATTATTATTATAATTTATTTATTTATTAGCACATGTAAGTGGGTGAAGGGCAGGGAGGGAGGGAGAGATAGAATCCCAAACAGGCTTCTCACTTTCAGCTCAGAGCCTGACATGGGGCTTGATCTCACGAATCCTGGGATCATGACCTGAGCCAAGATCAAGAGTCGGATGCTTAACTGACTGAGCCACCCAGGCACCCCTCAAAAGTTGTTTTGAACTATGTTTTTCTTCTTTGTACTTGGACATCCCCTCTTAACCACTGGGGGCTAGTGACCTAGTTTTGCATTAGCTAAGCGGCCCTAATATGACACTTCTGTGAGACACTCCTGCCCATGCTGCTCCCTTGGTTGTAGCTACCACAGCTCCATAAACAAATAGTTCCTCACCCCAACCCCCAGGCCAGATCCTGGAATTTTGCCCCTGCCCAGCCCTGAGCTCTTTCAGCATCTGAGACCATCTCCTCAAAGGCCCTCGAGAATCACAGTGAATAAAACAATTCCTCACATCTACCTAGCTTGTTTGGGTGGAAGAGTTACACTATGTGGATGAAGGCCCAAAGGAAGTCCCAGAAAATTAAGGTGAATATCTTTTTTCTTTTTTTAATGTTTATTTATTTTTGAGAGAGAGAGAGACAGTGTGCGAGCAGGGGAGGGGCAGAGAGAGAGGGAGATACAGAATCTGAAGCAGGCTCCAGACTCAGAGCTGTCAGCACAGACCTCGATGTGGGGCTCAAACTCATGAACCTCAAGATCATGACCTGAAGTCAGACACAACAAACTCAGCCATCCAGGCACCCCTAAGGTGAATATCTTGAATGCCTCCCAGGGGCCTGATGGTGTTACAATGCTGAACACCTGAGAATCAGGATGAGCTGAGAAAATAAAATCTTCTTACTTAAAAACATACTATCGGGGTGCCTGGTTGGCACAGTTGGTTAGGCATCTGACTCTTGATTTTTGGCTCAGGTCGTGATCTCGTGGTTGTGAGGTTGGGCTCTGTGCTGGGTGTGGAGTCTGTTTAAAATTCTCTCTCTCTCCCTCTGCCCCTCTCCCCTGCTCACGTGCTTTCTATCTCTAAAAAAACAAAACAAAACAAAAACAAAAAACGAAAGAACACATAATATTAAATGCAACGTGGTACTCTGGATTGGATCCTGAAACAGAAAAAAGACATTAATGGAAAAACTGGTGAAACCAAATAAAGCTTGTAGTTTAACATTATCGTACCAAATTGTTTGGTTTTGACAAATGTGCGACGGTTAGTAAAACGGTATTAGGGGAAGCTGAATGAATGGTAAATAAGATCTCTGTACTATCTGTTCTGCAAACCTAAAGTTATCTTAACGTTAAAAAAAATGACATGTATTGAGGGATTTTTACGTGCTAGGCACTGTGCTAAGCACCTTAAGTGAATTATTTCAAATAATCCTCACAACAATCCACGAAGTCAGCATTACTGACCCCATTTTACAGGTGTAGGAAGAAGATTTAGGCCATTCTACTAACAGTGCATCAGAATACTCCATTGAACAGGAAAAGAGTGAGCATGGGGAGATAGTTTCTTGCAAAGTCCTTTCCCCATGCCCTGCAGAAAGGAGAATTTAGCTGGTTATTAACAAAAGGAAAGAGAAGGTGTAGAAGCTCTTTCCTCTTCCCTATATCCTATGAGATTTAAGATTGGTATTGTTATGCCCAGAATTCATGATCCCCAAAGACCACTAGGGAGCCGAGTCCGATGCAAAAGCAAAGAGCCTTTATTCGAGCTAGCTCGAGCTCAATCCCCTACCTGCACCGACACAGCGGTGAGATACCAGGGAAAGAGGGCGAGTTTCAAAAGGACAAAGGTTTTATTGGGGCCTGGGGGCAGTTGGTGAGGTAATGGCTATGGCCTCAGCCGATTGGCTGGGGGAAGGGTCCTGGGGAAGGGTCGAGTCCTGTTAGGCAGGTGAGGGGGGGTTACTCAAGGGGAGGAGGTGTGGTCAAGGTGAAGGACACAGAACAAGATGGAGTCGGCTGGCGTAGGCCCGCCCTTTCAGTATGTAGGCAAAAGTGGATAGGTCCTATATTGGGCATCCCAAGTATGAACTTGAAAGGTAGACTTAACTGGGACATAACTATGGCAGAACTAAAACTCTCTAAAGAATCCAGTCATTAGAATATTCTGTTTTTGGGAAAGCTCTCATTGCCTTGTGGAACTTTTTTTTGTTTTGTTTTTTTTTTTAATTTTTTTTTCCAACGTTTATTTATTTTTGGGACAGAGAGAGACAGAGCATGAACGGGGGAGGGGCAGAGAGAGAGGGAGACACAGAATCGGAAACAGGCTCCAGGCTCTGAGCCATCAGCCCAGAGCCCGACGCGGGGCTCGAACTCACGGACCGCGAGATCGTGACCTGGCTGAAGTCGGACGCTTAACCGACTGCGCCACCCAGGCGCCCCGCCTTGTGGAACTTTTAATTGGGTTGCATTCCATGCCTCCAATAACTATCTATCAACATCTAAGGATCCTGAGATATGATTATGTAGATTCAGTCACACTGTACTGGAATTGCATTCAGAGGAAATGACACCTGACTGGACTTCTGGGACTAAGACTGGAGGCACAATCTGCCATAGGCAACATTACATAGTGCAGTAAATCTCTGACATCCTGATATCATCATAAATTCCCAAACAGCACTAAATAGCATAATGTCCCTCAAAAAATAAAAAAAGCACTAAAGTAGAACTGAAAATTTAAGTGGCCCCTTTTAGCCATATAAGTTAGTGCTTCCATGCCAGTTAGAAAATGTGGATAAAGAGTGACCGACTAAAATCATTGACCAGCCAAATGCCCCTCTTTCCTGTGCCTTCTAGTCATTTTACTTTAGTGAAATGATGAGCAACCATAGATGACTGCTAATTAGCACTTAAATTCACAAATATTAAACTGTATATGTCAAGAACCTTATCTGTATCACAACATCTGTAATTTAAAATGTTTTAGCAAGGACAGTGTGTGTTGTTCTAATAGGACATTCACACACAAGGTGGGGTCAGTTCCTAGTCGGAAAGGTCATACTCTATGGACAGCTACTACAAACACGTTTTTTTGTTGCTGTTGTTTTTGTTTTTTTAAATTTACATACACGTTAGTTAGCATATAGTGCAATTATGATTTCAGGAGTAGATTCCAGTGATTCATCCCCTGTATATAACACCCAGTGCTCATCCCAACAAGGTGTCTTCCTTAATGCCCGTTACCCATTTAGCCCATCCCCCCACCCACAACCCTTCCAGCAACCCTCAGTTTCTCTGTATTTAAGAGTCTCTTATGTTTTGTCCCCCTCCCTGTTTTTATATTATTTTTTATTCTCTTCCCTTATGTTCATTTGTATCTTAAATTCCACATGAGTGAAGTCATATGATATATGGTTAGTCTTTCTCTAATTTCACTTAGCATAATACCCTCTAGTTCCCCCTATTCTTTTTTTTTTAATGTTTATTTATTTTGAGAGAGAGAGAGAGTGAGCAAGGGAGGGGCAGAGAGAGAGGGAGAGAGAGAATCCCAAGCAGGGTCCACACTGTCAGTGCAGAGCCCCACACAGGGCTCAAACTCACCAACTGTGAGATCATGACCTGAGCTGAAACCAAGGGTCCAACACAACCAACTGAGTCACCCAGGTGCCCCCTACAAGCACTTCTGTATCCATATCTCAATCATCACCTAAAGCTCTGCTAACAAGTCAAATGGAGATGAGAGATGGGTGTTTCTCTGTGAAATTCATTGCTTGGTAGTTAGCAATGGGCTCTTATCAGTGAAATTAAGGGTGATCAAGCTATTTGGATTGGCTAAAGTAATTTAAGAGGAACTGCAGCCTTGCATGAACAGGGTTTAAGAATCTAATGAGGACTGGGGCATCTGAGTGGCTTAGTCGGTTGAGTGTCCAACTTCGGCTTAGGTCATGATCTCACAGCTTTTGAGTTTGAGCCCCACGTCAGGCTCTGTGCTGACAGCTCGGAGCCTGGAGCCTGCTTCGGATTGTGTGTCTCCTTCTCTGTCTGCCCCTCCCCCACTTGTGCTCTGTCTCTATCAAAAATAAAAAAAAAATTAAAAAAGAAAAAGAATCTAATGAGGACTACAACCTGAGTCTTTAAAGGGTGGCCCTTAGGGCGCCTGGGTGGCTCAGTTGGTTAAGTGTCCTTCAGCTCAGGTCATGATCTCCCCATTTGTGGGTTCACATCAGGCTCTGTGCTGACAGCTCAGAGCCTGGAGCCTGCTTCAAATTGGGTCTCTCTCTCTCTGTCCCTCCCTCACTTGCACCCTGTGTCTGTCTCTCTCAAAAATGAATAAACATAAAAAATAAAGGGTGGCCCTCAAAGCTCTACCTCTAAATGAACACTGTTTAGGAGGATGTCTGGTTCCATGATGGCATCTTTAAGGGTAACAGAGTCCTGCTCTCTGGAATGTTTCCTTCTCTGCCTGAAGTGAAACCTTTCATGCAAGGTGTGGACAGAGCACTTAACAGGACAGACAGCAAGGATTACAATGAACTGTAGAACAGGCTAAATGAATGCTTTTGCTAATAAATGTTTGCTTAATTAGCTTCTAGATGCATGGCACAGCTTGGTTTGAGACTTGCTTACAATTTGGCCACCAGACTGGTGGTGAGGTTAGTTACCCCTTACCACTTCAAATTTTTTGGGTGGCTAGCTTTATCCAAAGAACCTAAGAGTAGTACACAAACAAATTGGCTTAGGTCAATTTGCAACAATATGCAAGCCATGCTTTTCTTTATCCCTTTCTAGTTCATCTCTCTCCAAAAGTTGAGTCTACTTAATCATAGAAGATCTTCATTATGGAAGTCCATGGTACTCTGCAATCCTGAACAGGGTCAGTTTTTAAAATCTGCCTTTTGTTCTATCCTTCGCAATCTAGTAATCCACCCTAATCCAATGCTGACTAAAGTATTGCAACAGGCCCTTAGCACATTTAGGAGTTATATTACCACAGATCTTTTGAACTAGAAATATTAAAAGTTTGCACTAAATCATCCTGAAAGGAGGGCAGGGAGGAGTGATATACATCCTTTCATCCCGACTTGACTCCTCTTTCACTCTCCCTCTCAGCAATAGCATGGCAGTACCTGAATAGCATGGCAGTCTGAATTAGGAGAGACTGAAATTTACAACCTCTCAAAGTAGTCCCATTTTAAAAACTGTTGACACCAAGCCAAGATCCTACCTAAGCAAATTTAAGAAGCAAGCAAAATTGGTCAATCCCCTGTCATATTTTTCAAAAATATTGTCCTGTGTTCATCCTCTGACTTACACCCAGTACTGTCAAGATCCTCATCTTGATGACCTTTCATACTCCACAATTCTTTTCATCCATCCTCTGAGAGATTAACGAAGGTTCAACTAGAATTTAGATTAATGGATTAGTGAAATTTACACCAAAAGGATCTAAATCCTTCAGGGGATATTTGCAACAAAGAGAAGCTCATAATCTAAACAAATATCTTCTTCATTAAATGTACTGGGACATAATTTCAACACTCCCACACTGGAGGAAAATATCTGCAATTGTTTTTCATTAATCATTCCTTCAACTCTCCTTATTTAGCCAAAGGTCATCTCAGGGCCTTAGTGAAAAGAGGCTTCCAGAATTTAATCAAGTTTCTTGACTGGAAGGATGGTTAGCAGTCAACAAAATGTAGCTCTGCAGAAACCAGTTTCCCCCAAGAACAGGAACACAAAATGGGTGGGTACATTCCTTAGGCTGGAAGCATACACAAACCAAAACTACTATACAAAAGGGCTAGATTAGTACACAAGGCACGTGATGGCTTCTAAGAAGTGTCACCTTATACCAAAATTCAGGGGAATATGCATTTCTGACTTTGAACCAATGTTTCATCAATCTGGGTTAAACTGGATCAAATTGTTTCACACTTTTTTTTCTTTTCAATGTGCACATTGAAACTATCCTATCCATAAAGCAGTTCCCAACCCAAATTTAAAATCTATCAATAAAATCTTTGTTTTGTCTTTATAAAAATTTTTTGGTATTACTTATTTCTAGATACTTCATACATTTGGTCTATTATAAATGGTAGATTTTAAAGATAATTTCAAGAGCTTCTTGCATATTATATATTCACTGGCAAAAATAGACTCCTACTGACTAGAAGTTTACCAAATCCATAGCTACATTATATTCTAGACCTTAGCCCAAAATAAATGTCTGGTCATAGCATTTAAAAGCTAGGAATAAAAGTCCTCTATCCTACAACGAGGAAGTCTGAAAAAAGTAGAATTTTAGGAATTCTCAAAAAATCCCAGCAGGCACACTAGCTACCGGTTGAAGAGGTTTTTTTTTTTTTTTTTTTTTTTTATATTGTGAGAATTGCCTGGACATTCAGTGGTTACTGGTGATATTTAGTTTCAACGACATGTTGAGAGCATTTGTAATATGAGAATGAAGAGAAAAACAGTAAGTTTAGTTTCCTCTTTCTAGAAGTTTAGCTGAGAGAAATCAAAAGAAATTTGTTTTAAAAGGAGGATACGCAAGTATGCTTGAGGGTTACAGGTTGCAGGTAGAGGAGAGCCAAGATAAGTCAGAGGGACTGAGGACCTGGCAGGTGGTGAAATATGGAAACAGGTCCTTAGTGAGGTTAGCTGCAGAGATGGAAGAACATCCTGCACTGAGACCAAAAGTAAGTCAAAGATAGAAACCAAGAACATTCCAGCAGTAAGGTGGAAGAAAGTGTTGAGGTGGTGGGATAAAGGGGTTGAGAATCATGAGCTAGGTTGGAGAAAAAGAAAAAAAAAAAGGATCTAGGACTAAAATGAATGATCGAACATCAAGGAGAGCCCAGCTGAGAACTGAGAAAAGTTAATGTGTAAATGAGTATTTAGTGCAGTGCCAGACAGCACAATCCTAGGGTTGCTACACAAATAGTATTAATCTGCAAATATGTACCAGACATCTGTAAAAAGTCTATGTGAAAGAATTAAAAGCAAAAAAGAACCCAGCAAAAACACACAATCCAGAGATAGTACAGCATGAATGTTTGTAATACCCCAATTCAAATGTTGGAAGTCCTAACACCCACTGTATTGGTATTTTGGAGATGGAGACCTTGGGAGGGAATTATAGTCAGATAAGGTCATGAGAATGGGGCCTCATGAGGAGATTAGTGTTCTTCTAAAAAGACACTCCAGAAAGATTTCTCCCTCCCCACGTGCATATACAAAGAAGGGGTCCTGTGAAAACACAGCAAGACGGTGGCAGCCTAGAAGCCAAGGCCTCAGAATGAAACCTACCTTGTCCAACATCTCAGTCTCGCACTTCTGAGCCTCCAGAACTGTGAGAAATAAATTTCTGTTGTTTAAATCATTCAGGCTATCATATTTTATGATAGCCTGAACTAAAAACTCACACTACTTTAGGAAAGATATTAAATTTATGAAACAAGAGCAGAAGGCTATGAAAACAAAGATCAGAAAGAATGAGCTTTTGGAAATTAAAAATCTGATAGTTGGGGTGCTTGGGTGGCTCAGTCGGTTAAGCATCTGACTTTGGCTCAGGTCATGATCTTACGGTTTCGTGAGTTTAAGCCGAGTTAGGCTTTGTGTTGACAGCCCAGAGCCTGGAGGTGTTTTGGATTCTGTGTCTCCCTCTCTCTCTGCCCCTCCCCCACTTGCATTGTGTCTCGTTCTCTCTCAAAAATAAACATTAAAAAAAAGTTAGGGGCGCCTGGGTGGCTCAGTCAGTTGGGAGGCGGCCAACTTCAGCTCAGGTCACCATCTCAAGGTCTGTGAATTTGAGCCCCACATTGGGTTCACTGCTGTCATCGCAGATCCTCTGCTTCGGATCCTCTCTGTCCCCCTTTCTCTGCCCGTCCCCCACTCATACTCTCAAAAATAAATAAAACAGTAAAAAAGTAATAACTTATGAAAAAAAGAAGCAAAAGGTAAGAAAAAGATAAATAATGCAGGAATTCTAGAAACCACAGGGGGAAAAGTAGCAATTTTTAAATAAATAATACAAGAATTTCCCAGAACTGAAGGAAAGGAGTCTGTTATCAAGATGGCTTGGCATATGCACAAAGCCAATGAAAATATATACACCCTCACCAAGGCACTTAATGGTAAAATTTTAGAACAAGAAGCAGAAAAATGATTACATATAAACATCAGAAATGTCAGGTTATAAGACAATGAAGTAGTGACTTCAAAATTCTCAAGGAAGAGGATTTCTAACCTAAAATTCTGTATATCAATTAAATGTGAAACATTTTCAGACATGCAAGTTCAAGTTCCAGGAAAGAAAAAGGAACTGTCATTACCTGAGATGCCTAATTGCACAGAAAACAGTCTTCAGGGGGCTTTTGCAATTTTGTGGCGAGTTTGGGATAACTTAGTTAATAGGAACACAAGAAACTTTCAAAGGACACAGTAAGACAAGAAAATGAACAACAGGAAAAGCAAAGAGTTGTACAATAAATGGTATGTGATAATAAATTACTTAAGTGAACAACATTCCCACATAGTCCTAAGGTAAAAACTGACTGCTACTCCAATAAACAAAAATTGCTACCTCTTGGGGTGCCTGAGTGGTTCAGTTGGTCAAGTATGACTCTTGATTTCAACTCAGGTCATGATTTCAAGGGTTGAGAGACAGAGCCCTGAGTCGGGCTCTGTGCTGACAGTGGGGAGCCTGCTTGGGATTTTGTCTCTCCCTTCTTTCTTTGTCCCTTCCCTGCTCATGCTTTCTCTCTCTCTCAGAAATAAATAAACTTAAGAGAAAATTGCTACCTCTCTTAAATGGGAGACTAGATGCAGTGAAATGGGACAGTAAGTTGGTATGACAGTACCCAAATTCTCAACTGCGTTAATAAGTTGCTAAAGTAAAATATAGAAATGTCAAGAAATACTTGCAGAAGTATATAATTTAAAAATGTGAAGATTAATGCCTGCTACAAACAGCTCAGAGTTAAAAGTGGAATTCTCATGGAGCTGGACTTGGCCGTGGGGAGTTTAAAGCTGGGGACTGGTACTATTTATTACAACTCCCTTATTTGGATTTTTAATCTATGTACATTGCTTTGTTAAAAACCTAGAATAATTAGGCCTAAAAAGACATTTCATGTTCTCCTTTTGAAAGATGAAACTTATTAATTTAGCATAAAAAATAACTCTCTAATTAAAAAAGCCAAATATCAAAAGTATCAAGGTAGTAGTAAAGCATGAAGCTTTTACAAAGTGTTTTTTTTTTCATTAAAAAAAATTTTTTTTAATGTTTACTTTTTAGAGAGAGAGACAGAACACGAGTGGGATTGGAGCAGAGAGAAAGAGAGAGGGAGACACAAAATCTAAAGCAGGCTCCAGGCTCCGAGCCCAGAGTCCAATACGGGGCTCGAACTCACAAACCGTGAGATTGTGACGCTAAACCGACTGAGTTACCCACATGCCCCTCCTAAAAATTGTACTTTTTAAGTCATCCAGGCATTTCTGAACCTTTCTTAGGCAAATGTTTTAAACATTTGCTAAAAGATATACAAATGTTAGAATAGCACTAAACAGCTTTATAGTGTTATATGTGTGTATATATACATATATGTATATATGTGTGTGTATGTATATGTATGTGTGTGTATATACGTGTGTGTGTGTGTGTGTGTGTATATATATAATTTTTTTTTTTTTAAGTAGGCTTTACACCCAGTGCAGAGCCCAATGTGGGGCTTGAACTCATGACCCTGAGATCAAGACCTGAGCTGAGATCAAGGGCCAGATGTTTAACCAGCTGAGCCACCCAGATGCCCCATAACAAATATATTTTAAGCAGTCATTACCTATATCCCACCCTATGCTAAAAAATGGGGCACCTGAGTGGCTCAGTTGGTTAAGCATCTGACTCTTAATTTTGGCGCAGGTCATGATCTTGCACTTCGTGAGATCATGCCCCCAGTTGGGTTCTGCACTGACAGCACAGAGCCTCCTTGGGATTCTCTTTCTCCCTCTCTCTCTGCTCCTTCCTCCCCGCCCACGTGAGCACATGTGCTCTCTCAAAATAATAAACTTATATATAAAAAAAGATCTCTTGGTGTATTTAACACAGAAATGCTGGTAA
Organism: Puma concolor; assembly: GCF_028749965.1. Lineage (NCBI taxonomy): Eukaryota > Metazoa > Chordata > Mammalia > Carnivora > Felidae > Puma > Puma concolor. The sequence continues at coordinate 87,355,365 of NC_141675.1, forward strand.
TATTATTACTTCAGTGAGGCAAGCATTTGAATTTCAGGCCAAGTTATAGAATAAGATGGGTACGAAATGTTTCCCTGGGTTTGAGAGCCTGAACACTTACAAGAAATGTATTCTAGTGGCTCCTGGGTGGCTCAGTCAGTTGAGCATCCAACTCTTGGTTTTAGCTCAGGTCATGATCTCACGGTTTATGAGTTCGAGCCCCATGTTGGGCTCTGTGCTCACAGAGCAGAGCCTGCTTGTTCTCTCCCTGTCCTTCTTCTGCTCTCTGTCAATATAAACAAACTTAAAAAGAAACGTATCCTAAACCTGACTTAAAAGAGAGAAGGTTCATGCTTACTAGCCATACATTTCCGGAAACTTTTCTAATTGGGAGCTCTGTAATACATTTTGAATGGTGCCATGTTTAAAAAACACTTATCCTTGAAAATATTAGAATGCTTTTTGAAAATCTATTATTCTTTTAAACTATTCTGATCTAAAGAAAGAACTGAAGTTTAGGAAAGGGGAAAATGAACATAAAAAAAATGTTTATTTCTAGCCCTGAAAGAACAAAATTATTGAACAAAGTCATCAAATACAGCAGTTAATGTCAATGTAACAATTAAATAATTGAACGGGATTAAATTAAAAATAAAAGTCAATATAAAATTTGAAGACAAAACAGAAAAGACAAGCTACTTTCACTGAATTCCATTTCTATCTATCAAAATAAGGGGTGGGGGGAAAGGCAACACATTCCTATCAAAGACATCCAATTCCAAATATAATCCTTTGCTTTTCTTAATACAGAACGAAAATTTGACAGAATTATACATTTCTTTCTCCCTTTCATTTGGCAACATTCCAGAATGGTGAGTAAAAGGACTTCAACTCTCTCCAGGCCAGTCCAGTGCTTGATTCTCCTTTGTAATTCCCACAATATATACCACAGTGTCTTTGCCAAAGTGGTCAGTAAATGTGTTGAGTGATTAAAAAAAAAAAAAAAAAAAGTACGTGTGTGTGTGTGTGTGTGTTTTCTCACACACACACACACACACATACATACACTGAGGGAAAACGAATTTTAATTGTTTAGCTTATCTATTGTGGAAGCAATGGAAACACCGAAGACAATCTTCACTTTACTTAACTATGAAATTCTACTATAAAAAACCCAAAAGGAATATGAATCTGGATTTTAGCTATAATTCTATAATGATTTTTTTGACATTTCACTGGATATGGATCTCATTATATTTAAAGTTTTTAAATTAAGAAAACTGATGCAAATTCTCATTTTTTTCTAACTATACCTACAGCCCAATCAGATCTAAAATTGTTCTGGCTAGAATACAGCATATAGAAACAGACATGTATTTATGTGAGCCCTATAAAGAAATACTCATATAGGTAGTTTTAAATTGCTTATGAAAGGCACAGTTTCATTTAGGACTGGTGGTAACTCGATACATATTATTAAGCAGCTTAATGTTTATGTGTGGAAGGGAAGAGAATTTATTCTATGTGCCAGGCACTCAACACACGAAGACAGTTGTGTTAGCTTTGGTTTCTTACGCTATCACAACCACTTTGTTTAAAAAATTCAATATTTTCATGGTTTCCCGGTTTTAACTGTCCCTTTAAAGCAGCAAAAGGAACAAGAGGAGAAGGAAACTTTAAGACCACCAGAAAATCTGAAATATAATAAATAAGTACTATAGTAATATTGTTTTAATAACACAAGAGGACAACTAAGGTAACTTTTAGGTTTAAATGGGAATCTTCATTCTAAAGTGAGGACAAAAAGGGTGACTACAAAAGGTAGTTATTAAAAAAACATGAACTGATTCAGATATAATTTTTCTTTCAACAAGATCTGAACATTTTAATTTAAAATTAACTAATAAATCACAATTCCATATTGCTTTTAGGATTACGTTGTTTAAAAATGACACATTTCAGAATTAACCAAAGTATATTTCTATTACAAGTTAGTTTATCCAAGTAAGTAAAGAATAAACCACAGTGTAGCTCCCTTAACCTAGGAGTCAGGTTTTAATGACAAAGTCCGTTGCCAGCAATGGACACGCAGGTAACCCTCAAAGAAGTTGTAAATACAAATCCCAGACTGCTTCTATAAATTGAAAAGACCTTTGTTGAGTCACAGGCATAAAAATGGGGCATTGGCACTAAATTGAAGGAATATGGTCTTTATGACATATGTATGGAAGGGCCTTCTAGAGTGGTCATGAGGATCACAGTCTTAACATCTAGTTGGTTTTCTATTTCATTGGTAGCATCTTCTTCATCATAATCCATCCAAACAACTATTTACACAGAATGTTCGAATCTGAAACTCAAGAGGCACTGTAGATTTTCATCAGAAATAAACCAGCTTGTTTCTGTAAGGTAATTTAGTAATAGCTGTAGGTGGTCAATATAATCCAAAGAAAAATGAAATCAGGAATCAAACTGGGGGGCGCCCGGGTGGCTCAGTCGGTCTAAGTGCCCGACTTCGGCTTAGGTCATGATCTCACATTTTTGAGTTCAAGCCCCACGTCAGGCCCTGTGCTGACAGCTCAGACCCTGGAGCCTGCTTCAGATTCTGTGTCTCCCTCTCTCTGTCTGCCCCTCCCCTGCTCACTCTGTCTGTCTGTCTCTCTCTCAAAAATAAACGTTAAAAAAAACTTTTTAATTAAAAAAAAAATCAAACTGAAAACAGAAATCATTAAGTGCTCTACGTAAAAGTTCCACTAATTATTTTACACATTTTGTGAAAACCTTGCGTTATCAATAAAAAACAGCCATTCTATCCTCATATCTTAACAGATGTGATGAAAATGATAGGACATAAAATTCTATTAGTTCCCTTAATGTACTCAAAATTATTTTTATTCATGATTTGTACTACTGACGGCAAGTAGGTGGGAAGTTAATTAAGAGTGGTGGTGGGAACAAAATGCCTGAACCAAACCAGATTGTTTTCTTTAATGTGGCTTGAGGGACGACACTGCTTCCATAAGAAAATAAAAAACAAGGAGAGAACGGGGAGGGGAGAAGAGAGGGCACTCTCATAAGTAATGCTACAGGTCACAGACCTTCTTAAAATTTTTAAAATAAAAAAAGTATTGCTATCAACAAGGATATTTCATTTTTCTTCCTTTCTCTAGTTTTTTTTTTTACACATTATTTTTTTTGAAAAAAATCTAGAGTAACTCAACATCTCAAATAATCAATGAATTTATCAAGAACTTTGTCATGTTAAGTTCTCATTGCTAGTAAAATGTTGGTACCGGGTTGGGAACAATGTTTATAACAAATCTCCACAGTTTACTGGTCAGAAGCCGCATCTCTATGTAACCGTCATTTCTCTTACGTGAATATAATCTTACCTAATTATTTTAGAGTTCTAGTCTCTCGCTTTGTTTCTGCTAGCTCCGAGTATTTTTCTTCTTTAAATGGGAAAAAAATTAACTTTTAAATTCTGAAAATTCAATGGTTATTATATTATTTACCAAAGGGACAGGGGTGGAGTAGGGTGCGAGGGTTAATTAGAAAACAAACTAACTAAAATTACAACATATACAGAAACTTATTTCCAAAATGAAGGGAAAAAAGGGGGAAGGGCAAAGTAGCAATACCAACCAGTCACAAAGCCCAAGTTGGAACAAGAAAGAGCAAATAACTTTGGTTCCTAAAGCCCAATCTGAAGAGGATACACTTAGAAAGGAAATTAAATTGTAAGGTTGTATAGTCAATGGGATTCTTTTTCTGTCTCAATGATTTAGTTATAAATATAGATTATTAGTCTCTCTATTATACATGTAACAAATGCCAAACAACTCACTACCATGAAATTTCTAAAATTGACTTTCACATTATTAAAAAAGGTAAAAATCACATATTTTTCTTCCCTTCCTTCAGTTCAAATTATGAACTGAAATACTACATGTAATAATAGCTGGCCCTAACTTCTATACAAAGCTAAACGATTTTGAGCTCCTTTGCCAATATAAGGAACTACATAATTTTATTACATTTGCCTCAAATTTAGGCTTGAGAAAAATTTCTCAAAGCAACTCAAAAAGAGCATGTCAAGGGGAAAAAAGGCTATGGAGAGAAAAGACTAGCAGATGAAACAAATACTCTTGAAAAACTCGAATCTGCCATTCAAGTATTGAAAATACCCTCCCCCCCCCCCCAAAGGGACAATGAATGGGATCCATTACAGTGAAATCAGCAAAATTAAATGCAAATCTCAAGCATGATAAATGGCCCTGATGGGCTGTCTGCTGAAAGATGGCTAGTGATTCAGTCCATAATTCCTTTTGGACCCTATAAAGAAGGGATTCAATGGAAAGTTTTCATTCCGTTTTGTAATTTTCTCTTGGTTGTCTTCAGGAAGCAGTAGTTTGCTTTTTCCTCCATGTTATACAGACCATTTCTTTAAGCCCCAAAGAGTAATAATTTTCATATATTAAAAGATTTCTTTTAGAAAATGGAAGAAAGAATACGAGGCCACGGCAATGATGCTAACGGTTACTCTTCATTGCTTCTTTAGCTGCCATGATCAGTGGCGTCAAGCTGGACAATGGTTTGGCCAGTTTCAGGAAGGGATGCTGCCAGAAAGAGGGGGAAAGATGCATGAATGTCACTAGTTTAGAAGCTAAAAATTTCCTTTCAATTAAACCCCAAAGACTATTTTATGGATTAAAATTTATTTAACAAACACATATTTCAGTATGTGTATAAAGTCAACATAATCAATATATCACTTTTATAGTTGAAATCAGTCTTTTTAGTCTATTTAATATTATAAAAGCTCACCTAAATGACCCAGATACCCACACCAGCAATGGACTTGTCTGACAACTGACAGCATGCAAAAACTCATATACCTAATTTTAGTGTTATAGCTATTTTATTCCTAGCAGATACAATCCTAAACTGCAGCAGCTACAATGTTGCTGGTGATAAATGAAGAGCAAAATGGTAATTATTAACCCTATGTAAACTTTCTGTTGCTTACTCAAAAAAGTCAACTTTATCCAAAAATAGTATTATTTCCAAATTCACCTGTAACAATTCTTTGGCTGAACCCCTTTTCTCCACATCCATTTCCAAACAACGGTTTAAGAAATCCCGAAATATTGGGGAAAGTTTCTCTGGATTCTGAAGTTCTGGGGTTCCATTAGTTGCTATCAGGTACAAGGCCTAAAAACAGAAGAACATTTTTGACATACTTAAGGTAGCGCAACAAAGTGAGACACCACTTTATAAAAGTTTATGGATCTTTTGCTTAATTTTTTTTTTTAAAGATTTATTTATTGGGGTGCCTGGGTGGCTCAGGCAGTTGAGCGTCTGACTCTTGATTTTGGCTCAGGTCATAATTTCAGCGTTCGTGAATTCGAGCCCCATGTAGGGCTGGCTCTGTGTTGACAGCTGGGACCCTGCTAGGAATTCTGTTTTCTCTCTCTCTCTCTCTCTGACCCTCCCCTGTGTGGTCTCTTGGGGCGGGGGTGGGGGGAAGACAATCACCAGAAACACTAAATTAAGGTTTAGTATTATCTGCCTATTTGTTTCATATATTCTCCCTTAGCTTTTATTATTTTTAAATGTCTATTTATTTATTTTGACAGAGCACACACGAGGAGCAGCAGAGAGAGAAAGAGAGATAATCCCATGCAGGCTCCACACCCTGTGCAGAGTCTGACAAGGTGCTCGATCTCATATGAGACGCTAAACCAACTGAGCCACTCAGGCGCCCCTTCCCTTTATTTTTAGATGTTGTATTCTCATTTCTTTTTCACATTTTTAAAAAAAGTTTATTTATTTTTGAGAGACAGAGCACAAGTGGGGGAGGGGAAGAGAGAGAATGAGACACAGAATCCAAAGCAGGCTCCAGACTCTGGGCTGGCACAGAGCCCGATGTGGGGCTTGAACTCATGAACTGTGAGATCATGACCTGAGCCGAAGTTGGATGCTTAAGTGACTGAGCCACTCCAGTGTCCCTCCTAATTTCTTTTTCAAAAATTAGCTTCATCTTTTTGGAGAGGGGTTATACTAAATGTAATACATATTGATAAAAGAACTATAATACATAAGGGTAGAAAGAAAAATGAGCACAATTCCAATATCAACATATAGCATCCATTTACCTTTCTCAAGCTTTTTTTTCTCAAGTCACATCAGATTTCAAAACAGGATTTCTTGAAACTTTGTTTCAGTTTATTATTTATTTATTATTTTTACTTATTTTTTAAAATTTACATCCAAGTTAGTTAGCATATAGTGCAACAATGATTTCAGGAGTAGATTCCTTAATACCCCTTACCCGTTTAGCCCATCCCCTCTCCCAAACCCCTCCAGTAATCCTGTTTGTTCTCCATATTTAAGAGTCTCTTATATTTTGTCCCCCTCCCTGTTTTTATATTATTTTTACTTCCCTTATGTTCACCTGTTTTGTATCTTAAAGTCCTCATATGAATGAAGTCATATGATATTGTCTTTCTCTAATTTCTCTTAGCATAATACCCTCTAGTTCCATCCACAGTTGCAAATGGCAAGATTTTATTCTTTTTGATTGCTGAGTAATACTCCATAGTACACACACACACATACACACACACACACACACCCCTCATCTTCTTTATCCATTCATCCATCAATGGACATTTGGGCTCTTTCCATACTTTGGCTACTGTTGATAGTGCTGCTATAAACATGGGGGTGCATGTGCCCCTTTGAAACAGTCTACCTGTATCCCTTGGATAAATACCTAGTAGTGCAATTGCTGGGTCATAGGGTAGTTCTATTTTGAATTTTCTGAGGAACCTCCATACTGTTCCAGAGTGGCTGCACCAATTGCATTCCCACGAACAGTGCAAAAGAGATCCTTTCTCTACATCCTTGCCAACATCTGTTTTTGCCTGAGTTGTTAATGTTAGCCATTCTGACAGGGGTGAGGTGATAATCTCATTGTGGTTTTGATTTGTATTTCCCTGATGATGAGTGATGTTGAGCATCTTTTCATGTGTCAGTTGGCCATCTGGATGTCTTCTTTGGAGAAGTGTCTGTTCATGTCTTTTGCCCATTTCTTCACTGGATTATTTGTTGTTTGCATGTTGAGTTTGATAGATTTTGGATACTAACCCTTTATCTGATATGTCATTTGCAAATATCTTCTCCCATTTGGTAGGTTGTCTTTCAGTTTTGCTGATTGTTTCCTTCACTGTGCAGAAGCTTATTTTTTTTTTTTAATTTTTTTTTTTCAACGTTTATTTATTTTTGGGAGAGAGACAGAGCATGAACGGGGGAGGGGCAGAGAGAGAGGGAGACACAGAATCGGAAACAGGCTCCAGGCTCTGAGCCATCAGCCCAGAGCCCGATGCGGGGCTCGAACTCACGGACCGCGAGATCGTGACCTGGCTGAAGTCGGACGCTTAACCGACTGCGCCACCCAGGCGCCCCTGCAGAAGCTTATTTTGATGAGGTTGCAATAGTTCATTTTCGCTTTTGTTCCCCTTGCCTCCGGAGACATGTTGAGTAAGAAGTTGCTGAGGCCAAGGTCAAAGAGGCTTTTGTCTGCTTTCTCCTCGAGGATTTTGATGGCTTCCTGTCTTACATTTAAGTCTTTCATCCATTTTGAGTTTATTTTTGTGTCTGGTGTAAGAAAGTGGTCCAGGTTCATTCTTCAGCATGTCGCTGTCCCGTTTTCCCAGCACCACTTGCTGAAGAGACTGTCTTTATTCCATTGGATATTCTTTCCTTTGTCAAAGATTAGTTGGCCACACGTTTGTGGGTCCATTCTATTCTATTCCATTGATCTGAGTGTCTGTTTTTGTTCCAGTACCATACTGTCTTGATGATTACAGCTTTGTAATGTAGGTTGAAGTCTGAAAACCTTTTTTTAAACCAGCTGTATCTATAAAGCTATTGAAACAGGCAGAATATAGACGATTTTTAGGGCAGTGAAAATACTATGTTGGTGATGGACATATGTTACTATTTCATTATACATCTGTCCAAGCCCATAAAATTGCACACCAAGTGTGCACCCTAATGTTATGGACTCTGGGTAATAACGAGGTGCTAATGTAGGTTCATGGATTGTGGAATGTACCCTCTGGTGAGGGATGTTGATAATGGGGATGGTTCCTTACATTAATACAATCAATTAATTACATCAATCACTCAACAAAGTAATTAATTAATTACATTAATACACTTGTTACAAGTGAAGAACCACTACTGATATATTTTCACTAAATGAAAGTCTATGACTTACACTGGGGTCCACTCTTTGCGGTGCATAGTTGTATGGATTTTGACAAATGCACATGGTCATGTTTCTGACATTATAGTATCCTACAGAAAAATTTCACTGTCCTAAAAATCTCTTGTGCTCCACCCATTCTTCTTCCCCATCCCATCTCTGCAAACACCTGGCAACCACTGATCTTTTTAACTCTATAGATGAAATCATGTCTTCTAAAGTGGTTGTATCATTTTCAATTCCCACCAGCAACAAAAGAAAGTTACTGCTCCACATTCTCATCAGCATTTGGTATCATCATTAAAAAAAAAAAAAATTAAGGCCATTCTAATAGGTATATATATTTGTGTTGTTTTAATTTTGCAGTTCCCTAATAAACACGATGTTGAACATCTTATTAAATGCTTATTTGCCAACTGTGTATCTTTGTTAGCTGTCTGTGGAGATGTTTTGTCCATTTTTGCATTAGGTTGTTTATTTTCTCATTGTTGAAGTTTGAAGAGTTCTTTATATATTTTGGACAACATCTGATCATCTAATGGGTGTTCTGGAAATTATTTCTCCCAGCGAGTGACTTATCTTTTCATTCTCTTAATAGTGTTTTTGTCAGAAAGGATGATTCTAACTTTAATCAAGTCCAATTTATTCTTTTATGGATCATGCTTTTTGATGTTTTATCTAAAAACACTGCCAAACCCAAGGTCACCTAAATTTTTTCCTGAATTATTTCACGTTTCTGCTGTATCACCAAAATGCCATAAAAAAGGATACTGACACTCAAAAAATCAGGACACGAGTGTGCCCATTTCTTTGCCACCTGAGCTCACTTCTCTTTATGTGATAAAATTTTCATTTACAAATGCCATGCTAAGAAATTACTTGAGATAGCAATTCAAGTGAAGATCCTCAGACTGCTAAGCCCCATACTCCATCAGAAGGGGTTAAGAGGGAAGCCCATAAAAACAAGCACTCCTGTCAAGTATGCCTTCTCTCCAAACGCTTAACAGCCATTTTTCTACCTTGAAATAACTCTTATTACCCTCTGTATCTGCATTTATGCTAGTGATTACAAGGAGACCGGGACTGCTTGTTCCGCAGCTTCTGTACTCTCATGCCCACCTCGCTCTGCATGCTCCCCTTTCCACCTTCACTTCTTCATCCACCACTGCCCCTCCGTTTATGAACCGTTCTCCCCTGATGAACTGCCTCATCCACAGTGCTCTCTAGGAGTAGGCCAGTCCCTCTTAGCCCTTTGTACCACTGTACCTAGAGAAGGAGTGTCCTGGTGGTTCCTCATGCCAGAGATATCTACCTCCCTCTTCTGGAAGTCCCAGGCTTTCAAACTCACATCTACTTTACTTTGTTTCAAGTATCTACCAAACACTGTTATCATCTCTAACACTGCTCATAATTCAGAGCGATTTCAGTAGCTACAGAGATGCCAGTAACAGTTCCTTGACCTCCTCTTCTCCCATGCTTTTGTGCTTTGGCCTCCCTTGGTCACACAAGCTCATGGTCACAGCCTGTGCCTCATCAGTACCCATGACTGCAACTCTGAAATCACTATTGCTGTCCACCTCCTACCTTCTGCATTGTGAACACCCCCAACACCACGATCCTTTGACTCCACTAAACTTAAATAAATCCCATTGATCTCCAGTTGTTCATCATTCCTTCCATATAATCACTTCGACCCTCTTGCACTTCATAGCAATCACTTTGCTACATATCAAACTTTGCCTGCTCTTTGCTTGTACCTCCACAGCTAAGGACAGCAGAAGAAATAGATCCCTGTGGACTGGCATCATTAACCTCATAGAGGCCCTTAGTGCTTCCAGCATTCGTACTATAGATTTCCCTATTTCACCCCTCCTCCCACCCTAGTTTCTGTCTCAGGACACTCATTATACATTACATCATGTTGTCATGTCTCTGTGGGCTCCTCTTGGCAGTGAAAATTTCTCAGACTTTCCTTTGCTTTTGATGACCTTGACAGTTTGGAGTATTGGTCAGGTTTAATTTCACAGAATGCCTTCTACTGGAATTTGATGTTTTCTTTATGATTAGAATGAGAATATGTGCTTTGGGAAGCAACATCACAGTTAGAGTGCCACTTTCTATCTAGAGTGGCACATACTATCAACATAATTTATGCCTGTTGATGTTGACCTTTTCAGCTGGCTAAGGCAGTGCCTGTCAGGTTTTTCTACTGCAAAGTTACTGTTTTCCTCTCTTTTCTTACTGTGCTCTTATCACTATGTGCAGTCTATACTTAAGGAGTACGGAGTTATGCTCCATTGCCCTTAGGGTGGAACATCCACACAAATTATTTGAAAATTTTCTGCATAAGAGTTGTCTCTCCTGCTGATTTATTTATTCAATTACTTACTTATACCAGCAAGGACACATAAATATTATCTTATACTTTGGATTATTATCCCCTACAACTTTATTTTGTTCAAATTGTTGCATCTTTGGCCACTGGAGCTCTTTTCATTGGCACCTTACCCCTTTGACAAACCGATCCATGTGGAGTCTTCTCTTTAACTCAGAATTATTTATAATTCTGTTTTATCTCCTTAGTTGAATTTTATTAGGTGTAATTCTTTCAGTATTTTAGGGTTTGCTTAAGAGGTAAGGGGCATACATCTTTCAATTTCACAATCATCACAATATTACACCAGACTACGACAATCTTATGGTTCTCCTCCTCAGCCTTATGCTTTTGTTGTCATTTTACCTGTACACATGTTTTTTTTCTTCCCCTTCCCATTATTATTTTGATGTAAACAGTTTTAACATTTATTTACTTACTTAAATGTTTTATATTTGAAAGACAGTGTGTGAGTGAGGGAGGAGCAGAGAAAGATGGAGACAGAATCTGAAGCTCCAGGCTTTGAGCTGTCAGCACAGAGCCTGATGCAGGGCTCGAACTCACAAACGAACCTCAAGATCATGACCTGAGCTGAAGTCAGATGCTTAACCAACTAGCCACCCAGGTGCCCCAACAGTTTTATCTTTTAAAGATATTTACATAAGAAAAAAAAAATTGGATTTATTTACTCACAGTTACTATTTCTAATACTCCTCATTTCTTTGTGTGGAGTCATATTACCATTTTCTTTCTGCTTGAAAGATTTCCTCTACTATTTCTTGTAGTGTAGATCTGCTGGTGATAAATTCTTTCAGTGTCTATGCTTGAGAAAAATCCTTATTTTAACTTAATTTTAAAAAGATATTCATTGGCTGCAGAATTCCTGATTGTCTGATTTTTCTCCAAAACTTATTTCACATACATTAGAACACTTAAAGTTATCTCACAGCTCACTATTGCTATTTCATTTCTTAAAAAAATTTATTTCTATTTTGGATAGTTTTTTATTACTTGGTCTATGATTATCATTAATCATTTTTTCTGCAATGTATCACTTGTTATTAATTCAATCTCAAACTATAAACCTTCGAACTACACTGTAGTTTCTATCTATAACTTCAATTTGGGTTTTGAAAAAATATATTTTTTTTTTTTAATTTTTTTTTTTTCCAACGTTTATTTATTTTTGGGACAGAGAGAGACAGAGCATGAACGGGGGAGGGGCAGAGAGAGAGGGAGACACAGAATCGGAAACAGGCTCCAGGCTCTGAGCCATCAGCCCAGAGCCTGACGCGGGGCTCGAACTCACGGACCGCGAGATCGTGACCTGGCTGAAGTCGGACGCCAACCGACTGCGCCACCCAGGCGCCCCGAAAAAATATTCTTTTAAAATGCTTCTGCTCTTAAAAACTGCTTTAATGCTTTTATGTACTCTTTTATCTGTGTCAGTTCTGGTCTGTTGCAATGGATTGATTTTTCTCATTATGGGTTGTACCTTCCTGCTCTTCTGCCTCTCTGATGAACTCTGACTGGATATTTAAGCATTTGTTGGGTGCTGGATATTTCTGTATTCCTATAAATATTCGAGTTTTGCTCTGCAACGCAGTTACTTGGGAACAAGATCTCTTTGGGTCTTGTTTTTAAGATTTGTTAGGTGGGACCATAGCAGCATTTAGTCTAGGGGTAATTACTTCCCATCACTGATGCAGGACTCTTTTGAGTCTTCCATTCCATATCCTGTGAATTACAAGGTTTTCCACTGTGGCTGACAAAAGCAGGAACCATTCCCAGCCTCTGTGTGAGCACCAAGCAACTGTTTACTCCAATCTTACCAGATGGGTCCCCTGACCTTGGGTAGACTCTTCACAAAGATGCACCAATCTCTACTGAATGCTCAAAGGGGACTTCCTGGATCTCCAGAATCTTCTATGAAGCTTTCTCTTCTCCCATTCTCTGTCTTGTAAACTCCAGCTGCCTTATTCTCCCCAGACTCTCAGTGAGACCACTGTGCTCCACCTGGGCCCTTCCTCCCTGTACATGGCCTAGAAATTCTCTTAAGACATTAAGCTGGAGGCAGTCACAGGGCTCACCTCAAGCCTTTTCCACTTTTGGAGATCACTGTTCTTCATTGTTTGATGTCCAGGGTCTTGCAAACCATTGTTTCATATATTCTCATTTTTTTGTTGTTGTTCCTTTTGGCAAGGGTGGTTAATCTGGTACCTGTTATTCCATGTTGACAGGAGAAGTTCCTGCTTGCCAAGTTTCCATCAATTACATTCACATTGCCAACTTGAATGATCAAGTCTTAGTCTTCATCTTACTTGACGTAACTGTAGTTTCTGATAAGCTGATGCCTCCCCCACTTTTTGTGTGAAGATTCAAGGACATGTGTTTATTTTGGTTTTATGTACCTCTCCAGCCATTCCTTGCTGGTCTGCCACATCAACTGTTAACTATGGAACAAACGCCTCAGGATGCAAGCTGAAAATTTTCTATTGTCTGTCTATGCCCACTTGACCTGGTGATCTTATCTAGCTGCATAGCTTTAAATAATTTCTATAGCTAAGTCTCAATTTTACACCTCTGGCCTAATCCTAGACTGGCATACCCAACAGCCTATTCAACATATCCACTTGGATGTCTTAATAGAACATATCTAAAATATGCTAAAATGTTACCTCCTGATCTCCCACCTGCCACCCCACATGCCACTCTACCTGTAGTCTTCCCCATTTCAGTTAAGGTGAACTTGAATTTCACCATTCCAGTTGTTTAGGCCAAATTCTTGGGTCATATCACACCCCCCCCCCCCCCCCACCGCCATAGGCTCTCCTTTCCAAATACATCCAGAATCCAATTACTTTTCCCCACCTCTACTGATACCATTCTGGTCTAGTATACCATCATGTCTTGCCTGGATTATTGCAATAGCCTTCTAACTGGTCTTCTTGTGTCTATCTTTACCTCACTTGAAAATCTTTTCTCAATAAAGTAGCCAGAGTGATCTTGTTAAGATGTCAGTAAGACCATTTCACATCTCTGCTCAAAACTCTACAATGGTTTGGCTGTCTTACTTATGAAGAAGCCAGGATTCTTTTTTTTTTAATGTTTATTTGAGGGAGTGCATGCACACATGCACAAGTCAGGGAGGGACAGAGAGAGAGGGAGAGAGAATTCCAAGCAGGTTGTCAGTGCAGAGTCCAACACACGAGGCTCAGACTTATGAACCATGAGGTTATGACTTGAGCCAAAATCAAGAGTTGGACACTCAATTGACTGATCCACCCAAATGCCACCAAAATTCTTATAAAAGCCTAATAAAGCACTATACAGTCTGGTCCCATTTCTTCACCTATCTTTTTTCTCCTACTGTGTGCTCCCTGCACACTAGCTATGGAGGAATCTTAAATGGTCTTTGAATATACCACGAATGCTTCGGCTTCACAGCCTTTGCATGTACTGTTCTTTCTGACTAGAATGTTCTTCCCTTAGGTACCTCCTATGTTTCTTATCTCCTGTGTTCAAATGTCACCTCAGTGAAGCCCTCTCAAGCACTCTTGTGAAATCAAACAATCCTGAATCCCTCCTACCAGTCAGGGCACTTAGACTCTATCATTTAATATATTACATACTATTCTTACTTATTTTATTGTTTCTCTCTACCTTCTATGAAGGCAGGAATTTTTGTCGGTAGACAGCACCTTGTATAGTGCCTACCGCAGAGCAGGTACTTGAATCAATATTTGTTAAACAAATGAATGAAATTAGAGGATTTTAAAAATTGTTCCAAAGTGTTCTAAAATTAATCACTTCTATTAAAGTACTGTAATTGCTTGCTTGAACTGGAATCGTTGCAAAAGCATTCAGGAAAAAAGAACGTCAAAATCCAAAGCCACCCAGACAGGGCCCCTCCTACAAATACCCATTACCTTGGCCTCTGGAGTCCATTTTATAACAAGTCCAACTTATTTGGAAAAAAATTAGAAAAGAACAATTTCTGGCAATAAGCCTATACTCATATGGTAACTTAAAAACTTTAAAAATTGCTTCATTGAGATACAATCCACATACTATAAAAATCACCCTTATTTTCTTTTTAATGTTTAGTTTTGAGAGAGACAGACAGACAGACAGACAGAGTGCAAGCGGGGGGGGGGGGGGGGGGGGGTAGACAGAGAGGGAGACACTGAATCTAAAGCAGACTCCAGGCTCTGAGGGGTCAGCACAGAGTCCTACATAGGGCTCGAACCCAGGGACTATGAGATCGACCTGAGCCAAAGTCAGATCCTTAACCGACTGAACCACCCAGGTGCCTCAAAAATCACTCTTTTAAAGTGTACAATTCATGGGGCACCTGGGTGGCTCAGTCAGTTAAGGATTCTGGATTTTTGGTTATGTCACGATTCCAGGGTCATGGATGGGATCAAGCCCTGAGTCGGGCTCTGTGCTGGCTATGGAGCCTGCTTAAGATTCTCTCTCTCCTCCCTCTGCCCCATCTCTGTGTGCATGTGCTCATGGCTCTCGCTCACTCCCTCTCAAAAAAAAATTTTTTTAAAAATGGCTTTAAACATAAACACACAAAAAGCAAGGTTATGTATTGATCTGTTGATAGAAATGTGACCAAAGGCTTGCAAGAACCCAACCCTGTATCTCCCCTAAAAACAGTTCAGAATTTGTTAATTCAGTGTTTGCGGCTTTGCAAAACCTGAATAACAAAAATCGATGGCAAATGGAACCCTACAATATATGACATTTTGTGTATGACTTTCATTTAGCAAAATGCTTTCATGTTTAATGTTGCGTATACCTGTACTTCACTACTTTTATTATGACTAAATAATATTCCATTGTAGTGGGATACCACTTTTGTTCATTCATTCATCAGGTGATAGGCATATGGGTTTTTCCTACCTTTTGACTATTATGAATAATGCTGCTATGAACATTTGTGTACAAGATTTTATGTGGATAAAAACTTTTCTTTTAAAAAGTATTTTTATTTTGAGAGAGAAGGAGAGGGAATGCGTGTGGGTAAGTTGGGGAGGGGCAAAGAGGAAGAGAGAGAATTCCAAGCAGGCTCCATCCACTCTGTCAGTCTGGAGTCCTAAATCCAACTTGGGGCTCAATTTCACTAACTGAAATCATGGCCTGAGCTAAAATCAAGAGTCAGATGCTTAACTGACTGAGCCACCCAGGTGCCTTTTAATTGTCTTGGGTATGTAACTAGCAGTGGAATTACTAGGTTATATGATAACTCAACATTAACTTTTAGAGGAGCTGTCAAATTGTTTTCCAAGTGCTGCACCATTTTACAGTTCCACTAGCAACGAATCAGGGTTCCAATTTCTTCACATTCTCACGAACACTTATTGTCCATCTTTTTGATTATAATCATTCTTTAAAAAAAATTTTTTTTTTAATGTTTATTTATTTTTGAGAGAGAGAGAAACAGAGCATGAGCAGGGGAGGGACAGAGAGGGAGGGAGACGCAGAATCTGAAGCAGGATCCAGACTCTGAGCTGTGAGCACAGAGCGCAATGTGGGGCCTGAACCCACAAACCATGAGTTCATGACCTGAGCTGAAGTTGGGTGCCTGACTGACTGAGCTACCCAGGGGCCCTGATTATAGTCATTCTGGAAGGTGTGAAGTGGTATCTTGTTTGGGTTTTGATTTGCATTTCTTTAATAACTAATGATATTGAGCCATATATGGTAATTTACAAGTAGAAGAAAGAAAGAAAGAAAGAAAGAAAGAAAGAAAGAAAGAAAGAAAGAAAGAAAGAAAGAAAGAAAGAAAGAAAGAAAAAAGAAAGAAAAAAAGCAAACTCCTAAACTCTTCACCTGAGAGAGAGAGACAGAGAGGGGGAAAGAAGGAAAAAACAAACTCCAAAACTCTTCACCTCAGCTACTGGAATATCTAATTGTTTAAAGTCTACTGACCCCATCTCTAACTCAGGACCCTAACTCTTTTGTTTGAATGTGACCTTTAACATCACCATCTACACAGTTTTCTCACAGATGTAATCTTGCTTTCCTCTCCTGTGCACTTGGTACAGAAGCCAAGGTTCAAAGTTGACAATCTGAAGGGTACATCTAGGGACACTTGTACAAAAGTGAGCAAATTCTTATGTGCAAACTTTAAAACCATACAGCTTACTAAAACTCTACAAACTCTTTACCTCACACATTCAACTCAATAACCCAGAAGCAAATAATTTTTAGATACAGAGGGCAGAGACCAGGTTATATCAACTTTGTATCTTAAATTTTTGGCGAGTGACTGGCACAATCAGATTCTAAATAAATGTTCTAAAGAAATGTATTTTCCTAAAAATAAGGCTGGTGTTTAACTGGTCTTACCCTCAAGGGATTTTCATTGAGGTATGGAGGCTCTCCTTCTACCATCTCAATAGCCATGATACCCAGAGACCATATGTCCACTTTAGGGCCATAAGCTTTCCGTGTAACCACCTCTGGTGCCATCCAGTATGGCGTTCCAACCATGGTACTTCGCTTGCTCTGCTCAGGGGTGATCTGGGCACAGAAACCGAAGTCAGCTATAAAAAAAAAAAAAACACAAAAAACCGTATCTAGAGTTAATGGTGTCATGGATAGTTCCATCTAAGAGGTCATGATAGATGACAATTACAATGGACTGTTCAGCCTTTTTTTTTTTTTTAATGTTTATTTATTTTTGAGACAGAGTGCGAGTGGGGGAGGGGCAGAGAACGAGGGAGACATAGAATCTGAAGCAGGCTCCAGGCTCTGAGCTGTCAGCACAGATGGGACTTGAACCCACGAACTGTGAGATCATGACTTGAGTTGAAGTTGGCTGCTTAACTGACTGGGCCACCCAGGCACCCCAGTTTTTGTTGTTCTTTTTTTTTGAAGACTGTATTAAAAAAAGTAAACCAGGGGCACCTGGCTGGCTCAGTCAGTAGTGCATATGACTCTTGATCTTGGGGTTGTGAGTTCAAGCCTCGCATTGGGCACAGAGCTCACATTAAAACAAACAAACAAACAAACAAACAAAAAACTAAACCAGAATGGGTTTACAAATATTTTGATGATGTTACATACTCTTCACTTGTTTACTTTTACTTCCCACAAGCAAAGGACAAATTATCATGTCTTTTATCCTAAAAATGTTAAAGAAGTTGAAAAAGGTCTAAAAGGAAAAGGTATCAAAGGTGAACAAAACTAAATTCTATAAAACAGGTAAAGGTCAGGAGGTGGGAACTAATTTTGAAGAAAATAAACAGAAGGTAGAATTACTACATATCTGACTTAGCAGACTTCTAGAAAAGGAACAGCTTTCACTACGGCCATACCTAACAAAGTCCTTGCCAGCATCACTCCACTCCAACCACCTTATTTTATAACAGGAGCAGAAAGCCTAGGTTAGCACTCAGTGTTTATTTAGTGGGAATATCAAGATGAGAATCTAGAATTTTCTCCTCCCTTCTACAGACCCATTCTATTTAAAAAGTAACTATTAACATTTAAGTTCTTAAGCTTTAGACTTCTTGTTATGAATTTACATAGGTACAAAAATTACCATGAACTGCATGGTTTATTTTATCTAAGTTAGGATACTTTGTAAAGTGCTTTTTATTATTTTTTTAAAGTAATCTCTACCCCCAATGTGGGGCTCTAACTCACAAACCTGAGATCAAGAGTCACAGGCCCCACCAACTGAACCAGCCAGGTGCTCCAGTATATTGTTTCTTAAAATTTATTTTGAGAGATTTTTCCATAGTTGTACACTGATCTACCTCATTACTGTAAATATGCAATATTACAAAATAAAAAGGCTTATAATTTATTTTATCATTCCTATGCTCCTTGACATTTAAGGTTTTTTTTTTTACAGTGTTGCAGAGAACAACTTTGTGTTTATTGTTGTGCTTATATTCAGTAAACCTATAGAAAAGAATCCTAAAAGCAATTGTTCCATCAAATCGTAGTATTTATAGCTAAAATGAGTACTTCTAACAACCAGGGACTGTTCCAAGTATCTTATAAGAATTAACATACCTAATCCTTATGATAACTCTATGAGATAGGCATATTTATTAATATTATTCTCATTTTACAAATTGGGTAAGGCATACATATTTTTAGGTAACTTGCTCAAGATCATTCATCTAGTATGTGGAAGAGCCAGGATAAAATATTATCCAAAAAAGTCTAATTCAGTTTACATGTGTATCCACCAAAACAGTAGGAGAATGTCCATTTGTAATTTGCCTGCTGATTAAGATTAGTAATCTTATATTTTTGACCATCTAACAGAACCCTCTTTCTTGTGGTTGAATACTCTCTGGAGGAAGTATCTTTATTTTTTTTTTATTTATTTATTTAAAAAAAAATTTTTTTTTTTTAACGTTTTATTTATTTTTGAGACAGGGAGAGACAGAGCATGAACGGGGGAGGGTCAGAGAGAGGGAGACACAGAATCCAAAGCAGGCTCCAGGCTCTGAGCTGTCAGCACAGAGCCCGACACGGGGCTCAAACTCACTGACCGCGAGATCACGACCTGAGCTGAAGTCGGCCGCTCAACCGACCGAGCCACCCAGGCGTCCCTGGAGGAAGTATCTTTAAGAAGAGATGTTGAGGGGTGCCTGGGTGGCGCAGTCGGTTAAGCGTCCGACTTCAGCCAGGTCACGATCTCGCGGTCCGTGGGTTCGAGCCCCGCGTCAGGCTCTGGGCTGATGGCTCAGAGCCTGGAGCCTGTTTCCGATTCTGAGTCTCCCTCTCTCTCTGCCCCTCTCCCGTTCATGCTCTGTCTCTCTCTGTCCCCAAAATAAATAAACGTTGAAAAAAAAATATTTAAAAAAAAAAAAAAAGAGATGTTGAAAAAGGAGCCAAACATTCTAGAGAACAGAAGGAAAACTTTTTGATTTCTTGATCCAAGAAATGCCTTGAATTTTGCATAGTTGCAGGAAACTCAATAGAAGTTGTTCCTGAATCCTCCAGAGGGCCTGGATGAAACTGACAGATTATAGCCAACAGAGGAAAAGGAAGTCTAGGATTTTTTTCCTCCATGACTCTATCATGTCTGATACAGAAGATAATTAGGAAAAGAGGTTTATAAGAGTTTTTTTCCCTTGTCATCTCTCAGGTCAGGGTCATATAGCCCTCCCTCAATTAGGCCATGCTTTACCAAATCCAAAGAAAGCTGAACAGCATTAATAAGAAAGATCTACCCTAACAGACAACAGAGAAAATTTTAGTTTATCTTTGGAAGGCAGCACCAACATTACAACAGTACCAGGCACTTTTCTTCAGTGCTTTACATTTTTAATCCTCAGAAAAATTCTCAGATACTTAATCTTATTTTCCTTATCATATAATTGAGAAAATAAACACAAAGAGATTAAGTAACTCACCCCAAATTAGTCAGCAACTAGTAGCTTATCTGCTATTTAAACCCAAGCTGTCCAGTTGAGAGCTCATATTCTTTACCATTCTTTCCCTTGTCCTCCTCCATATATTAAGTCATAAAAATATTAATAGGTTAATTTTTTAAAGTTTACTTTGAGAGAGAGTGTGAGTGAGTGAGTGGGGGAGGGGCAGAGAAAGGGAGAGAGAGAATCCCAAGCAGGCTCCTCACTAACAGCACGGAGCCCAATGTGGGGCTTGAACCCACGAACTGTGAGATTGTGAAGGAGCCAAAATCAAGAGTTGGACACTCAGCCACCTGAGCTACCCAGGTGCCCCAATAGGTTTTTTGTTTTTTTTACTTAAACAAAAGGCAGAAGTATAACAAATAAATGTTATTTCTTCATTTGTTACTCACTAAGTTTAACCGATCCTTCCATCCCCAAAAGCACATTGTCACTTTTGATGTCTCTGTGGATCACTTGATTAGCATGTAAAAACTCCAATGCCTGTAAACACTAAACAAGAAAAACACGTATCAATGAAACAGTCCCTGAAAAGTCCAAAGGAAGTTCACACACAGTACTTATGGCCTGAGCATGACTTCAGAAGTCTAATCTAGCCACTGAAAAGTAGGTAAGATCCTGGGAGGTCTAGTTCCATCCAGCTGCTCACTGATGTGATGTAAGATGTTTTCTCCCATTTCTTTTACAGTGGATTTTACATAAAGCTATATCCACAACCTAGACACCAATGATAAAAGAATAACTTTCCTCTTATGCTATGTTTCAGAAAGCATGGAGTCAGAAGTGAGGAAAAACTTACTCCTTTCTTAAATACAGGAACATTAGAGTTTTAAAATCTGCTTGCCCCTATGTTTTTGAATATAAACTGAGTATAAATTATAAACATGGAAAAAGCTGTTTTTATTTCTTACCCCCCAAAGAGGAAAACAACAAATAAAGGATGTACATTATGAATAACAACTAAAAATCTCATTCAAAATATTCTACTATTCATTCAAGGAAAAACAGATAAATTGTGTAATACTGTATTACATTTACCAAGCATTTAAGCAGATTCTTGAAAAGAACAAATCCTCCCCATAACACTGGTACAAATGAATAGAAACAAATTTGTCCTTCATTTAACTGCTTTCTCTAAGTTGCCAATTAGAGGGACCCCTAAAATAATTTTTAAAACAATTATGAAAAGAAATTAGAGAAACAAATTATATATAAATAGGCAAATTCTTTTTTTTTTTAAGTTTATTTATTTATTTTGAGAGAGAGAGTATGAGTGGGGTAAGGTCAGAGAGAGAGGAATAAACAGAATCCCAACTCAGGGCTTGAATCTACCCTAGGATCATGACCCGAGCTGAAATCAAAAGTCAGATGTTCAACCGAGCCATCCAGGTGCCCCATAAATAGATAAATTCTTAAGTTTTTATTAGCTTTTAAGTGATCAAACATTCTTTGTTAGAGATATCATATTATTGAAATATAATATTTATATTATAGAGTTCTTATTAAAGAGTTCTTATTTCCTTTCCTCCTGAAACAACCAAAGGCTTGGACTTATTGGGCAATTTGGCAGAATTCTATTGGCTGAAGCAACAGTATGTCTAAAAATTCATTAATGAATATCAAGAAACAATCAGTTTTTCACCTTCGATGAAATTTATAAAGCCAGAAGCAAACTTAACACTTAAGGTAAACATGTGTCTTGCTTTGCCTGAGACAGTCCATGTTTCTACTGTTGACTGGCCCTCCCTTGCACTCTTAAAAGTACCCTGTTTGGATGCTAAATTTTAATGATCACCCTGCTGAAATTTACCTGTGAGCTGGGCTCTTCAAAAAACCGTGCTCCATTTCAGAATTATCTTATACATAAGAAAGGGTTTAAACTCTCATGTAGGATAAAATGGTATGGAGACGCTTGCCGCTTGCAAAGAATAATGTACATGGAGTATTTCACGTAGTAAAAATTACCTGTGCAAAAAGCTCCTGCCCCCCCCCCCTTTTTTTTTTTTACCTCCTGCTTAACCACACATTGCTGTAACTTATCCAAAAGGGGACACACTCACCTCTCTGCAAACAGCCGCAATCTGTGCTTCATCCATGCAGGTTTCTGTCACGACATCAGTAAGTGATCCCCCAGCAAGGTACTCCATTACCACAAACAATTCATCTCCCATCAGGTAGCTAAAATTATTATGAACACACAAAATACACTCACATTTTTATTTCACCACCACTCTGTGTTGAAGAATTCAAATGCCAGGCACCCTAATAACAAAACTAGAAAGTTGGAAGTTTTGAGAGCCAGGGAGAAAACTGGCAAGCTGAGAAAACAGCACAGAAAATTAACTGAGGGTCATTATGATTTTCCTGAGTGACTTGAAAGTTTGCCCCCAATTGTGACTTGAGTGTATACATAGATCATTCCAATTAAAATGACACTGTTTGGCAGTAATTATTAGTCCTGTTTTACAGATGAAGAGATGGAGGCTTGGAGAAGCTACTCATCTAAGTTCACATAGCTAGTAGGTGACAGAACTAGAATCTGAAGCCAAGTGTAACTAATTCCAAACCTTATGGCTTATCTTACCTGCCATGCTAGACTGACTTGAAACAGTATTTCCAAAAGCAGGGAAATATACCTGAGAAGTGGATTTTTATGAACATGTCCCCTATTACTAGGGCTGAAATCTAAAAATGTGTTATCTTTTCCCCAGTCTAAACAAACTTCAATATGGCACTAAGAAAGTCATCTATAATCCTCTATCTCCAATATAATCACTATTCTGCTTTCTGTTCTGCTATTTAACATCAACTCCAAAATTAAATGAGGTTTTAACACACTATCTGCCCATGAAAGACAGCATTTAAAATAAAAACTGATGTAAGTTTAGAAACCATGTAGTCAGGCACCCGTTAGTCAACATATTAATCACAACTCATTCCATTAATGTTGCTGCTTGTGTTCGTTTATAATTAATACAAGCACCAGCAGCAATGTCCTTCATTTAACTGCTTTCTCTAACTTGCCAAGTGAGATATATGTAGAAAAAGGCCTGCTAAACTACAATGTGTTATTTTTTACCTCTCCTCCTCCTTCAAGCTTACTTTTCAACACTGACATTCTACTCAGTCTTAACTCAAGGGGCTAGCCCCCAACACCAGGAGACTTGAAATACTCATATTTACCTGTCTAAGAAATTAACTATGTTGGGATTCTTCAATTCTTTCATCACTAGAATTTCATTAATGATTAATTCCTTCTTTGGCTGTTTCTGTAAATTAATCTGTTTAATAGCAACCTATGATGGAAAGAGAAACAAGAAAAATCAGAACAAGTTTTCTAATTCTCTTAGAAAATTACAAACACCAATCAGGTAATAATTTAATTTACTGTGTATCCATTATATTATCAGTGAGCTTACTCACAGGTAGTACTTTTACTTCCACACTGGCAATGCACAATGCTCTGTAATACACAGAACCTAACTACTTTTGTATTTTCTCTAAACCTGATTAATCAGCCCAAGGTCATACCAATGCCAGGAATGAATCCTCTTTTCTTTCCAAGCTGGGAAAATAATTTTTAAAATATTTGCTCCTTTATGAAACTCAATGCATAATTCCTTCTTTTTTTCCCTATTAAGAAAAGTGCTACAAAATTACATAAAGTAATTCTTCCAATATATTCAACTGAAAAAAAGATTCCTACTGATTATTCACAGATGTGTCTAGTTTCTTCCTACACTAAAAGCTAATTGTAACACCCAAAGTATGAAAAAGAAACTACCTCCTGTCCCAATGCCACATCAGTAGCAGTGAAAACTGTACCAGAAGCCCTAGGGGGGAAAAAGACACAACCAGATTTAAGGTTTCTAAATCACTGTCATTTATATATCTAAAAACTTTATACTCAGAACAATTACAAAAGGATTAAAGTACACTTAAGACTTAAACATCTTTTATTTATCTGTTTATTTTGAGAGAGGGAGAGAGCGCACACACACTAACATAAGTGAGCACGAGCCGGGGAGGGGCAGAGGGGGAGAGAGAGAGGATCCCAAGCAGGCTCCGTGCTGTCAGTGAAGAGCCCGAACAGGCTCAACCCCATGACCATAAGATCATGACCTGAGCTCATGACCTGAGAGTAGGACGTTTAACCAACTGAGCCACCCATGCACCCCAAGATTTAACATGTTTATTTTTTATTTATTTTAAAAAAAAATTTTTTAACGTTTAGTTTTGAGACAGAGAGAGACAGAGCATGAACGGGGGAGGGTCAGAGAGAGAGGGAGACACAGAATCTGAAACAGGCTCCAAGCTCTGAGCAGTCCGCACAGAGCCTGACGCGGGGCTCGAATTCACGGACCGCGAGATCGTGACCTGAGCCGAAGTCGGACGCTTAACCGACTGAGCCACCCAGGCGCCCCTAGACTTAACATGTTTAAACAGGAGTAAAAGCAAAACAAGAGGGGGAAAAATAAGAAAAAGGTAATCCCTGTGGCCAAAACTTATGTTAGAAATTTGTCATAAAAAGAAAGATAAAAGTGATAGATACTCATGGATCCATTTCCCTGCTTACGAAACAAAAAAACTACAAATAAATTTGTAATGTCCTTGTGTGCACTTTACAAAGGCATCCTCCTTTCTCCCAAAAGTAGTCTGTATTTGATGTGTACCATTTCCAAGCACATTCCTACACTTTAATTATAAAGGACATAGGTGTGTATCACTATAAAATACATTTAACATAGTTTTTAAATTTCTTATTAAGGGTTTCATTTATAGATTTTTCTGCAATTTTTTAAAAATTTTTTAAATGTTTATTTTTGAGGGAGAGTAAGAGCATGAGCAGGGGAGGGACAGAGAGAGAGGGAGGGAGAGGATCCAGAGCAGGCTCTGCACTAGCTAATAGCAGAGTTGCCTGGTGGGGAGCTCAAACTCACAAACTGTGAGATCATAATGTAAGCTGAAATTGGACGCTTAACCAACTGAGCCCCCATGGTGCCCCATGTGATTTAACGTTAATTCAACATTGGATTTGGGATAGGTGTTATTCATTCATAATAATAATTATTTATATTATTCAATATAATTTATCCATTATCATGCTCAAGAATATTAAGATGATTTTCAATTTTTGTTATTAAACCAGTGATGCAACTAAATTTAGTTGTGTTTGTTAAAATAATTTAGACAGAGAGTATAAGCAGGGGAGAAGGGCAGAAGGAGACAGCGAATCTTAAGTAGGCTCCACGTTTAGTGAAGAGCCCGACATGGGGCTTGATCCCACTACTCTGGGATCATGCCCCTAAATTTAGCTTTTCTTTTTTTTTAAGTTTATTTATTCTGAGAGAGAGACACAGAGAGAGACAGAGAGAGAGAGAGAGAGAGAATGTGTGCACACAAGTGGGGGAGGGGAAGGGGAAGAGAAAGAAGGAGAGAGAGAATCCCAAGCAGGCTTCCAGCTATCGGTGCAGAGCCCCATGAAGGGCTGGAACCCACAAACCCTGAGATCATGACCCGAGTTAACATCAAGTCACTCACTCAACCAACTGAACCACCCAGGCACCACTTAAATTTAACTTTTAAAAAGAAATTCATATATACAAACAGATTCATAAGTAAGTTTTCAAAAAAGACTTAAGTTCTCTTTCTAAATTCACAGAATACTTTTCCAGTGATTAATAACATTAAAAATTGAAGATGGTTGGGGCACCTGGGTAGCTCAGTTGGTTAAGCATCTGACTTCCACTCAGGTCATGACCTCACAGTTCGTGAGTTTGAGCCCCATATTGAGCTCTGTGCTGACAGCTCAGAGCCTGGAGCCTGCTTCAGATTTTGTGTCTCCCTCTCTCTCTGCCCTTCCCCCACTCATGCACACACACTCTCTCTCTCAAAAAATAAACATTAAAAAAAATTAAAAATTTAAGATGGTCATTTGCTCCCAAGCAACAGAAAAAAAAGTGTAGTTTAAACAAAATTTTTTTTGGCATTTATTTTTGAGAGAGACTGTGAGCAAGTGGGGGAGGGGCAGAGAGAGAGAGAGGGAGATACAGAATCCAAAACAGCTCCAAGGCTCTGAGCTGTCAGCACACAGCCTGATGTAGGGCTGGAACCCACGGACCGCAAGATCATGATGAACCGAGCCAAAGTCGGTGCTCAACCGACTGAGGAGTCCCAAGTATAGTTTAAAAATACAACTTACTGGGGGCGGCTGGGTGGCTCAGCCAGTTAAGCGCCAGCCTTCAGCTCAGGTCATGATCTCACAGTTTGTGGGTTTGAGCCTGGCATTGGGCTCTGTGCTGACAGCTCAGAGCCTGGAGCCTGCTTCGGATTCTGTCTTCCTCTCCCTCTGCCCCTCCCCCGCTTATGCTCTCTTTCAAAAATAAACATTAAAAAAAATGTAAAAATGACAAATTACTGGACAAAATCAGGGTATCAGACTCAAAAACCAATATTCAGTGATGTGATTAAATACATGCTTTTATTGCTTATAATCTTGTAGTAAATGTTCTTATTATCTTTTAAATGTATTTGATGGGCAGGGCAATTTCCCCATCTAATCTCTTAACAACCAATGGGAAATAACATTCAAGAAAAAGCAATGTAAGATTATTGCTAAACGGCACAAGTTTTTAGTAGCATGTAGAAATAAATGCACTACTTACAAGAATACCACTCACAGAATACTGTAAGTGTTCAATGTCAACAGGCAAAAAAAAAGAGGTATCATACTGTATACCCAAGAATTATTAAATATTGTATAATATATTCATGAATACTTACCCTTGCCCAATTTTTTCATATCTTGTGTATTTTTTCTTAGGGTCACCTATGCTCACAATAGTTCCTATTTTAAACAAAAAACAAACAAAACACTGGAAACTCAGTCAAGTATTTTAAATTTGTAAACTAATTCCATCATTATTCCTAATAAACTCTACTGATTTTAGAACATTAGCTTTCAAACATAACACTAAATTTTAAAAATAATGTATGTTTCAAAAGCAAAACACTAATGAAACTTATCAGAAGCAAGAACATATTATTTACATTAGGTTGGACCTCCTAACCAATGTCTTAATTATCCTATCACTTTCTCAAAAATAAACACATTTAAAATGACCAACCGTGTTAGTCTGCCTAAGAATGTAAGAGGTTTTCAGGATGTGGGAGATTCAGTCTTAATTGGAAAATTCTTGGGTAAAGATGAGTATCCTTTAATACACTGAAATGTATTAAACTAATGATAAGTTATGAAACTACTTACTATCAGAAATAATACATAAATGATATCCAAGTGAATAAACCTAAATGGCTTTTCTGACTCTTCCCATATATCTTCTACCTTCTAATATATTTAGAAAGCCACTTATTACTATAAAGATTACTTTAGTATGAACTAATCATATATCTGTTTTAGGAAGGTTCACAAAGTCACAACTAATGAACAGTTTTAAAATCAGGATTTGGATATAAAACTATAATTTATATTCTTACTATCATTAAGTCAAAACATGAGAAAACCACACAAAGTCTTCACTTGCTTAAGGTAAAAGGAGATAGGATCATATCAAGGAAACTCACACAAATAATCCAATTTTATATAGGTACCCAATCTTAGGTCTAGAGCTACCATAGCTGTAGTATTTTTCCTTGATCCCTCTCTATATAAAGTGCTCTTTATAACTACAGCTGTTGTACACATGTGACCAGACATTACTGCTACCCTCTCCCTGGCACTGTGTACATTATTTCCAATGGTTGATTCAGGCCAATGGCAGCTGATGGATTTAAAGGGAGAAGAGAAAAAAATATATTTAATGTTTACACATATATCTATACAGGAATGCCATATTGTTTAGTTATTTGGGAACATTTTGTATTTTCATACTGAGAAGCTAGAAGTATGCATAAACATAGACAAATTTCTTTCAATAAGGTCTCTAATCATGAGCCTTAGATTTGGCCCTTTGGGAAAAAGTACTGCTCCCAAAGGTACTGACCATTGCAAAGACATTACTCAATAGTCAACACATAATAAACAAGCAAATTAGAGTATGACTGGCTTCAGGAGATTTTAATTAAAGCTACTGTTCCTAGAAGAAAACTATTTTTTATGTCTTAAGCCAAAATATAAGGTATAAATTAAAACCCATCTGAGCCAAATGTTTCAAGAACTATTAGCAATTTAAGAATAATGTAAAATGTAGGTAACATACTTAATTTCTCCATAATCTCTTCATCTGTCATTTTGGTCTTCTTTTTCTGTTTGTCAGAAGACTTGGCACCACTATCAACATTAGAATCACCAACTGGTGCAGGAATAGGGTCAATTACAGACCGTGTATAAATCTGCAGAGAGAGTCAATAACGGAGATCTGAGGAAAAATACTTTTAGGTATTCTTACTGGCACACTATTCAGTTCTTTGACTTAAGATACATTTTTTGTTTGTTTTTATTTTATTTTCATTTTAGAGACAGTGAGAAAGCATTCACAAGCAAGCAAGGGAGAGGGGCAGGGGGAGAGAGAACCTTAAGCAGGCTCCAGCATGGAGCCCAATGCAAGATCGTAACCTGAGCCAAAATCCAGTCGGTTGCTCAGCTGACTGAGCCACCCAGGTGCCCCTCAATTCTTTGATTTCTAACCAAAACTAATTTTCTCCAGTTGTTCTAAACAATGAGAATATTTTCAGATTTGTCTTAGTAACTACTAATTCTCACAAAAACTTTTACCCAAAGATGATTTCTACTATTTCATTTTAAGCAGCCAATTCTAGGAGGTCAACAAAGAAATCAGAGGCCGGGGCGCCTGGGTGGCGCAGTCGGTTAAGCGTCCGACTTCAGCCAGGTCACGATCTCGCGGTCCGTGAGTTCGAGCCCCGCGTCGGGCTCTGGGCTGGTGGCTCGGAGCCTGGAGCCTGTTTCCGATTCTGTGTCTCCCTCTCTCTCTGCCCCTCCCCCGTTCATGCTCTGTCTCTCTCTGTCCCAAAAAAATAAATAAAAACGTTGAAAAAAAAAATTTTTAAAAAGAAATCAGAGGCCTCTCTCATTAGATCAGGATCCAGTGGCAGTCCTCAGAGTCCTTCCTGCCAAGTGTGCCAGCGTTCCACAACACGGCACCTTCCCCACACTTTCCCTTGTGCTAGTACAGGGGGAGGCAAAGGACTCTTTCTGCCTCTATCTGAGGTCATTAAATTCTCCCATATCCAGTAGGGAATTTCACTCACAGCAGCCTCCTGAATGACATCAAGACCTTGAGAGAAATGTAAAATGGGAGATAATGTACACAATCTGGGTAAGAAGTTAAGAGTTAGGTTTTAGATACAGTAGTTATCTGCATTGAAATAAACAGAGAAAGGGAAATAAATGAATTCTCTGGAAGAGAAGGTGTAATATAGAAAGAAAAAACAATGAGTATTTTAACTTTTAAGGAAGTCATTCAATTTAAGTTTTCAATAAAAAATCAGTTTTTTGATGAGTGGATTTTAGGTAAAGATCTCCTAGTCAAATTTCCCCACACTGAGGGCTTTTGAAAATTCATCACTGGAAGTCAAATACAGACTGCCTTTTTTTTTTTTTTTAAACACACATGCCCAGACACCCACAGTCCAATTAATAATCAGACACGCACTGATTTTGTATGATCCGGTCGTGGGGCAATAACAGGAGGGGCAGCCTCTTCATCATCATCATCTTCCTCTGTTACTATTGCTGATGTTTCTGACCCCTTGGTATTCAGCTGTATTAATCACATGAGCAAAGTAAGGAAGATACATCAAATACAACAATATGTTAAAATAGGACTCTCTTTTTAACATACTTGAAAAAATATATTTCTTTAACACCTCATTTCAAAATGGTAAAACCTCACTGGTTCTAATATAATCACTTAAAGAGTAAAGGCAATTCTATAACTTACAGAAATTGAGTTTATGAAATAAATGTTTACAGTAAATATCAAGTTTTCTTAAAAGAAAATTTATACCTTTTATATGAAGAATTTTACACCCTTTAAACAAGTCCTAAAAGGAAATAATCACTTTATTTGTTAAGACCAAAAACAAAGATCCTCTAGGCTTTACATAAGTCAGAGTCATTTTTGGTCATTTTAAACAGCCAGATTATCACCATAAAAAATGGTGGCTAATCAAATAAAGGAAGACGATAACCTTTATACAGAGTTTATTATTATATGCCAGATATGTGCTAAGTAGGTACTTTACATATTACCTCATTTAGTCTTCATAACTCTAGGAGACTGTTTCTTCCCAATTGAGGAAATTCTATTTACTTAATATGGCTTCCTTATTTGCTTAATCAAGCATCTAGCTTAAAACATATTTAAAATAATAAATAAATAAATAAATAAATAAATAAATAAATAAATAAGACATGTTAAGTAGTTCTTTTTTTTCTGGTGGCTGTAGTTTATTTTAGAAAGCAAAATAAAAACTGAGATTTGTTTTTGGTAACTTAAGTTAGAAAAAGAGTTACAAGAAGTAACGTATTAACTTACTCCTGGTGTTCCAGAAGGGAAGCCATCTTTCTCTGAATGTGGAACAGAAAATAATGCTAAGTCAACAAACTCAAAAAATAAAACAACTTCTATATAATAAAGGAAGAAAATACAAAGCAGAGCAAGTAAAATGTTCTTAGACTGATTTCAAGTTGAATTAAGTCTTCAGAAAAATGACAGTATCAATATTCAAATAAGAATTTACACAAGATTGTGCTAAAAAAATCTCAAATCTTAATGGAACTGTAAATTTACTAAAAATCACTGATGTATATACTTCAAATGGGTGAATTTTATAGCATGTGAACTATGATTTTAATAAAGTTGTTAAAAACATATCTGAAACTAAACTTGTCAAAGTGTAATTAAAATAAAACAAATTTATTCATAGCAATACTTTCCTCAGTAAACTATCAGAAACTTAAAGCTACCATTCAGACAATGGCAGTTGTACAAAGGGAAATTTTTTTTTTTAATGTTTTTTTTACTATCCTTGAGAGAGAGAGAGAGAGAGAGAGAGAGAGAGAGAGAGAGACAGAGCACGAGTGGGGGAGGGGCAGAGTGGGACAGAGACACAGAATCTGAAACTGCTCCAGGCTCTGAGCTGCAAGCACAGAGCCAACACGGGGCTCGAACCCACAAACCATGAGAACAGGATCTGAGCGGAAGTTGGAGGCTCAACCAACTGAGCCACCCAGGCACCCCAAGGAAAATTCTTTTTTTAATGTTTATTTATTTTTGAGACAGAGGGAGAGAGACAGAATGAGCAGGGGAGAGGCAGAAAGACAGGGAGACAAAGATTCAAAGCAGGCTTCAGGCTCTGAGCTGTCAGCACAGAGCCCCACTCGGGGGCTTGAACTCACCAGCTCCAAGATCATGACCTGAGTGGAAGTTAGACGCTTAACTGACTGAGCCACCCAGGTGCCCCAGGAATATGCTTTCTTTTTGATCAAAATTTATGTCAAGAATTTTCCTTTGGGGCGCCTGGGTGGCTTAGTTGGTTAAACCTCTGATTTCAGCTCAGGTCATGATCTCACGGCTCATGTGTTGATCTGTGCTAACAGCTCAGAGCCTGGAAACTGCTTCTGATTCTGTCTCCATCTCTCTCTGCCTCTCCCCCGCTCATGCATGGTTTCTTTCTCTCTCTCTCTCTCTCAAATATAAATAAACATTAAAAAAAAATTTTTTTTAAAAATGAGAAAGCATATTCCTGAAGGCAAAACACAGTTCATTGACATTAAATGTCAAGGGGCGCCTGGGTGGCGCAGTCGGTTAAGCGTCCGACTTCAGCCAGGTCACGATCTCGCGGTCCGTGAGTTCGAGCCCCGCGTCAGGCTCTGGGCTGATGGCTCAGAGCCTGGAGCCTGTTTCTGATTCTGTGTCTCCCTCTCTCTCTGCCCCTCCCCCGTTCATGCTCTGTCTCTCTCTGTCCCAAAAAAAATAAATAAACGTTAAAAAAAAAAAAACAAAAAAACATTAAATGTCAAAATATTCATTCTGGAGTTTAGAAAAGCAAGTTTTGTTTTGTTTTACTTTTCAAAAGGCCCAGGGAAATTTACATTTTTTATACATATGCATATGTAATAATATATAATAATATGTGAGCACATTATGCATATATTAACATGTTATTTAACATATATTAATATATTACCATTATAAATTAACATAATATACAAAACATACTTATATATTATATAAATAAGTGTAACTTATAAATGTGATTATATTAAAGGTATATATTTAACGTGACTTTAACATATATTAAAGATATATATAGGGTGAAAAGAATATACCATTTTCTGGTCAAACACTGATTTAAAAAAATACTAATTTACACAGACTTACTAGCTGACACAAAAGTTCCAGGGACAAGTCTGACCTTTTGCTAAGGATAAAAAGGTCGAGATCTAGGTAAAAAAGTCAAGATCATTTGGCCAAGTGGTCTCTATTTCTTCCTTGAACATAGCCCTTATTTCTGTGAAAATGCAATCAAATTAAGTACAATTAATTAAAACTACATGGGTGAATTTTAGCTCAATCATGTTTTTAAAAAGTACATGTATGGAGGTGCCTGGGTGGCTCAGTCAGCTAAGCGTCTGACTTTGTCTCAGGTCATAATCTCTCGGTTTGTGAGTTTAAGCCCTGCGTCGGGGTCTGTGCTGAGATGACAGCTCAGAGCCTGGACTCTGCGCTTCAGATTCTGTGTCTCCCTCTCTCTCGGCCCCTCCCCCATTTGCATTCTGTCTGTCTCTCTCAAAAATAAATAAAACATTAAAAAAAATTTTTTTAAATTAAAAAAATTTTAAAAAGTACATGTATGACTTTAGGGGTCAGAGAAACATATTAAATGACTCCCTGGGGATGTAATTAGCAAAATCCATTGGAGGAAATAGGACCCATGATCCTGTTTCTTCAACAAATAAAATGCAAGGAAAAGAGAATCTAAGAATAAGTGTGAAGAAGCCTAAATATCGAAAGAGATTCAAAAGATACAGTGATGTATGGACTTTATTCTGATCCTGATTTGAACAAATAAACTATTTTTAAAAATCCACTATACTCCAATTCTTACCAAATGATTTTAATTCCAAGGTATAAAATCTTTAAGTTCTAATGCTTATTTTATATTCATGTATTTTTGAACCAATTTCAAATTTTTGAATGACTTAAACATTTTTTTACTTCATAGTCTGTGTGTTTAATATAGGAAAACAACCCTCCTCCTGTCCCACTGACAATAAACATATTTCTAGTATGAACATGCCTATAAATCAGCATCTTTCTCTTCTACTGCTGGGAGTCATTCAAAAGCAGTGACAAGAAAAAACAAACAATAGGCCAAAACATCCACTTTTGTCAAAACTAAGAGAATAGCATACTCCCCAGACTCCAAATTATGCATGAGAGCTGCTCCAATCAGTTTACAAAAGGCAGTTCTAGAGCAGGGGAAAAAGTAGAGACAAGAACCATAGCTTAGGTTTTTATTTTTCCAGAAGCAATCTTTTTATCTAGGTGTGCTTCAAAATTCTGCAATCCCATTTGAATCAGCCTTTTACCATTGCTGGACATCTTACCAGGAGGAGTAAAGCTCAGATATTTCTGCTTCACCGTGTTGGAGTCATAGAACTTTAAGACATCCAGCACGGCCTGAGGATTCTTCTTTTGCTCTAGTTTGGTGATATTGGAGGTCTGTAATAATCGAGCCCACTGTTCTGGCATGCCCTAACAAAAAAGATATTAAGAAATAAGTGGTTTTGAGTTGCTCTAATAAAATCAACTTCCAGAGGAAAATGACAAGATACATAAAAAACAAGTCAATCTACATAACTGCAGGCCTGACTAAATTGTAGGTCTTATTTTTCTAAAGGTCAATTTTTCTAAATCTATTTTGCATAATTTTAACTAATGAGCTCAGCTCCCTAGAAGAAAGATACATCCAACCACAAACACTTTCATAAGAGAAAAGCACTAAAAGTTCACAGTTAACATGTGGACAGAAAAGTTAACTTGAAACATAAATGATGCAAGGAAAGGCTTAAGTGCAGGGACATAAACGAGTCCCAATCTGGTAAACTTACAGTGAATTCTCCAGTAACTGCATCAAAGCCAACATGAATGGTATGCTCAAAATCAGATGGAGGAGAAATTTCTGGCCGTTCCTTTTCTTTCTTCTTACTTCCTAGAGGGCATTAAAAAAAGAATCAGTCTATTTAAACAAGATTAATAAAGGTACTCATAATCAGGTTTTCCCCCAAACCAGATTAGGAACAAAGTTATTCTAGAAGAGACTTCCCCTAAAGACACTGGCTGATAGAAAACTGATAAAAGAAGTAAAGTAACCTATTCTGTCATCAAGCAGAGGTGGGGACAACCAGACAATGGCCTAATTAAAGAGGTACAAAGACTGACCCAGCACTGGGCCTGAATAAAAGAGCACAGGGCAGAAGACACAGCCCTTTAGAACACTGGTTCTCATAAAAGCCTACACTTCAGTTCACTGAGCAAACTAGAAAACAATGTCTATTTCCATCAGGCTATCTTCATCCCAAAAGAACTTAATATTATTATGATGGTATAGCCAAAGAGTCTATGCGCATGTCTCTTGTGCAACACTAACCCTTCCTTTTTATAAGGTTAATAACTGTTACATCTTAACACTTTCCAGTGTTTCTGTGGTTGTACCAATTATTTTTGCTACATTTCTGACACACATCAGTAATATTCTCTGTAATTTAGGGCGCTTGGGTGGCTCAGGTGGTTAAGTGTCAGACTTTGGCTCATGTCATGATTTCATGGTTCGTGGTTCAAGCCTCGTGTCAGGCTCTGTGCTGACAGCTCAGAGCCTGGAACCTGCGTTGGATTCTGTGTCTCCCTTTCTCTCTGCCCCTCCCCCACTCATGCTCTCTCAAAAATGAAAAAATGTTAAAAAAAATATTCTCTATAAACACATCTGTTCCTCCCTACCCCTGCCACCCCCCCCCCCCACCTCCCACGCTCTCATATCCTGCTTTAATCTGCAGTTTATGCCTAGGCTTCTGGCCTAGCTATTGTCCTAGGACATTCCTAAACTTTTACCCTGTGCTAGAATCTATTTTCTGGATTATTCTGTTTCCTTCTTCTTAGTTTACCCCTTGATAATTTTTGACTATATATATTTAGGTTGAAAATGTTCCCCCCCCCCTTGGAATTTCTTCTCATTTCCAGCGTTGCTATTTAGAAGGCCAATGCCATTCTGAACCACTGTGGAAAATCAACTATCCAAATATGCCTGAGTCTATTTCTAGATGCGCAACTCTGTTGCAATGATCTCTTTACCTTTATGACAATACCAGCCTGCCCTGACTACTGTAGTTTAAAAATACACACTTGAAACTACATAGTATAAGCCTTGCCACTTTTTCCTTTTTCAAAGTTGTTTGGCTATTCTAGGTCCTTTGCAATTCCATGCAAATTTTACTTAAGTTTTTAAATGTCTATTTAAAAATTTTTTAAAATGTTTTATTTTAGGGGCGCCTGGGTGGCTCAGTCGGTTGAGCGTCCAACTTCGGCTCAGGTCATGAACTCAGTCTGTGAGTTTGAGCCCCGCGTCAGGTTCTGTGTTGACAGCTCGGAGCCTGGAGCCTGCTCTAAATTCTGTCTTCCTCTCCCTCTACCCCTCCCCCATGCTCGCACTCTGTCTCTCTCTCAAAAATAATGGAATAATCATTTAAAAAAAATGTTTTATTTTTGAGAGAGAGAGAGCAAGCAGGGGAGATGCAGAGATAGAGGGAGACAGAGGATCTGGAGTGGGCTCCGTGCTGACAGCATAGAGCCCGATGTGGGGCTCAAACTCACCAACCGTGAGATCACGCCCTAAGTCAAGTGGGACACTCAACCAACCGAGCCACCCAGGCGCCCCTATTTATTTTTTATTTTTGAGAGACAGCACAGTGCACATGCGTGTGAGTGGGGTAGGGGCAGACAGAAAGGGAGAGAGAGAATCCCAAGCAGGTTCCCAGCTATCAGCCAGAGCCTGACACAGAGCCTGATCTCAAAACCATGGCATCATGACCGGAGACAAAATCAAGAGCCAGAGGCTTAACCATCTGAGCCACCTAGGCATTCCTGTGTGCAAATTTTAGGACGAGCCTGATAATTTCTACAGAAAATCCTCCTCAGATTTTGATTGGAATTGCACTGAATCTACAGATCAATTCAGGGAGAACTGATTTCTTAACAATATTGAATCTTTTAATTGATGAAAAACAGCAAATCTCTCCATTCATTTAGGACTTCTTTAACTTCTCTCAGCAATATTTCAGTTACCAGTGTATAGATGTCACTGCTTCTGTCAGATTTCTGCCTCAGTATTTAAAAATTTCTGTTGCAATTGCAATAGTACAACTTCTTATTTATTTATTATATAACTCCAGGCATTGGTGGCTTTAATGGCAAAGCCAGTTAGTGAAGGAGTGTTCTTACAATGCAAGATACTAGCACTTACTGAACTTTGAAAAGGTTTTCTGGTTAACTGTGATAGTATGTTTTACCAGTGAAAAATACTCTTTCTCTCCTGCCAAGGCACCTTTATGTAAAAGCACTTAGTCAGAGGTCACATTTTTTTTTTTAAAGTAAACTCTATCCCCAACATGGGGCTCAAACTTGTGACCCCAAGATCAAGAGTCACATGTTCTAGTGACTGAGCCAGCCAGGTACCCCACAAATGGTACAGCTTTTTAAATTTGGTTTTCAACTGTTCATTGACAGCACAGAGAAACCCTGATATAGAGCTTATACCTGGAACTTTACAATGTCTACTTTTTAGTTCCAGTGACAGCTTTGTAGCTATTACAGGATTTCATATTAAAATTCAATCATGTTTTTGGTGAATAAAGGTTTACTTCTTTCTCATTCTGACATCCTTTCATCTCTTTTTCTTATCTTACCCCACTGGCTACAACCTCTAGTACACTGTTGGTCTTAAAGGAAAAACATTCTTTTTTTTTCACAATTAAGTTTGACACTAGTGTAAGTTTTTCAAAGATGCTCTTTTTATCAGGTTAAGGGCATTTCCTTCTATTCCAAGTTTGCTGAATATTTTTATCAGAAACAAATATTATATTCTGTCAAATGCTTCTTCTGTAACTACTGAGATGAGCATGTTTTATCTTTCTTATTTTGTTAATATAATAAATTACATGGACTGATTCCCAAATGTTGCACCAACCCTGCATTCCTGAAATGATATCCACCTGGACAGTATGTACTATTACGCTTTTCATATACTGTGAGATTCTAATTGCTAAAATCTTGCTAAGATTTTCCATCTATGTTAATGAGAAACATTGGTATGTCGCTTTCTTTTTTGTGATATCTTTGGTTGGGGCATCGGAGTAACGCTGGTCTCATAAAATAAGTTGGGAAGTATTCCTTCTCATTCAATTTTCTGGAAGATTATGTAGAAATGTTGACATTTCTTCCTAATGTTTGGTAGAATTCACCAATGGAGCCATCTGGGTCTGACATTTTCTTTGTGGACAGTTAATAACTACAAACTAAATTTTCCTAAGAGATAGTGTTTTTAGGTTACCCATTTCTTCTTGAATGAATTTTGAAAATTTGTGTTTTTCAAGAAATTTACCCACTTTATCTAACATGTTGAATTTGTTACCTATCATTTTTAGTATCTGTAAAAATGCCACCTCTTAGGGCTCCTGGGTAACTCAGTCGGCTGAGCATCTCTTGGTCTCAACCCAGGTCATGATCTCATGGTTCATGGGATCGAGCCCTGCATCCAGCTCTGCACAGACAGTGCAGAACCTACTTGGGATTCTCTCTCTCTGCCCTTCCCCCCTACTTGCTCTCTGAGTAAATAAACATTAAAAAAAATTGTTTTTAAATGCCACCTCTTTCTTTCTCAATGTTGGTAATTTGTGTCTTCTCTCCCCACCCTACTCACCATTATGTCTGCCTAGAGGTTTATTCATTTAATTGATATTCTCAATAAGTCAGCTTGTGGTTTCACTGATTTTTCTATTTTATTGATCTCCAATTTAATTTTTGTTACTTCTTTTCTTCTACTACTTTGGATCTCACTCACTCTTCCCTTCTAGTTTATTAAGACAGCTTTGCTTAAGTCGTTGATTTGAAATCTTTTTCTTTTCTCATATGGGTGTTTAGTGGCATAAATTTTCCTCTAAGTATTATCTTAGCAGCATCATACAGATACTGATGCTTTGAATTTTCATTCTGTTTAATATACTTCCTAAATATCTTTTGAGTTCTTTATTTAGAAGTGGGTTTTTTTGTTCTTATTTTACTTTTGAAATATTTCCAGAAATTTCTCTGTTACTGATTTTTAATTTAATTATATTGTGGGCACAGAATATACTTCATGTGATTTAAATTCTTCTGAATTGTTAGGTTTTAAAAATCTCCCTAGAATATGATCTCAGGATGTGTTCTGTGTTCACTTAGAAAAGAATATGTATTCTGCTGGGTGGAGTGTTCTATAAATGTCAGCTGGTCAAGGTGATTGATAAGTTTTAGCACTTTTCTATCTATTTGCTCTATCAATTATTGATAAAAGTATCCTGGAATCTCCAGCTGTAAGTGTACTTATCTATTTCTCCTTAAAATTCTGTTTTTGCCTCATGTATTTCAAAGTCCTATTATTAAGTGCATAAATGTTTACATCTATTATATCCTCTTGATGAACTGACATTATACCATTATAAAATAACCTATTTCTTATCCTTATCCCTTAAATATTTAGAGCAGTATTTTTTGCTCTATAGTCTACCTTATCTAACATCAGTCAGTACAGGTTTTCTTTTCACCGTTAGCATACTTTAAAAATCCAAGGCAGGCTCCAGGCTCTGAGCTGTAAGCACAGAGCCCGATGCAGGGCTTGAACTTGTGAACCGTGAGATCATGACCTGAGCTGAAGCTGGATGCTTAACTGCTACCCAGGCGCCCCTAACAAACTCTGCTTTTAAATTGGGGTGTCTAGACCAGTTACAATTAATGTGATTATCTATACAGCTGGGTTTAAACCCACTATTCTATTATTTGTTTTCTAATGGTCTCTATTCTTTGTTTACATTTTCCTCTTTTTCTTCTTTTGGATTAACTAAGTATTTTTTATAATTCCCTTTTATCTCCTTTGTTGTTGTTGTGTTGTTTAAATAGGCTTCATACCCAGTGCAGAGCCCATCATGGGGCTTGAACGCACAACGCTGAGGTCAAGACCTGAGCTGAGATCAAGAGCCGGACACTTTAACCGACTGAGCCACCCAGAGCCCCTCCTTTGTTGGTTTTTTAAGTGGTAACTCTTTATATGCCATAAAGTTAATCTGGGTTTTATTTATATATAGAGTTGTGCAACCATCACTGCAATCCAACCGTGGAACATTTTCATCATCCCTAAAAGAAACCTTGTACTCATCAGCAATCACTACCCATTAATCCTTCTCCCCCTACCAAGCTCTACACAACCACTAATCTTGGTCACCACACATTTGCCTATTCTGGCCATTTCATATAAATAGGACCACATGGGGGCACCTGGGTGGCTCAGTTGGTTAAGCGTCTGACTCTTGGCTCAGCTTAGGTCATGAACTAGCAGTTTCCTGAGTTCGAGCCCTGTGATGGGCTCTGCACTGATAGTATGGAGCCTGCCTAGGATTCTGTCTCCCTCTCTGCCCTTCCCCTACTTGTGCTGTCTCTGTCACTCTCAAAAGAAACAAACTTAAAAAAAGAAAAAGGACCACACAACATGTGTGTAAATGGCTTTTACTTAGTTTCTGAGGTTGATCTGTGATAGAATGTATCAGTACTTCGTTTCTTAAACACTTGATTATTTTTTCAGAGATTTAGACAAGAAAAAACATTTTCAGTGATTTTCATTCCTTTATGCAGATCCACATTTCCATCTGACAACATCTTCTTTCTGCCTGAATGATTTGGTTTAACATTTCTTACAGTGCAGGCCTGCTGGTGATCAATTCTTTCAGCCTTTACACATTTAAAAAAGCCTGTTTCCCCTTCACTTTTGAAAGATACGTTGACAAGACAGAGAATTCCAAGTTAACAGACTTTTTTCTTTCAGTACTTTAAAGATATTGCCCCATGTCTTCTGGGATGCACCATTACTTCCATAAAGTCCGCTGTCATTTTTTGTTCCTATACATGTGTGTCTTTTCTTTCTGGCAGCTATTTTTTCGGCTTACAACAGTAAGCTTTTTTGTTTTTTAACAGACTTCATTTTTTAGAGAAGTTTTAGGTTCATAGAAAATTGAGCCAAGGTCTGAAAGCTTTTAAGATTTTCTCTTTATTATTGGTTTTAAACAATTTGATTATGTGCCAGGGTGTAGTTTTCATCATATTTTTTGTGCCTGGAATTCACTATCTTCTTGAATCTATGGGTTTATAATTTTCATTAAATTTGTAAAGTTTTCAGCCACTTTTTAAAAAGTACTTTTTTTTTTGTTTCCCCCTCCCATTCTTTGGAGACTTCAATTACACTTGTATCAGGTCTGCATGAAGTTATCCCACAGCTATTCACTTTTGTTTCAGATTTCTCCTCTTTCGTTTTATTTTATTAAAAAAAAATATTTATTTTGGGAGACAGCATGCATGCACAGTCGTGCACATGAACAGGGGAGGGGCAGATAGAGAGGAGACAGAGAGAACCTCAGCAGAGAGCCCGATATGGGGCCTGAACCCACAAACTGTGAGATCATGACCTGAGCTGAAATCAAGAGTCAGATGCTTATTAACATACTGGGCCACCCAGGTGCCCCTCTCTAAAATATCGTTGTAGATGGTTTCTATTGCCATGGTCTTCAAATTCACTAATCTTTTCTTCTGCAAGCCTAATCTGTGATTCTTATCCCTTGTATTTTCCATCTCTAAAATTTTTTTCTTTATCTTCCATCGCTACTTCTAAATATGCTGAATCTTTCTTTTGGGTTCTTGAACATATAGAATATAATTATTTCCATGTCCTTGCCTAATAATTCTATCATCTGTGTCATTTCTGGATTGATTTTACTCATTATGGGTCTTTGCATGCCTGGAAAATATTGACTGGATGGCAGACATCAAAAATTTTCCGTGGTAGGTACCTGATATTTTTGTATTCCTATCAATATTGGTGAGCTTTGTTTTGAGACACACATAGGTGATTCTAAGCTGTTTACTTATATAGGAAAGAAACAAATTTAGAAAGAGTTGATCCTTTTAGGAATTAAAGTTTTGTTAGGCAAAATTGGAGCAACATTAAATCTAGAGTTAATTCTGTCCCATTACTGAGGCAAGACCTCTCTATGTTTCTTATTCTGAATGGTGGGACTAGGAAATATTCTGGGCCCTGTGTGAGCACTGAGGACAGCTTCCTCTTATCATTTCCAGTGGCTGCTTTTTCCACCTCCGGGTACTTATCTCACATGCATGTGCTACTGAAGACTCAATGGGGATCTCTACAGATCTTTCTCCCTCTCTGGTGTGTGTATACAAACTAGCTGCCTTGACATCTCCCAGCTCCCAGCTCTGTTTCTTAGCTCTAGGAGACCACCTAATTGTCCCTCCCTGTGCTGCAGCCTGGGAACTCTTGCCCGGAAGTAAGCTGGATCAATTGTAGGGCTCACCTCAATCATTTCCTATCTCTTAGGGATTGCTTTTCTTCATTATTTGATGGACAATATCATGAAAACCGCTGTTTTGCATATTTCCCCCCCAGTTCTATTTCAGTTCTTTCAGGTGGAGGGGTAAATCTGGTCACTGTTACTCCATCTGGACTGTGTATACAACAGGTTTTGCTGTCTTAGCTATATTATTATGAAATTTCAGGATGATATGATTTGAGGTGGTCTTTATTCTTTCATTGGGCTGGGTACTCGGTGCGTCCTTTCTGTCTGGAAATTATATTCTTCAGATCTGGGAAAACTTTTCTATTATTTCTTGGATTATTTCACTTTATTTTCTTTGTTCATTACTAGTTACATCAGTACATCTTGGTCTGATCTTGTAACTGTTATATTTTTCTCATCTTTGCATTTTTAATAATCTGGGAAAATTTTCTTGACTATCTTCCAATCTTCCACCTACTGATATCTTTTGTTTGTTTTGGTAATCTTAAATGTTGATTTTCCAAGAATTGTTTCTCATTGTTCTCTGATCTGATCTTTCTCTGAGAATACTTTCCTTGTTTCATGGATGCCACTTATCTTCTTCTTGAAGATTATATATAGTTCACTTGTGTGTATAGGCTGGTTTTTTTCATATAGCAAAGTATTAAAAAGTTAACTGGGAAATAAGTCAGCCTTTTCATTAAAGATGGGGACGGGGGGTACCTACACTTTGAAAAATCTTCTAATCTCTAGTCTGAGGGCTTTGAGTCAAGCTCTAAGTATTCTGAAGGCAGGGTAGAGAAAAGAAGTTTATTATATTAAGTTACACTGAATCTGCTTTTCTTATTTTAGTGCTACATCTTTCACTGACTCCTCCAACAAGAATGAGGGGCCTCTGAGGTTTAATTTCTCCTTGAATACATATCAGCATCAGTTTGTTCTTTTGTTCTACCAGAAGATGGGACTTACAGCATTTCATTGGCTGAATGGGATAAAGAAGGAGTCCTAAGGGGCCTGACACCTCCTACATAGATTTTCCACTAATTCCCACCCACCCATTTTCAACTTGTGTATTATAGCTCTCCCACCCCACCACACACATGATGTGTGCCTCTAAATTCTAAGCCTCTGAGATTTTTACACGAAAACTGGTTCACTTCTCATAGACGTTCCCTCTGCAAATGCTTAGGATAGGTCTTCATCTGTTCAGTTTACTCAGCTGCCATTTTTCCACCCTTTCATCTTCCAAATATGTATTGAAATCTTTTGTACACTACTGTCTCCTATTCATTTTGCCCTTATGATATTAAAAAAATTTTTTTTAACTATCACTTTACTTGGGTCTGGGGAAGGACAGCAAGATGTGGTCAATTTGCTTTGTTAACCAGAAAATTCTAGTATAAAAGAGTTAAAAGTTGTGTTGTCTGATAGGTCTGCATATCTACAATTGGAATGTTACTATATACTATTCTTTGTTTACAAGACGCTACTGACCTAGCATCAGAAGGAAATACATATATTTTTTTGACTAGTGATGACAGATTTGTGTTCAAATGTCCATCTCCTTTCTAGGTCTCCTTGACATATAGAATACTTATTTACAAGAGATCTGACTATATTTAACTGACTGAGCCACCCAGGTGCCTGAGATCTTACTATATTAAGA
The DNA here is from genome assembly GCF_028749965.1 of Puma concolor. Lineage (NCBI taxonomy): Eukaryota > Metazoa > Chordata > Mammalia > Carnivora > Felidae > Puma > Puma concolor. Next base: position 87,398,700 of record NC_141675.1, read on the forward strand.
GGGCAGGGCACATTAGATGTGGCAAGGAGCAGAGGGAAATGGAACTGTTAAAGCCGAGTATAAATTTTGCTCTCCTTACTGAAATGCACAACCCCATCTATCATAAACAACCTCTTGGGGCATCCGGCTGGCTCAGTCAGTTAAGCATTTGGTTAAGTGTTCAAATCCTGATTTTGGTTCAGGTCATGATCTTGCAACTTGTGAGATGGAGCCCCGCACTGGGCTGTAATGACAACATGGAGCCTGCTTGGGATTCTCTCTCTCCCTCTCTCTGTCCCTCCCCACCATGCTCTGTCTCTTTCAAAATAAATAAACCTAAAAAGAAAAACCCCGGAGCGCCCGGGTGGCTCAGTCGGTTAAGCGTCTGACTTTGGCCCAGGTCATGATCTCACAGTTCGTGGGTTCGAGCCCTGCATTGGCCTCTGTGCTGATGGCTCAGAGCTTGTAGCCTGATTTGGATTCTGTGTCTCCCTCTCTCTCTGCCCCGCCACCGCTCACGTTCTGTCTCTCTCTCCTTCAAAAAAAATAAACATTAAAAAAAAAAAAAAAAAGAAAAAGAAAACCCAAAAACCCCCAAAACCAAAAACCTCTCATCTTCCACTACACTATGAGTATTCTGAGGTTATGCCCTCTATTTCTCTTTAGAAGACTCTTCAGAAGTCCCTAGATTTCTAACTAAGTATCCTGAATACAGAAGAAATATTTATTAACCAACTATAAACCAATAGTTTACTTTTTATATGACTCTGAATTGATGACAGCAAAATACATAATTTCACGTACTACAAAGTACTTGTTTCTTCTCCTTTTAAAACCTCCTTTTTAAAAAAAGATTTTAAGTAATCTCTACAATCAATATGGGGCTTTATCTCATAACCCCAAGATCAAGAGTTGCACGCTCTTCTGAATGAGCCGGTCAAGTGCCCCTCCTCTTCTTTTAAAAAAATCTGCTTAGAGGGTCGTGTGGGTGGCTCAGTTGGTCAGGCATCCAAGTCGGTTAGGCGTCCAGGTCATGATCTCAGAATTGTTGAGATTGAGTCCCATGTCAAGTTTTGCGCTGACAGTAAGGAGCCTGCCTGGATTCTCACTCTCCCCCCCTCTCTCTGCCCCTCTTCTGCTCGTTCCTCCTCCCCTCTTTCTTTCTCTCTCTCTCTCTCAAAAAATAAATAAATAAACTAAAAAAAAATTTAAGAAAAAAAATCTGGTGCCTGAGTAGCTCAGTCAGTGAAGCGTCTGACTCTTGATTTTGGCTCAAGTCACGATCCTAGGATTGTGGGATTGAGCCTCATATTGGGTTCCGTGCTATGTGTGGAGCCTGCTTAAAACTCTCTTTCCCTCTGCCCCTCTCCCTAGCTTGGACTCTCTCTCTAAAACAAAATAAAGAAAGACATGTAGGAAGAGGACTGCTGGTTTCATTTGTGCCTAAGACCCAGCCATATTTTTTAATTTGAGAATGTTGAGTTTATTTTTTTTTTAATTTTTTTTTTTTAACGTTTATTTATTTTTGAGACAGAGAGAGACACAGCATGAACGGGGGAGGGTCAGAGAGAGAGGGAAACACAGAATCGGAAGCAGGCTCCAGGCTCCAAGCCATCAGCCCAGAGCCCGACGCAGGGCTCGAACTCGCGGACCGCGAGATCGTGACCTGAGCTGAAGTCGGACGCTCAACCGACTGAGCCACCCAGGCGCCCCGAGAATGTTGAGTTTAGAGACACATATTAAAGAAAGTTTCATATGTATCAGGAGTACAGAATAAAAAGTTAAAGAAATAAAAACAAGCAGAACTTAAGACATTTACATACATTAATCCACTATAAAAGAAATGACTCAATACCCTAAAAATCTGTTTAATTCCATTTGTTTTTATATAACACACATACATACATACATGTATTTCCTGTATTTTAGTTGTCTCAGGAAAGGAAAGGAGAGACTTAAAAAAATATCTAAGAAAAAGAAAAAGATAGTGAAGCATGTTTCAAATCAAACAATGTGCTAGAAGGATATTGTTACATAAACAGAATCATTCCTTTATAACTCTGGAAACCAAGAACTACAAGGACCACCACCACCACCAAAACCCCCCACCATCTTCTATCTACAGATATCCACCAAGCAACTGAATCACTAGATTGGAAGTAATGGATCAGGGAAAGAAACTCTTTTCTCTCAGAAATAAAACCCACAACTTCGTCATTATAGAACAAAACAAGCAGGCCAGCAGCAACTTAGGCCAAAAGGTGGGGCCCCTGAGTCATGTGTTACACAGAATGTACTTAAAAAGAGTCATAAGTATGTCACTGCCACATTCTTTAAGGCCACCACCTTTTAGGCTACATTTGAGCTAGAATATAAGGCTGGACACCGCCCCACCCCCCCATCTCCTTAAAAGGGAGACTCTTCTATTTCTACTCTAACTGAATTAGTGATTACCCTTTTGTTCCTTTGACCCAGAACAACTTCAAATTAGTGAAACCAACTTTATTTCATGACAAAGAAGAGTATTCTCTAGCAAATAGGAAGACGGGTATGGGCGACTCTTGTTAAAGTTAGAATTCAATTTTTGAACCAGAAGGGATATTCACAGTTCTATCATCTTCATCACTGTCCAGAAGTAAAGGTGCATACAGACTGAATAACTAGAAAATTGCCTTGGTTAATAAATACTATACCATTCAACACTAACTAACTGAATAGAGCTTTTAAAAATAAGCCAAGACAGTGGCTCATTGCCATTTTTATTAACAAAACTACCAGACTTGTTAAGCCATTGTTCACCTGGACTACTGCAAAATCCTAACTAGCTTCCAACTTCAGTCTTAGGCCTCCAACAAAACTTATTTTCTATACAGCTACTAGTCTCTCCTATTTAAGACAGAAATGTGTCCATGTCTTTCCCATGTTTAAAATTCTGTAATGGTTCCCTAGGAAACAGGATAAAATCTGAGCTCTATAGCATGAAATATAAGGCCCTTTATGACCTGTTCCCTGCCCACCTCTTCAGCTGCTTCTGCTGTCTGTAGTTTCTTCCATACATCATACTAGAATTCTTTCCCTCTCTTTGCTTTAGAGTCACACTGCATTGTACTCAGCTCCATGAATATGCTATGATCCGTCTGAAACTCTTTTCTAGGCACAGAACACACATATAACTATCAACATCTTCCTAATTATTTTCACTTATTCATTCTTTAGTCTTCTTCAGGTCTATTGTCACTTCTTTAGGAAGCCTTCCCGGAGAGGACAGATGTCTTATACTAATCCTATTACCACTTTCATAGTTTGTAAGTTCATGTTATAGTTTTTGGTATGTCATGAGAGCAGGGATACCATCTGCTTTGCTTATCACTATCTCTGATGACTCACAGGGTACATATGATATGTATGTACCAAATGTGAAGAGATCTGTTCAATCAAGTTGTCATAAAAAGTATAATTTCTAAGGGTGCCGGGGTGGCTCAGTCAGTTGAGCGTCTGACTTCAGATCAGGTCATGATCTCACAGTTCGTGAGTTTGAGTCCCACACTGGGCTTGCTGCTGTCGCTTCGGATCCTCTGTTCCCCACCCTCCTCCACTTGCATGGGCTCTCCCCCTCTCAAAAAGGAGTAAACATTTTAGAAAAAAAAAAAAAGTAGCAAAAAGTAGAATTTCTAATTTTCTTAACTCTTCCAGTGACACTGATTAACCAATAATGAATCACTGAGAACAGGCCAGGATTTTGTTTTGTTTTTTTTTTAATGAAAACATTAGCTGCCTGTTAGTAAGGACACCAATGAGGGATGTAAATGAATAAAATGAGTACTTCTAGATTAGGACATTAGAGATGGCAAAAATCTTACAGTAATTATGATTTTTTAAAATAAAAATACAATTTTTCCCTTCTAGACTCTGTTTTCAAGACTAACCACATACTGTAGCCCTCCCCTTCCTGGTCAAATCTCTTTATTTATCATGGAACAAAATCAGTGAGGAATGCCTAAAGATGAAAAGCAATTCAGATAAAACTATGGGAGAGAAACAGCCACTCAGGATGTAGGCAGGAGAATGCCAGTTCAGAAATGTTGGGATTAGTTAAGCAGGTAAGATCTCTGTGTTCATAGAAGCATGATTATGCGCGCGCGCGCGCGCACACACACACACACACACACACACACACACACACACAGGGTTCTCCCTTCTTCCTAACCCTCAAAGTTTCAGATCACACTAATGTAGGAGGTGACAACTTCTAGGAAGAAACAAAAGTGCAGGGAGGCTGGGTTGGAAAGGGAGGGAAGAACCCTAGAGAATGAGAAGAATTAAGGAGCACCCTACCCTCCAAACATTCCATCTTTCTTTCTCCTTCTCTCTCTACAACTAGGCTACACAGAGACTGCAGGAGCTCTACTCTTACTTAACAATAAAGCTGAATGCAATTCTTCCCATCTCACTCTACAAATTCAATGCAAATCTAATGAAAACATCAGCAGGTTGTTTTTAAAAAAAAATTTTTTTTTAATGTTTTATTTATTCGTGAGAGAGAGACAGAGCATGAGCGAGGGAGGGGCAGAGAGAGAGAGAGAGACTGGGACACAGAATCCGAAGCAGGCTCCAGGCTCTGAGCTGTCAGCACAGAGCCTGACGCAGGGCTCGAACCCATAAGCAGTGAGATCATGACCTGAGCCAAAGTCAGACGCTCAACCGATGGAGCCACCCAGGCGCCCCTGGTTGTTTTGTTCTTTTTTTTTTTTTTTTTAAAGTACGTGATAAACAAATTCTAAAATTTAAAGAAAAGAGCAAAAGGACAAAAGATCATAAAGAAGAACCTGGTAGCAGGTTTGCTCTCTCAGGTATTAAGAATTATAAGCTATAATGATTAAGACAGTACAGTATTAGCTCAGGTACAAATAAGCCAATGCAATAAAGTAGACAATAGAGAAACAGACCCTGGCATACTGGGAAACCTGACAGATAAGGGCTAGTATGGCAGGTCAGTGGGGAAATGACAAAAGTTTCAATGAAAGGTTGGGAACACTGGTTCAAAAAAAGTGAAAATGGATCTCTCTTTATACATGCACAAAAACCAAATCCAGACAGTTCAAAGATTTAAATTATAAAAGGCATACTGTTAAACCTTTAGAAAAATATAAGAAAACATCTTTGACCCACAGTTTGGCAAAGATTTAAATCTTAAAACACAAAAAGCTCATATTTGATAAAGGGATTGATCGATTTAACTACACCAAAATTAGTAACTTCTATTCAACAAAAGATATCACTGAGAGGGTGAAAAGGCAAATCACCACTCGGAAAACTATATTTAATAACATTTAGCTGACAAAGGATTAGTATATAGACAATAAGAAATGTTTATTTTTTATTTTTTAATTTTTTTTTTCAACGTTTATTTATTTTTGGGACAGAGAGAGACAGAGCATGAACGGGGGAGGGGCAGAGAGAGAGGGAGACACAGAATCGGAAACAGGCTCCAGGCTCTGAGCCATCAGCCCAGAGCCTGACGCGGGGCTCGAACTCACGGACCGCGAGATCGTGACCTGGCTGAAGTCGGACGCTTAACCGACTGCGCCACCCAGGCGCCCCAAGAAATGTTTATTAATAAAGAAGGAAAAAGCAACTCCACAGAAAAATGGACTGAGGAATAGATGGAACAGAAAACACAAATAACTGGTAAATTAACATATGAAAAAATAATTTCCCAAGTCTTCAGGGAAATGGAAATTAAACCCACAATGAGATATTATCTCATACTTCCCAAGGTGGCAAAAATTCAAGTCCTGTAAAACAGGAATTTGCAAGGATGTTCAGCAAACATACATGTTCTGTGGGTAAGAATGAACACTAAAAAGACTTCAGAAAACAATCTGACAAACCTACTCAAGACAAACATGGGAATACCCTGTAACCCTACAATTTTACTCCCAAGTATACATCTCAGAGCAACTTTTAAATCTTTGGCCAAGACCCACATCAATACGTTTACATTCTGACCTAATACACACATAACTGAAACAAAAGTTTCATGAATTCATGAAAGAAACATTTTTTTTCTTTTTTGTTTTTGAGAGAGGGAGAAAAAGAGAATATCCCAGGCAGTTTCCACATTCAGCACGGAGCCCAATTTGGGACTTCATCCCATGAGCCTAGGGTCATGTCTTGAGCCTAAATCAAGAGTAAGATGCTAGGGGCAGCTGAGCAGCTCAGTTGGTTAAGCCTCTGACTTCATCAGGTCACGACCTCATGGTTCATGAGTTCAAGCCCCAGGTTGGGCTCTGTGCTAACAGCTCAGAGCCTGGAGCCTGCTTCAGATTCTGTGTCTCCCTCTTTCTCTGATCCAGCCCTGCTCGTGCTCTGTCACTCTCTCTCTCGAAAATAAATACTAAAAAAAAAAAAAAAAAAAAAAAGAAAGAGAGAGAGAGAGACACTCAACTGACTGAGCCACCCAGATGCCCCCATGACACAACTCTTGCACAGTGTGCGACATACTCTGATTATTTCTATTTCATTTAACATTATACCTACTATATAGATTTCACAAGACACTAATGCAGTGGTTCTTGACATTGGATACACATTAGATTCACCAGAGGTATTTAAAAAATTAAAAACAAGAACAAAACTGATGCCCAGGTAAGCCCCTGAAGACTGATTCAATTGGTCTGAGATGGAGCTTGGACATAGATTTATTTTTTTAGGTCCCTCCCCCCCCAAAAAGAGATTCTAATAAGCAATGAGAATCAAGAACTAAACTAATGGGTCACCTGATGCTTAATAAGCACTGCCATAGAGAAATACTTGCACAAGCCCTCAAGATTACCCATAGAGCAGCACTGTTCATGAAAACAACCCAGATGTCTTTTGATAGGAGACCAGCTAACTAAATTGCCATATATTTATACAGTGTACTAGTATACATCTGTGAAAATGAACAAAACAGAGCTGCATATAACAACATCAGCAGTGAAAATGAACTATAGCTATGTATACCAAAATGCATCTCAAAAGCATAAAGTTGAGTGAAAAATGTAAAATGTAAGTCCTGGAAAAATGCATACATTATGATTCCATTTATAAAATGTTCCCAAATAGGCAAGCTTAAACCATACGTTGTTTGGAGATATTATGTTGTAAAACTATAATAAAAAGCAAGGGAAAAAAACTGCATAATTCAAGATGGTAGATATTGGTGGGAGGTGGAGAAAAGAGAGATTGGGTGTGGCAGATGGGGGCTTCAGAGGTACTGATAAAATTCTAGGCTGGGTTATGTAAAGTTCTAGGCTGGGGAGATAAAAATGGTGTATAATGTGATATGGTGATGTAACGATTATGGCTTTCACAGGTGTACCCACTGGTCAAACTGTACAGTTAATTTCTGTACATTTCAATCTATGTAAATTTTCATTGATTATGTATTCTTAAGTCTCAAGTAAAATGTGTATTATTTTTTCATTTAATATTCAGTTACCATTCAATTTACAGCTCTGGAAGGGGAGAAATATATTGGAAAAAAACACAATTCTCTCATTCTGAAAATTCTGGATTTTGCTTTGCAATAAGGGATAGCAACACACACACACATGCATACAGACACACACAAAAGTACTATCTTTGAAGTTAAAAAATATCAAGTTTAAGTATTTAGAAAGGACAGGGTCTAGGAAGGAAGGGTAAGGACACATGAAAAGTAATTTACGCCAACTGTTTCTTTCCTTGAATAGTATTTATCTTCAGTTTTATACCCAACTGCACTCATACTCGAAACTTAGTGAAAACTACCAGTCATTCTACTTTGAAGTTACAACCCTATGACAAAGATGTTCTGAATATAAGCCTATCCACCATATCAGATAAATTTTAAACTTTTGCTGTCTCTTCTTTTACATAAATTCAATCTCTATCCTGATGTACTTTGGTTGATCAAGAAAGCTAAAGGCTAAGGAACAGAAAGCTAACTTCTTTAAATGAGACAAAAGGAAAAGTTTTTCCAATTACCACTGCAAATAAGAAATTTTTCTTTGAAATACCAAATCAATTTCTTCACCTTATCATTTGATGGTTTTTACTCTTACTACTTCACTTCAGTGACCTATAAATCTGTCTAAAAAATAATAATTAAATTCCTTTCCTGTTCTTTTCAGGATAAAAAACATTAAATGATATAAAAACACTAAAATGACTTCACATTTTGATTATGAACTCTGCATTGAAAATCTATAGGGATTTTTCCAATTAACTTTCAAATCTGTTAACCTGTTAAAAAAAATAAATAACAACCCCCCCCCAAAACATCTTTGAAATAACTCAAGTGAATGCTTTACATAAAAAATGGAGTCACAAATCCCTATTACCATAGTCATCAATTTTAACAAGTCTCCTAAATATGTCCTGTATGTTTTCTTGATTTTAAGATGTCAATAATATGGAAACATTAATATAACAGAAAATTTAATTGTATTAGCTCCCCATCAACACAACAGTCATTTAATGATGATTATATTGGCCATTTCCATTGGTTGGCAGGAGGCTCTTCCACTAAAAGCTCCCATAGTTTCCACTGTATCATTTTTCTTGCCAGACTTAGTTCATTTTCAGCCTGAAGAATCACCTCTTCTGGTTGGCCACCCTGAAGTTGGTCTTCTAATTTCTTAACATCTGGTTACACTTTAACCATACTCAACTTCTCATTTGTAATCTGTTCTGTATACTTTCTATTGCTGCATTTTTAGGAATTTGCTCAAGAACATCAAGAATCATTGTGTACAATATTCTTAGCCTCTTGTGTGGACTACACAAAGCCAAAACCACAAGGCCAGTGGTCTTCTTCAGCAAACCTGCCATGGCCATGCCAACAGGCCCTTGTATATTTATTATTATATATAAAGCACTACTCCTCTTCCATTTGGGTTTCCTTCACCATGTTAACTTGGCTATCTATGAGTGGAAATATATCCTTATCTACACTTATATCTATTATTAGCTATCAGAGCCATATAGCCATGCTTAATGTAATTAAATAAACTAATCCCTAATTCTTACTCTAAAACCCATTACCAGTCCATAATGCCTATCTAATTCTAAAATTCAAAAAGCTCTGAAAACCACAAGTTCTTTCCTGAGGCTTGGCACCAAAACAAATTTAGTGACTTCAATTTATAGGAGATGACTATTTATAGTTTTTATCCCAGCTTGTATGACTAGGCCAGTGGTTGTTAACTGGAGGTGATTTTGCTCCACAGAGGATATGTAGCAATGTCTGGAGACATTTTTAGTTGTCATAGCTGGGTGGGAGGTGCTACTGACATCTAGTTGGTAAAAGCTAGGAATGGCTTATAGGATGTTCTATAATGCACAAGATCAATCCCTGCATCAAAGTTATTTGGCCCCCAAATGTCAATCTTACTGAGATTGACAAACCTTGGACCAGACTCATGTTTGCAGAAGACACATTAATTTACTAATCACGGAGTGCTGCCTTGGAGGGCATTAACAGAATACAAGATTAAAAAATAGTACTAAGTATTACTGCTACTGAAAAATCACAAACTCTCTCAATGAGTTCTTTCTCAAATCTCCAAATCTCATTCACGTTGGGAAGCTCATGTCTTAGAAAATGAAGGAGAGGATTAGAGAAATTCATTTGATATACCAAGTATATGAGTAAAAACTTAGTTTTATTCTTTATTATCAGAGGTTAAGAGAAACTAGCCTTTCTAATAGTGCCTATATACCACCATCAATTGTTTTCTTAGATCTGTTATTGTTCTCACCATAAAATATCAACTTATTATTATAATTTAATTAAAAAGAGATCATAATTGAGAAAAAATATCAAAATTGGTAACATAAAATACAAATGAGACTCATGGGGCACCTGGGTGGCTTAGTTGGTTGAGCATCTGATGTCAGCTCAGGTCAGGATCTCACAGTTCATGGGTTTAAGCACCATGTTGGGCTCAGAGCCTGCTTTGGATTCTCTGTTTCCCTCTCTCTCTCTGCCTAATCCCCCAACACTCTCTCTCTCTCTCTCTCAAAAATAAACATTAAAAAATAATAATAATAATAACCGAGACTCTTGAAGCCACAATAGCTATTTACCTTTCTCTGTGCCTGAGAATATAGAGATGATTTTATTCCTGGGCTTTTTTTCCTCTGGAACAGAGGGCAAAGGTTTCAAACTGTGATTGGCTGACAAAGGGTCTTTGCCTCCACTGCTAAAAATGGTACTGCTCATTCGCACAGGAGGTGCTGGAGGCTTGTCTTCCAGTTCTCCGTTATCAGACATGATTCGGAATTATGATGTGGCCTGAAATAGATAGGCAAAAATCATACAGTCAATAACAAAGTAAAAAATAGTACAGACAAGCAGAAACAGTAATAACTGTCCTCTTTTCAACTGTGAATTAGAAAATGTTATCCATTTAGAGAGAAGTTTGCAAAATTTATAAAATTCAATGAATAAGAGACGAAACTGGTTATTAATATAGGTAATCTCCCGTAACAAAGGTGGTAAATGGTTAGCTGAGAGAATGTTTGAAAAGCCATGTCCAGTTAAGAGGACTAGGGTAAGTTTTGGGAAAGCATGATGATAATAACATATCAAAAGATATTCACCTAATCAGTTGATTCTAAGAGTAAATATTCCAATGAAAAGACAGACAACATGGAGTCTTAAAAAAAGGGAATTCCAAAGAGGAAGATTATGTTCTAACCAGCCAAAGGATAGGTGCCTGACAGGTCCATTTCTGTAGCAAAGATAGAATGCTTGCTATTAAATATATCAACCAACACCACTCCTAACAAAGAATCTGAGTCCATGCTTCCCTAGCCTTGTGATTACAACTTAGCCTTCATATAAACTCTCCTAAAGGATGAGAATGTGCCACTGATGTAATATATAGTTTCTTTGAAAATGTGACGTTCTAACTACATGTGTTAGTCTCTTGCAAGCTTTGCAGACAGTTCCATAGAACTTGATCTAGTTCAAAAGTAAATCTAGATTTTGGCTCAAAACCAGAGTATGGCCAAATCTCAAGTTTCTGTCATCATGTGATGCCCTGTCCAGGCAGTCAAGTAACCCCTCTTAATCCACATGACTAATTCAGTAGAAAACGTCAACCTTGTTTATATATATAAACATTAATATCACATAAACCTTATTTACATACATATTTACATATATATTTATATATTTTAGTCCTTTTACAAAAAGTAGATTATACACATTTAAAGTCAGCAGTAAAGGGGAGGGTATGCCTAACTTCCAGATAAGGTCTGATACAAAAGTATATATTAGGAAACAACACATCTCCTCACTAAACAAGATTTCAATTGGTAATTAGATCCTGATTTTATTATAGCTACTTATTGCATTTAAGTGAATAAAATTTTGTATATATACAATGTAAAGAATACCAACTATAGTTAGATAAAATTAAAAATGAATAAAAAATGTCTTTTATTTGAGAGAGAGAGCACACACACAAGTGGAGTAGAGGGGCAGGCAGAGAGAGAGAGAGAGAGAGAGAGAGAGAATAGTTTAAATAATTTTTTTAAGTTTATTTATTTTGAGAGAGAGAGCGTGAGCAGGGGAGGGGGGGCGAGAGAGAGAGAGAGAGAGGGAGGGAGAGGGAGAGAGAGGGAATCCCAAGCAGGCTTTGCAGAGTCAGCACAGAACGCAATGTAGGGTTCAAACTCAAGACACTGTGAGATCATGACCTGAGTGGAAATCAAGAGTCTGGACGCTTAGCCGACTGAGACACCCAGGCATCCCCAAAACCACTGTGTATTTTGTCTTCCATAATGACAACTACTTTTCAGCCTACAAAAGAGGAAGAAGGAGAGACTGTAAAGGGGGAAAATAAACTTTTCTGGGGATAACTAGCTAGAGAATGGCAGGGAGAAGAGAGTAAAAAAAGATCTGTGTGTGTGAGAAAGACTTCCTGAATTGAAATTAATATTGGTGGTCAAAAGAAGAAATGGGGGTGGAATCTAAGAATGTCACGCAGATGACCTAGTCAGATGATTCTTCCAAACCAAGTGATCACAACATATGGGGTTTGTTCTGCTTTGGAGTGAGATGCAACTGGCTGTTAAGCGTGGACTGTCAGGTGTGCATCACAAGAGAGGACTTATCTGTTGCTAGAAATGGAAGAAAGATAAGGCTTAGGAACAACACTTGGAGGATTACTTGAGAAACTGATAAATCAAGACAGATGTTTATCTCTTATGTGACCATAACATCAAGGCAAAACAGAATGACTCTATAGCAGCTCACTTTCATCTTAATCACCACTTAAAACAGACATGGCACATTCAGATTCTGGTTACACTGTAAATGCTTCATATTTGTGCATATTTAAAAATTAGGATAATATAACAAAATCTCAAAATACATTTGCATGCATTTAAAGAAAGAAATGTACCAAAATATTAACAGTAGTTAATTGTGCCTAACAAGTAATTTTTAGCTTGATTACAACCATCACAGCTGTGGTTAAAAAAAAATCAATATAAAACAGGGCTTAATAATTATTTAGGGTGAGATGACTATCAACTGTATCCTTAAGACTGGCTCACAGACTTGGGGGGCCTGGGTGGTTCATTCAATTAAGTAAGTGTCCGACTTCAGCTCAGGTCATGATCTCATGGTTCATGAGTTTGAGCCCCGCATCGGGCTCTGTGCTGACAGCTCAGAGCCTGGAGCCTGCTTAGCCTGGAGGCTGCTTCAGATTCTGTGTCTCCCTCTCTCTCTGTCCCACCCTTGCTTATGCTCTCTCAAAAATGAATAAAATTAAAAAAAATAAAAAATAAAAAATAAAAAAAAAACTTAAAAAAAAAAAAAAAAAAAAGACTGGTTCACAGATGGAACATGACTAGAAACTGCCAGTGCACCTTCAGCTGCATACTGAAAGCATGGGTTGAGGAATCAGATTCCCTCAGTCAGAATCCTGGTTTCACCATTTATTTAAGCGTGTGACCTTGGGCAAATTAAATTACTTAACTGTAGTCAGGGATCCTTGAAGAAATGGCTGGTTCTAGGCCTGGGACAGGGAAAATAAGGATGAGCCTAGAGTATCTTATATTGTCAGAAGGTAAAGAAGTACTTAAAAAGGATAAGGACACAGGAAAGAGTTCCCAAAAGCCAATACTGGAATGAATGGAGCAGAAAAATAAAGTAGCATTATATTTAACCCAAAGTGAAAAATAAATATATACAGTTCATATCAGTACAAATGAATAAATAAAATGGTGGGGTGCCAAGTCTTCCTTATAAAAGAATTCCAAATAATAATTGTAGCTACATCCCCTCCTAGGAGTTGGAACTTAACTTCCTTCCCCACTTGAATATATGCTGGATCTAGTGACTCATTTCCAAGAGTATGGAAAGGGAAAAATAACTTCATGGTGGAAAAATGTGGCAAACACTGCATTAACCAAGTGATCAAGGTTAACATCTCCAGTAATAAGTTGTGCTGACGTCACTCACCACCTGATTGAATGTGATGAGAAACCTACTTTACCTCTATGGTATTCTTCCTCAAATTCCATTCCATAACCCCAGTCTAACTATGGGAAAAACATCAGATAAACCCAAACTGAGGGACATTCTACAAAAATTCCTGACCAATACTCCTTAAAGGGGCACCAGGGTGGCTCAGTTGGTTAAGCATCCAACTTTGGCATAGGTCACGATCTCGTGGTTTGTGGTTCCAGCCCCACGTCAGGCTCTGTGGTGACAGCTTGGAACCTGGAACCTGCTTCAGATTCTCTGTGTCTCCCTCTCTCTCTGCCCCACCCCTGCTTGTACTCTGTCTCTCTCTCTCTCTCATTATAAACATTAAAAAAATAAAAATTAAAAAAAAAACTATCAAAGACATGAAAAACAAAGAAAAACTGAGAAATTGTTCACAGAGCAGAGGAGTCTAAAGAGACATGACAATGTTATATTCTGTAACAAAAAAAGGACATTAGTGGAAAAACTGGTGAAATACCAATAAAACCTAGAATTTCGTTAACAGTAATGTACCAATGTTGGCTTCTTTGCTTTGACAGACATTTTAGGGTTTGTGTTAACATTAGAAGATAGGTGATAGCTATACAGGAAATCTACTATCTCTGCAAATCTGAAATTATTCCACGATAAAAAGTCTATTTCAAAATGAATTATGTAATAAGTTCCTTTAAAAGTTATAGAATTATCTACAATATGACCTAGCAATTCCACTCCCAGTATATACCTAAGAGAACTGAAAACATATGTCCACAAATAAGTTGCATATGAATGTTCATAGCATTATTCATAATAGCCAAAAGATTAAAAAAAAACACCCAAAATATCCATCAACAAATGGACAGATAAAATGTAGCATATCTATACAATGGAATATTTGGCCACGGAAAGGAGTGAAGTACTAATACCGGCTACAACGTGGCTGGACCTTTAAAACATAAGTGGAAAAAGAAAGACACAAGAAGACCACATACTGTATGATACCATTTATATGAAATGTCAAGAACATGCAAATATTTCCACAAAGACAGCAGGTGATTAGTGGTCACTAAGAGGTGAACGGAATGGGATGTGACTACTAATGGGTATGGCGTTTCTTTCTGAACGCCATTTCATGAAAATGTTCTGGAATTAGACATCAGACATTGCACAACCTTTTTAATATCTTAAAACCACTTAATTGTACAGTTTAAAATGGTAAGTTTCAGCTATGTGAATATCTATCTCAAATTAAAAAAAATTTTTTTTTAATGATTTATTTTTGAGAGAGCACGAGTGGGGGAGGAGCAGAGAGAGAGGGAGACAGAGTCCGATGCGGGGCTTGAACTCAAGAACCATGAAATCATGACCTGAGCCAAAGTTGGACGCTTAACCTACTGAGCCCACCCAGGCACCCCGCTACATAAAATACTTTAAAAGTGAACTTAAAATTAAAGATACAGGGGTGCTTGGGTGGCTCAGTTAAGCCTCTGACTCTTGATTTCAGCTCAGGTCATGATCTCACGGTCATGAGATCAAGCCCATGGGGCGGGCTCCATGCTGAGCGTGGGGCCTGCTTGAGATTCCTGCCCCCCTTCCCCAGATAAAAACAAAAACAAAAACAAAAATAAAACAAGAGACGGGCACCTGGGTGGCTCAGTCAGTTAAGCGCCGACTTCAGCTCAGGTCATGATCTCGCGGTTTGTGGGTTTGAGACCCGCATTGGACTCTGTGCTGACAGCTTGGAGCCTGGAGCCTGCTTTGGATGCTGTGCCTCTCTCTCTCTCTGCCCCTCCCCAACTCATGCTCTGTCTCTGTCTCTCAAAAATGAATAAAAGTTAAAAAAACTTTTTAAAAAAATAAAAAACGAGATACAACAAAATTAAACATTTTATTGATTTCATGAAGTACATTTTTTAAAAATTTTATCTATATATAAGTTTACATCGAAGTTAGTTAGCATGTAGTGCGCAATAATGATTTCAGGAGTAGAATCCAGTGATTCATCCCCTGTGTATAACAGCCAGTGCTCATCCTAACAAGTCCTCCTTAATGCCCCCTACCCATTTAGCCCATCCCCCCACCCACAACCCTTCCAGCAACCCTGTTTGTTCTCTATTTAAGAGTCTCCTGTTTTGTTGCCCTCCCTGTTTTTATATTATTTTTGCTTCCCTTCCCTTATGTTCATCTGTTTTGTATCTTAAATTCCACACGAGTGAAGTCATATATTTGTCTTTCTCTAATTTCACTTAGCATAATACCCTCCAGTTCATCCTACGTAGTTGCAAATACGAAGTACATTCTTAAGTGAAACTGGTTTTAAAGAAAAAACAAAAAAAAACCCTCCAAGTGTATGGCCACTGCCTCGATTTGAGCCAAAATATAGGCTGTTTTACCTGCCAGCACTGCAAGTGTCAACAGTATGAAAGGCAAAGAGTATCTTAGTATTATTGTGAAAATAGGTTTTGACTTCATAAACCCCAGTGGTACCACACACCACACTGAGAACTGCTGCTTTAAAGTATATCCCAGCTCTACACTTCACCCTCATACGCCAATTATTGTTTTACCGAGGTGGCAAAAGACACATATTTATTCATTCTTTCAAAACACAGCCTTTCCATATACAGTACTTTGTTCACCCCCAAAATTTTCTTTACTGCTCTATTATAATATACTGCACAGTAGCTTTTTAATTTGCTGCATACATTCAGTCCAATAGAACTAAAGAGGAGCTAATAGATTATTTGTTTCACAACATTCTTCTTGGTGATTATACATTACAGGTAAAGTTGAATTAACTATCTCAAGGAAATCCCAATTAACATGATGTTATTACCTTACAGGCAACACATGTCTAAATAAACCCCCAAATTTAACATTAAACGTATGGGTCACAGATATCCTTAATGAAATTACTCAAGATGACAAATATGACAGCAACAATTCTAAGTAATATGCCTCATAAGTGATTAGATCTTAGTAAATACAAGCATGACAATCCTTGATACTATGACATCAGCTTAGCTGAGGACTTCATCACTTCATCTCAAGATTTCTCTAACCAGTATCTATGTCTTCAACTGCTGCTCAGAAGAAGAGGTTAGAAACTTTAACCAGCTTCCTAAAGAGTTTCCATGCATTCAGGTTTTACTTAGAGCTACCCATAAGCAACAGACTGAGGACTAAACTCTGATATTTAGGGACATTTACTACTGAATTGATCTGATATCATGAATGCACCACATAAATCATATGCCTCATTTTACCCAAATACACCAAAGAATTTTCTGGCCTAACTCATCTTTGTGTATAAATTTCTCCATTCTTAAACTTTCTTCAGTATTTTCTGTATCTAACCAAATCTTTCAATGTTCAGCAAGAATTATTTCCTATGTAAGATCATTCCTGTCTATCCTTGTTCAAAATGATCCTTCAAATCCTCTGAACAAGACTGACCCCTGCCCCCCACCTCCACACAGGCCCCTCACATCCTCTGAATACAAGTTACACAGGAAAACTAACTCAGAGAGTAATAAAGCTGGATTAGAATTTACCTGGTCCATCTTTCTTTCTTCCTTCCTTCCTTCCTTCCTTCCTTCCTTCCTCCCTCCCTCCCTCCCTCCCTCCCTCCCTTCTTTCTTTTCTTTCTTTCTTTCTTTCTTTCTTTCTTTCTTTCTTTCTTTCTTTCTTTCTTTCTTTCTTTCTTTTTAACGTTTATTTATTTTTGAGACAGAGAGAGACAGAGCATGAATGGGGGGGAGAGCCAGAGAGAGAGGGAGACACACAATCCGAAGCAGGCTCCAGGCTCTGAGCTGTCAGCACAGAGCCTGATGCAGGGCTCGAACTCACAGAGTGCGAGATCATGACCTGAGCCGAAGTTGGACGCTTAACCCGACTGAGCCACCCAGGCGCCCCTCTTTCTTATTTTATGCGAAGGACCAACACCCCCCAAAATAAGTAGGCTGAATTTAATTACTAACAAACTAAGACCAGAATTCAAGGTCAGTAACAACTCAATCTCATGTTGTTGTTTTCTTAATCATGTTAATATATGTTAATCACTCTCGGGTATCTGGCTGGCTAAGTCAGTGGAGCATAGGACTTTGGATCTCCAGGTTGCAAATTTGAGCCCCACGTTGGGTGTAAAGATTTTTTTTTAAGACTTTATGATTTTTTTATGTCATCTCTACACCCAACGTGGGGCTTGAACTCACAATCACGAAATCAAGAGTCACAAGTTCCACCAAGTCAGCCAAGCACCCCTAGAGATTACTTAAAAACAAAACCTTTAAAGGACTCTGGCAATGAGTTACAACTGTGCATCCTTAATTATTCTTTTAGGTATCTTTCCTGCTCAAGACTTCAAGCAATTGAAAGGCACCACCACCACTATTATTATTATATATTGTACTGTCTCCTTTAATGTTTAACACAGATCCTTGCATGTATTAAGGCATTAATGTTTAACACAGATCCTTGCATGTATTAAGACAGTAATAGTTACTGATTTAAGGTACTATATACTCTGTCACCAGAGGAAATATTCTTCCCAAATTTATTAGTTCTATCAAAAAGCATTTCACTACACAACATATAAACTACCCTATATTAACAAAAATATCTTTGGAAAGATTTACACTTTTCCTCTAATAGCTAATTCATGGCGTTAGTCTTTAATCCTTTTCCATAAAACAATGTTATTTTTGGGGCGCCTGGGTGGCGCAGTCGGTTAAGCGTCCGACTTCAGCCAGGTCACGATCTCGCGGTCCGTGAGTTCGAGCCCCGCGTCGGGCTCTGGGCTGATGGCTCGGAGCCTGGAGCCTGTTTCTGATTCTGTGTCTCCCTCTCTCTCTGCCCCTCCCCCGTTCATGCTCTGTCTCTCTCTGTCCCAAAAAAAATAAATAAACGTTAAAAAAAAAAAAAATTAAAAAAAAAAAAAAAAACAATGTTATTTTTTTCTGTGTGTTGCTTCTACTGATGGTGTCAAATGCCTAAAAAGTGCTAAGTGACGATGTGATAAGGTTCTTTACATCTTATATTTTAGCCAGAAACAATATAAAAACAATTCATGATAAAATTCTGATTTACCAGTGTTTTGCTCCATCATTACCCAAAAATGTTTTCTTAAAAAAAAAATGATAATAATGCCTCTCTCTAAATCTGTTCACTTTTTGCTACTTTTCAGTGAAAAACAAGTAGGCGAAACAAAAAGCCCCAAAACACACTGTACTCTTCTAACAGGCCCATTGTTTAATTGTGACACGACTCAAAAACAAACAATTCCTCAATTGTCTACTGAAGGAGACCAGGGGAAGCTAAATATACGACAGAAATGAAAAAAAGGAGTGGTGTCTGGAACTAGTCTTAACTAGTAAAAATCATTACATTTTTTATAATCTAACTTGGATCAACTATGGTACTTAATGTACAAACCATACACTACTAAAAAATGATTTGAAAAGCACAACTTGCTTTATATTTTTTACTTACATTTTATATAAATAACAAATGAATCTTAAGTTTTCAGTACCTTAAAAATGAAATCTAACACTATTTGATAGACTTCTAGCAATCTCTCAATAAGCTATAAGAGCTCCCAAAACACTGGCCTCTCCTCCCTTCCCACCTCACAAAAGCTTCAAAAGCTTTTGAGAGAGAAAGTGTCGATTAAAAATATCACTAATCACCTCAAATGTACAACACACGCTATGGAAGGCAAGTTCACAAATTAAAAGGAAAGGAGTGTTTTTATTTGGTGGCAATGGCCATAACATCAGGTCTGTTAGTAGCAAAGCCAGAAAGGAAAAGGAAAGTGGGGAAGAGATACAGAAGACAACTGGGGCACTGGAAAAGAATAAAGTAGTGTAAAGAAACTCTGATTCAAACTCAAATAAATGAAGGAGTGGATAATATATCAAATCTATAAAAATGTAAGGATAGGCTAGTTAAGATGAAAAGGATGTTTCCATAGAGCCCAAAGCAAAGTGAAACCAAGAACAAAGAGTAAGCAAGTTACCAATCCATTTATTCTTGAAGGATTTTTGACTAACCCTTGGAGACCTTAAATTTCCACTTTGATGGCTGTCACAGGGGACAGGTGATAAAGCCAAGTCTGCCTGAATTGAAAAATCTAATAGAAGCCCCTTCCACACAAGACCAGGACCTAAAAAGTATAATCTGTTCAAGAGTAAATCAGGAATGAATCCCTCTGGGCCAAATGGAACAAGAAAACCTTCAGTATTTTGAGTCCAGTGATACTGTGGAGTGGGGGCTGGGGGTGAGGTTCTCTGAGGAATCCTAACAACAAAATGTACGTTTTTGGGTATGAATTCATCCCACCTCTGAGGTCCCCCAAATTCCCAAATAGGTTTAATTAAATATGGTCATGCTAGTGAATGGTAAAATCAAATGACAAGAACTTTAGATCTTTTTGGGTACTACTCAGATCTCAAATAATACCCAAAGATAAAATTCTAAGGAAAAGGAACATCTCATAGTGAAAATTCAGAAAACGAAACAAAGCACCATGACAGAACTAGCCAAAACGGCCTGGTGAAATAGATGTAGAATGATTTGACACAGAATATGTATCAGAAGTTTGAAAAAAAGCAAATATGAAAAACCACCATACAAAACTTTTGGAAAGGGGCATCTGAATGATTCAGTCAGTTAAGTGTCCAACTTTGGCTCAGGCCATGAACTCATGATTCGGGAGTTCGAGTCCTTCAATAGGCACTGTCGGTGCAGAGCCTGCTTGGGATTCTCTCTTTTTCCCCCCTCTCTCTCTCTGCCCCTCCCCGCTCACCCCCCCCATTCTGTTTCTCTCAATCTCAAATTTAAAAACTTAAAAAAAAACCCATAATACCTGAATATTTGAATTTGACATTTGAAGTAAAAAGGAGTGCAGACTTAGTGGAAGGAAGAATTAGTGAACTGGGTGAGGTAGGTCTCTTTAGAAAGTAACTAGAATGCTGCATAGACACAAAGAGAAAATATGAAAGAAAAGTAAGATGAGTAGGTTGGATGACCTAAGATATAACTATTTGGAGTTTCAGAAGAAAGGACATAATGAATGAAGGAATGGTTTACCAGATAAATTAGTAGCTGAGAAATTTCTAGAAGTGATGAAGGACACAAAATCCATAAGATGAAGAAACTTAATAAATCAAAAGCAGGATAAAAGTAATTTACACACACCAAAGTAAAGACACATCAGAGTGAAATTAAGATCAAAGAGCAAAGAGCTCCAAAAATCAGCCAAAGGAGAAAAAAGGGCAATTGGACTTTAGCTTACTTCCTGATAGCAACAACAGCCAAAAAACACTGGAACATTCTCAATGTCCAGAGAGAAGGTGCCAACGTACTTCAGATTCAACAAAACTCTTTTGAGAATGAGGACAAAATAAAAATAATTTGAGACAAAGAAAATTTTCAAAAGATTAGAATTCCACTATTCTCTTAACCAAAATCAGTCAAGTTGGAAATCAAGAACAAAAAGAAAACCAGAAAAATATACCTTAAGTTTTGGAAATTTTAAAACATCTCTAAAAACTTACGGTTAAGAAATGATATAATGGAAATTAGAAAATACTTAGAACTGAATGAGAGTGACAAAGCTACGTACCAAAACTTAGAGGATTGGATAAACAAAATGTGGTATATACCTACTGTAGAGTATGTTCATCTATAAAAAAGAAGTGACATTTGATATGTGCTCTAATGAGCATCAACTTTGAAAACATTAAGTAGAATGAGCCAGACACAAAAGGCCAAATAGTGTATAATTTCACTTCCATGAGGCATTTGGAGTAGTCAAATTCATAGAGACAGAAATAATAGAGATCACCAGGGCCTGACGGTAGAGTGAAATGAGCACTTATTGTTTAATGGGTACAGAGTTTCTGTCTGGGATAAGAAAAGTTTTGAAAATGTTAAGTTTTATGTTATGTATATTTTACCACACACACACACACACACACACACACACACACACACACACACACACACACTTGCCGGATGTGATTAAAGCACTTACGGACACTTAGAGTTCTGAAGTTTTACTTTATAAACACTCATAGGAATTAAAAGGAGTTCTACTGGTAGTTAGCAGAGATCACAGATAACCAGTATTTCACAATGGGCCAGCAAGTCCTCATAACTCTTGAATGTCCCACCGTGCAATGGTTTAGTTATATATAAAAATATATACGTATATATATGTGTGTGTGTGTGTTTGTGTGTGTGTATATATATATATATAAACCTATATAAAATATATTTTATATGTAAAAATATCTTTTTTACATATAAAATATATTTTTTAAGAAATTTTTTTAACGTTTATTCATTTTAGACAGAGAGAGACAGAACCTGAGCAGGGGAGGGGCAGAGAGAGAGAGGGAGACACAGAATCGGAAGCAGGCTCTAGGCTCTGAGCTGTCAGCACAGAGCCCGATGTGGGGCTCGTACCCACAAACCAAGTCAGATGCTTAAACTGACTGAGCCACCCAGGTGCCCCTAAAATATATTTTTTACAGTTTTAACTCTCACTGAATTTTCCAGCCATGGAACCACTGTGAAACCAAGAGGACCTTGACCTTCATTTTGCTCAGTTCACTTTTACTGAGATGTTTATTCACCATCTGTAATATCATATCACTTAAAGCAACATGCTCATGCTGGATGAGTAATCAATGGCAGTACATCTACATGAGATTGCATTAGGTCAAGCCTATGAACAGATAGATACAGGTACTTCATGCTGATTTTTTGAGCAGTTGTGATCAAGTTATTTACAAATGTGTATTATAGTTTTCCTTTTATTTCTTATAATGAATATAATAAACAAATATAAAAAAATATAAATATACATTATTATATATAAATAAGGAGTTGTATTACCTGTAACAGCAAAAGACTGGAAGCATCTCAAATAGTAATAAATAGGAGACTGGTTTAATTAGCTATATGTATCACCCACTAAAGTATTATATGTGAAAATGAATGAGAAAATCACTCTACCCCATGGAGTGATTTCAGGGTATGCTACTAATGAAAATCAAAGATGGGAGAAAAATAGAAGTATCATATGCTACCATTTATCTAAGGGGAAAGAAAAGGCATGTCAACACATAGACATGCACATATGCACTAACACATGCTTATTATCTTTTTAATCGAAGGATAAAGCTTTGATTGGTTACTGTAGGGGGGAGGAAGGGAACAAAATGGGGAGGGGGGGACTGGGGCACCTGGGTGGCTCAGTCAGTTAAGCGCAGATTCTTGATTTTGCCTTGGGTCATGATCTCACAGTTGACAGCACAGAACCTGGTTGGGATTCTCTCTCTCTCTCCCCCTCAATAAATTACCAACAAAAGTAGAATGAATACCACTACTTGAAATAAATAAGATACCACAGAGACCCAATCTAATAATCCATTGGCTGCTAAAAATGTCCTCGCATTTTTCACTTCACAGACAATACGTGAAACTTATTTAGCTTTACTATTAAGTGAAACAAAGACCACGTACAAAATTAAATGCAATTTGGTAGAGGCTAAAAATTCCCATTTTCTTCTGTTCTTACATCTTTCGGGGTTACAACATCTACAATGGGAACTTCACTATGTGTTACACATTTAGCAAATACTCATTAACCAGGTTATGACACTACTTCTATTATGAACTATTATGATGTATCATATTTCCTCTACCAAACTCCCTTTGTGAGAAGGTACTAATTTTATCTCTCTCTTTACTCCCCAACAGCACCTGGCAAAGTGTTATATACGTATACGTCAACATCGTAGAATACCAAAATGTGTTTTTCACCTACATAAACAATGTTAGCCAGTTTAGGCAAGTAAACTACTGCAACTAATCAAGTTGACTACTGAAAGACAATTCACTTATCTCTCTAGTCCTTCAATTCAATTACCTATAAAATGTATTAATACCTGAATTACTATTTTTGAAGTGAATGGGGACAGGAGACTGCAGGATGTGAAAAATGCTTTGAAAAATTTTTTATCTGGGTTTATTACCATTTAGTTCTTTTCCTCCAATGGTTTTGCTATGGTAGAAGAAACAAGTGTTATTAATTGCAACTAAAAAGATTGTCTACAAAATGCCAACAAAACTATGATAAATTATTAAGGTAAACACAAATTTTGCCAAGATAAAGAGGAATATACAAAACTCAACTGCATTTCCCCAAGTGAAATAGGAAAGGGAAAAGATACCATTTATAACATAATAAAAAAATACCAAGTTCCTAGAACAGAAGTTCCCAAATCTTCTCAACTCACGGTGCCCTTGTTATTCCCAGTAATTATTCAACAATGACAAAAGAAATTCCAAATGGTTTCATTTATTTAGTAGTTAGGTCCAAACAACTTTGGGAAACATGCACCTGATGGGCACTGCACAACTCAAGACCTCAGACACTGCCCACACTCATTTCCTGCTCCATGCTGATCTTTGTACTTTTAATCTCAGCAATTGCTTCATAAAGACAGACATTATCAAATGTATCACAACTTAATGTTGAAACTGTGAACTCCCAAGAGCTCAAAGTCCACACAGTGCTCAACAGATGTCAATCACCGATACCCTCTAATATTTAAAATCCCATGGTGACTCTGAGCTCAGTGGGATATCAGTTTGGGAACCATGTAATTAGAACGTTTACACAGAGGGGATATATACTCAAAGATATTAAGTAGAACTAATAAATGGAGAGAGATACTAATGTTTATGAATTTTAATACTCAAAACTGTACAGATGCCAAATTTCCTCAAATTAATCTACAGATTCAAAGTAATCTTAATCAGGGGTACCTGGATGACTCAGTCAGTTGAACGTCTGACTCTTGATTTCAGCTCAGGTTGTGATCCCAGGGTTGTGGGATTGAGCCCTGTGTGGGGCTCCATGCTGAATGGGATATTCATTCATTCATTCATTCATTCATTCATTCATTCTCTCTCTCCCCCCTCCTCTCCCCTGCTTATGCACTCACTCTAAAATAAATTAATTTAAAAACAAAACAAAACAAAAAATACCAAAGTAATCTTAATCAAAATCCCAAATGGGTTTTATGATAAACTAGACAGCTAATTCTAAAATCTATACAGAAGAACAAAGGCTCAGGAGTAGCAAAGACACTCCCAAAATAGAATCATGTGGAGAGACCTGCCCTGCTATGAACATTTTTTATCTAAGAAATTGGATCCTGTACCAGATACCACACCACTTATGCATCTTTTCCAATCCTTTTAGCCTCACCTGTCTCTTATTCAAGCTGCTACTCCAGCAACCAGCTCTATGCTGGATGTGGCCATTTTTTATTTTTTTTTATCATTTTTAAAATTTTATTTATTTTTTAAAATTTACATCCAAATTAGTTAGCATATAGTGCAACAATGATTTCAGGAGTAGATTCCTTAGTGCCCCTTACCCATTTAGCCCATCCCCCCTCCCACAATCCCTCCAGTAACCCTCAGTTTGTTCTCCATATTTATGAGTCTCTTCTGTTTTGTCCCCCTCCCTGTTTTTATATTATTTTTTTCCCTTCCCTTATGTTCATCTGTTTTGTCTCTTAAAGTCCTCATATGAGTGAAGTCATAGGATTTTTGTCTTTCTCTAACTAATTTTGCTTCGCATATTACCCTCTAGTTCCATCCGCGTAGTAGCAAATGGCAAGATTTCATTCTTTTTGATTGCCAAGTAATACTCCATTGTATATAAATACCACATCTTCTTTATCCATTCATCCATCAATGGACACTTGGGCTCTTTCCATACTTTGGCTATTGTTGATAGTGCTGCTATAAACATGGGGGTGCATGTGTCCCTTCAAAACAGCACACCTGTATCCTGTGGATAAATGCCTAGTAGTGCAATTGCTGGATTGCAGGGTAGTTCTATTTTTAGGTTTTTGAGGAATGGACGTGGCCATTTTTTAAATGCATACACAACATAACAATGCCTCACTTCATTCCTGAGCTGCGTACATTGCCACCCACCCACGTGCAATCTGGTAGTGCAGGGGTGAACCTGTAACTATCCGTGATGAGAAGACATCCCATCTCATTAGACAGATCCTTTTTCTATCCTGTGTTGGATGATCCTGTGACAAACTTTCTATAACTTCCTGGAGGACAGTACAATGGGATTGAGCAATCAGTTACACTTCCATATGGGCTACCACTCTACGTATGCTCCACTCCCTCTTTCCCATTATTTCTGCTCCCTGGGATATATTCTTCCTAATAATGAAAAGATACATAAGCCTTCTGCTGCAAGCTCTGCCTTCTGGTGAATCCAGGCGAAGAAAGATCCCTGCCTTATGTCATATCAAGTAAAATTTTATATGGATTAAAGATTTAACGTGAAAGGAAAATTCTCATTTTTATTATTATTATTATTATTATTTTAATCTGTATTTATTTTTGAGAGAGAGAGAGAGACAGCATGAAAAGGGGAGGAGCAGAGAGGGAGACGCAGATTCTAAAGCAGGCTCCAGGCTCTGAGCTGTCAGCACAGAGCCTGATGCAGGGCTTGAACTCACGAAAGCGAGTTCATGACCTGAGCCGAAGTCAGATGCTCAACTGACTGAGCCACCCAGGCGCCCCGTAAAATTCTCATTTTTAGAAGATTATATAGGAGGATATCTTTATGTAGAAGAATACCTTTTGTGACTCTAAAGGAAAAGAATGATAAATAAGACTACATTCTATACTATAAAAAGACATGCCATAAACCAGGAGATATCTGCAACAGAAGTTGACAAAAATTGTATCCAGAATATAGAAAGAATTCTTATAAAGAAATACGTTCTGTACTCGCGCTAGTGGCAGTGGCAGCAGGTGCACCCTTGGCAGGCAAAATGATGCCAGCGAGTCCGTGACCTATATGTGCTGTGAAAATGCTCCTCTAGCAACTGCATCATCGGCACCAAGGACCACGCATCCATTCACATGAAAGTGGCTGAAGCTGACAAGGTGACGGGCAGGTTCAATGGCCAGTTTAAAACCTACGCTATCTGTGGCGCCATTCACAGGATGGGTGAGAGAAACGACTCCACTCTGGTCAAGGCCGATGGCATCGTTTCAAAGAACTTCTGACTAAAGAAGATCATGGATGTGAGATACTTGTCATGAATAAATAGCACCCCCCCAAAAAAGAAATAAGTAAAAGACAAACAACCCAATAAATAATGGGCAAATGACATGAATGGGCATTTCATGGAAGATGACAAGTGAATAGAATACATGAGAACATGCCCAACCTCATAAAAAATCATGGAAATGTTAAGGCCAGTAGTAGATACGGAAATGTAAGTTAAGGCCATTAGTAGATAC
Source organism: Puma concolor (assembly GCF_028749965.1). Lineage (NCBI taxonomy): Eukaryota > Metazoa > Chordata > Mammalia > Carnivora > Felidae > Puma > Puma concolor. The sequence goes on from NC_141675.1 coordinate 87,425,551, forward strand.
CATTTTACATCTTCTCGATTAAGAAGGCTGACCAAAATCAAATGCTACCAAGATGCAAAGAGAACTTTTATAACTGCTGGCAGGAGTGCAAAGTAGCAAAACTACTTCAGAGAACAATTTGGTATTAGCTTGTAAAGTTGTTTGCCTTTACATTCTGCAACTTAGCAGTTTTATTCCTGGATATAAATCCAAGAAACTCTTGCACATATGCAAATTGTAAGAATATTTATAGTAGTACTGTCATACCAATAAAAGACCAAAAACAACCCTTTATATGCCAGGCTGTGTGCTGATAACAAACATTGCAAAATCTTAATGTTTTAACACAAAGAAGGTTTATTTCTAGTGGACACTAAGCTTGAGGAAGTTATTTTTCCTTAAGATAATTTATGGATCTAGGCTGCTGTGATTCTAAAGTTTACTATCTTAACAAGTTGTCACCGAAATGGAAGAGAGAGACTAAGGGAGCATGTGGGCTTTTAACTGTCTCAGTCCACAAGTGACATACCTTACTCATGGTTCAACAAAACCTGCCACATGCAAGGCAATCCATAAATATCTGTTGAATGAATGCATGAGTACAGAGGAATAAGAGATCATTTTTACCATCTCAAAATGATTTGTGAAAGTGCATGACTTTGACTTGATAAATGACATAAAAGATAGACAGTTTCCACAGATAAAAAATGGGGGAAGGATACTCCAGTACTACCTATAGATCACAGTGAACACGCTTCACCTCACAGACTGACTGTGAATGATCCTGAGAGGCTGGCTGCCACATCTTCCTGTAGGCTGTGATTAGAATTCTGAGGCTGCATTCCACTTCTGGGAGGGTATGAAATAAAATAATCCAGCAAAGACAGACAAAAAAAAATACCTCCTTGCTTTAAGAAAAATGTTTTTTGGGGCTCCTGGGTGGCTCAGTAGGTTAAATGTCCGACTTCGGCTCAGGTCATGATCTCACGGTTCGTGGGTTCAAGCCCCCTGCCTGGCTCTATGATGACAGCTTGGAGCCTGGAGCCTGCTTCAGATTCTTTGTCTCCTTCTCTCTCTGCTTCTCCCCTGCTCACACTTTGTCTCTCTCTCTCTCAAAAATAAACATTAAAAAAAATAATTTTTTTAAATGTTTTTTGGAAAATGATGGAGATATACATAATATATATATTACAGATATATTCCTAAGCAGTATCAAATTACATACAGAGGTTTAAAAAACTGAACACTCAAGGGGCACCTAGCTGGCTTAGTCCATAGAGCACATGACTCTAATCTTAGGGTTGTGAAATTAATCTCCATGTTGCATGTGGATCCTACTTAAAAACAAAGAAAAAGAACAATGACAACAACAACTAAATACTTAGAAAAGTTTTCCTTTGGTGCGCCTGGGTGGCTCAGTTGGTTAAGCGGCCAACTCTTGATTTTGGCTAGGGTCATGATCTCACAGTTTGTGAGTTTTAGCCCCTCATGGGGCTTTACACTGACAGCACAGAGCCTGTTTAGGACTCTCTCTGTCCCTCTCCCCCACTCTCTTTCTCCCAAAAATAAATACATAAACTTAAAAAAATAAAATCTTTAAAAAAAGTAAATAAAACTTGTTTCAATATGAACATACCATTCTGTAAACTGCGCTATTTAATATGGGTGGATATACTGGACATATATGGCTATTTAAATTTAATTAAAATGAAATAAAATTCAGATACTTAGTCATACTAGCCATATTTCAAATGCTCGGTGGTTACATGTGGCTAGTGGCTGCCATATTGGGCAGCAGAGATATAGAACATTTACATCATGGCAACAAGTTCAAGTTGAACAGCACTATTCTAAATCCTTCTATACAACCACTCATATACAGTCAGAGGAAGAGTGGTTATTTTAATATTAAGATATTTCTAAGTCAAGATTATACCGAAAAGGTTCAAAAACTAAACTTTAGTATAAAGTTTTAATGTTTTCCTTAAGTTTATCAAAAATGGAAAGCAAACAATTCACTTCTGTACCAACTTGGTTAAAAGGCTGACAAGTCAACAAGAACCAGTCTAGATTTAGTAGTATAGAATATATCTCTGAAAATGGGCCTAACATTATATATCCTGGCCACTTATTTATATAAGCCCAGTTGTGAATTAACACCCAAGAACTTTGCTTTCATTCTTTAGAATTACTGTCCAACTTTTAAAGTTTAAATGCCAATAAACAGATATGGAATTATAAAGGCTTTCTTTCATGAGAATCCTTCAGTCTTTGACATCTAGGCAAGGATTACTTCCTATACCTCAACAAGGGCATAATTCAGTTTTCAATTTGTTTTCCCAGATTAAGTCCTCCAGAGAACCCTGTTTACTAAGAAGCGCATTCATATGAAAATCTTTGAGCAAAGAGGAGAAAAGCATGATGGACTTCTAAGATGCAACATTCCATCAATGTGATTACACTGCAACTACAATGTGATTAACTTCCTGATGGTCATTTAAAGAACACCAAAGTAATGTCTAGAGATTGTCTATTTGACAAGCTTCTATAAAAAGTTACAAAAATACTACATCAAAATAAAAAGCTTCTGCATAGCAAAGGAAACAAAACTAAAAGACAACAAAGATGACCTACAGAATGGGAGAAGATATTTGCAAATGACATAACTGATAAAGGGTTAGTATCCAAAATATATCAAGAACTTATGTAAGTCAACACCCAAAAAAACCCAAATAATCAATTTAAAAAATGGGCAGAAGACATGAACAAAAGAACACATGAAGATGTACATGAAGATGTTCAACATCATTATTCATTAGGGAAATGCAAATCAAAACCACAATGAGATACCATCTCACACCTGTCAGAATGGAGAAAAAGGAACCCTTGTACACTGCTGGTGGGAATGCAAACTGGGTGAGCCACTATAGAAAACAGTATGGAGATTCCTCAAAAAATTAAAACAGAATTACCATATGATCCAGCAATTCTACTACTGTGTATTTACCCAGAGAATATAAAAAATGCTAATTCAAAAAGATATATGCACCCCTAAGTTTATTGCAGCATTATTTACAATAGCAAAATATGGAAGCAATCTAAGTGTCTATCAATAGATGAATGGGGTGCCTAGTTAGTTACGCGTCCAACTTTGGCTCAGGCACATGATCTCATGGTTTGTGGGTTTGAGCACCACATCAGGCTCTGTGCTGACAGCTCAGAGCCTGGAGCCTGCTTCGGATCCTGTATCTCCCTCTCTCTGCCCCTTCCCTGCTCACACTCTGTCTCTCAAAAATGAATGAACATTGGGGCACCTGGGTGGCTCAGTCAGCTGAGCGTCCGGCCTCGGCTCAGGTCATGATCTCACAGTTTGTGAGTTCAAGCCCCGCATCAGGCTCTGTGCTGACAGCATAGAGCCTGGAGCCTGCTTCTGATTCTGTGTCTCCCTCTCTCTCTCTGCTCCTACCCGGCTCATGCTCTGTCTCTCTCTCAAAAATAAATAAACATTAAAAAATTAAAAAAAAAAAAAGAATGAACATTAAAAAAAATTTTTTTATACAGATGAATAAAGATGTGGTATATAAATATAATGGAATATTACCCCCCCAAAAAAGAATGAAACCTTGCCATCTGCAACAACGCGGATGGATCCAGAGGATATAATGCTAAGTACACTAAGTCAGACAAGACAAATACCTTATGACTGCACTCATGCATGGAAATTAAGTAACAAAACAGACAAACAACAAAAAAGAGACAGACAAAAAGCCAGACTCTTAAACACAGAGAACAAATTGATGGTCAACAGAGGGGAGGTGGGGCAGGGGGGATGGGTAAAGTAGGTGAAAGGGATTATTGTGATGAGCACTGAGTAATACATCGAATTGCTGAATCACTATACTGTACACCTGAAACTAATATAACTCTGTATGTTAATTGTACTGGAATTAAAAATAATAATACAAAAAATATAATAAAAAATTTTAAAGTACTTATTACATAAATAAATTTTGCATAAACACCAAAGATAAAGTTCCTCCAAATGCTAGTATAGATCATTTTGCATTATTATATTTCAAAGCCAATTTCTTCTGTAAACAAATATACAAAAGCAGCAGCAAGCACCACCACAGAAAGCTTTCCCTCCCAACTATCTCCTCTACCTAGCCATATTTGATCAAATGATTAACATTGATTCTTTTTAAGGGTAATAGACCTGAATGTTTTTCCCATGTTTCTACAATACACAAGGAGAAAAATACTTTTCTATATTCTAATTTTTATAAATGAACATGTACTGTTTTTGTAATGAGGAATAATAGCTGTCATCTTCAATTAAAAAAAATAAAAACTTTAGGTGAAATAGGTGAAGGTAAAGGGGATTAAGAGGTACAAACATCCAGTTATAAAATAAATAAGTCATAGGGATGAAAAGTACAGTATAGGGAATACAGTCAATAAGATTGTAATAATAACACTGTATGGTGACAGATGGTAACCACACTTATTGTGGTGAGCATTTTGTAATATACAGAATTGTCAAATCACTATACTGTACACCTGAAACCAATATAACATTGTATGTCAATCATAGCTGAATTAAAAAAAAACCCTATTGATCTTACAAGAGCTTCATATACTACTACTTTTTTTTTTTTTAATTTAAGAGAAACAGTGAGAATGGGGGAAGGGCAGAGAAAAAGAGGGAGAAAGGGCATCCCAAGCAGACTCCAAGCTGTCAGCACAGAGCCTGATATGGGACTCATCCTACAAACCGTGAGATCATGACCTGAGCCAAAATCAAGAGTCAGAGGATTGACTGACTGAGCCACCCAGGCGCCCTGCTCATATACTACTACTTCTTCAACTGTCATAATCTCATAGAAGTTCTACTCCTATGAGCTCTGACAGCACTAATACCATTCCCTTGCTGGTTACTGATTTAGTGCCTCTCAATTCCAAGTTCACCCAGTCTGTCTATTCTGAAAATAGACCTGGGACTTTTAAAGTTTTTCCTTGGCCAGCGGGCATGATGTTAAGCCTTATCAGTAGAGGGCGCAGGAGAGACATTGTAGGAGAAAAGTTTTGCTTCCTGGTTCTGGTGTGTTTGCTCACCAGACTCCTCCAGCATCAGACTTGTATTCAGCAAGGTGACCAGCAGCATACCCAGCAGCCACCAGTTCCCCCTACTCTCTTCTTGGGAGCTTTTGTAGTGGAGTTAACTAACACCTCCCTGTCAACAGCTTTCTCTGGTACCCTAGAGAACAGATGTTCAGCAAGTTCTGCCCACACAGCACCACTGCTATTTAGGTATCCATAGGCATGCTGTCTCCAACAAGGTCTAGATCTCAGCTCTGGGGGAAGGAGGGTTCCTTCCTAGGTGCCGAGTGAGCTATGAGCCCTAGGTAGCAGCTGTTCCTTATATCTGCTATTACTATATTCTTCAGACTTGTATTTACTTCTTACTAGCTCACGCGTCATTATTCTACCCTCTTGTTATAATCAATAATTCGTTCCACGTTCAAATGATTCTGTGGTTTCTCTTCTGATTGGACCCAGAATGATAGAGTCCCATCTGTAAGTTTTACACTTACACACTTCTTTGAACTTCAATCACCCGGCATCTAACTTTTCTTCTCTCTTTCTGTAAGATATTTTTTTAAAGTTTATTTACTTGTTTTGAGAGAGAGGGAGACTGCAAAAGCAGGGGAGGGGCAGAGAGAAGGAGAGACAGAATCCCAGGCAGGCTCTGCACCATCAGCACAGAGCCCAATGTGGGACTCGAACTCATGAACTGTGAGATCATGACCTGAGCCGAGATCAAAAGCTGGACATTTAACTGACTGTACCACCCAGGTGCCCCTCTATAAGATTTTAAACTCATGGCTGGCAAGGAACATTTTTCTTAATTTGCTGCATCAATCTGATGCTGTCCAATATAATTCTTTTAATACAGAGGGACTAACAAATATTTAAACTCACTTCACATGATTCATAAATACTCTATACATCCTCATTAGTTTAAGACTGCTATAAACAAATAAACACTTTTTAATGATCTGCAATGGTTTCAGAATTTCACCAACCAAACCATAAATAATCAGGATAGCATTAGAATGTACTCCTTGGTGTCCCTAGACTACAAGGTTCCAGAGACTGGAACAGCCAACATGCTTAGACCTCCTAGGCCCAGTAAGATAGGAGATATGAACTGCTCATGCTCACAGACTATTCATGGCTACAGGGTCAGAAAGAGGCTGAGGATGAATAATGCTTATTTTTGTATAAATGTGAAACAATAAGGTAAAAAATTATGCTCAGAACAAGGATGTTAAACAGCCAAGTGACAAGTTATTTACAAACAAGTAACATAACTACATTGGAATTTCAGGGTGATAAGGTTGGATGTAAAATAAAGGAGTACAAGGTTTTATGGTAAAGCTGCCTTCTGTGCTTTTGGAAACCTGGCAGAAACCCCCCTCTAACAAGCACAGTATCATCAACACTGAGAGTATGTCCTATGAGGGAAAGTGGGAAAGGGTCAGAAAGCTATCCTCACTGGCCCCAAACTTAATTTGCCTGATCTTTGCTGAAACGGTACACTCTAGCTTATCCCAGTAAAATGTAACTAGCTTGTGTAAAATCTGTATGAAATGCGTGTTTTCCTCAAGCCTCAAAACCAGCCCTCTGTGGGATTACCTCAGTAGCAAGTTAGAATTGGGAGTCATAGCTGGAAGTACAGAAAATATAAGAAACATGCAATTGCCTTGAGTTCAAACACAGAAAAAGTTGCGTGACTTTTCAAATGCCTTTTAGTAATGTAAAACAGTACCACTCAAAAAGAGTTATGCTAACTGTTTTCTACCAGTACTCAATGAAATACAAAAATTGAGAGAAACTCAATTTAGAAACTCTCACAGTAATTTGCTATTGACACTAACAACAACAAAAAGGGCTTGTATTTTGTATGTCTAATTTTTCTTTCATTTCCCTTGTATAGTATTTTACAAAAGTTGTTAGTCCAGTACCAAAAGATTCTGAGAGGCACTATTCTAAACCACTCAACGCTGGGGCGCCTGGGTGGCGCAGTCGGTTAAGCGTCCGACTTCAGCCAGGTCACGATCTCACGGTCCGTGAGTTCGAGCCCCGCGTCGGGCTCTGGGCTGATGGCTCGGAGCCTGGAGCCTGTTTCTGATTCTGTGTCTCCCTCTCTCTCTGCCCCTCCCCCGTTCATGCTCTGTCTCTCTCTGTCCCAAAAATAAGTAAACGTTGAAAAAAAAAAAAAATTTAAACCACTCAACGCTGAACACAAGATATTTTCCCAAAAGATCTGAATACATGTTTCTCAAAAGATATAAAAATGGCCAATAAGCACATTGGAAGATACTCAATGTCATTAGCCATCACAGAAATGCAAATTAAAACCACAAGATACCATTTCACACCCATTAGGATGGCTACTATCAAAAAGAAAATAACAGGTGTTAGTGAGGATGTGGAGAAATTGGAACTCTCACACACTGCTGGCAGGATTGCAAAAGGGTACAGTCGCTTTGGAACACAGCCTGTTAGCTCCTCAAAAGGTTAAACATGGAGTTACCCTATGACTCAGCAATTCCATTCCTATGTATATACTCAAAAGAAATGAAAGTATGTCCACACAAAAACCTATACACAAATGTTCACAGAAGCACTATTTGTCTAACAGTCAAAAAGTGAAAGCAGCCCTATTTCCATTAACAGATGAGTAGATAAATAAAATGTGGTGTACCCATACAATGGAATATTATTTAGCCATAAAAAGAAATGGAAGTATCCATACACACTACAATATAAATCGACCTTGAAAACACTGTGCTAAAATGAAACAAACCAACCACATAAGACATTTTCCATGAATCTACTTACATATCCAGAACAAATTTATAGAAACAGAAAACATATTGGTGGTTGCCTGGGACAAGGGGGGAGCAGTTGGGGTAAAACAAGTGACTGCTATTGGGTGCAAGATTTCTATTTGCGGTAATGCAAACATTAAAAAGTAGTGATGGTTAGGTAACCTTATGAATACAGTTAAAACATATAACACACAAAAACCCCCACTTAAATGTATACCCTTTAAAGGGTGGATTTTATCATAGATGAATTATATTTCATTTTTTTTAATTTAAAGGAAAAGAAGCCATATAGATGCAGAAAGGGAATAACAGAAACAGAGGCAGAGATGGAGGGTTTACTTCTGGTAAAGAAGCTACTCTGAAGAAATTGCTGCAGCCTCCTAGAGTAATTAAAAAAAAAAGATTTCTAAACAAATGATTTGAAGAATAGAAACATCACTGGAATGATCATACAGCCTTTCAATGGGACAGCTTTCCAGGAGACAAAACTATTTAAAGTCACACTTCTTGCTGTGTTCAGAAAATGAATCATCGTAACTTCAAAGCCATTCCTCCTACATTCTGTGCTACTGTTCTTCATATGTGAGAAAAAGACTGTTATCATGTAACAAAACAACAACAACAACAACAACAAAAACACCGAAAAATAACAGCTGTCTGGATTATGTGTTCTGCTAGTAAAGTTTCTATCAGGTGACATAAAAATATGGAAGTAAAAATGTTCAGTTTTTCCTTTAAGAAATTAATGTTCTTGGAGGAAAACAATTTTGAAAATCATTTGTTTCAGGCTTTCACACTCTTATCATAATACCCTAATTCTCAAAAATCATCCATGCCTCTCAAAACTTCTAAGTCACTGCAGCCCATGACTTAATCAGTTATTATTCCTAAATGCACTCTCAGCCCCTCCCAGTCTAATCTTCACACTGCAGGGAGCAACCCTGAAGTACATTAAATTTTGTCACTTCAGTGTCCTACTTAAAGCCTTCAAGTGGGATACTGAAGATAAAGCCCAACAATACATGCATGATAAGGTCCCTAACTTTCCAGACTCATTTCTTTGTAGTCTTTCCCTCTACGGGCTTTAAGTTTTATCCATTCTTCCAGTTTTTCTAACGGCCATCTCAGGCCTTCACACATGACCTTCCAGGAAGATTTTTTGTTCACTGAACGGTCATCCTAATTTCCCTGGGACTAGGGAGCTTTCCTGGGACATGGGACTTTCAATACTAAACCCAAGAAAGCCTGTGGCAAACTGCAACTGAGTTGGTCAGCCTATTTTCTGTCTACCACCTCCGCCTGTCGAGTATTGGCATACAGGTCACTTTCTCAGAAAACCTTCTCTAACATCTCTTCACTCCCATCCCATGTATCTTATTTTATCTCGTTTGTTAACATTCATCACACTGGATTTGCCTTTTTAATGTCTGTCTTCCCTTACTATGTTATAAACTCCACAAGCACAGATCCATTATTTTGTTGACCACCTCATCACCTAAAATTGTGTCCAGTTCATCTGTTTACACGAGTAATTGCTGAATAAATAAACCAATGAAAGTTTTATCTATGATGGCATCAGAGTCAAGTAAAGGTTTTTTCCTTTTTAGGCTAGAAGGGACCCAGCAAAATTTGAAGATACAGTCACTATTCTGTCTTCTTTCAGGTCACTATTCTAGAAAACTAAGACAATTAATTAAACGCTCTATTTATTCTGATCCTCACAACTGATAAAACTGATCTAGGAATCTCACCTTAACAACCATATATATTCAGGATAAGACCAGCAGGACATTAAGCAGTCTAAATTCTCACGATTCGATCCCTATTACAAGAATTCCTCAATTTACAACAGATCGTATTCCTACTCAGAAGGTAGGATTCCAGGCAAAAGGAACAAGTATGAACATGTAAGTATGATCTAATTTATGGGACAGCAAAGAGACAAGAGGACATATGGCAGCAAGTAGTGAAAGGTCAGACTGTTGAATGGGGCCAAAAAGTCACAGGTGCTGGGCAACTGGGAGCACCAGAAGTTTGAGAGATTTGGTTTTAAGTATTTTTTATTCTTGGGGTGCTTGGGTGGCTCAGGTGATTAAGCATATAACTCTTGATTTCAGCTCAGGTCATGATCTCTTGAACAATGAGACGGATCCCCGCATTGGGCACCATGTTGACAGTGTGAGCCTGATTGGGATTCTCTCTCTCCATTTCTCTCTGCCCCTCCCCTGCTCACACGTGCGTACTCTATCAAAATAAACTTAAAAAAAAAAATGAGTTTAGGGGCACCTGGGTGGCTCAGTCAGTTAAGCATCCAACTTCGGCTCAGGTCATGATTTCTCAGTCTACGAATTTGAGCCCTGCTCGGGCTCTGTGCTGACAGCTCAGAGCCTGGAGCCTGCTTCAGATTCTGTGTCTCCCTCTCCCTCCGTCCCTCCCCTGCTCACACTCTATCTCTCTCTCAAAAAAATAAACATAAAAAAAAATTTTAATAGGGGCGCCTGGGTGGCTCAGTCGGTTAAGCGTCTGACTTCAGCTCAGGTCATGATCTCACGGTCCGTGAGTTCAAGCCCCGCATCGGGCTCTGTGCTGACAGCTCAGAGCCTGGAGCCTGTTTCAGATTCTGTGTCTCCCTCTCTCTCTGATCCTCCCCCATTCATGCTCTGTCTCTCTCTGTCTCAAAAATAAATAAATGTTAAAAAAAAAAAAATTAAAAAAAATTTTAATAAAAAATGAGTTAAAAAAAAAACAAGTATTTTTTATTTTCATCTCTTATTCTCAAAAGTAGTACATGATCATTACAAAAAAACCCAGACCAGAATAAAATCTAAATTCCACTTCCCAGAAAGACCTGTTTTTTATATTTTCATACTAGAAGCAGGGAAATAACACAGTTAAAGGAAAAACACCCTCAGGCTCTCCTAAGTCATTCAAATATTTATTTTGTGCCTACATTGTGTCAGATGCTAGAGATCAAAGATAACTACCATTCAGTGTCCCCCCTGAGCTTGCTGTCAGTGGGAAAAGTAATAACAAGATGACTACTGTGAAGTAAGGTAAGAGCAATGGAAAACAGGACCCACAGCTCCCATTCATATGAGTAATGAGGCCAAGAAATCAGACTTGTCTTTTGAAAGATGAGAAGAAATTTGCCAGGCAAGTAAAGAGAGGAAGGTCTCTATACACAGAGGAAGCAGGATGTAAAGAAATGTTGTAGTCTAAATGTGATCCTTTTTTTCTTCCCCCGGGCCTTCACCCAATCACCACACTAAAAAAGTGAAACAATGACCAAGCATGAAAGAAGGGTCAAGACTCAGAAAATGCTTCAAAAAGCCTGTAAGGTAGAGAATGGGGAAGTAAGGAACAACAAAGACTACTTTAAAAAGAAAAAAAGTTTTGGTCACAAACACCAAATAGCAAAAAAAAAAAAAAAAAAAAAAAAAGAGCAGGGCAATAAATATATGAAAAGAGAGATGCAAACTGGAACAAGATACCATTTCCTACCATCAAAGTGATAATCTATCAATCTAAAATAAGACCTTTTACTGAAAAATGGCCAATAGCAGACCGATTTTACTCAATTCCTTGGGTGGTTATCTAAGTTAAACAAAAATTGGAGCCAGCTTATCCTCATAAAAAATGGTATCAAATCAGAAGCCACCATGTAGTCTATCCCAAATTTCCATGAAAACAATTTATATCAGATCTCTGAAGGATTTCCACTAGGTATAAGGTCAATCTTAACTGAGAAAAGATTCATGACCCAGCCATGCTCTGCTTCATATAAGAAAGTTCAACCATCTGCCTAAAAGAAAATATGAAGATATCTTGTCCTCTCTGCAAGCCACCTTTTATTTAGAGACCCAAAGTCGGCCTCAAAGAAACAAACTAATCAGCCAGTCTAGTTAAGCTGTTTCTTGCTATGCAGAGGTGGGTTTTGTGGCAGCCAGCATTCATTTTCCTGTCTGATCTTTCTACATGCATTTAGGAAACTACCATGCAACTTCCAGAAAACAAGCAAGAAGTGTCTATGTGCCTGTGTGTATGTATGTAAGGTTCAGGTGGAGCTGTGTAAGTACAGAGAAACATGGATTGGCGCATGGCTTCCTGGGAGGTATAGTCCTATATAAGCAAAGTGTTGTGTTGTAGGTAGAATGCTAGAATCACAAAGAGCCCTAACAGTGCATATTAGAAACCAGGGTAGGGTAAGATCCCACCAGAACTATCATATTAGATGAGTATCTACTAATCACTGGAACTCAGACTAGGAGCTGTGTTATCTTTCAGCAATACACCTAAGAAGAGGTTTCAACCAGAATCCCAGTCAACTATAGCAAGGATAATTCACAAACATTTCTGACAAATGCATATCAGATACTATATAACTGTTATAATTCAAAGATGAAGAAGCAGAAAATATATTCAACAATTTTTGTTGGTTCCAACAAAAAATAATGTAGCACAAGAGATAATTACCCATCACATAGAAGCAGAGCCTAATTTAGATGGTAAATAACCTCAAGACACAACTAACTTCCAGTTTGGCAAACTCTATGAAACAGGCATATATGGAGAGAAAAGACAATGATAAAACCAGAGTAGAAGAAAAGGGAGTAGGGCAAATTTTTAAAGGATGTAAAGAAGCTAAAATTTCAATAGCAGAAATAAAGCCTACATCGGAAGAGATAAAGGAAAATAAAATGAGTGATAAGGACAAACATTTTGAGAAGCTCATGGAAAAGACAGAAATGATAAGCCAGCCTAATTATTACAAGTATTTTCAAGAAAGAAAACAGAACTAGATCAAAATAACCAAAAACATTTCTGGAAATGAAAAAAGAATGAAGAACAAAGATTATAAGGCACTAACGTTATCAGGCAATATTAATGAACATTTATAAAAGATATAATCTGTCAGAACATTTCAGTAAAAAGAAAAATCTTTATCACCACCAGGCACAGGAAGCTCTGAAGCAAGATGATTAATGCAAGACAACACAGAACGACACCTACAGAACTTGAGGATGTTAGTGATCTAGTAATTATTAAATATGTCTTCTAGTTACTCTTACTAAAAATATTAGCTGAAAATTCTGGTTGACATACATGATCAATCAACTTAAATGTTAAGACAGAAAATTGGTTGGGGTGCCTGGCTGGCTCAGTCGGTTAAGTGTCCGACTCTTGATTTCGGCTCAGGTCATGATCTCACAGTTCGTGAGTCTGAGCCCCACATGGGACTCTGCGCTGACAGCACAGAGCCCACTTGGCATTCTCTCTCTCCTCTTCTCTCTCTCTCTCAAAAGTAAACATTAAAAAAAAAATACAGAAAACTGGCAATGAGCACCAACTCCATTTAAATAAAACTTAAAGAATTTGTGTTAACATTCAATGTAATTACCAAGAGAAAAGTCTTGAAAGATAAGTTAAAAACATGAAATGGGTAAAAAATATACTAACTATATGAAGTTCCAAGCTCACCATAGAGTGAAAACACAGATAAAGTGAAAGTGGATTAAGAGTTGAGAAGCTAAAAAAAAAAAAAAAAAAAAAGAGTTGAGAAGCTAGTCTTCTAATATAGAAGGAGTCAAAGTATAATTTTCTTTTTCAGACTGAAAAAGCAGATAGGTTTATTTTTTTAACCTAGATTTACACTTGAATTCATATAAACTATAAAATAGTGGACTTAAAAACAGGATGTATAAATTCCAAATATCTGAGATAAAAGCAACCCAAATATAATTTACAATGCAAAAGACAGAAAATATCAACAGACAACTGGATAAACAAAATATGGTATACAGCTGGCCCTTGAACAACACAGGTTTGAACTGTGCACTATATGCCAGTTTTTTGATATAGTACAGTACAATAGATATGTTTTCCTTATGATTTCCTTTGTAACATTTTCTTTTATCTTCCTTTATAAGAATATAGATATATAATACATTTAATGTGTAAATTATGTGTTAGTCATTGTTTATGTTATTTGTAAGGCTTCCAGTTAACAGTAGGGTATTATTAGTGGTTAAGGCTTCTGGTCAACAGTAGGGCATTAGTGGTTAAATTTTGGGAGAGTCAAAAGTGAGATGCAAACTGTGTATAGGGGGTTGACACCTCTAATCCCCATATTGTTCGAGGGTCAAGTATATATATACAATGGAGTATTAGCCTTAAAACAGAATGAAGTACCAATCCATGCTATACATGGCATGTGAAATAAGCCAGACACAAAAGGACAAATATTGTATGATTCCACTTATATGAATCATCTAGAATAGGCAAAATCATAAAAGACATAAAGTAGATCACAGATAGGTTACTAAGGATTGCGGGTAGGGAGGAATGGGGAGTTAGTGTTTAATGAGTATAAGAGATTCAGTTGGGGAAGATGAGATGAATGGTGATGATGGGTGTACAAAATGTACATGTACTTAATGTCAAAGATTTATATAAAGTGGTCAAGACGGTAATTTTATCTTATGTGTATTTTACAACAATTAAAGCAGCAATTAATCATTAAAAACAAAAGCATTAAAAATAAAATAATAGAAACACACCCAACATAATTCATTATGACAATAAACTAACTTTAAGCATTTACCTTGAAATAAAACAAAAACAAACCACATGTAATTTAAAAGAGACACAGCTAGGGGTGCCTGGTTGGCTCAGTTGGTGAAGCATCCAACTTTTGATCTCTGGGTCATTGAGTTCGAGCCTACTTTAAAGGAAAAAAGAAAAAAGAAAAAACAAGGAGACACAACTAAAACAAAATGGCATGGAATGAGAAAGCTGGGTAATTTATTGAACAAAGAAATTTAGGACAGACAGGAATTTAAGTAAAATACAAGACTCAGAAAGCAGGGTGATTATTTTTGATTAAGTGTAATCTATAATGAAGATCTTTAGCAGTAGAGAACTTACACATGCATCAAATAATACTGCATCAAAATACATGATAAAAATCATTAGAGTTGAGAGAATGAGAAGCCAAGCCACAGACTGGAGAAAAATACCTGCAAAAGAAACATCTGATATATAAAGGGCAGTTAATGAATATATACAAAGAACTCTTAAAACTCAACAATATAAAAATTAACAATCCAATTTAAAATGGGCCTAAGATCTGAAGAGGTACTTTACCAAAAATGATACAGAGATGGAAAAGCAGCATGTAAAAAGATGCTCAGGGCACCTGGATGGCTCAGTCGGTTAAGCATCTGACTTTTTTTTTGTGGGAGAGAGAGAAAATGCAAGTAGGGGAGGGGTGGAAGTGGGCCCACACTAACAACAGAGAACCCAATGTAGGGCTTGAACTCACAAACCATGAGATCATGACCTGGGCCAAAGTCGGATGCTCAACTGACTGAACCACCCAGGTGCCCCAAAGCATCCTGAACTCTTGATTTTGGCTCAGGTCATGACCTCACGGTTTCATGAGTTTGAGCCCCAGGTCAGACTCTGCTTTGACAGCTTGAAGCCTGCTTAGGAGTCTCCCTTTTTCCCTCTCTCTCTGCCCCTCTCCCAACTCATGTTCTGTCTCTCAAAATAAATAAACTTAAAAAAAAAAAGAAAACAGATGCTCAACATCAATCATTAGAGTACTGCAAATCAAAACAATGAGATACCACTACATACACCTATTAAAATAGCTAAAGTCTAAAACACTAACAACATCAAATGCTCATGAGGATGTTGGGCAACAGGAACCCTCACCTACTGTTGGTTGAAAAGCAACATGGTATAGACACTCTGAAAAACAATTTAAAGGCTCCTTACAAAAATAAATATACTCTTACCATACAATCCAGCAATTGTGCTCCCTGGTATTTACTCAAATCAGCTGAAAACTTCTATCCATACAAAAACCAAATACAGGAGCACCTGGATGGCTCAGTTGGTTCAGCGACCAACTCTTGGTTTCAACTCAGTTTGGGTTCAAGCTTGGTGTCAAGTTCTGCATTGACAGCACAGAGCCTGTTTGGGATTCTTCCTCTCTCCTGTCCCTACCCTGCTTATGCTCTGTCTCTCTCAAAATAAGTAAATAAATACACACAGATGTTTATAGCAACTCTATAAATGACAAATGTGAAAGCGACTGAGATATCCTTCAGCAGGTAAATGAATAAACAAACTGTAGTACATCCAATAGAATAATATTCAGTGCTAAAAATGAATGAGCTATTAAGCCATGAAAAGATATGAAGGAAACTTAAATGCATATTCCAAGTTGAAAAGGTTACATACTATATGATTCCAATCATAGGATATTCTGGAAAAGGCAACATTATGGAGACTGTAGAAGCACCAGTGGTTGCCAGGAATTAGGGAGAAGGGAGGGATAAATAGGTGGAACACAGGCGATTTTTAGGGTTGGGAAACTGTTCTGTTTTTCTGATGGATACATTTCATTATCCACCATTTGTCCACACCCATTGAATGTACAATATCAAGAGTGAACTCTGATGTAAACTATGGACTTTGTTTGATGTGTCCATGTTGGTTCATTAATTATAACAAATATACCACACATGGCAAGATATTGACTGTCGGGGAAGGAGTGATGGCAGTACAGGGGAGCTTAGGGTATATGGCAACTCTGTATTCTTTACTCAATTTTGCCACGAACCTAAAATTGATATATAAAGTCTATTAACTTAAATATTAAAAATCATTAGAAATGAAAGAAACCGACAACCAACCAACATGTACTTACTGCAAGCTCATGTGTTCTAAGTAGAATAGCAAAGTAACAGAGAAACAAGAAAAAGAAAGAAACCAAATAACTTCAGATGAAAGTGCTATAAAGAAAGACAAAAAGGGATGCCTGGCTGGCTCAGTCAGTAGAGTATGTGAATCTTAATCTCGGGGTCCTGAGCTCAAGCCCCACATTGGGCATGGAGCCTACTGTTAAAAACCAAACCAAACAAAACAAAACAAGACACAGAAGGGCAAGAAGACAGATACCAAGTGGGCTAGGTGGGGACTATTTTAGTAGACTGATCAGGTAAGGCCCCTTCAAAACAGTAATGTATGAAGAGAAGATTCAGGCAGAAGACACAAAAATGTAAAAGTCCCAACGTGAAAATAAGGCTCTTAAAAACAATGTTACCCTGTCAGTCTTTGACATATTAAGATTTAAAAATTAATGAAGACTAAATTTTATAATTAATAAGAACTATTAAGAAGGAATAATAAACCAAATAAGAGAATTTGAATAAAGTTTTACATATATACTCTGAAAACAGAAAGTGGTTTTTTTTGTTAAAGCTTATTTACTTTGAAAGAGAGAGTGCCAGGGAGCAGGGGAGGGGCAGAGCGAGGGAGAGAGAATCCCAAGCAGGCTCCACACTGTCAGCGCAGAGCCTGATATGGGCTCAAACTCACAAACTGTGAGACCAACTGAGCCACTTAGGTACCCAAACAGAAAATGTTTTTAAGTTTCACAGAACATTCACCAAATTAGATTATCCTTTAAATCATACACACATGCACAAAACTCTCAGTAAATTAAAAAAATATTTTTTTTAAATTTTAAAGTAGGCCTCACATCCAGCAGAGAGTCCAACATGGGGCTTGAACTCATGACCCTGAGATCAAGACCTGAGCTACGATCAAGAGTTAGACACTTAACCGACTGAGCCACCCAGGTGCCCCAGTAAATCTTAAAAAATAATTTAAAAGACTATAAAAACAGAGTGAATAGAAGTGTCCTAAATATCACTTGAGTCAAAGAGGAAATCAAACTAGAGCTACTATCTGGAAAATAATAAATATAAGAACATGATTCATGTAAATTTTAGAGTGCAGCCAAAGCAGTCCTCAAAAGCAAATTAAGAGCATCAATGCTTTCATTATTTAAAAAAAAAAAAAAAAAAAAAAAAAAAGAGGAACGAAGAACTTGAGTAGAAAAAGCTCAAAAAAAAAAAAAAAAAGAAGAAGAAGATCAAAATAAGGAGAAAAGTAGAAATCAGGAAATCAGAAAACCAAAAGAATTCACCTCAAAGTTGGTTATTAAAAACAACTAAGTAGACAAACATCAAATCAAGAATCATAGAAAGAAATCAAATCAAGAAAAACAAAATCACTAATAAAAAGGTAGAAATACCAGATTTTAATTATAACATATTACATACATCCATATAACAAATTTGAAAATCTTAAAAATATAAAATGGGAAAATACAAATTATCAAAACTGACTCATGAAAAAGAAAGGATTCCTCAAGATTCTACAGAAGTAACTATGTAAGTTACCATTTGGCCTGTATACTATTAAACTAAATTTCTGAGATTCTTTTCTACTCTTTCAATAAATTCTACACATTTGACTAATATGAGTGGGGTTTTGGTTCCTCATAACATGTCCCTTTGGATACCTTTGGCTATTAGCAAATTTATGATATGTACACTTATTTGTAGTTAAAAGAAGGAAAACCTTATTAACACCTAAAAAGTGTCATAAAAACATCTGCTAAAATTCAGAAGCCATTCCTATTGTTGTAAGGTAGGAACAGAATAAAATAACACTATTTCTCTAAAACCAACAGTTGCCACCATCCTTAATTGTAAAAATACCAGAGACATTCTAAGAATGACAATTATTACCTCTCTTCTTTAAAAAATTTTTTAAACATTTTTTTTAAGTTTATTTATTTTGAGAGAGAGAGGGAGAGAGCACCAGCAATGGAGGGGCAGAAAGAGAAAGAGGAAATAAGTTACACATTCAGCAATAGGAAAAGAACAAATACAGCACAGCTGTACAATGGAATGTTAGGCAAACATTAAAAAACAATCTTTTTTTTTTTTTTTTAATGTTAATTCATCTTTGAGAGACAGAGCATGAGCGGGGAAGGGGCAGAGAGGGAGACACAGAATCCGAAGGAGGCTCCAGGCTCCGAGCTGTCAACACAGAGCCCGATGCCAGGCTCCAACTCACAAACTGCGAAATCATGACCTGAGCTGAAATCGGACGCTCAACCGACTGAGCCACCCAGGCGCCCCACATTAAAAAATGATCTTAAGAACAAAGGGAAATGTTCAAGATTTAGCAAGATAACAAATTATAAAAACCAGGATTCCAATTTTATAAAAGTAACTGTTCTCACACACATATGTGTACGTGTATACATGTGTGTGTATACATATATATATAACTGTTCTCACACATATATAGGTACATGTATACGTGTATATATATATATGTGTGTATGTATATGTGTGTATATATATTTGTGTGTGTATGTATACATACATATATAGTGGCAAGAAGCATAACAAAATATCAACAGTATTTTGATATCCATACATAATGGAATAAGGGGTTAAAAAAAAGCAACTTTATTCTTTTCAAGTATTTAATCAAGAAGGTGAAAAAAGTTCAGTAAGAATTTACAATTTACAATAGAGATACTGTATCAAACATTTAGTTCTATTTCCACTATTATATGTGCCAATGTAACTTTTCCCTTCTTTAATAATTTACTCTTTAGAGCACCTGAAATTTTCTTTAAATGCTTTACCCACCTTTTGCTGCTCATATTTTTATTATATAATAATTTTGTTTTGTTCACAAGCCTATAAATTAAGAACAGAAATTAAAAATTTCAAAGCTGAGAATACACCTTAAAATCACCTTGTCCTAATGAAATAAAAGGCCAAAATGAAACCTTCTAGCTTTCCAGAACCTATTAAACATTCACATGAAAAAACATTACCAATAGCTTGATCAGAAAGATGTGAGGAAGAACTCAGTAGTGCAAGCTAAAAGTGCTCTGCATGCATATGTACATGTAGCACTTAAAAAATTTTTTTTGGGGGCGCCTGGGTGGCTCAGTCAGTTAGGCGTCCAACTTCGGCTCAGGTCATGATCTCACGGCTCAGGAGTTCAAAGGCCCGCCTCGGGCTCTGTGCTGACAGCTCGGAGCCTGGAGCCTGCTTTGGATTCTGTGTCTCCCTCTCTCTCTGCCCCTCCCCCTCTTGTGCTCTGTCTCTCTCTGTTTCTCAAAGATGAATAAATGTAAAAAAAAAAAAAAAGAATTTTTAAGTTTATTTATTTTTGAGAGAGAGTGTGCGCACAAGCAGGGGAGGGGCAAAGAGAAGAAGAGACAGAATCCCATGAGGATGGGGGGCGTGAACTCATGAACTGTGAAATCATGACCTGAACTGAGATCAGGAGTCAGATGCTTAACTGACCGCGCCACCCAGGGGCTCCAGTACATGTATTACTTTTAACTAACACTAGTGAATTCTTCCTTACACCTCCCTCTTTGATTAGTTTCAACTGGCAAAAATTGAGAAATAACTCTCATTTCTAGATGAATAACTCAGGCTTTCCCCACACTGCAAATAAAGATTATGGATTAACATGTTAAGAAAATATATAAGAACAATAAGAATACCTAAACCAGAGTGGAGCTCAAGAAAAACTGCCAAAGAGAGCTACACAGGTGGAAATTTGAAGGATGAGGATGAAATCAGTAGAGGACAAAAGATGGGGATAAGAGGGCTTTTTGGTTGTTTGTTTGTTTGCTTTTCAGATGTGATGCTTACAATAAAACCATTACAATATTACACCCTGAATCTCTATAATCCATTTTCACAGCAACCTAAAACTCCTAAAATTTTTTCTATGCCCGTATTTCACTTCAGTAGCCAAGCTATTTTACATTGTTAAAACTCTTCCTTACCCCTATTGTGCACAGACACTAATTCCAGAAGGATAGTACAACAATTATAATTTTTTTAAAGTTTTATATATTTAAGTAAACTCTACACGTAACATGGGGCTCAAACTCATGACCCCAAGATCAAGAGTTGCATGCTCCTCCAACTGAGGCAGCCAGGCACCCCAATACAACAATTAAGAAGAATGTTTCTGATAAACATGCAATGGGAAAGGGCTTAAACAGAAAGTAAAAGATTATTATCTATCATGTATGAAAAGCTTCGACAATTCAATAAAGAAGTATAGACTGATATAGCCTTTTAGGATGGCAATTTGGCATCAATCAAAACTTAAAATGCACACTTAAAAATCTTATTTAAGGAAATATTTGTGTATACACACATGTGCACAAAGATATAGTAAGTTCACTAAGGCTCCAGTTTTACTTGCTGAAAATTGAGAATACAGACTGTCCCTGACTTCTCATGGTTCAACTTACAGTTTTTTGACTTTACGATGGTATGAAAGTGAAGTTTCTACATTCAGTAGGAACCATATTTTGAATTTTGCTCTTTTCCTGGGCTGGCAATATGCAGTACCACACTGTCTTATGACACTGGGCAGTAGCTGCAAGCAGCAGCTCCCAGTCAGCCACGTGATCAAGAGGATAAACAACTGAAATACTTAAAACACCATTCTATTTTTCACTTTCAGTATACTATTCAATAAAGTGCATAAGATATTCAACACCTTAGTATAAAACAGGCATTGTGTTAGAGGGGTCTGCCCAACTGTAGGCTAACCTAAGTGTTCTGAGCTCATTTAAGGTAGGCTAGACTGAGCTATAATGCTTTGGCGTACAATGTTTTCAACTTTCAGTGGGTTTATTGAGACAAAACCCCATTGTAAGTTGATGAAGATCTGCACAGCAGTCTTCTCTTACCCACGGTTTCTCTTTCCACAGTTTCAGTTGCCAGCAGTCTAACCGCAGTCCTGGATCCTACTACCGAGGTTTGGTCAGAAGGTCAGTAATAGCCTATCACTACATCACAGTGTCTACCTACACCATTCACCTCACTTCATCTCATCATATAGGCATTTTATCATCACATCATCACAAGAAATGTTAGTAGAATCCAATGAGATATTCTGAGATACACCACATTCACATAACTTTTATTATAGCATATTGTAATAACTGTTCTACTGTATTATCAGTTATTGTTGTTAATCTCTTACTGTGCCTAAATGATTAACTTTACCACAGATATGTATACATGGGAAAAAACAGTATATATAAGGTTCAGCCTATCCCTGGTTTCGGGAATCCACTGGAGGTCTTGGTACGTATCCTCCATGGATAAGGGAGGACCACTGTAACATAAATTACCATGAATAAAGTGCAACCATACAATAGACTACACCATGACTGTTAAAAAGATGAAGTACAGCTATGTGTATTGGGATGGAAAAGATTATATAATGACCAGATCTTTTATTTTAAAAAAATTGGTTAAACCCACAAACATAATGCTTATTCCTAACTTCATAAAGAAAACAAAATTGTTAGCAGGGGTACCTGTAGGGAATGGGACTATAAAGTGAGGAATGAGTAATGTTCATTTTTTTTTTATTGTAAATAATTGAGTTGTGTTTTTTTTTTTTTTTTCCAACGTTTATTTATTTTTGGGACAGAGAGAGACAGAGCATGAACGGGGGAGGGGCAGAGAGAGAGGGAGACACAGAATCGGAAACAGGCTCCAGGCTCTGAGCCATCAGCCCAGAGCCTGACGCGGGGCTCGAACTCCCGGACTGCGAGATCGTGACCTGGCTGAAGTCGGACGCTTAACCGACTGCGCCACCCAGGCGCCCCAATAATTGAGTTGTTTTTGAGAGAGAGAAAGAGAGAGAGAAGGAGAGAGGGAGGGAGGGAGGGAATGCGAGCGGGGGAGGGGCAGAGAGGGAGACACTGAATCTGAAGCAGGCTCTAGGCACTGCTCAAACTCATGGTCCGCGAGATCATGACCTGAGCCGAAGTCAGACGCTCAACCAACTGAGCCACCCAGGCGCCCAGAGTTGCTGGAACCTTTTATAAAAAGCAAAAACCGCTTCTGGAATTTAAAAATAAGGGAAAAAGCACTAGTCTGTTATGATGGTTATTTGAGGCTAAAGTGATTTTTGTCCTGTTTCTTAACAATCTTCACTACTCTCCAAATTTTCTATGAGAAATATGCATACTTTTTGAAATCTGAAAAGCATGTACTTAGAAAACCTATATTTTATATCTGTGGCAAAACTTTTCCCAAAAAATAATTTTAACAGTTATGGTTTCAGAAACTTGGTCCTGAGATTCCAACCTCTTCCAGAAAGCATTCTTAAACTTAAGTTTGGGAGCTTGTTACAGAAGAAATTAAATGTAAAGCCTATTTTCGAATGGAATATTAACTAACCTCTATAAAGAACTTAAGTACTACATTCACAAAGTACTTTACCTGCATTATCTCATTTACTTTAAATAGCCCCATGAAATTTGTATTATATGATTATTACTATCAATCCCCATTTTACAGATGAAGAAAACCAAATCTTGAAAAGAGAACATGTGTTACCCAGAGTCAACTAGAAGAGCCAAGATTCAAACCCAGGTCTCCAGCATCTAACCGTCTGAGATACATGAAATGGTAAGTGCTAATGTACCTCAGAGATAATAATAGGCTAGTACTCTGAAATCCTGCAGGAATGTTCGGAATGACTATTCTTAAATAGGTTAGTGATCCTAAAATGAAGAAGCAGTGAAAATTCTGATCACAGAAGAAAACAATCAGTACTTCTTCAAAGCCAAGGGGGCTATTTTTTCTTCTTTCAGTTTCTACCAAGGTACCAGAAGGATACAAGGGACAACCGAGGTTTGTCAGCAACTTAACCAGCCCTCTGACTGGCCTCGAATTAGCTCTCTAACTGGGAGGGCTTTTGAAAACAAACATCAGAATCCCAAAGGCTTAAAGCCTTCAACAAGGTCCAGTTTCAAGTTTTAATCAAAAGAAACATACTTGAATATTAGAATTATCAATATTGACAGAATAAACATAAGGATTTAAAAGTACCTACTTATTTTAGTCTATATGAACAAGTTCTCTTTAAAAAAAAAAAAAATAACTGAAAGTTTATCCTTAGTTACCTGAACAAGTTCTAAGTTTTTTTCTTTAAAAAAGTATACTAAAAAAGAAATATACACCACTGTTAATCACGTCTACTTGGAAACCTGCCTATCATAAAGATCAGAGAACCATAGGAACCCCAATTCATTTGTTTAGTAGATACACCTCAAGTACAAACTTACCATTACTTTACAATTTTAGGTTTGCAAGGTTAGTAATGAACGTCACAAAGTCGAGAAGAGTAACTCTCCTTTTGAATAATGGTAAACCAGGAATCAAGGCCCTAAGGGAAGAGGAATAAGGAACTCTTCCTTGGTAAAAATTATCTGCTTATAGGGGCACCTGGGTGGCTGAATCAATTGAGCGTTGGACTTTGGCTCAGGTCACGATCTCACAGATCTCACAGATCTCACAGTTTGTGAGTTTGAGCCCCATAGCAGGCTCTGTGCTGACAGCTCAAAACCTGGAGCCTGCTTCTGATTCTGTGTCTCCCTCTCTCTCTGCCCACCCACCCCTCAAAATAAATAAATATTAAAAAAAAAAAAACACCAACTATCTGCTTATAGAAACTGGCAGAAAAGCTGACATTATACACCAAATTATACACTCTATCATTTTTATACCTGCAACAAGACCTCTCAATTAAGTTAAGGACAACTGACATCAAATGATGACAGTATTAAGGCTCAGTACTAACACTTAGGTAAAAATGGAGTATTTAATGAAAACAAAATTCGCTGAATTTACATCAACCACTTTCAACAAAACCTGGAAGTAGGCTTAATACCTACATGTATTACAGTTCAAAAACATTTTAAGGTTCATTTTTCCTAATGTACATCAGTGTTCTTGTATAATTAATAGCTAGAAAGATTTAAAAGCCAAGGACGGAAGAATTGCCTTAAATCAATACCCTTAATAGCTTAATAGGAGAACATGAACAAAGCTTTCCACTTATAAGTGTGTATATAATATGTGTATGTGTGTGTATATACATGTACACACATAAAAAACATTTAGAAGTTAGTATGAGTGTGTTTTACCAATGCCACAGAGTTTCTGGCAGAGTTGACAAGTTGTAACCTGCTTTAAAAATTACTGTTCACTGCCTTCAACCCAATCTAATTTTATTTAATGTTATTTTTTTGGATAACTCTACAAAACTAAAACCCCCCCCAAGCAAATTCTTGTACATTTCAATATCCTGCCTACTTATAAGAGCGGAAGAGTCTAACAGAGCAGGGGAAAAAACGTGACGTGCACAACCTTGATCCAAAACACAGTTCGTCGGAGTCTAATTTTAGGCCTAACCATTTTGATTGTCTTTTACAGAGGTTAAAAAGAAAAAAACAACTATAGATCACTTTTAAAGGAGAAATGAAATAACTATCAATGGAAGTTGTACATGATTTATCAAAGAGGAAACAAATCACGCTCACAATTGCCTAGAGTATTCCAATTAAAATGAAGATACAAGGAGGATACAGCCCCACACCAACCGACAACAGAAATTACTTTTCATACTTTAATTCTGGGATGACTTATAGAAATACTCAAAAGGCTGAGTCCACCGAGGATGTTGCAGCAATGTCGTATGTGTCTTGATTTAAAGAAAGCCAAACATGGTGAAAAGCCAACCTTCACCTAAATTACCTAAAGAAGCAAATATTCACCTCCTGGCTGAAGATCAAACAAGAATCACGAGAAGACCCAAAAGTTCGGTTGTTAGGTGAGGCCCTCAAACTCTCGGAAAACTATGTTTCTACCAATACGAAATATGGAAGAAATTTCACATTGTAGTTTAGAAAAGAGTAAAGGGACTAGAGACCATATATGCCTAAGCAATGAAACTATGATGACCAGAGAGGTAGCAAGGAGGAGCTGGGACTCAGGAAAAATCATCGAGGACTAAAACCTGAGTCGTTAGGTCGAACACTAAAGTAAACTGAGAACAGGAGGAAGCTGAAAGGCTAGGGAAGGGAGACCGAGAGTGGGCAGAGCCTGTGGCGCGACACGGCCCTGGGCAGGGTTGGGTCCAGGAAGAGTCAGACTTCGCCACCCCAGCAAGCTTCCCATTTCGGGCTGAAGCCGAAGAAAACAGCCCTAGGGAGCAGACAATGAGCCACCGCCCCAGGAGCCACGGCTCCAGGCACGCAGGTGGCGGCTGCCCCGGCGCTGCTCCGAGCAGGTAGGCTGCCGCGGGCCGCTGGCGCCGGCCAGGCCGCGGAGAAAGAAGGAGGAAGAGAGCGACGGCCCGCGTCCCGGCCCGCCTGCACACTTACCCCAGGCGAGGGAAGGTCCCCGCCCCAGCGAGGCGCCTCGGTCCGAGCTCCCGGCGGGCTCTGGAACCGCCCCGGGCAAGCGCAAGGCTCAGGGCAGGCAGGGAGGGAGGGGGAAGCGGGGCGGGAAGACGAGCCGCGCTGGAGCGCAGCCGCTGCTACCGCAAAGCCGAGCGGTAGCCGAGCCCCACGGGCGCCGGGAGGGGAGGGTAGGGAGCCTTCGGCAATGGCGACGGCCCGGGCCAGAGGGGAAGCGGAACAACCGCCGCCGCTGCGCGTGGCCACAACCCTGGGGGAGGGCGACGGCGGGGAGCGGGTAGGGGCGGGGCCAGAACTCCGCCCCCTCGCCGGCCCAAGCACCGAGCTCCACAGGGTGGAGATCGGCACCACCTCCCGCTGGGCGGGCTCGCCCGGGGCTGCTGGGAGTCGTAGTTTGGAGACGTGCAGTCCGCTTTTCTCGCCTTTCTCTTTCTTTTTTGGGGGACGGGGTTTAGGGAATATTCTTTAAACTGAGAAGGAGAGCCAGTTCCTCTTTTAACTTAGCATGGTCTCCAGTCAGGTCTGTGCCAACCAAAGATGCTTGACTGACACTGCTGTTACATAAACCTGCTCCAGAACATTTGTTTCTGGGAACTCATCCATTACCCATTTGCATTTTACTTACAAACTCTTACTATGTCTTGCTGCTAAAATAAGTCCCATCTCCTTGAAATCAAGGCCTTCGTGTTTTATCCACAGTGGAGTCCATCAGTGTATTCAGTAACTCTACAAACATTTGAGCATCTAAAATGTATCAGACATTTAGTTATCAGGGATACAAGGGTGAACATGAGTCACATTGCCTTTGTGCAGCTTACAAATATGCAAGCACAATTATTAAACTAGTGATATCTGGTATGAGGAGACAACTGGGGAGATTACTTTGGATCCGGTGGCCAGAGAAAGCATCTTTAAGGAGGGGGCATTTAAGCTGAGAATAGGAGAGAGCCATGAGAAGCCCCTAGGAGAAAGCATTATAGGCAGGAGGAAGAAAAGGACTTGCTATGGTCAGTTATGAAGACCTGTGTAGCTTGAGCTTAGAGCAAGAAGAGTAATGTACTGTGATAAAACAGTAGAGTGGACAAGATTCAGGTCAAGAAGAATCTTGAATGCCATGCTAAAGAATTTGGATTTATTCCAAGAAGCTACTAAAGAGTTTTAAGCAGGGAAGTGATTTTATCTGGCTTACATTTTCAGATCACTAGATTGCTGTGCGGCGAATGGAGTATATAGATGCAAGAATAGAAGGAAATAAACTAGAAAGGCTGTAATCATGACTGATACTAAGGAGAAAGGAGAACTGGAAAAAGGTAGCTAGACTGTGTTTATCTATACATGTAGAATCCAAACTGATATAGAGAGAAAGGAATCAAAGACCAATATGGCACACTATTACTAGATAACCTGAAAAACAGTCCCATTATTAAACACACCGAAATGCTGGATAAAATAGAACATCCTTTCGAAGGCATAACTAAGCTTTCAAGAAAGGAGGAGGAATACCTCTGACAGTCTTCCAAACCCCACACTCAACCCAAAGAGACAGCAAAAAACCTGAGTAGTAAGCAGGACAGTGAAGCTATGGTTGTGTTGAGGGTATATACTTATCTCAGAAAATGGTTTTTTGTTTGTTTGTTTCTGGGTTTTTTTTGTTTTTTGTTTGTTTGTTTTGTTTTTTTTACTGGCTGGACAGAAGAGCAAAGACAAGGCCTTGGGCTGTACAAAGAGCTGGGACATTGTTCCTGCATAAGACTGGGAAACTCAAAGGGCTATGCCCTCCAAGAATAGACTGAGGATAAAAAATATCCCCTGCACCAGCCCTGGGAGACAAGCAGACATTAGTATGTTTGTCTGGACTTGGTATGGAGGGGGAAACAATTTCTCTTTAGAATTCATAATCAGAAACTTTCCCTCACATGTGTTTGAAAGTTCAAACTGACATTACCTATACTGTCCAGGAAACTTCAGGACAAGAAAGTAGTCCCAGGCTGGTAGTGCTTGGAGGCCTGGAAGAAACAAATACAAATCCTCACCACACAGGTTCACTCTTAACCCAGGACTCAAAGGATTCCCAAAGATAAACAGGATTTCAAAAGCTAAATATGAGCACCCAAAATATAACTACAATATACCTGAGAAAATAAGGCACCATAAATGAATCAGCAGAAACTGAACAAAATAATGAAGTCTGAACTTTAGAGAGTCGAATTATTGGTTACAGAATAGAAAATGAGTTTATTAAACTGATTAAACAAAATAATACAGGAGCAAGAAACAAGATACTATTTATTTAATGTTTATTTTTCAGAGAGAGCATGCAAGATGGGGAGGGCAACAGAGGATTCAATGTGGGCTCTACACTGACAGCAGCAAGCCCGATGCTGAGCTTGAACTCACGGACCATGAGATCATGATCTGAGCTGAAGTCAGACACTCAAATGGCTGAGCTACTCAGGTGCCCCGAAACAAGATAGTATTTTTTTAAAAGTGACCAGGCAATTTTGAGAAGTAACCAAGTAGAACTTCTAAAAATAAAGAATTTAATAATTAAAATCAAAGCCAATGTTTCGGTTAAATAGCAGATTATATATTGAAGAGAGAATTACTAAACTGGACCATAGATCTAAAGAAATTATGGAGAATAGCCCAGAGACAAGGGAAATATGAAAGAAAGATCAAGAGACATGGGGATGGATTGTAAAGGTCTATCATATGCTTAGCAAGAACTCTGAGAGAAGACAAAAGAGGCAGTATATAATGAGATAATGGCCAAGAATTTTCCTGAACTGAATAAAGACAAGATCCTTCAGATTCAGGAAGCAAAGTGAAGCCCAACCAGGGTAAAGAAAAGACATCTTTTCAAACATGTCAATATGAAACTGCAGAATACCAAAAATAAAGCAACTAGAAAGAAAAGACCTACCCTACAAAGAAATAACTATTAAACTTCTGAAGATTTCTCAACTGCAACAATGCGTACCAGTTGACAATGGAAAAATATTTACCAAGATTACCAAAATATTATACCAAGATAAAATAACCAACCTTAGAAGTGTATGTGTAGCAAAATTATTGGCCATATGAGGGTAAAATACAGATATCATCAAACAAAAATGTTGCTGGTATTGTAATAGCATTGTATTGCGACAATGGTACCTATACTTGTGAGCATAGCATGAAATATAGACTTGTGGAATAGCTGTGTTGTATACCTGAAACTAACTGTAACGTTGTGTGTGAACTATACTTCAACTAAAAAAAAAAAAAAAAAAAAAAAAAAAGATGTTGTCAACAACAGGGACCTACTAAAGGAACTCATTAAAAAGATACACTTCAGGAGGAAACGGATTCTAGAAGTAAGGTCAAAGATGCAAATCAGATAGATAGCTAAACCTACTCATCCTATCACTGGTTAGGATGATCCTGAAGAGCATACTTAATCCACATTATTTCATTCTCTCAACTCTACATTCAACAACCTGCCAAATGAATATTTTGTAAGTTTGGAGGATAATGCAGATAGGTATTGGTCACCTCACTCTAATTTATCTTACCAATAAGCACTAATTATGAAAATATAGGTGAGTAGCTTGAAATAGAATATCTTACTAGAATAGTCCTTAAACTCATTATATTCTGAAATCATTAAGAGCTGCCATAGATCTTTCCAGTTCCCAAGTCATATATTATACCATCTTCCCGGAGATCTAGCTAAATAATGTAAATTCTTGGTAGAGTGGCTTAGATACACACACACACACACACACACACTCAAAT
Organism: Puma concolor; assembly: GCF_028749965.1. Classification (NCBI taxonomy): domain Eukaryota; kingdom Metazoa; phylum Chordata; class Mammalia; order Carnivora; family Felidae; genus Puma; species Puma concolor. The sequence continues at coordinate 87,455,347 of NC_141675.1, forward strand.
AATCTCTGCCCCATCACCACCCTTAGTTGAGGTAACCCACATCTCTGTTATGTTCATCCAAAAGAACATATTACTTTAAGAAAACTAAACCATAAAAGTGGAGCAGATACTGGAACAGAATGACCAATAGGACAGTACCTATTTTCTTAGCTTAAACAAAAAAGACCATACACTGAATTACAAAACTGATTACAAAAGTAAAGTCCTTAGGGGCTCCTGGGTGGCTCTGATGGTTAAGCTTCTGACTCTTGATTTCAGCTCAGGTTATGATCTTGCAGGTCGTGAGACTGAGCCCCCTGTTGGACTCTGCACTGACAGCACACAGCCTGCTTGCAATTCTCTCTCTCCCTCTCTCTGCTCCTCTTACACTCTCACTCACTCTCTCAAAAATAAAAACAAACAAACAAACAAATAAATAAATAAAATAAAGTGCTTAGGGGTACCTAGCTGGCTCAGTAGACAGAGCATGTGACTCTCGACATCAGTTCAAGCCCCACCTTGGGAATAGAGCTTAATTTAAAAAAATTTTTTTAATTACAAAAAATAAAGTGCTTATTCATTTTGTAAGCATCCAAAGAAGATAATATAAAGATTTCAAAGCCAGAAATGTTCCACTGTATCAAAAGTAATGTCATTAGCAACCACTTATTAGGCAAGAAGAGTCATATGAAAGTACTCTTCACTTACTTTCACATTTTTATTACACTTCTGAATACCTGTATAAATACGTAAGTGGCTGAATCATGTTCCAAACCACCATCTCAAATATTAACTTGAAAACTTGTTTAAATACTGATGAAACTTGGTGCTAATACGCAAAAGAAAATAAAGATATATGTACACTCTGCCCTCTACTCCACATATACTCTTAAGAGGTACCATGTTCCCCTCTCCATATTTCAAAATGTTGTCTGTTGATGTTACTGAATTTTGACTGACATATAATTTTACTTCAATGCCACTATATAAATCCCAGTATGAAAGAAATGCTTGTAAAAAGCATGGAGTTCTTTCTTATAAGAAAACATTAAACAAGTATAAAATTAGACCGGTTGAAATTTTATCGATCTCTAATATTTCTGTTTTATGGCACTTGGTTGCTTTTTTCAATATTTAAGTTCTTAAACACACCTTTAAAAAGAACTATTTTGACTAGTCAAGTCATACATGTCAAAATACAAAAGATTTATTCCTATAAAAACACCAGAATGTTTTAGGAAATTAAGCAGTGATATATATAAATGTTTATCATTCCATTACTCTATATAAAACAAACATTGCCAACATACCCTGGTTTATTGGCTTCTGTTTCGGAATATGCTTGTCCTAAATGCACTGCCCTAAATAAACAGAAGAACATGCTTGCCTTTTTATTTTTTAACTAGCTTATGGCACTTACTTTATTTTCTACTTTTTTCCCCAAGAAAAACAGTACCTCAAAAGCTTTTGTTTAAAAAAAAATCACTGATGATGCAAAAAAGATTTTTTGTACATGTACAACTTAATAAAATATACTCTTTAAAATGACAATCTGAATTGTCTTCTTGACAAATTCAGTACTAAATGTTAGTACGTAGTTTCATTAAGCCCTTTGTAAATTCGTATACTCAGAAGAGTATAATAAAATATAAAAGAAGTGTGGAAATGCTTTAAGGAATAATCAATTTTGATATTAATAATTTCTTAGCTCTCCTACTTTATTTTCTTTAAACTCTAGATAAGTAATATTCTCATAAAATTGACGTTTAAATAAACTGATTCATCCAAAATATTTTATTCTTATTTATAATGATTTTCTCAATTTTTAGCTGAAATTTAAATGTTTCTATTCACAATGAGAATAATTTGTCTCTAATACATAAAGTACCCATTTTTGTAAAATAAATGAAGATAAAATCACTTCTCACAAAATAAATATTAATTTAACGAAACTAAGTTTCCTCTATTGGCACTAGCTTGAAGATTACCAAAGGTCTATACAACAGAGCACTAAATTTTGGAATTAGTTGAAAATGATCCAAAATTTCCTCTAGTAGACATAATTTTAGTCATAAATGAAGACAAAAATAATGACATAATTCTAGAAGAACACTTCTAGTCACAAGTAAATAGGTCTTATTTAGGTTTATGGAAAGCACTTAACTCGGTAAAACTTATAGGGAGAAATGGCCATATTTGAAAACAGCCACAAGGATCAAAGTAGAACACAGGATGGTAATGAGCAGAGTCACAGAACATACTAAAGATGTATGTATAGTCAGTCCCACTGGAACCTGTAGAGTCACATTCTTATATACCTATAGAGAAAGAGAGAGAGAGGAAGAAAGAGAGAGAAGTTAGAGATATTCAAAATGCACACCTTAAGGTGAAACCACAATTTCTTTAATTTTTTAATTTAATTTGTTTCTTTTAAATATCTTCCAGCCAGTGCTACACTACATGTAACATTACTATTTGAGTGATTCTTTTGTATTCAACATTTTATTTAATATAACAGAATCAGACTCAATCCCCACAATAATCCTTAAATTCTCCTTAGTTTTGACTTTTTCTGCTTTCTGCAGATGCTGTCTCCCATCATCACCTCTGTAATCAATATAAACATTTACTTCCTCTTACTATGTTTTCTATTAGAATACAGAATTCTCTCACAGTTAAAGCCCTAAAGAAAAAACATTAAAACAATAAAGCTAAGTATCCATTTACTCCTGTTTTTTTGTTTCTTCCTCCAAAATAGCTTTTAAAAGTCTGTTATTCACAAATTATACAATTGAATAGGTCTTTTATTGGTACAACATCAAATCTGTTGTCCTACTAGCCTGTAATACAAAAGTTCTATGTTCAACTTAGTTTCTATTTTCTATTTGGTTTTGAAGATAAAGAGGTTCAATTAGAAACTCTAGTAAATTTTATAGGTTAAAATAGTTTTTAAAAATATTAAAATTTAGGTAACTTGGGAATACTTTTATTTTTGGTTTCTTTTTATAAATATCTGGATTACAATTTCACATAAAAAAAAAGTTACCAACATAATCTGTAACAAAGCCACCCTACCAAAAAAACGGTGTCTTAAACCAACAAGCCTTAGTGTATAGATCACCACTGTAGTAATGGTCACCTATTTTTCTGGTATATATGAAAAAGCAATACTAACACACACACACATGCACACACACACACACACACACACACACACACACACACACACAAATTCAAAGGGCTTAATTATGACCTCTTATTTCAAGTTACATGGTCTAAAAGAACTGAATTCAAAATGTTTTAATAAGGTAATTACTTATTTTGTAGCAATGCACACTACCAATATTTTTTTTGAAGTTTGAAATGCATTTTATTTTATTTTTTTTTAATTTACATCCAAATTAGTTAGCATATAGTGCAACAATGATTTCAGGAGTAGATTCCTTAATGCCCCTTACCCATTTAACCCTTCCCCCCTCCCACAACCCCTCTAGTAATCCTCTGTTTGTTCTCCATATTTATGAGTCTCTTATGTTTTGTCCCCCTCCCTGTTTTTATTTTTGTTACCCTTGCCTTATGTTCATCTGTTTTGTCTCTTAAAGTCTCATATGAGTGAAGTCATAGGATTTTTGTCTTTCTCTGACTAATTTCACTTAGCATAATACCCTCCAGTTCCATCCACGTAGTTGTAAATGGCAAGATTTCATTCTTTTTGATTGCCAAGTATATATATACCTCCAATGTATATATATATATACCACATCTTCTTTATCCATTCATCCATCAATGGACATTTGGGCTCTTTCCATACTTTGGCTATTGTTGACAGTGCTGCTATAAATTATTGGGGTGCATGTGTCCCTTCGAAACAGCACACCTGAATCCCTTGGATAAATGCCTAGTAGTGCAATTGCTGGGTCGTAGGGTAGTTCTGTTTTTAGTTTTTTGAGGAACCTCCATACTGTTTTCCAGAGTGGCTGCACCAGCTTGCATTCCCAACACACTACCAATATTTTAATTTTTTTAATGTTTATTTTATTTTTGAGAGGGAGAAAGGCAGAGCATGAGCAAGGGAGGGGCAGAGAGGGAGGGAGACAGAGGATCCAAAGCAAGCTACAGACTCTGAGCTGTCAACACAGAGCCCGATGCGGACTCGAACTTATGAACTGTGAGATTATGACCTGAGCTGAAGCCGGCGCTCAACTGACTGAGCCACCCAGGCGCCCCTTAAATTAATAAATCATAAATAAACACTGATTATACTCTTAATTCACATTTAAAAAATCAAATGCAATGCTCCAGATATATTTTAGAGTTTGAAAAAAAATTTGGGTTCCATATGGTAATGGAAATCTACTCAAAAGCAACTCTACATTGCAAAAGATATTGGCACAGTCATACATCTTACCAACTGTCAGTTCTAAGAGAGTTCTCCACAACAAAATAGCAGTGCTTTGCAGTAAGCCTGCACTCTAAGTAGTTATTTTCTCAGCTAGCTGGTAGACAGACTTCAAAGCACAACTCCAAGGAAAATACTTCAAATTTAAATATCCACAATTGAACATATGAACAAATCTGCTTTATGTTTATCTGACTCACAGGCTACCTAATATTTTAAATTTACTTTACTTCGGTTGCAAATCCATTTGACTCCTTGTAAAAGTAAATTGTGAAAACGATGGCACAGATTGTGCTGCTCAACCAAAGCAAGCAGGCCTTAAAGAGAATTAGAGACAAAGAGAAACACAAACAGTTATTACAACCATCAGTTAAAATGCAGCCCATAAAAGAGGAAGGAAAGGACAGAAAAAAAAAAAAAGAGAAAGAAAAGAGATGGATTATATAAAACTACTCACTCCGAAGAGAGGAAAGAAGTAGACCATGTTAACTAAAGGTAAATAGAAAACTGTACACTCCTTAGACAAAGCCAAAGTTAATGAAGTATGAATACTTAACCTAATTTATTAGCTGAAAACAAGTTGGGAGGTCAAAACTATAAAAATGGCCAGCAATGACCTAGATTTAGATATACAAATTGCAATACAACGATCTAAAACTTTATCACAGTTGAAATACTACTTTGAGTCTTATTTTCCTTTTTTCACTTGTTCTGTGCAATATGGTGAAATTAACTCATTTTGTTGTTTAAAAATTAATAAATCTTATAATTTTGGGTCTCTCTCCGTCTCTCTCAAAATAAACATTAAAAAGGGGGGGGGGGCAACTGGGTGGCTCAGTCAGTTAAGCATCCAACTCCTGATTTGGCTCAGGTCATGACCTCACGGTTCATGAGTTCGAGCCCCACATTGGGCTCTGTGCTGACAGAGCACAGAGCCTGCTTAGGATTCTGTCTCTCTCTCTCTCTCTCTCTCTCTCTCTCTCTCTGCCCTTCCCCCACTTGATGTCTCTCTCTCTCTCTCTCTCTCTCTCTCTCTCTCTCCCCCCCCTTCCCCCCTTTCTCTCCAAATAAATAAACATTAAAAAAGAAGCATATTAGTTATACTTAAACTCTGGACCAATGAGGCATGGAACTAACGTTAATATCTGGCCCCCAAATTAAATGATTCTGGCTCTAATGAGGAACCACTGTTGCCACTAGTAGCAAAGAAACATTGAGAACAACCAAACACAGCTTTCTATGGTAGAATATAAAATGCTAATCCTTTAAATGTGGCAGAAACATTATGAGTTTTAAATGAGGCAGCATGATCTAAAAACAACATAAACTATTAACTCACTGGTTTATATTTCATATTGTTCCATTGGCAGATATCCTTACTCTTCAAAGCACAAGGAGCGGCCACTTCTGACTGAGCCCAGCATTTCAAAATTGGAAACTCTGAGAAGAAATGGTAGAACATTATATCAGAAAACTTGCATCTGGACTAGATAGAGGTGAGGCCAGTCTTTCATGTTGAGATATCAGTATTCAAACTTTTTTTTTTTTTTCCAACGTTTATTTATTTTTGGGACAGAGAGAGACAGAGCATGAACGGGGGAGGGGCAGAGAGAGAGGGAGACACAGAATTTGAAACAGGCTCCAGGCTCCGAGCCATCAGCCCAGAGCCCGACGCGGGGCTCGAACTCACGGACCGCGAGATCGTGACCTGGCTGAAGTCGGACGCTTAACCGACTGCGCCACCCAGGCGCCCCTCAGTATTCAAACTTTTAATACACAATGTACATGACCTGAATCCATCTATCACATGCTGTTTTATTTTAGGAGCCTGCTCTACATGGATGCTAAGGAATTACAAAATTACTAAGACTGTGCAGAAGTTAAGCATGACTTCTTAACAAATCCCATTACAGTAGGTACCACATTTTAAAATTTTAATGTAGGGGCACCTGGGTGGCTCAGTCGGTTGAGTGTCTGACTTCAGCTCAGGTCATGATCTCACAGTTCATGAGTTTGAGCCCCACATCGGGCTCTCTGCTGTCAGCATGCAGCCCACTTTGGATCCTCTGTCCATGCTCTCTCTGCCTCTTCCCCATACATGTGCTCTTGCCCACTCTCATACTCTCTCTCAAAAATAAATAAATATTTTTTAAAAAGGGCACTTTTTCAAACTTTAGAGTAATTAAAAGAAAGCAAGCTAGGCTGGATGAACAAATTTAGCAGAATTGAACACTTTATTATTTTTTCATCATGAAAAATATGATTGATGGCAGGAGAGTAGGATTAAAAACTTCCAATCTCCCAGTCTTTAGTGCTACTAATTTGTGAATATTGCAATCAACTCAAATTTGGAGATACAAAGAGCCAAAATCTGAAAGGAGCTTCTTAAAGTCTTGATTCTAGGAAGACTGCAAATGGGGAAAGCATAGTTTTAATTCACACAAATCACACATAAAAACAGAAAGAACTGGTGCGCCTGCGTGGTTCAGTCGGTTGAGCACCTGACTTCAACTCAGCTCATGATCTCACGGTTCATGAGTTTGAGCCCCGCACTGGGCTCTATGCTAACAGCTCAGAGCCTGGAGCCTGCTTTGGATTCTGTGTCTCCCTCTCTCTTTGCCCGTCTCCTGGTTGTGCTCTGTCTCTCAAAAATAAACTTAAAAAATTTTTTTTAACGTAAAACAGAAAGAAAAATTATTCCCCAAACCAAAAAGTCATGGCCAACATTTATAACAAAACTAGGTGATAAAGTATCCCCACCAAATACACAAATCCATGCAAGTGGATACAAAACACCAATAGCTGCAAGTCCTGCAAATCAGCATGAAGAAACAGAAAGCAGCAAAGGGACAGAGGATCAATGGCTGAAAAAAGAAATACACTAGACATTATATGCCTAATCATACAAGAACACACCACCACCTATAGTCTTGTCAAATCAATCAAAGCTGAATCTGATCACACATCTGGAGCCAGTGGCTAACTTCCAGGAAATAGAGGCTAGATGAACAGCATGAGTGTAATGTGTAATCACCAAAACCCTAACTATGAGAAATCCAGGTTTCTCCACAGGTGAATTTTTATTTTATTTTAACTTTTATTTTTATTTATTTATTTATTTATTTATTTATTTATTTATTTATTTTTATTGTTTTAAGTAGGCTCCATGCCCAACATGGGACTTGAACTCACTACCTTGAGATCAGGACTCTCATGCTCAACTGGGCCAGCCAGGTGCTCCTCAAAAGGGGAATTTTCAAAAAAAGAAAGGGAAAGAGGAGGAATCTGTAAATTAAGAGATTTAACGGTAATACATTTATTTAAATGGAAAAGATGAAGCTTTATTCTCTAAGAATGCCCACTTGGGTGAAAAAAAAGTATAAAGAAACATAAGGAAGTGATTAAAAGTCAGGATAGTAGGTTAGTTTTAGAGGAAAGGAGGAAGCAATGATTGAGACAGGACACACGGAGCTGCTGCTAGGGTGACTAGTGAAGTTCTATTTCTTGACCTGGGAGGTAATTACAAGGGTATTTGCCTTATAATAATTTACTATTTATTTGTGAAGTTTTTCTATATCTATGGTTTATTTTACAATCAAAAAAATTAAAAAGAAAAAAGAAACATGCTTTTGTCATCCTTGCCCTTGACTTCAGACTTGCCACCACATCTTTACTTTTATTTTCAACCTTCAGAAAAGACTTGCAACCCTCACCTTGGTCACAATACATTAGTAAATCAGGGTTATTGACCACAATAACGGTTTCTCCATCTTTACTATGTGGCCGATGATAGCGGTAGTGCACAGGCAAAAAAGCTTGGAAACAATCGATGCACTGTGAATCTTGTCTGGCATAAATTAGAACTTCAGATTCCTTGGACAAATAATTGGGAGCTTCTATATTAAAGTTTTCTGAAACCATCACTGCCTGTCAAAAAAACAGCAAATATTAATCCAGAAGAAGAAATGAATGAGGAAGATCAATAAATAAAACCAGAAGATTGCTATACAGATGAACAGAAATGTCTAATCCCCCCCTTATAAACAATTTCCATTCCATGCCATCCGCAAAACACAAGATGTGCTCTAAAAGTTTGTTTACTAAAAGTAAACTGAGGAAATTATACTCTAGGGTGTGAACTTTCCCCATAATAAAAATTATTTATTTGTAGTTCCTTTATCAACCTTGCTTGGGTGACAAAACAGGTACCAAAAAAAGAGAAATTCTGGGAATATAGCATTTAATAAATATGAAAACTATGACAAAAACAGTTAACCCAGTATTGGGTTGAAATGATTGCTATCATTCTGGTAATTTCCTGTTCTTCAGAGAAGTTAAGATGGCAGTGAGTAAGACAGAGTACTGTGGTCAGGAAGTCAAAGCAAAGGTCAGCACTCTTTCCATATTTGGTATAAAAAGTTAATAGAAAAATAGTAAATGCTTCTTTAAAAAAATATAGTAAAAAACAATTTAAAATAGATCTTCTACACCAAAAGTAAAAATGCATACGTTGCAGAAATTAGTCCTGAATTATAATGTTTGTGTGTGTATATATTAAATATCCATCCACACACATTTATGTATAAACATATATATACACATGCACATGTATGTACACATATATAGGCACTCTATACATAATCTGTGAGTGTGTGTGTATGTGTGTGTACAGACCTACACACATACAACTTGTCTTTAGATTCTCTATGTGAAGCCCAGATACATCTCAGAGAAAAAAACAGAATTAACTTCTTCCCATCATGGCAAACATCCTAATTCTCCTGTTTGATGGAAGCACCAAGTACTTTATTTTTTCACATCTTTTTCCTTCTCTGATTATCACAGGAATAAGAAAAAAACAACTCACTGGCAAAAGCCAAGGAGTTATATAATCTTATGAGTCATAATGAACTTTAAAGGTGATCAAATTAAACCACTGTCCCAATGAGAGCATTGTTCAAGGATCCAGTCACTGCTTGAATACTCTCAATGACTAAAAGGAAGCTTATTGCTTTAAGTCATCTCATTTTATCTACTGTTAAAAGGTTATTCTTTTCTTTTTTTTTTTTTTTTAGGTTATTCCTTTTTTATGCGTAGAAATTTGATGCTCTGGTATATAACATTCACAACTGTCCTTGCTTACAATACCTACAATAAAACTGTTCCCTATTTCACTAAGGGTCCCTCAAACATTTCCACTAAATTTTCTCCTCCTCAGAGAAACATTCATAGCTTTCTTGGTTTCTCATGATATGGTTTCCGAATCATTCATCATATTAGTTACCTTTAGAAACACTCAGGGTATATAGTAGCAATATTACTTTCAGTCAAAAATTGTAAGATTATTTTAGCAGCCTTATTTCAGTGAGATATATATCCATATATAGAAGATATATGTACTTTTTAAAAAAATTAAGACTATTTTTCAGAGCAGTTTCAGGTTTACAGGAAAACAGAGCAGAAAATACAGCATCTCTATGTATCACCCCCCACCCTACAGTTTTCTCTACTATTAACATTAGTATGGTACATTTGTTACAATTGACAACATTAGTATGGTACATTTGTTACAATGGTACATTTGTTACAAATTAAAGTCCATCATTTAAGTTAGGGTTCAATCTTTATGTTGTAGATTCTATGTTTTGACAAATGTAAAAGGACATAAATTCCCATTACAGCACCCTACAAAGTAGTTTCGCTGACCCTGTGTTCCACCTATTCGTCCCTATATCTTTCATTTGAAAATTTTGCAAAAACATTCAAGAAACTCCCATACTATTTTTTCAAATAATTGACTTATTACTAACTAAATGAAGGGACTAGATTTATCTCTATTAAATTTTATCTTCCTGGCTACAGTCTATTTTTTCCAGGATGTTGAGATTTAATTGAAATTCAACCTGTCAACCAACATTTATGTAACATTTATGAATTTGGTAACTATGTCTTCTGTATTTTCACTTAAGGATAAAAACATTGACCAGGAGGAAAGTCCTAAGGAATATTACTAGAGACCTCCTGCTAGAAATTTATTAATGAACTCTCCTTGGATACAACTAAGTGTAAATAAAAAAACAGCCCAAAATTTTCTATCTTATCTTATGAACATCTTATTTTCTATCTATCTTTAAAAAAATTTTTTTAAATGTGTTTATTTATTTTTGAGAGAGAGACAGAGCAAATGAGGGAGGGATAGAGGGAGAGAGGGAGACACAGAATCTGAAGCAGGCTCCAGGCTCTGAGTTGTCAGCACGAAGCCTGACACGGGGCTTGAACTCACGAGCTGTGAGATCATGACCTGAGCCAAAGTCAGATGCTTAACCAATGAGCCACCCAGGCACCCCTTCTATCTATCTTATGTATGTATGACATGATAATAATAAACATATCTTTCTTTGAGTAGTTACTATGTTGACAGGTATTCCATTAAGTGGTTTATATACATTATCTCCTTTAATTTTCACAAGAACCCTATCTGGTAGGAACTATTAGCCTTATTATATAAATGAGCAAACAAAGTATCTGAGTGAATAAAAAATATAAAGAATAAGTAGAGGAGCCAAGACTCAAAGCCAGGTCACACGGACTCCCTTATTCAATTAGGTTAAACTAAACAAAAAAACTAATATTTAATACAGCCATTCTTTAGATACTGTGGGTTTGGTTCTTGATCACCACAATAAAGCAAATCAAATGAATCCTTTGGCTTCCCAATGCAAATAAAAGTTATGCTTATACTAGATTGTAATCTATTAAGTGTGCAATAGCATTATGCCTTAAAAAAAAACCCAATGTACATGCCTTAAAGATATTTTATTGCTAAAAAATGCTAACCAGCATCTACACTTTCAGCAAGTTATAATCACTGATCACAGATCACCATAACAAATATAATAATAAAAAAGTTAAAAATATTATTACCAAAATGTGATAGTGAGACATGAAGTGAGCAAATGCTGTTAGAAAAATGATGTTGATAGGCTTGAACAGAGTTGCCACAAACCTTCAATTTGTAACAAAACACAGTATCTGTGAAGTACAATAAAGTGAAGCACAGTAAAATGAGATATGCCTGTAGCTGAAAATTAAGCATAATAAGTAAAACTGATATAAAGTATATTCCTGATTGTGATACTTAGAATTTATGATGGCATGATGATCTTCAACTTCTCTAAATATTGCTTTTTTACTTATTATTTTTCCCATAGAAATAAATATATGGTAAGTTCTCCAAATTGAGAATTTTTAAAACGTGCATTGAAACTGGGATATAATGAAAATGAGGCAGGAAGAAATAACAATTTGGCCTTCAGAGAGGGCTCTGTTGGTTGAAGAGTTATTTGGAAACGGTTCAAAAACTTTTACACTAGGCATTGAAACTCAAAAGTTAGCCTTCTAAGGGTTTCTTGGAAAATAATGAAAATATTCTAGAATAGTTGTGATGGTTGTACAATTTTATGAATATACTAAAAACTACTAACTTGCATATTTCAAAAGGGTGAATTTTGTGATTTGAATTGTATCTCAATTCTTAGAATGAGAATCTTTTTTTTTTTTACACGAACTTCAACAAAGACCTAAATCCATTTTAAACCAAGATCAATTAAGAATCAACACAAGCTAACCCATAAACAACAACTTGAGGTCTTAGAGGTGATTTAGGAGTTTGGGCTAGGAGTTTCTTAAAACCTACCTACAACAGGGAAGGGGAAAAAATTGTACAAGTAGGTACATGCATTGACAGGTAACCAAAACCTCAGACAGCTGGAAGTGTGTATATCACTTTAGATGTAAAACAAGAGAAAAATATTTTTGGATATCATAACCTGACAATCAAAAGTAATCTGGACAATGGCTGGATGCTAGATTTCCCAAATATGTGCCTAAACTATCAGTGCAACCCCCAAAATCCTAGTGACTATATACTGATCTGCAAAAAATATTTTGTTATTCCATTCTCACTGCAGATAAAATAGCAATAATGTATTATCAAAAAACTGAAATTATACATCAAACATTAATCCAAAAGGAGTATACACTGGTTAACAGACATGGATCTATACTCTTTCATGACAATAGTTGAGTGTTGTCATGTGACTACATATGTCACAAACCACTACAGCTAAGTTAAGTGAATTAAGCTATGAAATTGTGCCATATCAATACCATTTGCCATATCTTTCTCTCATGAACTAGAGCTCTTCAAAAAAACTTCTCAATTAAGGCATAGTAAGTGGTGGCTTTGAACAACTTCTACAATCTACAAATGTAAAACTTTATAAAAATTAAAGGTATAATACTTTTCTGACACTGAGATGTTAATTCTAACCGTACATTTTTTTAATGATCTATTCCTGGGTGCCTGAATGGCTCAGTCAGTTAAGCATCCCACTTTGGCTCTGGTCATGATCTCATGGTTCATGAGGTCAAACCCTGAGTTGGGCTCCGTGCTGACAGTGCAGAGCCTGCTTGGGATTCTCTCTCTCCCTCTCCCTGACCCTCCCCCACCTACGCTTTCTTTCTCTCTCAAAATAAATAAACTTAAAAGTCACATTTTGTACCAACTGAGCCAGCCCAGGTGCCCCCAATGAAAAATCTTAAAGTATACTCTTTTCTGTTAACTTTCAAATATACATTATTGTTAACTACAGTCACCATACTCTACACTAGTTCCCAGAACTTACTCATCTTATAACTGGATGTTTGTACTCTTTGACCACCTTCACCTATTCCTCCCACACTCTTGCTCCTGGCAACCACCACCAGTCTACCAATCTGAGTTCAGTTTTTTTGAGATTCCACATATAAGTGAGATTTGTCTTTCTCTGTCTGACTTATTTCACTTAGCATGATGCACTCAAGGTTCATGTGTGTTGATGCAAAGGCAGGATTTTCTTCTTTTTTATAGGTAACATTCCATTGTGTGTGTGTGTGTGTGTGTGTGTGTGTGTGTGTGTGTGTATTTTCTTTATCCATTCATCTGTTGATGGACACTTAGGTTGTTTCCATAGCTTGTCTACTGTAAATAATGCTGCAAGGAATATGGGGTAGAGATTTCCCTTCAAGATAGTTCAATCACAGGGACAGTAGGCCATTTGAAGTTGTCCCACAACTCACTACTGCTCCATTTACTTTTTACATTTCTATTTTTTAATCTGTTTTATATTTTTTGTGGTTTCTATTACTATGTTTTCAAGTTTATTAATTTTTCTGCAATCTTTGAATGCCATTACTTTCTTCACAAGTTCAATGTTGCCCTCTTCTATATCTTCCACGTCTCTACATACCTTTTTGAACATATGAATACAGTTATAATAACTGTTTTCATGTCCTGTCTGTTAATCCTACTATCTGGGCCAGTTCTAGATTGGTTTTGATTGATTCATTTATCTCATTACAGGTCATATTTTTCCCCATCTTTTCATACCTCCTAATTTTTTATTAGAATCAGGACATTGTGATTTTGATCTTATTAGGTGCTGGATACTTCTGTATTCCTATAAGTATTCTTGAGTTTTGTTTGTATGCAGTAAAGTCACGTACAAACAGTTTGGTTTTCTGAAGGTCTTGCTTTTAAGATTTATTAAACAGAACTGCCATAATGTTCAGTCTAGGGCTAAGTATCTCCCACTACTGAGTAAAATTTCTTCTATTTACTCTATCTAATGCCCAGTGAATCAGGAGGCTGTTCCTAGCCTGGTTGCTGGGAGCAGACACTACTACTGGTCTTATGTGAGTACCAGACACTATAACCTCTAATTTTTTCATACGGTTCTTTCCCCAGCAGCAAGTAGTTTCCTCACATGCATGCACTAATCAATACTCAACTATGTACTTGAGGAGAATCTTTTATGGATCTCTGGAGTTGTCTCTATGCAATTCTCTCCTCTCTACCATGCTGTCTTGTGAATTCTGCTGACCTCGGTCTCCCCAGAATCTCACCTTCATCTCCTCAATTCAAGAAGTCTACCAGGTTCTGCTTGGGTTCCTGCTCCCTATACTATAGTCTGAAAACTCTCCAAAGCAATAAGCTGGGATGGTTGTAAAGCTCACCTTATTAATTGCCCAATTACTTCACATATCACTGCCCTCATTGTCTGATAGTCAATGATCTTTTCCATCATTTCATATATTTTGTCTACTTCTTGGTTGTTTCACATGAGAGAGTATATCTGGTCGCTGTCCTCCAACTTGGTCAGGGTATAGAACCTAATACTACATATTTTGATTAAAACTTATGATTTCAAAAATACAGCATTTCCATTTTGATCTAAAGAACAGCAATTTCATATGTTTCAATCTAATATTATGCTGTTTTCAAAGAATGTGAGAGATTTTGATTAAGTACATCTAATAGCCCTATCTAAAAATGAAATGAGATTCATTTGATGTGCCTTATCCAATGTACCTATTTAAAGCTTGTCTTTATTTTCAAATTGCTGATAAACCATCACAAACTCCTTACAAAACATTTTGTTGCCACACATCACTCATTTAATTTGAACCCACTGTTCTATTTGCTGCAGTCACACATTTTATCTCATGGAACAGTCAAGATCTCTATCTAAATATATAAGCATTGATCATTTACTACATATAAACTAATTTCTATCCAGTTATACTCATCATTTAATACCACTTCTTGTGACAGAGTTTCTCTGCACAAATAATTGTGCCACAGTCTCAACCCAGCTAGGCAGAAGGAAATAACATCTCATATATCAGGAAATCAACTTCCAATTAGCTATGTGTCACAAATGAGACATCTATTTTTCTAGAAATTGCCAAATGAAATAGTAAATTCACTTAAAAGTCTTATAATTAGGGATTAGAAAATTAGGAAACAAGGGGCACCTGGGTGGCTCAGTTGGCTAAGCATCTGACTTTGGCCCAGGTCATGGTCTCATGGTTCATAAGCTTGAGGCCCATGTTGGGTGAGCTCGAGCCCTGCCTGGGGTGAGCTCAAGCCCCGCTTTGGGACTCTCTCTCTCTCTCTCCCTTTCTTTTTTTTTTTTTTTTTAAATTTTTTTTCAACGTTTTTATTTATTTTTGGGACAGAGAGAGACAGGGCATGAACAGGGGAGGGGCAGACAGAGAGGGAGACACAGAATCGTAAACAGGCTCCAGGCTCCGAGCCATCAGCTCAGAGCCTGACGCGGGGCTCGAACTCACGGACCGCGAGATCGTGACCTGGCTGAAGTCGGACGCTTAACCGACTGCGCCACCCAGGCGCCCCTCTCTCTCTCCCTTTCTCTACCACTAGCTCACTCACTCTCTCTCCAAAAAAAAAAAAATAGGAAACAGAAAATCAAGATAAAGAGAAACTTGTCAATCAATCCAGAGTGGCATCCTGTTCCTGCCCAGTTTTCTTGCTACAACCATCTGCACATACCCCAATCTCATCCCTACCAAGAGGGTGTGCATATGACCTCTTTTTGGGCACTCCTGTGCAAAAATAATTCCATTTTCTTAAAACATGGTAGGCAATTTTATTACGGAAATTTAAATATGATTCCAATCCATGTCACTACAAGCCAAGAATTGCGTTTAAATTTGAAACCTATTATTAAAATTTCAAAAGCCTCATTCAAAATTCATGACTCAGTGAAGGAAACAGATGAGGAAAAAAGCAATGAGGTCTTTCCACATGTGTATATGTACTGACACTGCCATATATGTGAACATGTGTATCTAAACTGTTATATATGTGCAAAAAAACCAGAACACAGGAAGAAATTTCGTGAATGGGGGCTGAGAGAGGTGGAAGTTCATCATTATACACCTTTTCATACCTGCTGAATATTGAACCATGAGAATATAATTACCTATTCAGGAAGAAATTTAAGTAATTAAAACAGATGAAGAAACTGGCCTAAACCACAATTAGAAATAAAATGTCATTATATACGACTCCAAGTATAGTATATTTATTTTACCTTTTCTATATTTATATAGAGATTATAATCTTACGAACAAAGATTTCCCAAAATTTCTTAATAGGAATCATCTGAGTTGTTAAAAACAGATTTTTGGTCCAATCTAGATCTACTGAATTAAGATTTCCCAGAAAGACATAATCTGCACAAAAAACAGCCCCAAGTAATTCTTACCAAAAGTTAAGGAAACCATTAACTAAGGAATAAGATTCATTTCTGGAAAGAGCAACAACTTTGCAATTAGACAATCCTGGATTTATCTCTTGGCTCTTCCATTTACCTGTGTGATCCTGGATAAGTTACTTGGCCTCTCTGTGCCTCAGGTTCCTTATCTATAAAGTGGAAAGATAATACTTCTAGGGTTTTTATAAAGATTGATCTGTGCAGAAGGTATGGGACATCATCTTTCTCTAATCCTTAACATACCTTGCTTCCTTAAAAAAAAAAAAAAAGAAGATATCTGGCATATAGATATCCAATAAATATCAGCTTCTTTTCCTCCCACATTCGAATTATACAGATGTTGGGGTATATGTCACTCTAACGATACTGTTAAATGCTGAAGCAGTATTTATTAATCATTAATCTTCACAAAAACATATAATAGTCACTAAACTAGGAGCCAATCTGACAAAAAACATTTAACTAGTTCAGTTTAGTTGGTTTATTACTGACAAGCTTGACACATATCACTTATTTTTTAAAGAATATTCCTATCCTACCTAAAAAAAATTACTTTATATGCTTTAACAAAATGAATAAAGAGTACAATGTTGCTTTGTCTATTATTTTTCCTTAATCCAAATTATAGCATCCCTAAAATAATTTCTCTCTCAAAAAAATTCTCTAATAGTTATACCTCTGTTATGTTTCTCTCTCGTAATGAAGCCAACTCATATGGATCCACAAAAAGTCCTGATGGAATGTACTGTTTAATTAAGAGTCGGCAGGTCTGTAAGTCCTCAAGGCTTTCTCCAAATTTCACTTTTATTAAGAGGTCTCTGTAAGATAAGTACATTTAAAGTAAATCTCTCCATTCAATTGTTAAATGAAATAGCATAACATTACATTCGAATTAGTAAAAACACTGCATTTCAAATTCATTTTTCAGAAAATCATAAAGTCAAATGAAATATTTATATCATGTCAGAACCACTCATGAGATCGTTCATGAATTTATGTCATAAGCCACAGTACAGTATTAGTATGAAAACAAAGATCAATGGAAAGAAATAGAGTCCAAAAACAGACACACACGTTTATAGGCAATAAAGGTGCCAATATAATTTGATAGGAAAAGGAGAGTCTTTTCAACAAATAGTACTGAAACAAGAAATCTACACAGAAAAAAAAATGAACCTTGATCTCAAACTCATACCACATACAAATATTAATTTGAAGTAGATTATAAACCTAAATGTATAATTGTCCCAGCTTTCTGTCTGAAGGCACATGTTGGACCAAGTATGGGGAAGGAAACCCAAAGCACAACACAGTGGTTTTGCTTAAATTATAAAACAGAGATAGAAGTAAAGGGAGGGGCGCCTGGGTGGCTAAGTCCATTAAGCGTCCACCTCTTGATCTCTGTTCAGGTCATGATCTCAAGGTTTGTGAGTTTGAGCCCCACATTGGACTTTGCACTGCCAGTGCATAGCCTACTTGGAATTCTCTCTTTCTCTCTCTCTCAAAATAAATAAACTTAAACAACAACAACAACAACAACAACAAGTTAAGGGAGACTGAAGTAGCTGGAAGATAAGGTGCTAAATTCCAGAGAGGACGGTACTACGTAGGAGTTCTATAAATCTGAATTGGTCTCCCTTTGAGTTTTTTCTGAATACTAAGAAAAGCGTGAGTAAAGTGTATTTCCACGAGACTGGGCAAAGAATAACCAGGGAACTGAAAAATCAGAAATTCTAAAATTTCACACAAGTTGGGAGAAATCTGCATTTCCAACCAACCAAAGTACAGAGACCATAGCTTTTGGTAAAGATACCAATACGGCAAGGCCTTTGCAGCTAAATTAGCCTTGCAGTAAAGGCCACTTTAATTTTAGAGCTATACAAAAAAAGGTTAAGAGGATCAAGCTGATACACAAGTTAATTTAACTGCTAATAGAAAAAATAAGCCCAATGCCCTTCAAAGGAAGATAAAATCCACACACTCAAAAATGCTCATATCAGGATGCCTAGGTGGCTGAGTCAGTTAAGTGTCTGACTTTGACTCAGGTCTTGATCTAGTGGTTCATGAGTTCCAGCCCCATGACAGGCTCTGTGCTGACAGCTTGGAGCCTGGAGCCTGCTTCAGACTCTGTGTCTCTCCCTCTCTCTCTGCCCCTCCCCTGCTTGAGTGTGCGCACTCTCTCTCAAAAATAAATAAACATTAAAAAAAAAAAAAGGAAGAGAAACAGGAGAAAGAAATGAACGATTCTAAGATTCAGACATTATTCTTAGTGTGGAATAATATTTGAAGGTAGGCTATGATAAGCTGAAATTGTACACTATAAAGTCTAAAGCAACCAATTAGAAAAAGAAAGAGGTATAGCTAGTAAGCCAAAAATGGAGATAAAATGGAATGCTTAAACAATATTCAATTTATCTAAAATAAGGCAAGGAAAGAGACAAAAGATTAGCTAGGACAAATATAAAAAAAGTAACAAAATGGGTAGGGTTAAACCAAACCAAGCAAATAAATATTTATATTAAAGTAAATGGTCCAGGGGCACCTGGGTAGCTCAGTCAGTTAAGCTTCTGACTCTTGACCTCAGCTCAGGTCACGATCTCATGGTTTGTGGGATTGAGTCCCATGTTGGGCTCTGTGCTGTCAGCGCAGAGCCGGTTTGGAATTCTCTCTCTCCCTCCTTCTCTGTCCCTCCCCTGCTCACATAAGCACACATGTGCGCTCACTCTCTCTCTGTCTCCCTCTCAAAATAAACTTAAGAATTTTTTTTTAACTTTTTTTTTAACGTTTATTTATTTTTGAGACAGAGAGAGACAGAGCATGAACGGGGGAGGGTCAGAGAGAGGGAGACACAGAATCTGAAACAGGCTCCAGGCTCTGAGCTGTCAGCACAGAGCCCGACGCGGGGCTCGAACTCACGGACCACGAGATCATGACCTGAGCCGAAGTCGGACGCCTAACTGACTGAGCCACCCAGGCGCCCCAAGAGTTTTTTTTTTAAAGTAAATGGTCTAGGGACTCCTCAGTGGCTCAGTTGGTTAAGTGTTCAACTTCAGCTCAGGTCATGATCTCACAGTTCATGAGTTCCAGCCCCGTGTCGGGCTCTGGGCTGACAGCTCAGAGCCTGGAGCCTGCTTCGGATTCTGTGTCTCCCTCCCTCTCTGCCCCTCCCCCACTCACACTCTGTCTCTGTCTAAGTGAATAAACATTAAAAAAAAAAAAAAAAGTAAATGGTCTAATCATTCCAATTAGAATGTAGAGATTGACAGACTGGATAAAATAGCAACAATTAATTATATGCTATCTATAAGACACACATTAATAATAAAAATAGTGAAATAATAATAATAAAAATATTGCTATATTAACATCAAAAATGCAGATTTCAGGACAAGGAATATTGTCAGGGATAAAGAAGGACATTACAAAAAGATAAAAGGATCAATTCCTCAGAACACATAATAATCCTAAATGTGCTATAAAACATCTAAAAACAGTGCTTCAAAATGTTCATGTATTTTACTTCACAGCAAAAACTGGTAAAGCTTCAAGGATAAATAGACAAATCTGCAATTACAGCCAGAGATTTTAATACCCCTCTCTCAATAATGGATAGAATAAGTAGAAAATCAGTAAGGATATAGAAGGCATTCACAATCTTCAATCGAGTTTATCTGACATTAATAGACTGTTCTACCAAACAAGAGCACACTGCACTAGAAAAATCTATATGCTGGGCAATAAAAGAAGTCTCTAGAAGTTTTCATAGGACTGAAATCTTGTTGAGTATAGTCTCTAACCACAGGGAATTGAGTTAGAAATCAAAAGAGGAGGAGAAACCACCTTCACCAAAGCCACAGCCTCAGGCTCAGTCTCCTCCTTTGCCTCTGCCTGGGATCTGCTGCCAGGAAGCTTTGGCTTCACAGTTACATGTGTAGTCTCAGGTTTCTTTACCACCAGAAAGAAAAAAATGGACACCCTGCATCCTGGAAATTCATTTAGGAGACTGAAATTAGGGCCTCTTTCAAATGTGGACATGGCTAATGGAGGAGCAACAAGACCCAACAGGCCAAATACTGTAGATACAATATGCCAGTTCAAACTAGTACTTCTGGAAGAGTCTGCCCTTGGCAAATCAAGCCTAGTTCTTTGTTTTGTGAAGGGCCAGTTTCATGAATTTCAAGAGAATACTGCTGTGGCTGCTTCTGTAACCCAAATTGGCTAGCTTGATAATACAACTGTGAAGTCTGAAGTAGGGGACGCAGCTGGTCAAGAATCATACTATAGCCTAGCACCAATGTACCACAGAGAAGCACAGGTAGCCAGACTTGAATATGAGATCTCAAATGAGGAATTCTTTGCAAGAGCAAAAAACTGGGTTAAAGAACTTCAGAGGCAAGCAAGTCCTAACACTGTCATAGCTTTACCAGGAAACAAAGCTGACCTAGAATAAATGAGCTGTAGATTTCCAGGAAGCACAGTCCTATGCAGATGACAAAATTATTATTCATGGAGACATCAGCTAAAACATCAATGAATGTAAATGAAATATATACAGTAATAGCAAAAAATCTGTGAAATAATGGACCACAAAATCCAGGAGCAAATTCTGCCAGAGGAAGAGCAGCAGAATTTATTGAACTCACACAGCCAACCAGGAGTCAGTGTCGTAGTAATTAAACCTCCAGTTTGAGCTAGCTGGAATATTCTTCTGCTTCTTTTTTTTTTTTTTTTTTTTAACGTTTATTTATTTTTGGGACAGAGAGAGACAGAGCATGAACGGGGGAGGGGCAAAGAGAGAGGGAGACACAGAATCGAAAACAGGCTCCAGACTCTGAGCCATCAGCCCAGAGCCTGACGCGGGGCTCGAACTCACAGACCGCGAGATCGTGACCTGGCTGAAGTCGGACGCTTAACCGACTGCGCCACCCAGGCGCCCCTTCCTCTGCTTCTTAAAATGTTTTTTTTTCCCTTAAATGTTAATAACACTGAAACTGGTACACTTAACTGGTCCAATGTGATTTCCAAAAAGAGATTTATGATACAGTCAAGTTTCTAATACAGAATTATTTTAAGTGTTTTGAACTTAATTTTTAATAACACACATGTGTCCCTCTGTTCAGCAATAGAAGAAAATGAAATAATAAAGAGCAGAAATCAATGAAATAGAAACTAGACAAATAATAGAGAAACATCAATGAAATACTTTCTTTCCAAAGATCAGTAACATTGACAAATCTCTAGATTTGTCCACTGCTTTATTGGAAGATTAGAAGAAATCATTTCTTATCACCAGAGATATAACAAAATACTATTTGGACCCACAGTTAACCACAGTTCTATGAAAAAGGCATGTAACTGATTAACTTAGGCTTTGCAAAAACATTCTTTTTTATTTATTTCTATTTTTTTTAAGTTTATTTACTTATTTTGAGAGAGAGGGCTTGTGTGCAGGGAAGGGGCAGAGAGAAAGGGACAGGATCCCAAGCAGGTTCCACGCTATCAGCACGGAGCCCACAAGGCTCCATCTCAAGAACTGCGAGATCAAAAGTCAGATATTCAACAAACTGAGCCACCCACACACCCCAAAACATTCTTTTTTAAAAAGGATGATCTAAAGATACTTCTACTTTGCTACAGTAATTCAGACAAACGATAATTTCTCCTAGAATCTACATTTAAAGTGTATATTCCACATTTTAACAAATTAGCCATGAGAAAACAGTCCCATATCTTCAGGGGAAAAAAATAAACATCAATGACATCTAAACTATAGCCAGTCCTGTTATTTTTTAAATAGACTTAAAAACATCAAGTGCAACCACATCTAAATTTAGGAATATGAAACTGATAAATGCATCTTAATGAACAGCACTCCCTGCAAACATGTGGGCTCTTCAACAAAAATGAAACAAACCAGATGTCTGTGAATCTGTTTAATTACTACTAGCTTTGTCGTTTAGGGGCTAAAAGGGGCTTTTGTTCCCTTTGGATGTAATATAGTCGATGCACTAACAATATGTACATTCAAACTTATTTTTTTTTTAATTTTTTTAATGTTTCTTTATGTTTGAGAGAGAGAGAGAGAGAGAGACAAACTGTGAGCAGGGGAGGGGCAGAGAGAGAAAAGAATCCGAAGCAGGCTCCAGGCTCTGAGCTGTTAGCACAGAACCCGACACGGGGCTCGAACTCATGACCTATGAGATAATGACCTGAGCCAAAGTCCGATGCTTAACCGACTGAGCCACCCAGACACCCCAAACTTATTTTAAATTCAATCTTCAACTGTATTGGAAGTAAGGTACTGGACTGTAGTGTCCATATTATGTTTACTACTTTTTTACAATATTAAGAGTTGTTTGAAAGTATGCAAACTGTACAGTTACTAAAACAGCTAATTATTTCCTCTCTCCTTCTTTGGAAGGAAGAGGGCTTCAGTTGTCCCTGTATGGCTAGAACCATCGTAAACAACATACCTGTAATCTATAATATGAGTGCTGCAATATGTTGGTAATAATCTTGCAGCCTTATTTTCCAAATTCATTTTATTTTGACCACTTCAGTATATTGCACTAATTGTTTTAGGTATTTCCATTATGTGTCAAGGATGATCTAACCTATTTGAGTGCTGAACAGCTAGCAGAACTTGTACATTTATAATAATTCCAAATTGGTAAAGAAAACATTTCACTAGTGTTCAGTTTATTTTGAGGTGCTCATGTTAGAATAAATAGTTACTATAAAAAAACAAACAAACA
Organism: Puma concolor; assembly: GCF_028749965.1. Classification (NCBI taxonomy): domain Eukaryota; kingdom Metazoa; phylum Chordata; class Mammalia; order Carnivora; family Felidae; genus Puma; species Puma concolor. Next base: position 87,478,602 of record NC_141675.1, read on the forward strand.
AACAAAAATTCAGTAAAAAATTTCTGGAAAATCCCCCAAAACCTTAAAATCAAACAACATATATCTAAATAACTGATGTAAGAAAAGAAATCAAAAAGGATATTAGAAAATATACTGACCTAAATGAAAATGAAAACAAACACGTCAAAACTTACAGGATACAGCTAAAGTCCTGCATAGAAGGAAACACAGCCTTAAATGCAAAGATACTTTTATTAAGGAAAAAACTCTAAAATCAATGACCTAAGCCACCACATTAAAAAACTAAGAAGGAGGGGCGCCTGGGTGGCGCAGTCGGTTAAGCGTCCGACTTCAGCCAGGTCACGATCTCCCGGTCCGGGAGTTTGAGCCCCGCGGCAGGCTCTGGGCTGATGGCTCAGAGCCTGGAGCCTGTTTTCGATTCTGTGTCTCCCTCTCTCTGTGCCCCTCCCCCGTTCATGCTCTCTCTCTGTCCCAAAAATAAATAAACGTTGAAAAAAAAAAAATTTAAAAACTAAGAAGGAAATTAAACTTAAAGCAAAAAGTAAAGAAATAATAAAGAGCAGAAATCAATGAAACAGAAAGTAGACAATAGAAAAACATCAATGAAACCTTTTCTTTCCAAAAATCAGTAACATTGACAAATCTCTAGATTGATCATGAAAGAGAAAAAGCACAGATCACCAATATCAGGAATAAAAGAGGAAACATTACTATACGATCTCTACATATGAAGAGGACAATAAGGGAATAGTTGAATAATTTTACTCCAATTAAACAACTTAAAATAGCTAAATTCCTGGAAAGAAAAAATTACAAAAACTGACAAAAGAAAAAATAGAATATCTAAATATCTCTGTATCTTGAATCTGTAATTAAAAGAAAAAGTTTAAAGCCTTCCCGCATGAAAAACCTCAGCCCTAGATGGCTTTATTGTTTAATTCTATTAAATATTTTAAAAAGAAATAATACCAATGCTGCACAATCAGAAAATAAAGTAGAAGGAAATATTTCCCAATTTATTTTACAAGGATAGCACTGGCCTGACACCAAAGCCCAAATAAAGCATCACAACAAAAAATATTCCTCATGAACAGAGAAGTAAAAAATCCCTTTTTTAAAATTTATTTTTATTTTTTAATCTTTTAATTATTATTTTGTTTTGTTATTTTTTATTTTTTAAATTAAATTAAAATTTTTTAACCTTTTTCAAAAATGTTTATTTACTTCTGAGAGAGAGAGAGAGAGAGAGAGAGAGAGAGAGACAGCACAAGTGGGGGATGGGCAGAGAGGGAGACACAGAATCTGAAGCAGGCTCCAGGCTCTGAACTGTTAGCACAGAGTCCGACACGGGGCTCGAACTCATGAGCTGTGAGATCATGACCTGAGCCAAAGTTGGACGCCCACCTGACTGATCCACCTAGGGCCCCAGAAGTAAAAAATCTTTAATAAGATACTAGCATATCAAATCCAGTAATATTTCAAAAAGATAATAATACATCATGACCAAGGGGGAAGTTTATTATTCCAATTATCAACATTTGTACTGTACCATATTGACAGAATAAATTAGAAAAATCATATGATTCTCTTATAATAGATGCAGAAAAAGCTTTTAATAACGCTTAACATTAATCATGAAAAAAACTTTCAGGAAACTAGGAACATAAAAGAACAACCTCAACTGATAAAAGCCACCTACAAAAATATCTAACATAAATACCATATTTAATGGTGAAAGGCTGGATACCTTCCATTTAAGATGAGAAACAAGGATGGGTGGAAAGGGAAGGATGTTTTATTCAATACTGTATTAGGAAAAAATAAAAAGTACAAAAATTAAAACAACAACAACAACAACAACATTGTATTAGAGTTTCTAGCCAGTTCAAAAAGGTAAGGATATAAAAATTATACAGGGGCACCTGGGGGGCTCCGTTGGTTAAATGTCCGACTCTTGATTTCAGCTCAGTTCATGATCTCACGGTTCATGAGTTTGAGCCCCACGACAGGCTCTGACAGCACGGAGCCTGCTTGGGATTCTCCATCTCCCTCTGTCTCTGCCCCTCCTCCACTCACGCTCACGCACATTCTCACTCTCTCAAAAATAAATAAACATTAAAAAAAATCATATAGATTGCCTTTCTTTTGCAAACCCATGATCACCTATGTAGAATATCCTAAGGAATCCATGAAAAAGCCACAGGCATTGATAAATGATTTCAATAAGGAATTAGGGTACAACGTAAACATACAAAAGTCAACTGTATTTTATTACCAGCAAAAACCAACCAGAAATAAAAACTTTAAAACAATATTTTTTACATTAAAAAAAAACTTAGGGATATATTTAACAAAACATATGCAAGACTTATACTCTGCAAGTTACAGTATTGTTAAGATAACTGATAAAGCCTAAATAAATGAAGATCCCATATTCATGCACCGGAATACTCATGAATGGTAACATATCACTTCTCTACAAAATTGATCTAGAGTTTCGACAGAATCCTAATCAAAAGTTCATGAAGCTTTTTTGAAGAGATCTACAAATTAATTCCAAAAGTTAACAACCTTGAAAAAAAAGTTGAAGAACTCCGACGTTCTGATTTGAAGCCATAATATTGTCAAGCTATAGTTATCAAGGTGGTGCATTAGTGGCATATGGATGGACATCCAGGGGTTGGCAAACTTTTTCTGTAAAGACCCTAACAGTAAATATTTCAGGCTTTGTGAGCCCTACAAAATTTGTTACATATTTTTCTTTGCCTTAAAAAAAAAAAACAACAACCTTCAAAAACATAAAAATCATTTTTAGCTCAAGGGCAGTACAAAATAAGCCATGTGCAGGATTTGGCCTTGAGCCAGTTTGCCAAATGTTTGTGCGTCATAGAGTGCACAGATAGATCCTCACACATAAGGTAATTAATTTTCAACAAATGTGTCAAAGTAATTTGATGAGGAAAGAATAATCCTTTCACCAAATGATGCTGGGTCAACTGGATATCCATAAGGAAAAAAACCTAATAGTACACACAAAAATTCAATGGTCTTGGAATAGGCATGGATTTCTTACTTGGGACACAAAAAGGATGTACAAGAGAAAAAAAAATGATAAACTGGACTCCATCACAATTAGAATTCTTACAACCCAATAATAAGATGACAAACCAGCCATTCAGTTTAAACATGGACAAGAAGGGGCACCTGGGTGGTTCAGTCAGTTAAGCATCCAACTTCAGCTCAGGTCATGATCTCACAGCGTCAGGCTCTGTGCTGACAGCTCAGAGCCTGAAGCCTGCTTTGGATTCTGTGTCTCCCTCTCCCTCTGCCCTTTCCCTGCTTGCACTCTGTTTCTCTCTCTCAAAAATAAATAAACATTAAAAAAAAAAAAAAAGAATGCATATAAAGAACTGATTATCAACAGCAGCTAAATATAGAGAGATTTTTGTTTCTTTGCTTATATTCTTCCAAATAGCCTGAGGTAATTTTACATATAGCATTTTATTTTCCTAATAATTTGTATTCACTAAAAGAATTCTGAATAATATTTGTGTTATTGTTATATTCTATTTTCATTAAAAAATATCATTTCTAGTAATGTAAAATCTAAGGATAAAATATGCAAATCAATTAAATCCCAAAGTTCTGTATTTACATGGGAGGAAACAAAAATACTTTCCCTCTTCAAAAAAAAAAAAAGAAAGAAAAGAAAAAAAAAGCAAAGAAAACCAAAGCACTAAGAAACTAATTTATCCAAGAGTCAAGATTCAAACCCCAGTAGTTATACTCTAATCCCTACATTCTTAGCACTGTATCACTTCACCTCTATAAAAGTAGAACATACTTATAATTTTTCTTCCAGATAATGTATATGTAATTATGAATATATGTACTATTTTATAATTAGAAAAATATATATGTATTTAAAAAGACAGAGACTCTTCAGGACTTCCCTCCAAGATGACATTCAATCCATTAATCAGAACATGTTGGATGAATCTGTTATTTTTTGTTGTTGTTGTTAATCTTTATGAAGTCATTTCTCTGTTCTATTTTCGAGTTCACGTTCTTTATCTTGTTCACAAATACAACATGTAAAACTTCATCAAAATTCTTGCAGAAAAGACTCTCTGATCTATCTATCTAGTGATCTCTATAAAGGACATAAATTTGTAATAAATTCATGCTGGTTCCCAGAGACCACCACTTCCTCTTTTGGGTTCACAAACCATACTTTTATTTTTTTTTATTTTTTTTTTTTAACATTTTATTTATTTTTGGGACAGAGAGAGACAGAGCATGAACGGGGAGGGGCAGAGAGAGGGAGACACAGAATCGGAAGCAGGCTCCAGGCCCTGAGCCATCAGCCCAGAGCCTGACGCGGGGCTCGAACTCACGGACCGCGAGATCGTGACCTGGCTGGAGTCGGACGCTTAACTGACTGCGCCACCTAGGCGCCCCTCACAAACCATACTTTTAATAATCAGAGCTAGAATTCTGCCCAGAATCTACATCAACTAAGTCCCAGATTATCCAAGGATTACAAACAGAAGTTCAGCATTTAAGAAAATTCTTGTATGGCACTAAGATATAGTTCATCACAAGAGACCCTAAACTCATTTATAATAGTAAGGTCCTTTTATATAATTCCCTTCCATATTTTGCACTTGTTTCCTACTAACAATATTTGCTTGGCCCTCTCCAGAATTACTTCTTCTTGAACAAGAGGACAGAAATAATTTTACTTTCTATAATCTATTAATGTTTCTTCCTCCATCCTAACAGCAAGACTACACCTGCTCTAATAACTAAAAAGCCTTTTTAAAAAAATGATTACTGGTGGGGCACCTGGGTGGCTCAGTTTGTTAAGCATCTGACTCTTGATTTCAGCTCAGGTCATGAAATTGAGCCCCCCATCGGATTCCTGGCTGAGCTTGAACCCTGCTTGGGGTTCTCTCTCTCTGTCCCCTCTCCCTCAAAATAAGTAAGTATTAAAAAAAAAAAAAAAAAAAAGAATTTATGGAATTTTCTGAAGGTCTCAAATAACTCTGAGATTTCTAGTTTCTGAAGTTATTCTTGTGGGTTCTATCACTCTTCACCCTTAGTTTTATGTCCCAGTTTTTATTTTCAGCACTTCTAATTGGACAGTTACTTTTGCCGTCACAACAGCCTCTTCAGGTACTTCTTTATTCCTCATTGGAATCATTTATGATTGCACTGTCAAGCGTTATTTAGTATTTCCCATTCCTTTTGAGAATATATTGCAATTACTTTAAATTTTTTAAAATTTTTATTTATTTTTGAGAAAGAGAGACAGAGACAGAGAGACAGAGCATGAGTGGGGGAGGGGCAGAAAGAGAGGGAGACACAGAATCTGAAGCAGGCTCCAGACTCCGAGCCATGAGCACAGAGCCCGATGCAGGGCTCGAATTCAAAAATCGCGAGATCATAGCCTGAGCCAAAGTCAGAGGCTTAATTGACTGAACCACCCAGGTACCCTCCTAATTACTTGGCATAATTACCCTGACATTGCCTAAAATATATCTGAAACTTGGCCAAAAACGCCTTTTAGGAGTTCCCTCCCAAAATCAGTTTTACTACTTTATAGTCACATCTCTTCTTTTACAGAAACTGTATTGCCTACCTTGGTCACTTATCTCATTATTTATTTATTTATTTATTTATTTAATTTTAAATGTTTATTTTTGAGAGACAGCACGAGCAGTGGAGGAACAGAGAGAAGGGGAGAGAATATCCAAAGCAGGCTCTGTGCTAAAAGCAGCATGCCTGATGTGGGGCTCGAACTCACAAATTGTGAGATCATGACCTGAGCCAAAACCAAGAGTCAGATCTTAACCAACTGAGCCATCCAGGTGCCCCCACGTATCTCATTATTAATAATCAAAGCTAACATTTCCTGGGGATGTACTATGTGACAAGCACTACATTAAGAGGCTTTCCATATATTCTCAGATTTAATCCTCACAACCCTAATGAGGAAATACTATCATTATCCAATTTTACTGGTAAGGTAGCAAAGATTTCAATAAACTTGACTAAGGCCACACAGTTACTAAATAATAGAGCTACACTCTGAGCCCAAATTTGTCTGAGTTAAAAAACAAAACAAGGGGTGCCTGGGTAGCTCAGCTGGTTGAGCATCCAACTCTTGATTTTGGCTCGGGTCATGATCCCAGGGTCGTGGGATCAAGCCCCGCATTGAGTCCCGTGTTGGGCTCTGTGCTCAGCATGGAGCCTGCTTAAGGTTCTCTCTCTCTCTCATTCTCTCTCTCTCTCTGCCCTTCTCCCCTGCTCAGTCGAAAATAGAAAAAATAAAAAATAACAAAAAACAAAAAAACAAAACAAAACAAAAAACAAGTTTTTTCCATTATGCCTCCTAGCCAGTCATATGTAGGCTAGCTTTGAAGACAGTGGAAACTGAGATGTTTCATTTTAAGGTGACTTATAAAATTCAGTGGTTCTGAATGTATGTACAAAAATGTATCAGAACTTGTAAATCAAGTGTTTGAGAATCATTTCAAATTAATTACCTTGAAAAGCTTTTAAAGTTTGGGAAGTTTTCTTAAAGAACAGCTTCTACAACTTTTTAACCATTTTTTAAATATCTTCAATCCTGGCAAATATTCATTTTTGAGAATAATTTCGATTTTGGAAACAGCTTGGTCATTTGGAACCAAGTATTATAAATCAAAAACAGTGACTTAGGTTGACATAACATCTTAGTACTTGATAGCATGGCTTTGGAGTATGACAGTCATAAATTTGAGTCAGAGCTCTACCACCCTAACTTCTACTAAATTAAATTCTCTGAGCCCTGGTTCTCTCATCTGAAAAGCAAGAAAGGTATCATCTATCTCACAACCATTGTGAATGTTATATGAATACTATGTACATAGTTTCTAGCTATATATTATATATATATATAATATACATGTATGGTAAAAGAATAAACATTTGTTTTCTTCTCTGTTATTTTAACTATTTCAAACTGTGAACCACATATGACAAATCTGTCATTTATAATATAAGAAACCAAGTGATTTTTGGTTTATCCATTTTCCAGTTACTGATTTTGCTCTAAATTATATGAAAACAGTATTTTGATGTAAGTAGAAGTCAATGGGCAACTTACCTATGGAAACCATCTTTCAAAACTTCTTGCCTCAAAATAATTTCAGAACAAGTGGCCCTTATGCCTATAAGAACCAGAAGATTTTTTTTTAAATAAGCATACTATGAAAGAAAATTTAAATAATTAGAAAGTAATTGTTTGAATAGGTTTCACTTGCCTGCAAAATCTAACCAACCTATAAACAAAAGCTTTTAAAACTTAAGCAATTTAGGGGCGCCTGGGTGGCGCAGTCGGTTAAGCGTCCGACTTCAGCCAGGTCACGATCTCGCGGTCCGTGAGTTCGAGCCCTGCGTCGGGCTCTGGGCTGATGGCTCAGAGCCTGGAGCCTGTTTCCGATTCTGTGTCTCCCTCTCTCTCTGCCCCTCCCCCGTTCATGCTCTGTCTCTCTCTGTCCCAAAAATAAATAAACGTTGAAAAAATTAAAAAAAAAAATAAATAAAAATAAAACTTAAGCAATTTAAACTACCTAAAAAAGCTACTTCTAGTACAGCACAGGGGTTAAGAACATTGATTTTGGAGTTAGATAGCTTACTTTTAAATCCCAGTCTGTCACTTAATAGCTATGTGACTTTGGACAAGACAGTTTCTCTCTCTGCTAGTTGTCATGAAAACGTAATAAATTACAACAGGGCTTACCACAACAGAGCTCAATGTAGGTACTTATTTTTTTTTTTATTTTTTTTTAATGTTTATTTATTCTTGAGAGAGAGAGAGTCAGAGTGTGAGCGGCAGAAGGGCATAGAGTGAGGGAGACATAGAATCTGAAGCAGGCTCCGGGGTCCGAGCCATCAGCACAGAACCCAACGCCGGGCTTAACTCACAAACCGTGAGATCATGACCTGAGCAGAAGTCGGACGCTCAACTGACTGAGCCACCCAGGCGCCCCTAGGCATTTATTATTAATACTACTTTATTCAGATGATCCCAGGACACCAAAAGAAACAGAATAGCTAAAGAGCCAGGAGATCTCAGTTTTAATCCTAGCTCACTGAAACTGTGTGTCTGATACATACTGCTAACTTCTGTATACCATCCGCACCTGGAAAACTGAGAAGATGGTACTTTCATGCCCTGTGAAGATGTTGGGAATGTTTAAAACAGAGAAACAAAAAGTAGAGGCTTTTCAAAGATTCAAAGGGTTCCTTTGTAAATCTAGAATAACCAGAAATCTCACTGTACTGACACCATGCAGAATTCAGATATTAAAACTATTACTTGGTGTTAACATCATAAAATTAAAAATTCAGTTGCTAACGATCATCAACTCTGCCAGACACCTTGCTATGGAATTTTACTCCATTTTCAAAAGATGGGAGTGTGTAGGAAGAACATTAAAACAAACACAAAGAAAACCATAAAACATCATGTGTTGCTAAATCCATTAGATGTATTCCTGAAAAGACACATGAAAAAATTTTATGAAAATTAAAAGACTGAAAAAAAGCATAGGTTAATATTTATTACATAATATCCAGGGGTGCCTGGGTGGCTCAGTTGGTTAAGCTTCCGACTTCTGCCCAGATCATGATCTCACAGTTTCTGAGTTCAAGCCCCACATCAGGCTTTCAGCACAGAACCCGCTTCAGATCCTCTGTCTCCCTCTCTCTCTGCTCCTCCCCAGCTCATGCTCACTCTTTCCCTCTCTCTCAAAAATAAATTTAAAAAATAATAACAATATCCATATCATAGATCTACTTGGGGCTTTCACGTGCTTTAATTTTCACAACCCAGCAAAATATGCAGGCAAAATTATTGCCATTTGCACATAGAAGGAAACTGATTCTAGGGGTGCCTGGCTGGCTTAGTCTGAAGAGCATGAGATTCTTGATCTCGGGGTCATATGTTCCAGCCCCACAGTGAGTGTAGAGATTATTTAAATAAATAAAACTTAATAAATAAAAAATAAACAGTTCTGATTCTAGGCCATACCACTAAGTGACTGATTAGAAGCAAGATGTGCCTGACTTTTAAAGCCTAAGATATTTCTACCCTCCTAGCTATTTAAAGAAATCTGTATTTGCTCTGGGAACAAATTATTCCGTTGTTTGTTTCACACAAATAACTTTGGATATCTCTTGTACAAATTCAGATGTTTCTTCATTATGTTTAATTTTAATAGGGGTGGGGAGTAGGCGTTTATATCTACCTATAGATTAAATTAGGAAAAAAAGTTCATATTAATCGGCTTAAATTCTACTGGGATATACACTAGGGAATAGTAAATCATATTCACCTGGGTTGGAAGAAAGGCTGATTTACAGACAGTATATTATTATTATTTGTGATTTTTAAGGCAAAAATACCATTTTCAAAATGAAGTTGTTGCATGTGAATTCACCTTCAAGAGTTTTCCTCTTAAATATTACTTTATTTGGTTATTGTTGCCTGAACTGGCTCTGGAAATTGACCTCTTTTTAATTATAAAATATCAGTGGTGGAAGAGTCTTTAGAGATCACCAAGACCAGTTGTTTAAAACTTCACTTTAGCTTCATAATACTTCAAATAAACTGGGAAACCTAATATGTGAAGACACAAAAGCAGTGATTGACACTAGTCTAATATCCTCATTTTACAGATGGAGAAACTAACCTGGTTTGTACTGACTTTCCCTCTCATGACTATTGCACAGCACCTTGCACAGTACCTAGCACAGCACTGCGGCCCCCAACTCAGGCCCAAAGAAATGAAATCAACTCGTCTGCCCAGCCCGGAGTCATAAGAAAAACCCCAGCCCAATCCAGTCTATTACAAAAAATATTTGTAAAACAAAACTAGTTGTCCTCCCCTTCCCACGCCCCCACCCCCGGCTGGCTCTGTATTCTGGACTGGGATTCTCACACCCCACAGGGCACTGTGGCCTTGCTGGTCTCCTTGGTGGTCACAAGCTTCATGCATCCCAAGACACCTGATGGCTGTACTTCCCCACTCCCGCAGCCCCGCCCCTCCCTTTACCAGTGTCGGTGGGAGCGGTAGAGAAGGCCGTGGCTGGTATGCTAGTGAATCCAGCCACCTCCCAGAGAAGAAGCCAGGCCACCGCCCGGACGCCCATGGCCCTGGCAGCCAGGACGCTGCAGAACGCCCTCCCTAAAGGAGCGCGTGCGGACGGTGTGAAGACAGAGGAGCTAGCGGACGGAGGAGCCTGCGCGCGCCTAACGCCGCTCCTAGAGAGTGCTGCCACAGAGTTGGTGACCGGGACGGAAGACTCAGCGACGCGCGCCTGCGGTCCTGCCGTTCCCCGGCTTCCCGCAGCAGTGGACCCCCGAAAGTTCCGGCGTCGCGGAAGGCTGCAGCACGGTCCACCTAGTTCACTCCGTCACCGCCCCGCCCCTCGCCGTCTGGTCGGGGGCGGGGCGAAGAGCGGCGCAGGCGCCGTGACGTGTGCCAGGTCTTACTGCTTTGAAACGCCTGCCGGGGCCTGCATCCAGACCCCGAACCCCGGACGCGTTCCTTCCAGCAGGATCCGGGAGCTCCCTGTCTCCACCGGCACTGGCAGGTACTTGCGGATTCGGGCCTCCTGCAGGGAAATTCAAGTCTGCAGGGCTGTGGCTGTCGACTCTTCCTGCAGCGCCCGGCCTCAAAGTCGAGTTAAGTGCTCCTCTGTGCACAGCGGTTGGGTGGAAACAACCCCCTCACGGCGGTTTTAGATCTTCCCCTGCAGAAGATGCACTTTCTGTACTTCTCTAAGGGTAAGAAAGTCAGCCTTGCCCTGGTGGGGACGTGAGTAGGGAGAGGATCGTCTACTTGTTGGCAGAATCCGTACACTTTTAGGTGCTGTAGGGGATGTTTAGCAAGGTCATGGCAGTCACTGATCCCCGGGGAGAAAAGTATTAATGCCTAAGAGGAAGACTTAGGTAAATGTGTCGTCTGTCTTCATGAATTAAGTTGAATCTGCAAGTAGGCCTAGATGCAGATTGGAGCAGAACAGACATTTCTAGGACAGGTGTCTGGAAGAGGAAAGATGCCAGAATGTTCTGTCAAATACTGAAAACAGCAGTATAAGCATGCTACTAAGAAATATGGAGGGGCGCCTGGGTGGTCAGTTGGTTAAGCATCGGACTTCGGCTCAGGTCATGATCTCGTGTTGGTGAGTTCGAGCCCCGCCCTCTCCCGGTAGGGCTCTGTGCTGGCAACTCAGAGCCTGGAGCCTCCTTGGGATTGTGTGTATCCCTCTCTCTCTGCCCCTGCCATGTTCATGCTCTCTTTCTCTCTAAAAAATAAAAAATAAACATTAAAAGAAAAAATTTTTAAAGAAATATGGAGATACAGGGGCGCCTGGGTGGCTCAGTCAGTTGAGCGTCTGACTTCGGCTCAGGTCATGATCTTGCAGTGTGTGAGTTCGAGCCCCGCGTCAGGCTCTGTGCTGACAGCTCAGAGTCTGGAGCCTGCTTCAGATTTTGTGTCTCCCTCTCTCTCTGCCCCTCCTCTGCTCATGCTCTCTCTCTCTCTCTCTCAAAAATAAACATTAAAAATTTTTTGAAAAAAAAAGAAATATGGAGATACATTTTGGAAGAAACACTTAAAAGAATTGAAACTGGTTGCCTGTAAAGAGAGGAAGGGCAGAGGACAGCAGTTATTTGTTATAATCCTCAGAGAATTATCTTACATTTTATTTCTTTTATTTATTAATTGTTTTTAATTTTTTTAACGTTTATTTATTTTTGAGAGACAGAGACAAAGCACCAGTGGGGGAGGGGCAGAGAGAGAGAGAGGGAGACAGAAGATCCCAAGTAGGCTCTGCACTGACAGCAGACAGCCCAATACGGGGCTCCAACCCATGAACCATGAGATCATGACCTGAGCCAAAGTCGACTTCTTAACCGACTGAGCCATCCAAGTGCCCCTATTTATTTATTTTTTAATGTTTATTTATTTTTGAGGAAGAGAGAGACAGAGCATCAGGGGGAGGGGAAGAGAGAGAGAGAGAGAGAGATGCTGAATCTGAAGCTGGCTCCAGGCTCTGGGCTGTCAGCACAGAGCCCGACGCCTGGCTCCAACCCACAAACTGTGAGATCATGACCTGAGCCAGTCAGCTGCTTAACCAACTGAGCCACCCAGGCTCCTGATTGATTTATTTTTTTTAACCTTTGAATTTTTTTTATACTTTTCTCTCTCTCAATCCCCATATCCAGTCAATCAATCAATCACATCACCAAGACAGCAGATGCTACCCCCTTAGCACCTTTGGAATTGAATCTTCAACCCCCCTGCCAGTCTCAGTGTAGAGCCTTCTCACTTGGGGTCACTACCATCCCTCCCAATACCCAACTCTCTGTGTAATCCTCCTCCAATCTGGAACCACACTTCTACTGCTCTGATTCCAGTCCTTTGAGAGTTCCCCAGAACTTTTAGGGTAAAGCTCGAACTTCCAAGTAAGATCAAACCATAAAGCTCTGAATGGTGTGACTACTACTGCCTGATTCTGACCTATTATCTCAAGCCTATCCATGTTTCAGTTACGACAATAATGAATGCCATAGAATTATGCATTTGGCATAACCAATGCTATTCCCTTTACTGGAATTCCTTCCACCTCCTATGTTTAACTCCTGTTTATTCTTCAAAGCAGAGTTCTGAACTTGATATATACTTGGAGGGGGTTGTTTCTGTTTCTGTAGCAGGAATATGTTTGTCCTGACATAATCTTACTCTTCTCTCTGACCACTCTTTTATTTCTTATTATTTTTAATTTACATTAAAAATGTAAAGTTAGTTAAGTTAGTTAACATATAGTGCAATAATGATTTCAAGAATAGAATTTAGTGATTCATCACTTACATATAACACCCAGTGCTCATCCCAACAAGTGTCCTCCTTAATGTCCCTTGCCCATTTAGACTCCACCCAAAACCCCTTCAGCAACCCTCAGTTTCTTCTCTGTATTTAAGAGTCTCTTATGGTTTGTCCCCCTCACTGTTTTTATATTATTTTTGCTTGCCTTCCCTTATATTCATCTGTTTCGTATCTTAAATTCCACTTGTGAGTGAAATCATATGATATTTATCTTTCTCTGACTTACTTCACGTAGCAAAATGCACTCTAGTTCCATCCACATTGTTGCAAATGGCAAGATTTCATTCTTTTTAATCACCCAGTAATATTGTGCCAGTACCACACTGTCTTGATGATTACAGCTTTGTAACACAGCTTAAAGTCTGGAATTGTGATGCCTCCAGCTTTGTGTTCTTTTTCAGGATTGCTTTGGCTATTCAGGGTCTTTTCTGGTTCCATACAAATTTTAGGATTGTTTGTTCTAGCTCTGTGAAGACTGTTGGTGTTATTTTGATAGGGATCGCTATTTTACATTTTAAACAGGAAAGAGACATTACTTTAGTACAAATAAAAGTTAAATTTTAAAAAGAAAAGACTCTGTAGTAAATAAAAAAAAAACCCTACATTATTATCAATTGCGCATGTCATTCATGAGTACGGGCATTTGCTTGAGTGTGTGGGATTTATATTGTGCTCAGTGGGATCTCCTAGAAAGCTTACCAACAGGCTAGATTTTAGTGAGATGAACTAGGAGTAGTATTTGTTAAGAAGGGAATGGGTGAAATTATTACATCAGATCAGAGGCAGAGCACAGTAATTTGAAAAAGCAGTTATTTATGATTAGTTTCTTTTTTTTTTAATTTTTTTAAATGTTTATTTATTTTTGAGACAGAAAGAGACAGAGCATGAATGGGGGAGGGGCAGAGAGAGAGGAAGACACAGAATCCAAAGCAGGCTCCAGGCTCTGAGCTGTCAGCACAGAGCCCGACGCGGGGCTCAAACTCACGGACCGTGAGATCATGACCTGAGCCGAAGTCGGACGCTTAACCGACTGAGCCACCCAGGCGCCCCTATGATTAATTTCTTAAGAGTAAAAATTCTGATGTCCAACAGTAAGGGGTGAATGTTATAGATTATGGTATGTCCATAGGATAAAACACTTGGCTATCGTATAAAAATTTGCATTTTAGTAAAACATCTAATGACAAAGTCACATAGGTCGTTAAACTTAAAAGGCAGGACATAGGGCCTCTTGGCTGGCTCAATTTGTAGAGCATGAGACTCTTGATCTCAGAGGCGTGAGTTTGAGCCTGTCCCATATGGAGCCTTCTTTAAAAGGCAGAAGACAGATGCTTAATATAAAAAATACTATATTTAAAAAAACTATGTGTAGAAAAAAAACTGGAAAGAATCAATGGTAATTATTTTATATATGTTTCCTCCTCCTCCTCTTCCACCTAACCCCCAGTTTTCTACAATGTACTATTTTCCTAAAGTGATTCTCTAACAGAACTAAGTTTATGGAGATATCATCACCCTGTGCTGCTTTACCTCTAGGTTCCTTGACATTTTGAAGTCTTCTTGAGAATGTCATAGTCCTATCTAAGGCAGTCCCTATCATTAAGTGTATTTTGGCACTGGGCACCAGGAAGAGGGGATAGAAAGTATTAACTGCAAAATAGCTGTGCTTGTTGTGACTGAAAAAACATATAGTGAGACAAATGAGTTGAAATAAAAACCATGTAAAACTTTATTGCTTGTATATGTAGAGGTTGAATCTGCATCAAGTCTGCATTTTTTATCAGACTTCTAGACTGTGAACACTTAGAGGATGTACAGAGGCTGTGTCTTGTATTAGTACATTAAATCAAACAAGTATGTATGGAATGCCTACTACATTCCAGGTATTGTGCTGGGATGTTCTGGTGAATAATCGATACGTTGCTTACCTCATGTAGCATGTAGAATAGAAGGGGGAAGAGGGATGTCTAGCTGGCTCAGTCAGTAGAGCATGTGCCTCTTTTTTTTTTTTAACGTTTATTTTTAGCTTTGAGAGACAGAGAGCACAGGGGCGGGGGGGGGGGGGGCAGAGGGAGAAAAGGACACAGAATCTGAAGCAGGCTCCAGGTTCTGAGCTGTCAGCACAGAACTTGACGTGAGGCTTGAACTCATGAACCATGAGATCGTGACCTGAGCGGAAGTCAGACGCTTACCTGACTGAGCCACCTGGGCACCCCAAGCATGTGACTCTTGATCTTGGAGTTGTGAGTTTGAGCCCCACGTTGGCTATAGAGATTACTTAAAAATAAAATCTTAAAAGGAGAAAAGAAAGACGGGTAGGTAAATGATTAAATAAGTAATCATAAAAAGCTTGATGAGTAAAATGATTAGGAAAGTACAGAGGAGACAGATCTGGTTGGGTGAACCTCTCAGGACATAATGTTTAAGGTTAAAAAAAATCTTACTATCTTGCCATAGAGGGTACTTATGCATACTTGTTTAACTGGTAAATAAAAAAGATCCTATAAGTTGATTCTTGGGCTGATGCAGGGGTTCATTTACAATCTTTGATTAAGAGTGCAGTACGCCAAGAGGTCCGGACTGAACTGCATATCCAGGCTCGTGTGTGAACAAACCTACACACCTCAGTGAACCAGGGACCCAACAGACTACGGATAACTGAGGGCCAAACTGAACTTTCACAGTAGCTCTCAAAGTATTGGGCTTGATAGGCCAAGAATGCACTCCTAGAAGTGGACTAGAGCCAGATCTGCTGGGGAGGTGGGGTACTAGGGAGTGTGGTTTATCCAACACTTACGTTTTTTCCCCTTTAGCAGGAAGTCATTATGTGACTAAAACATTGTCATCAAACTTCCTCTGATTTACCCTGAAGTGTATGTGAAAATGATGTGCATTGCCAAAAAATGTGGAATTAGGTTCCAGCCTCCAGCTATTATCTTAATCTATGAGAATGAAATGAAGGGGAAAAGTCGCCAACGCATCATGCCAATCCGAAACTTTTCAAAGTTTTCAGGTACCTCATGTTTTATCTTGCCTATCTTAAATCTTCTCTAAGTCACTTAATAAGAATGATTTGAGTCTCATAATGAAGTGACATGGTCTTCAGAGTTACATAGCCTTAGGTTCAAATCCTGACTGTCAGGGTAGATGTGTGAACCCAGCTAAATCACTTATTCTCAGTGAGCTTCAGTTTCCTGATCTGTAAGAGGAAATTGATAATCCCACCCATTCAGAATTGGATATGGGTTAAATGAGAAGCATTATTCAGTAATATTAACTCTTTTCTCTCCCTCCAAATGTGTTTTTTATGTGCAGTGTTGATATTAGTACCAGAACTAATATCTAAAACTATAATACTACTTTTTCATTTCAGATGTTTTCTCCAGTTGCAAATATTTAAAATCTCCTCAAAGTGATTGAGAAATAAAAAATACATCCCTCCTCCCCCCCCTCCCCCACATATCCCAATATAAAGGAATAGTTCTGCAAAATAATTCATTCTGAAAAAGCCACTTCGCTTCTTGGCTGTAATAGCGATAATGCTTTCAGTAGTTTGTGGTACATCAGTAGTTTTTGGTGTATGTGTTATGTGTGGTATATAGTTTTGTTTCTTCCTCCTAGATTGCAGCAGAGCTGCTGAACAGTTAAAGAATAATCCACGACACAAGAATTACCTGGAACAAGTGTCCCTGAGGCAACTAGAGAAGTTATTCAGTTTTTTACGAGGTCATTTGTGGGGACAAAGTTTGGCAGAAACGATGGAACAAATTCAGCGGGAAACAACGATTGATCCTGAGGAAGACCTGAACAAACTAGATGACAAGGAACTTGCCAAAAGAAAGAGCATCATGGATGAACTTTTTGAGAAAAATCAGAAGAAGAAGGATGATCCAAATTTTGTTTATGACCTCGAGGTTGAGTTCCCACAGGATGAACAACTTCAGTCTTGTGGCTGGGACACAGAGTCAGCTGACGAGTTCTGATACCAGAAACTCAAAGAATTTATGGGGCTAGTAGAAGAACCATGTTTATACATTCTTTGTATAATTGTATAATACAATATTATACACTTATACAATTATACAAAGAATGTATAAACATGGCTCTAGAAAAATCTGTAAAGAGCACTAAACATACATGTTGGGTCATGTTTGGATTGACGATGTTACTTTTCAAAACTGAGACTTTTAGATTATCTACTATGTAGATGCATGAGGAATATAGGAGAAACAGAATATAGGAGTATGCCTTTAAGGAGCCTACAATCTAATTGGAAGATAAGTCAAAAACTTGTGAAAAGCTAATTAACAGAATTAGGCAGCAAACAGATTAGAGCCAAATGCTTGAGAAAGGTTAGAGGGCCAGAGCCTAGGTTACCATAGGGTAGAATAGTCAGGAAAGACTGCCCTTTAGTGGAGAGATGGAACTTTGCCTGGCCCTTGAAATGGTAGTATTTGGATAGAAGTTTATATAGAATTCCAGATGAGAGAAACTGGAAGAAAGAAAAAGAAGAGGAGGTTAATGATAAAGAGATAGGGATGAGAATATTTTATTTGAGGAGCAGAAAGCAAATTATAGTTTGCTAAGATTGGAGGGCATAAATGGTTAACAGGGGATTATTCCAGAGGCATTATGTCTTCATGTATGTTTAACTGTGGAGGAGAAGAGCAACCCTGCAGGACGCCGGCTGCCACACGTTGAGGTCTTCTGATGGACGGCTGGGGAATTCTGCCCCTCCAGGATCAGGAAATACATTCTAAAGACATTCTGAAAACCTGAAGCTCTTCCCGTAACTACAGAAGTTTGTTTGTAATATGGGAAATCTACCCATACTAAAATGAACAGTAGGCATTGCCAGTTTAGGCTTATTTATGAGTTTGGATCTACAAAGAGAAGATCTTTGTTGAACTAGGTTATATGTGTACAGTTACATCTTTCTTCTTTTAGAATATTGTTTAACTGGCAGATATTCTATGTTTCCTGCAAGGAAATTAATATTAAATAAAACTAAAAAATTCACTCTTTCTACCTGTCTATCCCTACCCTCTTTACCATTAAAAACTCCATTAAAGGGATCATTCCTTTTTTTTTTTTTTAGGTTTATTTATTTTGAGAGGGAGTGTGCATGTGGGAGGAGCAGAGAGAGAGAGAGAGAGAGAGAGAGAGAGGGAGAGAGAGAACCCAAGCAGGCTCTGCACTGTCAGTACAGAGCCTGATAGGGGGCTCCAACTCATGAACCATGAAATCATGACCTGAGCCGAAACCAAGAGTCAGACACTTAACCAACTGAGCCACCCAGACGCCCTTCAAGTAGCATTCTTAATGTTATCACCAGGGGCTTAAGATGGTCATGTGATATCTGTATAATATTTGCCAAAGGTAGCAAGAGAATTTTCAGAATCAGAGATCCTTCTATATCTACATAGTATTCCATTGTATAGATGTAGATGATCTATTTTAAAAGTTGACCTTAGGTTGTTTATCCTTTCACTATTAGAAATAATGCCACAGCAAATAACCTTGTACATTCTCTACTTTGTGCCTTTGTAAAACTACATGTAATGCCTAGAGGGGAAATGCTAGGTATGTCTACTCTAAATTTTTTTTCTATTCTAAATTTTAGTAGATATTGCTAAGTTGTCCTTCAAAGAAGTTTGCTCATTCATTCATTCAGTATGTGTACTTAATGAACACCTATTACATGCTGAGCCTGTACTATTCTAGAGTCTATGTACACAGCAGCATGCACAACAAAGTCCTTGCCTTTACAAGGTTTACAGTCTAATGGGAGAGGAGCAATAATAAATACGTAGAATAATGTCATATATTAAGTGCCTGGAATTAAAAACAGGGTAAAAAGAGAATGATGGAGGGGTTGAGAGCCACTTTTTTTGACAATGATCAGAGAATGCCTCCCTGTAGAAGTGACATTTGAGTAAAGACCTGAAGGAGGTAAGGAAAAATTGATGTGCATTTCATGGGTAGTAGGGAAAGGTAGGTGCATAGACACCTAGGGCTGGAGTGTGCTTGGCTTATTTGAAGAGGAGCAAGGACACAATTGTGGCTAATTTGGATTGAACAAGAGAAAAATGGTAAGAGATGAGAGGTTGGAGTGTATTTTACCAATGCACAGTACTTACATGAAGGTCATCCCAACTTAAATTGTCAGCAGTACGTGAGAATATCTGCTCTCAACAGATAGTGTTATCAAACTCATTGATCTTTGCCAATTTATAATTTAAAAATGGTATCTCATAGCCTTACAGGTTTTTTGTTTTTGTTTTGTAGCTCGGAGTTTTAATTTGCATTTCTTTTATTACGAGGGAGACTGAGCATCTTCATACACTGGAGGGAGATTTTTTATGAAATAACATGTCATTTGCTCATTTTTCTACTGTGATGCTGGTCTTTTTACTGATTTGTAAAAAAAGTTCTTTATTAAGGAAAATAGTCCTTGGTTTGTGATATGAATTGTAGATATTTTCACCTTTGTCATTTGTTTTTTGACTTTGTTTATGCTATTTTTTCCAGGCAGATTTTTTCTAGTCAAATCAATATTTTTCTCTGTGCTTCTGCATTTTTGTCTTATATACACGGGCATTTCTCACTCCCAGGTTTTTTTTTTTTTAATCCCATGATTTTTTTCTACTCAGGAATTTATTTTGATATAAGACACAAGATGTGAATCCCAACTTTATTTCTTCCCAGATGCCCATCCAACTGTCCCAACACTACTATATTTTGAATTACCTATCTTTCCCCCAATGATTTAAAAAATTTTTTTTAAATCTTTATTTATTTTTGAGAGAGAGAGAGAGTGTGTGAGCAGGGGAGGAACAGAGAGAGAGGGAGACACAGAATCCGAAGCAGGCTCCAGGCTCTGAGCTGTCAGCACAGAGTCTGACACGGGGCTTGAACTCACGAACCGTGAGCTCATGACCCAAGCCGAAGTTGGACGCCCAACCAACTGAGCCACCCAACCCCAGTGATTTGAAGTGCAAGTTCCCATATGTATCAAAACACTTCTCTTTTGATTATGTTACTGTCATCTGTAGCACACTTTCCCAATCCATGTTTTTTGGTGTTTATTGAGCACATCTCATATTCACCAAATTAAGAGCTATAGTAAGATGCAAAATGGGCCATAACTTTTGTCTTTGAGATTCTAACATAGTTTAGCCAAAGCAACAAAACTAGCATATATGAGCTAGAGAGACCCTATCTAAAGCAGGGGGGGGGGGTGGAGATCATGTGAGCTGAGCAGTTGTGGGTTTTTTTTCTTTATGTATCTTATCCAAAGTTAATTCTGTTGAGCTCTTAAATTTTTTTCTCATTATAAAATGAATATATAATCAACACCCATTATTTGAAAATATAGACAAATACCAGAGTGTAAAAGTAAAATGGGAAAATTCTCCCCTCAACTTCACTCAATTCCCACTCCGCAGAGAATCTGGCTTCCCTAGAGGGCTCCAGAGCCCATCTTCTGTGACCTTGTTTCACCAATATTCTTTCTCTCACTCTCTACCCCTGTCTTTCCCATTTTCAGCTTCATTCTCTGCTGGTTCATTCTCGGCAGTCTGTTAACATGCACAAGACCCTGCCATATTAAAACAAGAAAACGCATCGCCTTGTCTTTATTTACCTAATACCATTTCTAACCAAATTATAGCTTATCTAGTTGTTAGATAAATTGAACCCTTCCCCCACTGCCACACCCTTTAGAGCAAATCTGGCTGTAGTCTAATTCTAGACTAGACTAGAGATGCATGCTTGGCCTATGAAACTCCATGCTTTGAGAGCTGCCCTTATAGTTCATCTTGGCCCTGGGTTATTCTAAGAATCTCTGGTTCATTCACAGGTGTAGGTTTGTTCACATGTGAGCCTGGAAATACAATTCAGTTTGGACCTCTTAATGTACCGTAGTTTGTTGTTGTTGTTGATTAATATTTATTTTAAGAGAGAGAGAGAGAGACAGAGCATGAGCAGGGGAGGGGCAGAGAGAGAGGGAAACACAGAATCTGAAGCAGGCTCCAGGCTCTGAGCTGTCAGCACAGAGCCTGGCTTGGGGCTCGATCCCATGAGCCATGAGATCATGACCTGAGCCGAAGTCAGACGCTCAACTGATTGAGCCACCCAGGTGCCCCTAGTGTACTGTAGTCTTAACCCAAAATTGTATATAGATCCCTGGGTCAGCACAAGAATTAAGCTGAAGGGTTTTTTCTATCTACCAATTAAACAAGGAGTTATCAAGCACCCTGTATGTCAAGGTACTGTGAGTGATCACCTTAAACCTCATGTCCTGAGAGTCTTACCAGATCTGTCTCCCTTGCACTTTTGCAATTATTTTACTCGTAAGTTTTTTTGTAATTATTTCATCACCTACCGAATATTTTGACAAAAGTAGTAGATGAAAATTGAAGAAAGGCCATTGGATTTGGTAGCTAGGTCTCTTAATATTCAAGAATGAATCTTGAGGGGTGCCTGGGTGGCTCAGTAGTTACCCTTCTGACTCTTGATCTCAGCTCAGCTCTTGATCTCAGGGTCGTGAGTTCAAGCCCCACATTGGGCTCCATGCTGGCCGTGGAGCCCACTTACAAAAAGGCGGGGGGCGGCGGGGGGAGCACCTGGGTGGCTCAGTCAGTTAAATGTCTGACTCTTGATTTCAGCTCAGGTCATGATCTCATGGTTGGTGAGATCAATCCTCACTGGTGCAGAGCCTGCTTGGGATTCTCTCTCTCCATCTCTCTGCCCTCCCCTGCTCGCTCGCTCTCTCTCTCTCTCTCTCTCAAAATAAATAAATAAAACTTAAAAGAATGAAACTTTAAGGGAGTGAATAGGATAGAAATTGCAGGATATCATGAAGGAAACACGAGATCATAAACCTAAATGAAAAAGCTAAAACTACAGCTTTTAAATTTTTTTTTTCAACGTTTATTTATTTTTGGGACAGAGAGAGAGCATGAACGGCGGAGGGGCAGAGAGAGAGGGAGACACAGAATCAGAAACAGGCTCCAGGCTCTGAGCCATCAGCCCAGAGCCTGATGCGGGGCTCAAACTCCCGGACCGCGAGATCGTGACCTGGCTGAAGTCGGACGCTTAACCGACTGCGCCACCCAGGCGCCCCTACAGCTTTTAGAAGAAAACAAAGGAGAGAATCTTTATGACCTTGTTGTCTCACTTTAGGCTATTATACCAAAATACCATAAACCAGGTGGCTTATAAACAACAGAAATTTATTTCTCATAGTTCTGGTGACTAGAAGTCCAAGATCAGGTGCCAGCCTGGTTTGTTTCTTGGTAAGAATCCTCCTCTGTGTTGTAAGCTATCCACTTCTTGTAGGATCTTTTCATGGTGGAGAGCAGAGCATAGCTCTCTTGGGACTCATTTTAAGAGCACTAATCCTGTTCATAAGGGCTCCACCCTTATGATTTCATCTAATTGTAATTACTTCCCAAAGGCCCTACCTTGTAACACCATCACTTTGGGGGTTGGGGCTTCAATAGGTGAATTTTGGGAGAACATAAATATTTAGTGCATGACACTAGGTTTAGGCAAAGAGGTCTTATAATTGACACCAAAAGCCTGATTTATAAAAGGGAAAAATTGATACACTGGACTTCATCAACATTTTAAAATTTTGTATTCTAAAGACAATATTGAGAACATTTTCAACTATACTCAAAAAAAATTGAGAACATGAAAAAAGAATCCACAAACTGAGAGAAAATATCTGCAGATCATAATCTGAAAAAGGACTTGTATCCAGCATATGAAAAGAACTCTTACAACTCAATAATAAAAGAAAGAACCCAATTTAAAAATGAAAAGACCTGCATAGACATTTTACCAAAGAAGATATGTATATGATTAATAAGCACTTGAAATGATGTTCAACATCATCAACCATTAAAGAAATGAAAATTAAAACTAATGAGATACTACTTCATACCCACCAGAATGTCTATAATCAAAAAAGACAAATAATTACAGGCACTAGTAAGGATACAGAAAAACTAGAACATTGTTGGCAGGAATGTAAAATGGTACAACCATTTTGGAAAACAGTTTGGCAGTTTCTTAAAAAGTTACACAAAAACTTACTATACTACCCAGAAGTTCCACCCCTGGTATCTACGTAAGAGAAATAAAGACATATGTCTACCCAAAGATTGTTCTCGAATGTTCAGAACAGCCAAAAAAGGGAAACACTCCAAATATCCATCACTTGGCAAGTGGAGAAACAAAAATGTAATATCTACACAATAGAATATTGTCCAGCAATAAACCATTATGCTAAATGAAAGAAGCCAGACACAAAAGACTACATATCATACGATCCATTTACATGAAATAGCTAAGAAGGCAATCTATAGAGACAGAAAGCAGATTAGTGGCTGCTTGGGGATAGAGCTGAGGAATGGGAACTGATGGCACGTGGGTCAGTGGATGGATGATAAGAGTGATGGAAACACTCTAAAACTGGATTTTGTGATGTTTGCACAATTCTAAAAATTCACTAAAAATAATTGATTTGTGCTCTTTTTTTTTTTAACGTTTATTTATTTTTGAGACAGAGAGAGACAGAGCATGAACAGGGGAGGGTCAGAGAGAGAGAGGGAGACACAGAATCTGAAACAGGTTCCAGGCTCCGAGCTGTCAGCACAGAGCCCGACGCAGGGCTTGAACTCACGAATCGCGAGATCATGACCTGAGCCGAAGTCAGACGCTTAACCAACCGAGCCACCCAGGCGCCCCAGATTTGTGCTCTTTATTTATTTATTTATTTTTAACGTTTATTCATTTTTGAGACAGAGACAAAGCATGAACAGGGGAGGGTCAGAGAGAGGGAGACACAGAATCTGAAACAGGCTCCAGGCTCTGAGCTGTCAGCACAGAGCCCGATGCGGGGCTCGAACCCACGGATCCGCGAGATCATGACCCGGGCCGAAGTCGGCCGCTTAACCGACTGAGCCACCCAGGCGCCCCAGATTTGTGCTCTTAAAAACAGGTGAATTTTATGGTGTATATATATTTAGGTATGTAAGTTTTACCTCAATAAAGCCCTTAAAAAATAGGAACTAGAGTAGAATCAATGTCAACAGATCATTTGTTCTAAGAATGAGTAAGAGAGTTAAAGATGTGTGTAGGGACACCCAGGTAGCTCAGTCAGTTAAGCATCTGATTCTTGATTTCAGCTCGGGTCATGATTTCACAGTTTGTGAGTTCAAGCCCTGCGTGGGGCTGTGCGCTGATAATGTGGAGCCTGCTTGGGACTCTTTCTGTGTCCCTCTCTCTCTGCCTGTTCTCAGTATCTCTCAAAATAAATAAATAAACTTAAAAAAAAAGAGAGAGAGACAGAAGATCTGAAGTCCAGAAGACTGATATGGAGCAGACTACGGTTTATGATTTTGGTCTTCTCTTTAATGAACCTGGCAGAAACTGAGGGCTGATGGGGGGTGGGAGGGAAGGGAAGGTGGGTGATAGGTATTGAAGAGGGCATCTTTTGGGATGAGCACTGGGTGTTGTATGGAAACCAATTTGACAATAAATTTCATATATTTAAAAAAAAATGAACCTGGCAGAGCCATCCGATTATAGTGAGGAGGAGCTAGAGGAGAGATTGAGATTGGGGTGAAAATGAGCAGAAGAACTTTTGTTCATATGGAAGGGTAATGTTGGTTGTGTTCAACATAGAGAAAGTAGAATGTGGAGGTTGAACAAAAATCTGTGATCTAGGAGTTACAAAATGATGTTCCCCATCCTCACTTCCTCTCTTCTAAAAACAAACAAAATTACTTCTGGTGGTCAAATTTACAAAAGTGTTTTTATTTTTATTTATTTTTTTAAGTAGGCTTCATGCCCAGTGCACAGCCCAATGCGGGGCTTGAACTCAGAACGCTGAGGTTATGACCTGAGCTGAGATCAAGAGTCGGAGGCTTAACCGACTGAGCTACCCACGTGCACCATGAGCGTGTGGATGGCTAAATTGACAATCAATCTTCAAGCTCAAAAACTTTAGCTTTTATGGCCATAAAGTCCTTCTGTCAGTGGTTCACCATTTCGCACTATAGCAGACATTGTGGATTACCTACCCATTATCCTTTTCCCCTTCTTCATTGCCTGTGGAGGCCCAATATTATTTGTTCAGGTATAATTCCTCCCACATAAGTCACAGATCCAGAAGCAAATTTTGATTGGTCTCAATAAATCCCAGTGGTCCCATTTCTTTGTCTGTGATTGGTTTAGAGATGGGCATGTTACTCAGTAATAGCAATAACATGTGTAGAGGATCCAGAGGACTTGGAAAAAGGTGTTCTCTGTTGGAAAAAAGAAAAGTCCTCTCTGTTGCCCTGGACATGATTATATCTGGATGTGACAGCTGGAAATACTGCAATCCTTTTGTGGCCAGCCTGAGGATAACACTTGCCATTTAATGAGAGCAAAACAAAGGGAATCACAGAAAGATGGGGGCCAGAGCCCTGGCATACTACACCTGGAGCCTGCCTTACCTTTGGACATTTTATTATACGAAATGATAATTTTTTATTTATTTATTTATTTTTTAAATTTTTTTTTTGAACGTTTATTTATTTTTGGGACAGAGAGAGACAGAGCATGAACGGGGGAGGGGCAGAGAGAGAGGGAGACACAGAATCGGAAACGGGCTCCAGGCTCCGAGCCATCAGCCCAGAGCCCGACGCGGGGCTCGAACTCACGGAGCGCGAGATCGTGACCTGGCTGAAGTCGGACGCTTAACCGACTGCGCCACCCAGGCGCCCCAAGCATCCAACTCTTGATTTCAGCTCAGGTCATGATCTCATGGTTTGTGAGTTTGAGCCCCGCATCAGGCTCTGTGCTGAGAGTGCAGAGCCTGCTTGGGATTTTCTCTCCCCCTCTCCCTCTGCCCCTCCTCTGCTCACGTGCCCTCTCTCTCTCTCTCTCTCTCTCTCAAAGTAAATAAATAAACTTAAAAAAATAAAGTCAATTTAAATTGATTTTTTTCTGGTTTTGCAGTAAAAAAAAAACTCCCATTAACAAGGAACAAGCCTTTTTCATTTCTGGACCCAATATGGACCACCTGTGCTTCAAGGATAGGCCTAGAGATCTCTGGGAAGAGATTGCTACAACAGACAGCAAAGCATAAAGGATTGACTATGGCCAGGAACCTGGCAAAGGGAACACAAAGCATGGACCTTGGAATCTAAGGCTCGATGAAATCCTGTGGAGGCAGAAGGAAACTGAATCAAATGGAAAGGAGCTGAGCAATGAAAAGTACTACAATGGGTGGCATCAGAGGGCAGGTTTGGCAAGTAGTGACAGGTGAGCTTGGGAGAAAACAGAGCAATGGGGTCAGAGAGGTGAAGTACTGAGTTAAGAGATCTCAGAAGTTTAGCAAGTGCTGGCAGTGATGAGATCCAGCATTTGAACTTTCCAGACCAAAACAGGTAGAGAAGGAAGTCCATAAAATCAAAAGGGTTATGGACTTTTGTGAAATTACAGAGTAGGAGGGGCCATAGCTCACATGTTGAAAGGTCCTGGGAAGACTGGTGAGGGGCAGAGGGCAGAAGAAAATTAGGCAGATCCTAAAATCATTGGTTAGGTATAAAATGCTTACTATGGTTCAGGGCAACAACATCAATAATTTAAAGAAGAAAATGTAAAAGGACAGAGTGAATAGTAGATGTATAGAAAGAGGGAGAGAAAAAGTCCAGAGGAAAAAGGTGATAAAAGATTAGGTGTTGTTGTTGTTGTTGTTGTTGTTGTTTTAAGCCAGAAAGTTCTTATGCTTGTTCCACTGGAAGCAAACAAACAAAAAATTGGCAGTACATGTTCAACACAGGCAGGATATTCTTTGAATGAATGCTCCTTGTTCCTAACCTAAATATGGACACCCTAATGTATGATTATGGGTGCAGGAGCCTTTGAGTTTCTGGTAAGAACTCTTAGGTTAGCAAGTTCCATTAGGGCTGCCTTCTTGACCTTAACCATATGCTTTGATACTTAAAAGGAAATTTTAACCAGAGTCAAGCATCTGTCATCACACTGTTGAATGTTTGTTAATCTCATTGTCCTTCTTCCCTGTTATTAAATACTGAATACTACATAATTTTCACATTTTTGATTTAATGCATTCTCCACTTCCAAGAAGCTCGAAGGTATTCATTATTTCTGATCATGAACTACAAAATAGAATGGATACATTAAAATCTATTGTAATCCTCAAAGTTCATTTTACCCAAAACTTTTCATCTCTTCCCTCACTTGGTCTCTGCCACTCAACAACAAACACTCTCTCCCTAAAATGAGTTATCAACTTACAACAAGAGAAGTTTGGAGAGATTTATGTTTTCTCCTTCTCATATCCACTATTTACTATATGAGAAGTCCTAGCACACTCCAAAACAGGGAAAATTCAAACAGGAGAAATATATAAGTACTTTATATAAAAAATGTAAAATTTATATTAAAAATACACACATATATATGAAAAATATAAAAACTTGCATTAAAAATTATCTAAAACTTACAAATAAGGGAAAGGACAGGGCCACTCATCTTTTTCGATATTATACTGCCAGCCTTGTTTAAAAGCTTTCCCAAAGATTCTTAATTTTCTAAGATAATGTATTTGTGTTTGACTTGGCTGTTTACTGTTTGATTAAAGCCCAGATATGGTACACTTACATGTTAATTAAAAATTTCTGGGGTGCCTGGGTGGCTCAGTCAGTTGAACATCTGACTCTTGATTTCAGCTCAGGTCATGATCCCAGGGTCTTGTCCTTGAATCTAGCATCCGGCTCTGAGTTGAACATGGAGCCTGCTTGGGTTTCTCCCTCTCTCCCTCTTTCTCTCTCTCTCTCTCTCCATCTGCCCCTCTCTCCTGCTTGTGCTCTCTCTCTAAAATTAAATTAAAAATAAAAATGAAAAATGAAAAAATTCCATCCAGTAGAGAAGGTAATCAATAGGTTTATTTGCCTATAGGATGCTAACCTAGCAATCTTATTCTTTTTTTTTTTTTTTTTAATTTTTTTTTTCAACGTTTATTTATTTTTGGGACAGAGAGAGAGACAGAGCATGAACGGGGGAGGGGCAGAGAGAGAGGGAGACACAGAATCGGAAACAGGCTCCAGGCTCTGAGCCATCAGCCCAGAGCCCGACGCGGGGCTCGAACCCACGGACCGCGAGATCATGACCTGGCTGAAGTCGGACGCTTAACCGACTGCGCCACCCAGGCGCCCCTAGCAATCTTATTCTAACATTAATTTGTAGAAGCCTATAAATTCTTAGTTCTTCAAAATGCTTTTTGAATTAATTTACCATCTTATTGGTCCCCTTCGTCAATAAGTTAATAAATCTTAGACATGTGTTTATTTCATTTTATTTAACAAATTTTTTAAAATGTTTATTTATTTTTGAGAAAGAAAGAGACCGAGCCAAGCAGGGGAGGGGCAGAGAGAGAGGGAGACACAGAATCCCAAGCAGGCTCCAGGCTCTGAGCTGTTAGCACAGAGCCTGACACGGGGCTCAAACTCACACGCTGTGAGATCATGACCTGAGCTGAAGTCGGACACTTAACTGACTGAGCCACCCAGGCACCCCAACATGTGTTCATTTTATATTGCTATGAGGATTATGTTTTTAATTTTATAAATATTTTTTATGTATTTATTTATTTATAATTTTTTAAATTTTTAGGTAATATCTACACTCAATGTGGGGCTCAAACTCACAACCCCAAGACTGAGATGTGCATGCTCTGCTGAGAGCCAGCCATGCACCTCCATTAAAAAAAATTTTTTTTAATGTTTTTTAACATTTATTCATTTTTTGAGAGACAGAGAGTGAGCGGGGAGGGGCAGAGAGTGAGGGACACACAGAATATGAAGTAGGCTCCAGGCTCTGAGCTGTCAGCACAGAGCCTGACGCGGGGCTTGAGCTCACGAACTGCAAGATCATGACCTGAGCTGAAGTCGGCCACTTAACCAACTGCACCCCCTTTTTAAAAATTTGTTTAATCTTGGGGCGCCTGGGTGGCGCAGTCGGTTAAGTGTCCGACTTCAGCCAGGTCACGATCTCGCGGTCCGTGAGTTCGAGCCCCGCATCGGGCTCTGGGCTGATGGCTCAGAGCCTGGAGCCTGTTTCTGATTCTGTGTCTCCCTCTCTCTCTGCCCCTCCCCCGTTCATGCTCTGTCTCTCTCTGTCCCAAAAATAAAAATAAAAAATAAACATTGAAAAAAAAATTTGTTTAATCATACTTTGACACCTGGTAGCCCATGTGATAAGAAGATTAACATCTTTGTAGTCTTTGGGGGACAAACTTTTGGTATCATGGGCTGACATATTTTAAACTTTCAACTTTTGACATTTCCACCTATGAGAGGAGCTGGGAATAGGAAACAGGCAAAAGATGAAGAGGCCAAACTGAGAAGTCAAACAAATAAAGGACAACTGCCATATGAAGTGTCACCCCACTTTGTGTCCCAGCTGGCCCTAGCAAGCAAGCTGTGTCACTGTCTTCCTGACTCGACCTCTGGGTAGGCCTACCCGAGCACTGCCAAGTTAACCTGTCGGACTCCAGAATAAGACTGCTGGGGGAAGCAATCTGGCTGGAAAGGTTGGGGAAAGGGTCGTAGACAGGAGAATTGTCTTGAACATATAGAGCAAGTGCATTGTGCATCTTAAAGTCCCTCCCAGGCCACTCTTTGGCTCTGCCATTACCCACAGCCATACTTCCATCTTAAGGGAACTAGAATATTCAACTATTGCTGCTAAAATTAAAAACAAAAAAACCCACTACCATTAGAGGGCAGTGTGTGTGTGTGTGTGTGTGTGTGTGTGTGTGTGTGTGTGTGACCTATCAAAAGGCAGCTTGGCTTAGCGCTGGAAGGATGTTAGTAATGTTTTCTTAAAATTTAAGCACTTTGCCTACACCCACATGCAGAGTGAATGCTGGGGTGAAACTTGCTCAGCCTTTACATTGTTTTTAAATAATCTTTTTTTATTTTTTTTTAGTTTATTAATTTATTTTGAGAAAGAGAGAGAGAGAGAGACAGAGAGAGAGAGAATCCCAGGCAGGCTCTGCATTGTCAGTGCATAGCCCGATGTGGGGCTTGAACTCACAAACCATGAGATCATGACCTGAGCCAAAATCAAGAGTAGACACTTAACCAACTGAGAAATCCAGGTGCCCCAAATAATCTTTTTTTAAGTGGTAGGATTTCTATGTCATACTTAGATTCTAGGTAATAGTGATATAGAGGAGAACAAGGCAGATAGAACCCTGCATTCATTGAGCTCACATTTCAGTGGGGAGAAATAATAAGAAACATATCTTTAGACCATAAATGCTGTAAAAAAAATTTTTTTAAAGACCAAAAATGCTGTACAAGTAAATTAAAGTAGGGCTGTATGGGGTTGATCCTTCCCTTAATCATCATTCACTGTTACAGAGTGTAGAAAGGAAAACAAGGGGAAAAAAATTCTGACAGCCTGATAAAGCCATGAATACAATTTCCAAGATCACGTCACATTTTATAGCATTATATGCCCAATAGACTTTGTTTTTAAAATCCAACTTTGGGGGCACCTGGGTGGCTCAGTTGGTTGAGTGTCTGACTTCGGCTCAGGTCATGGTCTCACGGTCCGTGGGTTCGAGCCCCGTGTCGGGCTCTGTGCTGACTGCTCAAAGCCTGGAGCCTGCTTCAGATTGTGTCTCCTTCTCTCTCTGCCCCTCCGCCCTCATGCTTTGTCTCTCTCTCCCTGTCAAAAATAAATAAACATTAAAAATTTCTTTTTAAAAATCCAATTTTGTCTTTTCCTAGTTGTTTCTAATTTTTGTCCGTTCCTATGTGCAACTTCATCTTCTTCAAAAAGCTAATGAGATGTCACCCTAAGGAAAAGGAGCCAGGAGTTTGTTTTTCTGCCCTCCCTCTCTGCGGCCAAAACTTTTCAACCACGGCTGAACCCAAGCCTCCTTTTGGGGGGAGGCTGACGTGGTGTGTGGCCAAGTTGGAGCACCTGTGTGCCTAGTTGTCTCTCAGACTGATGACCGGTGAGAAAGACCCGTCAGAGAACAGAATACCTTCATCTTTGTCCCTTCCCCTCCATTTCCTCATTTGTAAAATGAGATGTTAATTCCTGTTTTCATTGGACGAGTGCGAAGATTAAATAAGATAGTGTATGCATAGTACAGAATATAGCAAGGAGTAAGTATTCAATAAATGGAAGTTTAAAAAAATGTCTCTTGCCCTCATGCACTGCTCGTGGGAATGTAAACTGGTGCAGCCACTATGGAAAACGGTGTGGAGTTTCCTCAAAAAATTAAAAATAGGAATACCATATGGTCCAGTAATTCCATTACCAGGTGGAAAGAAAGAAAAGAAAACAAAAACATGAATTTGAAAAGATACATGCACCCCTCTGTTTATTGCAGCATTGTTTACAATAGCCAAGATATGGAAGCAACCCAAGTGTCCACCAATAGATGAATGGACAAAGAAGATGTGGAATATTAGCCATGATATACAATGGAATATTAGCTACAAAAAAGAATGATCTTGCCATTTGCGACAGCATGGATAGACCTAGAGGGTATTATGCTAAGTGAAATAAGTAAGACAAAAACAAATATCATATGATTTCACTTATATGTGGAATCTAAGAAACAAAAGGAACAAACAAAAAACAAACTAAAAGCGGAAACAGACGCATAAATACAGAAGACAAACTGATGGTTGCCAGAGCTGAGGGGTGTGGAGAGTTGGACAAAATGAGTGAAGGGGAGTGAGAGACGCAGGCTTCCAGTTAATGGAATGAATAAGTCACAGGAAGAAAAGGTACAGCCTAGGGAATAGAGTCAACACTATTGTATTAGCGGATGTGGTGACAGATGACAGCCACACTTGTGGTGAGCACAGCATAACATAGACGTGTCATATCTATGTTGTACACCTGAAACTAATGTAACTTTGTGTATCAACTATACCTCAATTAAAAAAAATTTTTTTTAACTGAAAAAAAAAAAGGCTTTTGCTTCTACTGCTGCTCTCCTAAGCTGTGGATACATGTGGGTGGTCTTCCAGATGTACAGAAGTAACACTAAAATTCAAGTCAACTGAGGCTGGGCAGTAATAACTCACCGAGCAACAGAATCATGATTTTATAATATTTTGAGGGACTGGACTAATACCAGTAGGATGAAATATTATGGAGATCAAAGTAGAGCCCAGAGCTTACATTAAGAAAAAATAAACTGCAGGAGCACAGGCTGGGATGGAATTCACTTAACAGCAATTAACATGAAACAGAGGGGGGTTAATTGACAGTGGATTCAGTCTGAACAGACTGCAGCGGCCGCCAAGGCAGCTAATGTAATCCCATGCGGCACTAATTGAGGTTCAATGTCCAGATCAAGGGAAGGAATGGCCTGTTGTATGCTGTCTGGCCAAATCCTGTCTGGAGCCACGTTCTCTTTCAGGAGCCTCATTTTATTTTATTGTTACTTTTTTAATGTTTATTAATTTTTGAGAGAGAGACAGAGAAACAGAGTGTGAGCGGGGCAGGGGCAGAGAGAGGGAGAGACACAGAATCTGAAGCAGGCTCTCCAGGGTCTGAGCACAGAAGCCGATCTCACCAACTGTGAGATCATGACTTGAACCAAAGTACAGACTGAGCCACCCAGGTGCCCCCAGGAGCCTCATTTTATTTATTTATTTATTTATTTTTTTTTTTTTTAACGTTTTATTTATTTTTGAGACAGGGAGAGACAGAGCATAAACAGGGGAGGGCCAGAGAGAGGGAGACACAGAATCTGAAACAGGCTCCAGGCTCTGAGCTGTCAGCACAGAGCCCGACGCGGGGCTCGAACCCACGGACCGCGAGATCATGACCTGAGCAGAAGTTGGACGCTTAACCGACTGAGCCACCCAGGCGCCCCCAGGAGCCTCATTTTAAAAGGGACATTGACAAACTGAACCATGTCACATGAGAATCTATGGGGAGGTGTGATGGAGTTTTTGCCTACAAAAGAGAAGATTGTTTTTAATGTAGTTTATTTATTTATTTTAATGTTTATTTTTGAGAGAGAGAGAGAATGAGCAGGGGAGGGGTAGGGAGAAAAGGAGGGAGACACAGAACTGGAAGCAGGGCTGCAGGCTTTGAACTGTTAGCATTGAGCCTGATGCGGGGCTCAAACTCAAGAGCCGTGAGATCATGACCTGAGCCCAAGTCGGAGGCTTAACCTACTGAGCCACCCAGGCGCCCCTTAATGCATATTATTTAAAGAATTTTTGTACAGAAAAATGTAGCAGTGTTTCCAGAGGGAAAATCTAGGCACTGTGGGTGCAAGTTTAAGAAGCAAGTCTCACCTTAATGAAAGGAAGAATTTTCTGAGGATCAAAACTTCCAGCAATAGCAAGGATGACTTTGTTAAGTAATGATCTAGCTGTCCCTAAAAGTAGTCTAAGGACACTGGTTGGGAGGTTAACTGGATAAGTTGTTTTCATGTTGCTTTTTTTAAGTTTATTTATTTATTTTGAGAGAGAGAGAGTGAGAGAGAGTGTGCACGTGCAGGAGCATGAGTGGAGGAGGGGCAGAGAGAGAGAGAGAGAGAGAGAGGATCTCAAGCAGGCTCCACACTGCCAGCTCAGAGCCCGATGTGGGGCTCCATCTCATGAATTATGACCGAAAATCAAGAGTCAGAGGACGCTTAACCGACTGAGGTATGCAGGTGCCCAAGAAGGCCTTCCTGCTGAAGAAATTCAGAGAAGGGAAGGATTAGTGTAGTCTGCAGAAACTGGGAAATATTCAAAAAAGGGGTCCGATTTCAGTTCATCCTCAGAGGGAGATTTGTCTGTTTAGAATGGAAAGGAAGGAGCCTTTCCGACAAGAAACCAATAGCCAATGACCCCTGAAAACAGGAACATGTGTTGGGATGACACTAAGGAAACAGGCTCACCCTGGCACACACGTCTCTTCTACGAAGAGGTGCAGTATTGTTATGGGAAGGCATCCTGTCTATGGCCAGGACTGTTATCACTTACTAAGTGCAGCCAACTGCACTGGAGGTGAAGTGATGTTGACTTTGTTGTTATCAGGCCGCTAAGCTGTTCAGCAGCCCCCACCCCGGGGCAGGGCTGCTGTGTGGCCCAGGCATCACCACTAAGGGAATGAGGGTGTTTACTCCTAAAGCCCAGGATAGATGATTCCACTTCTCCTTTCGGTGGAAAAGCCCCCACCCCTGCAGGGTGTGGCAAGAGCTGACCTGAGGAAGAAGTTTTGCTCAATAGGAAATGAGCTACTATGGTGAAATGAGGAAGCCCTCGTGGGCTTCGGCTGGATGTTTTTGAATTACAAAAAGTAAAGAATATATGAAAAGTGAACCTGAGAGTGGAAAAGTGGAAACACCATAAGCACCCCTCAACAAGACATTGGTTATTCAAGTCCCTGTGCAGGCACTGAAAAATCATAACATAGCATCACATAACATAACACTAGTTAAATAAATTTAGAGTCCATGCTGTGGCATAGTGTGAAGCACATAGGAAAAAGGAGGTAGAGTTGGACATAGTTACCTGGAAAAATCTCCTGGTTATACAGTGAAATGAGAAAAACAGGTTGCCAAAGTGAGTGTATTATAATCCCATGATTTGAAAAAATGTATCAGTAAAAACTCTTGACAGAAGACCATAAGGTAACTGTTAACAGTTTCCTGTAAAGGGGAGCGACATTAACACCAGAGGTGGGGAGCTTGAAAGCCTAAGTGCGATTTTTAATTTTTGAAATTGAATTTCTGAATAGTTTGAATTATTTTACATGTACTTAGAATAAATACTAGCGAATGCTTACTAAGGGTCAGACACTATTTTAGACCTATTGATTTCTGTAATCTTCCCAATAAATCTATGGAGGTAGGTATTATCAATTTCCTCCATTTTACTGATAAGTAAACTGAGACACAAATTTATGGGGGTTTTTAATGTTTATTTTATTTATTTTGACAGAGAGAGAGCAGGGCAGGGGCAGAGAGAGAGAATTCCAAACAGGCTGGGCACTGTCGGTGCAGAGCCTAACGTGGGGCTTGATCCCACAAACTGTCAGATCATGACCTGAGCCAAAATTAAGAGTCAGGTGCCCAACCAGCTGAGCCACCAGGCGCCCCTGAGACACAGCATGTAAATGACCTACCCAATGTCTTAGTTAAGCGTTCGACTTCAGTTCAGGTCATGATCTCATGGTTTGTGAGTCAAGCCCTGCATCGGGCTGTCTGCCGGCTCCCTCTCTCTCTGCACCTCTACCGCCCGAAAATAAAAGTAAAACACTGACAAATGTTAAAAAATAAAATTAAATCGGGGCGCCTGGGTGGCGCAGTCGGTTGGGCGTCCGACTTCAGCCAGGTCACGATCTCGCGGTCCGTGAGTTCGAGCCCCGCGTCGGGCTCTGGGCTGATGGCTCAGAGCCTGGAGCCTGTTTCCGATTCTGTGTCTCCCTCTCTCTCTGCCCCTCCCCCGTTCATGCTCTGTCTCTCTCTGTCCCAAAAATAAATAAACATTGAAAAAAAAAAAAATTAAAAAAAAAAAAATTAAATTAAAAATAAATGGCCTACCAAAGGCCACACAGGTAATAAATGGAAGAGCTGGGATATGAACTGAGGTCACCTGGCTCCAGAATTTGTGCACTAAGCCCTCTTCCCAGGACATCTCTCAGTGGACCATGTTAACTGTACGTGTAATAATATCCTAACTAAAAAACAAACGATAGGGGCGCCTGGGTGGCTCGGTCGGTTGGGCGGCCGACTTCAGCCCAGGTCACGATCTCGCGGTCCGGGAGTTCGAGCCCCGCGTCGGGCTCTGTGCTGACGGCTCAGAGCCTGGAGCCTGTTTCGGATTCTGTGTCTCCCTCTCTCTGACCCTCCCCCGTTCATGCTCTGTCTCTCTCTGTCTCAAACATAAATAAACGTTAAAAAAAAAAAAAAATTAAAAAAAAAAAACTATATGCATAGAAAAAAATGGAATCTAGGTTCTCTAAAGCTGTCCTTTTAAAATACTGATCCAGGGGCGCCTGGGTGGTGCAGTCGGTTGAGCGTCCGACTTCAGCCAGGTCACGATCTCGCAGTCCGTGAGTTCCAGCCCCGCGTCAGGCTCTGGGCTGATGGCTCGGAGCCTGGAGCTTGCTTCCGATTCTGTGTCTCCCTCTCTCTCTGCCCCTCCCCCGTTCATGCTCTGTCTCTCTCTGTCGCAAAAATAAATAAACATTGAAAAAAAAAATTTTTAAATACTGATCCAAAGGTTCGCTCTGAATTCCAGCTTAGATAGGATAATTCGGGCATAAAATAAGTGGTTTCAGAGCGCAGGAAAACCTTGTTTCTCTTCTTTACCACAAACTGTTGATTAACATTTCTTGGACAAGGGCTAAATGTTTTTACTGCTCAAATAAAGATAAGGTTTAATATCCAAATATTTCTGGACAAGATGTAACTACTTCAGATTTAATTGTATAAATCTCTGATTTAATACTATTTAGGTATGGATGGCAATTATGTACAAAGAGCAGGCTGTGTGAGGGGTAGGGGGAAGACAGGCAGGAAGGAGAATCTGAGAATATCATAAAATTGATATGGGGAGGCTGGAGGTAGCAGGTTATCACATACTAGCTATTAATGCCGCTGCTTTACAGTGATAAGAGTCTTGCCTTTTATAAGTACTTGCCCGTGTATTTTACACATTTGATCTTACAACTTCTTATGAGCTAGAGAAAAAAAGATATACCCATTTTACGGATAAGGAAATCAAGTCTTCAGGAGGTTATGGTTTGGCAAATCATCAAGTTGGAGCTGGAGGCCAAAACTCTCAATTCTCCTTCCAGGACTCTTGAATCACACCCAGATACCTCAGCCACATCACAATCTTATCCAGGGCTAGGCCTGAATCAGCACTGGTGGAAGAAAGTCTAGCCAATAAAGGCTCTAGATGTTCAGGGTAGCAATGAGGTCCTGACCAGGGATGTCCAGGTGAGATGACAGGAGTACTGGTCAACCAGAAGGCCAGAGTGCCAAGGTCTTTGCTCCCACCCCTTCCAGCACCCTACCCCCATTTCTGAGAACTTCCTCTTGCTCCTTTCCCTTCTGTCTTTGCATCCCCTTACTCCAAACTCACATTCACAGTCATGTAAAGCAGGAAAATACATATTTTAAAAATTTTTTTAACGTTTATTTATTTTTGAGACAGAGAGAGACAGAGCATGAACAGGGGCGGGGCAGAGAGAGAGGGAGACACAGAATCTGAAGCAGGCTCCAGGCTCTGAGCCATCAGCCCAGAGCCCGACGCAGGGCTCGAACTCACGGACCACGAGATCGTGACCTGAGCTGAAGTCGTACGCTTAACCGACTGAGCCACCCAGGTGCCCCGACATATTTTTAAAAAAGAAATTTGCGGGGTACCTGGGTGGCTCAGTGGTTAAGCATCCAATCCTTGATTTCAGCCCAGGTCGTGATCTCGCAGTTTTCGAGTTTGAGCCTGGAGTCAGGCTCTGCACTGACAGTGTGGAGCCTGCTTGGGATTCTCCCTCTCTCTCTCTCTCTCTCTGCCCTTCCCCTGCTAGTGCTCTCTCTCTCTCAAAATAAATAAATACACTTAAAAAAAAAAGAAGAAATATGTTTAAAAAATAAATAAATAAAAAGAAATATGCTCTACCATTGGGGTCAGATTTATAATCCCATTCCCTTAAGTACAATAAAAGCCCTGATAATTCGGGGCGCTTGGGTGGCTCAGTCAGTTAAGCGTCTGACTCTTGATTTCGGCTCAGGTCATGATCTCATGGTTCTTGAGATGGAGCCCTGTGTCAAACCCCACGTTGAGCCCTGTTTTGAGCCCTGTGTAGGGCTCCTCACTGACAGTGTGAAGCCTGCTTGGGATTCTCTCTCTCTCTGCCCCTCCCCCACTCATTCTCTCATGCTCTCTCTCAAAATAAATAAACATTAAAAAAAAAAAAGCCTTGGTAATTTTTTGAACTTCTTTTCACTTTGTCACCAAATTAGGATGGGTGAAGTTCCATAACTCAATTGTTTCACTTCTTAATTAAATTCAATTCATCAATTTATTGATGCATTAAATCTTAAATTTTTTTCATATTCTATCTGCTAGGGCCACAACCGTTTTACATATTTAAATGATCTCCAGGTGGATTCTGTATATCTCCCATGGTTTGGTTTAATTCTGTGGTCACACCTCCTAAAAAGCCATGCTAATGGCACAAAGACATGGCTGTGCTTCACAAATCCATGTGATCTGGAGGAGAAGCAAATATACAAATGAAAACAAATATACCACAATTCCCCTGGGCTAATTGGATGACTCCGGAAATTTCCTGCAGTGTGTGTTTGGACTACCAGTATTAGGAGGGAAACAGCGCTAAGGAGCAAGAAAATTAACAATCAAAAAGCTAGTGTGCACTACAAGGAAGACATCTCATGATTTTTGTTTTTGCATTTTATTTGTGCCCTTACCACAAGCCACATAGTTTTAAAAATCACCACCAGGGGGCAGGAGTGTGCCAATGTCAGACATTTGACTCTGCTGGGTTTGGATTTACTGTCAGAGAATTTCCTCCCGGAAGGATTTCTGTTTGGATTATCCAGATTAAGGAACTAAGGCAGAGCAAAGTAAATAGTAGGCAACCTAGCATTGTGTGAGTGGCAGAGGTAGGATTTGAACACTAGTTTCAGTAATTCATCCAGGAGGCTCTTTTAGAATTCACTTGAGTTCGTAGCTATGTTTTCTACATTTTTTTCCCCAGTGTTTACAACCCCTTTGTATTAAAGGCAGTAAATTAAGAAAACTTTAAACAATGTTTCTATACCTGCTTCTTGTGTCCTGCTTTCTCTCACTTATTCCTAATTTTTGTCATTCATAATTCTTTCATCCCTGTGCCCAATGTCAGAGAGTGCCTTGTTCTCTTCCACTAAACTCGCCTTTCTGTTCTCAGTTAAGAAATCCTTTCTGTTCTGTTGTCTATGATTTACTTTAGAGACTTCAGCAGAATGGTGTAAATGTGTGTGGATTAGAACTGAACTACATGCTAGGAATGGTTGGATGTCCTGTACAAGAACACATACACTGGTGGGGGTGGTGACCAAAACCTGTCATCAAAGGCTTCCAATAGTTCTGTGTCCAGACCACACCAGAGGTTTTGTCAACTAGCATAATGGATGTTAGAAACATTTCACTGCTGGGGCACCTAGGTGGCTCAGTCGGTTATGTGTCCGACTCTTAATCTCAGCTCAGGTCTTGACCTCAGGCCCCCACGCTGGGCTCCATGCTGGGTGTGAAGCCTACTTAAAAAAAAAAAAATAGAAAGAATGAAATGTTTCACTGATGAAATTAGTCGTGTCCTAAGTAGATGTGGGTTCTCTGGAAATACTGAAGAGCGTCTCTGTCATTGCAAGGTCAGGGTCACAGGCTGGTGGCCCAGACTCCATAGAATGGCACTCTGGGCTTGTCTGCTAAGCGGTCCTGTGATCCAGCTGCTGATTCAGAAGAGTTCTGGCCCTTTGAGTTTGACAAGATGGTAGCTGAATCCTCACAGGAGAATAATATTTGACATGTTTCAAGTGAAATGGGGTACTTAAAGGAACAGCTCTGCGGCTTCATCAAGTCCATGAAACAAATTTTAAGACTGCTTTTATACCTGCTTGATAATGAACATTATGTGTGTGTGGCCAATTGTGGGTTGAGACTCGTTTTCATTGTAGGAACCTCATCTCTTATCTACCAAAGCGACCCTAATAATGATAAACAGCCCAATTGCCTTAGGTTGGTTCAAAATATTCTTGTTTACACCCTGCTTTGGAAAAAAAAAAAATCCCCTCCACAAATATATCTGCATCTCTTTCCTTTTTGCAAGAGGGAAAAGTGCAGTCACCTACATACTTAACGGCATGCTTTCACCACTTGCCAGAGGAAACATCTTTCTCTCCTCTGTTATACAGAGGCCTGATCCTCACACCTCCTTTTTTGTTTTTGTTTTCTCACACAGGGAGTTGCATGTGTGTTAGGTAATTAACATGCCCCCTTTGGCAAGTTTTCCTAAGCTGGGTTGTAACACTTGGCAATTCATTTTTTGGAAAAAAAAAAAAAAAAAAAAAAAAAACTATTTAAAGCAATATTCTCCCTTAAAATACAAGATACGATGGAAAAGGAAATAAATATATTTACTCACTATAAGATGGCTATTTCCACACTGTTCTTTCTTTCTAAGGAGCTGCTGCTACTGTTGATACTACTAAATCCCGAAGCGTCAACTCAGAAAGTATGACACTTGCCCCCCACCCACCTAAACATCCACCACATCTACTGCATTGGTCCTGACTTTTATTATCTCTTATCCATATTGTTGTTATTGTCTAGATTGGTTACTATTGTTGTTCCATAGTTCTTTTTATTTTATTGAAGTTTAGCACGGTGCATCAATTTTAAATGTGCAGTTCAGTGAATATTTTCATATATACACATATGTAACACCACCAATATGGAGGTGTAGCACATCTCCAGAACCCCAGGAAACTCTCTTATGCCCCTTCCTTGTCAATACCGAATCCCCTCAAAGATTACAACTACTCTGACCACTACCACCATAGATCGTTTTCATCTTTTCTTAAATATAATTGAATTAGACAGTATGCACTCTTCGGCATCTGGTTTCTTTGTTCAACATAGGGCGGTGAGAATAATCCACTGTGGTATGTAATTCTTCTTTTATATTGCTGTGTGGTATTCCACTGCATGCATATATCACAATTGGCTTATAGAGCCCTTTATGGATACACTTTTAGCTTGTTGCCAGTATTCAGCCCTTATAAGCAAAACTGCTAGAAATGTTCTTGCACATGTCTTTTGGTGGAGATGTTCCTTGGATGCATACTAAGAATGGAATAGCTGGGTTGTAGGATAGGCATACAATTAACATAAGTACATACTACTCTACAATTTCCTAAAGTTATCCTATATTCCCACTAGGATAGAGTTCACTTGTTTCATATGCTCATCAATAGTTGGTATTATCAGTCTCTTAAAAATTTGAGCCATTGTAGTGAATGACAATTAGTAAATTATTGTGGACTTAATTGCACTTTCCTTATCTGAACAACTTTTTTATGTGTTCATTGTTCATTTGGATATCCTCTTTTGTAAAATTTTGTGTCTTTTGCCCATTAAAAAAATTACATTGTGGGGTTTTTTTCTTATTGATTTGTAGAAGTTCTTTTTAGATTCTGATAAAGAGTCTTTTGTTGGCTATACATATTGTGAAAATCTCTCTAGTATAAGAGTAGATTTTCGTTCAATTGCATTTCTTTGATAAACAGTCTTAATTTTAATCAATCTAAAGCATCAGTTTTTTTCTTTTGTTTATTGCTTTGTGTGTTCTGCCTAAAAAAAAATCGTTGCCTACCCCAAGGTCATAATGATATGCTTTCATTTCTTTTAGAAATTTTATTGTTTTAGTTTTAATACTCAGATCTATGATCTATTTCAAATGAAATGTTATAGATGATGTGAGTTAGAGGACGTTTTTTTTTTTTTTCCTGTGAGAATAACCAGTTGCTCTAGTCCCATTTATTGACAAGATCATCTTTCCCCCATTAAATTTTAGTGGTGCCTTTGTTATACATCAAGTGAGAGTATATGTGTTAAGTTTATTTATGAATTCTCTATTCTCTCTTATGAATGAATTTGTTTGTCTTCACCCCCATACAATGCAGTCTTGATTAATTGTAATTTATACTAAATCTTGAAATATGGTAGTATAACTCATCCAACTTCGTTCTTTTTGAATATATATTGACCCTTCTAGGTCTTTTGCATTTCTGTACAAATTTTGGAATCTTTCCATCAATTTCTACAAAAAAATCTTGCTGGGATTTTGACTGGGATAGTACTAAATCTATAGATCAATTTGGTGAGATGCAGCATCTTCGCAATATGAGTCTTCCAATCCATGAACATGGTATATTTCTCCGTTGATATGTTGTCTTTAATTTCTCTTAACAATGTTTTGTAGGTTTTAGTATAGGGCTCTTGCACATCCTTCATTATATTTATTTCTAGGCATTTGGTGTTTTTATGTTATTATAAGTTTCATCTTTAAGATTTTCACTTTCTAATTGATTGTAGAAGCATATAAGAATACAGCTGGGGGGTGCCTGGGTGGCTCAGTCAGTTGAGCATCCAACTTTTGGTTTCAGTTCAGATCATGATCTCACAGTTGTCTGATTGAGCCCTGCATCAGGCTCTGAGCTGAACCTGAAGCCTACTTAAGATTCTCTCTCTCTCTCTCTCTCTCTTTCTCTCTCTCTCTCTCCCCTCTTCAGTGCTGTCTCTAAAATAATAAAAAAATAATAAGACAAAAAACTACAACTGTTTTTGCAGATTGTTTTTCTATCTAGCAATTTTACTTAATTCATTTTTGAATTCTAATAGTTTATTTGCAGATTCTTTTAGATTTTCTACGTATATTATCATGTCAACTGTGAATAATCACAGTTTTATTTCTTTATTTCTCATTTGTATGCCTTTGTTATTTTGTTTTATGGTAATTGCTAGAACCTCCAATACAATATTGAATCATTCATGTCTCTGATGTCAGGGGGAAAGTGTTCAATATTTCAGCATTAAGAGTGATGATACTCATAGGCTTTGTGTAGATAGATACCATTTATTAGATTAAAAGGTTTTTTTTTTCCAATTAATGGCTTGCTGAGTGTTTTATCATTAACTGTCAAATACTTTTTTGCATATTGAGATGGTTACATGGTTATTCTCCTTTAATCTTTAATGTAAAATTTACATCAATTGATTGCAACTTTTATACTAATCTTGCATTACTGAAATAAACATGGCATTACTGATTAAGATGTGATATAATTTATTTGTATATTGCTGGATTTTATTTGTGAATATTTTGGTTTGCCTATTTATATCTAGGTTCATGAAATATATTTATTGTTTAAAAATTTCCTTTTATGTAATGTATGTAATTTTCCTTTTTTGCTATCATGATTATCTTAGCATCGTAAAACAGAGTGGGAAGTATTCCCTTTTCTTTTACTCTTTGAAAGTATTTTTTTAAGTTTGTTTATTTATTTTGAGAGAGCACATGCACGAGAGTGTGCGTGAGGGGCAGAAAAAGAGGGGGAGAGAAGATCCCAAGCAAGTTCTGCACTGTCAGCCCAAAGCCAGATGCAGGGCTCCATCTCATGAATCATGAGATCATAGCCTGAGTCGAAATCAAGAGTCTGACTGAACTGTGGGAAATCAAATAGCTATATCCTTGTTAAGGAGATTATAAGGAACCTATTACACTGCTTTCTGACCCTGCTGAAAACAGCTGACTGGTATCTAGTTAATGCATATTTAGGGACTGAGTCCTGCCTGTGCTCAAGAATTCCTTAGACCATGTTATCTATGGAATATCTTGCTCTCCACCCTGCTTTTGGTATCCGCTCTTTTGTAGTCTTGGGAACACCTTGTTTGGTTTTTGTTGTTGTTCTTGTTGTTGTTTTGCACACTTTCTATACATTCATACTGGCACGTAGTCACCAAAAACATTGTGCAATGTTTTCCCTATAGTGTATGCCTAATAAATACGGGAGCTTGAGAGCAGCTCAGGGAGACTTCCCTTAGCCTCCCTCTCACCTCTCTTGACTTGCATGGAGTCTTGAGTAATCCCTTCTGTTGTCGTGGGCTTTGCTGGACAAAGCCGAAAGCCAAACCCACAATTGGTGACCCCAAAATGATAAGCTGAACCTGCACTCAGCCACCTAGGTGCCCCTGAAAGTATTTAAACAATATTTATATTGTATCTTTCATAAATATTTTGAGTAACTCACTGGTGAAACCATCTAGACATGGAATTTTCTTTGTGGGAATATTTTAATTACAGATTTAATTGATAGGACTATTCAGATTTTTTTCTTTCTTCTGTAACAATTTTATTTACTTGTATTTTTCAAGGACTGCTGATTTCACCTAAATCATTTCATTTTTCGCACAAAGATACTTTTCTCATCTTACTATCTTTTGACAGCTGTAGTATCTGTAGCAGTATTTTTTTTTTTTAATTTTTTTTTTCAACGTTTATTTATTTTTGCGACAGAGAGAGACAGAGCATGAACGGGGGAGGGGCAGAGAGAGAGGGAGACACAGAATCGGAAACAGGCTCCAGGCTCTGAGCCATCAGCCCAGAGCCTGACGCGGGGCTCGAACTCGCGGACGGCAAGATTGTGACCTGGCTGAAGTCGGACGCCTAACCGACTGCGCCACCCAGGCGCCCCTGTAGCAGTATTTTTATTTACATTCCCAATATTGGTAATCTGTGCTTTTTTCCTCTTAATCAGTGTTTCTAGAAAACTTTTTAAGTAAACTTTTTGTTTTGGAATAATTTTAGATTTGCAAGAAAAGTTGTGAAGATAGCACAGAAAGTTCCCATATCCCTTCAAATTTGTTTCCCCTTGTCAAAACTAAGAAACCAACATTGATATGT
Organism: Puma concolor; assembly: GCF_028749965.1. Lineage (NCBI taxonomy): Eukaryota > Metazoa > Chordata > Mammalia > Carnivora > Felidae > Puma > Puma concolor. Next base: position 87,523,064 of record NC_141675.1, read on the forward strand.
TACTATTAGCTAAACTCCAGACTCATATTTCACCAGACTTTTTCATTAATGACCTTTGTCTGTTCCAGGATCCAACCCAGGATAATACATTGTGTTTAGTTATTAGTTTCTTAGTTTTTACTTATTTTTCTTGACCTTGACGTTTTGAAGACTACTGGTCAGATATTTGTAGAACGTTCTTCAAACTGGGGTTGTCTTCTGTTTTTCTCATGTTTAGACTGAGGTTATGGGTTTTGGAAAGAATGCCACAGAGATGAAGTGCCGATTGCATCACATCATGTCAGAGGAGGCATAATATCCACACGACATGCCTGTTGATGTTAACTTTGATCCCTTCAAGTAATATCTACCACATCTCAGGTTCAAGTAATATCTACCACATCTCTCCACTGTAAAGTTGTTATTTTTCTCTCTCCATCTTCTTTAGAAGCCAGTCACTAACTCTAGCCCGCACTCAAAAGCAAGGGGGATGAGAGGGGGCTGAGTTTTGCCTTTTGGAGTGGTGTATATCTACATGCATTATTTAGAATTCTTCTGTGGGGACTACTTATCTCCTCTTCTTCATTCACTTATTCAATCATTTCTTTGTATTAGTGCAAATAGATCCAGAGCAAAACAGGGAAGGGTCAAGAATGGATATGAAACTACTATAAATAGGCAGTTGGCTGGCACCAGGGCTCAAGCCAATATTACTTGTTTCCTAGTTTCTTTGAGATTCTGAGTCTCAGAGCCTGGGCTAAAGTATCTTTTGGATGACTGGATCTGTGATGGGTTAATGTCTATGTCCCCCAGCTTTAGAATCAAGAGTAAAGAAGTGGCCACTGTGCAGATTTGAATTATGTGGCAAATAAATGGCTGGCACAGGAACAGAAACTCTTTCATCTTTCAGGAGCACATTAAATTAAGAAAACTGAAGACACGGAAAAGAGTGTATACTACCTTGTGATACTCTCTTTTTGTAACTGCCCAAATACAGCAAGGAGAACCTCAGCCCTGTACTCACCAGAATAGTTCAGGACTCAGCTCTCATAGATACTGATGAGAGTCAAGAACAGTGGAGGGCTGAAGAGAGGGAAGTGAAGAAAAGTATTTATTTATTTTTTTAACATTTATTTTTGAGAGACAGAGCACGAGTGGGGAAGGGGCAGAGGGGGGCGGGCACAGAATCCGAAGCAGGTTCCAGGCTCTGAGTTGTCAACACAGAGCCCAACGTGGGGCTGGAACTCATGGACCGCGAGATCAGGACCTGAGCCCAAGCCGGCCGCCCAACCGACTGAGCCACCCAGGCACCCAAAGAAAATTATTTATAAATGACAACCAATGAGAAGAAAAATAGCTTTGTATATATCCCAAGAAGTAAGTAATGCCTGGTACATAGCAGAGGCTCCCTAAATATTTGCTGAATAAATGAATGCCGTGGGGATCTGTGCCCATTCTTTCACTGTGGAACACTGAGGGGCATGGAACAAGGAGTGAGGTATTTCCTCTGGGCATTTGAACTTGAAATAAGCCCCAAGCAAATGAATGACTATTCTTAAAAGTTAGCAAAACTAAAAGGTCCATGATGTTGAAATCATAGGGAAGACACTGAGCTATAATTCCCTGATTCGGAATTATTAGGAATTAGGAATTTAAGGATGTGGCAGTGGGGTGATGAAGCTGGGTTTTTTTTTGTTTTTTGTTGTTTTTTTTTTTAAACTCCAGTTGACTGATACCAAGAAACCTGTGGGCAGTTCTCTAGCAGAGCACCCCTTGTCATGCTTGGTAACTTCTAACCTTCCTCTTGCCCTGTTCTCCTCAGTTGCTGTCAGTTGGTTTGTGTGCAGAGGGGAATTCCGGCCCATTTAAGGGGTATTAAGCAGGAAGTTTCTGGTCAGTATCCCTTAGGTGGATCCTGGAACCCTGAGGAGAAAGGTAGACCTGAGACACACCAGTCTCAAAGGGTTACTGGATCAAAATTGGCCAAAAGGCTCATAGACAACAAGAAAAAAAAATCCATGTGTTCTCAAAATTCTGGAAGCTCACAGTTACATGCCATTAGACAAAAGTGTGTAGCAGAAGCTAAGGCTGCTTCATTATCATCTTTGGGCCATTAGCAAACCAGACACCTTTGTATCACTCCATTTCTGACCTAAGCTGACCCCCACTGTTTCTAACTTTATTGTAAAAATTAGTATTTTATTTACAAATATAATAGTTGCAGGCTTCATTCACATAGTCCAACAGAAAGCTCCTTAAGAACCATGGAATGTTAGATTTGCAAGGCACTATAGAGACAATCTAGTTCAACTTCCTTATTTTGTAGGTGGTGAAGGTGAAGTCTGGGAGAGAAATATATGATTTAAGGGGACACGTGGAGTTAGAAGCCACGCTGGGACTACAACCTCAGCTATAACTCCGAGTTTAAAACTCCTCTGTTATCCTAGTACTGCTCCTCTATCATGAATAACCTCAAAGTAGATTCAACAGCCAGACCTGAGACTGTCCTACCTTCCTACTATCAGAGCTCAGGAACTGATAGTGTAAAAATTTATCATCAAATGATTAGTTTAAAAATCATTTATGTAGAAGAGAATAGGTTGGGATTGGGAAGAAGACCACGTCCCATGAAAGGTAGAAATTGTTAGTCATCGAGGACTCAAAGGAGCAGGATCATTCAAACAGCAACCCTCCCTCATTTGTTATAAGCCCCCAAAAGAGACTATACTCAGTCAGCTCAAAGGAGGTGATGAGCAAGCACTGTCATCCGCCACCAGAAATTAAGCAGGACCTAGAATTTAATATTGAAACCCAGTAATATGAGAACTAGTAGTTTCATCTACCAACTCAAACTTCAATTGTCCTCTAAAAATGAACAAACTTTACGGACATGAAAGTTCAGACATCAGTTAAGTCTTAACAAACGAGCCATGACAGTCACTATCTTGGTAACCATGCAACAGAAATACATCTCCCTAAATGACTCAGTGATTAAAGCTACAAACAAAATACAAAAATAAACAGTAAGTCCAACATTTTGCCAGGGTTCAGATACTTACATTTATGGGACAAATAAATCAACACTGGAAAGTTAAGTCCCCCCAAAAGAAGCAAAATTTGGTCATGAACTCACAAAAATACACCCAAGAAGAGCACCTAACAGTGAAAGAAGGGAAGTGAGGAGGTACAAACTAGGTGTGGGGGTGGGGGGGGGGGGAGATTAAATAAATCAGGAAGAGAAAAGATGATAAATTCAGTGATGACCCAACAGAATTCAGTGCCAGCGACTAGAGGCTGAGCTTCTCGAATAATTCAAGTATCAGCAATATTCTTCCTTTGAGGACTGAGAAATGAATTGTATCTATAATACAAGATCTTAAATGCTTAAAAGGGGGAGTACTCAAGTTAATAGCTATCAGAAGAAAATAAAATCCAGCTGTCAAAAGATTTCACCATTTGTCTGAATAAACTCAAGTACAAAGTTGTTCTACCTCCTACGGGAAGTGGGTAGGGCGTTGGGGCCCCCCAAACGTAGAGAAAGCTGAATAGTGTCAGGAATGCCTTTCTCCAGGATTCTATTCAGGGAGTGACTTCACAAATACCAGCTTCTTGTTTGTGAACACGGTCTTTTTTTTTTTTTTAGGATTAAAAAAAATATATTTATTTATTTAAATAATCTACACCCTATGTGGGACTTGAACTCACAACCCCAAGATCAAGAGTCCCATGCTCCTTCGACTGAGCCAGTCAGGCACCCCTGTGAACACATTCTTTTTGCAAACCGTCCTTCATTTCTAAATGAAACTGTCTTTATGAAATCGAATATTTTTGCTTTCTTCCCTCTTTTTCATCTTTTTTTGTTATTAATTTGTCCCATTGATAATATCTTCACTGAACTATTCATATTTTTTGTACACTTTGAATTTCTACTGTTCTGTTAAGCTTTTGTCCTTTAATATTGATAAAATGGGGATCTCGCACTTTTTCTATTTGTGGACCTTCCTATTTTTTGTTTTTTGTTTTGTTTTTGTTTTATGTTTGTTTTTTTTAAATTATTTCATCCTTTAACTTCAATTCTAGTTAGTTAACATACACTATAATATTGGTTTCAGGAATAGAATTCAGTGACTCATCACTTACATACAACACCCAGTGCTCATCACAAGTGCCTTCCTCAATGCCCATCTAGCCCATTTCCCACCCCTTTTATTTTTTCTTCACATGCAATTTCTTCATCTGTCTATCCTCATACACATATCCAAATGGCATTGAAATCCACGTGAAACCGGAACTTAGGTAAAGGCCTGTGTGACTTTGCCTTATCTTGGGCAACTACTGTCTCTAGATGCATTAAATAGAATGATTTTGCTCAAAATTTGTCATGCTCATGGGTTGCACTGTGTTTTCATTACTACCCAATCCACATAATGTGAAACTTTTTTTTTTTAATGTTTATTTATATATTTTGAGAGAGAGAGAGCGCACGTGTAAGCAGAGGAGGGGCAGAGAGAGGAAGAGAGAGAATTCCAATCAGGCTCCACACTCAGCGCAGAGCCCAAGGCGGGGTTCAATCTCACAACCGTGAAACCACAGCCTGAGCCAATATCAAGAGTCAGATGCATAACCCACTGAGCCACCCAGATGCTCCACCTTTTCTTTTTTTTCCTACATCATGATCATGGAAGCTTTCAATCCCTGTATCCGTACAGTCTTTCCTTTCTTAAGGAACCACTTGCATTGTATTTGTTTCAATTAATGCTTTAGCAGAATTTGTAGCCATTTTTGCAATTCATGACAGTTTTTTGTGTCAACAGTGAACAAGAAAGGAAAACTTAACTTAGTCTTTGTTGCAATGCTCTCCACTCCCAAGGAGAACCAGCTGAGAGAGCTGGGCACCTCCCTCTGCACTTCAGGTTGTCCCTTGACACGTATATCAGGTCTTTTCTCTGGGATGTGATTCATATTGCAGAATATCTGATAATCTTTCAGAACTGTCAGTCCAGAAGATCATTTAAATACCTGTGGAGCTTCTAGTCAAAGAGAGTAGAGAGAAGTAGGAAAACTTTGTCTTTAGAAACAAAACTGGATGTAACAAAAAAAGACAGTAACGTGATGTTAGCAACGCAGATGTCTGTGCCCCTTTGCCTCTGTCACCACGTGTCACCTAACTTGCCTGCTAGGAAAACTGTAGGACTTGCAGTTGGGGATGCAACACTTATTCCTATTTCAAGGGGAAAGTATGACATTTTTGAAAAGTTAGAAAGCTGGAGGGAGTTTCCTTTTCTAATCGACTGTTCTGATCAAAGTGGAATTTTTGTTGTTTTTAATCTCTTTAAGAGGAAGGATGTTCTGTGATGTGAAACACAGGCAATAGAGGAAGATAATATTGTTAAAGAAATCTAGTTCAGGAAAGTCAGGGTTGGCTTGAAAAGCTTAAAAGAAGTTTCTCGCATCATCCCAGTCTTAGAGGAGGTGGCATGAGCCAATCGCAGTTTGAAAACAGCCTTTCCCACAGATCTCCAAAAAACATTATCCAAGAGCAGGGCTTGGGGAAGGTACATGGCCAAAGATTTCCATGGGGATAAAACTGGCAAGGGTTGACTATTTTGCTAAGTGATACGTTATTTAATGATATAAGTAAGTAAATAGATGATAGATAGATGGATAGATAGATAGATAGGTGTATGACAACCTGTTGTCCCACCTGTTTAATCCACCCTGGAGGCCTGGGTGTTATTTCAGCTAAATCTCGCAAAGTATCTCCTAGATAGCTAAGGTTCTCGTTGCAGCAAAACAAAACGGAATCTGGTATTAAAACTATTCTTTCCAACACTGCAAAACTTTGGAAGTAGAGTCTCACAAACAGAGGGATTTTAAGGGCATTAACGCAGGGGATGGGTATATTTTTCTGGCAGTATCTCCCTATACACATTTCTTTATTCTTCCCTTCAAGATCTTCAACTTTGTTGTCTATTCTGTTGTTCCTCATAAAGTTCCTTTTATATATGGAGAGATTATTTGCTGGATCCCGACTGATGTGAGAATCAGCTGACGTCTAGGATGTGCCTTTTCCTCTACCCTTCCAGGAAAAGAAGAGCTAGGTTTCCTCCTGGAAATTCCTGACCTAGCCAGAGGAGCTTCCCATTTCTTCCTCTTTTCCCCATTTTTCTTTATTTCTACATTGCATTTTGCAGCACTGGTAAGACGACAGGAAGCTCGGGGCTTCCTCTCCAGGGCATTCAGCTGAAGGGATGTGCTTACCGCATCGATAACAGTAGCCGGAAAAGAAAGAAACACACCCACCCTCCAGAATGCATGACCCTCCTGCTCCTCTGCACCCTCCCCACGTTGGCCCCCCTTCTCCCTTGGAGGCTTAGAGGCCCCTTTGGGGTTGCATTTTTCAGGCCAGTCCAGTGTTCAAGCCAATTTTATTCCCATTTCAATTTGGTCTGGCTGTATACCTTCCCCAAACCCTCTTCTTAGATAATGTTTTTTGGACATCTGTGGGAAAGGTTGTTTTCAAACTGTGATCTGCTAATGCCACCTCCCCTAAAATGGTGAGATTATGCAAGAAACTTCTCTCAGTTTCAGCAACATGTGAGATACTGTTGCTTAAAGTAACTAGGGATTAATCATTGTGATACAGACCCAATTGGTATCAGTATTGCTGTGCATGTTCTTATACATGAAATGGTATGTGCTGCCCTTTATAAGCTAAACATTCTTGAAATAAGCAAAGGGAGGGACTGTTTTGTCCAGGGATAAGAGTTTTAAATAAGATAGAAGTTTGGAATCTAGTCCTCCATATATGGCATATTAAGGGATCTGAAGGTGGCAGGAGTGTAGGACTGAGCACCTGAGGAATGTCCACAGGACCAAGAACAGCCCAAAAGGCTGCTGAGGACGGTCATTGCACTGACATGACGATGGGACAGTTAAAAGTGCGAAATACACAAGCAGCTCTTGGGAATAGTCACTAAATGTTTTAAGAGCCCTTGATAAGTACCATGTGAGAGAGACTCCATGCGGAATGTCGAGGCCTGAGTGTGACAATTCTCCTCTGTTTATCTTTTCTGGGGTTCAGGGGCCCTTGTCTACCACACATGGGAACGCTGAGACCAAGAGCTGCTTGAGCACTCGGAGGTCTTCAAGCACTGTGGACTTCCTCATCTATGCCTCATATGAACCTCCCACATCCGCCATTTAATCAGCCAACCTGTGCTGGTCAGTAGCCACCAGCCACCTGTGGGGTGCTGTCCTTAGTTCGGTGAACTTGATAAAGACAAAGTTGCCGAAGCTCTTTTCTCTTCTTCAACTTAATGCTAATAATGTCTTTCCCACAGTTCAGTGTGACCTTGGGAAAACTTCAACTGCTCTCAGTCTGAGGTTTTCCCAAATGAAGTGAAATTATCCTTACAAAAGCTTAGCACAAAATAAGCACTTAGTAATCGTGGGTGACGATGGAATAGAAGATGACTAGTTAGTGAGGAGTATCTTCCTTTTTCTTTTCTTTATAACACTTATTTCCTAGTCCCATTGTCTGTTTTCTTTGGCTCCATGCCATCACAATACTCATACTTTTTATTTTATTTTATTTATTAAAATTTTTTTATTGTTTATTTTTTATTTTTGAGAGGGAGAGAGGGAGGGAGGGAGAGAGAGCGGGCAGGGGAGGAGCAGAGAGAGGGAGACACAGAATCTGAGGCAGGCTCCAGGCTCTGAGCCGTCAGCACAGAGCCCAACTCAGGGCTTGAACTCGTGAACCGTGAGATCATGACCTGAGCTGAAATTGGACACAACCAACTGAGCCACCCAGGCGCCCCTATTTATTTATTTTTTTAATGTTTATTTATTTTTGAAAGAGAGAGAGAGAGTGCAAACAAGGGAGGGACAGAGAGAGAGGGAGACACAGAATCCAAAGCAGGCTCCAGGCTCCGAGCTGTCAGCACAGAGCCCAACTCAGGGCTTGAACTCATGAACCGTGAGATCATGACCTGAGCTGAAGTCGGACACTTAACCAATGGAACTACCCAGGCATTCCTACTCATACTTTTTTTTTTTTTCAACGTTTATTTATTTTTGGGACAGAGAGAGACAGAGCATGAACGGGGGAGGGGCAGAGAGAGAGGGAGACACAGAATCGGAAACAGGCTCCAGGCTCCGAGCCATCAGCCCAGAGCCCGACGCGGGGCTCAAACTCACAGACCGCGAGATCATGACCTGGCTGAAGTCGGACGCTTAACCGACTGCGCCACCCAGGCGCCCCACTACTCATACTTTTAAAAGAAGGTCTCCAAGGCTGGAAACTTCTTCATCTCCAATGTGGGCCACATCTGAATTTATTTGTAAAATGATGAGGTATGCCATCTTCCTGATGTCCAGCTTCTTCCTCATGTCCAATCACAACAGATCACAAGGAGAGCTGTCTCCAAAGGATTGGCCTCTATACCCACAGGCTGCATCCTTAGCCTTCTGTGGGTTTCTGACACAAGTACTGAGACTTCTTTACTTCAGTATTACTAAATAAAATAACAAACTGCATTGCTCAGGGTTCCAACAGAAACCAGATGGGTAAATGTGGGAACCATATTCAAACAAGGGTAACTGAAGGAGGATTTATAAGGAGACTGCTTACAAAGGGACAGTGGATTTCCGTCAGAGGGGCTCCTGGGTGGCTCAGTCGGTTAAGTGTCTGACTTCAGCTTAGGTCACGATCTTGTGGTTCATGAGTTTGAGCCCCACATCAGGCTCAACTTGAGCCTGCTTGCATTGTGTCTCCCTCTCTCCCTGCCCCTCCCCCACTCACATTTTGTCTCTCTCTCTCTCAAAAATAAACATTAAAAAAATTAAAAAACAAAAAAGGACAGGCAGGGAAAGGCAAACCTGAGACATAATGCAATGACACGGGGCTGGTAATGACAAACCTGTTACCCGTCCCTAGTGGCTCCTAGAACCTCAAGGCAGAGGTTTGTGTAGAAAGGACCACCTTCAGAGGAGTATGAACTTTGGTTTTGAGTGCAGCCAGTTCGAGACAAATCCATAAGGAATGGACAGGAGAGTGAACACCCTGACCTCACTATCTTCCTTCTTTCTGATCTGCCAAGGCTCCTTCTTAGCCAAGTACAACCGGAAACCAGAGAGCAAGGAAGCCCATTAGGTTCACCTCCTGGGGCAGGACAGAGAAGGGTGGAGAGTGGATCTGGAAGGGCAAATGCAAGATAACTGGCACGTTAAACAAACAAAGCGGGCTCTGTATGGATCAACGATGACCAAAGATGACCGGTGATATGAAACAAGGTTATAGTTTACCCAATTTTTTGCAATGAGGGTCCTCAAAAAAAAAAAAAAAAAAATCAGTTGACCTCTCCTAGTAACATTTTGTGCCTCTAGAAAAATCTTAAGCTTTTTTTTTATGACTGAGTTTTCAAGGTCCAAATTACTATTACTCGTGTTGATAGTCCAATCTCTGACATTATGTATCTTTGATTCTGTCTATTCTGGCATGTAGCAGCTGGAGGTGGCCCCCCCTTCCCATCCACTGAGGAAGAACCACTTGGTGCTCAATCTGGCTGTCTGGGAGGCCTTAGGCAGACACCATTCTGGTCCCGCCAGGGAACTCAGAACAGGCTCTGTGGGTCCTCGTGCCTATCACCCACCCAGAGTGGACAGTACTCTTCTCTGCAGGTGGAGGGAGGGGTGGGCAAAGGAGGATAAAGATACAGAATTTGCTGGGGAATCATAGCTCAGGACTGGCTGCAGAAATCCACCTGCTGTTGTCACTCCTCTCACCATACTGAAAGAAACCTAGGAAATCACCTTTGGACCCTAGCGATGGACCAATCAACTTAGAAAAGGCCACAGCCTTCTGAAGTTACTACCACAGGCAGGAGTAGAGCTCTGTCCTAACGTCCTTGCAATTTGCCATTCTCCAAGACTAGGCCCTAAGGACAGGTAGAGTGGGTGGTGAGCTACACGGTGTGAATTGAGTGGCTTCAAAAGGCCTGCCAGACCCCAGACTATCTCCCTTGCTGGCCTGAAGGCCTCCCTGAAGTTTCCATTACTTGAGTCATTCCTTTATGCTAAGAATTTGCTTCAAGAAGTCCTCTGCTAAAATGTACATGCTGCTTGAGGGTGTGGTGCACATTTGTCTTTCTTTTTTTTTTTTTTCCGTCTTCTCAACATTGAACTTCCCTTCCTGTTTTGAGAACTCCACCCTGTATAGTACTTATAGGAAGCAGAACCCATTTTCTACCACCAGGGCAGGGGCATATGACCTAAGGTCAACCGACCAGGTCCACTTGCTCCAGACCGTGCATCAGGAGCTAGTGATACAAGAGAGCAGAATTTGGGAGGTCACGTATTTTGGCAGTGGGTGGCAGCTGTGGCAGTGGCCCTGTCCAGAGCGGTCAGTGGCGGCAGGGCAAACTGTGGTGCCCAGCAGTAAAGGGGTGGCCGCAGTCATGTCTTCACATTTATTGTCTGTGGCACGATTTGGGCTGCAGTCAGAACGGCTGTGTAGCATCCGGGTCTCTGCCCATTTCCCAGCTCTGTCCCTCAGCCTTCCCAGAGAGTCCAGAGCTTCCCAGTATCCCTTTACTGAACCCCCATGCTGCTTAAATCAGACAGAGTCGTCTTCAGTTGCAAGAAACTAAGATCATGAACTGATAGGAGGGGTGACACGTTAACTCAAGAGAAACCGTAAATGTACAAGCCGCAGATAGACTCATTTGTCTAATTAGCTGGTTGTCACCCTGGGAAACAGCAGAATCCCGGGGAAAAAGTGTTTGTGTTGATGCGGGAAGAAATTAGGGGCGGCTGGTCTTATGGACTTGGGGTGACGGGGCTCGCCCAGGACAGCGCCGGACGGAGGCTTCAAGGCGACCTGAGGGACATACGAGGCTCGAGGCTGGGACAGTGCCGGCTGGAGAGAGACACAATGGCAGGAGAGATGGAGGGGCAGTGCCGGCAACATCTAACACAGGCTGACACAGTGCTTGGGTGCGGAGCCTGACTGGAACGGCCTTTTCTGCCCTTGTAGAGCGACCAAGGGAAGTTTCTGCTTTGTCAAATTAAGACCACTGTTTTTATCTCTCTGATTTGCCTAAACATTTCTGCTGACATGTAGTCTTCACGGTAATAGTAATCAACTCGTGGGATTTCCATCCTCTCTCCACCTCCTCCCCCTCCCCCCCACCCCTGCATGTAGCCCCTTTATGATTTGATAAACAAGGATAAAAAGTGCAAGGACAGCATAAACTCTAAACTACCGAAAGGGCGGCGAGGCCTGTGTCTTCATTGTCTTTTCCCCACAGAGGAGCACAGAAATCGTTCCCTGTTCGCTGAGGGAAGGAGGCGAAGGAAACTAGGAATGTAGTGAGTGCACATATACTCAAAGTCGGCTGAGTAGTTGTCTGTGGTTTTTGTGAAGAGTGGGGGCTGCCTACAAGTTAGCAGAAGTCGCTCCTTTCTACATTTCTCTTCACTTTCCCTCAAACAAGAGCTGCGCTTGGTGTTCAGTTCACTACACGAATGAACTCAGGGCCCAGGTGTTGTTCTCTTTTTTCCATGAAAGGGTCATGCCTGCCTGCAGAGACCACAGGTGTGAACCCAGGGCACTCAGACAGGACCGCTCTGGCTGCAGCGACAATGCAAGCCAAGACAAGAGGTGAGAATTCTCACCTCAGACTCCCGGCTCTGCTCTGAAATTCTTGTTCTTGGTGAACTGGTGAACCCCCAGGGCACTGTCTCTCGCCACCCACAGGACATGCTCTTGGGGTTGTTTTTGCCTGAACTGGCACCCTTTCTAGCCAGCTCCATGGATGTCACCAAGGGAAGGACACTGCAAAGTAATCTAAGTGAAACTACCAAAAAACATTAAAGAAAGAAAAAACACAAGGCGAGTTTGATTTAAAAAATATTTATGAGACACGTGTTTTATTTTCACAGAACATCACTTAATAAATATTTTACCAGGATGATGAGGATGATTCACAACGATGGAAGAAGAACGTGGGGCAACTAAGGGCTGGAAACATTTAAAACTTTCACTTAAACCTCAATTCACTGGATTTGTTCTCTGCGTCAGATCCGGAAATCTGGCAGAGAAAGGGTTCTTCCACGCACAGACCCCATTTCTAATCTCGGCACGTGGCCAGGTCAGTATATGGAAGACCAGTGGCAGCGGCTCTTGATGACCTGAAGCAGGGGCTTCTTGAAAGTGAGGAAGATGACGGTGCAGGCCACCAGCAGGGTGAGGCAGCTGGGAAGAATGAGCACGAGGTACAGCAGGCCCATGTCCACCCGCTCCCATTTGCAGTCCTGAGGCACGCCTCCGGGCAGCTCAATCAGGCGAATGACCTTGGAGGAGAGGTTGCAAGTGACCATGGCCGAATCGGCAATGGCGTGCAGGCGCTGCAGGGACCCCCAGCCCTCCACCCCACAGCAGTCATACGGATTCTGACTGAGGTAGATGGTCCGCAGACTTCTCGTGAGCTGCTCAGACACGGCTCCCTGGGGAAGGGCTGTGAGCGAGTTTCGGCGGAGATCCAGGGTCTGCAGGGCCAGGCTGCCCCTGAACCGTGGGAAACTGGTCAAAGAGTTCCCTGACAGATCCAAGTCTCTCAGATTCCCAAACCCAGAGAAGTCCAACTCCCTGAAGCTAGAACTGAGGCCCACATTCCTCAGAGACAGGACCTGTAACGTGGGGGCGATACCCCGGAGAGGGGCGACGGTCCCATTCAGAACCCCCCAGTTGCCAGACAGGTCTAAGTGGGTGAGGGCAGTCCCCTGGAACGAGCAGTCTTGTAATGCCCCCAGCCCGCAGCCCTTGAGAGAGAGGCTCCTCAAAGACGCCACGTTCCTAAAATCCACACAGCTTGGGGGCGCCGGGAGGTCCAAGCCAGCCGGCTGGGGACAAAGTGAGATCTGATTGTGGCTCATGTCGATTGTAGTGAGGTTACTGGCATCAGCAAAAAGGCCAGTGGGGATACCCATGAGCTGATTGGAGCTCAAGTTGAATGACCGGAGGCTCCTCAGGCAGCCGGGGAGCCCCGGGGCCAAGTGCAGCTCTGACAGCTGGTTCTGGCTCAGGTCCAGCTCAGTGAGCGCCCCTGGGGGCTCGTGCTCTCGGATGTGGAGCGTCATCAGGCAATTCTGGTTGAGGTTCAGGTGGGAGAGGGAAGGCATTTTCTTTAGGAAGCCATCAGGCAGGTATTGGAACTGGTTCTGGCTCATATCCAGGAAGTGTAGGTCCGCAAGGTCACTGGACGCAAACTCTTCCCAGAGGTTGACAGTGGTGATGTTGGTCACATTGCCATCCACAAGGAGGAACTGGGCCACCATCTCCCGCGGCGAAGAGGTGTTGTACAGGTCCCCGTAGAAGCCCATGTTGTTGTCCCGTAGCAGGAGCGTGTGCAACTTGCTGCACTGGGGCAAGAGTGGGAAAAAGAGCAGCTGATTGTGGGAGAGGTCCAGCATCTCCAGCTCAAAGGCAGCCTCTCCCCCTGACGCCAGGAACCATTCCAGGACGTTGTAGCTGACGTTGAGAAACCGTAGCTGTGTGAGGCTGAAGTCCACGATGCAAGGGAGGTTGTTATAGGCCAGGTTGAGGTGTCTCAGCTCAGTCAAGCCATCGAAAGCGCCACCCTCAATCTCAAAGATGTAGTTTCTCTGCAAATCCAGCTCCCTGAGGTGCCCCAGGCCCTCAAAGACAGAGTCGTCGAGCCTCATAATGGTGTTCCTCGCCAGGGACACAGCCTCCAGCGAAGAGAGGTTCTGGAGCATGAGGGCCACCATGTCTTCTGTCAGGGAGTTCCCTGACAAGTCCAGCCTCTGCAGAGCCTGCAGGTGGTGGAAGGCAGCCGCTGTCTCCTTGTAGTTCTCTGAGAGGGAGTTGTCGGGCAGCTCCAGGCTGCGCAGACGGGCCTGCCCTTGGAAGGCGCCGCGGCCGATGCGCTCCAGGTGGCACCTGTGCAGACTGAGGCTCTCCAGGAGAGGGTAGTGCTGGAGGGAATGGTTCCACAGGATCTTAAGCGGGTTGGCATCCAGGATGAGCATCTGGGAGTAGGGAGGGAGATCGCTGGGCACTGATGCAAGGTTCTGCCCTCGGCAATTGGCTACTCCATCAACCTAGGATCAGACAGACACTGGTCAGCAGAGAGGAGGGCCTCAGAGGCAGACAAGTTTATGTACAGAAATGTGACTCATCCACTTGACTTTTACCGCAGCTTCTGAGAGTGACTCTAGAGATCATAATTTAAAAAAAAAAAAAAAGGCTAGGAAAATGTGGAACAAAAGGGAACTTTTCTTTGTTCTTTACCTTCACATTGAAACAGTCAGCTAGGAGCTGAGTTCCAGGCCTCACTTAAAACACACCTCACGTCAGAGAAAATCTGAGCACCTGTGTCGTGGGTTCTGCGTGGTGACAACTGTGCTTGCAGTTTGGTTTCGACTGTGAGAAGGACTGAGGACCAGGGCTGTCTGCCGGTTTGAATCCGGGTTTGAATCCCACCTCTGCCATTTGTTTCCTACACGACCTTGGGCAAGTAACTTAACCTAAGTCTGTTATTTCCTCTGAAAAAACGGAGATGAAGATAGAGAGTAGCTAGCCCAGAGGATTGCAGTGAGATTAGGTGAGAGGCTGCACAGAGCCTGACACACAGCAAACACCATTAATGTAAACGGTCGCTATTGTATTGTTATCGCTATTACCCTAACACCTGTGTGTCCAACAGGGTTAGCACAAAACAACCAACATGCTGTGGCATCTTCATGTCACCCAAAGGAGTTTTGCCTGGGACGCTCCTCTACATTCTGGGTTGATAAATATTACAGCTTAAAAGGACTTTAGTCCTCAATATCTCCCTGAATTGTACAGAGAAGTGGGGTCTGGAGCGAAGCGAAGAGCCAGTGGCATTGCAGGGACAGGAGTCCAGAACTTCTAATGCCCAAGTCAGTGCTCTTCCTGGATGTGTTCTACCACAGCTGTGCAACATAAGGAGGCAGGATGGATGGGACGACCCTGTTCTCATAGCAGAGGTCACACAGGCCTTAGGATGCTTTAATGCATCGCAATGTTCTACAAGACTGGCAAAAACAATCAGTCACAGGGTGTCAGGTGTCCAGGAAAAATGTTTTAAGTGATCAGATAGAAGAATAATGGCATTCCTTTCCCAGGATTGGTCAGTAGGACAAAGTCAATGATTGTTGAAAAAAAAGTTTTGTTTTTGTTTTTTTTTTTAATTTTTTTTCAACGTTCATTTATTTTTGGGACAGAGAGAGACAGAGCATGAACGGGGGAGGGGCAGTGAGAGAGGGAGACACAGAATCGGAAACAGGCTCCAGGCTCTGAGCCATCAGCCCAGAGCCCGACGCGGGGCTCGAACTCACGGACCGCAAGATCGTGACCTGGCTGAAGTCGGACGCTTAACCGACTGCGCCACCCAGGCGCCCTGAAAAAAAAGTTTTTTAATGAGCCCATACTCTGCAAACTGTCCAGTGATCTACTTTTACCACCTTTGATAATGTATAGACATAGCGTCTTGGCAATAAAAATACATTTGATCACATCCTGTTATATAACTCTATATCAGTTTGTTGCATGAATAGCACGGTGGCTAAAGGCAAGAGTTCTAGGGTCAGATCAGTTTGGTTCTGCTTTTTATCAAATGGGTGACTTTGGGCTGGTTACCTGACCAGTCAGGACCTTCATTACTCCACCTGTAACATGGAAATTATACTTGTAATTTTCTCATAGGGGCTTTTTTTTTTCCTTGTGATTGTTTACGTAAAACACTTAATACACAACCTGGCACATAAGAGCTTAATAAATGTTAGCTATAATGATTAGCAAGATATGATTAATTAATCTCTGTTGTTGCACGTTTGAGTTGTTTTTAATTTCCAGATGAACGTCAGAGTGAATTTGCCAAGTTCCTTTCACACTTCCCCTCCCCTCAAAAGTCTTTGGAATTTTGACAGGGATTACATTACAATTATGGGTTAATTAGGGGATAACTGACATCTTTACAAAATTGAATCCCTCCATGCAGAAACAAGGTGCATTTCTTTATTTGTGTAAGTGTTGGTCTCCCCCTGACAGGGACTCTCTGGAGAATGTTGTGGTGAGAGGCTTTCCTCAAGCCACGAGACCCTGTCTCACCACAGCTGTTGTAAGCATGGGGTCAACCTCTGCAATTCCCTGCGGCCCCACCAAAAAGCTGCAAAAGGACGACGTGGCTGTCAGAGCCCAAGAAAATCTCACCATGTCCACTTTATGATAACATGTGGCTTAGGCAAGGCAGGGCACCGGAGATACCTGGACCCTCAAACTCTCAGCCTTCCAAGAGCCATGGGTGATCCACTCTTTGAACCCCCTGGCAGCTGACCCCTGCTCTTGCCCACCAGGCTGGAGAGGGTCAGACCGGCAGTCTAGCCTGAACCCTGAAAGGCTATCAAAGAACTCATACTTTCTGATTCCCTCTTGATTTAGCTACTGTGAAGTTAACCTTTAAATGTTGTTTTTAAATATTTATTTATTTATTTATTTTGAGAGAGAGAGAGCGAGAGCTGTCAGCACGGAGCCCGATGTGGGGCTCAATCCCATGAACCATGAGATCATGACCTGAGCCAAAAATCAAGATTTAGATGCTTCACCAGCTGAGCCACCCAGGCGGCCCTGAAGTTAATTTTTAATAGCCTCTGTAAGGAATTAATGGAAGTCTGTAGTAACAGAGACTAACAACAATAATGACAGATAAAACACATAGCTCTTAGTACAAACAAGGCCCTGTTCTGAGTGCTTTATATACACTAGCTCATTTAATCATCATAGCAATGCAGTGTTATGGTATTATTGGTTGGTGCCACTATTCTATATTTTACAGATGAGGAAACTGAGACACAGAGCGCGCCCCCCCTCCCCCCATGTCACCAGCTAGCAAGCTGGGATTTAAATTTTTTTTTAATGTTTATTTACTTTTGAGAGAGACACAGAGAGACAGAGCACGAGCAGGGGAGGGGCAGAGAGAGAGGGAGACACAGAATCTGAAGCAGGCTCCAGGCTCTGAGCTGTTAGCGCAGAGCTCATCGCGGGGCTCGAACCCACAAACTGTGAGATCACCACCTGAACCGAAGTCAGACGCTTAACCGACTTAGCCACCCAGGTGCCCCAAGCTGGGATTTAAACCTGGTCTGGCTCATAACCCCCACTCTGTACTAGAGTATACTACAGCATAGTGGTCAGAGGTTACTAAAGGTGGTTAAGAACCATGACCAACTGGGTTTTTTAAATTTATCAGCTTTAAGAATACAATTCTGATTGTAGGTATTAACCCCGACATCCAATTTGTCTTTCTAGTACCTAGTATATAATAGGACTCAAGGAATGTTTATGAAATATATGTTTCTCAAGCAGACTTTTGACTTATAGGCAAGGGGGAAATTTTCCAGAAATGTGCCCAGTTGTTATGAGCCAGATCTGTTTCCAGATAGAGGCTGAAAGCCCTGGAGAGGGTAAACTGTAAAAGCTCAGATATCCACTCCCTTGATCGTCTTCAGCCTGAATGTGATCAAGAATGTTGCTCTGCAGTACAGCTGTTTGAGCATTTGCTATTGGCTCATATACAAGCTGAGTCAGGGCTTATCCAATTTTACTACGCCCTACTCAGGGATTCTGATACCATTAGTAGAGCTCAATCATCCAGATTTTTAACAGGGTGCTCGTTTCAGGTGACTAACCTGTGCCTGTCTCTGGGGCCTCCTGGCTTCAGTAGGTATGAGGAAGATGGGCAGGGACTGCCTGGTCTTTCTCAGGTGTCATCTGAACCTTTGGTTAAGGAGCAGCTTGCACATGGCCTCATGCTAGGCAGCTACAGAGTGATTCAGACTCTTTCATTCCCTGCCCTCTTTGACTGACAATACATCAGTCTTCCAATAGACCAGACCCTGTCAGGACAAAACCAACAGACAGAGTTTCCTGGAAAACTCACCAACTCGCAGCCCCCTTGGGAAGCTGCCGTGGCCATTCCACTTTGATTCCTCCATTCCACTGTCAAGAAGTGAAAACCCAGGCACAGCCAGAGGGGCAGTAACTCCATCTCAAGTGCAGCACTGTGGACAGAGGGCAAGGAAGAAGTGAGTAAGAGAAGGACATCCCAGAGGGCTGCTTTGCACTCTTGGTAGAAGGAGCCAGTTCCCAGCTATGTCTGGTCTTAGAGGCCCACAGCTATCAGGAGGTGGAAACCCACAGATCATTCAAATACCTCAAGTTAGCCAATACTTTCAACCTTTCACTACAACTGTTCACAAGAACTTATTTTTGTTTTGCCTCTACCACTTGATGGACAGGTGGCTGAATACTGAAACTTCTAACAGCCCACCAACAGAAGAGAGAGGCAAAGGACTTGAGGAACCGGATCTCAGGTCACCCAGAGTTTGCCACATTTTGTAGTTCTGTTGAAGTTTTCCTCCCAAAGCTCAAATCTGCCTGATGCATTGCCTGAACTCAGTAAATATTTGCTGCATGAATGAATGAATGAATGAATGAACAAAAGAATGGTGAACTGGGATTGAAATACTAATTGTAGCTTCTGGTCCTGTAGAGTTACTAATTGCTGTGTTGACATGAGGCTTTTAGGAGGGTAGGTCTCATTGGTTTTGACTCATTTGAATACAACCTTTTGCAAAAAAGGACTTTGATAGTTTGCCTGAATAAGAGAAAATAACTAAGGGGCAAATGAAAAGTAATCTTCAGGTATAATAAGGATTATTGATGAAGTGTGGTTGCCAGCCCTCTTACCTGGCCAGTGAACACAGAACAGGAACCATGAGAAGGCTTAAAATTATACATATACCAATATAATTTTAGAACTAAGCAAAACCATAATGGAAATATATTATATTCTCTGCCATTGCATTTTAAAATATAGGACACCCAGTGAAATCAAAGGCCCAGAGACACTAAGGGCTTATTTAAGGTTCCAGATCAACTTAGTAGCAGGGCTGAGAGCAGCCCCCACCGAGGTCCCCTTCCCTGAGCTCCAGGATGAGTAACCAGCATAATTTCTCTCCCTGAGGGCGCTGTTGAACTGACTGCCCTCCTATTGGGAGGGCTTACAGCCCAGTGACATTCCTTTCTCAGCTCTGCTTCCTCACAAACAGATGCAAGTGCCTGGTCCCAGCATTTCTTCTGCTCCATCCTCTCCTTGACATCTCCCCAGAAGGGACCACAGGGCCTGCTCCCTAGGCTTCTCCTAGGCCAGCAGCACCAGCACTGAAATGAACCTCCTCACCCATTCCATGGGACCCACAGACCTTTCTGCCTCACACACTCAGGACATCTTGGGCCCCTTCCTCTTCCTCTTTCTTTGAATAAGTTTACACATCTCTGAGGCTAACTTTAACTTCATGGTCAGATTTTAATACTCACCAGTGAAAACAGACTAACAGAAAAGCAAAGCGAAACCAGGTAAATCAACTTTAACCTTCACTTCAGGTCAGGTCAGCGCTCCTTACCACAAAGGGAACCTCCAATTGAGAATTCATCAGTATTTGCTGGACACTGGGAATCCCCTTCCCGGCCCTCCTTCCATTTCTGCACCTGTGCAGGAAGTACTACCTCATGGCATGTACAGGGCACAGATGGCAGAAGCAGAGCCATATGGGCTTTGTCCTTAGGATCTGCACAGGACACACACACACACACACACACACACACACACACACACACAAAACAACCTTGGGATCACTGCCCAACTGGAAATAAGGCTGCCAGACTTAGCAAATTACGAGATGCCATTTGAATGTAAGATAAACAATAAATAACTTTTTAGTGCAAATATGTCCCATGCAATATTTGGCACATACTTACACTAAAGAAATTCATTGTTTACCTGACATTCAAATTTCACTGGGTGTCCTATATTTTATTGAAAACAGACAGGGAAATGGAAACCAAGGACTTTCCCCACTGCCTTCCTCCCTCACCCCCTCTGTCAGGCTTGGGATGGTACATGCTGCTGTGACAATGACCCTTCTAGAACAGCCATTTCAATTTATACTGAAATGCCAAATCTAGATATGTACAGGGAAAGATTGTGATTTCTTCAGGGAGAATATAATTCTTTAGACTGGAATGTTAGGCCCGAAGTCATGCCCTGAGCATAATTTTAATTTCTGGGTCAATGAGAAAATTTTTGCAAATTTAAAATATATTTTCTCCTTCCTCCTAAAATCAGCCAACCAGCCCAGAAAAACTACTGTTGTTCCCTCTGGGCAACTCCTTCTTTCATGAGGCAGCATGGAAAAATTATCAGATTTAGAGCCAGACAGACCAGGGTTTGAATTCTGGCTCCAGGATTTGTTTTTCAATTCATATAAAGTCTCCAAGCAGACTTCATATAAAGCCTCCAAGCAATTCATATAAAGTCTCCAAGACTCCGATATCCATAAAATGGGGATAATAATAACTATTCAGAGTTTTTATGAGATCAACCAGTATATGTGAAAGTGCTTCATTAACTGTGAAGGTAGTTAATGACATAATTATTATTTATGAGTTTCAAACACCATTGAGCTGGTTGAGTGGCTGTTACGTGTCATCTCCAAGGTAATTCAAGTTACACAAAGAAGGGAAAAGAATGAAAAATCTGGATGTAAGAATGAATATATCATTATACCAACTGGTGTGTGAAAGGTATGCAGGAAGATTGCATTAAAAATTCTATGTTAATAAATTCCAGAACAAGGTTAATTCCAGTAACAGAAGACTATGCTGGTTGAGAGCTGTTTGTCCTCAGATAGATGCCTTACCCTGCTCTGTATCATAGGGAACTGACTTCCGAAGCCTATTTCCCAAGCTCTGGGTGTCAGCTGGCCTCCGGCTGGTTTGGTCAATGGGAGGAACTATGGGAAGTTAGACAGCAGAAGGAGGACTGAATCTTTCCATCTCTCCCTGCCTTGGACTGAGAAGTCCTTGAGCTTCTATTGGTGACTCCTAGACTCTAGTAACACCATCCTTTCCCTACTTTATCCTTCCCCTACTAGGGAAGATCATAGCTTCCTGAAATTGCTAACCTCTGGGTTGATTGTTTATTTGCTGGTTAGCTTCTTAGCCTCTTCATGTGTAGCCAATTTCCTGCACTAAATTTTCTCTTTAACAAATAATCTGGGTGTTTCTGTTTCCTGGTTGGACCCTGGCAGATACAATGATGTAAGTGAGAATGGCTTTGGATCAGTCCTAAACAAAAAAGGTATATAGTGACCCTGAAAAGAATAAAAGACTTTTTATTCTTCCTCAACCAGTCAGGTTGAGAAACACTATTCCAAGAGTATGCAGAAGGATTCCTCAGAGCCATGGAGCTGCAAAGAGTACAAGATGAGTTTGGATGGCAAATCTCACTGGAAATCGCATGAAGCCTCTGCTGTGTGCACAGGACTGCTTCCCCTCCTCACGATTAACCTTAGTTGGGTGAGCTATAAGGGAGCATCTAAGCTGGTGGCAAATAAGTAACTGTCCCACTTCACTCCAATCTCTCTGGCATCTTCTAGAAAATACATCCATTTTTTAAGCCAAATCACCTCAACTACACTTTGGGTAGAGAAAGGGAAGGGAAAGGAAAATAATTATAATGGAGGACACACGAGTGTGGCATTAATACTTTAAAAAAATTTTTAATGTTTATTTTTGAGAGAGAGAGAGAGAGAGACAGAGCGCTAGTGAGGGAGGGCAGAGAGAGAGGGAGACACAGAATCCGAAGTAGGCTCCAGGCTCTGAGCCATCAGCATAGAGGCCGACACGGGGCTCCAACTCGCAAACTGTGAGATGATAACCTGAGCCAAAGTCAGAAGCTTAACCAACTGAGCTACCCAGGCGCCGTTTGAAATTAATAATTTAAATGAGGTAACCTGGAACCTCCCCTCACTATAATTAAAAGGTCCTGGATTCATGGTTTCCATTTCATGGACTATGACCACTGAGGAGCCACAGAGGAACCGGAGCCATAAGAAACTGCAAATCATTCCCTAAGTAGGGTCTGAATAAGTATGACGTCTCCTGGTCTGGGTGACCACTGGGAAACTCCCCTATATGAAAGCTGAGATCCTGACACGAGAGGCAGATGGCATTAACAGACTCAGCTCGTATCTTCTTAAGCCAGGTAACAAAATTGAAGAGTTCCTTCTAAGTGTAGAGGCAAAAAAATGGTAAGTCCTGTTCTCTTCTATATAGAATCTACAATCCTACATTCTTTTATTCAGTTAATAATTTCTATAAGGTCTCTCTATGTCTTATCCAGTCACGGTTTTCCTGATCATGGCTGATGCCAGAGATTGTCAGCTTCTAATCAGTGAAAAGCTTTCAAAGACAAGGCACTATTGACTCAGGTGCTAGCAGGACGTAAGTACTGTACTGTGTCTGTAACACATTTGAGTTGGAGATATTGAGATTATAAATCCTACCCTTCTGTTAGAGTGAAGTCCTCGTAGTATTGAATTTACATTTCTTCTTTATCTTCTAGCTATTCTGTTTGTGTCCAGTCATCACAAACTTCTCTTAGAAGTCCTTGAAATATCAGGACCTCCGATGCTCAACGGCATCCCCTATGCAACCAATGGTCTTGAGACTATGCATTCTAATTGGTTATCATGGAAAACTGTGACTCAACCCACATCAATCCCATGTGCATACAGTGTTCCTTTTTTTTAAAAAAAAGTTTATTTATTTATTTTAAGTAATCTCTGTGCCAAATGTGGGGCTCAAACTTACGACACTGAGATCAAGAGTCTCGTGCTCTTCTGACTGAGCCAGCCAGGCTACCCTACACAGTGTTCCTTTTCAGGCAGAAACACAATATGGCTTTTTGTCTATTTTTTCTCTGTTCATACCTAGGATGAACATAAATAAGTGGTGAAAAACGATCCACTTCACAAAAACAACATGAATCGAGACTGTATTCTACAGCAAGAGAACACGAACAGTGAGGAAGAAGAATGCCCATCAGCTGTAAAAGTTCCTCCTTGTTTTAGAAAGTGTGCTTGTTTGCTTTTTCTATTTCCACAAGGTAGGAGGGAAAAGGTCCTGCTTCACTGAGCCAAGTAAGGTCAAAGAAGACTGAGTAGGTGGCCCTGTGGGCTGAAAGGGGTGGGAACATTTACTCCTTTTGGACAGGGTGTCCCGATCCTGCCAGCAGCAGCTTGACTGTATGCTGGGTGAGCGCTTTCCATATCCAACCACATCAGTTCTGGGCTCAGGACGCCTTTAGTGGAAGAAGGTGGCGGCATGCAGTCCAAAGAATGGCTTCAGCAAGGGGACGTGTGGGAGATTGCTTGCTTTTACGAAGGACAGAAGGAGAGGGTGAGTGAAATCTTTTGACTGGTCTCTGCTTCTGGAAGTCCTGAAATTTCCATGTCCCTGTCCTCACAAAAATCAAAATCATCCAGGGGTGCAGCAGCACACTTAGTATTATTAGACCCCCCTGACACTTAAACATATATGTACACTGCTTGTTTTCCAAATGCATGTCGATTTTCCTGTATTAATAAAAAAAAAATAAAACTTTTTTTTTTTTTAAGTGTTATTCATTTCAAGTAGCTTTCTGTCATGATGTAACGTCTTAACCAGCTGGGAGTGAAACACAACCACAAGTAAAGGCTAATCTACAGGTATTTTTGTCCATAAAAAGATCTCCTCGTACGAAAAGTTTGGGAATGCTAAGGAGTAACCCTGACATGAATGTGGGAGAGCTCCGCTTCATTTTCAGGCAAGGATGCTGGATTTCTAACATTCAGGGGCACCCCGAATATCACCTCACTCCCACACTCTCACCTCCCCACCTCCCGTCACCGCTGCTACTCTAGCCGCTGCCCCCAGAGCTGCGACTGCACACTGCGCGCTCTTTGCTAAAGGCGCGATCAGTCAGTGTTAAGAATGTGATACATACATTAGCATGTCATTGAGAATTTCCTCCTCCAAGTAATCAAATAGCTGAAAATGCTTTAAAGAAAGAGGACTTTGGAGAAAGATGGTAACTCTCAGAGGTACCGGTCTCAGAAACAAATATTTATAGACTGGCCTGAGGGGAGGAAATCTCTAGAGGCAGAGCGTGGGGCGTGAATGTGTGACGTTGACACCCTTGAAGAAAGGTACAGTTGCTAGCTAGAGGGTTCCACAGGAAGGGAGTCTGCCTTTGTTTAAAAAGAAAAGAGCAAATCCCACCTGGGATCCTGGGAGAGAGGGAAGGGCAGCTGGTCACACACCACAGAGAATGGATAATAAAAAACAGAAACACCAGTCTGTGAACACTTCAAATCATTCCTACTACCGAGAAGTATTTGAAAGCCCCAGGCAAACAGCTTTGGTCTCTTTGATCGTAGCAAAAAATTGAAGTGACTTGAGCCCTCACCAAATGTTCAAACTTAGCATCTCCCGTAGTGAGAATACCTGACACTCTGAGCCTCCAGATGTGGCACCCTGGGAAACACAGAGCCCCATCTTGGCAGTACGCTTGCCAAAAACGTTTGCCCTGGACCCAGTCATGAGGGGACAATCAGACAGATCCAGGCTATACATCATCCTATAAGACAACTGGCTTGGGCCCTTCGAAGAAGTCAGAGTCTTGAAACAGAAAGAAAGGCAGTGGAGGTGTGGCGCCTGGGTGGCATCCGACTTCAGCTCAGGTCACGATCTCACAGTTGGTGAGTTCAAGCCCCGCGCTGGGCTCTGTGCTGACAGCTCAGAGCCTGGAGCCTGCTTCAGATTCTGTGTCTCTGTCTCTCTCTACCCCTCCCCCTGCTTGTGATCTGTCTGTCTCTCTCTCTCTCTCAAAAATAAGTAAACATTAAAAAAAAACTCTTTTAATTAAAAAAAAAAAGGCAGTGGAGGAGAAAGGGGGAAGGTTTGATTACAAGTGAGTAAGAAGCTTAATGGGCTTCTGGGTGGCTCCGTCGGTTAAGCATCCATTCGTGATTTTGGCTCAGGTCATGATCTTGCAGTTCGTGAGGCTGAGCCCCACGTCGGGGTCTGCGCTGGCAGTGTGGAACCTGCTTGGGATTCTCTTTCCCTCTCTCTCTGCCTTCCCCTTCTCACGCTCTCTCAGTCTCTCAAAATAAATAAACATAAAAAAAAAAAAAGAAGCAGATGGGTATTGAGGAGGGCACCTTTTGGGATGAGCACTGGGTGTTGTATGGAAACCAATTTGACAATAAATTTCATATATTAAAAAAATAATAATAAAAATAAAGAAAGAAAGAAAGAAAGAAAGAAAGAAGCATAATAACCAAGTGTAATGCATGTACCTTGAGTAGATTTTGGATTTTCAAAAATCTCTAAAAGAAAAATTTGAGACAACTGAGGTACTGAATAATGTGCTTTCAGATGGTATTATGTACAAATGATACTATCGAATTATTGCTGATTTTCTTAGGTGTGGTGATGATTTTTTGGTCATGTAGGAAAGTGCTCTTATTCTTGGGAAATGCACGCTGAAGTATTTAGGGGTGAAGTTTCATGATGTCTACAAATTATATAACCTACTTTCAAATGGCCTGAGAGAGAAAGAGAGAGAAAGGAAGGGAGAGAGGAAGGAAGAAAATTAAAGAAAATATTACCAACTGATAAATTTAGCATGATACTTTCTTTTAACCTTCCAGTGAGTTTGAAATTTTTCAAAATAAAAATTAATAGGGAAAATGAAATAAATGTTGGGGTTTCTAAAGGCAGAGGGGGAATTATGGTGATTTTCTGTCCCAGATTTTCTGGAACATATATTTTTCAAATATTCTTCTCAGAAAGGTGTTCAGAAAACATTTGTTAAGTTAAAAATGCACATACACATCAACCTTAAAGATATCCTGAAAATTGGAACATTTGACATTCAAATGAGAGCTTCCAGGCTGCTTCTCTCTTATCTGAAAAGAGCCCTAGAGTGGTAGATCACGTGTTCTGACCTGATGTACTAATATAACTTCCACTGTCCAGGTCGATAGCTCTGTCCACCACACCTACAGTCCCTCTGGCGAGGCAGCCCTCAAGGGAGACACATGACCTCACCACCATCTCTACGTATCCCTCCACCTCCACCTCCAACAAGCTAATAGAATCTTGGGGAAGCATCTGACCAGAGGAGGTCAATCCTTACATGCAGCCAGCACCCTATGAGTGATCCCAACGCAGAGACAAGGGAGACAATTAGGTCATTGGCAGTGGAAACTGGAACTAAAAGCCACAGAGAGAAGGTAGAATTGAATTTTTGAGGGATCTTGCTGTGAGGAAGCAGAAGCTATGAGTCAGATGACAAGGTGTGTGAACAGAAAAGAATGAAAACAGTCAACATTCATCTCAACAGAGATCAGAAAAGGGAGGATAGGAAAAATGACAGGAGGATGGGCCCTCCAGGCTGGGTGGTGAGAATGGGCTCTGAGGCCGCCTCTAGGGTTCCTGATGGTTCTCTGCAGGGTCAGATCCATTTCCAACCTCCATGTTTTCTCATGATAGTACCCCGCAACACCCCTCAAAGGCTGGCCCTACTGTTGCATCTTGCCAACAAAAAGGAGCCAACTAAAATAGGACTTGCTCTTTAATAAGTTTTAAACCCAAAGGACAAAACTGGACAATAGATGCATGCAAGGTTCATGATGCTACCTGAAAATTAGAGACAGTGGCTGAAATCTGAAAGCTAGCAATGTATTTTTCCAAGTGCAATCTATAGGCAAGACTTAAGGAAAAGGAAAACTGAAGAGCAAAACTTTGTTGGGAAACAAGACAGTAGTCTTAAACTATCTCTCTACAGATTCCTTACTAATTTTGCAAAGGTGAAAATAACAGTTTTATGGTGGAGATCCAGTTAAATGTGTGGATTTTGATTACATTTATGTAAGAGGCTATACTTATACTTAGAAAATATACACTATATTGTTTAGAAGTAAAGGGGCATCCAGTTAAATGTCTGGATTTTGATTACATTTATGTAAGAGACTATCCTTATACTTAGAAAAAAAAAACACTATATTATTTAGAAGTAAAGGAGCATAATGTCTGCAACATTATTCTCAAATCATTCAGAAATATATATATATATATATATATTTTTTTTAATAAATAGAGAGAGAGAGGGAAAGAAAACAAATATGACAAAATGTTTAACAATTGGTGAACAGAGGTGAAGAATTTATGGGCATTCTTTTAGTTGTGTTGCAATTTTTCTGTAAGTTAGAAACGGTTTCAAAGGTAAAAGTTATGGGGGCACCTGGGTCGGTTAAGCGTCTGACTATTGATTTCGGCTGACAGTGTGGAGCCTGCTTGGGAGTCTCTCTCTGCCCCTCCCCCACTTGCATGCTCCTGCATGCACATGTGCTCTCTTTGTCTGTCTCAAAATAAATAAATAAACTTAAATCTAAAAGTTATGAAAAATTAACACATAAAAACACAAATGTTTTTAAAAGTGCACTCTAGGGGCACGTGGGTGGCTCAGTCAGTTGAGTGACCAACTCTTGATTTCTGCTCAGGTCATGATCTCACAGTTAATGGGATCCAGCCTCCAGTTGGGTTCTGCACTGACAGCATGGTGTTGACTTGGGATTCTCTCTCTCTCTCTGTCCCTCCCCCACTCTCTTTCAAAATAAATTTTTTAAAAAGTGCACTCCAAAACTAATTAGATTCTTGTTACAGGAAAACTGACTTATTTTGAGTACTGACAAATCATCATGTTAGATGACTGTAGACATTATTTCTTCTTTATAAGAATCTGCACATAAAACTAACTTGATTTGCAAGACTTTTGCTTGGAGAAATTATACTGACACCAAGCAAATGGTTTAGCAAGATATATTTATTGCTTAAAATGTAGTCTGGAAAAGGAAAGAAGAAAGGGAAGGAAGGAAGGAAAAAAGAAAGAAAAGCAAGAATGACATTTTGGCTCAAACTTTATGTTGGTTTTTTGTTGTTGTTGTTTTGATTTGTTTGAGATTTTATTTTCAAGTAATCTCTACATCCAATGTGGGGCTCAAACTCACGACCTCAAGATTAAGAGTCGCATGCTCTAACTGACTAAGCCAGCCAGGTGCCCCATTGATTCAAACTTTAAATTCAAGATGAGAAGGCGGGGGGGGGGGGGGGGGGCGGGGGGAGTCCTTCTGATTGAGGCAATAAGTAAGTTAATGAATAAATAAATAAACAAATAAGCAAACAAACAAACACATAAATTCAAGATAAAAACTATTCAACTTTTGAATAGTGAGTTTGGATTACTTTGATAACTAGCTATCAAACTAAACATGTCTAAAAAAGGTTTAAAGATACTCTGTGCTCTCTTTTCCTGCAAATAAGCCACAGATATACTTTAAAAATTGAGACATAATTCACATACTATGTAATTCACCAATGGTTTTTAGTATATTCGCAGCGTTGTGCAACCATCACCATTGTCTAATTCCAGAACATTTGCAACACCCCAAAATGAGACCCTGTACTCATTAGCAGTCACTTCCCCCCTCCCTTGGCAAACACTAGTCTACTTTCCATTTCTGTGCATTTGTACATTCTGGATGTTTGATGTATATTGAATCATACGATGTGTGTCTGTCTTCTCTCACTTATAATAATGCTTTCGAAGTTCATCCATGTTGCAGCACATATTAATCGGCATTTCCTTCCTTTTTATGGCTGAATAATATTCATTGTCCGGACAAACTTGCCACATTCGTTTATGAATTCATTAGCTGATGAACATTTGAACTGTTACCACCGTTTGGCTATTATGAATAATGCATCTGTGAACATTCATGTACAAGTCTTTGTGTGGCCATGTTTTCAATTCTCTTGCCTATACATACTGGGAATGAAATTGCTGGGTCAGACTGTAATTCTGTTTGACGTTGAAGAACTGCCAGAATGTTTTCCAGTTTCTGCACACTTTATATTCCCACCAGCAGGGCAGGAGTGTTCCATTTCCTTCTCGTGCTCATCAACACTAGTTATTTTCTGTCATTTGTATTCCGGCCATCCTAGTAGGTGTGAGGTGGCCTCTTTGTGATTTTGACTTGCATTTCCCCAATGGCTAATGATGTTGAACAGTCACATGCCTTTATTGACTTATTTCTATATCTTTGGATAAATGTCCAAACAGTGGACTTTTAAATCCAAAGATTGTTTAAAATTTGGTTTTGGTATTATATGTGAAAGAAAATAAAGAAGAGTCATAAAAGTGAAGAACCAGCTGTAATCTTTGGTTGAATTAGTACATTCCTATATTTTGCATAGAATCAATGTTCAGATGGTGGACACATCTAAAAAAGAACTTGCATACTGAGGATTGGGGCAACATGGCATTTAGAACTGTGATGTGTGAATTCAGACCTCACAATTTGCTTCTCTGGCTTTCTCTCTTAGTAATGAACTTGTTAAAACATAGGCAACACAATAGCTTTTGAGTCCCCATCACCCCCAGCATCGTCTTAGACCCTGAAGGTGGGAGGGAAAATTGGCACACTTTTTCTGAAGGACAATTTTACAAAATTTATCAAAGATGTTGAAACGTAGATTATTTTTGATTCAATCATTCCCCTCTTAGGGGTTTATCCTAAGGAATTATAATGTACGCAAAGATATTTTTACTGAGATATTCAGTGAGATATTAGTGATAATATTTTATTTTATTTTATTTTTTAAATTTTTTTCAACGTTTATTCATTTTTGGGACAGAGAGAGACAGAGCATGAACGGGGGAGGGGCAGAGAGAGAGGGAGACACAGAATCGGAAACAGGCTCCAGGCTCTGAGCCATCAGCCCAGAGCCCGACGCGGAGCTCGAACTCCCAGACCGCGAGATCGTGACCTGGCTGAAGTCAGTCGCTTAACCGACTGAGCCACCCAGGCGCCCCTAGTGATAATATTTTAAAAAGCGGAAACCATCTATAAGTCCAACAATGAAAGGGTTGGCTAAATACATTATGATACAACTATATGATAGGAATAATGTGCTACAATTAAAAATGTTTCAGTGGCAATATATTTAGCGACATGGAAAGATGGTCATAATAAAATATTAAGAAAAAAAGGAAGATGCAAAACAGAATGTATAGTATAATCCCAAGTGTGCTAAAGGAATCTGCACTCATGTGCATGTGCATGGAAAATACTTGAAAGGGTACACAGCTGAATCTCAACAGTGGAGAGAACTGCACCTAATATTTACTTTTTCCACATCTGTATTTTTGTTTCTTAGTGTTTTCTAATTTTCCAACAATCAACTTCAATTACTATATCCAGACAAGTTTTTTTTTTAATTTATTTATTTATTTTGAGAGAGAGAGAGACAGCAGGGGAGGGGCAGAGAGAGAGAATCTCCAAGCAGCGTGGAGCCCAAAGCAGGGCTCGAACTCACAAGCCACAAGATCATGACGTAAGCCAAAGTCGGACACTTAACCAACTGAGCCACCCAGGTGCCCCAAGACAAGTTTTAAAAGAATAGAATCGATATACTATTAATTGAAATTAAAATATATGTTATAATCAGAGCCTAACAAATATCACAAAAATAGAGAATTTCTTATAGGTGCTTAAAATTGAAATTATTATAAGTGTGCTTAAAGGGATATTTGGAGTTAATGGAAGAAAAATATCATCGACTAATAACTAAAATAACTAAGTTGTTTTATAGAAATTCTTTTTCTTTTTTAGGGCCCCAGGGATTTAGATTTTGGGCTGCGTGTTCTTAGTCCAGCTTCTAGAAAGGTGACTGTAAGGGTGAAGAAAGAGTCCAGGCTAAGGGGACAAATGGAACAGGTTCAAAGCCTGGCTCTGTTCAAAGTCCAGGCTAAGGGGACAAATGGAACAGGTTCAAAGCCTGGCCTTCAGTACATCACTCAATTTCTTGGCCTCGATTTCCTCCCCAGTAAAATGGGAATCATAATGCCTGTGTGGTAGGGTTGCTACTATATTAAGGTAAGTTTTAAAAATTTTTTTTTTCAACGTTTATTTATTTTTGGGACAGAGAGAGACAGAGCATGAACAGGGGAAGGGCAGAGAGAGGGAGACATAGAATCGGAAACAGGCTCCAGGCCCTGAGCCATCAGCCCAGAGCCTGACGCGGGGCTCGAACTCACGGACCGTGAGATCGTGACCTGGCTGAAGCCGGACGCTTAACCGACTGCGCCACCCAGGCGCCCCAATTAAGGTAAGTTTTAAAAGAAGGTTCAAAAATAGTTTTTGTCATCTTTAACGTGTCATCCTTGGCAGGTAATCAACCTGCCTGTGGCATTAAACACACCCAAGGTAGGAGCTCACTGCTTTGTAAGCAGCTGGTCGTGCAAATACCGCTTGCATTTGCTTCCAGAACTCGGATCCCACTTCTAGAACTCGTGATCCCCTGCACAAATAAGCGAGGAGTATCATTTGAATTTGTTAGAATGCTCCTTGGATGTGTGGCCCCAAGAATTTATGTGAGAAAGGACAGTTCTGTTGCACATGACTCTTCTGCCACGTGCATGTTCGTTCAAATCTAGTAACTGACTTTTTTTTTTTTTCTTCAGGAGAATTGTAGCATTTCTGAAGGAACTACCCACCAGAATTTTAGAGATGAGAACACTCAGGCCAGAGAGATGGGATGATATGGACAAGGTGCCACAGGGAACACCGTGCAGTGGTTTCCAGGCACTGGTTTAAAATACAGATAGATCTCTTGTTTGCACCACAGCCTAGCACACGTGATCAGCCAAGCTTTACCCACTCTTGGGGGAAGAGTCTTCATCTGGGAATGGCTTAGGTTCTGTCTCTGCCTGGAGGGAGGCTGGAGGCCACAGCAGCTTTTCTTCTCTTGGGCTCTACCTATAACCAATTCCTGGCAGCCGGTGTGGAGGGAATGCTGCTTAAACACTATCCTGCCCGACTTTGTGGCCTCAGGGCTACAAATGAGTCAGCCGGCTTCCCTATGTGGTCAGGGTCAGCCCTTTAGAACCAATAGAGGTCAGTTCGCTCTGTCCTGTTCCATGACCACAGGTTTTAAAAAATGCAAATATGCTCCCCCTGGGGCCATAACACCTTGCTCTTACATGGTTAGTGGTAGTGGGCATGTGTTGTCACCTTCATTTAGGAGAGACCCACGTAATCTCTGTGGACAGGAACCCTACCAACAATGCATTAGTTTCAAACTTGTCATTTCCTTTCAATATCACAGGTTTCTCTCTCACACTCCAATGTGGTCATAGGTGACAATAATACCTGCCTTGCTGACCTCACAGGGTTGTTTCAGGACCGAATGAGAGAATGTGTGTGAAGAACTTTGTCAATATAAGGAAATGTTGCAGACTTCATTAGTAAGACAAGGTCATGTCAGAATTAAACGCAGAATTCCTCTGTGCAAACAGGGAGCTCATACTGATATAAATAAAACAGAAGAGTGGCAGTACCTTCTCCCATCTGTCTGAGCTGTGGAGTGTGGATCTGGAGATGTTCGGAAGAGGAGAGACCACCCAAAGTCTGTGGGAGACTATAGGCAGGGAAGGGGTTATAGGTGAGAACCAAGGCTTATGGCCCAGAGTGGAACTATATTGCCTCCGCCCCTCCAACCTTGGTTCCCTTGAAAAAGAGCCCAACTGAGGAAAGAAATGATGTAGATTCCGGACAACTGACCAGCTCAATGGGGTGGTATTCAAGCTGTCAAATTGCTTCCCAGGCTCTCAATTGCGATAGCTAATGTTTATTGAGGGTTCACCTTGGGATAAGTGCTATGCCAGGGCTTTACATGTCATAATCCTCACAAAATCCTAGCAGATAAATGCTATCATCTTCATTTTACACATGGTAAACTGAGGCTCACAAAGGTTCAGGCCATATAGTTAGAGAATGTCAGAGCTGCGATTCAAACCTAGTCTGTGAATCCAGCAAAATTCAACCCAATGCCACAAGCCCCAGCCACCTGGGATACTTGCTATCCATGACTAAATTGTATATTTTCACACACTGTTTCCTTTGAGGGAAAGGTCCTTTTTCTGGTCTTCTCCAGCTGCCAAACTCCTATTCATCCTTCAAGGCCCAGTGCATATGTCACCTCCTCATCTCATTCTAATAGTTCAGTTGAGCAATGATCCAATGATCCGTATAACATAATAATATATCATAGAGTTACAGCTCTTATTGAAGTTTTTTGATATTTTTGTTATTTGATTTTTATGTTTATGAAAAGCAAAATGAGCAGTTAACCAGGTATTGTGAGTAATTTGACATTTCCCCAATATTTTATTGTGAAAATTTTTAACACACAGCAAAGTTGAAAGAATTTGACAGTGATTGCTGGTATACCCATCACACAGATTGTGCTATTAACATTTTACTATATTTGTTTTTATCACATAGCTATCGATCTACCTATCCTTCTATCCAGCCTTCAATCCATCTTATTTTTTTTAAGATCTTTTGTTTTTTTACTTTTGAGAGAGAGAGACAGAGAGACAGAGAGAGCACAAGCGAGAGAGAGGCAAAGAGAAAGGGAGACAGAGAATCCCAAACAGGCTCCCCACTGCCAGCACAGAACCCGACATGGCCCTGGCACTCACGAGTTGTGAGATCATGACCCAAGCTGAAACCAAGAATCATATGCTTAACTGACTGAGCCACCTAGGATCTCAAGTCGTCTCATTTTTTGATGCATTTATAAATGGACTGCAGTCAGGGCGCCTAGGTGGCTCAGTGGGTTAAGTGTCCGACTCTTGATTGCGGCTCAGGTCATGATGTCATGGTTTGTGAGTTCGAGCCCCGCATTGGGTTCTGTGCTGACAGTGCAGAGCCTGCTTGGGATCCTCTCTCTTCCTCTCTCTGTCCCTCCCCTGTGCTCTCTCAATAAGTAAATAAATAAATAAACAAACTTTTAAAAAAGATATAGATTGCAGTCATCAGTATACTTCCCCCTAAAAACTTTAGAATGCATATCAAGCGATTTAACAAAAAATGAAGCTACTACTTGTTCAACCTTCTAGATCAATCTAATTAATTTAATCGAGATTGCAAAGTCAGCTATTTGGAGAAAAGTTTGTCTTGTTAAAAAAAAAAAAAGATTTGACAATCACTGCTTTAGAGTCCTCAGAATTAGGAGGAAAGCTGTCTACACTGCAGTGTAAATGACTGATATTCCTTTAATACACTGCTCTTTAATGGGTATCTTACACTTCACAGCTCTTTTTTTTTTTAATTTTTTTTTTCAACGTTTATTTATTTTTGGGACAGAGAGACACAGAGCATGAACTGGGGAGGGGCAGAGAGAGAGGGAGACACAGAATCGGAAGCAGGCTTCAGGCTCTGGGCTGATGGCCCAGAGCCTGACGCGGGGCTCGAACTCACGACCGCGAGATCGTGACCTGGCTGAAGTCGGACGCTTAACCGACTGCGCCACCCAGGCGCCCCACTTCACAGCTCTTTACACGGATATGCTCTTTAATACAAGTCTCTTTTATATCGGTAATGATGAAATGTAATAAAGTTTTCATGGTGTAGGTTCAGGACGGTAGGGGAGATGATTTTGTCTTTCTCAAAATCCCTCAAATTGCACTGACAAGGTGGCTGCCTGTTCTAAGGCTGATTTTTTTTTCCACTACAACTTATTTGAATTCACAGAGGAATGGGAGTAATGTGATTTTAAAAGAAGAAATCCCCTCCGCCAAAAATAACAATGATTTTTAAAATAATATTCTTCTCAAGTTTATCTATTTTGAGAGAGAAAGAGCGCATCCTCAAGCGGGGGAGGAGCAAAAAGAGAGGGAGAGGGAATCCCAAGCAGGCTCCATAACGTCAGCGTGGAGCCCCATGCAGGGCTCAAACTCACGGACGGTGAGATCATGACCTGAGCTGAAACCAAGAACTGGACGCTTCACCAAATAAACAACCCAGATGCCCAATACCAATGATTCTTAGGGGATTCTTGGATAAAGCCAAAACAATTGGATTATAACTTAACACTATTGAATAATAATAGCAATAACAGCATGAAGTTGCAAAGTCTTCTTACCGACCTTGGATCTCGTTTAGTACTTCACAACAGTTCTATAAAATAGGCGTTGCTGTCTCCATGTTCACTGTGGTAAAATACCCATATAAGCTACCATTTTAAACCTTTTTGAGTGTACAATTCAGTAGCATTAAATACATTCACTTTGCCATGCGATCTCACCATAAGCCTTCTCCAGACCTATCCAGCATCCCAAATGGAAACTCGGTACCCACTTAACAGGAACTCTCTATTCCCCCACCCCTCAGTTCCCGGTAACCACAGTTCTTTCTTTTTTCTTTTTCTTTTTTTAAAAATTTTTAAAGTTTATTTATTTATGAGAGACAGAGACAGCATGAATGGAGGAGGGGCAGAGAGAGAGGGAGATACAGAACCTGAAGGAGGCTCTAGGCTCTGAGCTGTCAACACAGAACCAGACACGGGCTTGAACTCACAAACCGTGAGATCATGACCTGAGCCGAAGTCGGATGCTTAACCGACTAAGCCACCCAGGTACTCCCACAGTCCTTTCTTTATCTATACATTTGCCTATCCTAGGTACCTTGTGTAAGTGGAATCATGTAATATCTGCCCTTTTGTGCTTGGCTTATTTCATTTAGCATCAGGTTTCTAGTCCCTTCATGTCATAGCATGTATGAGAATGTCATTCTTTTTTGTAGCTGAATAATATTCCATTGTATGTATAGATCACATTTTGTTTATCCATTCACCCATCAATGGACATTTGGGTTATTTCCACCTTTTGGCCACTGTGAATAAGACTGCTATGAATACTGGAATGAAAATCTATGTTCAAGTCCCTGCTTATTATCTCCATTTTATAGATAAGAAGTCCAAGGCTCAGAAAGACCCAAATCAATTGTTCAACAAGCCAAAACCCAAGTTCTGGCCCAGGTAGGAGGTGCTGGATGTGCGCCTGCCTGGGACGAATATATGTTGAGTGAATGTTCAGCTGGGTTGCACAGGTTTGTATTTGTTGGCAAATAGGTATCCCATGAGCCTGGCCCCTCTCTTGGAACTGCCAGGCCCCACCATGATCGAGCAGCCAGGGAGGTTAACACCTGACCCAACATGGGCCCCAGGATTCTGCTTCTAATGACAATGTCCATTCCGATTGGTCAGTGCCTCTGCCATGCAGTGTTTGATATTCTGAATAGTAAGTACCCCTGAGTGCTCATGGGGCCATGGTCTTCTGTGGGTAACCTGTCAATGCCATGAAGTGTAACTATGACAAAGGTGAAGGCCTTTACAGGTTTGCAAAAGGAGCTACAAAGCCTGGGAAAAACCTGGGAATTTAGAAGGAAACAAGAAGCCAGTATTACTAAATATAATGGAAGCTTCAGTTCAGGGATTGGGGAAAGTCTGGAGAACCTAGAACAAGAGAAAGGCCATCAGGAGAGTCCCATGAGGAGGTCTACAGCTGTCAGCCTAGACAGTGATAAGGAGACCATTAGCGTGTCTGAAAGCTGAAGGAGGTGACCCAGGGCCAACCCAGGAAAGACCTGAGGGAGAGAGCTCAGCCTTGGCATCTGGTAGGACCCCCAAGGAGACATTGGAAAGGCAGGAGAGACCCAAGGGACCATAGCTGGTCTAGATGAGGAGTAACAACAGGAAGGACCAGAAGGAACCAGTGTCCAGCCTGACGTCTAGAAAGGAGTGACATGAAGTTACTGGAGAACATGATGTGCACATCAAGATGAGCCCCTGCCGGCACCGTGGGTGCTGGGCTGCCTCAGACATTTAGGTCCTGCTTGAGAAGACAGAGCCCCAAGGTAAAAAGGTAAAAGGACAGAGTCAAGGTAAAAAGACAGAGCCCCAAGTGCTATCTTCTGTGGAGAAATCCCCTCCTGATTCTTTGTTTTTCTTGGAGGTGGCAGCAGAAAGTTTCTTGGGGCACACAGCTAGCACCTGACTACAGCGACCTTCTGGGTTGGGGCTGGATGTGGGGCATCCCTGTGTCCTCACAGGGCTTTGTGGCCACATTCAGCCCATCATAGGCACTAGCTCTGCTCCTTATGCCTACCTCGCTGGTGAGAACACGACAGGGTTCTACTTCCTCCTTTATTCCCTTTGTTGGTCTGAAATCACTCATGCATTAGAGCAAGAAGATACATGTGCTTTGGTGTCAGCACCTGACTCCATTTGCTCTGGAAATCAGTTGGTTCTTCCTACCCACACTCATTTCTCCTTCTGGTAACATCTCCTCAATTCCCCTTTGAGGAAACCACCTCTTCCTTTATCTTCCTTTTTTATTTTGTTGCTTTTTAATTGTAAAATACTCATAGCCTAAAATTTACCATCTTAACCATTTTTATTTTTATTTACTATTTTTTTTAATGTTTATTCATCGGGTGGGGAGGGACAGAGAGAGGGGGGCACAGAATCTGAAGCAGGCACCAGGCTTTGAGCTATCAGCACAGAGCCCAATGCGGGGCTCGAACCCATGAACTGGGAGATTATGACCTGAGCTGAAGTTGGACGCTCAACTGACTGAGCCACCCAGGCGCCCCATTAACCATTTTTAAACGTAAAACTCAATAGTGTTAAGTACATTTCCATTGTCATGCAACAAACCCCCTTCCTTTCTTAAGAAGCCCACATTTGTTTGGGTTTGACCTCAATCCCTGGCTCCAAGGAGGGGCCTATGCACGAGGCCTCAGACCAGGCCCATCAGAGCCCCCTATTTCCCTAACCACAGTGATGGGTTTACATTGGGTACATCACAGATGACAAGCCCATGACAATCAAGAGAAGGACTCTTGTTAGAACTATTGGGAAAGAGGCTTTCTGTTCCTGCCTTCAGATGCCAAACTTGTGGGAACTAAGCTTGGAGCTGCAGTTCTTTGAATTCATGGAGGAATGGGATCATCTTTGCCACCAACTTTAGGACCTGCCTAATAACAGGAAAAGGCAAAGCTGGCAGTGTTTGAGCACCTGGACCCACCCATGCTTGAAGCTATTTCACACAGGCTTTTTGGTTATTTGAAACAATATTTTTTTTTTCCCCTGAAGCCAGGCTGAGTTAGGTTTTTGTCATTTCTAACTAAAAGACCCCTGAACTCAGGTTTACAGTTGCTTGTGAAGCTTGACAAGATCCAAGTGCCAGTGTCCTTTTTCCCTCTCCTCTCCTCTCCGAGCTTTCAGAGATCATCCCCTCACCTAGCCCAGAAGCCCCTACACATTGAGCACATGACATTTTATCAGTGATGGTGCGAAGAATAGTTTGAGGGGTGGGAAATGAGTATAATAAAGGAGTTCTATCAAAGGCAAAAAAGATTCGTCACTAATATCCAGGCATGTCAGTAAGCATCGCTGAGCATATAGCATGTCCTGAGCAAGATAAGGTTTTCAGTCATGGTTGAAAGCCCACTGTCCCCTAACTTCTGTGGTTATAATGTGGGTCTGAGGATAGCGTGAGGTACATCTAGTTGTCCATCCAAGAGTCTAGTTTACACTTTGTGGTGTGGATGCACACTGCAGTCAGAATGAAAATTGTAACGGATACTGGCATCACTCTTCTGTGAGGAAGAAACAAGCCAGCGACAGAGGTCAGTGCATTCCTAAAAAGGCCTCAGGCCAAAGACCCCAGGCCCTGCCTTCTGTTTGGGAAGTCCCCGCTCTTGAATGAATGGTTTAAGCACTATGTGGGATCAGGTTTATATGGGTTTTCATGAAGTTCCTATAAGGGCGCCCACTAGATGAAGCACCCTCTTTGTGAAACAGACTTTTGTTTTGTTTTCTTTTAACCTAAAGGCAATAATCAAGGTTTTGTTTTGTTCAATTTTTTTTTCTTGCCCCACGATTTTCTAATCACCCCTAGGAACTCTCAGACATACATGTACAAACCTATGGGGTGTGCAAGAAAAATAAATAAGTCTCAGGGCTATAAAACCCAGCAAACCATCAGCGTCTACTGCAGCACAGCCAGTAGGTGAAGGGGGCACAACATGGGGGCTCGCAGGGCCAGCTCTAGGTACTGAATGTTTCTCCCATCAGACTCCAGTAGGCTGCACCCATCAGGGAAGAAACCTCCAGTGGGGTCCCCTGGAAGTGCACCACTCAGGACCAGCCCTCTCCAGGGGCTCCATTCTTAAGATCCTGCTCAGCCTCCTATAGTTCCAGCCATAGCTGGGCACGTGGCCACCTTCTCTCTGGGGTAAAGCGTGGTCAGTGGCTCCTTACTTATGACAGCTCCTAAGTGCACAGGGATACAAGCTGAACCTCTATAATCTGGCCCACATGGATAGGCCACCAGGGCTACTACAGAAGAGCACTGGACAAGGGGCCAGAAAAGCCTGGGGTCTAGGTTCCCTCTGATACTTACTAGCTGTGGGTCCGAGTAACAACACCCTATAGAATTTCCCAGGGACAAAATCTCTGGGGAGTGGGCTTTGCCTGTCTTATTCAAGTCCTATCCCCAATACCTTGAAGGCACCGACACATGTAAGACATCCATAAATATGTGTCCCTGTAAATGAGTCTCAGTGCCTTCATCTATGAAATGGTGATTCTCAATCCACGTCGTGGGACAGGAAAGGAGATCCGTCAAAGCACTCAGCATGCTGAGTGTTCACAGTAGAGTCTTATCACCTCCTCCAGTCACTCAGCCCAGGAAGGGAGCATTAGTGTTCCCATTTCACAGATGAAGAAACTGAGGCTCAAGTGTTCTCCCCAGAGAGCCAGGACTCAAACCCCCAAAGGAGGAATCCGAAGCCTTCATTGCTTTCACTGCACCACACCACCTTTTTGGGCTGTAAGTGCTCCCTGAGGGAGGTTTCTCCACCTACCCGGAGCTGTGGCCCCCAAACCGAGCACAAAAGCGGTGGCGTTTGGATGCAGCAAGCCACAACTTCCCCGTCAGTCCCGAGCTGCGAGCCACGGACGCTGACCTCCTACCACCCAGCCGCGCGCCAGCTCGCCCACCCCAGCAGGGCCGTCCCGCAGGAAATACTCACGGCTCCCGCAGGCCCAGGCGGCTCCGCGGGGCGCATCCTCTCCCGGGGCTTCGGACTCCTCGAGAGCAGCCGAACGCGGGGCTGGGCTGCCTCCTCTCCCTGGGGCATCAGATTATTTTAGCACTTGCGGAAGGAACGGACGGAAACTGAAGTCACATGGAGAGCAAGCTGCTCAGCGACTCAGCACTCGCAAGAGCAGGCATCTTAGAGGGAACTGCCCTGCGGTGCTGACAGGGGGATGGGAGAGGGCGGCTGCGCAGGGCCCCCCACCCCGCGCAGGGCCGCTTGCACGTTAGCCACGAGTCCGGTTATTTTGGGGGGTCTCCCAGGACTGCTAACCAAGGTTACCCAGGCTTTCTTGCCTTAAAGCCTTTTTTTTTTTTAGTTTTATTTTAATCACCCTTGTGATCACAAGTGCACTCCTTAATCCGCATTGCCTATTTTCACCCATTCCCCCACCCACCACCCCTCTGGTAACCATCAGTTTGTTCTCTATAGTTAGTGTTTTTCTTGGTTTGCCTCTCCCTCTTTTTTTTTCCCCTTTGCTCATTTGTTTTATTTCTTAAATTAACATATGAGCGAAGTCATATGGTATTTGTCTTTCTCTGACTTATTTTGCTTAGCATTATACTTTGTAGCTTAATCCATGTGGTTGCAAATGGCAAGATTTCATTCTTTTTTATGGCTGAGTAATAGTCCATTGAGTATATATACCACATCTTTATCCATTCATCAATTGATGGACGCTTGGGCTGCATCCATAGTTTGGCTATTGTAAATAATGCTTCTAGAAACATAAGGAAGCATATATCCCTTTGAATTAGTATTTTTGGATTCTTTGTGTAAATACCCAGTATTTTGCTGGCTCATAGGGTAGTTCTATTTTTAACTTCTTGAGGAACCTCCATACTATTTTCCACAGTGGCTGCACCAGTTTGCATTCCCACTAACAGTGCACAAAGGTTCCTTTTTCTCCACATCCTCGCCAGCACTTGTTGTTTCTTATGTTTTTCATTTTAGCCATTCAGACAGATATGAGTAATATCTCATTGTAGTTTTGATTTGCATTTCCCTGATAAGTAATGATGAACATGTCTGTTCATGTCTTCTGCCCATTTTTAATTGGATTATTTGGGTGGTTGAGGTGTGTAAGTTCTTCATATATTTTGGATATTAACCTTTTTTCAGATGTCATTTGCAAATATCTTCTCCATTCAGTAGGTTGTCTTTTTAGTTTTGTTTTGTTGCTTGTTTCCTTTGCCGTGCAGAAGCTTTTTATTTTGACATAGTCCTAACAGTTTATTTTTGCTTTTGTTTCCCTTGCGTCAAAGGACCTATCTAGAAAAACGTTGCAATGGCCAGTGTCAGAGAAGCTACTGCCTGTGCTCTCTTCTATGATTTTTATGGTTTCAGGTCTCACATTTAGGTCTTTAATCCATTTTGACTCTCTTGCCTTAGAGATTTTGAGGGGTGGTGAACCAATTCCTATGAGCTCTGCTGACCCAGAAACTCTTCCCCACGGTTATAGCCCAGGGTCAAGCAGGAGCAGACTTGGGATATTGGTAGGATATGCATTTTTTTCCGATCAGGAGAGAGTCCACCTTTGGAAGAGTCATCCACTCAGATAGTTTATTAATAATCTCCTTTTATGTGTCCCACATATCAAAAAAAGAAAAACACACAGAAATTGTTTTGTGGTGAACTTTTTGAGTACCATGAACTTAAAAAAAATTTTTTTTAATGTTTATTTACTTTGTGAGAGATAGAGACAGAATGTGAGAGGGGGAGGGGCAGAGAGAAAGAGAAGGAGACACAGAATTCTAAGCAGGCTCTCAGCACAGAGCCCAACATGAGACTCAAACTCATGAACCACGAGATCACGACCTGAGCCAAAGACTCGAACTCATAAACTGTGAGATCATGACCTGAGCCAAAGACTGAGCCACCAGGTTCCCCATCAAGTGCCATGAACTTCTTGATCATAGGTTGCATGGATTAAGTTTTTTTCCTTATATGTACAAATTTCCCTGCTAGCTCTTGCCAAGAGGTCAAAAGAATAATTGAGCTAATAATAGCCACCATCGGCTGTCAGGCACTACTATGCTAAGAGCTTTCTGTGCATTACCTCATTGGTCCTGTTCTCGAGGAACTTGAATCTAGTGGAGAAGGCAAAATATTTATAGTGTCTGCTGCATCCCAAGTGAGAAATGCAGGCAACCACAGTAGGAGTCAGGGAAGGGATCTTCAGTTCTGTTCTTTCCCATCAGAGCTAGAGGGTTAAAGTGTCCTGGAGGGCTGGCTCCCATCTCTTGTAGCCTGTTGATTTGTGATGCTGTATGGCATTATTATTCTTGGAATGTCCATCCTAAGAGAACAAGAGTAAGTCGTTCCTGCTCCAAATACCCAGAAAATTGTCTTTGCTCCGTAAAATATTCATTCATGATGGTAATAATGATGACATTAATGAAAAACTCAATAAAAGTCAAATGGAAGAGAACGAAGTTTCTCTTCCAGGCCTTTTTCTTCTTGTGGGATGCATTTTCTACTCACGCCTTTTTCTTCTTGTGGGATGCATTTTCTACTCACGTGTCTTTTGTGTCAACCTGTATGTTGAGAACTTCTGAATTACAATCTCCAGCTCCAACGTTCTCTCCCAAGATCTTCCCAATAGGATCCAGACTTTTGTTTTTAACTGTCTGATGGTCAGTCAACTCCTCCCAGAGTGGCTGCAATGAAATATATCCTAAACTGAATTTTTATCCTTTGTCCCAGCCAGTTTCTCTCCCTGTTTGGTCGTCACTGTTCATGGGAAGACTTTACCCCTCGCATCCAATTGGCCACCCATTCGTACTGATTCTAACTCGGAATCCAAACTTACTCTTCATCCTTTCTGCCACTGTCCTGGGTCTAGATTCATCAATTCCTGTCTGGATCATTTCAGTAGCTTCCTGTCTCTCTGTCAGGGCTCTCTGTCTCCGATGTAGATTCCACCCAGTTGCTGCAGGCGTCTTTCTAAAATGTGTATCCGATCGTCTCACTCCCTGCTTAAAGCACTTTCACGGCTTGCCATTGCCTTTCTTACCTTAAAACCAGGTTCAACGAGTTTAGGGGCTCCTCAGAGGCGCCTAAGGACTGCTTGGTGGGACCCCGGGCATTTCATTACCTCCTCATCCCAAACAATTCCACTTTTAAATGTTTTATGCTTTGAGATTCTTCACAGAATTTATCTCAGGAAAGGCAGTGGCCACCCCCTCAAAAAACAAAAACAAAAACGGTTACAAAACCAGTGGTCTTCATGGATGTGTGGAGACAGGCCAGTCTGTTGGCAAATTGCACCAACAGCTCTAGAGCGAGCTGGAAGGACCTAAGACTTCCAGTTGAAACCAATGTTGCTTTGCAGCTGAAGACAGATCACTTTTCATGCCAGCAAGGCTGTAGCCCTGGCTGCAGAGCCCAGGATTGGACCCCTTCCCAAGCAGGCTGGTCGAGACAGAGGGGATCAGGGTACTTCCTCTGGAGTTCAACCATGCATCCAGCCCTGCCCTAGCCAAGCACATCCCTCCTTGGGATGGTGACAGTCTGGGGGACTCTGAGCCTTTTTCTTTGAGCCTGCTCCATATGTGAGTTTGTACCCATCTCCTGCTCAACTGTAACAAAGCCAAATTTAGTGTCAAGCAGGACACCAGGGTTTCTGAGGAGATGTGAGGTGAAAGCAAGAAGCTGGACACTTGTCAACTGGGGGAGAAAGTCCAGGTGCCTCCTGTAGCCTGGTCTTGCCTCCAGCCTCTAGTCATTGTTACCTCCCACACTTCAACATGTGTCTGCAAGTGGGTTTCAACCAGTCTTTTTTGGTTTTTTTTTTTAAAGAGAACTCTTTATGACTTTGATGTACAGAACATTCAACAGCACACACTCAGCCTGGTTTGGTGGCCACTTCTTTAGCCTTTGGTTTTTCCAATTTGGCGATGTGAGCCATCGACTTTGGACCCAGGACGTTACCTCCTCAGTGACAGTGAATGTCATCATTTCTGTCGTTGTAATTGGTCCTAATGGTTTCCATCAGCTTAGCCAGAGCACCTTTGTCTTCTGAGTTATCCTGTGTGAAGGCAACATTGGTGCAGGTCTTCCTGTAGACAAGATGCCCTAGTCTGGCCTTCACCTTGATAATGCAGTGGGGGACCCTCATCTTATGACATAGGGCAGGCAGGAAGACAACCGACTCAATGGGATCCACATCATGTGCAATCACTACCAGCAGAGACTTCTTATTTTCCATTAAGGTGGTGACAGTTTTAACCCCAGCTTGAAGGACAGGTGGCCACCGAGGGGGGGCATGCCCTTTGCTGGCAGCTTTCTTCTCATCCCAGGCCAACAATATCTGCTTCTTCTCTTGCTTTGTCTCTGGTCTGTATTTGTGGGCCAGCTTAAGCAGTTGAATAGCTGTTTGGCGGTCCAAGGCCTGGGTGACCTGGTTAATCATGAGAGGCACTTTAAAAAATTTTTTTGTTACATTTTATTTATTTTTGATAGACAG
This sequence comes from Puma concolor, assembly GCF_028749965.1. Classification (NCBI taxonomy): domain Eukaryota; kingdom Metazoa; phylum Chordata; class Mammalia; order Carnivora; family Felidae; genus Puma; species Puma concolor. The sequence continues at coordinate 87,567,519 of NC_141675.1, forward strand.
ACAGACAGAGCACAAGTGGGGGAGGGGCAGAGAGAGACGGAGACACAGAATCCAAAGCAGGCTCCAGGATCCGAGCTGTCAGCACAGAGCCTGACACGGGGTTTGAACTCACAAACCGAGACATCATGACCTGAGCCAAAGTCAGACACTCCACCGACTGAACCACCCAGGCACCCCCATGAGAGGCACTTTTACACGTTTCTAGAGAAGAGGCCTTTGCCTCTGCAGCCAGATGTAGTGGGGCCATTTGAAGAAGCAGGTGAGGTCGCTTTTGGGCTGGATGTCCTATCTGATGCCAAAATTTGTGGGCCTTTTCTCAAACAGGAGATTGACCACCTTCTTGGCCTCCCGAGTTTTGACGACAGTGGGGGCTGGGACTACCTTCTTCCTCTTAGCCTTCTTTCCTTTCAGTGAAGAGAGTGGGTTCATCCAATCTGGTCTGCTCACAATTTCCCTAAACACAGAACAAATGTTCCCCACTCTGTATTCCCTCTGTCAGAGGCTTCCCTTATTTGCAATGGCTTCTCCTCCGCCTACCCCAACCCTCCCCATCCCCAAGGCATTGCTTGGGTTCCCCTCCTCTGCAAAGCCTCCCCACCGAGATCTCCCTGTGGTGTTTTCTAGTCCACCTTGGGTTCTCTGACCCAACCACAGAGAGGGCAGCCCTTCCATCTGGCCCTATACCTTGGTAGCTGGGCCTGGCCAAGCAATGAGCTGGTGCCTCCCCCACTTTCCTGGCCTCGGCACATGACAGGGAGGGGATTTCCTTTGGGGCCTTAACTGGGAATTGTTCTCTTGCCCCACATCAGCCGGCTGCTGGGGGAGAGTCTTCAGTAGTTTCATTTCCCTCGTTTGGAATGTAGTTTTTAAGAACCAAAAGTCAAAAACGGAAAGAGGAGAGGCCACCGCCCACAGTGGAACCACTCAACCCCTCATGATGCCAGTCCTGGAAAAGCTTAGGGTTCAATGCAACGACTGAGGGTGAGGGAGGGTGGCTTGGCTGAAGGTCCTTCTTGGCTTGTTTACTCCTCTGCTGTAACCGTTTGGGGAGGGGGTGGGTCTCAAATCCTCAGGTCAGCTCTTCCTGCTCCTTGTTGCCCATGAGGTGGGGACTTACACAATTCACAAAGCTCTCCTAGGATAATGAGCCCATGGCCTCACTCAGCCACTAATTCCAGTAACTGACCTCCGTGTGGACCCTGCCCCTGCCTCTTCCTTTTCTAGAAATACTGACAGTATCAACATATGATGAAAGATTTCGTGTGGGGCAAAGATGACAAGATTCCTGCAGAAGTATCCTGTCAGTGCCAAGGTGCAGCTAGCACTGTGACACTGATGGGGAGGGACACACACGATAGGCATGGTTCGGTTCAGGGCAGAGTTGGGAGGGAATGAATCATGCAAAGACAGGTGCTGGGAGAGTCATGGGAGAAAGGTGCATGACTATTGGGTGACTCCAAAGGAAGCTTTGTGGAAAAGGCAGCGTCTGAACTGCATGCTTACAAGATGGGACTGGGTGTGGGGTCAAAGACTGAAGGAGAGATCAGGAAGGTGATGCATGAGATAAAGTCATGCCAAGGAGAGACTGTAGGAGAGGTGATGGCATCTCTCTGCACGTCTGCAGGAGTCTGATCAAGGTTCTTCTGTCCGGTGCTGCACACGGGCAGTTCTTGTTCCACTTCTGCCTTTCCGGGGGCAGGGGGTCCTGGCAGGCAGGGACTATGGTTTGTTCACATTGGTATGCATCCCTAGCAATACCTGGTCTAGCATCTAGTGGGTGCCCAGCAAAGGTTTTTCTCTCTCTCTTTCTTTCTTTTTATTGAAGTGTTGTTGGCGAACAATACATACAATATTGTATTAGTTTCAGGGGTACAATATAGTGATTCAATATCTACATACAGTAAGAAGTGATCACTGTGAGAAGACTAGCTACCACCTGTCACCATACAAAGTTGTTACAATATTGTTAACTATATTCCCTGATGCTGTGCACTACATCTCCTTAATGTATCTTATACCTTTTAAATCCCCGTCTCCTATTTTTCCCATCGCCCCACCCCTTCCCTCTCACAACCACCAGATTGTTTTCTGCATGAGTCTGTTTCCGTTTGTTTGTTTGTTTGAATGCTTATTTATTTTGAGAGGGACAGAGAGAGCAGGGGAGGGGCATAGAGAGAGGTGGGGGAGAGAGGGAGAGAGAGAGAGAGAGAGAGAAAGAGAGAGAATTCCAAGCAGGCTCTGCGCTGCCATCATGGAGCCCAATGCAGGGCTCGATCCCATGAACTGTGAGATCATGACCCCAGCCCAATTGAGTCTGATGCCCAATGGGCTGAACCATCCAGGGAACCTTTGTTTCTTTGTTTTGTTTTTTAGCAACAGAATTTTTGTTAATGTTTATTATTGTTATTTTTGGAAAGAGCACAAGTGGGGGAGGGGCAGAGAGAAGGGGACAGAGGATCCAATGTGGGCTCTGTGCTGACAGTGTGACAGCAGCAAGCCCATTATGGGGCTTGAACTCAAGAACTGTGAGATCACGAGCTGAGCCGAAGTCAGAAGCTCAACCTACTGAGCCACCCAGGTGCCTCTAGCAACAGAAAATTTCTTAAATGAATGAAAGTTGAAGTGTCATTTGCCCTAGAGCAGTTGGAGAGGTTGAAGATTTAAGAAAAGTCACTTATTGGTCATTGAGAAATCCTTCTTCACAATTGATGAATATAAATCTGAGTCCTTACTGGGGGAACTGGGTGGTTCAGTTGGTTAAGCGTCTCTTGATTTTGGCTTGGGTCGTGATCGAGTTCCACGTTGGGCTCTGTGCTGACAGGGTGGAGCCTGCTTGGGATTCTCTCTCTCCCTCTCTCTCTCTCTCAAAATAAATAATAAAATAAAATAAAATAAAATAAATCCCAGTCTTTATCATGGGCTCAACGCCTTGCGTGATCTGGTTCTGTTGGGGAATGTGATCAAAAAAGACATGATCACTGACAGACCCATGAGCTGGACCTAGGCACTCACAGGCTCCTCTTTCCCTCCCCTGTCCTTTGGAATATGGGTTCCACTTTCCTTTCCCACTCCCAGAGTCTCCTCCAAGGACAGAGCCTTGAGATGGTGATGTGATGTTGAAAACACCTGCATGGTATCTATGTGCCCAGTCGGGGCCTCCTTATAAACTTTTCAGATTGGAGGGCGGGTGCAGGGATCCATTCATCTTGCTGCTGCTGCTCAGGACAGGACTTTTATGTAAGTTCCCGTACCTATTATTAACATTGCCATCTACCAACCCTGAGCAGCCTGCCCTTTCTTAGGTCTCTCCCTGCCCTCTGAGTACAGGGGCCAGTTTCAGATTACACGAGGGAGGGCTTTCAGATTACCCTCCTGGGAGGGCTGTGAACCTACAGGTCCCCTCTCTGTCCTTCTGATTTCATACCCTAACACTTTCCTCCTCATTTGCTCCACTCAGAGCATATTGTCCTCCTGATAGCTCCTCATTTGAGCCAAGCAGGCTTCTGTCTCAGGGCTTTTGCCATTTGCTCTTTCCTAGGCCTGGAATGCCCTCTCCCTCCACCAGATAGCCAAACACCACACTCCCTAATTTCCTTTAGGCCTCTGCTCAAATGTCACCTCCTCAAGGAGGCTTTCCTTGAACATAGCATCTAAAAGGGCACCCCTGCATCACTTTCTTTTCCCTTACTTTAATTTTTCTGCATAACATTTTTTTTTTAATTTTTTTTTTCAACGTTTTTATTTATTTATGGGACAGACAGAGACAGAGCATGAACGGGGGAGGGGCAGAGAGAGAGGGAGACACAGAATCGGAAACAGGCTCCAGGCTCCGAGCCATCAGCCCAGAGCCTGACGCGGGGCTCGAACTCACGGACCGCGAGATCGTGACCTGGCTGAAGTCAGACGCTTAACCGACTGCGCCACCCAGGCGCCCCACTGCATAACATTTTTAAATTCATGTCACTGGCTAACATCTTATAAATGTACTCACTAATTGTCTGCCTCTCCAACTAGATTGGGTGCCCCTGAAGGAAAGAACTTTTATTCACTGCTGACACACATCAGGTGCTTGTATGTGTACATGGACTAGCGAATGAATGATCTTCAAAGCAGCAGTTTTTAAGTAGAGGGGTGGGGTCAGGAGCCAGGGTGCTGGATAATTAGTGCCTAGGCATATGAAAATAAACACAGGGAGGGACAACTGCTCTTTCAAGAAATAAGGTAATGAAAGAAAGGAAGGGTCAGTGCTGAATATCTCTCGCAAAGCATGCGGTGCCATATAAATATATCTATTTTCCCTGGCAGAGGGATCAGGTAGAGATGAGCAGAGATGGGATCGAGTCCACAACTGGCATAAGACTTGGCAGAGTGGGAAACCCTCTGCATGTGGCAGAAGTCAAGGCAACGTGGGGCACCTGGGTGGCTCAGTCGGTTAAGCAGCCAAGTTCAGCTCAGGTCATGATCTCACGGTTTGTGAGTTCAAGCCCCATATTGGGCTCTGTGCTGACAGCATGGGGCCTGCTTGGGATTCCATCTCCCTCTCTCTCGGCCCCTCTCTGTCCCTCTCCTGCTCTCTTTTTTTCACTCAAAATAAATAAATAAACTTGAAGAAGAAGAAGAAGAAACAGAAGAAGAAGAAGAAGAAGAAGAAGAAGAAGAAGAAGAAGACTACAACGACAGCAAGGCAACGGACAGACAGACCTGAATGGACTGTTGATTGATCATCCCTGCTTACAAAGAGTCATAGCAGGCAAGGTGTGGGGAACTTGCCCTGTGCTATTGTAAGAAAACAATGGGCAGCCCACGTCTGGTGGAGGATAAAGCAGACCTTGACATGAGGTCCAAAAATCATGGCCACCTGCCTAGGTACATACATTGTCCCTCAACAACTCTGTGAAGTAGGTACTAATAGTCTTAAATTACAGAAGAGAAAATTGGGGTCATGTGGTTGGTTGCATGTCTTGCCCAAGGCCACAAAGTAAAAAGTGTTAGTACCAACTTGTTTTTAGTAAGTTAGTGGTTTTTTTAAAAAAAATTGCTGACTATAACAGCATTACATAGACACTGGAAAGGCTAAAAAGAAGAAAATCAACCATGGAGGCACAATACAGAGACAACTCTCTATTAACATTATGGTATGTTGCATTCCAAGCTTCTTCTATGCATAAGTAATATGTTTTTTTAGATATAAAGTTTAGGGGCACCTGGTGGCTCATTCAGTTAAGCAACTGACTTCAGCTCAGGTCATGATCTCCCAATTCATGGGTTTGAGCTCTGCATGGGGCTCTGTACTGATAGCCTGGAGCCTGCTTTGGATTCCTTTTCTCCCTCTCTCTCTGCCCCTCCCCTGCTTGTGCACGCTCTCTTCTCTCTCTCTCTCTCTCTCTCAGAAATAAATATAAAGTTCAGATTCCATGTGTTCTTTTAAAAATTTACATAAATAATTTATAACAATGCATTGCAATTATTTTCCTATACCCTTAAGTTTTCATGGCTGTGATTTTGATCAGCTCTGTGGTGTTCTCTCACTTGGATGTCTACAATTATCCAGTCCTCTTCTGTGTTGCATTATAGTACAGGTCCAAAATAACCCATCCTAAAATTCTGGGGCCAAAAGTGTCTCAAAAAAATCATGATCTTTCATGATTTACAAGGGTAACACAGTGCATATGCTGGCTAATTCTTTCAACAGGGTCTAGAACCACACCCCGAAATCAACAAATTAATATTTTTTCAACAAACATGAATATTTATACTAAGTGGGCAAACGATAAAGTGAGCAAAATAGGGTTTTGTCAGTTCAGGTCAGGTTTTGCAACCCAGTAAGTTTGTGCCAAACTCACCAAAACAAGACAAAACAAAACAAAAGACACCAAAAACAAACAAACAAAGCAAAACAAACAAAGACACCTTTGATTTTCAGAGATTTCAGAATGGTGGACTCGTGTCAGGATTTGAAGCCTGGCTTGCTCCACAGTCTGCCCGTGTTTCCCAACAGCTAGGGCACTCTAGCATGCCAGGAGAAGGAAAGGCCTAAGCATGAGACAAGGTCCTGGCTGCTCAGGGAAGCAAAAGAATCTAAAAAAAAAAAAAAAAAAAAAAATGGTGGTGGGATTCCTCAAACAGGGAGGGTTCAGGTCTGGAGGTCAGCTGTAGGACAAGAAGCGGGTTCCTTAGAAGGGAGGGAGGACCAGAGAGAGAAGAAAGTGCTGGTTCTGGAGACCCAAGAGGCCTTGGCGTGGGGCAAAGCGCATACAAACTGCTACAGAGCACCAGTCAAAAGCTCTCCAATTCATTTTACACGCACCCACCCCCAGAAGCTCTACACGTCAAAAAGAAGACTACCACTGGGGGCCCTGCCAGGCCTCCTGAGACCCTGGGAGAGAGGAAGGAAGGGCGGAAGGCTCAGAAGCAGCCTGTTGTGGCAGGAGAAGAAGCACAACTTTGTTGATCTTGTAGAGGCGTAGGGCATTGGGCCCCACTCTCCTCCCTGTTCCTGTGTCAAGTGTGGTTTGCTATCAAGTGGTAGCAGGTTCAGCCACAGTCAGGGGAGGTAGTGAGGAGAGGCCCCCAGAGAGCGAAAGGCCCTGTGGTAGGCGCCCTGAATCTGGAAGCTGATTTGCTACGGCTGCTTTCAGCTGATGAACAGAATCAATGGTGGGGATGGGGGCTTCTGGGTTGTGCAAGGCATGCTGGGAAGTGTGGGTTTTAATTGGCAGTTGGGCAGTTTAGCCACAAGCTGGGGGCAGGGTGGGGTCGGCAGAGGAGGGGAAGCTGGTGAGCGGAAACAGGGAGGAGTGATCTTTTTTTTTTTTTTCTCACACTAGCACAACAGAGGATGATTGACCTGTCAGAACCAATTATTACTACTGAGTGCAAGGGCTGAATTCAGGCAAATTTCACCACTCTGAAGGACATTCTTCCCTTCATTGCTTCTCACCATAGTTACCAAGATCTGTTGCACCCACGATGCATTTCCCATACACATCTTGCAAAGTCCCTCCTGCAGGGATCTCCTCTTCTCCACCAGGTTATTGTCACTACCTTAGTGATTTCACTGAAGACTCACCTCCCCCAAACCCTGCCCTCATTAATCCCATCGTATTCAATTTCTTACCTCTACTTATGTAAAATGCCACCTAATTCTTCCAGAAATCAAATTTCTGGCAACTATCATTAACCAAAACACAGCAGAATGCTGTCTCAAAGACGGGCACCTCATACATGGGATAAACTGAGTCATCCTCAGCCTCTACCTAGAGTAATAATAAATATTTCTTTATTTATCCCCTTTGAGAATAAGGGGTGATGGCAGAGAGTAAGAAAAAAAGATAAACGTAAATATACGAGGGCATGCTCTTGTAACTGCTTTTAGTTCCTCCTGACCATGCCATGTTGCCCTTTAAAATAGGGCAGACAGCCTTGCAGGGGTCCATAACCCATGCGCAGTGACCCTCAGTCATTGATGCTCGTAACAGGGCTCTAGGTCATCAAGAACAGACTAACTTACATAAAGAATTCTTACAGCTCAATAACAAAAACACAAATAAACCGATTAAAAAATGGGCAAAGAATGTGAACATACATTTCTCCAGAAGATATGCAAATGACCAATAAGCACACGAAGAGACGCTCAACATCATTTGTCATCAGGAAAATGCAACTCGAAACCACAATGAGATATCACTTCACACCCACCAGGATGGCTAAAATAAAAAGACGGATAACAAGTACTGGCGAAGATGGGGAGAGACTGGGACCCTCACACACGTCTCTGTCAGGCATGTGAAGCGGTGCAGAAACATTGGAAAATTGTCTGGCAGTTTCTCAAAGGGTTAAACATGGAGTTATCACATGACCCAGCCATTCCATTTGTAGGTACCCAAAAGAAATGAAAATATAGGGCCATATAAAAATATATGCATGAATGCTCATAACAGCAGTATTTGCGATAGCCAAAAAGTGGAAACAGCCAAAACAACCATTGAAGGATACATAGAAAGACAAAATGTGGTATATCTATACAATGGAATATTATCCGACCATAAAAAGAATAAAGTTCTGATACATGCTACAACACAGATGAACCTTGAAAACATACTAAGTGAAAGAAGTCAGTCACAAAAGGCCACATACATGATTCGATTTATATGACATGTCCGGAATAGGCAAATCTATAGAAACGGAAAGATTAGCAGTTACATAGGTCTGGGGCTTGAAGAGTGTTGGGGAGAGAGCGTTAATGGGTAGGGAGTTTCTTTCTGAAGTGACGAAAATGTTCTAAAATTGATTGTGGTGATGGGTGTACAACTCTGTGAACTCTCTGAGTGGCCCAATGGGTTAAGCGACCGACTCTTAATTTCAGCTCAGGTCATGATCTCGTGGTTGTGAGGTTGAGTCTCGCGTGGGCTCGGCTCTGAGTGTGGAGGCTGCTTGGGATTCTCTCTTTCCCTCTCTCTGTGCCACTCCCTTGCTTGTGTGTATGAGCATGCCTGCACACACTTTCTCTCTCAAAACAAATAAATAAACATAAAAAAAGAATTTTAAACAATCAGAGTGAAAAAAATCAGTGCTGAGGTTGATACCCAGTTACCTGGAAAACACATTTATGGAAAACATCTTGTTTCCTAACTATTACACTCTAAAGCAGATGAGATATTAGAGCGACTGTCAACATCTTAATGCTCAAAAACCTCATGCTAAGTGACAGACTGACGTAGTATTTGACCACACTATCCTTGAAAGTGTGCAGAGTTTCTCTTTGTAGCTGTGGAGTATTTCAAGTACATACATTTAGCCTTCCAAAGCAAAAATATTTCCCTACTATTGAACACTCCCTTTAACATCTGTTTAAATGTGGCTTAAAACATTTTTTTAAATGCGTATTTATTTTTGAGAGATTGACAGACCACTAGTGGGGGAGGGGCAGAGAGAATCTGAAGCAGGCTCCAGGCTCTGAGCTGTTAGCACAGAGCCTGAAGCAGGGCTTGAACTCACGGACGGAGAGATCATGCCCTGAGCCAAAGTCAGACACTTAACCGACTGAGCCACCAAGGCACCCCTGTTTAAATGTTTTTAAATGTTACGTTTTAGAGATTTTGAAGTTATAGATTTCTTATTTATCATTCCAATCTTAACATACGGGCTGCTGGAGCGAGTGCGTACATTTCTTATTTAAAATACAATTATCCTTGGGGCACCTGGGTGGCTTGGTCCGTTAAGCATCTGACTTCGGCTCAGGTCATGATCTCAGAGTCCGTGAGTTCGAGCCCCACGTCGGGCTCTGTGCTGACGGCTCAGAGCCTGGAGCCTGTTTCAGATTCTGTGTCTCCCTCTCTCTCTGCCCCTCCCCTGTTCATGCTCTCTCTCTGTCTCAAAAATAAATAAACGTTAAAAAAAAATTTTTTAAATACAATTATCCTAATCCTATGATGGAGATGGTTGCTAAGGAGACCATTAACATAGATTAATTATACTATATTAATATATTATCCAGTTATTTTAAGTGTAATATAAAGATAATAAACATATAAATATTTACAAATTCATATCGTTTAAGTATAAAAATTAATTATATGTCAGTATATATCAGAAAACTCCAGGCAGCTGGTATTCCTTGTGAAAGAAGGAATTCCTTTGAGAGCAGAAATGACTCCCTTCTTCTGTTTGGGGAAAAGAACACCATTTACCTAAGACTTGGATCTATAATAGTATTTGCTGTGTTGTTTTTGAGAAGTGGTCAGCATCCAAACCCCCTTACTACGTAGTCTTTCTTTGCACGGCCGTGGTAGGAAACAGAGCCCCATGCCTTGGAAATTAGGGTATGATTGCATGATCCAGGCTCAACCGTCTGAGTCTGTGCTTAGAACCATGGGTCTGGAGGAAGCGATGCAAAGAAGCTGACTGCTCCAGAGGTGACAGCGGCAGCCTCCGATATCTGAGGCAATGATGGCAGCAGTGCCAGGGGCAGTGCTCAGCAGCCACAGTGACACAGCTTTCCAAGCAGGCTGTCCCCATGGCATGACCACGGCTGTCCTTACAGCTGCCCACCTCCCCTTGGTGCTGTTCATTTGCTCACCAAGATCTTCAGCCTCACATTGACACCTACCTACTATCCTTCCAAGAATTCCTTTCCTGCCCAAAGGATGCACAATCAGTTTCTGTTGGTTGCAGTCAGGAACACTTGCATTCAAGAACCCCTCCAAATGGTGGGGAGGAGGGAGAAATCAAAAAAACCTCTGTAAGTTGGAAAAGTTGATGGGGGAAAGAGGAGAGGCAGCGGCGAGAAGGAGGTATTGGGATTTGGAAAGGTAAAAATGAAGATTTTCCTGGAACTAGCAGAAAGCAATGACGGCAACAACTCCTATTAGAATAGGACCACATGAGGGGCGCCTGCGTGGCTCAGTCGGTTAAGCCTCCGACTTCAGCTCAGGTCATGATCTCGCGGTCCGTGAGTTCGAGCCCTGCGTTGGGCTCTGGGCTGGTGGCTCAGAGCCTGGAGCCTGCTTCTGATTCTGTGTCTCCCTCTCTCTCCGCCCCTCCCCCATTCATGCTCTGTCTCTCTTTGTCTCAAAAATAAATAAATGTTTAAAAAAAAAACTTTTTTTAATTAAAAAAAAAAGAATAGGACCTCATGATGTGCAGCTGTGAGCAAAGCTGCTGGACCCCAAGGAAATAAGAACTGCAATCCAACTGGCACCAGTCAAAAATTAGAGTCCCCCACCCTAGAAGGAAATGAGTTACATGAGTGATAGAGCTCTCTTCAGAGAGAGTTGTGTCTGATATCCTGAAATAGTGTTTTGGGGTATACTTCTGGGTGAGTTAGGTCTGGAAACACATACAAGAACAAGAGTTAAATGTTAGCCAAAACTTGATAATAATACAGGAAACCTGAAATATTTAAAACATGCCAGTGCTCGTTTCGGTAGCACATACGCTAAAATTGGAATGATATGGAGAAAAATAAATAAATACATAAATAAAATATGCCGAAGATATTAGTGGAAACATTAATAAACAATATTTTTAAAAAATTTTTAATGTTTATTTTTGAGAGAGAGACAGAGAGAGATAGAGTGTGAGCAGGGGAGGGGCAAAGAGAGAGGGAGACAAGGGGGGCTCAAACCGTGAGATCATGACCTGAGCTGAAGTTGGACACTTAACTCACTGAGCCACCCAGGCACCCCTAACCAATAAATTTTTACAGGTGAAATAATATCAGCTCAAATTAAGAATTGAGAAGATTGGCTTATGATTATGTGATAGAAATTCTTGTGATTTGGGTTATTATTATTATATATTAATATATATAACATATAATATATACTATTATATAATTACTATTTAAACTATTCTGAAATTATAATTCTATGTAATTGTAATCACAGCTATTACAATTGGAATTATCAACAAGAAAATAATTCTAAGTTTATAGTGGTTTATAAGTTAAATTTGGCAATACTGAATTAAGATCATTTCTTTTTTTTTCTTTTTATTTTTTTTGAGAGAGAAACAGAGTGTGAGCAGGGGAGCGGCAGACACACACACACACACACACACACACACAGAATCCAAAGCAGGCTCCAGGCTCTGAGGTGTTAGCACAGAGCCAGACGTGGGGCTTGAACTCATGAACCGTGAGATCATGACCTGAGCCGAAGTGGGACACCCAACTGACTGAGCCACCCAGGCGCCCCTGAGATCATTTCAATGAAATGTTCCTTTCAATCTTATCTCTTCAATCATACAGATTGTGATTATTAGGCTTTTTATTACTTGGGGTAAAGTCAGATGTACTCCTGATGACTGGAAATGGAAACAGGCTTGGGCAGCAGTTTAACTGAAACAGGGTTACTTAAGAAACCGAAAAAGTGTAACACTCTCTAACCTACCTAACTTTAGAAACAAAAACAAAAGAGCAGAAGGAGGAGTCACAGGAATAGCCATACTACTTGGAATCACAACCTCAAGTGGCCCCCAGAGGTGTGCCCTGTTATCTTTCCCCTACCACGTCTATGAGGAGTGCAAGATGATCTGCCAGCAGGAGGAAGCAAAGGCATTTAAAAAAGCTTCTCTCTATGGGGGCTTGGGTGGCTCAGTGGGTTAAGCGTCTGACTTTGGCTCAGGTCATGATCTCAGGGTTCATGGGTTTGAGCCCCATGTCCAGCTCTGTGCTGACAGTTGAGAGCCTGGAGCCAGCTGCAGATTCTGTGTCTCCCTCTCTCTCTTCCCCTCCCCTGCTCATTCTCTCCTTCTCTCTCTCTCTCTCTCTCTCAAAAAATGAATAAACATTTAAAGAATAAATAAAATTAAAGAAACCTCCCTGCCTGACTTGTTGGGGGAAGAGATGAAGGCATCCTGGGAAGTAACCAAGGAACCCATGTCAGGAGTGGAAAGGCTATCAGGTTATAGGTCACAAGGATCGAAGACTGAGGGTAGGAGGAGAGGAGAGATCCAGAAAGCTGACCGCTAGCCTTTCCACATCATAAAAATGGCCCAGAAGTAGGGAGATGCTGATGAAGAGATCTTTACATCGTCAGTCTGGCTAAAAGTCTGTCCAACTAAGACCAAGTGTGAGTGTGATAAGCTTTTTAACCAGAGACAGAACTTGGGCTCTAGAGTCAGACTCTGGCTCTCATGTCCAGGCTCTAGCACCTGCCAAAGAGGATGAACTTGAGCAGACACCTATCTTCTTTGGGCCTCAGCTTCCCCATAGGAATGGTGCCCCTTAACCAGCAAGCACTCAATAGACCTTAGCTATTATTATTGCTTGCTGACAATTTCATCTTCCAGAGCGCAGAGGAAGTGATAAGGGGAACTGCCACCCTGAGCCTAAATTTGGCCAAAAGGAGGAATTGGTTGGCAGAGTGGAAGTGACAGGAACCTTTGGAAGAAAGAAACTGTGTCTTCTTGAAGTCCGTGGTGGTGAGAAAAATGACAGCACACACTGAGATATGTTCCCTCGATTTTATTTTTTTTTTAAGTTTGTTTATTCATTTTTGAGAGTGAAAGAGAGCACACACATGCTCAGGGGAGAGGCAGAGAGAGAGGGAGAGAGAGAGAGAGAGAGAGAGAGACTCCCAGGAAGGCCCCTCGCTGTCAGCACAGAACCCGACTCAGGGCTCAGTCCCATCACTGTGAGATCATGACCTGAGTCGATACCAAGAGTCAGACGGTTAAACGACTGAGCCACCCAGGTACCCTGAATTCAGTACTTCTTAGGAACATTCACTTTACCTGTAAAATCCCACGTCAGTGAAAAAGGGAAAGGAGCTTAAAGAAACCAAACAGTTGCATGTATGTTTGTTGATTTGATTGTACAAGAAAGTAAGCCCAAGATGAACAGAGAGGTGCATATCCACTGATAAACACAAAAACATGGAACGGATGCCCAATGGACTTTTGAGAAAGTGAAAGCCTCACATGAATAGAGACCCATAAAGGGCTTCATAAAGTCATATTCAAAGCAAAAAGGGGATACACTGTTTGTGGTCAATGTTGTCATGTTAGTGGGTGACAAAGAGAAAGCAGAACTCTTCAATTTGTGTTTTGCTTCTGTTTTCTCTGTCAAAGGGAATGTTCTTAGAATAGAAACACCCAGAGGAAAAGTTAACCCAAGGTGGGAGAAAAAGTTGCAAGAGACAAACCCAGTGACTTTATATGAATTCCAGGAATCTGACCAGAACAAATTATCTTTCAGAGTCTGGGAAGACTTGCAAATGAATTACCCTTGTAGCATTGTCTAAGGGACAGACCTGTGGAGGCAGACACATTACAATTTTCAAAACAGTGAGGAAATTCAATTCTACACACCACAAGCCATTGTGTTTATTTCTATCCCCAGAACCAAAATGGATTATTAATGAGACGGTTCGTGGGCACCTCAAAGGGGCAGTGGTCACTAGGAGCTGGTGTAGGAAGCTAGAGAACATTTTGATCCTTTCCATCTTGTCCCCAAGGAGCTTTTCAATGCAAACACTTCAAATGAATTTTACCAACATTGATTAATTTTCATCAGGAATGTGTTTTCTGGAACAAACACTAAGCCACTTTAATTCTTTGTTCATCTTTCTATGATACTGACACATTTCCATTTTATCTGTTTTTATTTTTAGTCAGCTGAGACATTTTCACCAGGATCAATTCTTCTCCTTTTAAAATTTTAAGTTAAGTTTTGTCTCATTGCTCAGTTTCTTTATCTGTATCAGATCTACATCAAATTTTACCACAGTTTCTGTCATATTAGGTGACATTGTGACTGTACTCCCTGCCCCTCCACCCCTACATCTATTTCCTTATTCCTAGTGACAACCCCAGCTTTTGTCCAGGAACCATATCTTCACCAGGCAATCCAGGAACTTTGAGGAAAGCTAACTTCACTCCTGGCTGATGCACTGGAATGTTATTATGGCAGGACATAGGACATGACTTAATTCATACCAATAAGGTTGGAAAAAGACTTTTGGTGGGGGCTTCTAGAAAAGCAGTTCCCTTCTCTTCCTCTGCGTAGGGTGCTGTGAAGATGTGAAGCCTTGAATCACTGCAGCCATTTTGTTGCCATGAGGAAATACCGGCTGAGGACTAAACCAGCACACAGAGAGGGGCAGGACGTAGGGGCCTCCATGGAAACAAAAGTGATCAAACTACATCTAAAAGAGCTATTTTATGGGTTTTATGGTTGTTGTACAGTCATTAAATCCCCTCTCTGCTCTCCCCTTTTAAGCCCGTTCAGTTGAACTTTTTATTCCTTGCAACTGAAATTGCCTTAATGACCACTGTGAGTTGTTTACATGGTCACTATGTATACAACGTCCAAATTTTCTTTTTTTTTTAAAGTTTATTTATTTATTCATTTATTATTTTTTTAATAATCCCTGCACCCGGCATGGAGCTTGAACTCACCACCCCAAGATCAAGAGTTGGACGCTCTTCTGACTGAGCCAGCCAGGCGCCCCTATGAAGTCCAAATTTTCTGATTCAAATTTTGCAGGCCCAAATTCTTTTAAAATTTTTATTTCCAGTATTTAGTTACAACTTTTTAAATGTCTCATTATAAGCAATTGTCAGTTTCATGTTCTGTTGATTGTGTCTGTCAGTGATAGTCATTATGAACCGGATAAAAGATTGAAGGTAGTTTATATTTTGTTGAGAATTCATGAGGCTATTGCAAGCAATGAGTCAGAAGGAGAGAGAGAGACAGAGAGAAAGAGATGGGGGGGGGGGAATTGCTGCAGGCATAATGTAAGAATCTAAGTGCTTGAAGGGAGGGGGAGGTTGGGGAATTCAAAATACCATGCCTCATTCAGAAGGGATTTGGACACCTTATTGGTGTTGGGGATAGACTAAGGGCTCAGAACTTCGGAACCCCTCAGCCCTGAGACTATGATTCTATGAAGGTTAAATTGCACAATGAAGTACTGGAGAAAGGATTAACTACTAGGTTGGCAGTACCACCAATATCTCCAGGGGCAGGGCTTCTGCCATACAGTGTCTCTGTGTGAGTTACAAGGAATGCCCTCCAGCCAGACACAGCCCACGGATAAAAGAGTGGGCAGATTTGAGCCTTCGCTCCTCCCCTCTGCTCGGTGCTGTTTGCAGTGACCCAGCACAGCTGTATGGCGTGGTGCTCAGCTTGGCAGGAGCTTTGGCTCCTGGGCCACGTGACTGGAAGCAACCAGCTGAGGGACCCAAAGTCTCAGGGACACCAGTCTGGGTCACGAAGGGATAGCATGCAGAGGAAAAAAGCAATGACTGGCCAAGTTTGCTGGCTGAGGGCTGTGTAGCCTCTCAAGAGCAAGGCAAAGATGAAGACATCCAAGCATTGGTCTGATTTTAAATATAGATTGGGGCACCTGGGTTGCTCTGTCGATTAAGCCTCCGACTCTTGATTTTGGCTCAGGTCACGATCTCATAGTTTGTGAAGATCGAGACCCATGTTGGGCTCTGCACCGACAGCGGGGAGCCTTCTTGGTATTCTCTCTCTCCCTCTTTCTCTGCCTCCCCCCAAAATATAGAAATAAACATTTAAAAATAAATAAATGAATATAGATTAAGCATTAGATCATTGTAATTAATTTTGCTAGGTATTATATTTTGGTTTCAGCTCTGCCGAGAAAATATTCTTATGTTTTTTAAAAAAAAAATTTTTTTTTAATGTTTATTTATTTTTGACAGAGACAGAGACAGAATGCGAGTGGGTTAGGGGCAGAGAGAGAGGGAGACGCAGAAGCAGAAGCAGACTCCAGGCTCTGAGCTGTCAGCACAGAGCCCGACGCTGGGCTCGAACTCACGAGCTGTGAGATCATGACCTGAGCCGAAGTCGGACGCTCAACCGACTGAGCCACCCAGGTGCCCCTCTTATGTTTTAAAGATATATACTGCAGTACTTAGGAGCAAAATGCCATGATGTCTTTAAAAATACTTTTAAATATTTTAGCAAACATTAATAAAGTGAGCTGAATGGGGGGAAAATATCTTCCCAGAAGACACTGGGCTCACAGGAAGAGGAAAAGGCAGTATGTCAAAGTTGTAGTAAACATCAGCGTAAACCCCAGGTCTCCTTAGCAAGGAAAGAGCTCACTAAGGGCATTGTTGTCAGCATTTCCTTCCCACTTAGGTTCCTGTTCTGACTCCCTTTGGGTTTTTAAGTTTCTGAGAAACTCAAGCTTTTATCAGGATCTCCCTGAGGTGGGGGATGGTCAGCCTGGAGACTAAGGCATCTGAAGAGCTGTCCCATGAGAAGAGAGGGCAGTAAGGACTACAAAGGCAGCTGTCAGCTGGATAAAAGGCAAAATGAAGCGGATTTCTTGGGGAAACAGCACAGCTCCCATCTCTGGAAGAGTCCAGCACATGTTGGAAGACTTGAGAGCGCAGGCCTTGACTTATACAGTCCTTTTCAGCCTCCCACGCCAGGCCCCAGGGAAAGGGTGTGTGAGGCCAGAGGTGGTGAAGAATAAGACAGAACTGCAAGAAAGGAGGACTGGGGACGGGGCCAGGCAATGACGGGGCTGGACCGTATGCTAAATCTCTGGCTTCCCTCTTGGACCCTGCTTCTTAGCGTTGCTTCCTGTCTCTCACAATCTGGAGAAGCCAATTTCCTGCAATGACTGATTTCATGCGATAAGGAAAGGGAGGAGAGTCCAAGCCAAGCCATAATGGGGCCTGTCCTTGATCAGAAATGGGAGTTCAGTCCTGCCAGTTCCTACTCGTATCTCACTTGGTCCCCAAAGGAGGGAGAGTTAGGAGAGAAGTAGCAAGCCAAATTATTGCAAAGGTTGTTTTGAACTTTGCAAATACTGTATTTCAAGAATGGAGACCAGTATATTTTCTAGCTCTGGTGAGGTCAGAACAATACAGATCAGGTCAACATCAGGGCCATTTTGTGCTGGGATTAGATGGGACCTGAAAATCAATGGAGGCTTTCCTTCCCTCAGAGCGTTCCAAACCTTCAACTGCAGCCAAAGGGCAAAAATAAAATATACAGACTCACTGTAAAATATACTTTGTTCTGAGTTACCAGGAGAGGTTGTGGAATTTCCCTGGAAACACCTAACAAACAGACTACCTGCCATATTCTTTCTTATCCATCTGGTATAGTTGTGTGTGTGTGTTTTTTAAGTTTATTTTATTTATTATTTGGGGTTTTTTTAAGTTTTATTTACTTATTTTGAGAGAGAGAGAGAAAGAGAGAGAGAGAGAGAATCCCCAGCAGGCCTTGGTGCTGTCAGAATGGAGCCCGATGAAGGGCTTGAACTCACAAACTGTGAGATCATGGCCTGAGCTGAAATCAAGAGTCAGAGGCTTAACTGACTGAACCACCCAGGTGCCCCATATCTGGTGTAATTTAGACGCAGGCTTAAGTGAGGGACAGGGAAATGGTCTAACACTGATGACTCTCTGGTGGTCTTGTCCACACCAGAAGTCTAGAGGTAGATCTCCCTATTAGATCTCCTTCGCCACAGGAAAAAAAAAAAAAAAGAAAGAAAGAAAAAGAAGAAAAGAAATCCCCTCCTCTCACAGAAGGCTAGGAGCCAAGTCCCTGGAAATACTCCCACTCTGTTCTGTCCTGTCTTGCCTCTCAATAGCCCTGGAACTTTCAAGAATCCAATTTGTCCCAATACCTGACTCTGTGCCCATGAAACAGGAGCCAAAGAATACTTGAAAAACAAATAGTCATAATATATGTTGTTTTGGAAGCATCCTATTGTTTATAAAACCTTTTCATATCATTATCTTACATGCTTGTCTCAATTCTGTGAGGTAGTTATGGAGGGCATTGTTAACTTCCATTTGCAGATGAGAAAACTGAGGCTTGCAGGTAAGTGATTTGCCCAAAACCAACAGCAGTAAAATCAGTGTATGGCTTGTGGCCGAGTCCTACCACACCCCCCAGGTGACAAACTCCCATGTGTTTACTTCTATCCCCCACACTGCCTCTATTTCAATATGACAGGACAGAGATAATGTAGAAGGGCAATGTGGATTTGGGGGGAAAGCAGTGAGAAGGTCCTAGGGTCACATTCTTTTGGGATCCCTGCAAAACCACCCCTCACTACTGTGCTTTGATCCCCAGGGTTCCCACATGCGCTGCTCCCCAGGATTCCTTCCCCACATGGCATGTAGGAGTACACCAAGCTACAGGCCACATTGCAAGTGGGTCCCCACATTCTCATCCCGTCTAGGTGGAGGATCCAGCAAGTGAGTGAAGACGTGTTAGAGATTGTCCAAGGCCTTTGATAGAGGTGATTAGAGTCTTGAAGAGAAATGTGATACTTCTGGGGGCGGTAAAGAGCTAGGGGAGCAGCCGGCTTTGCCCCTCCCTCTCACTGCATCTCCACTCCCAGAATGACTGGGTGTCAGTAAGGTGATTATGTAGATTGGTTAATGATCATGGCAGTGGGAAAATAGAGGAAATGAAAGAATGGGAGAGAGAAAACTGGAGGAACTAGAACTTTCATGAGCAAAAGCAGAAGATAAAGTGTTAGGAAAAAGCAAAGAACGAAAAGTCAGGTTCTCAAACCTATTTTTTTTCTTTCTTCTTTTATGTATTTATTTTAACATAATTTATTGTCAAGTTGGCTAACACACAGTGTATACAGTGTGTTCTTGGTTTTGGGGGTAGATTCCCGTGATTCATTGCTTACATACCCAAAACCTTTGAGAGCATTCTCCTCCCTTCAGAGGAAAAGACTGTCAGCTTTACAGAAAACATGGTGTTTGTGGCGTCACCCACCACAGGGTGTGGGTTTGGCTCTGAGGTGGGACTGAGTAACTAGTTAACTTTTTCCACTCTATGGGTTTCCTCCTACAAGTTCCTCCCCACAGCGCACCTCACAACACCCCACCCTTCCCATAGCACCTGAAGTGTGCCACTGCCGCCCCCTGCTGGGAGAACCCTGAGGGACCCGGGGAAGAAGAATGCTTTCGGAGGAAATGCCTTTCCACATCAGGGGCATTTAAAATACTCCAAGGAGTAGACAATAAAACACGGTATTTTAAATACAGAAACACTCGAATGGGTAAAGTGTCTGAAACATCTGGCTTATGATAAGTACATAGGCCTATTAAAAGAGATCAAGACAGAGCAAGGAGGAGAGATCCCCCAAGACGAAGGCTTTTAATGAGGCCTAGAATACCCATTTTCTCCCTTTGGCGTATCTGAAACATATTACTTTTCCTAAAGCATAGTGTTTATTGTGTGGGGAAGAAATCTTCATAGACTACATACATGGCTAAGAGAATAGTGTTGAAAATCTTCACCTATGCTTTTCTCACTTTTTATTCCAAAGTCCACAGACTGACCCCGACACCTACCTTTTCAGCCCCTGCCTCCCACTGGTCTTCTTTCCACAGGCTGTGCTCCTATCTAACTGAACCCTTCGTGGTTCTCAAACTCTCCCTGCCCCTCCTTTCCTTCCCACTGTCATTTCAGTGTCAATGCTTCTCTCCTCCTTCCTCCCAACAGCCCAATGACTTACGTGCATTATATGGATACAAAATTATGAAACAAAAATTGACAAAAATGAAACAAGAACAGGTAGATAGATATCTTAAAAACCCAATAACCTCTTAATTATATTTTGTATCTTTTGAATTTTGTATAAGCTTATATTGCATAATAATAAATTAAATGTTTGATTTCTTTTTTTTAAATTTTTTTTAACATTTATTTATTTTTGAGAGACAGAGAGAGGCAGAGCATGAGCAAGGGAGGGGGAGAGGGACAGGGAGACACAGAATCCAAAGCAGGCTCCAGACTCTGAGCTGTTTGTTAACACAGAGCCCAAAGCGGGGCTGGAACCCATGAACTGCGAGACCATGACCTGAGCCGAAGTTGGACGCTCAACCAACTGAGCCACCCAGGCACCCCTAAATGTTTTATTTCTTAATCAGAAAAAATTGGATTAGAAATCTTGGGAACATAATATTTATTCGATGTTTTAAAAAATACAGCAGACCGAAGCACAAAAAGAAAATATACGAATTAAAACATAACAAAGGAGGGCACGTGAGTAGCTCAGTGGGTTAAGCATCTGACTAGATTTTGGCTCAGGTCATGATCTCATGGTTCCTGAGTTTGAGCCCCACGGTGGGCTCTGCCCTGACAGTGTGGAGCCTGCTTAGGATTCTCTGTCTCTCCCGATCTCTCTGCCCCTCTCCCGCTTGTGTACTCTCTCTCTCAAAATAAATAAATAAATGTAAAAAAAAAAACCCAAAACTTAAATAGGAGCTCCTGGGTGGCTCAGTCAGTTAAGGGTCTGACTTCAGCTCAGGTCATAATCTCACAGTTTGTGAGTTCAAGCCCCGTGTCGGGCTCTGTGCTGGTAGCTCAGAGCCTGGAGCCTGCTTTGGATTCTACGTCTCCTTCTTGCTCTCTGCCCCTCCCCTGCTCACGCTCTGTCTCTGTCTCTGTCTCTGTCTAAGTTAAATAAACATTAAAAAAAAAAAACTTAAACAAAAATAGCAGAGGAGTAATAATGATTTGTTTAAGTAAAAACATATAACAGCAAAGTAACATGAAGAATAGATTGTCTAATGTAATCTCTTTTAGAAGTCTCAGAAGAAAAGAATGGAAAGAACGGTGAAGAATTTTTTATTATTTATTTATTTTTTAATATATCGTTTTTAAAAATATTTTTTAATATTAATTTATTTTTGAGAGTGAGAGAGAGGGGGACAGAGAATCTGAAGCAGGCTCTGCACTGACAGCAAAGAGCCCCAATGCAGGGCTCAAACTCATGAACGCTGAGACCACGACCTGAGGTAAAGTTCAACATTTAATCAACGAAGCCACCCAGGCACCCCAAGAAGAATTTTTTAAATTAATAGTTCACATGTACATCTGAATGTAAAAGAATGAAGTTGGACCCCCACTTCATACCATATACAAAAAATTAACTCCAAATTCCCATAGACCTAAACGTAATAGCTAAAACTATAAAGCCCTTAAAAAAAAAAAAAGGAGTAAATCTTTGTGATCTTGGATTAGGCAAACATTTCTTAGATATGACACCAAATGTCCAACTGATAAAAGAAGAAACAGATAAATTGGACTTCACCAAATTAAAATTTTTTGTACTTCAAAAGGACACCATCATTCTAGGGTATGTAATGAACTCCTACAATTCAACAATAAAAAGACAAACTTTACAATTTAAAAATGGACAAAGGAGTTGAATAAACATTTCTCAAAAAAGAACATATACAAATGCCAATAAGTGCATACAAAGATGTTCAACATCATGTAAAACCACAAGATACCGCTCCATACCCACCAGAATGACTAGAACTTAAAAATTAAAAAAGCAAATGTTGAAAAGGATGTGGAGCAATTGGAATCATCATGATACACTGCTCTTGGGAATGTAAAATGGTGCAGCCACTATGGAAAATAGTCTGGCCATTCCTTAAAATTTAAACATAGAGTTACCAGACGGCCCAGCAATTCTACTTCTAGAGAATTCCAACCAAGGGAATTGAAAGCATAGGTTTGTGCATATATTCACATAAAAACAAGTACCCAAGGGGCACCTGGGTGGCTAAGTCGGTTAGGCGTCTGACTTCGGCTCAGGTCATGATCTCATGGCTCATGAGTTCGAGCCCCGCGTCGGGCTCTGTGCTGACAGCTCAGAGCCTGGAGCCTGCTTCTGCTTCTGCTTCTGCGTCTCCCTCTCTCTCTGCCCCTCCCCTGTTCATGCTCTCTCTCTGTCTCAAAAATAAATAAACGTTTAAAAAAATTAAAAATAAATAAACTCAGCTCTGTGCTGACAACTTGAAGCCTGGAGCCTACCTTGGATTCTGTGTCTCCTTCTTTCTCTGCCCTTCTCCTGCTCATGCTCTGACTTTCTCCCTAAAAAATGAAAAAAACATTTAAAAAAATGAACACAAATGTTCATAACCAAAACAAAAAGTGGAAACCCAAATGTCTATCAACTGATGAATGGATAAACAAATGCGGTATGTACATACAACGAAATATTATACAACATAAAAAGGAATCAAGTATCAATTGTGTGTTTTACAATGGTGAATTTTACGGTATATGAATTATATCTCAAAAAAGTCAAAAAAATAGTTGAAAATTGTCTAGAATTGAAGAAAAACATAAGGTCTCGTATAAAAAGTCCATGCTGAGGAATCAGACCTATAAATACACAGAACAAACTGATGGCGGCCAGAAGGTGTGGGGAGGGAGGTTGGGCAAAATGGGTGGACTGGAGTGGGAGATACAGGCTTCTAATTATGGAATAAATAAGTCATGGGAATAAAATGCACAGCATAAGGAATATTGTCAGTGGTATTGGTTTTTTTATAAGTATTTTTTAATTCTTTTTTTAAAACGTGTATTTATTTATTTTGAGCAGGATGCGGGGCTCAAACTCACAAAGTGTGAGATCACAACCTGAGCCAAAGTCAGATGCTTAACAGACTGAGCCATCCAGGCACCCCATAGCCAGTGACATTGTAATAGCCATATATGGGGACAGATGGTAACTACACTTATAGTGAAATAAACTCTTCAAATCACTATGTTGTGTACCTGAACTAATGTAATATTGTGTGTGAACTATATTCAATTTTTTTAAAAAGCACATGCTGAGTACCAAGTAAGACAAATGAAAACAAATTTGTATCTGGGCACACTGAAGTGGAATTGTGGAATAATTAGGATAAAGAAAATATCTTAGGGGCGCCTGGGTGGCGCAGTCGGTTAAGCGTCCGACTTCAGCCAGGTCACGATCTCGCGGTCCGTGAGTTCGAGCCCCGCGTCGGGCTCTGGGCGGATGGCTCAGAGCCTGGAGCCTGTTTCCGATTCTGTGTCTCCCTCTCTCTCTGCCCCTCCCCCGTTCATGCTCTGTCTCTCTCTGTCCCAAAAATAAATAAACGTTGAAAAAAAAAATTAAAAAAAAAAAAAAAAAAAGAAAATATCTTAATAGCTATCAGAGAAAAAAAGATTAACTACAGAGAAATAATAATTAGACTGACAGCAGACTTCTTATTACCAGCTATTCATGCCAGAAAATAATAAGGTAATTTCAAAGTGCTAAGGAAAAGGAACGGTTAACTCAGAATTTGTTTCACTAGTCAAACTTATTCAAGAATGAGGGCAAAATGAAGACATTTTCTACACAAAGAATTAAGAGAGTCTCATTAAAAGATATATGTCAAATGCCTAGATTTTGTTTTCTAAATACCATTCCCTACTAAAAGATACCAGCGTTCCTTTCTAAAGCAATTGACTCCAGGTCTCAGGCAAGAAAGGTGCAAGATGAACCTAGGACATCTTGTTATGCCAAAAATCTATCCCACATGTGTTTAAAATGACACATGTACAAGGTTATTTATTGCAGTGTATCTGTAATAAGGAAAAACAGAATGAGCTAAATGCCCACCAGCAGGGACTGGGTAAATAAGCATTGGGTCATCCAATAGATACTTTGGGGATTTAGTGTGATGAGTCTGAAATCAGACTGCCTACACCAGAGCCAGTCTCTACCACTTTCTAGGCTTGTGACCTTGATCAAGCTACCTAAACTCTTCATCGCCTCAGCTTCTTCATATAGAAGAGGAATGATAAAGGTGTATTATCTCATAAAATTGTTCTAAGGTTGCTGAAAATGAGGTCATCATAGATAAACCAGTAGAATTTCTATGTGCTGATAGTAACCAAGGAGAAAATGTAACGGGAAACAAATTCCATTCTTAATTTAATGAAACCAAGCACCCTAGGTGCCTGTCAGGAAGAATACTTCTTCCCTACTTGTAAGATTTTCATACATTTGAAAGGAATTCTACTGGTGTTGCACTCTGTCTCTCTGCCCCTTTACTCATTCTGCTCCTTGGAGGACAGGGTGACATTAAATAATACATTTAGGAAGAATAATCTGGGCATGCCAGGCTCAGTTCTGTTTTTCTTCTTCTTGGGGAGCAACTGCTGACAGTGTCCTATATATAGCTACGTCTATTATATTGTTTGCATAAATCTTTTGAATGTTACTAATATTTGTTGGCTTGAACTACCAATCACTTGGTTATCTAACCTAAAGCCACATCCTCCAACATGGTCTCTATCAGCAGTAAAGGTAAAATTCTGGCCTCCCAGGTACTATTCCTTTTTTTTCTCAATTTGTTCCAAACCTAAGTGGGGAGTCCTATCTAATTATTGTACACTCAAAGGTAATACTGAAAGAGATAAAAGATGGTGTGATGTACCATGATAATGGATGAGAATACTCTTTATCATAAAGATATCAGTTCTTCCCAAGGTTATTAATTTAATATGTATATTGATTTATATTTTCTACTTTCAATACAAATCGTAACAGAATTTTCAGATAACTTGGCAAGCTACATCTAACGATCAAATGGGAAGAGCAAAAGGGCCAAGAATAATCAAAACCGGGGTGCCTGGGTGGCTCAGCTGGTTAAGCAATCAACTCTTGATTTCAGCTCAGGTCATGATCTCACCATTTATGGGATGGGGTCCTGTGTTGGCTGTGTGCTAACAGCACAGAGCCTGCTTGGGATTCTCTCTGCCCCTCCCCCACACGTGCACGCAGGCTTTCTCTGTCTAAATAAATAAATAAACATTTAAAAAAAGAATAATCAGGGGCGCCTGGGTGGCTCGGTCGGTTAAGCGTCCGACTTCGGCTCAGGTCATGATCTCACGGTCTGTGAGTTCGAGCCCCGCGGTCGGGCTCTGTGCTGACAGCTCAGAGCCTGGAGCCTGTTTCCGATTCTGTGTCTCCCTCTCTCTCTGCCCCTCCCCTGTTCATGCTCTGTCTCTCTCTGTCTCAAAAATAAATAAACGTTAAAAAAATTAAAAAAAATTAAAAAGTAAAAAGAGAATAATCAAAACATTTTTTTAAAGATTTTATTTTTAAGTAATCTCCACAACCAATATGGAGCTTGAACTCACAACAAGCTCTACTGACTAAGCCAGCCAGGTACCCCTAATCAAAACAGTATTTTTTAATTACAAGTTTGAGGGAGTTGCTATTTCAAAAATGATTGTAGGACTGATTATAAAGTAAGAATAACTAAGAATGGATGGTGTTAGCCTATGTGTAGATAAATAGACCAGAAGAATAGAACGAGGCGGCCAGAAACTGACCCATGCATATATGGAAAATTGGTAAGCGACAGAGAAGGCATTGCAAGTCGATAAAGCAAAGCATAAATCGTTCAATAAACAGGATAAAAAGTTAATCTCACTGTTTTAAATAATGAAACTTCTACTTTCTTCCTAATACAAGTAAGTTCTAGATAGATTGAAGACCTATGTTAAAAATGTTTAAACACTCTCCCTTTGTATTACAGAAAGGACAAACCTTCAAAATACCTTTTTATAAAAATACCTCTCACAGCCCATGATGCAAACTCATCACAATGTTATCACCTAGTAACACCTTGGGTTGGAAGGCCTCTATTTAACAAGTTCCCAGGGCTGAGGCGTAATGCAGAGAGATAAACCAGGTTTTCAACTGGATAACCATTGTGAGCCTCTCTCAGACAGCCTAGCAATAAGCTGGCTCTTTGCGGTGGGCTGCAAAGCCTCTGGCCTATAAACTCTCTGAATTATTTGGGCTGTTTCTAATACATTTCTTTTCTTTTTAAAAAAAATTTCTTTCAAGTTTATTCATTATTGAGAGACAGAGGGAGACAGAGCATGAGCATGGGAGGGGCAGACAGAGAGGGAGACACAGGATCCAAAGCAGGCTCCAGGCTCTGAGCTGTCAGCACAGAGCCCGATGCGGGGCTGGAATTCACAAACCACGAGATCATGACCTGAGCCAAAGTCGGACACTTAACTGACTGAGCCACCCAGGCGCCCCTGTTTCTAACACATTTCTCATGCCAGGAAGGCTGACCCCTTAATCACACAGCCAGCTTGGTCAGATGATCCTGATTTCCTCCATACTCCTTTATAAACATGTGAGGCAATAGTACATGGTGTATCCAGCTGTGCCTGGCCTGAGTGCACTTGCCCATGAAATGGTCAGAATTTGGGGTACTATATATATCCCCTTATACCTGCAAGTTGGCACATGCTTTTATTGGGTATTATCTGTGGGAGTTGCCCTTGCCCCTGGCTTGATAAACAGAAATATTGTTCATGAGAGTAATTGCTTCAAATATTTGATAAACAGTTAGGCAATATCTAACACAGGTGAAGCTGAACATAACCTATAACCCTAGAAATATATTCTGCTTGTGGGTTCGAGCCCTGCATTGGGCTATGTGCTGACAGCTCAGAGCCTGGAGCCTGCTTTGGATTCTGTGTCTCCCTCTCTCTCTGCCTGCCCCTGCTTGTGCTCTGTCTCTCTCTCTCTCAAAAATAAATAAACATTAATAAAAAAAATTTTTTTAATAATACAAAGTGAGAAATAACCTAAATGGTCATCAACAGAAGAATAAATATATTGTAGTATATTTGTAAAATGGAATACTATTCAGTAACTTACAATAAACTAACAGTTCTATGTTGAAGAATGGATAGGGGCGCCTGGGTGGCTCAGTCGGTTGAGCGTCCGACTTCACCTCAGGTCACGATCTCACAGTTCGTGAGTTCAAGCCCCGCGTCAGGCTCTGGGCTGATGGCTCAGAGCCTGGAGCCTGCTTCCGATTCTGTGTCTCCCTCTTTCTCTGCCCCTCCCCCATTCATGCTCTGTCTCTCTCTGTCTCAAAAATAAATAAACATTAAAAAAAAAAAAAGAATGGATAAGTCACAAGAATATAATGTTATAGAAGGATATAAACAGTATTATATATGTATAGTTTGTAAAGATGCAAAACAATAAACGTTCTTTATGGAATCACGCATATGTAGAAAAGAATAAGGACAAACATGGGAATGAGAACTGTCAGATTCTGGAGAGGAAGGGAAAGGAAAGGAATCAAATCACAGGCAAGTGCCCAATAGGGGCTTCAATTGTATCTGTAGTTTTTGTTTCTGGGGAAAAAATGACCTGGAGCAAATATGGGGCAATGTTAAGATTTGTTACCGCTGACCAGCAGGCACAAGTTTATCGTTATTCTCTTTACTTGTGTTTATTTCAAAGATATCACAATTACAAAGGAATAGTCACAGGATAGAGAAAGTTTCCAGCATGTGTCAGTAACAGGGGCTACCAATGGGAATGAAGTCAGTGCAGTCACACAAACCCAGGGAGGTAGCAGGATGGAGTTTAGATTGGATGGAAGAGAGAAATCAACTGTATAATATTTTTGATGTGAACATGGCCTGAGATTAAAAAAAAAAAAAAAAAAAGACTAAATTCATTATTTGGAAGCCTTGGTGAAAAAAACCAAATTGCTATAGATTCTACAAATACTTAAAAGAAACGAGGTTTTAGTGAGCTCATCATTTGACAAATTGATAAGTTACTATTAATGAGCCAGTGTTCAACAATTTGATATTTAGCAAATTCAGAGATGTTTAAACACTATTTATCCTTTGGTAAATGTCCTTTGCAGGGCGTCTGAGTGGCTCAGTGGGTTAAGTGGCCAACTCTTTATCTCAGCTCAGGTCTTGACCTCAGGGTTGTGAGTTTAAGCACCATGTTGGTTTCCATGCTGGGTGTGGAGCCTACTTTAAAACAAAAGAAAAAAGAAAACAAAAGATAAATATCCTTTGCTCAAATGACACTTCCTCCTTGAGGCTGCCTGGATTGAACCCCTCCCTTTCCCCAAAATGCCCTCTTCTTTCTCTGAAGTCCCACAGCATTTTCTCTGCATTTTCCTTGGGCCTTATTTTCTAACACATGTTACAGGTGTTTAGACAGGTCTTGGCTTCCTTTCAGGGCCATGAGATACCTGTGGGCAAAGTTTTATTTGTCTCTCTGCCTGCCTGATAATGTGGTGCCCATGGTAGGTCCTTAATAAGTATCTGAACAGGGGAGAGGAGAGAAGCCAAGAACTCTAAGTGAGGAAAGAATCAAGTAACTAAAAACATCTGTTTCTTTCCAACGTGCAAAGTGACGGATGTTTATAACCGGCCATGTTTTGAGTTTAAGCCACAAAATTCTGCTGTTTCAACACTTTGTCCTCTTGGGCCATTTCCTTTGAGATGAACTTCTGCTGATTTCTACCTTCAGGCTCAGCCTGTGGTGCCAGCCTGACTGGTGGTGCCAACGAGGTGCTCTCCGAGGAAGCAAAGCAAGAAAATATGATGAAAACTTTCCTCTGCCGCAGCAGTAGACCCAGCTGTCATGTTGGGACGTGTATGGCAACAGATGCAGGGTGCTTAGATGGGGACCAGGAGCCCAGCCAGGCTGCTATCAGGATGCAACGTGCAGAAAAGTCAAGGGTTAACAAGGCTGCTGACAGGATGAGATAAGAGGCCTCTGGATGGCTTTTAGAGTCACCAGATTTAGCAAATAAAAATACAGGGCACCCAGTGAAATTTGAATTTCAGATAAGCACTGAATAATTGTTTAGCATAATTGTTATCTCGTGCAACTTTGGGGGCATACTTAAAGTAAAAAATTATTCATTTATCTGAAACTCGGATTTCCTTGGGCATCCTGTATTTTATCTGGCAAGCCAGACATAGGCCAGGGATTATGTAGTTATTGCTGATTATAATTAATAGGCAGACTAAGAGGGACTAGGTCACAGAGGTGAGGAGGGAAACAGAGAGGAGCTACTCCAGACCCTGAATGTGCCTTCAGGGAAGGGAATAGGTGTTGTTCCCATATGCCTCCCAGTCCTGAAGAATAAATCATCTGCCAGTGTCCCCAGTCTCTCCAGGCAGCCAGCCACTGCCACTGCTCATGTCTGCCTCTTTAAGAGCACTCACCTTGTTAGCTGCTGAAATGTCTGTTTCCCCCTTGAATGGATAGGGACCATGGTTTTGAGTCAGAGATCTGGGTTCAAATCCAGTTTCTGAAACTTAAAGCCGTGTGACATTAGGGGGTCACTTACCCGCTGAGCACATCATTTTCTCTCTTGTAAAAAATGAAAACCATCCAACTTCCGCTCAGGTCACGATCTTGTGGTTTGTGAGTTCGAGCCCCACGTTGGGCTCTGTGCTGACAGCTCAGAGCCTGGGGCCTGCTTCTGATTCTGTGTCCCCCTCTCTGCCCCACCCCTGCTTGTGTTCTCTCTCTGTCTTTCAAAAATGAATAAACATTAAAAAATAAATAAAAACCATCAAGACGTTGTGATAAATACATGAGATAATGTAAGTTAAACACATAGTAGGTGCTCAGAAATATTAAGCACATCTCTGAGGACCCGAGTGCAGGGACCTAGTTCTAACACAGCACTGTATGTGCTATGCAAGAGGTGCTCAACAGATGGGGGGGGGGAGATAAATGAACAATCCAAGTGAGGGGGGTGGACTCTATTAATTATCTACACTAGAGACTCTTAAATTTTATTCTCACTGTTAGTCATGATCTGATGGAAAAAGAGATAAGAAAACCTCAATCATAATTCTCCACCAGCTACTTCTGATGAGGCGCTTAACAAGAGATGCACACAGAGCAGGGCCTTGTGGTGCTGTTATCATTTACCATATCCTGTGCTTCCTCAGGAGAGGAGCCCCTGCAGGGAACAGCCTTGAACTCCTCATGGGATCCCAAAGGATGGCAGGCCACAATAAGTCATGCAATCAAGGAACACATCCGGGTTTGGGCAGGGAGGAGTGTCCTGAGGGTGCGGGACATCTTGAACCCTTCTGGGCAGATGCCTGGCTCCATCTTCCTACAAGAGTTCCTTTTCTACCTCAAAACCTGTAGATCTAAGTTCCACTGGATGAGAAGTGGCAGTATTTCACTTGGCTGTAGCATTAGAGGGCTTGGACATAATCCCATTTCTGTCTGTTTTGGACTGAATGTTTTCCACCAAAATTCACGTGTTGTAACCTTAACATGTTACAGCTCCTCCCCATGTGATGGTGTTAGGAGGTGGGGCCTTTGGGAGGTGATTAGGATTAGATGATGTCACACAAGGGTGGGGCCTTCACGATGTGATTAGTGCCTTTCAAAGAGTCGGGAGAGAGCTTGCCTCCTCTCCCTGCTCTCTGCCGAGTGCGAGGATACAAGTCTGAAGTCTGCAATCTGAAGAGAGGCTCTCACCAGAAACCAATCGTGCTGGTGCCCTGATCTCAGACTTCAAGTCTCCAGAACTGTGAGAAAGAAACTTCTGTCATTCATAAGCTACACTGTTCATGATATTTTGATATCATAGCCCTATCTAAGACACTGTCCTTTCCCTAAAATATTTCTTCAGTTCACTGCATCACCAAACTCCCCTCCAGACTGTGACCCTCGATTTACTACACAACCCCTAAAACAACTAAAGTTAGGCTCTGGGTTCTTCGGAAAGGAATCCAGTGAAGTATGTAAGCATAGTGTCCATAAGAGAGGGAGCAACTTATTAACAATACAATTACCCTCATTTTTAATACTCAAAATGAGCAGCAGGCTGCTAATGACCCAAGATCAGCCAAACAAAGAACAAACCACCGAACTGGCTTTCCTTTGAATTTCCAACCTCACACGCCTTTACTCTCACTCTTAAAGCAGGGAACAGCAGCTTGAAGCAAGAAACAGTTTCTTTTTGAAAGAGCCAAAAGACTTGAGCTTTGTATTCTCGCCCTTGACTCAACAGACCCGTTCCTGCTAAGACGCAGCCCCTGCTGCCCAGTCTGTGGCTTCTCAGAGCTGAGTCTGGCAGCAAGAAGCGTGTCCTCTCCCTCCCTCTCAGCCCCTTTGTCCTTTTTGCTCTTGGCATCCCTAAGAATGCTATTCTTTACGTGGCCAAACTTTGAAATAAAAGCACGTTTGTGAGTGTGTGTGGAGTACCCAACCTCTCTTCACTGTGACTGCCTCCCACTGACCACCCTTACCTCTGCCAGCCTTAGGGTCTCAGAACTGGGATTCTAGCAGCTACCTAGGTGCTGTGTGAACCTCCTCCCCACCCCATGACTGCAGCTGAGGGACTAGCATGGGAAGTGGAATCCCTGTCAGTATTAAGACTAGGAGTCCAATCTTGTCCTGGCTTGATCTCTTGAAAGGAGGAGAGGTATTGGCGACTGTTTTCCACAGTGTGGACTGTGTAGAAGAGAACGTTCAGGAAAAGAATGAAGAGCTGTCTCAGCGACAAGGTAGAGGTGATACTCCAGACTCCCAATGAATTTCCATTGTCTTGTCCGAGTCTCTCATAAAGTCCATTCTTGTCATTGACCTCTGTGAGATACCCTGTATCTCTAGAATTAACTCCTTTTGCTTAAACAACCTCAAGTTTCTGTTGCTTCAAATATTTTAAAAGTGTTTCCTATTCCCAATTTTAGGACCAAATGAGTTAAAAGTTGTTTCCCTCTCTCTCTCTCTCTCTCTCTCTCTCTCTCACACACACACACACACACACACACATACACACCCTACAAGAAATAATTGCTTTTCTCTTGGTTCCTAATGACATTTACCTATTATAGAACAGTTGAATAATAATAAGAAGAAATGTATTGAATACTTACTAGGTTTCTGGTACTATTCTAAGCAGCTCAATGTGCCTTTCATTTCATCGTCACAACATCCTTTAAAGGAGGTGATACTATTCCACCCATTTTACAGAAAAGGGAACTGAGGCACAGAAAAATCAAATATCCTCCCCAAAGTAACAGAACTAATAAGTGGTAGAACTGGGTTCGAACCGAGGCAGTGTTGACTTCAGGATACTTTTAATCCCTATCCTATGTATTTTACAAATCCTAGGTTACCAATGCAACCTGGCAAAAAAACCTTCCAACAAATCTGTCACACCCCTCAAATTGTTCCTGGCCCTTATTCCAACAAATCACCAAACAAAGCATTGAAGTTGTCTCCAGAGAGCAATAGCAGAATTGGTGGAGAGAAAACTTACCATGTGTATTCATTTCCTGGGGCAAAATACCACACACTGGGTGGCTTACACAGCAAAAATGTATCATCTCACTGTTCTGGAAGCCAGAAGCCTGAGACCAAAGTGTGGACAGAGTGGGTTCCTTCTGAGAGCCGCAAGGGAGGAATCTGTTCTTTGCCTCTTTCCTAGCATCTGGGGGTTTGCTCACAATCTTTGGCGTTCCTTGTCTTCTGCTTCATTATACCAATCTCTGCTTTCATCATTACATGGTGTTCTCCCTGTGTGCATGTCTGTATCCAAATATCCACTTCATGGGGTGCCTGGGTGGCTCAGTCAGTTGAGCATCCGACTCTTGATTTCAGCTCAGATCATGATCTCAGGTTTGTGGAATTGAGCCCCATGTTGGGCTCTGCACTGAGCTATGGAGACTGCTTAAGATTCTCTCTCTTCCTCTCTCTCTCTCCCTCTGCCCCTTTCCCCGTCTCGTGCTCTCTCTCTCTTAAAAAACAAGACAAAACAAAACAAAATGGGGTGCCTCAGTGGCTCAGTCAGTTAAGCGTCCAACTTTCACTCAGGTCATGATCTTGCGGTTCATGAGTTGGAAGCCTGCATGGGGCTCGATGCTGACAGCTCAGAGCCTGGAGCCTGCTTCAGATTCTGTGTCTCCCTCTCTCTGCCCCTCCCCTGCTTGCGTTTTCTTTCTCAAAGAATAAATACACATTAACAAAAAATTTTAAAAACCAAATATCCACTTTTCATAAGGACACCAATCACATTGGTTTAGAGGCCCACCCTACTCTGGGTATGACCTCAACTAATTACAAGCAATTACTCTATTTCCAAATAAGGTCATACTTTGAGGTACTGGGGATTAGGACTTCAACATATGAATTTTGGGGAGCCACAATCCAACCCATAACACAAGGTTTTATTATTTTTTTCCTGCTGCAATTTTGAATGATTAGATCTCTATTTTTTTAGAGCGGTAAAAAGTTTGATTCTAAGATGTGACAAACCACAGATACAGCTTCTCAGCTTTGGTTTAACACTGAAATTTCATTGCTACCCTTATTCAGGAAGGATACCAAATCCACCGTCCCTGAAAGAATCCTGATAAGGACACTGACCTCTTTTAAATGACTACATACATCTAGCTCACTAAGGGTCATAGAAGGACCAATAGAAGAGATATTAGATGCCTTCAGTACTAGCTCTGGCTCTGACATTGACTTGTTCTTAGTGTATGGCCAGTTGCTTTTTTGGTTTTTGTTTGTTTGTTTGTTTGTGTTTTGTTTTCTGCTTTTCCTGGTCATAAAACAAGAGATTTTGCTTCTACTCTCAGGCTCCTCAAAAGTCAGTCCTGAATGGTGATCCCCTAGTTTGAATGAGAATTATCTGGGAACTTTAAAAAAATAAAAACATATAAAACACACACACAAAAAAAACCGTGACACTGATGCCTGAGTCCATCCCCCATGCTAATTTAATCTGCCTGGGCATCTTACCTTTTAAAAACTTCCCAGATATATAGTCTCCTGACTGTGATGGATGTATACAGATGTCAAAACTTACCAAATTGCACAGTTTAGTATGTATAACTTATTGTATACCAGTTACACTCAAGCTGTTTAAAAAATTAAAAGCGCCCCAGGTGATTCTAGTGGACATCCCAAAATGAAAACCATCAAGCTGGGTCAACCTCAGATAAAGAAATGGCCCTAGTAAGGGAAGAAATCTGCTTAGGACCTAGAACCTACAACTCCAGTGTTCTTGCCTGAAAACCAAAATGATAGGAAATTTAAAAATTTAAAAAGAGGCATTAAAACATTTTAAGTGCTGGGATTGTTACAGGAGTAGGGCACACAAGAGCTAAAACAAAAAACAAACAACCCACCATGGTGGAGGGGCAAGTAGTTGTCTTTTCAGGTACTCCAGGCATCCCCGCCCCTCACTCTGCCCACGGGGTTGTGGGGCCCAGCAGGGCTGGTAGAACCAGTGAGGAAAGCAACGTGCCAGCACCTCTCACTCCCTATTCAGCAGCCTGTTGGCTGTCTCTCTCCCTAATCCAGACAGTAGTTTTAACTGCTTTTTGTGTATTTCTACCTCAGATTCAACATGTTCAAGACTGAATGCATCACCTCCTGCTCCAATCTATTCCTCCTTTTCAATTCCTTATCCTAATAGAGTACCATGATTGTCCCAAACATCCGCACCAAAAAAAGTGCCTCATCCTCTACCCACAAATGGTCTCCATTTATCTTCCTGAATGTCTCTTAAATACATCTTTCCTCTACATCTTTACAGTCACTTCCTGACGCATCTCCATTTTTCTATCACTGCCTTTTGCAGCAAGAGTAATTGTTAAAGCCCACAAATCATGCCATGCCTCTGCTCGAAAGCCTCTGAATGGCTTCCCCATGAAAAATAGGATGAAACCCAAACTCCTTAGCATGGCAATTATGGTCTGGCCCCAAACCCCTGGCTCCATATCCTCTCCCACTACTCTTCCAGTGTGCACAGTTTCCATACATACTGGATCCACTTATGCCTCTGTATCACATACATGCTACTCCATGCACCTACAAGAGTGGATCTAACCTAACTCGTATTCATCTTCTAAGACTCAGTTTTTTCTTTTTTAAGTTTATTTATTTATTTTGAGAGGGAGAGAGAGACTGTGTGTGGAAGGGGCAGAGAGAGAAAGAGAGACAGAATCCCAAGCAGGCTCTGCACCATCAGCGTGGAGTCCAATGCGAGGTTTGAACTCATGAACCATGAGACCATGACGTGAGCTGAAATCAAGAGTCAGATGCTTAACCGACTGAGCCACCTAAGTGCCTCTGAAAGACCTTTTATTTATTTATTTTTGAAAGACCTTTTAAACACTGGTTGGAAAATGTCAACAGGTTAGCTACACTAAAATAAAGGTATCTGGCTATTTCCACTACAATATGCCTTTAATTAACCTAACTTTGGATATTAGCATTTTAATAAATTACTGCAAGGAGCTGGTTTCAAGGGAGACAGGACCACAAAATCTATCCCCAATACTCAATTTCACCCCCCACCCATTTATTTATAGAGGAGAAAAGGTAGCAGAAATACTGTGACTTGCTAAATATCATACGACAGGACTTGATTTCCCTGAACTCTTGTTTTCTTGTCTAAAAAGAAACAGAAATTAAGGACTGTCAACAGGGTAACCTAAAGAAAACTCCCTAAACGATTACTTCCTAAGTCACTTATCACGAAGTCCTATATACACAAGTTGATTAACAACAATTTTAAATTCTGAGAGGCTATTTCTTTTAATGAACCATATACTGAAGAGGATAGAATTTGCCCTCAATAATATTTTAATGAATACATTAAATAAAAAGCAAATGGTTCAGGGGAGGATCCAAGAAAAGAAATTAGGACAACAGATTAGTAAAGCTCTCCCTAAACAAAAGATACAGAAATTTTACACCTACTTTTCTTCTTAGGAAATTAAAACCCTTTGTAAAATTTGAACATACTAATACATCAAGCAACTTTTGGCAACATGATCAACTAAATTCTCTTTTAAGCTTTTGGATCACAGGAGCAATTAGTTCAGCCATGCTTGCCTCTTGTAACTCTTGGCAAACATTATCAAACAACTGTTAGCTGGGGTAGATATAATGGGGGAACAGGTTCCTCGTGAATTACTATTTCCTGTTCGCCTTCCATGCTAAACATGGGAAATGTGGATTCCATTATTAAAAGACATGCAACTTATACATAGATTCCATCACATTTGGCTATTAAGCTACCTCAGTTTTCCTTTCCGACCAGTATATATATAAGTTGTTTTAAATGTAAGCAATCACAGGTGGTTAATGTTTGTTTTTAACTTTTTATTAAGAAACTAAAGCAAAACGACAGAATTTCAAAAAAATTAAAATACAGAATTCTAATTTTAATTCTAAACAAATATGAAATTTACACCCAAAACTAAAAATCAGTTTATCAATATTTAAGCATAAAGGGGAATGGCTAAAATGCATTCACAGTCATTATTTCTTCCTTATTAACCTCAGATTTACGTCCCTTTCCTTCGTGCTTCACTTAAAATAGGATACAGAATTTCTTTCTCATCTATCTTTTGTTAATATAGTCTGTAACTTCAGAGCAGCTTTAGTGTCCCTACATAATTCTTTTTCTGTTCCTTCAGGAAATGTGTGAGCACCTGCCTATTGGGCTTAGATGATGTGGGCATAAAGATGAGTCCATCAGAGATCCTGTCCTAAGATGTTTAGAGGAGATAAGACACCAACAAATAATAAATACAAATAAATTTATACAAGGTATAAAGTAATATAGCATGAGTTAAGTATAGATAAATATAAAAATAGGGAAATTTGAAGGAAGGAGAGATTACATTCAGCTAGAGAAATTAGGAATGCTTTATGAGGACAGTATTTGGATTGGGTATGGACTGTTCCTTCCAGAAAGACTTCAGAGTGGTCCTAATTGAGATGGTCTTGATTTCCAGGAAGTAATGTTTAAAACTCTTTACATTTCTATCTCTTCAAAACTGTTCATTTTTTTTAAAGATCAAAAAATATTAATATTATAGTTTATATAAACAGCAGTTTGGGGACTTAAATTATAAGTTAATTATAATACCTACTGTATGGTTTTGGGCTGTTATTTTTGTAACTCTCTTTCCCAAGTTAAATCATATCTAAAAGGCAGATGATGCCTATTCATTTAGCCATGACTTTAGTCAACTGGGCAAAACCTACTTGCTCTATGTGCTTTATAAAATCTATACCTAAATTTACATGAGTAAGAATGAAGGAGATGAAATAAATGGCTTAATAATCAAGTCAGATAATGAAAACAAATGGCAACTATGAAATGATTACATATATTAACCACAGAACTCCTTGTATGAAAAGTTTTAATGAATTGTGAGCCATTGGCCATTACAGAATTTAAGCCTTAATGTTTCTTTCCTATGTAGAACCAGATAATTAAAACAGCCTATCTCAAGTATGACAGAAGACCATAGTATGAATAAGAGTAATAGTATTGAGTGTTTGCACATCTGCATGCTTCACTAAAGTTAAGAACCAAAGAGAACGCTCCCGGTTTCCCAAGTCAACAAAGTAAATTCAATTACATATTTTTCTTTCCTGATCATAGTTTCAGTTGAAATACAACAAATACTACTTTGCCTTTCAATAGCACTTTTTATCCATCACACAAGTACTTTCCCATTATTTTCTCCTTTACCCTCAATATACTTGTGAGGTAGTGAAGGGAGCAGGGATTTTTTTTTTTTTTTAATTTTGCAGATGAGAAAACTTAAGGTGAATTTAAAACTCAACCTTAGCAGCATATTGAAATCACCTAGGAAGCTTAAAAAAATCCTTATGACCATGTCCAACATCAGAACAACATCAGAATTTTAGGGTATGAGACCCTAAAAGCATCAAGATTTTTCAAAATGTAGATGACTCCAAAGTACAGCTAAGTTTGAGAACCACTGGTTTAGATGACTGACACTCAACTTTCAGGTGCAACATCTTCTACCTGAATGCTCTCTCAGCACCAATGAAAAAGAGATTCCTTTTCCTTGAACATTGTAATAGTTTGGTTTAATATTCTCTGTACAGCTATTGGTATCCAGTAATAAAATACCAAGTTACAAATGAAGGTTCTTCATTCCCCTGACGCTCATTCTAAATATGAACCTCCATTCTATAAAATTGCAAATAGCGTATTAGAGAATTTCAGTTTTGAGATAAGAATGGCTTTTTGTTAAATATTTAGGCAATTATTTGATTCTAGGTTCAATGTGCAATAACCCCATGTTTCTGTTTTCCATTCAGCACCTTCAAAACTTTGTTACAAATGAATGTTTACTAATAAGACAAAACAGAATTTATAAACAAAACTCTCGCAAACGCTCTTGGAATTGGCTATATCATACCCTGAAAAAAGACCAAGCACATAAGGGACTTTATTGTTTTATCATTTATCAATCTTCATCCTGAACCAGTTTTCTTTAAATTTTAAACTTTGCCAATTAAATTGAGTTGTTCTACACCAAGAAAAATCAATTTCTGTAGCAGCTATATTCTCTAATACATTTAACATATAGTCTTACTCTGTACTATTAAATATGGTTTTTCAGGAGGTTTCTTCTTGACATGGATATTGAAAAGGACTTTTAACGGATTTCACCTTTAAGCAACATACCAAATACACAATAAATATTTGTAAACCTGTCAGGTGGCAAAAATAAATCTTTGTTCATGACTGAAATCCCCTGCTTCATGAGAGTACTGATAAGCTTAACTCTCAAGGAGCAACCCAAGAACCCCAGCCAGGTGCTTGGTATCTCTAATTTGATTAGATTTAAAACAAAATTACGCACAGCAATAACCTAAAAGGCAAAGATTTCATCTGCCTTAGTCAATTCTTATCACAAAGATGCATCTGAAACCATACATTTATACTTTCATACGGAAGGATGTTTGTTTCTCTTATAACAAAAGAAAATCTCTGCTCATGTATGTTAGATTAACTCAAGAATATTAGTGAAATCAGATTTATTAGTCAAAAACTAATGTCAAGCTCTTCTACAATGAAACCTTCAAAATATTGCCAACCTGAAGTTTTCAGCACAAGGTATTTTATTTCAAGTCCCATGGGGGCAATTATCTATGATGAGATTAAGAACATTCTTAACCTGGGTTCAGGCTGGCACTGTTTCAGGTGGGTGAGTAAACATTTTCTTGATAACCCCAATGAAGAGTCTGAGGCTTAGATTTGTTGCCATGATGTAAACAATATAAAATTTAAAAAAAAATTATAATATCTATAGCATTATGAAATTACAAAATAAAAGGACCATTAATTCTCTTCCTTAGGTCTGTGACTAACAGCTTTCATATTTGAGGCCTGTAAGAGCAAATGGCAATGTTCTGTGTTGTTATGAGATACTTTCTCAGAAGGCCAAAAAATAAAACCAGATACTATAAGATGCACATTATTCTTATTACTACTGATACATGTATGATTAGAAATAGATTTGCCTTCCCTCAATCTTAAACTCAAGAGACTGAGGGATCTTTACAATAATTTTGATCATTAAAAGAAAAATAACCAGACTGTAATAGCTATGGAAACTGTAAACCAAATTAATTTAAAAATGAGCCAATACAGCACATCTCCTCTTAATCCTCTTCTTTGTAGTTACCTAATTTTCCCTAAATGTTATTCTAATTTTGTACCATGTAGTGGTTTTTAAGAAATTGAACTAGAACAAAGCAACCCCTTTGTCCTGTTTTTGTTTTTACAGGTTTTTTTACACACTTATTATATATACAACTTTTAAAATAGCTGCACAATTTTACATCTCACTGTTAGAGAAGTGCAGTCCAGGCAGACCATGCTTCTCAATATATTAAAAATATTAAATAAAACCCAACCAGTTTCATACTTTTCTAATAGTCAAGCTGGCTGGAAAAAAAGGGTCTGGAGAAAAAACAGGCAGTTGTAAAACAGGATCAGTCTTTCTTCACAAACACACTACTTAAAAATCTTGCTATTTCCTTATCTTATCCCTTTTATAGCATCTCTAAAATCTCACCTTAAAAGTTGGAAATAACACATTGCTAACTTAGAGACAAAATCTGTTGCAACATGCATATGTCAACTGCCCACTCAACCAACTGCAACCCTGAGGATTTTTCTGGCCCAGTAGAAAGAGGAAACACTAAGATAATCTCTGCTGTAGAGTTGCTTCTCCAGTTAACAATTTCATGTGTTTTTCAGGATGTTTCTTGGGCATGCATGTATGACACTGTCACTTCATGATTCTACTTTCCACAAGCAGGTATCTTCTCCATTCAGTTTTTCATCCCAAGAAAGCCACTGTCATCCATCCAAAGGTTTTCCAAGGTAAACCAAAGTCACTTCTGTGTTGCCATATACAGCAGAAACTGCTGGATATAAGCAGGCCTTTGGAAGTCCTCTAAAGGCAACCCCCAGGAACTCATATCCACGTTCAAAAGCTAAAGTCTTATCTTCCATGTCCAAAATGACTCGAATTCTTTCTCCTATCTGAAAATAGACACCAAAAGAAGGTTAGAAGAAAACTCACCAAGGGCATAGCTAGAAGAAATAAGACACAAATCAATAAGTTAAAATATTAAGAATATATAGTCTAACAAGGGGCTCAAACTCGTGACCCGCGAGATCATGACCTAAGTCGAAGTTGGACACTCAACTGACTGAGCCACCCATGTGCCCCAATTTCTTTTTCTTTTTTTTCTTTTTAGAGAGAGTGAGAGTGCGCATGTGCATGCAAGTGAGTGAGCTGGGGAGGGGCAGAGGGAGAGGGAGAGAGAAAAATCTTAAGCAGGATCCATGCCCAGCCGGGAGCCCTAGGTGGGGCTCGGTCTCATGACCACAAGATCATGACCTGAGCCAAAATCAAGAGTCCAACACTTAACTGACTGACCCATCCAGGTGCCCAATAGTTGTTTTTTTTTTTTTAAGATGGGATCTGCATTTAATACCAAAAATTTAAATGTTCCTACTGAACAGTTCCCAGATTTTATTTACTCTTTGTTTAAAGGCTTTTCTTAGAAGTTTACCACTAAAATCTGTAACTTGGTATATTTTACCAAAAATGTCTATCTAACCGTTTCAAATTATTACAATATGTATATACAACGGAATATTATTCAGCCATAAAAAGAAATGCAATTTTGATATATGCTATAACACAGATGATCCTTGAAAATGTTATGTTAGGGGCGCCTGGGTGGCTCAGTCGGTTAAGCGGCCGACTTTGGCTCAGGTCATGATCTCGCTGTCCGTGAGTTCGAGCCCCGCGTCAGGCTCTGTGCTGGCAGCTCAGAGCCTGGAGCCTGTTTCAGATTCTGTATCTCCCTCTCTCTCTGACCCTCCCCCGTTCATGCTCTGTCTCTCTATGTCTCAAAAATAAATAAACGTTAAAAAAAAAAAATTAAAAAAAAAAAAAAAGAAAATGTTATGTTATGTGAAATAAGCCAGACACAAAAATATATATTTGTATGATTCTACTTATATAAAGCACCTACAATATTCAAATCGTAGAGTCAGAAAATAGAATAGAGGTTACCAGAGGATGGAGGAAAGGAGAGATGAGAAGTTATTGCTTAATGAGCATAGAGTTTGTGCTGCGGATGATGAAAAAGTCTTAGGTATAGATAGTGGTGATGGATAAACATATTGTGAATGTATTAATGCCACTGCACTGTATACTTACAAATGGTTAAAATAATAAAGGTGTATGTTTTATCACAATAAAAATTACCATAATAAAAACACTCATATAACCTTTAAAGTTGACAAAACAGTTCTTCAAACAGTGTGGAACTTATATAATCATGAAGAGCCAAATCTGACCATAGGTTCTAAAGATGCAGAATAGGCTTATTAGTCATTTTATGGGCCACTGCTCTGAAACACCTGTTTGTTATAAAAACAGCAAACTAAAGCAGAAGCACAATACATCCAGTTATTTTCCTACATGGAAAAGTGCAGACAAACAAGGACAGAAGGATATTTTACTTTTATAATTTGCATCTATAAAAGGTTGTTTTATTTACATACTTGGAGGCAGAAAGTCCTAACATTAGCAATCAAAAGTCAGAATTTAATACCTCCCAATTATGATAACTCCTGCTATTGTTACTTTCCCTCATTGTACTTCCTGTCATAGACAACTACAAACATTTACTTTTTTCTTCTCTTTGCCCAACTCATAGATTAACTAACACCCCATTTTATGGACCTACGAACATCCTAATTACCATCACCACTATTGCCACCAACAAAACAAACAACAGCAAATAGAAATGAAAAGTTAATATTTTGTTGGGTATTCATTTTGTGGTTTATTTGTATTATCTCATTTAATCCTCACATCTATCCTAGGATTTCTCCCTATTTTACAGAAGATGGAAACTAAGATGACAGAACCACTCCTGGTGAAATTTGCATATCTGTTTTACCTTTGACTGAGCATACAGCATGTACACAGCACAGAGAACAGAAAGCAAAAGTCTTACTAGCTTTAGGTGTCAGAGAGCAAAACTTGGGAGATGGCAGAGCAACTGGAAATTTAGAGGAGGAACTCCAGAAGTAATGGAACCATAAAGCGGATGAGCCCTAAATCCAAGAATTAACTCTGACCAAATCACTGTATAATCACTGTCTTACACAGACACAGGGGAAACCCCAATAAAACCAGGCTGGTAAGATAGCAGCTAGAAGCCAAACCTCCCCCGCTGCAAAAACAAAACAAAACAAAAACCAACAAAGACATTAGCTGCTATATACCATGGGGGAGACAGAGTTCACAATTTGAAGAATCTAGGCAAGTTAACTGCCTACTAAAACAAGAAAACCCACACATTTCAGAAAAAACAAAGTGATTCCTAAAAACAAAACACTCCAGTATTACTAGTATATTATCTATAATTTCCAATTTTCAACTTAAAAATGACTGGATATGAAAAGAAACAGGAAAGTACAACTCATACTCTGGGGGGAAAAAAGCAGTCAATAGAAACCAATTCCAAGTAGGCCTACACGTTGGATTTGGTGGACAAAGACTTAAAAGCAGTTATGATAAATATGTGCAAAGAATTAAAGACAAATCTAATATTAATGAATGGACAGACAATCTCAATGGCAAAATGGAAACTATAAAAAGGAGCCAAATGAAAATTCCAGAGTTGAAAAATACAATACACAAAATTCACTACCCTGGCCTAATAGCCATAGAATCTATGAACTTGAAGATAGAGCAATAGAAATTACCTGATCCAAAAAACAAAGAGAAAAAAGATTTTTTTTTTTTAAAAAAAATTTTTTTTTTCAACGTTTATTTATTTTTGGGACAGAGAGAGACAGAGCATGAACGGGGGAGGGGCAGAGAGAGAGGGAGACACAGAATCGGAAACAGGCTCCAGGCTCTGAGCCATCAGCCCAGAGCCCGATGCGGGGCTCGAACTCACGGACTGCAAGATCGTGACCTGGCTGAAGTCGGACGCTTAACCGACTGCGCCACCCAGGCGCCCCGAGAAAAAAGATTTTTAAAAAAGAACACAACTTCAGAGGCAGAGAGATCAGGACAATATCAATTGTAGTCCAACAACTACATTAAATGTAAATGGATTAAACACTCAAATCAAAAGGCAGAGATTGTGAGATTGGGTTAGATTAAGAGACCTAATTATATGCCAGCTAGGAGACCCATTTTATTTATTTATTTTTTTTTTTAATTTTTTTTTCAACGTTTTTTATTTATTTTTGGGACAGAGAGAGACAGAGCTTGAACGGGGGAGGGGCAGAGAGAGAGGGAGACACAGAATCGGAAACAGGCTCCAGGCTCCGAGCCATCAGCCCAGAGCCCGACGCGGGGCTCGAACTCACGGACCGCGAGATCGTGACCTGGCTGAAGTCGGACGCTTAACCGACTGCGCCACCCAGGCGCCCCTAGGAGACCCATTTTAAACAAAGACAGACTGAAAGTAAAAGAATAGGGAAAAAGAGGTACCTTGCAATAGTAAGCATAAGAAGGTTGAAGTTGCTATATTAACATCAGACAAAATAGACTTAAAGACAATACTAAAATCTCCAACTATACTTGCTAATTTACCTATTTCTTCTTTCAGTTCTTTAAGTTTTTGCCTCATGTGTTTTAGAGCTGTTTTATCAGGTGCATACACATTTACAATTGTTATAGCTCTCTATCTGATTAACTCCTTTATCATTATGAAATGACTCTAATAATAACCTTATTCTTTTTTATTATTTTTTTTTACTTTTGAGAGAGAGAGAAACAGAGAGACAGAGCATGAGCAGGGGAGGGGCAGAGAGAGGAGACACAGCATCCAAAGCAGGCTCCAGGCTCTGGCATAGAGCCTGATGTGGGGCTTGAACTCGTGAATCACAAGATAATGACCTGGGCTGAAGTCAGATGCTCACCAACTAAGCCACCCAGGTGCTCCTAATATCTCTTATTCTTAAGTCTATAATTCTTTAAAATTTCCAATTTCTTTTTAATTTTTTTTAATGTTTGTTCATTTTCTGAGAGAGAGAGATTCAGAGAGAGAGAGAAAGAGTGCAAGTAGGGGAGGGGCAGAGAAAGAGAGACACAGAATCTGAAGCAGGCTCCAGGTTCTGAGTTGTCAGCATAGAGCCTGATGCGGACTTGAACTCAGGAACCGCAAGATCACAACCTGAGCCAAAGTCAGATGCTTAACCGACTGAGCCACCCAGGCACCCCTAAAATTTCCAATTTCTTATCAGAATATTGTGTTTTAGACTCTGTTGACTCTATGCTAATCATATGGCATTTACAAATAGGAACTATAATTTTGACCCTAGAATCAAATGAGTATGCCATTAAGATAAGATGAAGAGAGTAAAAAAAAAACTCAGTAGTTTGCCTAAATTTGCCTGTCTTATAGAAATCACTGACATCCCAGAGGCTCTGAATCCACAAACAGATTAATGA
Organism: Puma concolor; assembly: GCF_028749965.1. Taxonomy (NCBI): domain Eukaryota; kingdom Metazoa; phylum Chordata; class Mammalia; order Carnivora; family Felidae; genus Puma; species Puma concolor. The sequence goes on from NC_141675.1 coordinate 87,612,421, forward strand.
ATAGCAGAGGGTGAATATGTATGCGCATGTGGCCACAGGTACATTTCTGGGAGTGAGAAGTCTAGAAAAAAGTAGGTTTGGATGTGACATGATACAGGAAAAAGGACAATCTTGCATGAGTTGGCAAACTATGGTCATTGGACCAATCTTGCTTGCAGCCCATAAATAAGGTTTTACTGGAACACAGCTATGAACACTCATTTACATATTATCTATGGTTGCTTTTGTACTACAACAACAGAGTTGAATAGTTGTGACAGAGACCATAGGGACCACAAGGCTTGAAATATTTATTACCTGCCCTACATAGAAAAAAGTTTGCCAACCCCTGATTTAGAGCAAAGACAGATAGCTCAAGGTCAATATGTATTAGGAAACAAATACAGAAATACTAAAAGATTATTAAAGTAGCAAAGAAAGGCCAGTTACACTATTTATTTGTAAATTACCAAAAAGACACACAAAGCTGCTATATAAAATTTTGTGAACTTAAAACAAATTAATGATTTGTGATTTGACAAAGGACCACAACTGAGAAAATACCTAGTTTCTCACCTGATATTTTGGTGCATTGTTGCACTGTGGAAAACTGCCATTGACTTCTCCGTTATGTAGTAGATTATTGTCCACCAGATTCCAGCCCCAGCTCTGGTCATCACTGCCCAGTAATGCCACATACCCTTGGCATTGCATGGGGGCTCGCTTTGTAGCAATTCCAATCACTGCCACAGTGCCCAGAGGGCCTTCCCACCACACTTCCCATGCATGGCGGCCCTCACTGAAACCAATCTTGGTCCTTGCACCATCAGTACTCTGAGCAATGGGGTTTCGATGTAAAGTAAAACCATTTTTCTTAATGTAGACATTCCTGGAGCAGTCATTAGTGCTGAAGGCATGTTGGAAAGCACGCACCTGAAAAGATGAAAAGCAGACCAAAGAAATAGAAATTTGATTTTTCTTAAACATTAAAAAGTATCCATGGTTTTAGGCTACATGTTTTTAGACAATAAAGTTATATATTTTTAAATAATACAGTATGTATTTCCAAAAAATGGCTAGTTTCAGGATGGAATATTAACAAAAGATGCATGCAACATTTAAAATAACTGCTGGGGTGCCTGGGTGGCTGGAGGCTTAGTTGGTTAAGCCTCCAGCAACAGCTCAGGTCATGATATGGCAGTCTGTGGTTTTGAACCCCGCATCGGGCTCTGTGCTGACAGTTCAGAGCCTGGAGCCTGCTTTGGATTCTGTGTCTCCCTCTCTCTCTGCCCCTCCCTTGCTCGTACTCTGTCTCTCTCTCTCTCTCTTTCAAAAATAAATAAACATTAGAAAATAAAAAATAAAATGACTGCCAACTGCTTTATTATTTATCAAAATTCTAAACTATGGTATCATTTCTCCAAATAGACTTCTTAAAATATCAAAAGATATACACAAGAATCCTTATATTTTAGAGATAATACCGAAATGTTTATGGATGACATGAGGATATCTCAGAATTGCTCTGAAATATCCAGGGCTGGAGTGAGAGAATGGGTAGGGTAAACACAAAACTAGATTATCTGTATATTTAATCATTGGTAAAGCTTGGTGATAGGTTTGGGAGGTTCATTAAACTATTTCCTCTCCTCTAGTTTATATTTAGTATTTTTATATCAAAAAGTTAAGGGATATACAGTTTTCATGCTGGCAATACTGTCATCAAAAAATACTTTTATTGAAAAGAATTTTTTTAATGTTTATTTTGCTAGAGAGCAGGAGAGCGTGTGCGCACGTGAGCATGCAGGGGAGGGGCATAGAGAGAGGGAGACACAGAATCCAAAGCAGGCCCCAGGCTCTATGCTGTCAGCACAAGAGCCTGGCATAGGGCTCGAACCTACATACCACGAGATCATTACCTGAGCTAAAGTCGGACGCTTAGCCAACTGAGCCACCCAGGTACCTCCCCAAAATATTTTAATTTTTTTTTTAACGTTTATTTATTTTTGAGACAGAAAGAGACAGAGCATGAACGGGGGAGGGGCAGAGAGAGGGAGACACAGAATCTGAAACAGGCTCCAGGCTCTGAGCTGTCAGCACAGAGCCCGACACGGGGCTCGAACTCACGGACCACGAGATCATGACCTGAGCCGAAGTCGGCCGCTTAACCAACTGAGCCACCCAGGCGCCCCTACCTCCCCAAAGTATTTTAATAGAGAACGTAGTCATAGCAGTTCTAAAGTTTATGAAAAATTTTAATAACCACAAACTATGTTAGATCCTCAGCCTCCTTGCTAGTTTTATTACTCATACATGGAGACAGCACTACTCTCATTTTACCAAATCAAATAACCCTTTAGACAGCATCTAATTTCAAGCACTAGAATTTATAAAGAGATAGTCATTAAGAGCAGCTACCATAGATATGACAGATTAGTTGATCTTCACTAATCAGTTTTGTAAGCTTCCAAAATAAGGGCAGTATGGAAATTGCTACTCTGTCTAAATAGTAAACATTTCTCATGCTTTAATAATTTAAAGTTTTTGATTTCTATGTTTTTTGAAAATCCCTTGGGGCGCCTGGGAGGCTCAGTCGGTTAAGCGGCCGACTTCGGCTCAGGTCATGATCTCACGGTCCGCGAGTTCGAGCCCCGCGTCGGGCTCTGTGCTGACAGCTCAGAGCCTGGAGCCTGTTTCAGATTCTGTGTCTCCCTCTCTCTGAGCCTCCCCCGTTCATGCTCTGTCTCTCTCTGTCTCAAAAATAAATAAACGTTAAAAAAAAATTTTTTTAAAGAAAATCCCTTATTCAAATGACCCCAAAGCAGCCAAAGGCTGGGATATACTGCTTTAGTTAATCTGAGCCACCAACTCCAGAATCACAGAATTTCAGCATTAGGAAGGGCTTTAAAGGGACCTACTGCAACACAGGGATGAGGGCACAGACCTAAAAGTCAACATGTAGCTAGAGCAAGAGTCCCAAAGAGAAGTCTGGTATCTAGCCCCTTCATCCAGTGTTCAGTTCCTATTTGCCAGTACCTCACTGCTTCATTATTACACTGTAGGGCAGAGACATTAAAAAACAAACAAACACTCTGCTTGATTCAGGAGGCTGTAATACTGAAGTATTTAAAAAAAATTTTTTTTAACTTTTATTTATTTTTGAGAGACAAAGAGAGACACAGCAGGAGCAGGGGAGGGGCAGAGAGAGAGAGGGAGGCAGAATCGGAAGCAGGCTCCAAGCTTTGAGCTGTCAGCAAAGGGCCCAAGACGGGGCTCGAACCCACGAACCGTGAGATCATGACCTGAGCCGAAGTCGGACACTTAAGCGACTGAGACACCCAGGCACCCCAATACTGAAGTATTTCTAAATATTTTCCTATCTGTTCCTATTATAACACACTTTTAAGCACATAAAATATCAGAACATAAGATTAAATGGGTGAGTAAAATGTCCCCCAAATATTATTTAAAAATTCAACAGATTATTATCAAGACAAGAAAATATAAAATATTTTGTAAAATCACTATAAAATATTTAACTGATAATTACCTATGCCTATTCCCTAATTCTTACAAATATCAATTGCTTTTTCTCTATCCTTCGTTGTCACGACGACACTGTTGCCAGCCTCTTCTCCAAACTGCTATGACTTCTTCCTATTACTCCGGACTAATCTTTCTTCACTGTACCCTTTTCTGGTGACCACCATACCTCTGCCCCCTAAAACTCTCCTACACTCAATAATTAACTCTCTACCTAAATTCTTTCCAGACCTATTTTTCTAAAACAGCACCTTTATCACATTTCATCTCAGTTCAATAACCTTTGATGGTTCCATACTAACTACTATTCTTCCTGGTTTTCAAAGCTCTCCAGGTCTGGTTCCTCCTATTTCCCTTTTTTTTTTTTTTAATTTTTTTTTAATGCTTATTTATTTTTGACAGAGAGAGAGAGAGACAGAGCATGAGCGGGAGAGGGGCAGAGAGAGAGGGAGACACAGAATCTGAGGCAGGCTCCAGGCTCCGAGCTGTCAGAGCCCGATGTGGGGCTCGAACCCACGGACCGCGAGATCATGACCTGAGCCGAAGTCGGATGCTCAACCGACTGAGCCACCCAGGCGCCCCTCCTATTTCCCTTTCTAACTTCATGTTGTTCTCCCTATCTGTAGTATCATAGCTACTTTCCTCCTCCAACATAAACTGTATCTTCTAAAACCTGAATCAGTCTTACCACTTGTATGAAGTTATTCTAACCACGACTACCGAATCTCCCTGATTTTGCTCTCCTAAGTTCTTTTCCACCACAGTTGGCACCATACAACATTTAAGTCTGCATCCAACACAACCACTTGATTCTAATAGAAAATACATTGAAAAACAACAAGAACAAAAACAATAGCAATACTAATCTCACCTAAATTGAGCAAACCTCTCTGAGTCTAAGACGGAAGAGCATAAGGAACACTACTGGAATGGAATCTGCAAAATCCAGACTGAGGGAAACTCTACAGGGTAAACAACCTGGTTTTTTCAACAGATAAGTTTCAGGAATGGGAGTTAGTAGGTGAATCTGTTGGCTAAAATAGCCTTAAGAGATATATATCAGCAGTTTGCCATGAGAACCTTACACAGATATTGATTAAATAAACTGACAATTTTAAATATAACATTTGACATTTATAAAACAATTAGAAATTTGAACACTGCATTGTTTATGTTAAGGAATTATTGTTAATTTCTTTACACTTTAGGTGTGATGATATTGTGATTATAATAAGTGTGCTTATCTTTTAGATTTGGATACTGAACAATTGAGATGAAATGAAAAAATAATAAATAAAACTAATAAATAAAAACAATCCATAGTTTCTTTCCCACAGTCTCATGTACAACCTAAATTTTACATTGTAACAAACGCCTTTAAGACCTACTTTAGGATCTAGGTCTGAAAATCTGAGAATATATTATACTTAGATGCTAAGTATGACTGGCATTATTGATGTTCCTTGGTAACATGAAAAATATGAACTTTCAAAAAGAAGACAAATCCTAAATAGACCAGCAATTCCAAATACTTTCCAGTTTTATGCTATCCCACACCTGTCCGCATCCTCCTCCCAGTTACCCAGGCTCCCTGGAAATCCTATCTGACTCTTCTTCCTCATCTCACCCACTCTCAGTTAGCTGTCCTATATGGATTTGTTCTCTGCAATAGCTCTCCCAGCCATCCTCTTCTCTCCTCTACACACTTGTTCAGGTAGGTCTTAGGTACCTCTGGTATAGGTACTAACCCCTGTTCTGTCCAATTCATCTTATGGCCTAGTTTTTCTAAAGCACAGTACTTATCTGTCACTGCTCTGTTCAAACTTCTATGGTTTATAATAGTAGAACAAAGCCCAAACTATACACTGAAGGCTACATGCCAAGGACATCCATGATGAGTTTCAGCTTACCTTTATAATTGTATTTTCCACTACTTCAACTCAATCTCACTAGACCCTATATAAAGATAGAAATCTTTAGCCTTTCCTCTAAGCTCCAAACTGTAACAGCTGCCTATCTGAAATCTCTCGGAGTCTCAAAAACACTGTAAATTCTACTCTACCAAAATTGAACTCACTGCTATTTCTCCTAAATCTAGCCCAGGTGATTCTCATATTATGTAAGCTAGATATCTAGGAGTCATTCTTAACACCTCCCTCTTTCTCACCCCTATTTCAAATCTATTACCAAATCCTGTAGGTTTTACTTCCTAAATCTTTCTTGTTTCTCCCCATCTCCTCCACTACCCACTTCCTAGCGGATCTATCCATATTTCTAAGGTCCCCCTCCAATCTGTTCTCCATACCAAAGTCAGAAATAACCTCTTAAAAATGCAAAAAAAAAAAAAAAAAAAATCACATCACCAATCCCCACACTCCTAACCCCCTCTTGCTTCTAATCCAAAATGGCTTCCCTGTAGTTTGGCCTCACTCCACCTCTTCCATCTTCTCTCAAACCTGTCTCACCTTTGTTCTGATTCAGCCACACTGATGTATTCTCTGTCCCTCATAATCATCAAGTTCTGTCCCAGAAGTCTTCTCTCTCCCCTTGGCTTTATTGTTCAGGTCTCAGGACATGCATTATTTCCTCAGAGGAAAGCCTTTCTTGACCTCCATACCTAGGTCAAATCCTCCATCTCTGACATTCAGAGCACTGTGCACCTCTCTCTCCTTCATAGCACCTACCACAGATGCAATTTTACAATTGTGTATTTGATTAATATCTATTTCCCCCCACGAGACTCTAAGCTCCATAAGCAAGGCATCCATTAAGAGTTTTGTGTCTGTTTTTATTCATCATTGCATCTGCAAAAGTGAGCATAGTGCCTGGAGATCACCCTTTTTAAAGTAAACATATATGCTGTGCAAAGCCTTTGCTTTCCTCTTGTCCTACTTCTTTCAGAGTATTTCTTCTTAGTAAAATGTTCAAATCCTCCCTATCTTTAAAATTCAAATCAAATATAATCCTAACCTCAAACCCTCTCCAAGCCTCCACTCAACTTGTAAATCTCTCCTTTCACTGAAATTCTAATTCTAGTGTGTGTGTGTGTGTGTGTGTGTGTGTGTGTGTGTGTGTATACTGGGAGTATACGTTTTATATATATATATATATATATATATGTACACACACACACACACACACACACACATATATATATATATATATATATATGTCACAGGAGCAATTTCTATCATGTGTTAATTATTTCTATACATTTTTCTTCTCTACTTGACTGAGGACTTCCTTACTAGGGTCTCTGACTTCTTTTGAATTAATCTTTTTATCCTCAAGACATTCTTCCTGTGTCCTGCAACATCTGAACGAACATATGATTAGTAGAAATCTACAATACCTATCATGGGTGTGGTAGAAAGACAATATAAAGTATTAAAAACCTAAGAAACCTAAAATATCTCTGGAAGGATACAGGTAACACAGGTTGCCTCCAAGAAGGCAAACTGGGTGGCTGGCAGACAAGGGCAAAAGGCAAGACATTTTGCTTATACTATATTGCTTCTTTTGCATGTTGACTTACATGAACACACTAACACATACTGTCATATGAATCCTGCCTCATGTAAATGTATCTTTTACAGACCAATTACAAAAATGTCTTAAAGCCTACTTTGCCTGATAAAACTGCAATGTTCTGCATGCTACTACATAAATTACAACTAGTATCCACTGAGTATCCACCATGTGTAAATTAATGTGTTGGGGCACCTGGGTGGCTCAGTCGGTTAAGCACTGACTCTTGATTTCAGCTCATGTCATGATTTCACATTTCATTTTGTGAGATCGAGCTCCACGTCCAGCTCCGCACTGATAGCCCAGAGCCTGCTTGGGATTCTCTTTTCCTCTTTCTCTGCTCCCCTCCCACTCACTTGTGCACGTGCTCTCCCTCAAAATAAATAAACTTAAAAAAAATTAATGTGCTATTTCACTTAATAGAAAAAAACTAATTTGATAGTTGACATACTTAATTGCAACATTCCTTATCTTATTGAACTAAAACCTGCTTTATTACAGAAGAATAAATTTTACATCTATTTCATACAGGGAAAAAAATTTTACTTCACTCTGACCCCCCCTTTGGCAGTCTAGCTTTAAAAAGGGTATCTCCTTTTTTTAGTTATTAATGTATTTTTTATGTTTACCACATTCTAGGACAGACTTCATCCTCTCTCACATATGCTCTTGGTGACTGCTATACTTAATAGCTGTTATCCATCCAACTGAATTCAAGCTCGAGGTCTTTGTTTATATTGCCTGGAGAATCTTCTCAGCCCTACCATAACCTGTTACTTGAAATTTTTATTTGTATATGAAAAAGACAGGAATGTGCACAAGAATCTAGGGGGAAAAGGCATCAAAACCAGAATCAGCACATAAGATGACACACAGAATAGAAGAGGCACACCATCAAGGTGGAACTATGAAAAAGTTGGCAGGGAAGTTAGCCAATAGTGGAACAAGGCAGTATTAGGATGGTTAAATGGTGCTGACGGGGAAGGGGAGAGGATGTTCTATTCAAACCTGTAATTTGAAAGTTAGCAGGATGTCTAGGACTACACTCACTTACAAGTCTGAAACATAATCGAGGGAATGAAAGAGAACTTAGGCGAAAATAGAATAAAATAGTTATAAATCACAGCTTGAAAAGAGTGAGGTGAATGTGGGGTGAAAGCAAAGATCTTAGAAATCCAGCCGGTGTTAAGGCAGCTAAGATGATCTAATAAAAAATGGGAAAGTATTGAATGGCACAACAATGGGGGTGGTCTGTCTTTATGGGGAAAGTCTGTGGAAAGTGGAATGAGTGATGGAAACCAGTAACTGGAAACTATCTGGTCCTTTAAAAAGTGTATCACGGAAGTGAGGGGGGTAGGTTTAAGGAGCAGAACTTCAAAGAGAAGAGAGGATCTTCATGGAGGGGGACGTGAAGTAAGGTACAGACTGCAGCCGTGCAAAGGCGGGATGGTGAGGCGAGGCGTCTGAGTCAGAGCTCAGATGAGAAGCACTGAGATTGAGAGCGGCGCAGAGAAGCGGGACTGGGGGCAGCGGCGTGGCCCGGGGCTCCCTCACCTTGGCCTTGTAGCTGGGCAGGTTGCAGAGGATGTCCGTGCGCAGAGCCTCTTCTGCCAGGCGGCGGGCGCAAAGGCTCCGCCACACCTCGCTGTTCTCATCACCGTGCAGGCAGCGGTACCAGTGCTTGCACACCAGGGCGCAGCTCCGCAGCTCGGACAGCTCCAGGTAGGAAAACACCAACTCCAGCACCCGGCTGGGCAGCCGGCCCCCTGCGCCCGCGGACCCGGATCCCGAGCCGCCGACCGCGCCGCCGCCGCCGCTACAGCCAGCGCCACCAGAGGCTCCGCCAGGCCCCGGGGCTGGTGCCGCCATCGCCTCACCAGCCGGCCCAAGGGCCGCCGCTGCCGCCGCCTCTTCCCCCCGTCTCTGCTGGGGAGGCCAAGCCTCGCCTTAAGACCGAAGCACCTCGCTCACCGCCCCTTTCACAGCCAACCACCGGCCCTCCACCACTCCCGCCCCTGCCCGGGGGCGTCCGCCGCGCGCCCCGCCTCACTGAGGGCAGACGCACCGGCCGCACGGGCGTCCCCCGCCCCTCCTCCCCGGCTCAGCGCGGGCGTCGGAACCGCCCGACTCGCACGGCCTCCCCGCGGCGCGCCCGTGGCTCCGCCATACTGGTTGAGGGCACGAAGCAAGGGCGCACGCCCAGCTCGCTCGCGGTTCCTCTCGGCCCCGGATGTGACTGTTTGGCTGAGGCGCCCCGCGCCCAGCGCTAGATGGGATTGGGCGCCCACAGGTGAGGTCATCACGAGGCGCCGAGGAGGAAAGCGGGAAGCGCAGGTATGAGGCTGGCATCTGTGGCTTTGTGGCTGTTCCTCGGTGTCTTTTCCTTTTTTTGGTCTAGTGGTCTCTCGTCTGCTTTCCTGGGCCCCTTTCCCTGTGAGGTTTTCCTGTGTCAGGTCCCTGCTTCAGACGCCACTCTAACGCATGAAATTTCCAGTTCCTTGCTAGCCAAGTCCTAGCTCCGCCACCTTCTACTTAAGTTGGATCTTCTTTCTTTACCTTCGGCGTCTGAGGTCGTCTTCTCCTGGTCAGGCCCTTTTGTTCTTTGTTGGTACTGGCACTTATCAGAACCTGAGTCCTAGCGTGTATTTGGAAAATAAGGTCATCATATTTGAATCCCCGCACCACCTCCCCCCACCCCCGCCCAAATGTTTCGATAGCCTGAAAGTGCCGAGTAATTGCTGATTAAGTCCTCCTTTCTTTGGACAAAATGTAGCCTTTCCCAGTTTTTCCTGCTAACCCGATTAGTAGGCGGATCCAGGCAGCGTGTTTTTATATAATTGGACATTCCAATAGGGAGAATGATGTGGAGGCTGTAATTATAGATGGCTTCTTGGAAGAGAAATAATTTAAGCATTATTTGGTTATATTGCATTTTCCTAGGTGGCCAAAAGTTTTCTGACAGCCTTTAAAGAATGCTTAGTGAGAGAAAATAATAACCATCATGTGAACAAGGCATTGTGCCAGGTCTTTGATTCGAGTTTTATATAATTATCAAAACAACTCTGGGGTAATATTATAAGACTCACAGATTCCCTTAGTAGTCAACTCCACTGTCTTGCCTTTATGTGGTAAGAAATCTTTTCAGTAGTTCCCTCTGTGTATAATACATTTCTAATTCTCCATTAAAAACGAACAGCAACTACCTTCTCTACTCTCTGGTAAATGGTGTTTATTATTTGCTAGTCCCTTCTTCCCAGATGTTTTTTTCCTCCCAGTTTAATATCCCAGATTCTTTACTAACTAGTGCTAATGCCACAGCCTTTCAATCATTTTGGTTGCTATCCAGCTTCTCCACATCAGGACCAACTTTGGAAAACCCAAACGTGAAAAAAAATTGACCTATACTTATTATACTGATAGTGACTACCTCATATTGTTTGAATGGTAGTGTAATCTCAGACTAGGGAGTTTTATTCATTATTCATTTTTCAACTTTCATCTATGGGACATACAAGATGTCCCCTCCCAAGGAGGTCAGAGTTTGTTTGGGAAGGCACTTTAATTTTTTTTTTTTTTTTTTTATTCTTCAAAGATAAGTAGAGTTTGGTCCATCTGAGAAGGGGACAAAGAACCAGGCAGAATCAACAGCTTTGAAGTCACAGACACTTGAAAAGGACGTGTGGGCACATGGAAATATAACTGGAGCAGTATTTAGATATCATTCAGTTATTAAAGACTTTGACATTTATTCTGTCTGTCACAGTGTAGGTGAGGTGGAGCCTTTGAAGGATCTGATGAGATAATTCTGGTGCTAATACAGCCCAGTCAGTGAGCTGACTTTGTGGCAAGTACCCCTTCAAGTGCCCCAGGCAGAATTTCAAAGTAGGAAAAGATTTTATGACTGGGTCCTTTTCTTTCTACAAATCATCCTCCTGACCTTGCCCCCCCCCCCCATATTTAGTACCGTCCTGCCTTCTGACTGTTCAGAACTTCCATCTTCACCTTCCACCCTTTCTAAAAATGTTCTCAAGATACCCCACCTTTCCTTGCTGACTCCATGATTTCATTAGGTGTTAAAGGAAACTATTATCTAATTAGAGTAATGCACAATAGGCTATGATAAATTGCTTTAGACATTACCTATGAGAAGAGAAGCTTGTTGACCTGATACCTGAACAAGGAGATAATGGCTCCTACCTATTTCTTGTAGGCTTTGCTGTCCCAGTAAGGAAAAACAAGAAACAGTGGCCTGACAGCTCATTTCTGAAAGATTGTTTTGATTTAACTCAGATTTAATTACATTTTTTTGCCACGGCCTTATACCACAGCAATCTGTTGTTTGATACGGTTTTTTTTTTTTAAGTTTATTTATTTATTTTGAGAGAGAGAGAGTGCACAAGTTGGGGAGGAGCAAAGAGAGAAGGAGAGAGAATCCCAAGCAGGCCCCGCACCGAGAGCACAGAGCCCAATGCGGGGCTCAAATTCACAAACCATGATAGCATAACCTGAGCTGAAATCAAAAGTCAGGTGCTCAACCATCTGCGCCACCCAGGCACCCCTGTTGTTTAATACTTTTTGATAGTGGGCTTTGGGTATGTTTCAAATAAGAGAACAAATAATTTTAATTTTGTAGACTAAGTAAACAAGTGATCCCCGGGGTTCTGGTTGACTCCCGTGATCAATACCCTGCATAAGTTGAAAAGCTTCAATGTATAGTACATTTCTGGGACTTTCCCAACAGTTTTTCTTGCTTTAATTTTATTTTTTTAATGTTTATTTATTTTTGAGAGAAAGCACACAAGCGGGGGAAGGGCAGAGAGAGGAGAGGGACAGAGGATCTGTGCTGATAACAGAGAGCCCAATGTGGGGCTTGAACTCATGACTCTGAGATCATGACCTGACCCAAACTTAGATGCTTAGCTGACTGAGCCACCCAGGAGCCCTTCAACTATTTTTCTTAACATTCTCCATAATAGGTCTTTATTTTTATTTTTCTGACTAGCTTGGTGATCAGTAAATACTATTCATGTGATGTAGAGATTAGAAGTTTAATTTGTATTTTACACTGGTGCGTAGAGGTTAAGGTAGGGCTGACCTTGGTTTTGTGAGATCAATAGACACTGGTTCCATTATGGAAAAATTTACAGGAGCTGTATTGTCTGTAATAGTTCCTTTAAGCTCAAAATCCATTTATTGCCTAATTTCTCACACTTTGGGGTGAGCTTAACCACGTGTGTCTTTAATGAGTCTTTTCCAGAAAAAAATTATATTAGGCAGAAAACCTGCAAAAAAACTTCACCAGTCGGCATTTACTTAGGTCACCTGTGAGTAGATCTGTGATGGGAAAACAGAAGTGCTAGAAACCTTGCCTCATTCTTGTCTTAGAGAAAACTTAAAATCCCAGTAGGAATTCAAAAACACACGCACACAAAATCCTAAAGCTGTAGAGGGCAGACTTCCCCGGACTTTAAAGTGGATTCACTGTAGAAAAATTAAAACTAACGTAGGAAATAATCGATCAATTCTCTAAAGAAAAAACTTAAAATTATTTGTAACTCTACTGGTCTTTTCAATGGTTAATACAAACTTCATATTTTAAGGTAGCATTTTATCTATGTTAATGTGATAAGTCAGTCACCACAGATGACTGTCCCTAAGCCTAAATAACGTTAATAACATTTATTTCAAATTGTGCTAAGTGTACTTTTTTCTTCCTTTATCTGGAACATTTGGCAAAAGCCTTTTTTATGGTAGAAAATTATTTAACTACTATTTCATTACTTGTCAGCAAAAATCAAACTACCCGAGTTCCCTGTCTTTACCTCTTTGAGTCATTTCCTCTCCAAACCTCTCCTTTAAAACTTATTTACTTCAGTCTTTAGTTTCGTCTGTATACAAATTCAGTGCTTCTGCTGAAATAAATGTTTTTTTTAAAATAAATCTTTTTGTCTTTCCTATTTTGTCATCTTTATGAAAATTGCTATATCTGTTTATGTGACCATGTTTCTGTTACTCCCTCCCCCCCCCCGTTACTTTGATTACTAAAAGATTAGTGATTTTTTTGCAGTTTAGTTAGTGATTTTGTGTATGTGCGAGTGTCTAAAAATGGGAGGAAATAAGCTTTGTGTCAGGAATAGAAACTTCGGGCGGATTGCCAGATTATTTTAAATCATTTTTCAGAACAATATTAGGAAATTTATCTCTGTGTTATTGGACTAAATTCAGGTTTCATATCTGAAAATATGAAAGCAGCAATGGCAATTTCTCACTAGATAAATTCTCCCAGTAGGTTTGTTTGCTTTCTTTTCTCTAACCATTTAGAGTTATATAAATTGCCCTGATTTCCTTTTTTTGCTTTATCCAACAGGCAGTTAAGGCAGGGTGGTATTATATGACAGTTTCATTATATAAATCTGGGATGCCTAGTGTATCAGGAATCTCAATTTCGCACATAAGTACTGCTGTTAAGTGTTAAGTGGGTGATAAAGTAATTAAAAATACATGAGTACAGGGCATCTGGCTGGCTCAGTCAATAGAACATGTGACTCTTGATCTCAGGGTTGTGAGTTTGAGCCCCATGTTGGGTGTAGAGATTTCTTAAATAAATAAACTTAAAAATACCCGAGTACTTTAAAAGCATTAATGAATGCTTTTATGAATATAATGAATCATTTATGGCTTTTCGTCATTTTCTGAAATTTCAGAGAATCCTAACAAGTTAAAAACTGTTAACAAGTGGTTGGGTGTCTGAGTGGCTCAGTCAGTTAAGCATCTGACTTCGGCTTAGGTCATGATCTCACAGTTCTTGAGTTCAAGCCCTGTGTCCCGGGTCTGTACTGACAGCTCAGAGCCTGGAACCTGTTTTGGATTCTGTGTCTCCCTCTCTGTCCCTCCCCTGCTCACGCTCTGTCTCTCAAAAAATGAATAAATGTTAAAAAAAATTTTTTTTAAACTATTGTCAAATGGCTAGGCCCCAACCCCAGCATTTCTGATTCTCTAGGGTAGTATTGGGCAATTTATATTTCTAAGTTCCTAGTTTATGCTGATGCTGCTGGTCTGGAGGCCATACTTTGAGGACCATTGATATAGATACATGATACCACTTTGACCAGCCTAATAAAAATAGAAGAAGTGAGGGGTGCCTGGCTGGTTCAGTCAGTGGAGCATGTGACTCTTCATCTTGGGTTTATGAGTTAGAGCCCCATGTTGGGTGTAGAGATTGCATTAAAATTTTTTTTTTTTTAATAGGAAAAGTGATCATGGTAGTATTTGTTGAGCCCTCATTATGTACCAGACACTGTTATATGTGCTTTACACATATTATTTTGCTATGATCCTGTGAAATGGTGCTATTATTTTTATTACCCCTGTTTTATAGAGAAGGAAAATGAATCACAGAGAGGTTCAGTAACTTGACCAAAGTCACCCAGCTAATAATAGGTAGTAGAGCTATTCAGACTCAGAACGTCTAGCTCCAGAGCTCATTCTCTAAAACATTATTCATATAAAAGATATAACTTGATAATTGAACAGCTCTCTTTTATTTTTTATTTTTTTAAGTTTATTTATTTTTAATTATTTTTAACGTTTATTTTGAGAGAGAGAGAGCACGAGTGGGGGAAGGGAAGAGAGAGAGAGGGAGACACAAAATCTGAAGCAGGCTTAAGGCTCTGAGCTGTCGGTACAGAGCCTGATGCGGGCCTTGAACCCACAAACTGAGATCATGACTTGAGCTGAAGTCGGACACTCAACCGAGCCACCCAGATGCCCCTAAAGTTTGTTTGTTTGTTTTGGGGGGGGGAGGGGCAGAGATGGGGGAGGGGAGAGAATCCCAAGCAGGCTCCACACTGTCAGCACAGAGCCGGATGTGGGGCTCAAACTCACAAACCATGAGATCATGACCTGAGCTGAAATCAAGAATCGGATGCTTAACCGACCGAGCCATCCAGGTGCCCCAAGCATCTCTCTTTTAAAAAGAATTTTTACTAATTTAAATATATGGTATTTATTCTAATGTGAACCTCATATCAGATGCTAGAGGACAAGGTTTGCCTGGGTCCCTGATAGCATAGAAAGTCCATTTAGGCATGTGCCAGCCAGGTGTACCCAATCCTGTTTGCAACTAAACTTTTGTAGACTTGATCTTCAAATGTCCTTTTTTAAATTAAGGTTTTTTAGATGTCTTTTTAAATATTTAAGTGAAATACTGCATATTGTATTTGTCTCCTCCCATCAAGTTCTTAAATAAGAGATTATAGTTTTTTTCCCCCTCTCCACAGTGTCTTCTGGGCCATAATGGCAGTCAAGTGGACTGGTGGACATTCTTCACCTATTCTCTGCCTGAATGCAAGTCAAGAAGGCCTAGTCGCTTCTGGAGCAGAGGGTGGTGATCTTATGGTTTGGGGTGAAGATGGGACTCCATTAGGACATAAACGCTTCCAAGGGGCTGATGATGTTACCAGTGTCTTATTCTCTCCCTCCTGCCCCACTAAGCTCTATGCTTCACATGGAGAAACCATTAGCTTACTGGATGTCCGGTCACTCAAAGGTTCCTTGGACCATTTTCATGTGAATGAAGAAGAGATCAATTGTCTCTCATTGAATGAAACTGAAAACCTGCTGGCTTCTGCTGATGACTCCGGAGCAATCAAAATCCTAGATCTGGAAAATAAGAAAGTTAGCAGATCACTGAAGAGACATTCCAATATCTGTTCTTCTGTAGCTTTTCGGCCTCAAAGACCTCAGAGCCTGGTGTCATGTGGACTGGATATGCAGGTAATGAATATTTTGCAGAGAGTACTTGGGTAATTTTTAATGGGTTTGGTAACGATCAAATTACTGACCAGGTTAAATATATTTTTGCATTTTTTGTTCTCTAACGTGTCTTATTTGTGTATGAAGCATGAGCTTTATTTCTGCATGTTTAATGCTAACTTGACAAAGCCAAGTAGATTTTATTCATAAAGTAATCATTTATCCTTTAGCCTTCCTTTCTCTGTGCTTAAGACAGTCATAAAACCTGAGAATTCAAATATTTGATTCTAAACATCTTTTTTTTTTTAATTTTTTTTTTTTTTAACGTTTATTTATTTTTGAGACAGGGAGAGACAGAGCATGAACAGGGGAGGGTCAGAGAGAGAGGGAGACACAGAATCTGAAACAGGCTCCAGGCTCTGAGCTGTCAGCACAGAGCCCGACACGGGGCTTGAACTCACGAACTGCGAGATCATGGCCTGAGCCGAAGTCGGATGCTGAACTGACTGAGCCACCCAGGCGCCCCTAAACATCTTTTTTTTTTTTTTTTTTTAATTTTTTTTTTCAACGTTTATTTATTTTTGGGACAGAGAGAGACAGAGCATGAACGGGGGAGGGGCAGAAAGAGAGGGAGACACAGAATCAGAAACAGGCTCCAGGCTCTGAGCCATCAGCCCAGACCCTGACGCGGGGCTCGAACTCACGGACGCGGGGCTCGAACTCACGGACCGCGAGATCGTGACCTGGCTGAAGTCGGACGCTTAACCGACTGCGCCACCCAGGCGCCCCTGTTCTTCCTTTAAAATTCTGTGGTATATTAATTGAATTATTGTATATTGGTGACCAAGATCAGAGCATTGCCTTGAGTAATTTTTAAAAGGAACATCACATCACAAATTAGACCAAATCCAGAGGAAGTCTGTCAGAAGAGTGGATATAGCAAGAAACCCCGTTATGTGGGTAAAATGGAAGTGTTTGTTTATTTTTTTATTTATCTATTTATTAGAAAGAGCATGAACTCGGGCGGTGGGGAGAGAATCCCGAGCAGGCTCCACACTGTCAGCATGGAGCCCAATGCAGGGCTCTAACCCATGAACTGTGAGATCATGACCTGAGCTGAAACCAAGAGTCAGATGCTTAACTGACTCAGCCATCCATGCGCCCTGGAAATGGAACTGTTTAATTCTTAGTTTTCATGAGGGGGAAAAGTGGAATGTGCTAGTGGTAATAGAAGTCATGGGAAGCAGACTTTGGTTTGGTTTAATAAAAGAAAGCTTTCAGATAGCTTGAACTTTCCCATAGCAGATGTACTTCCTCTTAATTTTTCTTTTTTAACGTTTATTCATTTTTGAGAGACAGAGCATGAGTGGGGAAGGGGCATAGAAAGAGACACAGAATCTGAAGAGGCTCCAGGCTCTGAGATGTCAGCACAGAGCCCAACATGGAGCTCGAACTCACAAACTGCGAGATCATGACCTGAGCTGAAGTCGGATGCTCAACCGACTGAGCCACCCAGACCCCCCAGATGTACTTCCTCTTAAAAGTAAATCTTGTAGGGGTGCCTGGGTGGCTCAGTCAGGTAAGTGTCCAACTCAACTCTTGATCTCAGCTCAGGTCTTGATCTCAGGGTTGTGAGTTTAAGCCCCACGTTGGCCTCCGTGCTGGACATGAAGCCTAGTTAAAAATAAATGTATCACTGGAGTGAGAATAATCATGGTTTCTCTTTGATAAGCACTTACTACTTGCCAGTGCTTTACATATTAGTTTTCATTCAAATCATACCCTGATAATTACTGTTACTTTTTTAGAAATGAGACTGAGGTTCAAATTAAGTATCCATATAGCTGCCTGAATTGAGATTCGGACTTGAGTCTCTCTGGATCCAAAGGCTGTATTTTTTTTCTGTGACACCAGAGGTATCACAAACAGGAGATCTCAAGTAGGAGATCATCAGCAATGTGTTAGAAAAGGTTCTTGGTTTGCAAACAGGCGACTTCTAGAAAAAGAACCATTGTGGGGCGCCTGGGTGGCGCAGTCGGTTAAGCGTCCGACTTCAGCCAGGTCACGATCTCGCGGTCCGTGAGTTCGAGCCCCGCGTCAGGCTCTGGGCTGATGGCTCAGAACCTGGAGCCTGTTTCCGATTCTGTGTCTCCCTCTCTCTAACCCCTCCCCCGTTCATGCTCTGTCTCTCTCTGTCCCAAAAATAAATAAACGTTGAAAAAAAAATTAAAAAAAAAAAAAAAAAAGAAAAAGAACCATTGTTTATTAATGACTTGTGTGTCCTGCACAGTTATAAGTGTTTATTCTTTTTTTTAATGTTTATTTATTTATTTTGCGAAAGAGAGTATGTGGAGGAGGGTCAGAGAGGGAGGGAGAAAGAGAATCCCAAGCAGGCTCCACGGTGTCTGCACAGAGCCCTATCCACAGCTCGACCCCACCAACCATTAGATTGTGACGTAAGCTGAGATCAAGAGGTGGATACTTAATCAACTGAGCCACCCACGTGCCCTAGTCTATATTCTTTACTGTGTACAATATCTTTCAAGACTTTGTGATTCCATTAATATCATCAAAGGCTTTATCTTTCTACCTTTTTGGCCAGCAGTCTTTACCACTCCCTTCTCTACCCACTACACCCCCTCATAAGTTAGAAATAAACGAGGCTGGGTTTTGTTGTTTCCACAATGACTGCCATTACCCTCCCCCAAGCTACTTGTAGTTAGTAGGCAGGATCAGTGGATGGCCAGCAGCACTGGGACAGTCCCTAAACAATAAAGAATTGTCTTACCAAAAATGTCTATAGTTCCTCTGTTGGGAATCATTCTGCATTTGAGGGGCACAGTGACCCTACAACCTATAAACTCTTTATCCACACCTATGTCTTGACCAAGCCCTTAAAAACCTACATTTTCTACCCTCGTGGTGATAATCTGCCTATTTTGGTTATACCAAAAGACCTACACACACACACACACACACACACACACACACACACACACACACACACAAAAGACCTACACATCCAGGTGGATATCTGTGTTGAGTAGGCAGATTGTACAGTGTCTCTTTGACTAGTCATTCTTTCAACCTTAGGCTGTACCAGTTTCCAATCTCTGGTTCATTAATATACTAGGCATGGCAGTAAACAATTAGGTGTGCAAAAATGACCTATATACTTCTCAGATTAGATAAGAAATGGGCATCTAGAATTTATTTTGCTGTCAGTTCTGGGAGAGAAGTTCTAGTGGCAGGCAACTGCTAGAGAGCAGTATAGAACAACCTAAATATTTTGTGAAAAGGAGGCTTAGGTAATTGCTTATTTGATTTGACTGCCAAGACCTAAATATTCACTGTAGATTAATTTCTGCATTGGGTTGTGATTTAACAGTGGTAAGACAGCACACAGAACTTTTAAGAAATTACTTTCCTTGGAGTGCCTGAGTGGCTCAGTCAGTTAAGCATTTGACTTCCGCTCAAGTTGTGTATCTAACAGTTTACTTCTTAAAACCTGGTTATCTGATGTTATTCTAAACTTTAAGACTAGCTAATCTGAAGGAGTCCAAGATTGTAGGCATAAAAGTGGAATGGAGTTGTTATAAGGTTAATTTTGAGAGCTCTTTCTCTCTGAACAAACACATTTTACCTCAAGGCAGGAATTGAATTATTGCCACACACAGGAGATATAGTCAATGTACCTATCTTTGTTATTACAGAAATCATAAAAATTATACCCTTTGATTTACATCGGTTTAAATAATTAGGCAAAGCACACTTAGAGTGGCAGGGAACTTAACAAATTGATTTATCAAGACATTTGAGACTGCTTAATTTTTTTTTTTTTTTTTTTTTTTTTTTTATAGAGAGTGCAAATGCAGGAGAGTGGCAGAGGGGGAAAGAGAGAATCTTAAGCAGGCTCCATGCAAACAGCACGGATCCCAAGACCCTGGGATCATGACCTAAGCCAAAATCAAGAGTCGGAAACTCGACCGACTGAGCCACCCAGGAGCTCCTAGACTGCTTAATTTTTTATTAAATAACTACAAAATATTTATAATATATGTGTAAAGTATAAGAAGAACATTAAATACATGTGTAGCTACCACTCAGATACAGTTTTCTCTTGTAAAGACCTTTGGAAATTTGAGACCATCATATATTTCTGTGGCATACACATTGATTTTTTGCCCCTCATTTCCACATCTGAAAATAAATGGTTCAAAAGGTTTATTGTTTTTTCTGGAGTTTGAAGGATCACTAGTACAAATACTTAAGGATCAGGATGGCAGGAAGGCTTTTTTTTCCCTTAAAAATGAATCTTTTCTGTGGAAAGAAATGTTTTTGTAGGGGAGGAATTTGTGAGCAGGGTCACTTTGATGTGATTGCATTCACTTCTGAACATTGCCAGTTGTCCACTTTCTCCCCCCTCTGACGTTTTGTAGGACCATAACCTCCAGACTCTTGTGTTCTTTTCTTTTAGTATCTCTTGCTTTCCTGCTTTGAGTGACACCACTTGAACCAGGTGGTTGAGAAATTGTAAAACACCTTGGAATCTTTGGCAGTTAGGAAGAGTAAAGTGGTATAGAGAATGTCCAGAAAGGAACAGTCTGGAAATCTTCAATACTTGAAAATTATTCTTGGATTGGTAGAATCTGGGATGGCTGTTAACACATTTAGATTTCAGTAAATACAAAAATGTTTAAGCTGCTGAAAATACTTTGAGTATAGTTCATGTCTTAAGAGGGCAGAAAATATAATCTAGGCATCATGCACGGTAGTGCAAGAAAGACTTGGGGATACCTGCCAAGACAGTTAAGTTAGCAGATTCTGGAATGTGCCATTTGCCTTGTGTTCAGATTTTTTTTTTTTTAGAGATTTGTTTCCATAGCATGTCCATATCACATCTTTGTTATATTTTCTGGTATTTCTTTATTTTACTTTAATTTATTTTAATTTGTTAATATTTTAGCTTCAGCCAAATAGCAACTGCTGTCCACTTAGCAAATGTTATAAATCCAATCTAAAAGAGTTTTCAGTGCTTTTCTTGATAGAAGCAGAATGTATTAGAGGTCACTTCTTTCAGAGGCTGAGTTGAGGGCAGTTACCTTCGATAGAAAACCAAATCCTTAATATTCGTCAGCAGTAGTAATCTTGTCAGTTCAGATCTGTGCTTTTGACTGAACCATGCTTATTCTAGTGTCTATTTTAAATCGTGAGTAACGGGGCGCCTGGGTGGCGCAGTCGGTTAAGCGTCCGACTTCAGCCAGGTCACGATCTCGCGGTCCGGGAGTTCGAGCCCCGCGTCGGGCTCTGGGCTGATGGCTCAGAGCCTGGAGCCTGTTTCCGATTCTGTGTCTCCCTCTCTCTCTGCCCCTCCCCCGTTCATGCTCTGCCTCTCTCTGTCGCAAAAATAAATAAATGTTGAAAAAAAAAATTTTTTTTTAAATAAAAAAACAAAAAATAAATCGTGAGTAATAATTAAGGGATAATACTAGATGGTAAAATAAAGCTGTCTATTCTCTGAAAGTATGAAGAATATTTTCCTTTTCAAATTGGTTGCTGTGGGAAGAAAATGAATCACTAGATTATAGAGTAAAATCAATTCACAAAGTTTTTTGTTTTGTTTTAAACAGGTTTTAATTAGCATTTCATTTAAATCAATTTAGTAGGTCCAAAATCATGGTAGGGAACAACAAAAAAACCCACATATGCCAGGATGTCAAATTAATCAACAGATAGGTATGGAATATTTGCTCTTTCCAGGTATTGAGCAAAGATGAATTAAATCTCAGGATGCCTGGCTGGTTTAGTTGGTAGAGCACATGATTCTTGATCTCAGGGTTGTGAGTTCAATCCCCATGTTGGGCGTGGAGCCTACTTAAAATTTACAAAAAAATGTTTAAGGTGAATTAAATCTCAAGAAACTGACAAGCTAATAGTATATGTTAATTAATAGCATAGAAATTAAATACAGGCAAGAGAGAAGTGGGCTGGAATATTTAGGAAAGCCTTCCTAGAGGGACAGGAACTTGAGGTAAGCCTCTAAAATGGGTACTTTAGGTTGTACGAAAGGAAAGAGAAAGCATCCCAGATACAAATCATTTCAGTGATAATCCAGATTTCATTTATTTAGTTGACAGGCTTTCTGACTTGCAGCCAGCATAGACTAAAATTAATAAGTTTTATAATGTTCTATTTTACTTGTAGAAATGAGGGTACAGTGACTTAAAGAAATGCAACTGCTCAAGAATGTGGATTACATACAGTTTGATGGGTTTGTTAATCCCAAGTTATTCAAGATCTTGTTTTCTACCTTATTGTACATTGGCATCTGAGTTTTTCCACTGGCACATTGTGGTGCCAGCTGAATTTTTAAAAATTTAATATTGCTAGAAATGTATCATACTAATTATTATCAGACTACTTTGATGACTTTATTACAAGTGGAATAAGCATGATAGTCGAGCAAAATGGCTAGGCCTCTGTTTGACTACATAACTTCCTCTTATTTAAAGGTGATGCTGTGGAACCTTCAGAAAGCACGGCCACTCTGGATTACAAATTTGCAGGAAGATGAAACAGAAGAGATGGAAAGCCCACAATCACCTGGTCAGCTTTTAAACCCTGCTTTAGCCCACTCTGTGTCTGTAGCATCATGTGGCAATATTTTTAGCTGTGGTGCAGAAGATGGTAAGGTTCGAATCTTTAGGGTGGTGGGAGTTAAGTGTGAACAAGAACTGGGATTTAAGGGCCACACTTTGGGAGTATCCCAGGTCTCCTTTCTGCCAGAATCCTATATGCTGCTTACTGGAGGGAATGATGGGAAGATAATGTTGTGGGATGTAAGCAGTGAAGTTGAAAAAAAACAGAAGAGCCCTACAAAACATACCCACAGGAAGAAAACTAAAAAAGCAGCTTATACGAAGCAGGGTAGAAATACTCATGCTCTAGTAACAGATGAAGAAGAACATGGCAAAATTTTACCAAAACTAAGTGTTGAACATGGAGAAAAGGTGAACTGGCTGTTGAGTACAAAAATAAAGGGATACCAAAATATATTAGTAGCTGATCAAACTAGTTGTGTATCTGTATATCCCTTAAAAGCATTTTAAATCCAATAAAAAATTTGAAAAACTGCAGCAGAACTTTTTATAGGTTGAAAAAAATCCTGTTTCTTCATTTTTGTCATTCTTAATGTTTGTCATATTTTTTAATATAATTTATTGTTAAATTGGCTTACGTACAACACCCAGGGCTCATCCCAACAAGTGCCTGCCTCAACACCTATTGTCATATTTTGAATAATGCCCTTCCATTGTATAAATTATAAGACATTGAGCAAAAGATAATTGGGTAATACTTTATGTAGTAAATGACATTAAAATTTGGAGGAGGAGAAGTAATCAGACTCAGAGTTATTAAGTAACAAAGAAGTAGGAAAATTGCAGACATGATTACTTACCTGGAAAGGATCTTGGTTGTCTTGTCAAGCCTCCTGCCTCAGGGAAGCCCGCATATGATCTAATCCAAGTGTAGTGTAACCAAATGACATTGGTTAATTCAGATCCTAGGATGTCTTGAGGAACCTTACCAAGTTGGAAGAAGAAACCTGTTCTTACTTGTTCTCTATAAAGCCCGGAAGGCTTTGCTGACAGTCACTCTCTGTTGTTTCTAAGAAAAGGGCTTCAGGGTCAGTTCAGTTTAGGATATTATGCAGTAATCCAGGCTGTGGTGCTGATACAACAAGAATAAGCCAAAGTTAGGAATAAGCAGAAATTCTGACTAAGCAGAAGATAAAAGTAGAGACGAGAGAGAAGAGGTAGAGAATAGAAACCAAGATAGTATGTCAAGAGTAAGTTCCTTTTCATCATGGCCGGGATCACTGTCTTCTCTACATGTTTTGTTTTTTTAATTTTTTTTTTTCCTGAGAGAGCACAAGTGGGGAAGGGGCAGACAGAGGAGGATGGAATCTAAAGTAGGCTTCAGGCTCTGAGCTGAGTGTGGAGCCTGCCTGGGATTCTCTCTCTGCCCCTCTCCCCCACTTGCTCTCTCTCCCTGTCTCTTTGTCTTAAAAAAATAAAATTGGGGCGCCTGGGTGGCGCAGTCAGTTAAGCGTCCGACTTCAGCCAGGTCACAATCTCGCGGTCCATGAGTTCGAGCCCCGCGTCGGGCTCTGGGCTGATGGCTCAGAGCCTGGAGCCTGTTTCCGATTCTGTGTCTCCCTCTCTCTCTGCCCCTCGCCCGTTCATGCTCTGTCTCTCTCTGTCCGAAAAATAAATAAACGTTGAAAAAAAAAAATTTTTTTTTAAAAATAAAATTAAAAAAAAATTTTTAAAAAGAGAAGCGCTTGGGTAGCTCAGTCGATTGTTGAGTGTCCGACTCTTGATTTCGGCTCAGGTCATGATCTGGAGGTTTGTGAGATAGAGCCCCACCTCAGGCTCTGTGCTAACAGGACGGAGCCTGCTTGGGATTCTCTCCCTCTGTCTCTCTCTCACTCTACCCCCGGATCACATGCATACATGTGCACGCACTCTCTCAAATAAGCTTTAAAAAAAAGTTCAGGGGTGCTTGGGTGGCTCAGTAGGTTAAGCATTTGTACCAACTGACTGACTGACTGACATCTGCCTGACTTCAGCTCAGGTCCTGATCTTGCAGTCAGGGAGTTCAAGCCCCGCATCAGGCTCTGTGCTGACAGCTCAGAGCCTGGTGCCTGCTTTGGGTTCTGTGTCTCCCTCTCTCTCTCTCTCTCTGCCCCTCCCCTGCTCATGCTTTGTCTCTCAAAAAAATAAGTTAACATTAAAGAAAAGATTTTTTTAAGTTTATTTTTTTTTAATGTTTTATTTTTGAGAGCGAGAGAGAGACAGAGCACAAGTGGGAGAGGAGCAGAGAGAGGGAGACACAGAATCTGAAGCAGGCTCCAGGCTCTGAGCTGTCAGCACAGAGCCCGACGCGGGTCCCAAACTCATGGACTGTCAGATCATGACCTAGCTGAATTCGGATGCCCAACCAACTGAGCCACCCTGGTGCCCCAATTTTTTTTAAAGTTTAAATTTAAAAAAGGAATCAAGGCAGCTGCATTTTCTTGAGTTCTCACGGTCACTTGTCTCTGCTTCTCTCTACATGATGGTTTTTACTTGCAAAAAGTATAGCCTTTCAGGGCTATATCAACAATTCATTTCAATTCCAGAAACCAAGTGAGCAGTGTCCTAAGTTCCTGAAGAGAATATGAGTGATACAGCTTAGTTAAGCACCTGCCTTTGATCCAGTCAGCTCTGGCTAGGGGGCTACTGTCATTACTAAATGACATAGTAATTTAGTATCCACATATCCAAAAGGGCCCACTCCCATAGTTGGGGAGGTAGTTCTCAGAGAAGGGGAGTGTACGCTAAACTGATAGTCCAAAGGTCTACAACTAACTATTGATATTTGTATGAAAATTATGTATAAAACAAACCCTTCTTAGGTCAGCTATTATGTTACAGTTTGACCCTTTCAATTGGCAAGCAAGAGACCTACCCAGGTTACTTTAGTTAATGAAAGTTTGAGGAAACGTAATGGTAAAGTAAGCAAAGGAAGGCACCTCCGTCTGGGCTTACAGAGAATCAGGATACCGTTTTGAATATAGCTTAGCTCTAGTTGCCAGTCAGCTATTCAGATGACAAACAACTTCAGTAGTCACCCCTTAGAAGTGGGCTTTCCAGGGGCACCTGGATGGCTCAGTCAATTAAGCATCCAACTTTTGACGTCAGTTCAAGTCATGATCTCACAGTTGTGAGGTCGAGCCCTATGTCAGTCTCCACACTGGGTGTAGAACCTGCTTGGGATTCTCTCTCCCTCTGCCCCCTGCCCCAAAAGTAGGCTTTCCAAAGTCCCCCATCTGTAGTAGGCTGAAAATGTCCCCCGAAGGTAACAGGTTCTAATCCCTGGAACTTGTAAATGTTACTTTGGTAAAAGGATCTTTGCAGATGTAATTACGTTGCAAGTAGTAAAGGATTATGTTAAACATAATCATAGTAATTGTGTACCTGCTTTTTTTTTTTTTTTTTAAGTTTATTTTGAGAGAGCAAGTGGAAGCAGCTAAGGGGCAGAGAGAATCCCAAACATGCTCTGTGCTGTCAGCAGGGAGCCCTACACAGGGCTCGATCTCATAAACCATGAGATCATAACCTGAGCCGAAATCAAGAGTCCTATGCTTAACTGACTGAGCCACCCAGGACCCCTTACTAGACTGTAAGATGCTTGAAGGCAAGAATTCTGCCCTGTTTCAGAACTTACGGTCTGGTCTATCCTGGATCCCTTCAACTTATACAAACAGTACTCATTAAATCTTAAATGAATCAAAGGAGGTCCAGAAAGTATAAATATTAAGTATATAGAAAACAAAAAAGGTCAACCGAAAGGGAGCTGGTGGCAGGGTTGCCTGGCAACCAGACTGAACCCTTTGCTTGTATTTCACGTTATTTTTAAGACCAGCTGTCAGGGCTACACATGGTTCTCCCGACCAGTGCTCAATTTACAGACACCCAGACATGCTCATTTCATATTTGATGTTCCTTCTCCATATTACAATCAGTTTGTGGTCCAGGATAGACCATGCTGAGGCTGATGGCAGTGGCACCCAGTTGCTTCTCCCCGCCAAAAGCAAAAATACCTTTAGGATTAATCAATCACCCTTTGGCAGAATCATGTATAATCCTGGTGCCTTAACCTATGAACAGATCTCCCTTGACCTCAGTTTTTCTATTTATAAGCAGGTAATTAGTGGAAACAGATTAATATACTGCACAAGTGCTCTGTGTGTGTGTGTGTGTGTGTGTGTGTGTGTGTGTGCGCGCGCGCGTGTGTTTGGTTTTCTGAACTATTTGATTTAAAAAAATTTTTAATGTTTATTTACTTTTAGATAGAGTGTGAATGGGGGAGAAGCAGAGAGAGAGAGAGGGAGACACAGAATATGAAACAGGCTGCAGACTCTGAGCTATCAGCACAGAGCCTGACGCAGGGCTTGAACTTGGGACTGGGGAAATCATGACCTAGGCCAAAGTCAGATGCCTAACTGACTGAGCCACCCAGGCTCCCTCTGAACTATTTGAAAGTGAGATACCATAACACTTATCTCAAAATACATCAGCACACATCTCCTAAAAAAGACACTTTCCAATAAAACCATAATCCTAATATATCTAAGAAATTTAGTAACAATTTCATTCTTGCTCTTGGCCAGTCAGTTTTGACTAATACCATTCTTACTGCGCCAAAGTCTGGTGGTAGGAGAGGGTGGCGGCCAGAAGTGCAAAAGATGGGCCCCTCAGCCCTGGGTGGGCTTATAGAGGTGAAAGGCTGGGAGCAAGAGGATCCTTGTGGTACAGTCTGGTGTCTGAGCAGAAAGGCGTCTCCTTTGTATACAACCGTCTTCCTGTGGTGTGCCCCTAGTGAGGAAGATTGCCCCTTCCACTGGGGCATTTTAGAGTTCCAAATTTCATTTTATTCATTCCAAAGTTCATTTTAGAGACTAGACTGTCAGACCAGAGGATACTGGGAGAGTGAAGATAGGAGTCTGCTGGAGTGAACAAAGTACTCTGCTATGGCCACCACCATTAGGACCATATGCCAGCCAGAGGAGTGGGATTTAATCTAGGCCCAAGAGAGAATGTGAAAGAAATTCAGAACACCTCCCCAACACCAGGAGAGGCTGTCATACCCTGGTACTCTTGGTGAAGGAAAGGTCTGGGCTGATATTTAATAGAGCCTCCTTAAGGTCCTCCTCTATAGCCATAAAATACATTTGGGGGAAGTGACTCTCCACTTGGGCATAATTTTTCTGTAATCATTCTAGGCAATGATTGAAGAAGCATCCAGAGCACGGAGTGGTCAAGTAAAAACAATGACTTATAAATATTGACACAACAGGTCACAGGTAGGCCTGAAAATTGAGTGCATCTTTGAAAGTTTATTTAGTTAATTGGTTTAATCTTAGGATTTCTATAAAGTATACCATCAAATATGTGATTATGAAATACAATGAAAGAGTTTGTAAGAATTGTTACGTCTTCTGAGTCCATAGACTAAACATAATCTGCATCTACTTCTCAAACCTGAATTTACTCATAAATAACCATATGTTGTACTGCCAGGAGTTCAGTTATTAGGTTCATTAAGTAGTACATCTGGGAGGTACAACATTGTTAATTGTGTTATAAGCCAATGTGTGGCTAGATAAATGCAAACATTATTTTATTACAAATTATAATAGTAAACTGGTTCAGCCACTATGAAGAACAGCATGGAGATTCCTCCAAAATTAAAGGTAGACCTAGGGGCGCCTGGGTGGCTTAGTTGGTTAAGTGTCTGACTTCAGCTTAGGTCATGATCTCACAGTCTGTGAGTTTGAGCCCCACGTCTGTGCTGACAGCTCAGAGCCTACAGTCTGCTTCAAATTCTGTGTCTCCCTCTCTCTCTGCTCTTCCCCTGCTCATGGTCTCCCTCTCTCTTTCAAAAATAAACACTAAAACAAACAAAGAAACAAAAAAACGTAAAAAAAGTAGCACTATCATATGATCTTGTTATCCCACTTCTGGATATGTATCCAAAGGAAATGAAAACACGTTACTGAAGAGACATATGTACTCACATTTTTATTGTAGCATCATTCACAATAGTCAAGGTACAGAAACAACCTGGGTGTCCAGCAAAGGATGAATGGATAAAGAAGATGTGGCAGCATATGTGTGTGTGTACACACACGTGCACGCACACACATTTATATACATAAGAATATATACTATTCAGCCATGAGAAAAGAAATTCTGCCATTTGCTACGACATGGGTGGACCTTGAAAACATGCTAAATGTGATAAGTCAAATAGAGAAAGACAAATACTGTATGTTATCTCTTATATGTGGAATTAAAAAAAAATTGTAAAAGCAGAAAGTGAAATTGTTATGAGGGGTTGGTGGAGTAGGGGAATGGTACAGATGTTTAATAGAAGTTAACAGATGAACGTATCATGTCATAGGGCATTTTTGGCTTAAAAAAACTAATTAAAAGTCTTTTAAAATAGGTATATTAAAAAAAAAGAACTCGGGGGCGCCTGGGTGGCTCAGTCGTCCAACTTCAGCTCATGTCATGATCTCACTGTTCCCAGGTTCGAGCCCTGCGTCAGGCTCTGTGCTGACAGCTCAGAGCCTGGAGCCTGTTTTAGATTCTATGTCTCTCTGTCCCTGCCGCTCCCCCACTCATGCTCTATCTCTCTCTCTCTCTCAAAAATAAATAAACATTAAAACATTTTTTTAATTCTGTAAATCTAAAATTGATAAACTGAGAATGCATGAACCAAGTGATGCATGTAATTCAATTAGAGAAATGTCTTATAATTGAGTCACTGCTCTGCCCAAGGTAGCATCAACTTGCCAAATACAAAGAACCTCCTCTAAAGCAATTAGTGCCAAATTCATGTGAGAGTTAATTTAGTTTCAGCAAAACAGCATCAGCCATTAAAATAATGTTGACAGTTTATTTTATTAGCTATAATTTGGTTTGTATTTAATATGTAGGGTTTTTTTGAGTTTATTTATTTTGAGAGAGAGAGAGAGAGAGCAAGTGAGTGAGAGTGTATGCCCAAGAGCAGGGGAGGGGGAGAGAGAAAGAGAATCCCAAGCAGGCTCTGCACTGTCCACATGGAGCCCGATGCAGGGCTTGAACTCACAAACTGAGTTCATGACCTGAGCCCAAACCAAGAGTAGGATGCTTAACTGACTGAGCCACCCAGGCACCCAATATGTAGGTTTCTTTTGATTTTATGGTCACATAAGAGTTATAAGAAGTCTATACCTAATGTTGGATTTGGACATATTTAAGCAACATTATACTAAAACGTCATTTCTGTATAACAAGTAATTACTAATCAATCCTAGAAGTCTCATAATTTTTCTTTTAAAACCTTACAGTACTCAAGCTTAAAGGAATCGACTTGTAGACAGAATCCTGAAAATCTTCTTGAGTGACCTTTAGCATCTTCATATGAGACTAGGACTAAGTGATGTTGCTGGGGAATGTGGGGAAATAGCAAGGGTGGAACCCATAGTTTGCTGTGGGAGAGGATATTTTGGAGAAGCATAGATTGTTCAGAATAAATTCTAAAGTAGTCACGTAGGAAAACTAGTCATATTATCAGTTGGAAGTATTAGAGTCAAGAATGAAGCCCAAGTTTTTGGTTTCAGTGACTGGGTGGATCCTACGGCCATAATTTCAGGTAGTGAGCACAAGAGGATGGGCAGGTTTGACTACTTAGACCTACCTAATCTGCCCTGACTGGCCCTTGCCATTCTGGTGTCATGACCATCATCTCCAAAATGGCATATAGGTGTTGTTATTAGTCAGGAGTCTGGTTGCACTGGAGAGGTCGGGGTGATTTGGAATCTTACTGGACTCCTTAAGCCAGAGTGGGAACTAGGCAGACATTTTCTCTTTGTTTCCCTTAAACCTTTTACTCTTAGACTTGCTCCTTTCCTAATAATATACTCTAATTTTCTAATTGATGTTACTGCTATTCATGAAGCATTACTTTTGTTTGGTTCTTAGAATTTTCAGGATTTTCCTTTCCTGCATTGCTCTGTAGAGGTTCAGCGCCCTCTAGAGACATAATCCACAATTTTCCTGGTTGTCAGAGATTTTGATAGCCTCAAATTAGTCAAATAACTTGATTCATCCCTACCTGAACTTTCTTGGTAATAAGAAATTCTCCATGGCTCTAAGTAACCATTTTTAAAATTTATATATCAATTTAAAATTTAAGATTATTTTTTGGTCTACTTAGACCCCTTTAAAATTATATTTTGAACTTTCAAAAGTTTAAAAAATTATTTTCCAAAAAACATTATTTTCCATGGTTATAGAATCCTTGGTTATTATTTCTGAAATGTCATTCAGCTCTACTATCCTACTACATATTCTCATTGTCTATGATATTCCCATCATTAGATATGGCTGTTTCTTCAAAGGATGACTTTTTCTTCAAAGCTTGTGTCCTCTGAGATGAAGGTGTCTTCATAATCTTAACTGCAAATCAGATTCACCAATGCAGATTTTTTTTTTTCCAACGTTTATTTATTTTTGGGACAGAGAGAGACAGAGCATGAACGGGCGAGGGGCAGAGAGAGAGGGAGACACAGAATCGGAAACAGGCTCCAGGCTCTGAGCCATCAGCCCAGAGCCTGACGCGGGGCTCGAACTCACGGACCGCGAGATCGTGACCTGGCTGAAGTCGGACGCTTAACCGACTGCGCCACCCAGGCGCCCCTGCAGATTTTTAAAATATCCAGATGTCTGGGTCCTATCCCACAACACCCAATTCAGCACTGATTATAAAGGTTAAATATGTTGCAGGTCAACTCACCCTCCAAAATTACTAAATAATTTGGGGACACCAGGCTGGCTCAGTCAGTGGAGCATGTGACTCTTGATCTCAGGGTTGTGAGTCTGACCCCATGTTTGGTGAAGAGATTACTTAAAAACAATATCATTAAAAATATACTAAATAATCTGAATGAAATATTTTTAATTGATTTGCATGCCTGTAAGAATGGCTAAAATAAAAAATTTGGTGACAACACCAAATGCTGGTAAGGATGTGAAGAAACTAATCTCTCATCTGTTGATGCTGGGAATGTAAAATGGTACAGATACTCTGGAAAACAGTTTGCATTTTCCTATAAACAAAATATGCCAGAACCATATGAGCCAACAGTTGTTCTCCTGGGCATTGAAACATACGTTCACGTAAAAACCTGTGTACGAACATTTATAGCAACTTTATTCATGATAGCCCCAAACTCGAATTAGCCCAGATTCCTTACACAGATAAATGATTACACAATCTGCGGTATATCCATACTGTGGAATACTACTGAGAATAAAAAGGAACAAACTATTGATGCATGTAGCAAACTGGATTTCACGTGTATTTTCAAGCTTATTGTCATGAATTTGTTTATAATATCCTCTTTTACTGTTCTTGTCAGGAGTTTTTTAATATTTATAGCCTTTTCAAAGAACCAATATTTGTCTTTGATAATCCTTTGTTTTCTGTTTGTTTTCTGTTTAATTCCTGCCCTAATTGTATTTCCTCCATTCTGCTATCTTTAGGTTTAATTTGCTCTTTTTCTAACACTTTGAGATGGATGCTTAGTTCATTGATTTTTTAGCCCTCCTCCTTTTTGGTGTATATGCATTTAAGGCTATAAAATTTCTTCTAAGTATGGCTTTAGCTATATCCTTCTAGTTTCATATGCCATACTCATTAACTTCCAATGTAACATTTTTTTCAATGTAACATTTTAAATTTTCATTGTGATTTATTCTTTGATACATGGATTATTTGGAAACATGGCAAATATTGACACATTTCTCCCTGATATTGGGCACAAGAGATGAAGGATATGTTCACCATTATTTCTATTTGGCATTCTACTGGAGGTCCTAGAAAGTACAATATGATAAGAAAAAGAAATTAAAGCCATAAGATTAGAAAGTAAGAAGTAAAACAGTTATTTATAGACATGATTCTGTATGAAGAAAATCAAAAGAATCTAGAGATGGATTGCTAAAATTAAAAATGGATTTAGTAAGGTTGTTGAATAAAAAGATAAATATACAGGGGCACCTGAGTGGCTCAGTTGGTTGAGCGTCTGACTTCGGCTCAGGTCACGATCTCACAGCTTGTGAGTTCGAGCCCCATATCGGGCTCTGTGCTGACAGCTCGGAGCCTGAAGCCTGCTTCAGATCCTGTGTCTCCTCTCTCTGCCCCTCCCCTGCTCGTGCTCTGTCTCTCTCTGTCTCTCAAAAATAAATAAATGTAATAATAATAAAAAGTTGACAGTACCTAGTGTTAATGAAGCATGGAGTAACTGGGACTCACATACAACTGTACATGAGCATGAAAGTTGGTACAACTATTTCGCAAAATTAATTGGCAATATGTATAAACCTGACTATATGCATAATCTATCCAGCAATTCCATTTCTAGACATATGCCCAACAGTTCATATACCAAAAGACATGTATAAGAGTGTTTATAACAGCATTATTTACAATAACTCCAAAATGGAAACTACTCAAATGTCCAACAATAGAATATATAAGTAAATTGTGATATATTCAGTTATATAATACCATATAGAAATAAGAAGTGAGCTAAATATTTCACTCAACAATAAGCATGAATCCGCAAACATAATATTGAGCAAAAAGGGAGCCAGTCAAAAAATAACACACACATCTAGCCATGACAAAGTAACTGGTACCAGACTAACCCTCCTGTCATACACAACTGGATAACTGTGTCATAAATGTGAAATAGTTATTCTCAGTCATTGGACCAAGGCAGCACAGGACAGTTATTACTGAGAGAAGGGGGAACAAAATGAAGTGAGTCCTACGGTTTCCTTAGCTTTCTTCCTGATGTTGTTTACCAAATATCAGCATAGGAAGGAGGATCCCAAGCAAGGCATGGCAGACTTGATGATCTGAGGAGAAAAAAGAGCCTGTGGAGACTGAGACAGCTAAAAGTTATAAAGCAGAATAGCAGGGGCGCCTGGGTGGCTCAGTCGGTTAAGCGGCCAACTTCAGCTCAGGTCATGATCTCACGGTCTGTGAGTTTGAGCCCCGTGTCGGGCTCTGTGCTGACAGCTCAGAGCCCGGAGCCTGTTTCAGATTCTGTGTCTCCCTCTCTCTGACCTTCCCCCATTCATGCTCTGTCTCTCTCTGTCTCAAAAATAAATAAACGTTAAAAAAAAATTATAAAGCAGAATACCAGAGAGATGGGAACTATACAGAGAATGAGATTCAGAAATCTGCATGGGAGTTTCCCTGTCTTTGGTCAAATACAAAGCTGTACAAGAGTAGAATGGGACCCTGTGAGGCTGAGCAAAGAAAACCTACTGGAGAACTGCAAGCTGAACAGCCATCAGAGAGACCTTGGTATTAAGAGATCTTGTTGGGAGACTGGTGTTGAGAGACTTTGATGACCTGATGCATTCAGTAGGACTAAGTTAGACCTATAGAAAAGGCTACTCTAGAGCTATCATCACAAAGCTTACAAATAGGGGTGCCTGGGTGGCTCAGTTAAGTGACCGGCTTTTGGTTTCAGCTCAGGTCATGCTCTCACATTTCGTGAATTTGAGGCCCACATCAGCGCTATGTGCTGACAGTGTGGAGCCTGCTTGGAATTCTCTCTCCCTCTCTCTCTGCCCCTCCCCTACTCGGGCCCTCTGTCTAAATAAATAAATAAACAACTAAATAAAAGAAAGAAAAAGAAGAAACAAACAACAAAACCCAGAAAGCTTAAAAACAAGCCTTGAAAGGACCACTCTGATTTATACTAAATAGCCTACCAAAATAAAATTCAATATTTAAAAAAAAATTTTTAATGTTTATTTATTTTAGAGAAAGACTCACACAGAGTATGAGTGGGGGTGGGACAGAGAGAGGGAGACACAGAATCCGAGGCAGGCTCCAGGCTCTGAGCTGTCAGCACAGAGCCTGACTTGGGGCTTGACTCATGAACCATGGTTCATAATCTGAACTGAAGTTGGACGCTTAACCAACTGAGCCACTCAAGCGCCCCTAAAACTCAGCATTTTAAAAGGAACACAACAAAAATCCATAAATTCAACAATGTAACAGACATAATGACCAGAATCCAATCAAAATCACTAGATAATGGCAAGAATAGGCAAATTTATAGAGATAGGAAGTAGATTTGTGGTTGCCTAGGGCTGGGGGATGAAAGGATTGGAGAGTGACTGCTAATGGCATGGGATTTCCTTCTGGGTGAATGAAAATGTTCTAAAATTAGATTTGGTGATGGTTGCACAACTTTGTGAATATACTAAAATCTGTTGAATTGTTACTTCAAATGGGTGACATTTTTAAAAAATCCTCTAGATATTGAAGAATCAAGAAAATGACCTATATTTAGGAGAAAAATTAGGAGAAACAGAAGTTTATATGAAATATATGATAGAATTAAATGACATTTAGTGTCTGTTTTTATATTTATTTATTTAAATATTTCTATCTTTTTTTTTTTTTTTTAAGTAATCTCTACCCTCAATGTGGGGCTCAAACCCATGACCCCAAGATCAAGAGTCACATGTTCTACTGACTGAGCCAGCCAGGGGCCCCTAAAATCTTTTTTTAAAAGAGCTATTATAAATGTTGTCAAGGAGGGGCGCCTGGTAGCTCAGTCAGTTAAGCGTCTGACATCGGCTCAGGTCATGATCTTGTGGACAGATTTCAGCTCAAGTCATGATCTCGTGGTTCGTGCGTTCCGGCCTTATGTCAGTCTCTGTGCTGACAGCTCAGAACCTGGAGCCTGCTTTGGATTCTGTGTCTCCCTCTCTCTCTGTCCCGCCCCCACTCACGCTCTGTCTCTCTGTCTCTTTCTCAAAAATAAACATTAAAAAAATTTTTTAATAAATAAATGTTGTCAAGGATTTAAGGAAAAGATGAACAAATAAGGACAGAAATGAAAACTATAAAAAAAAACTGTTATGAACTGAATTGTTCCCCTCAACATTCACAAATTCACGCGGTGAACCCTTAATTCCAAATGTGACAGTATTTGGAAATAGGGATTTTATTTATTAAGTTTTATTTACTTATTTTGAGAGAGAGAGAGCATGAGCAGGGGAGGGGCAGAGAGAGGGAGAAAGAGAATCCTAAGCAGCCTTGTGCTGAGGCTGAGAGCATGGGGCTCTATCCCACAAACCTTGAGATCATAACCTGAGTTGAAATCAATAGTTGGATGCTTAACCAACTGAGCTACCCAGCCATCCCTCAAAGTAGGGATTTTAAAGAGGTAATTAAGGTTAAATGAAGTCATAAGGGTGGGACCCTAATCCAATATGACTACTGTCCTTATAAGAAGAAGAGACACCAGAGAGGTGAATATACAAGAGAAAAGGCTAGGTGAGGACACAGCAGGAAGGCAGATAGATAGATGTCTGCAAGCCATGGAGGATTTCAGGAGAAATCAAACCTGCAAAACCTTAATTTCAAATCAAACCTGCAAAACCTTAATTTCGGACCTCCAGCCACCAAAACTATGAGAAGATGAAATGCCATTCAGCCTATGTGTATTCTGTCATGGTAGCCACAGAAGACTAGCACATATGGCTAAACCACATTTTACCTATTCATCAACTGATGGACAACATCTGGGTTGTTTCCACTTTTTGGTTATTGTGAATAATGCTGCTATGAATATTCATTACAAGTTTTTATGGTATATATTTTTGGTCAACCATGTTGAGTATAATTTACATAAGTAAAAATTTAAGTATATAGCTCAGTGAGTTTTGACAAATGCTTATAACCATTTATCTGCATTACTATCATAAAACCACTATCTCTCATGATAGATTAGTTTTGTCTATTCTTAAACTTCAGGAAAATGGAATCATACAGTATAGCCCCGTTTTTGCCCTTGGTATAATGATCTTGAGATTTTCATACTTTGTTATATTTATCCATGGGATATTCAATTTTTTTTTTAATTTTATTTTTTATTTTTTTTAATTTACATCTAAATTAGTTAGCATATAGTGCAACAATGATTTCAGGAGTAGATCCTTAGTGCCTCTTACCCATTTAGCCCATCCTCCCTCCCACAACCCCTCCAGTAACCCTCTGTTTGTTCTCCACATTTATGAGTCTCTTATGTTTTGTCTCCCTCCCTGTTTTTATATTATTTTTGTTTCCCTTCCTTTATGTTCATCTGTATTGTCTCTTAAAGTCCTCATATGAGTGAAGTCATATGATTTTTGTCTTTCTCTGACTGATTAATTTCACTTATCATAATACCCTTCAGTTCCATCCACGTAGTTGCAAATGGCAAGATTTCATTCTTTTTGATTGCTGAGTAATACTCCATTGTATATATATACCACATCTTCTTTATCCACTCATCCACCGATGGACATTTGGGCTCTTTCCATACTTTGGCTATTGTTGATAGTGCTGCTATAAACATGGGGGTGTATGTGTCGCTTTGAAACAACACACCTCTATCCAGTGGATAAATGCCTAGTAGTGCAATTGCTGAGTGGTAGGGTAGTTCTATTTTTAGTTTTTTGAGGAACCTCCATACTGTTTTCCAGAGTGGCTGCACCAGCTTGCATTCCCAATGGGATATTCAATTTTAATGGTGAGTAATATTCCATTGTATGAATATACCACATTTTGTCAAGCTATCCACCAATTGGTGGAAACTTAGACTTGTTTCTAGTTCAAGCTATTATGAATAAAGCTGCTGTAAACATTCATGTATATTTGTAGATATACATTTTAATTGTTCAAGGGACACATGGCATATTAATTTCTTAGGACTGCCATAATGAAGTACCATAAACTGAGTATGTCTTAAGAATTTTCTGGAGGCTAGGGGCGCCTGGGTGGCGCAGTCGGTTAAGCGTCCGACTTCAGCCAGGTCACGATCTCGCGGTCCGTGAGTTCGAGCCCCGCGTCGGGCTCTGGGCTGATGGCTCAGAGCCTGGAGCCTGTTTCCGATTCTGTGTCTCCCTCTCTCTCTGCCCCTCCCCCGTTCATGCTCTGTCTCTCTCTGTCTCAAAAATAAATAAACGTTGAAAAAAAAAATTTTTTTAAATAAAAAATAATAAAAAAAAAAAAAAAGAATTTTCTGGAGGCTAGAAGTCTACAAACAAGGTGTCATCAGGATCTGAAGCCTGTAGGGGAGAATCCTTCCTTGCATTTTGCTAGTTTAGCAATCCTTGGCATTCCATGGCTTATAGCTATAGGATTACAATCTGCCTTTGTTATCACAGAAGAATCTGCCCTTATGTGTTGTCTGTGTGTTTATCTCTTCTCTTCTTATAAAGATGCTTACTATGGTCTGAATGTGTCCCTCTAAAATTTACATGTTGAAACCTAACCCCAAAGGTATTAAGAGGTGGGATCTTGGGAATGTGCTTAGGTCATTAGGGTGGAGGCCTTATAAATGGGATTAATACCTTATAAAAGAGACTCCAGAGAAATCCCTAGCCTCTTCCACCACATGAAGACACAAGAAGGCACCAGCTATAAACAGGAAGAGGGCCCTCACCAGAAGGCAACTATGCTGGTGCCTTGATCTTGGACTCTACAACCTCCAGAACTGTGAGAAATAAATTTCTATGTTTATAAGCTAGCCCGTCTATGGTATTTTTAATAGCAGTCTGACAGGACTAAGACAATACTAGTCTTACTGGATTAAAGTCCCACCCTAGTCCAATCTCATCTGTTTTGTTTGTGAATGTCTTTTTATTTCACCTTCAGTTTTTAAGGTTATTTTTGCTGGATAGAGAATTGTAGGTTGGTAGGCTTTTTTTCCTTTGCTTTTGTTTTGTTTTATTGTTTTCAAATGTCAATCCAATTCCCCCGGCTTGTATTGTCCCTTATGCGAAATCAGCAGAAATGTTTATTTTTGTTTCTCTGTATGTAATGCATCTTTTTTCTTTGGTGCTGTTTTTTTTTTTTTTAATGTTTATTTATATTTGAGAGAGAGAGAGAGAGACAGTGCGTGAGCAGGGGAGGGGCAGAGAGAGATGAAGACAGAATATGAAGCAGGCTCCAGGCTCTGAGCTGTCAGCACAGAGCCTGATACAGGGCTCAAATTCACGAGCTGTGAGATCATGACCTGAGCCGAAGTTGGACACTTAACTGACTGAGCCACACAGGTGCCCCTCTTTGGTGCTTTTACAATGTTCTCTCCATCATTATCTTTCAACTATTTGATTTTGATGTGCTTTGGTATGGTTTTCTTTCTTTTTTTTTTTTTCAGTGTTATTGACAAATAAAAGTGTAAGATATTTAAAGTGCACAATATGATGATTTGATATACGCACACATTGTCAAAGGGTTCTCTCCACGTAGTTCATTATCACGTCCATGACCTTACATATTTAACTTTTTTTCCCAATGAAAACATTTAATTTCTACTCTCTTAGCAAATTTCAATTGCACAACAGTGTCATCGACTATAGTCACCTTTCGTATGCTTTTCCTTATATATATGATGCTTGGGCTTCTTTGAACTTCTTGAAATTACCTATGTCATCAAATTTGGAAATATTTCTTTCATCAAATCTTTTTTCTACCTCCCTCCCTCTCTTGCTAGAACTCTAATATAGAAATGTGAGAATTCTTGATATTGTCTCACAGATCACTGGGACTCTGTTAATTATTTTTCGGCCTTACTTCTCTGTGCTTCAGTTTTTTTTTTGTTTGTTTGTTTTTTTTAATTTTTTTTTTCAACGTTTATTCATTTCTGGGACAGAGAGAGACAGAGCATGAACGGGGAAGGGGCAGAGAGAGAGGGAGACACAGAATCGGAAACAGGCTCCAGGCTCTGAGCCATCAGCCCAGAGCCCGACGCGGGGCTCGAACTCACGGACCGCGAGATCGTGACCTGGCTGAAGTCGGACGCTTAACCAACTGCGCCACCCAGGCGCCCCTGTGCTTCAGTTTAAAGAGTTGTTATTGACCTGTCTTCAGCTTCATGGATCCTTTCTTTTTCATCTCTAGCTCCTAATTTATCCAGTGCCTTTTTAATTTCAGATGTGGCACATTTCAGCTCAAGAATTTCCATTTGTTCTTGTATTAACCTCCTAGGGCTGCCATAACAGAATACCAGAGACTGGATGGCTTAAAAAACACAAATTTATGTGTCACATTTCTGGAGGCTGGAAGCCCAATATCAAAGTGTTTGTAGGTTTGTTTCTCCCAAGACCTCAGTCCTTGGCTTGCAGGTGGCTGCCTCCTCATTGTGTCCTCATATGGCTTTTTGTCTTGTGCATGCACATCCCTGGTGTCTCTTTTTCTTATAAGGACACTAGCCTTATTGGATTAGGCCGCTACCCTTATGACCTCATATAACCTTAATTACCTCCCTATTTCCAAATATAGTCACATTGGGGGTAAAGGTCTTAACATATGAATTTTGAGGGATACAATTTAGTCCATCACCACATAATGGGATATTATTCAGCAATAAAAAGGAACGAAGTAGATATATGCTATAGTATGGATGAACCTTGGAAACATTATGCTAAGTAAAAGAAGCAGTCACAAAAGACTACATTGTATGATTCCACTTACATGAAATGTCTAGAATAAACAAATCTACAGAGACAAAATGTAGATAAATGGTTGTTGGTGCTGGGGCAGAGATGGGGGGATTAGGAAGAAGGGAGAGTGACTGCTGATGAGTACAGGGTTTCTTTTTGTGGTGATGTAAATGTTCAAAATTGATGGTGGTGATGATTGCACAATTCTGTGAGTATGCTAAAAACTCTTGAATTCACATGTAAAATGGGTCAGTTGTATGATATATGAATTATATATCCATAAAGCTATTAAAATATGTACCATATGATTCCATTTACAAAAAGGTCAAAAATAGGCACAACTAATGTATAATGAGACATGGTAGTTATCTTTTGGGAAGAAAAGGAGAGCAATAGTAGGGAGGGGCCGTGAGGTCCGTGCCTATTCTGGCATGTAGGTAATATTTTATTTCTCAACTTTGGTTAAAGTTACATGAGAGTGTTCACTTTGTAATAAATCATTCAAAGGAAAAACACCCAAGCTCAAAACTCTGGCACCAAATGTGTGGGGTTTTCCACACCAAGCAATTCTCCAGTCCTTGGCGATACGGACATGTCCTACAATTTAATATAATTCTAAAACTAACTCCCCAGAGTTAGCACAGATCCCAGAGGTTAAGAGCTCAGTCCAGGGGCGCCTGAGTGGTGCAGTCGGTTAAGCGTCCGACTTCAGCCAGGTCACGATCTCGCGGTCCGTGGGTTCGAGCCCCGCGTCAGGCTCTGGGCTGATGGCTCAGAGCCTGGAGCCTGTTTCCGTTTCTGTGTCTCCCTCTCTCTCTCTGCCCCTCGCCCGTTCATGCTCTGTCTCTCTCTGTCCCAAAAATAAATAAACGTTGAAAAAAAAAAAAAAAAAAGAGCTCAGTCCGACAAGACTGCCCCCACTTCAGAAGCCAGTCATAAGTCCCAAGTTGTCGTGTGTACTTCTGACTGATGATAAATCAGGGGTTCCCATTACCGCCTCCTCAAATTTGATAATTTATTAGCATGGCTCACAGAATCCAGGGAAACAGTTTACTCATTATTACTGATTAATTACAAAAGATATATTAAAGAATATAAATGAATAGCCAGGTGAGAGATACCTAAGGGGAGGTCCAGAAGGGTCCCGAGTATGGGAGCTTCTGTGGGAAGGGTCCCGAGTATGTGGAGTTTGGGCTACACCACTCTCTTGACATATGGCTGTGTTCTTGTCCACCAACCCAGAAGCTCTCCAAATGCTTTTGGTTAGGATTTTTATGGAGGTTTCATTAGAGTAGGCGTGATTGATTAAATTGTTGGCTATTAGTGATTAACTTAAACTTCAGGGGCGCCTGGGTGGCTCAGTCAATTAAGCCCCTGACTCTTGATTTCGGCTCAGGTCATAATCTCACGGTTTGTGAGTTTGAGCCCCATATTGGGCTTTGCGCTGACAGTGCAGAACCTGCTTGGGATTCTCTCTCTCCCTCTCTCTCTCTGACCCTCCCCTGCTCACTCTCTCTCTCAAAAAATAAATAAACTAAAAAAAAAAAAAAAAAAAAAAAAGTTAAACTCCAGCCCTCTTCCCTCTCCAGAGGTTGAGGGGTGGGGCTGAAAATTCCAACTCTCCAATCACATGGTCAGTTTACTAGCTACCAGGCCTCATCCTTAGAAGCTTTCTAAAAATTGCCTCATTACCATAAACTGAGGTGTGGTTGAAAAGGGCTTGTTATAAACAACAAAAGGCACTCCTTCACTTTTACCATTCTAGAGCTATTTCAGTAACTGGGGGTAAAAACCAAATATTATAGTGAAAGATGCTCCTTTCACCTGTTTTAGGAGCTGGGGACAAAAAATATATATAACAGAAGATGTTCCTATGGTTCTTATTACTTGGGAAGTTACAAGAGTTTGATTATCTCTGTGCCCAGAGCTGGGACAAAGACCAAATATAAATTTATTATATCACATCATAGTCATCAAGCTTATGACATAACAGTTTTCTGTGAATATGTTATACTTCAATTTTTAAAATGTCTTATTAGGGTGCCTGGGTGGCTCAGATGGTTGAGTGTCGGACTCTTGATTTCAGCTCAGGTCATGATACCAGAGTTGTGGGATTAAGCCCCTGCTTAAGATTCTCTCTCTCCCTCTGCCTTCCTCATGTACAGGATCTTCTCTCTCAAAAATAAGATAAAATAAAATAAAACAAAATAAAATAAAATAAAATAAAATAAAATATCTTATTAATTTTAAAATATTCAGGTAAATAATTTGTATGTTTTTTTAATCAGTTCCTTAATGGAAGCTTCCATAAGAACCCCACTATCTACAAATATGCCTACATCTGTAAAATAAAATTGAAACTAACACACATTTTGAAGTTAATAGTTGATCTAATTAATAGGGTCTGCCAAGGTTCTTTGAGATTAATGCTTGAACAAAAAACATCACACAGTCACTAGGGATGTAGTCTTAATTTGGTTTAGAGCAAGACCTAAGATGAGAATTGCACAAATTCACATAAATGAGAACTGAGGCGATTCCAGGAAGCACGTCGTACAGAAGAAGAATGAGACAGAGAAGGAAAGGAACTCGACACAGAGCAGTACATGAACTGTAAATTCCCCCTGTGAGTAACTGAGGCTCAACCCCTCCAAAGGTTTTTTGCTACTGCTATGATCCCCATTTTATAAATCTAGAAATAGGGACTGAGAGATATTAAAGTACTCTTCAGAGGCTCACAGAGCTAAGAAGTGGTGGAACAAGAATTTGTATCAATCTGATCAGAGCCAAGAATAGTTTAGTCTCCAGGAGACTAAACCAGGTTTTAGAAACTGGAATCTAGAAACGGGGGAGAAGGAAGCAAACACAAGCAGGTTGCAAGCAAATAGAGTGAGTGCCTAGAATCAGCACTGCTGTCTGGATCTTGTTTTTATATGGTGACTGGGCCGGGTGCGGTTTGAGTCTGGTGATGGAACTGATAAAATGTATGGAATTCTCTTTCTAGAAAGAAAGCTCAGACATTGTAGATGAATCCTTCTGTAGTCTGTATAAATTCACAAATTGAGGGACTCCTTTCTCTGATGTATTGGTGTAGGTAAGTATCTGGGCTGAATGCATCTTCCAGAAGATTGCACTAAGAGCAAAGTGCAAAGTGGAAAAAACCAGGTTGGCAGCTTGCTGACAAAGTATCATTTTAACAAATTCTCTTTCCATCCACATGTGCTACTGTTACAAAACTCTTGGGGCAAGGTGACCATTAGTAAATTTACTAATGGCAAAAACTCCTAGATCTTTTCCCCTGAGTTGGAAGCCTTTGCAAGTAACATTACTCTATTAGTATCTGTACTTGGAGTTCAGCACTTTGAGTTCAGCACTTAAAGCATAGGACTCAAAGTATTCAATTGTTAGTACTTGATTCAGCGCTACAACAAACAGCAGAAACCTGCTGCAGCTTTAGATGCTTTGTTTTAGCAAACTACTGT
This sequence comes from Puma concolor, assembly GCF_028749965.1. Lineage (NCBI taxonomy): Eukaryota > Metazoa > Chordata > Mammalia > Carnivora > Felidae > Puma > Puma concolor. The sequence continues at coordinate 87,655,826 of NC_141675.1, forward strand.
TTATCTCTCAGCACTGCTGCTTAGCTTTTGAATACAGCATTCTTCCAAAGATCTATACCCTGTGACAAAAAGCAGGTAGGAATCCTGGCTGCAACTTTGTTATAAAAAAGCTTGTGAGAGAAAATATTTGATAAAGATACAAGTGATAAATATGCCAAGAACCCTTAAAACTCAACAGTAAAAAACAACCTGATTTTAAAAAGGGCAAAGCACCTGGACAGCCACTTCACCAAAGAAGATATACAGATGGCAAGTAAGCCATGATGTTCAACATCATTTGTCATCAAGGAAATGCAAATTAAAATTATAAGACACAACTACACACCTATTCAAATGGCCAAAATACAAACAGTGACAACACCAAATGCTGACAAGGATGTAGAGCAACAAAAACTATCATTCACTGCTGGTGGAAATGCAAAGTAGTACAGCCATCTTGGAAGACAGTTTGGCAATTTCTTTTTTATTTTTATGTTTGTTTGTTTGTTTGTTTGTTTGTTTGTTTGTTTGTTTCGTGATAGAGCATGAGTCAGGGAGGGGCAGGGAGAGGTGAGAGGGAATCCCAAGCAGGCTCTGCACTGTCAGCACAGAGCCTCCAACCCATGAACTGTTGAGAGATCATGACCTGAGTTGAAATCAAGAGTCAGATGCTTAACCGACTGAGCCCCCCAGGTGCGCCCAGTTTGACAGTTTCTTTTTTTTTTTTAAGTTTATTTATTTTGAGAGAGAAAGAACTCGAGCCGGGGAGGGACAGAGAGGAAGACAGAGAATTCAAGCAGGCTCCGCACTGTCAGTGCAGAGCACAACATGGGACTTGAACCCATCAATTGTGAGATCATGCCCTGAGCTAAAATCAAGAGTTAGACACTTAACCGACTGAGCCACCCAGGTGCCCCCAATTTGGCAGTTTCTTACAAAACTAAACATACTCTTACTGTGCAACCCAGCAATCATGCTCCTGGGAATTTACTCACATAAACTGAAAACTTATGCCCACACAAAAACCTGCACACAGGTTCATAGCAGTTTCATTAATGATTGCCATGACTTGAAAAGACTCATCCTCCAGTAGGTGAGTGAATAAAGAAACTATGGCACATCCAGACATTAAATATTATTCAGCACTAAAAAGAACTGAGCTATCAAGCCATGACAAGACATGGAGGAAACTTAAATGCATAGTACATGTGAGAGAAGCCAATGTGAAAAGGCAGCATACTGTATGATTCCAGCTATATGACATTCTGGAAAAGGCAAAACTATGGAAGCAGTAAAACGATCAATGGCTACCAGAGTTTTGGGGGTGGGAGGGAAGGACAGGCAAGTAGGCAGAGCACAGAGGGATTTTAGGACAGTGAAACCATTCTGTATGGTACTGCAATGATGGATACACGGTATTATATATTTGTCAAAACCCATAGAATGGACGACACCAAGAGTGAACCCCTAATCTAACCTGTACACTATAGGCGATCATGATGAGTCAATGTAGGTTCATCAGAAGTAATTAATGTAACCACTGTGGTGCAGGGTGTCTATAGCAGGGGGAAGTCGTGCCTGTATAAAGGGAGGGGTATACTTTCTGCTATACTTTGCGTTCTTTTGGCTGGGAACCTAAAATTGCTCTTAGTTAAGCAATATGACAGGGGACCAGGCGGGTCTGAGAGATGAGCCTGGCAGAAGAGATGAGGAAATCATAAAAGTTTGGACAGACAAAAGGCAATATAGAGAGGCAATCAAGGACAGAGTGATCAGCGGGTACTGTTCAGGTCTACACAGACAAGAGGCAGTCGATGAAAGTGGGGAGAAAAAAACAAATACTGGGTCTGGATAGACAGGCAGCATATTAGAGGAAATAGTACCGGCGAGTGGAATTGGTAGGCTCTGATCCCAGAGCAGAACTCTACTCTTTGCCCTGTTCTAAACATTCTTCTGGGGGGCAGGGTTCCATAATGGCTTATTCTGAGTGAGAAGACAGAGAGATACCAGGTTAAATCAGAGTCTCCACTATTCTCTCCTTCCTTCTCTGTTTTATTTCTTTGTCAAGGTTCTGGCCACTGATCTACTATAAGAAAACTAGTATTAGTTCCAGAAAAATGAAGGGCTTCAGAGGAAGCCTCAGCAAAAAGGAACCTGATAAAGTATCCTTCACTGAACTGTTCACTCCTTAAGAACAGAAGCCCAACTATAAAAGTCTTAACTGATAAAGCAAAGTTACTCCTTACGTAAGCACATTAGCAATGGAATTATCCTAGGGGAGGTTAATTCAGTGACAAGTTTTTTGTTTGTTTTCTTACCCTTTTACCAACCTCTCCCTATTTGCCCCACTCACCACCCTGGCAAACCACTTTTCTACTCTCTTGTTTCTGAGTTTGGCTTTTTATTTAGATTCCACATGTGAGTGATACCCTGCAGTATTTGTTTTTCTTTGTTGGGATGATTTCATTTAGCATAACGCCCTCAAGTTCCATCCATGTTGTCATAAAAAGCAAGATTTCCTTCTTTCTGGACAATTAGGTTGTTTCCATCATTTGGCTATTGTGATTCAATGATGCAGTGAGCATGGGAGTGCAGATCCCTCAACACCCTCTTTTTATTTTCTTTGAACATATCCCCTGAAGTGGGATTGCTGGACCACACGATAGTTCTGGTTCTAGTTTTTTGAGGAACTTTCATGCTATTTCCCATCGTGACAGATTCTTTTCATCTGTCTGCTCTGTTGTCCTGGCTTGCTCTCTGTGGCCAGTTCCCCTCATGTCACGAAAGGGTGAGCGCTGCAGTATCAGGCATTACAGGAAGACTCAGTAATATGAGGGATGAAGAGAAACTATTTCTACTGTGTGTGTTTTTCATCATTAGAAAAACTTTCCTTCCAGTCACGAAACGACAAATATTGTACAATTCCACTTATAGGAAGTAAGGACTTAGAGGAGTTAAATTCATAGAGACGAAAAGCAGGATGGTGGTTTCAGGGCGGAGGAGAGGGGAGAATGTGCAGTACAGGGTTTCAATGGGTACATGGTTTCAGTTGGGGAAGATGAAAATGTTCTGGAGGTGGATGGTGGTGATGACTGGGCAACAGTATAAATGTGCTTAATGCCACAGAGATGTACACTTAAAAAAGGTTAAAAAATGGTTACATTTTAAAAATTAAGATTTAATTGACATATAACATTAGTTTCAAGTGTACAGCCTAATCATTCAATATAAATATATATTGTGAAATAATCACCACAATAAGTCTAGTTAACATCCATCACCACACATAGTTACAAACTTTTCCTTTCTTTTTCTCTTTCTTTCTTTCTTTCTTTCTTTCTTTCTTTCTTTCTTTCTTTCTTTCTTTCCTTCTTTCCTTCTTTCTTTTTGTTTTTAAAAAGTTTTGTTTATTTAAGTAATCTCTACACCCAACGTGGGGCTCAAACCCATGACCCCAAGATCGAGTCACATGCTCTTCTGACTGAGCCAACCAGGCACCCCCAAACTTTCTTCTTGATATGAGAACTTTTAAGAGCTACTTTCTTAGCAACATTCACATATACAATACAATATTGTTAACTATAGTCTGTATGCTGCTTATTACATCCCCAGGACTTATTTATTTTACAGGTAGAAGTTTGTACCTTTTTGTACAAAAAGGGGGTATACTACCTTCACCCAATTTGTCCATCCCCACCAAAAATGGTAAATTTTGTTATATGTTTTATAACAAGTAAAAATAAGCCTTTCTCAGAAATCCCATAGTAGACTTTCTCTCACATTTCGTAGGCCAGAATTCTGCCACCTGCCTATTCCTAAACTAATGATAACGGCAACAATAGTGAAATTACTATGATTGACTTAATCTAATCAAGATTCACCCCCCTTGTGACTGGGGAGGGGTCCAGCCTCCCCAGAAGCACATGGCTGCCCAATACTTGAACAATATTTGAATTCTGTTGAGATAAGTGAACAAATTATTCATCAAATAAGTAAATCCATGACCTGGGTCTTATTAGTTCAAATGTTATGGTTTTTTTTTTTAATTGTTGTTTTTCTTTTCCTCACATGACTTTTGCTTAAGGCATATCCACTCATTATTTCCTGACCACATCATGTACCTTGCCTCTCTGATTTTGCTCATGTAATTTCTCGTTTTAAAATACCCTTTCTCTCTTCTCTGATAATCAGACACCTACATTTCCTTTAAGGCTAAGCCCAAATCCTACCTTCAGTGTGAGCATTTCTCAATTATCCAAGACTTCGGTGACTTAGTCTCTCATTTATGATTTTTATGGTCTGTACCTATTAAGTGCACAACATTTTATATATACATTTTCTTTTTAAGTATATGTCCTTTATTCCCAATTAGAATGTAAACATGTTGAATTCAGGAATCCTGTTTGATGTCTGTTTCCATTTTCAACACTTAATCTAATACTAGAAGCTCTCAATGAATATTTATTAGTTTCTAAGGATGATTAGATTTTTAGCATTGGTATATCAAAAGGTCTGGGGCTCTCTTTAAACCTCATTTAGATTATAACTAATTAAGCTGTTAAAATTTGAGAGTAATATTTCCATCAAATTTAATCCTAGTATATGTACATATTTGTATACCCATATATACATTTATCAGAATATACATAGAGCCACAATTACATCTGATGGTTGTGCTATGTTGATGTACTACAGCTCACTTTACAAAGACAAACATTATAGTGGGTTCTAGGACACCTGTGTTCACAAGATCAGTTCTCTGAAACTATATTTGGATGTACAAGCTATTAAAAGCTTCTTGTACTGAGTGACCTTTGAGGCAGAATTCAGATCAAATAGTCACACAAGCTGCTGCTTGTTGCTGAGTGGAAGACAGCAGAAAACCTTCCATTAGGTTTTTATTTTCCTTGTTTTGTTTCCTTTCATTTTGCCTTAAGAAGATGAACAATGAAACCACAACCCTGATATCCTTGAAGGAGGCAATGAAAAGGTTGCTAAGGGCTACAGGGCGGGAACAAGCATAGGTCTGCTTTTCTGGGAAGATGGGTAAGAGAAGAATAAGGAATAAAAATAGGCAAAGAAGTATAGACATGCTAATTAAAATTCTGTGTCTGTTTAAAGTGGTTTAAGTCTTCCAGGTTAAAATATATATATTTACTATATATATTTAACATATATATTTAAACACATACATTTAACATATATATTAAATATATATTTAACTTCCATATATATGTGTAAACAATAAAGAAAAATACACTCCCAGGTGAATTCCATTCAATTAATGTATGTGCTATATTCTAGGTATACAAAATTAGTAAAATGTGGTTTCTATCCTCAAGGATCTCAAAGCCTATAGAGAGAATTATTCAAAAATACTTAGAATTTAATGTGATTGACCTTGTAATGGTGATGTTCATAAAGGGCTATGAGGACGGAAGAGAGATCAATTTATTTGCCTTTGACACCAGAAAAAGGAACCCTTCATAGAGGGACATTTATTATTTTTTTAAATTTTTTTTTAACGTTTATTTATTTTTGAGACAGGGAGAGACAGAGCATGAACAGGGGAGGGTCAGAGAGAGGGAGACATAGAATCCAAAACAGGCTCCAGGCTTCGAGCTGTCAGCACAGAGCCCAATGCAGGGCTAGAACTCACAGACCGCAAGATCATGACCTGAGCTGAAGTCAGCCGCTTAACCGACTGAGCCACCCAGGTGCCCCTCATAGGGGGACATTTAAACTGGATCTTAAAGTGTGAGTAAAAGGCTATGAGAAAAAAAATATGGGAAGGAATTCTAGGCTGAGGAAACAGTACATGGAACACATAATGGAACATGGAGGCCGCAGAAGCCTGGAATCACATACTGTGTTCCGTCAGCTTCTAGATGTCTCGTGTGATTACCGACTAGGGTATGAGAGGATTGGCAGAAGATGGGAGCAAAGCGTTAAGGGCTTTATGTTTCCTCCTGAGAATAGCCAATTCGGCTATAACTGTGTCTTTGGACAAGTCAGGGCAGCACAAAGCATACATAATCAGTTGAGTCACATGATCAGAATTGTATTTTAGAATCACATTTCTGGAAGGATGGATTCAAGGTGGCAGAAATCGAAAGCAGGGATCCAGTTAGGCTACTGTAATCCTAAGTCAAAGTGAAAGACAGTTATTAACTGGTTTAGTGGTGGAGAGGAGGGTATAGTTTAGAGGCATTAGTGGAGAGGAAGAAAAAAAGGTAAGAATTATTCTGAAATTTCTAGTTTAAGCACTTGAATAGATGGTGATGTCACTAACTGAGCTGGGGAATTATAGTAAAAAACAGACTTGGGTTTGCAGACATGTTGTTCAGCATTTATTTCAAATGGTGTGGGAATGCCTTTTTGTGAGAGGCTTCCAAAAAGGTATTAACAACTGTGAACTTTTATACTGACTGACAAGCTAGAGTTCAAGCTAGAGAGGACCTATAAGCAATATAGTCTCAAAGGTGTCAAAGTTACTACAGACAGTACGCCAGATGACATTGTTTTCATATGTAGACAGAGATTGCTGGCATATTAGGTCATGCAGGCTTACACTCCTATGAAACACATTTCGTAGTGGGCCTTATCTATATGTAAGTAAAATATCCAAAGCAGTGAGAAAATTCTAACCATAGTAATTTCCGAAGATGAGGGAGAGGGATAGTGAGTAGGTTCAGTTTAGGACGGTTGGGTTTGGAGATGCACAAAACATAAAGATACAGCTCTAGAGGGGCACCTGGGTGGTTTGGTCGGTTAAGCGTCCGACTTCGGCTCAGGTCATGATGTCACGGCCCATGAGTTCGAGCCCCGCGTCGGGCTCTGTGCTGACCGCTCAGATCCTGCAGCCTGTTTCAGATTCTGTGTCTCTCTCTCTCTCTGCCCCTCCCCTGTTCATGTTCTGTCTCTCTCTGTCTCAAAAATAAATAAACGTTGAAAAAAAAAAAAAAGATACAGCTCTAGAGCTTAGGAGGTGGTACCTGAAGCTGAATTAGCCTTGAGATAAACTGAGCGCCAAGAAGGGAACATGGTCAAGGACGGAACCTGGGCAACCACAAAGTATTCAGGTCACTGAGGACATAGAAGTGGTACCTGAATTTGTGTATCACTTCTTTCATGAAAATGTGGGTGCCTTCAGGCAAGTGAGTTGTGTGGTTCCAGTTCTGTGTGATTCAGTTTGACATAATTCTGGTGCCACAGTGCCCTCTGATGATTAAGGTTGTTCAGAGCTACTCAAATGCCCTTGTTGGGTTACACGGCTCAGCGTCTCATTCACATTATTGATGTCGATAATATGAGACATATTTTCTTACTTCTGTGTAAGGCCTTTGCTAGGTATTGGGGGACAGGCATAAAGATGTCCAAGAAATAGTCTCTGATTCCCCCTCTCCAACAGTTTACAATTTTGTTCATGAAATCCTAACTCTAAAATAAAGCAGGAGGTGAGGAGTGACAGGTAATAGAGGCAGTCCCTGTGAAAATGAAGTAGTCAGGGCGATCTCCAGGCAGAAAGGCTGGGGGATATAAGCAAACAGTGTGGAAAGTGAGGTAGGATACAACTTGGGCAGTCAGAATAGAGAAAGGCACCTTTTTAAATAGTGGTCCCAGCACTAAGTAGCTATGACATTAGATCTCAATCTTTGTGAGACTCAATTTATCTGTAAAATAATAAAAATGACTGCTTCGCTTCTTATGGTTATTGTGAGAATCAAAGTAATGCTTGTATTTAAAATACTTTTGGGGGCAGGCACCTGGGTGGCTCAGTTGGTTAAATGTCTGACTCTTGATTTTGGCTCAGGTCATGATCTCATGGTTCAGAGTTCAAGCCCTGTGTCGGGCTCTGAGCTGGCAACATGGAGCCTGCTTAGGATTTTCTCCCTCTCCTTTCTCTCTGCCCCATCCCCACTCTCTTGCGAACACGTGCTCTCTCTCAAAATAAATAAACTTAAAAAAATTAAAAATAAATTAAAAATAAAAACTATTTTTTTTAAGTAGGCTCCATACCCAATGTGCAGCTTGAACTCACAGCCCTGAAACTGAGAGTCGCATGCTCCACTGACTCAGGCAGCCAGGCACCCCTAAAATCCTTTATTTAAAGTATAAAGTTCAATACAAAAACATGATATGTTAGATAATTCAAGTAATTAGACAATTCAGAAGTTTGGCAATATAAGGAATATAAGAACTGGGATGATGGCTAGAGAGAATAGCAAATGGAAACATCTGTTCGTAAGCTTAAATTTAGATAGCTACCCAAATTAATAGTGGTTATAAACAATGTAATAGAGCCTTATCTTAAGGCAAAACCTTAGTACTGTCTCTCGACCTAAAGTGCCCCTTGATTCTTTTATCCTGTAGAGTAGACCACAAACTCCAAGTTTTAGAAGCACAGTTTAAAGAACTGGACTTCACCAAGGATAGCCTGACACAGAAATTTGAACATCATAGCAAGGCTTTGGCAAACCAGGCAGCCCACGATGAACTGTGGACAGCAGTGCTGGCACTCAAGTGAGTATCCAATGAGAAATCAGTGGAATTTCATGGCTTTGTGAGAGCTTGCAGGGGACATTCTAAACTTGAATTTAATATGGTTTTAACATGGCTTGTGAAGAAATCATATTTTCTTAGGTTAATTGATTCAAAAGAGATTAATTTGAGCACCTGTTGATATGCCAGCACTGCCATATACATCTCATCACAGAGTCTCTTGCTTGCCAATGTCTTACTAATACAGAGATGGCTGACGTAACTCCCCTGCCATTGAGAAATGTGTAGTATGAGTGGCCTGAGAACTAAGCTATCCAGTATAGTGCAGGCCCTATTTCTAAAGTAAGTATTTTCTAAAATACAGCAGCTGGTTCTTCTAGTGGGTTTGTATTCTAATAGAATTCATTTTATGTTTGTACATAGAGTTCCACTGCTCACAAAGCTCTCCACATTTTTTGTAGATTCACTTCAATGGAACTGAGTATTTTATATAGCTACGTCATGGAAGTACTCATCTGCTTGCACACTCGTGTGCTTGAGAAGCTGCCAGACCTGGTGAGAGGTCTTCCCACCTTAGCCTCTGTCCTAAGACGAAAAGTCAACAACCAGCGTATTAGAGGTGTTTGGGAGTCTGTCCTGGAGGAAAGTGGGCTGGAAGAAGGAGATATCACAGCACTTTGTACCTTCTTTATTGCATATGGTAACAAGGCAGAATACTATGTTGCTAAAGTGAGGCAGATGTATATCAAGGATGTCACTTTCCTGATCACTAACATGGTAAAGAACCAGGCTTTGCAGGATGGTTTGCTCAGGGCTGTGCAGGTCATTGAGAAGGGAAAAGCAGTGAAGGCCCCTGAAAACCAAAAGTCCCCCCTAAAAGAGTTGATACCATTAGCCAGAAACTAACTTTACTCTATGACCAAGAGATTCTACTTCTAGTAGTTTATCTCACAAAAATGGGGGGGGGGGTAGGAAACGTATGTACAATTTATTATACACCTATTTTTATAGCAAAAGTGAGGGGAACCTTAAACAAAATATGATAAATTGATACAATGGATACTTTTTGTGTAAGAGAATGAAGAAGCTCTTTGTGTAACTGTACAATGTTACAGAGCTATCACCAAGATGTGTTGTTTTAAAAGATTTCCTATATATTGTTAAGTGGAGGGAAAAAAGGGCAAAAATTAATATCTACACACACACATATACAAGCTAATATACCCATAAACTTCATAAGCTTCTTCTGGAGAGATAGAAAGTGGTAACTTTGGCTGTCTCAGGGAAAAAAACAAAGAGGCTAGGGGTCAAAGGTAGGAGGAATTCTTTTCACTGTTAAAGAATGTACTGTTTTGTACATTTTGAATTTTGAACCATATGAATGCACAGTATATTAAAAGACAAACCAATACAAACACCTAATATATATTATATGTTGTACATTTTCTCTCTGGTACAGAACCACAGTTATTTTACACTAGAAAGGGAACTCTAATACATTGACTATATATTAAAATATTTATTGAACATCAAATGCCATGTGCTAGGTGCTGTGAATTAAGAGAAACATTTAAAAATGTGGAGTCTGTCTTCCAGGTAAAGGTTGAGTGCTTATGCTTTATTTGGAAGGTACAAATTCAAACTTTTTTTTCTAGTGTTTAATTTTTTTTACACTTATTTATTTAAAAAAATTTTTTTAACGTTTTATTTATTTTTGAAACAGGGAGAGACAGAGCATGAACAGGGGAAGGTCAGAGAGAGGGAGATACAGAATCTGAAACAGGCTGAGCTGAATCTGAGCTGTCAGCACAGAGCCTGACACGGGCTCGAACCCATGAACTGTGAGATTATGACCTAAGCTAAAGTCAGACGCCTAACAGACTGAGCCACCCAGGCACCCTGGGAGATACAAATTAGGCAGAGGATTCGAAATAATACAAAATGATGTTACCTTGCTGACCCCTCCTTGAAAATGGGCCATGAGACACAGAAGCTTCCTTGGTAGATAAATGCACTCAGTGTTGGGGTGCCTGGCTGGCTTAGTTGGTAGAGCATGAGACTCTTGATCTCAAGGTTGTAAGTTTGAGCCCCACGTTGGGTGTAGAGATTACTTAACATCTTTTAAAAAATGCCCTCAGTCTTGTCCTTCTCCAGACACATTGTTTGGAGAAACCATGCCTTGGAAGAAAGATGGAAAGGCAATTTCTCTGTCATGGTCACTTAGTCTATTGTTTTCAGTTGGTCAAAGTTTGTTCCATGGGGAGTGACCTCCCCCACCCCTGCCGCTACCCATACTTCCAGGATGCACCATCTAAGCCCTCCCAGCAGGCATTTGGAAGCCGGTGCCTGCATTGTTCAGTGCAGTGTTTCCCTAGAGTCCAGAAGTGATAGGAAGAGCCAGAGACTCTAGAAATGTAACTGCTCAGCTCCAGACAGAGCAAGGGACTGTGACTGTGGGCCCAGAAAGTAGACAAGAACAAGGAAATCTGAAGAAGCACATAAAATATATCCATTATACCTGACATAAGTACCTGAACATAGAAATCAAAATGCAGGGGTGCCTGGGTGGCTCAGTCCAGTTGGTTGGGCATCTGACTTTTGATTTTGGCTCAGGTCATGATCCTGGAGTTGTGGGATCGATCATGGAGGATGCTTGAGATTTTCCCTCCCTCTCTCTCTCTCTGCTCACTCCCCTCCTCGCTGTCTAAAAATAACCAAAAAGGGGCACCTGGGTGGCTCAGTCAGTTAAGCGTCCGACTTCAGCCAGGTCACAATCTCGCGGTCCGTGGGTTCGAGCCCCGTGTCGGGCTCTGGGCTGATGGCTCAGAGCCTGGAGCCTGTTTCCGATTCTGTGTCTCCCTCTCTCTCTCTGCCCCTCCCCCGTTCATGCTCTGTCTCTCTCTGTCTCAAAAATAAATAAACGTTAAAAAAAAATTAAAAAAATAAAAATAAAAATAACCAAAAAAATCAAAGTGCAAGAGTTAAATAATAAGACTACAATAAAAACCACTATTACTAGGCAATATATGATTGGGTGAGTTTGGGAGGGTTATCACTATGTGATTGAGAAATACTATGGGTATTTCCTGGAGGAAGTACATTGAAGTGATCCTTCAAGTAGGCAAAGCAACAAAGTAACTCATTAGGATGAATTATGATTTCAAACAATGGCCTGAAAGCACAAGGTTTGGATGACAGGGAATATAGATCATGGTTTAATGTTTAAGAGAATAATGGGAGATTCCACAGGACCTATCAGAGAGCCTGGAATTGCAGGCTAAGGTGTTGATACCATGGACAACTGGATGACAAACAAAAGTTTCTGAATTCTCATTAAAACAAAACAAAATCTCCCAAAGCTCTCTACCAAGGACCTACAACCTCCTTGCTTTGGCTCCATCCAGAAACCATGTCACCACCTGAATGACCTCAGCAAACCCAAAAGACCTTAAAGACTATATTCATGCACAGTGATTTTTTTTTCTCTTTCTCCACATCTATGTAACATTTCCTCAAAAAACTCAGGCCTTGTTTTGGTTGGTTTTCAAAATTTTTCTTATTGTGGTAAAACACATAGAATTTACCATCTGAACCGTTTTTAAGTGTACAGTTCAGTGTATCATACACATTCATAATTTTGTGTGACCATCACCACCATCCATCTGAAAACAAACTCTGTACCCATTAAACAAGAACTCTCCCAGCCCTTGGCAACCATCATATTTTCTGTCTCTAGACTTGGTTCTTAGATAACAGGTATCAGTCTATTTAATCCCCTTCATTTTCCTAGCCAAAATTTACTTTTTGCATAGAATTCAATACAGTAGGATTCAATACAATAAGCACAAGAACTTAATACCAACGTGGAAAAACTTATTTTAAAATGCATAAAATATTATTTTTTACCTGCTTTGTAATTTTGATTGTTCTAGATTGAAATTTAATAATACGGGAATATATCATAAATGATGCACATGACAGCTAAGCCCCAGGATCGAGGCCGCCCTGCAGTGTTTTCCAAGCCCTTATGAAACCGCTATAGAAATGTCAAAGTGGATGGAAGTGAAGATGGACACACTAATGCAAGACTTGACTTTAAACGGAACACATTTTTCTCTTCCTCATTCTTGAAGACCCCTCCCCCCTTCACTTGTTTTTCTGTAGAATCTTTTGTTCCAAGAAGTGGATATCGATGTGTTGACACTTAGTAAGGAGCCTTGGATGGCCGATGGCAGCACTAGTTATGAGACGACCTTGAACACCTGTGGAACGTGGCGGGCAGCACGGATCAGATTCCTTTAGCTACTGCTTAGATTCTGTATTTTCTTGTCGAACCCTCTCAGCCTCTTACCCTGGGCAGGCTTGCAGTCCTGGAGGCATTAGCCTGCTGCCTCCTTTCCTAGGCAAAGTAATCATATACAAACATAATTCGGCCCCAGAGCACAGAAGTCGGTTTTGGACAATACTTAGAAGGGAAGGCAAACTTAAAACAACCTCTCTGGGCCTCAGACTGAAGAAGGGGTGGGTTAGAGAAGGAAGTGTCAGTGCGTGTTAAATTGGAGCAAATCTGCGGATTCTCTGACCACAATCTTTCTAGGAGATCAACCTCCGAGATGCCTTCCTCAGAACTCTAGAAAGCGACCTAAGAGGCTTGGTACAAGGTAGAAACAGACAAGTAGTCTGAGAAAATTTTAAAAAGAAGAGGGAAGAATTTTTAAAATTACTGTTGGGTCTTTCATTTGTCTTGAGGTTTCCCTTTTTCTGCCAGGGACCAACCTCGCGACCCTCCCGGTTTCCGCAGCCTCCGGGAGCACATAGCTCTAGGGGATGGTAGGTCTTCGCTCCCGCTGTAGCGAAAGGGACTGCAACGCAAGGGGCGGACCCTCTGCGGGGCCGAAGGGAGCGGGACTGGGCGGGAAGCGCGCACAGGACCCGGAAGTCCCACCCAGCCGAACGTCAGATGTGTCCGCTCTAGGGCTGTTCTCTGGGTGGGAGGGCCCGTTTGGGTGAGCAGTTGTGACGTCACCAGCCCTCGTCGGGTTGCTACAGCACGACTGCAAAGATTAGGCTTTTTGGCTGACCGAGGAAAGGGGAGTGTGGGTTCAGAGCGCTGGGAAACCGCTCCCGGTGCACGAAAGCTGGAACGTGGGGTCTCGCGTGTTGCCCCCACAGCAACGGTAAAACGGAAGTCCTACTCCCGCGCAGCCCGGCGTCTGGGCGGAAACGGCGTTCCTCGGAGTTGAGGCCCCGTACCTTCGCGCCTGGGCGGTCTCGGGCTTGGCTGTGCTGAGCTAAGGGAGCGTCCTCAGCTGGTAAGAGGGAGGAGGGCAATTGGGCGCGTACCTCCCGCCGCGCGGGAGAGCTGGAGCCCACAGTCAGCCCTCACAAAGGTTGGGTTAATGTCTAGGTTTCCCGACGAAAACGTTCCTTTCCTTACCCGACGTTTGTCTGAAACATGGACAAATACGCCGCCTTCCAGGGTAGTACTGTTTACCTGGATCACAGGGTGCCTTTTTATTTCGGGACGCTGTGTGATGTTCCCAGTCTCTGAATTCTGATACGCAGCTGGGCAAAATATTTAAACACAAAACTGTTAATTCTCTTTCTCCGTAGTTGGGACGGAAATGAGATTCTTTCTCTTTCAGGTACTGATGCTGAATATGCCTTGTTAGCATATTAAAATGGCTGTGACTCAAAACGCCATCCCTTCCTTGTCGGAATGTCAGTGCCGCATCTGTGTGGAAATCCTAATTGAGCCCATAACACTGCCTTGTAACCACACGCTCTGTAATCCCTGCTTCCAATCGACTGTCGAAAAGGCAAGTTTATGCTGTCCTTTCTGTCGCCGCCGGGTCTCTTCGTGGACCCGGTATCACACCCGAAGAAATTCTCTTGTCAACATGGAACTGTGGGAGATAATCCAAAAACACTATCCAAAGGAATGCAAGCTTAGAGTCTCTGGGCAGGAATCAGAGGAGATCGGTGAGTAAAACCCAGCGTGTTTGTTGTGTGAAACTCAAAATTCTTTAAGTGAATTACCACTAATCCATTTGAGAAAAGGATTAAAAAGAAACCGACTAATATTTGTCTAATTTTTTTCTCCCCGGTTTGGGTTGCATGGGCCCCAAAATGTTGATTGAAGTCTATAGCAAGATTGTGTTCATTGTAATAATGCCCAGGCTGCGTTCAATTGGTGTTAAAAATGAAAACAAAGAAACAAACAAACCCACAAGAATGGCCCACAAAAGCCTTCAGTCGTGTGAAAGTTACATAAATATCCACAGATCAGCAGTAGTCAGTACAGCAACATAAGAAGTGTAGAAGGTACTGGATTGCTGTAGTGCTGATTGTTTTACTTTCATGTATTTTCTTTAGCCTGCTTGACTGTACATCTCCATTTAATTCCTCTCTTAAGCATGCAACCTAATAAAATAGCTTTCATTGACCAGTTCCATCTAGATCAGTCATTTTTATTTAAAGCTCTCCACCCTGTAGACTCAGCAGCTGTGTGCCCCAAGCTGAACATTTGACGCTAGCACACTTAGGTGATCAATAAGCCATGCAGTTTCTTGTCTAGGCTTTGAATAAGGTGCCTGTGCTCTGGTGTACTTGCCTTGTTTGGGGGGAGTTAACCTTTATTGTGGTAAATATGTATAACAAATTTGCCATTTTAATGATGTTTTCAACAGTAGTTACACTTTATTAAAACAGCTTTATTGAGATATTCACATAGACTTGATACATTTACATCGTACAGTTCTGGGGCATCTGGCTGGCTCAGTGGGAAGAGGGTGCGACTCTCGAGGTCATGAGTTCAAGCCCCTTGTTGGGTATAGAGATTGCGGCTGTGACTCTCAACTCTTGAGGTCATGAGTTTGAGCCCCTTGTTGGGTGTAGAGATTACAAAACAAAAAACAAAAAAACCCAGACAATAAACACTTAAAAAGAAAGTGTACAGTGAAGTGGTTTTGGTATTTTATTATCAGTTTTTTCAAAGTTGTGGTAAAATATATATAGCATAAAATTTGCCATTTTAACCATTTTAAGTTACAGGTCAATGGCATAAATTGTCTTCACAGTGTATAACCATCACCACTATGTTTCCGGTTTTTCATCACCCAGATTCTTTTTTTTTTTAATTTATTTATTGTTTAATTTACATTCGAGTTAGCATCTAGTGCAACAATGATTTCAGGACTAGATTCCTTAATGCCCCTTACCCGTTTAGCCCATCCCCCCCCTCCCACAACCCCTCTAGTTCTCTATATTTAAGAGTCTCTTCTGTTTTGTCCCCCTCCCTGTTTTTATATTATTTTTGCTTCCCTTCCTTTATGTTCATCTGTTTTGTATCTTAAATTCCTCATATGAGTGAAGTCATATGATATTTGTCTTTCTCTGACTGGCTAATTTCACTTAGCATAATACCCTCTAGTTCCATCCACATAGTTGCAAATGACAAGATTTCATTCTTTTTGATTGCTGAGTAATACTCCACTGTGTATATATACCACATTTTCTTTATCCATTCATCCATCAATGGACGTTTGGGCTGTTTCCATACTTTGGCTGTTGTTGATAGTGCTGCTATAAACATTGTCATCACCCAGATTCTTTAACCATTAAGCAAAAACCCTACATTCTTCTCCTTCCCTACCCCTCCACCCCCAGTTTTTATTTACTCTGTCTCTATGAATTTGCTTGTTCTAGATATTTCATATAAATGCATTCATACAATATATGATCTGTTGTGCCTGGCTTCTTTCAGTTAAATGTTTCCAAGGTGATTCACAGTTGTGACATATATCAGTATTTCATTCCTTTTTAGATCTGAATAATTTTTCATTTTATGGATTATATTTTGTTTATCCCTTCATCCACTGATGGACATTTGAGTTGTTTTCACTTTTTGTCTATTTGAAGTAGTGCTGATATGAATATTCATGTATAAGTATTTGAATCTCTTTCCAGTTCTTTTATGTACGTACCAAGGAGTGGAAGTGCTGGATCATATAGTAATTCTACGTTTAGCTTTTTGACGAACTGCTAAACTTTTCCCTGGTGCTGTGCCATTTTGCATTCCCACCTGCAGTGTATAATGGTTCCAATTTCTCCACATCCTCACCAACACTTATTTTCTGGTTTTTTGGTTGTTTTTTTAAATAGCCATCCTAGTAGGTGTGAAGTGGTATCTTAGTATCTGTGTCTTTTTAATTGTGGTAAAGTATGCATAACAAAATTTACAATTCCCACTTTTTTTTTTTTTAAGATTTATTTTTGAGGGAACACAAGCAGAGGAGGGGCTGAGAGAGGGGAACAGGATCTGAAGTGGGCTCTGCGCTGACAGGCTGACAGCAGTAAGCCTGATGTGGGGCTCAAACTCACCAACTGTGAGATCGTGACCTGAGCCAAAGTCAGACACCCAACCAGCTGAGCCACCCAAGTGCTCCCGATTCCTGTTGTTTTTAAGTGTACACTTCAGTGCCGTTAAGTACGGTCACACTGGTTTACAACCATCACCACCGTCCATCTCCAGACCAGTTTCATCTTCCCAAACTGAAACTCCATACCCATTAAACAATAACTCCCCAGTTCCTTCTCCTTCCAGTCCTTTTAACCATAATTCTACTTTCTGTCTCTGAATTTGACCATTTTAGATATCATAGTAAGTATTTGTCCTTTTGTATCTGGTTTATTTCACTTAAATGTCTTCAGTGTTCATCCATGTTGTAGCATGTGTTAGAATTTCAGTCCTTTCTATGGCTAAATAATATTCCATTGAATGTATTTACCACATTTTGTTTATTCATCAGTGGACACTTGGGTTACTTCTACCTTTTGGCTGTTGTGAGTAATGCTGCTGTGAACATTGGATACAAATATTTTTTAAGTTCTTGCTTTCAACTCCTTTGAGTATGTACCCAGAAAGGAATTGCTGGGTCATATGCTAACTATATGGATTTTTTTTGAGGAACTGCCATACTCTTTTCCATAGCAACTGCACTGTTTTACATTCCCACCAGCAGTATGCAAGGACTCTTTCGTTTTTCCACATTCTTTTTTTTTTTTTTAATCCCCCCCCTTCGTTTTTCCACATTCTTGTCAACACTTTGTTACTCTTACTTTCTGTTTTTTTTTTTTTTTTTTTTTTTTAGATAAAGCCATCCTAATGAGTATGAGATGCTATCTCATTGTGGTTTTGATTTTCATTTCCCTAATGACTGATGATGTTGAACATCTTTTCATGTGTTTATTGGCCATTTGTATATCTTCTGTGGAGAGATGTTTATTCTAGTCCTTTGCTTATTTTTAATTGGTTTATTTATTTTTTGTTGTTGAGTTGATGGTGTTCTTTATTTATTCTGGATGTTAACTCCTTATCAGGTATGATTTGCAAATATTTTCTCCCATTCCATAGGTTGCCATTTCACTCTGATTATGTAGTTTGATATAGTCCTATATGTCTATTTTTGCTTTTGTTGTTTGTGGTTTGGTGTCATATCCAACAAATCATTGCTAAGTTTCAATATCATGGAGTTTTTTCCCTGTTTTCTTCTAGGAACTTTATAGTTTTAGGTCTTTAATCTGCTTTGAGTTAAGTTTTTTTATATGATACAGGGTAAGGGTTTAATTTCATTTTTTTTTTACATGTGGATATCCAGCATTCCTAGGGCCATTTGTTGATAAGATGGCTGTTTTAAAGTTTTTAACTAGTAAGTCTGATGTCGGGACTTCCCCAAGAATGGTTTCTGTTAATTTATTTTGTTCCTATGAATCATCCATACTCTTTCTTGTTTCCTTGTATGCCTTGTGTTTTTTGTTTGTTTGTTTATTTGTTTTAGGATATTGGGCATTTGAATATTACAGTATGGTGACCCTGAAAGTCAGATTCTTCCCTTTCCCCAGAGTTTACCTTCTTTTTTTTTTTTTTTTTATTGTTGAAAGCTGTAACAGTTCATTGGTTTGCTAACTTTCCCAAACTATTTTTGCAAGGACTATACCTCCTTGTGTATGGTCACCTAAGTCTCTGTGCCTTAACTTGTGCTCACTTAGTGTTTTGACAGATTTCCTTGAATTTCAGGAGCTAAAAAACAACAACAAAAAGAAATGAAACAAAAAAGTGCCTTTTTGTCTTGGAACATGGGCTCAGTGCCAAGATGGTCCTTCAACACTTAGCCAGGCTTATACTGAGCCTAGGGATCAGACCAAGATGAAGTTTGGACCTTCAGCACTTAGCCAGGCTTATACTGAGCCTAGGGATCAGCCCAAGGTGAAAGTTCGGAGTCTTCTCACATGTCTTCCAAACATGTGTCTTGCCTTGGGTCTGCTGCACCTCCTCCAGAACCAGGGACCAGTGTCCCATTCTGAGAATGTGGGTTTCCTTCTTCAAGACTGCCACTGTACTGAGGAGGAGGTGGGGAGAGAGTAAAACTGCCACAAAACTTTCCTACTATTTTGAAGTTGCCTTTTTCTTGGTTCATCATTTTCTTGGCTGCTGTTAACCTTTGATTGTTTTCCAGAGTTCTGACAATATTGGCGCTGATAGTTTCTGCTTGTTTTTTAATGTTTTTGTGGAGGGATGAGAGCTTGGAATTGCCTGTTCTGCCATTTTGTTGGCAGCACTCCATCAGCCTTAAGTGCTTTACCACTAAAACTGATGTTATTTTCAAGAATGCCCTTATGCTTGAAATTCTCCACATTCTCTTCTATATAGAGTCATTTTCTTTGAGGGAGATCTTTGGAGCTCTCGGTTCTTACGGCCTGCCTCTTTCCCTGGGCAAAAATCTGAGTCACTGCTCTAGAGCAGGAAGCAGACACGATGGCTTACTTCTCTCTTTGTGAATAGGCTAGTAGGCAGACATAGTAGCCTCCAGTCTTGGCTTGCCTGCCCTAGAACCTTTGCCCTATGAGTGAGTTGTGATGAGGGTGATGGGGCCCTAGTATTCTCTACCTGCTGTGCCTGGGGTCATGTTTCCCTGCTGTGAGTGGGAAGTGAATAGAGGAAGGTAGCCCACAGTCTCTCAGGTCCACTCACCTGGAATTCAGTCTCTGCAACAGTGAGCTGGAAAGGATAAATGCTGGCAGTTTGTTCCTCCTGGAGGGTTGCTGTGGCTCTTCACCAGGAGCTGGGGAGACTGGGAGCCCTGCCTTGGCACAGCCTCCCTCTTATATGGCTCAAGTGCCACAGATTCTCACTTTTCTTACTGAGATATAGTAAAAAATTTTTGGAAGTATTTCTTTGCTGTATGCTCTTAGGGCAATTTCAAGGCATTTTATATGACCAGTGATTTATACCTTTCTCCGATTGAAAAACAGGTCTGCAGATCTTTACTTTACTGTTCTGGAAGCTGATCTTTCTTTGTTTTTCATGTAAATTTTTTTGAAATGTATATACAAAAGTATATAAATCATAAATTTGCAGTTCAGTGACTTTTCAGTGAAAATGTATATGTAACCAGCATTCCGGTCAAGACCTAGAACTTTCCCAAAACTCCTAAGTCCTCCTTGTGGCCCCCTTGCAGTCTCTGTTCGCTCACCATTCCTGTAACTACTATTGTGATGTGTAACACCGTAGATTGCTTTTACCTATTTCTGAACTTTTAAAAAATGGTATCTTGTGGGGTGCCTGGGTGGCTCAGTCAGTTAAGTGTCTGACTTTTGATCTCAGTTCAGGTCTTGATGTCAGGGTCATAAGTTCAAGCCCCACGTTGGGCTCCGTGCTGGGCGTGAAGCGTACTTTAAAAAAAAAAAGGAATCTTGGGGTGCATGGGTGGCTCAGTCAGTTAAGCTCCCGACTTTGGCTCAGGTCATGATCTCGTGTTCGTGAGTTACAGCCCTGCATCGGGCTCTGTGCCGACAGCTCAGAGCCGGGAGCCTGCTTTGAATTCTGTGTCCCCCGCTCATGCTCTCTCAAAAATAAATAAATGTTAAAAAAATTTTTTTTAAAAAAAGGAATCCCCTTGTATCTTTAGCTCACCATTATATTGGTGAGATTGGTCCATGTGATTGGGGTTTCTTTATTTTCTTTGCTGTATGGTACTATGTTGTGTGGATATTAAATAGTAAAAGCAATGAAAAATTTTATGTCCATTGACATTAGGCATTTTAGGCTGTTATGAATAGTGCTACCATGAGTATTTTTATACTTACATATTTTTTTAATATTTATTTTTGGGAGAGTGCAAAAGAATGGAATTCGGGGCCACAGAGTATGAGTGAAAATAAATCCTTTCCGTGCTAGATGAGAATCCATCCTTTGATTAAATTTCTAGTTTTGTTTCCCCTAAACCTGAGGATAAGAATGTTAATGTTTAGTAGGCAACGTTGCTTAATGAGAAAAATTATCCCTAATTGACAAATTGCTTCCCTGTTGGAGGGAATTACAAATACTGATTGGGATATTGTGCTTTGTGCTCCTCTAGCATAGTGACCATTGTAACTGAGCATGTTCCTTCTGGGGAGCCTATGCCTGTATTGTTGCCATAAGAAATGTTTGCTGCTGTGGAGAAAGGATATCTGGCTTCCTTGCTCTCATGTTGTTAGATTGATGCCAAATGTGGTCCTGTGGTCATTTTTGGAGTCTGAATGTTTAGTAAAGCCTAAGACTACCCCTTGGTGGGTGTTACAGGTAGGGTAAGCCTTAGGAGATATTGCCAGTTTTCCAAAGTGGCTTTTACCAATTTATACTCCTGCCAGTAGTGTATGAGAGTTGTAGTTGCACCACATTCTTGCCAACATTTGGTCTTTCTTCCTTTTATTTTTTCTCAAAGAAATTTTGGTAGTATACTTACTATTTTCAGCATTTTATTATGAAAGATTTTAAACATATAAAAAAGTTGAAAGCATTTTATAGTGAACTTTCATGTACCCGTAACCAGATATGAGAATATTTTACTGTGTCACTGCTCTTTCATCTATTCATGTCAGTCTTTTTTATTTTTTCATTTATTTCACTTTCTCTTAAATATGTAAGCATACATATTTTGAAGATCAATGTTAGCTTATAACTTTTATTTATTTATTTTTTTTTTTAATTTTTTTTTTTCAACGTTTTTTATTTTATTTTTGGGACAGAGAGAAACAGAGCATGAACGGGGGACGGGCAGAGAGAGAGGGAGATACAGCATCGGAAACAGGCTCCAAGCTCCGAGCCATCAGCCCAGAGCCTGACGCAGGGCTCGAACTCACGGACCGCGAGATCGTGACCTGGCTGAAGTTGGACGCTTAACCGACTGCGCCACCCAGGCGCCCCATAACTTTTCTTTTAATATTAATTTACATATAATATGCAAGTCTTTTTTTTTTTAAGTTCATTTATTTATTTTAAGAGAGAGAGAGCAGGGGAGGGGCAGAGAGAGAGAGAGAGAGAGGGAAAGAGAGAATCCCAAGCAGGCTCTGCACTGTCAGCACAGAGCCTGATGTAGCGCTCAAACTCATGAACCGTGAGATCATGACCTGAGCTGAAACCAAGAGCGGGATCCTTAACCGACTGAACCACCCAGGTGCCCTTGTAATGTGCAAATCTTAATCGTACCTTCATTGAGTGTTCACATAGGTATAACCTTTTGTAACATGAACCCTTGTAAAAATACAGAATATTACCATTACCCTTGAAAGTACTGTCATGTCCTTTCCAGTTAATCTTTCCCCTACCCTCAAGTCAACCAGTGTTTTTATTTTTCCTCACCATAGATGAGTTTTGCCTTTTCCAGAACTTCGTATAAATGGAATTCTGTTAATGTACAAGAGTTGACATAACAAAGTACCACAAACTGGGTGGCTTAACAAATTTATTTTCCCACAGTTCTGGAGGCTGAAAGGCCCAAAATCAAGATGTCAACAGGCACGTGTTCTCTTGAAGGCTCTAGAGGGGAATCTGTTACATGCCTTTCTTTTAGTTTCTGGGTGTTGTTGACAGTCCGTGGTATTCCTTGGCTTACTGCTGCACAACTCCAATCTCTGCCTCCATAGTCATATGGCATTCTCCTGCTGTGTCTATCTTCACATTGCTGTCTCTTCTCTGTGTCCCTCTCCTTTATTAAGGGCCCACCCTACTCCAGTATGAACTCAATTATGTTTACAACAAGTATTTCCCAATAAGGTCCCATTCTGAGTACAGGGATTAGAATTTCAACATATCTTTTTGGGGGATACAATTCAACCCACAGTAGTAATCATGCCCTGTATATTCTTTAGTGTAAGATTCTTTTACTTAGTATAATAATATTTGAGATTCATCTTTGTTGTGGGTACTAGTAATTTATTTCTTTTTATTTAAAAAAATTTTTGTTTTTTAATGTTTGCTTATTTTTGAGAGAGACAGAGACAGTGTGTGAGCGGGATTGGTGCAAAGAGAGAGGGAGACACAGAATCCAAAGCAGGCTCCAGGCTCTGAGCTGCCAGCACAGAGCCTGATGTGGGGCTCGAACTCACGAGCTATGAGATCACAACCTGCGCTAAAGTCAGACATTTAACCAAATGAGCCACCCAGGCACCCCGATTTCTTTTTATTTTTAAATATCATTCTACCATTTGACTGTATTATACTTTGTTGGTGGTTCTCCAGTTTATGGTGTCCCAGCTGTTTCCAGGTTTTGGCTCTTATGAATAAAGTTGCTGTTATTAAAAAAAAAAAAAAAGAAAAAAAAAAGAAAAAAAAAGGGGCGCCTGCTTGGCTCTGTCAGTTGAACGTCCGACATCGGCTCAGGTCATGATCTTGTGGTTCATGAGTTGGAGCCCCGTGTCAGGCTCTGTGCTGATAGCTTGGAGCCTGGAACCTGCTTTGGATTCTGTGTCTGCCTCTCTCTCCGCCCACCCCTGCTTGTGCTGTGTCTCTCTCTGTCTTCCAAAAATGAATAAATATTTTTTAAAAATTTTAAAAAAAAGTTGCTGTGAAGATTCTTATAATAGTTTTTTTTTTTTTTGTGGTCATATGTTTTCATTTTTTCTTGGGTAAATACTTAGGAGTAAAATTGCTTAGAGTAGGTATATGCTTAGTTATATAAAAAACTATCATTTTCCAGAATGGTTGTATTATTGTCTAATACCAGCAACAATGTTTGCAAATTCTGGTTTCTGCACATCTGTCTTAGTTTGGGCTGCTATAACGAAGTATATAGACGAGGTGGCTTAAACAGAAATCTATTTTTTTTACAGTTCTGGAAGCTAGGAGGTCTAAGATCAAGTTACTGTCTGAGTTAGTTCTTTGTGGGAGCCCTCTTCTTGGTCATGGCTTTACCTGGTGGAAAGCTAGCTAAGTTTATTAGCCTCCTGTAAGGGCACTAATCCCAGTCAGGAGGAGTCTACGCTTCTGACCTAATTACTTCCCAAAGTTTCTACCTCCAAATACTATCTAGTTGGATTAAAGTTTCAACATAGAATTTAGGAGGTGACACGTTTAGTTCATTTACAACATGCTCATCAATATTTGGTGTTACCTATCTAACCGTACTGATAGATTTATAGTCGTATCTCATTGTAGTTTTAATTAGCATTTTCCTGGTGACTAGTGATGTTGAATCTTCATTGTTTATGGATGATTTATATATCTTCCATTATTAAGTGTCTGTCTGAATTTTTTGCCTCAGGTTTATCTTTGTATTATTAAGTTGTAGGAGTTCTTTATATATTTTGGATACCAGTACTTTGCAAGTTGTTTTGTGAATATTTTCTTACAGGCTGTGTCTTGCTTATTCATTTTCTTAATGGTGTCTTCTTGATGAGCTGAAAAAATTTTTTAAAGATTTTATTTATCTATTTTTTAAGGTAAACTCTACACCTAATGTGGGGCTCCACTCACAGCCTTGAGATCAAGAGTTGCATACTGCACTGAATCAACCAGCTAGGTGCCCTGTTGAGCTAAAATTTTTAATTTTCATGAAGTCTAATTAATAAACTTTTCCTTTTATGATTATTACTTTCTGTGTTCTGAAAAACTTTATCTTCTGTAGTAATATAAAAATATTTCTATGTTTTTTCTAAAAGCTTTATAGTTTTAGGGACACCTGGGTGGCTCAGTTGGTTAAGTGTCCAGCTTTGGCTCAGGTCGTGATCTCACAGTTCGTGGCTTCAAACCCCACATAGGACTCTGTGCTGACAGCTCAGAGCCTAGAGCCTACTTTGGATTCTGTATCTCCCTCTCTCTGCCCCTCCACCGCTCCTGCTCTGTTTCTCTCTGTCTCTCAAAAATAAATAAACGTTAATAAATAAATAAAAGCTTTATAGTTTTAGCTTTTCTGTTTAGGTCTATGGACCATTCTAAATGTTGTGAATGTTGTGTGAGATAGGGGTTGAGGTTAATTTTTTCCTGTGTGAATTTCACTTACTCCTGTACCTTTGTTGAAAAGACTTTTCTTACAAGCCTGTTTGGTTGATTTGTTGATTTTAATGTTAAAATTACACTGCTGAGGGGCACCTAGGTGCTCAGTCAGTCGGTTAAGGGTCCAACTTCAGCACCAGGTCATGATCTCACGATTCATGAGTTCAAGCCCTGGATTGGACTCTGCTGTCAGCGCAGAGCCTGCTTCGGATCCTGTGTCTCCCTCTCTCTCTGCCCCTCTCCCTCTCTATCTCTCTCCCTCTTGCTTTCTCTCTCTCAAAAATAAATAAACATTAGAAAAGTTTTAGAAAAGACTTTATAAGAAAAAAAAATCTCACACTGTTGATTACTGTGGCTATATAGAAAGTCTTGAAGTCACGTAGTGATAATTCTCCAACTTTATAATTATTTTTCATGTTTGGATATTCTAGCTCCTTTCTATTTTCATGTAGATTTTAATCAACCTGTCAGTTTCTACCAAAAGCATAGTGGGAGTTGATTTGGGTTGTGTTGAATTTTTAGATCAGTTTGGGGAGAATTGACATCTTAACGTAGAGCCCTTGCACCCATGAAAATAGTCTCTTTCTCCCTTTATTTGGGTCTTCTTTAATTTCTCTCAGTAATGTTTTATAGTTTTTCAGTGAGGACAATTTACACATTGTTATATGTTGAATTGTGTCTCCTCAAAAGATATGTTGAAGTCCTGGCCCCTAATGCTTCAGACCTTATTTGGAAATAGTGTCTATAGAGGTAGTCAAGTTAAGGTCGTTAGTGTGGGTCCTAATCCATTATGACTGGTGTCCTCTCTAAAAGGGAAAATTTGCACACAGAGACAGACACACAGTAAACCCACAGTGAGAACACTGTGTGAGGACAGAGAGTTGGAATGACGCATCTACAAGCCAGTGAACACTGGAGATTGCTGGTAAACCACTAGAAACTAGGAAGAGTCAAGGAACCCTACAGGCTTCAGAGGAAGATTGGCTGAGCAAATTTAATTAGGAGAAGAAAACTTTATTTCCATGAAGATGTAAGCAGAGTCAAATAGAGTGATGAAAAAATATTTGTATAAACAGCTTAATTAATTGTTCGTTAGGTTTATTATGATTTTTGGGTTTGGTCCAGTATTGGACATTCAGTTCTTTGATTAATGTGGATTTTTCTTTCAAAATAAAGAGTATGGGGATAAAATTCCTTTAATGAATCTTGGCTGCTCAGGAAGAACACTCACTGTAAGACAGCAATATTAAGTGCAGTGGGAACATTTGAGTGCGTCACAACAGAAATTTGAGTTAACCAAAATTGCATAGTGTTGATAAGTTGGCAAAAATTGACTGTCATAGTCTAGTTTTAGCTCATAAAACTGATTTTTTTTCAAATTCGTCATATATTTAGAAACTAAGAAATAGTAAGTAATTGCACCTGGACATTAGAAGCCTATTATGACAATTTTAATTTGTTGTGTCTTTGGTTGAGAAAGTTACTGATCTCAGTTTAGATTTACCTTGTATACAAATAAGTAAACTTTAAAAGTCTCAGTAGTTGCCTGGGGTTTTTTTCCCTCTTTTTGAGAGAGGGAGCATGCACAAGTTGGGGAGGGGCAGAGAGAGCTGACAGCAGACACCCTGATGAGGGGTTCGAACCTGCAAACCGTGAGATCATGCATGACCTGAGCTGAAGTCAGACACCTAATCGACTGAGCCACCCAGGCACCTCTGTTTTGTTTTGTTTTTTAAATTACAGTTCTCTCTGCTTACTATAGAGTAGTTAAGCATCTTTTGTAAATTGTATGTTTCTTTGTCCATTAATGTAGTGTTTTTTCTTAATCTGTAAAAGTTCTTGTTATATTCTGGACATTAAATCTCTATTGATTTATGTATTTGCAAATAACTTCTCCCAGTTTGTTGTTTGTTTTTAATTTTGTGATGTTTGTCATCATACAGAAGCATTTAAAAAAATTTAACCAAGTAAATTTGAAGATCTAACTGACTTTATTAAATGATTCATGAATCAGGCAGCATCTCATCTAACCAACAGTGGAGAGCTCCACTGAGCTGCAGGAAAGGAAAGGCAGAGAAGAGGCATTAAACAAACAAACAAACAAACAAACAAACCAGGGATGCCTGGGTGGCTCAGTCGGTTAAGCGTCTGAAATCTGCTTAGGTCATGATTTCACCGTCTGAGTTCAAGCCCTGTATTGGGCTCTATGCTGACAGCTCAGAGCCTGGAGCCTGCTTCAGATTCTGTGTCTCCCTCTCTCTCTCTGCCCCTCCCCTGCGTGTTCTCATGCATGTGCACTCTCTCTCTCTCAATAAAAAATAAGCATTAAAAAAATTTTAA
The DNA here is from genome assembly GCF_028749965.1 of Puma concolor. Classification (NCBI taxonomy): domain Eukaryota; kingdom Metazoa; phylum Chordata; class Mammalia; order Carnivora; family Felidae; genus Puma; species Puma concolor. Next base: position 87,682,962 of record NC_141675.1, read on the forward strand.
AGAACACCACAATTTATTAGCAAGGACTGCAGTGTTTAGGCAAAGTTGTCCTCCTAAGAAGGAAGGGGTCTCTCAGGATACTGCTTACAGGAAATTACAGTTTGGGTAGTTAAAGGTTACGTTTGAGGGGGTTGAAGCTGAAGTTAGGTTAGATATTAAATCTTGATTTACTGATGTGGGGCCTTTAGTGGCTCCATTATGGCTCCTCTGTGTTTTTCTTTTTTCTTTTCTTTTTTTGTGTTTATTCCAAAGCCATTTTACTATTATTTATTTATTTATTTATTATTTATTTATTATTTTATTTTAGAGGAGGGAGAGAGCACACAAGCAGGGAAGAGGGGGAAGAGGGAGAGAGAGAGAGAATCTCAAGCAAGCTCCACACTCAGCACAGAGCCCCACATGGGTCTTGATCCCACCACCCTGGGATTATGACCTGAGCCAAAGTCGAGTTGGACACTCTACCGACTGAGCCATCCAGGTGCTCCCTGAAAAGCCATTTTAAATCTTTAAGTGAAAATCCAGTGTTGCCACACAAGATTAACAATGGGTGATTATCCAAGATGGTCTTTATTCTACAAAATGACCACAAAGAGCATGAGACTCTCTAAGTGGAAGGAAACAAGCCATCATTCCGTGGTTTTCTTTTTAACAGAAGTTTTGCTTCTTCTTGTTACTGGGTTTTTTTTTGTTTTTTTGGTTTTTTTTTTTGTGGTAAAATACAGATAACAAAATTTACCATTTTAATTATTTTTAAGTGTACAGTTCAGCAGCATTGAGTACAGTCACATTGGTGTGCAACCATCACCATCATCCATCTCTAGAACTTTTTCATCTTCTCCAATTGAAACTGTACCCATTAAACAATAATTCCCCAATTCCCCCTTCCTCTAACCCCTGGCATCCACCATTCTACTTATGTCAGATTTGAGTACTCCAGGTATCTTGTGTAAGTAACATTATAGTGGGTGTTTGTCCTATTGTGTCTGACTCATTTCACTTAGCATAGTATCTTCATGGTTCATCCTTGTTATAGCATGTATCAGAATTGGTTTCCATTTTATGACAGTAATATTCCACTGTATGTATTTACCACATTTTATCCATTTATCTGTTGATAAATGCTTGGATTACTTCCACTTTTGGCTGTTGTGAATAATGTTGCCGTGAACATTGGTGTACAAGTATCTGAGTTCCTGCTTTCAACCCTTTTGACTGTGTACCCAGAAAGGAATTCCTCGGTCCTATGGTAATTCTGTTTAATTCTTTTGAGCAACCACCATATTGTTTTCCATAGGGGCTGTACCATTTTACATTTCCACCAGCAGTGCACCAGGATTTCAGTTTCCCCATCTGCTTGTCAACACTTACTATTTTGTTTTATAATAGCCACCCTACTGGGTATGAAGTGGTATCTCTTTGTGGTTTTGATTTGCATTTCCCTAATGACTAGTGATATTGAGCATCTTTTAATGTGCTTGTTGGCCATTTGCATATTTTTTGGAAAAAAAAAAATCTGTTGAAGTCCTTTGCCCATGTTTTTAACTGAGCTTGTTTTGTGTTGTTCAGCTGTTGGAGTTCTTTGTATATTCTCTATATTAATGCCTTATCAGATCTATGATTTGCAAATATTTTCCTCCATTCTATGGGTTGTCTTTTAATTTTCATAATATTCTGGCTATTTTTATTCTTTATTAAGTGAACTCCTTTAATGATAAAAGGAAACAGTTTTCCTTTTCCAGTTGCCTACACTTGTTTAATGTTCACCACACCACCGCACATGTGCGCTTATGTGCGCACACACACACACCATTTCTGAGAACTTTGTCATCCACAGGCCAAATTTGGCCCACATCTCTTTTTGTAAATGAAGTGTTTTTAGAACAGAGGCACTGTACTCATCTATGTCAATGATTCCTTTTGCGCTAACAGTGGCAAGAGTTGAATTACTGCAACAAAGGCTGCATTGCCCACAAAGCATAAAATATTTATTATCTTGCCCTTTACAGAAAAAGTGTGCCCACCACCTAAGCTGTCACATCTGATATGACACTACCTCTCTACACATACCGTGTCTCCTTTATTAGAAATGCTATAATTAAAGTGCTGTCCCTCCTGGCTTCTTGCGCTTTGTCTATAACCCCTACTAATTTTTCAGGAGCCTTACACTTCTCTCTCCTGTATTTCCCACTGTATTGTCTCAGATGAATCCTCGTCAGCAGCTAAAATAAGAATTTAGTATACTTCTTTGCTACTGGTAATGGAGTTGCATTACTGTTTTTAGTTCCTCTGTTGCAGAATTTGCAAACTACTGGCCTGCAAGCCATGTAAAGGCTACAGACATGTTTTCTGTTACCCATTCAGTGCCAACATTTAAAATTTAGAGATTTTACACTAACATATAGATTTCTGGATTGTCTTGAAAAAATCAGAAAATATAACAAAGACAGACCTAAGTTTCCTGGTGGCAGTAGTCAGCTGGAGTTGAGTAACAGCTGCCCCTGTAAATAAGCAGTTGTGTTCTCTTTTTCTGGATTCAACTCAAGATTATTTTTTCCTTCTTTGCATCTTAGTGTTTCCGTAGTCCTGTAGATTTGTTTGAAATGTCTGATGATTCTTGGTTTTGCTTTCATATTTAAAAATGAGGCCCTAGAATAAAACTCCTTGTGCATACATTGGCATTGGTGACTGGCAGATAATGTTTGAGGTTAAACCTGGCCATTATGCTTTGCTGTCCCTGAGTGCCAAATTTTAGAGGGCTGTGCTCTTGGTCATCACCTCTCATATTAGCTGCACTGGCTCTGTCCAGACAATTTAGTTTCTTTAAAAAATAACTTTTGTTTGTGATATGTACACTTAATATCTAGGAAGAAATGCCTACCAACCAAGTATTCTGATTTAACAGATTATAAACTTTGAATTTCCTGTCCTACACTCATTCATTCTGGTCTCTATTATGCGTTGTGGTTTTGAGCCTGAGCTGCCTTTCAGGTATATGGGGCAGGTCTCGCACTTCCAAGGGTTGCATTTTTCTTCATTCTGCTATATAAGTCACCTCTTTTATATCGGCCTCCCATTTTGTAGAAATTTATTAAAGTTTCTTTTTTACTGATGGACCCTTCCCCTAATCTCTTTGCTGTTGTAGGATTACTTTTTAAAACTGCTTTCACTGTTATTTTAACAGATTCTAGGACAGGAGTTAAGTATATGTACTTATGTGCCATTTTGAACCAGAAAATCTATGGACTTTTCTTTTAAAATGGAATTCTGTAGAGAAGATACTGCTATAACTGTTAATAATTGTACATTTAATATCACATTTTCAGGTTAATATAGGTTTAATGAAAGACCAAAGCTAGCCATAAAATTCTTTGTTGCCTATAACATTGTTTTCTTCCTTGATCTCTAACAGTTGATGACTATCAGCCAGTTCGCTTATTAAGTAAACCTGGGGAATTGAGAAGAGAATATGAAGAGGAGATAAGCAAGGTAGGTGCTAAATAGTTACCTTTTTTGTTTTTAAGTTTATTTATTTACTTTGAGAGAGAGGGAGGAGCAGAGAGAGAGAATATCCCATACAGGCTCTAGGCTGTCAGCGTGGAGCCCAACATGTGGCTCGATCTTAACAAACCATGAGATCATGACCTGAGCCCAAACCAAGAGTCGGGCATTTAACCAACTGAGCCACCCAGGTGCCCTAAATGGTTATTCTTTTTTGGAAAAATTCTCTGCTGTGTTTTCAAGTTTAGATTTTACATACAGTTTTATGTGCCTATGTAAATAATATATATTGTAATAAAATTAATTTTAGTGTACTTTAAAAGCTTTATTTTTTACATGTTTAAAATAGGTAGAAAGTAGCTTTTATTTATATATAATTGGTACTCTTATGTGATAGTGATTTTTTTTTTCATTTTCCCTTCCTTATCTTAAAAATAATTTTTTTTTAATATTTATTTTTGTGAAAGAGCACGTGCACGTGAGCAGGAGGGGGCAGAGAAAGAGGGAGACACAGAATCTGAAGCAGGCTCCAGGCTCTGAGCTGTCAGCATAGAGCCTGACACGGGGCTTGAACCCATGAACTGCAAGATCCTGACCTGAACCGAAGTCAGATGCTTAACTGACTGAGCCACCCAGGTGCCCCTGAATGTGTAGAATATTAACACGCACCCAAACATAAAAATTACATAAAAGTTACTCTCAGAATAACTCCCTCCTGTATCTTATCCACCCTGTGTCCACCCACCTTGTAGATAACTAATTTTATCACTGTGTAGTTTATCCTTCCTTTGGTATCTTTTATAAGAGTAAACATATATATAACCGCTCATTTATTAAATATTGCATACTATATATTTTCTAATTACATATAGTACTGCAATACTGTGCATGTATATTTTAATATTATTAGAAGTATATCTTCAGGGCAAATTTCTACATATGAGATTGCCAGGTTAAAAGGTAAATGATATATAGATTTGTTAGAACTGTCAAATTCTCTTTGATTGGGGTACATTTTGTATTCCCAATGAGAGTACCTGTTTAGAAACACACTTGTCAACAGAGTACTGTCAGGCTTTCTTTGGCTCAGGTCATGATCTCACAGTTCATGAGTTTGAGACCTGCATTGGGCTCTGTGCTGAGAGCTCAGAGCCTGTAGCCTGCTTCAAATTCTGTGTCTCCCTTTCTCTTTCTGCCCCTCCCCCACTCTCGTGTGGGCTCTCTCTCTCTCAAAAATAAATAAACGTTAAAAATTTTGAAAGAAAAATAGAGTACTTCAGGCTTTTGAATTTTTGCTAATCTGATGTATGAGAATGGTATTGGCATAGTGTTTCTTTAAAAAAAAAAGCTTTGTTGAGGTAGAATTTATCTATGGTAAATTTCAGTATAGGAAAATTTACTTATTTTAGGTATGTAGCTCGATAACTTTGCTTAACCCAAGGTCACAAAAATTTCTTCTGGAATTTGTTTTAGTTCTTATGTTTTGATATATAATCAATTCCATTAGTTTTTGAGTATGACATGAAGTGGAGTTGAGATTCATTTTTTTACTCATACAGATATTGTATATTCTACCCCCGTGTATTGTAACGAGCATCTTTTCCCCAGTAAATTCTCTCTGAACCTTTTAGAATATCAAGTGACTCCACTTAGTGTGGGGTCAGTTTCCACCAGTGTCAGATTATGTCAGCTCTAGGCTTGAAGCCAGGAGGAGCAGTTTGTCTGATTATGTTCACTCTCCAGTTCCTTCGGTAATTGCTTATCATGCCCAGGTTTTTTGTTTTTTGTTTTTTGTTTTTAATGTTTGTTTATTTTTGAGAGAGGAAGGGAGACAAAGCACAAGTGGGGAAGGGCCAGAGAGAGAGGGGAGACACAGAATCCAAAGCAGGCTCCAGGCTCTGAGCTTTCAGCACAGAGCCTGATGCAGGGCTTAAACTGTGAGATCATGACCTGAGCTGAAGTTGACACTTAACCAGCTGAGCCACCCAGGTGCCCCAGTGTAATGTCCAGGTTTTAAAGTCGGTTTTTGTTGGAAGATATCTTCTACCAGTGTTTTGCTCTATCATTACTGGAAGCTGGAAGTCCTATTTCAGTGTAGATTTAATTGTTATTTCTCTTATTATGAGAAAGATTATCTTTTCATATAATTAAGGGACATTTTTATAATTTTTGGGGAGTGAAATGTCTGTTCTTGTCTTTTGCCATGCTCTGAGACAGGAGCTTGCTCAAGATTCTCTCCCTCTCTCTGCCCCTCTCCCCAGCTTGTACTCTCTCTCTCTAGAAAAGAAAAAAAGAATTGCTGTTAAGAAAAGAGAAATATTGCAAGTATAATCAAAAGTTCAGAGAAGTGTTCTTTATTAATTATTTTTTTAAGGTGGAAGCAGAGCGACGAGCCAGTGAGGAAGAAGAAAACAAAGCCAGCGAAGCATACATACAGAGATTATTGGCAGAGGAAGAAGAGGAGGAAAAACAACAGGCAGAAAAGAGGCGAAGAGAGATGGAAGAACAACTGAAAAGTGATGAAGAACTAGCAAGAAAGCTAAGCATTAATATTGTAGGTTTTAGGAGAGTACTTTGAAGTACGTTCCTGTTGCTTTGCATGGTTTTCAAAGATCTGAGGGAGTTTTTCTGACATTTGCTCTACTTAAAAGCAAAACACGTTTTTTTTGTTTTTGTTTTTTTGCATGTTGTTATATATTTGCTCTGATTGAAGTATTCTTCCTGGTATGTTAGTAAATTCAGAATATATAGGAAAGCTTGCTCTCTCCCCTTCCACATCTATATTCCCATTCCTGTTCCATCAGTCTCTTTCCCCAGAGGTTAGCACTATTAACAGTTTATTATTTTTTCTTATTCACCTAAAAAGGATGTATCAAGCACACTGTTCTTTTTGTCTTTTTTCACTTGATATGTCTTAGAGATTTTATGTAACTACACAGTCTTTTTATTTTTAATTTTTTTAATGTTTATTTTTGAGAAAGAGACACACAGAGTGCAAGTGAGGGAGGGGCAAAGAGAGAGGGAAACAGAATCTGAAGCAGGCTCCAGGCTCTGAGCTGTCAGCACAGAGCCCGATGTGGGGCTCAAACTCATGAACTGTGAGATCATGACCTGAAATGAAGTCAGACACTTAACCAACTGACACTGAGGCACCCAGGTGCCCCAGTGTAACTACACAGTCTTATGTAATTTTTTTTTTTAAGAGTGGCAGAATATTCCATTCTATGGATGTAAATCACTTTTTGGGAGTGAAGCACATTAAAGCTTTAAATACTATAGTAGACATGAATTTTATTACCTTGCTGTAGTTAAATTATTGCCTTAGGAAAAATGAATAGAAGAAAAGATGATAAAACCATACTGTAAGACCTGAGGGTACAGTGAGATCTAGTGATTTGAAAGAAGGTGGCAGAATTCGTTTGGGGTTCTTTTAAAATACAAATTCCCTTGGGGCGCCTGGGTGGCGCAGTCGGTTAAGCGTCCGACTTCAGCCGGGTCACGATCTCGCGGTCCGTGAGTTCGGGCCCCACGTCGGGCTCTGGGCTGATGGCTCAGAGCCTGGAGCCTGTTTCCGATTCTGTGTCTCCCTCTCTCTCTGCCCCTCCCCCGTTCATGCTCTGTCTCTCTCTGTCCCAAAAATAAATAAAAATAAACGTTGAAAAAAAAATAAATAAAATACAAATTCCCATACCGTTTCTAAATCTACTGAATCAGAATCTCTGGGGATAGGATTTAGGGAGTACCATTCCCAGAGGCATCTAGGGAAGTCGGATGTGCCTTTGGGTTTCAGAGCCTCTAAAAACAATTCTTCTGCTTTCAAACAACAAATATCCTAAAATATAATTACCAAAAAGAAGTATATCCAGAACTGCGATTTTTTTTTTTGAGAGGCCCACTGTTCATAATAATGTACCCAAGTTTTATTTTATTTTTTAAAATGTTTATTAATTTTTGAGAGAGAGCGTGAGTGGAGGAGGGGCAGAGGGTGGGGGACAGAGGATCTGAAGCAGGCTCTGCTGTGACAGCAGAAAGCCTAATGCGGGCCTCAAACTCAGCCGAAGTCAGATACTTCCTGGGCTGAGCCACCCAGGTGCCCTATTAGTGTATCCAAGTTTTAGATTATATACTCTTTTTAATATATTTTTTCTTTTAAAATTATAGTAGAATAGTTTTAAAAATGTACATAATTAGGAAATTAAATAAAAGACATTGACCAGGAGAATAACAAATGAGATCAGTAAGAAAATACATCAAAGAGGAGAATCTGGGGTTATCTTTACCTGTCTTTTAAGAATCTTGTTCTGATCCCTCTTGTTTTTAACAGGGATTGTAAGAGTGGAGCTGTTGATATTTTAGAAGAATTCTTGGGGTGCCTGAGTGGCTCTGTCGGAATCTGACTTTGGGGGCACCTGGGTGGCTTATTCTGTTAAGCGTCCGACTTCGGCTCAGGTCATGATCTCACGGTTTGTGAGTTTGAGCCCCGCATCGGGCTCTGTGCTGGCAGCTCAGAGCCTGCTTCAGATTCTGTGTCTCCGTCTCTCTCTGCCCCTCCCCAACTTGTGCTCTGTCTCTCTCTCTCTCTCTCTCTCTCTCTCTCTCTCTCTCTCTCTATCAAAAAAATAAATAAAATGTAAAAAAAAAAAAAAAAAAAGAATCTGACTTCGGCTCAGGTCATGATCTCATGGTTTGGGGGTTCAAGCCCCACATCAGGCTCTGTGCTGATAGCTCAGAGCCTGGAACCTGCTTCAGATTCTGTGTCTCCCTCTGTATCCTTCCCCTGCTCACGCCCTGTCTCTCTGTCTCAAAAATGACATTAAAAAAAATTAAAAAATTCTTGGGTTTACTTGGAAAAGTTTGCGGTCCAAAACCAAATGTCTACCACCACCAATTATATTAATTTTTCCAGTAGTGTAGTAAGAATATTATGAGACTGGTAACAGCAAGTAAATATTTATGATATTGGTATGTTCTTAAATCCCCAATGAAATTATCTTTACATAAAATTAGCTTATATTCCAGGCATAGCCACAATTTTCCTCTATAGATTAAGGTAGCTATAATTATATGAAGCCATTCATTAGAAAAATGGATATTAGTAATATCATGCCCTTTGTGCTTTTAATGTAGAGTAAAAATGCAATTAATGTAGACCAATTTAGATGGATTGAATCTTGTTTATACTAATTTTTGCATGGTCACTATTATTCGAAGGATATGTAGAATTTAAATGTGTGCATAATTCCTGAAAAATTTTGTTGTGGAGTCTGAAGTAGTCAAAATAATAGCTTATTTTATTATAATTTTAAAAATAATATCTGTTATGCTTTTTCTCTTGTTGAAGAACAATTTCTGTGACGGAAGTGTCTTGACTTCTCCCTTGAATTCCAGAAAATCTGATACAGTCACAACCAAGTCTCAAAAGAAGAGTAAGAACAAACAAACAAACACTGGAGATATTCAGAAGTAAGTGAACATGACTATTTATCAACTATTTATTGATCACTTACTGTATGCTGATGTTTTTGTTCATATAGTCCACTGATAAATAAAATTCAGTCCATGAAATCTGTGAAAACTCTCCAGATGGTGTGAGATTGATGTAAAGTGAAAATAAGGCTGCTACTCACATAGCTTAGACACCTGGCTAGCACGAAGAGAGGTACGAAGTCTTCTTTATCTTGATTTTTCAGGATTTTCATGTTCCCATTTTCTCAAAATTAACCAGTTGGATTCCCTTTTCTCCTGGTCTAGATTCAGATAAGAAAAAGCTGGTCTTATATAAGGTCATCCTTACTGAAGGAGGTTGTAACTTGGCATCTAGGTCATTCCCCTACCCTCTTTTCCCCAGTCTATGCATTATATTTCTTCCCTATTATACAAAAAGCATGAGTCAGGTAGTCAGTAGTAGAGTGATTTAGTCTCCTCACAGTGCCCCTCCAGTAGTAGGTAGAGTTGATGATTTTACGAGGATATAAGTTTTCCCATAGTAATTAACAATTGGAAGAGTTAAAGAACCACAATCTAGACTTTAAAAATAGGGGCACCTGGCTGGCTCAGTTAGTAGAGCATGCAAGTCTTTTGTTTGTTTGTTTTTAGTATTTATTTATTTTTGAGAGAGAGAGACAGACAGACAGAGAGCGAGCAGGGGAGGGGCAGAGAGAGAGGGAGACACAGAATCTGAAGCAGGCTCCAGGCTCTGAACTGTCAGCACAGAGCCCGACATAGGGCTCAAACTCACGAACTGTGAGATCATAAACTGAGCCGAAGTCAGACGCTTAACCCACTGAGCCACCCAGGCACCCCTAGAATATGTAAAGAATTCTTAATATAACTTAACAAAAGACAGACATTCCCATTTCAAAATGAGCAAAGGACATGAATGGACATTATTCCAGTGATGTGCATATGGCCAATAAGCATATGAAAAGATGCCCAAGATCGTAAGTCATGCAAATCAAACCACAGTGAGATACCATCTCACATTCACTAGGATGTCTGTAAACCAAAAAAATGAAAATAGTAAGTGTTGGCAAGGATTAGAGAAATTGGAATCTTGTACATTATTGGTGGGAATATAAAATGGTGCGATTTGGCAGTTGCTCAGAAAATTAAACAGAATTACCATATGACTCAGCAGTTCCACTCCTACCCATGTACTCAAAAGAATTGAAAACAGGAATTCAAACAAATACTTACACACAAATGTTTCAGTCAGTACTTCAAACAGCCAAAGGATGGAAACAACACAAATGTCCACTGAGGGATGAATGGATAAACAAAATGTGGTATAATCCACGCAGTGGAATATTATTCAGCCCTAAAAAGGAGTCACCTACTGATACATGCTGTGACATGAATAAACCTCAGAAACATGCTACATGAAAGAAGCCAGACAAAAAGGGCTGCCTGTTATATGACTTTATTTATATGAAATAGCTAGAGTAGGTAAATCTGTAGAGACAGCAGGTTAAAAGTTGCCAGGGCCTGGGGAAAGCTGGGAATGGGGAGTTACTGCTTAACATATATATGATTTCCTTTGGGGATGATGAAAATGTTTTGGAACTAAATAGAGGTGATGGTTGTACAACTTTGTGAACATACTAAAACGCCACTGAATTGTATACTTCAAAATGATTAATTTTAGGGGCACCTGGGTGGCTCAGTCAGGTAAGTGTCTGACTTTGATTCAGGTCATGATCTCGCAGTTTGTGGGTTAGAGCCCCACATCGGGCTCTGTGCTGACAGTTCAGAGCCTGGAGCCTGCTTCAGATTCTGTGTCTCCCTCTCTCTCTGCCCCTCCCCTGATCCCTCCCTCTCTCCCTCTCTCTCACCAAAAATAAATGAACACTAAAAAACATTTTTTTAAAGGAAAAAAATGGTTAATTTTATGTTATATGGATTTCATCTCAGATGTCAAATGATTAGCAAAAAGGCTACACAAGTGTGAAAATTAAGAAAAACTGCTAAGTAACTCATTTTAGTTAAAGAATAAATTTCGATGGGAGGTGCCTGGGTGGCTTGGTTGGTTAAGCATCCAAGTCTTGATCTCAGGGTTGTGAGTTAAAGCCCTGTGCTGGGCTCTGCACAAGGCATGAAGCCTACTTAGAAAAAAAGAATAAATCTTGGTGGAAATAATAGGACTGAAAGTATTATATACATCAAAACTTTTGGGAGATGGCTAAAGTAATATTTAGAAAACTTTAAATGCCATATCAGAAAATAAGAAGAAAAGCTGAAAATACACTCAAAATGATAATGCCAGGAATACATTGCTGGCCTAATATTAGAACATGAATTAATGGGGATGGGCAGGGACCACCTCCATAGCTGGCCGCTGGCAGTACCATGGCGACCCGGAACCCCCATTCCCAAGGTGTGCAAGACTTTTGTTCCAGAAAGTTGGAGAGCTTGCAGCAGCTGTAGTACGTGGTAGCTGCCTTCTTCAGATTGCCGGTCACAGTGGCTATGTGCAGATTGACTGGAAGAGAGTTGAAAAAGATGTAAACAAAGTGAAAAGATTAAGAAATGAGCAAATACGGCAGCACCTGGAAGCAACAGAATTTTTCAAACAGAACATTGTGACATCCAGTGGATTTGTGGGAGGCTTTTTGCTAGGCCTTGCATCTTAAGGAGATGAATATTCTATCACAGTGGAGTCACCTGTAAGAAGGGAAATGGTAGCAACAAGATGATTTCTTAACATTACCCACCAACAGAATCTCCAGGGCAGTAAGAAACAACTAGGTGGACACTACCAAACTCATGACTTAAGAGTTTTGCCCTTGAAGTTTGGCAAACTAGTATTTGCTGTAAAAACAACCTATGTGGTATGTGTATAATAGTATTCCTGAGAAAAACATGGCTCTCATTTATCTTTTTAAAATTTGCATTTGTTTTTAAATTAGCCTATAAAATACCACTATTGGATGTAGATATATAGAGAAAAAATGTGTTGGATATATTCCCCAGTGAAATATTATCCTTGTTTTATTTAAATAAGATGTTCTTTACTTTGTTTTGTAGTATAGTGCCAGTAATTAAAAATTTGTATTACAGCTTCAACATTAAGGTTGGCTTTTTTTTTTTTTAAGGTGCATTTACAATAAACTGAAGAACTACAATGCCCTTTTGTGGAAGATTTAGAAGTAATAGAATTATTAAAGATATTAAACATATTTAATACCAAGAAAAAGAAAATGAATTAATGTTAAGCTATTAACTTTAAATATGAAAAGCATGGGAATGATCATTTTTTTAATGTTTATTTTTTAGAGAGAAAGGGAATGATAATTCTTAATGAAGTAGGAATAGGAAGAAACTTAACCTGTTACAGGATATCTACTAGAAAATTTATATCAGATATCATACTTCATGGTAGAAAATTGAAATCATATCCTGTTAAGACTGGGAAAACACAAGGGTGGCCTGCTGTTTACCACTTCTGGTCAGTGTGTGTTAGAGATTTCAGTCTGCACAGTGAGATGATAAAAAGAAACAAAAGAGCTTGAAAAAGAAGCCATTGTTAATTAGGAGAGTTTGGGTAGCTCAGTCGGTTGAGCATCTGACTTCGGCTCAGGTCATGATCTCACGGTTTGTGAGTTCAAGCCCCATGGCCAGATCTCTGTTGCTTGCACAGAGCCTGCTTCGGATCCTCTGTCCCACCCCCACTCATGCTTGCTCTCTCTCTCTCAAAAAATAAACAAACATTTAAAAAATAAATAAATTACCATTGTGGATTTAAAAAAAGAAGAAGAAGCCATTGTTATTAGAGGTGGAATGTAGAAAATACATTGAAAAATCCAAGAGTTCAGAGATACATTTTTTAAATTAATAAGAGTTTGGGGTGCCTGGGTGGCTCAGTTGGTTAACCATCTGACTCTAAAAATTTGTATGGAAGTGGGGCGCCTGGGTGGCTCAGTCGGTTAAGCATCCGACTTCGGCTCAGGTCATGATCTCACAGTCTGTGAGTTCGAGCCCCACGTCAGGCTCTGTGCTGACAGCTCAGAGCCTGGAGCCTGCTTCGGATTCTGTGTCTCCCTCTCTCTCTCTGCCCCTCCCTGGCTCATGCTGTGTCTCTCTCTGTCTCAAAAATAAATAAAAACATTAAAAAAAATTTATATGGAAGAGAAAGAACTTTCAGATACCACCAAAGAGAAATAAAATGTGTGGTGGAGAGTTGGGTGCTTTTAATTTATAAGTAAATATATGTGATATTTTTGCACAAAGATAGATAAAATGATTAAGGCAGTGTAATCGCTTAGAAATAACAGTTTATAGTGCTTTCATGATGGCTTTGGTATTTTTAAAATATGTCCACAAATTCTTTGATATTCATCCCTTAAAAAGACAGAGCCCAATTCCCTTCCCCTTGAATGTGGGCTGGACTTAAGTATACAAATAGAATTACCCAAAGGGATGTTGTGTACTTGGGAGATTAAGTCCTGAGAGGCACTGTGACTTTTCTCTTTTTTGGGTTACCTGCTCTGGGAAGTTTAGCTGCTCTGTTGTTAGCAGCCCTGTGGAGAGGCCCACATGGTAAGGAACTAAGGCCTTCTGCCAGCAGCCAATAACAAAATGGGACTTCCAGAATAGCCTTTTACATAAGTGAGCCTTCGTGGAAGGTGATCCTCTAAGCCCAGTCAAGACTTCAGATGACTAACATCTTCCCTAGACCCTAATGAGAGATCCTGAGCTCGAACCACCCAGCTGAGCTGCTCTTGGATTCCTGACCCTCAGAAACTGTGAGATAATGTTTGTTGTTTTAAGCCACTAAGTTTTGGGGTACTTTGGGTAATACAGTAGTAGTCATTTTAATCAGTGGGAAAAGGATGAACTTGTCCATAAGTGCCACAGGGACAGTTGATTATACGAGGAAAAAATGAGCTTGGACCTCTACTCATACCATATATAAAAATTAAGGTGGATTGGGGCGCCTGGGTGGCTCAGTCAGTTGAGCATCTGGCTTCGGCTCAGGTCATGATCTCACAGTTTGTGGGTTTGAGCCCCGCATCAGGCTCTGTGCGGACAGCTTGCTCAGAGCCTACAGCCTGCTTCAGATTCTGTCTCCTCTCTCTCTGCCCCTACCCTACTCATGCTCTGTCTCTCTCTTTCAAAAATAAATAAATGTTAAAAAAATTTAAAAAAAAATTAAGGTGGATTAAAGGTCCATTAAAAAGACAACCAATAAAACTTTAAGAAGATAATGAAGGAGATTATCTTTGGGGAAGGATATTGTAGAGAGCAAAACATGATTAGATTATAAGATTAAGAATGCCTTTATCAAAATACCTTTAGAGAATAAAATGATAATTTTCTGTCTTTTAAGAAGATATTTTAGGGTATTTAACTGAAAAAAAAAATGTGTGCTGTTAAAAAAATACCCACCTAGGAGGAAGAAAAGATCAGTAGAAAAAGAGGCAAAAAATTTTGACTTTACAGAAAATGAAACCCTGAAAGTTAATATATATTTGAAAAGAAGGAAACACAAAGTCACAGTGAGGTAGCATTTCATACTCATCCTATTGGAAAAATTAAGGTTTCCGGCAATATAAAATGTTGTAGATGATAAGAAACACTTATGTGTTTAGTGGGAATGTAAAAGGTTGATACTCTAGGACTCTGGGATACAAACACTAAAGAACCCCAGAAGAGGGGCACATGGGTGGCTCAGTTAGTTAAGTGTCCAACTTGCTGCTCAGGTCACGATCTCATAATTAATGACTTTGGGCCCTGCATCGGGCTCTGTGCTGTCAGCATAGAGCCTGCTTCAGATCCCCTGTCCCCCTCTGTCTCTGCCCCTCCCCCCACTCATTCTCTCCCCCCTCTCTCTCTCTCAAAATAAATGAACTTTAAAAAAAACTGTTAAAAAAAAAAAAGAAACCCTAGAAGACATGTACAGAAACGTTCCCAGCAGTACTATTTGTAACAGCAAAAAGCAAAAGCACCCAGATGTCCAAAAGTAGAACTGAATACTGTCCAACAGTCAAAATGAATCTAGCTGAGGACAACAGGCATGAGTCAGGAAAATGGGTGAAGAAAAAAACTGTAGAATGCATGTAGTACGATTCCATTCAAAATCACGCAGTGCTAAGCAATACATGTTAAGGATACAAATGTGTGGTAAAACTATTTTTAAAAGCAAGAGATAAGAAACACTCTGAGGTGGAGGACAAAGAGGAGGCTACATAAAGGATTTTGTTTATTTCTTTGTTTATTTAAATGTGGTTTAAGACCCTGAGATAAGGAACACGACAGGGATGTCCACTCTCACCGCTGTTGTTTAACATCGTGTTGGAAGTGCTAGCATCAGCAATCTGACAACAAAAGGAAATCAAAGGCATCAAAATTGGCAAAGATGAAGTCAAGCTTTCACTTTTTGCAGATGACATGATATTATACATGGAAAATCCGATAGACTCCACCAAAAGTCTGCTAGAACTGATACATGAATTCAGCAAAGTTGCAGGATACAAAATCAATGTACAGAAATCAGTTGCATTCTTATACACTAATAATGAAGCAACAGAAAGACAAAGAAACTGATCCCATTCACAATTGCACCAAGAAGCATAAAATACCTAGGAATAAATCTAACCAAAGATGTAAAAGATCTGTATGCTGAAAACTATAGAAAGCTTATGAAGGTAATTGAAGAAGATATAAAGAAATGGAAAAACATTCCGTGCTCATGGGTTGGAAGAATAAATATTGTTAAAATGTCAATACTACCCAAAGCTACACATTCAGTGCAATCCCAATCAAATTTGCACCAGCATTCTTCTCGAAGCTAGAACAAGCAATCCTAAAATTCACATGGAACCACAAAAGGCCCCAAATGGCCAAAGTAATTTTGAAGAAGACCAAAGCAGGAGGCATCACAATCCCAGACTTTAGCCTCTACTACAAAGCTGTAATCATCAAGACAGCATGGTATTGGCACAAAAACAGACACATAGACCAATGGAATAGAATAGAAACCCCAGCACTAGACCCACAAACGTATGGCCAACTAAGCTTTGACAAAGCAGGAAAGAACATCCAATGGAAAAAAGACAGTCTCTTTAACAAATGGTGCTGGGAGAACTGGACAGCAACATGCAGAAGATTGAAACTAGACCACTTTTCTTACACCATTCACAAAAATAAACTCAAAATGGATAAAGGACCTGAATATGAGACAGGAAACCATCAAAACCCTAGAGGAGAAAGCAGGAAAAGACCTCTCTGACGTCAGCCGTAGCAATTTCTTACTTGACACATCCCCAAAGGCAAGGGAATTAAAAGCAAAAATGAACTATTGGGACCTCATGAAGATAAAAAGCTTCTGCACTGCAAAGGAAACAATCAACAAAACTAAAAGGCAACCAACGAAATGGGAAAAGATACTTGCAAATGACATACCGGACAGAGGGCTGGTATCCAAAGTCTATAAAGAGCTCACCAAACTCCACACCCAAAAAACAAATAAACCAGTGAAGAAATGGGCAGAAAACATGAATAGACACTTCTCTAAAGAAGAAATCCAGATGGCCAACAGGCACATGAAAAGATGCTCAACGTCGCTCCTCCTCAGGGAAATACAAATCAAAACCACACTCAGATATCACCTCACGCCAGTCAGAGTGGCCAAAATGAATAAATCAGGAGACTATAGATGCTGGAGAGGATGTGGAGAAACGGGAACCTTCTTGCATTGTTGGTGGGAATGCAAACTGGTGCAGCCACTCTGGAAAACAGTGTGGAGGTTCCTCAAAAAATTAAAAATAGACCTACCCTATGACCCAGCAGTAGCACTGCTAGGAATTTACCCAAGGGATACAGGAGTACTGATGCATAGGGGCACTTGTACCCCAATGTTTATAGCAGCACTCTCAACAATAGCCAAATTGTGGAAAGAGCCTAAATGTCCATCAACTGATGAATGGATAAAGAAATTGTGGTTTATATACACAATGCAGTACTACGTGGCAATGAGAAAGAATGAAGTATGGCCCTTTGTAGCAACGTGGATGGAACTGGAGAGTGTGATGTTAAGTGAAATAAGCCATACAGAGAAAGACAGATACCATATGTTTCACTCTTATGTGGATCCTGAGAAACTTAACAGAAACCCATGGCGGAGGGGAGGGAAAAAAAAAAAAAAGATTAGAGTGGGAGACAGCCAAAGCATAAGAGACTCTTAAAAACTGAGAACAAACTGAGGGTTAATGGGGGGTGGGAGGGAGGGGAGGGTAGGTGATGGGCATTAAAGAGTGCATCTTTTGGGATGAGCACTGGGTGTTGTATGGAAACCAATTTGACAATAAATTTCATATATTAAAAAAAAATAGTAAAATAAAAAAATAAATGTGCTTTAAGATTTTAAAAATTGTAACATACATATATTAAAGTGCACTAATCTTAAGTGTACTTTTGGTGAATTTTTACATATGGATAAACTACTTTCCAGGTTTAGCTACAGAATATTTCCAAAACGTTCACTGGTGCCCTTTCCCTCAGTATTTCTCTCCCTGAACCACAGTGTGTTGTGATTCTTAGGATTCTTTCATATATTTGTAACTGTTCTCTTGTAAACTATTTGTTTTTTATGAAATAGGCACACGCACATACGCTCTCTTAGATCTTTAAGACATAAATGAAAAAAGGAAATCAGAAGGATATGATTGTTTTAAAAAAGATAGCACTATCGAAATCATGCTTTTTTAAAAAATTGGTTACATGTGAGGAAACAAAGAGGAATGGAAAAGGGTATATGTCTAACATTTCTATTTACTTTTTTTTTTTTTAATGTTTATTTTTTATTTTTGAGAGAGAGAGAGTGAGTGGAGGAGCAGCAGGGCGGATACAGAGGATCTGAAACAGGCTCTGCACTAAGAGCAGCAAGCCCGATGTGGGGCTTGAACTCATGAACTGTGAGATCATGACCTGAGCTGAAGTCGGGTGTTCAACTGGCTGAGCCGCCCAGGTGCCCCTCTGTTTACTTTTTTACAATGAGCACATATTCATACATTACCTGGTCATTATAAAGAATACTCACTGGGGTGCCTGGGTGGCTCAGTCGGTTGAGCATCTGACTTCAGCTCAGGTCATGATCTCACAGTCTGTGAGTTCGAGCCCCGCGTTGGGCTCTGTGCTGACAGCTCAGAGCCTGGAGCCTGCTTCAGATTCTGTGTCTCCCTCTTGCTCTGCCCCTCCCCTGCTCATGCTCTGTCTCTCTCTTTCTCAAAAATAAAAACATTAAAAAAAAAAAAAAAGGAATATTCAGGACAAGCTCATAAATCTTTCCTGATGATGTTGAATAAGTATCTGGTCACATTTTGTTCTCTACATGTGGATTTCAAAAAAACTGTTATAATAATTCTATCTTGGTAACTAATATCCAGCATTGGCAGAAGAGTTTCTTCAGCTATGAAAAAAAAAAAAATTTAAATGAGACTAAACTGGGCTCCTGTTTTCTCTTATCAGTTGAAAAGGTAGTTCTTGTACTTATAAGTTTGCAGAGTAAGTGTTTAGAAATGATTCAACTAAATACGTGGTTTATAAGGGATGTTATTTGTTCTTTATATGAGATCTGGGACTAGATTTTATTGTTTCACACACAATTTATGGTGTTTTAGACACAATGGAACTTACATATTATTTGCAATCAGATGTTTTTCCATTGTTTTCTTTAACTGTAAAAACAATAGCTAGCTACTCTTTGAAAATCACCCGATGTTACCGTTGCTTGAAGACAGCCAGCATTTTAGGCGATTTTAAGCATAGTTGTGTATGTATTTGGATTTTTTCCAGTTTTAAAAATATACTTAACCATCTCATAACCTGTCCTTTTATTCCCATTTCTTTTACATCATTTTTCATCATATTAGAAACTTCATGTTTTCAGTGACAGCCTATTAAAGATGCTTAGAAATTTAGAGAAATGCTCTTATACTGATAAATTGATAGATGTGTATTTTTGTAGGCAGATAGTTTATATAAAATGTGTATCTAACAAAATCTCTATGCCAGAATAGTAAAGAATCTAATCATGGATACTTTCTCAATAGTAACAATTCAAAATGTAGTAAACAGGGGCACCTGGGTGGCTCAGTCGGTTAAATGTCTGGCTTCAGCTCAGGTCATGATCTCATGGTTCACAAGTTCGAGCCCCGTGTCAAGCTCTGTGCTGACATCTCAGCTTCGGAGTCTGCTTCAGTTTCTATGTCTTCCCTCTCTCTCTGCCCCTCCCCTGCTCATATTCTGTCTCTCTCTAAGAGAAGTAAACATTTAAAAAACTGCTTTTTAATGTAGTAAACAGCCATAATTTCTGGCATTAAAAAGAAACTAACATATCCTTTCTCCTGATTTAAAATTTAATTTCCATTACTTTTGGGAAGACTATATAGTCTTGAGTTGTTTTGATGCTGTGTACCTTTTGAATTTCTTTTGAGAATTAAGAAATGTTTAGATTTTACTTCCTTTTCTGTTTTTCACTAAAATATCAATATTCGGCCTTTTAAGTTTTGCTCTGGAATTAGGCCAAAATACCTGAGACAGGGAGATGGACTATACTCTTTCTGATAAATCAGCCAAGCAGCAAACAGACAACCTTCACCTTCACATAAATAGCTAATGTGATGTATTATATTGGTTACATACCACTTGTCTGTCAAAGCATTCAAACTTTGGTAAAGCTTTTTTTTTTTTTTTTTTTTTTTTTTTTGTGTGTTAAGGTATTTGTCACCTAAATCTCAATTTGGATCAGCATCGCAGTATGAAGTTGTGCAAGAAAGCAAGAAAAACTTCATGTCCAAGGTATGTCGGTACTAAAGATGTTCTTAGTTTGGCAAGTTTACTAACGCTATAGATTGCTAATACTTGTAGTTCCCTCATTTTTTTTTTAAAATCACTGTTGTATATGGAACCCCCTTTCTTAGTCATCTTAGGCTTACCTACACTAGGAGTCTGCAAACTTCTCTAAAGGGCAAGATAGTAAATATTTTGTGGCCTGTATGGTCTTTTTCACAACTATTCAACTGTGCTGTTTCGTGTGAAAACATCCATAGACAATACATAAACAACTGGACTTTTCTTTGATCAACAAAAACTATTCATAAAAATAAGCAGCAGCTGAATTTGGTCCATGGGCCATGGTTTATGGATCCCTGACTTAGACAATCAAACTCACAAAATTAAACAGCCTGTGCCTGGTACTAACTTCACTTTCAGTGAAGATTACAGGATGGGAAACAAAGCATGCTGGCAGGGCAGCATCAGCCATATCTGTGCAGCAAAAGCCTTCACTGCAGAGCTCCTAAGGGACAGCCTACAAATGAGACAATGCAAATGAGTTTGGAAACCACCCCGGCTTAGAAGCCCCGTGCCCCATAAAAGTCCATTATTTGTTGTAACAGCCCATGGGTGTAGCTTCCAGGGGTCCTGGAACAATACACCAAAAGAGTTGTAAGTCATTTACAGAAGCCCTAAGATTTGGCTTCCCGCTAAGTGCTTATAGATCATTCACAGTTCTTCCAGTATAGATGCAGTTCACAAGTAAGTTCATTTTTACCATAAGCTCTGTAGCCTATGCACACAGGTGACATTTCACTTTTATCAGGTTTCTAGGAAAATAGAACCAGGAAAAAAAAAAAGTGAGCTGACACCAAGGTTGATTTCCTACAGAGAAGTTTTGTTAACACTTTATTGAGAGGTTCTTAAAATTTTTTAAACTCACCTATCATTTAATTGGCATTTACCATGTGCCAGATAATGTATGTATTATTTTCTTCAGTTTCCATCACAAGCACCAGCTCTGTAAGGTAGGTATTCATTCTTGTTCCATATTATGGTTAATAAAACCAAGGCACACAGAGATATGAGACTTGTACCAAGTCCCTTAAGTAGAGATGATAGAGGGAGGATTCAGGTCCACATGGTCTGGCTCAAAATGGAACTGAGGATGGAATAAGCACTGTAGGGTGGGATATTTTTCCTGTTGATACCCACAGCAAAACTAGGTAAGCAACCTGGAATTTGTCCAGTCCAACCACATTGGTTCATAAGAAATGCTATAAGGAATGCAAAGCAGAGTAGGTAAAAAATTTAAGGTCAAAACTAATCCTAGGTCTTTACTTACCTCAGACCTGTAGGTGAGAAGAAATATACTGGCAAAAACAAAGTTTCTTAACCTGATAAGGTCTACAGTTAGAATCCGGGGAGTACATACGAACCTCAATGGAAGAAAAGGTTTATCTTTATTTTCACCTAACCTGTCATTCCTTTAATTATGAATGTAGACTGGAAACCATAATACTATTAGCAAAAGCTGTACCTTTGATCATCAGTGGAAAGCACAGGTTTTTATCACTTTACATTTATAGCAGGTTTCTTGAAATATTGTTATTCATCCCTACTTCAATATTACAAGTTATTAGACTTGCCACTAGGTCTTAATATTTAGTGTATTGATGGGTACACATTATTACATCAGAAAGTAAAACATTTTTAATAATTGTGTTGCAATACAGGTTGTTCCCTTTGTAATCCTAGGTGTTTATTTTTATATTGAAAAATATTCAGTAGACATCTGTAAACTTTACCAAAATGCTGAAAGGTAGAGAGTCCCTAGCACAAAAAGGGGCTAAAAACCTCTGGGCTAGAGGAAGTTTGTAAGATGAAAGAGAGGTCAGGTCCTAGTGCCAGTTTATTGGCCATATATAGAATCCAGTTTGTACATTTTAATCTGTAGGTATTCATGGGAGTGAAAATGAGGGAATGCCTTAATCTAAACTGGCACACAGAATGAAAATACTATTTCAAAAATTTTTTTGAAGTTTTTATTTATTTTGAGAGAGGGAACTCATGCACACAAGCAGGGGAGAGGCAGATAGGGAGAGAGAGAATGCCAGGTGGGCCCTGTGCTGTCAGTGCAGAGCCTCATGCAGGGCTCAGTCTCAGAAACTGTGAGATCAAGACCTGAACCAGAGTCAAGAGTCGGACGCTTAACTGACTGAGCCACTCAGGCACCCCCAGAATAAAAATACTATTAACAATTAATGTATATCATTAGTAGTAACGCTATGTGTTTTTTTTGTTTTTTGTGTTTTTTTTTTCTTTTTAAGAGAGAGTACAAGCATGGGGTGCCTGGGTGGCTCAGTCAGTTAAGCGTCCGACTTCAGCTCAGGTCACGATCTCACGGTCCGTGAGTTCGAGCCCCGCGTCAGGCTCTGGGCTGATGGCTCAGAGCCTGGAGCCTGCTTCTGATTCTGTGTCTGCCCCTCGCCCGTTCATGCTCTGTCTCAAAAATAAATAAACGTTAAAAAAAAATTTTTTTTTAAAAGAGAGTACAAGCAGAGGAGAAGGGCAGAGAGAAGGAGAGAATCTTTTTCTTTTTTTTAAGTTTGTTTATTTTGAGAGAGTGAGTGAGCAGGGGAGGGGCAGAGAGAGGGAGAGAGAATCCCAAGCAGACTCTGCACCATCAACACGGAGCCTGATGTGGGCTTGAACCCACGAACCACAAGGTCATGACCTGAGTGGAAACAGTCAGATGCTTAACCGACTGAGCCACGCAGATGCCCCAAGAAAGGGAATCTTAAGCAGGCTCCACGCTCAGAGATCCTGACACGGGGCTTGATTCCACAACCCTGGGATCATGACTTGAGCTGAAATCAAGAATTGAACAATCAACTGACTGAGCCACCCAGGCACCCTTAATGCTAACTATCTTATAGTTACAATTAAGCTAGAGTATCAGTATAATTAGACTTCTATATTATGACTAGATGTTTTCCCCTGGTTCACTCAGTCTTTTTCTGTTTTCTACAGGAAACTGACGGTAGTATTGTAAATAGCCCAACAAGGCAAGATACAGAAATTGAAGAAGATATGCCAACACTTTCTCCGCAAATAGGCATGGACGTTCAAGAACAAGGTGCAAAGTCTTCAGTAGAGTCACCTATGCCTCAGTTATATGCCAGTGGTAGAGAGTGGTGCCTCGAAGCAGAAGTCAAAATGAGACCAAGCAATCATGATAAAGAGTTATGTGTTCTGAATCATGAGGGACCTGAAGCCAGAGTTCCATGCTCTGGAGAAACAGAGAGCGCATGCACTATATCAGGTATGACACAGATAATTGAAAGTAACACAGTTGAGACAGAAAATGAAGACTCTTGCCTCCTGACCAGTAAAGATATTTCCAAAAGAAAAAACCAGGAATCTTCATTCGAAGCAGTCAGGGATCCCTGCATTTCTGCAAAAAGAAGGAAAATGTTCCCCAGAGCTTCCTCAGACCAAGAGGAAACAGAAATCAACTTTACCCAAAAACTGATAGATTTGGAACGCTTACTTTTTGAGAGACATAAACAGGAAGAACAGGACAGGTTGTTAGCATTACAGCTTCAGAAACAAGTAGATAAAGAACAAATGAAGCCAAACCGGCAAAAAGGATCCCCAGATGAGTATCAGTTACGTCCTACATCTTCACCACCAGACAAGTTGCTAAATGGACAGAGGAAGAATTCCAAAGACAGGAACTTCAAAAGACAGACTGATATAGAGCATTCAGAATCTCGGAGAGGCTCAAAAAATGAAAACTGGCAGCCATCTTTTAAGATCCAGTTGAAACATTCAGTTAATGTTAATGGGAGAAAGGTGCCAAATTCTTCTAGAGATAATTGTAATGTATCTAAAAGTGCTCATTCCCTACAGCCTAGTAAGTCACAGAAAAGTATTTTTCAGATGTTTCAGAGGTATACGAAGTAATGTGTGGGTAAAGGGAGTGTTTCATAATCTAGTAAAGCTGGATTGTGAAGCTCTCTTCTATCACAGAATCTTTATAAATTTTTTCGTTAATTTTGCTCTGTGGTCACACTCATTGTCCTTAATTAAAGGACTGGTGATTACAAGAGAGAAATATATAAATGTGTTTCTGCCAAACTCAGTGGTAAGCAGGAGTCCCAATCCTTTCTTTTTTTAATAACTGTGATATACTGTTGGACAATCCTTATGGATATAAGAATGCCTTGGTGAACTCCCAAGAAATTTTCAAGTGCCATTCTCTTTCCAAAAAATGCATGTTTTATGGCCTTTGCCTCCTTCCCTTTTTGTCCTAACTAGTAATCAAAGTAAGATTATACTATACCAGGTAGTTAGGAGTTTTCTTACAACTTTCCCATATATTTGCAGAGCACATGACATGCATCTTCCATAACACTAAAGTAATCTAGTTTTCATCTCCACTTTAATTATTTTAAGCATTATAGCATTTTCTTCCATTTAAAATGGTTTATGATCAATGTGAAATCAGAAAAATCAGAGTTTCTTGGAAAATTAGGAATTAGTTGACAAAGGAAACTAGACTCTTGTTGCAAAAGGAGTTAAGAGTTGGGGTGAGCCTCAGTGGGGTGGATTGACAATTTGGAAACGCTAGAACTGAGTGAATAATTAGAAACAAGGTCTAGGATGGAGTAGCAGGTGAGGTTTGGCAGAGGATTCCCCCTCCTCCTTTCTCTGCTTAATGACATGGAAAACATTTGGGTTTAGGCTTTTCACACCACAGTATCTGGTGTCAAAATAAAAATCAGTTACTAAATTGCCTGAAATTTGGGGAATTCACATTTCTATTATTCTGGTATTCTAGGGGAATAAATGGGAATTAATATCATCTCATATTATGGGACTTGAGACATAACCATGTGTTTATTTCCTTATATTATCATTTATATTGATGCTGACTTTTATTTGTGTTTATGGACAGAAAAAGTCTGATGCTTAAGTTTTGCCATCTTACCCTGAAAGTTAAATCAGAAGGCAGTGATTTCATTTTGTGAAATTTAACTTAGAGATGTAATCTCTTGTTCATTAATATGAACAGCTTTAAGCAAATAACAGTTTTAACAGCATTTCTGCTGATCTCTAGTTATTCATCCTTTTAAAATAAAAGTATAATAAAATGTCCTGGAGCTAATTCTAGCTTAAATTTGTCAGTATTTTTATACCCTTATTATTTTTCCCTCCAAATTTTGTAACTGAAATTCTGTTAATCTTTGCATATTTGGTGGCATCTACTTCAGTATTGATTGGGTAATTATGGGTAGACTTCTGAATCTAATTTGAAATTTAGTTTGCCCTTTCTCAACAAAAGAATGATTGCCCTCTGAGTAATGATCGTGCTGAAATGAAGTCTAGTCAGAAGCTAACCAGATTTCTCTAAAATATGCTAAAATCTATTTTCATCAAACCAGTATTTTTCTAAGAGCAATTTCACTTTACATTTTAGGTTGAATACTCTTGGAACTCCTTAAAAATTATATAATTAAATTTTCCTGGAATAGTCCATGACCAAAAAGGGAAATAGTGTGACATCTTTAGGATTTATACATTTAACCACTTAATTGTCAGTGAAGAAGTCTTCCTGACCTTAAGATAAGTTTTAATTTCTCTGTTAGTTTTTCGGATAATCTGACCTTATATGTCTTTTTGTTAGAAACTACTAAATGTTATGTCAGTCATTAGAGTGTATCGCTACTTCTCTCCTTTTTGTGGAAGGGATGTGAGAGTTATTAACTTCTCAGAGAGCACCTAGGACCGCAGAAGTGGAGAATCTGAAAATAAAATAATTAAAAATGGACTATTACATGTATTTTACCACAATTAAAAAAATAAAAATTAACTACATAAAAATTAAAAGTTCTGCATAACTAAAACTATTACCATAATGAAAACTGGAAAACATGGCAAACTGGGGAAGAAATAGATACAATTCATCACAAAGAGGTCATTTCCTTTATATGAAGTGTCTGCCAATACATTATGAAAGTGACTAATAATTCAGAGGGAAAATGAGAAATAATCCCAAGAAATATCCTTCCCAAGAAAGGAAATACAAATGACTCTTAAATATGTGAAATTCATAATATCACTTACACTAATGTGCATACATTTTTATTTTTCTACCCTTCAAATTAATTAAGATAAAGGTGTTTCCTGTTTTGTATTTGTGTCTGTATGTGTATTTTGGTTTTTTTTTTATTTTTTATTTTTTTATTAATTTTTAAAAATATTTTTACTTATTTTTGAGACAGAGAGAGACAGAGCATGAACAGGGGAGGGGCAGAGAGAGAGGGAGACACAGAATCTGAAGCAGGCTCCAGGCTCTGAGCTGTCAGCACAGAGCCTGACATGGGGCTCAAACTCACGGACTGTGAGATCATGACCTGAGCCGAAGTCAGACGCTTAATGGGCTGAGCCACCCAGGCGCCCTTGTGTGTTTTTTAATCTTGTCAAGAGTGTGGGAAAGTAGGCACTCTTATCCTGTTGCTTGGTATCAATAGAAAATTTAAAATCCCAATTCTGAACTTAGCAATTCAACCTCTAGGAATTTCCTAAAACTATCTTCACATGTATGTAGAACGACCTGCATAAAACATTTTTGTATGGCATTGTTATAATAATAAGCTTAGAAATAGACTTAATGTCACATCAATAGATACTAAATAAATGATGGTACGATGAAATACTATATAGCAATCAACAGCAACAACAGAATCACTTTACTGATGTGAAAACATATATACATATATTTGCATACAATGTCTAGAAAGAGACGCAGTAAATGTTGCCAGCAGGAAGAGAAACTGGGTGGCTGGGGGAAAGGGGGGAGGGGGGAAGAATAACTTTTTTTGATCAATCATGTTGAATATATCATCTAGTCAGAATTTTAATGTTATTAAAATATTGCAAGGTGGGGGCATCTGGCAGGCACATTTGGAAGAGCATGTGTCTCTTGATCTCGGGGTTGTCAGTTTGAGCCTTACGTTGGATATAGAGATTACTAAAAAAATAAGTAAACTTAAAAAACATTGCAAGATAAAGGAAGTTTATTCATCTCAGCCTGCACCACTCTAAATGGTCTTTTTTGCCTTTAAATTTTAAAAATCGTAATTCCGGAAGATTTTTTCAGTTTGGAAAAAATACAGCATTGTGAATGAATTTGAACATATTTAGCTTTAAGGTACTATTTTAAAATCATTTGAAAAGCAAGACTTGGGGCACCTGCATGGCTCAGTCCATTAAGCGTCCGACTTCAGCTCAGGTCATGATCTTGCGGTCTGTGAGTTCGAGCCCCGTGTCGGACTCTGTGCTGACAGCTCAGAGCCTGGAGCCTGCTTCAGATTCTGTGTCTCCCTCTCTCTTTGCCTCTCCCCTGCTCATGCTCTGTCTCTCTCTGTCTCAAAAATAAATAAAAACATTAAAAAATAAAATAAAAAAGCAAGACTTCTGCTTTCCAGGTAACATTGCAGCAGACCTATAATCCTGCTGAGAGCAATGAGAAAAGCCAGGTAAAAATGTAAAGGGGTAACTGGGTGGCTCAGTTGTTTAAGCATCAGTTAAGCATCTGACTCTTGACTTTGGCTCAGGTCACGATCTCAGTGTGAGATCAAGCCCGGAGTCAGGCTTGCTTTGCACTGACAGCATGGTGCCTGCTTGGGATTCTCTCTAGAGCTCCCTCTCTCTCTGCCCCTCCCCTGTTCACTTCTGCATGAGCTCTCTCAAAATAAACAAACATGAAAAAAAGTTAAAAGTGTAAAATTGCCTACTTTTTGAAAAGCAGACAGCTACTGAAACAATGAGGACTAAATTGGGGGCTAAGATTCTAGAGAAGGGAGACTTCAGAAAAGTGAACTGATGTTTGCTACCAAAAAGTGGTTTTGCTGGTCGCGGGTGCCTGTTTTGAATGCAGGACAAGAATCAGGGCTGGTGCTGGTGAACAGAAACTAACAGAGCTCTTGGCTTTCTGATGAAGCTGGAATGAAGATAGTGGAGACTTGAAAGTCCTCAAACACAATGCCAGTTTTCCCATCAAGGTGTAATTGCAGAATTTTGAAAGTGCTTGGGGCAGAGGCTAAAAGGCTGAAAATGGCTGAAAAGCAGAGAGAATTGTCATCAGGCTCACACTGCTGATGAGACGAAAGAAAAGCATTCATGACCTACCAGGGGAAAGAAGCCTGTTAACCACACCAGGAGTTCAATTGGAAGCCCTGGCACAGGAGTCTGGTAAAGTACATCCCAGGGGCCAAATCTGCATACTCTTTGTTTTTTAGGGCCTGTGGGCTAAGAATGGTTTTAATTCAGCTTTTAGATTCCTTAGTTCACAAATATTTAATCCATAAGGAATTTAACTATGGGGCTAGTAATTTGGGCATGTTTTGGACTGCAAAAACAAGGACGTATATAGTGCAGGAAAGAAGAAAAGAATTCCCTTCTTAATTTGTCACTACCTGTATGACTTAGGTGAACTACTTGCCTTTCATTATCTCACTTTCTTAATTTCTATATGGGAATCATAATGTAACTAACCCAGTTGCTATCAAGTGGTAAGCAACTAGCACAGGCCTTGACTCAAAAAAGAACCAGAATAAGTGATGGTCCCTTCCCCCATGGCTGTTCTCTGCCCATTTCCTGGAAGGGTCTCACTTCATGCAGTGACTTTGTGCTCCCATCAATCTCCAAACGTGGCATCCAATAAATTGCAATCATCTTCTGTCTACTGAGGAAGACTCCACTCACCTCTCCTCTGCCAGGCGTGTGTGACAGCTCCCAGGTCACAAGAGACCTTGGCCCCAGAGGGAACTAATTCCCAGAAATCCTAAGTGGCTTCCGCAGATGCCGATACTAATTCATAGTTGGTGTGCATAAAGGTGTGAGAAACACTAACCATTTTGAGATTAAAAAGATGGGAGTTGAGCCACTACTGTATGTTTACCCATTTCTTACTTGCATAGACATCTTAATAAACAATTACGACTTTGAATTTTGAGTTTGATTTGTTTTTTCCAAATGTTACCTTGATGTTGGCAGGACTTGAGGCAACTTGAACCTTGAGTTCAACTGAGGGGACTCTACATTTTACTGACTTTACATTTCTCTTCAACATGTCTTTTGTAGCTCCAGGCTCTCCACTGTTAGGCTCTTGTCCCCTGGAACTAGTTCAGTTCAGAAGGCTTTCAGTTGGAGGTCATACACTGAGTGTCCATTTTTTGTATCCTTCCGTTCCATCTTTGACTTACCATGGACTTTTCTTGAGGATGAGAACCCACCCCACTCCCTATTCAGTTTGTACTAGATATATTTAGTGTATTGATCAGGATCCAGTTAAGAAAAGAAAAACCACAATCAATACTTCAACAGAGGGCATACAGTATAGGGAATTGGTTAGACAGGTGCTCGCGCAAAAGAGAACACTGAGATAATTCAGAGATGATAACCGCAGGAAGTGGCTACCGCCCTCAAAGCTGGGAAACAAAAAGAAAGGGTTTCAGTTACTAGAATGAGGCGCTTAAGAGGTGGAGGAGGGCCGATGGTACGGAGTTGGTGTTTAGAGCTCTGAGAAAGACCCCTCTCAGATATTACTAGTGCTGTGAAAGGGTCCAGTGAATCTAGTTCTAGAAAAGTTAAAGGAATTTGGTAGTTGGAGTCAACTGCCGCTGCTGGGGTAACATTGAGAGGAACAGCAAAAAGCAAGACGCCCCCTTTTTCCCTTTTGTCACTTGTTAATAGAACTGTGCAGGGAGCTTGCTGATGGAGGAGTGTGGGAGAGTCTGGGAAAGTGTCTTTTACATCACAACTGAGTTTGGAATGGCAGGCTTAGGAGCTGAAAGAGAAGGTGGGGGAGGGGAACCACACCAGAGATGATTTCCTTCAATAGATTCTGGGTCTAGGATGTCCTGAAATTTTTAAACTTTTTTTATGTTTACTTATTTTTTTATTTAAAAAAAATGTTTATTATTTTTGAGAGAGACAGAGTACAAGCAGGGGAGGGGCAGAGAGAGAGGGAGACACAGAATCTGAAGCAGGTTCCAGGTTCTGAGCTGTCAGCACAGAGCCTGTTATGGGGCTTGAACTCATGAGCCGTGAAATCATGACCCGAGCAGAAGTTGGAGGCTTCACGAACTGAGCCACCCGGGTCCCCCTATTTATTATTATTCTTTTAATGTTTATTTTTGAGAGAGAGAGAGAGAGAGAGAGAGAGCATGAGTGGGGTAAGGGGCAGAGAGAAAGGGAGACACAGAATCTGAAGCAAGCTCCAGGCTCTGAGCTGTCAGCCCAGAGCCCGATGCCTGGCTCAAACCCAGGAACCATGAGATCCTGACCTGAGCCAAATTCGGATGCTTAACCGACTGAGCCAGCCTTGATGTTTTGAATTTTCTAAGGCAAAATTGTGGAAAGTTCTTATCCTGACAAGATGGAGTAAATTGTGTGGGAAAATGATGCTTACATGCAAATGTGCAGAAGTAAAACTTCGTTAAGGATCTATGGAAGACAACTATGGACAACCTTCCCAAGTACCTGAGGAAAGGCCTCCCAATTATTCAGTTTCTATCACCCTGATGATATCTGAATGTCCCCATGTTGATCAGAGTTGATAATTCAAAATTTTGTGTGTGCCACTCCACACAGACTAACCTCACCTAAAGCCACCATTGTCCTGACTCCCTACAAGCTTTCCAGTTCTTCACCTATCCGGACGCCAAGAACCCCTCTCTGACATTTCTTATATAGAAAATTGAGGCCTCAGGCATCATCACTAAATTCCCAGAGCTCCTAGGAGTGTATTTCTGGGTACATCTCAGAGATAATAGAGTTAGAACACCTGGATAAAATTTATAAGGAGGGCATTTGAGTAACTGAAGTAGATCATAATGAAGTAAATCTCCGGGGTAAACCTAGATTGCAAAAAAAGTAAGATGACAGAGGAATTATATAATTTTAGCAAGAGACACTAAGACAATACTAGATCAATTTTGGTTCTAACGTGTGACAGAATTTTTCCACTTCCAAAGAACTAGAAGTGCTGTAGTTTATACAACTGTATTTTAAATTTATTGAATTGAAAACAGTGTTCAAAACTCTCAGGATTTCAAGAATGATTTACTATTTAGGAAAAAAAAAAGCATCTTGTAAACAAAAAAAATCTACTTGATTCCTTCTACTGGCAAATGCTTAGCAAACTTATTTAAAGCCTTTATTTGTATAAACTAAAATGACATTAATTTAATTGGTTTATTTTTTAAAGCAGAGAATTTTGGAGGTGTGCTGAGAAGAGCAGGTCACAAAACAAAAAATAGATAAGAGGCCTAATTACTTAAGTCTTTGGGGGGAGGGAGAAAAGTAGCAATTTTAATGTTGCATAATAGTAAAAGAAACCAAAAAAAATGAGACCTGAACCAAACTATACCTCTTTTCTTTGGCTTAAAAAATTTTTTTTGATGTATCTATCTTGTATTTTTCTGAAACATTTATTCTAAGTTTGGTGGCTTTTGCATTAAATTGTCTTCAAAATGTCAAAGAGTTATTTTGACATTTCACCTTAATTTTATGGAATGTAGTTTGTGTTTTTCTCCAGGGTCTTAAGAGCAATTACTATAGAAAATACTTTTTTGAATAAGGTTGAGGTGTTTTGTTTTTTTTTTATTAATGTTCTAAGAACAGTATTTATTTTTGTTTGTGTTATTTTTCTATTGAGTTGTTGGACTTTCTTCTCCATTTCTAGGGGCTTTTTATGTATTGGGAAGACTGACCCTTTCTTTGTAATAAATTACAAAAAAAATTCCCAATGGGAATAAAAAAGTCCCCGCACTCTGAGAAAAAAGATTGATTGTTCTATAGCCATGGTAACAAAGAACCTTACCAGAACAGGTTATAAGCCTGTGTAATCAATCAATGACAACTTGGTTCATTGAACACACCTCTGAGAACCAACCAATCAGTGACAGCCTCATGCTTTGAAAGTCAGCTGATCATTGGTGGTCTAATGCCAGTAAACACTTTCCAACACAGTCAATACTATCACACTTCCCCATATGAGATTGGCAGTTTGCTTTGTGAAATGCTGATCACTGACCACCTACCTGCATAGCTGCCCCTTTCATAAGTAATAAACTCAGATTTGGGGTCTTAGTTATTTAATGTTGATCTTATATTTTGACACCAATTTATCCTAGACAAATTGGCTTTTTTTTTTTTTTTTTTTGGCCATGCTTAAATTTTTTATCTTTATTAATTTTTCAATCATTAAAAAACCCCACAAATTTTGGAGTTTTTGTTAAAAGGATTTTCTCCACAGGTATAAAGGTGTTAACGTTCCTTCCCCCTCCTAAATATGCGTGTATGTTTTACATTTCAATGTTTGACTCATTTGATATTTAACCTGGTGTAGGGGAGTAAGTATGGTCCAACTTTTTTTTCCCCATTGTTTATCCAGGTTTCCCATCACCATTTTTGAAGTTTATGTATTTATTTATTAAGATTATTTATTTATTTCGAGAGAGCAGGGGAGAGACAGAGAGAGAGGGAGAGAGAGGATCCCAAGCAGGCTCTGCACTGTCAACACAGAACCCAATGAGGGGCTCAAAC
Organism: Puma concolor; assembly: GCF_028749965.1. Lineage (NCBI taxonomy): Eukaryota > Metazoa > Chordata > Mammalia > Carnivora > Felidae > Puma > Puma concolor. The sequence continues at coordinate 87,715,353 of NC_141675.1, forward strand.
CCACAAACCCTGAGATCATGACCTGAGCCAAAATCAAGAGTTGGACACTCAAACGACTGAGCCACCCAGGCGCCCCTGTTTAAGTGTTTAGAACTAGAACTTACAAACCTGAGATCAAGAGTCGCATGCTCTTCCAACTGAGCCAGCCAGCTGCCTCTCCCCCGCCCCCCTGACCATCACCATTTTTTTAAAAAGCCCATTATTGCCATTAATCTGAGATGCCTACTTATCATATGCTGAACACTTTAGGGTCTATGTCCGGATTTCCTATTGTGTTTCATTGCCATGCTATCCATTGATGTGTTGATAGCACACTGTTTTAGTTAACTGAAATTTTATGATAGAGCAAGTATCCTGCCTATTCTTCTTCCTTTCCCATATCAACTTAGGATCCCATTCTGTTTCTGGTGGTCTCTCACCTCTAACCACTCCCTTTCTTTCAATCACAGTGGCTGCTACTGAGGGAGACTGCCTCTGCTTTCTAAAGATTCCCACTCAAATTCGCCATCACTAGTTCACATTTTTGCATCTTGCCTCTCCACCTGCCTCCCCGGCCTCCCCATGCAATGCCTATGCCTGGCCCTGTTTGTTCCCAGATCTGCACACAGAAGTTCTGCACACAGGGAAGCTTGCCTTCTCAAGATGAATGTTTGCTGATGTTTTTCTGAGATGTGCCACCTCTCAGACCCCTTGACACCTCCCCCTTCTTGCCCAATTGCACTCTCGAGATCCGCCGCACATTTTTGGCTTTCCTGGTTGGTTGTTCTCGCGAAGAGTATTTGGAACCCTACTGGGGAAACTTATGTAGCAAGGAAGTGTGAGTGGCCTCTAGGAGCTGAGGATAGCCTCCAAATGACAGCCAGCAAAAATCAAAGTTCTCTGTGCTACAGCTGTCCACAACCACACCATCAGGGAAGTAGATCCTGCCTCCAGTGGAGCCTCCAAATGAGAACCCAGCCCTGGCCAACACTTCCAACAGCAGCCTTCTAAGACCTTAAGCAGAAAATGTAGCTAAGCGGTGCCCAGAGTTCCCACTATGTAATATATGTGCTGTTGTTTCAAGACACCATGGTTACATTGTTATGCATCAATAGTTAACCGATATAGGTCATAGGGCCTGAGAAACTGCTGAGTTTGAAATGGACTTTCCTCCCCATTCACCACCCCTGCCCCTCCCAAACCTTCCCATAAGAGGTCTTGCTACTTCTTCCTTAAACTCTTTTATCAGTATAACACATAGTGTCTGATCGCCCCTCCAGATGCCACTTTTCACTCTTGTCCTAGGAATGCCCCAAGAAGATAACCAGTAAGGAGCCTTGCTTACCCTCTGACTTCTAGTTGAATTATATTTAGCAGGAAACCAGAGAGAGGGGAGAGTATGATTGGAGCACTTCTCACCCTCACCCCTCTGCAGGATCACCCCAGTCTGGCCGGCAGTGCCTCTCAACTGAGTCATAGCTCCTGGAAGGAAGTACCAACCACACAGCCTGTCTTTCGTGGGTCTGGTAACTGCTTCCTCCTCTCCACCCTTCTGATCTAGGAGTGGTAACAGCTCTCTGGCATTGCTACAGGGAACCATCTTGTGCTTTCCCCACACCATGCCCACGCCTTTATAAATAATCCCTCTTCTCAAATTATCTTGTTTTAACTGAGCCATCTATCTGTTGCCAGGCCCCTAAGTGGTACTGTTAGCTAGACTAGGAAGCATACCAGTTACTGAAAATCATGGAGATGTTCCATCTCTTAAAAACTCATCGAACAAGACACTTAAAAATGTATGCATTTTATCCCATGTAAATTATATCTCAATTTAAAAAAAAAATTAGTCCATGAGCGCACCTCGGTGGCTCAGTCAGTTAAACATCTGACTTCGGCTCAGGTCATGACCTCACAGTTCGTGAGTTGGAGCCCCGGGTCAGGCTCTGTGCTAACAGCTCACAGCATGGAGCTTGCTTTGGATTCTGTGTCACCCTCTCTCTGCCCCTCCCCTGCTCATGCTCTGTCTCTCTCGCTCTCAAAAATAAACATTTAAAAAAATTAGTTTTAATTAGTCCGTGAAATCTGTTAACCCAAGCATGTTGGTTTCTGTGGACCGCACAATGATCCTTTGGATAGTTCCCATATCACAAGGGACCCCTGCCTACATGCTCCCCTGTATCTCAAGAGATCCCTGAACCACATAGGAAAATAGTTAACAGGGAGGAAAAAAATCTTCATGGCTTCCTCAAGTTATTATAGTAGTTCCACATATTTGTTCTGAATAAAGGCACATTTGTTTAAAGCTTATAGTGTTAAGGTGATAAGACAGTTGAACCTTACCTGTATGTGTGCTTCTCTATTTCTCCTTCCTGTATACAGATCTTAGTAAATGACAGTCTTACTTTAAATTTGGAGACTATCGTCTACTCTCTCTCTACCTTCCCTCATTTTAGCTATTTTAAAACAGTAGTGAAGAGGAAAGGAAACATATTCACAGGTACTATTATGTGACTACATATTGTGTCCAAAATATTTTTCATTCATTTCAATGACAAGGAATTTGAAGACAAATTAAAAGTCAGAGCATTTCTGAAAATGCTGTTGAAGAGAGACATTGCCTGGGATGATACCACCATCCATTCTCACTCTCAAGTCACTTTTTCCAGAATTTTCTCTGCTTTTCAAAACAGCTTCCCATTTGTGCCTCCCCAGGTTCTTGTAAACGTCTAGAAAGTTTTCCTGTGGTAATGGGGCTCTAGGAGGGGCACAGGAGCGGCATCAAGGAAGAAAGACATCATGTGATCTTTTGTATGTGTCGGTCTTTATTATAACTTGGACATTAGTCAAGGACATTAGCCAAGGACACCACTGCTAATAGCACACGCTTTGGGGTACAAAGATGTTACATTCAGAAGCTATTCACTTCCTCCACCCTCACTCTAAAAAAGTTAACTTACTGGAGTGGCTGGCTAGCTTAGTTGGTAGAGCATTTGACTCTTGATCCTGGGGTTATGGGTTCGAGCCCTGCAATGGGCATAGAGCTTACTTACATAAATAAAACAGCGGTGCCTGGATGGCTCAGTCGGTTAAGCATCCGACTCTTGATTTCAGCTCAGGGTCATTGAATCAAGCCCCATGTCGGGCTTGAGACTCTCTTTCTCTGCCTCTCTTTCTCTTTCTCTCTCTCAAAAAAAAATTGATTAATTAATTTTAAAGATTAATTTATCATTATATGTAAAAAAAAGGTCCCAGTTACAGGCATCAATTGTCTGAGTTTTGGATTAAGATACTGCTGGGTCACACTCAGGAGCCTAACTTATTCTGGTGTTACCCTTGGTAAAAGGTGTGCCAACTTTTTCAAGATATTCAGTTTCATTAATCACCTCTAAACTACATCTTGTTTGGGGATGATTCTAGAGTTTCAAGTAATCAAAACTGAAATATGACTGCCTAAGCATATGAGATTATAATATTCCCAAGAGTTAACATTTATTGAAAACTAACTATGGGCTAGGGTGTGGTGCTACGTGCTTGACATTTCATTTAATAATTTCAACAATTCTATGAGGTAGATACTATCATTATGCCTATTGTACAGATGAAGGAAACTGAAACTTAAAGAGATTAAGTAATTTGCCCAAGATCAGATAGAAAGAATGAGGCAGAGTAAGGATTTGAACGTAGGACTACTTGACTTCAGAGACTGGACTCTCTGATTCTATTCTACTCAGAAAGGAAATAAGCGAGGATCTAATTTAGAAGGAAAAAAGGAAGGGGTTGTGTGCTGTTCCAGACACCTTATAAGGGGATGGTATGCCCCAGGAAGAACCCGAGACCCGGGCAGTTAACTCTTCCCAAAGGGATTCTGACAGTAAGTGGAAAAAGTCAAAATTTGTATCCAGATCAGATTCTAAAGCCCATTTCTCTTAAGCAAAATGTGCTGCCTTGTTAAATTATAAATTATATAAAATAAATATAAGGACTTAATGTATTCTATAACACCTGAGATATGTAAGTCACATTTATTGCTGGTGTTAAAGCTGAGGAAGACTTCCTGTCCTGCAAAGGAAAACGGGGATAGCCCTGAGCAGTCCCGAGGACAGTAAAAGGCTGCCAGAGAAGAACACACTGCAGGGGAGAAGGAGGACCAGAAAGACAGCAGGGAAACCACAGCGATGGTGTTTTGGAGGCCAAGAGTGAGACTTCTGAGAAGGAGGAGTAAGCAAATGCCAAATTCTACCAAAAATTCGGTGAACCTAAAGACTGATAAACATCTATAAGAATGAGCAACTTTGAGGTCTTAGGGGCCCTAGTAAAAGTGGATTGTGTGGAGTGTGAGAAGAAATCTGAACAGAGCAGTTTCTGATTGAGTAGGAGGGGAAAAAAAATGGAGATGGTCGTGTAGACTGTGATGTAGGGAAGTCTGCTTTGAAAGGAGGTAGGAGTGATTAGGGTGTAGGTATGGGGCGGGGGTAGCACACCTGGACACATTTTAGTGCCAGTAGAGAAGGTCCAGTCGAGAGGGAACATGTTCCTCTACACAGGTAGGCAAAAGAAGGGATAAGTCTTGGGCAAGAGGAGAGACGGCTTTTCTGTCATGAGAGAGGACAGGATGAGTGAAGTTGCATGTACATGTGTGGGTGTAGTGGCTACAGGTCAATGGAGTTCTTGCCCGATGGCTCCAGTTTTCACGTTCTCAGCTGAGAGTGAGCAGGGAGGGTGGCTTACAAGATCTGGGGAGAGAGAGCCATAGTAGGGGACACATCATCATCTCTTCGGATTCCCTGGGTTTTACCTGCCTCTTATTCCAGCCACTGCTACAGCAACCATTTCTGCCTTGGCTCTGAGCTGCTGTGTGACTGCTGCCACATAGTCCTGGTCACATGGCCCGTGCCACGTGTCTGGTCTGCGATTTGATTTTACCCTACTTACAAGCTAAGAAGTTAGCCCATTACTGCTTCACTGATGCTGGCAGAAGCCCTGAGATTGCTGGGTCAGAGAAAAAGGACCTCATTATTCACGGCACAGCAGGCAGTATGAGCATCAAGTTTCTCAGTTCCCCTTGCCAAGGAGAAGAGACAAGATAGCAGCAGTACTTAGCAAAGTAAACATATTCTTGAACGTCTTTGAGAAGAATCTTCCTGGGACACACTTTGAGCAGGCTGGGATCCTGTGTGAAGGGTGACCTGGCAGCAAAATTTTGAGTAAGTGCTAAGGTGGCCTCGTTTGAACCCACAGTCTGATAAGGCCCGGAGCCTCTAGGTTACACTTCCGAATGCCTATCCGTAGTGTATGGTGAGATGACAAGGTTAGGGTTCTAGAATCAGATAGATGTGGATTCAAATTTGCCTTCTGGCTGTGAAGTCCCAATCTCTCTGAGTGTTTCCACAACTGTAAAAAAACAGACAACAAACTCTTCCTCACAGAATTGCTGAAAAGGTGCAACGATATGGCATACGTAGGCAGGATAAATTTTTTTTTAAGCCAAGTTAGTTAACGTATAGTGTAAGAATGGTTTCAGGAATAGAATTTAGTGATTCGTCACTTACAACACCCACTGCTCATCCCAACAAGTGTCCTCCTAATGCCCATCGCCCCTTTAGCCCATCTCCCACCCAACACCCCACCAGCAACCCTCAGTGTGTTCTCTGTATTTAAGAGCCTCTTATGATTTGTCTCCCTCTCTGTTTTTATCTTATTTTTGTTTCCCTTCTCCTATGTTCCTCTCTTTTGTTTCTTAAATTCCACATATGAGTGAAGCAATATATATGTGTTTCTCTGACTGACTTATTTCACTTAGCACAATACACTCTGGTCCAATCCACATTGTTGCAAATGGTAAGATATCATTCTTTTTGATAGCTGAGTAATATTCCATTGTGTATTCCATTGTGTATATACACCACATCTTCTTTATCCATTCATCCATCAATGGACGTTTGGGCTCTTTCCATACTTTGGCTATTGTCAATAGTGCTGCTATAAACATTGGGATGCACGTACCTCTTCGAGTCAGCATTTTTGTATCCTTTGAATAAATACCTAGTAGTGTAATTGCTGGGTCATAGGGTAGTTCTATTTTCAATTTTTTGAGGAACCTCCATATTGTTTTCCTGAGTGGCTGCACCAGTTTGCACCCCCACCGGTAGTGCAAACAGGTTCCTCTTTCTCCGCATCCTCACCAACATCTGTCGTTGCCTGAGTTGTTCATTTTAGCCATTCCTACTGGTGTGAGGTGGTATCTTATTGTGGTTTTGATTTATATTTCCCTGATGATGAGTGATGTTGAGCATCTTTTCATGTGTCTTTTGGCCATCTGGATGTCTTCTTTGGAAAAGAAGTGTCTATTCATGCCCAATTCTTCACTGGATTATTTGTTGTTTGGGTGTTGAGTTTGATAAGTTCTTTATAGATTTTGGATACTAACCCTTTATCTGATATGTCACTTGCAAATATCTTCTCCCATTCTATCAGTTGTCTTTTAGTTTTGCTGATTGTTTCCTTCACTGTGCAGAAGCTTTTTATGTTGATGAGGTCCCAGTAGTTCATTTTTGCTTTTGTTTCCCTTGCCTCTAGAAACATGTCAAGTAAGAAGTTGCTGTGGCAGAGGTCAAAAAAGGTTGTTGCCCGTTTTCTCCTCTAGGATTTGATGGCTTTCTGTCTTACATTTAGGTCTTTCATCCATTGTGAATTTATTTTTGTGTATGGTGAAAGAAAGTGGTCCAGGTTCATTTTCCTGCAGGTTGCTGTCCAGTTTCCCAGCCCCATTTGCTGAAGAGACTGTCTTTTTTCCATCGAATATTCTTTGCTGCTCTTTCGAAGATTGGTTGGCCATACATTTGTGGGTCCATTTCTGGATTCTCTTTTCTGTTCCATTAATCTATGTGCCTATTTTTGTGCCAATACCATTTTGTCTTGGTGATTACAGCTTTGTAATACAGCTTGAAGTCTGGAATTGTGATGCCTCCAGCTTTGGTTTTCTTTTTCAGGATTGCTTTGACTATTCGGGGTCTTTTCTGGTTCCATACAAATTTTAGAATTGTTTGTTCTAGCTCTGTGAAGAATGCCGGTGTTATTCTGATGGGGATTTCACTGAATATGCAGATTGCTTTGGGTAGTATCGACATTTTAACAATATTTGTTCTTCCAATCCAGGAGCATGGAATATTTTTCCATTTTTTTGTGTCTTCAATTTCTTTCATAAGCTTCCTAGTTTTCAGTGTACAGATTTTTCACCTCTTTGGTAGGTTTATTCCTAGGTATTTTATTGTTTTTGGTGCAATTGTAAATAGGATCGATTCCTTGATTTTTCTTTCTGCTGCTTCATTGTTGGTGTATAGAAATGCAAACAATTTCTGTGCATTGATTTTATATGGCAGGATCAGGTTTTAAAATATTAACGAATATTTTACTCTGTCCTTGCATTTTTTTGGTCACATTTAGTCATTGAGGCTATTTGACATTTATTTCTTCTGGGAAAGTTTGCGTAGGAAGAAAAACAGGAAAAAAGAAGTTAGTTGTATGCTTTCGAGTCTTAAAACCTAGCCGCCACAGAGAACTCAACACAAGAACAATAGATTTGTAAGAATACCTAATGCTGAGTGAGAGAGATCAGAATATGCCACCCTAAAATATACCACTTAGTATAAAGATTATTTTAAGCTGAAGAACATTTGAGATTCAACAGATGCAGAAAAATAGCCTTCACATAAGAAAGCCCTTATGTGACTAAAAGCAACAACGTCTAGGAAATAAGGCTGCCATAAATACCTCTTCAGGGAAGATCTAGTCCCAGAAGAGAGAACAAGAATAAAGTTTACCCCAAATTCCTTCTCCAGGGAAATTTTATGGCTCTGAAAAAGACAGAAAGACCACTCGTAAGTGTATAGACAAGCATTATTACAACTTTCTTATCTCCTGAAAACCCAAACATTTTTTATCTAAAAAGTCATTTATCTTCCTGTAAGTGCTTCTCTTCCCAGTCTTCTTTACCTATTAAGATGGTATAGGGGCGTCTGGGTGGCTCAGTCGGTTAAGCGTCTGACTTCGGCTCAGGTCATGTTCTCACAGTTTGTGGGTTCGAGCCCTGTGTCGGGCTCCGGGCTGACAGCTCAGAGCCTGGAGCCTGCTTCGGATTCTGTGTGTCTCTCTCTCTGTCCCTCCCCTGTTCACACTCTGTCTCTGTCTCTCAAAAATAACAAACATTAAAAAATTTTTTGAGGGGCGCCTGGGTGGCGCAGTCGGTTAAGCGTCTGACTTCAGCCAGGTCACGATCTCGCGGTCCGTGAGTTCGAGCCCCGCGTCAGGCTCTGGGCTGATGGCTCAGAGCCTGGAGCCTGTTTCCAATTCTGTGTCTCCTTCTCTCTCTGCCCCTCCCCCGTTCATGCTCTGTCTCTCTCTGTCCCCAAAAAAAATAAATAAATAAACGTTGAAAAAAAAATTTTTTTTTGAAAAAAAAAAAAAAAAAGATGGTATAGAAGCCCTAAATTCTAACCCCTCCTATGAGTTGTTACTCATCACTGAATTCTCTAGCATGTATGTGTGTTACCCGTGTAAATAAGCTCTTTTTTTGTCTCATTAATCTGTCTTTTGTCAGTTTATTTTATTTTTTTCTAAATGTTTATTTATTTTGAGGGGGGAAGGGCAGAGAGAGAGACAGAGAGAGAATCTCACAGGTCTCAAACTCAGGAACCATGAGATCATGACCTGCGCTGAAATCAAGAGTTGGACACTCAACTGACTGAGCCACCCAGGCAGCCATCTTAGTTTACTTTACATGGCCCAAGTATATGAACTAAGAGGATAGAGGGAAAAATTTCTTTCTTCCCCTACATGTGTAAGACAGGATTCACTGTTCTCAGATTAAAGAATCTCTGGGCTGGTAGAGAGGGAGAAGTATTACAAGTGCAGGTATAATATGTGTCCCTAGGAAGAGAGATACCCCAGACCCCTACATGTCTTAGAAACATGTTTCAAAACAACATGGAAACATAAAAGGCAACCTTAGAGCTTCCTTTGCCCCCTTTGTGGGATGGGAGCAGTAAAACATTTCCTGTATTTTCTTTCTTTTTTTTTTTTTAATTTTTTTTTAATGTTTATTTATTTTCGAGACAGAGACAGAGCATGAACGGGGGAGGGTCAGAGAGAGAGGGAGGCACAGAATCTGAAGGAGGCTCCAGGCTCTGAGCTGTTAGCACACAGCCCGATGTGGGGCTCGAACTCACGGACCGTGAGATCATGACCTGAGCCGAAGTCAGACGCTTAACCGACTGAGCCACCCAGGCACCCCTGTATTTTCAAAAGTGACGCAGACATGTAGCCCAGATGGTCTTTGGGCCCAAAGAAATCCTGCAAGTGGGAACAAGGGAGAACCCCATGGTGCCTGAGGGAACACTAAGCAAGGCTGTGCCAATATCTCAGAGATGCTGGTGTAGAGAGATGACAAGCAAGGACCATATACATCCCCCAGGGGGCTTAATGCAAGACTTAGGCACAATTTAGGTAGAGCGTGAGGAAACCAACTTAACAACTTAAGTGAAAATAAATTTTGCCTCCCCAAATGACAGGGGCTCACAATAGGAATTAAATTGAATTATAGAAGAGCAAAACTATAGCACAACTACCTCTTGTTCATGATAAGTATTGGCTATTTGTGGGGCTCATCCAGGATGTCAGAATTCTGGGGTAGCCTATATCTGCTTGAAGACTGAATACTAACCCTAGATCAGGATTAGAGCCAAGTCATTTTGAGACAAAGTCTGTGATCTGGTTGGAAATGTGTTGTGTAGAGCTAATGTGACCCTTCAGCAATCTTTGCTGATTCAGAAATACCAGTGGAGAGTGATAAGAACGAACATGAAATGTGGCGCCTGGGTGTTTCAGTGGATTAAGTGTCCGACTCTTGATTTCACCTCAAGTTATGAGGTTTGTAGTTTCAAGCCCTGCACTGGGCTCTGCACTGACAGCATGGTCCTCTTGGGATTCTCTCTCTCCTCTCTGCCCCTCCCCTGTTCGCTCTCTCTCAAAATAAATCAATAAAATGAAATGAAATGAAATAAAATAAAATAAAACAAAGTAAAATAAAATAAAGAGCAAGCATGAAGAGTCCTACAGAATGATTAGATTCCCTAGATGTACATAAGATGATTGATAAAGGAGGGTGAAGGCACCCATGTTAGAGTTTGGGCTCATGATTAAATTTCCTAAATCATAAATGAGTAAGGTCATTATTATCGATTGCACTGAATCTCCCTTACAAAAGGATATGTTCAAGTTTTAACCCCCCAGTACCTGAGAATGTGACCATATGTGGAAATTGGGTCGTCGCAGATGTAATTAGTTAATATGAGGTCAGATTGGATTATGATGGGCCCCTAATCTAATATGATTGATGTCTTTATAAGAAGATGGCCATGTGAATACACAGAGACACCCATCAGGAATGCCATGTAATGACAGAGGTAGAGATTGGAGTTATATAGCTGTAAGCCAAGAAATGCCAACGACTGGCAGTAAACACTAGAAGCTAAGAGCAAGACATGGCATACATTTTTCCCTGGAAACTTTAAGAAAGTATAATCCTGCTGACGCTTTAATTTTGGACTACTCATTCTCCAGAACTGTGAAAGAATAACCTTCTGTGTTTAAAGCTACCCAGCTTGTGGTATTTTGTTGCAGCAGCTCTAGGACTCTAACACAGTCACTATGCAACCCTTGTCTCAAGGTAAATTTCTAAAATATGGAAACTTTTGTTAAGAAAGTAAGAGTAATTTCAATGGCATCTACCCCAGCTGCCAAAGTAGAGAAGACCCCACCCCAAAAGAAACCTTTCAAAACTGGCACACCTCTTAATCTGCTGTAAAAATGGTGGCCTGAGTTTTGGAGGATGAGGCTAGTCTCTACAGCACTGTCTAGCTCCCAGCACCCAGGAGTGGAATTATGAGGAATTATTTAGAACCTTAAGATTGCTTCTAAGGGGCACCTGGGTGGCTCAGTCGGTTGGGTGTCTGACTTCAGCTCAGGTCATGATCTCACCATTCGTGGGTTTGGGCTCCGCATCAGGCTCTGTGCTGACAGCTCAGAGCCTGGAGCCTGTGTTGGATTCTGTGTCTCCCTCTCTCTCTGCGCCTCCCCTGTTCATGCTCTGTTGCTCTCTCTCTCTCAAGAATAAATAAACATTAAAAAATATTTAAAAAAAAAAGATTGCTGTTAAGAGTTTAGGGAAGTGCAAACACCTCTCTCTCTTTCCCTCTACTTCTACTACTAACATTTTAGGAATTGTTAAAATGGACAATTCACAAGCAGAACTCAGCTATGAATGCAGAAGCTAAATCATGCCTTGGGGAAGACACTGTCTCAGAAGCTAGAAAATAATCCGAGAGTCTCCACGATACTTAATTTTGTTAGTGCCCATTTTTGCTCTTAGGTAGATAGCCTAGGCCCTGATGTTGGCCTACGTAGTGTGAGAAGGAAGATGGCAGATGGCATAGCTGAAACACTAGCAACCAATAACAAATTACTCTGAAAGTTAGTGACTTAAAATGACAATAAGCATTTATCATCCCACCTAGTTTCTGTGGGTCAGAAATTCTGGAGTGACTTAGCTGGGTGGTTCTGTCTAGGGCTCAATGCTATAGTTATAGTTAAGATCTGAGGCTGTGATCATCTGAAGACTCGACTGAGGCTGGCACATCGGTGCTGGCTGCTGGCAGGAGGCCTCAGTTCTTGGCCACATGAGTCTCTCCACAGAGCTGTTTGAGTGTTCTTATGATGTGGTGGCTGGTTTTCCCCAAGCAAGTGATCCAAGAGGGAGCCAGGTAGAGGCCGCAGTACCTTTTATGACTTTGGCTTGGAAATCTTGTAATGCCACTGCCGTCATTAGAAACAAGTCATTAAATCTGGCCCACACTAAATAAATAAATAAATAAATTAATTAATTAATTAATCTGGCCCACACTAAAGAGGAGAGTAATTAGTTGCCATTTTCTGAAGGGAGGTATGTCAAAGAGTTTTTAGATATTTTTAAAAATCACCACAGGTAGTATCACGAACACAGCCCTGAGCTGCTTTGTACGAGGGAGTTTCTGTGTTGTGGAATTTAATTTGGGATAAACACCCAAGTCCCCTCATCATGAAGGTCAGGGACTTTTGGATAAGAAGTCTTTTTTTTTTTTTTAGTGATTATGCCTTATAACACAATCATGGCCAATGAGAAAAATACAAGAATCTGCTGGAGGCTCCTGGGCAAGTTTTTGCTTTGCCTTTCCTTTTCCTCCTGCCCACACATAGGTGTGATGTCTGGAGCTACAAAAGCTATCTCCCAAGTATGAGAAAAAGGCCCAATGTTATCAGCCCTGTCTCTACTGAATCAGTACCAGCCTGCCTGTTTCTGGATATCTTGTTATGTAAGGAAAACAGCACTCTATTACTCAAGCCAATGGTATTCAACTTTTCTGTTACGGACAGCTAAAACCATTCCTAATTAATGCCAGTGACATGGTAGAAAGCAGGAAAAAGAAATTGAGTCCATCCTTGGCTTCTGAATCTTAAAACCTAGGCCTCAGGGTGGCAAACAAAAACAAAAACAAGAAAACCCTCACAGCATGGAGTATAGATCTAGGAGATTAACTGACGATTAGTAACCAGGTTACTCTCCCTCTGGAATACCTGAAGACCCCCTGGTCTGGAAATAATAAAAAGTAAATGGAGTTATGGAAAAATAAAATTACATTTTTTGTTACATGAGTTAGTGAGCTAAGATTTATACTTACTATATGGTAGCTTTCATTTGACTGAAGATGTTATTCCTGTTTTATCCTTTGATGTCTTACTATCACTCTAAACAGTACTCGTGGTCATTTTCTCTGAAAATCCATTTTTCTTCTAACTTTCTTGATGGAAACCATCATTCTTTCTTCTCCTCTGCTTGAAGATTTGAGGTTGTCCTTCACTTTTCTCTTTTATTTATATCTTATGTCTGATGTGCTATTTCTTGACTCTTTTTTCTTTCTCTCCTCGCGCTCTCTCTCTCCCTCTCCTTCTCCCTCTTTCCTACTCTCTACCCTCCTTCTTTCTACACCTGCCTCCCTCTATCCCTTCCTCCCTTTCCCCTCCACCTCCCTTCCTCTTCCCTTCTTGAAGTCTTCCAGTATTGGGACTGTGGGTGTCTTTACATTAACTACATTAACTCCTCACCATGATGGAGCTGTAGCTCCAGCAGAGCTGATCCGAGTAGAGAGGTATTTGGATACGCTGTGTTAGAGAAACCAATTAAAAATGCTGGATTCTGTTTTAAAACACAACTTCTTAAAACCACTGAAGAACTGACAAAAGATAATAAGGAATTGTTGGGCCAAGTCAAAGAGAGTGTAGAATCTCAGAAAGGAAAAGGAACACTGAAGTCTCCTTTCTTTGAGGGCATATACCAAATCTGGCACATTTGAACTATGATTTTCACAGTGACTTGGGGTGTAGAATAAAGAAGTCAAAGGCCAGGGCCATGCAAAGTGGGGAGTTCTATTAGTTTTCCAGGACTACCATGACAAAATACCCCGGACTTGGCGGCTTAAACCATTTATTTATTGCCTCACAGTCCCTGGAGCCTGGAAATCAAAGGTCAAGCTATTGGCAGGTTTGGTTTAATTGTGAGGCCTCTCTCCTTGGCTTGCAAATGGTTGCCTTTTCCCTGTGTCTTCACATGGCCCTTCCTCTGTGCATAGTCATCCCTGGTCTCTCCTTTTGTTTCCACATTTCCTCTTCATATAGAAAAGCAGTCAGATTGGATTATGACCCATGCTAACAGCCTCAATTAATTTAATCACCCCTTTAAAGGCCCTATCTCCAAATGCAGTCACTTTCTCAGGTACTAAGGGTCAGAACAACGTAGGAATTTAGCAGGAAGGTGGATACAATTCAGCCCATAAAAAGAGTACAATATGAAACATTCCCTATAACACTAAGACTCCTCTGGTAAGAGAGAGAACCAGAAGTAAATAACCCTTCTACCTCCTGTCACCGTGGGGCTGTATGGAAACTTGCCTTGGAGATGGGTCATGGAGAGTGGGGGTTGTCTGTGACAACATGTAGCCCCAGACCAGCTCCCACATGTCAATTTGTAGTCCAAATTCATATCACTTGTATGGTTCAGAAAGCATCAAAATTGTATCTAGTTTAGATTGGTCCCAGTATGGTAGTGCCCCTAAATGGTTGGCAGGAACAAAGGTAAATCCCCTCTAGAGAAATGTGCCTCCACCTAAGACCTCGAAGAATTGCCATAAATACTTTTGCAAAAACTAATCACGTCATGTAAAAACAATAAAAAACTAAGCACACCCACAGAAACCTAGGCACTACGTATAAAAAACAGTGTAAATAATAGACAGAATGAATACATACTGAATTATCAGACATGGATTTAAAAATAGCTGTGAGGGGCGCCTGGGTGGCTCAGTCAGTTGAACATCCGAGTCGGTTTCAGCTCAGGTCATGATCTCACAGTTTGTGGGTTTGAGCCCCACGTCAGGTTCTGTGCTGACAGTGCAAAACCTGCGTGGGATTGTCTCTCCTTCTCACTCTCTCTCTCTCTGCCCCTTCCCCTGCTCTCTCTTTCTCTCTCAAAATAAATAAATCAATTAAAAAAAAAAAAAAAGAAAGGTTCTAGGTAAAGGTAGAATCTGAAAAAAGGGAATTGGAGGAATATTTCATCGTGCTCAGGGTGAAGCTTTATGAATGGAGCAGATTCTATTCCCCTCCTTCTCTCTCCGTAAAAGCATCAGACTTTAAGGAGGCATCCACCTTCCTCCACAACACCATATGCTTTACTAAACCAGTTATGTTTATCTCACATCCCTTGGCAGGGATGGCTTTCGGAACAAAATTCTGACTCAATTCAGACTGATAAATTTTGAAGGGAAGTCAACCAAGGGACTTCTAGAAAACAATTCTCAAAAAAAAAAAAAAGACCTGTTAAGAGACATAAGGCAAGTAGTTCTTCCCCTGGATGTCATTGTATCTGAATGAGATGCTTGGAACTGCTGTTTCTATCTTGCTACCAGCATAGGGCAAAGCTCAGACAGATGAAGGGAAGTCAAAACAGAAGCAGAGCTGAAGCCCTGTGGTCCTGGGATATAGACCCCGCCCTAAGTTTCCTTATTATTTAGTAGGCTGAGTTAGGGTTTCCTGATATAATACATACTATCCTAAATGACTTAATGCCTGGGTCACAATAATATACCTTGTTGATGGCAGTAATACTGGGCTCACCTGAAAGACGCTGAAAAAAACCAAATATTTTCATTCTTTGGATTTTCTTTTTATAATTGCTGTGCACACCACTCCTTAGCATTTCTGTCAGTTCATTTCCGTTTGGGTCTAAATTCCAGTCTTACCCCTGATGTTACGGACATTTATAATTTTAATGTTGTCAAATGTATGACTTTTTCCCTTTATGGTTTGTGATTTTTATATCTTCTTTAAGAAATCTTTCCCTTCCTGGATCAGGACTTTTATGATCCCCTTGAAGGCTTTCCTCCAATCACCTTGTGTTTCACGTGAATGGCGCCCCCTGGTGTACAAAGTGCGTGGCATCCCTTCCTTAACGGGTGCAAAGCAGTCCTACTTTTAAAATCATTAGGTTAGGCCCCTGTATTCTCTTCTGAAATTGTCAAGTTTTGCTCTTCTTAATTAAATATTTAATCAATCTATAGTTTAGTTTTGTATCTTACATGGAGCTGGGAACCAATTTTATTTTGTCCCACGGCCACTGATGGCCATCCTTTAGTCCATCTTTTCCTTCACTGATTTGTAGTCACTTCTGTACAGTGTTCATATATGTTTGCGTCTACCTCTGAACTCTGTTTGTACTCTATTTGTCTTTTCCACCAATCCCTCACAGACTTAGTTACTATACATTTATAATAATTCTTGGTATCTAGTAGAGTAAAACTTCCTTCTTGTTCTACTTCAAAAGTGTCCTGACTATTGTTAATCCTTTATTCTTGAAATAAAAAAACATTTTTTAATGTTTTTGTTTATCTTTGAGAGAGAGAGAGAGACAGACAGACAGAGCAGGAGCATGGGAGGGATAGAGAGAGAAAGACGCAGAATCTGAAGCAGGCTCCGGGCTCTGAGCTGTCAGCACAGAGCCGAACACAGGGCTCGAACTCGTGAACCGCGAGATCATGACCTGAGTCAAAGTTGGATGTTTACCCAGGTGCCCCTGTTCTTGAATTTTAAAATAACCTTATTAAAATACTTGAGAAACTCTGTGGGATTTTAATTGGAATTACATTGAATTTGTTGATTAATATATACAAAATTGACAACTTTATAATGCTGAGTCTTCCCAGACATGAATATAGAATTTATTTAATGCCTATCAATAAACTTTTATCATTTTCTTCCTAAAAGTTTGCATTTTTGTTAAATCTATGCTTAGGTATATACCTCATGTAAACATTTTTTGTTGCTATTATGAATGGGTTTTTTGTTTTATTTTTATTTATTTTTGATGTTTATTTATTTTTCAGAGAGAGAGAGAGAGAGAGAGAGAGAGTGTGAGCTAGCAGAGAAGGGGCAGAGAGAGAGGGAGACCAGGATCCGAAGGGGGCTCTGTGCTGACAGCAGAGAGCCTGATGTGGGGCTCGAATTCACGAACCATGAGATCATAACCTAAGCTGAAGTCAGACACCTAACTGACTGAGCCACCCAGGCACCCCATGAGTGGGTTTTTTAAAATTGCAGCTTCAGGGGCGCCTGGGTGGCGCAGTCGGTTAAGCGTCCGACTTCAGCCAGGTCACGATCTCGCGGTCCGTGAGTTCGAGCCCCGCGTCAGGCTCTGGGCTGATGGCTCGGAGCCTGGAGGCTGTTTCCGATTCTGTGTCTCCCTCTCTCTCTGCCCCTCCCCCGTTCATGCTCTGTCTCTCTCTGTCCCCAAAATAAATAAACGTTGAAAAAAAAAAAACTTGAAAAAAAAAAATTGCAGCTTCAAACTGTTTGCTGCTCATGTTTAGGAATATAGTTTTAAAATGTGTGTATTGGTTTCATATCCAGAAATATACCTGAACTCTTTTGTTGGTCCTAAAGATTGTCTGTTGGTTTTCTTAGATTTTCTATGCAATCATATAGTCTATAATAATACTCTTTAATTTCTTTTAAAATTCTTTTACATATTCTTTCTTATCTTACTGCTAAGGCTAGAATTTCCAGCATACTGGTTGAATAAAAATAGTGATAGAGTGCATACTTCAAATAAATATTTTATTATTAAGTATAATGCTGTTTACTCTGTGCTTTTGGTAAATACACTTCATTAGGTTGAAGAAGCTTCTTTCTCTACCTAAATTTTAACGTATTTTTTGCTATTGTTTTGCGAAGCGATATTGTTTTATATCATTGACTTTTCTGTATCTGATCAAATGGATCAAATAGTTTCCCTTATTTGTTCTACCATCATGAATTACATTGAAAGACCTTTTTACGGTAAAATTATGCTTGCATTGCTGAGATAAATCCAATTAAAAAATAGGGGGGGATGGGGGAGAGGAGAAAATGGGTGATGAGCATTGAGGAGGGCACTTGTTGGGATGAGCACTGGGTGTTGTATGTAAGCGATGAACCACGGGAATCTACCCCCAAAGCCAAGAGCAGACTTTACACACTGCAGGTTAGCCAATTTGACAATAAATTATATTTTTAAAAATGTATACATATATGCATGTACATGTGCATGTATAACTGGCTTCCTAAATTTTGGTTTTAATATTTTTATTTTTGTAAACTTAAGTGAGGCTGAGCTTTCATTTGCTGTTTTGTTTGGTTTTGATATTAAGGTTATCTTAGCTTCAGAGAAGGAGCTGTGTGTCCCATTTGTTTCTCTTTCTGGAATAATTTGCATATTATATATGCATAATAATTACATATGGGATTATCTGTTTCTTAATTCTTTTGATAGAAATCACCTGTAAAATCATCTGGGCCTGATTGTTTATTGGTATGGTGGATTCAATTTCATTAACTGTCATAAGTCTACTCATAGTTGAATCAGTTTTGGTAAATCCTATCTTTCCAGGAAACTGCCATTTATCTATTCCTAATTCATTGGCATAAAATTGCTCATAATATTCTTTTATTTAAATTTTTTTATTTAAATTTTATTTTTTTATATTTTTTTTTTATAATGTTTTATTTATTTTCAAGAGAGAGAGAGAGAGAGACAGTGCAAATGGGGGACAGGCAGAGTGAGAGGAAGACAGACTTGGAAGCAGACTCCAGGCTCTAAGCTGTCAGCACAGAGCCCGATGCAGGGCTCGAACCCATGAACCATGAGATCATGACTTGAGCCAAATTCGGATGCTTAACCAACTGAGCCACCCAGGCTCCAAAATTTTTTTTTAATGTTTACTCATTTTTGATAGAGAGAGCGTGAGTGGGGGAGGGACAGAGAGAGGGAGACACAGAAACAGAGGCAGGCTCCAGGCTCTAAGCTGTCAGCACAGAGCCCGATGCAGAGCTGGAACTCACAAACCGTAACTTGAACTGGAGTCAGACGCTTAACCCACTGAGCTCCCCTACATTTCCCCCTTCAAATTTCCCTAGGTTTAGGGATGTTGAGTTACTCATTTTCTAATCTTCTCTAATGTAAACATTTAAGGTTACATTTTTTTCCTTAAGGTACTGTGAAAAATGCATCCCACAAATTTTGATATATATTTCCAAGATCATTCCATTTTAAATATTTTCCACTTTCTATTTGTGCCTATCGACTTCCTTTTGCCCCTCCAGACCCACTTCCTCCTTTCTCTACCCTGCTCTCTGGCACACAGACTGTCTGTATAGACATCAGTGGGCTGCTGTGCCCTCTTGTTTTCTTGTTGGGTTCTGCCAGTCGGGATTCCTGGCAGGAGATGAGAAAGGAGGAGAACAAGGTCAGGGTATTTGTTCCCTTGGTCTCTTCCATGAGATTGCCTCAAGCTGGTTACAACCCTTGACAGGTCACTGCTTCATAAAAGGTGACCTACTTTACAAATATGATTCTCTGTCCTTTGGGATTCCAGGAAGCCCTCTCTCATCCCTTTGGACCCAGAGGTTGTGACTATCCTGCTGTTGCAAGTTCAGATCCTCCACTGTGCCTTGATTCCAGCATATCCCACCCACACCTTCATAATTTGTTCCTTTAATCTGTTATCTGTTGGTACTCCGGATGATACACCATTTTTATTTTGTCTTTGGTTCACAAATTATTTAGAAGTTTCTTTTTAACTTTCCAAGTATATGAGCTTAAGTTATTCTTTCAAAACTAATTTTTAAAGTTTATTTATTTAAGTAATCTCTACACCCAATGTGGGGCTCGAACTCACAACCCTGAGATCAGGAGCCTCATGCTCTACTGACTGAGCTGGCCAGGTGTCCTTTTTAAAACTAATTTCTGGGGCGCCTGGGTGGCGCAGTCGGTTAAGCGTCCGACTTCAGCCAGGTCACGATCTCGCGCTCCGTGAGTTCGAGCCCCGCGTCAGGCTCTGGGCCGGTGGCTCGGAGCCTGGAGCCTGTTTCCGATTCTGTGTCTCCCTCTCTCTCTGCCCCTCGCCCGTTCATGCTCTGTCTCTCTCTGTCCCAAAAATAAATAAACGTTGAAAAAAAATTTTTTTTAAAAAATAAAACTAATTTCTAATTTAACTGATATTTATTTATTTATTTATTATTTTTTAATTGATATGTATTTAAAGAGCATATTCTATATTATAATGGTTCTTTGACATTTGTTGAGGCTTTGCGGTCAATTTTTATTTTGTGCCACATATGCTTGACTAGAAAAAGTATTTTCTGTATCTTTACTACTTTTGCCTGAGAGAAAGGGGTTGTATAATTGCATATTTGTCAAATTTCTTCTTTAAACATTAACTTTATTTGTACGCCCTTGAGATCATGTCATTAGGTGCATACAGGTTTAGAATTATTTTATCTTTCTGGTTGTTCTTTTTGTCATTATGTAGTGATCCTCTTTATCTCTAATGATACATTTTGCTTTAAAATCTACTCTGGCTTTCATTTTCTTAATACTACTTCTGAATGTCTTTTTTACATTTCCCTTCAACATTTATCCTTATGTTTTAGCTATGCCTTGTGTCAACAGTTGAACTTTTAAAAGCTATGTAATATAATTATCTGGTTTAAAAAAATATATTTTGGGGCGCCTGGGTGGCGCAGTCGGTTAAGCGTCCGACTTCAGCCAGGTCACGATCTCGCGGTCCGTGAGTTCGAGCCCCGCGTCGGGCTCTGGGCTGATGGCTCAGAGCCTGGAGCCTGTTTCCGATTCTGTGTCTCCCTCTCTCTCTGCCCCTCCCCCATTCATGCTCTGTCTCTCTCTGTCTCAAAAATAAATAAACATTAAAAAAAAATTTAAAAAAAAAAATAAAAAAAAATAAAAAAATATATTTTTGTAATGTTTAGTGAGAGAGAGAGAGAGAGAGCATGCGGTGGTGGGGCGGTGGGGGGGGGGAGCAGGGAGCAGAGAGAGAGGGAGACAGAATCCAAAGTAGGATCCAGGCTCTGAGCTGTCAGCACAGAGCCCAATGCAGGGCTTGAACCCGTGAACTGTGAGATCATGACCTGAGCTGAAGTTCGATGCTGAACTGACTAAGCCACCCAGATGCCCCTATAATTCTATGCTTTTTAAAAAAAGAAATATTACCATTTAAAGTCAAAGTATAGTACATTTGTCTAGGATTCAAGAGATTTGGATTCTAGGATCCACCCTACCATTTTATAACCTTGAACAACTCAAACTCTGAATCTCAGGAGGGTCATGATAAAAGACAAGTGTTGAATCAGATTATTTTGACTGTACCTTCTAGCTCATTTACTCTGTCCAGTTTCATTAAATTACAGTAACATGTTACAGATTGTTTTGGGACAGGAAGTCTTAAACCCAGACCTAAAATTAAAAACAAATCCTAGTGTAATTTGGTGAAATAATTCAAATAGTAACTGATGTTTAGCTTTGGGATATTTACTTTGTTATCTAAAATTTTAGTTTTTCATTATTCAATATATAATATTTTTGCAGTTTATTTTCTGAGGATAGCCCATTTTTTTAAAACGTATTTTCATGATTTGAGGAATGTATTTCAAGATATTTTCTTATGATTCTAAAGATCTTTCATATGTTAGTTCAAAATGGCTTTTTAAATATAGTGTATTTGTTTTGAGAAAGAGAGTGCAAGTGCAGGAGGGTCAGTGTGAGAGGGAGAGATAGCATCCCAACCAGACTTCATGCTCAGTGCAGAGCCCAACTTGGGGCTCAATTACACAACGACTGTGAGATGGTGACCTGAGCCAAAATCAAGATTCAGATGCTTAATCACTTAACTGACTGAGCCACCCAGGTGCCCTGAAAAAGGCTTTTCAAAGTTGTATTATTCCTGCCTCATTATCTTTTATTTTTTTAATCTCTACAAAATATTTTCTAGAATTGTGGATAGCACAATCTTTACCACTTTCTCAAGATTAACCTAAAAATCACATCACTGAATTCTAAGACCTTGGAAATAAATCTACAGATCTTGGTAGCCTCTCCACTGTCACCACAGAGCCTGATTCAGGGCTCGATCTCATGAACCGGATGATAATGACCTGAGACAAAATCAAGAGTCAGATGTTTAACTGACTGAGCCACCCAGTCACTTCAGGAGCCTGTTTCCTGATATCATAGCAGTCATAGCTTCAATCATATCAGTCATATTTCCTGCAGCTATAACTCTATAGTTATCTTCATTTGACTTGGTTATTTCTTTTTTTAATGTTTATTTATTTTGGGGCACCTGGGTGGCTCAGTTGGTTAAGCATCTTACTTAAGCTCAGGTCATGATCTCACCAATGGTAGGTTCGAGCCCTGCATCAGGCTCTGTGCTGACAGCTCAGAGCCTGGAGCCTGCTTCAGATTCTGTGTCTCCCTCTCTCTTTCTGTCCCTCGCCCGTGTTTTCTGTCTCTCTCTCACAAATAAACATTTAAAAAAAATTAAAAAAAAAAACTTTTTCTAAATGTTTATTTGTGAGAGAGAGAGAACGAGTGGGAGAGAGGTAGAGAGAGAATCCTAAGTAGGCCCCATACTCAGCGCGGAGCCCAACATGGGGCTCACTCTCATGAGGGTGAGAGCATGACCTGAGCCAAAATCAAGAGTTAGACACTTAGCGACTGAGCCAACCCAGGCGCCCTAGACGTGGTTATTTCTTAATTCACCCCAATAGCACATTTAGACTCAGGGTGGGTCAATTCTCCAGACGACTCATCTTTTATAGGGCCATTTTCCTATGTAGCTGCAAAGTATGTGGGTGGGAGGTTAGAACCTAAAAATAAGTTTCCTTAATTTTATTCTCATAAATAAAGGGAAGGATAATCAGATTTGCGTGCATCCCTATAATTGTTTTAAAAATATAATATACTAATATTATCTTTGTTTGAAAACAAAGGATAAAAAGCCCTCAAAGTCTCTTTTTGCCATCCCCCCCATTGCTCCCTTCTCTAGGGGTATCCAGTAACGTTTTGTGTACAACTTTCCAGTGCCCTTTCTATACATATACACATATAGTGTATATACATATACACGTTTTCTTTTTACATAAATGACACCTCTTCGTTTTATAGGCCAGGAAACTAAGTGAAATCTTGAGGGGAGGCATGGATTGACGAATGTATTGAAGGAAAGTGGACTGGACAATCATTTATTTAAATCTACTATATGTCAGACTGTTGCGTCCAGTGCTTTATTGGCACAGAAGGGTTCTGGGATTTTACTTCTGTTGGATGGATCGTCGCACCAGGTTAGCCAAACAATTAGTTTAAAGGTTGGCGAGCAGGTGCGAAAGTCGCTTCAATGCGATGAGGTAGGATTTGTATTTTGACAGGAGCTGCAGGAAAACCTAGCAGAGGGCTGTAGAGCTGCAAAAAAAAGAAGGAAAAACTGTCAACGGCAGTTGGGTCTGTCAATAAACCTTGTGAAACTGAAACGCGAAGAGCCTACTACCTGCCGAGCCCTCAGCTTATTTCGGAAACCAGGAACAGATATCGCATCTGTGACAACGGCCTTAGAGCTTGGAGAGGAAGGCACCAGAGGTTGCAAGGAAGGATGCAGCCGGCAGGCAGCAACCGGGCAGCCAACCCGGAGAGCAGAGAGCGCTCCCGGACGGGCCTGGAAGTGCGCCTGCGCTGACCGCCGCGGGGGGGGCGGGGCGGGAGGGGCGGAGTTTGGGGGCGGTCAATGAGCCTGCGCAAACCGCGCGGCGAGGTGGGGGAGGGAGGTCCGTGTGTGTCTGTGTTGTTGTTCGGCGGCAGCGGCGGCGGCGGTAAGATGGCTGCCCACGGGGGCTCCGCGGCGTCCTCGGCGCTGAAGGGGTTAATTCAGCAGTTCACCGCCATCACCGGTAAGAGACGCGGTTACCGGAAGGTGGAGAGTGGGGTCTGGAGCGGACCGCCGTTCCGCCCTGGGCTTCCCCTTACCTTCATGCATTTCTCCCTCGGGCTTTACCCATACCTCCCGTCCTCCCTTCTGAGGAAGAGGCGACGACGGCGTCGGGTCTCCGGGTTCAGGCGGGAGACAGCCCCCCCCCGCGTACCCCATGCCTTGTTCTCGGTCTCTTCGCAGTGTGGAGGGAGACACCCCCACCCCCCTACCACCCCCCTTGTCAGCTAAGACCCGGGGAATGGGCCGATCCCATCCGCCCCCGCCGGTCCGGGGACCTGGGGGCGGGAGAGGTGGGGGGCCGCACCCGGGCCACCGCCCTCCTCCTTCTTCATCATCTTCTCTTCTCTGTGCAGCCCTGGGGTGCAGTGCATCTTCTCACCTCCTTTTTCCATTCTTCCTTAGTCAGGTCATTCTCCCTTAGTCCCTGGCCTGCCCTTCCCCTTTCTGGGCCCCTCAGAGCCATCGCCGTGGCCCTGGCGTGCTCGGGCCCTCCCGCCTTAACGGCGAGGATGGTGGCTTCGACAGCGCCTTTACCGATCCTGGGGGATAGGCCGCTGTAAAGAGGGGTGCTGAAGAGTACCTTCAAGACAGAGGTTTAAAGAAAAAGAATGAGGGGGAGCCCCCCCCCCCCAACCTTAAGAGGGAAGGCATGGAGGAATCCTGGGTGGCGTTTCCCACCTCCCCATAATAAAATCGTAAAGACTGGGACGATGGCGCCGGATCCTCCTGCTGATAAAATAGGGATGGCGGCAGAAACTTCTTGGAGAGAAAGTCAGTTTCTGGGTGTCAGTATTCCCCAAGCCCCCGGTTATTCTTTTTCTTTGGACCCCTGCGAAGGGCACACGCGGATCCTCTTACCGCCTGGAGGAAAGGCCCTAAGCCATTCTATGAATTCTCTATGCCTTGTTTCCCTCTGATGGTGCTGAACTTTTTTTGCATGAGTTATTAGAGGGCGGAGCAAATGATGAAGTTCTCTGTGGAGTGATTTGAGAGAAGAGTACTCCATGTGCCTGAGTGTAATTTTGCCGTTCTAGTTTGTCATTTCGGAAGGAGGTTAGAATGTTAGTTCCCTCCCTGAGCAGATCTATACTTTATCTGGTTATTTGTTAGGTGCAGACAATGTTTCTACTGTTAATGCACCTAGAGTTTGACGTATGAGATCTGGTTAAGTAAAATTTTATATTGTTCTAACCAGACAGATTGTATGCAAGTTGCCGTTTTACAGTTTAAAGCTGGTTTTATCTTTTGCTCTGCAATGACAACTAGATGTTTCATACATTATCTAGCTGGTGGGCATGAAACGTTTACATCAAAATCGGTAAAGTAAGATTTGTAATAAAATTGGGATGAGGAATGGAATGATCATCTTTTCTTAATGTTTTAAAACTTTTGTGATTGGACTGTTAAAGATGTAATACACTTCCCAATGTCTAAGCAGATCACAGTTATTGGGAAAATTAGAAAATTATTGTGTATATAAGTTAATGTTGCAGCATTATGTTTTCATAGAAAAATCTTCGTAGTGAGTCAGATATGGAAGTAATTATTATTAATCTTTAGATTTTTATGGAGTTGATTTAAGATGCCACCTATTTAATTTCAGTTTTTTATGCTAATTACCACCACTTCAGGAACTCAGACTGTTTTTATAGTAACAACCACCCCTTCAGGAACTCAGAACCTCATGTTATTACTTCTAATGGAACTTTTTGGGACAAAACCCAAAGTGTGATGAGATAAAATGGCTCACTTATTTGCTTTAAATCTGTTTGTTTGCTAGCCCACATGGCTTATTTCTTGGTCACAGGCCTTTCTATTCCTGAATTATGTTGGAGATCCTTAGTAAACAGTGTATCTGGAAGTCTGCAGAAGGGAAAATAGATTGTCCTTGATGTATTCTGAATCTCTATTAATAATTTTGGGTTTTTTTTTTTTTTTTTTACAAGAGAGTAATTAACTGTTAGAAACACATGACTGACCCCTTTAGTCTTTTTCACATTTCTATTTTACTTTACTTTACTTTATTTTATTTTATTTTAGTGAGCTCTGCCCTTAATGTGGGGCTAAAACTCATGACCCTCAGATCAAGCTCTATTGACTGAGCCAGCCAGGCGCCGCCTTTTCGATATATTTTAAAAAGATAGTTTGGGGTTCTGTTCACATATATTTTAAATTGTAGTATTTATGACAAAAGGGTATTTGATATTTTTTCATTGCTGAATGAATTAAACTGACCTTAAGAGCTTATGCTCTGATTTCAGAAAGATTTTACTTATCTGGACGCTCAACATTCTGGTTAAAGCAATATATTTTCAAAAGTGTGAGCCTTACCTTTCCTGTGGCATTTAGAAATAGAAAACTGAAAGAATTTTAAGTCTTATTTCTTGCTAAGAAGAACAAATGTATATGATATATGGGTATGAAATAATGGCTCTGAATTTTTTTTTCTCTGAGTTTAGTTGACACACGTTATATTAGCGTCGGGTGTAATGACTCTGGTTTTTATTTTATTTTATTTTATCTTATTTTATTTTATTTTATTTTTTAAATATATGAAATTTATTGTCAAATTGGTTTCCATACAACACCCAGTGCTCATCCCAAAAGAAGCCCTCTTCAATACCCATCACCCACCCTCCCCTCCCTCCCACCTCCCATCAGCCCTCATTTTGTTCTGTTTTTAGTATTTTGTTTTATTTTTAAAATTTGTATTTATTTTTAAATAGGCTCCATACCCAACTTGGGGCTTGAACTCGTGACCCTAAGATTAAGGGTCACGTGCTTTACCAACTGAGCCTGCCAGGCACCCTGACTCTGATTTTTAAAAAAAAAAAAATTATTAAAAAAAAAATCATACACACAGGGTGCCTGGGTGGCTTAGTTGGTTAAGTGTCCGACTTCAGCTCAGGTCAAGCCCCACGTTGGGCTCTGTGCTGACAGCGTGGAGTCTGGAACCTGCTTCAGATTCTGTGTCTTCCTCTGTCTCTCTCTCTGCCCCTCCCCCACTCATGCTCTGTCTCTCTGTCTCAAAAATAAACACTAAAAAAAATTCAAAATCACACACACAAAAAAAATCACAACATGAAATGATTTTGAAAGAAGTTAAAGCTAATCTCTCACAGCATTATTTATTTACATATTATCTTCCAAATCTTGTTTGCATACTTTTATTTTTACTTTTTCTTATTTTTATGTTGTAGATCATAGTATACATAATTTAGAATTGTAAGATTTTCAATTAATATTACATCATAAACATTTTTTCTGTGATCAAACTCTGATAACCAAGTAGCCAAGGGAAGTGATAGTCTTTGAAAATAATCAACATTGAGAAAGTATATACCTTTACCATTGATGATGTTGGAATCATTTGAAGCTGCATAGAAAACCAGTCCTGTTACTTTATAGTCTACTACATTTTGCAGTATTATTCAGTTTGATCTCTCTTGATATTCATCATACTTGGGTTTGAATGACTGCTGACTGCTTTCAAAAGTCACATTAGTCCTCAAAACATGAGGAAGGAATGTGCTGCTAGATCTGAAGGTAAATCTAAAAGAACAATAAAAAAATTATTTAAGTAATTTCTATACCCAACATGGCCCGCCCCCCCCCCATGCCCTCCAAAAGAACAACTTTTTTTTTTAATTTTTTTTTTTTTTCAACGTTTATTTATTTTTGGGACAGAGAGAGACACAGCATGAACGGGGGAGGGGCAGAGAGAGAGGGAGACACAGAATCGGAAACAGGCTCCAGGCTCTGAGCCATCAGCCCAGAGCCCGATGCGGGGCTCGAACTCACGGAGCGCGAGATCGTGACCTGGCTGAAGTCGGACACTTAACCGACTGCGCCACCCAGGCGCCCCCAAAAGAACAACTTTTAAAAATGTTTTGAACCGGGGCACTTGGCTGGCTTAGTCATAAGTGTGTGTGACTCTTGATCTCAGGGTCATGAGTTCGAGCCCCAAGTTGGGTATAGAAATTACTTAAATGAATAAATAAAAACTTTTTTTAAAAAGGACTAAAATTTAAATAAATAAATATTAAAAAAATGTTTTGAACCATGGCAGTATCCCATTAACACCAGCTTAGGCTAACATTCAGGCACACATAGACAAAATGCACAGATGTAATCAGAATAATTTCATTAGATGAAAGATACGTAGATGCTATAGAATTGGTGAAGAAATAAACAGGCAATAGAAGGTAAGGACAAACTGTGAGGGAGTAGAAAGTGGAGGCTGAGAGAGTACAAAAGGTTGTTAGGATAGAATTCTGTAAAGTTTTGTGCATAGTAGGCATTCACATACTTAATTAAATTTATATACTTTTTTATTTTAGAGACAGCGCGTGCAAGTGGGGGAGAAGAGCAGAGAGAGAGAGAGAGAGAGAGAGAGAGAGAGAGAGAGAGAATCTTAAGCAGGCTCCATGCTCAGCACAGAGACTGACAGGGGGCATGGTGGGGGGAGGTGATGGGGGCTCTATCTCACAACTCTGAGATCATGACCTGAGCTGAAATCAAGAGTTGGATGCTCAACCGGCTGAGCCACCCTTATGCTCCACTTAATGAAACTATAGAATCTCAGTTATAGAAGAGACCTTATTTTAATCTCTCTCTAAAATTGTTGAATGAACGCATATTAGTTACAGAAATTAGAAAACTGATGTGTGTAGTATTTGGCTTTGTGGCTAATTTCTATACATACTCTTTTCTACAATTTATTTCTCTTTGGTTAATATTAAAATGTGTTTCTCTGTCAGAAATGGTGGTTGTAAGTGTTCTAGATATCAAGAGACAACTCTTGGAATTTTAAAAACTATTTCAGAAGGTGATTATGTTTGAGCAGAAGTTAGAGAGGCATAAATTTTGAGTTGTGGGGGCACCTGGGTGGCTCAGTTGGTTAAGTGTCTGACTTTGGCTCAGGTTATGATCTTGCGGTTTGTGAGTTCAAGTCCCATGTAAGGCTCTGTGCTGACAGCTCAGAGCCTAGAGCCTGCTTTGGATTATGCGTCTCCCTCTCTCTCTTTGCCTCCCCCACTCACATTCTCTCTCTCTCTCAAAAATGAATAAACATTAAAAAAAAAAAAAAAAAGAAGTAGTAGTGTCTTTGGGCACCTGGGTGGCTCAGTCGGTTGAGCGTCAGACTTCGGCTCAGGTCATGGTCTCACAGTTCGGGAGTTTGAGCCCTGTGTCAGGCTCCATGCTGACAGCTCAGTGCCTGGAGCTTGCTTTGGATTCTGTGTCCCTCTCCCCCTGCCCCTCCACTGCTCACACTCTGTTTCTCTGTCTCTCAAACATAATAAAACATTACAAAAAAATTAAAAAAAATAAATTTTGAGTTGTGAATGGAATCTTACTAATAAACTTAATATGATAGACTGCTGTGTGCCAGGCATGGTTCAGATCTGGGGGATACTACTGTGAGCAAGACAAGGTGTCTATGCTCAAAAAGCATAAAAGTTAATGAGAATACAGACACAAATAGGTGTTACAATACAGTTGGAGAATGGTAGGGAGCTATTATGGGAGCACAAGACATGGAGGTAAAGAAAGGCTTCCTAGAAGAAATAAGTTTCTAGCTAAACCTAGAGGAGAGATGTTTCTGACAGGAGGAACATGTACAAAGGCCTGAAGGAGGAAGGGCAGAAAGAGAGAGGGACAGATATATACATATACAGACAAGAAAGGAGAGACAATAGGTTTAGGGAATTGATAATTCCAAATGAATAGGGCATAGCTAGTGGGAGATGCAGTAAATTGAGCTGAAGAGATAAGAGGGCAGGTGCCAGATTAGGAAGGGCCTGTAACCCATGTTAAGAAATCTTGGCTGTATCCCAAGTGTAGGGGGAGTCAATGAAAAATTTAATTGGAGGAGTGACATAACCAGATTTTGGTTTTTTTTTTAGAAAGAGCTACTTGCTTATAGTGGAGAAGGGGTAGGCATAGAGATGAGTAGAAGACTGTTGCATTAATCCAAGGAAGATACTGGTGTCTTGAAATAAGGTTGTGGCAGAGAAGTGGAAGATAAGGGAAGAAAGATGGGAAAAAGTCACAGGAGTCAGAATGAAGCTTAGGATTCTGTTTCAGACATCTAGGTATATAAAGGTGCTATTTGTGAATGTTACGGGATAGTAGGAGAGGTTTGGGGAGATGATTAGTTCGGTTTTAGATAGACTTCCAAGTAGAGCTGTTCAATAAGCAAATGAGTATTGGTCTGGAAAGAGAAGAGACATTTGAGGAGTCATAGTGATGGCGGTTGAAGCTATTAAAAGTAGATAGCTTCTTGCAGGGGAGAGTGTACTGTGAGGAAACAGTAGGCTCCAGGACCCAAAGTTGAAGGAACACTTACTCTGACGCACTGCAAAGGAAAAAGTACAGAGAAGACTCCAAAGAAACCAAAGGTATAGGAGGAGAACCAGGAGAATGTGACGGTGCTTCCAACATTAGGAGTATGGAAGTAACTCGTATTATGTAGGCATTTGAGGAAACCAGAAATCATTTAACATTCATAGTTTTTGTTTTTGTTGTTTTTTTTGGGGGGGGGGTCAGGGCTGGAAGATATATTAAAAACCATCTTGACCCATTTCTGAGTTTATCAAATGAAAGTAAAGTGACTTGGGGTTATATGTCTAGGTCAGTGCTCCTCAAACTTACTTGGAGGAAAGGACCTTTTTTTAAAAAATTTCCATTCTTTGTGTACCAGCACTTTTATAAAATACAATAAAAATTAATGGCTTCGAAAATGAAATAAAAACACATACAAAATATAAGCCCAAATTCTTTTCAAAATTAAGGTACAATTTGCATGCAGTACAATCTGCCCTTTTTAGTGTGTGGTTATAAGTTTTGATAAGTGTGTACAATTCTGTAACCACAGTGAAGATGCAAAACAATTCTGTTATCCTCAGAAAATTTCTCCTGCCCCTTTGTAGTCAACCCTTCCCCCCACCTGTAGCCTAATCTTTTTGTCTGTTGTTTTTCTTTTCTAGAATGTAATATAAATGGAATCACAGTATGTAGCCTTTTGAGTCTGGCTTCTTTTCACTTAGCATTTGAAATTCATTCATATCATTGTGGTATGCGTAGTTCCTGCCCCCTTTTTTTGGTGAATAGTATACCATTGAATGAATGTACTACAATTTGTTTATCCATTCATTAAGTAAATGGGTAGTTGTGTTGTTTCCACTTTGTGAGATTATAAATAAAGTTGCTAAAAACATTAGTGTACAATGTGTGAATGTAAGTTTTTGTTTCTCTTGGATAAATACCTAGAGTGGGATTATTGGATTATGTGATAGGTGTATAACTTTAAGAAATTGCCAGTTTTCCAAGGTCATGATTACAATTCTGCATTCCCATCAGTAATATATGAGAGTTGAGTTACCCATTTGGTAGTTTTAATTTTTTGTAGTCATTTTAATAGGTGTATAATAGTATAGTATTGTGGTTTTAATTTGAATTTCCCTAGTGACTAATGATACTGGGCATTTTTTCATATGGTAATTTGCCATCCATAAATTTTTCAAGCCTGAACTTTTAATTCCACAGACATAAAATTACTCTATCAAATTGTCATAAAAATTTCTAAATGCTTGCACCGGAATTTCTGTTTTAATCTTGTCATGGACTAGAGATAGCTGGTGTGAAGCCCACACTTTGAGTAACACTGGTCTTAGATAATGGCAGAACAAGGACTAGAATTCTGGTGTCTTTACTCCTAGGCCCATGCATTTTTCACCATATCACTACTACTACCTCACTCTAGTTTCCTTTTTGTTGATCCAACAAAAATTATCTTTGTTTATCTGTCCCCGAACCTAATCATTTCATTCCTCTTATACTTAGTAAATTTAGTTTTCTGGGTATAAAGGTTTTTGTAATGCTTTCTATTCCTGAATGCTTAAGAACTTCAGGATGGGATACTGATGAGACACCGTATTTCTTGCAACTATCACCCACTCCTGTTTCCTAGGTGGACAGTCTAGCTTATTTTGTTATTATTTCTGGGGGACTGTAGAACCAAAAAGGAGTCTCTTTGTGTCTCTGTCATTTCTCTTCTCTATCCTTCTGGGATAAGAAGGGCTCTATAGAGGGATTCTTTCTTTTCTTTCTTTTTATCTGTCTCTGTCTCTGTGACTGCTATACTTTGGCTCCTTGATAGTAGTGGAGAGACTGTCATTTTTTTGGCACTGGAAAGTAATGTAGAAAAAAGGCATAAGGGACTACTATAGTTTGAAGAATCTCTTGACTCTTCCAGCTGTAGTGGAGATGTGGACTGCGTTAGGGCTATTTCCCATATCATAACAGTAATGGAGAGAGTGTGAACTAAGAGGCCACAGCAAAGAAATGGGGACTGGTAAATTGTGTACCATAGGATGGGTTAAACAATGTACTTTGGTGCCATTAGTAAGCTTAAAATAGATAGAAGGAAGAAAAGATAGGGGTATAATAAAAAGAGTGTATGTAGTGAGAAACAGTAGAGTGGGGCTCCTGCCATTGATTACAGATTGAATTTTTGTGTTCCCTCCGTTCCCCCCGCCAACATTTCATATGTTGATATCCTAAACCCCCAGTGTGATGGTATCAGGAGGTGGGGGCCTTTGGAAAGTGATTAGGTCATGAGGATGGAGCTCTCATGAGGACGACTAGTATCCTTAAAAAAGATACCCCAGGAGGGGTGCCTGGGTGGCTCAGTTGGTTAAGTGTCTGACTTCGGCTCAGGTCACGATCTCACAGTTCGTGGGTTTGAACCTCTGCATCGGGCTCTGTGCTGACAGCTCAGAGTCTGGAGCCTGCTTCAGAGTCTCTGTCTCCCTCTCTCTCTGTCCCTCCCCCGCTTATGATCTGTCTCTCTCTCTCAAAATAAATAAACATTTTAAAAAAAGAGAGACCTCAGGAAGCCTTCTTGCCCCTACTGTGAGGACATAGTAAGGAGACAACAGTTTTTGTTTTTGTTTTTTTATATATGTTTTCTAAAAATTTATGTATTTTAAAGTTTATTTATTTTGAGAGAGAGAGAGAGAGCAAGCGAGTGTGTGAGTCAGGGAGGGGCAAAGAGAGGGGGAGAGAGAGATCCCAAGCAGGCTCTGTGCCATCAGCACGGAGCCTGACACAGGGCTCAATTCCACAAACTGAGATCATGACCCAAGCTGAAATCAGGAGTCAGATGCTTAACCAACTAAGCCACTTGAGTGCTCCCAATTTCTTTTATTTTTTAAAGTTATCTTTACGCCCAGCATGGGGCTCAAACTCACAACCCTCAGATCAAGAGTTGCATGCTCTACCAACTCAGCTGGGTACCCCAAGGTAGCTGTCTTTGAACCAGGAAGCGGGCCTGTACCCCACACCAAATCTTCTGGGGTCTTCATCTTGGACTTCCCAGCCTCCAGAACTGTGAGACATAAATGTTGTTTAAGCCACCCAGTCAATGGTATTTTTGTTATAGCATCCCAAACACACTAAGATGCAAGGTTAGATTAAGCTATCCTGTTGCTGTCTATAATACTGAGACTTCAAAATAAGCCTATTTAAACAACTATACAGATAATATAAATCTGCAAACTTGTGGGGTGCCTGGGCGGCTCAGTCAGTTAAATGTCTGACTCTTGATTTTGGCTCAGGTCATGATCTCATGGTTTGTGAAGTTGAACCCTGTGTTGGGCTCTGCGCTGACAGCACAGAGCCTACTTGGGATTCATTCTCTCTCTCTCCCTCTCTCTCTTTCTCAATAAACTTAAAAAAAAAACAAAAACAAAAAATAAATCTGCAAACTTGCGTTATTAGTTCCCCTTCCCTTTAAAAAAGGTATGTTTTTATTCTGAATGTGATAAGCTTCACATTTTTTATAGCTGACCCATCAAAAATACTTATTATCTCTGAATATATGGGTAAAACTTGCAACTTGATTAAACTTGTTGACTACTGTTTCTTTCCCCTACGTATCATTTAGTCCTCCATACTTTTCCTCTGCCTTCTCAGTTAACCTTCACTTCTTCATATTCTTCTGTTTAATTCAGTGGGAGTGTTACTGGCATTTTGGCTGGGACAATTTTTTATTGTATAGGATTGTTCCATCTGTTGCAGAAGATTTGGCATTTGTATTCGTTTCCAGTGGCTGCTATAACAAATTACCACAAACTGCATGGCTTAACACACATTTATTCTCTTACAGTTCTGGAGGTGGTGAGTCTGAAATGAAGGTGTGAGCAGTCTTTGGGGAAGGGGAGGCATTTTTCAATATGCTATAACATCCCTGGCTTTTCTCCACTAAATGCCAGTAGTGCTCCCCCAGCCTCCAGTCATGAAACACCAAAAATGGTCTCTCACATTACTAAATACCTCTACTACTTCCCAACGTAAAGAACCACTGGAACCTTTAATTATCTCTCTGTTGTCTTCTGTTTCTAAAATGATACACTAAATGATACAAGTGATACACCAAGAATGATTATAGGAGCAAGATGACTCAGATAATTTGGCTTTATTTCAGAAAGTGAATGGTGTACTTTGTTTCTTTGGTCCCTCTCTAATACTACCTTCTTCAGTCTTGCCAGGATTTAGCATGTACTTCCCTTAAAAAATAAATATTCATGGATAGAGGCCCCTCTTTTTTTTTTCTTTTTTGAAACACTCTTACAGGTCACTATCCTGACAAGCTCCAGTGATGCAGGTTGTCCTGTCAGATTGTCAGCAGAGATATGATAGGGCCATCTCTGGGATATGCTGCCTACAGCTTAGATTCTGACATCAAATGGTTAAGTAAGGATTATAAATAGGATGGCAATTCTAGGCCTCAAGTGTTGACACCATCTGCCCCTAAAATATCACAGTTATATTTCCTTTATTAGGGCTTTATTTTTGTGTCTTAAAGTCACTCCCTTTAAGAATGACTTTAAAGAATTCCCTTTAGAAGCCCTTTTCATAAAGTTCAATAAACCTATGGACCTAGGAGATTTTGGAATACTTACCTATACTTTTATTAAGTTTTCTGTTGTTTCTATATCAGCTCCTGATGCTTCTCAGTCATACTGGAATGCTGCATAGTTATAAATTTTTTTTTTAATGTTTTTATTTACTTTTGAGAGACAGAGCGTGGGCAGGGGGGAGGGGCAGAGAGAGAGGGAGACACAGACTCCGAAGCAGGCTGCAGACTCCAGGCTCCCAAGCTGTCAGCATAGAGCCCAATGTGAGGCTCGAACCCACGGGCCATGAGATCATGACCTGAGCCAAAGTCAGGCGCTTAACCAACTGAGCCATCCAGGCACCCCATGTTATAAATTTCTTTAAAGCAGATCTCTTTTGGTATTGTTTCATTCTTTATAACATTCACTTTTTCTAGAATGATAGTTCTTATTTTACTCCTGCTTTAAAAAAAAATGAGTGTTTAACATGAGTGAAGTACATGTTCATACATCAGATGAATGAGGGAAAGGAAACTGAGATTTCTTACTCTGCCTGCCTGTTTGCCAATAAAGAACTGTGCCAAGTTCTTTAGTGTGAATTTTCTTTTTTTTTTAATGTTTTTATTTATTTTTTGAGAGAGAAAGAGAGCAGAAGCGGAGGAGGGGCAAAGAGAGAGGGGGACAGAGGATGTGAACCAGGCTTTGCTGACAGCAGCAAGCCCACCTGGGGCTCGAACTCATGAACCGTGAGATTGTGACCTGAGGTAAAATCACATACTCAACCGACTGAACCACCCAGGTGCCCTTCTGTGAATTTTCTTAATCTACACAAGTATTTCCTGAAGTTGATAATATCTTCATTTTATAACTGAGGAAACTGAGAGCTAGAGAAATTAGTAACTAGATCAAAGTCATAAAACTAGTGAATGAAAGAACTAGAAGTCAAATTCAGGTTTATCTGAATAGTATCTAGGCTCTTAATATCTATGTTATACTCCCTAGCCTGAGAACTAAAGGGAATATGAAAAATGTTATCCTCAGGGTGCCTGGGTGGCTCGGTTGGTTGGGTGGCCAACTCTTGATTTTGGCTCAGGTCACGATCTCATGGTTTGTGGGATCAACCCCTTTATCGGGCTTTGCTGGCAGCACAGAGCCTGCTTAGGATTCTCTCTCTCTCTGCCCTTCCCCTGTTTGGGTATATGTATGTGCGTGTTTTCTCTCTCTCTCTCTCTCTCTCTCTCAAGATAAGCAAATAAACTTAAAAAAAAAATGTTATTCTCTAGGACTGGCCAGAGGAAAAGTTTTGGTAACTTTATTACAGCTGTTTGGTGTCTCTGTCTCCAGGTACCGAGTATCTTATTCCCATCCCTATGTGGCACTTCATGTAGACCTTTCTTAGCTCACCTCCAAAAGGTACCTGGGATGCTAAAGCTACTTATATCTCTTTTTTCCTGACCCAGCTTCCTGAAGGTGTCTTAACCTTCATCTCTTAGTGAGTTTTAGGGAGAAGCAATATGATTGAATTAATTCACATTGTAAAATAATTGATACATCCTTAATTGTTGAGTAGGTGTTTATCATTTTAAAAAGCATGTTTGTAATCTCTTACTTAGGTGGTTGCATTTTAGGCAGCATAATAAAGTAAAAGAAAAATTTAGGCACCTATGAAAAGACTTTTAGGATAGGCAGACCATATTGTTGACAGGCTAGCTTACTTGAGGATTGGCTTTACAAATTCCCAATTTTAACAGCATCTTTTATTTTACTTCAGAGCCCACAAATTCTCCAAAGGATTCCCATGTCATTGGCGTTGGAGTTGTGATAGCTGGAGGGTGGTGGAGAGGATGGCAACTATTTGTATGCAGTGGTCATTTTTAAGTTGAATTTCCTTATGAACACATTTCAGAAGGGGTGAAAGCAGCGAGCATTGGTTGGATTATGGTAGAGGGAGTTTCACTCCCCCACCAACAAGTTCTTTGTGCTCTTTATGGTGCTTTAGTTTGTTGTGAGCACCTAGAAAGACAAGAGCCAAAAATGATATGAACTCAGCCATTTCGTTCTCTGAAAAGGAAAAGATTAGTAGATAATGTAACAGTTCATGCATCTCTTTGCTAGAATAAGCAGTCAGAGGAGTCTACTTGTAGGAACCTTTTAACTTTTAGAAGTTGCTGCGTAGGTAAGTAAATTAAAATGGAGTACAATAGACACTGAACTTATAGGCTAGCATTTAAGAAGTATAACTAATACAATACACTGTAACTGGACATAATGGAAAAATATAAGGAAGGCACTAAAACAAAGCCTTAGGTTTTATGAGAAATATGGAAGCACATGAGTCTTGAAATTGTTCATCAGATTTGTGCTGGGTTTGCCCTGAGATTAGCTAATGTAAGGTTGGCTATTGGGATATTTGAACTCCTCCTTCCCCTCAAAAAGTTGCATTTGTTTGTGTTTTGAAATTTCATTTTTTAAAAGTGTTCTTATTAATTGGTGAGAAGGTAAATTTGTACATACTAGAACTGGAGAATTTTTAGTTCAGCTTGATTGGGAACTTAGGGAGAGATAACTGGTATGAGAAAGTGAGAACTGGGCAAGTTCAGTGAGTTTTTAAAGTTTGCAAGGTAGGAAAGCTAGCAGAGACAAGGATAGAGATTGAGACTGAATGGAAAAGTGTCTGTTTGTATCTACTTCAGGGTGAGGAGGGGTGGGAGGGTCCAAAACTTATCAGAAAGGTCATTATTTGGTGTGTTTCTAAGAAAAATGAAGGGACTCATTTGATGGTATCACTATCCATATTATGCCAAGAAAAGTACCACCAAGGGCTCTGCTAGATAGGATATACCACCTGTGTGGCTGGAGGGAATAGTATAGGGTGAGAGAGAGTGGAGGGGTATCGTTTGAAAGCAGTAATAAATAAGTGCCAAATCTTTTTTTTTTTTTTTAGTTTATTTATTTTGAGAGAGCATGAGCAGGGGAGAGGCAGAGAGAGAGGGAGACAGAGAATCCCAAGCAGGCTCCACATTGTCAGTGCAGAGCCTGATGCAGGGCTGAAAATCATGAACCATGAGATCATGACCTGAGCCAAAACCAAGAGTCGGACACTTAACCGACTGAGCCACCCAGGCATCCCAACAAGGACCAGATCTTAATGGCAGCTTGAGAGAGATGAAAACTTCCAGTCAGCAGTGCAGAACTGTTGATACAGAGGAAGACAATCAAATTTACATTATTTTGCAGTGTAGAAGGTGTATCAGAGGGAGCATGACAAAGAGCAGAGAGATGTACTAGTTCATGTAAGAGGTGAAGGCTTGAACTAAGATTATAGCAATGGACATAGAGTGAACAGGATGGTTAGGAGTGGTATCAATTATATGGAACCTGTAGGGGTTTTCGGTTGACTGATGGGATGTTTGCAGTTGAAGGAGAGAGAAGGGTTGGAAGTTTCTTAAGTTTGAACAATATATGAAGCCTTTTTAAAGGAAAAAGCCTCCCTGCCTCTGTGTAACTAAAATGACCATATATATATACCCAGATATATGGCAAACCCCAAATGAAAGGCTATCCTCTATTTGTCTAATTTCAAGAGAGATTTGTTGCTGACATAAATATGTAAATTTCTGGAGATCTAAGTGCAATGATCAGATGTTTTTTGTAATTTTTTTTTTTACTGATTTAACATTAAATCCTAATATTATGTATTCATGTTTTTTTCACTTGTATTTCATGAAATTTTTTTTTCATGTCTTACTATTACTTTTTTTTTTTTTTTTTTTTTTTAAGTAAACTCAACCCCCATCCTGGGGCTTGAACTCATGACCCTGTGTTCAAGAGTCACATGCTCTACCTATTGAGCCATCCATGAACCCTTCATGAAATAATTTTTCACTGGCATCCTAGGTATATGTCTTTGTCAGCTATCTGACAAAGTTATATCTGCTGTATCATCTGACAGATTTTTGGAACATGTGATTTTCACCTTACATTGTTTGAGGTTGAGCACTTTTAAAATTTGTATGTAATTCTCTCACTGGAAATTTAATCTTAACACATATCTTAAGTACCCATTTGCTCTTTGTGATTTGCACAGTGTAACCATATTGCTTTATAAATGAAAGTTAAAGCATAAACATATGCACACAGTATAAAATTCAGAGGATATGGAAGCATTGTTTTGGCTGAAGCCTGACCTTTTTTTCTCTGGTGTATTAACTGGTGAGCTGAAGTACTGTGAGATAGTTCTAAGTCAGTTTATTAGACATTGATCTTATGGAAGCAAACACAATGCTAAGTGCTGGGGATACCAAGAGAGAAGCCAGTCCCTGTGTGGAAGAAGCTTCTACTCTTTCTGAGGAGCCAGAAAGTAAACCAGTAAAGGAATACTCTGAGGCTTAGTAGTATATTCATGTACATACATAATAGAAGAGTGTCATAGAGATGGGAGTGGGGAGGTAGTGTAAAGAATGCTTAACACACAAATTGGCAAAGTAACATTTAGGGTAATTCTTGAACATGGATGAACTAGATGAAGGTGAGATGAGGAGGATAAGGACATTCCAAGCATGTAATTCAGTATGACTGTACTGAATTGTGTAGGATAGGGAAGAGGAGAGGCAAAACCAGAGAGATGAGCTGAGGTTTGATCAGAATGGACTTGCCAGATCATGAGGGCTTTGGAATTTATACTGTATACTGTGGTGTCAGAGAGCCATTAAAGAGTTTTAAATGGGTGTGTGTGTGTGTGTGAGAGAAAGAGGGGAGGTGGGGATGAGGGAGAGGGAGAGGAAGAATAAGAATCAGACTTGTATTTTGGAGCATAACCTCAGCAGCAAGGTGGAAGATAAGATGATGATCAATTAGGAGTCTATTGTAGTAATCCAGGTAAGAAATGTTATGGGCTTGATTTAAAGCCTTAGAAAGAAGAGTGAAGAAGAGAAAACAAATGAAGGATATTAAGTAGAGTCAGTACTTCTATTGCCGGGCAGTAGGGGTAAACTAGAGAGATAACATGAATAACCCTCTTGCTGAGAAAAATCCTAAATGAAATGAGTATTTAAAATTTTTTTTTCAAAATACGTCATTGGGTTGGTGAGAAAATAAGGAATACTCTGAGGCTACAAATGAAATGAAATTGGGAATGCAGATGTTATCTAGATTTAAAGCAAACCTTCACCCTAGTGGAATCTGCCCAAATTGAATGGCTTTAAACTTCTCTTTTGATAGCCTCATAGGCCACAGGAAATGGGAAACAAAGCCTGTGACCTTCCTAAGGAAAGGAGTCTGAAAGGAGACCCTTCCCCTTAATGAAGCTGAGACTTTGTTTCAACCTTGGCAGTTGGAGAATGGCAGGAGATATTGTCACTGAGAATTTATAATAAGGGTCTTTTATCGGGTCACATTTTCCATGTGGTCTTACCCAACTTAAGAATATATTTAGGGGCACCCGGGTGGCTCAGTCAAACATCTGATTTCAGCTCAGGTCATGATCTCACCATTTGTGGGTTCAAGCCCCGTGTCGGGCTCTGTGCTGACAGCTCAGAACCTGAAGCCTGCTTCTGTTTCTGTGTCTCCCTCTCTCTCTGCCCCTCCCTGCTCATGCTGTCTCGCTCTCAAAAATAATAAACAGGGGCGCCTGGGTGGCGCAGTCGGTTGAGCGTCCGACTTCAGCCAGGTCACGATCTCGCGGTCCGTGAGTTCGAGCCCCGTGTCGGGCTCTGGGCTGATGGCTCAGAGCCTGGAGCCTGTTTCCGATTCTGTGTCTCCCTCTCTCTCTGCCCCTCGCCCGTTCATGCTCTGTCTCTCTCTGTCCCAAAAATAAATAAATGTTGAAAAAAAAAATAAACATTAACAAAAAATAAAAAGAATGTAGTTAAAGGGGCAATGCACCCCAATGTTTATAGCAGCACTATCAACAATACCAAAGTATGGAAAGAGCCCAAATGTCCATCAACTGATGAATGGATAAAGAAGATGTGATACACACACACACACACACACACACACACACACACACACACACACACACACACACACCATGGAATATTACTCAGCAATGAAAAAGAATGAAATCTTGCCATTTGTAGCAACGTGGATGAAACTGGAGAGTATTACACTAAGTGAAATAAGTCAGTCGGAGAAAGTTACATGATTTCACTCACATGTGGAATTTGAGAAACTTAACAGATGACTATAGAGGAAGGGAAGGAAAAATAAGATACAGAGAGGGAAGCAAACCTTAAGAGGCTCTTAAATATAGAGAACAAACTGAGGGTTGATGGGGGTGGGGAAAATGGGTGATGGGCATTGAGGAGCGCACTTGTTGGGATGAGCATTGGGTGTGTATGTAAGTGATGAATCATGGGACTCTACTTCTGAAGCCAAGACTACACTGTGTGTTAGCTAACTTGACAATAAAAAAACAAAACAAAACAAAAAAACTCACTATCAAATCACATCCTCTTAGGAGGAATTTATCTTCAACTACTACTTTAAAAATCCAAGGCACAAGAGATCACAGGGAAAAAAAACACAGAATGCACAAAAACCATGGCACAAGACAAGAACCACCAGAAACAAACAAGAACCAGCCGAAATGAGATGATGACCTCTATAGACTGCAGAAAGTTTGTTTTTTCTTAGTAATTCCAATAAGTTTGATCAATATGTTTGAAGAAATAAAAAGATTGAAATGTGAATATGAAGGGTCTCTGAAACATGGTAAGGCATATTAGGAAAAAAAACAAAAACAGAACTCTAATTATAAAAAAGTAACTGAAATTAAAAAAAAAAAAACAAAAACCAGACTCACACACCATAGAGTGAAGAGTTCTAACATATATCTTATTGGAGTTTCAGAAAGAAGTAAGTGTGAATGAAGGAGTATGGTAATTGTTAAATAGAAATAGCTGAGAATTTTTCAGAATTGATCAAAGATAACATTTCTTACATGGTAGAAGTGCAGTGAATCCCAAGGAGAAAAACAAAATCAGCCATGACAGACCAGAATGAAACTGCAGAAAACCAAAGACAGAAAAAAATCTTAAAAGCAACTAGAGAGGAACAACAGATTGCCATAAAAATGATTTTCTCTGGTCTAGCAACTGATTTCCCAGCAGCAACAACAGAAGCCGGAGGACATTGGAATGCTGTCTTTACTGAGAGAAAATAGCTATCAGCCTGAAAATAGAATATCCAAATAGAACTGTCTTTTAGGAATGACAGCAAAATAAAGATGTTTTCAGACCCAACACACACATACACACCCCCCAGAAGGAAATTATAAGGGACATGATTCTGGTAGAAGGAAAGTCATCCCAGATGGAAAACGTGAGATGCCTTTTTTTTTTTTTAATGTTTTTTTAATTTGAGAGAGAGAACAGAGGAGGTGCAGAGACAGAGAGGGAGAATCCTAAGCAGGCAACATGCTGTCAGCCCACAGCACAATGCAGGGCTTGATCTCATGAACTGTGAGATAAGGACCTGAGCCTAAATCAAGAGTCAGATGCTTAACCAACTGAGAAACCTAGTTACCCCCTGAGATGCTTTTTAATGGTCACGAAATGTTCCAGCAAATAAATTCTACAATTTAGACTCTAGTACTATTGTATATTTGTGTTTCCAAGTTTTCAATACTGAAACAATACTAGACATGTATATGGACGTGTTTATACATGTAGTATTTGATGTGGAATAAATAAAAGAATAGGTATTTTTTTTACTAGAAAGCCCAAATTACTGGGTCAAAAAGGAAGGAGTACTTTTTGATACATGTTGTAAAATTGTGTAAAAATTTTTGTAAAGGGCTTTACCAGTTTATATCGCATCTAAGAGACTATGCTGGCTTTACTTTTACCAATAAATAAATGTGTGATAGGGCCAGTTTTAAATGATGAAGATTGACATTTCTTACCAGATTTTGACTTGGTTATATTATTGACAAAAATGTCCCATCTCACTTCTCTCCGTTGTTACTAAAAAAATGTTTTCTTTTTAATGGAAACAGAAATGCTAACTGACTGAAATGCGTTCTAACAAAATATTTCTCATTTTCTAGAATGTAGTCTTTCATTTTTCTTTCTTTTTTTTTTCAGTTTATTAATAAATATGTAGTTGGTCCATTTAAAGACATGCTTTATTTAGTGTGGTTTTATTGTAAAGGAAGACCACTATTTTAATGCTGTTAGTTTCTTTTCTAGCTTTGTATATTTACTAATCAGCCAACATTGTAGAAGTAAACAAGGTGGGTTTTTTTGTTTGTTTATTTGGTTTTTTTTAAGTCATTCATTCTAAAAGGGAAAAAGTACTGTTAGTTTGCTTGGGAATTCTGTATTCTAACGTGAACTGAATATAATAAGAAGGTGTCTTTCTTTTTTTAACTTTTTCCCTCTCTTTTTGCTATTTCAGGTGCAAGTGAAAGTGTAGGGAAACATATGCTCGAAGCCTGCAACAATAATCTGGAGATGGCAGTTACTATGTTTTTGGATGGTGGAGGAATTGCTGAAGAGCCCAGTACCAGTTCAGCAAGTGTCTCCACAGTCAGACCTCACACAGAGTATGAATTTATTATTTATTGTTAGGAGCTACCCCTTGCCTAAATTGCGCAGTTGCATTTTTATCAGTTAGGTTAATTCTGTGGTTTTGAAAAAATTAAAAGTTGAAAGCATCTGAAAAAGTGTCATGTGGAAATTTTTATACTTATATACCTTAAATTCTCTAGAGCACAGTCATGTCTATTATTTAATCTTCAAAATAACCCTATAGGATGTCATTATTTATTTATTTTATTATTATTTTTTTAACATTTATTCAACTTTGAGAGACAGAGACAGAGCGTGAG
Organism: Puma concolor; assembly: GCF_028749965.1. Classification (NCBI taxonomy): domain Eukaryota; kingdom Metazoa; phylum Chordata; class Mammalia; order Carnivora; family Felidae; genus Puma; species Puma concolor. The sequence continues at coordinate 87,758,522 of NC_141675.1, forward strand.
TGGGGGAGGGGCAGAGAGAGAGGCAGACACAGAATCTGAAGCAGGCTCCAGGATCTGAGCTCTCAGTACAGAGCCCGATGCGGGGCCCAAACCCACAGACTGCAGGATGATGACCTGAGCCGAAGTTGGACGCTCAACCAGCTGAGCCACCCAGGCACCCCCGTAATCTTCAAAAGAACCCTATAGGATGACATTATTATCCACATTTTACAGATGAGAAAGCAGAGGCATAGCCAATTTCCTAAGCTACACAGTAATTACTTCGCAGATATGGATGGAACTAAAGCCCACTACAGCTCAGATTTCCCAATTCTACATTTACTTATTACATTGTTCCAGGAGAGTTTTGCATTGCCATGAAAATTTTTTGAAAAATAATTACAATCCTTTATACCTTAAAGATAGTTACATGTGGTTAATCATTAGAAGCACCTTTTTTTTTTTTTTAACGTTTATTTATTTTTGAGACAGAGACAGAGCATGAACGGGGGAGGGGCAGAGAGAGAGGGAGACACAGAATCGGAAGCAGGCTCCAGGCTCCGAGCCATCAGCCCAGAGCGTGACGCGGGGCTCGAACTCATGCACCGCGAGATCGTGACCTGAGTCGAAGTCAGACGCTTAACCGACTGAGCCACCCAGGCGCCCCAAATTAGAAGCACCTTTAACATATGGAACTGTAGTCTGTAGAGACTGAGAATTAATGGTGAACAGATTTGGATGTTTTTTGCCCTTTACATTTGATACCAATGAGCATTTGAAATGAATACCTTATAGGCAAAATTCCAAGTCTTTGGAAGATACTAGGGATGAATGCTACTCAAGGAAAACCATTGATTTTTGAAACAAAATTATGCAGATCCTTAAATAAGACTTTAATACTTAGATTTCTTTTATAACTCTTGGTGTTTACAACATGAGATACTAGACAAGAGGAATTCTCTAGGGATTCCTAGAGGGAATTCCCAAGGGAATAGACTAAAGACATGGATGGATACTATTTTTAAATTAGAGATAGATTTAAAAATCTAAATAACATTCAAGACAGAGTTGCCTCTAGCTCCAGATTCTAGAGTAATAATTGTTTCCACATGAAGAGTGAACTTTAGGGATCATTATTAATACTTAATAAAGTTTTTTCCTAGCAGTGTTGGCCATGAATTTCAGATGTTGATATCCCATTCTCCCCCAACATAGCTCAAATTTTTCATGGAAATCAATATGAAAACATGATTAGTTTACAGAAACTTGAGTAACAGGTATTCACAGCTCATTTGGGGGAATATAACTTCTCATTATACAAAACATGTTTTCTTAAATGTGTTTAAAAATAGTTTTGATATGGGGCACTTGGCTGGCTCAGTCAATAGAGCATGCAGCTCTTGATCTCAAGGCCATGAGTTCAAGCCCCACAGTGGGCATGGAGCCTACCTAAAAAAAATTAATTTATTAATTAAAAATAAAAATAAAACTAGTTTTGATAGATGAATGTCTTTTCCTACTGAATTACATTATAATTTGACTTAGATTATTTATTGATAATTGATTAACACTTGATAATGGCTTCTAATTCCTAAACTATAATTTTCAGTCTTTACAGTTTACCTTTTTCTGTTCCATTCTTTCATTTTGTTAGGTAGCTAACAATCTTGGAACAGATACCCTCAAACATGTAGTAACCAAGTTTTCTTGTATAGGGACTACTACTTAATCCATCCCCTAATTGATGTATTTCATCAGATTTAAGGTTTGTTTTCTGAGTAATTAATTGTTTTCTCTCTTAGATTGAGATAATTTTATTTATGCTGTAAAATGATAGCAATCATGGAAAGATTTATTTAGGTAAAAGAGGTCTTCTAAATTCTTAATTTTCTTAAGATAATAGATTAATTCTCTTTGATGAAAGAGGGTTAATAGAACTTCCTCTTCCTCTTATAGATGCATTGTCTATTACTTCAGATGATTTAAATTTTTTGTGTGAGCAGTGACTAATACACGTAACATAATTTTGAATTGCCCTTTATCCATCATTTGGCTTATTGTATTTGTCCAGCCAGTTGTTCTTTTTGTTGTTGTTGGATGTTTTTGTTGACAAATGAGTATTCATAGTTTATTTCATAAAGTATGTTTTAGAGTTCCAGTTCTTTGATATCAAAAGCAGGGCCTTAAGCTCAGTTACTTCTATTAGAAACACCTGAATGAAAAACATAGGCCTAACTTAAATTAACATCGTAAACAGGACAATAATAAATTGGGAATTCACTTTTCCTTGCTGTGAAAATAATAAGTAGAGATTAATATTTGAGTTTAGGGGCGCCTGGGTGGCTCAGTCAGTTGAGCATCCGACTTCGGCTCAGGTCACGATCTCACTGTCAGTTCGAGCCCCGCGTTGGGCTCTGTGCTGACAGCTCAGAGCCTAGAGCCTGTTTCAGATTCTGTGCCTCCCTCTCTCTCTGCCCTTCACCCATTCATGCTGGCTCTCTGTCTCTCTCTCTCTGTCAAGAATAAATAAACATTAAAAAAAATTTAAAAAAATTGAGTTTAAACTATAAAATAGTTAAATATATTTAAAGGAGTATACACCATTTTTACGGTATTTCTAAATGAGTAGTTTTTACTGGAAGAGATAGGTTATTAGTAAATTCTTTGGAGATAAACGTTGAAGAGTTTATAGGCCTTTAAAAGATTAATAATTTTTCTGTGCTCTATGTATTGGAGTCTACTTAATAAATAATTCAAGGTAATACCTATGTTAACCATCTTTATAGCTAGCATAAAATTCACTGCTTGTTTATATAGCTTATTTTAATATATCTGTGTGATGTATTGTTTGATGCAGTAGTAATGTAATACTGCTTTTATTATGCCTATATTTTTCCATTAGTTTAAAAAAAATGTTTATTTATTTTGAGAGCATGTGTGTTCAATTGGGCAGGGGAAGGGCAGAGAGAGGAGGGGAGAAAGCATCCCAAGCAGGCTCTGTGCTGTCAGTGCAGAGCCCAGTGTGGGCTTGGTGTCATGAACCATGAGATCATTACCTGAGCTAAAATCAAGAGTTGTATGCTTAATCAACTCAGCCACCCAGGTGCCCCTCCATTAATTTTTTTGTCTGATTTTCTGTTTTGTTTTTGGTAAACTCCCTTTTTTTTTTCTGAAAAGAATCTAGGGTAAAGACCTTGGGAGGAAAGGGGAAAATTTTTTTTTTCTGTTCTCTTCTTTTTTATTTTTACATTTATTTTTTAAGTTTATTATTTATTTTTGAGGGGGGGGAGGGAGAGAGAGAGGGCGCATGACCGAGAGAGGGGGCAGAGAGAGAGGGAGAGAGAGAATCCCGAGTAGGCCCTGCGCTGCCAGCACAGAGCCCGATGCGGGGCTCAAACTCACAAATCGTGAGATCGTGACCTGAGCCAAAATCAAGAGTCAGACACTTAACTGACTGAGCCACCTGGATACCCTTGTTCTCTTTTTTTAGAAATCATTTGAGCCATCTATGCCAGGTACTTTATTCTAGTTGACCTCTGTATGGAAACCATCTAGCAGTCATTTAACACCATGGTTCCTAAAAGTCACTAAGTTTGATGTTCATGTTACTTGTTAATTTGAATGCATTCACAATAGTTATAGAGAGAACATGTAGCAGAAAACAGTTTTCCTTTTGATATTTTCCTACTTCTTTTAATAGAGAAGAAGTTCGTGCCCCAATTCCTCAAAAACAGGAAATATTGGTGGAACCAGAACCTTTGTTTGGTGGTAAGTTCACCTTTTTTCCCTTAGTTTTGTTGGACTCTGTTGTTATCTTTAGAGTTTTAATAAAGCTATCAAAAGATATGAAGGCTTACTCAGAGATTATTACTTCAAGTGTAGAGTCAATTCTTATCTTATAATTCTGTACTCCCTCCAGGAAAATTGCATAGTTGTCTCCAAGGAGAGAACCAGATTAAAAAGTTGATATTTGTTGTGGAAGGCCAAAAAGAGGAAAATTAGCAAAAAGAACTACTACCTTGTAATGGAACAAATCTATCATTTAAAGACTCCGAGTATTTTTTGTTTTGGGGGGCACTTACTTGACTGCCATATCCATCTTTACTCTTTCTTAATTTCCAGAAGCACTTTTTCTGTTTTGAAAGGAGAAAGTAATACCTTATCCATGCAGAAAATTGTGATATCAATCTGGGTGCATATAGAGACTATAGAAAATGGTACATTTAATTAGAATTAAAGAAAATTTATAGTTTTAGATTAATAAACACTTACCTTTTGCATGCCAAATATTTTAGGCATTAATAGGTATATTAAAAAATAGGAAACAAAGTTATAATCTGGGCAGGCAAAGTCATAGAAATGTATATTGTACATATTGAGAACAGTGATGCAGAGAAATACACCTATATAAAGTTTTGTAGGTAAACTAGCATAAAGGAGAAGAAATAAATAAGAAAAGGATGAACAAAATGATATAAACCATATGTTTTGATTTGAAAAAACACCTTAGTTGGAGTTTTTTTTAAAGCAATCTTTGACTTGGCAGCTTTGGAGTTTACTGTAGTAAGAAATAACAGAATGTACTGTCTAGATTCAGAAATAAAGATGGGAGGAAGAAAACTGTAAGAACTGAATATTGAAGTATAATATGGGCTTTCTGGACTTTGATTCAGCCAGTCATTGTGCTGTTAATATACCAGAAGTAATAAAATATTGTTCATGATTTTTTTTCATATAAATGTTATGAATGGATTTTGGAAATGAGGGGGTGATGCCCTTGGAAGCTTTATCGTTTCTTTATTGCCAGGAATAAGGCAGGATTTCTGAGTGGGGTAGACTACAGGAAATAAATTTCTGTGCTGTTTTACCATTGTAGAGAGGCCAAAGAGTTCCCATTTGGAACCATTTCCTTCTTTTCCCTCAGGTTTGATACACAGCAAACAGGGGGATGAGAATGACTATATAGTTAGGAAGTTAGTTCTAACTTTCATATTAGACCATATTAACTTGATAAAGGTCTTTGGAGTACTGTTTTCTTCTTATGACAGTATTGATTTCAAGTGTGGTCTGGGTGTGTGTGAGGTCAAAATTGTTTTCATAAGTTATTTGCCTTTTTTACATTATTGACATTTGGACTGATGGTTCAAAAGCAATGATGAATCAAACTGCTACATCTTAATTGAAACAGGACAGTGGCACCAAACTGTAAAGTCTTCACCTCTATATACTCACAATAAAAATTAAAAAGAACTCCTATTTTATTTAATAATAAATAAAGCAGTACTGCTTGATGAAGCAGTATAAATTAATTTCATTAAATCTTGACCCCTAAGTATACATTTTTTAAACCATTCTGTTTTATGAAATAGGGTATGCATAAAGCACTTCTGCATACTGAAAAGTACTGTGATTACTTTAAGGAAAAGCACTTGTACGGTTGTTTGAGTTGTGAGCTAAACTAGCTGCTTCTGTCATGGAACATTATTTTTACTTGAAAAATTCCTGACAAACTGTGGTGATTTAGACTTCGGCATTTGGCAGACATTTTCTTAAATGTGAATAAAAGCCTATTACTGCTTTAAGACAAACAACTGACATTATTTGTTACCAGTTATTTAAAAAAAAAAAAAAAAAAGAGCTTTCAGGCAGAAATTAGGATTTTAGCAAGTTGATATCCATAATTATGAGCTTGATACCTTCCCAATACTTAAAAGCTTTCTGATAAGATTAGTGGTGGCCCTAACAGATGGTGATTTTTAAATTATTATTGTATAATGAAATGCTTGGTGTTTGGAATGTTTGCATAACTCAGTAAACAAATGTTTTCTTTTTCTTTTTCTTTTTCTGGTGCAAAAAGGATGGTTTTAATAAAGCACAGGGACAGGACCCATGGGCAGAAAGAGCTGTGATGAATATATTCAAATGACCAGTATACCATATTACAAAATTGTGCATGGGTAAAAGATCTATTCAGACAGTAAGATGGATTGCATAAAAGTTATCTATTGATGTATAACAAATTGCTCCAAAATTTAGCTTCCTGAAACAACAAACATTTGTTATCTCACAGTTTCTATGGTCCAGGAATCCAAAAGTGACTTAGCTGGGTGTCTTTGGTTAGACTTTCTCACAGGGTGTAATCAAGGTGTCAGCCAGAGCTATAATCATCTCAAAGCTTGAATAGAGGAGGATCTCCTAAGCTTACTCATGTGGCTGTTGGTTGGCTGGAGACATCAGTTCCTTACCACAGAGCAAATGAGAGAGCAATAAAAGGCAGCCCATTATAGAAGCCACCATCTTTTTGTAATCTAATCTTAGAAGTGACCTCCCATCACGTCACCTCTTTCACATTCTATTTCATCCTGCCCATATTCAAGATATTCACACACAGGTTATGAATATCGAAGATTGGGAAAATTGGAGGCCATCCTAGAGACTGCTTACCACATAGACCAGTGGATTTTATTGGAACAGATAATGAAAAGTTCATTGATAAGATTTTAGATTCCATGCTGCAACTAACCTTTAAGAAGCTACCACTAGTTGAGTATCAAAGGAGAATATTCACAATGATCTTAAAACACTATTAAAATACTCCTCCCCTTAAAACTATGTATCTGTGTTAGGTTGAATTTTATTTTTTTTCATTTATTTGAACTTTGAAAATAACAACAGATAGAATGCAGAAGTGGATCTGAAAATCCAGATATCTTCTCTTAAGTCAGTTATTAATAAGGATTTGTGAAATGTGTGCAGTGCCACTCTTCTTACTAAATATTTATTCTCTACCTGTCCCACTCCCCTATTCTATGAAGCTCCTCTTGAATCTTTTATTAGCTTTTTATAGCTTAGCCTCTTTGACCTCAGTGACCAGCACTCCTGGTATGTGGGCAGTAGAGTGAGAATACAAAGGACTGATGTTTGCTGTATAGCAGATGGTTTGGAAGAGTCAGGAAACCACATATGGAAGAGGCAAGTGGGAGTATGGGCATGCCTTTTTTATTGTGCTTTGCAGATACTGTCTTTTTTTTTTTTTTTTAATAAATGAATGGTTTGTGGTAACCCTGTGTTGAACAAGTCTATCAGTGCCATTTTACCAATAGCATTTGCTCACTTTGTGTGTCTGTGTTATATATTGGTAATTCTTGCAATATTTCAAACATTTTCATTGTTATATTTGTCATGGTGATCTTTGTACTATTGTAATTGTTTTGGGGCACCACAAACCATACCCTTATGAGTTGGTGGACTTGGTTGATACAATGATTCACCAACCAGCCATTCCCTTGTCTCTCCCTCTTCTTGGGCCTTTCTATTCCCTGAAACACAGCAATATTGGAATTAGGCCAATTAATAACCCTACAATGTCCTCTAAGTGTTCAAGTGAAAGGAAAAGTCATATATCTCTTACTTTAAATCAGAAGTCAGAAATGATTAAGCTGTGTGAGGAAGGCATAGTGAAAGCTGAGATAGGCCGAAAGCTAGGCCTCCTGTTCCAATTAGCCTAGTTGCGAATGGAAAGGAAAAAAAAATTTTTTTTAAGTTTGTTTATTTCTTTTGAGAGAGATCGTGTGTGGGGGGTGGTGGGGCAGGGGGCAGAGAGAGAGGGAGAGAGAGAATCCCAAGAGAGAATCCCAAGAGGCTCCACGCTGTCAATTCAGAGCCAGATGCAGGGCTCAAACTTACAAACAGATCATGACCTGAGCTGAAATCAAGAGTCAGAACCTTAACCAAGTGAGCCACCCAGGCACCCTGCAATGGAAAAAATTTTGAAAGAAATGAGAAGTGCTACTCCATTGAACACACAAATTATACAAAAGGGAAATAACTTATTGCTGATATGGAGAAAGTTTTAGTGTCAGGATCAAAGATCAAATGAGCTACAACATTCCCTTAAGCCAAAGTGTAATCCAGAGCAAGCCCTAACTCTACAGTTCTATGAAGGCCGAGAGGTGAAGAAGCTACAGAAGAAAAATATGAAGCTAGCGGAGGTTGGTTCATGACGTTTAAGGGAAAAACCCATCTCCATAACATAAAAATGCAAAGGGAAACAGCAAGTGCTGATGTTGAAGCTATAGCAAGTTATCCAGAAGATCTAGTTTGGATAATTAGTGAAAGTGGCTACACTAAGCAACAGGTTTTCAGTGTTGACAAAACAGCCTTCTGTTGGAAGAAGATGCTATCTAGGGCTTCCATAGCTAGAGAGGAGAAGTCAGTGCTTCAGATCTCCAAAGGAGAGTCTGGCTCTGTTGTTTGGGGCTATTGTAGCTGGTGACTTGTTGAAACCAGTGCTCCTTTACCATTCTGAAAATCCTAAGGCCCTTAAGCATTATGCTAAATCTGCTCTGCCTGAGCTCTGTAAATGGAACAACAAAGCCTAGATGACAGCACATCTGTTTGCAACGTGGTTTACCAAATATTTAACCGCACTGTTGAGACCTGCTCAGAAGAAAAGATTCTTTTCAAAATATGACTGCTCAGTGACAACACACCTGGTCATCTAAGAGCTCTGATGGTAATGTCCAATAAGATTAATGTTGTCTTCTTGCTTGCTAACACACATCCATTCTGCGGCCCATGGATTAAGGAGCGATTTTTACTTTCAAGTCTTACTATTAAAAAAATGAATCCCATAAGGCCATAGACAGTGATTCTTCTGATAGATCTGGGCAATGTAAATTGAAAACCTCGTAGGAAGGATTTACCATTCTAGATGCCATTAAGAACATTCATGATTCATAGAAAGTGGCCACAATAATATTAACAAGAATTTGGAAGCAGTAATTCCAACCCCTCGTGGATGACTTTGGGACTTCAAGACTTGAGTGGAGGAAGTAACTGCGGATGCGGTAGAAATAGCAAGAGAACTAGAATTAGAAGTAGAGCCTGAAGATGTAACTGAATTGCTGCAATCTCTTGATAAAACTTGAATGGATGAGGAGTTGCTTCTTAGGGATAAGCAAAGGAAATGGTTTCTTGAGATGGAAGCTACTCCTGGTGAAGATGCTGTGAAGATTATTGAGATGATAACAAAGGATTTAGGATATTACATAAACTTAGTTGATAAAGCAGTAGCAGGGTTTGAGAGGATTGACTCCAGTTCTTAAAAATTTATTTATTTATTTAAAGAATCTCTGCACCCAATGTGGAGTTCAAATGCACAACCTCAATCAGGATCAAGAGTTGCACACTCCACTGACTGAGCCAGCCAGGCGCCCCTTGATTGAGTCCCAATTTTGAAAGAAGTTCATCTCAAATGTTGTCAAACAAAATTGTATGCTGCAGAGAAATCATTTGTGAAAATAAGAGTCAATTTATGCAGCAGACTTTATTATCTTAAGAAGTTGCCACAGCCACCCCAACTTCAGCAACCACTGTAATCACTCACAGCCATCAACATAGATTCAAGACCCTTCACTAGCAAAAAAAAAATTACAACTTGCTGTAAGCTCCAACAATGGTTAACAGTTTTTAGCAATACATTTTTTAAAATTTTATTTTAGAGAGGGTGCCATTGGGGTAGAGGGGCAGAGGGAAAGAGAGAGAATCCTAAGCAGTCTCCATGCCTAGCACAGAGCCCAATGTAGGGCTAGATCCCATGGCCCTGGGACCGTGACCTGAGCTGAAATCAAGAGTTGAACACCCAACTGACTGAGTCACCCAGGTGCCCCAACAAGAAAAATGTTTTAAATTAATGTGTACATTTTTAAACACATAGTGCTATTGCACATGTAATGGACTACAATATATAGTTGTTCCTTGAACAGCTCGAGGGTTAAGGGAGCAGACTCCCAAGCAGTTGAAAATATGCATATAACTGTTGATTCTCCCCAAAACTTCACTAATAGCCTGCGGTTGACCAGAAGCCTTACCAATAACATAAACAGTTGATTAACACATATTTTGTATGTTATATATATCATATACTGTATTCTTAACAAAAAAGTAAGCTGGAGAAAAAATGTTATTAAAAAATCATAAGAGAAAAACTTTACTGTATTTGTTGAAAAATATCCGCATATAAGAAGAGCCTTGCAGTTCAATTCTGTATTCTATGGTCCACTTTAGTGTAAACATAACTGGGAAACTCAAAAATTCATTTGACTCGTTTTAATATGATATTTGCTTTATTGTGGTAGTCTGAAACCAAACTTACATTATCTCTGAGGTATGCCTATAATAATGATCCTAGTACTAGATGTGTGTCGTGTGTGGACTGAGGAGAGGTTCTTCGGTTTTTGGGTTTTGTTTTTGTTTTTTAGAGAGAGGGTGACCAGAGGAGAGGGCAGGAGGGGGAGGAGAGAGAGAATCGTAACTAGGCACCATGTTCAGTGCAGAGCCCAATGCAGGGCTCAATCTCGTAACATTGAGATCATGACTTGAGCCGAAACCAAGAATTTGACACTTAACTGGCTGAGCCACCCAGGCGCCCCTTTTATTTTTTTTTCTGGGGATAGATTCTAGGTTAGACTTAGCATAAATGAGGAGGAAACAAATAGGAGCAGATAATGAGCGCAAGAAATCAAAGGAGTTGGGTTCAAGGCTAGCAAAAGAGGAAGTAGGAGACATCAGGTGCCTAATAGAAAAGGGCTAAAATGGGAAGAGAGTGGGTATGTGTGTGTGAAATAGTGTAGAATATTGGGTGGCCTGCCTTTGGCAGTTTTAAAAGTAGAAGAAAACTATCTTTTATATGCTACCTCCCCAATCATAATATGCTCTTTTTAGGCAGCCATTCTATGCCTTATCCTTTGATACCCTTACTTTCTTAATTTATGGTTAAAAAGTATCTGATAATGAGTTTTAAGAAGGCATTATTTGACAGGCCATATTATTCTTGCCAGAAACATACATTTGAAATAGGAACTCTTGATTAAAAATAGTTCCAGGATTGAAAAGAGTAACATTCCTTGCTGCTTGAAGGGAGGAGAAAATACTGCAGTATTTAAATTTTAAAATTTTCGGTTAAAACAAACTCAATATAAATAAAATCCAATACAGAACTAAAACATGGAAGTTTCTTTCTCCTTTTCTTAATCACATCTCTTTTCCTAGAAATAATATTATGATTCTTTAACATAAATACACAAAAGTACATAAATTATATACAGACAAATAATACTTTAAACAAAAATGAGTTTTTAAAATATATGGTTCTGCATTTTGCTTTTTTATTCCATTGCTCTTAGAAAGAATTATATAATGACATACACAGACTTTTGGGAAAGATGCTTTGACATGGGTGGAGGACTTTTATACTTTGTATCTAACCTTACTGCTCAATTTATCATTTATTAACACAAAGCATTGTTCTGTTTACATGCTGGCCAAGCATGCCATAAGCCAATTTAATAATTGTTACCCATATTTTAAGAATTGTTAAGTGTCCTTGTTTACTATATATAAATGATCTGGTTTATTGTAATGCACACACATGATCTGGCAAATGATTTGAACATATGCATATAGGAAGATAACATTTTTATTATTGCTTTCTAAACTTCATCTATAAAATACTTAAGGATTGGGTAATAGACACTAGACTGAGTATCAGAAGACCTTGGTTCTGTTCACTTTCCTCTCATTAAACCATTGTGTAACTGGAAAAAAACTTTTTCCAGAATTAAAAATGTTTTTGGTGTTTATAATTCTGTGAATCCACTCACTAAGAATATATAATATTAGGGATTAGAAGTTAGGTACTTAAGTGTCAACTAAAGGGTAGTCTGCTTTCTTAGGCTAACCTAAATTAGATATTTGCAGCACGTATATAGCTTCATCACCAGGGGGAGTCCTCCTCAAAATCTTCTTTCTTCCTGTCTTTTACATAAGTTTGATTAAGTCTCTTAACTGGGCCATAATTTTCTTATTTGTAAAACAAAATGGTTGGGCTGAAGATGGTTGAGTTTTTGTATATGAATGACTTAAAGGTTTTAAAATATTTTAGTTTTTGAAGAGGACACCTTTATAAATCTATGAGTGTTTTAAAGCAAGATGTGCAGATTAGGAAGTTTTTAGAGTTGTTTCAAAATTAAGGTTTAAATTTCTGTATCAATTCTATTTTTTTCCCCTAAAGCTCCTAAAAGACGACGGCCTGCACGTTCAATATTTGATGGTTTCCGAGATTTTCAAACTGAAACTAGTAGGTATCTTGGGCCAGTTTATTATCTCTCTCTTCCTCCTTCTTCTCTCTTCTGTCCTCTCCCCTCACTCTCCCACATAGAAAACCACAAATTGGAAAAGCACCCATACACTCTGCTACAAGTCAAGATCCTGGTTTGGTTTGTTTTATATAGGTTTTTTTTTTTTTTTTAAGGAAAAAGATTAATCTAAGGAGTCACCTTATTTTATTATTTATTTTAAAAATTATTTTAGAGAGAGTGTGTGTGAATTGGGGAGGGGGCGGGGGGGCAGAGAGAGAGAGGGAGGTAGAGGGGGAGAGAGAATATCTTAAGCAGCCTCCATGCTTAGCACAGAGCCCAACATGGGCCTTGATCTCATGACCTGGATCATGACCTGAGCTGAAATCAAGAGCTGGACACTTAACTGACTGAGCCACCCAGGCACCCCACGAATCACCTTAAATTTTTAAAAAATATTTTTATTTTATCTTATTATTACTATTTTATTTTATTTTTATTTTTTTTTTTATTATTACTATTTTAGAGAGAGAGAGCATGGGAGGGGCAGAGAAGGAGAGCATCCCAAGCATGTTTTGCATTGAGCACAGAGCCTGACTTGGGGCTCAATTTCATGACTGTGAGATCATGACCTGAGCTGAAGTCAAGAGTTGGATGCTCAATTGACTAAGCCACCCAGATATCCCAGGAATCACCTTTATTTATTTTATTTTATTTTATTTCATTTTATTTTATTATTTCATTTCAGTTTTATTATATATGTATTTATTATGTTTATTTTTTATTTATTTTGAGAGAGAGATAGCAAGTAGGGGAGGGGCAGAGAAAGCAAGAGACAGAATTCCAAGCAGGCTCTGTGCTGGTAGCACAGAGCCCAACATGGGGCTTGAACTCACAAACTGTGAGAACATGACCTGAGACAAAATCGGGAGTCGGACGCCCAACTGACTGAGCCATCCAGGTGCCCCTGAAATACCTTATTTTATTTTATTTATTTATTTATTTATTTATTTAATATTTTTTTTTTTTAATTTTTTTTTTTTTTTCAACGTCCACCTATTTTTGGGACAGAGAGAGACAGAGCATGAACGGGGGAGGGTCAGAGAGAGAGGGAGACACAGAATCGGAAACAGGCTCCTGGCTCTGAGCCATCAGCCCAGAGCCCGACGCGGGGCTCGAACTCACGGACCGCGAGATCGTGACCTGGCTGAAGTCGGACGCTTAACCGACTGCGCCACCCAGGCGCCCCTGAAATACCTTATTTTAAAAGGAATTTGTGAGTTCAGTCTGTGATTGTTACTAACTTCCCCTTGAGCTGAATTGTTCCAAATGCTAACCTAACTGATGATAGAATAATAAGAGTGATGGAGAAATGTAAGAAATCTGGTAATTTACAAAGTTAATCAGCTTTTGAACAAGCACTTAAATGTTGACTATAATAAAAGAAAAAGGTGGTTTCCCCCAAGGTCTTGATATCTCACCTCACATCAGTCATAATGGATAGTACCAAATAGGCAAGAAATAAGAAGTGTTGGCAAAGATGTGGAGAATAGGGAACCCTTGTGCACTCTTGATCGGATTGTAGATTGGTGCAGCATATGGAAAACAATATGGAGGTTCTCAAAAAATTAAAAATAGCAATACCATATGACTCAGTAATTACAATTCTTGGTATTTATCCTAAGAAAACAAGACATATGCACCCCTGTGTTTATTGCAACATTATTTTCAGTAGCCAAGATATGGAAGCAACCTAAGTGCCCATCAATAGATGAATGGGTAGAGAAGATATGGTATTACACAATGGAATATTACTCAGGCACAAAAAAGAATGAAACTGGGGCACCTGGGTGGCTCAGTTGGGCATCCAACTTCGACTCAGATCATGATCTCACGGTTTGTGAGTTGCAGCCCTGTGGTGGGCTCTGTGCTGACAGCTCGGAGCCTGGAGCCTGCTTCAGATTCTGTGTCTCCCTCTCTCTCTGCCCCTCTCCCACTCATGCTCCTCTCTCTCTCCTTCAAAAATAAATGAACATTAAAAAAAAAAAGAAACCTTGCCATTCATAGCAACATGTATGGACCTTGAGGATATTATGCTAAGTGAAATAAGTCAAAGAAAGACAAATACCATATGATTTCACTTACGTGTGGAATCTAAAAAAAAACCATGAACAAACAAGCAAAAAGAGACTCCTGCATGCAGAGAATAAATTGGTAGTTGCCAAAGGGGAGTGAGAGGATAGGTAAAATAAATGAAGAGGATTAAGAGATACAGGGGCGCCTGGGTGGCTTGGTCCATTAAGTGTCTGACTCTTGATTTCGGCTCAGGCCATGATCCCAGGGTCGTGAGATCAAGCCTTATGTCAGGCTGTGCTGGGCGTGGAGCCTACTTAAGATTCTCCATCTCCCTCTTCTCCCTTCCTCCCCAACCCACTGCTTGCATTCATGCATGTGGGTGTGCTCTCTCGCTTGTTCGCTCTCTCTCAGAAAAAGAAAAGTCACGGTGATGAAAACTACAACATTGAGAATATAGTCAGTTAATACTGTAATAATTTGTATGGTGACAAAGGTAACTACACTTACAGTGGTAAGCATTTTGTAATGTATATACTTGTTGAATCACTGTGTTACACACCTTAAAGTAAAAGAATATTATGTGTCAACTATATTTCAACTTAAAACAATAATTGAATAATTGGCCAAAAAAATCCCGATAGCTGTCAGTTTAAAGGAATGACCATAATGAAAATGGATTATTGTAGTGTATTGAAAAACAGAACAGGAAAAAGCCACACCACCCAAAGCAGCCACTATTAACATTTTGGCTATAATTTTTTTGGAATAGGTTTATATCTTTCTGTGGAGTTAAGTCAGAATGAGATTCTTGGCCTTATTCTTTTAGAGGATTTAGTACTGATTTAGCAATGGAATCTTAAAAGGAAAGTTGTTTAGAGAATATGTGAAAAACTATTAGACCATGCTTGATTTTGTAGTTGATTTGTAATGAGCTCACTGAAGCACAGGTAGGCCTTGTAACTTTGGAGAGAGTTGAAAGGGAACCCAGACTAGCTCTGGTCATTCAGGGAAGCCTGTGCACTTCCAGGAGAAGGTGACAACAGGTGGTGGTGTTCTCTTACTGTCAGAATCTTTGAAGATTGGGAATGTAGCTAGAAACGGCAGATACATTAGGATCATTGAACTGGATAAATGGAGATGGAGTTTTCTCCTCTGCTAAAGTTGGTTTGGAATATGAAAAGGAAATATTTTCATTCTGTGACTCTACTATAATTTTCGGCTTTTATCCTTCCTTACATTTGGATTGAGAGCACCAGCTAAGTCTTAAGACTCCCTCCCCACCTTGCTTTGTTTTGGGGTTTGTTTGTTTGTTTTTAGAATCAGCATTAGATATTTGCATTTGCATTTGGGGTCAGGCATGTTGTTCAGTAATTCTTGCAGTTGATGCATGTTTTTTATATTTCTAGATGCACGGCTTTTATTTTCTGGCTAACTGAAATTTCCTTATCCTCCTGTGCTGCAGTTCGGCAAGAACAGGAATTAAGAAATGGAGGAGCAATAGATAAGAAACTGACTACCCTTGCAGATCTTTTCCGGCCACCCATTGATTTGATGCATAAAGGCAGCTTTGAAACAGTAAGTTGTTGGAAATTTTAAGCCTTAGGTATGAATCCTTTTGCATTTTCAATGCCATTTTTTTCTTTCTAAGAACAAAAAAGTTTCCAGCATATAGAGAATCGGCATCTTAATAAGTATGACACAAGTGTGAGATACCTAAAAGTTTACATGATTTATATTTATGCCAGCAGTAAATGAGATGATTTGATAAAAATCCTTTTATTACCCTTGTGTGGTATCACTTTAGAATCTTTGCCATTTTGGTAGCTTTTGAAAAAAATCTTAATGTGTTTTAGTTTGTGTGTATCTTTGATTAGTACTGAGACTAGTGTGCCTGTGTTTATTGGCCGTTTGTGAATTTTAGGTATCTTTTGCCCATATTTCTATGGGAATCTTACTGTATTTTAAAAGAGTATCTATGTAGTTGCAGAATATATTCTCCCTCAGTTCTTGGTTTTAATTTGGCTAACGCCAAAGAAAAACTTTCCAGAGCAGGTTTATTTGATTGTCTGCTAAATTATAAGCTTAATGAGGGCAGGGGTAACATGTTTCTTTTTATTTTGGTAATCATTGAGACCCAGTTTATGGTATTTTATAGAAACATAGTATTTGTTAAACAAATGAGTTTGGTTAGGATTTTAAATATCCTTCTCTTAAAGTGTTCAAACAGCTGCTTTTGTGTGTTGACTAGCATGTTAATGCTCTTTTGAATCAGAATAGCATTTCCATAGATGTAAATCACTTAAATTTTAGGTAAGTCTTATCTGTTAGGATAAAGTGGGTCAAACAATCACAAAAATGAAGTTTGTAGCTACATATTTGGAAGTTAGTTATGCTTGATTTTTTAAAAAGATTTTGTACTTTGACATATTCATATAGTGGCCTAAATGAAATACTCAGGATTAAAATTTTAACTGTAAGCCCATTCTTCAGTTTTAATTTTCTGAATTGTAAACTCTCAGAGTGTTTGGCTGCAAGTAACAGAAAATCCAAATGATGGTGATTTGACTAAACAAGCATTTCTTTTTGTTATGTAAAGAAGACTAGAGTTGATTGAGGGAGTTTTTGGTGTTCATTAGTCAGCTCAAAGATGTTTTCTTTCTTTGCCTTGTGATCTTAATATGGTAGCTGTGTATCCTCTCTACTGTTCTGGTGATAATTCAGCCATTGAGAGAATAGCAGCAATATAAAAGGCAAAAAGGACTTGAGTTTGTTTTGCCATGTTTCCCATTTTTAGTAGCTTCTGAGTTGTTCAGGGCTGAATGAAATAACTCTGCGTTTGATTTCGTTTGATCCCTTTGGGCTGATAAAAGCAGTTACTTTGATGCTTGTTCGTTGAGGGAAAATGTGAATCTTGTTTGATCTTGTCCTCTGAAGTTTGATTCACTTTAAGTTATTATATGACCTGTTTTTCTTTGTATTTCATGACCTATATTATTCGCAGCAATCTATCTTTTATTTACTGATAATATTAAGCTTTATTGTTTACAAGTCTTTAAATGACATAAACACTCCCACAAAAGGTAGGCATTTAATTATGGCTAGTGGTAAATCCATTAGTTTTATAAAAATTAGGGAGGTAATATACAAAATTAAGTCACTAAAGATTAAGGAGGTGAATGTTAAAAATTAGAGGGACACTCTTGCTGCTCAGGCAAAAGCCATAGGTTTGGGCACCATTTTAGATGTAGATTTGAGCTACAGTTTTACAGGTTTAGAAACTGGACTTTCTTAGTGTAACTAGAGGTAGAGTATGTTCAGGTGTTCTGGTTCATGCTAACCAAATGAGAAACTGATTAATTCACTTGTTTACTCAGGAACTATTTATCAAAGCCTTCTATTATAAGGTCTTGTTCTAGGTAATGGGGATTATATTTGTTGGGATAAAGATTTGACGGCATATGAGAGAGACCAGGAAGAAAAAAAACAGCTTAAAACAAGATAGAAGTCCAGATTGTTAGTGGTTCTGCTATATAAAGTTACTAGGAGTGGAGTTTTTTTCTGTATTTCACTGTTGTTTCCTAGGTCTTGCTTGCTTCTGTTTATATGATTCAAGATGGCTCACCACCTTGTTTGCTTTCCAGCCAGCAGAAGGGGGGGAAGGGGCACACTTTTTCCCTTGAAAGGCACAACCTAAAAGTTGTACATATCACTTCTGTTCACATCCCATTAAGCAGAACTCAACAACATAGCCACACATAGCTATAAGAGACACTAGGAAATCCAGATGCTTAGCAAAAATTGGAGCCTCTGTTACTAGGAGGGAGAAGGGGGAAATGGGTATTTGGTACCTATACGCAGTTTCTGCCATAGGGAGATAGTGATAAACAAGCTCTACAGAGTTCTTGCCATCAAAGAGTTTATAATCTAGGGGGAGAAACAGACTATAAACAAATAAAGAACATAATATATAACATATAATTAGTGTATATATATTTTATATGTATGTTTGGTATGTATGTATATAGAGAGAGAGAGAGGCAGAAAGGGAGGGAGAGAGGAAGAAAAATTTCAGGTTATAATAGTTGCTGGGAGAAAGAAAAATAGAATAAGGGAAGGAGAGAGGGCTATTTTTTTTTTTTAATGTTTATTTTTGAGGGAGCATGCATGCATGTGTGCATACAAGCAAGAGAGGGGCAGGGAGAGAGAATCCCGAGCAGGCTCTGCACTGTCAGTGCGTGGGTGGCTCAATTGATTAAGTGTCTTAACTCCTGATTTTGGCTCAGGCCCTGATCTGACAATTCATGGGATCAAGTCCTGCATTGGGCTCTGCTCTGACCATGCATGCGGAGCCTACTTGGGATATTCTCTCTCTCTCTCTCTCTCTCTCTCTCTCTCTCTCTCTCTCCCCCCAAATAAATAAATAAACTTTTTTTTTTAAAGGTACAAGTGTTGTTAATGGAAGTTAAAAGCAAGGTTGATTTCATAAGTTTCACATATGTCTATAATTGTGATAGAACAGAACTATTTTAGATAGTAAGATCAGGGAAGATTATGAAAGGATGAGATTTGATAGAAGTCTGAATAGAGTGAAGGACTATGAATCATAGGAATGTCCAAGGGAAGAGCAGACAAAATAGTTAAGTGTAAAGGTACTGATATTGGAAATATCTAGGCCTATTTCTGATACAGCCAAGAAAACCCGTGTAGCTGGAACTGAGTGAGCATAGCACTTAGGATGAATGATCTGACCTGGGCAACAGAACATTTCTTAGGTTTTCTTATTTCTCCACTAGCCCATAAGTTCCATGAACACAGGGACTTTGTTTTATTTACTGTTCCACAGTGCCTGGGAGAGTTTCTGGTACATGGTTGGCCCTCATTAAATCTGTGTTAAATGATTGAATGGCATAATCTGGAGTACATTGTACAGAAAGAGTCAGAACAATTTCCCTGATATTCCTTAATGCATATTTGTTAAAGTTGCCATTCAGTTACACATGCACCTAGTCCTAATTACTAAGAGTAATTTCAAAAGTACTTGCTATAAATGTGAATAAAAATAATTAACATTTCCATAAAAAAGTACTGTGTATATTCCTTCTTAGTGTTATATATATATATATATTTCCTCTATATCCTTGTTTTTCATACTTTCCTGATCTGTCTGGGACTGAGAGAGAGGTTAGTCTTTACTGTTTCCCCCTTGTCATGATAAATCCCATCACATACCTATTTGGTGTAGCCATATTTACCCTTGCGTCTCCCTGTAATGGCTTTTAAATATTGACTCAGAACAGCCTAATAGATTCCAAGAGGGAAGATTCATCATTGTCCCATGGTCCACTTACACCTCTAGCCCTTGACTCATATAATTTGTATACTAAGTGAGATTGTGTTAAGACTCTCTTATAGTTAGTCCAGATGTTGCTTTGCATGAAATTTGTATCTTCTGTGGTTCCTTCCTTCTAGCAGTAGTTTCTTAATAGATCTTCAGATGTTTTTGCTGGTATAAGGTTTTGCCTCATGTAAGCTTCAAGAAGGCAGGGGTTTTTGTGTTTTGGTAACTACTATAACCCACCATCCATAACTGTACCTGAAACACAGTAGATACTCAAATACTTGGTGAATGAATGAATCTGAACTAATGAAAGCATGAATGTGAATGAATGAATTTTTAAAAAATAGAAATCAAATGAATGCATCATTTTTAAACTCTGAGCTTTTTAAAATTTATTTTTGAGAGAGAGCGCACGAGCTGGGGAGGGACAGAGAGAGAGAGAGGGAGGCAGAGGATCCAAAGCAGGCTCTGCACTGACAGCAGAGAGCCTGACGTGGGCTCAAACCCATGAACCATGCTGTGATGACCTGACCTGAGATCGGATGCTTAACCGACTGAGCCACCCAGGCTCCCCTGGACTTTTATTATTTTTGACGTTACACATTTTTTTCCTTGTCAAGTGCTGTAGTCGAGGCAGATGTAAATTTACCTTGTGTGTTAATTTTTTCTTTATTCTCAAATAGTTTTTCTTCCATTAAAACAGTATAATTACTTACTACTCATTTATGAAATCTGTATGCATGCTATAGGTAAGGAAGTAAGTGGGGCACTACTACATCCTAGGAGCAAGGAGTTATTATATTTATATACTTTAAGCCTTTGAATACAGCTTCCTGACTCAAATACATGGATAATTCTTTTTAGAACTTGTGTTTTCACTTGTGGAATCAGTAGTGAATATTAGAAAATGATTTTCTCTGGGGGATTCATACAAAACAATAGGATAATAGTATTTTCAAGATTGCATAAACCTTAAAACAGAAGATATTCTTAGTTTTGCATTTTATGATACTTTCAAAATGTTATGTTTTTCAATTGTTATTAATCTGAGTTAATTGATTCTTAAGATTTTCCCATGTCAAATTGATTAGGAAAAGAATATTGTTCTAGGACAAAATTATTCAAAACTATGGCTTTCATTTCACTTCCTGTGCAGAGGTTTGAGGTAGCATTTGCTCATTTGCTTTTGTGCCATTCTTTTCCTGTTCATCAACATTTCTTAGGTCTTTGTGATAATGAGGAACTGTGAGGCAAAAAGTACATACTCATGATTGATATTTGTATTATACATTGGGGAGTCTTGGAGATCATTCTGAAATAGTCTGTGATCCTGTGATCTCATTTTTGAAACCCATTCTTAGGAATAATAACCCCAAGAGAAGAAACCCTCAACAGCTTTTACTGAAATGTCTAGGGTAGTTCTATAAAATAGCAATAGATACATACTGCTTACATTTGTTTAAAAGGAGAGATATTTGTGGATAGGGATTGGAAGAGATGATATGATAGGATTACATGATTTTTTGACCTAGTTTGTGGAATCTTTTTTAGGTAAAGATGTTTAATGTACAAAAAAATCTAGCCATTAGAATAATAACAGTGTATAAATGAAAAGCAGTTCATTTAAATTTGAAAAATGCTTGAAAATGAACCTTGTAATTACATACATATACTCAAATTAATGTATAGATACTGAAAACTCTAGGTGTCATATTTGAGAAAAAATTTTGTATTTATATGAGGACAGCTTCTGAATTCTGAAACATATCAGTTACCAAATAGAAAGTGTTTCTGACAAATGTTATATAACTTTACTCTACAGGCCAAAGAGTGCGGCCAGATGCAAAATAAGTGGCTAATGATAAACATTCAAAATGTACAAGACTTTGCATGCCAGTGCCTCAACCGTGATGTGTGGAGCAATGAAGCTGTGAAGAATATTATCCGGGAACATTTCATTTTCTGGCAGGTGAGGAGAATTAATCAAAATTTTTGTTGTATTTTACTATTGTAGTATGAGATGTTGGGGAGGAGGCAGTAGGTTATAAAATGGGAAAAAAATTAACAGTTAAATTGTGATATATGAAAAAGTAAAACTACCCATAATGGCTGAAGTAGTAAGGACAAGTGAAAATAAGGTCAGCAATGAAGAACTCCTAAGGGAAGGAGGAAAAAGAACCAACCCATGTAAGCCACGTAGTATTTATATCTCAGAAGAGTTGATATATTTCAATAGAATGTACAACTATACTATTCAACAGAAATATAATGTGAGCTACATAAGTAATTTTTCCAGTAGCCACATTTAAAAAGGTCAAAAGAAATAAGTGGAATTAATTTTAATATATTTTTATAAAGTCACATTCTGTCATATAAAACTAATATTAAAATATGAAGTGGTGTTGTTTGTTTGTTTTTTGGTGTTAAGTCTTTAAGATCTGGTGTGTATTTTATATTTAACCAGTATCTGACTAGCCACATTTCAAGTGCTTCAATACCACATGTTCTAGTGGCTACTATAATTGACAGTACTGATATAGAAGTTCTTGAAGTAATGGAAAAACATTTGACTAAGGCCTAGATTTTAGCTTGAGTTTGATACTCCCATCTGTGTGTCCTTACATTTATCACTTAGGGTCTTACTGGTTCTAGTTTCTTTTTATATAAATGATCCAAGCTAAGGTTAGATGATCTTGCTCTGGTTTTTTATTTTATGAAAAATAAATTGAAAATAAAAACTTCTGAATGAACTTAATTCTTTTCCCAATGCAAGATATGCTATTGATTTGCCTGTTCTCGTGTGTTATAGGCCCCTAAATTCAACATGATTTTTCTGAATGGTAACCTTTTATTCAGCACCTGTTGATTATCTCTTTGCCTAGCATTATGCCAGGCATTGAACCATATAATATATAGTACATTGTGATTTATTAAGATGTATATGGTTGAAAGTCAGGAATGACATAGATGGACAGATAACAACAGGAAGGGCAATACCTCTTCTGAACTGGGAAGAGAGAAAGAACAGAGTGATATGTTTATACAAGTTTCCAGAGGCATTGAAGGCAGGAAGTTGAGGGAGTTCACATCAGATGGCTTTAATTATCTAAGACAGGAGTGAAAATCTAACATATACCAAAGGTGTATTTGGATAATTAATTGCTGTTGGTATATTTAACAAAGATCTAGTTGACACTTTTTTTTTAATATCAATGACTTAACAGGTTTATCACGACAGTGAAGAAGGTCAGAGATACATACAGTTTTATAAGTTAGGGGATTTCCCCTATGTTTCTATCTTGGATCCACGGACAGGTAAGATTTATGTCAGCTTACAGCCTTTAACTTATTTCTCTTTCACTTATCTAAATAATTGACCTTTAATATTTGACTTGGATCCAGTTTCAGAATTATTTGTTTTTTTATGTTTATTTATTTATTTTGAGAGAGAGAGAGAGAGAGAGCATGAGCAGGGGAGGGGCAGAGAGAGAGAGAATCCCAAGTGGGCTCTGCACTGTACTGTGAGATTGTGGCCTGAGCCAAAATCAGGAGTCGATGCTTAACCGACTGAGCCACCACGCATCCCGAGAATTATTTGTAATACTTTAGATGAAGGGTTTTTGTTCATGTCCGTGAGAAATATTTAAATATCTATGAAGTATATATTTAGGAGTCTGTTTCTGGTAACTTTGGGAGATGGGAGTATTTTTATATTTTTGTGTAGTTTTGTCCTTTGAAAGAATAACTTTTTCTTTCTTGTTATTTTATAAGGAATCTCCTTTGATTTTCTATCATTAAAATATTAAGATTGTTCAGTGGCTGTTGTAATCCCATCAGAGAAGCAGAGGGTAGAGTTAGTTTTATTATTAATTTGAGTTTCATACGGATACTGCTTTGTCTGAACCTCTTCCTAAATGGCAGTTAATGATATCAGCAGGTAAAGTAGCTGCTCTGTCATGATGGCCAGGAATCGCTTAGGTTGATTATAATTAATGTATCCTCTAGTTTATGAACATACTATGTAACTTAGGCTGGTGAGGGGTGGAGTGTGTTCCCAGTAATTTAATTATGCATATACCAAAAGAAATATTTAATGAGAATATTCAGAAAGAGTATTGATTTTATTATATACCCTGGTTTTTAATTTTTAGGTCAGAAGCTAGTAGAGTGGCACCAGTTAGATGTATCTTCTTTCTTGGACCAAGTGACAGGATTTCTGGGTGAACATGGGCAACTGGATGGACTTTCTAGCAGTCCCCCCAAAAAATGTGCCCGTTCAGTAAGTATGACTGAGAAGTGGTGATGGGCAATTAAGTGTAATTGCATATAAATATCTTGTGTAAAATGTTTGAGTAAAGGTAATAATGTAAAAGTTAAAGTTTGTGGCTGCACATCTTAGACACCCTCCTTATATTTTGATAATTTCCCACATAGGTGTCCTATCTTCTCAGTGAGATTATAAGATTCATATTCCTAGTCTCCTTTACAGTTAGGGTAAGGGCATGTGACCGGAGACCTGGATTTAGAAATAAACAGTGTGAATGTGTACCGGTAGGTAGGAGAACTGATAACGGCAAGCTATCCACTTCTTCAGGGGTAGCATGTCAGGCCTTTTGGTATCCAAGTCTAAGCAGCAGTAGAAATGGTATTTTTCCTAGACAGCTTTCATAGTGTAGCTGGACATTAGTACTGGTTATATAGCTTTGGGGTCTGGCTCCCTGGCCCACCCAGAGATTATTTCTGTACTTAATTTCTATAATACGCTATTATGAGGCAGACCTGTTTGATAATTGAAGTCAAGATTGGTGGTGAGTAAGAGACCTTCAGAGATAATGGGACTCTCATTTGGTGGTAGGAGCTATTTGGGTTTGATGGCAGTGAGAATAAAATTAGTTTTAGAGGATATGACTTTAACAGTCCATATAATGCAGTTATGAAACTGTTCCTTAAGTTTATCACCTAGAATAAAACACACAGGCACAGAATGGTATGCATGCTTGCCAAGGGGTGGTATAGAATTCTTCTCCCCGCCCCCCCCCCCCCCCCCCCCCGTAGAGAATTTTTATTGAGGTAGATACAGTAGTACAAAACATTGTTTCAGCTTTTTTTGTTTTTTTCATTATTCTGAGAAGTTTTGCTTAGGTAGAATTCTTATTTAAGGCAAAAAAAACCCCCAAAGAGTCTTTATAATTGCCCTGAGAGAGTTTCTTATCTTTTGCAGTCATACCTAAGGCTGATATTTTCAAAAACCAGAGCCTGAGCTTGTGAGTTGCTGAATTACAACAACATAAATTAAGTTAACAACTTCACCAGGTCTCTTATGAAAAGTAAGACGTTTAGTGGGAAAGAATGGGACCATAACATTGGACAAATACATAGGGATGATTTGGGTGACCAGTACCTCAGACCCCACTTCTGATACAATTCTATGAATGTTACAAATACTGATCAACTGTGTGCAAGAGAAACACCAACAGATAATGACTTAAACAAAGAAGACATCTACTTTGTTCAACAAGAAGTCGAGGCAGGCAGTCTAGAATGTGACTTCTGTGGATGTCAAGAAACCAGATTTCTCCTCTTCCTCCCTCCCATCCCCCCATCCTTACTGTTGGCTTGTTCGTACAATCACAATATAGATGCTCTGCTCCCAGGCATTATATCCAAGCATGGACAAGGAAGATGGGGGTAGTGCCTCTGTACAAAAGTAAACAGATACAGATAAGAGTTCTGCTTATTTTAGCTGGACATATTTTCTTGCACAAATACAATTAAGGTCCTGTTAAGAAAGCAAAGAAGACTGGATGTGAGATAGGAAACTAGTAGTGTCTGATATAGTGCCATTCTTTAAAATCAACATACATGGTACGGAGTGTTATTATCTGCAGTCAAAGCCATTGCATGTCATGTGGGCATATCTATTTGCTTTTATGTTTGTAATAAGTTAGCCTTTATTTTATTTTTGAAAAGTTATAGCTATTTAAAAAAAAAAAAAGATTTTATTTTTAATCCCTGTACCAAATGTGGGGCTCAAACTCTCAGCCCTGAGATCAAGAGTCACATGCTCTACCAACTGAGCCAGCCAGGTATAAGAACAGTTACAGCTTTTTAAAAAAATTTTTTAATGTTTTTATTTATTTTTGAGGGAGAGAGACAGAGCATGAGTGGGGGAGGGGCAGAAAGAGAGGGAGACCCAGAACCTGAAGCAGACTCCAGGCTCTGAGCTGTCAGCACAGAGCCCAATGTGGGTCTCAAATCCATGAACCGCGACATCATAACCGGAGCCAAAGTCAGATGCTTAACCGACTGAGCCACCCACGCGCCCCTTGAAGAGCAAATTTTAAATTTTTCATGAAATCCAGTTTATCAGCGTTTATACTTTGTGCTTTTTGTCTCTTATCTAAGAAATCTTAGCCTAACCCAAGATTTTATCCCATGTTTTTTTTATTTTTAGCTCTTAAGTCAGTGATCCATTTTGAATGAATTTTTGTATATGGTGTCAGGATAGGGTTGAGTTGGGGCTTTTTGTCTGTCTGCATATGGCTGTACACTTGTTCCAGCACCATTTGCTGAAAATATTACCCTTTCTCCATTGAATTGCCCTTTGCACCTTTGTCAAAAAATGATCATATATATGTGTCGGTTTATGGACTCTTCCTTCCAGTGATTATGTTATGTCTTTCTCTACACCACTTTTCTCTGTCTTAGTGATAGTAGCTTTGTAAATCTCGAAATTGCATGGTGTAAGTTCTCCAACTTTATTCTTCTTTATAGTTGTTTGGTTATTTCAGATCCTTCGTGTTCCCACATAAGTTTTAGAATCAGTTTGTCACTTTCTTTTTTTAAATTTTTTGAGGAACCTCCATACTATTCCAGAGTGGGCTGCACCAGTTTGCATTCCCACCAACAGTGTAAAAGTGTTCCCCTTTCTCCGCATTCTCACCAATTTCTGTTGTTCCCTGAGTTGTTAATTTTAGCCACTCTGACAGGTATAAGGTTGTATCTCATTGTGATTTTGATTTATATTTCCCTGATGATGAGTGATATTGAGCATCTTTTCATGTGTCTGTTAGCCATCCAGATGTCTTCTTTGGAAGAGTGTCTATTTCATGTCCTCTGCCCATTTCTTCACTAGATTATTTGTTTTTTTGGGTGTTGAGTTTGTTAAGTTCTTTATAGACTTTGAATACCCTTTGTCCAGTATGTCATTTGCAATATCTTCTCCCATTCTATTGGTTGCCTTTTAGCAAGGGAAGCTGCTGGGATTTTGATTGGATTTGCATTGCTTTATGGATTATTTTGGAGAGAATTGACATCTTGACAATATTGAGTATTCAGGTCCATGAAAATGTATCTCTCCATTTATTTAAGTCTTAAATTTCTCTGAACAATATTTTACAGTTTTTGTATATTGACCTTGTAGGCTGCAGCCTTCCTAAATTTACTTACTAGTTCTAGTAGCTTTTTTGTAGATCCCTTAGAATTTTTTTTTTAATGTTTATTCGTTTTTGAAAGACAGAGACAGACAGAGCACAAGCAGGGGTGGGGCGGAGAGAGAGGAGGACACAGAATCTGAAGCAGGCTCCAGGCTCTGAGCTGTCAGCACAGAGCCCGACGTGAACTGCGAGATCATGACCTGAGCCGAAGTCGGACACTCAACTGACTGAGCCACCCAGGCACCCCTAGAATTTTTTATATATATGTAGATGGTCATGTCGTCGACAAATAAAGACTTATTTTACTTCCTCCTTTCCAATCTCTATGCCTTTTCTTTTTCTTAACTAGGACCTCCAATACAAAGATAGATAGAAGTAGTGAGATTAGACATCCTTAACTTGCTTCTGGTGTAGGGGTGAAAGTATTCACGCTTTTACCATTAACTTTGATGTTAGCTATATGTTTCTTATGGATACAGTTGATTTGCTAAAATTTTGTCAAGAATTCTTGGGTCTATATGTTCACGAGGAATATTGGTTTATAGTTTCTTTGTCATTTGTTTTGTCTTCCTTGTAATGCCTTCTTTTGGTTTTGGTATTAGGTTAATGCTGGCCTTTGATGAATTGGGAAGTGTTTTTTCCTGCTTCTGTTTTCAGGAAGAATTTGTGTAAAATTGATTTTATTTCTTCCTTATTGTTTGATGACATTCACCAATAAAGCCACCTCGATCTGGAGTCTTTGTGGGAAGTTTTAAACTACAGATTCAACTTATTAATAGATATAGGACTACTCAAGTATCTACTACTTCTTTAATGAGCTTTTTAGTAGGTTTTGTCTTTCCAGGGCTTTGTCCGTTTTATCTGAGGTGTTGAATATATTGACATAAAGCTGTCCATTATATTTCCTTGTTATTCTCTTTAATGCCTGTAGCATCTATAGTGATTGTTATTAATCCCCTGTTACTGGTAATTTGTGGTTTCTTTTTCCTGACAATCTGATTAGAGGCTTATCAGTTTTACTGATTTTAAACAACCAGCTTTTGGTTTTAATAATTTTTCTTTTGTTTTCTAGGTTGTTGATTTTTGTTCTTTCTCTTTCCTTCTCTGCTGTTTGGATTTAATTTCATTTTCTTTTTCTGTGTGGGTACTTTTTTTATTTAAGATGGAAACTTAGTCATTAATTTCAGACTTCTCTATTATGTGTGTTGAGTTCTGTAATTTCTCTGTAAGTGCTTCTCTAGCTCCATATCACAATTTTTTTCTAGCTGAAAGGGAAATTGATAAATGGAATTTTTTAGCTGGGTGTGCTTTCTTTTATAGACATGATTAGGATTCTGTAAGTAAAGAAAGAAAGGAGAATGGATATTGGATAGGAAGTCTGTAGTGTCTGCCATGTTAGACAGTCTTTAAAATCAAACTGCATGCTGTGCACCGTCATTATTATGAACCTGCAATCCACTTCAAAGCCATTGCAGGTCACATACTTACCCTTTTTTTGGTGGTAGCTTAGCCTTAAGTTTATTCAACATTTTTTCCTTATTTTTTTTTTTTTTTTTTTTGCTGTATGATTTAATTTTTTTTGTTATATGATACAAAAGCCAAAATGAGGTTCCTTTAGTTTTTTGTTATTGACTCATATATTTTTTGCCTTTTTATTGTGGAAAATTTTAAGCATATTCATAAGTAGGAGTTTATTGAGCCTGTATGTATCCATTAACTAATTTCAGTAATTATTGCATGTGGCCAGTCTTGTTTCATTTATATTCCATCCTATTCACATTATTTTGAAATAAATCTAAGAATTCATTTTTTATTCATTAATGCTTTGGCATGTATCTTTAAAAGATAAAGACTCTTAAAAGAAACAAAAAAAGAAAAAAAACACAAAAAAAATAAAGGCTCTTTATTTTTTTGAAACACAATCACAATGGCAGTAACACGTCCTTAATTAACAGCAATTCTTTAATATCAGGAGATATCTACTGTTCATCTTACAAAATTTACAAAATTTTGTTAACTTATAAAATTTTTTTTAATGATTTGAGTTAGGATCTAAATAAGTTCCATTCAAAAAAACCCATATTTTGTAACTTAATCAGTTTAGTGATACTTGTGACAGAACTTTACCTAGCGGAAAACTGTTGGAATTTGCTTTTCTCATGATCACAATGAAAACCTTCATTGTAATTAAGCTTGGGAAAATATAATTGTTGTTTTTCCCTATTTATTATATGCTGTTTCATTTTGGTTTGAATGTTACAGATCTGTTAGATTTTTTGCAAAATGATGATTACCGAGTTGTTGTTATCCTCTCTGTGTCAGAGCAGTGCTAGTTGAAGAATATAATAAGGAGCAAGGTAGACATCCTTTTCTGTATTGAGTATTTTAAAAACTAGTGTTTGGCTTTATATTTAAAACCTTAATTCTTGTATTTTTCTGGGCCAGGAATAAACCGTTTTCTTGATTTTATTAATTTTGATGTAAAGAAAACTTGTGCTTGCAGCACCGTTGTGGCAGGTCGTAGCACAGTTTTATTTTTGTTTTTAAAATATACATTCCATCTTGGCTGTGTAAGACAAAGTTGTTGCACTTAAATAGCTTAAAATTTAGTAAAGAGAAACATTCAGCAGGAAATAATATTGGCAAGCTGTTAATATTTCTCATGTCCTGTTTGACTTTATCTATTTTTGGGTTTAACTGTTTTCTTTTTCTTTCCACCCATGTTTTATGACTGCAACTTGCAGGAGAGCCTTATAGATGCAAGTGAAGACAGCCAGCTAGAAGCTGCCATCAGAGCCTCCTTGCAAGAGACACACTTTGATTCAACACAGACAAAACAGGATAGCCGCTCAGATGAAGAATCTGAATCTGAACTTTTTTCTGGCAGTGAGGAGTTCATATCCGTTTGTGGCTCTGATGAAGAAGAGGAGATGGAGAATCTTGCCAAGTCCAGAAAATCTCCCCATAAAGATTTGGGGCATAGAAAAGAGGAGAATAGAAGGCCACTGACTGAGCCCCCAGCCAGAACTGAGCCTGGAACAGCCACAAACCACCAAGGATTGCCAGCCGTGGATTCAGAAATACTAGAGATGTCACCTGAAAAATCAGATGGAATAGTGGAGGGCATAGATGTAAATGGTGAGTTACATTCTAGACCTGCTTTACTTAAAACTTGAATGTTACTGGAGGGGTTTATATATTTGTTTACATTAGTCTTCTGTCTTAAGCTGTTGTATCTTTTTTTTTTTTTTTTTTTAAACCCTTTCTTTAGGACCAAAAGCACAGTTGATGTTGCGGTATCCAGATGGAAAAAGGGAACAGATCACTCTTCCAGAGCAAGCTAAACTGCTGGTGAGTATATCTAATTGGAAGTGTTTACTTGAAGCAGAGAAACTAATTAATTGGCATAATTGGCTTTATGAGTCTTTGAAATAGATGGTATTTAGTTTGGCCCCTAACTGAAAACTTACTGTGGTGAATCTTAATTCTAAGTATTTTATTACCTTCTTGAATTATCTTAGGCAAGTTACATAGGGTCTGTCCAGTCAAGGATTTTCTGTTCGTGGCTGCATGGGATAGAAACCCAGCTGAAGTTATTACCTAGCAAAGGGGAGTGGGGTGGTTATTTTGAACATAATAGTGGGGTTCTTGGGTTTCCTAGTAGCTGAAACTGCAAAGGGGTTGGTTAAGAACCAAGATTGTTTTCCTATGTCTCTCTCATGGGGCTTGTTTTGTTTCCCTCTTGTGATTTTCTGCTTCACACCATTCTTCTCTCTATACTGGTGGTTTTTATTTACCTCTCAGCTTGTACATGGTTCATCATAGTGATGCTTGAGGGCCTTTTCCTCTGAAGTCCACAGCTAATGGGCCTTTCCTCTGTGTTTTCTAACCCCTGGAAAAGAGAATGGGTCTGACTGGCTTAGCCTAGTGTATGAGTGAATCCCCCTTAGATCAAGTGTCCATACCTAGCTGCTTGCTGTGGCAGGAGATAGTTAATCTGATTCTTCAAGACTGTGAGTACAAGTAGGCTGTGGCCACTGGTGCTGATACCCAGAGCTATCTCCCTGGTCTAGCATTTGGAAGGGAATGGGAGATGAGACAATGAACAGAGGAAGTATAGATCACTGTTTTGAGAGGTTTGGTTTTGAAGCTAGTGGGAGAATGGGCAATAACCAGAGGGAAAAAAATGATTGAAGGAAAGACTGAACATGCGTAAGTCTGATGGGAAGCATCTGTAGAGAGGGAGATGTTGAAGATACTTACAAAGGAATATTCTGTAGTGGCACAGTTTCTAAGAAGGCAAGAAGGGATTCAGTGCACTGGAGGCAAGATTGTAGGTAGACTGAAGGACATATCTTCTCTGATGAAAAGAAAAGAAATTGATAAAATCTTTAAAAAGAGGACAGTAATTTTATAAATAGAAATTGGGTTTATTGGAGAAACAAACATAATCCTGTATATTTCAGTATCACTTAATGGTCCTAAATTATTGGATACAGGTTTATTATCTCCCCATCGAAAGAGTTATATTGGCCCTTCCACAAGGGTAAGCTTTGGCTATGTGAAAGAATAGTTTAAACTTCAGATATCTCATCTGACATGATAAAAATGAACATAGGATATTTAATACCTTAATATATTCTTTCTTTTTATTTCCATCTAACAGCTTTGTCTTTTCTCTTGTTTTTCATAGGCTTTGGTGAAGCATGTCCAGTCTAAAGGATATCCAAATGAACGTTTTGAACTTCTCACCAACTTCCCTCGAAGGAAACTCTCTCATCTGGACTATGACATTACATTACAAGAGGCAGGCCTTTGTCCTCAAGAGACTGTCTTTGTACAGGAAAGAAATTAACATCATGGCCTGACCTCTCTCAGCTTACCCCTTTTATCCCTTTTCCTGTGAGATACCATGTCACTAAGTATGCATTTTGGCTCATAGGACCATAGAGCCAAAGTCGGGCAAGCAAGTCACCTGCCTTCTGTTTTATTTCTTGCTCTCTCCTATATTCAGTCTCTTCCCCCGACCCCCTTTTTCACTCCTCTTCTGTTTTCTTCGATTTCCTACTATTCTTTCTTTCTTACCTAATCTGGTGACCAAATGGAAGTGAAAGAATTAGACCTCCTAGTACTGGCTGCAGGAAATGTATGTTCCAATAAGTGGTCTCTTGCACAGCACTTTTTTGGGATCAAGTGATAATGTTACTCCTCAGGCTCCTTTGGTAAAAGAATGGCTAGATTCAGAATAAGAACAACCTCCTTTTTTTTGTAAGCCCCATTTTTGGTAGAGAAAAGAAATTCTATAACACTTTGTTCATGTAAGAAATATCACGTAACAAAATATTCAGGCTTTTGTTTACATGGAAAAAGCATCCCTTATAATCATTGTTCATTATATTTAAAAATTTTTTTCAAAGGATTCCCATGTTCCCACCTAAAATTATTTTCCATGATATGTGTTATTGGCAGATTGAGTGTTAAATATAGGGTGAGTAGCATGGAGTGGCTTTCAATATCCTAGCCTGAAACAGCTTTCTTCATTATTACTTTATAAATTGTATTGATCCTGCTGGTCCTGGAACGGACGTTTAGTGAGGCGATTTTGGTGACTCGGATAGGAAGGTGCTTGCTGTTTTCGCCAGTACAGCACATTAGTTCCTTTGGCCCTTCCATTGTTTGGGTCCACAAGTGATCTGTAGGAGAGCAACTGTTCAATTAATCATGCAGTACAGTGGCTTGTGGTTGTAACCACTATGGTAATTGATTGTCCTATGTGCTTTAAGGCATACTTATGTATGTCCCGGGGGGGTGGGGGGGAAGAAAAAGATGCAGCTGAGAGTTGCTAACCATGTTCCTACGGTTAGAAAGAATGATTCATTTTTTTACCCCTGGTTGGAACAATTCCTAAAAGGTTCTGGTGACTGAATGAGCTTAATTCCTCTACCGTTTTCTTGCAAAAGGTATCAAAACTGAAAGCCTCTCTAAGGCAAAGACCTTTAAATTCAGGTTATAAGACAACATTTAGTAAGGGAGGTGGAGAAGGTTACCGGTAATCTTCAGATGTGGAGTTCTTCTGCCGACAAAAGCCACATTCAGACTTAGCTGGTGAAAGCTTTTTTCAGTATTATTTAGAAGAGGCCATCTTGAATCTATGTAATACTGTCTGACTTATCACCTTCACCATATGCTCAATTCTTACTTTGAGCTTTAAATAGAGTCCTCTGAAGGGGTAGTAGTGATTCTGGTGGCAAAATCAGAACTTTAACTTGTTCTATAGAATGGACCTATTTTGTCAGTTGGGATTTGGATTGATTGATTCTTCTACTTGAGGAACATAAATTGCTATTGCTCAGAGACCTTTAGGTTTCCATCTACTTTAAGATCACTCTTTCGGCAACGTGGGGATTAAAAAAAAGATGCTTATTGTGTTGCTAGTACACAATTAGAGAATATGGTTTCTAATGGTTGGATTTTGAGGGACCCTTCCTAAAGAATGAGTATGTATCTCCTCAAGGAAATCATGGAAAATTCTGTTTATTCTTCAGTGAGTCCTTTTGAATTAATGTTCTTACATTTTTTTCTAAGTCTGTGTAAGTGCTTATGTATAAGTATATAATTGTATAAATATTTATAAATATATTTATATAATTACAATTTCATTTATACCTTGAGTCAAAGTTCTCTCTTTAGATTGGTGACTGAGTAATACCATTTCGGTGTTTTTCTCATAGGCTCTCGAGGCTAACTAGCAGCTTCTCATTTATTGAGGAAACATGGTTTTCATGTTAATTCCTCAATTGTATCTCTGAACTTGGATAATATACTTGCTATCTGAGGAATAGAGCTATATACTAGCAAAGGTGCAGTAGAAGGTTTAAAAATTATTGGTAGTAGACACAGTCAGAAATTAAAAATTCAGGGAGGCACAGGGTAAGAACTGAGGGTATGCCCAGCTTTGGTGCTGTGTTGGCACCCATCTCCACTCTCAGCAAAGTCACAGCTAAAGTCCAAATCTGTCAAAAATGTGAAGTCAAGAATTTTCCCTGTGGGGCTCTGTTTCATTCTTTTACCTACTAACTTCTCTATAAAACGTATCTCAAGAATCCGAGACATGCTCATTAATGATAGGATGTAGTTCTTTTTGATGAGGTCAGCCGTGGCATATCCATTTATGAGAAACCAAAGTGACTTTTTCAACTTGGATAACTGTGAGATGACCGAGTAAATATAAAGTGATTTAAGTAAGCATATCAAAGATTTAGGGCATGAGATACTGATCCAACTTAGATACAGTTGGTGTTTTTAGAGTACAAGATGTAGAGGATTTTATTTTATTTTGAGGCAGAAGTGTAATTATCCTGGGCTTGATATAGAAGCCCATGGGGGAGGGATTATGGATTATACATGGGAAGAGTAAGTATAAAAAGGAGTACTGCTTCGCTCATGAACTCAATTCACTAAAGGAGTATGCTTCCTCCAGTTTGTCTTCTTCTTTGCTCTGCAAATTCCTTTGCTCTTTGGAGGAAAGATTTTACTGAATAGATTAAATGAGGCTAGTAAGATTAGTTAAAAATAGTCATTCCTTATAGGTATTGGAAACAGCTCAAAAGAAAAGATGGGGAGGAAAAGGACAAGATAGACTTTGAGAGGGACAAGAAACAAAGATGGGGAGATGGAATGAAAATTAGTGGGGAAAAAAGTGACAGGAAACATCTTTTGAATTTGATTTAGAAAGGAACCAGAGAAGAGAAAGAACAGCCAAAGAAAGAACAGAGGGAAGAATGTGGAACTAATTCTGAGTAACTAGCATGTGCTAGGTACTTTATGTGCATTTTCTCCTTTAATCTTCTTAAGAATTCTACAAAATACACACTTTCCCCATTTTGTAGGCAAGAAGAAAGTGAAGTTCATAGAACCCGCTCAGGATGTCACAGCTAGTAATTGGCAGAATCAAAATAGGCATCCAGAGTCCATGCTTTTTTCACTCCCTTGCTGTAGTCGCCCACAACAGGGGAATCAATTTACCCAAAAGGTTCTCTTCCTGTGTTTGGCTCTGTAAATTATCGTTTGGTTTGTTTCCTTTTAAAGCTTGTGGGATTTGCACTATGCCTGTAAATTCTTATTTACACCACTGTTTTGAGGGACTGATTATTCCTTTTTAAAAACGATGCACTGATAAAAATGTGAAAGGAAAATATGTGGCATTATTTGCCAAGAATAGGTGGAAAGGCTAAAAAATAATTTTATCTTTTTTAAACCATTTTTTGGAAAAGATACAGTTTTCTTTGTCCCATCCATACCTAAATTGAGCTATGTGTATATTTTTAAATCTTCTATAAAATTCTACTTCCTTGACTCTAGAAGTCAACAAATATTTGTTGAGTCCTTAATCAAAGTTGGAAATGTCTTGAAGTCTAATACCTGGTTTCTTCCTGTTTTATCCAGTTGGAAAGACACACTACACATGAGATAATTGAAGAAGGTGCAAATGTTTACCTTTCTGGGGCTGAACTGTAATTACAATAAAACTTTAGAAAAGGGAAAGACTTGTGTAGGCTTTCGTTAGGAAAGGCCACAGAAAACTAAAACTGAAAAGTGGCAAACTCTGTAGCTCAGAGTTTTTGACTCACCTGTATTCTTTAGCTCCACCTTTTGTAACTGCTAGACTTAGGGCACAACGTTTATTGGTAGTGTATATCCAGCACCCAAGTAGGAAAGGATTATTGATCCTAGGACTAAAGATTTTAGCTAGCAAGGATCTCACTTGGACACTTAGGAAAATACCAGAGGGAGCCACTAGCAGCTGGAAAGTGAAGGAAAGATTTAATTTCTGTACCCAAGTACGAATGAAATATATAGAGGGGCACTGTATGTAGGCATGAGTGCACTCGGGTAACAGCTCTGCTATACTAATAGAGAATTGGACTGGATCAGTAGTTCTGTTTTTTCACGTTAAAGGACTTATTCAAGTTTGGCAGGGGTGGGGAATTGTGGGGTTTACATATTAATAACATTAAGACCATAGCTGGAGAAAATGTGCATATGAAATTGCAGACCCTTTGCAAAAACTCTAGGAACCCACAGATTGTAGACCACCGAATGAGATTATCTCTGAAGTCCTTTCCACTCTAAACTTTTATGCTTCTAGTTTCTCCTCTTTATTACATATTATCCCCAGGCTAATTAAAAGTTTACTTGTTAATCAGTTCTTTCGCTTTTTTTCTGTGTCCAGATTTCCCAGTAACTTCATCTCACCTCACTGTGTGACCAAAATCTCCAAAAACGAGAGTATCATAGTTCTAGACCTAGTAATGATCTTTTAAACACAATTCATCAATTTTAAAAACTTCATGCTGTGTTTTGAATCAGTGTTAAGTAGGACTAAAATGTAATTAATGAGAACCAAATATTTCACTGACACCAGAATTAAATTTTATGTTACCTGTGTGCTTAAAGCACTTTACTGGATGAGCAATTGTTAGGAAATTGATTTGACTAAGTTGTAAAATTTACACTTGGTTTTAGCAGAAACTTTTTCAAGATCTAATTAGACCAACTTTTAAAAATATTTCTTATCCCACAAGAGTGCATCTCTGTTATGTTGTTCATATTTTCTCTCTCTCTCTCTCTGTCAGTCTTTCTCTGTCAATCTGGCCCTCTTTCACTTAACTACTCAATAGTAAATCATGGGATGCAGGTTGCTGAATAAGTGATGGCTTGTGTAAAATTAAATGAGATAGGAAGAACCAACCCTACTGATGAACATGGCAGTTTCCCAGTAATACAAGCCTTGATGAAAAGGCTACTTGAAGACAGCTGTGTCCTATGAATATTCAACTTCATTGATTTGCCTTGCATAGCATATCAATTATTGTCTTGCCTTGACACTTAGTATTGCATTGTGCACAGTTTAGATTAGTGGCAAGAATGTTTAGTACAGAAAATAACCAACAGAGAATACCAAGGCACTATCTTGATTTCTCTTGTTATGTAGAAATTTGGTATTTCAGTGCTGGTTATTTTGGTCTTTGACTCAACTGTGTGTCAGTTCTGCTAGAGAGACAGTTTAGAATCAAGAATATTTTTTTATAGAGATTATGATGACTTTGATCGTTTTCCCATGAAGTGAACTTGTGACTAAATTATTGGATGTGACTATGAGGCCGTGAATTAGAAAGTCTTTTTATCCTACCTTCTCTTTTACTTTTCCATTCTCTATTCTCAATTTTTTGGATATCCATTTTCTGAAAATTAGTCATGACTTTTAATGAAATTAGCTATGTTTAAGAAGTTCCATTTCTAAGTTTGAATATGTAACATTTTTAATTTTTCATAAATTAATATATAAGGGAAGAATTTGAAGCAAATGGTTTTATAGCTCATTTTCTCTCTGCACCTAAGAATTCTCTTATTCCGTATATAGAACGGCTAGCTCCATGATACCCTTCCTCCCTTCTTTGTCCTACAGAATGTTCTGTACTGCTTAGAATCTCAGTCATTCTCATAAACATGGTAATTTTTGGTTCAAGCCTTTATTTGCCATATGATCTCAAAGCAGAGGTGGGCAATCCAATATGAACTACTTCAGTAAAACAATTTAGCATTTCTGAAAAGTATTTTCAAGAGATGACCAGATTTACTTGGATTAGAGATACAAATACCAGTGGTAGTGTTTTGCCTAAACAATCCCACATTAATGTCTTAATACGAGAAGTTGCCTTCTTATACTTAATTCTGTGTCAACAAATAGCAAGTTTTTGTTGTCTGGTATTTCCTATATACAGACCAAAATGCCCTGAGATTTTCTCTTTTACAGGGTCACTTGAGTCTTCAAATAGGAAGAATAGTCAAACTACGCTGGACTGAACGTGAAAAATTTTATCTGCATCAAAAAAAGTTATTAATCTAACTGGGCTACCACGAATCATTCATTTATTAGATGTAAATAAATAAAATGGGAGACATTTCAAATCATTGGATAAATTCTGACCTGGAATTGAATTCTCCCCTTCTTAAAATCTTTTTATTTGCTTTTTTCATAGACTCAGTATGAGCATCTTAACTAATAAGGGATAGATTCTTGATCTGGAACTGTTCCCTGCCATTCTGCTTTTTTTTTCCTTTTGTCAAGCTTGCTAGCTTTAGAAGAGTACATGTTACCAGGTTCTATTTCAAGTTAATGACTTTGGAATGCTGATGCTCAACTGGGTATCTGAGTGTTTTCAACAAAATGGTTTTATAGTTTGCTTTTCTTGGAGCTTCTGTGTTCTTAATAATGGAAAATATCAATAAATTATGTGATTCAAAATATAAATAGGTTTTTTACCCTAATCATATGTTCTTAATAACTTTTTGATGATTTATTGCCCTGTAAATTAAACCTCACATGAAGTTACCATTGCCACCAGAAAATCCCCTTTTACCTGCTAATTAGAATGAAAGTAGTATGTGACCTCCACTTTTTAGTTAAGGAGTGTAGCAAGCTTGTAGTAGGGGCTGTTTATCTTACCCATTTTGGGACTTGGGCCTTGGGCCTTGTTACTTTTTACGTTTATCCCTTCAATTTTGGAAAGCCTGTTTAAAACTCTTGCTGGGAAACAGACGGTAAAGCTATGATATAATCCTCTAGTCTTAGATATAGAGAAATGAGTACCAGTTGATGCTAACATGATACTTAGACTTTGAGGGGCTTTCATCCAAGCTTTGGCATGAATCTTTTATATACAGTTTTTTCACTCCTTTAAAAATCTTTTCTAGAATGGTTTTCCTTTTGATTGTTAACAACTTCTAAGCATCTGGTGTCTTCTTTCTTTTCTTTCTTTCTTTTTTTTTTTTTTAACCCTTTAAGAAAAGTCCTTTTTCGAGTAGGTATTGATTGTTCCATGAATACTCTCAGGAGTGTTTGTAGGCTCTGTGCATGCTTTGTATGAGTTCAGTTTGAATAATGCGTTTTGAATCATCTGGGATGTCCCAATTCTGGCATGTCTTCACTAATTGTGTTTTTTAAACATTTTTCACATCATTTCCCAAACCTCACTTCCCATCTTATTCAGAGAGGTTAATCAAGGAATGAAATTTGTTTGGGGAATAGGGACGGGGGTGGGTTGGGGACTTGAGTGAGGTCAGCTTGGGGTGTTTGCTTTAAAGTGTTTCTCAAGCAGTTCCTAAGAGTATTTAGAGATTCCCTGGGAATCCTTATTCTGGACAAAGTGGTGGTCTTAGTGAGATTTGCATTTTTAATGCAGGACAGGCTCTAAATTTAATCTGTAGTGTAACTTTGTTATTGAATCCAAGAAGATAATGGACAGAGACAGTGCTCCTATTGTAGCGTTTCTGGCAAGTGCTCCTTAAAAGGCACATAGAGTTCTCTGTGTTCTGGGTTTTTAATCCCATGGTGCTAGGAGATATTTGTTTCTGCAGCTCTTCTCAAAAGTGGGAAGAAGGGTTTGGGACCAGTGAGCAAGGGGGCAACTGGATCATCCACTAAATTGTTTTGTTCACGACACATTAGAGACCCTCCTGTACATCTAGCAAGTGATAATTAAGGTGCTAGGGAAAGCCTTAAATTTGAAGACACATGGAGGCGATAGCAAATCTAAACTTGGAGGAGGAAAAAAACATGCCATTAGATAAAGCAGAGCTGTGACTGCTGGCTAAGACTCCATGGAACTTCCACTTGCTCTAAAACCAGGGAAATCTTAGATAACTGGGTGTGATGTATCTATAGATACACATAGTCTATAGGTAAATAATTTCCAAAATGGGGGTCTTTCAGTTGGTGATCCTCTGGTTTTGGCTGTACCAAATTGTGAATATTGCTGTGTTGTACCCAGTTGCTTTATATTGGTACTGCAACTTGAACGGGGCGGGTGGGGTGGGACATTTGGGGTGGGGGCGGGAGGGGAGTGGGACGATCAGTCTTTTGAAGACATCAGCTCACTGTGCTGAGAGAGGGACCAAACTCAAGGAAACCTCTGATCTATAAATTCAACTGCTGCATTTTTTTATAAATACATGTAAATGTCCTGTTGTAATATTTGATCTTGGAAATAAAATCAAAAACTTTTCAGTATTAGTTTTTTGTTACTGTTTTTGTGAGAGACGACTCTCTCTAGATTTAATTAATATCATTCAGGATTCAAAAGCTTGCCCTCATATCCTCATGTTTAGGATCCTGAAGTATTTATTGACAGAGGTTAGTTCATAGTCTCATTGTCAAGGATAATGTTTGCTAGCTTCTCTTTTAATAGTATGTCGAAACTTTATGGTAAGTGCTGTATAAATGTTAGTGAAATTGTCATGAAATCTTTGGGTGAGCTAGCCTTTTAGGAAAGTAGGATCCTATAACTCGATATTTGGGCAATTCAAGCATGTAATCTTTCAGACCAGGAATAGTGATTAAGGACTCAGTTTAAACAAGTAAAGGAAAAACAGAATTACTAAATTAATGGGAGAAAAGCCAGGAGATATGATTGTATTATATCATAGAAATTGAGGTCACTGCCTAGCTCATGGTAACCCCAGAAACCAGTTTGTGCTATGCCTCTTGCTTTTTTTTTTTTTTTTCTTTAACATTATTGACAGACAGACATAGAGCGTGAGCAGGGGAGGGGCAGAGAGAGAGGGAGACACAGAATCTGAAGTAGGCTCCAGGCTCTGAGCTGGCAGCACAGAGCCTGACGCGGGGCTCGAACTCACCAACTGCAAGATCATGACCTGAGCTGAAGTTAGTCGCTTAACCAGCTGAGCCACCCAGGTGCCCCTGCCTCTTGCTCTTAAGGAACTATTCCTCATCCCCACACTTCAGCAACCTATCCTGATGGGACTTGCCATCTTCTTCCAAGACTAGGTCTCCCTGGCCACATGGGTCAGCCAAGGGTTGGACCTAAATATTAAATTGGACTGAGAGGGGGTCTCTCCCATTCCTCCAGCCACAGGATACTTATTCTTAACTGACCTCACTATGTGCCAAATAATAGAAACATGGGGATGAGCACAACAAGCACAGCCCTGTCCTCAAGGAACGTATTTTCAATGAATACAGACAATACACAAATTTAAAGACAAAGGTTTGATTCAAATACTGTGAAAAAAATAGAAAAGCAGATAGAGAATTCTGCTTTAAATAAGATGTTGGGGAGTTAACATTTAGGCTGGGACCCAAAGGATGCAGCGAAAGTGGCCATGCCAAGAGTAGGAGCGGAACCTCCAAGCAGAACAACAACTTGAAGAGCTGGGGGACAG
Organism: Puma concolor; assembly: GCF_028749965.1. NCBI lineage: Eukaryota > Metazoa > Chordata > Mammalia > Carnivora > Felidae > Puma > Puma concolor. Next base: position 87,799,732 of record NC_141675.1, read on the forward strand.
GATGTACTTGAGGTATCGAGAGAAGGCAAATGGGTCTGGTGTGTAGTGAGCAAAGGGAGTGGCCTAAAACTCGCAGGAGCCAGGTCATATAAGGCCTTAGTAGGCCCTGGTAAGGAGCCCAGATCATGTTCCAGGTATAATGAGAAGACATTATCATGTGGACAGTGAGTTGGAAAAGAGCAAGAGCAGAGACTGTCGCAGTGATCAAACTGCAAAACAGAGGTCGCCTGGACCAAAGAGTGAGAGTGGAACTGGGAAGTAGTGTATAGATTAGAGATGCCTCATGAAAGTAGAAATGGAAAGACTTCCTGTCGGATTAGATGTGGAGGAACGAAGAAAAGCGAAATCAATCATGAGTTTCCGGCAGGGAGTAGGTAGCGGTGTCGTTACTGAGGCAGGAAGATGTGATCAGGCAGGTTTGGTCGGGGGAGAGATCATTTTGGACGTGTTCACTGTGATACTTCCAAGGGTAGGTGTAGTACAGGAAGTTGGACATGTGAGCGCGAAGCTTGGAGGAGAGGTGGACTGGAATTAGAGATCTGAAAAACCATCAGCATTACAGAGTTTATTAGTCCCATGAGAAAGAGTGAGGTCACCTAGGGACAAAGTTGAAGCAGAGGGTCCAGAATCCAGGTCTGGAGATCACCCAACAGAAAGAGGCCCAGTCGAGGGGATGCAGCCAGTGAGAGAAGAGAAACACCAGAGTGAGGTGTCAAAGGAGTGAAGAGCAAGAATTTCAAAAAGGCTCTAGAGGCCAACTAGGTCTAATTCTGTCTCAGGCTCAAGTAAAAAGGACAGGGAAGTGTTTATTAGATGCAAAAAGTCATTGAGGAGACCAAGAACAATCTCAGTGTGGTGTTGGAAACAGAAGCCTAATCGGAGTGGGTTGACGTTTGTAATATTTGTATACTAATGAAATAAAAAGAAAAACAATACTTCCTCTTCAGTGGACTGGTATGAATGGCAATTCTTTCAACATCTATCTTCCTTTTTTTCTCTCTCCAATTAAGGGAATGTGCTTTCCTGTTTAGTCAGCTGTCAGTTGAGATCGGAGCCCACCCACAAGGAAGCTGACAGTCTGTCACTTTTATTTGGGGAAGACTGGCCTGATGGTCATCATCTTTTCCCCTTCCCTCTGCCAGTGAATTCCATGCTCTTAGCTTCCTCTATTCCTTGCTCAGACCCCACCTCCAGACCCCCCAGTATCCCTCAGAATGGAACATCTGTCTCTCCTGTTCTCCTAAGCCTTTCAGTCCTGGTTTATGGCATTAGGCAAATTATTTTCCCACCCAAGCCCCATTCTTAATGTGTGCCTTTCCTAGACTCCCATCTGTTTCTCCCTAGAAATGTCACCACCAAAGTGGTAACTAGTAGGTGTGTCTCCAGTGGAGCCAAATTCTAAGGTTATTAACACATCGGTAAAAAGGTAATGCTGTAGTTCTTTTGTGGCAGTGTCCAGGCCTCCGTTACCATAGAGGCTTCCTACAGGGACGTGAAGAATTGAACTAAAGCTGGCCTTACTAAGTAAAACTGTTGCAAGTATGCCGTTTCTAAAAGAAGTATCTTATTGGTAAGACTAATCATTGAAGTGTAACACATTTACCCTAAGGAACAAAAACCTACAGCTGCTATCATAAGCCCCAAAGAAGTCTGGTACTCTGTTTCAGGGGTTAAAGCCAAATTCCATCACTTCCCTTTGCTCCACAAGCACCATTTTAATGATACCCATATGAGAGTGTCAGCTGTTAGATAAGCCATTGAGTTGGGAACAGAGACCCCTTCTAAAAATCTGAGCGAGATCTGGCAGTTAGCCATCAGATCACTCTAATGGCCCAAGTAACAGGTTTCTAACAGATAATGCATATAAAATCCTTTTGCTAAGCTGAGATCCAAGAACAGCGGGAGGGGACTAACTCATTCTAGGCATCTCACATTTTATTTAATGTTCAAAATAAACTTACAAGGTAGGCATCGTTTCATAAATGAAAAACTGAGGCCCAGATTATTACTGGGGCTCTGTAAACCACTCAAGTTCACATAGCTAATAGGTATTTGTGACAGGAACTGAGACCCAGGTCCCTTAGGTGCCAAAGCACCACAGTACCGCCTCTAAGAAGAAATACTTTAAGATGGTCGGAATCTGGGTTGGGGGCAAAAAAAAAAAAAAAAAAAAAACCTCAAGCATGAAGTGTGTGGAATTGTGTAGAGCGTACAGTCAGATAACAGGATCATTTCCCCAATCTCATTCACTGTTAACTCTGAGCAGGTCAAATTCCTCTGCTCTAGAATCTCTTCATCTGCATAATAAAGCTAACCTAACATGTATTTTATTTGCTGTAAGTCTGTTGTAAAGATCTAATGAGATAGTTTGTACATGTGTTGTATAAGGTGAATAAATGTTTCTTCTTACTATAAAGCTTTGTGAATACTCAGCCTAGTATCTTTTATCAAAATTCAGTTCTCTGGAAAGACACAAGAATTCATTTAGGTTCTAAATGGTTCCCTTTTGCAGTGAAAATGAAAACTGGTTCTATTTAATGAACTTTCCAATAGTTATTTACCAGCTTGTCTTCAGGCACATGTACATCTGCATACATAGAAAGCAGCTCGTATGTAGTTTTAAAAAAATGTAATAGTCTGTTATAATTATCCCTTCTCATATACATGCATCAACGGTTTTCTCAGGATTATTTGTTTTCATCATTAGAAGTAAAATCTGTGCACAGAGACTATGTGTGTTACTTGGTCTGGTGGATGAATTAATTCATTAACCAAGTGATTCCTGAACTCCTACCAAGTTCTAGGCTCTATGGTAGGTTCTGGGTATACAGAACAGAGTAAGATACAGCCTCTGCCCTCAGGGATCTCACAGTTGTGGGAGAAGAGGCATAAAAACAGCACAGGTAAATCAAATGCCGTTGGAAGTGGGCAACAAAAAGCAGTGACCGTAAAGGAAAAGATTGATAAATGGGACTTAATTAAAATCAAGAACTTCTCTTCATCAAAAGGTGTCATCATTAGCAGAAAAGCAAACCACAGACGAGAGGAAACATTCATAATGCATACATCTGACAAAGGTGTCATGTCTGGAGTTATAAAGAACTCCCACAAATCAGTAAGAAGGAACCGATAAAAACTGAGCAAATGACTTGAGCAGCCACTTCTCAAAAAAGGAATTCCAAATGGCCGGGTAAGTACAAAAAGTGCTTACTCATCAAGAAAATTCAAATTAAAACCACAATGAGAAACTACTAAACCACTGGAATGCCTAAAATTAAAAATGTTGGAAGTAACTGGAACTCACACACTGTTGCTGGGAGGTGCAAACTGGCAGGAAAGGACCACTTTGGGCTACTAACAATATCATTTACTAGAATTAAATATCCACCTACCTTATGACCCAGCAATCCCCCTCCTAGGTATATTCCCTAGAAAAATTAGTGCATAGGTTTTCCAAAAGACATGTATAAGAATATTTATAGTGGCATTATCTATAATAGGTAAAAATTGGAAATAATTTAAATGTCCATCAACAAGCAGAATAAATTGTAATATAATTCCATATAATGGAATAATAAAAAAGTGAATTATATGAAAGATGAATCTTACATATACAATATTGTGTGAAGAAAACCAGACACAAAAAAGTGCACACTATATGATTCCGTTTATATGAAATTCAAAGATAGCCAAAAGCTAATTGGTGATAAAAGCCAAAATAAATACACTGGGGATAGGGATAATGATGAGAGGGGACATACTAGAATCTTCTGGAGATTTTGGTGATGTCCCGTATCTTGATTTGTAATGACCCAGTTACCCTGGGTACACATATACAAATTCATTAAGTTTTATAATTAAGATTTGTGGGAGTGCCTGGCCGGCTCAGTTGGTGGAACATGTGACTCTTGATCTTGGGGGTGTAAGTCTGAGCCCCCAGATTGGGTGTAGAGATTATTTTAAAAAGATCTTTTAAAAAATAAAAGTGTGGCATATTTTATTGTGTGTATAGAACACCTCAGTTTAAAAAATAATAAAGTACAGTGAGAACATAGAGAAAGAAGTGCCTATCTCTGAGTGAAGAAATCGGGGAAGACTTCCCTGGGGATGATTGAACTGAATCTTGAATAGGAGAGTGTCAGAAGGGGGTGAGAGATCTCCCATGCAGAGAGCACCACAAAATGCTCAGCACTCTCGTGTGACTGCTACAAGATGATGGTGGCCTGGGGCTTGAACAAGAAAGTTAGGAGGCTAGTAAAGGAACCATGCAACATATCCAGTCAGCAAAGTAAGGAGGGTGATAAGGAAAACATGGTGGCTGCTCTGTCCAGTGCTGGTTTTCCAAAGAGCCCCAATTCTGCAATGAGTGAAAGATACGGGCTGCTAGTATGTGAAAAAGTATTGCTGCTTGAGCAAGACGGGAGGATAAGGTATTTCTCACGGGTTCTTGTCTGACTCATTGAGACACTTTAGCTCACGAGGCCATGGCTCCTGGTTCCTTCCTTAAGGTCACATGAGAATGAGCAGAGGGTGGGTCATCAGGAGAGGGCTGACCAAGAAGAGAAAACTCCTTCAATGGAGGCCTGTGGGCAGTGGTGTGGGGGCGCATGCACACTCACAGGCTCGCTTGCCTGGGTGACCTCTCCATATATACAGAGCCACCCTGCCCTCTGGGAGGGTCCTGAAACGGGAGCCTCTGGCCTGCCCTGCAGGAGTCACAGTCCCAGCCGGGGCTGTGGGAGCACAGGCCTACGTTGAAGACAGAGCCCTTCTCCAGCTTCTTTGTCTCCCATCCTGATTCTTGCCACTGGATGCAGGTAAGCACAGATGAAAGGGCTCAGTGAGGAGATAGCCAGGGAACAGTATGGCCTAACAGTTAAGGGCACAAACTTCCAACTCGAATGAGACCTGGCTGTGCCACAGAGCAGCTGTGTGGCTTCAGGCAATTCACGTCACTTCTCTTTGCCTCGGTTTGTCAACTTTGGGCTTCTCCACATGCTTAGAATACTTTTCCTCGCCAACTTTGCCTGCCTAATGCCTCGTTGTCTGTGAAGTCTTAGCTTGGTCAGCACTTCCTCCAGAAGGTGTTACCTCACTTCTGCAGGACAAGATTAGGCGGTCCCTGGTGTGCTTCCATTACACCTTTGGTTGGACGCCTCTGCTCAGCACCTGTTTATTGCCCTGTCATTGTTCCCATTCGGCTTTAAGCTCCTCAAGAGAAGAGACCGTCTCTGATTCGCCGTGGTATCTCCAGCTCCTAGCATCGTGACTGCCAGAAAGCAGTCACTTACACTTAATAAATATTGACTGCTGAAGGAATGAAAGAAAAGGCTGTCGGGGTGATGAGTGAGGTAGATAGACACACAGAGAATATGCAGTCTTTTCCTTCATATGACTTAGCGGATCACTTCTATTGTTGCCTAGACATCTGGCCAGTGATTTGTTTACCCGGCCAGGATCACAGGTTAAAACAGGGCCTGCCTGGGGCGCCCGGGTGGCTCAGTCGGTTAAGCGGCCGACTCCGGCTCAGGTCATGATCTCGGGGCATGAGTTCGTAGCCCCGCGTCGGGCTCTGTGCTGACAGCTCAGAGCCTGGAGCCTGTTTCGGATTCTGTGTCTCCCTCTCTCTGACCCTCCCCCATTCATGCTCTGTCTCTCTCTGTCTCAAAAATAAATAAACGTTAAAAAATAAATAAATAAATAAATAAATAAATAAATAAATAAATAAAAATAAAACAGGGCCTGCCCGAAAGCCTGGTTTTAAGGTTTCACCTTATGAACCTGCTTCTCTCTTCAGAGATCAAATTGGCCAAACTCTTTGCTAATTTCTGGCTCAGAGTTGTGGAAATGTTTCTCAGAATGTTGTAATTTCTTGGGGAACAGAGTCAGGGAGAAGGAGTGAAATTGAAACTAATCTGAATTAGTTGAGGCAGCCCAGCAAATGCTTTTTTAGAAGATTAGTGGACGGCCAGGATTCTCTGAATTCCACTCATCCCAAAGGCCGTGCTCAACTTCTTATTTTTCCCTCTGCGTGTTTATATTATTTTAGTTTCCTTTATAAACCTCTTTCCTGATAGAAATATTTCCACAGAAGGGATCGTCCGGGCGGGAGGGGGGTGGTTATCTAAGTCTAGACAGGCCTTAGTCACAGGTGGATTCAAAGGTGGCCCAACCAATTCCTGAACAAAAGCTCCTCCCAGCCCGTGGTCTACAGCGCATGCTTGAGAGTCCAACCACACACTGGTCCTTACTTGGGCCCTTGACAAGATGTCAGTTCTCTGGGAGGGGGTGCGGGTTAAAGTTACTTGCTAACGCCCCTGAGGGGTTGATTCGAGCCAACACAGACACACTGAGAGCCCTGCACTCAATGACCGAACAGTCTGGGAGGGAGGCTGCGCAGACACGCACTTACATCCTGAAGGTTGGTGGGCAGACTGTGGGGAGAACTGTTTTCCTACAGGTGCCCTGTCTCCCGACAGCAGGGCCAGCTCATCACCCTAAAGGCCCGAGGCTGCAGCAGCAAGTACTTCAGGAAAAGCGGCCTCCTGCAGTGGGCCCGCTGGGAGAGGGCAGGGGGAAGAAACCACAGCATCCCTCCTGATCCCTGGTCCCCACTTCCCTCCAGCTTCCTCCCATCCCTGGGTTAAGGGTCACTGTTCCCCCATACCCTACCTCCAACTCCCTCTTCCTGGAGGCCTGAACTTACTTTCATCCAGGGGCAAGTTCTTTTATTCACTGTGAGAAAAATGGCTTAAGGAGCAAATACCCTGGGGCAAGGGCACACAATGAGACAACTCTCCACCCTAAACACTAGCCCCTGCAGCTGGAAGTTCTCCCTTGGGAAGAGTTGCAAGAGGCAAGCTTGGGCTCTGAGATTAGGGGAAGCAAAGGTCCCTAGGGGTTGCAGGGGTTGGGGAATGATGGGAAGGGCACAGGAACATAACCCCCAATGCAAAGGCCTGCTCAGCGCTGTGTCTGGCACCAAACTCTTTACCATGAGCTGCAGCCGGACAAATACAAAATGCTGGGCCAATCAAGTTTTTGTTTTTAAGAACTGACTTTATAAGTTGTAAAACTGTTTTTTTCTTTTAATGTTTATTTTTGAGAGAGAGACAGAGTACAAGTGGGAGAGGGGCGGAGAGAGGGAGACACAGAATCCAAGGCAGACTCCAGGCTGTCAGTGCAGAGCCGGGCTTGAACCCACGAACCGTGAGATCATGACCTGAGCCAAAGTCCAAATGCTTAACCGACTGAGTGACCCAGGCACTTCACAAAGCTGTTTTTGAAAAGGTATGATAGGGGTGCCTGGGTTGCTCAGTTGGTTAAGTGCCTGACTCTTGGTTTTGGCTCAGGTCACGATCCCATGGTTTGTGAATTCAAGCCCTACACTGGGCTCTGTGCTGACAGTGCAGAGCCTGCTTGGGATTCTCTCTCCCCTCTCTCTCTGCCCCTACGCTGCGTGCGTGCTCTCTCTCTTTCAAAATAAACTTAAAAAAAAAATTTTTTTTTAAAAAGGTATGACAAAAAATGTAGGACAGTCTTTCCTAGGAAGGAATCTAGAAAAAGGGTAGGATCGATAGGCACACATAGGGCTTCAATAATATTAGTGGTAGCGACCTGTTTTGTAAGCTGGTTGTATTTATACGGATGTTGCTTAGCTTTTCCATAGAACTTATAAGTATATACATTGTGTTTAATGTTTTAAACTCTGAGATATTTTATTGCGTATGTATATGTATGTATGTGTGTAAAAGAGAGAAGCGGGTCCCTGATTCACACATATTTTCTGATTATGTGCAAAGTAATGTGTTAGGAGGGGAGTGTCAAGAGCCTCACGGTGACATGGACTCAGCTAAATTGCAAAGCAGCACAGGCAACTTCTTCGGAATGTCAAAGCACTGATATTTTTCAGATCCGCATTGACAGGAGTCTACCAAATCTCACTAGCCTTATTCTAATTCACATTTAGAAAAACAACAAGAAGCGCATGTATCAGTGAAAATGTAAAAAGGAGAAACAGCTATAAGTAAAGGTGCCTAGGTGGCATTTTTCACCTTATCTAGTTGAGACATGTAATTTTTCAAGTTCATTGTTACATAATTAAAAAAACAATAACCTCGTATTTTATTGCCTGGTAGAGGTACTCAGTTGAATGGATATACCACAATTTATTTATTCACCTATTGATGAACATTTGAGTTATTTCTCATTTTCAGTTAATTTTTTTTATTATGGTAACATGTATATATCATAACATTTATTACTTTAAACACTTTAAAGTGCACAATGCAGTGGCATCTATTGCATTCAAAATATTGGGTAACCATTACCTCTATCTATTTCAAGAATTCTTTCATCACCCCAAACAGAAACTCTGTAACAATTAAACAATAACTCCGCATTCCTCCACCCTCAGTTTCTGGTAGCCGCTAATCTACTTCTGTCTCTCTGAATTTGCCTATTCTGGATATTTCATGTAAGTGAAATAATACAATATTTATCCTTCAGTGTCTGGCTTATTTCATTTAGCATAATGTTTTCAAGTTTCATCCATGTTGTAGCATGCTTCAGAACTTCTTTCCTTTTCATGGCTGTATAATATTCCATTATATGCACATGCCACATTTTGTTTATCCATTCATCTGTTGGTGGACACTTAAGTTGTTCCCATTTTTCTAACTTGTCGTTGTTATGAATAAAGCTGCTATGGACATTCAAATCCTAATCTTTGTGTGGACGTGTACTTTCATTTCTCTTGGATAAACATGTAGAAGTGGAATTACTTGATCATTTGGTAAGTTAAATGTTTAACTTTATAAGAAACTGCCAAGCTAATTTACAAAGTGGTCTGGTGGGGTGGGGGGGTTGGGGGGGGAGGCACTGGGTGGCTGAGTCAGTTAAGTGACTGACTCTTGATTTTGGCTCAGGTCATGATCTCTTGGTTCTGAGTTTGAGCCCTGCATCGGGCTCTATGCTGACAGTGCGGAACCTGTTTGGTATTCTGTCTCCCTCTATCTCTGCCCCTCCCCCACTTGTGTGTTTTCTCTCTCTCTCTTTCTGTCTCTCTCTCTCATATAAATAAGTAGGCTTAAAAACAAACAAAATAAAATACAAAGTGGTTTGTACCATTTGCATTCTCACCAGCTACATATGAATGTTCTGGTTGCTCCACATCCCCCCCAATACTTGGTGTAGTCCAACCTTTTAACGGAAACAATTCTGCTGGGTCTGCAGTAGGATCTTATTTTAGTTTTAATTTGTGTTTCCTTACGTTAATGATGTTCAGCATCTTTTCTTGTTCTTAGCTGTCATCCATACATCTTCTGTGAGATGGAATGAAATATCTGTTTAAATCCTTTTGCCATTTTCTAAATCAACCTGTCTCGTTATTATAGAGATGTAAGAGTTCTTCATATAATCTAGTTACAGTGTGTTATCAGATGTGTATGCACTCGTATTCACATACACACTTACAAAATTTATGTTGTGAATATTTTCTGCCAGTCCGTGGTTTGCTTCTTTATTTTCTTCGTGGTGTCTTTTGTAGAACAAATTAATTTTGAAGTAGTTTAACTTCTCATTTTTATGGGTTGTACTTTTTGTGTTTTATCTAATAAGTCTTTTTCTAACTCAAGTCCCAATGTTTTCTCCTTTGTTTTCTTCTAAAATTTTAGTAAGTTTAAGCCTATGGTTCATTTCTAACTATTAAATATGGTTTACAGTAATAGTCATGGTATATATATATATATATATATATATATATATATATGATATAATATAATATATATATTGTTTGCACATAGATTGTCACGGCACTGTTCGAGACTATCGTTTTCCCACTGAAATAATATCTTTTTCAAAAATCATTTGCTCATATCTGTGTATGTCTATTTCTGAATTCTCTAGTCTGTTCTAGTGGTCTGTATGTCTTTATGCACCAGCACTTTACTTTCTGTACCTTTACTGTAACTTTATAATGTCTTGAAATCACATGGTGTAAGTCCTCCAACTTTGTTCTTTTTCAAAATTATTTTGGCTAATCTAGGACCTTGGCATTTCCATCTAAATTGAGATTCAGTGCGTTAATTTCTGCAACAAAATGTTGCTAGAATTTTGGCTGAGATTGCATTGAATCTACACATCAATTTTTTTTTAATTTTTTAATGTTTATTTAAAAAATCCATTATTTTTGAAAGACAGAGAGAGAGAGAAAGAGAGAGAGCAGGGGAGGAGCAGAGAGAGAGGGAGACACAGAATCCAAGGCAGGCTCCGGGCTCTGAGCTGTCAGCACAGAGCCCCAAGAACTGCGAGATTATGAGCTGAAGTCGAATGCTTAACAGATTGAGCCACCCAAATGCCTCTACTAAACATCAATTTAGAGATAATTGACAGTTAATGAGAGTAAGTCTTTTGACCCATGGATGTTGTATATCTCTCCATTTATTTAGGTCTTTAATTTTTCTCAGGAATCTTTTGTTCTTTTTAGTGCACAGGTCTTCCACATATTTTGTTGAATTTATCCATAAGTATTTTCTATTTTATGCCATTATTTATTTTTAATCTTTTAAAGTTATTTATTTATTTTTGAGAGAGAGACAGGAGACAGAGAGAGTGAGGGAGGGAAGGGCAGAGAGAGAGAGGGAGAGAGAGAATCCCAAGCAGGCTCTGCACTATCAGCATGGAGCCTGATGTGGAGCTTGAACTCACAAACCGTGAGATCATGACTTGAGCCAAAATCACGGGTTGGATGCTTAACTGACTGAGCCCCCAGGTGCCCCTATTTTATGCTATTTAAATGATATTGTTTAATTTTTTCAATTTGTCATTGCTTGTGTATAGAAATACAACAAAATCTTTGTATATTAATTTTTTCAGTTAAAAAAAATTTTTTAATGTTTATTTTTGAGACAGCCCGTGCAAGTGGGAGAGGGGCAGAAGAGAGTGGGACAGAGGTTCCATAGCAGGCTCTTTGCTGATAGCAGAGAGCCTGATGGGGGCTTGAACTCACAAACCATGAGATCATGACCTGAGCCAAAGTCAGATGCTTAACAGACTGAGCCACCCAGGCACCCCTGTGTATTAAGTTCTTATCCTGTGACTTGCTAAACTCACTTACTAGTTCTAGTAACTTTTTGATAGATTCTTTTGGATTTTCTTTTTTTTTTTTTTAATTTTTTAAAATATTTATTTATTTTTGAGAGAGACAGAGACAGAGCTTGAACGGGGGAGGGGCAGAGAGAGAGAGAGAGGAGACACAGAATCCGAAGCAGACTCCAGGCTCCGAGCTGTCAGCACAGAGCCTGATGTGGAGATGCAGGGCTCAAACCCACAGACGATGAGATCATGACCCGAGCCGAAGTGGGGCACCCAACTGACTGAGCCACCCAGGCTCCCCGATATTTTTGGATTTTCTATATAGATAATCATGTTACCTTACTTCTTTCTTTCCTATCCGTATGGCTTTTGCTTTTTATTTTCTTATTGCACTGGATAGCACTTCCTGCACAATAATGAATGGAAGTGGTAAGAGTAGACATCTTTAAAATGGCATTTTTTTTTTAATTTTTTTTTTTCAACGTTTATTTATTTTTGTGACAGAGAGAGACAGAGCATGAACGGGGGAGGGGCAGAGAGAGAGGGAGACACAGAATCGGAAACAGGCTCCAGGCTCTGAGCCATCAGCCCAGAAACAGGCTCCAGGCTCTGAGCCATCAGCCCAGAGCCTGACGCGGGGCTCGAACTCCCGGACCGCGAGATCGTGACCTGGCTGAAGTCGGACGCTTAACCGACTGCGCCACCCAGGCGCCCCTAAAATGGCATTTTTTAAAGAGAGAGGGTGACACCTTTAAACATTTTTTTCTGTATCAAATAGAAATAATCACTAGCTGTAACAGAGGTACAGCAAAACATGAGGGGATGAGGAGTGTGTGCATGTGAGTGGGGGTTGGCAGAAAATGGAGCAATTAAATCCTACCCATTGGGGCATATTTATAAAAGGCAGCGTTTCAAAGCAGGTTCCTTGGCTCTTCTTGATCTGTACCCCGGGAGGTCATAGTATCTGTAGTCTGTCTCCCCCACCCCACCCTTGCTATGAGTGTTCTCCTTCCTGATGCTCCCAGCAGCAGAGCCACCATGACCCTCCGTCCATTGGTTCCAGGATGCTGTCCTCTCCTGGTGTGATGGCATGCTCACGGACCTGCTCCCGCATCCTGGGGCTGAGCCTCGGGACCACTGCCCTGTTTGCTGCTGGAGCCAACACAGTGCTCCTCTTTCCTAACTGGGATGTGAGCTACCTGTTGAGAGGCCTCATTGGCAAGCAAGCCATGCTGGGCTCTGGGCTCTGGGGAGGAGGCCTCATGGTAAGTGTTCTGAGTTCCCCAGGTGTGACTTTGCCAGACACTCCTCGGGGTGGAACAGGGAGGTGGTAGGGGAGTCATGTTTTGGTTCCTTGCAAGAATGCTTGATCTTGGGGGCGCCTGGCTGTCTCAACGGGTAGAGCATGTGCCATCTTGATCTCAGGGTGAGTTCGAGACCCATGTGGGGTGATTTACTCAAAAATAAAATCTTAAAGAAAAAAAAAAAGAATGCTTGACCTAGCAAGCTGGTCTCAGTTGTATATCAGTTCCGAGGAATAGGAGACTCTAGGAAGACTTGTCAAGTCTTGTGGCTGAACTTTGGCTCAGGACTAGCAGGCCAGGGGTAAACGTTGCCGGCCAGAGAGGCAGGTCAGGCTAGTCACCCAACTGGGTCCTGATAGTCAAAGCCAAACCCTCTGGGAAAGATGGGATAATCAAGTCCATGTGAGGTGCCCAGCCAATCTATTTCAACAGCCACAGGTGGCAGCTGGAAATGTCAATTACCCAATCTCTTTTTACCTTTCTTCTCTCCTCTCCCAGGTCCTCATTGCAGCTACCCTCATCTCCTTGACGGGCTGGAGATATGGCTGCTTCAGTGAAAGTGGGCCCTGTCAAAGTGTAAGCACCAGATTCTACTCTTCTAACACCTAGAATATCCCTACATTCTGTCACTCTACAGGCAGAGTGGTAAAGAGGCAATGTCAGTCTTGGGGCTTGAAGTCAGGTGCTTACTGTACCCCTTAATAATCCTAAGCTATCGGGCAACTTCCTTAACCTTTCTGAGACTCAGGTGCTCCTCTGTAAAATGGGGGTGAACAGGATCAAGTCAACAGAGTAGGTGTTTAATGAGCCAGAAATGTCTATAAACATGTAGGAACTGTTACTATTATTTTTAGCCTATTGAACGATATGGACACGATTTAAGTGCACTGCAATCATGTGTCTGATAGAAAATTTCCTGGCTATTTTGTGTAACTTTTCTTAGAGTTGGAAACATTTCCAGAAATCATCTAATGACTAGATTCTAGTCTAACCCCTCCATTTTACAGATAATGAAACTGAGGCCCAGAATAAATCTGCACTTATTAATTACAGTGGCATTTCGGAAAAATCTCAGTACATACATAGTATAAGATATATTGCTAATTCAGTCTCAGACACATGAACTTGTGGCCTCCTTGCAGTAACTCTACAGCCTGCTTTGCTATCTGCGGCCCATGTACTGGGAATGCCTCTGATTCAGAATTATATGCTGAAGAATTAAATATCAACACCCACGCATTTCATTCACAATCTGTTCTCAGTCTCTCCTGGTTTTCCCCTAGGCGAGTGGGTAGTTCTCAGACTTAAGCCTGCATCAGAATCCCTCAAGGGTTTGTTAAAACCAAAACCAGGGGGGCACCTGGGTGCCTCAGTTGGTTAAGCGTCCGACTTCAGCTCAGGTCATGATCTCACGGTTTGTGAGTTCAAGCCCCATGTCGGGCTCCGTGCTCATAGCTCAGAGCCCGGAGCCTGTTTCAGATTCTGTGTCTCCTTCTCTCTTACTCTCCCCCATTCATGCTCTATCTCTCTCTGTCTCAAAAATAAATAAACATTAAAAAAATTAAAAAAAAAAAGATTGTTGGGCCTCACCCCCAGATTTTCTGATTCAGAGTGGGGTGAAGCGGGAAATTGTGCATTTCTAACAAGTTTTCAGGTGATGTGATGCTGCCAGGACAGGGATCACATTTTGAGAACCACTGTCCTAGGCTTCCATCAGACTAGTTCACCTCGAATCTTTAACTTAGAGTCAAAACTGACCGTGCGCCTTTCCCTGGCCCCTCCCAAGCTCCAAACTGGCTTGACATAAAATGACTCTGTGATTCTGTATAAAAGCTATATATATATGTATATATGTATGTACATATATGTATATACATATGTATGTATATATGTTTATATATACATGTATGTATGTATATACATATATATATACATACATATATATTTTTTTATTTAAAAATTTAAAATATGTACTCTTTGCAAGGGAGAAAATGACCTAGTATCCTGAGAAAGAAGCCAATTTAAAAGCAAGCTAGAGGGGCGCCTGGGTGGCGCAGTCGGTTAAGCGTCCGACTTCAGCCGGGTCACGATCTCGCGGTCTGTTCGCGGTCCGTGAGTTCGAGCCCCGCGTCAGGCTCTGGGCTGATGGTTCGGAGCCTGGAGCCTGTTTCCGATTCTGTGTCTCCCTCTCTCTCTGCCCCTCCCCCGTTCATGCTCTGTCTCTCTCTGTCCCAAAAATAAAAAAAAAAAAGTTGGAAAAAAAAAAAAAGCAAGCTAGAATCCTGCCAACTCATTGTTATCTTTTAGGAGGGAAGTGAGTGGTACAAAGACTAGAAAAGTGCAGTGACAGCACTGGAGTCACTTCAGAGTTGACTGTCATTTCTCTCTGTCTCCCTCCCTCCTTTCTTTCCTCCCCTCCTTCCCTCTTTCCTCCCCTGCTTCCTTTCTTGCTTGATTTGAGAAAGTGAGGAATCAGGGATGGGAGTATGGAACCTTTGAGAACACAGCTTTCCCTTAGAAGAGTCAGAAGTGGGCATATGCAAAATGACAATCAAACCCTTCAACCCAGAGGCTGAATGGCTGCAGTCTGAGTATAAAAGCTTTTAATGCCAACCTGCTGAGAAGCTCTGCAGAGCCTGCTGGGTCAGGGAGACCCAGGTCCATGTGCTACTGCTTCCCCCTTCTCAGTGCTTTCTCTCCCTCCCTACCCCCCACACTTCCTGGCTCTACCACTGACCCCACATCAGTCACCTTTGCCTTGGGTATCCTTTAAAGGAGGTGCCAGGGGCAGAATTATCCCCATGTGATATGATGGGGGGAAGCTTGAGCACCAGAGAAGTTAGACTTGTCCCCATCACCCCACCACTTGGTCACGACCCCATCTCACCTTATGGCTTCTTCTCTCCCTCTACAGATGCTCACTGCTCTGCTGTCCAGTAGTCTGGCTTTTCTAGGAGCCTTGATTTGCTTTATCACTTCTGGTGTAGCCCTGAAAGATGGCCCTTTATGCATGTTCGATGCCTCATCCTTCAATCAGATGCAAGCTTGGAAATATGGTTACCCATTCAAAGACTTGCATAACAGGTAAATGGATGGAGTCTTTTCACAGAGGCAGAGAAAGATGACAGAAAGACACACAAACTCCTTTTGGTCACACATTCTAGCATCTCCTTTCTCTGGGAAGATGCTCAGAATTTTGCAGATGCAGCAACAATAGTTACCCTCAAAAGTCTAGTCCTTTGACCTTGGCTGGGGGAGGCACCAGGTTTCTATCGAGGTTGCTTATTTGGCTTTTATTTCTTTTTCCTCAAACCCTGGTCTCCTTATTTTTGGGGATAGGAATTATTTGTATGACCATTCACTCTGGAACTCTGTCTGCCTGGAGCCTTCTAAAGCCGTCATCTGGCACGTGTCCTTCTTCTCCATCCTTCTGTGCGTCAGCTTCCTCCAGATTCTCTTGGTGGTCATTCATTTCATCAACAGCTTCTTGGGACTTTTCTGCAGCCTCTGTGAGAAGTGATAGGTAAATGCCCTTTCATGCGAGAGAGTTTTCCTCAGAAACTGTCTTGAATTCCTTCTGTAAGAAGTGGGTATGGATTGTAAACAAACTTCCTTTTTAGGTGTGCCTGTAACCATGATTCCTTGAGCATAGGCTGAATGATATTGGTGAATTTTGAATCACATTGTAAACTGCAAGTCATTTATTATTGTGAGGAACTTATGGTTCATAAAATGTCTTCCAGCCATGGCCTCATTTCAGCCTCTCAACAACCCTGTAAAATTGGTCACAGTACAGATAGCAGTTGAAGTTCCTAGAACATAACGGACTTGATGCCTAAAAGCTCTCACCTGGGTTCAGGTAAAGTTAGTACTTAAGCTCTTATCTTCTAAATTCAAGTTCACCAGTTGTTATGCACTGAACTGTGTGTCCCCAAAATTCATAGGTTGAAGCCCTCACCCCCCCATGTGGCAATATTTGTAGATAGAACCTTTAAGAAGCTAATTAAGGTTAAATGAGGCCATAAAGGTAGGACCCTAATCCAGTAGGACTAGCATCTTTTTTTCTAAATGCTTATTTATTTTTGAAAGAGGGAGAGAGACAGAGTGCAAGCAGGGGAGGGACAGAGAGAGGAAGACACAGAATCCGAAACAGGGTCCAGGCTCTGAGCGGTCAGCACAGAGCCTGATGTGGGGCTCAAACCGACGAACCGTGAGATCGTGACCTGAGTCGAAGTCATATGCTCAACCGACTGAGCCACCGAGGTGCCCAGGACTGGCATCTTTTTATAAGAGGAGGATGAGATTCCAAATCTCTCTCTCCACACAAGCACAGAAGAAAAGGCCATGTGAGGACACAGCCAGAAGGTGGCCATCTGCAAGCCAACGAGAGAGGCCTCAATAGAAACCAACCTTGTTGGTACCTTAATATTGGACTTCCAGCCTCCAGAAAATAAATGTCTGTTGTTTGAGCCACTCAATCTGTAGTGTTTTCTTATGGCAGCCTGAGCTGATTAATCCACCAGTGTTCTTTTCGTTCGTGTTCAGTGCAGTTCAATAAGTGGTATACACTGAGTGTCCACTGTGTGGCTGGCTCTGCTGTGCACGCAGTGGATCCAAAGATGACCGAGACACGGCCCTTGACCTTGGACCCTGCCTTGTCCTTGAAGAGCTCATGGTCAAGTTAAGGGAACAAACACATCTCCCAGCAATTTAAATGTCATATGGTAAGGGCCATGTTAGAGGTCAACAGGACACGAAAAGAGCTCAGAGGAACAGCAAACCGCCAAGGAGAGGGTCTGTGAGAGATCAAGGAAGGCTTCCATTGTGTCTGAGCTGATTCTTGAAATAGCCCGGCAAAGAGAGGAGAAAGGGATTCCCTAGCAGAGGAAACAGCACACGCCAAGGCATGGGGGGGGAGACACAGGATAGAGCGTGTGGAGAACTGCGGAGCCATGGCTGTTTCTCACGCGGAACGAGGAAAGCAGAGGACTCCCCTCCCTCCCGCCTCAGGATCTTGGTCAGGAGGTGGTGTCAGATGGTGAGCAGAGTCAGGAGTGGGATAAAGGAGATCTGGATGGGAAAGCCTGATGGGCAGGGAACAAGATGAAGCGGGCAGAAGCATTCTGGGAAGAAGATGGGTACTGGCAAGAGAAGAGGTAAGTGGACAGGTCCAGGGAATGAGTTTGAGAACCCCAGGCTCTGGAGCCACAGAGTGGACAAAGCCAGGAAGGGAGTATGTGGGTCCAGGGGCTGCTGTATCCCCTCCACAGCCCCCTGGGCCCCAGCTCTGTCCCGTCAGGGAGGAGCCACTGAAGCACCAGATGCCTCCAGGATACAGGAATTCTTCTGTCACCAGGGAGGAGAGGGAAGGGGAAAGGAGAGGAAAACAGGGGAGGGGAGGGGAAAGGGAGAAGAGGGAGTTCTGCATTCATTCTACCATGGGCTCCATAGCCCTCCACACCTGGTTGTTGGCTGCCCTCTGTGGGATTCCACAGGACACCTGCATTCCCTTCCTTCTCCCTCCATCCCAGGACTACCTCACCCTCAGAATGGGCTTTCACCCTGGGTTTTTCTCCTCAAATGAAAGCTACATCTGGCTCTTGGCTTGGCTTCCAACCAGGTTTTAGGCAGGAGGGCCTATGTTAATCTGTTCATCAGGACAGTGCTAACATTTTGTTAAGAAGAAAAGTTGTCGGTCCCTTGCTTTGTGAATGCCTTCTTGAATATCATCCTGGAAAGAAGAGGATGTCGCCTTGTTTACGATCCTGCTCAGAGAAAAGTGGGCCCATCTTGGGAATAAGTTGGCTGGCCTTCAGCTTTCTGTTGTAGCAACTGGCACTTTAGGTAGTAACAAGTAACAAGTTTAGCCCATTGCTCTCCTGTTCACCCTTTAGGGCAAGGCCTGGGTTTTATTCACCTTTGTATCTCCAGCCCCTAGCACAGATGGAATAATAAAATGTTTATTGAATTAAATTACACACCTAATCTTCTGTGTTTTTAGTTGGACTGGAGTAGGTAGGGTGAGAGAAATATAGCTGAAGAAATCATAAAAAGGGAGGAAAAGTTGGTGTACTAGGAGTATGATTTCTTTCTTTTTAAAAAAAAAATAACGTTGGGGCACCTGGGTGGCTCAGTCGGTTAAGCGTCCGACTCCAGCTCAGGACATGATCTCACGGTCCGTGAGTTCAAGCCCCGCGTCAGGCTCTGTGCTGACAGCTCAGAACCTGGAGCCTGCTTTGGATTCTGTGTCTCCCTCTCTCTCTGCCCCTCCCCGGCTCATGCTCTGTCTCTGTCTCAAAAATAAATAAAACATTAAAAAATTTCTTTAAAAATTAATGTTTATTTATTATTTTGGGAGAGAGAGATTGAGACAGAGCCCAAGCTGGGGAGGGGCAGAGAGAGGGAGACACAGAATCTGAAGCAGGCTTCAGGCTCTGAGTGTCAGCACAGAGCCCGATGCAGGGCTCAAACCCACTAACCGTGAGATCATGACCCAAGCCAAAGTCAGATGCTTAACTTACTAAGCCACTCAGGTGCTCCTAGGGGTATGATTTCTTAAGGCTGGTGAAATAGTAAGGAGAAAAACACTCTCTGCCCCTTAGGAGACATTGAATTTCTGTGCAAGGCTAGTCTGTGGATGCATGACCCCAGCCAAAGATGGGGCTAGTGCTGCTGAATCAAGGGGCAGTTAAAGACGGCATGGTTGAGGGCATGCACTGAGCTGCCTTGCGGCCCTTGCACAGACCCCAGTCTGCTGGTCAGTGCCAGGAGGAAGGTTCAGCAACCCTGCCAAATCATGAAAGGTCTTACTTGCAGCAAATGCTGGGGAGATGGTCCTAAGGAACCACTGACAGATTTCAAGCAGAGCAGTGACAAAGGAAAGCCATTCTGGGGGCACTGTGAAGGGTGGACTGGGAAGGTGAAGTTCAGGGGAGTTTACCGGACTCGGGGAGACCAATCTAGGCTATACTATCAAGAAAACACATTGTAAACCAAAACTTGGAATAGTAAAATTAGTCTCTACTGGAGCTTGCAAAGGTATACTTTTATAGAAATACTCCCTTTGCATCTTATAGAAGGAAGTTCTGGAATTTGTTAATCCAACCAATAGGAAGCCTGGATGGATACTGGGGGAAATTCTTTTCTTAGTTTTTGAAGCTGGTAGAGGCCAAGATACTACAGTCTTCTACAACAGGACCAGAAACTGGTGCTCGTAAGTGGGGAATACACCTTAATGTCTACTCCTTTCTGAATTTTGCACGGAGAGTATGGTGTGGGTGAGGCTAGGGGAACTGTGAGTTGGCAGTTATGGAGTAGAGCAGGGCACTGCAAACTTTTTCTGTAAAGGGCCATATGGTTTCTGTTGCAACTGCTCAATTCGCTCAATACAGTGCAAAAGCGGCCACACATGTGCAAGCGAGCATAGCTACGTTACAACAGAACTTTACAGATACTGAAATGTTAAATTCACGTGTAGTTTTCACGCGTCACGAAACATTTTTTTGATTTTTTTTTCGATCATTTAAAAATACAAAACCCGTTCACAAGTCTTGCATAATGAAATGAAGGTTGGCCTTGCCCACAGGCCACAGTGAGAATGCCCTTTTTTTACAGCCCTGCCGCCCAATAGCCTTATATCCTTGGATCTCTATGAACCTCAGGTTCCGCGTCAATTCCCTAAAATTGTAGCGCGGTTAATAAACGCTGACAAACTTCGAAGCGCTTTGCGATCCCCACAGGCTCCAACAGCCCTGCGCCAAAGTTAGGGTCGCCTTAGCTCAGCCGGTTTCCGCCCAGCAGCTGGTGCGCAGGCGCTGGGGAGGGCCGCCAGACCCGCAGAGAAGGGAGGGCCTCTCTGCTGGGAGCACGCAGCCGCTTTACGTCAGGGCCAAGGGCGGTGCTGTCGCCCTGGCGACGGTTTCGGAGTCCCGCGCCGCCACCAGCCAGGCCTTCATCTCGACACACTGGGCCAAGAAGCCCTAGCTATGACCTCCACGACCGCGGCGTCCTTGTCTATAGGCACGGCCGATGGGTTGCTTGAGACCGAGAAGAACGCAGGGGAGTCCGAGAATACCTATATTTTGCGGCCCGTTTTCCAGCAAAGGCGGGTAACGGACGGGTTGTGGTGGGGGCGACCTGCGAGACTGTTAGGTCAGGCAGGCAGAGCCCGCCTGGAAGCCTCAGCGTCGGTAAAGGGCGCGGGGAGCGGCGAAGTGGGCGGGGCGGGGGGGGGGCAGGCTGGGGCAGAGAGGCGGGGCTGGAGAGGGAGGGGCGGGGCTGGAGGAGAGGCGGGGCTGGAGAGGGCGAGGCGGAGCTGGGACTTAGAAGGTGTTGGGTTGGAGTACCGAGATGAGTCGGCAGAGGAGGGAGGGGCTGGGTCTGGAGCCGCATGGGCCAGCCGGGGAGGGGGCGGGACGGGAGGGCGGGAATCTATTTTTCTTGAGCTTTCAGCTGCTACCGGCAGCTGAAGACCCGGTCTCCGGTTGCAGTGTTAGGGCGTCGGAAGCGCCTGAGGCTAGCGCAGTGGAAATGGTTGGCTCTAAGAGACCTGGGACGTGAGCAGAGGAAAGGAGATGGATGGAATAGAGAGAAGAGCAGTAAAGAAGAGCCTTGCGTAGAATGCCATTCAGCCACACGCTTACTGTGTGCAAACGTGTGCCAGAATACGCTTACTCCTTTGCAGGGTACGGGACCTGTATGTATATAAAGCCTTACCCAGATAGTACCCGGATGTTCTAGGCCCACCACCGCGATAGTTTCCCAGAATTGAAGTACACAGTGTAGTGCAGGGGAGAGTCTGCTAGGGCTGTAGACTCTTATCACTCGCTTCATTTTCACAAGATGAGAAAATATATATACGTTTAAAAAAAAAGCCCCTCTTGCTTGCCACCAGGTTGCTGATCAAATGCTTGGCAAATACTGAAAGCCAGGAACTTTGGTTATAATGTGATAAAAAATTTCATGCAGCATTTTTATGGTGGGTCGAATGGACATATAAAACTGTATGTTAAGTTATCTTGGTAAAAGTATCTAAATGCATCGATTGCCGTTTGCCTGCATTTCTGTTGTAAAACGGAACAAAAGCAGAACAAGATTAACAAATATATATTGTGTGGGAATAATCCTATGAGATTATTTGTGACTTGTTTCAACAAAACTTTTAACAGTTCACTGAGAATGAAAAAGGCTTAAGGAAAAGAACCAGATATGGTATGTTTATTAATAACAGGGAGACCCCGTTTTGAACGGATCAAGTCCTGGAAAGTTTGTCAGTGATTCTAAAGTTCATCTGTGAGAATAACCAGCAAGAGAGCAAAGAAAATAATGTTTAACAAGGGGCCACCAATACTACCAAATATTATACCACATTATAAGCTCAAAACCTAAAACATTCTGGTCACTTGGACGTAATAGATAAATCAACTGATAGAATATATAGCCCAGAAAATGAACCTACTGCTGTAATCTATGATAAATACAATAAAAATGTTAATGGTATTGTTACTGTGGTGAAATTAGGGGAGATTTTTTTTTCTGTCTTCATTTATTCAGTAATCCATTACTCCAAAAAGTATTTATTTCCTATGTGCTGGGTGCCGTTCTGAGAAATGGGGATATAACAGTGAACAAAGCAGATAGAAATTTCTGCTCTCATGGAGTTTACGTTCCAGCTGGGTAGAAGGACAACAAACAAACACAAGTGAACTGTACAGTGTATGAGATAGTAATCAGTACTGGGAAGTGAGCTATGAAGTGATGTGATAGGAGGGCAATTTGAAGTTTTAGAGAAGGTGACTTTTGAAAAAAAGACTTGAAAGAAGTGAGGAGGTAGCTATGCATATAGAATGAGACTTGCACTTCAGGCAGAGGTTCACAGCAAGTGCAGAAGCACTGAGGTTGGCATGCCTGGTGTGATCAAAGAAAATAGGGAAGGCCAGTGTGGCCAGAGTGGAGAGAACTAGTGGGAAAAGTAGTAAAAAACAAGGTCAGAGTTTGGTAGGGTAGACATATGGGACTGTACAAGTCATAGTTAGGATGCTGCTTTTACTCTGAGTGAGGTGGGAAATATTTGGGGTATCTTTGAATAGAGAAGTGCCATGATCTGACATATATTGTAACAGGACCGATCTAGTTGCTATGTTGAAAACAGGATCTGGGAGCAAACGCAGAGACAGAGAGACTTGTTAGGAGCCATTGTAATCTAGGCAGGAGGTAAAGGTAGCTTGGACCAAGCTGGTGGCAGTGGATGGTGAGAGTGATTGAATTTCAGATTATTCTGAATGTAGAACTGCTTCAGATTTGCTTATGATTTAAGCAAGATTTGCTTATGAACCAGGATGTGTTTTGTGAGAGAGAAAGACGGCAAGACTGACATCAAGGTTTTTGGCCTGAACAAATGGAAGAATGGAGTTACCATTGACTGATACAATTCTGGGGAGGGGAGATGGTCAGAAGCTTGATGTCGGGGGCATCTGGGTGGCTCAGTCAGTTGAGTGTCCTCCTTATGCTCAGGTCATGATTTCACAGTTTATGAGTTCAAGCCCCACATTGGGCTCTGTGCTGACAGCTCAGAGCCTGGAACCTGCTTCTGATTCTGTCTCCCCTTCTCTCTCTCTCTCTGCTCCTTCCCCGCTCATGCTCTCTCTCTCTCTCAGAAATAAACATTAAACAAATAAAAAAAAAAACGCTTAATGTTGGATATATTAAATTTGAGTTGTCTGTTAGACATCCAGATGGAATATGTGTTGGAATGTGTGGTCTGAAGTTCAGGGGAAAGGTCCGGGCTGGAAGTATAAATCAGGAATATGACTTGTTTTCTTAATTTGCTTATATCACTTTTTTAATAAAAAATATGAAAATGGAAGATTACATTGTTTTAGTGGCAAAGAGCTGGGGGCAGTTGGACTGTGAAGGTAAATTGGAGTTTTGGAGTTACCAATTAGTTGTTCAAACTGTTTCATTTAGGTTCAGACCCTCTGTGGTTAAAGATTGTATCCATGCCGTGCTTAAGGAGGAACTGGCAAATGCTGAATACTCTCCAGAAGAAATGCCTCAACTCACAAAACGTTTATCAGAAACCGTTAAAGATAAATTAAAAGGTAATTGTGATGGTCATTGGAAACGATATGTTCCCTTCAAACATTCAATTTTACCTATTTGTTTCCTTCCCCATCTTTAAACAGGGGTCATACGCTATGCATTCTTTTAAACACAAATTTCTCTTCAGTGTCTAGTCTTCTCAGTTATTTGGTAACTTTTGTGCATGTGGGTTTTTGCAGATAATGGGAGAGCGTAAAGATGTAAAATAAAACATTGTAGGCAAGCACTGTCTGAGAAATTCCAGTATGGGAAAGACCAGAAGTTACAAGGGCTCCTTTCTTCCATCATTCTTGATTGTTTTTCTCACCAACATATCAGTTCCTTAGGCAGGCCTCTTAGGCATTCATACCCTCACTGTCTGACCTCAGCCCATCTCTCCAGCTGAATCATTAACTAGTTGCCCTACTCAACTCTCCATTCCTGCTAAGCTCTACGTATACAGAGCACACCTTGTGCTTTTTCTTCCTGTGTCCTTGGCCTCTGTCTCTGTCTTTTTTTGTTAATAATGTCATACCATCTGAAAAGTCCTTTCTGTCTACCTTTTTAAAAATATAACATTTTGTGGAGGGAAGGAAATGTCTATGTAACAGTTATATTTCATTGTACTAACCTAGACAGTCTAGAAAAATACGCATATGAATTTTTAAAAAAATTATATAAAATTCCATTACCCAAAGGTAGCTACTATTTAGTATTTTGGTGTATTTTCTTCTGTTTCTTAATTTTTTTCAGTTTTTAGAGATTAAAAAAAATATAAAAGTACAAAGAAGAAAATAGAAATTCTGTGGATTTCTATCACTACTGTTTGTATATTAGCATTTTTATTGCACTTTTTAAAAAAAGTTTTATTTATTTATTTTTGAGAGAGAGCGGGAGAGTGAGCATGTGTGCATGGGTGGGAGAGGGGCAGAGAGAGAGAGGGAAACAGAGAATCCCAAGCAGGCTCTGCGCTAACAGCACAGAGCTCGATTCAGGGCTTAAACGCACGACCATAAGATCATGACCTGAGCCAAAATCAAGAGTCAGATTCTTAACTGACTGAACCACCCAGACACCCCTTCACTTTTTAAAAAAGTTATTTATTTATTCATTTAAGTAATCTCTGTTCCCAACATGGAGCATGAACTCATGACCTCAAAATCAAGAGTTGCATGCTGTACCAACTGAGCCAGCCAGGTGCCCCTTTATTTTCACTTTTTAATAAAAATTGACTGTTAAAATTATTGTAAAAAAAGATACATGTCCATTATAAATAAATTTAAATGTATAGAAAAATACATAAAATTAGAAAATCATCCCAAATGCCACCACCACATTAAATATCAATATTTAATGATAATCATTAATATCAGGTGAACATATCACACTCTTTTTCTATGTATATATACAGATAAATAAATACTTTAACAACAGTAGGATACCTTAGACTTATTTCACATAGTGGTATAGTATTCATTTTCCCTCTCTCTCTCTCTTTTTGCATTTGTTCTGTATTTAAATGAAATGATTGCTCACTACTTAGTCCTTTTGTCATGCCATTTCCATTGCTGAGTTCTTTATTTTGGTTCAATTCTTACCTGATGAGATTTTGTTGTAAATTTTTTTCGGGAAGGGCTCAGAAATGCTACATTCTCTGGGTTTTTTCATGTCCGAGGATGTCTGCCTTTTGCCTTTAAACCAAAATAGTTTTGGATGAATATAATATTTTGAGGTAATAACTTATTTTCTGAGAATCTTGTAGACTCGTTTTTCATTATCTTCTGGCATTGGATATTACTGAAGAGAAATCTAAGGCCACCTGATGTCCTCTGCTTAAAGAATCCCATCCTTAACCTTGATGCTCAATAGCTTTTTTAAATTTTTTTTTTTTTTAACGTTTATTTATTTTTGGGACAGAGAGAGACAGAGCATGAACGGGGGAGGGGCAGAGAGAGAGGGAGACACAGAATCGGAAACAGGCTCCAGGCTCTGAGCCATCAGCCCAGAGCCTGATGCGGGGCTCGAACTCACGGACCGCGAGATCGTGACCTGGCTGAAGTCGGACGCTTAACCGACTGCGCCACCCAGGCGCCCCTCAATAGCTTTTTTAGAATATGGCTTGGTAGTGAAAATTTTATAGCTTTCAATCTGCAGATTTTATTTTTTCCATGTCAGGAAAATTTTCTTCTATCTCTGAAAACATTTCCTGTTGCATTTATTAGATTCTCTTCTTTAGGAAAACAAATACTGATATGTGTGAGGATTCAGTTTGTTTCTTCAGGCTGTGATCTTCCTTTCCATTTTTCTGCTGTTTATAATCTGATTAAGTTCTTATTTTGTTGAATTTATGAGCTAATTTTGTTCTATACTGTGAATCATTTGTGAAGAACACGAGCAGGGGAGGGGCAGAGAGAGACACAGAATTGGGAGCAAGGCTCCAGGCTCTGTGCTGTCATCAGAGAACCCGACGCAGGGCTTGAACCCATGGACTGCGAGGTCATGACCTGAGCTCAAGTTGGACATCTAACCGACTGAGTGAGCCACCCAGGTGCCCCCTTTTTTGTCTTTTAAACAGTGTGTTTCTTTCTTGTTATTCTTTTGTTTGTTTTTGCTGCTGCATCATTGCATATTGCCAGTTGGCTTCTTTCCATTTTATTCTGATGTGGTGTGGTTTTCAGATCTTTTCATTTGCTCTTTTCATAATTGCTTCGACATAATATAGGTGATTTTTTTTTTGTACTCTCCCACTATATCTGAGATTATTTTATTTTTCCCTCAGAACTATGATTTAAGGGCTGTATATATAATATTCTAGCTGCATGGGTATCAGAAAAGGAGGAAGAGAAGTGAGTAGAGAAAAGAGGAAGTTCCATGGAACTGTCTGCAGTGTTTTGGGCTCTGTCTCCTAGATTTTGTTAAGTATCCTGAATTAGGGTTCATGTTTCACATGGGAGGAGACCTGTGGTCTTCAGATTGTTTGCCTAATTTACTATATAATCCTGGAGACTTTCATCAGAGTTGGCTCTGTTTCAACTTTGCCCATTTCCTTTCCTTTTTTTTCCCCCCAACTGTTTCCACTAGTCTTTGGTTAGAAAAGAGCAGGGAGATAAAGATGCCCATTCAGTTTTCTTCTTTCCATTGGTGTTACGGAGAATTTTCAGGATTTTGCTGCTTTAGCAGTATAGTTTTTGGGGAAGCAGCAGAGTTGTGCTAGGCCACACCATTATACTTCAGAATCTTATACTGTTATTTTCTTTTCTCCCTTACTGAGCAGCTTACAGTTTTCTAAATATCCCATACTCTGGGGGCGCCTGCGTGGCTCAGTCAGTTAAGCGTCCAACTTTGGCTCAGGTCATGATCTCTCAGTTTGTGAGTTCAAGCACTGAGTCGGGCTCTGTGCTGACAGCTCAGAGCCTGGAGTTTGCTTTGGATTCTGTGTCTCCCTCTCTCTCTGCCTCTCCACCACTCACACTTTGTCTCTCTCTCTCTCAAAAAGAAATAAACATTAAAATAAAATAAATATCCCATAGCTTATGCCTTTGCACATGATATTCCCTCTCCATAAAATGGAGAGACATTGTCTGCCTAGTAAATTCCCACTCGTCTTTCAACACAGCTTGTGTATCTCATCCTCCAAGAAGCCTTTTCTGGTCATCCCTTCCCCACTGTCCAAACAAAGGAAGGAGCTGCCAGCCCTGTGTTCCTAAAAGACATGCCATTCCTGGAATTATTAATACATTGCATTTTTATTTTATTCTTCATGTTTGCCTTCCCAGCTACTGTGAGTTCTTTAAGGCAAGAAGAGTGTCTTATTTATTTCAGTGTTTTGAGGACCTACCAGCACCTGTCTTAGAGTAGGAGAGAAACAAAGGAAGCTGCGATCTATTGAGAAACTAGTATGTATCAATACTGTTGCAGATGCTTTACATATTGTGAAAATTACTAAAGCAAAACCTCACTAGAATGTTGGAGTTGGGAGGCCAGAAGGGGGAGCTCTAATACCATACCGTTCCTTATCAGCCTATACTTTACTACCCTAGCAGGAGAAAGAAAGATTTTCTGCTTGCCTAGCAACAGACCAGCCAATGAGAGACCATCAAAATTCAGGCAATGAAAAGCCACTACACTTTCAACTCCCAATTTACTCCAATGAACTTTTTGTTTATAACAGCTCTCCCAGTGTCCTCCTTTCCTCTACAAAAGAGCTGACTTTTTTGTTCTCTGGACTTGCAAATGGTTTTGCTGTAGCTTTCATGTCCTGAATTGTAATTCTGTGCCCTTCACGAATAAACTCATTTTTTTGCTGGTAAAATAACTGACAGTTTTGTTTTTAAGGTCAGTGTACTATAGCTTATCTCATCTCACCTCACAGTGTACCCCCAGGGTAGGTAATAATATTTTTCATTTAACAGATGTGGAAGACTTAAGCCAAGAAGGTAAATAACTTGTCTAAGGCTACACACTTGGTAAGCTGACTTACTCACCAAGTAAAATTTGCCCTCTAGTCTCTCTGACTCCCAACTTATCAACCCGCTCAGTCAGTGCTTATAGACTGAATGCCTATATCCATTTCTAGGCAAATATACCATCATATTTATCACTTTTATCACTTTTACTTATGCCTTTATCACTTTTACTTTATCACTTTTACTTATAGATAACCTTCTTATTTTTCTTTCTAGAAATGGGATTTGACCGATATAAAATGGTGGTGCAAGTAGTGATTGGAGAACAAAGAGGTGAAGGAGTATTGTGAGTAGTTGGTTTTTCCTTCTTGTTTTTATTCTTAAATATTTATTAGGTATTCATCCTCCTAACAATTCAGAAAGATTTTGTCTTTGTGAGAGTGAGAGGAAAAGGCAGCATTACAAAATGCAGCTGTGAACCAAAAAGATCTGGGTATTGAACAGTGAGGTTGACAAGTCTGGGTGAGCTCCGTGAGGTAACACTTTGTGTTGTATCTATAGGGTTTAGGTTTATATGCTCCTAAAAAGAGTATGGGAACATGTATATATGTTTCTTCCTAAATTGCTTTTTGCCTGTTTTTTTCCTATCTCCTAAATTAATTTCTTTAACATTGTCTGAGACCTCTTTATTAGCATATCTGGTAACCCTTTCTTACTTCTTATTCTTGGCCTGGGCTTCTATTTCTTTCTTTCCTTTTTTTTAAATGTTTATTTATTTTTGAAAGAGAGAGAGAGAGAGAGAGAGAGAGCGAGCATGAGCAGGGGAGGGGCAGAGAGAGAGGGAGACACAGAATCCAAAGCAGGCTCCAGGCTCTGAGCTGTCAGCACAGAGCCCGATGCGGAGCTCGAACTCACAGACCGTGAGATCTTGACCTGAGCCGAAGTTGGATGCTCAACCTACCGAGCCACCCAGGCGCCCCTGAGCTTTTATTTCTTAAAATTCACTCTTTTTTTTTTTTTTTTTTTTTGGCCCTGATGTCACTTAGCTAACTTGTTTCTCTTCTATTTTTCTAACTGATTATTGTCTTTCCTTCCCTGGTTCCTTTCTCCCCTACATCGCCAGCTGTGAGCTTTCTTCAAGGCTCACTTCTTGTTCTTGGGCTCTTCTCAATGCTTTTTCAATGAACTCATTCATTGTCATGACCTCAAACTGTCGTTCATGTATTAGTGAGTTCAAAATCTGTATTTCCTCTCTTTTCCTGTGCCCAAGTGTTAATCTCACATTTCCCTTTGCAAACAGTGCTTAGTATAGTATTTTATTAAAAAAAAATTAAAATATTTGTTAAAGGAATTAAAAAAAAACCTTGTATATATTATGAGTGAGAATTTTTACTATGGAATGTTGGATTTGGAAGGGACTATGGATATTTTCTACTGTCCACTCTCCTTAATTTATAGATGACACTTATGAGGATCACTATATTTTGCCCAAAATTATTTATCTGGCTGGTGTCAGATTAACTAACAGAGCCTAGCTTTCTGACTCGTGGTGCAGTACTCTTCACTGTGGTGCCCTCTACCATTTGGTCAAAAGGCTTCAGGAGAATTTCTCACCTCCAAGACATAAAGAAATACTTTACTAGTTTATCTCGCCAGTTTCAACTTGTTGTACAGTTGTAAATTTCTTCTCCCTTCTTCTCCTTTCGTCAACCTGACATTTTAATTTCTCTTTCACAGTATTACCAAGGTTCTGTTGACTCTGGCTTAAAACCTCGGAGTCCTCTTTTGTCTTGTTTAGCCGTTAGTCTCTCCTACTGTATGCACTGTAATCTGGATGCCAGGGTTACTTGGCAACCCCTTATCAGCATTTCCAGACTCTGATCTCTCTCCTCTGCATTTCATTTTGCCTGCTAGAGCAGTCTTTCAGAAGTACACCTCATTTTCTTTCCATGAACTCTTTAGAATTTATTTTAAACCCTGTCAGGTATAAACTCCTTGAACGGGTTGTGATTGACTTTGTTAAATGTGATAAGGCCAAATTCTAAAGCGTAGCATTCAAGGCCTCCCCCCCCCCTCCTTTTTTAAAACCTTTATCATCTAAAATTTCAAACATACGCAGAAGTACAGGGACTAAGGAACTCCCATTTTTCTGTCATTTAGCTTCAAAGTTTATAAGCCCATACAGATACTGTTTTATTTATCCCTCTGCCTACTCTCCCTGTCCCATCAGATTATTTTGAAGCAAATTCCAGTCATCATACCTTTCATTTGTAAATACAACAATATACGATATCTCTAAAATGTAAAGACCCTTTTTATTTTATTTATTTTTAAAAAATGTTTATTTATTTTGAGAGAGAGAGAGAACGGGAGGGGCAGAGAGAGGGGGAGAGAGAGAATCTCAAGCAGTCTCTGCACTGTCAGCACAGAGCCCAATGCGGGGCTCGAACCCACGATGCGTGAGATCATGACTTGAGCCAAAATCAAGAGTAGGATGCTTAACCCACTGAGCCACCCAGATGCCCTAAAGACCCTTTTTAACATAATAAAATATCACATCTAAAATATTGCCAGTCCTGAATATTATAAAATATTCAGGTAGTGTTCAAATATCCCCAGTTGTCTCATATATAGTTAACTCTTGTGCACCATGTGGGGGTTAGTGGTGCCAACCCCTGCACAATCAAAAATAACTTTTTGTATATGCATATAACTTTGACTCCCCCAATACTTAACTACTAATAGCCTACTATTGATTGGAAGCCTTAATGATAATGTAAATAGTCGATTAACACATGTTTTATATAGGTATTATATACTGTATTCTTATAATACAGTATATATTAAATAAATATATAAAGAAAATAAAATGTTACTAACAAAATTATAAGAGAGAGAAAATACATTTACAGTACTGTACTGTATTTATTGAAAAAACATCTGCACATAAGTGGACCTGTGCATTTCAGCCCAGGTTGTTCAAGGGTCACTGTATACATATATGAATATGTATTTAAGTGTATGTATTTATGTATGTGTATTTTTTTTTTACAATTTGTTCAGATCAGGATTCAGATAAAGTTCACACATTGCATTTAGTTGATACATCTCTCTTTTTTTTTTAATGTTTATTTTTGAGAGAGAGAGAGAGAGAGAGTGAGCATGAGCAGGGGAGGGCGGGGGCGGGGGGGAGACACAGAATCCAAAGCAGGCTCCGGGCTCTGAGCTGTCAGCACAAAGCCTGACTCAGGTTTCGAACTCATGGACTGCAAGATCATGACCTAAGCCAAAGTCAGAAGCTTAACCAACTGAGCCACTCAGGTGCCCCAAAACCCACCAAATTTGAATAAAGACATCATCCAATGAATTCGGACACAAAGTTTGCTTTGAATATTTCTTTGGGGGAGAGGACACCACACTTCTACTCAATTAAGAGTAACATTTTTAGTTTTGAGGTCTTTTTTTTTTTAAATATATTTATCATGCCATGAATTCATAGGGAATGCGCTCCAGGAGCTCAGGCTCCGATCCATTGGTTCTCACAAAATGTGCATCTCTGGGTGGGGCAGGCTGGCGCTTCAGTTGAACCCAAGTGCTTTTCTCCTTGGCTTCTTTCTTTTCCTGATCATTTTCCTTCACACGGTTCAGGAAGCTGTCTTGACTCTTTGAGTGCTTAATGTGCTCAATATATACATGAATTCTCTTAGCAAGAATCTTGCCCTTGTTTGTTTACAACAATGCCAATAGCATGGTGGGTAACATTGTAGACTCTTCCAGTTTTGCCACGGTAACATTTGTGCCGCATTCCTTTTTGAAAAGTTCCCATTCCCTTGATGTCCACAATATCATCTTTCTTGTAGATTGGCATGTATGTTGCCAAAGGAACAACTCCATGTTTTCTAAAAAGCCTAGAGAACATATAGCGGGTACCCCTCCTCTTTGCCTTTGTGTTGGTCATTTTGGCGAATTACTAGGAGGTTACTCCCTCTTTTATCTCATTGTCTCATTTTTTTTTACCTTGCCATTTAATTGTTAAATTGGTTTGTTTTTTCTTGGAGAGTTACTTCCTTTCTGGCATTTACTAATTGTACCTTATTTATTACTCAGTGTTCTAGCTTGGGCCATTGGCACCTCTTTCAGTTGACTCCTGTGTCCCTTTGATATACCCCACTATTATTATGGGGTTTCTTGAGCACTTCTTTACTTACTGGCACTATGAGCTGCTTCATCTTATTCATTCCCTGCACCAGCCCTAGAGTTAGCCATTTCTCCAAGGAGCTCTTGTTCATTTTATGGAGAATAGCATTAGAAACTAACATCTGGGTGCTAAGTGTGGCCATTAACTTTTTAGGTATTGCTTCTGCTCTGTTTGCTTTCTGTGGTCCCTTTTGTACTCCAATTACCTGTATATAGAGGGAGATGCTCTTTTTACTGTATTTCGCATGTCTTTTATGCTCTTCTCTGAGTTTTTGTGTTTTCTCTCTGTACTTAACTTTTGGATATTTTTTTCTTTTTTCTTTTTTGGAAGGGAGAGAGAGAGAGAGAGAGAGAGAGAGAGGGAGAGAGAGAAAACGCATGTGTGTGCGTGCATGCATGAGTAAGTGGGGGAGGGGCAGAGAGAGAGAATCCCAAGCAGGCTCTCCACTGTCAGATGAGGGGCTAGATCTCATGACTGTAGGATCATGACCTGAACCAAAATCAAGAGTCAGATGTTTAACTGACTGAGGCACCCAGGTGCCCTGCTTTTGGATATTTTTCTGTTGACCTGTCTTTCAGTTAATGTGTTCTCTTTTCAGTTGTATCTAATCTGATATTCAACTCACTGACTGAATTCCTTTTTTTTTTCTCAGTGTTTAATTATTTTCGAGAGAGAGAGTGCAAGCAGGGGAGGGGCAGAGAGAGAGAGGGAGACACAGAATCTGAAGTAGGCTCCAGGCTCTGAGCTGTCAGCACAGAGCCTGATGTGGGGCTTGAACCCACGAACCGTGATGTCATGACTTGAGCTGACCTTGAACAGTTAACTAAACTGAGCCACCCAAGTGCCCCTGACTGAATTCTTTTTTTTTTTTTTAATGTTTATTTTTGAGACAGAGAGAGACAGAGCATGATTGGGGGAGGGGCAGAGAGAGAGGGAGACACAGAATCCCAAGCAAGCCCCAGGCTCTGAGCTTTCAGCACAGAGCCCAAAGCAGGGCTCGAACTCACGAACAGCAAGATCATGACCTGAGCCGAGGTTGGACGCTTA
Source organism: Puma concolor (assembly GCF_028749965.1). Classification (NCBI taxonomy): domain Eukaryota; kingdom Metazoa; phylum Chordata; class Mammalia; order Carnivora; family Felidae; genus Puma; species Puma concolor. Next base: position 87,832,860 of record NC_141675.1, read on the forward strand.
ACTGACTGAGCCATCCAGGTGCCTTGCCCCTGACTGAATTCTTAATATCAGTTATTATATTTTTTAGGTCTAGAATATCCATTTTAATTCTTTTTTATAGATTCCAATTCTCTAGTGAAATTATTATTTTTTTTTAATACTACACGAGCATTATTTGCACATTCTGTGAAAGAGATTTCTGAATCTGTCGCAAGGGCAGAAGGGGCCTTGCTCTCACTCCTATTACTAAAATGTAAATTAATATAATTGCTGATCAAACTTACACACTGTTGGCAACTAATTTTTAGCCCCTATTTTAGTTATTGTGATCATCAGCGGGGAAGAAACCTTTTCCTAAGACACTCAGCTGCGAAGGGCAGGCAGTGTTGGAACCCCCCCCTCCGTGATACTGCACCACTCTGGAAAATATGCCTTCAGGCTCCTTCCCGTCACTCAAGGCAGCAGCAAATCCTTCCTGTCACCACACTGTCAGCGCAGAGCCTGACACAGGGCTTGACATGGGACTTGACCCCATGAACTGTGAGATCCTGACCTGAGTCAAAATCAAGAGTCAGATACTTAACCAACTGAGCGCCTCAACTGTCCCACTCTTGCTTTTGGCTCAGGTCATGATCTCCCGGTCATGAGATCAAGCTCCGCATTGGGCTCCGTGCTGGGTGTGGAGCCTGCTTAAGCGTCAGTGACTCCCTTTCTCTCTGCCTCCCCCCACCTTCAAAACTAAATAAATAAACATTAAAAAAAAGTCTTTTGTTCATAGGTAACTAGATCTGCAAGTGCTTTCCTGGTGAACTACACCTGACACTGAATTAAATTGACAATGAATGCTGGTACTTTAAGCTGCATTCCTGGGAGGCAGCTGCAATTTGATTCATCTAGAGTGTCCTCATGTTCCTCTTTGCAGTTCAATGCATTTCACAAATGCCCTGGTCACAGCTCTGACTGCCAGCCAGTAGCACCATGCATTCCAGCACCTCTCTGGTAGTGGTCAGTGAGGCCAATGAAATTATTTTTTTTTATCCAGTTCTTCATCCTTCCTCTCTCCTCCCTTTTTACATTTTGGTCATAGCAGTTATTTTAAAGTCACTGTCTGCTTACTCCAGTATCTGGATCATGTGTGATTCTGTTTCCGTTGATTTTTTTTTTTCTTGGTAATCCTTCATGTGGCCGTGTTAGCATGCCTAGTTTAAATCCTGGACATTGTGTCAAAAAATTATAGAACCTCCAGATAATATTATTTTCTTCCAGAGAGGATTTACTCTTTTCCTTTTTCATTCAGATAGACTGTGAACTGCTTACCTTAATCCAGCCAGGTACTAACCAGAGTTGAGGTTGGGTTGCATTTTTGATGAGGCTCCCTCTGCCTTTAGTTCACCCTTCTTTCTTGAAGAAGCCGTCCAGATGGGACCCCACCCCCATCAGGTACTGACTTCTTTACTTGTCTCCTCAGCATAAAACTATTCTTTACTTCAAAAGTTTTGGTTTAGTGTACTAGCTTCCTATTGCTCCTGTAAAATATTATCACAGGTGCCTGGTTGACTGAGTTGGAAGAGTGTGCGACTCTTGATCTCAGGGTTGTGAGTTCGAGCCCCATGTTGGGTGTAGAGATTACTAAAATAAATAAATAAATAAACAAACAAACTGAAAAAAAAATTACCACAAACCCAGTGGCTTAAAAATATTATTTTATAGTTCTGGAGATCATAAATCCAAAACAGGTTTCATTCAGTGAAAATTCAGGTATTGGAAAGACTGCATTCCTTCTGGAAGCTCTAGGGGAGAATCCCTTCTTTTGCCTGTTCCCACTTCTAGAGATTGCCTGTATTCTTTAGCTTGTAAACCCTTCCTCCATCTTCAAAGCCAGCAGCATAGCATCTTCAAATATTTCTCTGACTCTGACCCTCCCACCTCCTCCTTTCTAAGGACTCATGTGATTACGTTGAACCCACCTGTATAATCCAGGATAATCTCCCCATCTCAGGATCCTTAATAATATATCTATAAGAGTTTTTTCCTCGTATACTGTAGCTATTCACAGGTTTGGGGCATTAGGACATAGATACATTTGGTGAGAGGGCGTTATTTTGCCTACCACACATGGCTTTCAGTTTCAAAATTCAGCACCTGTCTTGAGGGGAAAACCTACCATGTGACAGGCTCAGTTCTACTCTCTCCTTTTTCACAGTAATCTTGGTTCCTTAAGTCTCCAGTTTTATCTTCTTAGCTGCCAACAGTACTGCTGGTTTCTTTTTCCCTCAGTAATTGGTTCTCTAGCTGGGAAAAGCCTGGTTTCTTAGCTTTTAGTCCTGTGCCTGGACTTGGCAAATGCCGCAGGAAGAATTCTGATGCAGGATATCCGCTTACCTCCTAGCAGTTCACCTCTCTCTGGAATTTTGGCTTCCCTGGTCTTAACTTGCTTCAGCTGCATTCTGATTCACTTAATCCAGCCTCACTAACTGATCTTGGGGGGAACATAGGCCTCTACAAACCGTTCCATCATACTTCTTCTCAGTCCTATTGACACAAATACTTACACTTAAATATAGCTTTGTATGTATGTATGTATGTATGTATGTATGTATGTATGTATGTATGTATAGCCCAGGGTTTGGGTGTGACCCTGAAGTCCCAGGTTTGTCTTATACATTTCTAGCCCAGGCCCTAGCATTGGCCATTTCTCTGAGAAGTCCCTAGTTCCTTTTATTGGCAAATGATATATAGACCAAATTTTGAAAGCAAGGATTGTGTTTTTTTGCATCTTTTTATCATTTGTACCTAGCACTTTGCTTCATATGTAATAGACCCTCAATAAATGTTTGTTAAGTAAATGTTTATATTCCTGCCTTCTTTGGGGCTACTTAGCTTAAGTAACATCCTTCATTAACTCTTTTTTGACTTTTTCTCCTATCTAAATTCTCTAAATGTCTGTGGCACTTCTACAAATTTAGTACAAATGTGAAAATTAGGCTTGGACTAAACAGACTTTACAATACTTTCGAATCCTAATAACCGATAAATTAGCATCAACCATACATTATCTTATTCTTTTTATGTGTGTTAATTTTTTTCACCTAATTAAATTGGGAGTTATTTGAGGATTGACACAGATTTTTCTCTTTTTGGGCATATGGTAGCTGCTAAATAGATACTTGTTGGTGATGAATTAAGTAGGTTAATTTTATTTCACATTGTTACTGTTGCAGTTTGGAAAGAGATGGAACTTTTTTTCACTTAAGAATGTGTAAGGGGCACTTGGGTGGCTCATTCAGTTAGGTGTCTGACTCTTGATTTTGGCTCAGGCCATGATCTCAAGGTTGGTGGAACTGAGCCCTGCATTGGGCTCCACACTGACAGCATGGAGCCTGCTTGGGATTCTCTGTCCTCTCTCTCTGCCCCACCTGCTGCTTGTGCAGGTGCTCATTCTCTCTCAAAATAAATAAATAAACATTAAAAAAATAATAATGTGTGGAATACTAGGTTGGGAGACTCTTCTATGCAAAACTTTAAAAAAGCACTTTCAAAAATGAACCAATATTAATATGGTACATGTGTTATCTTTCTCTATAACTTGAAGCTGAACTGCCTAGGTTCAAAGCCAGACTTTGTCATTTACTATTTGTTTGACCTTGGGCAAGTTTACTTAATTTCTCTAATATTCAGTTTCCATATTTACTAAATTAGTGTAATAACAGTACCTACTTCACAGGATTAAATGAGTTAATACATGTAAAGCACTTGGACTAGTGGCAGGCACAAAGTGCTCAATAAATGGTAATGATGACTCATATATATACAGTTAATAAAAATGTAAAACATTTATAATTAGTTTTTTCACTTTATATTGTGAATGTATTTTAATTTTTGTAAAGTTTGTAAACATCTTTGTAAAAGATCTTTGTAAGATGTCTCTTTAATGGCAGCTGGTAGCATAGAATTTCATTACCATGAAATACCATAATTTCATCGACCACTTACTACTATGCATTTAAGTTGTTTGCATTATTTATTTATTTTTCAAAATTTTATTCATTTTTTAACTAATCTCTACATGTAACATGGGGCTCGAACCCCCAACCCCAACAGCAATAGTCATATGCTCTACTGACTGAGTCAGCCAGGCAGCCCATAGTTGTTTCCATTTTTTAAAAAATGCTTATTTTGAGAGAGAGAGAGAGAGAGTGCATGAACGTGGGAGAGGAGCAGAGGGAGAGAGAATCCCAATCAGACTCCATGCTCAGCACAGAGCCTGACGTGGGGCTTGATTTCATGAACTGTGAGATCATGACCTGAGCCGAAATCAAGAGTTGGACGCTTAACTACTGAGCTACCCAGGCACCCCTGTTTCCATTTTTTTAATTGGCTTTTATTTTGCCTAACATTCTTTCTTACTCAAGATTTGGGTAGAGGAGAATGGCCAATTTGAGAATTCAGAGGTAGCATAGCAATTCTGTAGAGACAATACTGGGTGTAGAAGTAGTTAGAAGATTTCTAGTTCAGAGTTTATCCTTTTCTGGAACTCTACAAAATGATCAGGTTGGATTAAATAATCTATTGGGTCCTTTCTAGACCTACTTTTTAATATTATTTTGCAGGATTGAGCTCATTTCAGTCATAATTCTTAGGTATTAATTTCCTCTTAAAGTTCCACAAAAATATCTTGGCTGAAGTAATCTATAACAGAGCTTCCCACCCAGAACACCAAGGACTTAAAAGTATTGACCCCTTAAGCTTTCAGGCAGCCAGAGTCTGAGGCTGTGAGAGCCCATGGGCTGTCACCTCCAGTGACATCTATGATTCCTGTCCCTCTTGGTTTACCCAGTATGTTCTGCTGTATACAAATAGGATTTTCTGCATGCCAACCTGTGAAAGGGTTTGGAAACACTGATCTACAAGAATGTATCAAGGAAAACTTTTGCTCATGGCAAATATATGCAAGTCAGATCCTTGTTATATTGTTTATAATTCTTCATTCTCTGACTTTTCAGCATGGCTGCTCGCTGTTTCTGGGATGCTGACACTGACAACTATATTCATGATGTTTTCATGAATGTAAGTCCATTTGGAAGCCTTTCTGTCCTTTCCAAGGACATGTGGATATTCCAAATCCAATTAATATTATTAAGATATGAGGACACTTCAGTTTTAGATGTTTGTCTTAAACTCCTGGATGAGATGATTTTACTGTTCCTTTACTATGTTACTAAAGCAGGAGAAACCTAATGTGCTGCTAATAGGCCAGGAGATTTGTAGCTGTGCTGATGACATAACTCTTCACAAGTGTGATTTTGAGAATATCAGATTGTTTATTCAGTGCTAACAGACATATAGCACTTGGCTAACTACAAAGAAGAGGTGCTAGGGATAAAATGATGAATAAGACAGGCATGGTTTCTGCTTGTAGAGAGCTTATAAACCAGTGGGAGGTCAGACAATGCTCACATTAACAAATAATTAATTTAAAACTTTAGTTTTCAGTTATTACTTAATAAAGATGACCAGGATCTGCTTTTAGAGTGCAAGGTTGGTGGGATAGATGTCTACGAATCATTTTTAAAAATAAATAAAAATAATTTTTCGGAGCCTGGTTTAGGGTGCTGACTTAGTCTGCTATATCTTTAGTCCAATTTGTTGAGTCAAGTGTATATTTAGGTCTCATTTTCAGAGCTTATTTTGTTTATTTGGGGGGAGATCCCAGGAAGCACTGATAGAGGATGAGGACATGAGACAGGAGAGAGAAAAGTACATGTTATTGCTCCTATAATTGCTGTGGATAACTGGACTGGGTCTCAGGAGAGCTCTGGGCGGCGCTGTAGAACAGTGGCCAAAGTGGGATCCGCAGACCAGTGCTAGTCCTTGTCCTGTTTCCAGGTCCTTCATGAAACAAGTACATAAATAGAGTGTAAGAGTTTAGAAAGTCTTACAGAAATTTGACAAAGCAATTTATATTGATTAAATCTAATAATAAAATGTTTAGGCTGTATTTTGTATGTTTCTTTTTTCATTTCATTTTTGTGCTTATTAATTTTTATTGTATTTTACAAAAGCATCAGTCCATAAGGGCCCGAAAAATTAAAGCAAAAACAAATTTCTCACCACAGATAGCACTGTTGTAGAACACAGTTCATAGTTATTCTACCCAAGGAGGCAGAGAACTGAGCTAACCAAAGAATTTTGCTTTGGTTAGTAATCAGATACTTGAGTTTAGATTGTTTTTCTGCCAGTAGTACTAGGCTGGAGGAGAGATTTGTTGGTCAGGAGTTGCTGAGGCAGGTGGATCTCCTGTAATCATTACCTAAAAGCTGTTTTAACAAGTTTAACTGGGATTTGGAAAACATTTTGTGATTCCAAGTTAAAGATGGATAAATGAATTTTATCAGTTAAGAATAGACACCCAGAGACCATTTGCCCTTATCCAGAATTTATGACAAGGTGCTGTTATTTTTATCTGTGATGTTATAATATAGTTATGCATTTACTCCAAGAAACTCAAGGTATTTCATACACTGTTATTTCTGTGATAAATCAGGGAAAATGGGAATACTTACAAATACGAATTACATAAAGTTTATTAGTTTGCATTTTACTTCTACCTTCAAAAAATCTAATTCTTTACCCATCCTACCCTTTGAGCAAGCAATTTTGTAGTTACCCTGAGGCAAGCAAGTTTATGGCTCTAATCTGGAAACCCTTTATTGAAGAAGAAAAAACCTTCATGATTGAAAATTGGCAAAGATCTGAGATGATGTTAATTTCAGTTGCCTATGCTACCTTAGCCCTTAATTAGTACTAATGTTCTGGATTTGTGTGTTTTCTGTTTTGCTTGCTTTTTAGGACAGTTTATTCTGTGTTGTAGCGGCATTCGGCTGTTTCTACTATTGAATCTTTGAAAAGTTGGATGAAGATAATGACCATGAAGAAATATGAACTTTTTTATACTGTTAAATATCTCAACAAAATAAAGATAATTTGGCAGTTTGGCAACTGAGTCTGAGTTTTAGGCCTTATATTTTCATGTTTTGATTTTTGTTGTAATATGTTCTCACTGTATTTGCAAAGTGGGGAGAATCCATATTTCAGTTGTTCAAACATTGTACCAAATTGTAAATATTTGGGTATATTTTCTACCAGTGTTTTTTATATTTGCAGGATTAAAAAAAATCATATATTCAATTTTGTACGCTGATTTTTCACTTCTAGTGTCATGTGCAGGGTTCATGTCATTTTATTTGCATTGTTGTGATTTTGATAAGCATAATTTAATAGCTGCACTTAGTCTGTTAGGTTATACATTGGTTATTTTTCCCATTTCCTTTGTAAGGGACTGATTATAATTTTTTACTATTATAAATAACATTGAAATGAATTTATTTGTGCATCAAGTTTTTTTCATACATTTTGAATTATTGTCTTTATCTCTCATCCAGTATTTTTGCTTAGCTATTGCGACTCTGCACCTTACACAGCTTATTAGGTTAAACACACATTGATTTTTTTCCAGGGTTTGCCCACAGCGTCAGCGACATTGTCCAAGTTCTGTATGAAATTAGCCCTTCTTAAAGACTCTGAGATTATTGTTACTACCCACACTCCCACTGTCTTTGTGGTGATGTTCCGCTTGTAATTACTTAAAAAATTTTTTTTAAAGTTTATTTATTTTTGAGAGACAGAGTGTGAGTGGGGGAGAGGTAGAGGGAGAGAGAGGGAGACAGAATCTGAAGCAGGCTCCAGGCTCTGAGCTGTCAGTGCAGAGCCTCACATGGGGCTCAAACCCACGAACTGTGAGATCATGACCTGAGCTGAAGTTGGACGCTTAACCGACTGAGCCACCCAGGCGCCCCTACTTTTTTTTTTTTTTAATGTTATTTTTGAGAGAGAGTGTGAGTGCGGGAGGGGCAGAGAGAGAGGGAGACAGAGAATCCAAAGCGGCTCCGTGCTGACAGTAAACTGTCAGCCCCATCCCAGACTCAACTCAGGAGCTGGGGGATCAAGACTTGATGATTGGACGCTCAACGGACTAAACCACCCAGGCGCCCCCTTCCTTGTAGTTCCTGATGTCTTTTCCAGCTAGCAGTCAGTCCTTATTTGGAGCACCTTAGTCTGTAGGCTATGTTCAAATAACTCATTGAAATTGAAAAGGGAAAGGGTTACAGTAAATCCTCTTTCTCCCTGGAGGCTCCTTAGCAGAGGCATAAGTATCTACCCACTTCTCAGCCACTTTCAAGTCAGGCATGTAGACAAAAAATAATAAATACATCAAAAAGTTCTTTTACATTCTTCTCTCATGACATTGGGTCTTACATCTGTGGAATCAAAAGGGACCCCTCCAAAGGTTCATTCTAGCAAAGGAAAACGTTTTTCTTCACCAGATACCCTCCTACATGTGATTTCCTACCAGTTGGCCTCCCTTGAATCCGCTCCTGCTCAACTAGCCCTCGGTTGATTCCTACTGATCATTTTTCCGTGAGCCAACCTGGGTCAGAAATAACAGGAGGAAAACCAGCTACAGGTTACTACAGGACTTGATTGCCGGACACGAATTCTCCCTACAAGACCGAGTAGGGCAAAGGTGGTGCCGTGTTGGAGCAGTCGCCCAGGGGTCTCCGGTGGAAGGCGTCACGGCCATCTGCCCTGCACCAGACGCTGGAGACAGAGCAGACAGGTCCTCCCCGGAGGAACCTGGCCCGGAGCGGGGCGAAAGGGAAGCCGCCGGCTTAACGCATCGTGACTGACTGCCAGGGAGCAGGCGCGACAGTTCACAGTCGTATCTCCTCGCGAGGAGGCGTCTTTACCTCAAACTGCAGTTCCGCATGGAACCTGACCCTTAGTCACTTCGTCTCTAGCGTCTGGAGTTTTCTGCTCAGCCACTCCACCCCAAGGGCCTCCGTGGAGGCGGAACTACTGTGTCAGGGGTCGTGGTTTTCAGGGAAGTGTCGCGGTCGGATTGACAAGAGGGCGGGCAGTAGGCGGGACTTCCGGCCCGCTGTTCCGTCAGCTGCCTTTCCCGGGCGTCTCCCCGCAACCTCCTCAACTTCCCTTGTCCGTGACGCGGCGCCTGGGAGAAATCCGACGGGACGGGGGCCGGCGGGAGCGTGACCTCACCACTGCAGGTGAGGATCCGGTGTGTGCATATCCTTGCGGCTGTCTTTGAGAGAACAGACTGTGTGGCTAGGACCGCGAGGAGACTGACTGAAAGAGTGGGTCAGTGACAGCGAAGGGAGTGTAAGGAGGGGCTGTGGAGGCTACTGTGACCCAGAGGGGCAGTGACAGCGAGGGGACTGTGACCGAGATGTAGCTGCTTGCGAGGAGCGTGCGACCCAGAGGCAGTGAATGCGAAGGGACTCTGACCTCGGAGAGCGCGAGGCAGAGGCTGCGAAGGGACTACGATTGAGAAAGTATGAGGCAATGACTTGGAGGAGACTCTGGTCGATGGATAGTGACTGTGAGGGGACTCTGATCTAAGGGAACTGAAGGCACGGCCGCAGGGGGATCGACCAGCAGTAACTTTGAGGGGCTGGCTTGGACAGCAGTGTGGGCTCAGTGACTGGACATGGTACTGTAGGGTTATGTCTGGGCACTGGTTGTGGTTGGGTGGTCATGACTGGGCAGAGAAGGTATTTAGTGTAAAGAACACTGGTCTGGGACTTATCAGGCCCGAGTTTAATTTTATGGACAAACATCTTGTGGCTGGGAAACGTAACCTCCGGACTGAGCTACAGTTTCTTCATCAGTGAATGGGAAGTTTGGACTAGATTAATATTTCCTGGACTGTGGGTTCCATCCTATTATTGGGTTGTGAAGTCCATTTAGTGGATAGCACCTGAATTAAAACAAAAAAATGGAATACAATAGAAATTTCCAGTGTGTTCACATAGTGAGGGTAAGTATTGTTTCATGAAACTTGTTTCAGTTATCCGTGTATGAGATTATGATGTTAAATGGATTTCCTATATCTTAAAATGTATGAAATGTAGTACAAATGTTTTAAAAATGTTGGACCAGATTATTTCTGACTTTTCTTTCAGGCCTAAAATGCCAGGAGACTGTTTGGATGTGCAAAGACTGGCTCTGGCTGGGGCATAGGCTCCATCAGATTGACTTAACGGGCAAAGGCTTCCCAAATATAAGTGAGATGACCGGTTATGAGGGAGGACTGAAACAGTCTCAGTTGGGAGAACTAGAACTCACATTTTGCAATAGAGACAGTGGTATTTACAGAGGCAGTGAGGATACAGGGGTTTGTGATAGGAAAAACTGCTAGAAATAGACATTGAGAAAGAGGAAGCTTTGAGGAGGGTAGGAACAAGGCTTAGGAAGGGAATTGAAGACAGAGACAGAAAACATTCTGCCAAGAATAAAATGGGAGTAGGGAGATATGGCCTTCAGGGCCCTTTTCAATCTTGACATTTAGTGATTCTGTAAGTACCGAGAATTGCTGGTAAAAAGATACTAGTTGAGAATGGTATTGGTCCAGTAATCAATGGTAAACAGATGGTGACCATGATGGGGAAGAAAGGATGATGCTTAGAAAGTCAACAGTGGTGACTGGAATACCATACCAGAGAGGCTTTGATATATTTAGCTGTCCAGCTCAGTGATTTGTGCACTGGAGGCCAAGACTGGCATACTGGAAATGATACCATGCTGTGGGTAACGTTTTAGCTGCTGTTTTTATTCCTGCTGATCCCATTTGTGAGGGTGGCTGGTGGTGCAGATGAAATGAACTAAAGTGAATTTCACTACCCCCTCTCTACAAACCTTTGTAGAAGGTGCTACTGATTGTACCACCCGGTGTTTTTTTTTTTAAATCTAATAGAAGAAACTTGAGGTAATTTTACTTTATCTGACACTGCATTTATCTGATAACCTAATAGTCACCCCCACTTCCTATACATGTACACTTTGTGATACCGGAAGGGAGTTCAGAAAGATTCTTGAGTGGTAGTGAGTTGTGAATAATGTCTTTGTTTAGCTAAAAAATGGCTAGTTACACCTTCTTCTAAAACATTAGATGTTTACTTGGCTTACATTGTACATAACTAAAAGGAACTACTCAAGAATTTCTTTCTGTAACCAAATATGGTTGGCTGAGCAACACAGGTTTGAGCTGCGTGGGTCCACGTACACGTGGATATTTTTTCGATTAATGCAATGCTGTCAATGTATTTTTTCTTCCTTATGATTTTCTTAATAAAATTTTGTTTTCTCTAGCTTTATTGTAAGAATACAGTATATAATACATATAACATACAAAACGTGTTAATCAACTGTTTATGTTATTGGTAAGGCTTCCAGTCAACAGTAGGCTATTAGTAGTCAAGTTTTGGAGAAGTCAGAAGTTATATATAGATTCTCAACATGTGTGTGTTGGGGGGCGGTGCCCCTCATCTCTGTGTTGTTCAAGGGTCAGTTTTATATGCTTCAAGGTAACTGACTTAGAAGAGAAGACATTTAGGCCTGGGGACTGCACTACTGCCTCTGGGGTCCTTTGTGTTTGTTGAATGAAAGGATTCTTTTTGACCGGCCTGTTTTGCAAATTCCCTTCAAAAACCAGTATTATGTCCTGATTGATAAGGAATGAACTTTATTCTTTTCTTAGCCTATGGTTTCTCTTCCAATAAACAGTTGAGGTTTTATTTTTCTTGGGGACCTTCTCGTTGGATATGTGATCGCTTAGGGAAAATAATCTAGTCAGAGCCTTGGATTCAGAAATCCCAGGTTACTTTATCTGATGTTAACTCTGACTCACTCTGTGAGTATGGGAAGAATTGTTTGCTTTTTCTTGTTTCAGCTTTTCTAACTATGGCAGAGGTTGCTATTCGTCTGCTTAAACAATCCTTTAATAATCTGAAACATACGCACACTTACAAATCTTATATACAATCTCATGGCATTTGTAAACCACCTGACCCCATTCATGATTCCCCTATAGAACTGTCTAATCTCTAGGTTAGACATCATTACCCTAGAGAGCTGAATAATTTTTCTGTGTTATAAATGCTGATAAGAATTAATTTATAAAATATTTATAGAGAAAGCAAGAATAATAATTTGCTATTGTTAATGACGAGTAATGACAAAAATATCTAGTAATAATTGTAATTTTATGCTTCTCACGTATTTGCATAACTCTGATCTGAAGACAGATCTTTTGGCGCTTCTACTAATAGAGAACTCCCTCTTCTACAATTGAGTCAGTAAATTCAGGGACTATACATTTTTACAACTCTATTTTGCAGTACGTGCCAAAGCTCCACTCCAGAAGGGGGAAAAAAAAAGAACTGTGAGTCTCTAACAAATATTTGGCATTGGGTTAGGTTTGTTTACATGCATTATCTCATTAACATAAATAATTGCATTGCTTGTATTTTACTATTTGCAAATAAGATTAGTAGATAGCTATATAGCTGGCTTTTTTTGGTTTTTGTTTTGCCTTTTTATCCCTTTTTTGGATAACTCTCTTGTTAAAAGTTAGATTGGTTTGAAGCTTTCTATATTTGTACTAGAGTGATTGCCAATGAGCTAGGGGAACCCCTGGCTGTTAGATCACATTCACAACTATTTGCAAACCAGCTGTGAAGTGAAGGCTGGTAAAAAAAAAAAAATAGTGACATATGGTCTTTGCTGTATGCTAGAGAACTAATGGTATGTGTAGCACTTAACAGAAAGCAGGTAGTTTTTGGTTTTTTTTTTTTTAGGTGGTTTTTCTTATCTAAAGGGAATTACCTTAGATGTGATTATCTTTGTTTATTTTCTGGCCCTAAAGTAGAAGTCTTTTTTTTTTTTTTTTTTACAGTAGAAATCTTTTTTTTTTTTCAACGTTTATTTATTTTTGGGACAGAGAGAGACAGAGCATGAACGGGGGAGGGGCAGAGAGAGAGGGAGACACAGAATCGGAAACAGGCTCCAGGCTCTGAGCCATCAGCCCAGAGCCTGACGCGGGGCTCGAACTCCCGGACCGCGAGATCGTGACCTGGCTGAAGTCGGACGCTTAACCGACTGCGCCACCCAGGCGCCCCTACAGTAGAAATCTTAAATCATTTTGTGCCATGGACGCCTTTGGCAGTATGGTGAAGCCTTGTGTATTTATTTTTATGTGCAAAAAATAAAATATAATTATAAAGGAAACTATGTTGAAATATAGTTATCAAAATGTTTTTAATATGTGTGATACAATGCTATATATGCTTTTTATTAACATAGTAAATGTTTACTATCAATGGATCTTATAACCATAATAACTTTATTTTTTTTAAGTTTATATATTTTGAGAGAGAGAAAACATGAGTGGGGGAAGGGCAGAGAGAAGGAGAGACAGAGAATCCCAAGTAGACTCTGTGTGGTCAGCACAGAGCCAGATGCGGGACTCAAACTCACAAACCCATAAGATCATGACCTGAGCCTAAGACGCTTAACGAATTGAACTACCCAGGTGGCCCTAACCATAATTACTTTAAAATGATCATATGTTTAAACAATATTTGAAGATATTTATAATAAGTATAATGTCTAAATATATCTAAGATTTCAATTGGTAACAAAGTCTACTGTTACTGTTGTGGCTTATGTTCATAACTGAAGGAAGTGGTGAATTTGCCAGAGGTTAGTAAAAATGAAGATATGATTTTTTTTTTTTTTTTGGTCCAACCCAGACTCCCTGAATCTATTGTAGACCCTGCCTTAGAGATATAAATTCTGTAACTCACTCTAGGAAGAGCAGAATGTAAATACAGTGTTTACTTATTGAATCTTGTAGTGGAAAAGTGGTGGAGCAAAATCGTTCAACCGTAAGAATTATTACAAGCGTTTCTTGTGGTTTTTAGGATAATCTCTTTCCAAAACAGTTCTATTATATGGCCAGGTCCAAATATAAGCTTTATTTTGTTCCATGGAGAACCCAGGGTCTGGCACAGAGTAAGTACCCACTCAATGTCTGTTGAAAAAAAGGTTTCTCTGAAGAAATTAAAGAGAAGAGATCAAGTTCAAAGATAAGATCTTAGATGTGGCAATTTACAAGCTTCAGATTTTGAGGCATAGCATTGAGCTCTGGTTTAAAACTAATCTGTCAGTGTAGGTTATGTTGTGACATTTACTTTTTCATTTGGCATTTCCTACATCAGGCATACTTAAGACTTATTCTATATAGTGTAGTAGTACATACAGGTCAGTGATATAAACTGCAGTAATCCTGTATCAGAAAGTTATAGTACAATTTCTTGAAATAATCATATTCCTAGCACTAACTTCTACTTTACAGCTGTTTGCATAATCTAGGTAGGATTTTCTTCCAAATTACTGATAAAACTGGCTCCGTCTTCATTTAGGATAAGAGTTGGATTTTTTTTTTTTTTTTTTTTTTTTTTGGTAAAGGGCCAGATAGTAAATATTAGGCTTTATAGGTCATACAGTGTCTGTTGCAACTACTCATCTCTGCAGTTGTAGCACAAAAGCAGCATAGACAGTATCAGTGAATGGGCGTGGTTGTGTTCCAATAAAACTTTAGTTACAAAAGCAGGCAGTGGGCCATTTCTGGCCTGTGGGCTGTTTTTTGTTAATTCCTGATCTAGGAGGTCTGCTGGTTCTTGAATCCAATTCCTCCTCCCCACTATGGGTTAGACATACCCTCTCTCTAACTTCAAAGGCCTTTATATAAGGGATGACATGACTGCATTCTTTGGAAAGGCCTGAATGTACAGCAGATGAAGTGATTAATGCCAAGAGTATTAGATGCACTTTGACCTAGGAGTTCAGAGTTTGCCTCTTAAGAGCACCACTTTATCAGGGCTCCTTGGTGGCTCAGTTGGTTAAGCGTCCAACTTCAGCTCAGGTCATGATCTCATGGTTCATGGGTTTGAGCCCCACGTTGGGCTCTGTGCTGATAGCTCAGAGCCTGGAGCTGGGTTCGGTTTCTGTGTCTCCCTCTCTTTTTGCCTCTCCCCCGCTCGTGCTCTGTCTCTCTCTCTCAAAAATAAATAAACATTAAAAAAAATAAAAGAGCACCACTTTATTAAGCTCCACAATGGTAGAAGCAGGTAAAGATCCCAAATATAAAGTATGCTTGCTTACTCAGCTTTGTAACTGAACATAATGTAAAAAGTAAACCATTACTGGGCATATGGTTTTACTGAGGAAGATAATGTTGTCCCAGAGATGGGAGAAGCAGGAATAGAATACAAAGGAAAAATTCATGTTTCCTCTTTTTGCAGATAGTTCTCTGTAGTACTCTGGCAAATTTGAATTCAGTTTTTGAAACTTGAAGAATGTATGTGATCGCAACTTGCTATTACTTAGGTTGTTGCATAGGTTAGGAAACAGAATCTAACCTCCTCTTTCACGTTGGAGTGCTTACTAGATCTGTTAACAATAAGGAAGTAGAATAGAAGGGATTGAGTGGGAGTCCTTAAAGCTGCACTTGTAGGAGCCTTTCATCTTTAAAACACAAGCATATGCATGCCAGTACCCAGATTTTGTCTGCCTTAGGGTACATATTGGAAAAAATGCTTTACTAGAGTTATCTTCAGAATCTTCTCCTTGCTACCCTTCCCACCTCACACACATTTCCACTTCTCTGTACTTTCTTAGTAGCAAATTTGATGCATCCAAGCAGGCATTTATTGGAACATTGAAGAACAAGACAAGCAGTGTGTACTGGGAGGTGAGTCAGCAGAAATGGAGCCAGATTTTGTGAATCTGAGTAAAAATTACAGGCAAAATACTACGTTCTGTATCTTGAAAGCAATTTGAGACACTAATTCATTTAATAGGCTTGGTGGTGGTCTGGTGGTGGTGGCAGTTGTCTATATTTAGAATTTGTGCATGAATGGAGAATTTGACTAAGATAAGGTGACTAATCTAGGGACTGAAAAGGTAGCAATATTGGAAAAATGAGGCCTTACAAATGCTGCACTCTCGCTGTCAGCTTCCTTTTTTTTTAAATTTTTTTTTTTTTTTCAACGTTTATTTATTTTTGGGACAGAGAGAGACAGAGCATGAACGGGGGAGGGGCAGAGAGAGAGGGAGACACAGAATCGGAAACAGGCTCCAGGCTCTGAGCCATCAGCCCAGAGCCCGACGCGGGGCTCGAACTCACGGACCGCGAGATCGTGACCTGGCTAAAGTCGGACGCTCAACCGACTGCACCACCCAGGCGCCCCCAGCTTCCTTTGACAAAGAAATTTTTTGTAGGATAAACCGCTAAAGAAACAGGAAGTGTTGGCACACACCAATGAATTCGTAAGGGAGGCTATGTATTCTATCTTCAGCTACTTTCATTCTCACTCATCCCAGCTTAATGTGGATGCTATGGTTGGAAGCCAGAATCCACCTGCAAAATATTAGGTAATTTCCCACTCCCCATCCCCATTTTGATCTTATACCATATTGGTTCTTTTCCCTGCCTTATTGCCTTCTGGACAACCTGTTATGTTAAGGCAGCCTGTGTATGTATTTTTTTCTCCTTCTGGAATGTAGATATTTTAAAGCCACCTTTTCCAGAAAGAATGTGCACCTTTACTTAATGGTGTTGGTTGATTACAGAGGTGCAGTTATCATAAATGAAGAGTTTGGGAAGTATTGTTCCTCACTGTTGCAGGTATTCAATTATTGGGTGATTGTGAATGTGGTATAGGTGATGTGGCTTTAGATGCAGCAAAGTTTCAGTTTAGTAACTAAAAGCCAACATGTATTTACTATCCTCAGTATGTCCTCATCCTCCCACATGCCTTTTCTCAATAGCAAACTTGATGTGTCCTGGCAGGCATCTGTTGTAACTTTTGGGGAACTGGTAATTTTTTCCAGTAAGGCATTGATAACTAAAAGAACTCTTTTTTTTTTTCCTAATAAGGCACTAATTATAAAATTATTCTATATGCTTCTGTGGTGTATAGGTTAGTGGATGTGAGGGAGGATGGGGATGGTCTGAGAGAGCCAGTGAAAATGGTTTCTTCAGAAATCTATAAAGTCAGAATTTAAAAAGTAGTAGTAGTTCTAGAGGAAAAGCATGAGGGTTAATCTCTATGATTTCTAAATTCGTTTAGAGTTATTGTTATGGAATGTCTGTGACCTTCGTGTTCTCCATCTCCTAAGGAGATAAGATACAGAAGTGTTTTATGTGAAACACCAAAAGTATTAGGTGTGTTTGTTCCAAATCCATAGGATCTTAAGACCTGAGTTTAAGTCTAATGTGTAATGTTCAGTGTAAAGTATAATGTAAAATACAATGTAAGACACAAAAATCATCTTTAGAAAACAGAAGAACTGTATGCAAAAAGGAATAAGGTGGGCAGATAAGGAAAAAATATTTTTAACAGGATGGGACTTGCGTTGTTTCATCTTCGGTACACTTATAAACTGACAAGAACTTGACCCCTTTCCATCAAAACAGAACAGTAATGTATAAAGAAAGTGCTTTTCAAAATTTCAGAGTGGTTTTCTATACTTAGTATATTTATTTAAATAGTTATTGAGCGCCTACTCTGTGCCAGAGCTCATTGATAGGTATTGGATGCATCAATTGTGATTTTTGTGGTTTCAAGTGATAAGAAACCCAGTTTAACTAGCTTAAGCAAAAGGGGAGTGTATTGGTTGGCACAATTAGACAGTTGAGGATCTGAATTCTCTCCATCACTAGCTTGCTTTCTCTGTGTCTGTGTTGACAATTTCAAAAGAGGCTCTCCTCCTGGTGATAGGATGGGGCACTGGATTGTCACAGGATGGTTCCCAAAGCCGTGTCTCTAGGTTCACATCCACAGAGAAAGAAGTGATCATCTTTGTCCAAGCATTCCCATCTGGTGAGTTCTAAATTTACTCTGATTGGACTGGCTTAGGTCACCTATTACTGCCAATCCCTTCTCCCTTCCTCCCCCAATCTCTGGCCAGGGGAGAGTGATGTGCTGATTGGTTTAGGGCACATGTTATCTGATGCTAGGGTTTGAGATTGAAGCTTACACAGACCAAATGAAAGTGAGTTTCCAAATGAAAATGGGCTCTTTTTGGAGCAGGAGGGTTGAACAGTGGGAAGACAAACAACAGATCTCCACTACATCAGGGAATTTATAGTCTAATTTCTCATTTAACCCTTAGCATGACTTAGAAATTAAGTACATTTTAATAGAGCCTTCCTTAATCACATGAAGAAACTCTTAGAATCAAGGGACTTACCTTAACCTCGAGTTAAGGTACTAGAAGGAGCTAGAATTAAATCCCAGTTTAATATGATTCCTAGTCTAGCGCCCTTGCTACTCTTCTGTTTTAGCCCAAACCAAAACAAGTCCTTAGAGTTCTTGAGTAGTCTGCCATCAATATGCCCAGTGAGAAGGGAGCCCACTGTTTATGAAAGATGAAAGTAAATTCCTGTCTGACAGAATATAATAAGTGGTTTTGATTAAATTCATATATGACCATTTTATATACTAGGTAGCATAGTGTTGTTAAGTGCACAGACCCTAGAGCCAGAATGCTTAGGTTCAAATCCTGTTTTTGCCCTGTCCTAGGTGTGTGATGTCAGTCATTTAACTTAGCTGTGCCTTAATTTCCTCATCTGCAAAATAGAGATAATAGTATTACCTACCTTAAAGGATTGTTGTGAGGGTTAAATTATTTAATATATGCAGAAGTTGAAAGTTCTTGGCCATAGAAAGTATTCTATAAGTGTTAGCTATAATTATTATCATCACTATTATCATCGTAATCTTTGGTATTATGATAGAGAAATACGGATTGTGTGATAATGCAGTGAAACAGGTTTACATCTGATTGAATACCCTAATCATTAAGAATTTTAAATATATTCTATATTCTGTTTTCTAAAGATAAACTCTGCCATGTTTTATATTGTATTAACCTAGAGTATTAAGAGTGGATCTTATTTTGGCTCAGGTCATGATCTCGCAGTTCATGGAATTAGGTCTCACATTGGGCTCTGTGTCAGGCTCTGTGCTACTGGCTGGGAGCCTGCTTGGGATTCTCTCCCCACCTCTGTCTCTCTGCCCCTCCCCCCTTTGCACATTTGTGTTCCCTCTCAAAATAAATAAGTAAACATTAAGAAAGAGTGGGTCATAACAAGGGGGAAAGGATCTAGTGGTATGTCATGTTAGCATATGATGACATATATCAATCCTGATCAATATTTTCATCAGTGACTTGGATGGAGACATAAAAACATTTTCAAGTTTACAGACTACATAAAATTATGATAAATAGCTAATATTATAGATGGCAGTCAAAATTTGAAATTATTTTAACAGATTGGAATAAGCAAAAAGATCAACCAAAATGGACTTTAACAGGGTAATGACCAACAAAAGGAATAAATGTGTTTCTACACAACCTCAGCTCGAATGTCCTGGTGTGCCAAAAGGAAATGCCTCCTGAGGTAACCCAGTCCCATTTCAGATAACTCATTTGTTCCTAAAAAGGTTATTATTATGTTTAGTTAAAATTTATAACTCTGCATCTTCCAACCAATGATCCATTTTTTGGTCGACTCTCACAGAACAACTGTTTGCTCTATCCAACATGACAAGCATTCAGATATTTAGAGATAGAGATATACCTTCTTATATAGTATAGTATTGTATCATATTGTATACTATAGTAGTTAGGGGTGTGTAGTCTGCAGCCAGGCTGACTGAATCCGATTCCTAGCTTCTCAGCTTACTAGCTATGTGACCTTAACTGTGCCTCAGTTTTCTCATCTGTAAAAATAGTGTTAAAAAACAATATAACTGTGTCGAAGGATTGTGAAATTAAGGGAGTTTTAAATATTTTTAAGTATTTAGGTATACAGGTGTTATATAAGTGCTCACTGTTAGTAGTAGTGGTGGTAATATTTCTTTCTTCATCACAGCTTAAGATCAGACTCTAGAAGGAGCGCCTGGGTGGCTTAGTCAGTTAAATGTCTGACTCTTGTTTGTGGCTCAGGTCATGATCTCGCAGTTTGTGGGATAGAGCCCCAAGTTGGGCTTTGTGCTGGCAGCACGGAGCCTGCTTGGGAGTCTCTCTGTCCCTCTCTCTCTCTGCCCCTTGCTCACATGCACACACACACTCTCTCTCTCTCTCAAATAAATAACCTTAGAGAAAAAAAAGATCAGACTCTAGAAGAATTCTTGCTATAACAGTAGTTCTTAAATGGGGTAGGAGTGGGAGATATATAGCAGGAGATATAGCATATTTAATATTTTACCATATTCTTACATTAAAATGTAAAATATGTACAAGCACTACTGTGTGCCAAGCACCGATTAAGGCTTTACATGGATTACTCCATTTGAACCTCGTTTGTTAGGTGATGCAACTCTGACGATTAAGGAATTTGTTCCAAGTTCTCATGGCTAATAAGTGGTAGAGATAAGATTCATATTTAGGTAATCTGACTTTAGGACCTGAACTCTTTTAATCACTACACTATGCTGACGAAGCGAGGTTAAGATTTCTGTATTTCTTAAAATGGAGCATGGATAAATAATATTGGGAAACACTGCCTTACACATTTGATTAAAGGTGTTTATATAAGGCAGATGGAGAGATTTTGTTGTATGTATTCAAATGAAATACAGGTAAAATATATTAGTATTACTATTATTTACCAAAGGGCTTTGTAACATATTAATAACAATGGTTGCCTTGATTCTTTTTATGTTTGTGAAGTTTACTTTGGCTTTTTAGTTAGCTAATCATACAAATCCTTTCTCTTGCCTTGAGTCCTCATTATGATATATTTTTTGTATGATTTTTTTAAAAAAGTTTATTTATTTATTTTGAGAGAGAGAGAGGAGAGGAGGGACAGAGAGAGAGAGAGAGAGAGAGAGTCCTAAGCAGTCTCCATGCTGTCAGTGCAGAGCCCCATATGGGGCTTGAATCCACGAACCATGAGATTATAACCTGAGCCAAAATCAAGAGTCAATGCTTAACTGACTGAGCCACCTAGGCACCCCTGTGGTTTTTTAATCTAGTGAAATAGATCCAGTGTCACAAGGTCCAACCACCCCAGATACTAATTTGGCTTTAGAATGTCTTTAAAACCACACTGACAATATTTTAACTCTTGGAAGGAGAGCCTTTGCTTCTTTCTAGTATAATAATATCCACCATGATTTGTCTAGTTACGTTGAATCATATGACAAGATGATTCAGTATTTTAAGAAGTAAGCAGTTCAAAAGCAAAGCAAATTTTATGTTATGTGTATTTTGCCACAATGTAAAACAAACAAAAAAGCAAAGCAAAGTTGAAGTCGGGGAGGGATAGATTATAAAGTGAGTGGCATGAAGAAACATGAGAGTGATAGTTATGTTGCTTATCTTAATTTTGATGATTCACAGATGTATAGATATGTTAAAACTCATTAAATTATATACTTTAAATACAGTTTGTTGTGTGTCAATTATACTTCAATAAAGCTGTAAAAATATTGTAGCACACATTACCCCCCCTTCCTCTCACCCCCCCACCCCACCCCCACACACAGAGCAGACTTCTGAGAAATTCCTATAAACATGTTTTTGGACTTGTTAAGTATTTTTCTGTTAAACACTAAAGAATTTTAACTGTAAGTTATGGAAAATAATTGTTGAAAATATGACATGACATTCCCTTGATTTATTATGGCATCCTTAAAATTCTTTTATATCATGAATGGAAAAGTGCCACCTATTTGTAATGTCAGAAGAGGGAAGAACAGAGATTAAAGAATTTTTTTTTTTTAATTTTTGAGAGACTGAACTCAAGTGAGTGTGGGGGAGAGAGAGAGAGGGAATGAGAATCTTAAGCAGGCTCTATGCTCAGCTTGGTGTTGGATGTGGAGCTCGATCTCATGACTCTGGAACATTGACCCCAGCCGAAATCAAAAGTGGGGAGGGAGCTCAACCAACTGAGCCACCCAGGTGCCCCAAGAATTCTTTATTGCTTAAGTTGAAAGCTTAGAAAAATCATAGCAAAACTATCTAATAGGGAAGATCTACATATCTGTATAGCTGACAAATTGGACTGCCTCTGAATCAGGCCAATAGCCATGTCAGTTATGTTTGATTGGTCCTGGGGCCTTGTTTACCTTTTAAGTAACTGTGACCTTTTATTCTGTGCAGTTAAGACTGATTTACATCAGTAAGAACTTAAGGGACCCATGCCGTAAGGAGAATGTTCTTGATAGAAGGAAGCAACAGTATTGATGATGAGACAGCTTCTTTTTAAAAGTCTTGGATTTCTGGGGCACCTGGGTGGCTCAGTTGGTTAAGCATTGGACTTCAGCTCAGATCATGATCTGACATGAGTTTGGGTCCGGCATCCGATGTCTGCTCTCAGTGCGGAGCCTGCTTTGGATTCTCTGTCTTCCTCTCTCTCTTCCCCTCCCCTGCTCACTCTCTCTCTCTCTCCCCAAAACAAACATAATAAATGAATGAGGAAGGAAGGAAGGAAGGAAGGAAGGAAGGAAGGAAGGAAGGAAGGAAGGAAGGAAGGAAGGAAGGAAGGAGGAAGGGAGGAAGGGAGGAAGGAAGGAAAAACCTTGGATTCTGGGAGACAGCCCAATATAGTGGTGAAGACTTGGGAATTAGGCAAGCCTGGATTTAAATCCTGGCTCTCCCATTGGCCAGCTGTGTGATCTGTTGGTTATGTTGCTTAACTTCCCTGATCTTTAGTTTTCTCATTTGTAAGTTGGGGATAATAATACCTGCATCTCAGGTTGTATGGGTTAAATGAGAATAATGTGTATTAAGTGCCTAGCACAGTGCTTGGCACATAGTAAATATTCAAAAAAAGATAGTCATTATTATGATTGTTGCTGTTATGATCTTACTTCCTTGCAAGATGTTTAGATTACGAGAACATATACTTCTTGGAATATTTGTATCATGTATACTAAATCAAAGAATTAGGAAGGAGAAGGAATATGTTTCTAGAGAATCTGAAAGACAATCTTATATGAGAGCCTATCTATGTGGAAAATTGCTACAGAACATTTTAAAAATTAAACTTTTTATTTGAAAAGTGTAAAGCCTATAGAAAAGTTGCAAGAATATTAAAATTAACTCCTTTATACCCCATCTAGTTGCATACATTGATAACATTTTGCCATATTTGCTTTACCTTTTTTTATATATAACATAGTGTACACAATTTTCTTCTTCTTTCTCCTCCCCCACTCCTTCCCTTTCTTCTCCTCCATCCCCTTCCTTTGTTCCCTCCTCCCTCCCTCCCTTCTTTCACCTCCTTTCTATGTCGCTATTGCTGCTGCTGAGGGTAATTTGCAGAGATCATGGCCCTTTTACCCCAAGGTACTTCAGCATTTATCTCCTTAAAACAAGGATAGTCTTTTACATAACATAGTGTAGTTATCAGGAAGTTTATTTTTTTCAATGTTTATTTATTTTTGAGACAGAGAGAGTGTGTGAGCCGGAGAGGGACAGAGAGAGAGAGACAGGAGCTGAAGTGAGTTCTATGCTGACAGCAGAGAGCCCAATGTGGGGCCTAAACTCACGAACTCTGAGATCATGACCTGAGCTGAAGTTGGACACTTAGCCGACTGAGCTACCCAGGCACCCCAGGAAGTTTATTTTAACATTAATGTGTATTATGATTTGGTACACAGTCCGTATTCAGATTTTACTGATTGTCCTAATGACTATCCTTTATAACAATTTCTCCTGCAGTCTAGAAATGAAATTTCATTGTCATTTCTTTGGAACAATCCCTCAGCCTTTCAGTGTGTGTGTGTGTGTGTGTGTGTGTGTGTGTGTGTGTGTGTGTGTGAATTTATTATTTATTTTGAAAGAGAGAGAGCGTGCTTGAACTGGGGAGGGGCAGAGAGAGAAAGAATCACAAGCAGGCTCCACATCATCAGTGTGGACCAACGTAGCACTTGAAGTCATGAACCATGAGATCATGACCTGAGCGAAAATCAAGAGTTGTATGCTTAACCGACTGAGCCACCCAGGCGCCCTTCATTGTTTTTCATGGTTTACATTTTTTGAAGAGTAACAGGCTTGCTTGCTTGCTTGCTTGCTTGCTTGCTTTATTTATTTATTTATATATTTATTTATTTATTTATTTATTTATTTATTTATATCCATGCTCAGCGTGGAGCCCAATGGGGGGCTCATGGCCTGAGCCAAAATCAAGAGTCTATGTTCAACCAACTAAGCCACCCAGGCACCCTGTAGAATCTTGTTTTTTTTTTTTTTTTTTTGAGAGAGAGAGAATGTGTGCGAAAGCACGTGCTGGGGAGGGGCAGAGAGAAAGGGGACAGAGGATCTGAAGCAGGCTGTGTGCTGACTGCAGGGAGCCCGATGCAGGCTCAAACTGTGAGATCTGGTCTGAGCCAAAGTCTGGCACTTAACCCAATTGAGCCACCCAGGCACCCCTACAATGTCTTTTAATTGAGGTTTGTTTGCTGGTTCCTTATAAATCCATACAGGCTATGCATTTGGAGCAGGTGATGGAGGCATTATTGGTGATGTTAGTTAACTTGGATCACTTGGCTAAGAAATTTTTTCGTTATAAAGTTAACTCTTTTCCCTTTGTAATTAATAAGTAATTTATGAGAATTGCTTCAAAATACTTGGAGATACTTTGAAACTGTCTAAATATCCTGTTCTTTAGCAAATTTCCCCCAGTGGTTTTAGAATCCTAAAGAGCACTTTTATATCATGAACATGTGGTTTCTTCAGCTGAATTAAAGTCTTCTTGAGAAAATAGTTTACTTCAAAAAGTATGTATCTTGTACACAGTAAGTTCCCACTATTAGTGACTGCCTGACCTTCAGCTGCCTGACACCAGATTGCTCATTACATTTTTCATGATGGATTTTGTCTACTTACCCTGAGAAGAAGTTAACAGATACTTAAGCAAAAGTCCTGTTGTGTGTAAATTAGAAATGGTCACTAATTGCACTGATTAGGTGTTTTTAGTAGGCCTCAGACCAGTGAGATAGGAGTAGTAATACGATCTCTGGATAGTTTCAAACATGTGATAACAATAATGAAGAAAAGCTCTGATCATCACCGGAAAACTTGTTAAATGTATAGTACCTTTATTCCATTTTAATTTGCATTTGCGATGAAAGGAAGTTTCTGGGTGGTGTTCATCTTTCACTTTGGACTCTGACATTTTTCATGTCAGCCTAATACTTAGCCATGACTCATGGGTGTCACCTTCACTCTTTAAGAATTAGGTCAGATTTCTCTTAGATCTTGTCATATTGCCACTTGGAATTTAGCTGGAGGAAAGAAAATAAGGCTCAACTGCAGTTGTTTAGATGAACATCTTACTCAGGAGGGCCAATTAGAGACAGAAAGATGGAGTAGTATGTCCTCATTCTGTCTGGCAGTTTTTTAAAATAGTATTTTATTTGGGGGAGAGTGAAAGTGGGAGAGGGGTAGAGAGAGGAGGACAGAGGATCCAAAGCGGGCTCTGCACTGACAGGCTGACAGCAGCGAGCCTAATATGGGGCTCGAACTCATGAACTGCGAGATCATGACCTGAGCCCAAGTTGGATGCTCAACTAACTGAGCCACCCAGTGCCCTGGCATTTTTTTTTGTTTGTTTGTTTTTTATCTCTGCTCTGAGGATATTTTTTCCACCTTTCACTGTACATATCTTGGGCAGAAATGACAGTTGACCACTAAAGTTCCTCTATCCCCAATTTCTGGCTGATGCCTAAAATTGCATCATTATCAATTAATTTGTGCAAATTATGTTACCCAAGAAAAATGCAGATATCCTTGCAGGGTGTTGGAGAGGTAGCACAAGCCAACATCTAAACATAAACATCAAATATTCAGAGCTGTTCTGTGGTAGTTAGTTGCTAGAAGCTCTCTGCTAAGTGAGAGAGTAATTTATAAGTTTTCACTGAGGGAGGGAGAAGCCAGGGTGAGGTTTTAATAGTTGGGGCTTTGAATAGCTTAAGGACCTAACTCTGAAAGAGGAAGGGGAAATGGGTATTAGACCAGGAAAAGGAAGGACATTTAAAAGACACAATATACTTACTTTACAGTTTTCATAGATAACCCTGATGGAGTGGTCTCTGAAATCTACAGAGCATTAAGAGTTAAGAAATACATGTTTTGTTAAACCAGGAATTGGTGA
This sequence comes from Puma concolor, assembly GCF_028749965.1. NCBI lineage: Eukaryota > Metazoa > Chordata > Mammalia > Carnivora > Felidae > Puma > Puma concolor. The sequence continues at coordinate 87,858,931 of NC_141675.1, forward strand.
TGGCTGTCTCTTTTTAAAAAAGGCTTTTTTTTTTTTCCATCTGCACCAAAGACATACCTTTCGCTTTTCCTTGTGTCTGTCATATCTCCAGGTGTACCAGGGATGTTATTAGGGGAGGGTGGTAAATTCTATGTAACTGACTTTCTCAACAAAGTTATTCCAATCTTCTACATTTAGACAGGATATGAAATTCGCAGTTGGTATACAGGCTGCATTGGTCAGGGTAATAATTTCCAAGGTCAGGTGATTAATTGTGGCCATTGTTCCACAGAGAGGCATTTCAGTGTTTCTACTAGAGCATGTGTTTTGTGAAGCTTTGTTGTTTTTTGCCAGATGCAGTTGGCTCATCTTGTGAGATCTGTGCTATGGAATTGATCTTTTGCTCAGTGTATCTGTGTTAACATCTCTGAAATACTTGTGACAGACTTTTTCTCCACTTCAATGAGAAAAAAATTCTTTTTCACTTTCTATGACCAGTTAAAAGAAGATGGATGCTCAGAGTTCAGCCAAAGTCAACACAAGAAAGAGGAGGAAAGAGGTACCTGGACCTAATGGGGCAACAGAAGAAGATGGAATTTCTTCAAAAATGCCACGCTGTGCAATTGTAAGGAAGAGATATCTTTTTTGAACACTTAACCTGGCAGGGGGATGGTAAACACTGATATAAAATTAATGATATCAGTATGACAAATCTTCTTAGATAATGGAAAGAATGAATAGTAAGTGTGAATAGTATTTTCACAGTTGTTGGAAATGTTCTACTTTCTTATCAAATTGAAGTTCACAGCTAAGTTGCAAAAGCTTTACACTGGAACTGGAAAAAGAATGTTAGGAAAATTTGGAAGTTGTTAAGTTAGTTTATTAAGCTAAAGATTAAATTAAAGTGAATGAAATAGAGAAATTTGAGCTCTAGGCAGTCATCTGATCTTAGTATCATCTCTTAGTGTTTAGTTTTCTGGGTCTTACTTTTTTTCTGCCGTATCATGCCTTCACTCTATTACTGGTTATATCTTAGATGAGAGCCTTTTTCTGTTACTGCCTACCTTATGTTCCTTTATCCCTGGGACATTATCTTGTATTTCCTAACCACTGCCAAGCTGTCAATGAAACACCCCATTCCAAACTGCTCATCCTGTCTCAGTTTGGTACCCTTCTTAAAGCTTCCCCTAAAAAACATGTCAATGAACACATGTACAACTGAAGTTATTATTGGTATGTAATATTATTATGAAATCCATGTTTTAAAATTCCAGTGAAAGGATTATATATTTCTGTGTTTTCTTTACCTATATTGACTGTTAGCCATTGATCAAACTGCAGTTTCCACTGGTTAGTTCTGGAACTTCATGTAGTGCAAAGGGAAAAGCATTTTAACTCTGACACAAATAACATTTGTTCTAAACCAGTACTCTATCTTGATCAATAAAACCAGCTGGACTCCACCAATAGGAGGCTTATGCTTAGGCCTGATATTGATGATATTGGTAGGGGCAAGTGTATTCCTTTCCTATTGCTGCTTAACACATTGCCACATATTTAGCAGCCTAAAACAATACAGATATATTGTCTTACAGTTCCGGAGGTTAGAAGTCTTAAATGGATTTTGGAGTACTAATATCAAAATGTTGATAGGGCTGGAGATTGTAGGGGAGAATCTGTTTTCTTGTCTTTTCCAGCTTTGAGGGGCTGCCCCCATTGCTTTGCTCATGGTGCCAGCCAGCAGTCACATCACTCTGCTGCATCTGTCATCACATTTCTTCTTCTTCTTTTTTTTTTAAGTTTTATTTGTTTATTTTGAGAGAGAGAGAGAGACCGAGCGAGCCCAAGCACAAGCCAGGGAGGGGCAGAGAGAGAGAGGGAAAAAGAGAATGCCAAACAGGCTCTGTGCTATCAGTGCTGAGCCCAACGAGGCCTTGATGGGGCTTGATCTCACGAACCATGAGATCATGACCTGATCTGAAATCAAGAGTCAGACACTTAACTGAGCCAACCGGTGCCCCTCATCACATGTCTTTTGATTCTGACTCTCCTACCTGCTTTTTCACTTATAAAGACACTTACGATAGGGTACCTGGGTGGCTGAGTCGGTTGAGTGTCTGACTGTGGCTCAGGTCATGATCTTGTGGTTTGTGAGTTTGAGCCCCACATTGGGCTCTCGTCTGTCAGTGTAGAGAATGTCTCAGATTTTCTGTTTTTCTCTCTCTTTGCCCCTCCTTCTGTCTCTCTCTCCAAATTAAATAAACATAAAAAAAATTTTTTAAAAGGCCCTTGTAATTACATTGAACATATTTGGATAATCCAGGATAATCACCCTTTCTCAAAATCCTTTAATTTAATCATATCTGCAAAGCCCTTTTTGTCATGTAAGGTAACATAGTCACAGGTTCCAGAGAATAACATGTAGACATGGCTTTAGGAAGCCATTATTCTGTACACCATACCAGGTATACTCAGAAAATGACTCAGCAGTCAACAAAACAGGAGGACATTGTTAATTTCTGAATGTTTCTTAGAGAATTCAGGTTAAGAGGATGATGGTAAGCACCAATTCAGCAATCAGTCTTGGAGGAGGGACAAGGTATAACCATGTAGTTGATACTCTTCGCCAGTCACAAGAGCTAAGAATAGAGCAAAGAAGGCAAGTGGAATGGTGGAATGGGCTCTGAGGAGACTTAAATTTCTCGGTCCTTAGAATTGAGGAATTTCAGTGCTTTAAATTGCTTTGCTTCGTATATTCACGTCACAGATCAATTGAGTGACTTGCTACTTACTCCACATTCCTCTCTAGTACACACTGGCTCTTTAGCATGGGCTAATGGTCAAAGATTCATTCACTCAACAGGCTGTACCAGCCCTAGTGAGGAGTGTCCGCTAAATAAACTTGTCTGTTATTGTACACTTGTACTTTCTATCTCTGATCCCTTTTCAACTTTGTAGTGAAAGCAAACAATATTTTTTTCCTGTTTTTATAACAGGAATCTCTATTGAGATCATATAACCCACCATTTAAACTGCACAATTCAATGATTTGGGGTATATTTAGAATTGTGCAACCATCACCACAACTAATTTTAGAATATTTTATGTATCTAAAATGTGGATACCACATTTTATGTGTCCACACATTAGTTGACATTTGGGTTGAGCAAACAAGATTTTATCACACACAATGTCCAGCATAGCCACTAGGTGCTAAGAGTATAAAAGTAAATAGGACCTTCCCTTTGAGAGATGTGAGCCTAATGGGGAACTCTATAGCTCAGAGCTCAGAAGAACTTTTTTCCTTGCAAGGGTAGAGAGAAATTGGAAGGATCATTTAGTATTAGGTAGCTACATTGGTGGGTCAGGATGAATTAGAAAGAAGAGAGAAAAGAATTGGGGGAAAATGAAGCGATAACTTTATGGCTAGTTTCTTTGTAAGTATAAAGAATTTACTGACTCTTAAATACAGAGAACAAACTGAGGGTTGCTGGAAGGGAGGTGGGTTGGGGGGGGCAGTTAAATGACTGATGGGCATTAAGGAGGGCACTTGTTAGGATGTGCACTGGATGTTATATGTAAGTGATGAATCACTGGGTTCTACTCCTGATACCAATACTACACTGTATGTTAACTAACTTGAATTTAAATAAAAAAAAAAAAGAATTTACTGATACAGATGTTTCTAAAGATACAATAAAAAATAATCACAAAAATATTTATGAAGAATAAGACATTTAGCCTATATCTGTATTTATCACGTGTATGGTTAAGTCACAAATTGGCAACAGTTCTGCTAATGGAGATAGATATCACAACCTCATATATTGAGAACACCTGTGTGCCAGTTACTATACACTGGAGATGCAAAGATGAAAAGATGACCTTGCTCTTAAGATGCTCACAGACAAATAGGGGAAATAGATAAGTTATTAAGATATAGAATGAAAAGGGCCAAATAGAAGGAAGTTAGAAATACAATGGCTGCCGAGATGAGCAACAGATTAACTTTGACCTAGAGGTGGGGACAGTGGTTTTGGAAAAGCTTCACTGAGGAGATTATTTCTGAGCTGAACTTTGAAGAATAAATAGGAATTCAAGAAATGGACAAGAGATAGAATACAAGTTCAAGTGTGATATAATAGTATGTTTAGCAAACCATGAGTAATATTAGAGTTTAAAGTTCAGAAAATAATCTGCAATAGATAAGGCAAGCGACAACCTGATTATGAAGGATCTTGTGTGCTGTGCTAAAGAGTTTGAACTTTACCCTGTGGGCAATGTGATCAGATTTGTAATTTAGATCATCCTGGTTGCTTTGGAAAAGATGAGCTGAAACAGTGATAGAAACCAGAGAACTAGTTGCGAGATTGTTGTAATGATCCAGGTTGAAGATAATGAGGACTTAAACTACAATTTTAAGTTTTTAAGAGGTAAAATAGATAATTCTTGGAAATCAGGATGTAAAGGATGAGAGGTGTTAAAGATGACTTCTAGATTTGAGTCTTAGGTAGATTGTGTATATGGGATGCTTCTTAAATAAGAAATACAGAAAGAAGATCTGGTTTAGCAGAAAGATGATAAGTTTAATTTAATACAAGTTCAACTTAAAAGGTCTAGGAAACATCCAAATAGTAGTTAGATAGATGAGCTCATTGTTTCCATTCATTGAAATGGCAATGAGAGTCTGAGAAAATTGTTACTTTTCTTTTTCACTTCCTCCTTTCCTTCCTCTCTCCCTCCCTCTCTCCCTCTCCCTCTCCCCTTATATCCTTCTCCCTTCCTTTCTTCTTTTCTTCCTTTTCCTTTCCTTCTTTCCTTCCTCCTTCCTTCCTTCCTTCCTTCCTTCCTTCCTTCCTTCCTTCCTTCCTTCCTTCCTTCCTTCCTTCCTTCCTTCCTTTCCTATCCCCAGGGAGTGGAATCTCTCAGCTCTGTTCTTTATCCCTTCTTTATCACACCATATGGTATTCCTCTTGACTCCATAGCCTTTCGTCTAGTATTATGGAAATAATTTGGATCTCAGGAACACTTGTTATCATTTGTGCCACATGTTTGAGTAAAAGGGAAATGTTTCTCTGTGTCATTCTGAAAGCCTTTGCTGAAAAATATTTAAGAGTCCTTAGAAGTAGAATCCTGGGAAGCCAGTATCAAATTCTGGTCTTAATCTGAGTTATCTCCATTTCCCTATTTTTTTTTTATTTTTAAGTTTATTTGTTTGTTTTGAGAGAGAAAGAGAGAGAGGGCAAGCATGAGTGTGGGAGGGACAGAGAGAGGGAGAGAGAGAATCCCAAGCAGGCTCCACATTGTCAGTGCAGAGCCCGATGCAGGGCTCGAACCCACGAATTGTGAGATCGTGACCTGAGCCAAAATCAGGAGTTGGACGCCCAACCAGCAGAGCCACCCAGGCTCCCCTCCATTTCCCTATTTTAAGGACACCAGAATGTCATCTCTTTGACTGGAATTTTGAGGAATAGTGCGTTAATATATGTGAACATAATCAGGAACAGTTTTTATGAAAGCAATATTGCATTTAGAAGACCATTCATAATTTGGGAGATGATCATTAATAGTCATAATTTTTAGTTATAATAGTATTAGTTATAATTTGTATAGAATTAGAAACTTCATATAGCATCTAGAAGCTAACCTCTTCGATTAATACAATTTAGTTAATTTTGTTGATGTAATGAAATCCTGTGTTCCATAAAATGGAATTGAAAATGAACTCATGGGGGCGCCTGGGTGGCTCAGTCAATTAAGCCGCCGACTTTGGCTCAGGTCATGATCTCGCGGTCTGTGAGTTCGAGCCCCGCGTCGGGCTCTGTGCCAACAGCTCAGAGCCTGGAGCCTGTTTCAGATTCTGTGTCTCCCTCTCTCTGACCCTCCCCCGTTCATGCTCTGTCTCTCTCTGTCTCAAAAATAAATAAACGTTAAAAAAAAATTAAAAAAAAAAAAAGAAAATGAACTCATGTTGTTGATGATGACCTAATTTGTTGAGTGCCACTATATGTAAAAAGTTGTGCTAGTGACTTTGCGTGTGCTATTTTATTTAACTCTCAAGTAACCTTGTGGGGCCAGTATTATCTTCTATTTTATGGAAGATGAAAGCTGTGATATCACAGCTATTAAGTGATAGAGCTGGGATTTAGATCTAAGTTTTTTTAAGTTCTAAATCCATGCTTTTTCATTTATGCTTCACAACCAGATAGTCAAACAACTTGAAAATAATACTATTCTGTAGCATTCCCTTAAGGTTAAAATGAAGGAGGTATGTTTTAGGAGAATATAGGTACAAATACTTAGTCCTACTTTTATAAAGCATCTTCTAGATGCTTTTTTAGAAAGATGTTTTTAAAAATACTATTCATTCTAGCTGGAGACATCTAGAGAGATAAAGATTTTGCTGATCTCTTGTAGTCAAAGAACCTTTGGTTTCACTTTCTGTACTTAGGAGGAATTGAAACCCTAGCCAGGAGGGATAGCTGTATTTGCCTTTTGCCTTGGAATGTACACAGTAATCAGAAAAGATTGAAGAAACAGTTGTAAAAGATAGGATACTTTAATGTATATTTTTAAATTAAAATAAAATTCATATAACATAAAATTTACCATTTAAAGCATTTAAAAATTTTTTTAATGTTTATTTATTTTTGGGACAGAGAGAGACAGAGCACGAGCAGGGTAGGGACAGAGAGAGAGAGGGAGACACAGAATCCGGGCTCCAGGCTCTGAGCTGTCAGCACAGGGCCCGACGCGGGGCTCAAACTCATGAACCGCGAGATCATGACCTGAGCCAAAGTTGGATGCTTAACCAACTGAACCACCCAGGCACCCCAGCATTTAAACCATTTTAAAGTGTACAATTCGGGGGTTTTTAGTATATTCACAGTGTTATGCAACCATCACCGCTATCTAATTCCAGAACGTTTTCATCACCACAAAAAGAAACCCCATATCTATTACAATCACTCCCCATCCCCCCAACCTACCGCTAGCAACCCTACTTTCTAACTCCAGGTGTTTGTATATTTTGGACGTTTCATATAAATGGAATCCTCCCAATAGCCTTTTGTAGCTGGCTTCTTATATTTAACATACTATTTTCAAGGTCCAGCCAGGTGGTAACATGTATTAATACTGCATTCCTTTTTATAGGTGAATAATATTGCATGTGGACATACTGTTTTGTTTATCCATTCATGAATTGATGGACATTTGGATTGTTTACACTTTTTGGCTATTGTGAATAATGCTGTTATTAATATTATTTGTGTACAGGTTTTAAAAAAAAAAAAAATGTGTCTCCAGGGGCACCTGGCTGGCTTAGTCAGTAGCGCATGAGATGCTCGATCTTGAGGTTGTGAGTTCAAGTCCCACGTTGGGTGTAAAGCCTACTTAAAAAATAATAATAAAATTTAAAAATCTGTGTTTTCATTCTCTTCGTTACATACCCATGGGTATAATTTCTGGATCACATGGTATTATATGTTTAACATTTTAAAGAACGGTTTTCCAAAGTTGAGCACCAATTTACATTCACAGCAGCAGTGTATGTAGGTTCGTTTCTCCACATTCTTGCCATCACTGTTAACCGCCTGTCTTTTTTGCTCATAGCCATCCTGGTGGATGTGAAGTAGTATCATTGTGGTTTTGATTTGTGTTTCCATGATGACTAATGTTGTTGAGCATCTTTCCATGTGGTTTTTTTTTTTTTTTTTTTTTTTTTTTGGCAATTACTATACCTTCTTTGGAGAAATGTCTAGATCCCTTTGCCTCCTTAACTCTTCACTGCCCCCTTCTGCCTCCCTTCAATTCATCATGGCCTAACCCTAGATCTTTCAGTTTCTGATAATTCTTTGTTTCTCTTCCTGGACTGTTAACTTGGCCTTCTATAGATTAATGTTGCTAGCTTGATCTGGACTTAATGTAGTGCCCAGTATTTGCTGATGCTCTGGTATATTTCCCACAGCAGCTAGTCCACATATTTTCTGCTTTCCTCAAGCTTTCAGTCTCATTCCAACCTCTCTGTTTTTAATGGTAATTTCATGTCCTTCTTACTATACTGAGAAAATTGAGGGCATCGGTTATAAATTTGTACATCTTTCCTCCTTTACATCTAACATTGGCCTTTTATCACCTTCCCTTTCTTCTGCTTTTAACATTTATTTATTTTTGGGACAGAGAGAGACAGAGCATGAACGGGGGAGGAGCAGAGAGAGAGGGAGACACAGAATGGGAAACAGGCTCCAGGCTCTGAGCCATCAGCCCAGAGCCTGACGCGGGGCTCGAACTCACGGACCGAGAGATCGTGACCTGGCTGAAGTCGGACGCTCAACCGACTGCGCCACCCAGGCGCCCCTTTCTTCTGCTTTTAGAAAAGTGTGATCATTCTTATTTCTAGGGCTAATACCTTCCCCCATCCTGTCCTTTGAAACCATTCCCTGCTATTTCTCTAGACTCTTTCTTCCTGTTATCTATTTTATTCCTTCTCCAGTATTTTCCATCTCTTTGAATCCTTTTCCTCTGTCTTGGACATGCCCAGATCTCCTTAACTTAAAAAAAAAAACAAATAAAAACAACAACAACCCCCCCACCCCAAACCTGCTACCTATCTTTCTGTCCCCTTTAGATACCTTGCAGTTTTTCTCATTTCTGTTTATGAGTACACATATCTAGTGAGAAATTATTACTAATCTATTTCCTTTTCTTCTAATTTTCTTTTTTTTCATTTTTTAATGTTAATTTTATTAAAAATTTTTAAAATATTTGTTATTTATTTTTGAGAGAGAGAGACAGAGTACGAGCAGGGGAGGGGCAGAGAGAGAGGGAGACACAGAACTTGGAACAGGCTCCAGGCTCTGAGCTGTCAACACAGCCCAACGTGGGGCTCCAACTCACAAGCTGTGAGATCATGACCTGAGCGGAAGTCTGACAACCAGCTGAGTCACCCAGGTGCCCCTGCTTCTAATTTTCTTAAAGGCACTGGTGTCCTCACTTTCATTAATATTCTAAAAGGTCTCTAATGATCATTTGAATCACCATGCTCAAAGACTTCTCTCACTTCTCATTTTCTTTGATCTCAACTCCTTTTTTAAAAACTTCTCCATTCCTGCCACTAGTAGTACAATCTAATTTTCTTCAGTTCTAAAACTCTAAAATGCCTCTTTTTCTCAAGTGACAATATTTTTTCTTTTTACCATGTCCTACCTATTCTTCCTTCACAAAATCTGCCACCCTTTCTACTCCCACTGCAACATTTATGGGAAAATCTGTAAGTCCATTTTCTTCTCCCTATAATAACCTCAGAACTGATCTCTTTCTAAGTATGCAAATAACCAGTGGTGTTCTAGTAAAATGACTTACTGGGGAAAAACCCTCTGATATGTAGCACTTGCTGATTTCTGTGGCTAATAAGTTCAGACTACCAATGATTTAATAAATGGCCCACATAATTCCTGAATTTTTAACAACCAGCTTCTGTACACCATTGATAATAACTTTCAGAGACACAATAAAGCTCATCTTTTATCTACATGTACTATTGTTAATAAACATAATTTTTTCTATTTGTTTGATGTATTTTTGCCTGTTTTTATGTATAAATATATACATAAACTTTATTGAGATGTAATTCACATACCATTATAATTCACATGCCCATTTAAAATGTGCAATCCAGTGGTTTTTAGACTATTCAGAGTTGTGCATCCATTATCATATCTATTTTAGAACATTTTCATCACCCCAGAGAGAAACCTGGTACCCATTATCAGTCACTCTCCATTTCTCCCTAACCCTCCAAGCCCAGTATAACCACTAATTTACTTTCTGTGTATAAGTTTTCCTATTCTAGATATTACATATAAATGGAATCATACAATAAGTGGTCTTTTGTGACTGCCTTCTTTCATATAGCATAATGTTTTCAAGATTTCAAGATCCATATTGTAGCATGTATCAGTACTGCATTCCTTTTTATGGCCAAATATCATTTGTTTCTAGAGATATAACTTACATACAATAGAGTGCACAAATCTTAAATGTACAGCTCAATAAATTTTTACATATGTATACCTGTCTTCCCAGAAGACTCTCATGTCCCTGCTCATCAGTATCCACTTTCCCCAATTTCCTCTTTTTCCTCTGGCTTCTATTCATCATAGATTTAGCTTTGCCTGTTTTTTTTTACCTTTATATAGATGGAATCATAGAGTATATTATTTTGTGAATAGCATATGCTTTTAGAAACACACTACAGTTAAGCAACTCATTTGAATACTGACTTTTAGAAGATAAATTGTCTTATCTGTAGAGAAATCTCTCTTAACTACAGAAAACTGTATATTTGTGTCTTTGGTCTATTCTTATCTCTTTTATAAAATGTTCTTAAAAGGGCATCTGCGTGGCTCAGCATGAGCCTGTTTGGGATTCTCAGTCTCTCCTTCTCTCTCTCTGACCCTTCCCTGCTCTCTCTGTCTCTCTCAAAATAAAACACTAAACAAACAAACAAACAAAAAAAGTTCTTAAAAAGGATAACATTCATATGCACATGTCTCTTAAAAATGGGTGTTTTCACTTATCTTTATTATAGCTTTAGCATATCTTAACTAAGCTTATATAAGTGATTTTATTTTTTTATATTAAAAATTTTAATGTTTATTTTTGAAAGAGAGAGAGAGACAGAGACAGAGTGTGAGCAGGGGAGGGACAGAGAGAGAGGGAGACACAGAATCTGAAGCAGGCTCCAGGCTCTGAGCTGTCAGCATAGAGCCCGACATGGGTCTTGAACTCACAAACTGTGAGATTATGACCTGAGCCTAAGTTGGACACTTAACTGACTGAACCACCCTGGTGCCCCATATAAGGGATTTTTAAAAAGTATGTTTTAATTTTAAAATCTAATCTTAAAAATCTGTCCTTATCTGAAAACAAATCAAAGTGATGTTTTCCCAGTCCCTGGATTCAGACCAATCATGATGCGATTTGTTTAGAATTTAAAATTCTAAGTGAACATCACTATAACCCACAGAAATTAAAAGAATTATAAGGGAATGTAATGAACAATTAAATGCCAAAAAAAGTTGACAATTTAAATGAAATAGACATTGCTAGAAAGAGACAAATTGCCAAAACTGACCCAAAATTAAATAGAGAATCTGAATGACGTATCCCAAGTTAAAAAATAAAAATAAAAAAAGTAGTCTTTAAAAATCTTCCCACAATGATAAGTCCAGACCCAGATGCTTCATTGGTGAATTCTTTCAAACATTTAAGGAAGTAATAGCTTTCTATTCTGAATAAATGGTTTCAGAAAATAGAGGAAAAGAAAATACTTTCTATCCCCTTTTGCGAAGCCAAACATCAAAGCCAGGCAAAAAAAAGCACAAGAAAAGATAACTATCGTTCAAAATTTCTCACAAGCTTAGATGCAAAAATCTGTAACAATATATTAACAAATTAAATCCAGGAATATTTAAAAAGATTTATATAACATGACCAAGAGGGATTTCACTCAGGAATGCAAGATTGGTTTAGCATCCTAAAATCAATTAATCTAATACACTATAAGTAACAAAAGACAAAAACAGAATGTGCATGTTTCAGTAATACAGAAAAAGCGTATGACAAAACCCAACACCTATTATAAAAGCTCTAAACAAATTGCAAAAATAAGGGCGGTTCCTCAGCTGATAAAGGCATCTACAAAACATCTAGGGTTAACATAATATTTAATGGTGAAAGATTGGATGCTTCATCCCTAAGATTGGAAAAAAGGCAAAGATCTTTGTCCTTGTTACTTCTATTCAGCATTGTGCTAGAGATTCTAACTAAGGCAACAAGGGATAATAAAAGGAAATTAAAGGCATCCAAATTGGAAAGGAGTAAGTAAAACTGTCTTGAGTCATAGATTACATGATCTCAAATGTAGAAAATCCTCAGGAATCTACCAAAGTGCTAGAACTAATCGTTGAGTTTAGCAAATTCACAAGACATTAGATCAATATACAAAAATCATCTGAAATTACACACAGACACACATTTGCACATATAAATCAACTTGCATTTTTATATACCAGTAAGGAACAATCCAAAAATACAGTGAAGAAAAACAATTCCCTTCATAATAGCATCAAATAGAATAAAATACTTATGAAACAATTTAACAAAAGCTTTTAAGTAGTAGAGTTAAGTTAACTCTGTAGAGGAAAGAGAATTCCTGCATTCTTATTTTAGCTTTGCCTCTGAGTAATTGCATATAACTGATATAATTTATTTGAACCTTGTTTTCCTCATCTGTAAATTGAGGATACTGACTGTTGTACTACTTGCCTCACAGGGCTGTTATGAGCATTAGAACATATTTAAAGTTGGGGAGCCTGGGTGGCTCAGTCGATTAAGCATCCAACTTCAGCTCAGGTCATGATCTTGCGGTCTGTGGGTTTGAGCCCCACATCGGGCTCTGTGTTGACAACTCAGAGCTTGGAGCCTGCTTCAGATTCTGTGTCTCCCTCTCTCTCTGCCCCTCCCCTGCTCACGCACTCTCTCTCTCTCAAAAATTAATAAACATTAAAAAATTTTAAAAAAATATTTACAATGTAAAGCATTATACAGAGATAATCATACTTAATAAAGCATTCAGGAGCTGTTTGCCTTCGCAGTCCCTTAGTTGAAGTGGTAGAAAAATGCACAATAGAAGCTTGGCAATTTCATCACATAGAATAGAGTTGGGTGTTCTGCCATGTGATGGAGGAGCCATCATTCTGGACCCAGTTAGTTGGGACTATGCTTAGTTTCCCAGCCACCTCGCTCAATATTATCCTGAAATCACCAGCAAGATATTTATCTTTCTTTTTTTAAAATTTTTTTTTAATGTTTTATTTTTTATATTTAAGAGAGAGAGAGCAGGGGAGGGGCAGAGAGATGGAGACAGAATCTGAAGCAGGCTCTAGGCTCCAAGCTAACGCCCCATGAGGGGCTTGAACTCTCGAGCAGTGAGATCATGACCTGAGCCAAAGTTGGACACTAACCAACTGAGTCACCCAAGCGCCCCAAGATATTTATCTTTCATATCATGATTTAGCAATTTACCTCTTTGGTAAAAGGTTGCAACTTTCACCTGTCATTTTGGAATGCCTTTTTTCTTTTGTGTGTTATGAGGTTTTAGGAGGAATTTAATCACCAGCATATTGAATAACTGATTGTTCTTTAAAGCTGCCATTTTTTGAGTATTTCAGTCTATACCATTGAATTTAACTTTCTTTTCCTTCACTTTCCTTATCTTAAGGGCTTACAGCAGCCAGCTCCTTTTTCTGATGAAATTGAAGTAGACTTTAGTAAGCCCTATGTCAGGGTAACTATGGAAGAAGCCAGCAGAGGAACTCCTTGTAAGTAAATGCTTAATTATTTTGTTGTTTTACTCTGTTTTTAGCATTCAGTTGTATTTATCAAATATGCACCTACTTTTCTATATTCTTTCCTCAGTTTACCTATAAACTGGGTATAAAAAGGGTAGTTGGGAGAGGGTTTCCTCCTATCTCCCAGCTGTTTTATTTGGGAGTATAACTGCATTCCATAAGATTTCATTTTTTCTTATCATTTTAAGCTTGTTTCCTAGGATGTTGTTACAGCTGTGAGATATAGTGGTACATACTTGCTTCATGGGCTGTTGTCACAACTATGAGGTATAGTAGAACAGAGACAATAGGATATTAGCCTGAGCTGGATTATAACCTTGTTTGTTTTTACAGAGGTCTGAATACTATGTCAGGCTGTCACATTTTTAATAGCCTTGAGAATTGTCCCCCAGATCTCCCTTTCTATAAGTTAATACCCTTGCTAGACACCGCTGAATGTTAGAGGATAAAATATCCCAAGTGGGGAGATGCTTATCACTTAACTTTATCTTTACTGATACAATCTTTTAGGTTTTTTTAAAAACTCACTTTATTATTTTTAAACCCTATACTCTTTTATTTGTATGCTTAGTTTACATCATTAAGTAGCTATTTTTGACTACGTAAGCTATTAATATGTGTTCTAAATACTCTTCCTGTTTTGGACAAGTGGTTTTAGAGATTTTTGTTTTTAATTTGAGTTTTTTCATTTATTTGTTTGTTTATTTTTGAGAGAGAGAGGGTGCAAGTGAGCAAGGGGCAATAGAGGGAGAGAGAGAATCCCACAAGGGGCAGAGCGAGCGAGAGAGAGAGTGAGAAGCGGGGCTCACTTGAAACGGGGCTCATGCTTACCCCAAGTGGGGCTCGTGCTCACCTGAGGTGGGGCTTGATCTCACCCAATGTGGGACTCAAACTCAGGAACTGTGAGATCATGACCTGAGCTGAAGTCAGATGCTTAACCAGCTGAGCCACCCAGGTGGCCCAGTTTTAGGGATTATTTTAAAGAGAAGCTTCCTTGGGTATTTGTTAGAAATACAAAGTCATATAGGCAGCTGTCCTTACTTATCTGTAAATTCTCCAATTCTTTTTTTCAATCCTTTTTTGGTTCTTTCCATTACTATGGTAAGTGTTCTGTCTACTCTGTAAATGTGGGCCTAGACTCAAACCCAGGTAAACACTAAGGAATAAGAGGCAGTTACAGCCACAAATGTATACATTTCCAATATGTAGAAGATATTTGTGGTTACTTCTTAATAGTGTTAGTATATTTGTTCTCTGTTGTAATGGAGGAGTAGCAAAATATGAATAGATATAGATGCTGGACAGTTCCAGGGCAGGGAGCCCAGTACTCCTTAGCTAAATCATGGCTGTATGAAACATAGTTTTTGAGTCCTCAGAATTCCAGATAATGCTTTTTTTTTTCCAAAAGTGTTTGTATATGTCTCATGTTGATCACAGCCCTTCTGATTCATGATGTGGCATTTTAGGCTTGGTTCCCCTTGAGTAATAAGCAGGTTGATGGGGCAGGGTAAAATGACAACAAGGAAAAACAGGGTATGTGTAACAAGGCATAGTGGTGTCAGATCAGAGTTCGAAATGCCATCAAACAGTTCAAGGATCATGTTCAGATGTGATAGCAGAGCATGTTGAAGGCAAGAACTTTTCGTGTGCTCTCTAATAACACACATTCAGAATGTAGTACCTCACATTACCCAGCTTGTTGTTAGTCTACCCACAAATCATTTGTGGTCAATAAAATGTATGTGTACTTGAAGCTTATAATTCACATGCACTAATTTTTAACAATTTTAGAATTAATTCATAGAATTTTATAAGTCATTTTTGAGATCATCTACTTAATCGTCTCATTATATAAATGAAGAAATTAAATTAAAGTCCATAGAAACTAAGAAGTGAAAGGTCCCCTGTAGTAAAACCAATAATTAGTGATAGAATTGAAACTAAAACCTAAGTTTTTCCATCTTCATGTTCTTTTTACCCTGGAGTGGTGCTGCTCTTTGTAGACATTAGTTATAAATAATAGAAGGCCATCGGCAAACTGATTGCATTTTAGGTGGAACAGATAGTCACACATTTGCTTATAAAGTTTGCTGGTCTAGTTTGATCTCCAGTATTTCTCCTATATCTGATTCTGCCTGTTCAGTTTTATGTTTAATAACCAAGGGACTATTCATGCCAGTATTGGACAAGGAGTAAGCCAGGGGGGCATCCTTCCCTCCACCATGTTTTCATTAGGGAGGTTAAGGACTCCCTTAAAGGAGTTGGTAATAATCTAGGAGAAAACTCACCACCCAGAGAAAAAAACAAATATAGCTTGAGAGAAGATTATTCCTTTAGGAAGATGAAAGAAAAAAATCAGCAATGTGTTTTCTAGGAGAAAGGAAAAGAAGTCAAAGTTGGAAGGGCAACAGAATCTGTTAGAAACAAAATGTTTTGGGGATAGGTATTTGAGAGAATATATTAAAAGACACAATAAATTGAAAGCCACGTTTGTTCTGCGTAAGGAGAACATATATTTATTTAGTGCAAAGACTATAATTTATATTAAAAACCAGGACCATCTTGAAAGTGAAAGGGGGTTGCTCTTATTAATATGCTGAAACAACAGATGTAAATCAGATGGTTTGGGTATCCTGGCCAGTAGCCACTTGGGAAAAGAATGGGTAACTTGTACTTAGTCCTCAGATTTTCTCCTTAACAGTGATCTTTCTGGCCATTTGCTTACTATACCCGCCCAGGTTTGCCAAAGACTTGGGGGTAAGTCATAGGGAATTGAGAGGCCGGGTGGCTGAGAAAACACTGAAGAGGGCAAGGAGCACATCTGGAGTTGGTCCGAGAAGGGGTTTGGTGGTGACTTGGCCTTATATGGGATGATTAACCCTGACAAACAGCCCGTTGATCAACAGTATTTGGTACTACTTCCACCATCCTGGAAATGTGTTTATGGCGCTAAATCCCCCTCATCTCACTTTGCCCTTGTTGTATGCTAATGTCAAAGAAACAATAACAAAGTATTCTTAATCTTTGTGTTCTATCCTTTGTCTTTTAGGATCAAAAAAAATGAGATCATAGCCACTCTGGACTTGTTTAGGAAAGATGGATTTCTAAGATGTAGAAGAAAGATTATGCTCCTCAGGTTTTGTTGTGTTTTGCTTTGTTTTATAGATGAGGAAACTGAGTGTTAAAGAGGTTAAGATTATAGAGGAAGGAGGCTGGTCGTTAAGTTTGAGCTATAAGCTTTTTGACTCTTAAATCCATTATGTTGTTTTTCATTGTATTGGTGTATCTATTTTATTTAAAAATTTCATTTCCTGTATTACAAAACCAATACATTTCCATAGCCTAACATTTACAAAATACATTAAGGGTATAGAGTGAAAAGTCTTCCTATTATCACTATCTCACAGCCACCCAGTATCTCTCCCTTCCACCCTTAGTAGGTGTATCATAGTATGTTCAGTCTTCCATTGAAATTTAAGTTGTTTCCAAACTTTTACTATTACAAACTATGCTGCAATGAATACCATGCATATTTACAAATATATGTATGAAATAAATTACTAGAATTGGAATAGCTGGGGTAAAGGGTATAAGCATTTCTGCGTCTTTTGACAGATATTATCTAATTACCCTTCTTAAAAGTTGTACCAGTTTATATTTCTAACACCAGTATATGATTTCTCAGTTTAAATGTTTATTTATTTTTGAGGAGGGGGGAAGGGCAGGGAGAGAGAGGGAAACACAGAATCCAAAGCAGGCTCCAGGCTCCAAGCTGTCCACGCAGAGCCCAAAGTAGGACTCAAATACACAAACTGTGAGATCATGACCTGAGCTGAAGTCTGATGTTTAACTGACTGAGCCACCCAGGCACTCTCTATTATTTCTTAGTTTAAAAGCTACTTGTTTAAAGTTTAAATCCACCTGGGTGGCTTAGTCAGTTAAGCAGCCAACTCTTGATTTTGGCTCAGGTCATGATCTCATGGTCATAAGGTTGAGCCCTGTGTCAGACTCTGCACTGAGTGTTGAGCCTATGTGGGATTCTCTCTTCCCTTCTCCTTCTGACCCTCCCCTGATTGTGTGCATTCTCTCTCTCTCAAAATAAGTAAGTGATCTTTTTAAAAAGGCTACTTATTTATGGATAAACCTATCTGGAAAGAAAAGTCCATAAACCTCCTGGCAACCAATTTCCTCCCCCTTGATTTGTTGTTCTCAAGACAAGGGTGTTGTATCTTACGCCTACCTTCAGTATGGTATATCTGATGAGACTTTGGCCCTTCTTTCCCAGACGATGTAGCTGCTCCTACTGTTATTTGCTGCTGCTGCAGTGAAATAACTCTTCTTTTATTTACATATAGGAATATATTACTAGGACTTTTTAGATTTATTATTTGAAGTATGATGAACCATTATGTCAATTCCATTCTCAGTGTGTTTGTTAGGCTTTGGAATTAGTCTTGTACTCAAAGAGATCATTTCCTGGCTTTTCTTTCATAGTCCACCACCACTGAAAATAAATTGGCAATCTGTTCTCTATCATTTTCACCAATGGAAAGAAGAGGAAAAGCTCTAATATAAAGTCCTATAATATTTATATTTGACTTTCAAATACTTAGTATATCACCCTCTACTGAGAAAGTATAACATGCTCACTGTCAAGGAGAAATACTTGAAGGAATCCTATCTGTTATCACAGAGCAGGTGCTGAAGGTGAATTTGGGACTGAGAAGCAGTAAGTTGATAACTGGTACTTAACCTTCCCTTTTTCTCAGTTTCACCTCTTTGGATCACTCCTTACTCACTGGGCAATCAGAGGGAAGTTTATTTTCATAGCAAAGCTTAGTTATTAGTAATCAAGGCAGCCTGAAAATGAGAGAGCAAGCAGCCAGAGTATACCTTAGCTATACTCTATTTAAACATGACTGAGATTTAAACATAAGCTGAAGGTGAGGATTTTAAAATTTAGGACACATATGTTATGTAACTCTTCCCATTTACTTCTAAAATAACTTTAAGAAAAAGCAATCATGATATCCAGTTACATGAGCAGTTTGGTGAAATCAGGGTAACAGAGTCAATGGATGTGATGTCAAAAGGGTCTTTGTAGCCAAGGAAGTCTGATGTTATTCCTCACAACCCTAGTCTACCCCTAAGTTAGGGTGAATGTTCAGAAAACAAGAAAGGGGCATGCAAGGGTGGAAACACAGTGCCATTTCCACTTGTCAAATATGAGATATTAAATCGATGTGTTTTTGTGATAAATTCTTTCCTTTGGATTTAGGTGACCGTCCTGTGAGAGTTTATGCAGATGGAATATTTGACTTATTTCACTGTGGTCATGCCCGGGCTCTGATGCAAGCAAAGAACCTTTTCCCTAATACATACCTTATTGTAGGAGGTAAGAAAATATCTGATAACTTTAGGTGATTTCCAGAAAAAAATTATAGTAGCATTTTTCTTCTTTCATAACCTGAGCCCTGGCTCTTATTTTGGTTTTAAAATGAGGGATGTAGAGCAACCTCTGTAAAACATGAAGTACATGAAGTATACAGACCTGGTGAAAGAAACTACAAGCTCTTTGACCTGAGATGTCCAGTTTTGTTTTGTTTTGTTTTTAAGTTTTATTAAGTAATCTCTGTACCCAACATGGGGCTCAAATTCACGACCCTGAGATGAAGAGTCATATGCTCTTCCAATTGGGCCAGCCAGGTGTCCCAGAGATGTCTAGTTTTTATCTCACTGTTTTCATTTGAGTTTCTACAGTTTGGGGAGCAACAGTGACCCCTATTGCCTACTTAAGAACAGCATTTACTAGATTCCAGTTTGTCATTTTGAATCAACTGAAGTACGAAAGTCTGTTAAGCGAATGTTATGTGATCCAGTACAGTCTTACAAAAATGTAATAAGGAAACATTTTTAAAGTTTGTTTTAATGTGTATTCACTTTTGAGAGAGAGAGTCAGAGTGCAAGCAGGGAAGGAACAAAGAGAGAGGGAGACACAGAATCCGAAGCAGGCTCCAGGCTCTAAGCTGTCAGCACAGAGCCCGACATAGGGCTTGAACCCACAGACCCGATCATGACGTGAGCTGAAGTCAGACATTTAACCGACTGAGTTACCCAGGTGTCCTAAGAAAATATTTTTAAAAACTTAATTGCTGTAGAAATTCACAGCAGGTTAATTTCGAAGTCTTCTCCAAAGTGTGAACATACTGTTTAGTGTGTATTGCTCCTGAAGGTATATCTTGGATTAGGAAAAGCATTGCTACCCAGAATGAGCTATATCCAGAAAATACTTCTCCATGTGGGGAGATCGGTTACAGTCCTAGGAAATGGGAGAGGTTGGTGGCTGAGGAATGGTTAAGCAAAGGGGACTTTGACTTACAACTTTATGATGTGGTGAACTCAGTTTGCAGTGATGAGCTCACACACAACTTCAAAGGCTTCACAGTGATGAATGAAAATGAGCGCTACGATGCCGTGCAGCACTGCCGCTATGTGGATGAGGTGGTGAGGAATGCCCCCTGGACCCTCACGCCAGAGTTCCTTGCGGAACACCGGGTAAGAGACTGAGTACATGTCCCCATTTCCCTCCTGGAATTCCCTCGACTCTCAAGACTTCCAGGACTCAGGCTAGTTTTCCACTAGCCGTATTTTACTTATACGGTCTGTGTAAATTTCACATGGAAGAGATGACAGTGGTTTTACTACTAGTCATCCCTAACATTTATATGGGGTTTGGTGGCTTAAAAACACTTTTACATCCATTATATTTCATTTGTTCCCCACAGTCTTATTGGGTAGTTATGGTTTCTACTTTAAATTTTTTTAATGTTTATTCATTTTTTGAGTGAGAGAGAGAGAGAGAGAGAGAGAGAGAGACAGAGAGAAAACGTGAGTGGGGGAGGGGCAGAAAGGGAGGGAGACACAGAATCAGAAGCAGGCTCCAGGCTCTGAGCTGTCAGCACAGAGCCTGATGTGGGGCTCGAACTCATGAACCATGAGATCATGACCTGGCCAAAGTTGGATACTTAACCAACTGAGCCACCCAGGTGCCCCTATGGTTTCTACTTTATATCTGAGAACAGAGCCAGAAAGACCAAATAACCTGGTCCAGGATACACAGTAGCAGGGCTAGAAACTGAACTCTTCAGTTAAGTGATATTTATCCTCCCTCACTATGGATGTGTCCGTCCTCCTAATATACCAGTCCTTTAGAATATACAGAGCTTCAGCCATGTTCTCAGGAGTTCCAGGAAATAAGACAGATACACATAGACTTCTTTTGTATTAATATAGTTTCAGGGCTTTGATTTTGGGCTAGATGTTGTGTGAGATCAACACACAGGGGGTTTCTCACTTTTTCTCATTGAGTTAGTATTATAAAACCCCTCACCTTCTTTTAATTCTCACACATTAGAGAAACAGGTTTCCTATAAAAGGTGAGTATAAAAGATGAGAAGGGTCTATCAGATCAGATCGGAGGCCCTCAAGCTTGAGGAATATTGTCAGTTCTCAGCAAGAGTGATGTTTGTTAAAACTAGGATTGTGACAGACCTTTTATAATTCTCTAGCTTTTCTATATCTATACTTGGCAGCTGATGTACCAAAGGTGATGAACAAGATTATTCTCAGCAACACAGCCAGGCAGGCCCAGGCAGAAGAGGGTAGAGGAACTTTTAACTTCTCTTTTCTCCTTGTTAGCAGTGTATCCTCAACCAGCCGTCTTACTTGCCCACCATTCTTATTTTCACTTTGCTGCCTATTGACCCCTGATAAATTGTCCGTAAGTAACCAAGATGTTAGCCGAGAGTCTCTGACATAGTCCTGGGCATGGTTCATACTACAGTGGCTTCTGGAACTGGGTATGGTTGTGTTAGCAATTATATTAGGAAATGCCATTTGACCTGCTCAGGAATGACTAAGTAAGGTTAGCGTGTCTGTCTGAAAGATTATTGATCCCAGTGGCGTTGTTCTCTTCTCATTGTTGCAAGAGGTATTGACAGTAGTGAAGTGATAGAGCCTAAGACCAAAAGGTCTTTTATGGCTTTGAGTTTTACATTTCTCAGGAGTATAGATGTATCTGTTCTAGTAAAAGGGCTCTTGGCTGCTATTTTTATATTCCCACTCATCTCATGGACTGAGAGAGAAACCAGCTAACCACGAAGTGACCTCTTTTGCATATTTTTAGAAACCCTTATTTGACCAACCCTTATAGACCTGGGAGGATGGGGAGATTTCCTTTCTTCTTTCCTTGGCTCCACTCACTAGCTAACACACCGGCAAATTCTCCAGTCCTATTTACTATAGTATGATGACTGGTATGCAGTGTGAGGGTAGCACTTTCAGTATACCAGGAGAAATAGTTAAAAACAGAAACTGGCCAACTTCATGTTTACGATTGATAAATAATTAGTTTGGGTGGCTTATGAATGAATCACGGAATGTATGAAGCAAAGCAAAGAGAGGTAAAGAAAAAAAAGTCCATTCGAGGCCTGGCCTCTCCTTGTCCTTTATCTGGGTCTGGGAGAGTATTTATTGAAAGAGTATTTACTGGTTCTTTCTGATGGCAGTTATCCTGGGTTTTAAATGAAGTTTCCTTATTTCAGATTGATTTCGTAGCCCATGATGACATTCCTTATTCTTCTGCTGGGAGTGATGATGTTTATAAGCACATTAAGGAAGCAGGTGAGTAAGCTGATGTATATCCTCACTTTATGGAGTTTCAGGGGCAGTGACAGAGATTCAACAACATCTACTTTACAGAGGAAAATGTATACACTTAGAAATTCAACATCTACTTTCTGGTCACACTTCATTTCAGATAAAAAGTTAAGGTGAGCATAGTTCTGACATCTATCAATTCTCAGTCTAAACATCTACTTTTGATATCTCTTTTTTTTTTTTTTTCAACGTTTATTTATTTTTGGGACAGAGAGAGACAGAGCATGAACGGGGGAGGGGCAGAGAGAGAGGGAAACACAGAATCGGAAACAGGCTCCAGGCTCTGAGCCATCAGCCCAGAGCCCGACGCGGGGCTGGAACTCACGGACCGCGAGATCGTGACCTGGCTGAAGTCGGACGCTTAACTGACTGCGCCACCCAGGCACCCCTTGATATCTCTTTTAATTTCAGCTATATGTGTGTGTGTGTGTATACACACACACACACACACACACACACACACACACACACACACATACATTTGTTGTTGTTGTTGAGAGAGAGAGAAAGAGAGAGAGGACACAAGTGAACAAGGGGCAAAGAGAGAGAAGTGGGGCTCACCCGAAGCAGGACTTGTACTCACCCAAAGTGGGGCTCGAGCTCACTTGAAGTGGGGCTCATGCAAACTCATGAACTGTGAGATCATGACCTGAGCTGAAGTCAGATGCTTAACTGACTGAGCCACCCAGGTGCCCACCCCATATTTTTCTTAATATTAGGACCATATAGCTCCTGCTTTCCTTGCCCCTAGCCTTTAATTCAGTCCTCCTATCTGTCAGTATCTCCAGATTTCACTTAGTAATAGTAGATTCTGCTTTTTGAGGAAAACGGTGTTGCTCCCAGTTTTCATCTAGTCCTACTCTCTAAGTTAACCAGAATGTCACAGTGTTTGTTTGTTGTTGTTTTTTTTTAATTTTTTTTTTCAACGTTTATTTATTTTTGGGACAGAAAGAGACAGAGCATGAACGGGGGAGGGGCAGAGAGAGAGGGAGACACAGAATCGGAAACAGGCTCCAGGCTCTGAGCCATCAGCCCAGAGCCCGACGCGGGGCTCGAACTCACTGACCGTGAGTGAGATCGTGACCTGAGCTGAAGTCGGACGCTTAACCGACTGCGCCACCCAGGCGCCCCAGAATGTCACAGTGTTTGTATGTGTTCTTGGATTAGGCATGTTTGCTCCAACACAGAGGACAGAAGGTATCTCAACATCAGACATCATCACTCGAATTGTCCGGGACTATGATGTGTATGCCAGACGGAACCTACAGAGGGGCTACACGGCAAAGGAGCTCAATGTCAGCTTTATCAATGTGAGTTCCAACCTCATCCCAGAATTCCCTGGCCTGATAGGACACACATTTGCCTCCCACTTCATCTAAGCTGAAGTTGCTTCTTTTCAGTCTGTTATAATTATCCACCTCCAAAGAGGCAGTGATTGCCTCTTTGCTGATAACACTATGCTAAGCTATTTACAAAGAGAATAAAACAGAGGCATTTTCTGCCTTTATAGCTTACTATCAACACATTGATATAAAGATGTACAGCTAAATAAATAAAAAAAAATATGTAACTTACCTAGTACAGTATTTGTATCAATTATATTTATTTACATTTTATTTTTTTAAAGTTTTATTTTGAGAGAGAGAGAGAGAGACAGAGAGCGCGCAAATGGGGGAGGGGCAGAGAGAGAGGGAGAATCCCAAACAGGCTCGGCACCATTGGTGAAGAGCCCGATGCAGGGCTTGACCCCATGGAACTGTGAGATCATGTCCTGAGCTGAAACCAAAAGTTGGATGCTTAACCAACTGAGCCACCCTGATACCCTCTATATCAATTATATTTAAAACAGTAGTTCTTAACCTTTTATTTATTATTATTATTATTATTATTATTATTATTATTATTATTTTGGTTGGTCTTTGGAAAATCTAATGAAAGCTATTCCCTCTGTGGATAGTGACATGCAACATTTTGCATGCAGTTTCTCAGGACATGTGGACCTAGGTTTTAAAATTTGATTTATGAAAGCAAAGTTTATCTTAGCTAATATTGCCTTTAAGAAACAAATGGCTATACATTTTATTTGGAAATTGTATCTTAATAAAGTTGGTTTTAAAAGAAGGAAGCTGCTAACTCTATCTTCGACACAAGTAGCTTACTGTGCTCTCTTACCTGTTTCTAATTCTGTGAATTATCAATAGGTGAAATGGTTTCATCTAAATATGATTTATCTATGCGGATAAGCCCTAGCTGTTGCTAACCACCTACTTCAGAATCTCTATGTTCAGTTGTTTAAAAATCCTAAATATATTCCCTTTCCCCTTTGTGATCTGGAAATTATGAAAATACTTTTCATTTGGCAAAACATAACCCCCATCCCTAGAGGGTTCATACCATTTTCCCTTCTCTTTAGGGAAGCTTGTAGGACCAAAGAGTATCCTCTTCCTTTTGCAACTGAGTAAACAGACCTCCAGATACCAAAAACTAAAATAAATAGCTCTTCTAAAATCATAGAATAAGCCAATGATAGAGGGGAAAACATCTAGTACAGTAAACTAAGTAAAAGATGCACTACTGCAACCAATAATTCTTGGTGGTATTGTGCAGTAATCTTGTGGCTCCCTATACGTCTTCATCTAGAATGGGGTTTGGGTTATGTTGGGCATGTTTATGTTCCAAGTTTATGTTTTGTCCTAAAAAATCGGATGCATTTGGCTGTCTGTCTGTTACTCAGCCCACTCTATCTATTTAGTTTAGTCTAGGCTTCCACAATGTTCGAGTTATCACATTTTTGTATAAGATGACCATCCAGAGTATATTTTATGTTACTATGATAGAGAACTATGGGATACATTAGAGCGAAGTGAAGTTCTCATGGGTGGAAATAGTGTCAGTAGAGTGCCAGACCATTTTCTTCTTTCCCTTTGGAATGGAGGTCAGAGTGAGTATTATTTCTCAAAACAATTATTTCTTTACTTAGGAGAAGAAATACCACTTACAGGAGCGGGTTGACAAAGTAAAGAAGAAAGTGAAAGATGTGGAGGAGAAGTCAAAAGAATTTGTTCAGAAGGTTGAAGAAAAAAGCATTGACCTCATTCAGAAATGGGAGGAGAAATCCCGAGAATTCATTGGAAGTTTCCTGGAAATGTTTGGTCCAGAAGGAGCACTGGTATGTTCTTTCCTGATGGACAGTTTAGGGAATTTCAGGAAAATATAGGGAATTCTCATGCTGTGGAAAGAATTACAGAATTATAGAAAGAGATATCAACATTAAGTAGTTATCTAATTTGTCCCTGTATTGGGCAGAACTATCTTTTGACTATCCCCAAAAAGTTCTTTAAAATGTTCATAGAAAGAAGTTATATATTCTCCTAAATAATTTTGCCATCTCTTTGTCCAAATCTGGTGATAAGTAAGTAACCTTGCCCAGCTTACTTCTACACTATAGTTTTCAATAAAAGGAAAGGAAAGAACAAAGAATAGTACAAAGAAAGCTGCCTCCACTACAAAGAGCTGCTGCAGAATTGCTGGGTGAGGTGAGAATTCTGCCCTTGAGGAGTAGCAAGGTCTTTTCAAGCCAAATAGAAGGTGAAGTGTAGCAATTTAGCAAGTAAGCCCTCGGATATCGGGAAGGATCTAACTGTGAGACTGTTTGATACCAGAATAGATTATTCAGGGAGAATATAGAATTTCCTTTTCAGAGAGCTCTACAACTAGAATAGGTACGCTTTTGTCTGAGTTAGTTCCTTTGTTTTTGCCTGGAGCCTGGAATGCAGACCAAGTAGCCATTTAAGAATTCCTTTGACATAGAAGTCAAGGATTGAGTGATAGCATGTGGGAGCCCTTAGATAAGTTGCATAGCGTGGACTACTTTAGGGAGGAAATTACTTAAACTTATAGCTGTGTCCCTCCCCTAGCTTATTCAATTACTTATGACATTGCACAGGGCACTTGTGATAATTTGAAGTCGCAGATCCTCCAGTGGTGATTTAGTAGGATGAATAGGTTTCTTCTAATTTTACCTTTTGGTCTCCCCAGAAACATATGCTGAAAGAGGGGAAAGGCCGGATGCTGCAGGCCATCAGTCCAAAGCAGAGTCCCAGCAGCAGCCCCACTCGGGAACGCTCCCCCTCCCCGTCTTTCCGATGGCCCTTCTCTGGCAAGACTTCCCCGCCGTCCTCCCCAGCAAACCTCTCCAGGCACAAGGCTGCAACCTATGACATCAGTGAGGACGAAGAAGACTAAGTTTTCATCCCTCCTTTCCTCTCCCTTCCCTCTGTCCCATAACCTTTGGAAGCTCTCGGTTGAATTCCAAATTGTGATCCCAACACTAAACCTAAGGACAGCTACAAAAGAAAGAAAGTTGGGGCAGGAGGACCTAGGATGGGATCAGCCCATCCTCCAAGAGGCGTCACCCATTCACACCAAGAAGGAGGCTGAGTACACCTTAGAAGCCTGTTCTGCATCCATATTCCCTCTTTACAGACTTTGCTTTACTGTTTATGTTCATGTGATCTTGACACCAAATTGTCATTTTTAGTAATTTTTTAAAAATCAGTCTTTCAAATGTTATAAGTAAAACTGATTTTTTGCCCCTGAGGAGTGGGCACAAGGAAGTGGTGTATTACCCAGAGGCCTTTTCTTCCTGATACACTATAGTGTTGCCTTCTGTTCTGAGGCAGAGTGGCTTGCCAAGTCCTTCAAGCAATGACCTGCTTATGAGTGATTTCATGGGGAGGGGCAAATAGCATAATTTTGGAGTCCTTAAAAAAAAAAAAAAAGCTAAAAGCTGAGTAAGCTCAGCCACAAATCACCTAAATGTACTGCTGGCACATGTGTCAATGTGGCTTGAGAAGAAGGAGATCTGAGCCTAACTTTTCTTACTCCCTGAGGAGTTTCGTATTGGACCCAATGGGGTCCATGGAAGACACTGATGGGGATGGAACCAGACCACATGGCATCGTCTGCGGTTTTCCTGCTGTGTTCATCTTCCCAGAAAACTCTGTTGCCCAGTTATTTGGGAGCTCTGATCAATCTCATTCCTGCAGTCTACCTTTGAAAGAAGGAACGCTTTCAGGTTTATTGTGATTGAGGAGGGGAGTGGGGCACTACTGAATCCTATACGGGGTCGATTCAGGTTAATTTTCCCAGACAGGAGTAAGTCCCTGGCCCTGATACTCCTATTTCAATGCTTATTACCTAGCTTTTTGCAAAGGGTACTTTGTAAATGTCTGCAGTTTGAACATGATCTGTTAATCCATGTTGCTCAAAGCCATACTGAATATTTGGAGAAATTTTGCACAGAATTTAAACACAGAAGCGTAAGGAAACACCCCCCTTTCTGAAGCCTTATCTTGAACTCTGCACCTCTTAAGAAAGTTGTGGGGTTTATGTTTGTTTGTTTGTTTGTTTGTTTGTTTGTTTCTTAAAGTTCTTGACTGGAACTAGTGCTCCAGGTAGTGTTCCTTTTCCTCCGAGAGTTGCAGCTGGTGGGGACTTCCCTCCCCTGCCCCTCCAGCAGGCCACAAAGCATGGGTTCACATTACAAGAGTATGGTAGGTTCTCTCTCTTCTCCCCATGTGCCTGCTGGTTATGGTGCCACTTCCCGTTAGGTTGCCCACGGGGATTCACCACTTATATTTCCCATCAGAGATGCTGAAGCTTAACACTTGCAGTTGAGTGTGAGCTCATTTGAAACCTCTAGCATTCTACAGCTACATGACCTAGCAGACTGTCATCTTCAATAGTCCTGTAGCTGGGTTCAGGGGAAAACTGCTTATGTCCAGGCCCCACCCTGTCACTCATAAATACCCCTTGTGGGGGTGGAATTTTGATGTTTTCAGTGTTAGAAAACCACATTTTATCTTTCCTTGCCCCTGTGCTAGGGCTGTGAGCATCTCATAGTCTCCTCTCTAAATACTTTGTGATAAAACCTGCTCTTCTGCCTGAGGATCAGAGGCTAGAATCACTGCCTGCCTGTGCAGCAGGACTACCTTGGTTCCTAAAATTCTGATCATGCAGAGAGGCAGAGTAGAGACACAAAGAGAGGGAAATCTCTTGTTGTCGTGACGGCCTATGAAAACTGCATTTCTGACTCTTCTCATGAAGTGCTATTTGTGCTATCAAATCTGGTTTACTTGAGCTTTGGCTTCGAATCCTTCTTTTGAAACAGTTCAAGTTACTGTTTTCCTGCATTAGCCAGCTTCATAGGATCACATATTTTAACTTTTCTGCTTCAGTCTTCCTTCTTTGGGAACTTGCCTATTATTCTCCCTGGTATAGAAACATGACGAAGTCATTACTGAGGCTCACCTATGTGTTCCCTCAAAGTACACATTAGCCAAATGTATTTGGCAAGGAAGATGCTCAGAATGTGGTTTTCCTCCCTGCAGTCAGTCCTCTCAAGCATACTGCCTGGGACCTCTTCCTCTGCTCTATCAGTGGGCTCTTTTTCACATTCCCTGCTCTTAGAATATAACAGCTGTGCTGGGAAGCTCTGTGAGACTACCAGGGCCAGCATATGCACGTGTTCTTGGAAAGCCCTCTCGCCCCTTTTGACAAGACTACAGTCTCAGTCTCCTAACACCAGTGCATCTTCAAATAATTGTGACTTTAAGCAAAATCTTTTATGGTGTGGCATATTTGCTTCTTTGGGATAAATGTGATCCTAAGTGCTGGACAAGGATGGGTGGAGGGAGGAAGCTGTTGGGATGATGCATTATTTGATTGTGCCTAATTCAATGAAGTTAGTTGTTTGCCTACCATGACCATGCCTGTGATCTGTAAATCTTTGAATATTAATTTTAATATTAACTGGTAATATTAGTTTCTAATTAGCTGTTTCCCTGAATCCCACACACAAAGCAATAGGCCAAATGTAGCAGAGATGGGAGAGCCTTAAAAGTTGGTTGGCTTCAGAGCGCAGTGCGTAAGACCGAAGAATGGAGACAGATGCTCAGGAGTTGGTGCCGAGGAGGTGCTTCCAGCAGTTATCTTGAGATGGCTGGGCAGAAAGTTTGCTCTTTTCCTACACTAGACTCAGGAGCACTGAGGAACAGAGATTGAAACTTTCGAGGAACAGAAATGGATCGTTCGTACTACTGTGGCTGTTTCTGATAGCTAGAGCCAAAGACCATTATTTTGCTGAGGCTTAGTTAGGTAAGAAGGGTGGGGATATGAGGAGGCTGAAGATCCTAAATGAGAAAAAACATGAAGGAGGTCAAGAGAACTGTTGACTTTTTCTGATTGCCGATAACCCGGCACCTGAGTTAGATTCTTCTTTTACTTGTGACCACACAGCTGGTCAAGCAGCTTCTGGATGGTCCCTCTACAGTGTTTCTTCACAGTGCTTTTGCTTCGCCAGATTATCTTGGTTTGTGGGTAGCTTCTGTTTTTCTGGAGCCGATTGCCTTTTCGACTCTGTTCTAGATCTCATGTCAAAAATCTTTCCAAATCAATTATATTTTGCTGCTTCTCTTTAATTCCCTAAAAGCCATAGCTTCTACCTTTTCTGTCATCACACACTTTCACCAGAAGTTGAACTAATACAGGTAGGAAAAAATACTCCCTTAATAATGTTTTTAACTAATGGTATTTTTTTTAAGCTTACCAATATAAGTATTTTTAAAGGTTGTATTTTGCAAAGTCATACAATGATTGTTCTTGTTTTCTCTCATAGAATAGATTGTCATGAGATAAAGAGTGGTCCCTAGCTTCTATTTTTCCAAATAAGTAGAACATGTCCTTGGGATTATATTATTAAATGTTAATTTTCTTTAAAAGAATGAAAGATTTTCTGTCTGCCAAAGTTTTATGTTAATACTCAGATTGGGGTAGAGAACAAAAGTGCTAGGTTTAACACTAGGATGACTCAGGTTGTGTCCCTTTAGGTTTAAAGAGGGTTTTCCCACCCTTTTTAGGGGGCACCGACTGTTTTAAACACAGAGACTCGATCAGTTGGGTTGTCCTATATTGAGGATGCTGAAAAGAAAAAGGCATGTTGGGAAGAAATGCTGGCCTTGGCATGAATGTTAGCCTCATCCCCAGTGCCAGCAACCCACAGGACGTTTCCTCAATCGGTGTTCAGTATATTGTTTTCCTATGTGAGTGTTACTAATTTGTTCAGAGTTATTTTGGCCTTTGTCATTTAGCCAAATAAAGGCAAAGTGGTTTTACCTAATATTCCATTTCCTGTGTTTTTGACCTGGTATACATATGTGTAACATGTGTTATATATTTGGGGCTTTTGCCTATGCTCTCAATTTCTTTGCCTTTGCATCCTGATTTGTCTCCTCAAAGTTGTCCCATGACCATATTATTAGGAAAATCCTTTTTCAGCTTTGCACAGAAGCTATTGTCCCACAAAGGGAGGCTGGTCCAAATCTATGAGGTCTAATGTCCTCAGTGCCCTAATGGCACATCTGTCATTCAGAATCCATCAGGCTTCCATCTCTTCTTCAGAAGCCTGGTTTATTGGACACTGGGTTTGTACTATTTTGCCTGGTTGAGTTCTTTTTTGTCTTTTTAGTTGACACACAATGTTACATTAATTTCAGGTGTACAACTTAGTGATTTGACAAGTTTATACATTATACTGTGCTCACCACAATATCATTAACTATATATTCCTTATGCTCTGCTTTTTATTCCTGTGACTTACTCATTCCACAACTGGAGGCCTGTATCTCCCAGTCCCCTTTACCCATTTTGTCCAACCTCCCACCCCCTCCCCTCTGACAACCATCAATTTGTTGTTTGTATTTATAGTTCCAATTCTGCTTTTCGTTTATTTATTTTTTTATTCCATTTATGAGTGGAATTGTATGGTATTTATCTTTTTCAGTCTGATTTATTTCACTTAGCATAATACCCTGTAGACCCATCCATGTTGTCTCAAATGGCATGATCTCATCCTTTTTTATGGCCATGTAATATTCCATATATATATATATATATATATATATATATATACACACACACAGACACATGCACACACCATACTTTCCTTATCCATTCATCTATTGATAGACACTTACGTTGCTTCCAAGTCTTGGTTATTGTAAATAATGCTGCAATAAACATAGGGGTGCCTGGTTCAGTTCTACTCCTGTTCTTATACTAGGCAAACTACCATATACTTTCCTCCTTTTCACTGGCTTTAGGAAAACTCGGAGTGACCTTTCAATATACAAGCTTCAAGGGCTAATAGTGTCACCCACAGAGGCGATGTACCCAGTTACAGAGTTTTAAACTCTATCCTGTTTGTTTATTATAAAACCTGAAATACCTTCTCCAGGCAAGATCCAAAATAATTGCATCCTACTCCATAATTCTCCTTCATTCCTATAGTCAAATGTAATCTGCCAGCTTGTGCTGATGATGGAATCCATCCCCATTTGGTCAAGGTTGAGGGATAGTGAGGAAATCTTGTGCCCGTTTAATATGTACAGGCTCACTGTCCAAACCGTCCACCTCAGGCTTTGAAGTCAAATCCAGGTCTGGGGAAGGGAAAGGCTCATATCCAACCTTGTTATCTTTCCTTCGGTAGTACATGCGTGTCAGCACAGTCATTACAAAAGTCTCCAGTATGAGAAGGTGGCAATTCATCACTGCAGTGTAGAGTGAAATATAATGTAGGTTATGCTAAATGGTGGAGGTGGTATCCCCCTAGCAGCCCTGGCATATGAGTTCAGCAACACTTTCTCCAGTTTATCCTCAAACCAAGCCTAGAGATATTAAGTTGTCGTAAATAACGTACCAGATGAATGGTAGAGCCAGAACCAGAACTTGGCTCTCTACCTTCTGCAGTCTGAAGCTAACATTAAACCCTTTTTTGTGTGTGTTGTATCAGTTTGACCTTCTTCCAAACCACAGCCATTCCTCTCCCAGGAGCTAACAATTGAGCTCATGGCTTCCTGGGTCGGCCACCAGGGCTGGCCTCAAGCTTTGGGATTATAGCTCTCCTCTGTGTGGTCAGAAAAGTCACTCTCTCCTGAAAGCCTCACTAGGATTTCTGGGAGATCCATTTCTGAGTATTCTGCATAGAAACCAGGATGGCCCAACCTCTGTTCTAAGGTCCGCTCTTCCCTGGCCCTCCCTTCTCGCCCATCCCAGAATGGGAGAGGAATCCCTGTGTGCTCACCTTGAGACCTGACTTTAGAGGAAAAGGGAGGTGAACAAGCAATCTGCCCACTGTTGGCCAAGACTGAGAAGATGGATGGCTGCAGGGCGGTCAGGATGAGGAGCACCTGTGGACCAGAGGAGAGACAAGGGCAGGCTGGGCCCAGTGGCAGTGGCACTGCGGCCCGCTGGCCCACCGCTGTGCTTGCTCTTCCACTGCGTGCTCGGCTGACCTTTAGATCTGTGCAGTTGCAGAGGGTTGAAACTCACCCGAGTAAAATTTTGTGGCGTTTTGATCTTTAGGCAAATTACAATCTTCTATCCAATATTTTATGAATGTTTGAGACAAGAAACAAGAACTGATTGGGGGTTCGTGTTTATTTCCCCATTTCAGCCACAGATACTAACAAGCACTCGATGGATGAAAAGGATGGATGGTTAGAGGAGACTATTTCCATCTGGCTCAAGTATCTGAGATCCCTGCTCCTAGAATGATGGACAATTAGCCATGAAGGTGCCCTTTGAAAAATCTCTGCCATGCCTGGGGCTGGGCAGCACGGGAAATGGGGAATTAATGTTCAGCGGGTACAGAGTTTCTGTGTGGAAGATGAAAAAGTTCTGGAAATGGATGGTGCTAATAATGACTGCACCACAATGTGAACGTAATTAATGCCACCGAACTGCACATTTAAAAATGGTTAAAATGCCAAATCGTATGTTATGTATATTTTAATACAATAAGAGAAAAAAAAAAAGAAAAAGAATATCTCTGTCCAGAGGCTCCAGCAACACCATTTGCCTTAGTACTTGCCCTCCCTGACTGCACTTTTATGAAATGTCATCTTTTTAAAGACAGACTCAGCATGTCCCACAATAATCACAGGCAGGCTCGGCAATCATAGGGCCTTGACCCTGTGGCGTGACCCTAAGTGCTTCCGGGGCCCAGATCCTTTCTGCCCTTTCAGTCCCTGACTCCATTTCAGGCTCTTCCGGCCTCTCCAATTCTACCTCTTATGTGCCTGGAAATTCACATTTTGCAGGCATCTGCTTAGATCAAATGAGAATTTATGTGAAATCACTCTGTTGACTACAAAGCAGTCACTATGCCTTGGGAGTAGAAGAAGGGCCTAGCAAGGAGACAGAAAGAATGGGGAGAGAAGGAAAACAAGATTGGATTAAAAGTCATTGTATTTATGGGCGCCTGGGTGGCTCAGTCAGTTAAGTGTCTGACTTTGGCTCAGGTCATGATCTCACAGTTTGTGAGTTTGAGCCCCTCGTCTGGCTCTGTGCTGACAGCTCAGAGAATGAGCCTGCTACAGATTCTGTGTCTCCCTCTCTCTCTGCCCCCTCCCCCGCTTGTACTCTGTCTCTCTCAAAAATAAATGAAAAAAAAAAAAACAATAAAAAAATTTAAAGTCATTGTATTTGGTGGAAGTTATCTGGGCTTAAGAGAATGGAAAGTGTAAAAAGTGAACGAATGTGCTTTGCAGAGAATTTTCAGAAGAGGTGTGAAGGTGAAGAGACAATGTAATGAGAAGGAGGGTGGATTTGGGAGTCAGATCTAAGTTTAAATTTTAGCCCCATACATATGTGCCTCGGGGGAAGCCCAATAATATCTCTGGGTCGCGGTTTCCTCCTTTGTAAAATAGAAATAATAATGACTCCAAAGATTGTTGTGCAAATTCAAATGTAATGTACGAAAAGTGCCTAGCATGTGGTGTAGGTAGTTCATAACTATGATAGTGCCGAAGCTAGTGGTGGTGGTGGGTTACAGAGTTTTAGGAAGTATTGGGTAGAAAAGAAAAGAAAAAAGAAAAAGTAGAAGAATTCAAGGTTGGTAATACATCTGTTACAAGTTGAAATGGGTCCCCTAAAATGATATGTTGAAGTCCTAACCCCCAGGACCTCAGAATATGATCTTATTTGGAAAGAGCATCATTGTTCTGGTGTAGTTAGATGTAATCAGTTAAGATGAGGACGTGCTGGAGTAGGGTGGGTCCTTATTCCAATATCCTGTTGTCTTTCTAAGAAGAGGAAAAGAGACACAAGACCCTGACACGTGCCATGTCATAACGGAGGCAAAATCAGTGATGCAGCTGCAAGCCGGGGATTGCTGGTAAAGCACCAGAAGTTAGGAGGCGTCAAGGAAGAATTCTCCCTTGTAGATTTCAGAGGGAACGTGGCCTGGCTGACACGTTGATTTTGGACTTCTAGCCTCCAGAACTATGAGACGATACATTTCTGTTGTTTTAAGCCGCTCAGTTTGTGATATTCTGTTAGGGCAGCGCTAGGAAACTATTACAGCACAGGAAAAGCAAAAACTGGGAAGGGGCAGGGATCCTTTTCCAGATCTCACCGGAAACCTAGGCTTAACAAGATTCCCGGACCCGCTTTTTGCCTTTATTAGTCTCACCTCCTAACCCCAATTCTAGTTACCTGGAACAGAACAAATTTGCCTCCTATATTCTGCTCGCCCAAGTGCAGCTTGGCTTGACGGAAAAGGATGGCCAGGGACCAGAGGGCCAGCAGGGTGGACACACCGAGGAGAGTGTTGATCCACAGAGCTATGCTCTCCTCAGAAATCTGGTGGCAGATCAGAAAGTAGTCAGTGAGGAAGGCAAGTCCTTTTCTCCTTCTATTTCTCCTCTTCCATGGTGGGAAAGGTAATAAAAAATAAATAAAAAGCCCCAAAGCCTTGGCCTATTCCACTCTCCTCTCCCCACCAGAGTCCAAGCCTCTACCTTTTCTATGGCCACACTGTTGCCGGGACTACCCTGTCTGTGGAGCCCTGGATCAGGGGATGTTGGCTCCAGCTATTCCTTTTAGAGCTCAGAGGAACTGAGTCTTAGAGTTTGCTGCCCCTTACTCCTGGCTTACATCTGCTGGGTCATAGATGCCATCAGGGATGAGAAACAGGCCCGCCAGGCTCAGTGTTATCTTGAAGAAGGCATACTGGAATGGGCCCAACATCAGCAGCTGAAGCTTCTTCCTAAAGGAAGAAGAGGGTTGGGAACATGAACCCATAAAGTGTCCACCTCAAGAAGACCTTCCAGCTCCCTCACTGGGATCCTGGGCTGAAGCTTGTCTGTCATAATAGACACCAAAATGGCTAAATGGATGGGGACGTAGGAAGAAGCCAGAATGTCGAGAGCACTGGGAACCTTCTTCTTGCCTCCCACTCATCTGACCAGAATGCTGCCCTTTGAGCAAGGACTATCAGAAAGTTGACCCCAACCTCTTTAACCAAAATGGGCATAAGAGACAAGTAAGTAGCCCAAAGTCCAGTGTGGTAAAGTGTGTGGGCAGCAGTGAGCCTAAGTGATGGAAACTGGAGTTCTCCTTCCTCTGCTCCCCTCACCCCTGGGTGGGTGCCTAATGTGTGGGTGCTGGCTGCGGGATGCCCGCGCTTTCGCCACTGGCTCTGTCCCATACAAACCTGATTCCAAGAGGCTTGAAGCAGGGCTGAGGGAGCCACAGAGACTCTTGTGAGAGTGAAGAGAGAGGCTAACCTGTTCCTCAGTTCTGCCTCTCCCTCCCACCTTACCTGGTGAGCATGAGTGGGGGGCAGCAGGGGCAGCAGCAGCAGCAGGGGCCAGTGTGGACCATCATCGGAGTGTCCTTCAGTGTCCTTATTACTGCCTCCTTCCCACCAAAGCCTTCCACCATGACCAGCATCAGCAGATAAAAGCATACTGAGTAAAACCTGGAGTGGGAGTAGAGGTGAGCTTCACAGAGGGGGAGGTGGCCAGGTAAGGGGATACCCCTTTGCTGCCAAAGACATATAGACTGCAAAGGGTGAAGGAGAGGTGGGGCTCACTGAGGGGGTCCAGTAGGGACCAGGCATTTGGAATGTGTGAGCCAGCAAGAGGGAGAGGACAGGGTCCAGGGGTGGAGGAAGAGGGGAATTTGAGCCTATGTGAACAAAATGGTGACTGAAGATGAAGAGAACCAGAAGTTCAAGAGACCCGGATTAGCACAAGTTGAAAGGGGCTAGACTCATGATCAATTGATTTGCAGGGATTTATGGAAGGGATAGGGGATAAAAGAAGATGCAGACTCTGGAGTCCTGGGTGAGCGGGGAGCAAAAGGGTACCCACCTCAGAGCTGGGGGTGGGGCAGGACACTCACGAAGTTATGGCCATTTCTACAAGCATGAGGGAACGAGGGATCCAGAGACCAAAACAGCAGAACACAGACACGACCTGCTTGAAGGCAAGCAAGAAGCTGGTTGGGGCAAGAAGGGAGTCTTTGTGCTCACCCTCTCAAATTTTTGTGGCAAAAGCTCAAGGAAGCAAAACCCGAACACATGAGGCAGCATTACTCAAAAGTGGCCATCTGGAAGAACAATCAAATCAACTAATTTTTCTTTTTAATTTAGTAGTCAGTTCCTTCTATATCTAGGGTTAGAGACAGCTGGGCACTGTAAGTCAAAATGTCATTTTGAAGACTATCTCATCCCATATCCCCGGAGTAGGAGTAGGCGAGTTCATCCTTGGGAGGAACTGGATCAAGATCCAGCCCTTCCTTTTCAATGCCACATGTTACTAGAGCATCTCTGATGACTCGAGATGGCCCAGGCAGGTGTCATCTGCTAGAAAAGGACCTCAAGGGCTCCATTCTCCGCTCCAGACACACACACACAGACCTTACCACAAGGAAACGGAAGTCTAATCTTATGGCCTAGGAACAAGTCAGAGACCTATACAATGGCTACCAGAGTGGGTTATAAAGGTCTATAATGCAAGGATAGAGTTGAGTTGTCCCCATGGGAAAGAAAATTCTTTGCCTCCCTCCCGTCTGAGGAACCACTGCTTGCCTGTGTAGGAAGGAAGCTTGCTTTTAACAATGATACTGCGGTGGGGAGGTAGTGAGTGGGGCTGCTGGTGGGGTGAGCAGTTTCTCTAGCTGCCTCTGAGAATTCAAAGAGCTCAAGAATTCAAGCTGTGTCCCACTGCCTGTTGACCCAGGCAGGGTGTCCTGACTGCAAATGGAGATCGCATTACAAACCCCCATCCTAAGTGGGTAGAGGCAGGCAACCCTTTGCTGGCTTGAAATGCTGAGTTTAGAGGAATTCCCAGAACGGTTCCTGTCTCTTGTTTAGTCCCTCCCAAAGGGCAGCTACAAGGCCCTCACCGTGGGTGCAGAGCTGCTCCAGAGCAAAGTCCTCCTCTTGATGGGGCAACGGGTGTTCTTGTACAGGTAGACAGCATCCTCCACGAAGATGGTGACCGAGCCCAGGGCAAGCAGAGTCATAATGACTGTGAGGGCAATTTCTGCAGGGCCCAAGGCTAAAGTAGAAAGAGAAGGCAGACTCTTGTTAACTAAAGACCAGGGATGAGGGGCAGGAGGTGTGGGCTTTCT
This sequence comes from Puma concolor, assembly GCF_028749965.1. NCBI lineage: Eukaryota > Metazoa > Chordata > Mammalia > Carnivora > Felidae > Puma > Puma concolor. Next base: position 87,896,523 of record NC_141675.1, read on the forward strand.
CACTTGGATCTAAATTGCTTTACCATATCTAGAATTATCTGGTCTAGGCTTCCACCCATGCAGAAGAATGGCATTTTCTTAGACCTTAGCATGTAGCTAAAAAGTAGTCATTCTTCTGAATGGATGGGAGACTAGACCAGATGATTCTAGGTATGGTAAGGCTTACCTCAACCAGGATATAGACACCAAACAAGTTTTTACATAACGAGCAAAAATTTTGAATTAGGAGGTTGGCAGGGCCTATTCAACTTTACTACTTCCAGTAAACGGTGTCATGTTAGCAAACATGGACCAATTAACATTATAATTAAAGCAGAATGTAATGAATGGTATATATTTTAGAGCCGTTTAAATTTGATTTCAAAATTATGTCACGAAACTGGGACGTTAGGATGGGAATTTAACAAAAGAGAAATGGATACAAGTAAAGACCCCAAGGACATTTGGCTCGTGTTGGCCTCATAATTAGTCTTAAATGTGGTCCAGTAGCTCTCTTTAGTGTTTCTTGCAGTCATTTGAGGCGTTGTTAAAAATTAGATGTCTGGGGGCACCTGGGTGGCTCAGTCGGTTAAGCGGCCGACTTCGGCTCAGGTCATGATCTCGCGGTCTGTGAGTTCGAGCCCTGCGTCGGGCTCTGTGCTGACAGCTCGGAGCCTGGAGCCTGTTTCCGATTCTGTGTCTCCCTCTCTCTCTGACCCTCCCCCGTTCATACTCTGTCTCTCTCTGTCTCAAAAATAAATGTTAAAAAAATTTTTTTTAAAAATTAGATGTCTGGGGGCGCCTGGGTGGCGCAGTCGGTTAAGCGTCCGACTTCAGCCAGGTCACGATCTCGCGGTCCGTGAGTTCGAGCCCCGCGTCAGGCTCTGGGCTGATGGCTCAGAGCCTGGAGCCTGTTTCCGATTCTGTGTCTCCCTCTCTCTCTGCCCCTCCCCCGTTCATGCTCTGTCTCTCTCTGTCCCAAAAATAAATAAACGTTGAAAAAAAAATTTAAAAAATAAAAAATAATAAAAATTTAAAAAAAAATAAAAAAAAAAATTAGATGTCTGGGTCCCACCCTCAGAGATGCTGCTTTAATAGATCTGGGATGGACCCAGAAATCTGCATTTTCAACAAGCTCACCTGATAATGGTCAGAGAATAACAAACATTTTGACAAACACTGGTGAAACTCCTCCGGCTTCACTTTTGCTAACAGGAAAAACCACTTTCAGCACGATACGTGTTTCTGACTATGTGATTCATCAGGGCAACAATTAGTTTTAAAGAAAGGGTTCTGTCTTTTGGTGACTAAGCCTTGACCCTCATTTATCTTAAGTCTCTTCCCTAGTTGGTTGACCCTCTTTCCCACCACCTGTCTTGATGAGAGGAAGAAGGGGGAAAAGAAGACTGCCAGAGCCCAGTCTGTTGTCCCAGTGCATTGGGAGTAAAGTAGGAGGAAGACATTGGCTGGTCCACCCTATGTTTTGATGACTGAGGTCAGCTCAGAGAGATGAAACCAAAGCAGGGAAGAAGGAGGCCACACCACAGTAAAAGCTTGAGTCGTCATCTGGACCAGCCATGCCTGGTGCCACCACAAGGAGCAACCAGGACAAGGATGAATCTGTCAAAAAATACCACGCTGATCCTGGTTGCTCTTATTTTAGGGCACACGTTTTTCTCTCTGTTGCTTTATCCAGAAGAGGCCCTTCACCTCTGACCACAGTTAGGTCGAATGACCAATCCAGAGGACCTGCATGGGGGAGGCGGCCCTTAGACTCTAGCTCCCGAGCTGGACTTGTAAAGTCAGTAGTAAACTTTTTCTATCACAGGCCATAAAAGACAGGGTTTTGCTATTTTTCTGTCCTCCTACCCAGCCCTTCCTCTACCCACCTCCGCTTAGTCAGGATACTAAGTGACTCAACTAGTGGCTTGACTTTGCTGTTACTGTTTAGCTCTGCTGCCTCTTTCTCAGTTATCTCTCTGGATACTGTTCCAGAAGGCCCTGCAAGGTTTGGACATTAAAAAACTCGTTGCAGTCCTTTACTAAAAAGACTTTACCTTCTCCTCTTCAAAACTTTTAAAATATAAACATCAGAGGATTTTTAAATATGATTTTACCCTTTACAACAAAAATGAGTACTTCAAACACTCATGGAGATACCCATTAAGTCTGTCATATGTCATGATAATTCTAGATAGATTAAAGGGATGTCTTTAAAAATCAAACAGGATTGGGAATGCAAGCTGGTGCAACCACTCTGGAAAACAGTACGGAGGTTCCTCAAAAAACTAAAAATGGAAATACCCTACGACCCAGCAATTGCACTACTAGGCATTTATCCACGGGATACAGGAGTGCTGTTTCGAAGGGACACATGCACCCCCATGTTTATAGCAGCACTATCAACAATAGCCAAAGTATGGAAAGAGCCCAAAGGTCCATCGATGGATGAATGGATAAAGAAGATGTGCTATATATATACAATGGAGTATTATTCGGCAATCAAAAAGAATGAAATCTTGCCATTTGCAACTACGTGGATGGAACTGGAGGGTATTATGCTAAGTGAAATTAGTCAGTCAGAGAAAGACAAAAATCATATAACTTCACACATATAAGGACTTTAAGAGACAAAACAGATGAACATAAGGGAAGAGAAACAAAAATAGTATAAAAACAGGGAGGGGGACAAAACAGAAGAGACTCATAAATATGGAGAACAAACTGAGGGCCACTGGAGGGGTTGTGGAAGGGGGATGGGCTAAATGGGTAAGGGGCACTAAGGAATCTACTCCTGAAATCATTGTTGCACTATATGCTAACGAATTTGGATGTAAGTTAAAAAAAAAAAAAAAAAAAGAAACAAAAAAAAAAATCAAACAGGAAAAATTGAGAGAAAAAAAAGAGAGAGAATTGTATTTTCATGAAGATTTTGGAGAGGGAAAACCTTCTTAAGCTTAGGAGTAATCTGAGAAATCACAAAGAGAATGATGGTCAAATTTAATATAAAGTGTGTAAACTTCTTTCTAAATGTTTAAAAGAAATAGACAGCAAACAGACTGAGGGAAAAAGCTTTTTAATAAATGTGTACTCAAGTTTAAGATCTTTATTAGATAAAGAGAACTGATAACAAAAACAGGACACTTGCAAATAAATGGAAAAAGATATTAACACAGTTCAGGACATGTGGGAAAAGAGTCAATCTGCTTAGTCGTCAGATAAGAGCAAAATAACTGTGATATATTATTTTTGTTCTATTAAAAGATAATGTTTATAATATATTGACTAATAGCCCCAAGTTATAAACAACTCAAGTGCCCAACAATATTGGAATTATTAAATAAAGTACCTAACTGAATATTAATTATCAAGGTCTGAAAAATTTGTGCCATAAAAAAAATCTTTGTAAAGAATATGTAATAATTCTTGAGAAGAGTAATAACTTATTAACACTCAAAAAAAAAAACAAAAAAAAATGCATTAACAGACCCCACATATATGGTTATCTGATTTACGACAAAATTTCCACTACAATTCATGGGGAAAAGAGTGGGTTTTTTTTGAGAAAGAATTCTGGGTTATCTGGATATCCTTTGGGGGATAAAAAAGAACACTGACTGCTCTTTCATATCATACAAAAACACCTAAATGTGATAGTTAAAACAATAAAGTTTTTAGAGGAAAACAGAGACGTAATCTTCATGACTTTGAGCTAGGCAAAGATCTTTTAAAATAGGACACAAAAGCACTACCCATAAGTTTAAAAATCGATAAATTGGACTTTCTTAAAATTAAACATTTTTATTTGTCGAAAGAAACCATTAGGAGAATGAAAAGACAATCTCAGACTGAGGGAAGCTACTTGCAATACAGATATCCAACAAAAGACTTGTATCTGTAATATATAAAGAATTCCTATCAGTAAGAAAAAGACAACACAATGTTTTTAAATGAAGAAAAAAAAAAAAAGACCTAAACAGTTACTTCACGAAAAAAAGTACCTCAATGTTTGAGAAGCATAAAAGGCGCTAAATGTCAACAGTCATCAGGGTAATACAAATGCGAGATGCCATTATATACCCACCAACAGGGCTAAAATTAAAAGGACTCATGATTCCAAGTGCTGATGAGGATAAGGAAAAAATGGAACTCTCATATATTTCAGCTGGGAGTGGCACAATGACTTTGGAAAGCAGTTGGTAGTATGCCTTTAAGCTAAACATACATCTACCCTATGACACAGAAATTCCACTTCTGGACACCTATTCAATAGAAATGAGTGCTTATAATCACCAGAAGAATGCTCAGAGCAGCATTATTCATAATGGCCCAAACTGGAAATAGCTCATATTGATTCAACAAGAATACAAATAAATACAGTTGATCCTTGAACAACGCACAGTTGAAAATCTGCGTATAATTTTTGCCTTCCCCAAAACTTAACTACTAATAGCCTACGGTTGACCAGAAGCCTTACTGATAACATAGTTAATTAACACTTATTTTGTATGTTATGTGTGTTACATTCTGTATTCTTACAATAAAGTAACCTAGAGAAAAGAAAATGTTATGAAGAAAATCATAAGGAAGAAAAAATATATATGCACTACTATACATACATTTATTGAAAAAAATACTCATAAGGGCGCCCGGGTGGCTCAGTTGGTTAAGCATCCTACTCTTGGTTTCGGCTCAGGTCATGATCTCATGGTTCTTAAGTTTGAGCCCCACATCGGGCTCTGCGCTGACAGTGCAGGGCCTGCTTGGGATTCTCTCTCTCTCTTTCTCTCTCTCTCTCCCTCCCTCTTTACCCCTCCCTGGCTCTCTATCTCTCTCTCTCTCTCAAAATAAATAAACTTAAAAAGAAAAAATCCTTGTGTTAAGTGCACCCATGCAGTTCAAACTCATGTTGTTCAAAGGTCAATTGTAAATTGTGATTCATTCCCATAATAGAATATCACACAGCAATTAAAAAGAATAAACAGGCAACAGAATGGATCAATCTTAAAAACATAATGGTGAGGGAAGGAAGCCAGACACAAGAGTACATACTGTTTGATAAACTGTCTGTTTATATAAATTGAGGAATAGGGAAAAATGATCCATAGAGGAGGTAGAGGTTAGAATAGTGGTCTCAGGCGGGCGCCTGGGTGGCTCAGTCGGCTGTGTCCAACTTTAGCTTAGGTCATGATCTCGCTGTTCGTGAGTTCTAACCCTGCACTGGGCTCTGTGCTGACAGCTCAGACCCTGAGCCTGCTTTGGATTCTGTGTCTCCCTCTCTCTCTGCCCCTCCCCAAGTAGTGCTCTGTCTCTCTCTCTCAAAGATAAAATCATTTTTAAAAAATTAAAAAGAAAAAAGAATAGTGGTATTAGAAGGCATATGAACTAAGGAGGGAGCACGAAAGACCCTACTGGATGCTGGAAGGTTCCATTTTCTTGACCGAGATGCTGGTTTCACAGATTTACACATAAGTAAAAATGCATCATATTACATACTTGAGATCATTATCCTTTACTATATGTAACTTATACCTAAAAAAATCTTATGTCAGCAAAGAAGATTGCAAAATTAGCCCAGTAAAATTATAACCATGTTTGGGGAGAGAAAGGTAGAAAAGAGTTGGAAGAAAGAGTGGGGCACTAATATCTTTATCTCACAAAATGGAAAACCAAGAAATACTGCCCTGGTTGGCAGAATAAGAAATAAACTAAATGGATAGTAAATCTATAAAGATAACCAACCAAAAATATTAACATAATTGTATGGAGAGAATGGGAGAAGTTCCGTGCTGTGTGTGCTGAAGCCTTATGTATCGTAGAGGCAGCCACAGATGATGCCCAAAATTGATCCTCCGGGAAACAATGGTGTGCACATATGGGTGATCGGAAGGTAACTACCAGAAGAACCATTAGCTAAAAAAGGAGGAAGACTAGAAATGAGAATGGATAGAGCAGAGAACTGATTGATTTGCATTAGCAGCTCTTGTGTATTATTAGAAATTTTAACCATGTTCACATACTACATTGATAAAATAAAAACATTAAAAAATCATTTCACAGAAAAATGCCTAGAAATATTAAAAGAAAATACTAAATATGCTGTCTTTGGGTGACAAGAATAGGTGATTTTTCCCTTCTTTTCTATCGTTTTCAATTATTCAATAACAAATCTGTATTTTATTTTATTTTATTTTATTTTATTTTATTTTTTTTTTTTAAATTTTTTTTTTTTTTCAACGTTTATTTATTTTTGGGACAGAGAGAGACAGAGCATGAACGGGGGAGGGGCAGAGAGAGAGGGAGACACAGAATCGGAAACAGGCTCCAGGCTCCGAGCCATCAGCCCAGAGCCTGACGCGGGGCTCGAACTCACGGACTGCGAGATCGTGACCTGGCTGAAGTCGGACGCTTAACCGACTGCGCCACCCAGGCGCCCCACAAATCTGTATTTTATAACAAAACTATGTTTTTTTAAAAGGGCACATTTTGTCAAATATATAATAATGTGAAAAAACTCATATGATGTCATGCTTCTAAAAACAGGACATAAGATTGGAGGTATGGCATGATTTCAACTAATGCTAAATAAAAGCATGGAAAAAGGAACTAACACTGGGGGGGCCTGGGTGGCGCAGCTGGTTAAGTGGCCAACCTTGGCTCAGGTCATGACCTCACTGTTCCTCCAGCCCCATGTGGGGCTCCGTGCTGACAGTTCCAACAGAGCCTGGAGCCTGCTTTGGATTCTGTGTCTCCCTCTCTCTCTTTCCTTCCCCCGCTTGTGATCTCTCTCTCTATCTCTTTCACAAAAATAAATAAAACATTAAAAAAAAAAAGGGGGGGGTAACTAACACCAAGGTATTTGCAGTGCCTGTCTCTGAGTGGTGGGAGTATAGATGGCTCTTCCTCCTTCTACTTTTCTGGATTTTCAGATTTACTGAATCTGAATTATTTTTTACAACGGAAATATTTATGTTAAAAAAAAAATACTCACAAAAGATAAAGTCCAGATAGGCTGATACCAAAATTAATTCAGTAGATTTCTAAAAACTCATGTCCGTTGTTGGAAAGGTAAGTCACTGCTGGAGGTCGCTCAGGGCCTGAGTTCCCCACCCCTCCTTGACCTTGTCCTCACCAGCTCGGGGAGAGCCCTTTCAAAAGCCATTCAAGGCCAAAGCCCTTCCCAGTCTTCACTGTCTTCTTCTTCTTCTTCTTTTTTTTTTTTTTGTTTATTTATTTTTGAGAGACAGACAGAGACAGAGACAGATAATACACTAGGGAGGTGCAGAGAGAAGGGGAGACACAAATTCCAAAGCAGGCTCCAGGCTCTGAACTGTCAGCACAGACCCTGAAGCAGAGCTCAAACTCAGGAATCTGGCCACGAACCATGGTCATAAATGAGACCATGACCTGAGCCGAAGTCAGCCCTTAACCACTTGAGCCACCCTGATGCACCGCCCGCCCCCCAACCACTTTTTTTTTTTTTTAATTTTCCCAGTCTTAACTGTCTTGACTGCTCCCTCCTCCTTGAAAATTTGCCCCACCTTGACGCCCAGAACCACGGTCCCGCTTCCTGACCTCTGTCCCTAGGTCTCGGGCACTGATCCCTCATCCTCTCCCACACCCTGTGTTTTCCAATCTCAAACACCAGCTCAACTCTTCTCTGTTTATTGAGGTTTGGGATTTCCCTACCCCTCCTTCAGCCTCCCGATAGCCATAGAAGCTGTGCTCACCTCCAGAACTTGGTAGCACTTGGTTTCTGCCCATTCAGCTTTTCTCCCTGAATTGCCAGTGGCTGGCTTCTCCTCCATGAGCTCTCCGCTCAAATGCCCCTTCTCAGCCAGCCTTCTCTGAGCCTGCTATTGTCCCCATCTGCCTCTCACGGTGAAGTTATTTACATATTTATTTACTTGCCTATTTTCTGCTGCCTTCTCCTGCGCCCCTCCCCCAACTGTGTAAACTCCAAGAAGGCAGGGACTTTGTCAAGCTTGTTTGTTCTCTGTTCCATCTCTAAGTGCCTGGAACAGCAACTGTGGCTATTTGTTGAATGAAAGAAATAACCCCATGAGAATTCCTATGGATCATCCCCATTTTATAGCCTTTTCCAGGAAACCAGGCTTAGAGAGTCAAGCACCTTGGCCATGGTCACACAACCTGGAAGTTATGGGGCTGGGATTTCAATCCAGGGGTTTCTGGCTAGGCCCACATTGACTCTTGGTGTGTGTTCACATGACTATGGGAAGGAATGTGGAGTGCTATAAATAATCAAATGTAACCCTAAAAAGTTGTTTCAGTTTATGAAGGTGGGTTGGGGGCATATTCTGACTGTTCAGTACCCAAATGCTTTTGCAATCTCTTCTAACTGCTGGCTTTGGCACTTTATATTCTTTCTCATACTTGTGCCATGTGCAGGCTCTTGTATCCACTGCCGCAGCACAAAAGCTAAGAAAGAGAGCTCCTGCTCTCCATGAAACTCATATATCTTCTTTGAAGATCGTCTCCGATCTTATTTTTTCACATCTTAACAGATATTATGGGACAAAACTGTTCTATGGCCAAAGGATTTGTGGAAATGCCTTAAACAAAATTAAACCTGTTTCTTCCCATACTCAACTTTTTAATCTGATTTACACTGTTAATTTCCTACTGGAGGTTATAGAATACAGATTTTACAAAACTTATTTTTGTAGATTCTGTGTTCATGAAGCACTACTTGAGATTAGTCCTCCAAGGGACACACTGTGGGAAATGCTTGTCTAACTGGCCATTTTGAATACAATTATACCTTTAGCAACTAGCAAATGTCCCACTGTCTCTGAAATAGTGAAGATTACTTTTTTTTTTTAAATAATGAAAACGATATAAGGACATTAAAATTTTGGAAGAGTATGATCCATAATTCCAGCTAGTTCCTAACCAAAAGTTATTTTCATCTTTGCATTTTGTTTTCATGGAAGTTAAGAACACAGTCTCTGGAATCAGAGTTCAGAGAAAAATTCCACTTACTACTTGCTCTTGACCTTGGACAGGTTATTCATTCTCTCATTAACCTCTTAGCACAGCACCTGGCATGTAGTATTTGTTCAATAAAAAGTAGCTTTAAAAAACACCCTGGTTAAAGTGCATACATATTATATTACTACAATAGTATAATTTTATAGTATAATAAAATTTTATACTTTTAAAACGAACACCTCATCACAGCCTGTCAAAAATGATTTTTTATAAATTAAAATAATTTAATAAATTACAAAAATTTCAAAAATAAAGAGAATAGAGCAAACATGAATATACCCATAACCCATTTTAAAGAGTGTTACAATATTGCCAATTTTGCCTCAAAAGTTATTTTTAGAAAAAAAAACATTACAGATGTATCTGAAGGCCCCTGTACACACCCCCCTGGATCATTTTCCCTTCCATACCTCACCTCTCAGAGCTAACTACTGTTCTGAAATTAGTGTATATCTTTTTCATTTACGTTTTAGTTTTTCACAACATATGTGCATATTCAACATACTATATTGCTTTGTATTTAAAAAAATCTGTATGGCGGTGCCTGGGTGGTTCAGTTGATTAAGCTTCCCACTCTTGATCTCAGCTCAGGTCTTGATCTCAGAGTTGTGAGTTCAAGCTCTGTGTTGGGCTCCACACTGGGTGTGAAACCCACTTAATAAATAAATAAATAAATTAATTAATTAATTAATAAAAAATCTATATAAATGGCATCATCCTGCAAAATGCTTTTTTCCACACAACATTATTTTCATGATATTATTCTCATATGATAAACAAATGCTTCAATATGTACTCTTGGACATGTCTCCTTAGCACATATAGGAGAGTTCCCTTATTTTATTTATTTATTTATTTATTTATTTATTTATTTATTATTTTTAGAGAGAGAGACAGAGAGAGAGAGAGTGAGCCAGGGAGAGGGGCAAAGGGAAATAGAATTCCAAACAGGCTCCATACTCAAGGCAGAGCCCAATGCAGGGCTTGATCCGAAGACCCTGGGATCATGACCTGAGCTGAAATCAAGAGTGGGATGCTCAACAGACTGAGCCATGCAGGTGCCCCTAGGACAGTTCCTTTATGCATACATCTAAAATCAGAATTTCTGGGCTGGAGGAGATGAGCATCTTCAGTGCTCTAGAGAGCGAATCAGTCTCCACAGTGGTTGTCCCCATTATACTCCCACCAGCGGCCCACGAGTGCTCACTGTTACCTCAAATTCATTGTAGTCAAATGACGTGCCATTGTTTAATTCAGGGCTCCTTAAATCCTAACAAAATAGAATATCTTTTTGTATATTTATTGGTCATTAGTGTTTCTTCCGCTATGAACTATCTGTTCACATATTTTACACAACTTTTATTGGGTAATTTTTCTTATACTGACTACTTATCCCTTGTTGGTTAGGGCTTGAAAATATCTTCTCCCAGTCTATGGTTTGGCTTTTAGCATTGTTTATAGTGTTTATAGTTATATAGAAGTTTGTTTGTTTATTTGTTTATGTAGCCAATCTCCATGATCATTTGTGCTTTTTTGTGTTTTATTTAAGAAATTCTCTACTCCCGATCATAAAGATACCTTTCTGTACTTTCTTTTGTAAAAAAGTTTGCATTTTACATTTAGGTATTTAAGCCGTGTGATTGAAGATACTTTGGAGCTATATTGCAATAGGGACAGATACATAGTCCAGGTGACTTCCTGAAGAGTCCATTCTGTCCGCTGAGGTGTGTAATGTCCTGTCATAGAGCACATTCCCCAGTGGGCTCTCTTTCTGGGCATTCTGTTCTGTTCCATTTTCCACTTGTTTGGACCCTTGCACTTACTGCCTCATGGCTTAGTCTTCTTGTAAACCTTAATCCCTGGGAGGGCAGGTACGCTCCTCGCATTTTTTCAAAATTGTCTTGGCTTTTCTTGGCCCTTCACTCTTTCACACAAATGTTTGGATCAGCCCATTAAAAAAAAAATCCTGTAGGGATTACAATTGCAATCATATCACAGGCATTTCAAAAACAGATTTTTGGGGGCACCTGGGTGGCTCATTCGGTTAAGCGTCCAACTTCGTCTCAGGTCATGATCTCACAGCTCGTGAGTTTGTGCCCCCCATCAGGCTCTGTGCTGACAGCTCGGAGCCTGGAGCCTGCTTCAGATTCCGTGTCCCCCGCCTCCTCCCCTGCTTGTGTTCTCTCTCTCTCTCTCTCTCAAAAATAAATGAATAAACATTAAAAAAACCCAGATTACTGAAAGGTTCCACAGTTCTTCCAAAATAGCTTTTTCTTAAATGGCATTGAATTTAAGGAGCAACGGTTTACTAACAGAGGAGGAAGGGTTCTTGCCACATCCTCAGTGGGTGCCTCTTCCTGGCTTCCTGACTCTCAGTGTCATGTCATCACCCTGCCCAGCTCCCCAGGTCTCTTTTTCCTTCACTTCCGTCACGGTCTCTTTTTCCTTCGCTCACCTTGTATCGGTATTGACCAGATTGCCTGCTCTTTCTTTAGATAACCTTTGTCTTCCAAACTTCCCTTCCTTTCCCTGACACCGTTCTGGCTCAGACTCTTGTTCCTCATGCTGGGCTGGGGCAATAACCTCCAATTTATGCCCCTGCTTCTCAAGGCTCTTCTTCCCTGAAGTCCATCCTGATTACTGATTAATTACCTTGAAGCACTCTCTAGCCTCTCCCAGTCTAGAGCCCTCACCGGCTCCTTCTCTCCACAGGATAAAGTACAACTTCTCTGCCTGCCGCTCATCAGGCCCCACCTCACCTGTCCAGCCCTCTCAGTTGTCCTCTGCCTCCTCACCAGCGACCTGGAATCCTGCCAGATCAAGCTCCTCCGTGTGTGGAGAATCTGCCTGCTCATTCTGCCTCCACCACCACCTCAGCAGTGCCCACTGCCTGCTCTCCACGCTCCAGTTTGCTTACCCGTTCCGACATTCCACGCCCCCCCCCCCCAAACAGGCAGCTCGCAAGACTACCGGACCCAGTATGGTCTCCCTACTTTGAACATCCTTGGTGCTCCCATTCGCACATTCCGCGGCAAAGCCAGGTGAGATCGATTTTTACTGTGTGAGGCAGGGTTTCTCAACCTCAGCGCTATTGACACTTTGGCCAAGACAACTCCTTGTTGTGGGGGGCTTTCCTTTGTATTCAGGGCAGCATCCTTGGCCTCTCCCCACCAGGTGCCAATAGCACCCTCTAGCTGTGGCAAATGAACTGTCTCTAGACATTGCGAGAAGTTCCCTGGGGGACAAAATTGCCTCTGGTTGACAACTGCTCATCTAAGGGAAGAGCTGCACTCTGAACAAGAGGTTCCTGGAGCCGGATGCAGCAGCTACCTACTGGCACAAACCCCACAGCAGCTGCAGAGCCTCTCTGGACACCCCGGCAGTTGTCATTTGCTCTGAAACAAGGCTGAGCTTTGTCCAAGCACATGCCCGTGTCTGCCTTCTGATCCACACTGACCACATCCTGTTGTTCGGAAAGTCTATGCACTGAGGTGACGACATCAAGAAGGAGGCTGGGGAAAAAACAGTAAGGATTCCATAGAGACACAGACTCCTATTCATGAAAGTCTGAGAGGTGGTTAATCATGCCGTAGGAAGACAAAATAAAATATGGACGGGAGCCACATTTGCTATAACGGTGCTAGGGTCATCTGGTTGTCATATTTTAGGTGGCCAGGAAATAAATGGCTTTTCACATTCAAAAGCGATTCAGTATAAGATCTAGTTGTCCAACACCGTCAGAGTATTTGTACAGGTTCCCCTAAGTGTTAAGAACATTATTCATAATAACCACCCCTCTAGAATGATGCAGACCCTTTCCCAAAGCGGCTCTTATACAGTCCCCTAGGGGATTTGTTGGGTCTTGCATCATTTAGGCACCATCTCGATTCCCTGGATGGCTCTGGGATTTGAAAAACGCTCCAAGCCAGCGTCCCCAACTTGAATGAGCTTTGAGGTTGGGGTTTGTGGGAGGCCCAACATGCAGCTGTATCTCCCTGGCTAGGTGGTCATGCCCTTCTTTTGGCCTATTGGCTCCTTAAGGGGTTGTTCTTCCCCAAGGCCTTAACCACGATATGTAGATACTCTCCAGGCTGGCCAGCTCAGGACCACCTGTCTTCAGCTTCCCTCAGCTGTCCCAGCTTCCTGCCGGGGTGCTCATGTCCTCCTTTCGGTTCTCTCTGGGGAGGGGCCTTGACTTACCTCTCAGAAGTTGGGCAGCAGTGGGAGCGAGAGAGAAGCAGGCAGAGGGGATGCTGAAATTAGTTTTCAGCACCTCCAGAAGATCTGCCGTGTACCTGTAGAGACACCAACCTACATTCAGAATATGAGGATTGGGGAGGTGGGGAGGGACCAGAAGGAACATCAATTATTTCACACTCCCTCAAACACTCCTGAGTTTGGGCTGCTTGTACATTTCCCCTTGGCGCCCTGATTCTTAGAGGAAATTGGCCCAGGCTAGTGTGTAAGGCAGGTGCCGCCTAGGCCAGGGGCAGGATTGGCCTAGGTGCCCAAAGGGCCCACAGTTCACTCTCTTCACTTCCACTGGGGCAGCAGTCCAGTGGCTGACAATAGAGAAAGGGCAGAGTCTCACAGAAAGAGTGGACCCTTAGCACCAGGGGTGAGTCCACAGCTGGATGGGGCTCTGTGCATGCCCTTCACAGCCCCTACCTCTGAGACTTTTCTCTTCCCAGTCGAGGGACAAAACCAAGGCTCTGAAAGATCACACACTGGCCCAAACCCACAGGACCTTGGAGACAGCCAAACCATTATTAGTCTGCCTCATTCTGTGTCCTGGGAGCCAAAGGACCTAAGAGGGAGGGAGGGACAGTCCAATGAGATAGGGGCCTCCACGGCTTAGCAACTGGCTCCTGGCTCTGGGCCTGCTGCCCTCACTCACCTGGGGTCAAGTTTTATCTGAGTCCTGTCTGGCTCCATCGTCTTCTCCCCCTGTCTGGCTTTCCAGCAGGCACTGAGGGGCAAGAAGGGGCAGGAAGGTGGGGGCCCTGAAGGAGGCGGCTCCCGCTGGTTCTGCTGCCTGCTGGACTCTCTCAGAGGACCTGGGCCACGTGTAGGTGGAGTGACAGAGTCTTCGTCTCTGACTCCCTTTACTCGGGCTTTCCGTGCCGCAAATCCCTAGAACCTATCTCAGAGTTCACCCTGGAGGAATTTGATCCTTTTGACTGGCTAAGTTTCCCTCCCCGCCCCCCCCTCGTTCCTGACTCCTCCCTCTCTCTAGGTGTGGTCCTTCCTTCCTCCCTCCCACAGATCCCTTTAGCCACCCTTTGCTGCCTACCAACCCTCATCCTACACCTCCTCTAAGGAGTCTTCTAGGGTGATGATAGGAGTAAAGTTCTGTATCCTCCCTGCAATACTACTGGTCGGCAGCCCCCTTTCTCCCAGGACCTGTCTGGAACTCAGTCTCTGGTCCCCTAGAGATGGGAGAGTCAGGGCCAATTCCGGGACTGTGCTGTGCTGGCACCGTTGGCCTGGCAGGCAGAAGGAAGGATGAGCTGGAAAAGCCAGACGAGGCCCATGTGGGTTTCCCAAAGCTCAGCCCAGCTCATGTTGACGATGGGTGTATTCGGCCAAACAGCAGCCCAAGATGCAGCAAAGGTACAGAGGCAGAGTTGCTGAGTTAGATTTCTGAGAAATTTGATACATTCTGAAAAGCTGTGCCAAATGATATGTTTTCTGAACTATTGTATTGATTAGAGAACTATGTTCTCTTCCCTCTCCAAGTAGATTTAAAAGTATTTGAATCCAAGCATAGTACCCTTAGGTTCCCCGAATAGGGTCTAATACATCCTAAGTGCTCTTTAGAACTGCTTACATGACTGGGGAGCCTGGGTGGCTCAGTGGTTAAGCGTCTGACTTCAGCTCAGGTCATGATCTCATGGTTTGTGAGTTTGAGCCCTGCGTCGGGCTCTGTGCTGACACCTCGGAGCCTGGAGCCTGTATGTGTGTCTCTCTCTCTGCCCCTCCCCTGCTTGCTGTCTCTCAAAAATAAATAAACATTAAAAAAAAAAAAAGAACAGAACTGCTTACATGACTGATGAAATAATAAAAACACAACAACAGCAGCAGCAAATGTTTACTGAGAATTTGGGGTGCACCAGGCGCTGGAGAAAATGCAGTATGTTCCTTATCTCACTGCAACTTTACAACCAGTCTTGTAAAGTAAGTACTGTCTTTATTCACATTTTACAGATGAAGAAACGGAGGCTCAGAGAAGTTATGACATCAGGTTGGATGGAGAGCCATGGGAGTGTAGAGAGAGGCAGAAGGGACCTAGACTAGGAGCTCCGTTGAGGTTCAGGTAAGAAAAGGGCCCATGAGAGGGTCAAGAGAGTTGATTCCGGGATGGGGAGGAGATACAATCAGAGGAAGCAGTCAGTGATGTGGTGTGAAAAGGACACCCACTCCTGTCCCCACACACCTAAAAATATCCCCCAAGGGTCAAGCGCAGTTCTCTCCCTCTTTCGCTCTCCTCCTAAAGTACAACTCTTGGGACAGGACAGTGTAGTCTCGGACACTCGGTTGCCTTCTGA
Organism: Puma concolor; assembly: GCF_028749965.1. Taxonomy (NCBI): domain Eukaryota; kingdom Metazoa; phylum Chordata; class Mammalia; order Carnivora; family Felidae; genus Puma; species Puma concolor. Next base: position 87,912,062 of record NC_141675.1, read on the forward strand.
GGTGGAGGCAAGGGCACAGCAAGGAAAACAAAGGCATTGACCTGGAGAGGGTCACTTGCCTTGGTTCCACCCTGACAAAGCCAAGAGACAGGGCTGACTCAGCTTCCTCAGCAGTTGCCACAGGAATGCTCCCTGGGTCATTCCTCTCTAGCCTGGTGAGAGGCCTTGAGCTTAATTGCCCAAAGCCCTGAACTTTAGACTTCCTTAGAGCAGATAGCAGGGCATTGAAGATGTTCTCTGAAATTTCTTCAGGACAGAATGGTGGGAGGGGGAGGCAGGGGGAGGGGGACGAAGAACCAGAGGGGGTCAGGAAGGGATGGCAGCCAAGACTGACACCGCCGTTTATGCAGCTAAGCAGCAGGGACTGGGAGGCTCAGGGGAGGCTGGTTAATTCTTAGGTCTGATGACGAGGGAGGGAGGAATGGCAGGGTGTTGGTGAGAGGGAGGGCTTTCGCTCTGAGCGGGTACTTCTGCCCCACCCAGAATCCCTAGGTGGCTGTCTTCTATGCAGTGTGACCCACGGATAGTCCAGGGCAATGACGCCCTGACTCAAGGCCAGCCCACCCCTAGCTAAGGTATGGCAAGAGGAGAGCTGGACCTGCCAGTCACGTTCTTCCCTTGTTAATTTCGGACCGCCGGCTGTCACACCCTGAATTTTAGACCCAAAGAAGAATGATTCATTCTTCTTCTTTTTTTTTTTTTTTTTTGCTTAAATAGTCTCACAAAATTGCATGATTGCATGATGGGACACACCTATCACTTCAATGTTGGTTCTCTTGGTGTAAGGATCATTTTTGAAAAATCGTAGTATAAAAACCCCATAAATGTCATCAGTTTTCCTCAGGGGTCCTCAATCATTTGATATTTAAAGGCCATTGTCTCTTTTTAAAAAAAATTTCTTGTTGAGGTAAAATTCACATAACACAAAATTCACCAGTTTAGTCATTATAAAGTATAAAATTCAGTGTTTTTTTAAAAGAATTTTTAACATTTATTTATTTTTGAGAGAAAGAGACAGAGTGTGAGCAGGGGAGGGGCAGAGAGACGGAAACACAGAATCTGAAGCAGGCTCCAGGCTCTGAGCTGTCAGCACAGAGCCTGACTTGAGGCTTGAACTCACGAACACGAGATCATGACCTGAGCTGAAGTCAGATGCTTAACCAACTGAGCCACCCAGGTGCCCTTAATTCAGTGGTTTTTTAGTGTATTTATAATGTTGTGCAACTATCACCATTACTCTAATTGCAGAAAATTTCCATCAGCCCAAAAAGAAACCTCCTACTTCCCAATTCTTCCTTCTTCCTATCCCCTGGCAACCACTAATCTACTTCCTCTCTCTATGGATTTGCCTATTCTGGCAAATAGGCAATTCTGGCAAATGATTCTACTAAATAGAATCATATGGGGGCTCCTGGGTGGCTCAGTTGGTTGAGCGTCTGACTCTTGATTTTGGCTTGAGTCATAATTCCAGGGTCGTGGGATCGAACCCCATGTCGGACACTGAGCATGGAGCCTGCTTGAGACTGACTCTCTCTCTCTCTCTCTCTCTCTCTCTCTCTCTCTCTCCTCTCTGCCCCTTTCTCCCACTCATGCTCTGTCTCTCTAAAAATAAAAGATATAATCATACAATTTGGTGTTTTTTGCCTGACTTTTTTCATGGGACATGTTTTCAAGGTTCATCCATGTTGCAGCAGGTACCAGTGCTCTGCTCCTTCTTATGGTTGAATAATATTCCAGTGGGTGGACATACCTTATTTAGTTTACCCATTCATCAGTGAATGGGCATTTGGGTTATTTCCATTTTTTGGCTATGAATAATGCTGCTACTTTCCTGAACTCATTTATTAGCTCTGATATTGTGTATGTGTGTGCGCGTGTGTGTGTGTGTGTGTGTTCTTTAAGGTTTCCTATACACAAAATTGTGTTTGCAAATAGAGATTTTGGAGATTTGCAGTGTAGATGCCCTTTCTTTCTTTCTTTCTTTCTTTCTTTCTTTCTTTCTTTCTTTCCCTCCCTCTCTTCCTTCCTTCCTTCCTTCCTTCCTTCCTTCCTTCCTTCCTTCCTTCCCTAGTTGCTCTAACTACAAATTCCAGTACAATGTTAAATAAAGTGGCAAAAACAAGCATCCCTGTCTTGTTCCTGATCTTATAAGGAAAGCTTTCAGTCTTTCATCATTAAGTGTAATGTTAGCTGTGGGTTTTTCATAAATGCCCTTTATTTGAGAAACATCCTTTCTATTCCTAGGCTGTGGAGTGTTTTAATCATGGAATGGTATTGGATTTTGCCAAATGCCTTTTCTTCATTAAGATGACCATATATATTTTTTCCTTCATTCTGTTAATGTGGTGTAGTACGCTGACTTATGTGTGTTGGACCGCTCTTGGGTTCCTGGAATAAATCCCGCTTGGTCATGGTGTATAATCTTTTAATATGCTTCTGGATTCAGTTTGCTAGTATTTCACCAAAGATTTTTGCATCCATATTGATAAAGGATATTAGTCCGTAGGGGATTTTTTGTGATGTCTTCAGCTGGCTTTGGTGTCATGGTAATATTGACATCACAGAATGAGGTAGGAAGATGTTCCTTTCTCTTCTGTTTCTTGGAAGAGTTTGAGGAGGATTGGTGTTCATTTTTTAATGTCATATAGAATTTACTAGTGAAGCTATCAGCCATTCTTTTTTTGAAGAGCCTACTAGGCTGTCAACCTTGTTGATTTTCCCTTTCTGAACTTTTAGCTATTTTAGACTAGCTCCTTATTGATTGATGACCTTTTGGGTGATTTAAATGATGTTCCAATATCACTTATATCAGTAGAAAATTCTGCTTTTTTTTTTTGCAAGACTTTAAGTGTTACTTGGTAGTAAAAATTGTCATTGTACTTGCATTGTTTTGCATTACAGTTGAAATGGAAAAGGAAGATGCTAGTTTTTTAAGTTTATTTGTTTATTTTGAGAGAGAGAGACAAAGCAAAGGAAGGGACAGAGAGAAAGGGAGAGAGAGAATCCCAAGCAGGCTCTGCACTGCCAGTATAGAGCCCGACATGGGGTTAGAATCCATGAACTGTGAGATCACAACCTGAGCTGAAGTCAAGAGCTGGACGCTTAACCAACTGAGCCACGCAGGCACCCCAGAAGATGCTAGTTTTAATGAAAGGTGATGTTCGAGTGAGGCCTCATTTCTTATTCATCATTTAACATTTTTGCGTTTATTTTTTGTTTACTGCATAGCATCATAAATTTAGGGATTCAGATAATGACAACTAAGTATGCAAGAAGCAGGGGCGCCTGGGTGACTCAGTTGGTTAAGCGACTGACTATTGGTTTCAGCTCAGGTCATGATCTCAGGGTTCCTGAACTTGAGCCCTGCATCAGGCTCCATGCTGGGCACCTGCTTGGGATTCTCTCTCTCCCTCCTTCTCTGTCCCTCCCCTGTTCAAACTCTCTCTCTCAAAATAAATAAATTTTTTAAAAATGCAAAAAAACACCCCCAAACCCTGGATTCTAAAACTACAAACATCAAAATATATGGTGCTAAATTCAATAAATAGATAAAACAAAAAATTTGCAAATGGACTTTAGAGATGAGCATGCACGATGTTCATTAGGGAATAATTTTAGGATCAATGCCTGTAAAAACAAAGGAAAGGAAACAGGACCGAGCAGAGGAGAAGTCAGCCTGTGCTAAGAGCCCAACAATATCCTTAGCCAAGCTATAGGTCACACAGGGGCTGGATGGCCCTTCAGAATGGTTGTGCACTGAGAGTAGTTGTGCACTGAGAAAAGTGTGTGGGCCTTTATACTGTATATTGCTCACTCCTTGGATGCAAACTGCTATGGAAGGAGGCGGAACCTTGGGTGAGGTCACTTTCTCTAGGGGAGGCACTCCCCAAAGCTGAGTCTGTCTTCTAGCAGCTGGGGATAAGTTCTTCATTCCTGAGGGTGTCTGGAAGGCACCTCCCAGTGCTGCCCACAGATCATAGCATATATGAAAAATTTAGAATCTGATGTAAGAGAGAAAAGAAAGCTTACTCAAAACTACTGCTGGAATAATCGATTATGAGAAAAATACACTTTAAGCCTTTGCCTTCTATTTTATCCTTACATTAGTTTCAGATTAAAGAATTAAATGGAAAAGAACACAAGAAATACAGCTAAATATTCATCAGACAGGAGAGGGGAAAAGTAAGGTAAAATAATGCTAAGGAAATGATAAATAGATTTGATTACATAAAAACAACACAAGGGGTACGTGGGTGGCTCAGCCAGACTCTTGATCTGAGCTCAGGTCTTGATCTCAGGGTCATGAGTTCAAGCCCTGCATTGGGCTCCACGCTAGGCATGAAGCCTACCTAAGAAAAGAGAGAGAGAGAAACCACAAAAACTTTATGTGAAACATTACACACAAAATTAAAAGGCAAACAACAAACTGGGAATATATTTGCAAAAAATGCAAATTTTTTTTATATGAAAAAAATGTTAGCAAGGACGTGGAGAAATTGGAGCCTTGTGCATTGTTGGTGAGAATGTAAAATGGTACAGCTGCTGTGGAAAATCCTGTGGCAGCCCCTCAAAATATGAAACATAAGACTACATATGATCCAGAAATTCTGCTTCTGGATATGTACTCAAAAGGATGGGAAACAGGGACTTGAAGAGATATTTGCACACCCACGTTCATAGCAGCGTCATTCACAACAGCTCAGAGGTGGAAACAACCTAAATGCCATCAACAGGTGAACAAGACAAACCAAATGTGGCAAATACATACAATGAAATATTATTCAGCCTGGAAAAGGAAGGGAATGCTGACACCTGCTGCAACATACCAACTTTCAGGATGGCTAAAGGCCAATGATGAACCTTGAGGACACAATGCTGAGTGGAAAAAGCCAGACATAAGAGGACAGGTATTGTGTGATTCCACTTATATGAGGGACTTATATGAGGGACCAACAATAGTCAAATACAGAGACAGAAAGCAGAGCAGTGGTTACCGGATGGGGCAGGGGCGATTGAGGAGTCACTGCGTAGTGGGTACGGAGTTTCTGTTCGGGATGATGGAAGAGCCCTGAAATGGGTGATGGTGAAGGCTGTACGACATTGTGAATGTACTTAACTGGACACTAGAAAGTGGCTAAAATGATCAATTTTATGTTATGTACATTTATCACCCATGAAAAAAGAGAAAAATAGCCCAACATTTCTACACTGAGATAAAGCAAAAGATGGAAAAGGGCAATTCACAAGACGACTACAATAAGATGACCTCTGGGTGCATAAGAATACTTAACTTCATAAGCAGCTTAAGGAGATATAAATGAAACGATCAAAGTAACATTTGTCATCTATAAAAGTTGAGAAATTATTTTATGTTGATATTTGATTATAGTGTTAGTATTATCACAGCAGTGTGAACATGCACAAACCTTCTGGCAAGTATCTTGCAAATTATGCCAAGGGTGTTTTAAATATTCATATTTGTTGACCCAAAGTGCACCTGTGAGGAGTGTACACTGAGGAAACAGCCGGAGATGCAGGCAGAGTCACCACTTGAGCAAAAGAACAGAGGAAGCGAGATCTTCACTTACCATGTTTGTGGCAAAGAATTCCAGGGAAACGGGAGAGCAAGTGCAGAGGACACAGGACTGGAGAATGCCGGGTGTGTTTGAGGAACAGCAAGGAGGCTAGTGTGCCTGGCTGATGTGGAGTGAGCAAGGGGCTGAGTGTTAGGAAATGAGGACAGAAAGTTAGAGGAGCCAGGTCAGGGAGGGCCTTGAAGGCCACAGTAAGGACTTTGGATTTTACTCTGAGTGACCTATGAAGCAGTTGGAAGGTTCCAAGCAGAGGCCATGAGCTAAGTTCTAAAAGGAGCACTGGCTGCTATTTGGAACAGAGTCCATTAAAGGCCAAGGACAGAGGAGGCACGGGGCAGTTAGAAGGTTATCAGAATATCCAGGCAAGAGAGGGTGATGGCTTGGACTTGAGAGATTCTATTTTGATGGCAGAGCTGGTGGATTGGATGAGATAAGGACAGGAGTCAGGCGACTCCACGGGTTTGATCTGAACAATAGGGTGAATGATGGTCCTGATGACTGGGATGAACAGCACTGGGGGAGACGGAGGTTTTTGGAGGATGGAATCCAGGGATTGACCGACAGTGAGGTGTCTGCTCCGTGGTCACATCAGCTTATTCTACGGAAGTCTGTAATCGTGTGTCTATTCCCTGTATCCCTTTATGTCCTTCGATGTTTCTTCCAGAAGACCCCATCTCTGGTCTGCAGCTTCACACAAAACGGAAAGGAGCAGAGAAACCATATGTTGACGACAAGGCACATTAACTTGTTCCAGGAGCTAACATTATCAGAATGGAGGAGAATGGAATCTCTACTGGGGTGAGGTATATAAGTGATGGGTCCCCATAATTATTCCATGAAGACTTGACTGGTAATTAACCTGAGGAGGAAAAATGAATTAATGGACAGTGAAAAACACTGACGAATCTGTTACCTAAGGTGTGTCCCAAAATTGCTGCCAATCGACATATGTGTTTTAAACTAAGGAATAAAATATTCTTAGAAGCCAATTTGTTGACAGTCTGTGTTGGGCTTTGCCCTGGAATTCAAATGTACTTTTACCCACTCTGCAAGAGTATCCAAAGTACTGAAAAAATTTATTCATATTGATAACCCCATACCTATACAGGTATTAGATTTAATCCTCTTTTTTATTTATCAGCTTACCCCACAATGTGGGCCCAATAAATAGGGCAGCTCTTATAATATTGTTGAGCACATAAGAAAATACGGAGCATGTTAATTATATCTGTGCGTTAACGTCCTTCTACGCGTGGTAGTGCCATGTCACAGGTCATGAGGGGGCAGAGCAGGTCTTTGGTGTCACCTACCAGTCAAAAAGACACAAAGTCAATTTTATTCTTCTGAATTTGGGCCCCAGCTTCAGAAAATAGCAACATCAAGAGGCACCTGAGTGGCTCAGCCGGTTAAATGGTTAAGTGTCCATGCTGAGCATGCAGCCTGCTTGGGAGTCTCTCGCTCTCTGCCCCTCCCCCACTCTGTCTAGCACACCAGTGCGCTCGCTCTTTCTCTCTCTCAAAATAAACATTAAGAAAAAAACAAAAAACAAAAAAAAAACAAAGTAGGACTCTTAGAATTACATAGTTTATCCATGTTGAAGAACAGCGCAATCACTGTTGAAATTAAGGTGACATTCAAAATGGCCATCACACTTCTACACGCGGGAGCCCTGAAAATGTGTGCAGCTGCTGTATCTCAGAAGACTCCCACTCGGTTGGTGGTAGCAGTTCTGAGGCTAATTGGTGGTGGCTGGGTCACAGGGCTATGTGCGAGCTGCAGGAGAGGCTTTGAATGCGATTATCTGGCTGTTTTAGCTCCAACTGGTATGGGGACCAGTCTTTGCCCTTCGTGATAAGGTACAGTGCAGGGAATCCTCCAAAAACAGAGGGGTTCAGATGCTTAATGGCCAAAACAAATGACCAATGTCAGCCGCATGTAACAGAAAATCCAGCTATCTTCTCATATAATAAGCAGCTCAGAGGGAGGCAGTTTAAGTCTGGGGCAGTGACTCAACAATGTCATTCTTTGTAACCTGTTGACATACTGCCTAATGGGTCCAAGGTGGTACCTTCAGCCAGCACATCTAGGTTCAAGACCAGAAGAAGAGGACAAGGCAAATCTTTTCTGAGAATCCTCAGCAGACATCCCCTTTGTCTCATTGACCAGACTTGTGTCATGAAGCCCGCCCTGGAAATGAGGGAAGTTAGAAAATTATCTAGCTGCCCCTCCACTCCCCAAAGTGGAATTTTGTAATAAGAAAAGAGGGGAAAAAAATAGAGTGAACAACAAGCACTGTTTGCTTCGATTAGCACTGAGCCTGAAAAGATGACTAGAATCGCCCACCTTCTCCCCATGTGTCTCTCTAATCTCATGTAGTCTCAAAGCCAACCTCATAGGGCAGGACTGCTCAGTCCCTGGCACAAGTGTGTGTGGGGGGGGGGGGGATGGGGAGGGGTTTGCTGTTGGAAGTTCTGGTCACTGGCTGCAGACAGTTCTGCTGAAGAGCCCCTAGCCTCCATTCTCCTCAACCTCTATGATGTCACATTGGAGCTTCTTTCCTTCCACCCTGGGCTGTGGCTTCCGAGGCTGCTGTGGCCATGGGGCTCCTGGAGCCAGCTGGGGCGAGGGAGCCTGGTGACTCTGATCTCCCCTGGGGGTGCAGGAGGTCCAGCCATGCCAGTCTTGAAGGACGCCATGCCCCTTATGAAGGAGCCCCATCCCCTGCCTCAGGCCCCGCTTCCCTGGATCCTCCCAAGCCTGTTTGCTGCCTTCAATGTGGTGCTGCTGGTAGTTCTCAGTGGCCTTTTCTTTGCGTTCCCGTGAGTCTCCCTCCCACACAAGCCACAGGTTTCCTACAGAGACAGAAAGGAAGATAGATAATGACAGTGCAGAGGAAGGGGAAGTGTGGAAGAGGGGCGAGAGAAGGGAGGATACTCTAGGCAGAGGGAATCGAAGGTGCAAAGGCACGGGTATATAGTGCTTGGTGCCTCTGGGAGCTGCAGGTGGCCCGTAACACTGGGTGACATTTGGTGGAGTCTCTAAAGATCTGTCACCAGCCTGGATATTTAGAGCAGGCTTCAAGGGGTTCAGAACCACTTGGGTTCTGACCAAGTGGACCAGGTTCAGAGAGAACTTCACCTCCCCACCCCCACCCCAGATCAGGGCTGAGCCCCGCTCTGGTCTCAGTTGCAGGTGGCTGGCCCAGAATGGGGAGTGGGCTTTTCCTCTTGTCACAGGCCTCCTCTGTGTCCTCACCTTCTTCAGTCTCGTTTCACTCAATTTCTCAGACCCGGGCATCTTGCATCAAGGTGAGGCATTGGTCCCTGGGAGAAGGATGTAACCTCTCCTGAAGGGCTCCTTCCATCTCCCCTCCTCGGGCCTCAGGACCCTTTCAATGCACATCCTCATTTTCCTAGGCCCTGCCTCTGGCACTTCATCGTCTAAGCCACGGAGATGTGGAAAACCAGATTTCTGGAGTTTTCCAGTTGCTTTGGGTGGGGGAAGAAGCCAGCCCTTTGAAACCACTCAGTTCTCCCTTCGTCCTTCCCACTGCACAAACTCCTTAAAGCATCAGTCACAGTTTCAAAGGGCTGAGTCCTCACAGAACACTTCTGGCTGGAAACTTACCTTCCCTTTGAATGCCAGCCTCTCTGTGCTTGGGCAGATTGCTCAGTGGGGAATAGGGATGCCCCTGCCCATCTCTTCCCCACACTTCCTGGAGCCCAGTAATGATAGGGAGCTGGCCTCCCTACCCCCGGAGCAGCAGACTGATGGAAGGCCCTCTTACTGCTGCCCAATCCTCTTCCTGTGACAGGCTCCAATGAACAGGGCCCCATGATGGTGCATGTGGTGTGGGTGAACCAGAGGGCCTTCCGTCTGCAATGGTGCCAAAAGTGCTGCTTCCACCGCCCGCCCCGGACCTACCACTGTCCCTGGTGCAACGTCTGTGTGGAAGTGAGTGCCCTTCTTGACTGCCCACCTGCCCCCACCCTGCCCCTGCCCAGGAGGCCCACCCACACCAGCTCCTGTGGCGGGTGTGAAACCACTTCCAGGATCGCTAAAGGCCAAGGGTGGCAGTAACTCCCAGCCACTCTTGGTCACTCATGCAGGTCACTACCTGTCACCTGTCCTGGGAGGTTGGCCCTTGCCTGTGCAGGTGCTGACACGCAGAGGCATCCACACCTATGCTGGACCTGGTTAGGCCAGGGGGAGAAAGACACTCGTGTCTTCCCCCAGGCTTGCTGACACTAGGTGCCCAAGGCCCTCAGGCTGGCTGTAGGCCTGGCCAGGGAAGCTTCGCCTGTCTTCTTTGCATGTCCAGGTCAGAGGGTCTCCTGGGGTCCGAGTGCTGAGCTGTCTCATGTGCACCCGCTACACAGGTTTACAAATGTGCTGTCTTATCTGGTCCTTACAATCCGGGGAGGCAGCCTGAGCAAGGGTATTATTATCCTTATTCAATGGATGAGAAAACAGAGTCCCAGAAATATTCTGTGTCCTGCCCAAAGTTAAACCAGGATGTGTCCCACAGAAGACCAGGAAGGCCTTGTCTCTAAAGGCCTCTTGATATATGACCTTGTGAGCCATGGAGACTTAACAGTGCTCTAACCATAGAAATGCCAGCATTAAGGATTTTGTGGCTGGGTTTCTCCCTAGGGATGGGAGCCAGTTTGAGGGGCCAAGGGTAGGCGGCCTTTGGGAAAGGGGGTAAAACCTCTGATTAGGGGTGCTCCAAGCCTGCCCCCTCCCTCTTGCCCAGGACTTTGACCACCACTGCAAATGGGTTAATAACTGCATCGGTCACCGCAACTTCCGCTTCTTCATGCTGCTGGTCCTGTCCTTGTGCCTCTACTCGGGTGCCCTGCTGGTGACCTGCCTGATCTTCCTGGTGCGCACAACCCACCTGCCCTTCTCCATGGACAAGGCCATGGCGTATCCGCTGTGGGACCCACGTAGGGAGTACTGAGGAGAGCGCGGGGTGGGGATGAGGGGCAGGCTTAGCGGGAAGGGGGGGGAGGGGGGGGAGGGGGGGAGGGGGGGTCGTCCTCCTCCCCCCCCCAATGGTGTACGGGGAGAACCCCCAGGGACTAGGTGGGGGTGGGCAGGGCCAGGGAGATGGGCGGGGCTAGAAGGGACGGGGAAGAGTTGAGAATCTACCAGGGTCATGATGGGGAATGCTAAAGGTGGCACGGGGCCTGGGGAGGGTAGTGGGGTGTGGTGTACCGGGCGGAGCGCGGGGAGCGGATGGAAGGTCCCGGTTGAGGGCGGGGCTGTTGGGGCGGAGTCGGACGAGGGGCGGGGCCAGGGAGGAAGGTCCCGAGGCTCTGCTCCTTAGCTGGTGCGCAGCATCCTGGTGACCGTACCCGCCGCCGGCTTCCTGGTGCCACTCTTCCTGCTGCTGCTGATCCAGGCCATGTCGGTGAGCGCGGCCCAGCGCTCCTGCGAGGGTAAGGTACGCGAGGCCGAGCGGGACGCGGGGATACCGGGCTGTGGGTGGTCACCTTGCGCCTCCGGGACCTCTGCCCTTTCCGCTTTGTGCACCGCCCTGGTGCCTAACGGCCTGACCTGCCTCGAATGCCTCCAGAAGGGCCATTAGCCCTTCTGGACCTAGACGCATCTCAAATCCACCTGCTCCTAGAGCTCGGTGGTCACTCTCCTTCCTGGGTGCACTGCATCGAGGGCCTACTGTGTGCTAGGCCATGTGTGCTTAATTTTGAGCGTTGGGCGGAGAGATGAGTAAGGCTTCATCCTGCGCTTGTGTTAATAGGGTAACTGAAATCAGAATAACACCCGCCAGACGCCGGTGAACGCTGCGAGAAAGGGCCTCTCCCACTTTGAGTAGCGCAGACTCAGAGAGGAACTTGAGTTCTGGGAGGACCGCTGTGTGGCGTGGGGCGTGCCGCTTAGTGGTTTGGGACCGTCAGAAAACGGAGAGAGCAAATGTGAGGGGCGCAGCCTGCAGAAAGGCAGGGAAGCCTGCCAGTCTGTCGAATGTGGGTAGGACGGTGAGGAAACGGTGGTAATTGGAGCAGAAGATGGCATGGGAAATCAAGTGGACTGCTCGGGATTGGCCGGAATGAAAGGGCTCAGAAAGTCAGGTAGAGAATTTGGTCTTAATCCAGTGGAAACCTGGCAGCCACGATAGGATTTTTTTTTTTTTTTTTTTTTTAACGTTAGACTTCACCTTGTTTCGGTGCACAGTTATATGAGTTTTGACGTGCAGTCCTGTCCTGTAACCACCACCATAATCAAGATTTACAACAGCTCCATCACCCCACAGAAAACTCCCTCACGGCCTTCCGTAGCCAGTTTCCCTGTCCACAGCCTCTCGCAGCCACTGTTCTGCTTTCTATCCCTATAGTTTTCCCTCTTCCAGTGGCTCATATAAATGGAATCATAGCCTTTTGAGTCTGGCTTCTTCCACTTCGCATACTGCATTTGAAATGCATCTATGTTGCTGCCCATATCAGTAGTTTCTTCCTTTTTATTGCCACGCAGTATTGCAACATGTGGATATACATACCCCCACTTGTTTATCCATTTGCTGATGGAAGCGTATTTCGGGTTGTTTCCGGTTTTCGGCGATTATAAACATTGGTGTACAGGCACGTGAACATACATTTTCATTTCTTTTTGGGTAAATGCTTAGGCGTGGTATTGCTGGGTCATATGGTAACTGTACATTTAACTTTATGAGGCCGTCAAATTGTTTCCCCAAATGGCTGCATTCCCACTGTGCATTTCCACAGTCAATGTGTGAGAATTTCAGTTGCTCTACATCTTCACTAACATTTGGTATTGTCAGTTTTTTCGTTTTTAATTTTTTAAAATGTTTATTTATTTTTGAGACAGAGAGAGAGAGACTGCACAGAGTGCAAGTGGGGGAGGGGCAGAGAGCAAAGGAGACACAGAATCTGAAACAGGCTGCAGGCTCTGAGCTGTCAGCACAGAGCCGGATGCAGGGCTTGAACCCACGAACAGTGAGATCATGACCTGAGTTGGAAGTCCGATGCTTAACCGACTGAGCCACCCAGGCGCCGCCCCCCCACCCCCATTTTTTTCTTTGTGAAATTATTGAGTCCTAAGACTTCTTTATGTACTCTGGATTCAGATATGTGTTTTGCAAATATTTTCTTCCAGTCTGTATGTCATCTCAATTTTTTTTAGCAGTGCCTTCCAAAGATCAGAAGTTTTAAATTCTGCTGAAGTACACTATTGGTTTTTCCCTTTTATAGACTGTGTTTTTGGTGTTGTAATTAAGAAAATTTTGCCTAACTCAAGGTCACAAATATTTTCTTATATTTTCTTCTGGAAGTTTTATAAGTTTTGGATTTTATATTTAGGACTATGACTCATTTTGCATTAAATTTTGTATATGATGCAAGTTAGGGTCAAGATGTATTATTTTTGCAAATGGGCTGTTCCAGCACCATTTGTTGAAAAGACTGTCCTCTTGCATTGAGTTACCTTTGCACATGTGTCAAGAATCAGTTAACTATGTAGTTGTGGGTGTATTTCTGGACTCTGTTCTTTTGCCAATACCACACTGTCTGGATTAGTAGGCTTACATTACGTCTTGAAATTGCACAATGTAAGTTCTCCAACTTTGTTCTTTTGGGGAGTTTTTTTGGTTATCCTAGTTCCTTTGATTTTCCACATAACTTTTAGAATCAGCTTAATTTCCACAAAAACGTTTGCTGAGATTTTTATGTGGATTGCATTGAACCTATAGGTCAATTTGGAAAATTGACGTTTTACCAATATTGAGCTTTTTGAAGCCACAAACCTCTTTCCATGTACTTCTTCAATTTCTTTCATTAGTGTTTGTAGTTTTCAGTATATAGATCTTGCATACATTGTGTTAGATCTTTTCTAAGTATTTTTTTAAATGTCTGTTTATTTTTGAGAGAGAGACAGAGGGCAAGCAGGGAGGGACAGAGAGAGAGGGAGACATAGAATCCAAAGCAGACTCCAGGCTCTGAGCTGTCAGCACAGAGCCCGACACGGGGCTTGAACTCATGACTGTGAGATCATGACCTGAGCTGAAGTCAGCCACTTAACTGAGTGAGCCACCCAGGCTCCCTGATCTTTTCTAAGTATTTTGCTTTTCGTGTTATTATATATGTGCTACTTTTATTTATTTTATTTTATTTTTTAATTTTTAAATATTTTTTAAATTAATTAAATAGTTTATTTTTGAATTTACGTCCAAGTTAGTTGGCATATAGTGCAACAATAATTTCAGGAGCAGATTCCTTAATGTCCCTTACCCATTTAGCCCATCCCCCTCCCACAACCCCTCCAGTAGCCCTCTGTTTGTTCTCTGTATTTAAGAGTCTCTTGTGTTTTGTCCCCCTCCCTGTTTTTATATTATTTTTGCTTCCTTTACTTTTTTTATTTTTAAAGAGGGAGATGGGGCGCCTGGGTGGCGCAGTCGGTTAAGCGTCCGACTTCAGCCAGGTCACGATCTCGCGGTCTGGGAGTTCGAGCCCCGCATCAGGCTCTGGGCTGATGGCTCAGAGACTGGAGCCTGTTTCCGATTCTGTGTCTCCCTCTCTCTCTGCCCCTCCCCCGTTCATGCTCTGTCTCTCTCTGTCCCCAAAATAAATAAACGTTGAAAAAAAAAAATTAAAAAAAAAAAATAAAGAGGGAGAGAGTGGCAGAGGGGGAGAGAAAGAGAGAGAGACAAACAGACAGACAGAGAGAGTCTTAAGGAGGCTCCCTGCTTGGATCCTGATGCAGGGCTCAATCCCACAACCCTGGTATCATAACCTGAGCTGAAATCAAGAGTCACATGTTCAACTGACTCAGCCACCCAGACTCCCCATAAATGTGTTTTTAAATTTCATTTCTGTTTGATTATTATTATAAGGAAATACAATGGATTTTTTGTTTATCGGTCTTGAATCTTGCAATTTTGCTAGACTCACTTATTCTAATAGTTTTTTTGTTGATTCTACATAGAAAATCATGTCATCTGTAAATAAGGACAGTTTCATTTCCTCCTTCCTAACATGTATGGCTTTATTTCTTTTTCTTTTCTTACTGTACTGACCGTCTTGGATCTCCAGTGCAATGTTGAGTAGAAGTGATAAAAGTGAACATCCTTGCCATGGGATTCCTTTAGCAGGACGATGACTTGGCTAAAGATTGTGGTTATTATTATTTTTAAGTCAGCTCTATGACCAATGTGGGGCTTGCACTCAATACCCTGAGATTAAGAGCTGCTGAAATCAAAAGCCACATGCTCTACCCAGACTGAGCCAGCCAGGCACCCCAACTGAAGGTTGTTTTAGGAAGATTGTAGTTGCCTACATTGATGAGGGAGAGCTGGAGATACTGAGACAACTGACAGGACAGAGGACCCCTATTTGCCCACCACTTGCTGTCCTTACAGTCACTACTCAACCACTCCAGCCCACCGGTGACTCCTCTTGCTCAGTACCCATTATCCCTTTCTCATTACCTTCTGTGGTCTGAGTGTCTTCTGTCTCCAGCCTCAGTCCATCATTTCAGCCTCCCTTGGGCAGCACTCCCCTTCCCACATCCCATGGTTCTTCTGGCCCCACGTCAGGCCCTTGGCCTGCCCTTGCTCCACTGCTCGCAATGGGGGTCTCCCAGTCTGTGATCTCCAGTCTTCAGAAATCTAAATGGGGTTTGCACTCTGTGATTTGCTGCACTCTGTGATGAGTGTGACTCATTCTTTCAGGGCTCTGTCCCCTCACCTGCAGAACCTGTTTCAGGAATTCTTTTTTTTTCTTTTTAAATGTTTATTTATTAGAGACGGAGACAGAGCGTGAGTGGGGGAAGGTCAGAGATAGAGGGAGACACAGAATCCAGAGCAGGCTCCAGGCTCCGAGCTGTCAGCACAGAGCCCGATGTGGCTCTCGAACCCACAAACCATGAGATCATGACCTGAGCCGAGGTTGGACACTTAACCAACTGAGCCACCCAGACGACCCCCATTTCAGGCGTTCTTTACACACTTCAACTTCATTCCCTTCCTACCTCCATCCCCGAACCACGTCTTTTGGGACCACTTGCCCCAGTGGTTGATACCAAGGGTGCTGGAGCCAGTCTGCATAAATTCCAACCGCAGCTTCATATCAGCAGGGAGATACTGGATTTGTTACTTAGCTACCTGGTGCTTTGGTTTCCCCATCTGTGAAACGGGCCGCACGGCTTAATACGTGTAAGACACGGAGAGCAGCAGCCAGTATGAGCAGAAGCCCTATATATTGTTGTTGCTCTTAACCGTTCCTTCCCATCATTTACACGTGTTCACGTCTCTCCCATCTTAGGAACAAAGAGAACACTCCTAACAACACAAGCCTCTTCTCCACCTGTTGCCTTCTCCCCTCCAGCAGGGCCATATTTCTTGAACGAGCTGGCTATGCTCGCCGGTATCATTCTTTGCCTTCCTCAGCCAGCTTCCAGCCCGGCCTCTCCTCACTGTCACGTTGGCGCTGTGCTCTCGAAGGGGCCAGTAGGCAGCCCTAAAACTTAATCTTTCCAGGCTGCACACAGTATCAGGGAAGCTGAATGCCCCTACCGTGGCCACTCAGGGCCCCACTGTCTGCTTTCCAGGGCTGCTGCTCCTCTCCCTGCACCTTGGAGTCTTGGCCCCGGCTGCCTGCTCTTCTGTGCACTGCCCTGCCCACTCCCCAGCTGCTTGAGAGTTAAGGCAGGCTTTGGTGGTGGTGGTTGTGTCCTCAGCCCCCAGTGCTGTGCCTAGGACATTGTTGAGGCCCCCAGATATTTCCAAGCGAATGAGTGAGTCTTTACACAAAGGAATTGATAATGCCTTGGGAGAGAAAGAGAGAGAAAAATGCCTGATGCCCCGATCCCTGGGGAAGAAGGGCAGAGAGCAGAGGCAGCAGAGAGCCTGGGAAGGAGGAGCTGGGAAGAGAAGATGCCCGCTTTGATTTTTGTCCTGTGGAGTGTGGGAGCATTTGAGACACGGAATTGGAGCTGTTGGATTCCATTCACATCCGAGAAGCTCTCATGTGGGGAGAGGAAGGTGTTGTCTTTTACTAGTGAGTTCTAATGAGTTCATCAGACAATTATCATGCCTTTAAGTGTTGGACAGTTGTTTTTGTATACTTCATATACATCTAATCAATCAAAATTTATTTCTCTAAATTTAAAATTCTAATTGTAAATATAATCAAACTCTTCTAACCATTTAATTAAAATTTCAAATAGAATGGCAGTTTCCCTTAATGCTTTAAATGTTAGAACTCAAAGTGTCTTGATGGTCGATGTCACTTTTTGTCAACAATGGGACATTGTGGAGCCGTCTTGACTTTTTCTCCCCTAGGTGTCAGCTGCCCTGCATGGAATCCTGACACCTTGTGATGGAGAATAGTGTTGAAGGTCAAAATCTTTGTGACAGGGGCATGGGACACAGGGGAGCTCCCCGTGGTGGGCAGAGGTGCCCTTGGGCCACTTTTGATCATTACAGACATTTTGTAGCTAAGGCTCTTGACGTCAGGGTGAGAATCTGCTCGTGCTGGGGAGGGGGAGGAGGGCGGGGCTGATGGGTAGAGGGAGGGGAGGGGAGGGGAAGAACTTGGTTAAGAGTATTCAAGGGAGGACTTCACCTTTGGGCTTGACCTTCACTGCATGGGTGCTCAGGAACTTCAGTCCAGATTTCCAGGGCCAAGTTATTTTGTTAGGGAGATATGGTTGGGCCCCATGCAATTGGCCTTCTAGATAGTGAAATTCAGTGAAAGCACAAGTTTGGAAAAAATGAGAACTGGGAAGGTAGGGAAATTGGGGGAGGGGTGTGGAACTGTATTTGGACCAGTTTAGCCACAAAAAGATCTGAAAGTGTATCTAGAAGGAGGTAGCAGGAGGATGTGGTGTGGCCAAAGGAAACAGAGAAGGAGAGGATACTGCAAAAGAGAGTACGGGTGATGGGGGAGGATCCCTGAGAAGGCAAGAGAGGTGGGGGCAGGGCCAGGGGTTGCCTGGAGAGAGCTACTCAGAGGTGGGTCAGGGGAGGCCTTGGCTCACTCTCCCTGCTTCTCTGCCCTTGGAGTCTTGCCATGGGCCTGTGCTGAGCTGATGGTTCAGGGAGGACCATCAGAGGGTAGGCTGCCCGGTCCTGCTGAACCTGAGTTCCTCTTTTGGCCCTCACCTCCCTCCAGTGCCGATACCTGCAGGGATACAACCCCTTCGACCACGGCTGTGCCAGCAACTGGTATTTAACAATTTGTGCACCGCTGGGACCCAAGTGAGTTTGCAGACCAGAGGACCCAGTGATGGGGCGTGGTGGGGGGGAGGGGGAGTTGGGATAAAGCCGGGTCATCGCCCCTGACCTCTTAGCCCCAGCTCCCAGGCCTTTATACTCACTGTTCTTCTTTCGGGGTTTCCTTCAGGGCATTGTGAGAGCCTCTGGAACCCTCACTTCCTTGCCTTTGTGGATTCTTACCCTAAGAAATGTGGTAGAGGGGCACTATAGCCTGAATGAGACTGGCTGCAGCTCTCTGCAGGGCCAAGCCTTGGGCTGTGTGCTCCCCAAGCTGAGAGGGAGCAGGCCGGGAGGGCCATGACCCCTTCCATGTGGCTTATTGCTCCCCAGGTACATGGCTGAAGCTGTCTGGCTGCAGAGAGTGGCGGGGTCTGACTGGGTGCCCATGCAGAACCTGCACTTCCCAGTGTGCCCCTCGGTGCTCAGTCCCCCAGCCCTCCCAGAACCTGGCTCTGGCCCCCCAGCCCCAATCTCTGAGTCTCCACAAACCAGGGAAGGTTCCCTCAGGGAGAGGCTCTAGCCCTCCAGGAGGTAAGAAGAGAAAGAGAGAGAGAGAGTGTGTACTTGTGTGTGTTGGGAGAGGGATTCTGTGGATATTACAAGTGTCGGGGGGAACCCCCTCACCCCATGTTTGTCTGGCCCTGAGACTGGAGCACTCAGAGCTTGAGGGAGGGGGATCATAGACCTGAGGAGTGCTGGAAGTAAAGTCACAGTCCTCAGAATACACCAGGGGTCCCTGGAGACATAAAGAGAAAAGACCACTTGCTGGTTGGCCTGAGGCCACTTACCCTTTCTGGGTGTCTGTTTCCTCAGCTATTAGTGACTGAGACTAGGCCAGTAGTTCATAATTCTGAGATTGGATGGAGCCCTTTATTTAAAGGCAACTTTTACTCTGAAGCCCAACATATGAAATGCCTGGAAGTGGACCATTAGGAATGAAGTGGGGGTGTGTAATCCACAGCCTCCTCCTCCCCCAGGGCCCCTGCAGTGACATTCTGTGGGACCAGCCCACTCCCTTTGCTCTCCCTGTGGGGCTGGTGGCTTGGACAGTTTCTTGCTCCCTAACTGGAGGGTCATGAGCTGTGGGGCAGGGGCTTGGGGAGAGCCCCCATCCCTCCACTCTGTGTTTAGCTCCATGCAGGCCCAGTGTTTTTTTCCCTGCTGCAGGAGTGCCCCAGACGAGGCTCTGCCCACCTCTCGCCCCCTCACACCCGGCGATGCCAGGAGCCCCTGCATCTGAACCTCATCTCCTGAGCCCTGTGTGGAGGCCTGTCTGTGCCCCACCCTTGCCCACTTCCCTGGTGGGAGTGTCGAGATCCTCCACCAAAGCCTATTAAATACCCACTGCCTGCCTCCTACAAAGGTCCTGTCTGTCCTACGGGGGAGGGAGCTTGGAGGTGAGGGGGGGCTCTGGGGGGCTGGGACAAAGACTCCGGGAGGGAGGAGCCAGGGCCCCATATTGGCTGGCTCTGCGATTTTGGGCAAGACACTCAACACTTCTCTCATCCTTAAAATGGGGCAACCAGAAGGACCACAGTGAGGCCCGGAGACGATGCCAGAGAAAACCTAGCCGTCCCAGGGAGGTCAGCCCTGGGAACGTCCAGGCCTCTGCCTGCCACTCCCCTATCTGGCTGCAGGGGGCGCCCGCCGCCTGGGAATTGGCTAAGCCAGCCAGGTCCAGCCTTGCCACACTGGAGCCTCCCTGGTGACTTGGCAGCCCTCAGGCTGGGACTGGGCCCTTTTGCTGCCTCATCCCTGGGAAGTGGAGGGGTGGGGGTATTCTCCATTACGGTACAATTCTACATCTTTCTTACTAACTGGTGTCACCTTGGTCACTCCTTCCTGTTGGGGAGTCACATGCTGGTTCTGGTCCTGTCCCTGGGGTGGGTCCCAGACCCTGTAAGTCTGCAGGCCCCTGGGGGACAGGAAGGGGGTGGGGAGAGAGGGAACTACCTCAAATTGTGATTTCTCTAGTGGGCAGTGTGTGACCTTGGGAATAGAAATGATGGCACCTTTCCCGGAAGGGTGTCAAAGGACAAAATAAGGTGGTTCATGCCAAACGTCAGGTGCACAGTAGGCACACGATGAATGCAGCAGTTATATTTACGGTTGTTTTCTCCACCGAACACCTAGCAGACCACCCAGCATTTCTCCAAGGACCACCCTCTCAGAATTACCTGGGTCCTCAGACCACTGATTCAGAATCTTGAGGAGAAGGGAGGGCAGGAATCTGAATCTGAATTTTTGTCAAGTGCCCCATGTGCTCCTGCCACCCTGAAGGTTCAGAACTGCTACATTAGGAGGTGATGATGGGCACTAACCACGCTGCTTCCTGCCACCCTCGTTGCCAGGCGAGCTCAGGATGTGGTGAAGGTGAGAGGAAGGCATGTCAGCAGAGGACCAGGTGAACACCTCAGGGTCCCATGGAGGTTTGTGTGCCTGTATGTGTATTGTGGGGGTGGCAGGAGTTCATCCTTTGGGGGTGCCAGCCCAGCCTGGAGAGGTGGGTGACCCACAATGCAGGACGTAACTTCAGTTCTCTATATGCTGAGTGCCTCTTGCTGCTGCCCTTCCTTCTTCCTCCTCCCTGGAATGTCCATGGCGGCTTTGGGCCCTTCCCTGTCCAGCCCCAGCTTTACCCCTGGCTCTGGCTCTGGCTCTCTGGGCCCCTGAACAGTCTTGCTCAACCCCAAGGACTACAGCTCTTTCTTGCCCCCTTTGCCCTGGTCTCATGGACTCCCCATGCCAAGCGCTCTCGGTGTTCAAGCCTTTTCTCAGCTCTCACCCCTGCTTAACTCAGAGTTAACCTTGGGTTCTGGGAGGGGTGCAGGGTACTCACTGGCATACAGAAAGGCAGCCTAGTTTTGGCCTTGTTGTAAATGGCTTCGGTGGCCACATTTAAAAGTCTTAGGGCCAGCATTTACAAATAAAGGTGAAGCAGTCTTACCTGTCTGGGAAGCCTGCAGTCCAGGGGTGCCTGGGGAGGGGAAGAGGGCATGAGGCCTTTTGAGCCCCCAACCCCAGGGGTGTATGTAGTGTATGTGTTCATCACCTGTCTGGGTGGTTTCAGAGGGCACAGCTCAGCCCTGGCTGCCCAGCAGTGAGGAGAGTTGCAGGCCTGCTCCCAGATGGGAGTCCTCTGAGCCTGGGCCAGAGAAGAAGAGAGCCCAGGAATCCTGAGCCAAGGCCTGGATATTCAGGGAACTGGCTGAGTACCCAGGTGGTGCCTGCCTGGAGCCCCAGCTCTGCCGGGGCCTGAGAAAGCCAGGCCCCAGGGTCTGGAAGGCCTAGTCCTGCTCTGCCGCATGGCCTGTTTCTCTGCTGCCCTGCCTGGTTCAGAGCCTGGCGACTGGTCATTAGGACTGAACCTCCTGGGTCACTGCCCCCAGCTGTACAGGGGACTCACCCCCTCTCCAACAGGGCTTTCCAAGTCTTTATAAAAAATTTTTTAATGTTTATTTTTGAGAGAGACAGAGAGAGGCAGAGCATGAGTTGGGGAGGGACAGAGAGAGAGAGGGACACAGAATCTGAAGCAGGCTTCAGGCTCTGAGCTGTCAGCCCAGAGCCAGATGCGGGGCCCGAATTCATAGGCTGTAAGATCATGACCTGGGCTGAAGTTGGATGCTTAACCAACTGAGCCACCCAGGCGCCCCAGGGCCTTCCAAGTCTTCAGCTAGGTGTGAGTCATCTCCCCAAAAGCCTGGGCCTCGGTTTCCCCATTAGGCAAGGGCATAACTTTTCTTAGGTTCTCAAAGGCAGCCGTGACTCCTCTGCTCCGGGGCATAGATTTTGGGTCTCCCTCGTCCATCCCAAACTGAGGTTTTTAGGATTTCTTTAGAAAGCCCTTTAGCTCAGGTTCCTCTGCTCCTCAAAGGGTAAGTGGACCTAGCTTGCCCCTTCCTGTGGCTCCGCCCACACCCATCCCCTAACCCTAGACCCACCCTCAGAGATTCTTTCCTTCCAGACTAAAAGCTTCAGCTGAGCTGCACTCACCTTGCCTCTGTGCTCCCTCCCCACTTCTGCTGAACCTGCCCTTGATTCTCAGATATACCCCTTGGAGCCCTTGGCCCACTGATAAGAGCAGGGGTATTATCCGAGTCCGGTTATGGGGACAGCTCTCCCCACACCCAGAAAGCCCTGCCATCCTTGCCTTCCCTGGACAGAAGCCAAGGAGTGACCTCTCACTCCGTAGGGCTGCCAGGTATCCACGGGCCTGGAGCTCTTCTGAGGCCCCCAACCCATACCTGGAACCTCATGGAGGGGTTTGGACCTGGGATGGGGAGCCCAGAAGTAGCTGTGCTTTTGTCATTTCTAGACTTTTCCTCCATGGGCCTGCTAGAAGGTCAGGGCATGTGGTGTGGGAAGAGCACTGGCTTGGGTGTCCTTCAGCTCTGCCACTGACTAGTATGCTATGGGAATGAGTCTCTTCCCTCTGCTCGGCCTCAGGTGCCTTGTCTGTAAATAGGACAATCAGCATGGCTACCTCACAGGTGGTCACAGGATCCCAACTCTTTCAAGCTGCGAGGGACTCAGGGGTCATCCCCTCCACCCCCAGTTTCACAGATGGAGATTAGAGAGGGAAGGGATTGCCTAAGATGACAAGGTATCCAAGCCAGGTGGAGTTCTGTTTGCCAGGCTGCTTCTTCCATTCTTGCTCCGGGGACCATTCTAGAGGAGCAAGGACTTGGGCAGCCACTACAGGGCCCCGCCTTCCAGCCCCCAAGCTTCAGAGCCAGGCAGTGCCTTTCAGCATAGTGCTTGGGGAGCCGATAAGAAGGCCTGGCTTAACTCTGTCTCCAGCCCTGAGCTGGGAGTGATAATGATGCCCAGCCCTGCCCTGCCCTGCCTGCCCCACCCAGGAGGGCACTGCCGGTGGCTTAGGGTGGGGTAGGGACTGATGGGGCAGAGGAGGTTTGCCGCAGTGAGGGATCAGGGCCCAGAATCCTACTGTGTCGCAGAGCCCAGGCCCCTGGTCGAATGACCCTCCTGGGCCCCTGGCCCAGTGCCTCGTACCCAGGTGATGCTCCCCCAGTGCCCACATCCTACTCTTTAGTTCCTGTGTGCGGAGTGTGCAGGGCTGAAGGTTTGGCAGGCCCTGTAATGGGTGACGAAACCTTCACTGAGCACCGCTGGGGCCTGCCCAGGGACAGGGATTCGTATGCACTTTTTTAATCCTCACAACCCTCTGAAGTTGTCATGTTTTAGAGATAAGGGAATCAGCACTAAGCAAACAGGCCTCTTCCCCAGGGTCACACTTCTAAGAGGCACAGCCACATCCCTTTTAGCCTTCACCATTGCACTGTACTTCTATAGGCAGTTATATATATTTTTTTAATTTTTTTAATGTTTACTTATTTTTGAGAGAGAGAGAGACAGAGTGCAAGTTGGGGAGGGACAGAGAGAGAGGGAGACACGGAATCCAAAGCAGGCTCCAGGCTTTGAGCTGTCAGCACAGAGCCCGATGCGGGGCTCGAACTCGTGGACTTCGATCGAGAACATGACCTGAGCTGAAGTCGGACGCTCGACCGATTGAGCCACCCAGGTGCTCCAGCAGTTATATTTTATTTCAGTTTGTTACAGTAGTCCCCCTTATCCACGGAGGTATGCTCCAAGACCCCCAGTGGATGCCTGAGACCGGGGTACTCCTGGGCCCTATATATCCGATAATAAAGTTTCATTTATACAATAGGCACAATAAGATTCACAACAACAACTAAAAGTAAGCTGGAACAATGATAACAAAACACCATCATAAAAATTATGTGAATGTGGTCTTTCTCTCAAAAGCTCTTGCTGGACTGTACTCACCCTTGTGGTGGTGATGTGAGATGATTAGATGCCTACCAGATGAGCTGTAGTGAGGACAACGGCATCAGCACTGTGACACAGTGTTAGGCTAGTGTGGGCCTTTTGACGACATCTCAGAAGGAAGCTTGTCTGATTCAAGACCGCAGATGACCCTGTGTGAGTAACTGAAACCGTGGATAAGGGCAGACTGCTGTTGTGGTTGAGACCTGGGCTCTGCAGCCAGACTGCCGGCTTCCCCTGTTGTGAAAGGAGATACACCATTGCCCCTCGTAGCGCTGTTCCGAGGGTACATCATGCAGGACGTGCAAAGAGCTGGGCTCAGCACTGGCACCCTGGAGGTGCTTGATTGATGGCGGTGATCATGGCCTCCGTGTGATAGAGGCGTTGCCCGGAGTCGGGACTTGGTGATCTCCTGTGGCCTCAGGATGCTGGTCACCATGGCAACAGCAGCCTGCCTCTGCCCGGTTTGCTGTGGGTTCCCTAATGGCCAGGCTGCAGAGGTGAAGGGTGCTGCTTCAGAGGGGAGATTTTGTGGTCATGTTTTAGAGAAAAGCAACCAATGTCAGTGTCTCTGGGCCGAAGGAGAATGGAGGGGTGGCCTGAGAGTCTTCAAGGGAACAGCAGGATGACCACCCAAAGGCTCTGCCCTCCCGCATGGTGACAGAGTTTCCTGTTAAGAAAACACATTGTTGCTTCTATTTTGGGGCTGGATAGTGTCCTAGGCTGAAGGAGGTCAAAGCCGTGGTCATCTGAACCCTGTGTTTGAGCTGTGCTCGGAGCTCCTGCCTGCTCTCCCCTCTCCCTGTGGCCAGTCCTTCCCTCACCTCAGTCTTTGCTCCCCACTTCTCATCTCCCCCACCCAGCCTCTCTTCACCACCATTCCCAACCCCCAGCTGTTCCTGGACTACAGCTTCCAGGAACTCAAAGTTAACTGTCTGGCAACTTTCAAGTAATACCTTTTAACTGTGATTCTTGGAAGGCCCTGGGCTTGGGTGTGGAAACCCACAGAGCTCTGGGCCGGGCCAGAGGCAGGGCCTGCACAGGGCGCCTTTGTCTGTCTCCAACGGGGCTTCCTCCTCCCAGCCAGGCACACGCTTTCACAGCTTTCTGGTCAGGGCAGTTTTGCTGCTGAAATTGGAGATTCCCAAACTGGAAGGGTCCCTCCTGAATATCTAGTTTACTTCTCAGTGAGAAGAAAACGAAGGCACTAGTGGGGGAGGTTCAGCAGGGCCTTCCCCAGGTCACACACCTAAGTAGAGGCCAGACGAGACTGGGTTCCAGAACTGCTTCTGAGTCTTTCCATCACGCCACTGTGAGCAACCAGGTGGGTCAGAGGCCTGGACTGTAAACCGGGAGGCACTCTTTCTTCTCCTCGAGGCCTAGTAGCTTGGGTCTGGTAGGCAAAATCACAATGACGACAAAAATAGTATCTCTTTGAGTGCTAACTGTGGGGTGAGTGCTTTGCGTTGTCTTTGCATTATCTCATTTAATCCTCACAATGACTTATGGGGAAGGTGCTGCTGTTACTTTTGTGGATGGGACCCTGGGCAGGCCTTGGCCTCCATCTCCCTGTCTGCAAGGACAGAATTTTCTGGAGGCTCCCTGGGACTACTCTTACCCTGACCTACTGGAAGCCCATGACTCAGTGACCCGGAAGGAGGGCCCCTAGTCTGGGGACAAGCCCTGAAGTGGACAGGACTTTGTCAGGGCTTATTGAATGACCGATTAGGGTCCTTTACCTGAACCTCATCTGTCCCCTGGTAGCAGGCGATGCATTAGGTCACCAAGCAAGGGTACTAATCCCTGGGCAGGACCCTTGGCCATCTGTGCTGGAAAAGTCCTTTGCCCAGTGCTCACTAGAAATCTGTCTGTTCCTCAGCCACTGACAGAAATGGAAAGACTGCCCTATCTGCCCTTTTCCTGGCCAGGATGGTGGGACTGTGTGGAGAGGGCACAGACTGGGCATCAGGAGAGCTGTGTTGGAAAGCAACCCCTGCTGCTTCTGGCCGTGTGGCCCGGGAAGGCCCCTATCATCTCAGAGCCACTGTTCCTACATCTGTGAAAGGGACACTAAAGCTCGTGCAGAGCTTCCTCAGCGCTGTGGGGTCACGCAGTGCACCATGGGAAGACACTGACATTCACTTCTTTGCACAGGCCACAGCTGAGTAGGTGTGGGGTTGCTGTGAAAGGAGCAATAGGAGGGTCATACTTGGTTTCAAGTCTTTGTCTCCATTTCCCCTTCTTGGGCCTTCTTTTCCGGCTCTGGATTTGGATCATTTGGAAATGGCCAAAGCCAAGAATGGGCCACCTCTTTTCTTTTTTGTTTTAATTTTTTTTTAATGTTTATTCAGTTTTGAGAGAGAGAGAGAGAGAGAGAGAGAGAGAGCATGAGAAGGGGAGAGGCAAAGAGAGAGAGGGAGACACGGAATCTGAAGCAGGCTCCAGGCTCTGAGCTGTCAGCACAGAGCCCGACATGGGCCTCGAGCCCACCAACTGTGAGATCATGACCTGAGCCGAAGTTGGACGCTTAACCAACTGAGCCACCCAGGCGCCCCAGGCCACCTCTTTTTAAATCCCAGACAAAGACTGGTCACCTTCCTTGGGTGACTTCTCAGCTCCCTCTCTTCCCCACCAAGTATCTGTCCCTAGGGGGATAGCTGACCGGCCTTGGGTTTGGGGCAGAGATGTGACCCTCTCTGCTCCCAACTGGTACTACCACCTTGTCAGTTCCTCTGGATCCCTGGCTTCAGGGTGCCCTGGAGTGGAAGCCTCTGGAAGGTCTCAAGGTCTGGCTGGGCCAGGCTCACTCTGAACCTGCAGCAGAGACTTGGGCTGCGCCCATCTTGGCTGAGAGGCTCACTCTGCCTTGGACACAATTCAGACCAAAGAGTAAAGGAGGTTTGTTCCTAAAGCAGAGACCAGAAGTAGGCACACAGAGGGCTCTTTGCTTTGGAGTTGAAGCTTTTAAAGATTTGTTTTCTTTAAATATCCTGCTGCAGGAAAGAGAAGCCAAAAATCAAACATTGCTGAGACATAAATTTCAGGTGACTTTAAAGGCACAAGTTGTTTAGTTTCCGTCCCACCCTGTTTCTGCTCAGTAGGGTCTCGGGACGTGTCCCTGGGGTTTGGGGGTGGGTCCACACCCACCTAGCTCATCTATCCAGCTTCACCAGGAGGTCTCCTCAGTACCCGATCCAGCCAGTGGGCCTCCTGACATATCCTGACCCCAAACTTGGTCCCAGGGAGGGTCTGTGCACATCCAGCTCAGGAAGTGGATGTGACTTTCCTCCATCCTCAGCTGCTTTGGCACTGTTGATTATACCCTCTTTCTTGAAAACTCTCTCTTCATCCTTGACCTCAGGGATCAGACATACTTGCTTCTCCTCCTAACTCCTGCCCTGTGACTCTCCCTCTCACCTCCTACCAGGAAAACTTCCAGGCTCTGTCCTGTTGCAGAACTCATGCCCTTGCCTTCAGCAGTGCTGGGCCCTGCCAGTGCCCCAGGCTCTGGCCTTAGGTTTTTTCTTTTTTTCCAGCTTTACCAGGTTATAATCGACAGATACAATCATAAGGTACGTAAAGTGTACAACATGATAATTCGCTATCTCTATACATTGTGGAAGGATTCTCCCCATTGAACTGGCCTTAATTTTCTGACTGAATGATTTCCTTGGAGTCCTACTGGAGGCTCAGGGGTCCTTCCATATCCTAGCACAGTGGGGAAAAGAGTGAAAGCAAAGACAAAACCAGCCATTGAGTGAAAGGAGCGCTTGGGTAGCATGAGGAAGCAGCTAAGCAGGGTGCCAGGGCCTGGATCCGTGGGAGAGGGTGTCTGGGTGTCCCAGCCTGTTCCCAAGCCTAATCCAAAGGGTGTCCCAAAAGAGGGGCCTTGACCAAAGAGGAGCAGGGTGGAAGGAAACCTCTGGGCAGCCTCATTTGCCCTCTTGGTCCCCAGGGTCCCTGCTGTGGTAGGGACCACATGGTAAGCCCCGATAGGGATGGGGAGGGAGGGCACTGGGTGGAGGAACTTGCAGAGGAGAAACCAATCAAGAGCTTAGTGATGTCATCTAGGGAGGAGCCTGAACTGGGATAGTGGGGCTAAAAGTTCATTCATTCAACAAATACTGAATAACTACAATGTATCCAGGAGGTAATGAAATTGGATTTAAAAAATAATGTGTTCGTGGATGGCATATCGTTAATGTTCAATCTTATATATGTATTTCTGTTTTTGTTTTTTTATTTTTTAACATTAAAACACATTTTTTTTTAATGTTTAATTTTGGGAGAGAGAGGGAGACACAGAATCCCAAGTAGGCTCCGGGCTCTGAGCTGTCAGCACAGAGCCCGATGCGGGGCTCGAACCCAAGAACCATGAGATCATGTCCTGAGCCAAAATCAAGAGTCAGATGCTCAACCAACTGAGCCACCCATGTGCCCCTATATATGTATTTTTAAAAGACTGGAAGCAAGCTCATCAGATGCTTATGGTGGATGAGCAAGTGCTTCCTAGCTGGAGGTGGAGGGAGGGGGGATTCTGACTGTCAGCCTGGGTGTTGGGACACCTGATTTCTAGGCCCAGCACTTCCTCTATGGGTTTGTGTGACTGCAAAAAGCCCTTCCCCTCTCTGGACCTGTTCCCTTATCTGTGGAATGAGGATATGGACCCAAAAGATCTGTGACTCCTTCCAGTGCCGATGTTACCTGAGAACAGGGGGGTTATGGGCACTTTCGCTGGCTTGGCTGGGGCTGCTCTGCTCTGCGGCGGGAGTGGCTCTGTGGCCACTGCAGGCCCCTCTCCTGGAGGGCTCCACAAAGGGGAGGTAGTGGCCCACAGCCTGCTATGCTGTCAGGCTCTGATCTCAAGTTAGAATCATGTCTCTCATCTGTTCACACCTGGTTTGAACCATGAAAGCCTCCCCACCCTCCACTCACCTCCCAGCCCTTCAGTTCTGGCCGTCTCATAACTTGGCACAGAGGGGACTGTGACAAAGCTGCCGCCTTCACAGCCTTGATGGCCCTGAAGCCTCAGTCAGGAAGTGAGGACACCAGCCAGACCAGGGGGTAACGTATCGTTTATGTGTCCCCTGTGTGCAAGACACTGTCTGACTCACTCATTCTCCACAGTGGCCCTGGATGGGAGGTTTGAGTGTCACCTTTGTCTCATGGAGGAGGAGGTGAGAGGTAAAACAGCGGGTCCAGTCACACAGCTGTGAGCTGCTGTCCCAGCATCAGAGCAAAAAGCAGCCAGAGTCCCAGGCTGCTCTTCCAAGGGTAGTGGAGAGTCTCCAGCTGCCGTCAGACCCTGACTCCTGACCCCCTGCCAGAATTCGGTATGTGGTGGCAGGGGGTGAATCCATTTCTGATTAGACCCACTGGAAACCCAATTGTCTTCCCTAGAAAATCCCATTGACAGCATTGCTTTTCCTCTCTTTGTTCTCGGGGCTCTGAGTCTCCCAGACTCCCCAGCAGTCAGCGGATCCGGTACCTTCTGGCATCTTTCTGTGATGAAAACAAGCTCCTGAATGGGAGAGAAGTTAAGGTCCCCAGCCATCCTGCTGTCCCCCTCGCGTTGAGCTGGCCTCAGGGACCTGCTTCTTGCTTTCACAACTTCCTTATTTGACCTTATTTGGTCAACTGTCTTTTTTCCCCAGCCTGTTCCCCGCCCCCCATACCACTGGTTTTTCTTCTTTAAATTCTAAAATAGGAGGGCAGGGTAAATTATGTCCATTCTTCTATCTGGGCCTCAGATTTTAGGCAGGCTTTGAGATAAGTAAAAAGTACTTTCTTATCAAATGCTTTCACTGTTTTATGTTGACTGCTGGCATTATAGTAATAGTTTTTGAATATTCATTGCACATATCCAGGAATGTGGAGTATTCTGGGTTAATTGGCCCTCCTTGGATTAGCCTGAGTACCTGAATACCATAATAACCCTGTTTCAGTGGCCAAGTGTCTTTAGACCACATCTTGGAATATAATCTAGTTGGAAATTGGGGGCTGTCTGTAATTCGTAACAAATTCAAATCTGCTGCATCTTGGGTGGGATTCCTAACCTTGCTTATTTGGCTAATAGTCCATACGTCATAGGACTGTTTTAAGTATCACATGAGGTAAGGTGTGGGAACATGCCAGCACATAATGAGTGCTTGATAAATATCCCACGCTGTTTACCACTGCATACTGCCCTGGGGGCTCGTGTCTTAGCCTCTCTGAACCCCAGTGTTTTCATCTATGAACTGGGGCCACAGCCCTGGACTTGCTCTGGTAGGACAACCTACCTTGTAGGTTGGCAGTGAAGTACCAAGCAGAAAGTGTGAAAGCACCTTCTATGCTAAAGGCGCAGAGCACAATTAAGAGATTGTTACATGCAAGCCCCATGGCACCGCTTAATTGACTTGTTTTTAAAGAGCTAAAGCTCCAGTCCCCAAACTCTTAAGTCCCGGTGAGACTAGGCCACACTGAGCTCGGGGGTCACGGAGTCGGGCTGTGCCTGCCCACATAGCTGTCGAGACCTGACCTGTAACGAAGGGCAAATCTGTCCTCACCCTTGTGTGGGTGTCTGCCCTCGGTCCCCAGCCCTGGGTTTTCAGGCACCAACTGGCAGGAGGTATGTGCTCTGACAGTGTGGCCGGGATGCCCAGATGAGCTGGCCTCTCAGTTCACAGTTGGGCCCTAGGGCTCCTTGTCCTCTGTGTCCCTCTCTCCTAGCGGGGCAGTGGGGGTCTTGGTCCTTGTCCTCCAAGAGGGCCAGTGACTCCTCCAGGCAGAGGTCCCCACGCCCACAGCTGCTACACACCTGCCCGGGGAGGGGTGGGTTCAAGCTGCCCATCTCTTACCTCAGGGTCTTCCAAATCATGTTGCAACAGCTTTCATGTCCCTTCCCCAGAGGACTTTGGATTTGATAGTTAAGTATTTATTGTGATGATTATTGGAAAAGCCTATAGCTGGCTCAAAAGAGGCCTGGCCTACCAAGAAGGGAAGGATTTGGAGACAGGAGTTTTTATTTTTTTTTTAATTTTTTTTAACGTTTATTTATTTTTGAGACAGAGAGAGACAGAGCATGAATGGGGGAGGGACAGAGAGAGAGGGAGACATAGAATCGGAAGCAGGCTCCAGGCTCTGAGCCATCAGCCCAGAGCCCGACGCGGGGCTCGAACTCACAGACTGCGAGATCGTGACCTGAGTCGAAGTCGGATGCTTAACCGACTGAGCCACCCAGGTGCCCCGCGACAGGAGTTTTTAAAATGCATCATTTAAAAGGAACAGAAGAGGCTGCATATATTAATCTATTGCATGGGCCCTGTGTTCTTTAGCAAAGCATATTTTTTACAAAGTGAGATGATTTGAAGCTGACTTGATGAGAAACACCAAGTAAAAAAGTAAAGCAGGTGATGTGCAGGTATGGAAAAACCTGTGACAGGACATTGAGTGACCAAAGTTTGGGAAATGCTGTTTTCTATTTAATTCTCACAACAGTCCTGAGAGTATGTGTCATTGTCTCCCTTTCCAGAAGCAGAAACAGGTGCAGAGAGGTGAGGCGAGTTGCCCCAGCTCACTCAGTGAGGGAGTGGAGGGGTTAAAACAATGGCCATGACCAGTCTTCAGTGGGGTTGTGTGGCCTGGAGGGAGGGCTCCTGCACAGGACACTGAGCCGGGGTGGCGGAGCTCAGGGCTGACAGTTCAGAGCTCGCCCTGCGTTGGTGAGCTGTGCCAGGCAGGGGCTTGTCCCCGCACCAGAAACGGTTGCATCAGACTGGCTGACCTCATGCCTGTGGCAGCACAGATAGCGAGGCTGATTGGGGACTAGGGAGGGGAGACGACCAGAAGGAGAACCAGGCAGAGACAAAAGGCAGGCAGAGACCTGCCTGGCTGAGCACCACAAGAATCCAGAACCCAGAATGTGGAGGAGGAACAAAGTAAGACACCCTGAGGGCCTCTTAACCACTGGTCTGGCCTAGAGTTGGCCTCCAACAGGCCTCTAAAGCTTGATATGATAGTAGGTGAGAAGAATTTGAGTCAAAGGACAGCTATAAACTCTGCAAATGCATCCGCTCCCATCCACCCAGACACCGGACACTGTCCTTTCTACAGCACCCCCCCACCCCCCCACTGTGAGTGACTCAGGTCGGGGACCTTCCTACGTGGGCAGCCATCACAGATCTTTTGCCCTGGTGCCTCTTAAAAAACTCCTAAGATGTGCTCTCACCCTCAGAGTGACATGTTGCTGACCTGTCCCTCTGCCTTTGTT
This sequence comes from Puma concolor, assembly GCF_028749965.1. Lineage (NCBI taxonomy): Eukaryota > Metazoa > Chordata > Mammalia > Carnivora > Felidae > Puma > Puma concolor. The sequence continues at coordinate 87,943,968 of NC_141675.1, forward strand.
CTGTTGTCACCATAAAGTTTAATGGCCACGTGTCGTGGCTGTAGTTGCCAGAGATGTAAACTCAGGTTCAAATAAAACAAACCGGTAATGAGCACCCATGACAGCCTACTGCTGTGCGAGGAACGGATCTGTTGGGTGAAAAGGAATGGGGAGGGGGTGAAAGATGAATGAGATGGCCTTGGCCTCGAGGCCCTTGGAGCCCCTGAGAGGCAGGAGAGGGCGCTTGCTTGGGAAAACTGAAATGACCAGTCAGCTGTAAGCCACCTTCAGTAAGACTTGAAGCTGACTGACCATAGAAAGGTGGTCTCAACGAGATGGATGACTGTTCCCAGGGGCCGGAACCACCTTTGGGTGGAGGGCAGGGTGTCAGGGAAGGCTTCCTCTTCCTAGGAGGCTGTGGGCACACCTGTGTTGTGCAAAGCTTAATGCATACATTACAGAGCACATTCCCCCATGAGCTGGGGGCGGCGCAGGGGTAATCAGCCCCAATAGACAGATGAGGAAACTGAGGCTCAGGGAAGCATGGTAAACTGCCCAGTGTACCAGGCCAAAGCAGTTGAGGATAGCTTCCAGACCCCTAAAAAGGACGTCAAGCCAAAGATTGGCCTGGGCCTGGAGGGCGGGGAGGACACAGGTTACTCCAGGGGTATTTGGGGGGAGAGAACAAATAACAAATAAAAGAAGGGCAGGGTAAGGTGTCCTGGAAGTGCAGCTCCAGGAGGAGCGACCAGTTATCACAGGAGAGGGTCAGGGGAGGGAGAAGTGGAGCCAGAGCGGCACATTTGTTGGCGGGTGGGAGGAGGGCACAGTGGTGGTTACAGTTGGTTGAGAGATAAAGATTTCTGGTACCAGTTAAGAGAAACCTCAAAAACCTTCCATTCCAGAACTAGCTTTTGGTTTCAGAGATTATTCAACTCTCTTTATTTTTATCTGAAAGAAAGAAAGAGAGAGAGAAGGAGGGAGGGAGAAAGAGAAAGAAAAGAAAGAAAGAAAGATAGAGAAAAAAAGAAGAAAGAAAGATAGAGAAAGAAAAAGAAGAAAGAAAGAAAGAAAGAGAAAAGAGAGAAAGAAAGAGGGAGAGAAAGAAAGAAAGAGAGAGAGAAAGAAGAAAGAAAAGGAAAGAAAGAAAGAAAGAAAGAAAGGAAGGCAGGGAGGAAGGAAGGAAGAGAAAGAAAGAAAAAGAAAGAAAGAAAGAAAGATGAGAGAGGGAGGGAGAAAGAAAGGAATAAGAAAGAAAGAAGGAAAGAAAGAAAGAAAGAAAGAAAGAAAGAAAGAAAGAAAAAAAAGAAAGGAAGGAAGGAAGGAAGGAAGGAAGGAAGGAAGGAAGAGAAAGGAAGGAAGGAAGGAAGAAAAGCTTTTAAGTCCCTTTTATTCTTTTTAATACCTTGAGGCTAATATGGGGGTGGGGGGAGCGTGAGGGGGGTGGGGAGAATGGCAGCTGCCATCGCCCAGTCTCTGCTGCGCTGTGGGAAGGCTGCTTAGGGCCACCTGTACGGGCCACTTGAATCCCTCAGCCAGCTTCAGAAACTTCTGTAGTCATCTCCATATCACAGCTGGGGAAACCCAGGCACCAAATGGCCGAGCACCTAGCTCTAGGCCACTCAGCAAGCAAATGGCAGCGCTGAGGTGTGACCCCAGAGCCCACTCCAGTGCTGGCTTTTCACCCTGAGGCTGGTTGCTTCAGTTATGCTGGCTCCTGGCACCGAGCACCGGCCACATACCCAGCCTGTGGCCCCCCTGCTGCCAGTCTTCTCCAGATCCCTGCAACCTAGAGATTGCTCTTATTTTGAAGTAAACACTTTTTTCTGCTGACTACAAAACTGAAACATGTCTCTTGGAAAATTTGTGAAGTGTAGGAAAACACAGAGAAGAAAATGGACGTTCCCTGTTAATTCCCACAACCCAGAACTGTAACCATTGTTAACATTTTGGAGAACAGCCTTCCAGTCTTTCTTCTGCCTGTCAATATGCACGTGTGATAAAAATGACCACCATGCTGTTTTGTCATTTGTAACAGCTTTCTGGAGACACAGCCGACTAAACTGGACATATTTAAAGTGTACAGTCTAGTAAGTGTCACCACTTACTTCATATCCCTCCCTCCCCCCAGCCTTAGCCCAGTGCTGACATCCTGGAACTAGGGATTTCCGGCCAGTGTCACAGGCCCACGTAGCAGGCACCTGGCCAGGGCCCTGCCTCAGCTCCGGCTCTGTCATGGTGTGCTTCAGAGAGCACGAACAATGCCACCTTCTGCAGGCCAGAGGGTGTGCTTGATTTTGTCAGCTTCCTCCAGCAGCCAGGCCTCTGCTCTCTGGCATGGCCAGCTCCCTGGTGGGCCTGTTCCTCTCCTCCCTCCAGCTCTCAGCCCTCTACCTCCACCAGCCCTCCATCACATGGATCTGCCTCCTCCTGAATCTTTCATCTCTAGAGTTGGCCTCACCCCTCCTCGGGTTCTGCAGCCTCTTCCGGGAGGACTGCAAGGGTCTCTAGTCACAGGTGTCACAGGCCTCTCTATAGCCATCGTTGCCTCTCCAGATGGAGCAGGAGCCGGGCTGGAGGTGCCCACTGGTCGGGGAGGTGCAGCAGTCTCCCTGCGAGGCACCCACACTTGCTTTTTGCTGCTATTGACAGACATCTTTCTGAATCTCATTACTCCAGCACATTGGTGAGCAGGATTTCCTGAGTGTAATTTAATCTTTTCTCTATGACTCAGGCCATATTTGCAACCTCATTTGCTAACATGAGGTGGCAGATGCAGTGTGGAGCGTGGGTGGAGGGGAGACCAACCCCAGCTGTTTTACTGGAACTTGCTCTCTTGCCAAGACCACACGTATCCTCCAGCCTCGTAAGGAGGATGGCAGCAGCCTAACATGCCACCAATTCTTTAGCAAATCAAGGGCAGCAGCCCTCAGAGCCCTCTCACGCGCATTTTCTGTTCTGACCTTCACAGCAACACTGTGAGAAAGCGGGCGGGGTGCTCCTGCCCACTACAGATCTCTCTGCCCCACAGCACTCTCAGGAATCAACCCCAGGTCCACGATGGACGTGACAGGCAGCAGATAGAGCCTTAAGCAGCGAGTGTAGGAGAATACCTCTATGACCTTGGGGTACAAAGAATTTCTTGAAAGCACTAACTGTTAAGAAAAAGTTGAATGCATTCTACTTCACTAAAATGAAAAGCTGATAATGATGTGTCAATGTAGGTTAATCGATTGTAACACATGTATCACTCCAGTAGGGGCTGTTGGAGGGTCAGTGGCAGGGTCTGTAAATGTGTAAAACTCCCTGTACTTTCCATCTGTACTTTTGTTGTGAACCTGAAAGTGTCCTTAAAAATAGCCTCTTTAAAAAAAAAAACAACGAAAGTCTTCTGTTCCTCAGAAGACACCATAAATAAAGCACAAAGGTGCCGAATAAGACAAGATACTTTAATGCATAATTAGTGCAGAATTAGAGTCCAGAATACCTGAAGAACTCCTAGAAATAAATAAGAAAAAAAGACAAGTGCAACCAGGTGTTTTGCAAGAGAAAACATTGTCAGTAAACATAACAAGATGCTTAACTTGATTAGGAATTGGGAGATTGCAAATTGAAGACACTAGGAAATACCATTTTACACCCACTGGACTGGGATAGGATCTAGCAGCCAGGATTATCTTGCAGTGTATGTTACCACTCTGATTGCTGCTACTCAGTCAAGACCCAAGTGGCACTTCCCCGTAGGGCACACCGTGCAGGAGGTTCCGGCAGCCACCGTTTGCAATGTCACAAAACCTGTAAGCAAGCCATATAGCTTTTCAAAGTAAATGGGTACATTGTGGTATGTCATAGAACAGAACATGGAGAGGAAAGGAAGAGCCCTCAGACTCATTCATTAACAAGTGCATTTCAAGAATATCGTATTGAATGATGTATTCATTTCCTGCGGCTGCCATAATAAAGTACCACAGACCGGGCGGCTTAAACAACGGAAACATTCTCTCATAGTTCTGGAGGCTAGAAGTCCAAGATCAAGGTGCTGACAGGCCCACACTGGCTCTGAAGACACCAGGGGAGGAGGGGACCCAGGGCGCTCTCCTAGTTTCTGGTCGTTCCTTGGCTTGTGGTGGCAGAACTCCAGTCTTCCTGGGCATTCTCCCTGTGTGCATGTGCCTCTGTGTCCCAAAGTCCCCTGTTTATAAGGACAACAGTCATGTTGGAGTAAGGCCCGCCCTAATGACCTCATTTTAACTTGATTACCTCTATGAAGCCCTTGTCTCCAAAAAAGGTCACATTCTGGGGATAGGGCTCACAATAGTTCTTTTTGGGCAGGGGGGAGACACAATTCAATCCACAACAAATAAAAAAGCAGCAGGATACATATAATGTTTAATCATACATAAATGTTTAATAATATATAATGCGTTATAATAATGTAAAGTTTAGGGACACATAAATACTTACAAATTTAATGGAGAGGAGGGGCACCTGGGTGGCTCAGTCAGTTAAGCTTCTGACTTCAGCTCAGGTCATGATCTCGTGGTTCATGAGTTTGAGCCCTGTGTTGGGCTCTGTGCTGACAGCTTGGAGCCTTGAGCCTGCTTCAATTTCTGTATCTCCCTCTTTCTCTGCCCCTCCTCAGCTTGAGCTGTGTTTCTCTCTCAAAAAAAAAAAATAAATATTTTTTAAAAAATTTAATGGAGAGGAAGGGAATAACATATGCTAAGTTTGGAATAGTGCTTACTCTGGGGTGGAGTAAGAAAGATGTTGGGGCTTCAGATGCCTTGGTATTCCCCATTTCTTAAGCTGACCAGCAGGTGCATAGGTTTGTTTGAATATTCTTTGTAACATATGATACATGTTGGTTTTTTTATTTAAGAAGTAATTCATAATAAGTGCAATTTTTTAAATAGAATCAGAAAAAAAGGACTTGGAGATAAGTGTAGACAACACTTTGGAGGAATTTTGCTGTAGAAGGAAGGACTGAAATGGGGTGTTGTCTGGAGGAGCGTGAGGGAAATTTTCCCAGCTTACACATGAAGAACTGAGGCGTTCAGAGAGGTGAAGTGGCTCCCCCAGGCTGACACAGCGGGCCTGGCTCAGCCACGAGTGGCACTGAGGTCCCTGCCCCCCCCCCCCCCTTAGCACCATGCTTCGTCCTTCCCCACAGTGGCTGCCTTTTTCTTGTGGTTATCATTAGGCTCCTTGGATGCTGGCCTTCGTGTTGGTCCCTCAACTCCTACCAGAATTCTGTGATTCACAGAGCTTGGAGCTAGTGGAGACCACACTGCTGCCTCTTAACACACTTGACTGACCTTCCCTTTCATTTGTCCTTTTACTGTGATATGAAACCAGTTTCCCAACGTGCGCATAACTGTGCGTGTGTCTCTCTTTCTCTTTTTAAGTTTATTTATTTATTTTGAGAGAGGACGAGAGAGAATCCCATGCAGGCTCTGCACTGTCAGTGCAGATCCCCATGTGGTGCTCAAACCCATGAACCGTGAGATCATGACCTGAGCCAAGATCGAGAGTTGGACACTTAACCAACTGAGCCACCCAGGTGCCCTCATGTGTCTCTCTTTTATTATTACATGCTGAAGTGTGTTCAGGGTCCTCATGAGTAATGAGTGTTGTGGTAAGAACATTGCAGATGTTATGGAACGAATGTATCATGAGGATGAAACATACAGCATAGGGAGTATACCCAGTGGTATTGCAATAGTGTTGTATGGTGACAGATGAGCATAGCATATATGCTCATCTCATATACTTGTGATGAGCATAGCATAACCTATAGGGCTGTCAAAAGACCCTGTTGTTGGGAACGCAAGCTGGTGCAGCCACTCTGGAAAACAGTATGGAGGTTCCTCAAAAAACTAAAAATAGAACTACCCTACGACCCAGCAATTGCACTACTAAGCATTTATCCACGGGATACAGGAGTGCTGTTTCGAAGGGACACATGCCCCCCCATGTTTAGAGCAGCACTAGCAACAACAACCAAAGTATGGAAAGAGCCCAAATGTCCATCGATGGATGAATGGATAAAGAAGATGTGCTATATATATACGATGGAGATATATATATACTCGGCAATCAAAAAGAATGAAATCTTGCCATTTGCAACTATGCGGATGGAACTGGAGGGTATTATGCTAAGTGAAATTAGTCAGTCAGAGAAAGACAAAAATCATATGACTTCACTCATATGAGGACTTTAAGAGATAAAACAGATGAACATAAGGGAAGGGAAACAAAAATTATATAAAAACAGGGAGGGGGACAAAACAGAAGAGACTCATAAATATGGAGAACAAACTGAGGGCTACTGGGGGGGTTGTGGGAGGGGGGATGGGCTAAACGGGTAAGGGGCACTAAGGAATCTACTCCTGAAATCATTGTTGCACTATATGCTAATTTATTTAAAAAAATAAAAAATTAAATTAAAAAAATTATAAAGATGATCTTTACCAATAAATTTAATTGTGTAAAAAAAAAAAGACTACGTTGTGTGCCTGAAACAAAAGTAACATTGTGCGTCAACTGTACTTCCATAGAAAGTTTTAATTTAAGAAAAAAAATTAAAAACAAATAAATGAGCCCATTAAAAAAACAAAACAAAAGACCGCAGCTGTTGATTGGTCAACCTGGGCTGGAATCCTGACTGCATTTGCTATTAGTTTGACCTTTGGTCAAGTTCTTTACCTTTTCCGAGACTCATCTGCGAAAGGGAGCTAATGCCTACCTCCGAGGGTGGTATTGAGGACTGGGGCAATAAAGTGGGTGCCCAGCACAGGCCTGGCGCACAGCAGGTGCTCAGTCAAAGTGGCATCCTCTCCCTGTGCTTCCCTATTCCATTTCTCACACAGGGCAAGTCTGGGTCCTGTCTGCCTCTCTTTGGCCAGGTGCAGACCACGCACCCACATGCCTGCCCACAGAAGGGCGCCTGCATTATAAATGTGAGACCTGGTTTTCTGAGTTTACTGTATAAGAGTCTGAGCCACTGTCCTGGAGAGAGTTTTATCGGCTCCGCCTGAACAGTCATAAGACACTTGTCATTCAGGCTGTCAGAAGATGGCCCCAGCTGACCCCACAGCTATTCTGGAACCTGGCACTTGATGTAGTGAGCTGGAGAATTTACTCTCTGCTGTGATCTTAAACCTCCCTGGGGTGATAGACCAAGTTCAGTTTTAGCTCAGTTTATCCATCAAGGAAAGGGAATATTATCCTCCTTGTGTGCCTAATTTTTCTGCTCTATAAAATGACAGGGTTGAATGAGGCCATCTCTAAGTCCCTTCCCACAATAGATTCTCGACTTTTTGTAAGATGGTGGTTGAACCTACAAAGTTAACCCACTGAGACAGAGGAGCCCTGTTTCACTTTGCCTAAATCCCAGAGCATCTAGTTCTCCAGCACCCGCACGGGTCAAATCTAGCAGGAGTGATAGGAGAGAAAGCCTGGGGTCTTAGGAGCCCTGGAAAGGACAGCTTGAGCACTGGGTGAGTCCTGGCCCCATCAGCCAAAACAGGGTTATCAGAGGAGGCCTGGTGAGTGTGCGCCATCTGCCCCAACACCCTCCGTCTGTTTCTCAAGAACTTCACCTCTGGGAAATGATTCTAAGAAAATGACTGGGGATGGGGAGGGGGGCACCTGGGTGGCTCAGTAGGTTGAGCATCCGACTTCAGTTCAGGTTATGATCACATGGTTCATGAGTTTGAGTCCCACATCGGGGTCTGTGCTGACAGCTCAGAGCCCGGAGCCTGCTTCCGATTCTGTCTCCGTCTCTCTCTCTCTGCCTGTCCCCTGCTCACTCGCTGTCTCTCTCTCTCAAATATAAATAAACATTAAAAAAAAATTTTTCTTTAAAGAAAATGACTTGGAATGTGGACAACAGTATATACATAAGGATGTTTATCACAGTATTGTTTAAAATACTGAAGTTCAAACAACCTGAATGTTCAGAAATAGAACACTAGTTGAACAAATTTTGTTATGTCCATATGATTAAATATCAGGAAGCCATTAAAAATCATGTTATGGGAGATTTGGGGAAATACTTATAATACATTAAGTGAAAACGTAGCATATATAGTTGTACCTATTTAATTTTTTAAATGTTTGTTTATCTTAGAGAGAGAGAGAGAGAGAGAAAGAGAGAGAGATAAGTGGAGGAGGGGCAGAGAGAGAGGGAGATGGAATCTGAAGCAGGCTCCAGGCTCTGAGTATAGAGCCCGATGCAGGGCTCAAACTCATGAACCATGAGATCATGACCTGAGCTGAAGTCAGACACTTACTCGACTGAGCCACCTGGTGCCCCTATAATTGTACCTATTGAATGATATAAATTACAGATGGATGGATAGATGTTTACACATGTATATATGTTCAAAATACAGAAGGGAGTAGGGGTGCCTGGATGGCTCAGTTGGTTAAGTGTCCAACTTCGGCTCAGGTCATGATCTCATGATTCATGAGTTTGAGCCCCATGTCGGGCTCTGTGCTGACAGCTCAGAGCCTGGAGTCTGTTTCAGATTCTGTCTCTCTCTCTCTCTCTTTCTCTCTCTCTCTGCCCCTACCCTGCTTGTACTCTGTCTTTCTCTGTCTCTCTGTCTCAAAAATAAATAAACACTTAAAAAATTTTAGGGGCGCCTGGGTGGCTCAGTCGGTTAAGCGTCCTACTTCGGCTCAGGTCATGATCTCGCACTCTGTGAGTTCCAGCCCCGTGTCGGGCTCTGTGCTGACAGCTCAGAGCCTGGAGCCTGCTTTGGATTCTGTGTCTACCTCTCTCTGACCCTCCCCCGTTCATGCTCTGTCTCTCTCTGTCTCAAAAATAAATAAACGTTAAAATTTTTTTTTTAATTTAAAAAAATACAGAAGGAAGTATATCATGTTAATAACAGCAGTTGTCTCTGAGTAGTGAGGTTAATGGTAACTTTTATTTCATTCTGAGATTTTTTTCACGTAATATAGGAGATATATCACATCTTTGCTTCTTTAGGCTTTTCTGTAAGTTCAAGAATTTTAATAAGTATTTCTTTTATGTGCAGAAAAACAACAAAATGTTAAGATTTTTATTTTTCAATAGTGGCAAAATGCTTTTAATAGTAGTAAACTACACACAATATAAAATTTACCATTTTAACCACTTCTAAGCATACAGTTCAATAGTGTTTTTTGCTGTTGTTATTTTTATTTTCTTTTACTTCATCATGATAAGTGCACTCTTTAATCCCCATCCCCTATTTCCTCCATCCTCCCACCCACCTCCCCTCTGGTCACCATCAGTTTGTTCTCTATAGTTAAGAGTCTGTTTCTTGGTTTGTCTCACTCTTTCTCTTTTATTCCCTTTGCTCATTTGTTTTGTTTTTTGAATTCCACATTATGAGTGAAATCATATGGTACTTGTCTTTCTCTGATTTATTTTGCTTAGCATAATGCACATTAGCGCCATCCATGTTGCTGCAAATGGCAAGTTCCATACATTTTTATGGCTGGATACTACTCCATTGTATATATATGCCACATCTTCTTTATCCATTCTTCAATTGATGGACACTTGGGCTGCTTCCACGTCTTGGTTATTTGTCAATAAGGCTGCAGTACTCATAGGGATGCATGTATCCCTTTGAATTAGTGTTTTCCTATTTGCGGGGTAAATACCCAGTAGTGCTATTCCTGGGTTGTAAGGTAGTTCTAATTTTAATTTTTTGAGGAACCTCCATATGGTTTTCCACAGTGGCTGCACCAATTTGCACTCTCACCAACAGTACACAAGGGTTCCTTTTTCTCTAAATGCTCACCAACACTTGTTGTTTCTTGTGTTTTTGATTTTAGCCATTCTGACAGGTGTGAGGTGATATAGTTTTGATTTGCATTTCCCTGATGACGAGTGTTGTTGAGCATCTTTTCATGTGTCTGTTGGACTTCTGTATGTCTTCTTTGGAGAAATGTTTGTTCATGTCTTCTGCCCATTTTTAAATTGGATTATTTTTTGGGAGTTGAGTTGTATCAGTTCTTTATATATTTTGGATACTAACTCTGTATTGGAAATGTCATTTGCAAATATCTTCTCCCATTCTGCAGGTTGCCTTTTGGTTTTGTTGATTGTTTCCTTTGCTGTGCAGAAACTTTTCATTTTGATGCGGTTCCAATAGCTTATTTTTTGCTTTTATTTCCCTTGCCTCAGGAGACATATCTAGAAAAATGTTGCTACAACTCAAATTGGGAAAATTACTGCTTGTGCTGTTTTCAAGTATTTTTATGGTTTTAGGTCTCATATTTAGGTCTTGAATCCATTTTGAGTTTATTTTTATGTATGCTGAAGGAAAATGTTCCAGTTTCAGTCTTTTGCATGTACTGTCCAGTTTTTCTAACACCATTTGTTGACGAGACTGTCTTTTTCCCATTGTGTATTCATTCCTCTTTTGTTGAAGATTAATTGACCATATAATTGTGGGTTCATTTCTGAGTTTTCTGTTCTATTTTATTGATCTACGTGTCCATTTTTATGCTAGTCCCATACTGTTTTAATTACTACCACTTTGTAATATAACTTGAAATCTGGAATTGTGATGCCTCCAGTTTTGATTTTCTTTTTCAAGATTTCTTTGGCTATTCGAAGTCTTTTGTGGCTCCATACAACTTTTATGATCATTTGTTCAGTTCTGTAGCGTTAAGTGCATTCACTTTGTTGTGAAACCAAGCTCTAGAACTCTTTCATCTTGCAAAACAAACCCTTTGAACAAGAACACTCCATTCCCACTTCTGACGACCATTCTACTCTGTCTATGAATTTGACTGCTCCAAGTACCTCACAGAAATGGGCTCATACAGTGTTTGCCTTTTTGTGACTGGCTTATTTCACTTAGCATAATGTCTTCCAGGTTCATCCTTGTTGTAGCATGTATCATAATTTCCTTCCTTTTTAAGGCTGAATAATATTCTGTTGTATGCGTATGCTACATTCGGATGCATATGCTATCCATTTGTCTGTAAATGGACATTTGAGTTGCTTCCACCTTTTGGCTGTTGTGAATATTACCGCTGTGATCATGGATATACACATATCTCTTCAAGACATTAGTTTCAGTTCTTTGGGATACACACCCAAAAGTGGACTCGTTGGATCATATGGAGGTTTTAATGTTTTGAGGAACCACCATGCTGTGTTTCATAGCAGCAGCACCATTTTACATTCCATCAACTGTGCACAAGGATTCCAATTTATCTCCCCATCCTGGCCAATGTTATTATTTTCCAGTTTTTTGATGGTAGCTAAAAATCGACATTAAAATATTTTTTAACTCATTCCTTTATTTTTTGAGAGAGAGAGAGAGAGCGAGCGAGAGCGCACGAGCAGGGGAGGGCAGAGAGAGAGAGGGAGACACAGAATCCAAAGCAGGCTCCAGTGCTGACAGCTCAGAGCCAGAAGCAGGGTTCAAACTCATGGACTGCAAAATCATGACCTGAGCCAAAGTTGGACGCTTAACCAACTGAGCCACCCAGGTGCCCCTAAAAATTGTCATTTTTAAAGAGGGCAGGCCAAGCTGAAATTCTGCCTACACCCTCTGAGTGCCAGATGCTGATACCTGGGCTCAGCACAGATGGGATACACATAGGTTCATTACAAAGCCTCAGTTTCCCTGGGGCTTATGAACCAGCCAGGAGACCTATCTTGGCTGCGACCCATCACTCAGGATGCCACTGGAGGGACCTGGCTGCATATCCTAAACTCATGGGCTTGAACCCATAAACCGTGAGACCATGACCTAAGCCGAAGTTGGACACTTAACCAACTGAGCCACCCTGGCGCCCCTAGAGGAGGGTTTCTAACCCTTTCTGTAACCGAGGGCTTTAAAGGGGCAAATTCAGGCCTGACCTGGCAAGCCAGGGTTAACCACAGCACGCTTATGGTTTCCTTGCTTCTGGCATTGCTGCCAGGAGAATCCCACGCCTAGCCTATGTCTTTCTGGCCTGGTGTCTGGGGCCGAAGCCAAAGGAGTGGAGCTGGGTTGCCCTCAGTGGGAGCTTGTCCCAAAGGCAGGGCACGGAAATAGAGGTCCTCAACCAAACTGGGGTGTTGACAAGGATCTGTTCTTGGACCCTGAGGAAGGTCAAAATAAGTCATAAGTGGGCACCAGAGCAGTACAAGGAGATGGCAGTGTCAGCTCTGTGCGTCTTCAGACCTGTGACATGGCCTCCCAGATGGTTGACGCCCCAGCGATGCTCCACATCACAGAACTTTCTGTGTTTGCCTTGAAATAACTGGAGGCTATCAACCTCCGGATGGCCCAACCAGTCCAAGATGTCACTTGATATATCGCTTTTATGTTGGCATCAAATAAATACTTGTATATATAGCCTAGTTTATTATATGTCCTATTTCAGTTTCTGTCCATGGCATCTGTCTCTGGGAATAGAGTGTTCCTGGAGCTTCCTTAATCTGAGATTATTAGTATCAGTGGCTCACATCCCTTTTCCTAGCCCCTGAAACTTCTGCTGGTGTTTGTCAGGGAGGCAGAAGACATAGCGAGGGACGGGACATTGTCAACCACCCTGAGACCATCGCAGGGCAGCTCTTTCTCACGCTGGGGAAATTGCTGTCCATTCCAGCTTGTGGAAACCCATCGTCACCCCCATAGTCTGACTCTCATCAGACAGGAATGAGTCTCAAGCAGAAGTGAGGAGCTGTGACGCACAGTCAGCAGCTTGGAGGAGGCCCGCTGGCCTGTCTCCCACAAGATCTGCCCTTGCCCACCTTTCCCAGAGGCAGCAGCTGCTGTCTCTGCAGGATCTGACTGACCAGCGTGGGGGTCATAGAATGGTGGCACTGAGGGCCGACTGCATGGGCATGTGGCCTGTAAGGTCACAAAGGGCCCTGTGCTCAAAAGGGCCCCACATTTGGTTTAAGGCTCTGCTGTTGTTGGAATTGTTTTTACAAGGTGCCCTGCAAGTTATATAGCTGGTGCTGGTGGAACCTCTTCCACCGCAGCCCTGGAGAACTGCTCCCTAGGGAAGGAATGACAAGACCACACCACGCCCAGATAGCCCCTGCCACCTCTCAAGTCCCGGCATCTTGAATGATCATAGCACATGTCTCCCTACGGCCTGCCTTGTTTTGGAGTTACTTGCCTGCATGTGGCATTCTGCACACAGACCGTAAACTCCCAGTGGGCAAGGACCCGGCCCCCAAGTAGCAGAGTGCCTGGCACTTGGGGGATGCTTGGTAAGTGTTAGCTGAAGTAACGACTGAGGACTTGAAGCCGAGTCAGCTTTTTAGTGGCAAAGGAAAACAAAATAGAAGACTCCTGATAATAAAGAGTTAGATTTTGTCAGGAAAGTATGTGGGAAACAACGAGACCTTGGTTTATGCAAACCAGAGGTGGTCCATGGCTGAACTTCCACGTTGCTGTATCTCTAGCAAAGTACCGATGCTATCAAACACCTGCCGTCTCTAGACATTGTGCTGGGTGCCCTAACCCACCGTCTATTTAATCCTGCCACTTCTCAAGGTTTAGGAGGCCCAGAGAGTGCAGTAGCTTGCCCAAGGCCACACGCTGACAAGTAGAAGAATCAAAATCTGCATGCAGGTCTGTCTGACTTCGAAAACCTCTTTACTGGTGTTTGGATCCTGGGGAAGGGTCGGAGATCAGTAACTTAGTGAAGTAGGGTGGGACAGCTTCCTATAAGGAGCAAATAGTTTAGGATCAAAAAAAGCTGAGGAGTATCCGGATTAGAGCCTGTGAAATCTTGACTCAGATGTGTATTCCTGCCAAGTGTGATGTGCAATGTATGAAACTCTCCTTCCTAGCCTGCAGTATGGGAGAAATAAGAGCATTTACCTCGTGTGGTTGCTGTGAAGGTTAAATGAGACAATGAGTGATGATTGAAGGGATTGTTACCAAGGGTCTTGGAGTGCCGGTCTCAAAGCGTTCTTCAGCTCAACTTTGGAATATTAACTCAGTCCCTACCGAAAATGTTTGCCATTCAGGGTGTCCCTTCTGGGCTTGGTTGCCTTCCCAATGTCCATTTCCCCTACTTCCCTGCTAACAGAACCCCGATTTTGCCTGGGCAACAGAGTGGCCCGCAGGGCTAAGCCATGGCAACCCTGCGCTCTGCTTCCCCAGCCTACCTCGCGACTGGGGGTGACCATGTGACCAGTTCTGGGCAATGAGACGCAAGTGGAAGTTGCCTGGCTCCGTTCCCTTCTCTTTCTTCCTATTTTGAAAAGGATCCTGATATTTGAAACCACAGTCACCATATTTCCGCAGGAAAAGCCAAGAGAACCACAGAGATGCCAGCCCCGACACTATTGAGCACCATACCCACCCACTTTCAGATATTTTATTATGGGACACAAAGAAACCCCTATTTGTTCTAGCACCTGCACGTCAGGTTTTCTGCTGCTTGCAGCCATATTCTTGACTGGCACTGCCTTCTGCTCTCACTCTTGCGAGCTGTGTCTCAGGGCAGGAGGGATGCCCTTAGGCCCTCGAGGAACTGGTGTAGCTGGACCTCTCCTCTCCTTATTCAGACTTTTGTTAGAATGTTTTGTGCTCTGGGAGCCTGGAGGGCATTGCTGTCTTTCTGTGACCGCTCCCAATTTGCTCTGCTTTCCAGTTCCCTCATCTACTCTGACTTGAATTTCCCATTTCCTTGGATGAATCCGCTCCTCCTCACAAAATCAGCTTCCTTGCACCCACACTGAGTCAGTGTCCCCTCCGCACATCATGTGGCACATAAACACCACATACACTCACACACCTTATCATATACCTCTCTCCTGGCCTTTTTGTCTTTTATATTTTTCTTCCTGATATACACAGAGCCACAGATCTGAAATCCAGTGTCCTGACTATGCTTCTGCCCGATTCCATCTGCTCTTGCCAGATGGAGTGTTTTTAATCCACATATAATTTTAGAGACAGGAGAGGTTGCCACAGGGAGCAGATACCCTCACCAGCGCACAGGGAGCCTGCCCTTTCCTCCTCCCAGCTATGCCCAGCTGGTCTGACCAGGGAAACATGCCAAGGAGGGTATAGAGTAGGGCCTCTCCAGGATTCTCAGTTGCAATGCTGACCTTGGAGGCCAGGACTCCCAAGCCACCCTGAGGGCTATTTGGGGATACCTCCCCAGCCCCACCCCCACTCCAGCAAGCCCAGAGCTGGCCAGAGTAGATGATACTCGAGGGAATCAACTGTTCTCCGCCTAACTTCACTCTTACTGAGACTATGCTGCACTTCTAGCTGAGCAGACCCTGACCACAAGAGAGTCCTCAACCCTCCCCAGTGCAGGAAGTGGGGAAACGGTAGCTTTGCCACTGAAAGGGTGATCCAAGGAGCTCCTGGGGGCGTAGCTCACTGCAAGTGGTGGGGGAATCCCCTCATCTTTGTAGGAACGACTGCCTGCCCACCTCTACTGGGTTATATGACTTGGGCTTCAGGAAACAGCTCCCTGTGTGTGGGCCTGCCCTAGGAACCACACTAGCGCGCCTCCTCACCTTTGCAGGTCTGAACGCTCTCCTGGTTTCCCTTACTCCTGCCCCACAGGCACCTCTCCTGTTCTGGGAAGCCTTGCATGGGTGTGGCTGAGAGATGGGTAATTAAGGCTTTCTCCTGGGTGTCAGGTGGCTGTGGGCTCACAGGCCCCTCCCCACCTTGGGCACTCATGGCTCAGGTGGGATCAACTTGGGATCTGCCAGGTCAGCCCCTGCAGCGCGTGGCTCAGGGTCAAGAAACGGGCAAAGGGAGGGAATACCCTAACTTTAAAGCTTCCAGACCTGAGTTGAGGTCTCAGACTCCATGAGGAGTGCCCTAGTATGTTTTGGAAAGGGGCCTAATTCTGGGTTCAGAAGTCCTGAATTGGGACCTGGCCATTTGACCTTGAGCAAGTTGCTTTACGTCTCAGAATCTTGGAAGCTTCCTTCCCTGTGAACTCTAAGGTTGTGCAGAGGAGGGTTTCTGTGGCCAGTGGCTGCTTCTTTTGTCCGCCTCCCCATAGTGAGGACTGCCTTCTCTCCTGTGCTCTTGGTAGGCCCTGGAAATACTTCCTCATGGAAGCCCCTGTGTATCATATCAAACACAGTAAAACATGCCCGCAGCCCGCATTGAATATTTTCTGCTATAAACTTTCTGAAAGAGATTTCAGAGAGTTGCTTTATAGATTATTTGGCTATAAATAACTTCTTGAAGTTTGTTTGGTTGATCTTTCCGTGATCATGGTGTATACTGGAAGTTCTTGGAAAGCAGAAAAGCTACAAAGAGTTCTAAATTGATGCCACTATCTTGAACAATGAATGAATGAATTTGCAAGCCAGTTGGTAAAGCAGTTGGGCAACTTAAATGGGCCATGGGGGCAGTATTTACACCATGGAAATAAGCAAAAACTACAAATTAATGTAGTATTAATTCATAGCTCCCCACCCCCGAATTGATTTACCCCCAACTACTGGGAAATTGTTTGCTTATTTGTTTGTTTGTTTGTTTGTTTGTTTTAAATCTTCCCGGGTGATCCAAATGTGCCGCTACCAAACCAGAAGAAGTTTGGGCTGGGAGTTCGCCACGATGGGCCCTAAACAAGGACTACAGCTCAGGAGGACCCCAGACTCGATTCCATGAGGAAGGATGAATCCTTGCAGGAGAGAGGAAATACTCCCAAGGAGAGGTGCTCCCTGCCACCAACCTCAGGCCCTGTTCTTGGTGAGTCCTAATTTAGATCAAGGTCTCATCAAAAAGGGTCTAATCTCTCTTTGTTTTTGTATTTGCACTATAATCACTTAGTTTGTTTTTATTGTTTTACTGCTGCCATTTACTCAGTAACAGCGAGTTAGAGTTATCAGTTACCGTGTTTATTGTACTTCTCTTTTTATCTTACACTGTTAGCAGGTCCTGTTGGCCAGCAGCATTGTGGAGGGCTGGCCCAGCAGGGAGGGACTGAAGTTGCAGCAAGCCCCTGGGGCTCTGCCGGGCCTTCCTGCTTCTGCAGCAGGTGGCCTGGGGGAAGCCCTTGATCTTGAACCCAGACGGTTAAGGTCAGTGGTGGCCTCTGCTTTCAAAGTGAACTCCCCAGCTGAGTAAGTCTGTGAGCCCAGGAGGCTTTCTGAAAGTGGCTCAGGACCTAGTCCACAAAGCTTCCAGCCCTCAGAAGCACTTGGAAATGGGGCAAGGGCACGGGGCTACCAACAGGGGAAGGGTCGATCAAGCATGGCACATTTGAGTGGAATACTGCGGACCGAAGGAACAGACCGGATTTATGCGTTTCAACAGAAGAACTCTCAAAATGTGGAGTAAAAAATGCAAGATGCTAAACCATACATGATGCCATCTCTGTGAAAATACTCCCTCAAACACAATATGGTGTATTTTGTGTAGACTTATATATAAAGGAATGGAAATGTCTATATTTTTTAAAGTTCTGGGGCATACACATCAAACTCATAAATAATAGTTACTCCTGGGGATGTGGAGATAAGAACAAGTTCTAATGGAAAGTGATGGACAAAGAATGTATGTCAGTAATGTTCTGATTTTTTTTTTAAGTTTATTTATTTATTTTTGAGAGAGACAGAGAGAGCATGCTAGCAGGGGAGGGGCAGGGAGAGACAGAAAGAAAGAGAATCCCAAGCAGGCTCCATGCTGCCAGCACAGAGCCTGACATGGGCCTCGAACTCAGGAAACGTGAGATCATGACCTAAGCTGAAACCAAGAGTTGAACACTTAACCAGCTAAGTCCCTGTTCTGATTTTTTTTTAAGGAAATTAATTTACATATGTAATTGAGCTTATTTTTATTTATGTATTTTTTATTTTATTATTTTTGAGAGAGAAAGAGAGCATGAGCAGGAGAGGGCCAGAATGAGAGGGAGACACAGAATCCAAAGCAGGCTCCAGGCTCCAGGCTCTGAGCTGTCAGCACAGAGCGCGATGCAGGGCTCGAATTCACAAATTGTGAGATCGTGACCTGAGCTGAAGTCAGATGCTTAACCAGTTGAGCCACCTAGGTGCCCCAGGCTTATTTTTAAAAATCTAATTTTTTTGTGTGTAAAGGCAAAGCATAAGACTTGGAGTTTGAAAGTGTGGATCAAAGCCCTTCTCCATTCCTATCATCCCTCGTTACTACATGGCAATGGGGCCATTATTAACCCCTGCCTTCACTTACTGCCTGGGTAAAATGGGCATAAAAATAAACATAGTGACGCAAGAGGGCTTCCTAATGAACTAAGTGGCCTGCTGGAGAAATATAGAGTTAGCATTTGTTTTTAAAAACAATTTAGAGTCTTCATAAAATCAGGCTCAAAATTAAATCCAGGGTGTCTCTCCAAAGGCAGAGAAAACAGAGCGATTATAAAGGAGCCACCCTGAGTTTCCTGAGAATAGGTCATGCCAGACTAACATTACTTTCCTTGTTTATAGGCGAAGAAGGGAAGGAGAAGAAGCAAACATTTAAGCTGCTTTGTGCCCCAGGCTCTATGCTGGGTATACACAGAGTTCACAGCAGCCTGAGAGTCAGGTTTCTCAATTTTACAGATGCGGAAGCCTGGAAAGGGTTTAGCTGCATTAAGGAACATGCCTCGGGGGACACTGAAGATCTGGATTCAGTGTCTGAATCTACATTCACCCAGATTCCCAAGCAGCTCACAGGAGCAGCAGCAGCAGCAACAATGGCAATAGCCACTTCTATCCTGGGATGTCATTATGGTAAGTTTTATCACTCATATTTTACAGGTGAAGAAAATGGGATGTAAGAGAGACTGAGTAAGCTAGCCCAAAGTCATAGGTCTGTCTCATTCCAAAGTCCAAACTCTTAACCATGCCCCTCTATGGCTTCCCTCCTCTAACTACCCCGTCCCCACCACCCTCAGGAGATACTGGCCTCCCCCAGGGGGAGAGTCTATCAGAATCTCTGAAAAGTAGAAAGGGACAGGGCAGCCACATACAGCTCCAGGTGGCAACCAGCACTCTAGACTGTGTTAGTAGATCAAGTTGACTGATTTATGTGGTTAGGGTACATGGAATCCCATGGCTGTCTGGATTGCAGCAAAGCTTCTGATAGAGATGCTCTACAGAGCTTAGAGGTCAAGAAAGAGATAAGGGAGATGAAATCTGATACCAGTTGTGTAGTAGGTTGAATTGTGTCCCCTAAAAAGATATGTTGGAAGTCCTCACCCCTGGTACCTGTGAATGTGACCTCATTTGGAAATAGAGTCTTTGCAGATATAATCTAGTTAGGATGAACTCATACTGGGATCAGGGTGCCGGCTAAGTCCAATGACTGGTATCCGTTTAAGAAGAGGGAAATCTGTACATAGAAACACATAGAAAACACACACAGAGGGAAGAATGCCATGTGAAGATGGAGGCAGAGATGGAGAGATGCAGCTAAAGCCAAGGGATGTCAAGGATTGCTGACCACCAAGAAAGGCTAAGAAGAGGCGAGGAAGGGTTCTTCTCTAGAGTCCTTGGAGGGAACGTGGCCCTCCTGACACCTCACCTTAGGACCTCTAGCCTCCAGAACTGTGAGGGAATGAATGTCTGTTGTTTTAAGCCACCAGTTTGTGGTAATGGTTCTGGAAACCCTGGGAAGCTAAAACAACTTGGTTGCTCCATAGCTGATTGCATCATCACAGGATAGCATGTGGACTTGGGCAGTAGGACAGAGGGCTTTATCCTTGACCCAAATTTATCTTATTATCCTCTTGGATGAAAATAAAGAGTATGTCTACCAATCAAATAGGTGGATTATGCAAAACCTGGAAAGATGCTTATACTGAAGACGATCCATATTCAAAACACCTCAACCAGCTGCGATAATGGGCCAAATTTTATAAGTTGAAATTTAGCAAAGACAAATTCCTTTATTTAGGTTCAAAGAACCAACTACATGAGTGCAGAATGAGGAACTCCTGGCTTAATGACAGCTTATATAAAGAAAGGTGGTGGAAGCTGAATGTGAGCGAACAATGCACTGCAGTCACTAAAAAAAAGCTAATGCACCTTCAGGTGCTCCACTGACCAGGAGAAATGAGACAAGCAACCCATGGGCATTTGGGCTGGTCAGGCCACATCTGGAGCTTCATTCAACTCTGGGTACCACGTTTTAGTTTTTTGACACTACTCAGCATCCGGGGAAAGAGAGCTGGGAAGGTGAGGAGTCTAGAAACCGTCACGCAGGGGCACCTGGGTGGATCAATCGGTTAAGCCTCCAACTTCAGCTCAGGTCATGATTTCGAGGTTCATGTGTTCAAGTCCCACGTTGGGCTCTGTGCTGACAGCTCGGAGTCTGGAACCTGCTTGGGATTCCGGGCGTCCTTCTCTCTCTGCCCTTCCCCCTCTCGCTCTCTCACTCTGTCTCAAAAATAAACAGACAAACAAAAAAAAGAAACTGTCAAGGAAGGAAAATCAGAGGACCTAGGTTGTTTCCCTAGACACAAGAAGATGTGGGAATGTGGGACATGTCTTAAAAATTTAACAGCTCTGTGAAGCAGAAGGAATGGGCCAGTTATGTAGTGTTCTAGGAGGTTCCTAACCAGCAGCTCCTCTGCTGATGAAGGCAAGCAGCAGTGTCTGTCTTCAGGTGAGAGCACAACTGTTGGTTTTGCAGCATCTAGCCTCTTTTTCTAGTAACAGCATCCAGATAACCTTTGTGAGACCATTTCACCCGCACTTTGTCCATGGGTCTAGGCGTGGGTATGTGACTCAGGCTTAGCCAATCCCAGTGCTCTATCTCTTTGGCTGTAGCAGTCTGTCCAGGGATGGGCATGTGACCCAAGTAGATCAATGAGTGTCTATCCCAGGTGGTTTTTTGCACCTACCAGGCAGAGACTGTCTCCATCCGTTAGGATCACAAAGCTGGTAGGTTAGAAACCTGGAGGTGCTGGAGACGAGCTTGCCAAGGTGTGAGAAGAGCCTGCTTGAGAATGAAGTCGACACAGAAATAAGAGCCAAGAAATGGAGACAGAAAGATCTCTGCTGATGCCGTGTG
Source organism: Puma concolor (assembly GCF_028749965.1). Classification (NCBI taxonomy): domain Eukaryota; kingdom Metazoa; phylum Chordata; class Mammalia; order Carnivora; family Felidae; genus Puma; species Puma concolor. Next base: position 87,964,925 of record NC_141675.1, read on the forward strand.
AACACTGGATCCAGCCAAGTACTAAAGCCCATTTGTGACAGGACACAATAGCTGTTCACCAGTTTGAGTTGAGGCTTTGTCATTTGTGGTCAAGTGTCCTAATACATACCTACCTGCAAGTATAGTGGGCTGATGAAGACATCATACAGAGGGAATAGTAAAGATTGAGACTTATTGAAAATCGTCTGTATGTAGAAATTGTGGTAGACTTTTAGGTTTACCTTTTAAAAGCATTATACTTAGATGTAGTTTAACGAGTTAAATAGTTCCGTAAGACTTGTTATGAAAAACAGTTGTCTCGGGGCGACTGGGTGGCTCAGTCAGTTAAGCGTCAACTTCGGCTCAGGTCATGATCTCGTTTCCTGAGTTCGAGCCTCGTGTCGAGCTTTCTGCTTTTAGCACAGAGCCTATTTTGGATCCTCTATCCTTTCTCTCTCTCTCTCTCCTCTCTGCCCCTCCCCCGCTCACACTTTCTGTCTCTGTCTCAAAAATAAACATTTAAAAAAACAAAAAAAGAAAAAACAGTTGTCTCTTGCAACTTAGACCCCATTTCCAACTCCTCAGAGCCACTTTCAACTTTTTCAGCTAATTCCTTGTCTATCAACTTATCACTATCGAAGATTAGGACGTAGTTCATTTTGCTCTCCCTGCCCCCATCGCACAACACACTTCCCATCCCCCACTTCCTCCTAAATGAGTTATGTTGTAATTTTCTTTAGATCAGCATTTACTGTTTATATTTTTGGCCTTGTAAATTCTAGTCACAGCTTATGTAGTATACTATGATGACTTTTTCCTGTACAACATTTTGTTTTTGCTGGAGTTAATAATTACCTTACCTTTTTCATTTGCTTAGTGTTCCTTATGTCCATTATTAATCCAACCTCAATCATCCCCCCATTTGTGTGTAAATCTCTAGGCAATATGCTCATTACGTTAGCTGTTCTCTCAGTTGCTGCTTCCAGAACAGACCCATCCCTTCATCTGCCTTCTGATCTGCTGTGGTCTGGACTAGTCACCCTCCAGGCCTTGGCCACTGCTGTTGTCTGGGGCTCTTCCTTCACCATCAGCTAGACAGTCCCTCCTTCTCGCTTTATTGGCTCTCAGCTCCTGAATCCCATTCCTTCTTCTTTCTTGGTTTACACTGTTGTTTGGGCAGAGCACACCCTTGAGTAGCTTCCTGAGACAGTGGATGGGTGCGCAGACGGTAAATTTTTGAGATCTCTTCTGAAAATGTTTCACACTCACACTCGATTGCTGTGGATTGGATCTCATTTTCCTTAGAATTTTGAAGATCTGGTTCCGTTGTGTTCTAACTTCCAGAGTTGCTGTTGAGAAGGCTGATGTCATTCTGATTCAGGAACCGTTCTTATGTAACCTTTATTTAATTTATTTTTTAAGTAATTTTTTTTGGCATCCTCAAAACTTGTAGGTTCTTTTCATTGTCCCCAGTGAGTTGCCCTAGCAGATCCAGAGATGAATAAGTCAGTCCCCAAGGAGATCTAAGGCCAGTGGAGAAGATGTTTATTGGTTATCAAATTTCCCCAAAAGTTAGAAGCTTAAAACAACAACCATTTGTTATGTCAGTTTCTATGGGTCAGGAACCTGGGGACAGCTTAGCCAGATGCCTCTAACTCAACAAAGCCAACCAAGTATCAACAGGCACTACAGTCACCTCAGAGACCTGACTGAGGAAGAATCTGCTTCTGGCTCATTCACACGGCAGTGGACTCACCTCAAGTCCTTGGTGACTATTGGCTAGGGACCTCTGTTCCCTGCCACACGGGCCCCTCCATGGAACTACTCCAAGTGACAATTTGCTTCCTCCAGAGTGAGGGCTCTGGGTTGGGGGGGGGGGGGGTGCAGCAGCCAAGTCAGAAGCCACAGACAGTCGTTTTGTAACCAATCTCAGAAGCAATATCCCTTCACTTCTGCCCTATTCTTGTTGTTGGAAGGAAGTTACTGAGCCCAGCCCACACTCAAGGGGAGGGCGTGACACAGGAGAGATACCAAGAGGCAGGGATCATGGGAGCCATCCAACTAGAAGCTGCCTGCCACAATAGGCAAAGGGGTAATTAGCACATAATGTGGTGAATACTGGGAGAGGCAAGTGTGGGCTGTGCAGGAGCTCAAGAGAAGAAATGCCAGCCTTTGCCTGAGGAGATCAGCGAGGGCTTCCCAGAAGCAGTAGCTTTGGATGGAGACTTGAAGGATGAGTGGGAGATATCCGAGGTGCACCAGAAGGTATAAGAGCCTCCCAGGCCAAGTGCGTGCAAAAGCCAGATGTGTGAAAAGTTTTGGTGGGTTCTGGAAGCAACACAGCAGAGCCTAGAGCAGAGGGTAAGATGCAAGGCTGGGATGGGAAAGACCCGCTCCTGAAGGACTTGTGTTCTCTCCTAAGGAGTCGGTGCTTTATCTTGAAGGCTCTGGGGAGCCACGCCTAGCTTTTAGGGGAGTGAGATGTCTAGATTGTGTTTTAGCAATCCCTGGCTGCTGGCTAAGTGGAGGAGGACAGCAGGAGTAAAAGTAGGAGGCAGAGGACCAGCGAGGGGGCTGTGGTGGGTGTCCAGGTGAATGTGGGGGTGACTTGGAGCAAGGTGAACATGACCAAGGAGGCTTTTACGGTGTCCGTGGCAAGGGATCCAGCCTGTGAGCCATATGAATGGAAGGGAGGGAGGGGCTACACAGCCCAAAGTGGGCTCCATGGATGCCTATTTAATGGCTAGGCAAGTGGTGAGCAGGCTGGGCTTTGCTCCTGGGGGGTTGGCAGGGTTGGGCAGTAACCTTGCGAGCCTGGGAAGAATGGTGGGGGTGGAGACGTCCACCACCCCTTTGGGTCCCTTGTTTGGCCCTGGGAGGTCCACGTCTGAGTCCTGTTAGCCATTCTTCCTCCATACTTGTTAGAGGCCTCCCTTATCTGTAGGCTGTAGCTAAAGCTCGGCTCCAGACCCAGGGCTTGGCATACAGGGGCTTCTCAAATCCTTCCTCAAGCCCACTCCAGCAGCCATCAGAGTTAGGCTCACCTTCGTCCTCCTGAAGTTCGTGAAAGACCTTCAGGCCTTGAACTAGCTGTCACTGATCTATCAGCCTCATCATCTTCCCCTTCTCTACGTGACTGTGGGCAAGTGAGTCACTTCTCAGTCTTCTGTCTATAAAATGAGGAGGCTGAGCCAGCTGCTTTGCATAGTCTGTGCTGGCTTCTGGGATTCTATCTCCCACCCACCTCTCTGGGTTCTGTGGATAAGATGCATTCCAGCCATCCTGATGGCTGACTGCATCCCCTTCTTCCCTCTGCTCAGGCCTGCCCTGCGGAGCTGTAGGGCCGCAGTGAACTTAGCTCCTCATCTTTATTCTTCAAACCTTTTTTTGAAGTTTGGCCTTGTTCTCAGTTGAGCATACTTAGGTATTGACACCGGGGTGTCCTGGCCTGGGATCTACCCAGAACACCATGAACTATCGGTGGGACAGTCTTCCAGAAGTCACAGAGTTTACCCCTCTGCTCTGGGCTTGACTATTCATTACAGATAATCCTTTAAATAGGTACTGAAGAAACTTCTGTGTAACATGTTCATATTTTGCCAATCCCAATGGCGAAATTCTTTCTTAGGTCTAGCCTGAATCCTTCAGGAAGCCTTAGACCAGTACAAAGCTACATTCTTAGGGGTCCTGGATAGAAGACTCAGACTAGGTCCTGTCTCACGTAGTCTTCTGGCTCCAGAAGTGGGGGCTCAGTCCTCCAGGTGGGAAGGGGAACCCGTTCCTTTTACCCCCTGCCCCCTCTGACTAGGCCTAGCCCACACCTGCGTGGGGCCAGGTCTGGCTGCTGCTGCCCTTGGCACCAGAAGGGCTGAGGGTGTTATGTAACTGGTCTTGACCAGACATTCTGGTTCCACAGGTACAGCCTACAAGTTAAAAATTGTTCTAAAAATGCAGTGCAGCTGCCTAAACACACAGTCCTAGAGGAGGAGGCCAGGGGGCAGAGGCCACAGTCATCAGAAGGATGTGTTTTCCATGGTGACATTGGGACCAAGCGCTTTGACCTAAAGGGAAACATCACACTCAGGGACCAGTGGCACATGCCTGTTCCCCAGAAACAGGTTCTGTGGCCTCATATCCTCCGAGCTCTTTTCTCTAGACCTACTCTGTCTCCCTCTGATTCCCTCCAACCTCCAGCCCCCCTGTCCTCCACTCACCCCCCATGAGAAAGTGGCTCTGGCCCCACCTCTTCATAATCCTGTCTGGTCTCCATCTGTCCCTGCATCAGAGTCTTGCTTTTCTGTTTTTTGTTTTGTTTTGTTATGTTTTTGATGTCTTGTTCCATTTCTATATCTTCAGGGCTCCTCTAACCTTCCCCTGCTGCTTCTTTGCTGGTCCCTTCTCTTCTTTGTTTTTCCTCTTTTCCCCCCTTGCCTCTGCTCCCCAGGATCGGACTTCCTTTCTCCTCTCCCTAAAATGTGCCCCTCACCCTAAGTCTCTGGTCCCTCCATCTGTGACCTTGGGGAAGTCCCTTCACCTCTCAGCCTCTGAGAAACAGGGACAATCCACTGTGTTGCCTGCCTCACAAAGTGGTTGTGAAAATCCAAACAGGTGGCACTGACTTCTGTGCACGTGTACAAAGACTTTAAAACACTTGTTCTTCAGTGCCTTTGTTATGTATTTATTAAGCACGTACAATTTGCCAGGCAACGTGGTACGTTCTGGGTATGTAATGAGGAATGAAACACACCAATGGGGTGGTCCCTAAACCTGCTCATTAGAATTATGTGGAGGGCTTTGGTTCGTGGGTTCTAGCCCTATGTCAGGCTCTGCACTAACAGTGTGGAGCCTGTTTGGGATTCTCTCTCTCTCTCTCTCTCTCTCTCTCTCTCCCTCTCTCTCTCCATTTCTCTCTGGTCCTCCTGTGTACACGATCTCTCTTTCCCTCTTTCTTTCCCTTTCTGTCTGCTCCTCCTGCATGTGTGCTCTCTCTCTCTCTCAAAAATAAATAAATGAACTAAGTGATGACATTTATTTTAATACCGTTTCTCAGATTTTCTACCATGAGCATGTATTGCTTTTACAATTTTATTAAAAATGTAATTTTAAAAGAGAAAAGATTACAGACTGGAGAAAAAGTTTGCAGCAAATAAGACAAAAGATTAGGTTCATAAATAGCTAATCAAGACTGATTATGCGCAAAAAATATGAACTAAATTTCATTCAAGGGGAACTCCAATAGTAAATAAATACCACGCCATACCAGATTAAGCTAACAAGATTCAGTCGTATTAACCCAACCACGAAAGCTCTCTGCAGAGTTGGTGAGAACATGCTTACATACTGCTAACAAAGTGTAAATTGTTTCACTGGGGAGCAATATAGCCATAAAGCATTAAAAGGCTATAAACACGGGCGCCTGAGTGGCTCAGTTGGTTGAGCTTCTGACTCTTGAAATCAGCTTGGGTCATGATCTCAGGGTGATGGAATCGAGCCCCACGTCAGGCTCTGTGCTGACCATGAAGCCTGCTTAAGATTCTCTCTCTCCCTGTCCTGCTGCCCCTCTCCCCCACTAGCTCTCTCTAAAAAAAAAAAAAAAAAAAAAAGTCTATAAACAAATATCTATTTATTTTTAACAGCAAAAAGAAGCAAACTAAAGGCACCTGGGTGGCTCAGTCAGTTAAGCTTCCAACTTCAGCTTAGGTCATGATCTCACAGTTTGTGGGTTCAAGCCCTGCATCAAGCTCTGTGCTGACAGCTGAGAGCCTGGAGTTGCTTCAGATTCTGTGTCTCCCTCTCTCTCTGCCACTCCCCCACTCACACTCTGTCTCTCTCTCTTAAAAAAAAAAAAAAAATTTAAAAATTTAAAAAAAAAAAAGAAGAAGCAAACTAAAGATCCAGCATTAAGAAAATGAATAACTAGGGCCACCTGGCTGGCTCGGTCAGTGGCACTTATGACTCTTGATCTCAGGGGAGATCTCAGGGTTGTGAGTCCGAGCCCCACTCTGGGTGTAAAGATTACTTAGAAATAAAGTTAAACAAAAAGAAAGAAAAGAAAATGAATAACTAAATATAGTTTCATCAACCTGATGGAAGATCGGGCTGCCATTAAAAATTCTGTGTATGAAGACTACAGTAGGATAATGAAGGAGCATTTATTTTAAAAATGTTAAGTGACCTGCAAAATATGACATAGATCACCAGAAATGAGGCAATATCAGGTATGTGTGCATTTAGCCAAACAGGAAGAACTAGGCAGAAAGAAAAATAACAATTTTAGGCTTAGAATGCTGAGATCATAGGTGTTTACTTTTCCTTTAAAATTTCCTTTAATGTCTCTATATTGTTTGTACAACAGTTCTTTTTAAAGAGAAGTCAGGATGTGGGTAAGAATGTGGAAAATATAGCCACATGCCGTCTTCTCCCTCTCCTGCAGTCTTGCCCAAACCTCCACCTCCTGCCTGGCCCTCTGGCCCCACACTCTGGGAAAATCCTGATGGCGGGTGTAAATTCTGTTTCACCCAGTCATTGGTGCCTGGGGCTCCACAGGAACAGCCAGGCTGGCTGCTCCCCTTTGCTAAGCCTGCCTTCCTGTCAAGCTCTTATACGCTTTATCTCAACATAATCCTCACAAGTCAGTGAGGCCGGTGCTATTATCTCCATTTTCTAGACTTAAAAACTGACTCATAGGGGCACCTGGATGGCTCGGTCAGTTAAGTGTCTGACTCTTGATTTCGGCTCAGGTCACGATCTCATGGTTCATGAGTCTGAGACCCGCATCCGGCTCCATATTGACGGTGGGGAGCCTGCTTGGGATTCTCTCTCTCCCTCAATTTGCTCCTCCCCACCCCTCAAAATAAATAAATAAACTTAAAACAAACAAACAAACAAACCTGACTCATAGAGATTTGGATAACTTGCTCAGGGTTGCAGAGTGGGTAAATGCCAACTGCAAGCCTCTGTTCTTAACCTGTGTGCTGGGCTGCTGGGCGACACTGTTCTGTCCTGTGATAACAACACATGGTCTCCGGGGAGTGGCTGGGGTGTGGGGGTACAAAAACAATACATTTTCTCCATTTAACAGAGGCAGGAAGACATATCAAGAGAGAAGTGTAGTGAACTATGCTCTTCATTCAAATGTCACCTCCTAATCGAGGATGCACTGGGCCATGTTATCTAAAGCATCTCTCCACAGCCAGTCACTCTCTTATTACCCTGTTGTTTCTTCAGATAATTTAATCACTGTCTGATAGTCTTTAAGTATTTGTAAGTTCCATGAGGACAGACTTTCCTCATTCACCTCTGTATTTCCCAGGACTTAGCACAGAGTAAGTGCTTCATGAAGGTTTACTGTTTGCTGAATCACCTGGATGAATGAAAGTGTTGTAGGCACTGTGGGAGCAGACACTTGCACAGCCGAGGAGAGCAGGGAGCCAAGGGAATTATTTCAAAAGGAGGAGAAGGGGGCAGAGAAATCGCATCTGGGACAGTTTGAGAAAGGAAGTGGAATGCACTTGTTTGGTAAAAGATCACAAACACTTTTAAGACCCTTCAAACCCAGAAGAGATGTGTCTAGGGCAATGGGACAACAGTCACAGGGTTTAGAGGCAGAGATCCTGGGCACGGCCCTGACTGTGCAGAGAAACCAGACTCGGGGTCCCGGCTGGAGGGAGCCTCTGAGCCAACACTTGGGTTCTACCGGTTTTAAAGAGGCATACTTAAAGCGACTGCATTTCCTTCTGACTAGTAGTTTATCTTTCTAATTTGGCCTAAGCTAATCATGACAAGTGAAGGCAAAGGTGAGTACAAGCATTGTTGTTAAGGACAAAAGCTAAGAAAGCCTGTCCGTGCACAGGGGAATGGTTCATAACGACTGTGTACTCATTAAAATGCACGCGTATGGGGCGCCTGGGTGGCGCAGTCGGTTAAGCGTCCGATTTCAACCAGGTCACGATCTCACGGTCTGTGAGTTCGAGCCCCGTGTCGGGCTCTGGGCTGATGGCTCAGAGCCTGGAGCCTGTTTCCGATTCTGTGTCTCCCTCTCTCTCTGCCCCTCGCCGGTTCATGCTCTGTCTCCTCTGTCCCAAAAATAAATAAACGTTGAAAAAAAAATTAAAAAAAAAAATAAAAAAATAAAATAAAATAAAATGCACGCGTAGATGTACATATTTATAGATTTGAAAAGATATTCAAGATATATGTTTCATGAAAAAACCACATTTCCAAGCAGTACATTTGGTATTATTTCATTTTGATTATTTTTTTTAAGATTTTAAAAATAAAGTTTATTTATTTATTTTGAGGGTGGGAGAGAAAGAGAGAGAGAGAGAGAACGAGAACGAGAACTCGAGCAGTGGAGGGGCAGAGAGAAATGGAGAGAGAGAATCCCAAGCAGGCTCCATGCTGTCAGCGCAGAGCCCCATCTGGGGCTCGGACCCACGAACCACAAGATCATGACCTGAGCTGAAATCAAGAGTCAGACACTCAACCAACCGACTGAGCCATCCAGGCACCCCTCATTTTGAGATACTGGTTATCTCTGATCAGTGGGCCTGCAGATGATTTGTGTCCTTTTATTGCTTATTTTTGAAAAACATTCTACATTAAGTATAACTTTCTTGGATAATAAAAATGAGAAGAAAATAAGAATAAATAAGATCTGGACTGTCCTCCAGAGATGGGGGTTGGCAGTGTGACCAGACGGGTGTGAGTTGACTAAAGGGAAAAGCACATGGGATTCCCAGGGAACAATATCCCCAGGGAAGGAACCTCAGTCCCTGTGTGTCCACAGAGGAAATAAAATCTTCCCCAAACAGAGCAGGTATTGAAACCCAGTCAACTAACTCTAATCAGCTTAGCATTCGTTCAGTACACTCAAGGCATAGCCTGCCAGGTGTATGGATAATGGGATTAGAAATGCAAAATTGATTTCGGGACCACAGGGATGTCCGAGGGTGGCAGCATGGAGTGGAGGTCAACAGCTCTGCCCCAGGCCTCCCAGCAGGTGCCAGCCATTCTAGGCACTGGGGGGGGGGGGGGGGGGGGGGGGTCTGACCCTCCCTGGGACAAAGGGGTGGCAGAGCCTCTTCCCCGGGGACCCCATTCCTGTCAGTCCCCTTCCAGGGAATTCTTCCTTATATAGGTTAGGTTTTCTGCCACTGTAATTACAAATCCAATATTTTCATTGTTTTTCTCTGATTATAAAATACTTGAAAGATACAAAAATGATTGGGGCGCCTGGCTGGCGCATGCGACTGTTGAGCTTAAGAGTCATGAGTTCAAGCCTCATGTCGGGTGTAGAGATTATAAATAAATAAATAAATAAATAAATAAATAAATAAATGTAAAAAAGATCATAAAAGTTTTTCTGCCCTTAAAAAATAAATAAGTAAAAATAAAAATGTACATATGAGGAAGAAAAATATGACCGATAAACCTGCACCCTTGAAATATTTTTGTAGTTCATTTTTCTTCTATACTTCAGTTTGCATACATAGGCATAGGTGGCGTCATCCTGTGTCCCGCCCCTCGGGATCCTGATCTCTTCAGTTACCGTCAAGAGTGTAGTCTCCCCAGAGACCCTAGAGGAAGTCTTCCCAGCCTCATTCCTTAGGCCCAGCTCCCCGGGCAGGATTTGGCCCACACTGATGATGGCTGACTGGATTATCTGCCCGGGAGAGATGGGGACATCTCTTCCCCACGGTGCACTCTGTCCTGAGAACCCTCAAGGAGCAAGACTCTCTCAACAGTGGACTGAATTCTCTTGGGGAACAACATGTGGAGGGGCACAGAGCTGGGCTTAAGACCATAAAATCCCCCGTGACCATGTTTTCTTGTGTCTTAACACAACCAAGACGGCACCCTGCACAAAGGAGCACCACTAATACCGCCATATCCTTCATTTCATATAACAGGCACCTCACCATTCCCACCGTCCGGGTCTGGTTCTGTGGGATCCCCCTCACAGTTTCAACAAGACAATTGTGATTGTAGCTTGGCTTTCTGGCTGGTAACCCACATGGGAAAAGCTAGAGGCCCCCCCCTCACACGGCTTGGCCGGTTGCTGATTCTCTGACTTCCCGGCCTGGATACTGGGCCATTTACGTGGCTTGCTCAGATTGTGAGACCCTGGAGAGTCTCCATCTCTGCCCTCTCCGTCCAGGCTGCTTGAGGTAATCGGGTACTGCCAGAACATGCAAGCTGACACAGGGCCCTAGGTGGGCCCCGCCAGCCAAGTCTACACAGGCCTGGCAACCTATCCCCTTAGACCACTGAGCTAGCCTGAGGCCAGGGCTCACCTTCCTCCTCTTCCCTTTTCCCGAGGCTACACTATGCAAAGCATAAAACCTCTACTCTGGCCCAGCCATCTGTCTCGGGTTTATCATCACAGTCCCCACACCTTTACTCTCTCAATTTTTTTTTTAAATGTTTATTTATTTTTGAGAGAGAGAGAGAGCTAGCACAAGCAGGGGAGGGGCAGAGAGAGAGGGAGACAGAGGATCCGAAGCGGGTTCTGTGCTGACAGCAGAGAGTCCAATGCGGGACTTGAGCTCATGAACTGAGATCATGACCCAAACCGAAATCAAATGCTTAACCGAGTGAGCCACCCAAGCGCCCCCACAAACCTTTACTTTCTAACTGACTCCCTGCATCAGCACTCCATGGAAATGCAAACTCTTTTTACAAGACGTTCCATTGATCAGAAACCTCACAGTAGTTTCCTTCTTTACTCAAAGTTAAATCCATTCCTTACAAAGCCATCTTCCGGGGCTCCACTGGGCTCTTTACTGTTCCTCCGATACATTAGGCATGCTTCTCCCTCAGGGCCTTTGCACATCGGTCCCCTCTACTTGGAATGCCCTCACCTCAGGTATCCTTTTGGCCACCTCTCTCACCTAAAGTCTTTGTTCAAACCTTCCCCTCATCGGCGAGGCCCACATTGTGCCCGTGTTTAATACTGCGGTCTGCATTCCCACCCATACCCGTCATTCTGCTCTATGCTCTTTTTCCAATAGCTCTATCACCTTCGAGCAGTCTAAATAATAAGCTTATTTATTTTTTTAGTGTCCAGCCTCCACCACCCAGAGTGTAGTTTCCAGGAGAGCAGGGATCTCTGTCCGTTTTGTTCACTGGTAGATCTTGCGTGTGTATAATCGTGCCTCGCACAAAGCAGGTACACAAGTATAGGCATTGAATGAATGAACAAAAGGTATTTAGAATTCTGTTTCTAGGAGGAAATTACTGATGGGGAAAAATAAATGTACTTTTACCTGGAGCCAGAGGCAGAAATAGGGTGGAAAATGTTCACCACAGTCTGAGTTCCAGTTTGTTTTGGAATCTCCAGCTCACTCTCTCACTCTGCCCAGTCTGTAGTGGGGAGGAAGTGTCTTACGCGTGCACACTGCACGTCTATATGCGAGCCCGTCCAGGAGACTTCAACGTAAATGGGCAGAGATGCCCTCGGCTTCTTCAGCCTCCATCTTGGACCAATTAGGTTTGATCTCAAGAACTTCCTGGACCATCCCAGGAAGGAGGGAGCTGGCAGAGTCCAGCAGGTGGAGGGCCCACAGAATCATTCTGTCTGGTGATACTTTCCTTTGTGGGCCCAGTTGGGTGTGAATTACCTGAAAGAAATGGGATGAATTAAATGATGCTCTAAAAGACCCTGAGGGGTGCTTGAATGACTCAGTTGATTGAGGGTTGAGCGGTTCAGGGTCCCACTTCGGTGCAGATAGTGATCTCTTGGTTCGTGAGTTCCAGCCCTGCATCGGGACTCTGCGCCTGCTTTCGATCTTCTGTCTTCCCCGCCACCCCCCCCCCCCCCGCACCTCCCCCGCTTGTGCTCTCTCTCAAAATAAATAAACATTTAAAAGTTCTTGAGACAGCTCAGATGTGGTGGGAAAAGTACATGTTTTGTAGATACAAGATGTGAGTTTGGGTTCCACCTCTGCCAATGACTAGCTGAGTGATAGTTTTGGAAACTCCTGTAGTAGGAAGAGTAATGATCCCCAAGGACACCCATGCCCTAATCCCCAGAATTGTGAATGCATAACGTTACTTGGCAAGGTGATTTTGCTGATGTGATTAAGGTTGTAGGCCTTGAGATGGAGACATTGTCCTGGATCATCCTGGTGGGCCCAGTCTAATCACATGAGCCCTCAAAAGCAGGACACTTTCTCTGGCTGAAGAAAGAAGAAAAATGAGGTCCAAGGAAGGTCTGAGAGATTTGAAGTGTGAAAAGAACCCAACCACCATTGCTGGCTTTGAAGATGGAGGAAGGGAGCCACAGACCAAGGGATGTAGGCAGCCTCCAGAAGCCGAGAATGACCCCCAGCTGACAGCCGGCAGGGACACTGGTAGCTCATCCTACACTGCATTGAACTCACTTCTGCCAACTACTGGCATGGGCTTGGATGCAGATTCATCTTCAAAGCCTCCAGAAAAGAACACGGCCCTGCGGGCAGCTGATTTCAGCATTGTGAAACCTGAAGCAGAGAACCAGCTGAGCCATGCTGTGCCCTGACATCTGACCTACAGAAAGTTGAGACAATGCATTTATGTGGTTTTGAGCTGCTAAATTTGTGCAACAACAGAAAATGAATATTCTCTTTGAGCCTTGATTTCCTCAGCTATAAAATGGAGACAGCGATGATAGTATCCATCTTACTGACTTGCTCAAGCACCTGAGAGATGTCCACTGTCCCCAGAATTTGCACGTGGTGCTCTTTCCCGCCCTCCCTGCCTGCCCTGTCTTGGTTGAGGCTGGAAAGGGCGATCCCTAAGTTGAGAGCACAGAGCAGGAGTAGCAGGGATCTGTTGTTGAGCCTTCTGTCGAGAAGAGAACAGCCTCAAGACTAGGAACCCCATCCTTCTAAGACAGGCAGGGGGACAGTGAACCCTCTTCCCAGCTCTTGGGGGAAGCCAAGGCCATGGTGGTTGAGAGAAGTGGTCAGGGACCCCATTGCCTATTCCTACTACCCCCTAATGCATAGTTCCACCCCTCCGGGAAGTACTTCACATACATATAGATCAGCCAAGTTAGAAGGGCTTTTTGAGACCATCTGGCCCAAACTGCTGTCACACGCTTGGGAAACTGAGGCTCAGAGAGAAGGATCCTTATATCACACACGCAGTTACTATGAAGTCAGTGATGAGGCCTCAGACTTCATCTCTCCCCAAAATTCACATCATGCATCCAACAGGCTGCACCAAAAAGCAAGCTCAAGTCCCAAACAGCCCCCACCTCCACTCACCACTGGCCCTATCCCCTACATCAGCTGGCAGCTTTTAGCTTCTAGACAGGGGCCAAGCCATCCTGTTTACTCTTAGCTAGAGGGACTTATCGCAGAGATAACCACATTCTCCCAAGACTAAATAAAAACAGCCACACTTCCAGATATTCATTCACGTATTTATTATTTATACCACACCTACTTCCAAAACCTATTTGAGGTGGCTCACAGTAAAAGCCACACGTACAACAGAGCTATTCAAAAGGGAATAAATGTCCAGTCAAAACCTTTCATGATTTTCAGACTGTGGGAGTGAATTTTTTTTTTTTTTTTTAATGACAAAAGAGGTCTTTGAGCTGAGGTACTTGAAGGGGTCAGGTCTCGGTATAGATATTTAAGTGTGCCTGGTCAGGTTGAGTAGTTAAAACTGGAGCATCTGATGGAGTGCAAGAAGCAGGGGTAGGAAAGAACAACCATCGGGAGGCCAAGGGCAAGTGGAGGAGTAAAAGGCCCATTTTATCCTACCCCTCCCCCCCCATTCTTCCTTCTTGGATGCTGAGGTGCGATGATGTGATGCCTGGAGCTACAGCCACTGTTTTGTGGCCATGAGGCAAGACATACCCAACATGCTGAAGACGACAGAATGGAAGGAGCCTAGATCCTGGAGGACAGAGTTGAGCTACTGAACCAATCCTGAAGAGTCCACCATCAGTTGTGTGAAATGATGAAATGTTTCTATTGTTGAAGCCACTATTAGTCAGATGTTCTGTTACTTGCAGCCAAATGCATACAAATAGATGAATTGAAAGCTCATTGTGGTCAGCATGAGATGCAGTGGAAACGGACTTGTTTTTCCCAATGGATCATAAAAAGCTTCTTAGAAAACATCATTGAGGAGGGTCTTCAAGGATAGGTAGGAGGGGCCCCTGGGTGGTTCAACTGGTTAAGTGTCTAATTCTTGATTTCAGCTCAGGTCATGATCTCACAGTTCTCTCTCTCTCTCCCTCAAAAAAAGAAAAGAAAACAAAAGAAAAAAGAAAAGAAAAGAAAAAAGAAAAGGATGAGTAGGAGTTTGCTAGGCAGGCAGGGGAAGGCAGGGCATGCCATGAACGTGAAAAAGGCTTGGAGGTAAGAAGGAAGATGCAGGGTAAAGCGGTCACTCACAGAGGGCTGAGAGGTGAGAACACATCTGGAAGAACAGAAGCAGAACACAAGGGGCCCTAGACCCAGGATAAATGTGGATTTAGTTGAGCAGGCAATAGGGAGCCAGTGTGGGGCTTAGGCCAGGGCTAGAAGTGGGAACTGGAGGAAGGCAACAGGTTACCAAATATCCACGAGGAAGGATGAGTGTTGGGAATGAGTCAAAGGGACCCAGAATACAGACAGGGAGCCAGGATCAGTACTGAGACTTTGAAAAAAAAAAAAAATTAACATTTATTTATTTATTTTTGAGAGAGAGGGAGTATGCAGGGAAGGGGCAGAGAGAAGGAGAGAGAGAGAATCCCAAGCAGACCATCACCAGCATGGAGCCCGATGTGGGGCTCAAGTTCAGAAACTGTGAGATCATGACCTGAGCCAAGGTCAGATGCTTAACCGACGGAGCCAGCCAGGTGCCCCTCAGTATTGAGACTTTTTTACCAAAGAACTTCTCACCTTTGTTTTGGGGCTTATCTAGGGACTGCTTGTTTGGTAGGAACTAGTCACCCTGATGGTAAGAACAGTTAGTCACACAGAAAATCTGTGTGATTCACAGCAGCTGCTGGGAAAGTCCTTACAAAGATTGGGAACCCTCAAAAAGAACATGCTGTGTGCTATAGCACTTCAGAGCCTGGCCAGTCCCCTTCATGGCACAAATGAGGAAACTGAGCCTGAAGAAGGGGTGGGAGCCAATAGGCCACACAGCCACCTGGAGGCACAGCAGGACTGGAACCCAGTTAGCCTGGTCCCTGGACTAGCGCTCAGCTCCACCATTCTCACCTCCAGTCATAACTATAAATGGCCATGGATCAAACAAAGAACAAACGAGAAAACTGGGCCCAACAGGATGACACGGCCCAGCCTCCCCTCAAACAAAGAGAAGACAGATCCATGTTTGAAGCATAATAATAGGGCCTGTCTCCCAGAGTGAGGAAGTTAAAGATAAAATTCCTTAAGCCCACACTGATTACTTTTAATACTCCTTCAGAATTCCTAAGAAACTAAACTTTTCTTTAAAAAACAAAACAAAACAACAAACAAGCTTTGAAGTTGTTTGAAGATAAAAAGTGTTTTGTGGGCCAAGGCTGGTGAGGGGATGGCCTCCATGTATTCTGAAACAAACTTGGGAGAGTTCCTCACTGTTTGAGAGGCTTCTGCTGTGAGACCACAGACATGTTTGGCACCCCTTTGCTGCCCACTTACAGCGGTCTCAGAGTGTTTTAAGCCTGCCGAGTTACGTGGCCCTGAGGTGCCGGGGCTGACCAGGCCGGCTGCCCTCAGATCCGTTTCATCACTTACCAGCTGCAGGCCTGTCCCCTGCTCTCTCTGTGCTTTGGTTTCCTCACCCATACATGAGGAATATAATAAGAGTCACCAGCTCATAACGCTGTTGTGAGGGTTAAAGGAGTCGGTGTAAGGGCCGAGGGCAGCGGTTGCACCTTGTCCCATAAATCTCGGAAGGGAGAAGTGGGCCAGATGTATCCAGCCTGACTGGGCCGCCTGCAGGTAGGTGCGGTAGGCCTTTGCTGTTAAGTGTGGTCCCTGAACCAACAGTAACTGTCACCTGGGAGATGGTTAGGAAGGCTGAATTCAAGGCCCGACCCTTAGCCCGCTGAGGCAGAATCTTCATTTTAGCAAAAGATCCTCAGGGGATTCAGGTGAGCATTGAAGTTTGAGGAGCCCCGAGACAGGCCCCTGGAACGAGCACTGAAGGCATCTCTAAGTGGAGGGGTTTGGCCCCATTGCAGCCAGAATCTTCTGGCCCTCCCGCTCTTGAGACCAGATGCTCCTGGAGCTGCTGTTTTATGTCTCCCGCCTGCCTCCTAGGCGACTGACGACTGCTTTCTGCAAGTCTGTCTGGATGTGACTTTTGTTTCCCTTTCTCTGGTTTGAGTCCAACAGGTGGGGGCACATGGGAGACCCTGGCCATGCCTTGAATTTGCCTGGAACAGGGAAGTGTGGCGCATCTTCTGTAGAACCTCTGGCTGTGACCAAAAATGACCTTCCAGAAATCCCTAGGTCATGCAGAGCTCAAGGCACTTTCTCCTAACGGCCATCTAAAGGCCAGCCCACCCTGGCACTGAGACAGTCATGGGACTGGCTGTGGGGGTGACTAATTCTGAGAAGTTGGGGTCAACTAAAACCCTCAGCAAAGCAGAGAGGGGCCCATTCATTCATTAATTCTATCCAGTACTATTTTTAAATAAATGACTGTATTTAATTGGTTCAGGTAGTTCCACTTACTCCAGGAGTCAGGAAATTTTTGGTGTTGCCACCAAATATTTGTGTGACCTCAAGCAGGTCAGTTTCCATGTCTGAGCTGACAAGGGATTAGTTGTAAAAGGAGGGAAGTTCTCTAAGATGCCTTTTCTCTGTTCAGAAGTAACATAAATACACCTGATTCAGTAAGTGGGGATCCAGTTAGAAAGGGCCTAGGAGGCTAAGCTGTAAAATTCAGATTCGATGTTTTAAACCTGTACTGTCCAATATAGTTACCACTAACCACCTGAGGCTGTGAACACTTGAGACATGGCTGCTCTGAACGAGATACGCTCCAGGTATAAAATATATACAAGATTGTGAAACTTTGCATGACAAGAAGAGTGTAAGATATCTCATTAATATTATGTGGATACGTGTTGAAATTATAATATTTTGGATATGTTGGGTGAAATGGTAGACTTTATTACAATCAATTTAGCCTGTTTCTTGTTTTTTATATGTGGCTACTAGATGATTTAAAATTACACACTGAAGGGCGCTTGGGTGGCTCGCTCAGTCAGTTAAGTGTCGGACTCTTCTGCTCAGGTCGTGATCTCACAGTTCATGGGATCCAGCTCTGTGTCTGGCTCTGCCCTGGTGGTGTGGACCTCCTCGGGATTCTCTCTCCCTCTCTCTGCCTCTAATGAAAGTTGAGGTTTTGCTTATACCTCCCCAAAATGTCCATTTGAATGTATAACCTATTGTTCTGTCTTTGGGGCATGACTTGGTGCTCAGTTGGTTATAAACCAGGAACAGGTCTCTGGAGTGTGAAGATAATTCTTCAGGTCATACTTTCATGACCTGGCAGGGAGATAAGTAAAGATCTAAAATAAAAAGACATGTTCACGCTGGGAATGGTATTGCAATGTAGTCTCCTGGTACAGTGAATTCTTCCCGGGCATAGAAGGCAATGCTTTGTGGTTTGGATAAAGACTGGAAGAGTAGCAAAACGTTAGCCGCGGCTTACAGGAAAGAAGTTACCAAACCATGCCTCTGTGGATCAACTTCCTCTCATGAAATCCCCCCAAAGCGGCCCTGTAAGTCATTTGCCATGTGGATTTTGAGAAACGGGCCTTCTCCTTTCTTCACCTTCTGGCCTCCTGAGCTTGCTGACTAGCTGCCATTCTGGGAGGCCTGGTCTGGAGGCCTCTTCTCCCTTGCACATGCCTGACCATGCTCTGTCCAGGGGTGCCTAGTTGGGGTCAATGTGGCAGTTAGAGTGAGGTTTGCAAGGGCACAAGAGAGGAAGAGCATTCACTTAAGTGTCAGCTCTGAGCCTCCCTTCGTTCCAGAAAAAGCCTCCTGCCTAGCTACAGCCCAGCAGATCCAGAGTGGCTCCCACTCCCGGGTTCTGCTTACTCTACCCAATTCTCTGTGCCCTTGACTGTGGAGCATGGGACAGTGTGGATGGGGCCACTGTCCCCCCTAAGGACCGTGTCTTCTAGGGCACTAGGACTGCATGGCCTGTACCCTCTGGGCCAGTTGCTTGGGCTATTTACAATAAGCACATTTTTCTCTCAGTGATTTGGAGAGGAACCAAATTCCCTTGACCTAAGCTCTCATTGTACAAACAAATGATCCCTCAAAAAGCCCTAGAATGAAAGGGTCATAGTATCCTTTGGAATAAAAAATACACAGGATCAGATAAGAATGGGCTTATTTACGGTGTGAACGGAGCTGGCCGCTCTTTTCGTGGGCGTCACTTGCTCCAGCCTCCCCAGGGTACCCTCTCCATCCAATCCAGCCACCGAACACCCAGCTTTCTATTACAAGGGCCCAGAGGAGGGGACTCCTGGCTCCGCAGTCCCAGCAGGGAGGGGCATTTCTGATTCTGGAGCCCCGGGCTTTCTTGGCTGACCTGGCCCTGATTGTCTGTGGCATCAGGATTGAAACAAGCATCACTCACGCCATTCCTTCTTTCTTTCTTTTTCCCCTCGTTTTAGCCCTTTGTTTTTTTATGTTTGCATTATCTTACTTGACAGTTTGAAGTGTATAAACAAAACAGACAATTTAAGAATGGGCCAAGAGTTTGGGGGAATTTCTCTCAGAAGCTAAACCTGTTTAGAGTAAGAGTTCCTGGTTCCAGCACAGCTGAGTCAGGGCCTTGTGAGCTTTATGTCGGATTCTTCTATTTAAAAATGTAAGGTGACTATCTACCCCAAGTATTCTTGCTGGTGCCCACCCTCAGAATCCAGCCCCCTCACCCACCCCCCCCCCCCCCCCACCCATCCAGGCCTGGCCCAGCTGATAGCTCTCTCCAGAGACTCATTGTGGGGAATGTCGTCTGGAGCACATGGCTCTGACCTCAGAGTCAGTCAGCGGGGAGAACAGGAGATACAACTCGGGAGCGGACGTCATTGGCTACCTAAGAGGCAGCCTAGTGGACACGTTCCATCTGTCAGTACCTGCTTCCCCCTGCCCTCCACAGTCAAGGCCACTTAACCCCAGCCATGTGTTCTTGGGCCAAGCCTGTTTTAGATCAGGAGCTGAATTTGATTCTGATCCTGCTCTGACTCTATTATTTATTTATAGTTGTAATCATTAACCATTTGTTGCACTCTTGCTGTGTGTCAGCTGCTCTATACATAATGCCATTTAAAGCTCTAGGAAAATAAATAAATAAAACTGGGAGCCCTACAAGGAAGGGACTATTAAGGTCATGTAGAACATGACAAAACTGAGGTTGAGGAGATTCAGGAACTTAGTCCCAGGGTCAGGTTCACTCCAGCTCCAAGTCTGCATTATGTCTTTTGTGATTTTTTTTTTTACTGTAAAATATGTCCTCAAAATAGTATCTATGACACATGTAAATGATCTAATGCGTTACAAATTATGACAGATATTATATACAAATAAGTTCTTGGTTATGTATTTTAGCGATATGTTTATAGCTTGTTTTTTGCTTTATTTACGGAATCTTTTCATAAAAACAAATTCTTAATTTTAATGGAATAGAATTTATCATTATTTTCCTGTATGATTTTCCCTTTCCATAGAGTATTAAAAAAAATCATTTCCTATTCCAAAGTCATAAAGATGGTTTTCTATATTGTTTTATAGTTTGGGCTTTCATGTTTATACCTTAAAGGTTTTTTTTTCAATGTTTATTTATTTTTGAGACAGAGTGAGAGAGCATGAGCAGGGGAGGGGCAGAGAGAGAGGGAGACACAGAATCAGAAGCAGGCTCCAGGCTCTGAGCTGTCAGCACAAAGCCCGATGTGGAGCTTGAACTCATGAACTGAGATCATGACCTGAGTCAAAGCCAGAGAATCAACTGACTCAGCCACCCAGGAGCCCCTCATGCTTATGTCTTTAAACAAACTAGAGGTCTTTTGTGTGTGTGTGTGTGTGTGTGTGTTTTGTTTTGTTTTGTTTTTTGAGCGTAATGTAGCATATACGAAGTTACAGACATTGTGTGTGTGCTCTCTAAACTCACATAGGAACTACACAAACCGGGCTTACTTCTTTCAGTTGAATTTTTGCAAGATTTTATTTAATATTTACTGTGGGCCTATCTAGAAATAGGTCTTGTATAGTAAAAAAAAAAAAAAAGAAAGAAAGAAAGAAAGAAATTACAGATTGCTAAAGTCTTGAATCATTAATTAGGAATTTACTGTTAAGGAGAATACTGCATATTTGTTAGCTTCCTGATTGATTGTTTTCACATGAGTATATATATGTTTATATGGGTTCTGTGGGCCACTGGGGATTCCCAAACTCAGTTCCTTTGAAATGAATCTGGTGTGGTGTGGTAAGCCTTGGGTTCTTGTTCACATTCTATTTTGTTACTTATCTTTCTCCACAGGGATATGCTATGGTCCAGAGATTTTTCTTAAGATCCTGCAATGATCCTCTACTTTTTCCCAAGTAGGTGTTTGTGAACAACTAAATCCTTTATGTGGCTGTATGCTTCAAAGGTTAGGTGTAAGCATGGTTAAGATCAATGGGCCACGATTGGGTCATTAGGTCCAAACAACTGGCTTACCTTAAGCCTACCATTGCCACTCTAGATAAACTCAAAGCTGATAGTCCATTATATATGAATTTGTAGAACAGAGGTGGTTATGGGAGTTCTTTCTCATCCAATATGAAAAATTACTTTTATTATAAAGTCACCTATTATAAAGGTTTCATCATGAAAAAAATAAAAAAGGCACTTCCATAGGGGAAGAAAATATCTCAACTACTACAGAAAGCTATAAAATGAAAAACTTCTCTTTCCCTCTTTCCTACCTTGGCCCACTCCCTAAAAGTTAATCATTATTGATAATATCCTATGTATTCCATCCCCCAGGTTTCCTCATGCCCCTTTCCAGTCAGTTCCCACTGTCCCTACTTCCTGCCCTCCCGAAGGCAGCCACGTTGCAGCTTGCTTGTTTGACTGACTCTATCTTGGATGTGATTTGGTCTCAGTGCTTACAGCTCTACCTTGTTCTTTTAAATTTTTTTTTTTTTCAACATTTATTTATTTTTGGGACAGAGAGAGACAGAGCATGAACGGGGGAGGGGCAGAGAGAGAGGGAGACACAGAATCGGAAACAGGCTCCAGGCTCTGAGCCATCAGCCCAGAGCCTGACGCGGGGCTCGAACTCACGGACCGCGAGATCGTGACCTGGCTGAAGTCGGACGCTTAACCGACTGCGCCACCCAGGCGCCCCTACCTTGTTCTTTTAAATAGTTGTATAATAAACAGCTGTATAGTATGCATGAGATGGGTGCATCAGAATTCCTTATAGATAGACATTAAGAATGTTATCATACATGAAAAGATGCTCAACGTCACTCCTCATCAGGGAAATAAAAATCAAAACCACACTCAGATATCACCTCACGCCAGTCAGAGTGGCTAAAATGAACAGATCAGGAGACTATAGATGCTGGAGAGGATGTGGAGAAACAGGAACCCTCTTGCACTTTTGGTGGGAATGCAAACTGGTGCAGCCACTCTGGAAAACAGTGTGGAGGTTCCTCAAAAAATTAAAAATAGACCTACCCTATGACCCAGCAGTAGCACTGCTAGGAATTTACCCAAGGGATACAGGAGTGATGATGCATAGGGGCACTTGTACCCCAATGTTTATAGCAGCACTCTCAGCAATAGCCAAATTATGGAAAGAGCCTAAATGTCCATCAACTGACAAATGGATAAAGAAATTGTGGTTTATATACACAATGGAATACTACGTGGCAATGAGAAAGAATGAAATATGGCCTTTTGTAGCAACGGGGATGGAACTGGAGAGTGTTATGCTAAGTGAAATAAGTCATACAGGGAAAGACAGATACCATATGTTTTCACTCTTATATGGATCTTGAGAAAATTAACAGAAGTCCATGGGGGAGGGGAAGGAAAAAAAGAGGTTAGAGAGGGAGAGAGCTAAAGTATAAGAGACGCTTAAAAACTGAGAACAAACTGAGGGTTGATGGGGCGTGGGAGGGAGGGGAGGGTGGGTGATGGGTATTGAGGAGGGCACCTTTTGGGATGAGCACTGAGTGTTGTATGGAAACCAATTTGACAATAAATTTCATATTAAGAAAGAAAGAAAGAAGAAAGAAAGAAAGAAAGAAAGAAAGAAAGAAAGAAAGAAAGAAAGAAAGAAAGAAAGAGAGTTACCATAGGGGTGCCTGGGTGGTTCAGTCAGTGGAGCATGTGACCCTTGGTCTTGGGGTTGTGAGTTCAAGCCCCACATTGGGTGTAGAGATTACTTAAAAATTTTGAAAAAAAAGGCTTTAAAAAGGTTTTAAGTTTTGATTAGTCTTGAAGATTTTTGTACTTTTTCTTACTTGCTACCAACAGTGGGTTCTTCCTTTTTGCTTAACATGAGGCTTTAAGGCAAAAACAAAAACTCAGTTTTTACTATGGAGCCTTACAGACTGAAGCAACGTTAATACCACATACTTCTGAGAAGTATGATTTGGATTGTTCCTCTTCAGTGGTTTGCGGGACTTTGTTAAAATTTTTCTTTTTCATTTGGGTAGGAGTGGAGGAAACATTAGGACTTTTGTGTGTTTTTTGCCAGTCTCCAACTCTGATCATTTTCTACAGATTACCAAGTCTGGAGGGGACAGTCCCCTGTCAGGGGAACTAGGGCGGTACATGCCCATTGTGGACACAGACGTACTAGACTGTCAGAGATGGGGCCCCTTAATAATCAAACCGTGTAACTGTGCCTGGTAGGGTGTCTGGGAAGAAGGCCAAGAGCAAGATTTGTACACAGGAGGTTATTAAAGATGACTTCCCATCTAACTCTTGGAGAGGAGGGAGGGCAGCAGGATTGGCAGAGGTTGGCCTGGGCTGCAGGTGGAGTGAAGGCCTCAGCTGATCCTACAGCAAGAAGCTTTGGAGCTGGGTGACCCTTTCCATGGGGAGGACATGAGGCAGGTCTCTCCAGCCTTGGGTAATTTCCAGAGAGAGACTTCTCTTGTCCTAAACCCATTCTACCAAGCACCCTTATGATTCCATTTCCATTTCCTCTGTGTTTTATCGATAGGAAAACAATGTTCCACGTAGCTGCATGGGAAAAGTCTGAACTTCGTAAGAGTTTTATCTTTGTACTTGTTTTACCTCTGTATCATTCCAAAAGAGGGTTGGAGGTGGCGATGGAGGTAAATACAACTTTTAAATTACTATATTAGCTATATTTTATTGAGTCCCACTCAAGGCCAGTGTACCGGGCTAATTATTTTACATATTTTATTAATGCTCAGAACAACCCTGTGAGGCAGGTACTATTATCTTATAGATAAGGATGATCATTGAAGGTAGGGTGTCTGAGAAACAGATCAAGAGGGAGATTTGTACACAGGACGTTTATTAAAAATGCCTATGGGATTACTATCTGCAGAAGAGGGAGGGCAGCAGGATTGGGTGAGGCTGGCTCATAGGCGATTCAAAGAGGTCAAGTAGCTGGCCCAAGGCCACCCAGTTGGTCGACAGCAATGCAGAAGGTTGGACAGGCTCCAAGTCTGTTGTTTAAACCATTTGGTCCTATTGAGGATGACAGGAAGATAAGAGGAAACCAGAAGGGTAGGGCCCCTATCTAAAAAAATGCACACCCTGAAGTTGTGCATGGTGCTGGAATGGTGCCCCAGAATTGATTCTAATTCCCTGGGGCTACAGCAGAGAAAGAAACACAATCAGGAACAAGATTCCCAGCAGAACCTCTGCAGGAAAAGCAAAGCCATGATGAAAGAAGTCAGAACAGCAGTTACCATTGTGGGCAGGGTATTGACTGAGAGGTGGCAAGTGGGAGGTTCCTGAGAGCTGGCATTGTTCCACGCTGTGAATCAGGAGCTGATTACTTGGGCTCAAGTACCTAAGGACATTTTAAAAGTCATACACTCAAGGTTTATTCACTTTTGCATGTGTATATTGTAAGTAATGTGTATTTTGTACATTGTATGTGTGTATTGTGTATATTGTGTAAAAAAAAAAAAAAAAGGTAATTAAGGGACGCCTGGGTGGCTCAGTCAGTTGAGCGTCCGACTTCAGCTCAGGTCATGATCTCATGGTCTGTGAGCTC
Organism: Puma concolor; assembly: GCF_028749965.1. Lineage (NCBI taxonomy): Eukaryota > Metazoa > Chordata > Mammalia > Carnivora > Felidae > Puma > Puma concolor. Next base: position 87,989,115 of record NC_141675.1, read on the forward strand.
GAGCCCTGCATCAGGCTCTGTGCTGGCAGCTCAGAGCCTGGAGCCTGCTTCAGATTCTGTGTCTCCCTCTCTCTCTGTCTACCCCTCCCCAACTCACACTCTGTCTCTGTCTCTCAAAAATGAATAACGTTAAAAAGAAAAAAAGGTAATTAAAAACTGTGTCAAAAGTAAAACAACCCAGTTGATCAGAAGAAGTGCAGCCTTTTCTGGTACTGAAGCCCTAGAAAAATTCCCAGAGCCCCCAAAGACAGACACTGTTTGTGATGTGGTGAAGGCCATCTTTCTTAATCACTCCTATGGCAAGTTCAATTAATATTGAGGTTCTTGGGACTTTTCATTATTGTCCCTCAATGAAGGCAGTGGTGTGATGCTAAAGAAGAATTTAGTGAAGACTTGAGACGTCCACAGTGTGGTCCCAAGGCAGAGCTCTGGGTAGTCTTTGCCATTATTGTCAACTTGGCCTTCCCAGGGCTTATGAGGGTGCCTGAATGGGATTGCTCTCTTAGCTCTCTCCAAGACCATTGTAAGTCTCGGGCTGCTTTGGGTCTTGGGCTTAGACCCATTGCCATAGGGAAGCTATTGCTGCACACATACTGGGGGCATGGGGTGATTCCATGGTTGGGGAGCTGGGGTCTACTTACCCTGTCCAAATCTAGGTTGCTGAGACCACAGTCCCTTCTTTTACCTCATAGACGGTGCTACCAGCCACCAGACCTCCGAGTCACACAGCTCCAGGGAGCACCGACCCACACACGTGAACATAGTGCAATGCAGAGACCCTGTCAGCAACGGCCTGGCCTCCCCGCACTCTCTGTCTTTGGAAGAAGGGGGCTTTCTGCTGAGGAGGGAAGGAAAGGCTCCACCCCAGCCCCATCGCTCCACCGTGGTTGTGCTGTGGTGGGGGCTTGGGGGGGGGGGCGCACTGGGAAGCCCCAAGAGCACTGTGGCCTGTGTGGCTGCCAGGCAGAGATGCTCAGGACCTGCTAGCCTATCCTCCTGCCACTACTCTGAACCTTGAGTATTAGCCAACCAGACAACCAGCCAGCCCTCAGGCCCTGTGCTTCATCCTCGCCCAGGCCATCATGGGTTCTGGAGTCCGTTGACCTGGATTCAAATTCTAGCTGTACACCTTCCTAGTGGGGCAAATTCCTAACCACTCTAAGTTTTCTCAGCTGTAAAATGGGCACAATGATTACATGAGTGCCCACCTCATTGGGTTGATAAGGAGAATTGATGTACGCACAATGCATGGCACATCGTATGTGCTCAGCATGAGTCAGCTTTTGGCACGAATCTCTTGTCTGCATCGTGATCAGCATAAGAGAAAGATATGCCTCTTATTATGTAATAGAAGTGGATATAATATAGAAGTGAGAAAGCTGGGGTTTGTTTTTAAATAATTACTTTCTTTTTCCATGGTTACAAAAATGTGGGAGAGGGAAACAGGAAGATGTTGGTCAAGGGGTACAGAATTTCAATTCTGCGAGATGAATACGCTCTGGAGATCTAATATACAACAATATGACTATGGTTAATGAGATTGTTTTATGTACTTGGAATTCGCTGAGAGGGTAGATCTTAAATATTCTCGCCACAAAAAGAAAAGGAAACGGTAACTATGGGAGGTGAGAGAGATGCTAAGTGGTTTAACTGTGGTAACTATTTCACAATGTATATGTATATTATATAATCTCTTATAATATATACCATTTCGAATTGTCAGCTATACCTCAGTAAAGCTGGAAAAAATGACAGGTTTTTTTTTTTTTAATGTTCAAAGTAATACACATTCATTAAGAAACATTTAATGAAAAATAAAAAAGTTTTAAAAATTATCTGCTATTAACTTTCTGGGATTTTTTCTTCTATTCCTTGCCAACAACTATGTGTATATGTATGTATATGTGTGTGTGTGCATGTTTTAGCAACTTTATGCAATACAGTATTATTAACCATAGTCACCATGCTGTACATTACATCCCCAGGACTTATTTATTTATAACTAGAATTTATATGTTTTGCTCACCTTCACCCATATATCTTTTTAAACAAACTTTCTACTTAAAATTTTTTTTTTTGATTTGCAGAAAAGTTACAAGGATAATAAAGAAAGTTATACTTCACACCCAGTTTCTCCTACTGTTATCTTACATTGCTATTACACATTATCATATTTATCATATGAACCAAAGTTGATACTGTTTTTTTTTTTAAGTAAGCTCTACACCCTGTGTGGGGCTTGAACTCATAACCCTGAGATCAAGAGTCTCATGCTCTACCAATGGTGCCAGCCAGACACCCTGATACATTATTCTTAACTGAAGTCCATACTTAAATTTGGATTTCTTGGTTTTTACGTATGTTCCATTTCTGTTCTGGGATATCATCCAGGATTCCACATACATATAGTTACCATGTCTCGTTAGGCTCCTCTAGAATGCGAGAATTTCTCAGACTTTTCTTGTTTTTAGTGAACTTGACAGTTTTGAGGAGTTCTGTTTAAGTATTTTGTAGAATGCCCTTCAGTTGGAATTTATCTGATGTTTTCCTCATGATTAGACTGGGGTTATGGGTTTTGGGGAGGAAAACCATAGGAATAAAGTGCCATTTGATCACATCATATCAATGGTACTGTCAACATGACTTTTCACTGTGGATGTTGACCTTGATCACCTAGTTGAGGTATTATATGTAAAGTTTTCTTTTTTCTCCCCCTTTCATATGGTATCCTTTGGAAGAAAGTCACTATGCACACCCTATCCTTTAGGGGTAGGAAGTTCTTCTCTATGTCCTTAATGAAATAATATCTACATATATTGTTTGGAATTCTTCTGTCTTTTTCTACTTATTTATTTAGTCAATCATTTATTGGTATCAGTAGGATCTTGTGGGTATTTATTTTATACTTGGAGTTATAAGCAGTATTATTATGCTATTTATTTTGTTGCTGGACATTGTTCCAGTTTTGGCTATTGGGAGCTCCTTCGGTTGCCATGGACGTATCCTTGTATGTTTTTCTTTGAGTACTTCCTTACTTTCTGGCACTAGCAGATGTTCCGTATTTATGTTGTATATTCTATGCCCCAGCCATTTCTCCAAGGAGCTTAGTTTCTTTTTATTGAGGAATGGTATTGGAAACCAAGATCTGGGCACTGGGTGTCCTCACTGTACCTGGGTGTTGTTGCTTCTAGGCTCTCTCAGTGGACAGAACTAAGAAATATATATGTATATGCTAATAGCTTTTTAGTGGATTCATTAGGATTTTCTATCTACAGAATCTTATTAATTACAAGTGGGAGATAGTTTCACTTCTTCCATTTCAATCTGGATACTTTTTATTTATTTATTTTTTCTTGCCAAGTTGCATTAGCTAGGACCTCCAGCACATGTTGAATACAAGTAGTGACAGTAGGCATCTTTGTCTTGTTCCTGATCTTAGGGGAAGACATTCAGTGTTTCAGCACTAAGTATGATGTTAGCTGTGGTTTTTTAATAAGTGTTTTTTATCAGGTTGGGGTAGTTTCCTTTCATTTCTTGAGTGTTTTTTGGTCGATGTTTATTTATTTTGAGACAGAGACAGAGTGCGAGCAGGGGAGGGGCAGAAAGAGAGGGAGACAGAGAATCTGAAGCAGGTTCCAGGTTCTGAGCTGCCAGCACAGAGCCCGACATGGGGCTTGAACTCACAAACTGTGAGATCATAACCTGAGCTGATGTCAGACACTTAACCCACTGAGCCATCCAGGTGCTCCTGTTGAGCGTTTTTACAATGAAAGGGTGTTGAATCTTGTCAAATCTTTTTCTGGATCTATTGAGATGATCATGTGGTTTTGGTCTTCTATTCTATTGTTATAGTATATTATATTAATTGATTTTCAGATGTTAAACCAACCTTGTACTCCTGGGATAAATCGTGCTTGGTCATGGTGTATAATCCTTTTTATATGTTGCTCATTTCAGTTTTCAAGTATTTTGTTGAAAAATTTTACATCTATATTCATGGGAGATATTGCTCTGTTTTTTTCCTATAAAGTGTTTGGTTTTGGTTTGAGGGTAATACTAACCTCATAGAGTGAGTTCGAAAGTGTTCCCCCTGCCTTTATTTTTTGGAAGAGTTTGTGAAGAATTGTTACTCTTTCTTCCTTAAATATATGTTAGAATTCACCTGTGAAGCTATATGGGCCTGAGCTTTTATTTGTATGGAGTTATAAAATTTCTATTTCAATTTCTTGTTATAAGTTCATATAAATTTCTATTTCGTCTTCAGTCAGTATCCATAGTTTGTGTCTTTCTAGGAATTTGCCCATTTCATCTAAATTGTCTAATTTGTTGGCATACAGCTATTCCTAGTATTATTTTATAATCTCTCTTATTTCTGTAATGTTGGTAGTGATGTTCTCTCACTCTTGATTTTCATATTTTGAGTGAGTTTTTTCTCTCTTTTAATTTGGTCAGTTTAGCTAAAGTGTTGTCAATCTTGATTATCTTTTCAAAGGACAAATTTTGGTTTGATTAACTTTATTGTTTTTGTATGTGTATACTAATCTGTGCATACACATACATCCATAATTGTTACTATATTATATCCATCTGTGACTATATTAAGCTAAACACAGGTTCATACTGATATCTCCAACTCCAATCTAGTATCACATAATTCATTGCAGCCTTTCCCCTTGCTCATCTGTAACTTCATACTGCAAGAGTAGTAAATTTGGCTCCCATTACCTGCCACCCATTTACTTATTTGTTTAATCCCAGTATATGCGTATAGTGGTTTCAGGGTTGTTAACCCATATCCGCATAGGAAATAACTTTATCAAGTAAAGTATAGTGCTCAGGTAGAGTTCCTTTTGCCTTTGGTCTTACAATCTCCACTCATTTCCAAAGTCATTTAGGTCAACATCCACTCTCTTCAGTTAAATTATTATCATATATTTTAATAACAGATTCTTTTATCATAGTCTACATTCTACTCTGGGATTTCCCTGACCTAATTTTTTTTACATTAAGGTTGATTCCTTGTGCTATAAAGTTCTGTGTGTTTGAAAAATGCAGTCTCATGTAACATACAGAACAGTTTTACTGCCCTAAAATGCAGTTCATCTGTTCAGCCCTCTCCACTCCCCACACTCCTGGCAACCACTGATATGTTTTATATTTCTATAATTTTACCTTTTTCAGAATGTTATATGAATGGAATAGCCTTTTAAGATTGGCTCTTTTCACTTAGCAATATGTGTTTCATTTAGCAATGTTTTGTATGTTGTTGCATGAATTAATAGCTCATTCCTTTTTATTTCGGAATAGTATTCCATTGTATGGGTGTACTGGAGTTTTTTTTTTTTTTCATACCTTCACCTTTTGAGGACTATCTTGGTTGCCTCCAATTTTTGCAGATTATGAGTAAAACTGCTGTAAACGTTCATGTGTGGATTTTTGTGTACATAAGTTTTCAAATCTGTTCAGTAAATGCCTGTGATTGCCATATTGAATGGTAAAACTATATGTAACTTTATAAGAAATGGCCAGTCTGTCTTCCAGAGTGGCTCTACCATTTTGTATTTCCACCAGCAATGAATGAGAATTCTTACACACTATGACAGAGGACTTTTCAACTAAAATGACTCCAAATCTAAATTTACGGCCCTCTATTAATCTTGCTCTTTACTGCTCTGATGGATCTAAAGCCGTGGGAAACCACAGGAAAGTAAGGGTGTGCCTGGGAGGGAGATACAGCCCCTTTGATTAATTTTATCAATCTCTTTGCCAATGGGTAAACTTATAAGCACCAGATGTCCAAGGACATCTCATTCTGCTAACAGTAAAGGACTATAGTCGCAGAGAGGAAAGGTTCTTTCTTTGCTAAACTGATAATCCCAACCTCTCATGTGAGATTTCCTCCAGGCCATGTATATTTTGCACCCCTTTCCAATAATCCAGATGGTACCGTGCTATAGGGAACTACAGATATTATATTTCCAAAACCAATACTTTCGTTAGCCTTTTTTATTTTGTTGTTGATAGTAGGAAAAGTATAATTTGGGTTGAATATCTTAGGATAAGATGGTCCCTTTCTTATTATCTTTGAATTCTAACTGGAGATGAATCTTAAGATACAGCTGTGATAGGAGCAAATAGTCCTGGCTTTAATGAGACTCAGTAGGACTGACAGGTACTAGGACACATTTGGGGAAAGGGGGTCAGGATGATCAGTGAACAGGAAAGACAAAAAGAATAATAATTTATTGGGGTGCCTGGATGGCTCAGTCGGTTAAGTGTCCAACTCTTGATTTTGGCTTGGGTCATGATCCCAGGTTGGGGGATCGAGCCCCGTGTCCGGCTCTACACTGAGCGTGGAGCCTGCTTAAGATTCTCTCTCTTTCTCCCTCTGCCTCTCTCCCCTGCTTGCATTCTCTCTCTTTCTCTTTCTCTCTAAAATTAAAAAGAAAAAGAATATGAATAAGAAATTATCTGGGGAAGAGGGAAGGAGCCCATGGCAGAAGTGGATGAAGGGCCCCCTGGGCCTGAAATAGAGAAAGATGAAGGAAGTCGGTCTAGAAAGTCAGGAGGGGAGAACAATTGGGGTCTGATTTGAATGGAAGCTGAGAGTGAGAAGTTTGGGGAGAAGAATCTGGGCTTCAGTGAGTTTAGGAGTTATTCTGACCTAAAGTTTTGACAATAGCATCAGCAACAGCTAATACAGTTGATGCCCCTCTAAGGTGTCCACACCATTCTAAACACTTTACTGCATTATCTCGCTCAAACCTGTGAGATGAGCACTATTTTATAGCATTTTAGAGAGAAGAGATATGATTGGGGTTTGGAGAACTTAAGATACCTGGAGATAAGTACGTATCTCTAAGACACTTATCTTAAGATGAGATTTCAATCTGAGTTTTTTTGGTTCCAAAGGTGACTTCTTTTTGTCTATGGGCTCTTGAATACCTTCTGTGCTTTAGCTGTGGGGTATCAAAGTGCTCATGGCCTGCCCAGATGGAACCTTCCGGATTCCCCAGGCCTTGTTACCTCCAGGAGGCCCCCTACATCCTCCTGGCCAGTCTTCCCTCCTCTGAACCCTCAGAAGTCCTTGTCTAACAGGTCCCTGGCAAGCACATGTTGCCTTGAGTTTCAGCTTTTGCATTTATTATGCAATTCCTGAATTTTTCACAATCTGCTTTTTCATTTGTTTTTTCCCCCCCTAAACTTTTTTTCTTTTCAAACAGACTTTGTTTTTTAGAACAGTTTTGGATTTATAACAACACTATGAAGACAGTACAGAGTTCCTGCCTAGCCCCCACACTCAGTTTCCCCCATTATTACCTGTTAGTGTGGTGCATCTCCCTCTTGACCATTTTCGACACACTTATGTACATATCAGACAACTTCCAGAAACACAGTTTTGTATGGAGTGTCTCAGCCTCCTCCTCACCGCTTAGAAACCATCACTCGACACAGGCCAAATATCATGGAGCCGGGCCAACGTGAAGTCCTTGCTCTTCTTCCAGGACAGTGATTTGGGGTGACATGCTGAGGTTTCAAAGCAGGACGTGTCAATATCTCTTTTCCTTCCTCGTGGAAACTTGAAACTCTCCCAAGAGTGAGCTCTGACAACAAACAAAAACAAAGATGGAGCTGCTGGAATCTCTTCTATGATTTTCACCAGCAGCACCCATTTTGTGATTATCTCTAATTCAGGGCAACTTGTTTGGAGAAGTCACCCAATGAACAGGCTGGTTTTGTCTGAGCCCAGGAACAAACCGATGCCAAAGGAGTGCCCTTCAATAAACACTTATCGAGCACCCACCAGGTGGCTCTGGGGAGAGTCCCCAGAACCGCCCTAAATCTGTAAAACACAGTGTTCTGGAGCAGGGAAGACAGGAGGCAGAGGCCCCAGCTTTGGGGAGGAGGATGTTGGGTTCTCTCTGGGACAGGTTGGATTTGAGTGGGTTATCCAGGTGGAGGTGTCCACAGGCACCTGGGAATAAAGATCTGGCACTTAGAGAGAAAAAGGACACAAATTGGTATTTGTACAGTGAGCAGAAGGAATCTCATTGTAGAGGTCCAGATGTGAGCATGTGGGTAGCTAACCTTCAACTCATCACGTACCTTCTCTCAGATAATTCATGACATTTGCATATCTGTTGCCCCCCCTTGTTTTATAAATCTTCTTAGAAATTAGATAATGATGAAGCACTTCTATAGATCCACTGTGCTGACCATTTTTCTGTTTTAAGTGATACGCAAATATGAAACAAGGATGCTCCTCTTAATGTTTCAAAGGCTTTTGATGCTGCAGAAGTAGAATAATAGGCTGCTGGAAGATAGATGAGTGATCAAAGAGAACTCAAGGGAAGCCTTCTTTTTTTCTTTCTTTCTTTTAAATGTTTATTTATTTTTGCGGGGGGTGGGGGGGGGACAGAGAATCTGAAACAGACTCTGTGCTGACAGCAGAGAGCCTAATGTGGGGCTCGAACCCGTGAACCGTGAGATCATGACCTGAGTTGAAGTCAGAGCCACCCAGGTGCCCCTCAAGGGAAGCATTCTGAGGCAGCTGTTTATTGGCACAGTGCCTGACACACAGTAGATCCTCCATAAACATTAAATACACCATAAATAAGATAAGATGAATGGGAATGTGAACCCATAAAGGCTCACTCATTCACAGACTGATTCTCTCTATTCTGTGTACACAGGGAAAATCAGAGGTATGCCTCAGACAAGCAGCAGGGACTTGACAGATGGCCCCAAAGCAGCACAGGCTTACAAACAGGATGATGTTATATAGTCTCTCTTGCAGAGGGATCTTGCACACAAGCCCAGATTGGTGCCCGCTGCCACTCAGACAGGATGCTGGTTTAGGGCTATTCATGACCCAGCCCAGTGCTAAGCAGCCAGAGAGAAATGGGTCAGGGCAAGGGCGGGCCTTCCAGGAGCTAATTGCACAGAGATATCCAGACAGGCTGAGTGTCTGAGGTCCTCAGGGGCAGAATCAGAGACTCACCCAAGGCTCGGTGTCTAGGGAAGGGCCTTGGTGGGTCAGGGACACCTCAGGTCTAGGCTACCCTGGGGCAGAAAGGATAGTCTTGAGAGCCCATTCCCAGGCAAGGCCCAACAAGGCCACCTGCACTATGCCCGTACCAGTCCTCCACAGCTCCAAGTGTGAGAGTCCTGACACAGAGGCCACCTCCCTCTTGCTAAATCGGGTGAATAAAAGGAAGCAGGTCAAGGCTGGTGCCCCCACTACAGCCAACCTTTAACTAGACTCCAAAATTAGATTCCCAAATGCGCACGCTGTGGTTTGTTTCATCTCTTGTGAGTGTGTGATTGGGCTGGCAGGGCGGGCAGGGAGGAGTGATATCGTAAAGCTAAGAGTTTTTGTTTGTTTGTTTGTTTGAAAGATGGGGGTGGGGTATTTGTGGTGGTGTTTGATCATTTTCGAAAAATCCTACCCTTGTTCCAGCCCTGGCTGGGTCTGCAAGAGAGGGTGGTGTTCCCGGGCAGAGTCTGCAGGGACTGGCTATCCAGCTGCTCTTTCCTGGAGTAACTCCGTGAAGTTCACAATAGGTCATTCCTCTAATTCAGTTTCAGAAACTCAATTTTTATCAGTTCCCCTATGGTTATTAAGAAATCTGCTACCCAACGGCACAAAACACTGATTCATCAGCCGTCTTCATTACTCTGTGCGGAGCAAGAGGGCTGCTGGCAAGGCTGAATCTTCATACTGGAGTCTGACATCCTCTCAGGAGGGAAAAGCCTCAAGAATTAGGATGAGTGGGTTGTTTGGCAATTGTGGAGTTCCAGCAAAGGAGCTGAATGGTCTTAAGGGCTGTTTTATTTAAGCTGTGATCGCCCCAGGAATTGCCCTTGTCCACGGAAAAGCTTGGTAGAATATAAGCTGCTACAGTTACAGAAAACAGCTGCCAAGCAGAAACCACTTTCAAGTCAGCTGGCCACACAGTGTGCCCTCCCTGTGGGGCGTGCTGGAGAAGCAGGCTAATGAAAACCTCTTTCCTCTACAATCTACTCAAATGTGTTCTGAAGCAACCTGGGCATCACCAGGGAGCTTGTTAGAAATGCGCAGTCAAGTCACAGGCCCCCACTGGGAACTTCTGAGTCAGAATCTGCATTTTAACAGACCCCCAGGAGACTCACATGCACAGTATAGCTTAAGAAGACCCAGGCTAGCGTCCAGGCTCCATGTGGATCTCAAAATCTACTTTAGTTTGATTCAACCTCAACACCTGCAGGGAACCTGCCTTTTCCTTAGTAAAGTTAAGGGTGGACCTGGGATTTCCCTCCGTTAATGCGGACAGCACTGGGCTCAGCAGGAATGCCTCCTGTTCCCTGGATTCTCTTTCCCTTTGGAGCTGCCACTGCCTACATTTGAGTCCTGTGTTGGACTTCATTACACAAGCCAGTGGGTCCCTTCAGATGCTTCTTTGTTTGAATCCAGTCTCAGAAGGGTAATCTTATGAGGTTTAGAAGTGGTTTATCAAGGGGCGTCTGGGTGGCTCAGTTGGGTGTCTGACTTCGGCTCAGGTCATAATCTCGCCGTTCGTGAGTTTGAGCCCCTCATCGGGCTCTGTGCTGACAGCTCAGAGCCTGGAGCCTGCTTCCGATTCTGAGTGTCCTTCTCTCTCTGCCCCTCCCTGTTCAGGCTCTGTCTCTCTCTGTCTCTCAAAATAAAGGTAAAAAAAAAAAAAAAAAAAAAAAAAAAAGTGGTTTATCATGACTACATTTTAGCTTGGCTGCTTTCTGCTTACCTGGTTGTGGGCTGTGGACCTTCATGTCATCAGTTAAGCAAATTCAAAATCTCACTGTAGCATAGGTTACTTCTGGGAAATGTTCTGAGAGATTGTTATTCCAGGCACACTGCACCTAGTGAGCTTGTCTTTATATCTTAGGGTCTTTTATTTTGTGCCGGTGACATCAAATTCCGTTACAAATTGGACTCAAACCTTCCTAAGATGAGTATGGTTGTAAGGTCCAGGCTGGAGTAAGTTACTCTACTCTGGGCACAGAGCTTCAGCCATCTGCCTATTGGACAGTATTTCAAAATTCCAACTTAAGATGTAGTGAAAGGTGGTTTTCAGATAGAAGATCTCAAAGATCTGAAGCTAGGCTATACCACTGAAAAAGCATGGCACTTGAAGTCAATTATTTTGTATTCTTTGTGCTTCCATTCGTTCACCTATAAAATGGGTATGGTGCCTATTTCACGGGATCGTTGGGAGGCTAAGATACTGTGTGTGACACAGTAGAAGCACCCCACCCAGCGCCTGGACGGGGTCTGGGCTCAGTGAATGTTAGTTGCTCTAGAACCCTGGCTCTGGGACACAGCTTCCCTACCATTTAAGAGACTGTGTGAGATGAACCAGGGCAAACCGGGCCAGCCCTCACAGATGTAGCCACCAAAAAGTTGCCTCCTTGACCACATTTCCATGTATGAGAAATAAAAATTTCATCACAATCATTTTCCAAACCAAGGGAACACTTGTCTACTTGTCTATATTAAGCTGAAGAAACCAAAAAGTTTCTGATGATACGGTATTTTTCCCGAACACTGGATGTGCTGACTTGGGAGTTAGATTTAATCATCTGCTTGCAAGTGTCTTCTGGACACATATGTTCATTTTCCCTGTTCACATCAGCAGCCACCGAGCACGTCACAGTGTTCTTTCAAAGGCCTCTTTAGGCAACGTTTGGCCACATGGCATACAGTTTACCATAAGTGTTCTTGTTTAAGATGCCAGATGTCCACCATGGAGGAAGAGAAACTCCCAACAGGAGTGAAAGAATTGCAAAGTACAGATGTCCAAAGGAGGAAGATGAAAATAAGAAACACTAAACAGATGTGCTGATATTTTGGAAACAAAGTTAATATGATTCTTTTCATTCAGTAACTCTCCTTATCAAAGGTAGCATACATTGGGAGAATTTAAGGAAATCAGGATCTTGCAAGGACAAATATGAGCACACCGCAATTCTGTTAAACGTTTCTGGAGCATCAGTTATACTACAAAATCTTGTGTTTAGAATGATCTGAGATTTCCTCCTCAACATGAATACGAATCCAAATTTTGAAATGCAATTAAAGCTGAAATGAAAACTAGATGGATTCCCCAGACCCCCAAATATTGGATCTTCTCAAATTGTCCTACTTGGACAGTCTCTGAACCTCTTTAGTAAAGATTCTGCCTTGGGGAGAAGACTGTATGTATACAGTCAGCTGTGCCATGATTAGATTCGTAAAGAGATAGTAAAGTGGAGTTGTTTAGAGCTGGGTTCAGAAGCTAGTTTGCCTAGGTTTGAATTCTGCTTATCACCACTTATTAGCCATTATGACCTGGGGCAAATTCTTTAACTTCTGTAGAATCCTAGTTTTTACACCTAGAAAACAGGGATAATGTTAATTGTTATTTCTAAGGATCATTATGAAGATCACATGAACTAATCCTAATACTGTAAAAGGATTAGAGTTGTTCCCAGCGCCCAGTAGATGCTCAGTAAATCCTAGCAGCGATTGTTCTGTTATCATTCGGTGCTGATGGCGAGGACACCCCCCGATGCAAGCAGGCTATGCTCCTTTCCATCATGAGCTGACTAGACTGGTGATATACTGGGACAGACAGTCTTGTACAGTGTATCAGACTGCAACAATGTATGGATATCACATTATCCATGGAAATGAGAGAAATGTGGGCTACTCGTACAATCAGCAAGTACATGGCAAAACTGGATTTTCAACTCAGGTCTCTCTGCTCCAGTGGCCAATCTGTTCCCATTAAACCCTGTTGAAAGGTCAGCATGAGTTGACAGTGTGCAGTGATTGGTAAGGTAGTGAATGGGGTGGCAGACAGATGGCCTTTGTAAAGGCGGTAGCCTCTAGGACAGAGGAACGTGATGTTCCACCCAGACTGGTCAAACCACGCTTCCAGGAGTGACCAGTGGGTGGGGGAGATGTGGAATTGTGTCCTGTGTTAGCCCTCGGAAGGGATTAGGATATTTAATCTGAAGAAGAGAAGACAGCTGTGGACATGAGAGCACTCTTCAAGCAATAGCAAATGGAGAAAGTAGAGGGAGCGACAGTTCAGTTTAATACAAGTAAAAGCTTTCTAACCATCTGAACTATCCAAAGCTCTCTGCTTTGGGAAGTGACAGATTTGCTCTCATTGGAAAGGTTAAGGAGAAGCTGGGTAATCACTTGATGGTATGAAGCAGAGGGATTTTGTTCAATTAATTCAATATACATTTATCGAACATCTGTTATAGGCCAGGGATGGTACAGGAGTTAAAGTTCCCGCCAAACTCGAAGCTCTATTTTGCCCAGATGAAACTAAATAGAACCTCATACCTTGCTCAAAACTCCAGCTGAGAAGACTGGCAAATGGGCATAAATATCCTTATAATCAATTTAGAAATTAATCATTCTGAATTCTTAATTAATTCTTATTAATTCTTCTTTCCTTGCCCTGAGTAACTTTTGCCACTTGCTCTAAAATAGGAGCAAACTTTTCCATAGTAACCTGGCTATTGCTCTTACTCTATGTTCTCCTGTGTAAGCTTCCTTTTAGTACAGGGGAAACAAAAAATGATTTAGTCAGCAGAATTAGGACAGGAAACTGAAGGTTCCCAAGTACATTTTTAAAGAAAAAAAAATGAAAAATAAAATGGAAAATAGTACCAGCCTCAAATATGTGAGCTGACAATCTACCTCCATTCTCTGGAATGCATCCTGTTCCAATGTGCAGAGCTCCACATTTTTATTTTATGACTCTGGTCCTAAAGTGATTGCCCTAGGCTTAGGATTCCAAGGTAAAGAAAATGGATACAGTTTGTCAAATAGGAGATGTGGTCAGGGCTGAATGTGGGTTAGGGTGGCTTCTGTGGTGGTTGCTATGAACACCTACTGTGCGATAGGCAGAGCTCTGCTGTGATTGGCCAAAGTGCATGCCAGGATTTGAAAGCATTTGAAAATAGTTTATGGGTGTTTTCTAACTCATAAAACCTCAATCAATATTTGCAGAAGTGTGGGGTGGTAGAAAGTTGAAACAGTGGGCAAAGTAACAGGGAAAAACCTTGGGAGTTGAAATTTAACTTTGAGCAAGTCATTTGTCCTGTACACTAACAAGACTTGTGCTCTGAGACAGGAGATGGCCTCCGAGTGTGGTTTTCAAACATAGGTCACAGCCCATTGAGATATCAATTTAATGGATTGAAATCAACATTTCAAAAATTAAACGGAAAGCTCCATAGTGTTTTGTACATAGCAAAGGTATTATTTCATGAAACTCTTATTTCTTGTGAACGCACACACATAAACACACATACACACACAAACATATACACACACATGTATACGGAGTTGTGAAATAAAATTTTACCAAAAGTTTTAGCATCGAGTGCCATCAAAAATATTTGATCCTGGGGTGCCTGGGTGGCTCAGTCAGTTGGGTGTCTGCCTCTTAATTTTGGCTCAAGTCATGATCCCAGGGTCATGGGATGGACCCCACACTGGGCTCTGCACGGAGCATGGAGCCTGCTTAAGATTCTCTGTCTCTTTCCCTCTGCCCCTCTCCCCCACTTTCTCTCTCTCTCTCAAATAAAGTAAATAAATAAATAAATTGAATCTAAAAAAACTAAAAAATTTTTTGACCCTAAGAGACCCCATTTAGCATTTGGACCATAGATACGACACCAGAAGGAACAAATGGTTTTGGATCCTCTGTTAGTGAGTTGGCATATTAATGTGTTTTTTAAAATTGTGATAAAATATACATAACATAAACAGATTAGTTAATTAATTAATTTTTGAGAAAGAGTGAGTGGGGGAGGGCAGAGACAGAGCCAGGCACAGGATCCAAAGCAGGCTCTGCGCTGATAGCAGCAAGCCTGATGCGGGCTTGAGCTCACAAGCTGTGAGATCGTGATCTGAGCCAAAGTCCAACACTCAACTGACTGAGCCACCCAGGTTCCCCCAAAAAGATTAATGTTTTTAAATGTAAGGAACAAAGTACTAAAATGAAGAACCTCCCACCTCCAATTTGCATCCTCTTGTACCTTTGGGTTTATGATGACTTTCCCCCTCCTCTACTCACCTTTTTTTTTTTTTTTTTTTCTTCCTAGGTTCCTGGTCTATAACTAAGGTAAGAGGTGTACATTTTGACTTTGATCTTATGGGACAAGCAGCCAAAGTTCCCTCTTGCTGCATCTGTGCCTGAGTTAGAGAGGAGAATGTGTCTACATGCAATTGTACATTTCTGTTAAAAATAGGTTATTAAAAACATTAACAGAAAGATTAACTAGAATCTACATAGGCATATAATTTGGAGCAGGATTTAGAGAACTACAGGTATATCCTAGTGGGCACATCAAAGCCTTATGTATCTTTTCAGATCTGGACATTTCGCTGTCATAGACCCCAGCTTGCTTTTATTTTTGCTTGTATTTAACATTTGCATCCTTGTTATCTGTCTTTTAAGTATAAATTCTGTTTCCCCATTTGTCTTCTGTGTCCCCTGTCTTTTCAGAGGTATAGATTTGCTTCATATCTGCTTATGAGTCTTTGCCTGACGCACAATACTACTACAGTAAATGTTAATAATAATGGCAATTAATTACCTTTTCTTCTCAGCCATTACCAATGAGTCTTTTTATTCTGTAATCAGGATATTGAAAGCCGTTAAAGACAACTTTCCTTTTCTTAAGTAATAGTTGCTTAGAACTTTCCCATTTCCAGGCTTTTCCCCACTCTGGCCACATTTTCTCAAGTGGCTTGGGCTCTGAACTAGCTGCACATTATATCTGTATAACCGTGTGGTTTAAGGAACTTTCCTACTTTTTAATTCACTGGCGAAGGAAATAAAAGGGTGTTATCTCCATGTGGCCAATGGGGAAACTGATACATGGAGCCATTAAACCCATGTTTCTACACCACAATCGGTAACAGCTCTGAGACCAGTTGCTGACTTCTAGGCTGGGATGCCTTTTCACTGTGTCAGTGGCTTTTCTGGCTTGTTTTTTTCCTGCAATTACTCTTTCACCAAATAGCAAGACTTCTGCTTTCATCTCCAGGTGAAGAAAAAAGGGAGAGGGAGAGAATTTTATAGCTGATGACTCCTGTACCCTTTTCTCCACCAGTAATTCCCCTGATGTGGCTGTCAGGTATTTCTGTAGACTAGGGTCTTTTAACATTGGCATGCCACAGGCTCCTTGTCACTTCAGAATCTTTGCGCAAATCATTCTCCTAGGCTGAAAGCCTCATTTCTTCCTCTTCATTGACCTAAAATCCTACACTAGTCTGCAGACATCTTCCATGTTACTTTTCTGCCTGACTCTGCTCCATCCTACCCAGGCTGACTCCACCAACGCTGACCAAAGTCTATCATGTGCCAGTTTACTGTGTGTTTTTAGGAGCTTGCGCCTGCCGTATCTCATTTAAACACACAGAAACTCTGCAAGGCAGGTATTTTAATCCCATTTTCAGTAAGCATGACTAAGAGAGATGAATTTTGTCTGAATGACCCATCTGTATGGCAGGGCAAACATTTAATTACCTAACACCTGCTCTTCTTATAGTCCTGTGAGATATCCTCTTCCCATTTATTTATTTATTTTTTAATTTTTTTTTTTCAACGTTTATTTATTTTTGGGACAGAGAGAGACAGAGCATGAACGGGGGAGGGGCAGAGAGAGAGGGAGACACAGAATCGGAAACAGGCTCCAGGCTCCGAGCCATCAGCCCAGAGCCCGACGCGGGGCTCGAACTCACGGACCGCGAGATCGTGACCTGGCTGAAGTCGGACTCTTAACCGACTGCGCCACCCAGGCGCCCCTCCTCTTCCCATTTAAAGCCCCAGGCCCGTCTCCCATTCCTTAGCTCAGCATGGCATATAAGCCGCAATTGTCCAGGATGGAGGAAAAAATTTTCCTTTCCCCAAACTGCAAGAATTTCAGTTCTAAGGTCTCTTACGTCTGAAGAAGATTGGACCTTGAATAATAGCCATTTCAGTTAGGCCAGATAGTTTAAATAAAGATGATGAAAAGCTGATGTCATTGCAAGCATCCAAATTATTGGGTCTCCAGAAGTGGGAGCTAATGTTGTGTAATAATGGCAACCACAATGACAACAATGAAAATCAGATTAAAAAAATAAGATGTTGGACCATTTGTATGGAATACCAAACAAAGCAAACTTGCCTCTCAGTGGGTATAGATTCTGCAACAAAGCAAGACAAATTTATATTCATCTACTTGAAATTGCAGAGGAGGGAGAGCCTGCAAAGCTTCTAGGGAGAAAGGGGTAGTAAAGGGAATTTAATTCCATAGTGTCCATTGTTGCTAATAAAAGATATGAAATTAAAAATATAATTGACATACTGTTTAAAGCGGTGTCCTCTTGGTTGTTTCATTTTAGTGACTGTAAATTCTTTCAGGTTACCTTTAAAAAAATTTCTTTTCATTATGGTAAGTGTACTTTTTAATTCCCATTCCCTATTTCTCCCATTCCCCCTCTGACTCCCCTTTGGTCACCATTAGTTTGTTCTCTATAGTTAAGAGTCTGTTTCTTGGTTTGTCTTTTTTTTTTTCTTTTCTCATTCATTTTATTTCTTAAATTCCACATATGAGTGAGGTCAGATGGTATTTGTCTGTCTTTCTTTGACTTATTTTGCTTAGCATTATCATCTCTAGCTATATCCATGTCATTGCAAATAGCAAGATTTTATTATTTTTTATGGCCAAATAATATTCCATTTTATCTGTACACCACGTCTTCTTTATCCATTCATCTATGGATGGACGCTTGGACTCCTTGCATAGTTTGGCTATATAAAATAGAGGTGCATGTATCCCTTTGATTTTGTGTGTGTGTGTGTGTATGTGTGTGTGTGTGTGTGTGTGTTTGGTAACCACCAGCAGTGCTATTACTGGCCCCAGGGTAGTTCTATTTTTAAATTTTGAGGAAAGTCCATACTGTTTTCCACAGTTGCTGTACCAGTGAATGTAAAATTTTTAATTTGGATTTTCGTAGGTTCCTCCTAACCTTGGTCTCCTTAGCCCGTTTGTCCATGTGGCTGTAAGATTTTCACCTCGATTCTAGCCATGTTTGTTAAGATCCCACAGGGCAAGGAAAGGGAGAAGGGACTCAGCCGGCCCATTGTCGGAATTTCAAGGCGGCCCCTCCACAGCTAATTCCTATCCGTCCCATTCCTCGATTTCACTTTTTCCTGCGTAGACCCTCTAAAATGCAGCTATGTTTCTGCTTATAAGATTTAAAAACATTCCTCCCTGGGGCGAGATTTTAAAGAACGGGGGGCAAAGGGAAGGGGGCGGTGCGCAAACCTCGTGGTACTTCCTGAAATTTAGCGCAGAATTGGGGGAAGAGCCGGAGCCCAAGCCAGGAAACGGATTTGCATTTTAAAGGATTGTTCATTGTCCCTCAGGGCTCGGACCTGGAAAGCGCTTTATCTATGACCCTTTTATGGCCCTGCCCGTTTTCTCGCTTTGTACCTGTTTGTAAACTTGTCCAATCTTCTTGCCTGGACCGACTAAAGGAGGGGAGCGGGTGTGATTGTTGGAAAGAGTTTAAAAAGTGACAAGAACCCTATTTTGTTGTGCATTGCACAACCTTATAATAACAATAATGGCAGTGAACATTAAAGGTCATCTACAATTATGCCCCCCTAATAAATGACTTGTTTCTGCTTTCCTTTTCATTCCCTCATGCATTAAACATTATGCAAAGCACTGTGCCTGTCTTGGTCCACGTGCATTTTTTACACATCCTAAATACAAACTTGCATTCTGCTTTTAATTCTTTTTCCTTTTTGCTTATCCTAAGCACTTCTGAGGCTGCAAAATATATACTCACAATATGTCTTTATTGGCTACCTAATATTCCAACTAGGGCATACACTTTAAGGAATTATTTCAGTGTTAAGTATCCAAGATGTAAAAGTAAACGCCAACACCATCACCCTTTGTACTGCAAGGCCTGGAGGTCGGTCAAGGTTAGACGGAGGGCTCCGGGTATCAAGGCTGCGGCCCGGGACGCGGCGGAAGGCGGCGAGGAGGAAGCCAGTGCGGGTTCCACGGCTCCTCCCGGCACCTGCAGGCTTGGCGCCTTTTCCCTCCGACCACGCCCCAACCCGCTCCTCCCCGCCCCTCCGCGCACACTAGTCGAGCGCCCTTGTCCCAGTGCGTGCTCACGGCTCGCCCAAGGCAGTCCATTTCCAGGGCACCTCTGGGGTGTACGTGAGGCAGGAAGTGACGCAAAGCCTGTGGGGGTCGGAAGAGGGCGGGGCCAGGTTATAAACAGCCGGTTGGGGGCGTACATCCCCCACAGAGCCTCAGCTTCGGCCTGTAGCGGCTCGGGCGGTAGCGGCCGGAGGGGGAGACTGTGTGAGTGACGCGCCGATGCTAGAATCTCGCCGACCCTCCCTGGCCTCCCCTCAGCCTGCTGGGCGGGTGCGAGCGGTCTCCGGTGCGGGCCCCCTTGGTGCTGTCCAGCTGCAGTGGGGGACCGCAGGGGGCGCGGGGAGGCTTGCGGAGCCTTCGGGAGGAGAGGGCGGGATGGAGCGGGGCCCGCGTGCGGGACTGGAAGGGGCCGCCGCGGCGCGGGGAGCGGGCTGCAGGTGCAGCGAGGTGGAGCCGCGGTGCGGAGAAGGGCTGCCCTTCTCTGCCTTTCTGCGCCCTTCTCGTCTCGCCGGGCGGCGAATGGTTTCTCCGTTAAGGCACTGAAGGCGGGATGAGGGGTACCCGGCTGTCGCTCTGCGCCCCGCCATTCTGCTTCCGGCCGTTCCTCAGGCCACCCCGATCCCTTGTCCTCACTAGCTCGTCCTTAAAAGATACAGGACCTCGTGGGACAGCCATAGGCCGCGGGCGCGGGAGTGCGAGCCACGCTGCCGCAGCGTAGACTGGCTCTGCTGGGAGCACGTGGCTACTCCGGGAAGTTTCCCCAAAGAACTGCTGTCGGGGTGCGCGGGTGACCTTGAGCTTGTAGCCCTACGCTCTCTCGGCGCCTACCCTGATCGTGGTCTCACTGCTCAAAGTGACAGAGCTGTCCTCCACTCGGTTACGAGTGTGCCCTGGGAATTTGATGTGAGCTTCTGTAAGCCGTGCGTTTGAACTCCGGCACAACCTGATCTTTCAGCGATGCCGTTGGCTTTGTGTGTGGGTTCTCAGTTTTCCCTAGGCAGAAGCTGTTTGAATGCCGCAGGTGCTGACTCGAAGAATATTCCGATTGCTCTCCTTGTTGTAAGATGGGAGATTCAGAAATAAGACTTCTACTTTGTGAAAGCTATGGTCTAGAGGCCAAGTGAAAGCTGTTTAGATTAGAATTGGCTTTCCCTTTCAGGAAATTAGCAGTATGGTTAAAGGGCTTGCTATATTGACAAATGTCTTAGACGCCCATTGTGTCACTTTCTAGTGGATAGCTTTCTAATGTAGTGGGTAGGGTGAGTAAGGAAATATTTTGTGACTTGACTTTTTTCGGTTAACATTTTTTCCTCTGTTTGTAGCGACCTTGGGTAAAGCAGGGAACTTAATTGTTTCTGCTTTCTCCCTTTTTTGGGGGGTGGGGTGAGAGGATTGAAGTAGGAAGTAGTTGTCCTCTTACAAAAGTACATGGATACCTGATATCTTTATTCCAGGCTTAGATAGGAGTTGGAATACTAGATGCTGATTCAGTTGCCTCTGAGCTAGGGAGTTTGACCTTACTGACAAAGACGTTTAAGGTGATTTCCAGAAGTTGTTGTCTACTGCAAAATTGAAGTTTAGTCTATTTAAAGTACTTCTTGGCTCTTCTTTTTTCTGTTTTCGATTATCATAAATTTAGTATACTTCACAAGATCTAGAACTTAAAACGTTTTGTCATCGATATGAAATATTTTCCAAAAATCGACTTACAGCATAGCACCTTTTAACTTTTCTTTGATAGAATATGGACTGTTTTTGTGAAGTAATGGTTGTGAACTTAGCCTGTACTGAAGATTGTTGGGTAGAGACAACAACTCCGCTAACCCTGCCCTAGGTTGTGGCAGTTATTTGCCTCTGATAACGTACTTAACTATAGTGGAGCAAGGTGCCCGGCGAAACTTGAATCAGACAACAACAAAAGCTAGTTAAAAATGATCCTCTGAGGCCTTTTGGAACCCTTCTCTGGATGTGCCATTTGTCTGCTGTCTCAGATGAGCACTGTACAGGTAGACTGAATTGGACAATCTTTTTACAGAAAGCTGAATAGAAATGAAGATTCTCCTTGTTTTCCTCCATGGGGTTTCATTTTAGACCCTTAAAGCTAGGAAAGAGCTTGACCATCCTGGGTAGACACAATTATTATATGTGTCCTGGGGGCCCTGAAGAAGTTTTGTAGGTTCATGTCATCTTTTCATTTCTCCTGCAAATGCATAGGGAAACAATTTGCAAAACAGGTATCCATAACCAATTGCTTAAGATCTTGGAGCCCCACCAGGTAACCTTTTAAGTTTTTCTACCTTTTTTAAAAATTTGTTTGTTTACTTATTTTGAGAGAGAGAGCAGGGGAGGGGCAGAGAGAGAGGGAGAGAGAGAGAATTCCATGCTGTCATCACAGAGCCCAATGCAGGACTCAAACTCATGAACCGTAAGATCAGGACTTGAACCAAAACTGAGTTGGATGCTTAACCGACTGAGCCACTCAGGTGCCCGTGAAGTTTTTCTACTTAAAAAAAAAAATTTTTTTAATGTTTATTTTTGAGAGAGACAGAGACAGAATGCGAGTGGGTTATGGCAGAGAGAGAGGGAGACAGAATCCGAAGCAGGCTCCAGGCTCCACGCTGTCAGCACAGGGCCCCACGCGGGGCTCGAACTCACAATCTGTGAGATCATGACCTGAGCTGAAGTCGGACGCTCAACCGACTGAGCCACGCAGGCGCCCCTGAAGTTTTTCTCCTTTTTAAAATCTCCCTACTATCCATGCTTTGTCCTGTGATTCCAGAATAAACCAGAGTAGTGGCAGAGATGGGAGATGATTCCAGTTCCAAGTGCAAGGTTTTCATTGTATTCTTTTTTATGTAATTTCCAAATGATATGAGAAATGAACTTTACATACATTTAAATATGTCCCCATACTGTTGAGAAATAAAATATCTTTCTTTGTTAATTATTCTTTGTATATTCCCTATCAAGTATAGGGTAGCGAAATCAATCAGAGAAGGCTTGGGGCGCCTGGGTGGCGCAGTCGGTTAAGCGTCCGACTTCAGCCAGGTCACGATCTCGCGGTCCGTGAGTTCGAGCCCCGCGTCGGGCTCTGGGCTGATGGCTCAGAGCCTGGAGCCTGTTTCCGATTCTGTGTCTCCCTCTCTCTGCCCCTCCCCTGTTCATGCTCTGTCTCTCTCTGTCCCAAAAATAAATAAACGTTGAAAAAAAAAAATTAAAAAAAAAAAAAAATCAGAGAAGGCTTCATAAAGATGTTCCCTGAGCTGAGTCAAGAAGAAAGGAAGGATGAGTAGAACAAAGGAAGGATGTTAGTAGAGGCAGGGACTGAATTCTGTCTCATTTTGGAGATAGTAGAGGGCAGCATTTAGTAGGTAGTGAAGTTCTCTAGAACAGAGAGCCTTAAAAGCAAGTAGAGGAACTTTGTTTCATGTGTGCTGCAAGGACTTGAGGCTGTGGCGCATTTTCCAAATGGAAGTAGGCTTGTCAGTAATAAACAAGTGGCTCATTCTTATTTCAGGTAAAATGGAGTAACAGTTTTGGGTATGTTATACATAGATGACCATGTATTTTGGTGCAAAGATCCCCCCACCCTCAGCTGTATGTATTGTGTACAGACTTCTGGTCTTAAGACACCCCAAAGTAGCTTAAGACCTCAAGGTATTTACTGTATTTAAAAAAATTAAATAGATATTAATGCCACGTTTGAAGAAAGTAGGAATAAGATGATAGGAATTATAAAGAAGTTTAGAACTGAATTATGAAGAAGTTTAGGACTGTAGTCTAGCTTGTACCTTCGCCTGCCTTCTGTCTTCCATCCCATGGCTCAATTAAAAGACATTTCAGAAAGAAAAAAAAAAGACTCAGTTACTCCTTCCATTTCATGTTCAAAACATACACGGCTCTGTTTTGCTTACTTTAATTTTCATTATTAATGTGAGAAACTGAATACGTTTTCAAGTTATCATTGAGAGCACCAAAGATACACAAGGTGCTAATATGTACAAAAATCCAGTTGGTGTTTGGTTTGTCTCTTGTTATGGATTATCAGCAATGGTGGTGACATCGTGAAATAAGCTGTAATAAAAGATGTTTGGCTTTTAGATGCCATCTTTTAACAGAACTATGTAACTATAAACAGAACTGTTTATAGACAGTGATTATAACTGGTAGGAAAAGTTTCTCTGATGCTTCTAGAGTACATAAATTAGAGTGATTTCAGTTCAAAGAGAATTCAGTAAGGGGTTCTTTTCAATACAAAGCTTTATCATTTATGAAGTCATTTTGAAAGAATGACTCAATTTTTTTGTATATAAAACTTCAGGAGTAACTTTTGTAGATATCCTAGAATTACCGTGTTATTCATAGATGCGGGGTTAAATTATGAAGTTAAAATGGGAATTGCCTAAGTCACAATTTTTTCCTCTGACTTGATTTCTTTTATGTTATAGTCTTCATTTTGTGTCTGGATATTGAAATAGAAATAACATACTGGTGTTCTCAGTAAAAACTGTACTTAGATTTTAATTATACAAAATCATAATTACATGTTCTATTAATATCTGTTTATGCAGAATTGCAATCAACTCAATCTCATCATTTATTTAAATCCTTTATTTAGATCATTTATTTAAAAGTGTTGTCACTTTAATCTCAAAATTAATTTAAAACTGGAAACCTTGAGGAATGGCTGGTTCAGATCAGCATTAAACTTGTAAACTGGTTGGGGCGCCTGGGTGGCGCAGTCGGTTAAGCGTCCGACTTCAGCCAGGTCACGATCTCGCGGTCCGTGAGTTCGAGCCCCGCGTCGGGCTCTGGGCTGATGGCTCAGAGCCTGGAGCCTGTTTCCGATTCTGTGTCTCCCTCTCTCTCTGCCCCTCCCCCGTTCATGCTCTGTCTCTCTCTGTCCCAAAAATAAATAAATGTTGAAAAAAAAAAAATTTAAAAAAAAAAAAAAAAAAAAACTTGTAAACTGGTTTTTCCTAGAAAAGGGTGATTAAAATTGGTTCAGGGTGGGGTCTTCTAGTTCTGGTTCTAGTGATTGGGTTTGTAGGGTTCTGGTGCAGTGATAATGGTAAACTTTTTGTACCAGATAGGGCAAGAGACTTTGCTTCTAAGAATATGATCTTGCTTCTTGGCTCTGGTCGTTAAAGCTTGGGGATTAAATTTTTGTTGTTGTTAATAGGTTTTGATAGGAGACTTTTCTAATGCCAGCTTATGTAACATCTTTTATTTTATAGTCTGTGTATATCTCAGTTTGCTTTGTGACATGTGCATGTTAAATGCTCTGTTAAGTGTACTTGTAGTGTAGGAAAAGCCTTAAAATAGTATGAAATAAATGACCATTTTATATATCTCAACATAATATCGCTTTAAAACATTTAGAGGCACTCAAATCAAATTAATTAGAAAATCTGGATTTCACTAAATACCAGTGCTTTAACTTAACATAGAACTCTGTTGGTTATAGAAGTGTTTTTCACCTTTAAAATGGGTGTTAAGTTGCCTGGCTGGCTCAGTTGGTAGAGCATGTGACTCTTGATCTCTGGGTTGTAAGTTCAAGCCCCATGTTGGGTGTAGAGATTATTTGAAAATAAAAAAATCTTTTAGCAGTGCCTGGGTGGCTCAGTTGGTTGAGCATCCAACTCTTGATTTCGGTTCAGGCCTTGATCCCAGGGTCGTGGGATTGAGCCCTGTGTCTCTGTGCTGAGTGTGGAGCCTGCTTGGGATTCTCTCTGTCTTCCCTCTGCACCTTCCCCTGTTTGGGATTCTCTCTCTCCCTCTCTTCCCTCTATCCCTCCCCCACTCTCTTTCTTTTCTCTTTCTCTCAAATAAAAAAATTTTTAAATCTTTAAAAACTAATAAAATGGCTGTCATTTATTTATTTTTAAATTTATTTTATTTATGGATAGTTGACATACAATATATAGTTTTAGGTACACAACATAGTGATTTGAAGGTTAAGATTAATTTCTTAAATTTCTGGAGATGAGAACAGAGTTTTTATAACTCAGTAACCCATTGAACTTCAGTTTTTGGATTATCAGTTTTCAGCCTTGAACAAGACACTGAACATCTCAGATGGTTGACTTCTTTGTGTGTAAAACAGCATGGTGTGTTTTTCTTTTGTCTATTCGTTTTGCATCAGAGATCTATCAAATCATTTGTAAGAACTGTTCCTTTAATCAGAAGGATCATGTTTTCTCTCCTTTTATATTGAAGATGGTTTGTTACAGGTCTTTTTAGCATGGCCAGTCTTGACTTAATTTTACTTTGGGTTTTTTTTTCCCCCCAGGTGCTAGTCTATTGTATTTGTCCCTTTAACTACTAAATTCAGTTACTTAAATTTACCTACCATGGTAGGTAGAACCATGGTAGGAGAACTTGAAATAATAGTACGGTATATATCCATATTCATGTACCCTTTATTCCGATTCATCAATTATTAACAGTTACCACATTTGCTTTACTTCTTATACACTTTTTTTAAAAATTTTTTGGGGCGCCTGGGTGGCGCAGTCGGTTAAGTGTCCGACTTCAGCCAGGTCACAATCTCGCGGTCCGTGAGTTCGAGCCCCGCGTCAGGCTCTGGGCTGATGGCTCAGAGCCTGGAGCCTGTTTCCGATTCTATGTCTCCCTCTCTCTGCCCCTCCCCTGTTCATGCTCTGTCTCTCTCTGTCCCAAAAATAAATAAACGTTGAAAAATAAAATAAAATAAAATAAAAAATTTTTTAACGTTTATTCATTTTTTAAGATACAGAGACAAAGCATGATTAGGGGCAGGGGCGGAGAGAGAAGGAGACACAGAATCCGAAGCAGGCTTCAGGCTCTGAGCTGTCAGCACAGAGCCCAATGTGGGGCTCGAACTCGCAAACTGTGAGATCATGACCTGAGCCGATGTCGGACGTTTAACCGACTGAGCCACCCAGGCGCCCCAATTTCGTATACGCTTTTAAAGTAATTTATTAATTTATTTTTAGTCTATTTTGAGAGAGGAAGTGAGCAGGGGAGGGACAGAGAGGGAGAATCCCAAGCAGGCTTGCACCATGAGTGCAGAACCCAGTGTGGGGCTCAAACTCATGAAATCCAGAGTGGGATGTTTAACCGACTGAGCCACCTACGTGCCTCTAGGTGCCCCTCTTAGACCCCCTTTTTTTTCAGACCATTTTTTTTAAACTAAACTATTTGAAAGTAAGTTATAAGTGTTAGGATACTTCATCCTTTTTTTTTTTTTTTAAAGTTTTCCAATTTTTTTTTTTTTAGTAATCTCTACACCCAACATATGGCTTGAACTCATGACCCTGAGATCAAGAGTTATATGCTCTTCCAATGGAGCCAGCCAGGTGCCCCAATACTAAATTCTTAAATTCTTCAGCATTAATCTCCTAAGAACAAGGGCATTCTTTTCCAAAAACAGAATAAATCGTCACACTCTCCAAATCTAATATAATCAAATCGAATATATCACACTCTCCAGATCTAATCTGATACAATACTGTTATCCACTATGTAGTCTGTATTCAGATTTCTTATTTTTCCCAATAATATCCTTTGTAGTTGTTCTCACCTCCACCCCACCTCAACTCAGGATCTAATCAAGGATTATATTAAATTTAGTTTTCCTATGAACTAAATGTCTTTATTAAAGACCCTTTCTGGGAATGTGATAATATATTTAAAAGTAAACTTGATATATAATAATTTAGCGTGGTAATGAAAACCTCTTATAACTGGTACAATGGTATCTATTTTGTATTAAATTTCTGTTTTAATACTAGGTCCTTTTGTGTGGCAGCTCAGAATGATGGATCAAGCCAGATCAGCATTCTCTACCTTGGTAAGATATTTTAAGTTTTATTATTCCTTGTCACCAGTTTGTGAGAATATGAAATATAGAAGAATGGCTCTCACCCAATAAGCGTGAAGTAATATTCAAAGCTATCATAAAGTATTTTTTTATGTTGAAGTGGTGGCTTGGCGATGTAACTCCTCCCACAAAGGGTATCTTCAGTCTTGTGTGGAGTTCACTATGGGAAATCTTGTAAGAAAATACAGGGTATTTCAAGTATGGTAGGAGGGGGACAGCCACATTGATAAGATGAACAAAGAAAGCTGATCAAAATGTATACCTATGTTAGTAGACATATGTAACAGAAACCCTGAATGAAAAGGCTGAATGAGATGAAAAAGGCCAGTGTGTGATCTAGCCCCCATCTACCATTGACAGAACTAGGTATCAGGAAGAATGTTGCTTTGAAAGAGGAACTTCTTTTTCCTTAAGAATATATAGCAAGTCATAGTAATGGTCCACTACTAAGTATAGTACCTAACCAAACTTTTGGTAAATGTTCCTCTTCCCTTTCTTCTCTTTCATGATGCTTTCTTTCTCTCTTTTCTTCAAATCTCAGTTTGGTGGAGAACCATTGTCCTATACCCGGTTTAGTCTGGCTCGGCAAGTAGATGGTGACAACAGTCATGTGGAGATGAAACTAGCTGCAGATGAAGAAGAAAATGTTGACAATAACATGAGGGATAATGGTGCCAGTGTCACGAAACCAAAAAGGTTTAATGGATTTATCTGCTATGGGACTATCGCTATAATCCTGTTTTTCTTGATTGGTAAGAGTGGCTATTCAAAACTTAAATGTTCCTTGGGAGTGACTCCAGGAAATCTGTTAATTCAGCCAAGCAAACATTTATTTTGTGCCCTTTTATGTGCCATTATGCTAGGCACTAGGAATACAACAACAATGACTAAGATTCTATGCCTGCCTTTGAGTTTGGCCTGGTGGAAGAAGAGAGACACATGAATCATTTCATTGTAATGTGCAAATGTTATACTAGAAATACACACAGGATATCTGTAGCATAGAAGCTTGGCCTAAGGATTTAAAGAAGGCTTCTGGGAAGAAAAGTTACCTATATTTTAAAAAGGTAACTATTTAGGGGCACCTCACTGGCTCAGTCAGTAGAGCATGTGACTCTTGATCTTGGGGCCAAGAGTTCAAGCCCCAGGTTGGGTATAGAGATTACTTAAATAAATAAACTTCAACACAATTAAAAGGCAAGTATTTAAAGTTACTATAAAGTTGACTCTTGAACAACATGGACTTGAACTGTGTGGGTCCACTTCTATGCAGGTTTTTTAAAATACGTATGTATATATTTAATTTATTTTGAGAGAGAGCGAGAGTGAGTGGGGGGCAGGGCAGAGAGAGGAGAGAGAGAATCCCAAGCAGGCTCTGCACTGCCAGCGCAGAGCCAGATGGAGGGCTTGAACCCACGAACCGTGAGATCATGACCTGAGATGAAACCAAGAGTCGGACGCTTGACTGACTGAGCCACCCAGGTGCCCCTCAATAAATATATTGGAAAAGTTTTTGGAGATTTGTGACAATTTGAAAAACTTGCACACCAACTGTGTAGTGTAGAAATACTGAAAAAGATAAGAAAAAGACAGATATTGTAAGAATATGGCACATAACATATATAACATACAAATATGTGTTAATCAACTCTTTATGTTACCATAAGGCTTCCAGTCAACTGTAGGTTATTAGTAGTTAACGTTTTTGGAGAGTCAAAAGTTACATGCAGATTTTCTACTGTGTGGGGGTATACACCCCTAACCCCTGCATCGTTCAAGAGTCAACTGTATGATTTATTAGATTGAATGGTTTAAAATATAAAAAAATTGAGATTCATTATTTACTTTCCTACTGCTTACAATTTGATTAAAGCCAGTATTTTCAAGGCTTAGCTGAAAATATTAACAGTTCCTATAGGAATAAATTGTCAGTTCTGAAACTTTTTATCCATAGGATTTATGATTGGCTACTTGGGCTATTGTAAACGTGTAGAAGCAAAGTCTGAATGTGAGAGACCAGCAGGAACAGAGTCTCTGGAGGTAGAGGGAACTGAACCTTCAGAAACAGAAGAGTACTTTCCTGAAGCACCTTCTCACTTATTTTGGTCGGACCTCAAAACAATGCTGTCAGAGAAACTGAGTAACACAGAGTTCACCAGCACCATCAGGTAAACTTGAGCTACTTCACAAATTTAATCTCAGTCCCTAACAAATACTGATTATTCAGAGCAGTGAAACAAAACAAACATGACAGTCTGGAGGAAAGACTTCTTACAGTAGGGGAGACTTCCCGTGTTTAGCTGGAGGGTAAAGAATTAGTAAAGAATTCAAACTTGTTGGATGGGGAAAAAATTTTTGTGAGGACACTCCTTTTTCTTTAAAAAATTCAGAGGTCTTTGATCTTTTTGTCATCTGGTCTTTTAAGCTTGTTGCCTGCTGTCAGACTTTCTGTGCTTTGATTTTCATCTCAACCCCTTGTAAGGCACGCTGAGCTTTGCTACCATCAACAAGGGCATCAGTAGCCTTTTTTATTCTTTAGATCAGGACTAACTTGACTGCCCGACTTGATATAGAGATGTATCATGTCTCTAGTATTCGTGATTTCTTCTGGTTCTCATTAATCCATATAGCCTTAGAAGTGTCCTTAAGGTTTCTGTCCTTCGATTTTGAAGACCTTCCTTAGACACATACATAACCCTGTGTAAAGAACGTATTCGTCGTTTACCTATTAGCTGGCTTCCAGTAGTTTCAGTGGTACAATGATTCTCTTAGTCTTAGATGAGGAATTTTGGCATTTTTACTTCATCTAATGAATACTTTTGTATATACCGTATACCAGGCATTATGGATAACGTAAGAGTGTAGTCTACCAAACAAAAATCAAATAACTAATATGATGTATATATATTTACAGTGAGACATAGGAGATCAGAACAAGGAGTAGTTTTGCTTCAAAGGTGAAAATTAAAGCTGTACATCTTGAGTTCACCAACAGTAATACTTTGATTTTGCTTACTCATTTCCCCTAAAATTACCCTAAGCACATATATGTGTTAAGATGGGGCTCTTGATGGAGTACTATACATTGGATTCAGAGGTTGGATAAAGCTGAAGTCATAAATTCCTTTAAACACTGGGCATAGTTTTTTTTCTTCTAAGTTTGTCTCTAGTCAACCTTGAAATTTGGGGTCATAGTTAACTTAGCTATGATGAATAGTATTGAGTTATTTTAAAACAATTTTCTTGATATTTGAGTTCATTGTTTATTTTAAATTAAATTTTAGTTCATGTGGGGCGCCTGGGTGGCGCAGTCGGTTAAGCGTCCGACTTCAGCCAGGTCACGATCTCGCTGTCCGTGAGTTCGAGCCCCGCGTCGGGCTCTGGGCTGATGGCTCAGAGCCTGGAGCCTGTTTCCGATTCTGTGTCTCCCTCTCTCTCTGCCCCTCCCCCGTTCATGCTCTGTCTCTCTCTGTCCCAAAAATAAATAGACGTTGAAAAAAAAAAAATAAACAAATTTTAGTTCATATAACAGTGACTTTTTTTCCTCTAGGCAGCTGAATGAAAATTCATATTTCCCTCGTGAGGCTGGATCTCAAAAAGATGAAAGCCTTGCCTTTTTCATTGAGAACCGATTCCGTGAGCTTCAACTTAGCAAAGCCTGGCATGATGAACATTTTGTTAAGGTTCAGGTCAAAGGCAGGTATGTTGAAAGATGGTAAACTTATTTTCTAGAAGTAGCTATTTTCAGGTGTGCTAATACAGCAAAGACTTTCAGAATAAATAATGCAAATCAGATGCTAAATGTACTAAAGCCATTTTTTTCCCAAGGCTGTCCTTAGCTTCAGCTTCATTTTAACTTAATCTTTTTTTGCCAGTGCTTCAAACTCAGTGACCATAGTGGGCACGAACAGTGGCATGGTATACCTGGTGGAGAGTCCAGAGGGCTATGTGGCATACAGTAAAGCAGCGACAGTTACTGTAAGTAAGGCGAAACGGTGCATGAGATGGTCTTCCCTGTTGAAGATCTCAGAAACTCATTGTCGTTACCTTTCTTAGGAATTTTGGTATAAATTTATTTTTTAAAATGTAACTGATCGTGAGATACTCTTATTCTCAGCCATTCTATGCCACAGTGAAAGTAAAATCCTAGGTCTTCTTTCAGGACGGCAAGGCTCTAAGTAATCCTACTGCTCTCTTCCTCTTGCACTCTGCCGGCCACTCCAACCTCCCCGGTGTTCCTAAACCACTCAAATGCAGGCATGCTTCCACCTCAAGGCTTTTATAAAACTCCCTTTCCTTCTGCGGGCCCACTCTTCCCCTGACTACCAATATGGCCTGTTCCCTCCTTTTGTGCAAGTGTCTTTTCCAGTGTTACCTCCTTAGGGAAGTCTTCCTTGATTATCTTGTTAAAAATGGCCCTCCTCCAATCACTTCCCTTTATCCGCTTTATTTTTCTTACTGGTACTTAACACCCCTGACATTACTCATTTGTTTGCACACTAGAATGAAAGCTACATGCAGGGCTAGAGGTTGGCTTCATTTACTGCTGTGTCATAGAGCCTTGGACAGTGCCTGACAGATGGTGTTTGTTGAGCGAATGCGTGTATCAAGATTCCACTTTATGGGGGCGCCTGGGTGGCTCAGTCGGTTAAGTGGCCGACTTCGGCTCAGGTCATGATCTCACGGTCTGTGAGTTCGAGCCCTGCGTCGGGCTCTGTGCTGACAGCTCAGAGCCTGGAGCCTGTTTCAGATTCTGTGTCTCCCTCTCTCTGACCCTCCCCTGTTCATGCTGTGTCTCTCCCTGTCTCAAAAATAAATAATAAAAATGTTAAAAAAAAAATTTTTTTTTTTAATAAAAAAATGATCCACTTTATGTGGGGACAGATATAATATAAGTAACCATCTTGGCTGGAGTCCAGTCTTAGCTTGAATCTTTAATTTAGGCAAATATGGCCAAACTACTGCAGAAATTTAAAAAACAGTTGATAGATCTACCTAGGTTTTTCAGGTGTTAAAAAACAAATGTTAGTATGTCAGGGGTCAATTTATTGGATGCCTTTCAAGCCAGATGAAGTTTTACCTGTGCTATATCACTTTCCCTGACTACCTATAACCTAGAGGTTTGGAGGTGGGTACACTGTTCTGTCAGAAACATTGAAGGTTTTAGTTCACCTGCAAGCTTTCTATATTTAGGTTATTTGGTTGTCAGGATCAGTTTATATAGCTCTATTAATAGTTTAGGAATATTATGAGACAGCTTTTATAAACATCTAAAAATTGATCTATGCAAGACACTTTATTGTGATAGATAGTGTTTAACAATTTTCATACAGATTTCTTATCAGAACTTTCCGTTAAGACCTATTTTTATGTATGTCCTCAATTATCTAGCATTCAAGTGTTAGGAACTTTATGTAATTGGTGCAGCCAGGGCTAGCCTACAGTATTTATATTGATATATGTCTCTTTGTTTATCATATCCTGTTAGACTTTCTCTCCCCACACAATATTGGAAGCAATGTAAAAGAGATTAAATGTCAAGAGCAATGCAAATTAGATTCAAGGCAGCATGTGATGATGCAAGATGTGACTATAGGAGGCCAGAGTCTTGATTCACTCCTAATAACTGACTAGTTTGACTAGAATTCTTACATCCTTTTAGGCTTTGGCCTCCTTTTATCTCTGTTTTCTCTATTGGGTTTGATCTGTAAAACTATCCTCTCTCAGACTCTATGGCTGTTTTAATACCGTAATGCTCATTAAATCTCATGTTTTTATTCTAGGGTAGACTGGTCCATGCTAATTTTGGCACTAAAAAAGACTTTGAGAATTTAAACTCTCCTGTGAATGGATCTTTAGTGATTGTTAGAGCAGGGAAAATCACTTTTGCTGAAAAGGTGAGTATAAGTTGTTAAATACACTGGTATCATACTATTCTTCCTTTAAGTGGTATCATTGATTATTTTTTTTTCACATTCTGGAAACCATCAGTCTTAAACTCTCATACTTAATAATATACTTGAATTTATTTTATATTTACTTATTTTTTAATGTTTATTTAATTTTGAGAGAAAGAGAGACAGAGCTCAAGCAGGGAGGAGCAGAGAGAGAGAGGGAGACACAGAATCAGACGCCGGCTCCAGGCTCTAAGCTGTCAGCACAGAGCCCAGTGCGGGGCTCGAACTCACGGACTAGGAGATTATGACCTGAGTCGAAGTGGGACGCTTAACTTACTGAGCCACCTAGGCACCCCTAAACTTGAATTTATTAAAGTATTCAACAAATCAAATAAGTTCTAATTATCTAAACTGTAGGATACTTCCAGAACTATGGCATAGCCACTTGGAGTATTCTGTAGTCATTGTCTTTCGGTGACAATGAGGTAATCAGAAATGCTTCAGTGAAAGCAGTTTAAATTTAAAATAACAATATTCTGTTGTTACATAGAATTGCTAAATCATTGTTAAATTAAGGTGCTTTGTTAAGTTCTATATAACCAAATTTTATGTATATATGGAATATATATATATAACTTTTTTGAAAAACAAAATTGAAAGTCAAACCTACGTAATAAGGGCCTAGAATGGAACATACTAAAAGACAGTGGTTGTGTTAGATGGGTTTTTATTATTTCTCTTATCTTTGAAACTCTCTTAATGAGTTAGTTAAGGGAAGTATTTTTTCTTAACATGTAAGCTATTTGCAACATTTGGGAGTTTCAGTGCAGTCCTCTGTAACCTTTTGTCTTAGCATAAAGCCCAACACTGTTCTTCTAACTTTGTGATTACATCTTCACTTCTGACCTTTACATGTTTTTCTTTAGGTTGCAAATGCTGAAAGCTTCAATGCAATTGGTGTCTTGATATACATGGACCAGGCTAAATTTCCCATTACTAATGCAGAGATTCCATTCTTTGGACATGTGAGTTCTTATTTCTTACGTAAATGGGTTTTTGGGTTCTACAAATTGTTGCTGGATTCCATCTGCATTAGTAGAAGTGTAACATGCCTTCCTTATTAAATACTCTTTTTTTTTTTTTTTTTCTGGGAGGGTCTTAGCAGTAACAAGAAAATGGATTATGGGACTTTGAGACCTAGTTATTATTGCTAACATTACCTTTTCAATAGTGTCTTGAACTGAGGTTTGGCATATGCCGTTGCCATATAAAAACAAGAGTCACATATTTTAGAGCCACTCAGACCTTCATGGTTTGAGTTGCTAAACTAAATGTAGGCTATACCCTCATACTGAGTCTGAATCTTCTAAGGATTTCTTGAATAAATGTCTGACAGAGCACATTACTTTTTTGTTTAACTAGGCCCATCTGGGAACAGGTGACCCATATACACCTGGATTCCCTTCTTTCAATCATACTCAGTTTCCACCATCGCAGTCATCAGGATTGCCGAATATACCTGTCCAAACAATCTCCAGAGCCACTGCAGAAAAGTTGTTTGGGTAAGTTCTTACTTGAAAATTGTCTTTTTTGAAAACTGGTTTTATGAGTAGAAAGGAATAATAATCTCCTTAAGTTAATTTGATAACATTTTATTATTATTATTTTTTTAAAGTTATTTTGTTGGGTGCCTGGGTGGCTCAGTCAGTTGAGCATCCGACTTCGGCTCAGGTTATGATCTCCGGGTCTGTGAGTTGGAGCCCTGCGTTGGGCTCTGTGCTGACAGCTCAGAGCCTGGAGCCTGCTTCCGATTCTGTGTCTCCCCCTCTCTCTGCCCCTCCACCACTCATACTCTGTCTGTCTCTCTCAAAAACTAAATAAACATTAAAAAAAAAAAAAGGTTACTTTGTTTTTGAGAGAGAGAGTGTGCATGAGCAGGGGAGGGGCAGAGAGAGAGAGGGAGAGATAGAGAATCCCAAGCAGGCTCCACCCTGTCAGCACAAAACATGACGTAGGGTTTGAACTCACAAACCATGAGATCATAACCTGAGCCAAAATCAAGAGTCAGATGCTTAAAAGTCGCCTCAATTTGATAGCATTTTAGATAATTGGCTGTAGTTTTCCATATTTGGCATCTCGTGGGGTGGATAGCTCTTACGCTGGTGTAGATAAACATGAAGTTTTTCCTCCATAAAGTGATATTAATAATTAGACATTGGATTTACAAACTCTGCAAGTCCTTGTTCAATTTACCCAGTGAATTCCTTGTGTACTATTCCTGGCATAGCTTCTCCTTGAGGACTTCCTGAGGTAAAGCACTTTGTTGCCCTTGGCAACCTATTCAGTTATTGGAAAAGAGCTGTTAGAATTCATGTTGAACTGAAATCTTATTCCCTGTAACACCAATTAGTTCTAGATTTTCTTCTTAGCAACAACAGTTCAAGTTTTCTTGTCTATAATGGAATATCTTCAGTTCTCATGACAGTTTCCAGATGCTTTACAGTCATGATTAGTCCTGGATATCCTCCCTAATGTATTAGTATCTGTCTTTAAAAATAGAACCCCGTCTGATTAGAGTACATGTCATTAGTTTTTATCTTGATCTAGACATACTTCCCACCTGGTATTGGTATAGAATGTAGATCTGGTCTCAGACACTTAGATTTTCTGTGTGATGTAGAACAAGTTACTCTAACCCCACTGATCATGTTTCTTTCACTTAATTGGATAGCTAAAATATAATCTACTTAGCAGGGTGACTGATTTCAAATGAAGAGCATTTACATGTAAGGACACATGTGTAACACCATGTGACTATTAACCATGCTATCTACGAGCATTTTTTTTTTTAATTTATTTACTTATTTAGAGTAGTGCTCATGCACGGGGAGGGGCAGAGAGAGAGAGGGAGAGAGAGAATCCCAGGTGGGCTCCATGCTATTAGCGTAGAGGCCGACATAGGGCTCCATCCCACAAACAATAAGATGACCTGAGCAGAGATCAAGAGTCGGACGCTTAATCTACTGAGCCACCCAGGCATCTCATAAAGCATTTTAAAAATGGTGATTTTTTATTGACTTATACCAAACTTCAAATCAGATCATTCTTACCTCCACCTACAGGTCTTCCCTAACCTGTGAAGCCAGCTCCCTTCCCTGTCTTATCCTTGTGTAGTGTGGGGTAATCATGTTTTGACATTTATGTAAATAGAGCAGTCATTGTTTGGGTAACATGAGGAATTAGACAGGGCAAGATACGTAACTATCAGCAGCATGAAAATATTCTTTTATAATTATGATAAGAATGTATAGGGGCGCCTGGGTGGCTCAGTCAGTTAAGTTCCGGCTTCAGCTCAGGTTATGATCTCGCGGTTCGTGAGCTCGAGCCCCACATCGGGCTCTGTGCTGACAGCTCAGAGCCTGGAGCCTGCTTCGGATTCTGCATCTCCTCCTCTCTCTCTGCCCCTCCCCTGCTCATGTTCTGTCTCTATCTCTCAAGAATAAATTAAAAAAAAAAAAAAAAAGAATGTATACTAGTTAGTGTAGAGAGTCAGGAAACATGGGAATATACTCACGGGTTTTTATGTCAGAACTTCATTCTGAGTCCATCTTGGTATCTACCTTACATGTAAATGATAGCTGTGTCTCTGGCAGAAAGGCACATTTCAGATGAGGATAGGTACAGAAATTTTTTTAAAACATTGTTTAAACCAGGAGATAGATAACTGATGATTTTCAGATGATTGCCTACAGATCGGAGTAAGACACAAATGGTTAGCCACCAGGGAGTAAATTTTGTATATGTTTTCTTTATATGTCCTCTTAGCCTAAAACTTCACTGGAGAGTAAGGAAGATTGATTCTGTAAACCTGAGGGAAGCCATAATAATCAGAACTCTAATGTCTGTTTTCTACTTCTAGAAATATGGAAGGAGACTGTCCTTCTGCTTGGGAAACAGACTCCTCCTGTAGGCTGGAAACCTCACGGATCTGGAATGTGAAGCTCACTGTGAACAACGTGCTGAAAGAGATAAGAATTTTTAACGTGTTTGGAGTTATTAAAGGTTTTGAAGAACCTGGTAAAGACCCTTGGTTTTTTGTTTTGTTTTTTTTCTTTTGTTTGTTAGTTTGTTTCTGTTTTCCTAGTTCATAAGAATGTGGCCAGAAGAGAGAGTGCAGGAAGGCTGGCTTTGGCTTGGTTTTGTGGAGTGCTCTGGTCTGTCCTACAGTGAACTGTTTAGGTGTCAGTTTTATTGGGAGGTAATAAGGCCCTAGGAAATTAATTTGTCAAAAATTGACCACTGTGACTAGAGAATCTCTTTCAAGTTATTGAATATGTCATCAGTAAGCAAACTACTTCTTAAGGGGGCAGATAAACACTTTGCAGGATATACAGTCTCTGTTGCAACTACGTATTTAACTCTGACTAGCTGACTATGCTGACGCTGACGTTGTAGCATGAAAACAGCTGTAACCAATACATAATGAATGGGCATGTGGGCTGTGGTTTATTGATTGGTCCTTGAAATATGCAGTCTATCTATTTAAGTAGAATCTAATAGTCACGTAATTTAGTAAGGAAAGCCCTTGGACTTTGGTTGCTTATTAACCAATTAAGTAGAAGTAGTCAATACAATCTATCTAAGTAGAATCTAAGAGTCATGTCATTTAGTAAGGAAAGCCCTTGGACTTGGTCGCTGATTAAACAATTAAGTAGTACAAATTAGTAGTCGATAAGTAAACATAACTGGTAGTGTGGAAAAGAGTAATACTAACAAGGAAAAAGAGATTAGTATTGTCATGTAAATTTTTAATTCCTAGAGTCCTAAGTCAGCTATGAAGAAAGGTTCTCTTATCCTTAATGCATATATTGCATTTTTATCCTTCTTACAAACATGCTGATTCTAGAGTTTAAAGCTCAGTATTAAAAACGGTTTAAAAGCTGATTGTGTAATTTATCTTTTCTTTTTTTTTTTTTAAAGATCGCTATGTTGTAGTAGGGGCTCAGAGGGATGCCTGGGGTCCTGGAGCTGCAAAGTCTAGCGTAGGAACAGCTCTCCTCTTGGAACTTGCACGGATACTCTCTGATATGGTCTTAAAAGGTAGAGTACAAATTGTGAGGACCCTTGAATATCTATTTGCTATATATAGTTCTAAATACTATATGCTTTCTCACTTTGGCCCATATTATTGTGGTTCACTTGTGCTGGACTCTGAGTTTGAGCACAAAAGCAGATCATTTTTGTTGGATCTGCCTTTGACTTTGAAACAGCTTTCCATGCAGTGTCTTTGCACTGGGAATCAACTTCGATGAGACACTCAAAAAGTGTTGTACTGGACCCTAGCTCTTAGTCTGACATATTCAGAATGACATGGCTAATCTAGCGTGGTCCCTAAGAAATCTATTTTATTTTATTATTTTTTTTTAATTTTTTTTTTTCTTCAACGTTTATTTATTTTTGGGACAGAGAGAGACAGAGCATGAACGGGGGAGGGACAGAGAGAGAGGGAGACACAGAATCGGAAACAGGCTCCAGGCTCTGAGCCATCAGCCCAGAGCCTGACGTGGGGCTCGAACTCACGGACCCCGAGATCATGACCTGGCTGAAGTCGGATGCTTAACCGACTGCGCCACCCAGGCGCCCCAAGAAATCTATTTTAAAGCAAGCAGTGGCAGACCTCTGTACTAAGTTTCTATAATTTTGGTATAAAATTATAATATGTAACTTGATGTGTTATGTTTATAGACATAATACTGGATATGTTTTTATATATTTATAATATATAAACACTTTCAAGCCTTTCTCCCTTGGTATTTGCCACTCCTCTACACACACCCACACACACATACAAACCCCTATCACATTCTTGAATCCTTGGGCCGTGGGTAAGTTGCAGTGCTTATTAACTTTTGTGGAAAAGTACATAATACAGAAAAATGCATACCCAGGAAAAGGGGAGATTTGGAGGGGAGCTGTCATTAATGTAATTTCTCTGTAAACTTTTTCATAACTTAAATTTGTAAGTATTTACTCTGTTTGGTAACAATTGTAAAGTAACCCTATGTTTTCAGTGACTGACTTCTATGCAGATTCTTTTCAGAGAAGAGACACATTGTAGTTACACTGCGATTTCAAGTATCTCTTGGTGCAGAATTTTAGGGGGGCTCAAAGAATGGAGTTGAAACAAAAGTGACTTCCTGTAAAAACTGGTTTCTACTATGTGTTTGAAATCTTATTTGCAAATGTTCTCTTCTTCTTTTTTTGTAGATTACCTTTAAAATTTATTCTTATTTTTTTTTTTTTTTTTGTTCTTTCACCTGGGGCTTCAAAAGGGAAAGAAATATTTTTGAATCTGCTGTCTTGAGTTAGAAATTTCTGATTTCCTCTGAAGTCAGTTGCCTACCTATAACCTTTCCCAAGATAAAATTAACTTTTTTGCTATCTTTTAGGTGGCTTTAAACCCAGCAGAAGCATTGTCTTTGCCAGCTGGAGTGCTGGAGACTTCGGAGCTGTTGGTGCCACTGAATGGCTAGAGGTATTATTTGTTAACACTCATACCCAGAA
This sequence comes from Puma concolor, assembly GCF_028749965.1. Lineage (NCBI taxonomy): Eukaryota > Metazoa > Chordata > Mammalia > Carnivora > Felidae > Puma > Puma concolor. The sequence goes on from NC_141675.1 coordinate 88,028,637, forward strand.
TGGGCACCTGAACTTGCCCTTGGCTTCATTTGTCCTCCAGAAACCAGACTTTTAGATTTGATTACAGTTGATCCTGAACAAGACAGGTTTGAACTGTGCAGGTCCACTTATAGTGGATTTTTTTTTTTTTAATAAATGCAGACTAGTCCTTTAAAAAAGTATAGTAATGGCCCTCTAAATGCATTTTCTTGGGCGCCTGGGTGGCGCAGTCGGTTAAGCGTCCGACTTCAACCAGGTCACGATCTCGCGGTCTGTGAGTTCGAGCCCCGCATCGGGCTCTGGGCTGATGGCTCAGAGCCTGGAGCCTGTTTCCGATTCTGTGTCTCCCTCTCTCTCTGCCCCTCCCCCGTTCATGCTCTGTCTCTCTCTGTCCCAAAAATAAATAAAAAACGTTGAAAAAAAAAAATAAAATAAATGCATTTTCTCTTATGATTTTTTTAACATTTTCTTTTCTCTAGGTTACTTTATTGTAAGTACAATATGTAATACATATACAAAATATGTGTTATCTATTTATGTTATTAGTAAGGCTTATGGTCAACAGTAAGCTATTAGTAGGACAGTTTTCAGGAGTTCAGAAGTTACATGTGGATTTTCAAGTGCATAGTGGGGGTGGTCATCATCCCTAACCTCCCACGTTAGGGAAGTCAACTGTATATCATTTTTGCCTTTGTATATTTAGTGTTAATAGACTCTAAATTTAAAAAGAAGTCCCTAATAATAGCTACTCTATGTGACAGGTTAATACATATTAGTCCATTTAGTATTTTTCCATCTCTTCTAGGGATACCTTTCCTCCTTGCATTTAAAGGCTTTCACTTACATTAATCTGGACAAAGCTGTTCTTGGTAAGTATCCTTTTCATCAGCTGTTAATGAATTCAGATAAACTACTTACAAAACAGAAGAAAGCTGGGGCAAGCGAGTGGCTCAGTTGATTAAGCGTCCACCTTTTGATTTCGGCTCAGGTCATGATCTCATGGTTTCTGAGTTTAAGCCCCAAGTCAGGCTCCACACTGGCTGTGCAGAGCCTGCTTGAGATTCTCTCTCCCTCTGCCCTTCTGCTGCTTGTGAGCTTGCGCTCTCTCTGTCTCAAAGGAAAAAATAAAACTCCAAGAAACAAACCAGAAGAAAGCTTTCTTTTTTTTTTTTAAATGTTTATTTATTTTTGAGACAGAGACAGAGCATGGATGGGGAGGGTTAGAGAGAGGGAGACACAGAATGTGAAGCAGGCTCCAGGCTCCAAGCTGTCAGCACAGAGCCCAACGTGGGGCTCGAACTCGAGGACCATGAGATCATGACCTGAGCGGAGGTCAGATGCTCAACCGACTGAGCCACCCAGGTGCCCCCAGGAGAAGGCTTTCTAAAGCAATACTTGTCTTTTTTTTTTTTTTTTTTTTTTTTTTTTACAATTCACATTGTCCATTCCCTGATCAAAAGACTAACTTTGCTTTCTCTTAGTAGTCCATTAAATTATAAAATAGGTGCAGATTGCCTTGTCTAATGCAGTCATTCTCATTGTGGTCCTCAATCAGCGGCATTAAGATCACCTGGGAACTGTTAGCAGTGTAAAATTTCAGGCCCTACCCAGACTTTTCCACTTAGAAACTGGAACATAAATCCAGCAGGCTATGGTTTAACAAGCACTCCAGGTGATTGCGATAAACTAAAGTTTGAGAACCACTAGTCTGAACTATATTTTAGACCAGAAGGAACTCAACTGTACAATATAGAGTGATGCTTCTATAGACTAATTCACATCTTGCTAGATTGTGGTATCACAAATAGAAATACCAGATAAACTAGTTCTGAAAGAGTTTGAATGTTATTAAAGGTACAGATGTAGCCAGTGGATGAACTGAGAATAGTAGAATATCTCATTTGAAAGAAAAAGGAAGGAATTTGATCTAAACCTTGGGGCACCTGGGTAGCTCAGTCAGTTGGGTGTCTGACTCTTGACTTCGGTTCAAGTCATGGTCTCCTGGTTCATGGGATTGAGCCCTGTGTCAGGCTGTCAGTGCTGTCAGCTTGGAGCCTGCTTGGAATTGTCTCCCTCTCTCTCTGTCCCTCCCCTACTTGTGCACGCATATGCATGCAGTCTCTCAAAATATTTTTTAAAAATTGAACTAAACCTTTATTAGATGAGTTGTCATTGCCATCTTACCTATACAGCAGAATGTATGGAATATAGCAAGAGTAGCTAGCAGGTAATTGCCCTAAGATAGGTAAACTGAAAAAGTACCAAGAAACAGATCGTTAACATATGCAAACTCAGGAGTAAGATCTTCAGTCAATTAGAGTTAGCATTTACTAAAGAACTTGACTCTTAAATCACTTCGTCTACTTCTTAAAGAGTATAGTCATATTTGCCACTGATCTAGGTTAATGTCTTCCTTTTTTGTCAAGTACTTTAGTTGTTGAAGTAGCCATGTAAAAATCACTTGACTAGAGGGGCGCCTGGGTGGCGCAGTCGGTTAAGCGTCCGACTTCAGCCAGGTCACGATCTCGCCGTCCGGGAGGGAGTTCGAGCCCCGCGTCAGGCCCTGGGCTGATGGCCCAGAGCCTGGAGCCTGTTTCCGATTCTGTGTCTCCCTCTCTCTCTGCCCCTCCCCCGTTCATGCTCTGTCTCTCTCTGTCCCAAAAATAAATAAACGTTGAAAAAAAAAATTAAAAAAAAAAATCACTTGACTAGAGAAGAAGCAATGTTTAAATCTCTTTGCAGGTACCAGCAACTTCAAGGTTTCTGCCAGTCCACTGTTGTATTCGCTTATTGAGAAGATGATGAAAGATGTGAGTGTATACCTAATTACAAAATCTATAACTTAATTTTCTCATTTACATAAAGTGAAAAGCATTGATGTTTAAACAATCATCATAAATAACCAAGTACAGGAATTTAGAATAAATTCTATAGTAGCATTATTTAGGTCATGCTCTTAGCTTATTTGCTCTCAGTCTATTGAACTGTGTGAGGTGAGGGTAAACTGCCTACTGGGGGTTGTCTACAGAGTCCTAATGCTAAGGAAGCTTTAAATTTTTTTTTTTAATGTTTATTTATTTTTGAGACAGAGAGAGACAGAGCATGAATGGGGGAGGGCCAGAGAGAGAGGGAGACACAGATTCTGAAGCAGGCTCCAGGCTCTGAGCTGCCAGCACAGAGCCTGACGCGGGGCTCGAACTCATGGACTGTGAGATCATGACCTGAGCCAAAGTCGGATGCTTAACCGACTGAGCCACCCAGGTGCATGGAAGCTTTAAATGAACTTGAGAATGCCTAGCTGGCTCAGTTGGTAGAGCATGTGACCCTTGATCTCGGGATTGTGAGTTTAAGCCCCATGTTGGGTATGGCTTTAATTTTAAAAAATTAAAAATATGGGGCACCTGGGTGGCTCAGTTGGTTAAGTGACTGATTTCAGCTCAGGTCGTGATCTAACAGTTTGTGAATTTGAGCCCCACGTCAGACTCTGTGCTGACAGCTCAGAGCTTAGAGCCTGCTTCAGATTCTGTGTCTCCCTCTCTCTGCCCCTCCCCCCACTTGAGCTCTGTCTCTCTCTCAAAAATAAATATTTAAAAAATTAATGAACTATACCTAATACTTAAATAAGAAGGCCAGATGAAATATTCACTGGGTAAAAACAAACATGCAAATGACCATGGTTTTGCAATAGGAAGGAATAAGATTTGGCTAATGGGCTTAGAGGCCATATATTGGAATCATTAAAGATGGAGGAAACAAGGGTCAGGAACTTGGCCTTGATCCTATGGGAAACTAGGAATTGCTATCGAGTTTCCAGCAAGGCAGTAATGTGCAGATTAGGCTGCAGTAGTATAAAATGTGCTAGAAGGAAAAAGCCAGAAATAAGGTAGGCATCGTGAAGGCTAGAAAGGGCTTTTAAAACTGTGCCACCTTTAAAATGGTTAAAGGAGGAAAACATTTTTTCTCTTGCTGTAACTAAAGGAACTGGCAGCATGAGCGTAGGAGGAATAACTTTAGAAATTGGAGATTGTTTTAGCTGTCTTAAATTTTTTTCAAGAAGAAACAATAAAAATTTTTTTTATAACTGTTTACAGATCGAAGTATGTTTGTGACTAGCCTGAATGACTGTGTGCAGAAAGATTCATTTTAGTGACAAATTAATTTTTCCTTTTATAGGTGAAACACCCAGTTACTGGGCAGTCTCTTTATCGAGACAGCAATTGGATCAACAAAGTGTAAGTGGAGAAAAGTGAATGAACAACTAGTAGAAAAGCAGAATCATCCAGTAGCCCCTGCTATGTTAGGTAGAGATCTAAACCTATCCTTGCAGTGAGCTTACCACCTATACAGTCATTTTAAGAATTTATTTGGGGATAGGGGTAGGGTTGCATGATAGCACAGGCTGTTCTTCAGAAAACCTAGAGACACATTCTTGCTTTCCTTGCAGTGAGAAATTTTCTTTGGATAATGCTGCTTTCCCTTTCCTTGCGTATTCTGGAATCCCAGCAGTTTCTTTCTGTTTTTGTGAGGTAAGTATGAAGAACTCTCAAGTTATATCTTAGCCCTTTCATCAGTTTTGAGACCAAATTTCCTAAAGTACTTGAAATGTTGTCAGAAGTTATACACCTGCAGTTATTACATGCTCCCTTATTATCAGTCTTAACGTGGAATTATTCTCAGCTTAATTAGCATTGGAATTTATTTGCTAAACCATCTTCACTTAGGTATGATGAGTTTTAATAACAAGGCTACCTACTGGACAGTGTGGGTATAGACTATTTCCACCAAATAGAAAGTTCAGCTGGACATTGCTGTTCTTGATACCTGTCGAAATACGGTTCTAGACGTTTGTCCAAAGATGTTAATCTCCTAAACCAGGTACAAGGTTGTTGTGACACAGAACTTTGAACTGACCAAGTTGTAGGAAAGCAAGATAGGCTTGTTTCAGGAGTCGTCAGAAGGCCCTGAAAGCCACGATGAGTAAACAAAATGATGAAGGCTTCTGCGCTGAAGCTGGAAAGCCAGCCCTGTAGTGGGCTTTCCCAGGGCTAAAGAGATCTAGAGTTAATGTAGGAGGTCAGGGTGGAAGCTGTTGACTTTAGCATCAAATTATTGATGCTCTGGAGGCCAGGTCCTCACAAGACTTCTTATCACTAAGTGTTTTGGCCTGGAACTAGGAGGGGAAAGGTTTGGAGCTAGGGAGTGATGTAAGATCTGGATTCAGAGATTAACATAGGTGGAACTCCCTTCACCTTCTGCTAGAACAGCAGTATGGATGGCATTGAAATAGCTGGTCACAGTATCTATTTAGTACATTAGGAAGAACTGGATGTCAGGTGCTACCGTTGTGGAGGTTTATGGATGATTTCTTTTGACCTCCAGAAGGTTTCTTAAAAACTTCTCAGATGTCAAAAACCTAGCAGGTAATACAGAAGTGTATAGTCTGAAAGTGAATAATTGAGGTCAGATCAAAGGATTGGCAGTGAAATTGTCACCAAGGACAAAGATAGGGAATAGAGTTGAAAAAGTAGTTACTTAAATTGTCTAATCAAGGTGGAGAGAAGTTGTGAGCATCAGACATGTTTGTTAGAAAGGTAACATGTATGAATGGATCGAGTGCTGAATCATTAGGAAGAAGGTAAATTCAGGTCTAAGCGTGATGCTTTATATCAAAAGCACACTTCATACATGCTCTCTTCTTTCCTTATTTAATGAACCAAACTTCCCAGAGAAGAAAACAAGGATACAACCTCAAGAAATTCGGCTAGAAATCTTTTCAGGGTCTATGATGTGATGGGACAAAGATTCTATAGAATCTAGAAGAAAGTAGTCATTCAAGGAGTAGGTCAGATTCAGAGGAAATAACAGTGATATTAAAGTAGTGGATGTGAGATAAAATTGGAGTAGGTATGTATTAGAAGCAAGGGATGAATTGCAACTGTTATCACCTTGAAGGGAAAATGAATGTGAAGTTCCTACTCTTATGACCCTCCTGTGAGTACATTAACCTAGCTTTGTTTTTCAGGACACAGATTATCCTTATTTGGGTACTACCATGGATGTCTATGAGAAACTCATTCAGAAAGTTCCTCAGTTGAACAAAATGGCACGTGCAGCAGCAGAAGTAGCTGGTCAGCTTATAATGAAACTTACCTATGATCTTGAATTGAACCTGAACTATGAGATGTATAATGACAAAATACTTTCATTTGTGAGGGATGTGAGCCGATTCAGAGCAGACATAAAAGTAAGTACTAATTAAAATCAGGTTCTTGTTGCTGAAATATCAAGCAATTATGATGTTTAGCTATTCCTGAGAAAGGACATGATGGGTAGCCAAAGTACATTTTAAGGGAACTGATATATCATTTTTCTTAGATTTTTAACTCATTTGAAAGTTGAGAGGTTGTGGGTTATAAATCTAGGATATACCACACTAGGTATTTCAGAGTCTAGAACTATGTTCACTTTTGTTAAGGTATGTTAAGTTTTTGTAATTCCAAGCAACCTGTGAAGAGAATCCAGAGAATACAAAGATCTCAACCATGACTTTGAAACTATGAGTTTGGGCCATATATCATATATGCCTTTCAGGGATGTCACGGCTAGAGAGATAACACAGTCAGTAATTACAGTCCTACTTAGTGTTCATCCTACGTGCCTAGTATTCAAATACTTGATAAAACCAAATTAATAATGGGGCACCTGGTTGACTCAGTTGGTAGAGTGTGTGCCTTGATCTCAGGGTTGTAAGTTCGAGCCTCACGTTGGGTGTAGAGATTACTTAAAAATAGAATCTTTTAAAAAATCAAATTAGTATTAATATGTGGCTTCTAACTGGTTTTATGGTACTAGAAGTCACTTTTAACAGAGATCCCTTAAATGAAGCAAATCACTGATAAACAAATCTTAATGATTATGGCTTTCTTGAAACTTGAAACTAATTGTAACTGATCAGAAAGTGGGAATTGTGAGACAGATCACTAGACTCTGAAGTTCACTGAACCAAAATGTTTTCAAATTTTCCCCCATAGGGAAATTGAACTGGAAACAATATACTACACAGGATTATATATTAAGTTAATTATGTTAAATTTCTCCAGGAGGACGGCTTCCTTATGAGACTAGGAGTGGAAAATTGTGCCATCTCTTGGGCTCAAATATGAGCATACCACTCTATAGAGCTTGGGGCCTCCTGGGCAAGCTGCCTAAGTCTACCATTCTCTGCATCTTGAGCTTGTCCACAAGCCACCCCCTTTTACCAGAACCAACTCCCTTGCTATCACTAAATTAGAAAGGTATATAGTATAACATCCTTAGAAATACAACATCTACTAAAGAACGTAATGTCTCTCTGCTTCAGGAGATGGGTCTGAATCTACAGTGGCTGTATTCTGCTCGTGGAGACTTTTTCCGTGCCACCTCCAGACTGACAACAGATTATAGGAATGCTGAGAGAACAAACAGATTTATCATGAGGGACATCAATGACCGTATCATGAGAGTAAGTAAACTCCTAAAAATGGAAGAACTAAAGATTGTTAATTTTTAACTGGTGGGCCTTGCATTTCTAAAAAGCAGAGTAGTAACTCCAGGAGCCTAGCATCATTTGCTGCTTTAGAACTGAGCACAGATTTTTAACTCTTACTTATTAGCAAGATCTAGAACCAATATATCTAAACTGGAAGTCCAAGAGACATTTGTCCCAGTATTAACCTTTTTTAAGTTTTAAGAAACATTTTTAAGAAGGAATCATTAATGATTTTTAGCTATCATTTTCTCTGTATTCCTCTTCTCTAATTCAGCCCTTAACTGCTTCTATCTTAATCTGCCTGGAAGAGGCAGAAGACTCGATTACAGTAGAAGCTTGTAAATTTTCCATGTATATGCTTCAACTAAAAAAAACCAATATAATTAGAGTGCACTTTTACAAAAGGATTGACTATACAAAAGGATTGATTGATTATAGTTTTAATGTTAGAAGATAAGTAGCCTGGTTCTCCACATTGCTAAATTGGGGGAATTTTCACATTTCAAGTGAGAAAATGGCCGTTGTTTTACTGTGTCAGGCCCTTACACCAAAAGTCCCAGCACGGTGTAAGTTCTCATGTATGTTTTGTTTCCGTAGGTGGAATATCACTTCCTTTCACCCTATGTATCTCCGAGAGAGTCTCCTTTCCGACATATCTTTTGGGGCACTGGCTCTCACACTCTGTCAGCATTACTAGAGCATCTGAAGCTGCGCCAGGAAAACATCAGTGCTTTTAATGAAACACTGTTTAGAAACCAGTTGGCTCTAACAACTTGGACTATTCAAGGGGCTGCAAATGCCCTCTCTGGTGACATTTGGGACATTGACAATGAGCTTTAAATGTGGTACCCATAACTTATATGAGAACAGCAGGGTAGTGTGATTTTTAGACTTGTGCTGGTTGTGCTAAATTTTTAGTAGGGCTACAAAACCTAATATTGTTAAAATTCTACCCAGCCATCTTGGTACCACTAGATTTCTTTAGGCAGCAGCTTTTAATACAGGGTAGGTACCTGCACTTCAAGTTAAAGTGAATAACCACTTAAAAATGTTCATGATAGAATCTTTTCTCTGATTATCTCTAAAATTTTAAATGTGTTGTATGGTAACTGCCTCTTTCTTGTTAGAGTTATGACAAAGTCAGAACCAGTTACGTAAACTATTGCTCTAAATCCTAAGGACATGAACCGGTATCTTCTAAGTGCGAGGGAGGTGGTGTCTCCTGGACGCTGGAAGTGGTAGCTTAGTGGGATCCTCCACCTGCACTTGATGCTGGATAGGAGATACCAGGTTGTAAGACTTTATTCTCCAAATGAGATCTATGCCTTCCGTAAGGATTTAGCTGGTTTCCACATCCCTGAATGAAACAGTTAACTTTCAGAAGAGATGGGACTTGTTTTCTTGCCAGTGAGGTCTGAAACAGAGGTCCTTCCGCTGGATAAAGTGAGGTTCAACTGTTTATCACAGGAGTAAGGCCTTAATGTGTTAACCTCAAGATTATTTATGAAAAGAGGAGACCAGAAGCCAAAGACCTAGATTTTCTTTTCCTCTGCCCCTGCCCCATAAGCCTTTGTATTAGTTTTTTGTCGTCTTTGTGTTTCCCAAAGTATTTTGAAAGAAAACCAGCTTTAGGTGTTTAATTTCAAACTCAGTTTGTCAGACTTTAAAGAACACGCTGCCAAATTTTGGCCAAAGTGTTAATTTTTTGGAAAAGCTTTCTATCATTTTGGCACTGAGATATTTATTGTTTATTTATCAGTGACAGAGTTCACTATAAATGGTGTTTTTTTTATAGAAGATAATTATCGGAAGCAGTGCCTTCCATAATTATGACAGTTATACTGTCGTTTTTTTTTTAATAAAAGCAGCATCTGCTAATAAAACCCAACAGATACTGGAAGTTTTGCATTTATGGTCAACACTTGAGGGTTTTAAAAAACGGCCACACGCCAAATAAAATTATAAAGCTAAATATTGGTGAAGAATTCAATTGAATTAGGAGTTGCTAATCAAGTTAGAATTTTAGTCAACCAGATAAAAATGGCAGTTCTTAAAGGGAAGGAATTGTGACCAAGTTATACATTAATGTCACTTAAAGGCTGTGATACTCATACATGTGAAATTTTACGGCTCAATTTATCCAAGGTGTAACTTTAATTCGAATTTTGCAAAATTTCCAGTACCTTTGTCACAAACGTAACTCACATTATCGGGAGCAGTGTCTTCCATAATGTATAAAGAACAAGGTAGTTTTTGCCTACCACAGTGTCTATATCGGAGACAGTGATCTCCATATGTTACACTAAGGGTGTACGTAATTATCGGGAACAGTGTTTCCCATAATTTTCTTCATGCAATGACATCTTCAAAGCTTGAAGATCGTTAGTATCTAACATGTATTCCCAGCTCCCTATAATTCTCTTTTAGTTTTAGTTGCAGAAACATTTTATGGTCATTAAACATTTGGTGGGTGAATTCAACCACTATAAAATAAAATTACTTCATTCGAGAGTCTTTGTTTTTAAACCTAATGTAGTGTTTTATTATATTTGTGGTTTCTCCAGGTCTTCTGTTTAGTGGGATGGTAGTCCACATTTACAATGTTTGCTGTTGACAAATGAATTTAACTTTATCCCCTTATTTGCATGTCATGTCCTGGAAACTTAGTTCACACAAGTTTATATCCAGAATTGATCTTTTAGCTTAAATCAGGGGAAACTTGTATAGGAGACTCAGGGGGCTGGGGGAGTGAAATGTGTAGGGAAGCAAAGCTTGCAAAAGGATCCTTGATCATGTCTCCCTACCCGTTAGTATATGGTGGTTTTAAGTTAAACAGAGATGTGAACAAATAAGTTTGAAGCTACATGAGTAAAGACTTTATTTTCTAGTCCACCATCATTATAAACCTGATAATCAGTTGTTTGTTATAGGGCAGTTCACCCTAAGAAACTGCCACCTAAGAAAAAGTCCATAGACTTAACGTCCCTTACCGAAGTTAACATAGGTCTAGATTATTACAGCCTCACTGAATTGTTTCACTGCTCATGGTCTATTTAGTCTTCACGGTGTTTTATCTTGAACTGGTGTTTAGTGTAGCTAAGTGGAAAGGTCATAGCTGGGATTCCTGGTTTGGGTATCATGCTTTACCACACTTTAATGAAAGCTCAGTAACTTCAAGACATACTATGAATATGGGCATACATTTTACAGCAGTAGATCTCTTCAAATACCTCTTTTCTGTAGTGAGGATTGAGTTATTTCTAATCAAAAAAGCCAGTAAGTGGTAAGAGGCGTAATATTTCTGAATGAAATGTGTATCTGACTAGTGACAACCTGCTGGACTTCAGATTTTGTCTGGTTATAGATATCAGGTGCATTTTGAAGGTAAAGGATAAATGAGCTCTATCATGATTCACTATTCTAGAACTTGCATGACCTTTACTGTGTTTCCTCTTTGAATGTTCTTGAAATTTTAGTTGGCTAAACATGGCTTATTAGACTTGCCAACCTACTGCTCATCGATATCTTTGTAAACAAATGATATGCCCTTATAATTGTGTCCAAACTGGTATGTGCAACAGTGTGGAAATTCCTTATCTGATTTAATAAAATGCTTGAACACGGAGTTGTCATTTTTTAAAAAATAGATTATATTGTTTTAGGGCATTTTTGGGTTCACAGCAAAATTGAGCGGAAAGTGTAGAGTTCCCATATACTCTCTGCCTGCTCACCCGTGGCCCAGCTTCCCCCACTATCAGCATCTCCCAGCAGAGTAGTACACATGTTACAATTGAACATACATCGACATATCGTTATCGCTGAAAGCCTATAGTTTACATAAAGTCCACTCTCAGTGTTGTATATTTTGTGAGTTTGAACAAATCTATAATGAAACATATCCACCATTTATAATACAATACTGAATGGTTTTATTGTCTTGAAAATCGTCTGTTCTCTGCCTCTTCATCTTCCTCTGCCTGATCTCTGGCAACCACTGATCTTTTTACAGTCTGTAGTTTTTGCCTTTTCCAGAATGTCACGTGGTTAGAATCATACAGTAGGCAGCCTTTTCAGATTGGCTTCTTTCACTTAGTAATAATGCATTTAAGGCTTGATAGCTCACTTTTTTAAAAGTTTATTTATTTTGAAAGAGTGCGCACGCAAGATAGAGAATGAGTGGGGGAGGGGGAGAGACGGAGGGACAGAATCCTAAGCAGAATCCTAACCAAGCTCAAACTCACCAACAGATCATAACCTGAGCCTAGCAAGATCAAGAGTCAGATGCTTAACTGACTGAGCTACCCAGGTGCCCGATAGCTCACTTCTTCCTAGTGCTGAATTTTATTCCATTGTCTGGATGTAACTTAGTTTATTTATCCATTTATCTGGTGAAGGACCTCTTCATTGCTCCCAAATTTTGGCAACTATGAATAAAGCTGCTCTAAACAGTTTTTACGTGGGCAGGTTTTCAGTTCATTTGGGTAAAGACCAAGGAGTACAATTGCCGGATCACATGGAAATAGTATGCTTAGTTTTGTAAGAAATTTCCAAACTGTCTTCCAAAGTGGCTGTACGATGTGAATTCCTGTAGCAGTGAGTTCCTGTTGCTTCACATACTTGCCAGCATCTGGTGGTGTCCACTGTTTTGGATTTTGGCCATCCTAATAGGCGTGCGGTGATAATCTTGTTTTGATTTCCGTTTGTCCCATGACATGATGTTAAGCATCTTCGTATATGCTTATTTATCAGCGTATGTCTTTGGTGAGGTGTCTGTTCAAATCTTTTGCCCCTTTTTCTAGTTGGGTTGTTCATTTTATTGTTGAGTTTTAAGAATTCCTTGTATATTTTGGATAACCATACCATCATTTGTCAGATACATGTTTTGCAAACATTTTTTCCCCAGTCTATGGTTTGTCTTCTCATTCTCTTGACAATGTCTTTTACAGAGCATGAGTTTATAAATTTTAATGAGGTCCAACTTAATTATTTCCTTCGTGAATCATGCTTTTGGCATTTTATCTAAGTCACTGCCAAACCCAATGTCATCTAGATACTCTCCTGTGCTGTTTTTTTTTTTTTTTTTTAAATTTTTTTTTTTTTTTCAACGTTTATTTATTTTTGGGACAGAGAGAGACAGAGCATGAACGGGCGAGGGGCAGAGAGAGAGGGAGACACAGAATCGGAAACAGGCTCCAGGCTCTGAGCCATCAGCCCAGAGCCCGACCTGTGCTGTTTTTTAGTAGTTTTACAGTTTGGCATATTACATTCAGGTCTATGATCCATTTTGAATTCAGTTTTGTAAAGGGTATGTGGTCTGTGTCTAGATTCATTTTTTTGCATGTGGATGTCCAATTGGTCATGAGTTTTTGTTAAGAATACTCTAGTAAGACTCTCCCCTCTGAAAACATGAGCTAAGTAATTTTAAATGTCCTTAAAAAAAAAATTTTTTTTTAATTAAAAAAAAAAAGGGGGCGCCTGGGTGGCTCAGTCGGTTAAGCGTCGTGACTTCAGCTCAGGTCATGATCTCACGGTCCGTGAGTTGGAGCCCCGCGTCGGGCTCTGGGCTGATGGCTCAGAGCCTGGAGCCTGCTTCCGATTCTGTGTCTCCCTCTCTCTCTGCCCCTCTCCCGTTCATGCTCTCTCTCTGTCTCAAAAATAAATAAAAACGTTCAAAAAAAAAAAAAAGTCCTTATAGCTACATTAGAAAACTAAAAAGAAATATGTGAAAATTTTCTATATTTAACTCCATATATCCAAAATACTGTCATTTCAACCTGTATGCATTAAAATTACTGCCAAGATATTTTATACTCCTTCAGAGTTAAGTCTTCAAAATCCATTGTACTTCTAGCACATCTCAATTTGGAATACCCGCATTTCAAGTGCTCAATAGCTACTTACGGTGAGTGGACACTGCTGCTGTATAGCAAAAGGCATAATTGGTAGGGCTTGCTTGCTTGCTTTTTTTTTAATAGGCTTTCTGTGCAATTACCAAAACCATCATACGGTTTCATCTCATCACTACAAGTGCCAGCTGGGATCCTTCAGTATGATTGCAGGAATTGCAGCCCCTAGAATAGGGAGGCTTTTTAATTGCTTCACCTGTGTCCAAGCTTGCCCTTGTGAGAATTAGTAGCCACATGCATATCCTTGAGGAAGAAGCAAGACAGTAATGAAACTGCTTTGTTCTATAGAGGCGAAGTGCCTACATGAAAGATGGTGAGTGAGGAGACAGGCCTAAACAAATATATTTGAAGACATCTGTTTATTTATAAGATACACTTCCCTTGGAATATAATACATCAGAATGGCTTCCTTACGGCTACCAATGGGTTTATTTTTTTAGGTGGTTCAGTCAGAGCCTTTACCATTTGCTACATCTAATGCATCTCACATGGATTTCTTTGACTAGTTAATACTTTTTTTTGAAAATCTGTACATACTAATTAATGGTCAATGTACAGAACGGTCTGATTGAAAACTTTCTCTTCTTGTTTTTCACAATTTCTCCCTCTTTCCACAATCACCAGTTTCCTGTGTATACTTTCAAAGTAGTCTCTGCATAAGTGAGAATGTCCATGAAACCTTGATAAAAGCACACACGGGAGGGTGGTTGTTGGTTCCACTATCACAGTGGAAATCCCTGCAACCCAACCCTCCGACTGCTTACAGTGATAAACTGGTTAAAATAGAAAAAATTCTCTCTCCCTGCCCCTCCCCCACTCTCAAAAATAAATAAATAAAACTTAAAAAAAGAGAAGGGGAGGTGCCTGGGTGCCTAAGCATCAGACTCTTGATTTTAGCTCGGGTCATGATCTCACTGTGAGATTGAGCTCCATGGGCTCCACGCTGATAGCGCAGAGCCTGATGGGGATTCTCTCTCTCCCTCTTTCTCTGCCCCTCCCTTGCTCCTGCACCTGGGCTTTCTCTCTCAAAAATAAAACTGGGGCACCTGGGTGGCTCGGTCGGTTGGGCATCCAACTTCAACTCAGGTTATGGTCTCAGAGTTCATGAGTTTGAGCCCTGCGTCGGGCTCTGTGCTGACAGCTCAGAGCCTGGAGCCTGCTTAGGATTCTGTGTCTCCCTCTCTCTCTACCCCTACCCCCCTCACACTGTCTTTGTCTTAAAAATAAACATTAAAAATTTTTTTAATAAACCTTTTTTAAAAATAGAAAAAAAACAAGAAAACCACCCAGGGACTTTATAAAGTAAATAAAAGCAAACAGACTGGAGGGTAGTAAAACCTGAAGTGTCTGACAAGAACAAAAAGAAGAGACAAAAAACTAATAGAATAATGGTATGCCAGAGTTCATTATTGACCAATTAACATTCTAATTAAAAGTCTGTTAGTGGGTTAGGGGGAAAAAAAGCTCATTCATATGCTGCCTATAAGAAACACTTTATTTTTATTTTTTAAGATACTTGTTTTTGGGAGAGCACAAGTGGGGGAGGGATAGAGAGAGGAGGACAGAGTCCCCCTTCATGCTGACAGGCTTCATGCTGACAGGCTTGATGGCAGTGAACCTGATGTGGGGCTCAAACTCACGAACTGTGAGATCATGACCCGAGCCAAAGCCGGAATGAGTTTAAGGTTAAAAGATGGAAAAAAACAGAATAGGCAAATTAGCATAAGACTAGAGTGGCTATATAAATACCAGGTAAAACAGACTTCAATACAGAGATTATTACCATGGATAAAAATTAGGAACATTTCATAATGATAAAAGGAACAATTCATTAAAAAGATAGATAGTACAAGTATAAATGTGTATGTGCCTAATAGCCTTAAAATACGTGAATAAGACGTTTAAAGAATTGAAGGAAGTAACTGACAATTTTGCCATAGTAGATTTTTTAAAAATTAAAAAAGAATTTTTAAAATAGGCTCCATGCCGTATGTGGGGCTTGAACTCATGACTCTGAGATCAAGAGTCACATGCTCTGACTGACTGAGCCAGCCAGGCACCCCACTGTAGTAAATTTTAAACACCCACTTAGTAGTCAATAGACAAATCAGGACAAAAGACTTGAACCACTTTATCAGCCACCTCAATCTACTTGACATTTATAGAATGCTACGTCCAACAACTGCAAAACACATTTTTTTAGGTACGCATGGCATATGCATCAAGATCCAACGTATTCTGGGCTGTAAAACAAGTGTCAATGGAAGTATTGAAATTATACATAGTGTATTCTCTGACCACAGTGGAGCAAGAAATCAATGACAAGATATCCAGAAAACCCCCAAAACATCAGGAAATTAAGCCACGGTTTTTAAAGTAATTGATGGGCCAAAGATGAAATCACAAGAGAAGTTAGACAAATTTGAACTTCATGATAATTACGATATAAAGTATGCGGATGCGGTAAAGCAGTAGAGATGCGCTGCTCACTACAGTAGCCGCCAGCCACACATGATCAAATTTAAATTAATTAGAATTAAAGGTTCCAAATCCTGGGGCACCTGGGTGGCTCAGTCCATTGAATGTCTGACTTTGGCTCAGGTCATGATCTCGCAGTTTGTGAGTTTGAGCCCCACATCAGGCTTGCTGCTGTCAGCCTGTCAGTGCAGAGCCTACTTCAGATCCTCTGTACCCCCTGCCCCTCCCCTACGTGCACTCTCAAAAAATAAAAACATTTTTTAAAAATCTAAAAAAAGGTTCAAATTCCTCAGATACACTGACCACATTTCAAGTGCCCAGTAGCTACACATGGCTAGTGGCTACTGTATCGGACAGCAGAAAATCGAATATTTCCATCACTGCAGAAAGTTCTATTAGTCATGGCTTAGAGGGAAACTTATGGTTTTCAATATATCAGAAAAGAAGAAACCTTTAAAATCAATGACCTGTTTCCACGTTAACAAATTAGAGACAGAAAAGCAAGGTAAGCCCAAATGAAATAGGACAAAGGGAAATACTATACAGAGCAAAAATCAATAAAGTGGAAATCAGACAATAGATAACAAAGCCGAAATCTAATTCTTTGGAATGAAAAGCACAATTGAAAAACCCCTAGCTGGACTGATGAAGAAAAACATAGGGGTGCCTGAGTGGCTCGGATGAGCGTCTGACTCTTGATTTCAGCTCAGGTCATGATCCCAGGGTCGTGAGACAGATCCACGTTGGGCTCTGTGCTGAGCATGGAGGCTGTTTAAGGTTCTCTCCCTCTGCCCCTCTCCCCTGTTTGTGTGTTTTCCCTCTCTCTCTCTCTCTCTCAAATAAATAAATAAAAAATATATAAAACAATCACCAATGTCAGGAATGAAAAAGATTACCACCACAAGTCCTTTGGACATTAAAGGAGAATAACGGTATGCCATGAGCAACTTTATGCCAGCAAAATTAGACCACTTACACGAAGTAGATACATTTATTTATTTATAATTCAACTTAACCAAAATTAACATAAGAAAAATCAGGAAATCTGAATGGCTCTGTATCAAAGAAATAAAATTTATCAAAACTTTCCAAAAAGGAAACTCTAGACTCAATTTCATTGGTGAATTCTACCAAACATTTAGGGAAGGAATACCACCCATCTTACACAAACTCGTTCAGGAAACAGAGGAAGAGGAAACTGTTGAGGCTAATACAACATACCAAAGCCTAACAAAGATGTTACAAAAACTACAGACCGATATTATAATGAATATAGATTCAAAAATCCTAAACAATACTAGCAAATTGAAAACCAACAATGTGTAAAAGGATTATATGCCACGATCAAGTAAGATTTCTTCCAAGAATGTAGGCTTAATGCTTAAAAATCAATGTACCCAGCAATATCCCACCTATGTATATACCTCAGTGACATGAAAACATATGTCCACATAAAAGCTTACACGTGAGAGATCATAGTAGCATTATTTCTAATAGTCAAAAACTAAAAACCCAAATGTGGTATACACATACAATGGAATATTACTTGACAATAAAAAGGAATGAAGTGAAGTAATATCAAGTAATATCATGGACGATGGCAGAGTAGGAAGCCATTCCTTCACGTAAATAGCTATTGAGCTGGCAAGACCTGTCTGAAGTAATTATTTTGGAGCTCGGGAGTCTAGTTGGATGCTTGCAAAGTCCAGGGTAGAGCTTGATGAAGAGGATAGTAAATTTCAGTAAATTCTAGTCAATTTTAGCCTTTCATGTAGTGGCTACTATCCCCCACTTCCCAGCCTCAGAGCAGAAAGCTGAGAGGAGGGATGGTGGCCCGTGATCCTGGTGCAGCTTCCTGGAGCCAGGGTAGGCAATAAGGATCTTGTCCTCTAAATATCAAGAGTAGTGCGTTTTGACTGACACTTAGTGCTTTTGATCACTGCTTTTGAGCCCCTGTTGGCTGAAGTGACTTACAAGGGTTTTAAAGAGACATGATTTCTCTTTGGGAAACAGACATTTAAGGAAATCTTTGTCAGGTCACTGGCTGACTGCAGAGATAACAAAACAGAAACTTGAATGACCACACACAAGCAATACACACTTTGCAAAAATAGTTTGGAAATGTCACAAACACATGGCTTTAATCCTTAACAAGCAAGATTTAACAATCTCTGAGGAGTGAGAATTAGATTTCCAGAATTACCACAACATAATGCTCAGTATGTCCAATTCTCAGTAAAAAGAACAAAACAAAACAAAACAGGAAACAGAAAGTACAGCCCACGGTGGGGGAAAAAATTGACAGAAATCACTCCGGAGGAAGCCCAGATACTGGAATTACTCACTAAAGATGTTAAATCAACTGCTTTAAATACGTTAAGTGAGCTAAAGGAAACCATGGACAAAGAACTAAAGGAAATTAGGAAAACTATGTAGAACAAATGAGAGTATCAGTAAAGAGATAGAAATTATAAAAAGAAACCAAACACATTCTGGAGCTGGAAAGTAAAATAAATGAAAAACACTAGAGATATTTGATAGCAAATTTGAGCAGTCAGAAGAAAAGATCTGTGAACTTAAAGATAAGGCCATTGAAATTATCCAGTATAAGGAGCAGAAAGGAAAAGGATAAAGAAAAATGAACAGAGCCTAAGGGACCCATGGAACACCATCAAATGTACCAGTGTAGGCATTATCCCTGGGCTAGAACCCAATCCCAGCCTTCGTTGATATCCAGCTGGTCCTCTCAATGAATCCCTTAAGGTGCTATCTCATCACCCCCAACCAAGTGCATAGAGACTGGGCCACATATAATCCTTGTATGTAAGTCCTCAGCTCCACTAAAATAATGTTCACTCTTCCACTTGTTTTTGCAGCACGGTTTTGGAATGGCATATACATGTATGTGCTAGAGCGGTTAGGGAGTTGGGTTAAAAGAGAATCAGAGTTTGTATCTGGGTCATGGAAATGCTAATCCAAATTCAGTCACCACTCTTAAATTGTTGGGTATCCTTGGGTAACCTGCTATACCTCTCAGAACCTCAGTGTCCTCACTTCTATATGAGGGGGTTAGGCCTGATGTTCCCTGATATTCCTTGTAGCTCTAACACAAAACCCCTCTCTCACTAAGAATGTGTGTTTCCTCTTTCAAACCCAGATTCAGTTCTCTCCTTTAAGGGTGCCATTATAATCCTTTCTTCTCTTTCCTAAGAGCACAGATGTACTATTGATGAGACTGTGTTAATCTGAATTTATCTTGTAGACATTCTTCAGGCACTTGTTCAGGTGTCCTGGGTGTTCCCCTTGGTCTAATGATCTGATCACCTCTTTTGGGGCTGTTGATATTAAGGTGTCTTAGATGACTAAAACTGATATTCCAGAACTTGCCTTTTTACTATGGACAAGCCCACTATTGCAGGAGTTGTAGGTTAGCATCCTTGCTGTTGGTGACTTGTATTTGCTGTTCTGGATGCTTTCCTGGTTTCTGACATACTGACTACCTTATCTTCTGGAAACAGAATTTTCTTAAGTTCTAACCCACAGACCTATCTATCTTGACCTCGTTTCAGCTGGTGCTCCATCTGGACCCAATTTCCCACTCTGTTACCATAACCAATCACTTGCCGTGATTTGCAGACTACCTAGGGGGAAGTGGAGAGCAATTATAAGTTCTTGAGTAAGGGAGTAGGTTAACCAGTGTTTTAGAAAGATTAATGGAGAATTAACATGGAGACAGAGAGGCTGAAGTCAGTAAGGTCAGGAAAGAACATTTCCAGTAAAACACCATTCAAGGGTATAAATATCACAGTATCATCGTGTCACATCCTTAAAGTTTCCAGTGAAGGGAGAAACAGGCCTTCTGATGAAAGGCTTTGTTCCACTTCACAGGGAAGTAAATGCATAATTAGATACGTAGCATTTCAAAGGTGCTTGATTACTATTTATTTATTTATTTATTTAAATGCTTACTTATTTTGAGAGAGAGAGAGAGAGAGAGAGCAAGCAGGGGAGAGGCAGAGAGAGAGGGAGAGACAGAATCCTGAGTGGTCTCTGCACTGTCAGCCTGGAGCCCAATGCAGGGCTCAGTTTCACGAGCCGTGAGATCATGACCTGAGCCAAAATCAAGAGTCAGATGCTTAACCGACTGAGCCACCCAGGCACTGCCTTGATTACCATTTAAATGAATAAATGGTGTGGTGAAGGTGGGTCCTGGGCCTGGATTCTCCCTAACTGCTCCGAGGTGGTGGCTGAGAGGAAGCCAGTCTGGAAATGAGGCCTGAGGGTGGAGCCCTGCGGTGTTTGGGGTCTGCACAAAGTGCTATAAGAGGAGCTGGATAAAGATGCTGTAAAGGACCTGAGGCTGGTTTCTGGGCAAATGAGAGAGCTAGGGGAGTAGGGGAGACAGAGCTGGATTTGAGAGTTTGGATTCGGTTGCCCCTTCCTCAGATTGCTGTGACCAAATGCAAGTGTCTGGGAGTCAACATCATCACTCTGGAGGCAGCCACCGATGTGGGAGGCTCTGTCCACGCAGGCCTCACTAATTCGGATGTGTGTGTGTGTGTGTGTGTGTGTGTGTGGTAGGGGGAGAGGTTAGTAGACATGAGCTCACCAAGCTGAGAGGGTGTCTCAAAAAAGCAGCTGCTGGGGCTTCTCTGGGATGGTCATTGTTGGAGCAGCAGGAGAAAGGAACAGACCACAAAGGACTGTGTTGTGTCTACACTACCAATGGGGAGATTTAACAAAAGGAGAGAGGAAAGGTGAAAAAATACCTCCTCTCCATTTAAGGATAAGCCCTGACAGCTCATTTCCAAACTTAGTACAGCGAATTCCAGGGGAAGCTGGATTTCAGGGATGTAAAGGAGTAGGTAGAGCATAAAAGGAGCCAGGCTTCAATATGTTTAGTCACTAGCAGTTTCTGGATTATGTACACTGGGCCATGTCTTACATGACCGTGCCAGACACTGGCTCAAAATCTTGAAAACCTGTACCACTCGGTCCTTGTTCGTTACTAAACTTCAATTCTAGGTGTCCACCAGGGGGCGTCGGAACCCAGGTCTGTGGTGTTCCTTTCTGAATAGCCCGTGTTGATCCAGGGTTTGTAATCTCTTGGCTCATTTAGCCCTTTCTCTAGCTGGGCAGAGGGGCAGGTGCGTGGGAGCAGCTGGCAGCACCTCCTCCCAATGCCCTAGTAAGGTTTTGCAACTGTCTGAATTGCTTAGGGGCATATGAGCCGGCCCATCTGAGCAGTTCCAGGGAGCTCTGGCTTGCTTGATTAGGGTAAAGGCACAGTGTGTTCTCAGTCCTGGGAGGGCATGGCCTGGGCTAGCAGATAGCCCCATGCCTAAGAATTCCTTCAGAAATCCCTCCCCTCAACCTCCTCCAGTAAGAGACAAATGGTCTCTTAGTCTCTTCCCGACTAAGAAATCTTCTGCCCTGGGGCGCCTGGGTGGCGCAGTCGGTTAACCGTCCGACTTCAGCCAGGTCACGATCTCGCCCTCCGGGAGGGAGTTCGAGCCCCGCGTCAGGCCCTGGGCTGATGGCTCAGAGCCTGGAGCCTGTTTCCGATTCTGTGTCTCCCTCTCTCTCTGTCTCTCTCTGTCCTAAAAATAAATAAACGTTGGAAAAAAAAAAAGAAATCTTCTGCCCTTTTTCAAATTGGTTTGTTTGCAAATTGGTTTGTTTCCAATTTAATTATTCTGGGGTGGGGCCTGGGCATCATTGTTTTTAAAAGCTTCTCATGTGATTCTTGTGTGCAGCGTAATTGAGACTCTCTGGGTCCAAGGGCTTGCTGCTCAAAGTGTAGAAGCTTGATAGGAATGTAGGGTCTTAGCATCCCCTTCCAAACCTGCTGAATCAGAATCTACATTTCAAGAAGATCCCCAGCTCATTCAATTGCACACTGGAGTTTGAGAAGCACTGATATAATCAGTATATTGTTCTGCTTCACCCATGCTCATTACCTGGCCTGAATCGGAGCCTCCACAACTTTCTCAAGCTGGAGCAGTGGGCTTTGGGAGCAGAAAGTTTTGTGTGTGACCTACAGAAAGAAACAGGTTGTATATCAAGAAGTAGAGCACATATGCACGTATAATGAAACAAAAATGTCACAAACACAATACCTTTATTAGCTGTGATGCACTCTCATTCATTCAATATACATTTCTGGCACCTACTAGGCAGTGTCGTAGGTGTCTGTGCCAATCTGCTCGCAGACAAAAACCTCTGTCCTTGTGGAGTTTACATTCTGTGTGTTGAGAGCGGGGAGGAGGGTTGTCAGAAAGTTAAGAAGTCATGAATATGAAGGGTATGCTATATTAATATAACAGTTATTTAAAAATTAAATTTGTGGAAATGCAAGCTGGTGCAGCCACTCTGGAAAACAGTATGGAGGTTCCTCAAAAAACTAAAAATGGAAATACCCTACGACCCAGCAATTGCACTACTAGGCATTTATCCACGGGATACAGGTGTGCTGTTTTGAAGGGACACATGCACCCCCATGTTTATAGCAGCACTATCAACAATAGCCAAAGTATGGAAAGAGCCCAAATGTCCATCGATGGATGAATGGATAAAGAAGATGTGCTATATATATACGATGGAGATATATATATACTCGGTAATCAAAAAGAATGAAATCTTGCCATTTGCAACTACGTGGATGGAACTGGAGGGTATTATGCTAAGTCAAATTAGTCAGAGACAAAAATCATATGACTTCACTCATATGAGGACTTTAAGAGACAAAACAGATGAACATAAGGGAAGGGAAACAAAAACAATATAAAAACAGGGACGGGGACAAACCATAAGAGACTCTTAAATATGGAGAACAAACTGAGGGTTACTGGAGGGGTTGTGGGAGGGGGGATGGGCTAAATGGGTAAGGGGCACTAAGGAATCTACTCCTGAAATCATTGTTTCACTATACGCTAACTAATTTGAATGTAAATTAAAAAAAATAAAAAATAAAATAAAATAAAAACCAATATGGATAGGGCTAGAGAGTATAATGCTAAGCAAAATAAGTCATTCAGAGAAAGATGAATACTAAATGACCTCACTCATATGTGGAATTTAAGAAACAAAACAAACAAGCAAAGGAAAAAAAAAAAAAAAGAGAGAGACAAACCAAGAAACAGACTCTTAACTATAGAGAATAAACAGATGGTTACCAGAGGGGATGTAGGGAGATGGGAGAAATAGGGGATGGGGATTAAAGAGTACACTCATGATGAAAAATAAAATAAAATAAAATAAAATAAAATAAAATAAAATAAAATAATTTTAATAAAATATTGAAAAAATTCTGTTGGCATTTTCTCTTTGACACAAAAACTGTTTAATAAACTTTACATTTCTAGGTAGAAGAAACTTTGGTTCCTGACTTTTTTCCTATTTTCTAATTTTACTGTATTTTAATAAAAGAATATCGTCTGTTTTGTTTTTTTAAAAAATAAATAAAATAAAAATTAAATTTGGAAGTGCTTCTAGATGCTGGTTACGTCCTGTTTTCTGATCTGGGTGCTAGGTACCTTCACTTTGTAAAATGTGCACGTGTTTGCACTTCTCTGGATGTATGTCATACTTTAATCAAAAGTTCAAAAAAATTACATTCTCATATTTTCTATTGCATTATTGCCCTCTTCCACTAAAAAAAAGCCAGTTAAAACCTACTGAATTCAGTTCACCTCCTATGCATAGGTTGCAACAGTAGTTTAAAAAAACATTGCTCTATAAAAAAAACAAAAACAAAAACAAAAAAAACCAAAAAAACAGAACAAAAACCCTTCAGCCCAATCACTCAGCAACATTCACCACTCTTCGCTGAGCACTTGCTTGCTGGTATGAGCCAGGTTGCCCCGTCACCACCTTCCTTGTCCTCCTGTATACCCTGCAGTGCAGTCATCTCGAGGTGGGGATTCTTAAGGGCACCCCACAAACCTCCCTCAAGCAGCTTGGTTCACCTCCATTTAGAACTAGACCTGACAAGCCCTTCTCCCTGCAGTCACTCTGCTGTGGGCAACCTTCCTCAAGTTCCAGATCTGGGAAGAGACTGGTACAGGCACGTTAAAGGGTTGGGGTTTATCCCCACAGCCACCTTTAAGCTCCTGAGCCTTATGCTTCTAGACTGTGTCTCATTTCCTCTAATATGCTGTCAGCTCCCTGAGGGCAGAGCCGTCTTCCTAGGTGTCTCTAGGCGGTGGTACTGGACTCACAGAACAATGCAGGGGAGACAGACAGCCTCAGGGACCTCTCTCAGCATAGCCCCTGGTGCTCAGCGTGGTGGTGGAGAGAGTCCAAGAGTTGGGACTAAAAAGGATGGAGGAAGCTTTTCTGTGAAACTAAAGCTCCAGATAACCTTGCACTAAGCATGTAAGAAGGATGGATCTGGCTCTTGTGGGCAGGTGGAGGGGAGGTGGAAGAAGGGGGACTTGGGCTCCCTTAAGAAAATCACCTAGCAGGACTGACCAGGATACAAGTGCTTTGATTCTTTGCTTTGATGTGGAGCTTGATTTACAGGCAGAAAGCTTGCTCCAAATCAGTTGTTTGCATCTATTGACTCCCAAATTTAGTCAGACCTTATACATCCCAAAGTGAGGCTCCTGGGTTTGGCATTGCTTTGTTGTGCTGATATCAGTGGTCTAGGGCAGACTTTGGAGTCAAAAACTGGATCTGAATCCTGGTTTTAATGCCACCAGCTGTATGACCTGGAGCAAGTTACTTAACAATGTAAAGTCCATCTTTAAAATGAGGATGGTAATATGTAACATCATTTGATTGTGGTGGCCGGTAGATGAGAATACATGCCAAATGCAGGGCCTTACCCATAGGAAGTCTCCATAAACCTTAGCAATTGTCATTACCGATGTAGTGTAAAGGAGCTTGGGAGAGGACTCCCCTCAGATTCCTTCTCCCTGACTTCTTCCTCTGAGATCAGGCAGCAAGGGGGAACTTGGCTGAACCCAGAGGTGGCGTCAGGAGTCCTGCCTGCCCTAGACCCTCCCTTGGACCAGGTAGGGTGCATTCACCCCATGCTCTGGCTTCCTGATTAAGGTAAGCTGCTACACACACTGTTATCAAATGATTTAGTGGAAAGATGCCCAGCCTATCTCACAAGGCAAGACACCAAGACCCAAATCCACCCAGTCCAGCCCCCCTTTAGGTGTCTCTAACCCATCCCGATCTGCCCTACTGCTTCCCCCACCTCCCGCCAGGGCCCTTGAGCTCAATGCTGGAAAACAGGGGTGCAGAGTCATCCTACACAGTTCTTTAATGTCTGATCCTTGGGACAATTCTCTCTGGACTTGTTTTATTATCGTACCCATTGCATAGATGAGGTAGTCAGTAACAGTGTCAACTGGCCTTAAACTTGTGAGTTCTAAGCACCATGCCTCAAGGCTGCCTCCAACTAGCTAGGATCTGGGTGTGATAGCTGCTCTATCAATGGGAGGAGGAGCTCTGAATTTTCTCCTTCTTTGTGGGTACAGGGAGGAAAGCACCCAAGAAGGAGAGCGGTGCAGGAGGGAGGAAGGCCCCCTTTACCTGGGACTGTTTATGCCTGTGTTCCCGGCAGAAAGTGTCATAGGTCTGAAACCACCTCTCCCTTGTTGAAATGTCCTCCTTTGGCCCCAGAGAAAGGATGGGGGTGGCCCAGGTTCCCAGGCCTCTGGGCTGCTGCTGAGAGATTATGACTCAAGTCCACTTCTCAAACACTCACTGGATTGTGGCCTTGGAAACTTTCCAATCCAACCTCCTCATTTTAGAAACAAAGCAACTGAGACCAGATGGAAGTGACTTTTTACACTGTCACGTGGTAAGTGAGCAGCTGCTGAACTGCTGCTACTGAGAATTCGAGACTCCTGTTTCAGTGCTCCTCCACTGGGCCCAGTTAACTACACAGTCTCAGTGTAACTCCCTACCTTCGACTTCGTCTCTCCTCCGGTAGACACACAGGAAGGCGCAAGCTGTGCCTGGGGTGGGGAGATTCTGGAGAGTAAAGCAGGAGGATGGGTAGTGGGACTGAAGAGTGGAGAGAGGGGAGGAGCTAGCGGGACCTGGCTCCTTAAGAGGGCGGGCCAACCCTGCTGGACTCCGCCCCCCTGGGGCGGCGCAGGCGCAGGCGGGCTCCAGGAACTCAGGCGGGAGGGCGGGCGCTCCTGGCTCCCGAGCCGGCGCGCGGGGCCGCAGCACCTGCGGGGGCCGGCGCTGGGCGCGGCGCCCGGCGGGCGGACGTCGACGCCGGGAGGCTAGGGCGGGGAGGCGGGCCTGGGACGTGGGGGTGGCCGCGGAACCCGCGGGAAGGCCAGCCTGTAGCCCCCTCCCCAGGGGGACGGGGCGGAGGGAGCGGGGCAGGGGGCGGTGTAAGCGGGCGCCGAGGGCAGCACCATCTGGAGGGGTGGGACCGCGCGGCCTCTTGGGGGCAGGCGAGTGCGCTGGGCAGTGCCGGCGAGGGGCCCCGAGCGGGGAGCGCAGGAGGAGCGCGGCGGACTCAGTCCGGCGCTGCCGGAGCAGCAGCCGCAGCGGGTCGGAGTTCTCAGCTGGGGCCCGCAGCTGCTCCGCGGGCTGAAGCTCGGCGTGGAGGAGCAGGGGGGCGTGGGTCCGGCCGTGCAGGAGGAGGGCGGGGTGGGCCCGGGGGTGCAGGAGCGGGGCGGCCGTGGCCACGAGCCCAGCCTGGGGGTGGTGTGGGGTCCGCCGGACGGCGCGGACTGGAGGCGCCCGCCGCCGTGGACGGGCTCGGCGGGCTGGCCTGTGGTGCAGGAGGAGGGGTTGGGGCCCCGCAAGCAGTACCAGGAGAAGGGGGGAGGCAGCCCCGCAGTGCAGGAGCGTGGGGAGGCCCGCGCCGGGGTGCAGGAACAGGGGGAGGGGAGCCCACGCAGGCTGCTGCAGCAGCCCGAGCCGCTCTCCGAGTTCGGGGACCGTTCCTGGGAGCGCGGGGAGGGGCTCGAAAGTTCCGGGGAGCCGGGGGCTCAGCACTGGGAGAGCTGCGGGCACCTCAGGCGGGAGGCAGTGGTCCTGGGAGCGGCCCCGACACGCCGCGAGAGACTCGAGCTGGTGGGGAGGGCCAGGCCTGTGGGGCCCCAGGGGCCTGAGGGGGAGGGGCGCCTGGGGGTGCAAGAAGCAAATTGGTTGCCCGGGGTGCAGGAAGGACAGGTGGTGCGGGCTGTTCAGGAGACATACCTGGACGGGAAGGGGTCCCAGGAGGGAGAGGGGCCCCCCGAGGGGCACAGGATCCGGAGGCGCCGGCGGAGGAGGAGGTGGTAACCTACAGGCCGGCTGCCCAGCGCCCGGATCGCTCAAGGGCCGTGGTGAGCGCAAGATGTAGGGGTTTGGGGATTGGAGCATTGGAAGCCACTGCCCCAGAGCGGGCAGTGTGTCCTGCTGGATCCTCTTCTGCCACCTCAGCCTGGACATCATCGAAACTGTGTCTGCAGGGAGGCAGCCGAAGGCAGCAGGTAAGGAAACCCAATTCCCTTCCCAGCGGGAGTTGGTGTGTTTTGAAGCAGGGGGCTGCAGTTATTTCAGGAGAGGGTGGTCTCCAAACTGCTCTTGTTCACTTTGCTGTGTTTAAACCTCGGGAGGAAGGAAGCAGTGCAATTTCAACAGCGAGGCAGGACCCCTCCCCCCAGTACTAAAAATGCCAACTAGAGTGATGGGGCATTTCCTTAGAGTCTAGACTGGAGGTGAGACTGCGAGGCTACCAGGCCTGGGCAGAAGGCAGAGAGGGGTAGCCCTAGGCCAAGGTTGCGGAGGAGGTAGTCACCCCTCCATCAGTCTGCCCCTGGAGATAGGAGTGCCTCCGTGCCAGGGCTGGGATGGTGCAATCAGCACAGGTTTTCTCAGGTCCTCAAAACAGATTCCAAAAAAGGGAAGGGGCAGCATTGCATTAACTGGACTTTATCTAGTAACCCTGTTAGCCATGTGATGTGAGTGTGGCTGCCAGTGACTTGAGCACGAGCCTGACCTGCTCCCGCCACACCTTCTTGTCACAGCTGATTAATAATCGAGGGCTCAGAGCCAAGGATGAATAGGGGTAGCAGGGCAGAGAACTACTGGTGAGGCCTTCTGTCTGGGTGTGGGCTCTAGGCCTCTAATTTGAAAGGGACACTTTGAGGAGAGGGTGTTTGTACTACTGGACTCTGGGCATTCTCTGTGGCCCAGAGCTCAGCCCCACCCCATGGAGGTGGACAGCTGTGGCATCATAGGTTCTGTACCAGCCAAGGCCAGCTCCTGTCGCAGCCTAGAGGTGGGGCTTACAGGGTGGGGACTAGATTTGGCTTCCTGTTGACTCCCCGGTGGCCCAAGTGCCAGGCCTACTCATTCCTGGCCCATAGGGGGTTGGTTGGCCAGTTTATGGGCCTCATCCTCCTAGGGTTGTTCACCTCTTACTTGGCACTTATAAGTTCCTGCTCCTATGGCCCTCAGGTTGGGGTGGGTGCAGAGTTGCTGCTTGCCTTAGCTGGGTCCTATGTCTGAGTCAGGTGGCCCCAGCCGCTTGTCTAAACCAGAGTGGGTGGAGATAGTCCTCTCTAGTCTGGACAGGGGGAGTGGTGGTGGTGGCTGGGGCAGCAGAGCCATAGGCAGGCAGCTCCTGGGACTATGCTGGAGGAGCCGGTTAGTCTGCTCCTCATGCAAACCCCAAACCGACTGTCAGCTTCGTCCCACACCTGCCTGTCACACTGCTACCCCAAACACTCATGCACCGGAAGTTCAGCTGCTGTGTCCACGGTGCCTGGCTCTTCTGGGGTGTCCAAACTGGTTCTGGCTCTCTGGAGCCAATGGAGAGATTTGTCTGTTCTAAACACATAGACATAAGCATATACCTTTATCCTGTTTCAGGTCAACTTTTTTGAATTTGTGGTAGATGAAGAGAAGCACTTTGACAGTTCTGGGTTTAGACCATCTACTACCTGTGTAACCTCCTGGGGCAAGATAACGTCTCTGGGCTTCAGTTTCTGTGCAGTGGGCCATGGTTTTCCTTACACTGTCCTGAGAGCAGAGGGCTCAGTCCCCTTTTTGGCAGTTTGGTGCCCACTTTCCCGGGACACCTGCTGGCAGATGTTGGGGAGGAGGTGTCTGTGCTCCCAGACCTTTTCCTCTGGTCCCTAAATTCACGATTATCCCCTGTCCTGTGCTTTATTCTGGAGAAGGAAGTGGTTATTCTTTTTGTTTTTAATAGTGGCTTTCTTGAGGTGTAATGATATACAATGAATGGAACATATTTAAAACAGTAGGTTTTAATGTATGAATATATCTGTAAAACCACCATCACAATAAAGATAATGAACATACCTATTATTCCCAACCAACCCCCATAGTTCTTTGTGCCCCTTCCTAATTCCTTCTTCCCGCCCCTCCTTTGCCATGCCGTTTCCCCAGGCAACAGACTGGTCTGCTTTCTGTCACCATACATTAGTTCACATTACCTGGAATTTTATGGAAATGAAATCAGACAGCATGTGTCCTTTTTTGCCTGGCTTTTTTTTTTTTTTTCCAGCATAATTATTTTGAGATTCATGCATGTTGTGTAAGCTTCAGTAGCTCATTTTTTATTGCTGAGTAGCATTCCATTACACATATATGCCACAGTTTATCCATTCACCTGATGATGGGTTGTTTTTAGTTTTTGGTTATTACAAATAAAACTACTGTGAACATTTGTGTAAGTTTTTCTATGGACATACTATTTTATTTCTCTTGGATAAATCCTTAGGACTGGAATTGTGAATCATATGGTTGGTATACATTTAACTTTTAAGAAAATTGCCAGACTTTTTTCCAAAGTGGTTGTCTTATATTACATACCTACTAGTTGTAGGGCGCCTGGGTGGCTCAGTCAGTTAAGCTTCTGACTTCAGCTCAGGTCATGATCTCGCAGTTAGTGAGTTGGAGCCCCACATTGGGCTCTGTGCTGACAGCTCAGACCTTGGAGCCTGCTTCAGATTACGTGTCTCCCTCTCTCTCTGCCCCAACCCTGCTCACACTCTGTCTCTCTCTCTCTCAAAAATAAACATTAAAAAAACTTTTTTACATACCTACTAGTTGTATATGAAAGTTCAAATTCTTCCACCTCTTTGTCAGCACTTGGTATGGTCAGTCTTTTTAATTTAATTTAGCTTTTATTTTTTTTTAATGTTTATTCATTTTTGAGAGAGAGAGAGACAGACACAGAGAGCGAGCCAGGGAGGAGCAGAGAAAGAGAGGCGGACAGAGGATTCAAAGTGGGCTCTGCCCTGAAAGTAGCAAGCCTGATGCTGGGTTCGAACTCATGAACCTTGAGACTGTGACCTGAGCTGAAGTCAGATGCTCAACCGACCGAGGCACCCATGTGCCCCAGTTTCTTTAATTTTAGACCTTCGAATAGGTCTGCAGTGGTTATCTCCTTGATTTTAATTTACATTTCCCTAATGACTAATGTTACTGAGCATCTTTTCATGTACTTATTTGCCATTTGTATATCTGGTGATATGTCTGTTCAAATTGTTTACCCATTTTTTAATTGTGAGGTTTTTTTTTTTTTGTATTGAGTTTTATGAGTTCTTTATATATTCTGCATACAGATCCTTTATTGAATATGTTGGGATTGGATATGTTTGATTTGCAAATATTTCCTTCCATCTTTGGCTTACATTTTAATTTTCCTTACGGTGCCTTTTTTGATGAGCAGAAATTTAAAATTTTAATGAACTCCAGTTTAACAACTTTTTTTTTGTGTGGTTTATGCTTTTGGTGTCACGTCTAAGAAATCTTTGCCTAACCCAAAGCACAATGGTTTTCTCCTATTTTTCTTCTAGACATTTTATTTATTAATTCTTAAAACAATTTTATTTTTAAGTAATCTCTGTGTGCAATGTGGGGTGCGAACTCACAATCCTGAGATCAAGAGTCTCATGCTCTACCGCCTTCCCCCTTCTAGAAATGATTTCTAGGTTTTACATTTAGGTTTTACATTTAGGTTTAATGATCCATTTTGGGTTAATTCTTGTGTATGGTGCAAGCAATGAATTGAAGTTCAGCTTTTTTGCTTGTGGAGATCCAACTATTCCAGCACCATTTGTTGAAAAAAACATGTCCTTCCATGGAATTGCCTTTGCACCTTTGTAAAAAAATCAATTGTCTGTATATGTGTAGATACAATCTGGGCTCTCTTGCTTCATTGGTCATTTTGTCTATCTTTATCCTAATACCACACTGTCTTGATTATTGTAGATTTATAGTAAGTCTTGAAATCAGGGTAAAACCTTGAACGTTGTTCTTTTCAAAATTGCTTTAGTTTTTCCAGCTTCTTTGCACTTCCACATGCATTTTAGAATCAATTTGGGGATAATTTCTATAAGGAAGCCTCCTGGGATTTTGATTGGGATTGCATTGAATCTGTAGATCATTTTGGGGGAAATGTCCATTATCTTAGCAATATTAAACCTTCTGACCCATAAACAATATATATGTCTGTATATGGACTTTTAAGAATTTCACCAGTGTTTTCTAGTTTAAGTATACAGATTTTTCATGTGTTTTGTCAGATATATACTTAAGTATTATGTATTTTTTTTGATGCTATGTAAATGGTATTTGGCTTTCTTACTTTTTTATCTTAATTTTGGTAAAATATATATAACATAAAATTTACCATCTTAACCATCTTTCAGGGTATGGTTCAGTAGTGTTAGGTACATTTACATTGCAACTATCACCACCATTCATCTCCAGAACTTTTTAATCTTGCAAAATTAAAACTCTGTACCTATTAAACAATAGCTCTCCATACCCTCTCCACCCTAGTCCTTGGAACCGCATTCTACTTTATATGAATTTGGCTATTCTAAATACCTCATAGGAGTAGAATCATGCAGTATTTGTCCCTTGGTGAATGGCTTTTTTCACTTACCATACATAATGTATTTGGAGTTCATCCATGTTGTGGCATGTGTTAAGAATTTACTTCTTTTTTAAGGCTAAGTAATAACCCATTGTATGAATATGCTACATTTTGTTTATTCATCTGGTGGTTGTTTCCCACCTTTTGGCTGTCGTCAATAATGCTGCTATAGGGGCGCCTGGGTGGCGCAGTCGGTTAAGCGTCCGACTTCAGCCAGGTCACGATCTCGCGGTCCGTGAGTTCGAGCCCTGCGTCGGGCTCTGGGCTGATGGCTCGGAGCCTGGAGCCTGTTTCCGATTCTGTGTCTCCCTCTCTCTCTGCCCCTCCCCTGTTCATGCTCTGTCTCTCTCTGTCCCAAAAATAAATAAACGTTGAAAAAAAAAATAATGCTGCTATAAAATGGTATTGTTTTTAAATTTCTATTTCCTATTGTGAGTGTGTGTGTGTATATATATATGTGTATGTGTATATATATATATATATATATATATAAACCCAATTGATTTTTGTATATTAATCTTGAATCGTACCACCTTGATAAATGTATTCTAGTAGCTTTTTGTAGCTTCCATTGGATTTTATACATAGACTGTCATGTCATTTGTTAATAAAGACAGTTTTACTTCTTTCTTTCTGATCTTTATGCCTGATAATTACTGTTTTTCTTGTCTAATTGCACTGGCTATATCTTCTGGTATAAAGTTGAGTAGAAGAGGGGTTACTTGTTCCTTCAGTCTTTTCACCATTATGCATGATATTAGCTGTGGGTTTTTCATATATGATCTTTATTAAGTTGAAGAAACTCCCTCTGTTCCTATTTTACTGAGATTTTTAAATTTGTTATTAAAAAAATTTTTTTTTAACGTTTATTTGAGAGAGAGAGTTGAGAGCACGAGCAGGGGAGGGGCAGAGAGAGGGAGACACAAAATCAGAAGAAGGCTCCAGGCTTTGAGCTGTCAGCATAGGCCTGACACGGGGCTGGAACTCATGGACCACGAGATCATGACCTGAGCCGAAGTCGGATGCTTAACCCACTGAGCCACCCAGAAGGTCTTGAGATTTTTAATAGGAATGGATGTCGGACTTTGTCAAATGTTTTTTCCGGGGTCGCCTGGGTGGCTCAGTCGGTTAAGCGGCCGACTTCGGCCTAGGTCATGATCTCGCGGTCCGTGAGTTCCAGCCCCGCGTCGGGCTCTGTGCTGACAGCTCAGAGCCTGGAGCCTGTTTCAGATTCTGTGTCTCCCTGTCTCTGACCCTACCCCGTTCATGCTCTGTCTCTCTCTGTCTCACAAATAAGTAAACGTTAAAAATAAATAAATAATTAATTAATTAACAAAAAATGTTTTTTCTGTGACTATGGGATTTTTTTCTTTTAGTTTGTTAATATGTTGAATTACATTGATTTTCAAATTTTTGTTTGTTTTTTAAATGCTTATATTTGAGAGAGAGAAAGAGAGAATGAGCAGGGGAGGGGCAGAGAGGGGGCAGGGTAGAGGATTTGAAGCAGGCTCTGCACTGGCAGCAGTGAGCTTGATGTTGGGTTCGAATTCACGCACCCTGAGATCATGACCTGAGCTGAAGTCAGTCACTTAACCAACTGAGCCACCAGGCACCCCTGATTTTCAAATGTTAAACCAACCTTGCATTCCTTAGACAAACTCCATTTGGTCATGGTGTGTTATTTTTTATATGTATTGTTGAATTCTGTTTGCTAGAGAATTTGTTAAGAATTTTGCATCTGTGTTTATGAGGATAGTTTTCTTTCCTTGTACTGGCTATGGGATTCATAATATACATCTTTATTTTAAATAATTTTTTAAATGTTTATTTTTGACAGAGTGAGCAGGGGAGGGGCAGAGAAAGGGGGGTACAGATGATCCAAAGCAGCCTCTGTGCTGACAGCAGACAGCCCGATGTGGGGCTTGAAGTCACAAACTGTGAGATCATGACGTAACCTGAAGTCAGAAGCCTAACTGACTGAGCCACCCGGGTGCCCCAGGATTCATAATACACATCTTTAATCACAGTCTGCCTTCAAGTGATAATAGTATAAAAATTTACATTTTTATTTCTCTCCTCCTTTTATGCTATTATTCAGAAATTATTCTTACACACGTTGTAAACCACACTATTTGGTATTATTTGTGTTTAAACAATTTATTTTTTAAAATAATGTACATAATAAAAATGTCTTAGATGTCTACCCCTGTAGTTGCTATTTCCGGTGCTTCATTCTTTGCATAGATCTATATTTCTATATGGTATTATTTTCCTTTTGTCTGAAGGACTTCTTTTGACATTTATGGTGGTGCAGGTTGGTGATGAATTCTTTCAGCTTTTGTATGCTTAAGTTTATTTAGCTTTTATTTTAAAAAGATATTTTCATTGGACTAGAATTCCATTTCATTAGTTTATTTTTCAGTACTTTAATGATATTGTGCCACTGTCTTCTCATTTTCATTTCTGCAGGAAATCTGTTGTCATTTTTTTTTTTTTTTTTTAAGTAAGCTCTGTGTGCCCTTCATGGGGCTCAAACTCACCACCCGAGATCAAAAGTTGCATGCTTTCCCAGCTGAGCCAGCCAGGCGCCCTCTCTGCTGTCATCTTTATCTTTGCTCCCTGTCTGTAACATGTCTTCCTCACCCTCCCCAGCTACATTTTAAGATTTTCTCTTTATCACTGATTTTGAGCAATTTGATTATGAGGTATGTTGGTACAGTTTTCTTCATGTGTCTTGTGCTTGGAGTTCATTGAACTTTTTGAGTCGGTGGGCTTATAATCTTAATCAAATGTGGAAATATTTAGGCCATTATTTCTTCAAATATTTTTTTCTGTTTCCAGCTCTCTCTCCTTTCCTCAGGGAACTCCAACAATACAAATGTTAGGCCACTTGAAATTGTCCCATTGCTCACAGACGCTTTGTTCATTTATTTTTTTTCTTTTAAATTTTTTAAAATTTAATATTTATTTTGAGAGAGAGAGAATGAGCAGGGAAGGGGCAGAGAGGTAGACACAGAATCCGAAGTTAGCTCTAGGCTCTGAGCTGTCAGCACAGAGCCTGACATGGGGCTTGAACCTATGATCCGTGAATTCATGACCTGAGCTGAAGTCAGATGTTTAACTGATTGAGCCACCCAGGTGTCCCCCTATTTTAAAAAAATTTTTTTTCTCTTTTTAAATTTTTATTTAAATTCTATTTAGTTAACATACAGTGCAATATTGTTTCAGGAGCAGATGCTTTGTTTATTTAAAAAAGATTTTTTTTTTCTTCTCTGGAGTTAATTTCAGATCATTTCTATTACTGTGTCTTCAGGTTCACCAGGTTTTTCTTCTGCAGTATGTAATCACCTTTAATTGCATTCAGCTTATTTTTTTTATCTCATGCAATGTAGTTTTTATTCTAGAAGTTCAATTTATATTCTTTTTCAAAATACATGTTTAAATTTTTAAAAATCTTTATTTATTTTTTAAATGTTTATTTATTTTTGAGACAGAGAGGCAGAGCTTGAGTGGGGGAGGGTCAGAGAGTGAGGGAGACACAGAATCCAAAGCAGGTTCCAGGCTCTGAGCTGTCAGCACAGAGCCCGACGCGGGGCTAGAACCCACGAACCGCGAGATCATGACCTGAGCCGAAGTCGGACGCTTAACCGACTGAGCCACCCAGGCGCCCCAAAATCTTTATTTTTGAGAGAGAGAGAGAGAGAGAGAGCGAGCAAGTGGGGAGGGGCAGAGAGAGAGAGAGGCACAGAATCTGAAGCAGCCTCCAGGCTCTGAGCTGTCAGCACAGAGCCTGATGCAGGGCTCAAACTCACAAGCTGTGAGATCATGACTTGAGCTGAAGTTGGATGCCCAACTGACTGAGCCATCCAGGTGCCCCTTAAAAAAATATTTTTAATAGCTATATAGTTTTATAGTACTAATAGTTTTAATAATTGTTTTAATGTTTAATTATTTTAATGTCCTTGCTAATTCTACCATTTGTGTTAGTTCTGAGTTGGTTTTGATTAATTGCTTTATCTCCTTATTATAGGTCCTAGTTCCTGGCTTTTGGCATGCCTGATAATTTTTTATTGGATGCCAGACAATGTTAATTTTACCTGGTTGGTTGCTGGATACTTTTGTATTCTTATAACTATTCTTGAGCTTTATCCTAGGATGCAGTGACTTGGAAACAGTTTGATTATCTTGGGTCTTGTTTTTAAGACTTGTTAGGACCAGAGCCATGTTCAATCTAAGGCTACTAATTTTCCTGCTGAGGCAAGACCCATCTGTGAATTGTACCCAGTGCCTACCTTTTCCAGTTTGGCTGGTGGGAACAGGCACTTTTCCCAGCCTTGGGAGCACCAGGCATTGTTACTTCTAATCCTTTTGGGTGGTTATTTTCCCTACCCTTGGGTAATTTCTACACATTCACATAGATGATTAGTGCTCAGCTAAATACTTGAGGGGAACCCTTTATAGACTTCTGTGGTACTCTCTCTTCTTTGCTGCTCTGTTCTGTGAACTCTGGCCCCCTAAGACTCCCCAAACTCTAAGCTCCATCTCCTCAACTCCTGGAGTCTTTTGGGGTCTGACAGTTTCCCTTCTCTGTGCTGTAGCCTGGAAACTCAGCCATAGGGCTGACCTCTTTTATTTCCTGACTCACAGGTATCACTGTCTTTAGTTCCTGATATCTGGTATTTTCAAAACCATTTTGTATATTTCGTCCAATTTTTTGTTGTTGCAGTCAGGAGAACAAATCTGATCCTTATTATTCCATCTTGGCCAAAGATGAGAATTTGAATTTAATTCCCCCATTGCTACCCTTCTACACTTCCCATCCTTCAGTCTCTTCACTCTACTGTCTGTGTTTATTGTTACGGTGTAGTAAATTGTGATGACTTTTCCTTTCCTGCACAACTTTTTGTTCTTCCTGGAGTTGCTTTTGTTTGTTTGCTTAGTTTTCTGTGCACCTTTCAATTAGCCAAATTCCAGTAGCTGTCTAAGTTTCTCAAGATGTCAGTTCCATCAGATATTCTATCAAATTTATCTTTCTGAAGAAGTCTCTTTCAGAGCCTTGTGCCCTGAAGCAACATGGTCTGGTTGGTGTCTATCACAGGTGCTTAGCCATCCTCTTGGAACCTCCTTTCAGCATCTGGGCATCTCCTTCACTGCTCTTCTCTGTTGGATCTCCTGCATCCCATGTCTTCTCCTTTGTTGGTTTACTCTCTAGTTTTGGTAGAGTCTGTCCTTTAGTAGCTTCCTGAGGGAGGAGGGTGTATGGGTGGGAGATTATTTGGAGACCTTGCCAGCCTGCTATTCACTCAGCTGAATATAAAGATCTAGGTTGGAAATTGCTTTCCTTTACATCTTGAGGATATTGCTTTTAGGTTCTAGAATTAACACTGAAGTCTAAGGTCACTCCAAATCCTGTATGGGACCCTCTCCCTTGCCCCAAAGTGTGTAGGATCTTCTCTTTATCTCCAGTATTGTGTTTTGTAATGATTTCCTAATTAAGTAGCTTAGTATGGGTCTGTTTTCAACTTGTGCTGTATGCTCAGTGAACCCTTTTAGTTTGGAAACTTGTACTTCAGGTCTGGGAAGTTTTCTTGTATTATTTTGGTCATCTCTCTCTCTCTCTCTGTCTCTCTGAGCTCCTTTTGTTTAGATATTGGACCTTCTTATACTGATCATCTGGTTTTCTTTTTTTTTTTTTTCCCTCTCCTGTTTGCCATCTTTGTGTCTTTTGTTCTCTGTTGCAGAAGATCTGAACTTTATCCTCCATCCCTTCTATTGTAGTTTTAGCAATTATGATAGCAGTAAATGTCTGTTGATACCATTTTCTCCCATGTGTGACATGGATGAGGTAGACACAAAACTACTAAATTCAACTTTAGTAATAGAAACCTTGGGAGAATGGGTTAGGATTTTTGATTAGGGAATTATCCACATTTCACTAAAAAACAAAAACAAAGGGGCGCCTGGGTGGCTCGGTCGGTTAAGCATCCGACTTCGGCTCAGGTCACGATCTCGCGGTCTGTGAGTTCGAGCCCCGCGTCGGGCTCTGTGCTGACAGCTCAGAGCCTGGAGCCTGTTTCAGATTCTGTGTCTCCCTCTCTCTCTGCCCCTCCCCTGTTCATGCTCTGTCTCTCTCTCTCTCAAAAATAAATAAACGTTTAAAAAAAAATTAAAAAAAAAAAAACCAAAAACAAAAACAAAACCTCCTTCCCAAAAGGGCTTATTAACCTGATAAAGTTTCAAGGTTAAGGGTAACAAAAAATTAGATTAAGATAAGTGTGAGAATTTGATAAGGAAAACATTCTCAGACTGAATTTATTGAGAATTCAGTAGAATGATTTTTTTCATCCGTATTAATGGGACTCAGAATTGAGAATCACTATCAGTATAATAAGTAGTCCCATAAACTGATGCTCATGGCTATGATGAGAAGGGCCTTTGAGAGAGTGGTCAGTGTCAGTAATGGGAGAGAACATCTGAGAACAGGACTGTTCTGGCCAGGTCAAATGAATTGGCACAATTACAAGCTTTCTACAGAGCAATGGTATTCAACCCCAGTCTGGATTCATCTGAAGAGGCTTCAAACTACGATGTCTCAGGGGGCGCCTGGGTGGCTCATTTGGTTAAGCGTCCACCTCTTGGTTTCAGCTCAGGTCATGATCTCACTGTTCATGAGTTCAAGCCCCACATCAGGCTCCACGTTGACAGCACAGAGCCTGCCTGGGATTCTCTCTCTTCCTCTCTCTCTGCCCCTCCTCTGTTCTCTCTGTCTCTCAAAATAAATAAACTTAAAATAAACTAAAAAAAAAAAAAAAAAAAGATACGCCTCAGGGGTGCCTGGGTGGCGCAGTCAGTCATTTAAGTATATGACTCTTGATTTCAGCTCAGGTCATGATCTGACTGTTGTGAAATTGAGCCCTGGATTAGGCTCCACATGCTGAGTGTGGAGCCTGCTTAAGATTCTCTCCCTCCCTCTCCTGCCTCTCCCCTGCTTGCGTGTGCACTTGTGCGCTGTCTCTCTCTCTCTCTCTCTCTCTCAAAAAAAAAAAAAAAATGACACCTCAGTCTCACCTAGGTCAAGTTGATTAGAATCTCAGTGGGTGGGGTCTACACATTGACACTTTCCTAGCTCCAAGGTGATTTTAATGCATAGCCAGGGCAAAGAGCACCTCCAGAGTTTATTGAAGACCCTTGCTTCTCAGAGTGTGGTCTACTGGACCAAAACATGTGTCACTTGGCAGCTTGTTAGAAATGGAGAATCTTAGGCCCTACCTCATATCCATGGAATCTGTATCTGCAGTTTAACAATATCCCCAGGTGATCTGTATGTGCATTAAAATTTGAGAATCACTACCTCATTTATCCATTCAACAGGTATTTATGAGCGAGCACCTGCCATGGGCCAGACTCTGCTGGGTGGGTTGGGGATGGGTCTGATGAATTTTGTATGTCACCTATTGTGTTTGTAATTTTTTGTTTCCCAATAATATCCTGTTCTTATTTTGAAGATACACTATCTTGTCTCTGAGGGTATATTAATGAGCATTTTTTGGTCTGAAATTTTCTTCTGCATAGTCTGTTTCCCCTTGGTTGCTTTTTTCTGTGTGTTTTGCTCTCTTCCATGTTAGAGGCTTGTCTTGGGTGTCTGGTAATTTTGTGTTGTCTGCTCTCAACGGAGGATGGGGAACTACAGCACTGAATGGTCTTGTTGATGGAGTTTCTTTGTGTGGTGACCTAGATGGGCCATTTGTTGGGAACTCCTAGTGTTGGTGGTATCTTTATATCTTTCTTGGCCAGGTCAGAGTTGCCAGAAAAGACACTTGTGTCTCCTGCCAAGATGTGGAAGCCTGGCTCCATGTTCCAGGAGCAAGTCGAGAAGGGGATTGGGATCTCAACATCCATGCATGCTTCCCTTGTTTGGGATGTAGAACCTGCCTGCTGCTCCCTCCCACCCCCCTGCCATCTTCCATGAAGCCCACTGTGCCAGTCTCAAGAAGTTCCATTTATCCACTGTAGGGAAATCCCTGTTTTTTGCAGGGTGGTAAAGGGACAGTCACTCAGTGGCTCTGTATTGGGGAAGGAGTATGGTGGTGCTGGTGGTGGGGTCTTACTGCTTCTTAAATAGCTTTTAAATAATCCTCTATTTTTTAGCACTTCCCTCTCTCACCTCTTCTTCTTGTAGGGGTTTCTGGGGCTTCAAATTCCCAGGCCATTTGAGGATTCTGTGGGATCAGTCAGGTGCTTCTCACCTTGGGAGTTGTGACTTTTTTTTTTTAGGTTCTGCTCCCAGTTGTCACTGGCCCATCATCTGCTTTCCAGCTTGTTGTGGTTGTTTCCTCTGCCGTTCAAAAAATTTCTCTTGAGGGGCACCTGGGTGGCTCAGTTGGTTAAACATCCAACTTCGGCTCGGGTCATGCTCTTGTGGTTTGTGGGTTTGAGCCCCATGTCAGGCTCTGTGCTGATAATTCAGAGACTGCTTCAGATCCTCTCTCCTCTGCTCAGATCCTCTCTGCCCCTCCCCTGCTCATTTTTGTGCTGTCTCTCTCAAAAATAAATAAATATTTTTTAAAAAATTCTCTTTAGAAAAATAAATTCTCTTTAAAAATGTAGTTTTGGAGGGGTTTTGAGAAGGAATGGAATTATGTGCATGTGTGCAATTTACTGGTTTTTTTCCTGGAACCTCTGTCCCCTCTTTAAACTTCCTCATAGAATCCATGAATTCATTCAATATCCAGTATATATTTAATGAATAGGACTATAACTCTGCCCTCCGTGGGCTCGCATCATTGAGCCAAGAAATTTAGTGTGCATTTGTATATGGACTGAATCCTGGCTGCAGCTCTTACTCTCTGCATGACCTTGGTCACTTCTTCAAAACGTCAATTTCTTCATCTGTAAAACGGGGATGACGTAGAGTAATAAGGGGAAGTTTTTAATCAGTTAGTGAAGATAAAGCTTTTAAAGGACTGCATGTAGGGATCCCTGGCTGGCTCAGTTGTGTGCAACTCTTTGATCTTGGTGTTGTGAGCTCAAGTCCCACATTGGGCTTAGAACTCACTAAAAAAAATAAAAGTAAATAGATAAAAAAACATTGCTTTCTATTAAAAAAAATAAAAGAACCTGCACATAGTGTCTTCTTGAGGACCCAAAACATAACTTCCCTTTCCTATTTCCCCAAAACCCTAACACAAGGTGAGCACATAGAAGGTGCATGGTGAGTGACTGAGGCGGGGTTTGGAGTGAGAGTTTTGGCTTGGTCTCTTCCTTCAGCAGCTGTATCTCCTGGGAGCCCTGGAGCCAAGGGCCTTAGCTGGGTGTAAGAACAGTGGGCTCTTCCTGTCTCTGCCTGTCTCCTGTATGCTGTGTCTTCTAATAAGGCAAGGCCTCCTCTTCCTGGGTCCTTACGTTTACTAATCCCTGACCTTGGTATGGCTGTTCCTCTGTGTCTACAGTCACCTCCGCTCTGAACTATTGATCTCCCCTAGTTCCTAGGGATCTGTTTCCAAAGATAGCTCCGTAAGTGCCTTGTTTCACAAGTCCCTTCCCCTTTTAGGATCTCAGTTTCTTTATTGCTAAAATGGATAGGCAGGATATAGTGGGAAGGTAGTCCAACATTTCTTTTACTCCTAGGTTCAGT
The DNA here is from genome assembly GCF_028749965.1 of Puma concolor. Classification (NCBI taxonomy): domain Eukaryota; kingdom Metazoa; phylum Chordata; class Mammalia; order Carnivora; family Felidae; genus Puma; species Puma concolor. Next base: position 88,070,042 of record NC_141675.1, read on the forward strand.
CCCTTTGTCTCCTGGGCCCTGCAGCCTGTCCTTCACTGGGTGTTGCTAGCTCCTGGGGTTCTGGTATGGACATGGTCCAGAGGGGATGAGCAGTCCCTCTTGCAGAATAAATGCTCTACCATTCACAGCTCTGGCTTCTTTCCCCACCCCACCTCCGGGGCTCAACAATAGGCCCCTTCAGCTCAAGGCTCTTGCTGAAGGGGTGGGGGTGGGGTGAGGCCTGAGCCAGCAGGCAGAGGACCAGCCAGGCAGCCTCTGCGCAGCCCCAGCCCTAGAAGAGCTCTGGGAGTGGCTGGCTGCTGGGAGCTGTGCTGCATCCTTCCTCCCTTCCCGGGAGTCACTGCATCGCTTGGTGTTGTGATGATGCCTGGGCCAGAGGATTGGCAAGAGGCAGCTCTCTGCAGTGCCCTGCATCCGAGCCCTGGCACCAGGGCGTGCATGGTGCATGTGCACAAGACCCAGACAGCTGCCGGAATTTATCCTCTGTCACACATGAGTAGGGTTTTGTTGGTGGGAGGAGTGCTCCAGGAATGTGTTAGGGCTCTCAGTGTCCTGTCTCTGAGTGTCAGGGTTGGCATGCCAATCTTGAGCCGCTGGAGCATGAAACAGCAACTAAATACTTTCAAGATCAAGTTGGTACATGTGGGGAGGTGTTGAGTTCAATGTGGGTCTGGATAGTGGATAGGTTCTGTGTAAAGGTAGATTCTTTCCTTTCTTCTCTGAAAGTCACACCTCCTTTTCTCTTGGAGTCGAAGATGAGGCGTAGTGGGTCCCTGTATCTGATCTGATTCCCTGCTTCTGTGCCCTGCCTTCCCACCCTGTTACTCCCTTGACCCCCGTGGTGAGGCTGGGATGCCTGACAAACTGAGCTTCCTTCCCATCAACATTGTTGTATCGCCTACCCCAGCTGTCCCTGCAGTCTAGTGAGAATGCAGCCTTCTGCAGAAGGCCGATTCCTGGCCCTCCCTCTGCATAAGCAACTGACTGGCCTTGTCATCCCTGGTGCTGAAATGGCTTTGTGGGAGCAAAGTAGCTTACTGGGACTGGAGTGGCTATAATGAGATTGGCAGCCCCTCTTTCTATGAAGGTGCTTGCTTTTCTGGATTAGAAATACTGGGAGGGAGCAAAGCCTGGGTGGGGGTGGGGTGGGGGAATGAGGCTTATTTCTAATACCCTCTGGAAGTAAAGCAGGCCCCCTTTCTCCAGTGTCCATCTTATGGGTTTGAAGTCTCTTTCAGGAAACTCTTCTTGACCAGATACCTTGCCAGCTTCTGCCTTCAAGTTGATAGAGAAAAACAGCTGGTTACTTTACAGGGTACAAACTACAGTAGAGGTGTGTACATAGAATCTCTCAGTAGAATTATATATTGATACAGAATGCTATAAGAACAGTGAGCCTTTAAGGATCAGAGTGTGATGGATAATTTGAAAATTATACATTGATGTTGGCTATTTTCCACATGTACTACACTATAGTTGACTGTTGAACACGTGGGGGCTAGGAGTGCTGACCTCTCACACAGTCTAAAATCTGCATATAACTTTTGACTCCCCAAAAACTGAACTACTGACAGCCCACGGTTGAGTGGAAAACTTAACCAATAACATAAACAGCACATATTTTACATTTTATATGTATTACGTACTATATTCTTAGAACAAAGTAAACTGGAGAAAAGAAAATGTTGTTATTAAGAAAATCATAAGCGAAAATACATTGTACTGTACCGTATTGAAAAAATTCACACATTAGTGGACCTGCACGATTCAAACCCATGTTGTTCAAGAGTTAACTGTATTGTGTGTTTATACCATTCCTGTTTTCAAATATTATTTTAACGGAATAACATGGGAAGCATGGCAAAAATAACCATTTAGAGGTAGGAAATGGCAATTTACAGAGGAGATGACATGGGTCTTGGGGGATGTGTTGGAATTCATCATGTAGACAAAGAGAAGGACTGTCACAAAGAGAATAGCTCAGAGACATTAAAAATTTTTTAATGAGAAATGTTTTTTTTTTTCTAAAGTTTTCTTTCTTGATTTTTGAGAGAGAGAGAAAGAAAGAAAGAGCAAGTGGGAAAGGGGCAGAGAGAGGGAGAAAGAGAGAATCCCAAGCAGGGTCCACACTGTCAGCACAGAGCCCAATATGAGGCTCTAACTCACGAACTGAGATCATGACTTGAGCTGAAATCAAGAGTCAGATACTTAATTGACTGAGCCACCCAGGCACCCTGAAACATTAAGATTCAAGAAGGGAGTGGGGCGCCTGGATGGCTCATCGGTTAAGCGTCCAGCTTCGGCTCAGGGTCATGATCTCAGGGTCTGTGGGTTCAAGCCCTGCATTGGGCTCTGTGCTGACAGCTCAGAGCCTGGAGCCTGTTTGGGATTCTGTGTCTCCCTTTCTCTCTGCCCCCTCCCCCACTGTCTCTGTGTCTCTCTCTGTCTCTCTCAAAAACATTAAAAAAAAAAATTAAAGAAGGGAGTGTGTGTAGGGAAGGGCAAGTATTTAATTTGGCTGGAATATGGACATTTGAAGAAAATGATGAGGTATGGAGGTGGACAAATAGGCAAGGGGAGGATCTTGAAGGGCCTTGTATTTGGCTCAATGAGGAGTTACAGAAGGATATAAGCAGGGGAGGGACTTCAGATGACAATAATAGCAATAGGCAGCTGTGTGCCAGGTGCTGTGCTAAGTGTGCTGTTCATTATCTCATTGAATCTGCACTCTGTGAAGGAGGTGCTGCTATTTCTTCCCATTTTACAGGAGAGGAAATTGAGTCTTAGAGGTTAAGGTATTTGCCCCAAAGTTGCTCAAGTACAAAGTGACAGAGCCAAGATTTCAGATCTGGTCTGTCTGACTCTTGATCCTAATGGTATTGATTGGGAGGACTAATGAGGAGGCAGAAACAAGATTTTGTGTCCTGCCCAGTGGGGAAGGTAGGAAGTTATAGTTGCAGGGGGGCCAGGGGTGAGGTTTCTAGCCTGAGTGGCTGGCATTGGCTTGTGATATTTTCAGTTGGGATATAGGAGCATGCCTTAGCTAAGTTGAAGGGGGTGATGATGAGCTCAGTATGGTTATACAGAATTTGTGGTACTTGTGCATCCTCCTGGTGGAGCTGTCCTGTAAATGTCTGTAAATGTGGGCCTAGAGCTTCAGGTGGTCAGAAATAAAGACAGACAGCACATGGTAATTGGAGCCCTGGGGCAGGGGAGGGAGAGGAAGTGACCCCCCAGGGAGCAGAGCGTCCACTGAGAAGAGAAGGAAGGGTGAGTTCAGAAGTCGTGGGGAAATATCAATAGTTAAGGAGGATGGGAAAGAGGCTCCAGGGCTAGACTTGGGGCCTATGGGCCCAGCACCACTAGCAAATATGCCTCAGCTTTGCCTCTCCTCAGAACCACAGCTGCCAAGCTCTCCTGGGAGGGAGGGGGCCCCTGTGTCCTGGAGATGGAGAGGGTGTGGACAGCCATGGTGTGTGTCTGAATCACCCCCTCTCTCCATTGGCCCCAGACCAGCCTCCTCCCCAGATCTGTGTGATGTCAGAACTGGGCTGACCTGAAGGTGTGGGGTTGCTTGGTGCAGTTCCCTCTGGGATGAGGTCCCAAGGGGAGCCAGCCTGGCCTTGGTCCAGAAGTTTGGGGCCTGTGTATGGAGGGGTGAGTTGAAGTTGACTGGGCTTTGTGGGGCTGGCATGTGGAGGCAAGATAATCCTCTGGCTGGGAGAGGAACTATAAGCCCCCCCGCCCCTTCCTCCCAATATGTTGTTTTCCCTCTAGAGCTTAGAGAAGAGGGAGGGCAGGGGTGGAGAGGGCTGGCTTGGAGGTGAGGTTGGCATATATTCCCAAGAATACGGTAGATTGTTTTGGAAAAATCTCTTGGCCGGAAATTACATGTCATGTCTGCTCCTCAGTGTGGATTTGTCACTTCACTGATGCTGCTGGAGAGGCTGGGGGAGGGGAGTGGACAGCAGAGGCAAGCTGGTTCCTGGCCACTCCCATCTCTCTTTAGAGATATGGGGGCAAGTTGTAGACTACAGGGGTATACATGTAGGGTAGATCCCCCAAGTCCTAAAGGTAGTTTGGATCCTGTGGGAATCTTGGCAGGATGGCATTAGGAAGGGAGGGTAATGGGGGTGGGGGGGGGGGTGGGGAGGAGATAGGGAGAAAGCAGGAAGGAGGAATAATTTGGATCATACCATTCATCCAGTGAAGGGAAGAATGGATGGGCCTGGCATTTTCATGCTCTTTTTCTCTGACTTTGGGTCAGGACAGCTTCCTGACTTTGGCTGGGTTCTTGCAGCTTCCCACAAAACTGCTATAGCTGCTGTAAGATACCCAGGGACTTCTGCCTGGATTAGATCTCCTGCCTGGCAGGGTCATCCCCTACCTCAGCATGCTTCAAGGTGAAGGAACTTGTGAGGAGATTGAGCCTTATAGGAACTCACCCAGTATCCTCCTGGGGTCCCTTTCCTTAGCCTCAAGGTTGAGTTGGTTGATGGGAGGGCAGGTGTCTCAGCATCTCCCTCCTCCTCTGCCCCAACCCTCCCGGAAGTGGAGGGTGCCCTGAGCTCAGCCCTAAATACCTGGTACTAAGGAGTCAGTGGATGCTTCAGATGCCAGCACAATGAAAGGGTGTGCGTGGGGCGCCTTGAGGCCCTCAGGGCGGGCGGGAGGGAGAGGAGGAGCCTCTGCAGTAGGACTTCCTGATCACTAGGCAATGGCCTCGCCCCAGTGCTGGGTGGCAGAGCCCGGCGTGGGCACGTGTTGGAGCAGCTCCTACGGCGGGGAGTGTGGGCACTCGAGGCACTCTACTGAGGCCAGAGGTCAGCCCCAGCACTGTGCCCTGCCCTGAGCTCCCCTGCGCACAGCCTGTGCAGTCTTGGGGGAGGCTAGGGAGATGTCAAGGCCGGGCTGGGAAGAGGCGTGGGGCAGGGGCGGGCTGTGGTCTCCCTCCTGGTGCCGGAGGCGTGGCTTCTACGACTGGGCAGGTTCTCGGGGCGCTGAGCGAGTGGAGTGCAGTGGAGTGCGGAGTGGAGCGGCAGGGAGTCCGGCAGGTGGGCGCATGCTTGGAGCTTGGTGGAAGCCGGGCGGATTGGGGGGATAGGCTTCAGGCCCCAGTGAACGGAGGGGGGGTCTCAGGCCGAGTCAGGATGGGGCTCCTTTCCTGTGAGCCTCTTGGGTGGACCTCCTTATGTGGGAGGTCTTGATTCCCCAGGACCTAATTGGTGGCAGTGGAGCTCAGGGATCTGGAGGTAGCCAAGGAGCTGAGGGGAGCTGTGGCCCTGCGGTCAGTGGAGGTGGGGTCGAGGCACCTGGATGTCTCCGGGGGTCAGCAGGTGGTGCTGCGGAGAGGCGAGAGGCGGCGGCTCCTTGGAATGGAGGCTGGGGAAGCGATTGGGGGAGGGGCCGGTCACAGGCCCGGCATAGGTGACGGCGACCATCCAACCATCCGGGCTCGGCTCCGGCACTGGCCAACCAGCGGTGGATATGAGGCTGTGGGTGGGTATGCTGTGGGGTACGGACCGGCCTTCTCGGTTGAGGCGCTCAAGCAGCCCCTGCCCTCCTTCTGGAGGATGCTGGAGGCCCGGCCCCTCGGGACGCAGGGCAGTGACGCTGCCGCTGCCGGTGCCGCTGGAGGGGCGGGGGCTGCGGGAGGGCTCTGCTCTCCTCCCTGGCTCTAACGCCCGGGAGTTTGGGTGCCATGGGGGAGAGATCTGCATATCAGCGCCTGGCTGGGGGTGAGGAGGGACAGCAGGTAATGGGAGAGGCCTGGGGGATAGCCAGGTAGCTGGGTCCTAGACCCCATCATCTGCCAATGAGCTGAGGGCCCAGCCCTGCTCCGCAGCAGCCTCTCAGGAGTGAGGGGTGTCTGTGCTTCAGGGCCCCAGGACAGATCCTGGGGGCTGAGAGGCTGGGTAATGAGGTGTTTGTGTGTGTATGTGGTGGGTGAGGGGCAAGTCAGTGGTGGGAAATTACTGATGCTGCCACCTGCCTCAGTGTCTCCGGTTTCTCTGAGACCCAGTTAAACTGCCTTTTGGGCTTTCTTCAACACCCGGTGGGAGCACCAGAAGCAGTGCCAGGCTTTGGGTGTAGTCTTTTATGGGCACCGAGTCCTTGTTCCCTGGACATTCCTGCTTACTTTTGAATATGCATATCAAGCGAAATGCCCTTATTTGCTTTAGGAAATATGATCGTTATTCGTGGGGCTGCTTCCCTTCTGCTTGGAGATCAAGCACTTTCTCTCTTGGTCGGCAGAGGGCGATAGCTGACAGGACTAAGGGGGACAGAAAAGGTGGAGGTGGTTTTCCGGGTCTGAGAGAAGGGTCCAAGAAGTGGCCTGAGCTCTGACCAGGCTTTGCTTTTCCTCACAGCCTTTTGCAGCTGGATTGCTGACCAAGTTGCTGAGGCTTGTTCTTACCCAAGGTCTAAGGGAAGAGTCAGGCATGGGGTTCTGAATGATTTGGGACACATCTTTTGGGGGTGGCTAGACTCTTTAATCTGGCCATTCTGATCCAGCAGCCCCCCTTTTGCAGTAGAGGGAGTAATTTTGCTTAAATTGTCCCCTAAAGTCAGGTCCCTGGGGCTCCTTCAGGGTGGTGCCTGGTGGGAAGTAGGCAGTAGGCTTCTCTGAGCCAAGGGCATTGTCTGCCAGGGTTTTGGGAAAAGTCATTTCCAGTGTGATCTCAGCCCGGCCTTATCTTGTCTATTAGCTCTGACCCCAGCCTCAGACTGGTGATTCACTGGACCAAGGGGAGGCTATACCTGGCTGGATCCACGAGCTTTGTGTGGTAGATGACACAGGGATGAGGAGGAGGGACTGAGAGCTTGAGAGCTGGCATGTCCCCCAACAGCCACGCCCCCTACCCCTCCACGGGGTTGGACCAGGAAATGGCTGACCTTACAGGTAACCTCCCTGCTAAGAAGGCTGGGCACTAAGCGAGGCCCTGGAAAGAGAGCCTAAGATGCTAACTCCCCAAAACTCTCACCCAGCTGTCTGCCCCACCATCCAGCTGGGGTTCCCAGAGCTAGTAGCCAGCTGGATAGGGACAAGAGAACAGTGTACAAGAAACGGGCTCTCTGGACATGGCTGCTGTTGGGGGGAGGGGTTGCTGAGGGAGCCTGCGAGGACTTCCTGCAGCTGTCAGGTGTGTCTGGGGGCTGTAGTGAGGGGGGTGTAGGAGCAGCTGGTACTCTTGAGGAGGGGCAGAGGGATCATTTGTCAGCTGTAGGAACATGGGGGGCCAATGGGGGCTTGGTGGAGTTTCTCCAGTTCTTTTTAGCTGAGGCTGTTGCCTGTGTTTGGGGGTGCTATACAAGAAACATCCTATAGCCTAGAATCCTATTGCTTTGGAGTGAGGACATCCCAGCAGGGTCTAGGGGCATATTTGTTTGTTTAGAGGGGCTTTGGACCTTAGCTAGCTGGTCTGGGGGAGGAGGCACCCTGGATGTTGTGGGCAGTGCAAGGCAACCCCAGGGGAGGGGGTGGAGATTCCTCACCCCCACAACCCCCCTCGCTCTTGGCTGGACTGCCCCACTCTGGCAGGCTGCCGGCCTCCTATTTCCGTCGGGCACCAGGGTAACAGGGCCACATTAGGGCCTGAGCCAGGAGACGCCCAGCCAAGACTGGGACTGGGAGATGGGGGAGGGTCTCTGAAGGGTCTGCCTGCAGGGCCCAGGAATGTCTGTCTGGGGTCCAGGACCTCAACTCAGGCTGTGTTCTAGCCCCCACAGCCCCAGACAAGCCCATGTAGGAGCCTGTAGCCCCTCTTTGTACGTTGCTGCTTGATTCACATAGCCCCCACCCTAAAATCCCAAGAGTTGTCTGCAGCTATGGGGGCTGGGGTGGAAGCCAAAGACAGGGGGCCTTGTGTATGGGGAGGCAGGGGGGCCAGCGCGGGTGGCTGGGAGGAAGAGTCCCCTCATTCCCGCCACCCTTTTGGCAGTGATTCAGAAAGGTCCTTTTTCAGCCAGTGTCAGAGCTGCTCAGCCGGGGAGGGAGGGACAAGGGAGGGAGGGCAGTCAGGCGGGGGAGCCAGGGAGTAGGGCTGAGCTGTGACCACTGCACTGAAGAGAAGTCAGAGAAACAGGACAGAGGACCCAGGCTGCAGCCAGCCCAGAGAAGAGCTCACCTCCTGCCAGACTAGCCAGCTGTGGAAACAGCTGTGCAGCAAAGAAAAGGAGCCCACCCTCTTCTTCTGTCCCATTTCCCACTCCTGTTGTGGGATTTGGGGGACTCCTGGAGCAGGTCTTTGGCCAACTTCCCTTCTGGGCAGAACCTTAAATTCAGGAGCTAAAGGCTCTGCTCCCTCATATCTTGGGCCAGGGTCCCAGTCAGGGGGTCCAGCTCCGTGGAGATGCCAGCAGCCCGTCGGTTCCCTGGCCTGGAGCTTTCTTTCCCTCTCCTGGCCAGACTACGGCGACGCCTGTACACAGTGAGTGGGGGCTGGGGATGTGGGTAGGACTGACTGGGGACTGGGTCAGCCCCTCAGAGCCAGCACTTCACTGAGGAGCAGAGGACAGGACCAGGAATGGCTGAGGGCTTGATAGGGGTTCTGAGACCAGGGCCTCTCCCCTCAGCTGCTGCATTCTGGTTGGTGAGCATGTTAGCAAAGTGTATGTGGGAAATGTGCGTGTCTGGAGAGTGCCACGCCACACGTCAGACACAGGTGTGGGACTGTGGGTGTGCTGGGGGCCAGGCACACGCACAGCTGAAGACTGTGAGCAGGGTGGGGGGGAAAGCTTCAGAGACAAAGAAACTTGGCAGGGAAGGGGCACTTAGCGAAGGGGAAGGGGCTTATCCAGGGTCACCCTGGTGGTAGAGACAGAACTAAGACCCTGATGGCTTTCTTCTCACTGGGATCCCAGTGTTCTTCCCTGTCCCCCACACACCCCTACTCAGAGCAACCCTGTCCCTGGGGCTGGTGAGCAGGGAGGGGAGTGTCCAGCTGAGCAGGGAGATCTGTTAGCTGGTGTCTCAGGGAAAAGGAACATGCCAGACTGTGCTTTCTGCACAGCTTCAGGGGAAGGGCTGTGTGTCTCCCCAAGTCCTGACCACCCAGGGCATGGCTTTGAGCAGTTGCCCCCAGAGGAGGGTGGGAGTGGGGAGTCTAGAACCCTGAGACTTGGAGACTGGGCAAGAAGAGGAGGGAGACTTCAAACTGCTTGCCCTGCTGGCAGGCCACATCGTGGGGCATGTAGTGGGTGCAATTGCTTTGCTCCAGGGACAGGGTAGTGATGGTGGAAGTGCTGGCTGGCCCTGCCTGGCCAGGCTGCGGAGAGACACGGCCTAGGTCAGTGATTTTCACAGTGCACCTTTGGGGCCTTCTTCTGGAAAGCAGCAGTGCCCTGCCCTCTTAACGTCCATGCACTCCCTTGTGTGTAACAAATGGTTTTGTTGAGGATAAGTGAGTTAATACAGCTAAACGCTTAGAACCGTGCCTGGCATATAATAAGTGTAGTTGAAATGTTAGAGTTATTTTTATAGTTCTTCTTAAATAAAAATAATAAAAATATAACTTTTTTACTGTGTGTGTGTAGTCAGTCAACACGATGTCACCTGTAGTATAAAGGAGAAATAAAAGGAAAGTGATGATAGCATTTCATGTATTCTGGTATGTCTGTACACTCTGACGTGATGAGGTAGTCAGTGCTAACACCTCTAGGAGGACCACCGTGGAGGCAGCGTCTACAAGTGCTGACCGAGAGTGGGGTTTGGAAATAATAAGGGCGGGTTGCCTTCAGTGACATTTTTCTGATTAGTGAAAAACTTTTGCTAAGTTCTGAACAAAGCAAAGGTCAGTGTTCCCTCATTTTACACCATAGTTCTGTTCTAGGAAGATTCAGTGTGTATTAAAAACCAAAAAATACATTTTTGCTCATGTTAAGATGGAATTCGATTCTAGGTTCAGATGTTTATAAACCAGTTTTTCACCCGCACGAATTAAGTTGTGTGGGATTTGGGACAATGTGTGAGACTCCCCTGCACATTACAGGATAACTTACATTCTTGTCCCCCAGTCACCCACTAAATGCCACTAGTGGCCCCCCAACATCCAAGAATGTCCCCTAGGAGGCTGCACAGACCTCATGGGAACCATCTAGGTAAAGGGTCACAGCTTGAAGTTTAAAAACCCCCCCTCTGGCCCAGCTGCCTTGGTGGAAGAGCCAGGGTTTGAACTGAGGGCTTCTCATTCCCCTTTGTCACTCTTTGCGTTGCCCTGAGCTGCCTGGGAAGCTCTGATGTCCTGCTGCTAGGCTGGCAACACCGCTGGGAACTGTGGGGGCAGGAGGCTCATGCTCCGCCTGGGCTGCAAGCGCCGGCTTCTCTTGGTGAGCCTGTGTTGAGAGCTGGAGGCCAAGGCCACCTCTGACTTGTGGGGTGTCGAGGGGCAGCTGGCCTTTTCCTTCTTGTGGGTTTTCCTCCGTGGGGATTGAACACAAGTCAGGGGCCGGCCTGGACAAGCTCTCAGCTCTGTTGGGTCTTACTTGGACAAGGATGGGCTTGGTGTCCGGTGGGCCAGGCTGCTTTGTGTTATGGGTGCCCTGTCCTCTTTCTCTGGACCGCACAGAGTGTAGGTCAGAGGTCACTCACTGGTGGCCTATTGGCTGATTATAGCCTGCACATATGTTTTGCTTGGCTTGCACAGCATGTGTGTGTGTGTGTGTGTGTGTGTGTGTGTGTGTGTATTTCAAACTTGAATTAGTCGATATAATTAATAAGTCAAGAGAAAGATGTAATGTTAAGTGAAAACAAGGAACAGAATGGTGTGGGTAATGGGTAAATGTGTGTGTGGGGGGGCGAAACAAAGTCTGGAAGGATGTGTAAAAGTCATTTATGGCAGCTGGTTTTGGGGACAGGGGGCTAGGTGGCTGTGCAGTATGGCAGGGCATGAGACTTTATGGCTCCTGTGTGCTTTTTGAATATCTTACCATGTGCATATATTACCTTTTCAAAAAGAATTTTAGTGGTCAGATTTCACATATAGATTCAGATTTCCAGTATTTCTTGAAAAAATTAAAAGCTTTGATGACATTGGGCAGTAGTCTATGGTGACAACTGTTGATGGAGCTAAGCAGGGCTGCCTCTTTGAGCTGGCATCTGAAAGCTGACCCCAGCCAGCCTTTGCCTGCCTCTTGTCTTCCACTCACTGTGGTTCTAAGGGCACTTGAGTGGTCTGTGGGATGGTGAGGGGACAGCCTCTGGTGGTGTCAGGCATTGGGTGAAACTTAGCTAGAGCTCATCTAGTCCACAGTGCTTTCTTTCCCTGGGGTCCACCAGGTCCAAGGAGCCTATGGATAGGTCTCAAGGGACCCTGCGCCCCCCCTCCAATTGTTTTTTTTTTTTCTATTTTTTTAATGTTTATTTATTTTTGAGAGAGAGAGAGACAATGTGTGATGGGGGAGGGGCAGAGAGAGGGAGACACAAAATCCGAAGCAGGCTCCAGGCTCTGAGCTGTCTGCACAGAGCCAGACATAGGGCTTGAACTCATGAACCGCGAGATCATGACCTAGCTGAAGTCGGATGCTTAATCGACTGAGGGGAGGCACCCCTCCCCCACCAATTGTTTTTTAAAATATTTTAAAAATATTTTTTAAGTAATCTCTACAATACAAAACCCTGAGATCAAGAGTTGCATGTTCGACTGATTGAGCTAGTCAGGTGCCCCACCCCCCAATTTCTTAATGGAAACTTCATGAGTAAGAATGCGTATGTTTTCTTGGAAACATAATCGATAGTTTTCATTGTTCTCAAAGGGCTTGTGACTCTCTGAAAGCAGAGAGGTTGATCTCATATCACTCAGCCACAGATCACAGAGTTTGGGCTTAAGACCCTGACTCCAGGGCCTGGGCTGTATTCCAGTTGCCCTAATTCTACCCTTGTTGCTGGCAGGAAGAGGGGCACAGGAGTATAGGCCATTCTGTACACTTGTTTTGGGGAGCAAGAACATGGTTTGAGTCCTTCCCTTGAAGCAGTTTAGTAGAATGTGGGTGAGCCTAGGACACTCAGGACAGGGTCCCCTGCCACCTCCCTGTACCCCTTGGTCCCTGAGCCATTCTTCCCTCCCCACAGAGGCTGGGGAGCAGCAGCATGCAGCCCGAGGAGGGCACGGGCTGGCTGCTGGAGCTGCTGTCCGAGGTGCAGCTACAACAGTACTTCCTGCGGCTCCGCGATGACCTCAATGTTACCCGCCTGTCCCATTTTGAGTATGTCAAGAATGAGGACCTGGAGAAGATTGGCATGGGCCGGCCTGGTAGGTGGGGATATTGGCCTTGCTTGTTGCTTCCCCACTGACCGTTTACCTCCTCTATCCTCAGGATTGCCAGTTGGAAGAGCCCTCCTCCTTATTCCATGGGGTGGCATAGCTGAGAACTCTCGCTGCATCAGTAGATGCTGCACGCAGTGAGTGCATGAGAACAGTTAGCAGTTGTAAAGGTAAACTGGAGTGTGAGGAGAATGAAGTCATACTTAAAGCTCTGGATTCTCAGGATTGAAAAAATACTGCTTTTGGTTTGTTCAGACGTTTGTAGGATGTATTTCCTCCATCTCCTCCTCCTTTATAAACATGGCATTGAGTCTGCTCTGTTCACCATTCTGAACATCAGAGGGGTCAATGTCCAGAGATCTGTATGGAGAAGAGAAGATTAAAAACCCTCAGATGATTTGCAAATTTTCTCTTAATCTGTCTCTTTTTCTCTCTCCCTCGCAAAGATCTGCTTTAAATTGAACTCATTCTGTCTCTTTCCCATGCACAAAAATATGCTCTATAAGTTTTTATCCTAAAAGTAGTGATCATAGCATCTAGAAGCCATGGTATTCCTTGTAGAGCATTAGAAACTTATTAGTATATTCAACTTAAAATAGCTGAATAAGTAATAATGTGCTAAATTAGACACTGACATAGACTACTTTGGGATTGGATAGTTGGTATCTGATGCTAGTAACAATAAAATTTTATGGGAGAAAAACACAAAATTGGGTAAATCCTACACATTGCCTTTTTTTCCCCCTTGAGGGTTGGAAAAAGACCACTGCTGTTCAATTTTGGTGGTTAAACACCTCCATCTAGTTTGAGAACCACTGCCTAGAAGTGGAATGCTGTGACCATCTGGCTAACTATGGCCCCTGGTTGGTTAGAATGGTCTGTTTCCTTGGTGTCATTGTGCTGGGCACTATCTAGTGGTGGGCCCACCCCAGGGGGACCAAGGAAGCATGCAAGTGGGGGCCCTGGGGGCTGTGAACTACCTTAACAGCATTTGATTCCCCTTTTTTCTCTGCAGGACAGCGGCGATTGTGGGAGGCTGTGAAGAGGAGAAAGGCCATGTGCAAACGCAAGTCTTGGATGAGCAAGGTGCGTGAATGAGGAACAAGATGGGGTGGGTAGCCTTGCAGGCCCAGCTCTGATGTTAGTCCTAGGAAACTCCCCCATTCCCAGGCAGGTATGATCTTGTATTTTGTACAGACCTCCCTCCTCCAAGGTCTTACCGGGCAGGGTACTTGTAGGACCACTCAGCTAAGTGTCTGTCTCCACCAGAGATGGCACGTGAGTAGCCTGTGTGCGGCGATGGCTTTACCTCCCCTCCCGCTGTGCAGTGGCGCTGGGTGTGGAGCAGGCACCCGTTGACAAGTGCGCCGTAACTTGAGCCCTTGCTCAGTCTGAGTGTGGGGACAGAGTGGTGGGGACTGTCTGGACCTAGCACATCTTTGCCTTGCTTCCCTCCCCCGCCCCCTGCCCTCCCTAGTCTGCAGAGGGTTTCTCTGGTCATCTGGCCCTGCTGACCACTTCCTTCCCCACAATCTGCCCCCCTTTCCCTTTGCCCTAATTTGGGTCTGTGGAGTAGTGAGTCCCTGGTCTGACTCAGTGGAACTTTGCCCATTGTCTGGAAGACAATGCGAGAGGAAGTGAACCAGCCAGGGGCCTTCCCTCCCCACTTGTGGCCTCAGGGCTGGGATGGGGGGTGGGCAGGGCAGAACAGCTGGACTAGGATTGGGCAGCAGAGATTTCCTGGCTGCGATCTGGCAAAGGGGCTGTCTCTTGGGAGCCTGTGGCCTTTTCTGGGGACACTGTCCTGGTCCCTTGCCCAGGTTTTAGGGAAGGATGAGTTTGTCGGGCGGGTGAAGGTAGGAGGGAGGAGCTGTGCGGTGTGCCAGGGTTTGGGGATCTTGGACTACCATGCAGGAGGTCTTCAGGTCAGTCAGCGAACCTCTCCAGACTTGAGGCATGTCTTCAGTAAAACCGTGGTGGTGGCACTTGTGCCCAGCTCCCCTCACGGGGCGGCGGAAAAGGTCCCTGGAGATAAAGGCTGTGAAGGGCCTTGTTAGCTGAACACTGCTTACAAACATAAGAGATTTCAGTTACTAGGATGAAGGACGGAGCAGTGGCTAGAAGAGGCTCTCAGATTGGAAACGCGCCTACCCCATACGGACAAGGTTCTGCCAGCCTTTGAGGGGCAGGGGCCCAACTGGACAGAGTCTGCAGCCTGAGGCCAAGGCTTTGGAAGCCCCAGTCAGACTAATGGGGCCAACTGTGCTACTCAGGGTCTCCTTCCTCCTGTCCCTTGACCTTTGACCCCTTCCCTCCACATCCCAGGTCACAGAGTCACCTCCAGTCTTCGTTTCCCAGCTCTCAGCTCTAGCTCCTCCAGAAGCCCAGCTGTCTTCCCAGGCCTTTCCCCAGCAAGACCTTGCTTCATCTGCACATACCCCCCCACCCCCACCCCGCACACATTCACGGTCCAACCTCAGGCTCAAATTATCCTCTCCCCTGGCAGGATGAAGGGCAGTCAGCTCCCCAGGGAGGGTGGAGACAGACAGCGCCAAATGGGCAACCCAGAGAAGGGGCCAAGGCTAAAAATGGACAGGGAGGTGTTTGTGGAGGGCCCCTCAGGCTCCTGCCCATCTGCTCTGGTTAGGGGCCCGAGTCTGTGCTGGGTAGGGGGATAGGGAGGGACAGGTGGTGCACAAGATGGGTCTGGAGTGGCTTTAGGCTGTCCCTGACCCTACAGCTGGGTGTGGGGCTATGGCAGTCATGAGCTACATGCCTGTCAGTCCATTTCTGGCACATACTCTGAGGCCACACTGAAACTGTGGGTTCCTGTTTGAGGGTGTGATCTGGAGGTGGGGGTGGGTGGGCCTCCAGCCAGGCTGCCCCCTGGCAGTTTGGCAAAGCCAGGACCTCTCTCGAGGCCTAGCCGAGGATCCTGTGGGCCGGACTGAGTGACTGGCTCTGGGACCTCAGAGTTCCATCTGGCCCCTGGCTGCCTTCAAACAGGTGTTCAGTGGAAAGCGACTGGAGGCTGAGTTCCCTCCTCATCACTCTCAGAGCACCTTCCGGAAGACCTCGCCCACTCCAGGGGGCCCAGCAGGGGAGGGGCCCTTGCAGAGCCTCACGTGCCTCATTGGGGAGAAGGACCTGCATCTCTTCGAGAAGCTAGGAGATGGCTCCTTTGGCGTGGTGCGCAGGGGCGAGTGGGACGCCCCCTCGGGGAAGACGGTAAGCTTTCTGGGTCATGTGGGGCGTGCCAGAGGGACAGGCCTCTAAGAGACTCTGGCAGAGTCCATCCCCACTCTCCCTCCACCCTGGCCTTCCCCGACTCTACCCTCTGAGGCAGATCTTTCCCCTCTGCTGGGATGGTGGTGTGTGTGGCTGGGCACAGATCAGAAAGGGGCTTCCTCTGGACTACATGCTCAGGTTTAATTAGACACCTCTGTTTCTTTTTTCAATTATGAAAATAATTTACTTACTGTAAAAGTTTGAAAACTTTTTAAAAAATAAGAAAAAACAATTGTTTGTAATCCCCTCACTCAGGGGAAGCAGAGTTAGCATTTCTGCTTTTTTTCACCCCAGGTATTTTGGTGAATTTGGTGAAGATACAAATTTTGAATGCAACTTTTAAAACCTTGCCTTTTCATCTTGGTATTCTAAACATTTTCCCCAGAAAGATAGGTAGCATGTATACAATAAAGCACATAGTTCTTGAGTGGACAGCTTAGTGAATTTTTGCATATGCACGGACCTATGTGACCACTGCCCAGATCATGATTAAGAGCAGTTCCAGCACCCAGAAGGCTCCCTCCTGCCTCTTCTACTGAGTATCCTCTTTATCCAAGGGAAGCACTATTCTGATTTCTGTCACTATAGATTAGTTTCTTGTCATTATATTTACAGCATTTTCCTTCCACACCAAAAATATTTTAATATTCCATCTTATTACAAGATTTTAATATTCTGTCATCATACTGATCATCTCTTATTTTATGGTTGCTGTTTAATCTGGACGTTCCCCCAGGAAGGAGAGGCCCAAGGAAGGGCTGCCCTCTCCCAGCCAACCCACAGACACCTGTGACATACATGCTCATTCATCCAGATGAGCAGATCTGAGGCAGGGATATTTGGGCTGAGTTGGAGGGAGGGACAGTTTGGCTCAGAGTGTTGGGGCCTGGGACCTGTCCTGACTTCTGCTCCCCACTCTGGGCAGGTGAGTGTGGCTGTGAAGTGCCTGAAGCCTGATGTGCTAAGCCAGCCAGAGGCCATGGATGACTTTATCCGGGAGGTTAATGCCATGCATTCCCTGGACCATCGAAACCTCATTCGTCTTTATGGTGTGGTGCTCACGCCGCCCATGAAGATGGTGAGTGCTGTGGGCAGAGGGCAAGGTGCTCAAGCAGGGTCTCTGGGCCCCCCAGATCTGCCCCTCCTCCTGCCTGTGTGGTGGTTACTCCCTCCATCCTGACAAAGATGCTTTGGTCCCCCACCTGATATGGCAGACTGGCTCCTAGGGGGCCCAGCCTGGTACTGTGTCCGCTGGAGCCCATGTCTGTCTTTGGATTTTGTTTGTGCTCATTGACAGAGAGTCGCACTCACAGGAGGGACTGGCCCTAGGGTTTATTTTTTATTTTTTATTTTTATTATTATTATTTTTTTTAGAGTTTCGTTTTTAGAAATTCTAATCTGAGCCTCTGTGGGTTGCTTCTCTCGGGCCTCAGGTTCCCACGTTACCTGGAGGGAGAGGCTTGGGAAGCTGTAGAACTCTCAGAGGTCCCCCGAGGGCAGGCCAGGAAGGAGCATCCAGCTTGGGGCACTGAGGGAGGGGCAGGGCTCAGCCACGCTTATTCCTCCTGCCTCCTCCGTGGCCTCAGGTGACAGAGCTGGCGCCGCTGGGATCGTTGTTGGACCGGCTGCGCAAGCACCAGGGCCACTTCCTCCTGGGAACTCTGAGCCGCTACGCCGTGCAGGTGGCTGAGGGCATGGGCTACCTAGAGTCCAAGCGCTTTATTCACCGTGACCTGGCTGCCCGAAATCTGCTGTTGGCCACCCGTGACCTGGTCAAGATTGGGGACTTCGGGTTGATGCGTGCACTACCCCAGAATGACGACCACTATGTCATGCAAGAGCATCGCAAGGTGCCCTTTGCCTGGTGAGGGACAGGTGCTGCCAGCTCACAGGGCCTGGACCCCGTCCTACCCCTCTTGGGCCTCAGAGTGTCCAGGCCTTCTGTAACCACAACAGCCTTTGTCTTCTCTGGGTCTGGGATGCCCTTCTTGTCCGCAGTCCATTCACTCATTCATCCAGGAATTCTCTGGGCCCATGTACCAGGTACTGTGGTGCACGGGGATAAGTGCTGCGGGAGTTCAAAAAGGCATCCTATAGGACTCCGTATTAAGCTTCTGAAATACCAGAAGTTCGCCAGGCAGACTGGTTGGCAAGTATGTTTCAGGTAGAGCTAGCTGCAGGCAGGGCCAGACCATACTGGGCCTTGTAGACTGACCAGGGATGTTTACCTGCACACTGAGGTGCTACCTGGCCCTACCCTAGCTCCTGTGTGAACTCATCCTGTGCTGACACCATCGTGGTCCACTGGCTTTGGAGGCACCCAGAGGAGTGTAGTCTCCTTGTTTTGGGGCAGGAGGAGTAGATCTAGTTCTTGCCAGAGCACCCTTCTCACTCAGGATGCATGGTCACCCTAACTAATAACTGATTTTATATGTAGAGTGACCATACATTTCAGATTACGTTATGCCTGTTGTTCTGGAGTAATTAGTAGCACCCCCTTCACACCCAAGCATCCTGGTTTGGATAGTAAATTATAAGGTCCCCTTATCATAGCACTGTGAAATAAGCAGATTATTGTTACTCGCATTTCACAGATGAGGACCGTGAGGCTTTAGAGATCTTGAGTGACTGTCCCTGGGTCCCACCCCCTTTGAGTGGCAGGGCCAGCTCTCCAGTCCCGGGAGAGAGTCTTTGATACTCCATTCGGTCAGCTTCCCCGTCGCTCTGTACCTCACCCCACCCCGGAATACCCCTTTGCTGGCCTCACTGCAGTGACATTTCTCTTCCTCACCTAAAAGGGAGTCCCAGAGGGAGTGTGTGATGTTTGGGTGAAGTGAGTGTAACTATTTCCACCCGTTTTGGTTCTTCCCCAGACCCTATCCAAATTTCCCACCCACACCTTCCTGCTGAAATGACCCAAATCCCAGGATCCTGCCCCAAATCCGGAAATTGTCATCCTCCCACCACAATTAGAAAACAGCCTGAGATCTTATCCCCTCACCAACTCCTGTAGCCTCTGACCTCCTGGCTTCCCTGACCTGGGAATTTCACCCTCTTCCTACCCCAGGCTTCATGTGAATAAAGACATGAACATAGATGATTTTCTCCATCTGTGCACCCCATAGTCAACATGTCCTGTCCCTGTTCACTTTGCACATGTCCCAGTACCTGCTGTTGAGCCTGGCACACAGGGTAACAACACGTTTGTTGAATGAATATGTTCTGTCCATTGGGCTGATGTGGGTGGGTGTGCTCTGAGGGGCCTTCTTTTTGACCCCTGCCTCTGCCAGGTGTGCTCCCGAGAGCCTGAAGACACGTACCTTCTCCCATGCCAGTGACACCTGGATGTTTGGGGTAACATTGTGGGAGATGTTCACCTATGGCCAGGAGCCCTGGATTGGCCTCAATGGCAGTCAGGTGAGTGGCTGGAGATGTGCTCCCTACAGGATGGGTGGGGGTTGATTTGATTCCTGGTTCCCAACCTGGCCCTGTTGGAACTAGCTCTTATTTGCTGGAGTTCCTGTCCCCCTTGCCCGGTGTCTGCATGACCTCTCAAATAGTTGAGCAAAGAGAAGAGCCTCCAGTGGTCAGGAGAGGGGCAGACTGGGGCTTGCTCACATTCTTTTCCCTTGTAATAGCCACCTATCCAGAGGCCCCAGCCAGGGGATAAGGGTCAGAGGCCCAGGGATAGGCTCCTGGAGACAGACCTTTTCTTTGGGGTGCAGGCATGGCAGCCCACAGCTCCAGTTGTTCCATGGGCTGGAGGGAAGGTGGGAAGTGAAGAGCTGGGTGCTCTGCTTGTGCTCAAACTGCACCACCCCACCGCCAGATTCTGCATAAGATTGACAAGGAGGGGGAACGTCTGCCGCGGCCTGAGGACTGCCCACAGGATATCTACAATGTCATGGTTCAGTGCTGGGCTCACAAGCCAGAGGACAGACCCACCTTTGTGGCCCTGCGGGACTTCCTGCTGGAGGTGAGGGCTGGTCCGCCCATGGGGGCTGAGGTATCCCAGCAGGGGTCAGTCCCAGGGTGGGCAGTGACGGGTCTCCGCCCCCAGGCCCAGCCCACTGACATGAGGGCGCTTCAGGACTTTGAGGAGCCAGACAAGCTGCACATCCAGATGAATGACGTCATCACCGTCATCGAGGGAAGGTAGGGAGCGTGAGGCTGCGCCTACACTGCCTTGAAGGGTGCAGGGTGGAGGGGCCTGCTGGCTGAGAGCTCTTCTGCCTCCAAGGTTCCCATGGCAACACAGGCTGTGGGGAGCCTGAGCTGTGCAGTAAGGGGAGGACAGGCCCGGGTCCAGTCTTGAGTGCCTGGGGTTAAGTACCAGATGCTGCTGCTAAGAGGGATTTTCCCTGCCTAGCACCACCCTTTCACGAAACCTTTTCCCACTCGGCTCCAGCCCTGGCTGTGTGGGTCAGAGACAAACTGCCGATATGGTGAGGCGAAGGAAGTGGCTCAGCCTTGGCCCTGGGGCCACAACTAGGGACTCTGGAACTCCTGAACATTCCTCTCATCCTGTCTTTCTTCCCTTCCCACCTCCTCCCAGGACAGGGACTCTAGACTACCCGGCTGGGTACCTGTCAGAACCCCAAAGCAGCCCCACCCTCTTCCTGGCAGCCTCTGCCCTCCCACTGAGCCCCACTGTTGCCTCCTGGGGCTCCCCTCCATTTTCTGCTGGGCTGCCCACCTGGGCTCCTTTGTCCCCAGTCCCCATTCCTTACCCGCCCCTGCCCAGACACCTGGGACACACGTCTCTGCCTCCAGGCAGCATCTCCTGAGTCATGTCTCCTACCTGTAGCCCCCATTCAAGCCCTTCTGCTAAGGAGGCCCTACCCACCACTCACCCCACCCTCTGTTATCTGATCCCCAGGGCTGCCGAGGAACTGGTTGGGGCAGGGCGGGGTTGAGGTGCCTTTGGGGTAGGGGGTGAGCATGGAGGACCAGGAAGAGGAGCAAGGCAGAGGAAATCCCCTGTGCTCCCAGCTCCTCTGACTCAGAGCCAGGCAGGGATGAGGACAGGGTTCGCTTCCTACAGAGCCCTTTCTACCTGGGCTTCAGGTCTGGGGGTCTGGGGCCTTTAGTTCATTCAGTCTGTGCCTCATGGGGTGTTGGTGAGAGGGGAGAGCTTCTGCGTTTGGTCAGAGTGATAGGGTAGGCCCTGGAGCCCAAGCTGGTTGTGGAGGAACATGACCTACCCTCACTGTGGCCCCAGCACCTCTTCCCCAGGCCAGGGCTTGCCTAGCCTTTGGGCCCAGTCTGAGAATATGAATGACAAACCAACAAGTTGTGGGGGTGAAGTTTGGGGAGTTGGTGGTAAACGAAAGCAGAAAGCTTTTAGATGGAGAGAGGCTCAGGGGACAGGAAGGAAGACAGTCTGTGGGTTTGGGGCTGAGGAGCCAGACAAGGGACTGGGGAGCATTCCAGAAATAGGAAGATTAGGGTGAGGGCCTGTCTAGAGGGGCATGGCAGGGTGTTAATTCAGAAGTCTGGACCTATATCCATTCCTACCTACAAGAGCTGGAGGACCTTGAACCTGACCCATCTTGTGCACCGTAGCCCTCAGGTCTTTACCTCCCCCATCCCTTGCTCTCAGTGGGGACCCAGTGGTCCCCAGCGGGTGACTCAGTTGCTTCTCATGTTCCTGGGGTGTGTGTCTCTGGAGCTGGCACCCTGGGTTACCACCAGAGCTAGGCGGGCAACAGGTGGGGCCCCAGGGGAGCCGCTCCTCTTGGGAGGCACTGTGGTCGTGCCCTGCCCTGCCCTTGCGTCACAGCCTCCGGTTGGCCTGGGCTGCTGGCTCCGCAGCTGCCTGCCAGTGTGGGCTTGCTGGGCTCCTCCTCCAGGGCCACGGCCGACTTGGACCACAGCGCCTGCTCTTGGTTCCTGGAGCTGCTCAGGAGGTGGGAGGTGAGGGGCAGGAGGCCACAACAGCTGGTGAGGCTTTGGGGGTAGGCCTGTATGCGGATGGTACCAGAGCTTTAACTCTGCCCCCTTGTTTTTTCAGTGCCCAGATGTCTCTATGTTTGTTTGGCTGACTCTGTCTCCATGTCTCCTAGTGGAGGGGCTCTCTGTTCGTGTGTGTCTTTTTGGGTCTGGGCTTGTACGTGTGGGTCTCTGTTTCTGTGTCTCCTCTTAGCCTGGCTCTCTGCTCTGTTTCTGCTCATCTGTCAGCCTTGGACTCCTCTTGCGGAAGCTGTGCCAGTGTTTGTTTCCAAGTGGAGTCTGAGAGCCCCCTTGTCCCTGGCTCTGATTGGTTCTGTAGGCTCAGTGTTTCTCGGGGTAGCAGGCGGTGGGCAGAGACAGGACACCTAGATGTTTTGCTGAGCCTGTGAGGTACTGTCTAGATGGAAGGACAAATGATGACTTGGGTCTTTTCCATGGGTTCTTACTTGGAAATTAGGATGGCTGGCAGCTGTTTCATGTTCCATTTTTATAGATCTAGAGAAGGGAGACAGAGGTTTTGAAGTCCATCTTCTGGGCCTTGGCCTGGTCTGGCCTGGTCCCTGGAGCCTCTGCTCCCAGTGGTAGGTAGGGGAGGGGGATGCAAGGGCCTAGGCTGTCTCTCAAAACCAGGGGCTGCCTGGGTCTCTCAGAGAGAAGTGAGTGGGGTGGGGTTTTGAGCAGAATATTCAAGCAACATTTATCAGCCATTTCTGGACTACTTTAGACCAGGAGTGGGACAGAGGTCTGAGATTTCCAGAAGCTGGTCCCAAATAGAGCAGGGCTTGTTCTCAGCTCAGGCCTTGGCTTCCCAGGTGCCACTCCACTTTGTACTTGTCCCAGGATACTGACAGGTATCAGGAAATAGAGAGTTCGTGCTGGAGGTGCTGGCCCCTTCTCCTGTTCCCCCAGGGACTTCTGTCCTCACTGCAGTGTCTGCCCATGGTAGGCCTAGCCCTCCCATTGCTATGGAGACTCTGGCCTGTTCA
Source organism: Puma concolor (assembly GCF_028749965.1). NCBI lineage: Eukaryota > Metazoa > Chordata > Mammalia > Carnivora > Felidae > Puma > Puma concolor. Next base: position 88,092,531 of record NC_141675.1, read on the forward strand.
AGGAGGGGGAGCGGGTGTGGCCAGTGCAGGAGGGTGGGGAGGGCGGCCTCAGTCCTCTCTGAGCTGCTGGTACTTCGGCCCTACTGATTCTCAGAGGGGCACAGGTAGGCAGCACGATATAGCATTGGCCATCTCAAGACTTACATTTGAGCCTTGTCGAGAGGATGCTGCTTCTGAGGGTGTCTGTCTTACACTTGCCCTGCCCTCCAGCTCCCCTCCCCTAGTAGCACAGATCTTTTGGGAAGTGATGTCAGGACTCCCAGCAGTCCTGGAGGCTCTTGCCTCGGCCATACCTATAATAAAGGGAGGTGGGTTGGCATCTCTCACTCTCAGAAGTGGGTCCAAAGGAGCCCCTGTGTGTTCGGCTGTGCTGGCGAAAAGAAGGGGGTGGAGGGAGTGACCTGCCAGTCTGGCCTTGCTCAGGGTCGACACAGGGAAGACAGGGTCACAGGGTGGAACTGGCCTTGGACATGCTTCCATCCTACTTTGAACTATCTCTCTGCCTCGGTTACCTCTCTCACCCAGGTTAATGAGCACCTCTGAAGAGGTGTGGAGAGCAGAGTCCAATGTCCAGCCTGGGGTTGGTGTTTAGAAGGTCTGTAAAGGGGTACGCAGAACCCAGGGAGCCGTTGGGTGCAGGGGTGGGGGTGGGCAGAGAGCAGCAGGGGGTCCCCTGGTGTCAGGCATCCCTCTTCGCCCTGCTTCATGGGAGGCTCTCGACCTCAGCCAGTCCTTGGGACTGGGGTGCTAGGGGACGTTCTCTTCTCGGAACAGCCCTGCTGTTTTCCGATGGGCTTTGTCCCTTCCTGGGTGTTGTCCTCTCTTCTTGCTTCCTTTCCTGCCCTTCCCACCCTAGGGCAGGGTGTAATCACAGGGCTGCTGTGTCTGGTGGTAGGCTGGTCAGCGGCCCTGTTTATGGGGAGGCTGGGCTCCCAGCCCTCTGCCGCCCCACCTCTTGGCTTCCCAAGCACTGCTGTGCTCATGGGGTTTGACTTGTGATCTCCAGAGCAGGCTGATTGAGGTCGTGCTGCCCCAACGGGCCATGTCACCTCATGGAGGAGGGTCCAGGAGCTCAGCCTCCATCTGCCCTTGGTCCCTGTGGTCTGGCTCCAGTTTGGAGGAGACCTTGATGCTCCTGGCTGCCCAGGTGGGTGTTGACTGGGTGTGTGCATGTGTCCACCACAGCGGCATGAGGCTGCACTACCTCTGCCTTAGCTCAGATTCTGCCCATGTCATCTGGTGTGAGCGATCCTAGTGGCAGACAAAGGAGCTGCATCCTGCCACTTGAAGTGTGCAGGAGGGCACCATCCTACCCCAACCCCCACCCCAGGCTCAGGCTTAGGCTACGTCAGTAGAGGTTCTGTGTCTGAGATCAGAGTGGGGGGGGGGTGGTCCCACAGTCCAGCCGCACTGGGAGGCTGGGTCCCCTTATAGACCCCTTATTTAAGACAAGAGTAGAACTCCCCAGGAGATGACCGGAGTTAAGGGCACAGGTCCCACAGCCCTGCCTAGAGGTGGTGGAAGACACTGGAGATACAAAAACTGGTGATGGGAAGGCGTGGGTTGCTTGCAGTGCTTCCAAATTCACAAGGGGCTGCATGCAGGAGACAGAGTGTGGTTGGGGGGCTTGGCTCCAAGCCCAGTGCTAAGGCCATGGTGTTCCCTTGGCCCCTGAAGCTCAGGATGCCCGGGAACTGGGCTGAATAGCAAGGTCAGGTGGCCAGAGGGTAGGGGTACAGGCCTTGCCAGGGAGGAGGGAGGCAAGGCAGATTTATAGGAAGGGTGGTAGCTGGAGACTAACAGCCAAATTTGAATCCTGAGTCTGCTATGATCTGTCTGGGAACTGTAGGCAAGTCCTGTCACTTATTTGTAACCTATCTGCTTATTTGTAAACTGTCGGAAAAGGTTGTCTGACCCACCTAAGTGTCTTAGGGTAAGGTGTGTATAAACAGGCCCTGTACTGGGAGAGTGACAGGTCGTGGGGCAGGCAGGCTGATGACAGACCAGCCTGGTCTCAGAGCCATAGCCCTTGGTTCCCCTCCTGCCAAGATAGTCAGATATATTCTGGCTGGAGAGAGCTTGGAATGAAAAGGGTCCCACTTCCTGGGGCCACCTCACACACCCTGGTGTTCACCATGTCATCTCTGTTGAGCAGGGCTGAGAATTACTGGTGGCGTGGACAGAACACCCGGACACTGTGTGTGGGACCCTTTCCTCGCAACGTGGTGACCTCCGTGGCTGGCCTTTCAGCCCAGGACATCAGCCAACCCCTGCAGAATAGCTTCATCCACACGGGACATGGCGACAGTGACCCCCGCCACTGCTGGGGCTTCCCTGACAAGATTGATGAGTGAGTGCATTTGTGGGGGTGGGGGTCACCTGTGGCTCCAGAGTCAGCAGCTCCTCCCTGGGCATGCAGGCTCTCACTGCCAAGGTCCTTGTCACAACAATAGGGCAGAGGGTCTCTTATTGCCTGAAAGCTGTTCCCTGTAGGCAGAACTGAGGTTAGGAGCTTCAGAGGATAGAGGCACACTTCTGTTTGGTGGAACCCCCCCCTCCAGAACACCAACCTTAGGAACATGGACTTGAGAACAGCCTCTGGAATGAGTTCAGCAGGAGGGTTTCTGTCATGCCCCCTAGTGTTTGTGTAGAGTCTGGGAGATGGAGCCTGCTGGGTCAAGCCCTGGGGTGTGCACAGGTGCCAGGGGGTGAGCTGGGGGCCCAGAGAAAGAGCTCCCTGTGGGGAAAGCCCAGGAGGAAGGTTAGGCAACACCCCCCACCCCTGCGTGCTCACTCTCTACCTGGCAGGGGGTTCAGTCTCCTTTAAGTGAAAGGATGAGGTCACTGGGGACCTGTCCTCTGTGGAGGACACAGAGGAGAAGAATTAGTCACTTCCTTGGTGCCCTACCCCAGCGAGCCACCTGGCAGCTCCTCAGCCCAGGCTTCATGCCTCTCTGCTGGCCCCGGGAGGCTTCGAGGCAGCCCTTTCTCCTCTGACTTCTCCTGACATTCGGTTCTGCCCTGAGAGGCACAGTGAAGCAGGCCTGCCCTCTTGCCCCCACACACCAGAACCCGAAGCCCTGGGAGAGCAGCTGGTGTGAGCCAGCACGGGCCTGTGGGAATTGGGGCGAGGTGTGTAGACGCCCTCCAGAAGGTGGCCCGGCACCCTCTGCCCTGCTCCTGGCGTGCTGCGGCCAGCCCAGCCCCATTCCTCCAGGCTTTCATCAGCTCAGTGACTAAGTCCCAAGGCCTGACAGTCAGCACAGGGTTTGAGAGGGTGAATCGGGAGCAAGGCAAGTGGCCCAGCCCCTCTCCCACCTGGCAGCGGGGCAGAAGGGTGCCTCCTACGGACCCCGACAGGGGAGCGGGCCCGGCAGGACAGAAGAGAGTGTGCCAGCAGGTGGCTGCTAGACGTGGGTTGGGGTGCCATGGCAGTCATGGAGGGCCAGCTCTGCTTTTGTAGGGTATTGTTGGAGCCCCTTCAGTCCAAGCCTTTCACCCTGCAGTCAGTTCTGTCTTTGCCCTCTCTCCATGACACCCTCCCTGAGTACGGTCTTCGGGGAATCCCACGTCCTGTGCTCCAGACCCAAGTCTGTGCAGGGCTTGGACAAGATGGTCCCCTGCATGCACTCAGGGTTTTGTTCTCTGCCTGACCCCGGGCATCTCCTCCTGAGGTTCCCCACGACCGTCACCACTCCACACCCTTCCCCCAGCCCCCACCGTCTGACCCGGTTCTCTCCCCACAGACTGTACCTGGGAAACCCCATGGACCCTCCTGACCTGCTGAGTGTGGAACTGAGCACCTCCCGACCCACCCAACATCTAGGAAGGGTGAAAAGTAAGAGCCTGGCTCCCCAGTGCCCCCTAGTTCATCAGCTGCCCAGGAAAAGGCACTGTCTTGTGCAGGCACTCTGAGCTGGCTGTTCTGGCTCTGGGACAGTTGGGCCAGGGCTGCCGGGGGACAGCTGTGACCCGGCTCTGGCTGGGTGTGGGGTGGAAGATGAGAAGCAGCTGTATCCGCCGAGGTGGGCATCCTCGGCTGTCCTGTGTTGGCCTGCCCACCTCAGCTTCCCTCCTCCCTCCTTCCCACTGTGCTCAGATCCTGGCTTTCCTCACCCCCCGCCTAATCCTGCTGTCCTCTCCCAAGCCAAAACCACCCCACGAGCTTCATGTTGGCCAGGAGCCTCATCCATCTCCCGGATCCTGTGCCTGTTGTTCCGGAACCCGTTTTTCCCCATCCTGCCACCCCATTGCTTCCCATTGCTCTTGGGTGTGTATGTCCACTCACTCCTATTCACTGCCCTCTCTCTGTCTCTCTCCACACTCTGCCCTCTTGTCTGGCTGTCGTCCCTCCCCCATCCTCTGTCTCTCCCGCTCTGTCCCTTCTACTCTCCGCATGGCCTTTCTTGCAGGGGAGCCTCCACCTCGCCCACCTCAGCCTGCCATCTTCGCTCAGAGTAAGTGGGGCTGCTCTCGATGCCTTGGCCCCTGCCCCTGCCCCCTCTCTCCTCTCATTCCTCCTCTCCTTCTGAAAGGTACAGAGCCCTGGTGGGCTGGCCGGGCGGGAGGGGAGGTGGGATGTGTGCTGTGAGCTCGTGCCGCTGACCTGGCCCAGCATGCCTGCCTCTCCCCCGCCTTGCAAACACCTGGGCTCCTGGAGCAATTGTGTGGTCCTGGTCCCCCCACTCCACCGTCACCTGGCCCTGCTCCACTCCCTTTGGGGCCTGCAGAGGCTGTGTCTGGGCTTTCGTGGTGGCTAGTCAGGAGCTCTGTGCTCTTCCAAGGACAGCTCCTGTTGCCTTTAATGGTGGAGGATTGCCCATAGCCCGCTGCCTGCACTAGTGGTGTGCTGTGTGCCATAACGGAGTGGGGACAAGGGATTACCAACCAGGCCCAGGAGCCCGGGATACCTGGGGTCTTGTGTGTTGGGGTATTAGGCAGGCAGGTGTGGGGTGTTGCTTGCTCTAGCTGAGTTGGAGGCAGGGGCTCATTAGCCTGTGTGGAGAGCTCATGGCGTCCAGAGCAGGTCCTGTCCTCCCGTGTGAATAGGGTTGGTGTGCCTTGAGAATTTTGGCAGCTGAGGGCTAACCTCTGGGGGCATTAGGAGTGGGGAGTTGGTGGAAGACACTTGTCTTTCTTCCCATCCCCCTGACACTGCCTTCTCGTTAGGATCTCCCTCTCTATCCTAGAGCCAACCTACGACCCAGTGAGTGAGGACCAGGACCCTCTGTCCAGCGACTTCAAGAGGCTGGGCCTCCGGAAACCAGGCCTGACCCGTGGGCTGTGGCTGGCGAAGCCCTCAGCTCGGGTGCCGGGCACCAAGGCAGGGCGTGGCGGCGGGAGCGAGGTCACACTCATTGACTTCGGCGAGGAGCCTGTCGTCCCCACCCCCCGGCCCTGTGCACCCTCACTGGCACAGCTGGCCATGGATGCCTGCTCCTTGCTGGACAAGACTCCACCGCAGAGCCCCACTCGGGCACTGCCCCGGCCCCTGCATCCCACACCTGTGGTGGACTGGGATGCCCGCCCGCTGCCCCCGCCTCCTGCCTACGACGATGTGGCCCAGGATGAGGACGACTTTGAAGTCTGCTCCATCAACAGCACCCTGGTGGCTGCAGGGGTCTGTGCTGGGCCCAGCCAGGGTGAAACCAATTATGCCTTTGTGCCTGAGCAGGCGCAGCTCCTCCCTCCCCTGGAGGACAATCTGTTCCTCCCACCCCAGGGTGGGAGCAAGCCGCCCAGCTCGGCCCAGACCGCACAGATCTTCCAGGCGCTGCAGCAGGAGTGCATGCGGCAGCTGCGGGTCCCGGCTGGCTCCCTGGTCCCTTCACCTGGCCCAGCCCCAGCGGGTGAGGACAAGCCCCAGGTGCCCCCCCGGGTGCCCATCCCCCCGAGGCCCACTCGCCCACGTGGTGAGCTGTCTCCAGCCCCCTCAGGTGAGGAGGAGATAGGGCGGTGGCCTGGACCTGCCTCCCCTCCCCGGGTGCCTCCCCGGGAGCCCCTGTCCCCTCAAGGCTCGAGGACCCCTAGCCCCCTGGTACCACCTGGAAGCTCCCCACTGCCACCCCGGCTCTCAAGCTCACCTGGGAAGACCATGCCCACCACCCAGAGCTTTGCCTCAGACCCCAAGTATGCTACACCACAAGTGATCCAGGCACCCGGCCCACGGGCTGGTCCCTGCATCCTACCCATCGTCCGTGATGGCAAGAAGGTCAGCAACACCCACTATTACCTGCTGCCCGAGCGCCCACCCTACCTGGAACGCTACCAGCGCTTCCTGCGTGAGGCCCAAAGCCCTGAAGAGCCGGCCCCCTTGCCTGTGCCCCTGCTGCTGCCCCCACCCAGCACCCCAGCCCCTGCCGCCCCCACTGCCACTGTTCGACCAATGCCCCAGGCTGCCCCAGACCCCAAGGCCAACTTCTCCACCAACAACAGTAACCCAGGGGTCCGGCCACCAGCCCTGAGGGCCACTGCACGGCTGCCACAGAGGGGCTGCCCTGGGGACGGGCCAGAGGCTGGACGACCGACAGACAAGATCCAGATGGTGAGTACCGGGCCTGGCCGCTGGTTGGAGGGGCAGGGGCCCAAGGGCCCGGGAGGAATGGGCCCAAGTGGTGCTGATGGGTAGGTGGGTGGGTGTGCCCAGCTGCAGGCCATGGTGCATGGGGTGACCACAGAGGAGTGCCAGGCGGCCCTGCAGAGTCACAGCTGGAGCGTGCAGAGGGCTGCCCAGTATCTGAAGGTACCACCACCTCCTGCCCACTCTGGCTTTCAGGGACCCTGAAGACTGGTTCTGCCGCTCTCACCTCCTTTTGCCCCTCCCTACCGTCCTGCCTCTGGCTCTCCTCTGCCCCTACCCCTACCCTTCAGCCCCAGTGTGTCCCATGGCACCACCCTCTGCTCCTCAGGTGGAGCAGCTCTTTGGGTTGGGTCTGCGGCCGCGAAGCGAGTGCCACAAGGTGCTGGAGATGTGTGACTGGAACCTGGAGCAGGCAGGCTGCCACCTCCTGGGCTCCTGCGGCCCCGCCCACCACAAGTGAGTGAGCCCCTCGGGGAGCATACCCCGCTAGAAGAGAGCCCCACGCCTCGAGGGCCTCGCAGGGCCAGGAGACACAGGGCTGCCCAGCTGGGAGGAGGGAAGGCAGCCCCCACCCTGGGATGCAGGCAGTTCTGGGTGAAAACAGTTTCTCCTCAGTGCATTTAGACTTTGTAGCCACTTGGTGCAAAAGAACTAATAAGTAAAGAGAGGGCACTGGAGCCTCTCCCCTTGTGGAGGCTTGCTTCCTAACCCCACACAGCACCCTTGAACCTGCGTCAGGGAGCAGCAGTTTAGGGCTCAGTGATTTCAATATATTTCTCACCTCTCCATTTCGTATTTCAGTTTAAAGTTTTAATGCCATTTTAATGGAACGCTTAACCAAAAGTAATCCCATTACTTTCCTGTTAAAAATGTATATGTGGACATGTAATAAATGATACAAATGATCTGTAGTATAAATGTAAATATATACATCATAAATGAGAATTGTATCAAGTCGGAGGTAGAGATATGGGTAGATCCCAGCATTGTCCTCGGAGGGACGCTGGTGGGTGGGGGGTTTTGGAGCTGGTGGGCCCTGGCAGCAGATAGCTGGAATTGGAGCCCAGCCTTCTGCTCAGGGACGGAGTCAGCTTGGGCATGTTTCCTGACCTCTCCATCCTCATCTGTAAAACGTGTACTAATGAGGGCCTGGCTGGCTCAGTAGAGAGTACGATCTCGGGGTCGTGAGTTTTAGCTCCACATTGGGAGTAGAGATAACTTAGGGGGGAAAAAAAATCTGTACAAATGACAGTATCTACCTCATAGAAATGACTAGAAGAAACGAGGGATGCATCTGTCAAACCACACAGCAAGTGTCTGGCACATGGGACACCATCACCGAGTGTCAGCTGTTAACTTGTGGTGATTCTTACTAATTTGCATCCAAAGAAACTTAGGCTTTACCGTGCCTATTGCCCTCTGATAGTCTAATACTCAGTAGTGCTGTTCTCTCTTTTTTTTTAATTAAAGAGAAAAAGGCATCCCAAGATGATAAGTTCCAAAATCATTGCTGACTTTTCAACCGTTAGCCCACCATCAAGAGGCCCTCTTGTGCCCACGCACTCTAGACACTCTGTTGAATCAGCCCCTGTGTTGATAGAGGGGCTTTCTCGTCGTTTTCCGTCCTTTAGGCGCTGAGATGTCTGAAGAGCCAGAGGGTCTGCCCTGAAGGAATCACTTGAGCCTGTCCATCTGACAAGGGTGGGGAGAAGACCTGCCCAGGCCTGGAGGACCTGCTGCCACTTGCCGTGGCAGAGCAAAGCCAAGGCAGCAGGAGACTGGGAGCCCCGCCTTGCTGTCCCTCCCTCACCCAGTGCTGTCCCTGCAACTTTGGATCAGCTCTTGGTGCCCTTAGCCAAGGGGTGGGAAGGAACCCCATGAAGGCAGGCCTGGTGGCCGCCTCAGCAGGCCCTGCAGCTGACCTGCTTCTGGCTCCAGCCGCTGGTTGGGCCTGTGGCCGGAGTGTGTTTCCACGCTCTGACAGTGGGGAAGCAGGGCTTGACTCATGCAGGGAGGATGTGTTGGCCACACAGAAAGGTGGACCAGCACCCAGCAAGCCCTCCCAGGGTAGGGCCCTTCTCCAGGGATCCCCTGGAGGGCAGTTAGGGTGTCGGAGAGAATGTGACTTGTGGCCTCACCATGGATATGTTATGGGACTAGGCTGGTCTTAGGATCTTGTGCCTGGAAATAGCCCTGAGTGGCTCAGGAAGCAGAGCGAGGGTGCCAGATTGTTCTCTGGCAGGGACCAGGGCCCAAGGCCCCAGGGTTGGAAGGAGACCAAGGGGGCAGCTGCCCTGGAGGGATACCAGTGCTTCCTCTTTGACCCAGCTCCTCCCCTGTGCTGTTCTGTGTTTTCCTACCAGCCTGTGTCGCCAAAGTTGCTGCCCCAGCTATGGATACCTGCTTCTTCCAGAGAAATAAAGTTAGTTTCTATTTTATGTTACTTACTTGTGACTGCCTGTTTCTTTGACTCTTGGTCAGCAGCCTGAGGCCGTGGGGCTTCCCAGGCCACCACCATCTGTCCAGGGTGGCAGTCATCCTGGTGCCACCTGTGGACAGAGGGAGGAAGTGCGGGCCCCGGGTGACCCTGGCAGAGGGGCAGAGCCCCTGCTGATGTAGTCACTGACTCTCCATGGTTTTGCTCGAGAGTTCTATAAGGCCATATATACTGCAGGAGAGAGCGTGTACAATAACTCACCTAGTTAGAGCTAAGCCAGAACCTTTAGTAATGGAGGAAAGCTTCAATATGTATTTTGTTTTTCTGAATATTTCATATGGTTCAAAATTCAAAAGGTGTTGAAGAGTCCTCAGTGAAGTCTACTGCCCCAGCCGCCACCTCCCCTCCCCAGAGGCTGCCTTCTTGTCTGGTTTTTTTCACAGTACATTCTGAAGGGTTCCATGGCCATACTGAAAGAGTGTCCCCATTCTTGTTCAGGGGTGCCTGGGTGTGTGGATGTACCATAGTCTGCTTAACCAGGCCCCTTGGGCTGTTTCCAGTCCTTTGCAATTATAACCGTTGATGCAATAAATGGTGTATATGGATTATTTTGCACCTGCAGGTCAGTCTGAAGGATGAGTTCCCAGGAGTGGAACTCCTGAGTCCAAGAGTAATGTGCAGTAGTGATGGGTGTTGCTGAATTGCTCTCCACGGAGGAGCTCATTCCAGCAGCCACAGCCACCAGCGTGTGAGAGCTGTCTCCATGTGTCCCAGAGCTTTCTGATTTTGGCCAGTGAAATGGGTTTCTGTAGTTTTTGCATTTCCCCAATGGGTGAATAAACATTATAAAAAGTGATTTGGGCCATTTATATTTCCTTTTCTGTCAGCTGCCTATTAATACCCTTGGCCCATTTAAATTTTTTTTTTTTTTTAATGTTTGCTTATTTTTGAGAGAGAGAGAGAGAGCATGAGCAGGGGAGGGGCAGAAGGAGAGGGAGACACAGAATCCGAAGGAGGCTCCAGGCTCTGAGCTGTCAGCACAGAGCCTGATGCGGGGCTCAAACTCACAAACCGCGAGATCATGACCTGAGCAGAAGTCAGATGCTTAACTGAGCCACCCAGGCACCCCTGGCCCATTCTACAAAGTAAGTGATTAGTCTGTTACTGGTTCTTAGGAAATGACTGGATGAAGAGAATTAGCTCTTTGAGCTTTACCATGTGATCTGAACTTTAGGAAGACAGCTAAATCATGAGAGGGGAAGCTGATGGTTTAGTTTATTAAAAACAACACAAAGGCCATTTAGGATGGGCCTGGGTGCTATGTGTTTGCTGTTCCAGGCTGGACTGCTTGGTGGGCCCTCAGGCCTGGGAGGTCTGGGCCTTCAGATCCAGACATGTTCTGAATACCCTGTGTACTAAGAATTCAGGGGCGCCTGGGTGGCGCAGTCGGTTAAGCGTCCGACTTCAGCCAGGTCACGATCTCGCGGTCTGGGAGTTCGAGCCCCGCGTCAGGCTCTGGGCTGATGGCTCAGAGCCTGGAGCCTGTTTTCCGATTCTGTGTCTCCCTCTCTCTCTGCCCCTCCCCCGTTCATGCTCTGTCTCTCTCTGTCGCAAAAATAAATGTTGAAAAAAAAAATTAAAAAAAAAAAATTCAATTATATTTTACTGCAATTTAAAAATATTTAGTCAAGAGGTGCCTGGGTGGCTCAGTCAGTTAAGCTTCTGACTCTTGATTTCAGTTCAGGTCATGATCACACAGTTCGTGAGATTGAGCCCCATATTGGGCTCTGCACGGACAGCTGACAGCATGGAACCTGCTTGGGATTCTCTCTCTCTCCCTCTCTCTCTGCCCCTCCTCAGCATGCACTCTGTCTCAAAATAAGCATTTTTTTAAAAATAAAAATATTTAAAATATATCACCCAAAAGAAAACATTAGTATGGTTAACTTTGGACTTTGCTGTTAGACCTGGATTCCATTCTCAGTTCTGTTTGATCTTGGAGAAGTTACTTAACCTTTCTCAGCCTATAATCTGGGGGACAGTAATCCTTGCTTTTTAGAATGGTGGTGTGGATTAAATGAGATTGCACAGGTAAAGTATTTTGCCTAGTGCATGGGCCATGATACGTACCCAATAAACTATAATCATTCTACGTTTTATTTCTTCATGTTGCTACTATCAATCAATAGCTTACATTACACACTGACCACATCTCTTTGCGTGCAATTGTTTTCTCTTCCCATTTCCCCTTAATTTCACTTTATTTTTTTGAAATAATTTTCTTTTGCTATAAAGTCATTCCTTTTTTATAGATCATGGACATTTTTTTTTAATTTTTTTTTTAACGTTTATTTATTTTTGAGACAGAGAGAGACAGAGAATGAACAGAGGAGGGGCAGAGAGAGAGGGAGACACAGAATCTGAAACAGGCTCCAGGCTCTGAGCTGTCAGCACAGTGCCCGACGCAGGGCTCGAACTCATGGACCGTGAGATCATGACCTGAGCCGAAGTCGGACGCTTAACCGACCAAGCCACCCAGATGCCCTGATCATGGACATTTTCAACTCCCATTTTTTTTAAATGCTGTTTTTTGGTAAATGATGGCAGAGCTAGTACATTTTAGATATTTTGCAAGGGTGACACCAAAGGATCTGGGGGCTCCTCAGAGGATTGGGAAACCCCATGTACTTTTCTTGCCAGATACATAGCCCCTAAATCCTAGGGGCTTCCTGTTTTTCTCACTTCTAACCAGCCTGCCAGTTCTTACGAGCATCTCCTGGGTTTGTTGAAAAGATCTTAAAGGAGGATGTTGAAAAAGCTGGCCCAGGTTCGTTTGCCAACAAGGAGAATCAATAAATCAGCACAAATTCCCTGGGTATCTTACTGAGTCAAGCCCTGAAGAGGGAATACAAGCTGAACAGTCTATCCACAGGACTGTGACATTATAGCAAGGTGATAAGTGCTCTAAGATCATAATGTGCCCCATGCCTTGGGAGCAAAGGAGGTGGCTCCCTGGAGTAGGTGACCTTGTGCTGACTTGATGGGGAAGAATAGGCATATGTCAGGAAGGTGAGGGGGCGTGCAAATATTGCAGATGGAGGGACTTGTGTAAATGCTCAAGTTTGGTAAGGCTGGAGGCCATCCTTTGGTTGTGTATTTGGGATGAGTTGGAGGTAGCTTTTATGTGATCCTGATTCTGGTGGAGGCAGTCCTGGATCATGCAGCCGCTGGTGTGATACCTGGAAGCCTTTTGACCATGTAGATGAGGGGAGACAGTAGAGAATAAGCAGAGCAATGTAAGTCTATGTTTTTAAGAAGAGAGCTCTGCTTAAAAGTGGCTCACTGCTCCACTTTAACCATGGGTGGAGGAAAGATCTAGTAGATGTGTCTCACTGCACACTGGGAACACAAATGTGTTCTTAATTTGAAGCAAATAAATTTTACAGAAATTTGACCTTGGGGAATGGAACGACCTCCAACTCTGGAATCCTTGACTAGAGCAGGGGTTCCCAAAGGCCAAGCCAGAGCCAGTGGTGGTCTCGGGTCAAGTTTTGGTCTGAGTTGAAATGGTAAGAATATGAACCATATAACAGTTTTTCTTAAAAGGTATTCAAGTTCAAAGTCTGCCTTTGTTCTGAGATTTTTGTCTTCCTGCATTTTTGGTATTGAAATGGCTATTTTTGTCTGGTGATGATAGTGATACTGGCAGGTGACAGATTTGTCCCCCTGCCCTTATGTGGTGATGCTATATCAGCACACACTCTCCAGCAATTATTGTAAGGATCCCTGAAATCTAGCCTCAGAACCGCGGGACGAAAGTGCTTTTGTGTTACTCAGCACCACCTATTGGCCAGAGAAGACATTGCAGTCAGGCTAAATTTCAGATGACAGAGAGAGAAGATTGTGTGAAAGTCATTGCCCAATAAATACATTAAATCCAAAAGCTGCTGGCCCAGGTCCATGGGTGCTAAAAGGGACTCGTCCCAGGGAAGCTGGGAGGGGAGGTAACTGGTTCTCCCACCATCTGGAGCCAAATGGAGGCCAGCTAGGATTTAATGGCGGGAAAAGGGACTGGCTCTGAAGACCGCCCCTAAACCTAGGAAAGAAACCTAGGTTCTTCCTAGGAAGAAGCCTGGGAAAGAAACCGAGGGGCTCCCTGAGGGGATGCTGTGGGCTGAGGAAGTGCATGCAGTCATTCACCAATGAAAAGTCCTGGGATGACACAAGTGCCTTTGGGAAGCCCCAGCCACTACTATATATATATATATATATATATATATATATTTTTTTTTTTTTTTTAATGTTTTTATGATTGCCACACATGCTCATTGTTCATGGAACATTCAGAAAAGCACTGTGAGAAAATTAAAATTACCCAGAAAGGCACTTGGAATTTTGTTATATTTTCTTCGAGTTTCTTTCCTGTGCGTGTATGTTGTGTGTATTACAGTTTCATAAAGGCCATCCTGCTTATACTGTTTTGTAACCCCTTTTTACTTAATATTTTATACCACAGGCAGTTTTCTATATCTTGAAACTCATTTTCTCAAGGGACATTAAAACACAGCATAGTTTTCATTCTATAGAAATGCAGACATTGTTATTTAACACCTTGTTAACATTTTTATTTTGCAACAAATTATTTTAACAAATACTGCTAAATGACTTTTCAGAAAGATTTGTCTCTTTTATTAAAACAAAGTATATGTGTTATTAAAGAGAGGACTTGTATTTTGGAGATAACGTTTTAAATTTTTTTTTTTTTTCAACATTTATTTATTTTTGGGACAGAGAGAGACAGAGCATGAACGGGGGAGGGGCAGAGAGAGAGAGGGAGACACAGAATCGGAAACAGGCTCCAGGCTCTGAGCCATCAGCCCAGAGCCTGACGCGGGGCTCGAACTCACGGACCGTGAGATCGTGACCTGGCTGAAGTCGGACGCTTAACCGACTGAGCCACCCAGGCGCCCCTGGAGATAACGTTTTAAAATATTTCTGAATGAAGTCATCTGTTGAGGAAATGGATGGTTGGAGGAAATGGGACACGGGTTGATAATTGTTGAAGCTGATGATGGAGTAGGAGGGCTTATTGTAGTCCTCAAGATGAAGGATGTTCCTTTCCACAATAAAAAGCTCAGCAAAAATGCACGCGTTCTCCAGCTAGGGACATTCCCACTGGTCCAGCCGTCTTCTCCGAAGTCGCCCCTTGGAGGTTTCTTTGTTTCCGTTGACACAAGGCAGACCTCAGGGATGCGTAACTTCCACCTTTGTGGCTCTGGCACAGAGTGTTCAGAACCTCCTTCTCTTGCCAGCTTTTGCAAGGTAGAGACAAGGTGGAGTTTTACAAACCACAGAGCCAAATCCTGAGGGAAATATCTCCAGTCCTGTCACCAGCCTTGTCACAGACCCCATCCCGTGTGTTCACCCTTTATCCTGAGGCCTTGCTACTAAAAGGGCTGCACGAGGTCCATCCACATCAGCATCACCTGGGAACCTGTTGGAAATGCAGAACCTGAGCCCTATCCTGGACCTACTGAACTAGAATCTTTGTTCTACCAAGATTCCCAGGAGGGGCACAGAAACGGTCAAGTGTGTGAAGCCTTCAACTAAGGCAGCCCTGCTCTAATCCCAAAGAGCTGGTGGGCCTTGGGAGGCCCCGCCTGGCTGCCAGGAGCCCCTGGTCCCCGTAGGCAGGGCTGTGCTACCTGTGCCCCCTCCCATGACCCATCACCCAGCCTACCAGCCCTTTTTTGAATAAATAATTCACTTAAAACTATATGCAAGGAATTTAGTTGCCAAGTATTATCGTAAATAATTGGAAACCATCAAAATGTACCATCATAGGGGATTGGTTAAATATAACTGTTTCATCCACAGAATGGGAAATAGCACCACAAATCAAAGAATCCTTAAAAAGACCATTTGATTAATAATATTAAAATCAATTATTTTGAGATATGAGATTGTGGCTTTTTTTTAACTTCTACATTATGTTCTGCAAAATGGCTTCCTATTACAGTTTTTTTTTTTTTTCAGTTATTTTGGTGGTAAAATACACATACCATAAAACTTACACTTTTTTTTTTTTTTTAACTAGCTCATCCTAATGAGCATGAAGTGGTATCTCGTGGTTTTGATTTGTATTTCCCTAATGATTAGTGATGTGGACATCTTTTCCTGTGCTTGTTGCTTATTTGTCTCTCTTCCATTTTTTAATTGGGTTGTTTGGATTTTGTCCTAATTGCCCTTTTGCCAGACGCCATGACCTGTGCCCCATCTCTCACCATCTGGTCTCACTGGCCTTGGGAATACTGCTTTCTGCCTTTCTCCTCTCTGCAAGCACGTGACGTGGGCTTGGTTCTCCCTCCATACGCACAAGCACCTTCTGTCGTGGCTGTTCCTTTTTTTGAGGAAATTAGCCTGTTCTTGGAGGAGCAGCACCATGCATGTGTCTCTCGGAGTCCCCATATCTAGCCTGGATCTACACCTGTCCAGAGACAGCTCGCAGTCCTGCTGATGGTCTCCAGCCCTTGTGAAATGCCACCGCCCCCACGGCTGCCCCACCGTCCTCACGGCTGTCTGTCCCAGCCCCTCCAAGGTCGGCTGCTCTTGTGCACGCGTGCGTGGCCAGCAGCTGCCCAGTGGTTGTTCACGGCGGTCCTGCCTAGCTGCGAGCTGCCCTCTGGAGCAGTAACTAGGTTCTGTGGGCTCACAGTGAGCGAGGGGCAGGGCCAAGTTAGAAGGAGCAAAGATCAAAAATCACAGAAGCACTCGTGTGGTAGAAAATGGTGCCTGGACCTGGGTTCAGGGAGGCAGGGGAGAGCCCAGAGAAGAGTTGGAAAGGTGGCCTCAGAGGATGGTTTTGTCTCTATGATTAGGTTTTAAGCTCCAGAGAGCAGACTTGTATCTTGTTCCTCCTTATGTGCTCTAGGAAAGTGTGTCAATTACTTGCTTTCATTGTTTTCCAGGTTAGCATTTCTATTTCATTTCCCTGCCTCACTCCTTCTTCCCTTCCTCTCTTCCTTTCTTCCCTCCCTCCTTCCTCACTCCCCGTTGGAACTGAGTGAGTGGCTTCCTTTGTGTACCTAGGATACATTAATTGTATGACATGAGGTCTGATGGTGGCAAATTGCTGGCTCCCGGTCCCTTTCTCCCCTGCCAGCACTACTAGGTGGCCACGTGGGGCAGTGAGCACCCCTGTGTCCTGTCAAGGGCAGGCCTTGTTGGCCTGTTGGCTGCCCACCTCTCTCACTTACCTGCTTCCCCTTAGAACCTCAGGAAGGTTCTGGCCATGGAGGTAAGGGAGAGCTGGTCAGAGAAGGATGGCCGAGCTGCAGAAAATCCACATCTGGCCCATGTTTTGGAGGAACGGTTTGGCTGCCGAAAGCCCTGGCGTTCTGAGCGCTATGTCATGTCTGATGGTCACCCTGTTTTCCCTATAGCCCAACCCACAGGTGAGAAGGCTGACAGTTTTCTCCAATCCTCACTTATTTTTGTCTCAGTTGCACAGCTCCCGTTTGGAACAATTCTCATTTTCAACTCCTTTATGTCTCTACTAGGTATTTGGAAATTTCAAGGATCAGCTATTTCCACATATGTCATCCAACCGACTTATTCAAACAACATTTGCTTGCATTCCTGCCGGAGGTACAGTCAGAAGCAAAACGGGGATAGGCTCCCGGGCTCGGCATTCGCTTAACGCCAGACAAGCTATTGTTCCAGCTACGTCCCCTACCAAAGAAAAGGAGTGGTTTTCTTTTTTTCTTCCCCAATAAAACATTTCCTTCTTTGCCAAAAGGACATTCTCATTTTAGAATTTCTGGAACACCAGAATAAAAAATAATAAAAAAATAAATAAAGTCTTTAGCTCAAGTGTAGTCTGACACTTGAATATACAACCACCATGTAACATCTTGGTTTTGTCATTTTCTCCCCCCACTGCGTTCACGTCGTGGCACATTCATAAGCACAATCCACTGAGTACATGTGCCAGAATGTCCTTCTTAGTCATTCCCCTTTGGGCATACAAGTACTTCCCATTTTCCCTCTATAGTTCTTATTGCCAAAGCTAACTGTTAAATCTATTACTATTTAATCCACTTCACTCGGTGCTTAGCATTTCATCTGGTGTATTCCAAAATACACTTACAAAATAATTACCTGTCATGACCTGAGCCGAAATCAAGAGTCAGACGCTTAACAGACTGAGCCACCAGGCACCCCTCATCATGCTATTCTAGCTAAGTATTTATTAAGCACATCTACACCTAAGAACTTTTTTTCCTTGAATGGTACACATTTTGGCAAAAATGAAACCCTTACTGAAACTTCAGGAAGCCTTATTGTACTTAATTCCCCTTAGATATAGACACCTCAGCAAAGTGGGTATTTCTGCCCCTGGTTGTATGATCTTAGCCAAGTCCCTGTCCTTCCCTGGGTCCGAAATTCATGGGCCATAAGGGAGCGGGTTGGAGGAGGGCCCTCACCAGCCTGCCAGGCCCAAGATCCAGTGTTCTGTCCCAGGGAGGAGAAGCTGATGCTTTCGCTCTGCCCACTGCACTCCTCACCCTTGTCTCTCTCGTCTTCCCTAAGGGGCCGGGGTCACAGACGGAAGCCCTGGTGAGGCCTCAGGCTGCCATTCCTGTGCAACCTCATTCCGATCTTTTAATCTCTCGGGAGCATCGGTTTCCTCATCTTGAAATGGGAGTGAGCAGTTTTGAAGCTGTACATGTGTCAGGGCTTCTGGCGTGGCAGTGAGGTTTTATTACCCGTTACCTTTTGCTTCTCCCCCACAGCCCAAGCTGGAGGTGAGTCCTTAGCTTCCCAGATCCCCTTTTGTGCCTCCCGCTGTGTGCAGGGCATTATGAAGAGAAAGAAGAACCACAGTCCTTTCCTGGTAGGGAGCTTACACGTGGGTGGGGAGGCCGACTCACAGAGGAGGTGGGTAAGCAAACACGTAACGCTAGGCTGGAAGGCACAGCCGAGTTCTGAGACAGGAGCTGGTGTGGATAGGCCAGGAAGTTCTGGGAAGACTCACACATATGTAGGCCACACGATATGCACATATGCACACATATGCAGTCGCACTAACGGTTCCGGGATCAAAGCCACTTGGTACGGTGCTGGCCTTAGTGCCTCTACCCTAGTCTGCCAAATCTGAGGAGCATGAGGCGCTGCCTGTGGAACTCCACGGTTTGTGGCCCATTCTGATGTTACGCCCCTCCAGTGAATTTTTTATTTAGGTTATTGTATTTTTCACTTCTATAATTTCCATTTGGCTCTTTTCCTTTTTTATTTCTCTCCTGAAATTATCTTTTTATTCAGGTCAAGAGTGTTTGTTGTTATTTCTTAAAACAAATTTTTAAAAAATGTTTATTCATGTTTGAGAGAGAGAGAGTTGGGGAGGTGCAGAGAGAGAAGGAGACACAGAATCCGAAGCAGGCTCCAGGCTCTGAGCTGTCAGCACAGAGCCCGATGTAGAGCTTGAATTCATGATCTGTGAGATCATGACCTGAGCTAAAGTCAGATGCTTAACCAACTGAGCCACCCAGGCGCCTCTGTTTGTTGTTATTTCTTGGAGCATGGTTATAATAGCTGCTTTAAAGCCTCCTAGATAATTCCAACATCTGCCTCATCTTGGGATTGGCATCTCATTACCTTTTTCTCTGGGAGATGTTAAATTTTTTTGGTTCTTTGTATATTGAGTAGTTTTTGATCATGTGTAGACATTGTGAAAATTATGTTCTAAGACTCCAGTCTTGTTTAAAATCTGTGGAGAATGTTGTTTTGTTTGTTTTAGCATGTCCTTGATTTAGGTAGGTTCAGGCCACAAGTTTCCTCGCCTTCTGTAAGCTGTGTGGTTCCAGTGTCATCTGATTTTCAAGTCTTTGCTAGTGCTTCGTAGCGCTATCCTGATCATCCCACGTACACATCACCTGGTGGCCAGTTTGGGACCTGGGTGGCCGTCTATCCCATAGTTCAGTGCCCAATGCCTTTGGAGTGTTGGTTAGGGTTGGATCCATGCCTGGGCAGCTTGGGGATGGGCCCAGGAATTCAACTACACCTTTATGGGGTTGATTTCTTGAGCCTCCTCCTCTTCACAATCCACTTGGCACTTTTTGGTTCTCACGGACCCCCCTTTCCGGTTCTCTGGCGTGACAGCCAACACTTGAGTTTGCCTGCTCTACCATGCACTTCCCATGACTGCGGCTGCCTCTGACCAAGCAAAGAGAGAATGGAGAGAGAGGGGAAAGCGATGGGGATTTCTCCCATCCTTCTGGGACCGAGCGTCTGGTCAGAGAGAAGAGTCCCCTCCCTTGGAGCTTTAGTTGCCTATTCAGCTGTTGCTGCCGCTGCTGGTGCTTTCCTTCCCCAGCCCACCTGCCATCCTTTACTTTTGCGAGTCTCAAGTAGCAGGCCTCAGACCAGACCAGGGATCTTCCTCCAGGTTAGCACTCCTGAGGGTGTACAAGTAGGAGAAAGCCACAGGCCAATCAAGGATTGATCCTGGTCTAGAAAACTTACATTGGCCCTGTCACTTAATTAACATCAACCTGATGACCCCAGTCCTACCCAGCCACAAACTGCATCTCAGAGGCTAACACTATCTTTACGGAGCATTTACTAAACAGGAGGCACTTGCCTTATCTCATATAATACAATAGTCTCAAAAATTAGATTTTCTCAAAAATTAGATTTTATTGGTCCCATTTTACAGACAAGAAAACTGAGACTCAGAAAGGTTAGGTGACTTTTTCCAAAGCCACGGAAAGAGATGGTATTAGAATCTAAATTCAGATCTGGGTTACACTAGCACCCACATAGCTGCCTGCTGCATAAGCACCCAGCATGGCCACCAAAGTGGATCCTGGGAAGCCAGTCATGAAGTGTCAGAGGACAGCTGAAGAAACCACGTGACTTCTTGGAACCTCTCCTAGTGCCCAGAGCACACCTGAGGGGATGAGATGGTGCATTCTGGCCTGGGCAATCCCTTAAGAGAGTCCTTTTGTTGCCCTCTGCCCCTACTGATCAGGGTGACCATCCATACCAGTTTCTCTGGCACATTCCCATTTATGTCCATTGCTCCTAAGTATTGCTAATAGCAACCCTTTTCACTCTCAAAAGCATCCCAGTATAGACCATAGGTTATAACAGAGTTGCCCTACCATTGGGGGACGCTTAGCCGTGCTTCTGGCCATATGCTCAGCCTTGTTCTCAGGAAAGAATAGGCACTAGCCCCTCCAGTTAAACCTCTGCATGAACCAGAAGGTGTTTCCTGAATCTTCCCTCAGCCTCTTCTTCTCCAGCCTGGGCAATCCCCAGAGGGCTTCCGGCAGGCTGCAAACTGTTATGGAAAGGGCATGAGCCCAGACCTAGGCTCTCCACTTGCTGCCTCTGGCTAAACTGTTTGGTTTCCTTGAGTCTTAGTATCTTCATCCATAAAATGGACATAAGAAGACATATTTTGTGGTGGTTGTAAGGATTCGATGAAATAAAGAATGTAAAACACTTGGCACAAACTTCAGGTTAGAGAAGCTGGAGAATAAGGAGGCAGAAGAGGATCTTGGGAGGGGGGTCACTGCTGCAGTGGAGCCCTAATTAGTGAGCAGTAATGTTGCTTAAACACAGGTTCCCTGAACAAACACTAGGGTCTTAATAAGACTGCAGTCGTGACTGTAATAGCTGTTGATGGTAGCTCCATTGTAACCGCAGAGAAAGAACCCAGCAAGTGATTCATCCTGAGTTAGCAATGCCCGACTGTGGGTGGCGACATTGTGGGTAACCTTTAGTTCTTCTTAAAATATGTATATTTTTAGTTTTTCAACTTTCTTTTTTTTAAGTTTATTTATTTATTTTGAGAGAGATAGAGAGAGAGCATGAGTGGGGGAGAGAGAGAGAGAGAGAGAGAGAGAGAGAGAATTCCAAGTAGGTTCTATGCTCAGTGCAGAGCCCAATGTGGGGCTTGCTCCCATGACCCTGAGATCATGACCTGAGCCGAAATCAAGAATCAGATGCTCAACCGACTGAGCCACCCAGGCGATCCAGCTTACCAGCACTCTAAATCATGTGTGTGTGTGCGTACATGTGTGTGCACAATTTTGTATTCAAAGGAAATCAAACACTATAGAAACAGACCCATCGTAATAATTGTGTTTATTAGTGAGTTAAAAGTTACCTGAGGTTGATGGTTCCTGACAATCCAAATGGTCTATGGAGGAGCCCGGGTGGAAACCCAAATTCCTAGACGCTCAGAAAAATGCAGGAAGGCGTGTGCACGTTCATTTGCACAGATGACTGCTCTGTTCTCCCATCTGGGCCCTTATCTGGTTGTCCTTGGGGTGCTTGGGGACTGAGACTAAGACTTGAGGACCCGGACTCAGGGAAAAATTAGGGATTGCCCCAAGGAGAGGCCAGCAGTAGCAAGGGTTGCTGTGGAAAGGCCTCTGGCTCTAGACCCTCCCTTTAGCTCCTTGCCTGGGCTCCAGTCTGGGCATGTCTCTCCCAGAAATCAGTCAGTGAGGGTCTGGGTGGATCTAGTGGAGGGAAAGCTGCAGAGGGAAAGAGGCCTAGAGTGGGTTTGGAGACCCCCACAAGGTGGCCTATGACTCACTGAGCAACAGGTACCCCAGTTTCACTATCCTCTATCCTCCCAAAATCATTGACATGACAGTCATCCTGCCCCGCAGTCGTGCCCCATTGCCCGATGTGACCCCCCACTAGCACTTGACAACCACTGTGAGGGTCTGAGCACCCCCCTTTCCTGGCCCAGCCCCTCAAGCATTTCAGTAAACACAGGGCTCAAACTGCAGCCTGAATGCATCCTGACCTGTGTCTACACTTTGCCAAAGCAGTGAGAGATGTCCCCAGATGGTTCTAGAATGCTGGGGACAGCTAAATAACATGTCTGTCAGGACACTGACAGAAGAGGAAGAGATTTGGGGCGATTTAATGGTTTTTATCTTATTACTATTGTTTTCTTGTCAAATTGTTTGCGTTGACTCAACAACCCCTCCCCCAGCTGTGAGTAGGGACCTCTCTCAGAGCTGTTTACCTCTTGTGGGGACAGCTAGTACAAAGGGGCAGGGACTGAATTAGTCATTTTTGTTTTTCACACCTTTCGGTTCCGGCACTTAGTAAGAATTTAACAAATAAATGAATGAGTGAATGAAAGGTTGGGCAAGAAATAATGAAAACTCTCCAGCGTCAGAGCAGAACCCTGGGAGAAGTTTTCCATGGGAGCTGAGGTTGACACACCCTCTCCTTGAGCCACCGGCCTTAGCGTTACAGAAACAAAGTTTATTTTCTGTCCTTCATTCTGGGCCCCAGGCTGAAGAAGCCTCCCCTGTCTTGGATGTACCAGATTCATTGCAGAGGAGGGGGGCGGGAAACAGGACAAAGGTAAAAATCCTGGAGATTTTTACCTCAGAATGCATACACTCCATTTCCACCCCAGTGACAAGAAACACGTCCATGGCCTGGCCTGGCCTGGCCGAGCTTGGCAACCTGGGGCTCCATGGGGTTGACGCCGTAGGGAGGGCAGAGAACACTTGGCGGATAAGAAAATCTCTCACAGGCCACCAGGTCCATCCTCCCCTCCCCCAATGAAACAACCTACACGTTCTGACCAGTCACGTTGCGGGCCACAGTCCTGGCTTTCTGGAGAATCTCCTCAACAGTTTTAACTGATTTCTCTTCTCTGAGCCTTTTAAAACTTGGACAGATTTATTATCCCACTTATTTCTCCTTTACCAGCTTTTTTTTAGTTACTCATTTTCATTTTGGTGGTTTCCATGTTTATTCTATCTAATGATCTCATTTGCTCCCTGCAGCTCTGTGCTTCCATCCGCAGTCATTGTCCTGTAGTATGAGAACTTCTTTTAATATTTCTTGTGGTGCAACCTGGCTGGTGATACATTCTTTCTGCTGTTGAAAAGGGCCTTCTCATCTACTTTTTCCATATTTTCCTCCACATAGTGATCACAGTTGTTCTAAAGTCCTTGAATGATGTTGGGATCATCTGTGGGTCTACTTCTATTTGTCTACTTTTCCCCCATGTCAGTCACTTTGTGGGGGAGGCACTCTCTCTATGCCTGATGATTACTTTATGCTGAACAGTGTGTAGGGAAGACTAAGAGGCTTCAGATGGCATCTTTCATGAAGAAATGTTCCTACTTTGTTCGGTATCTAGGGTGCAATCAATCAGGGGCTGGGTCAGCACTGTTGCACATTACTAGGTGGCCCTCTTGCTGTCCTAGAGGATCTGTGAGCTACTCAGTATCCTGTAATACATACCTTTTCTTTTTAAAATTTTATTAATTTTTAAAAAATGCTTATTTGTTTTTGAGAGAAAGAGAGACAGAGCGTGGGAAGGGGAGGGGCAGAGAGAGAGGGAGACACAGAATCCGAAGCAGGCTCCAGGCTCGGAGCTGTCAGCACAGGGCCCGACGCAGGGCTCGAACCCACGAGATCATGACCTGAGCAGAAGTCGGACACTTAACTGACTGAGCCACCCAGGTGCCCCTAACACATGCCTTTTCTGTTTAAAGTAGCCATAGGCAGTTTCTATGGTTAGTAATGAGAACCTGACTGAGAGATGAAGCCCAAGGACAAGAATCTGTTACATGCAGGCAGCCTGGATGGAGCAAGAAGAGAGGCTTTCACCATGAACTAGGCACCCACTGAATGGCATGGGTTGTGGGTTGGGTGGTGGGCCACCTGGGGGGCAGATACAGGCCGAAAACTGAAAACTGGGACCACAGTCTCTAACCCCCTGGCACTGGCTAGAATGTAACCTCCACGGGGGCAGGGGCCTTTGTTACTATGTTCACTGACAGATCTTTACGTTCAGTGCCTGGCACATAGTAAGCACCCAATAAATGTCAAGTTTGATGAACTATTGTTTTTATTAATAGACACTTACACCAATTACTATGTACAGAGGTTCTAAATGAAACCCAGAGGTCCCTTTCAGTAACAAATATTTAAAAAAAAATTTTTTTTTATCGTTTATTTTTGAGACAGAGAGAGACAGAGCATGAACAGGGGAGGGGCAGAGAGAGAGGGAGACACAGAATCTGAAACAGGCTCCAGGCTCTGAGCTGTCAGCACAGAGCCCAACGCGGGGCTCGAACTCACGGACCGCGAGATCGTGACCTGGCTGAAGTCAGACGCTTAACCGACTGCGCCACCCAGGCGCCCCTCAGTAACAAATATTTTGATACATCCTCTTTGCTATCTGAAAATGAAATTTCATAGATAATATAATCTGTCCACATATACCATTTTAAAACTGAATACTGCCCATACAGGATGCCAGGTGTCCTGCCCAGATCCCTTGTCCAGAGAGTCCCCCTCCTTCCTCCAGCTGCGGGAGCATTGGATGCGCAAACAGCTCACAGCTGAGGCCTCCCCAGGACTTGCCTGGGACCAGAGAGCCAAGGTTACTCACCTATCACTTCCAGTGAGTGCTTGATGTGGAATAAATGCCAGCCCCTCCTGCTTCAATGTGAGACATCTCTGGAGGGCCGCCAGATCCTGAGCTCCCGAGGGATCAGCTGAGGCCTCTCCTGTGACTGCATCGTGGAGTGACTTCTTCCTCTGCCCAATCCTGCATTTCCCACACACCACGGGTGTTTCCAAGAACATGCCCTAATCATTGCACACAAGTCTCTCTGAGTCTGTTTCCTAGGGAAACATCTTGACCTAAGATGAAGCAGCCCTGTCATACAAATGGAGAATAAAAGAAGAGTAATTTTTAATAAAACATGTTCTCTGTACGTCCTGCTCAGGTGTGACTGCCTTGGGACCCTGCAACATTGGCCTTTCCTGGGGGCTGGTGAGAAATGCACTCAGCTCCCACCTCAGACCTGCTGGATGCAACCTCAACCTCAGCAGGGTCCCCAGGGAACATGTGTGCACAGTAGAGTATGAAACGTACACTTCGTGGCCACTCAAATACCACAAGTGGTTATATTGTCAGTGGTAAGATTTTCTAAATCGGTGAACAACTTTTGATAATGTGCCAAACAAAACACATTATGAAATTCCCTCAACTTACACAGCGGTTGCTTTCCTGGAAAATTCAGTGTGTCTAAAACTTACGCAAAAACCTGTTTTGCCATGTAGAATAAAGGATATTTCCTCGTGTGCTTTACTGCCCAGAGTACTGCAGGCCTTTTACACCAGTGGCCTGAGGCATGAGGACAACGGAAAACACCCCCAGCACTTCCCAAACTGTCCTCTAGAGGTCATTACTGTCCTCATTTAGAACCACTGGTCCCGTAGAGAAAACCCTGTGTTTGGAACTTCACATGTTATTCATCTAATCCTCCCAATAAGCGTAGGGGGTATGTGTTAGTATTACCTCTCTTTTGCTAAGAAAATCAAGTTCAGACGAGTTAATTTATCCAAGTTCACACACCTAGCAGGTGGGAGCAAGCAAGATCTGAACCCAAGTCAGCCAGTTTCTCCCAGAGGCTGCTTTGCGGGTGTTCGTAGTTTATCGAATTGCATGGCCACAAGGTTATTGCCAGGTTTGTTTCTAACAGAAAAAAACCTTAGGTTAGGGCCACCCTCCACGTGGACACAGGGCAATAGCAGGAGCTTGAGTCTGAGAGCAGCTGGGCCTCCCTGTGCTGTGCCCTCAGAGGCTGGGTGGGCAGATGGAACCACAGCCCTAAGCCTCCTTCCTCAGGTGGCACCCTAAGTGACCTGCCATCCCTACACACCACAAGCAGACCTCTAGAAAGACCAGCAGGCCCAGATCAGGGAAGTGCCAGTGCCAGCATCTCTGGGGGCCCTTTGCCCTGCTCCACACCCGGGTCCTAGAGGGAGCGGAGAGCGCTGCAGTATCCACTTCAGATGCCCCGTGGCTTCCTCTTGAATTAACATGGCCTTGAGGGTGGCTCTGAAGGACACCTAAGTTTGGCACGTCTAAGAGGTCACTGACAAAGGCATGGAGGAGTGCGCTCTTCCCTGACTGGGCCTGGCGGAGGAGGGCAGAGGGGCACTCTCTCTGCCTGCTACGCCCCCTGCTGGTAGAATCTGTGATTGGGTTTGGCTGAGGCTGAGAGTGTGGGGCGAAGACAACGCATAGCCCAGTTGCGTTAGTCCAGATTCTCCAAAAACAAACAAACAAAAAAACCCACTTAACAAGGGTTGGGATTGGATGCCCAAGGATTTGACTTGGGAGATTGATTGTGAGAGGAAATGAGGGAGGGAGCCGGAGATGATGGGAGAGCCTTCAGGCCACTGTGCAAGCCTGAACCCAAGTGAAGGAGAGAGGGAGGGCAGATTGGCGTGTCCCAGACCTCCAGGACTCTACAAAAGGTTGGAAAAAGTTGTCAGGGAGTTCTGGAGCCTGTGTCTGTCTCTCAGGGATGGATTTCTATCCCTGCCACGGTCAGACAGTGTCTGGGGACACAAGATTTTCTACTCTGACCCTAACAACACCTCTACACGCATGCACACACACACACACACACACACACACACATCCATCAACCTCCCATCAGCCCAGGGTTTTGGCTATGTCAGGATTTCCTCTACTTGGAGCTGATGAAGAGACTTCAGAAGTTGTGTAGGAGGAAGAGGATAAAGGCAAATGGCCCTCCACACCCAGCCTCAGAAAGGCTCAGCCACAAAACAAGCATACCTTTCTCTTGCTGACATTGACAACTCACAACTGTGGAGCACTATTATGCTAAGAGCATCTCTATTTTTTCTCCCTCCATTTCCCTAAGGAACCCCTCCCAGGAAGAGTTTGGGGTGGGGCAAGCATGGTGATCTGTCACATTGTTCATGGATTAGCAGGAGAAACACCTTGGAAGGTATGGTTGTACCAACCACAGAGGTCAGGGCAAGGTTTGAGCAGGGTTGTTCAGCAGGAGTCAAGGAGGAGGATCGTGTGAAGGTGAACGTGGTGGTTGGTACAGGATGAACCAGAGTAGAGGGTATAGAAGGGTATTAGGGAGGCCCCTGAATGGCCACAGGGAGCAGGTCTGAGGGCCTGAAACGCCATGTCGAACAGGAAGTATGTTGGTTTGTTACAGACTTGAAGGGGAGGAAAGAGTCAGTGCAGGACTGGACATCCCAGGGTAGCCAGTACTTCTCTCCTCTGCGTGTATGGGCAGATTAGACAAGTCACTGCTGGAGCCCCAACACCCAGAACCAGTGTCAACTAGACCCACTTCCATCTGTGCTTTCCTTTCTCTCCAGGGTGAGCTTGGCCTTGGTCATTCCAGAGCAGCCCAGAGGCTGTGAGACCCTGAGCCAAGTCCTTGCTCTGCAGACCAGACTTCCTCCCCGTCCTCCTAGTGACCCCATCATCTCTGCTGTCCTGTGCTCCCCCGGCAGAGCGACTAATGCACAGGAATCTCCCCAGGGAAAGCAGAGACCAGGCTGAACTCTGAAATGAAAACTAAGCCCAAAAGGGTGTGGTTGGCGCCTGGGGGAGCCACCTGTCATTGCCCATGGGTGCCAGGAGAGAGATCTGGAGCCCTGAGAGAGGAAGGAAGGGGGTCAAAGGTAAGAAGAGGGGAAGACAGAGGGAGTGGGCAAGGGTGGGCAGGGAGAGATTTCTCCCTAGACTGGGAGGTCCAGGAAAACAGGAACCAGGTGTCTCATGCCCCCAGGGCCTGGCAAGCAAGTAACACACAGTAAACACTTATTGATTTTGGTTGATTGATTTTGGACAATTTCACCGAGAGGATGGTGAAGATGGAGTTGGGATCAGGGGAGCTAGTTTGCTTCCTAGGGGAGACAGCCTCTGGGCAAAAATGGGCAGAGTCTTTTTGTACCCCTGAATGGCAGCCATTTTGAGAAGTCTAAGCAGGGTCATGGGAGCGATCTAGGGTGTGCATTTCAGGGTGGCCTCCAACTGCTCCTGTGATCCATGGTCAGTCACCAATGTCCCATAGAGCGTTCAAATGGGAAAGATGACTGAGGACGTGGAGGCTGCGTAGTTGTTTTCCTGCTGTGTGCTTGTTATTCACATAGTCTCACCATCCGTTATGGCTGCCACTAACCACAGGTGGCCGTTGAGCACTTGAAACATGGCTAGACCAAATTGGCATGAACAGTAAGTACAAAGTACACCTCGAAGGCTTAGAATTTCTAAGATTTCATATGAGAAAAAAGTTAAATATCTTATTAATAATTTTTTGTATTGGTATGTTGAAATACTATTTTGGATATATTGAGTTAAATAAACTATATTGTTAAAATGAATCCCCATGATGGCATCTGGGTCCCTCTGTGTGGACAGCTCACCTGGTACATCCTCTCACTCCCTGCAACCTGCAAAGTCCCACTTGGAATTCCCTTTGTGCCTCTAAACTGTGTGATAGCACACCAATGGCTCTAGCAATTAAGCTGATTACAGACTGGATTTGTAATGACTATAAACTCACCACGTCGAAACCTAACTATAGCATTTTTATGCAAATGTATATACCATGTGGCCATTGAAAAGAATGAAACAGTTCCATATGTATTGATTTGGAATAATTTCCAAATACGTGAAAAAAAACAAGATGTAGAATGATGTGCGGAGTGGGTTGCCCAGCAGAAATATAATGTAAGCCACATATGTAATTTTAAGTTTCCTTCAGTGTGTAAAGGAGAGAACTAAGACCCAGGTGTTGAGGAAAGCCAACAGCTGGGAGGGCAAAGAAGAGGAAGAGGAAGGGGAAACAGGAAATAAGTAGACAAAGAACCAGTCAGAGAATGAGAGAAGAACCAGGGTGACCCAAGAGCCACAGAGGTCAGAGAGTAGAATCTCGTAGGCGTGTCTGGGTGGCTCAGTTGGTTGAACATCCAACTTCAGCCTAGGTCATGATCGCACGGTTTGTGAGTTCAAGCCCTGCATCAGGCTCCCTGTGGTCAGCACAGAGCCCGCGTTAGATTTTCTGTCCTCCTCTCTCTCTCTCTCTCTCTCTGCCCCTCCCCTGCTCGTGCATGTGCGTGCGCTCTCTCTCTCAAAAGTAAATAAAACACTAAAAGAAAATAAAAGAATCTCCTAAAGGAGGAGGATGTCAAGGTTAGGTTGGCACAGCAGTGATATGGGGGCCTTTAACTTCTGCAAAGGGTCTTCAGATTTGTGATTTTACAAATGGTCTTTGTGTAACAGATGGTGACTAGACTTGTGGTGTAAACAAAGATCAAATTCTGGACACCTGAAACTAATATAATGTGTATACCAATTTTCCTGCAGTTAAAAAATCATTATGTGATTTTTAATTTTTTTAAGTTTATTTATTTTGAAAGAGAGAGAGAGAGAGAGCGCAAGCAGGGGAGGGGCAGAGAGAGAATACAGAAAGAATCCCAAGCAGCCTCTGCACTGTCAGTGTGTGAGGTTTGAATTCATGAACTGCAAGGTCATGATCTGAGCCGAAATCAAGAGTCAGATGTTCGCTGACTGAGCCACCCAGGCCCCCAATGTGATTTTTAACAAACAAAATCTATTTTCACTTTAAACATATATTCATCACTTAATATATGATTATTGAGTCCTTTCTGGGCACCAGGCTCTGTTGTGAGGTTGGGGTTCAGAGATAAATAAGAAACACAAGGTTCTTACTCTCAGGGAACTTATATTTTAGTGTGGAGAAATAGATAATACACAAGAAAACAAATTAATAAGACTTCAGGTGGTTATAAATGTTAAAAGTGAAATGTGATGGAGCCCCCAGAATGGATGGTGGCATCATCAAGGAAGGTCTGTCTGTGGAGGTGACATGGTGACAGTTGAGAGGAGATGTGAACAAGAAGGGGTCTGACTGCCGTGGGAGGGCTTGTGTGGGGTCTAGTCCAACCCAGAGTGTGAGTAAGGGATGAAGAACGTCAGAGAGAAAGTGGCCACTGAGGTGAGTCTTGATCAATGAGCTGCTATTTGTCAGGGAACAGCCTGGCTGGCTCAAGACAGGGCGTTTAGTGGGCTGGAGTGTGGGATGTCAGACAAAGCTGAGAACCAGGCAGAGCACATGGCCGGCAGGGATTTGTAAGCTGTGCTGAGAAACTTGGACTTTATCCTGAAGACAGTGGACAGGCATTGAAGGAAGGAAGGGTAGAGACATGGTCAGCTCTGAAAATAAGGAGGATCATGGCCGCCATGGCATAGAGAATGGGCAGAGGGCACAGGGCTGGAGACAGGGTGACAGCTTGGGGGCTCGGGGCAGTCATCTGGATGAGAGGGGAGGGTGTCCTGAACTGGGGTAGGGTCCATGACGATGGATAGAGGGAAGGGAGGGAGAGAGATACAGAGAGGGATAAAATTAACAAGACTTCTATCTTATCTGAATGGGTTCTGAGGGTGGATGAGAGAAAAAGGCATCAAGAAGGCATCCCAATTTTTGGTTTGGAACCTTGCATGTAGTATGGTGCTACTCAGTAGATCCAGAAGACAGGCACGAGAACAGGTTTGGGATAAGCAAACCTGTAGTATATCTGTATAATGGAATATTCCTCAGCCACAAAAAGGAATGAAGGCCTGACACACGCTGCAACGTGGATGAACCTTGAAAGTGTATGCTAAGTGAGCAAGGTCCGATATGAAAGACCACATGCTGGATGGTCCCATTTCCAAGAATGGTTCAGAATAGGCAAATCCATTGAGACAGAAAGTAGCTTAGTGGTTGTCAGGGGCTGAGGGGGAAGGAGGATCGGGAGTGACTGTTTAATGAGGGCAGTGTTGTTTTAGGGGTGATAAAAATATTCTGGAATTCATGGTGAAGGTCACACAACATTGTAAAATAACCAAAAACCACTGAACTGTACACTAAAATGGGCTAAACGATGAATTTTATATTATGTGAATTTTATCTCAATAAAAACTTTAAAAAAAAAAAGAGCAGGTTCAATGAGGTTGTTTGGGAGATGCGAATTTGGAGTGAGTGACAGACAGCCAATGGAACTGGCCAGTAGGTAGTTGTGGTATTTGACTCGGGAAAGAGGCCTCAGTTATCAACACATAGAACCACAGAGACACCTCGATCTGTATTAGGTCTGTGCCCACAGAGACAGAGATCAGGTCACCCTTCGTGTTAATTATTCACCCTCTTTGCAATGCAGAATTTTACATTTTCACGTGAGGAATGAGGTCAGGTTCATATCCATAAGGTATTATGAAAAGAGCTACTGAACTTTTTGTTACAGAGCATGACCTCTGAGTCAACTCTATAGGACTGCAGAATCTGGCTTTGCCCATGTCAACACTAGGAGTTACTGGTCGGTTTCTCTGGGGTCAAATTAAATCCCAAGTCCACCTGAAAGGCTCCCACCTTCATCGCCATCACCAAGAGTGATTTTACTTTGACTTCTTTGGTATTTATGGACTGAACTTCTTTTCCACATTTCACATGTCCATTCTTGCCCCTCACCAAATGGAACAAAAGCTTTACACAGTCATTCAGTTATTTGCCTCATATCTTAAAGCATAAAAATACAAACATCTGACCTTTTCATGAGACTCTTCCTTTATTTTTGGTTGAGTGGGTCAAAATCCTGCCACTCATTTCTTTTCCTGAGTCTTATGTTTTTATGGTTTTGAAAGAATTGTTTTGTGTTTTCTTATAATGTATGGGGTTGTAGATGTATTGATAAATATTCTACTCGGCTGTGAACTTTTTGAGGGACAGTATGCCTCTATGTCCTTATCCCAGACAGCCACTAAGGGCCTGGCATTAGGTAGTCTCTTTATCTAGGGCTATGGAATCTCGTCAAACACAAGGGCTTTACCTAATGCCCAGGGCCACATGCATTGTTTTCTTCTTCCTTCTTCCTTTAACTTCCTGAGTCTGCATAAAGGCTTTTTTAAAATAACCATGGCTTGCCTACTTTTGTTTTCTTCCATAATCTTGTCCAACTGGCTCCTAAATTGTTTCAGAGTAGCTAGCTATTCACAGCTCAGAGTGAGAGATCCCCTCATAGTGCTTGAACAGGGAAGAAACAACAGACAGACATGGGAACCAGCTCAGGAGTCAGAACCAGACAGATGTGGCTTCATATGCTCACTCTGCCCTGTGGCAGCAGAGTGACCATGAACAGGTTATTTAGAACTCTGCCTCTCACACAATCTGTGGTAAAGGATCAGGTTTTTGAAAAAAAATTAATTCATTTTAGATCAATATTTTTACACAATACAATTCTTTCTGCAAAAGGCAAAATTATAGCAATGGTAAAAAGACCAGTGGTTGCTAAGGAGAAGAGGGTGAGGAGGAGTTGAGTACAATTGAGGTGAGGAACATGGGTTTTTTTAAGACAGTGAAACTATCCTAAAAAAATTTTTTTTAATGTTTATTTACTTTTGAGAGAGAGAGAGAGAGTGAGAGAGAGCACAAGCAGGGGGTGGGGCAGAGAGAGACAGAGACACAGAGTCCGAAGCAGGCTCCAGGCTCTGAGTTATCAGCACAGAACCTGATGTGGGGCTTGAACTCACAAACCATGATATCATGATCGGAACCGAAGTGGGACACTCAACTGACTGAGCCACCCAGGTGCCCCAGGACAATGAAATTATTCTATATGATTCTGTAATGGTGGATACATGACACCAAGCATGCGTCAAAATTGGAGAACTTTATAGCACATAAAGTGAAACTTCACGCATGCAAACGAAACAAGGATCATTTAGGAGGTCAGGGATCCCAGGATGGAATGCAGAATGTGACAAAACAATCTAACTGTATTGAGAATATACAAAACAGTCTTGCTAAAGGCAGTGGGGAAATGGTGCTGATATGAGTAACTTTGCAAATGAGTGAAGTCTATAAGGCTAAAGGCAAAAGAAACTAGTAAGTTGCTTCTCATGGAGGTGCAGGCTAAGAATCCTGCCAACACTATACAAACTAGAATTGAGCAATTAAGTGGATGGTGATGGTGGCAGTTAGGTGGCTCTCTCTCAGGAGCAGGAAGTTACAGGTAAGTAAGAGGAGGAGGCTAAAATAATTCATGTGGATTGCAGGTGGGGACATCAGAATGAACTGACTCCCAAGGTTAATGTAGGTCAGGACTCTGAGATTAAATGTGCTAGAAGTACCGTGCACTTGACCTTCATAATGCTTAGTACCACATTTTAAAATATTTGTACAATGTCTATTTTCACCAGCTGACTATATGCCTGATGAGGACAGGTCACCCATCTGCCTTATACAGGCCTGGGTTTGAGAATATTTTCAACAATTACTAACAGAATTCAAATGGAGAAACTACAGATAACAGAACTCATGTTGAGCTTAATGTAGATACTGAAGGTTATATAAAGAATTTATAAATATGTGTATGTTGTGGGTTAGTACACACATATATTTCCTTTCTCTGTCACCTGAGAGACACCAAAGGAACAGTGGGCATGCCTAGCGTCAAGATTTTGGCTTCTAATGGCATTCTCCCATAAAAAAGAACCTGGGTTCCTTGGAGAAATGACGAATTCTAAGACCAAGGCAAGATACGCTGCAGCATCTTGTAGAAGTGCAGAAAGTAAAGAAGTGCTTAAAAAAATAAAACACAATGATGAGACATGTCAAAGGGACACAAGGCTAATTGAAAAAGTTCCCAATGGCTAAAGCTGGGACAATTTGAGCAAGAACATAAATAAAATATTGGATTCTTTTTAAAAAAAATTTTTTAATGTGTATTTTTGAGAGAGAGAGAGAGAGAGAGAGGGAGAGACAGAGTGCAAGTGGGGGAGGGGCAGAGAGAGAGGGAGACACAGAATCCAGAGCAGGCTCCAGGCTCTGAGCTGTCAGCACAGAGCCCAATGCAGGGGCTCGGACCGAAGAACTGCGAGATGACCTGAGTAGAAGTCAGACGCTTCACCAAGTGAGCCACCCAGGCGCCCCATAAAATATTGGATTCTAATCTAAAGTATAAAATAAATATTCCCAAATCCATACTTATATAAAAAATAAATGGGGGACAAAAGACAAATCTATGCAGAAGAATTCCAAATAATTTATGTGATATTGACCTCTTAAGGAGGTGGGACATAGCCCCCAACACTAAAGGGTGGGTTGCATATAGTGACTTCTTTCTAAAAAGTACAGTATGGAAAGGGGGAAAAAAGAGTGGAGAAACTTGACAAACTTTACCTCAGCCAGGTTATCAAGGTCAACATCAATGGTGACAGGTCATGTTGAGAGCATGTACCCTTGATATGATGTGATGAAAATGGCACTTTACTTCTGCGATGTTCCTTGCCAAAACGCATAACCTCAGTTTAATCATGAGAAAAACATCAGACAAATTCCAGTTGAGGGGCATGATACAAAGTTCCTGACCAGTACTTCTCAAAACTATCAAGATCTTCAAAACCAAGTGTGAGAAATTATCACAGCCAAGAGGAGCCTAAGGAGATATGACTAAATGTAATGTGGCTTCCTGGATGGGATCCAGAACACGACAGAAAAAAGACCTTAGACAAAGAAATCTGAATAAAGTGTGGATAAATAATGTAAATAAAGTAGTAACTTTAGTTATCAGTATTGGCTGACAAATGTCATTGTGACATTGTGACAAATGTACTTACTTACATAAGATATTAATAATAGGGGAAATGGGTGTGGAATATAAGGGTACTAGTACTACCCTTGCAATTTTTTTTCTATTTTATTTATTTATTTTTAATTTACATCCAAGTTAGTTAGCATATAGTGCAATAATGATTTCAGGAGTAGAATCCAGTGATTCATCCCCTGTGTATAACAGCCAGTGCTCATCCCAACAAGTCCTCCTTAATGCCCCCTACCCATTTAGCCCATCCCCCCACCCACAACCCTTCCAGCAACCCTCAGTTTGTTCTCTGTATTTAAGAATCTCTTATGTTTTGTCCCCCTCCCTGTTTTTATATTATTTTTGCTTCCCTTACCTTGTGCTCATCTGTTTTGTATCTTAAATTCCACCTATGAGTAAAGTCATATAATATTTGTCTTTCTCTCACTAATTTCGCTTAGCATAATACACTCTAGTTCCATCCATGTTGTTGCAAATGGCAAGATTTCATTCTTTTTGATTGCCGAGTAATACTCCATTGTATATATATACCACTTCTTCTTTATCCATTCGTCCGTCGATGGACATTTGGGCTCTTTCCATACTTTGGCTATTGTCGATAGCACTGCTATAAACATTGGGGTTGCATGTGCCCCTTCAAAACAGCACATCTATATCCTTTGGGTAAATACCTAGTAGTGTAATTGCTGGGTCTTATGGTAGTTCTATTTTTTAACTTAAAGAAAATTTTTTAATGTTTTATTTATTTTTGAGACAGAGAGAGACATGGCAGGGGAGGTGAAGAGAGAGAGCAAGACACAGAATCCAAAGCAGGCTCCAGGCTCTGAGCTGTCAGCACAGAGCCCAACGTGGGGCTCGAACTCACAAACCACAAGATCATGACCTGAGTCAAAGTCGGACGCTTAACCGACTGAGCCACCCAGGTGCCCCTATTTTTAACTTTTTGAGGAACCTCCGTACTGTTTTCCAGAGTGGCTGCACCAGTTTGCATTCCCACCGGGAGCACAAAAGAGATCCTCTTTGTCTGCATCCTCCCCAACATCTGTTGTTTTCTGAGTTGCTCATTTTAGCCATTCTGACAGGTGTGAGGGGATATCTCATGGTGTTGATTTGTATTTCCCTGATGATGAGCGATGTTGAGCGTTTTTTCATGTGTCTGGTAGCC
The DNA here is from genome assembly GCF_028749965.1 of Puma concolor. NCBI lineage: Eukaryota > Metazoa > Chordata > Mammalia > Carnivora > Felidae > Puma > Puma concolor. The sequence goes on from NC_141675.1 coordinate 88,128,219, forward strand.
ATCTCTACCATTGCAATTTTTCTGTAAATCTAAAATTACTCACTTAAAAATGCTATTAAAAATAAATTCTATTAAATGCTATTAAATGCTATTAAAAAAATGAAATTTACAAAAATCAAAGATATATAAAATATGAATTCCCAAATTTTATTTTATCTTTTAGTTTTCAAATTGTAGGCTAGGTTTACAACTATTTTGTGATTATAAATGCATGATGATTACCTAAGGTATTTTTTTCTGATAAAAAATAAATTATGGCATAATTAGATACCCTTCATTGCACTTTTAATTTATTCTAGTTCAGTCATATAGAGCAGAGCTTGGCAAACTTCATCTGCAAAGGGCCATAACGGTCTCTGTCACAACTACTCAACTCTGCCATTTGTAGCAAGAAAGCAGACATAGTCTGAAAATGCACGGGCCTGGCCGTGTTCTATTACAACTGTAATTACGGGGTACCTGGGTGTCTCAGTCGGCTGAGTGTCCAACTCTTGATTTTGACTCAGCTCATCGTCTCATGGTTCATGGGATCCAGCCCTGCATTGGACTCTGCAGTGACAGCGTAGAGCCTGCTTGGGATTCTCTGTCTCTTTCTGTGTTTTGCCCCCTTGTGCGTACACACACACACACACACACACACTCTCTCTCTCTCTCTCTCAAAATAAATAAACACTTGAAAAAAAACCTTTAATTACAAAGACAAGCAGTAGGTGAATTTAAGTCACGGGCCATAGTTTGCCAACCTTTTGCATTTTAACCAAACATTTGTGAGATTTATCAATTTCCCAAGAATATGTGACAGGTTTTCAAATCACTATCTTGTGAAGCAACCTTCTCATAAATTTTTTTTCCTTGTGAAGTTAAACATTTTTTTTGTTTCCAGCGAATATATACTGACGGGTCTCATGAATATGGAAATGTTTCCAACAACCCTAAGAGAAATAATCATCCCTAGAGACATGTCCACTAAATATATATATTATTTCTTGGGATTCCAGTTAGTGCCAGAGTTTCAACATTGTCAAAATCTTCATTTAGTTTCCATGATTTTTTTTTCTGGATACAATTCCCTTGCATTGATCTATTTACCAGTTCTTGGGCTAAGGCTATACTTCAAATTGCTATGGTTTTATATTTTGATGTTTGGTCATTTCTTCAAAATTTATTTTTTCATATAAAGTTGAGAATCAAATTTTCAAATTCAGAAAACTTTTGGCATCTTAATTCTTTTTAAAAAAATATTTCCTTTTTAAAATTTTTATTTACTTATTTATTTAGAGAGAGAGAGTGAGTGAGCATGAACGAGGGAGGGGCAGAGGGGGAGAGAGAGAATCCCAAGCAGGCTCCATACTCAGCGTGGAGCCCGATGTGAGGCTTGAACTCACAAACTGTGAGACCATGACCTGAGCCAAAATCAAGAGTCGGACACTTAACCAACTGAGCCACCCAGGCGCACTGGCATTTTAATTCTAAATGCAGAGATAAATATAGGGAGAATTAACATCTGTACACTATTAAAGATCTTCACCTAAGAATGCAACATGCCTTCCACTATTTAGTCAAGACTTTAAAAGTCCCTTGTTAACAGTTTAAAATTTTTTGTCATGTGACTTCTTCACAGTTCTTTTAAAGTTTGTTCCTAGCAGTTTTATGCCAAATGTTTATTATTAGATAAAAGAGATATACAACTTTTCTATTAAAGTGCTATAGAAATTTTCAAACACCTTCTCTCAACTCCTGTCCTTACCTCCCTGTGACCAGCTTAGGTCTGTGAACTACATTTTAGAAAGCGCTGATTTAGACTTCTCTGAGACTCAGTTTCCTTTTGAGCCAGTAAAGATAGTAAACCCTTTTCAGAGGATAGTTACTAGTCAGAGTTGAGTGCATGCTCCAGGGAGGGCACCGAGCACAGTGCTGGGTACAAGGCGGGCTCCTAACAGAGGCTTTCTCGTGGGTTCCTCAGGCCCTGCAAAGAGGCATCCCTGCTCTCTCTGCCATCCTCTATGCTCACGGTGCCTGCTTCTCCCTAACCCCCTCCAATACCCTCTTCCCAGTACCGGCCTGACTCTGTTTTCAGGTTGAAGCCCACAACCTCCCTTTAATGGGAGTGCCCTCTCCTCTTTTCAAACAGCTCTCCCTTGCATGGAGCCCTCCCTCCCTCCACACCAGCCTTTCACTGTGGGCACTGTGGGCCATGGGCCGCAGGGGGTTGAAAGCCCACCTGCCTGCAGTTGGTATCTTCCTTTGTCCTCTTACTGCTGCGGCCGTGCAGAGGAATGCAGAGACAGCACTGGCCCAAGCCCCCACTCCTGCTGACCCACATCCACCCACAAGTCTGGGCTGGGTGGTAGATGTGATGTGACACCAAGGTACAAGAACTTTGGCACAGAAGCTGCTTGAGGCCACCCTATCTCTAATACCTACCCAAATCCTTCTGTTGTCCAGTGTCTTTGTCTGTGTCCTTTCTCCCCCATTCACCCTCTTCTTTTTTTGCCCCATGATGCAAGCTCTGCCATTTCCTTTGCCTTCCTCCTCTGGTAGTCTTTGGAGCCATCTTCCCCTTCCCTTCCTCCCTCTAACTCTCTGGTCTCTTTTAACTATTGGTTGTCACTCTGGGCACTCAGAAAGAGTCAACACAATTTTTCCTATCCATACCGCCCCCCCATGTTTGGTCCCTCCAGTGAAAGACTGTTAGTCAAACATTATCCCGGATGTTTCTATGAGAGTGTTTTTAGATGAGATTTACATTTATTATTTTTTTAATGCTTATTTTTAATGTTTATTTTTTGAAAGAGAGAGAGAGAGAGAGAGAATGTGAATGGGGGAGGGTCAGGGAGAGAGGGGGACAAAGGATCCAAAGGGGGCTCTGTTCTGAGTCAAAATTGGATGCTTAACTGACTGAGCCTCTCAGGTGCCCCTAGATGAGATCTACATTTAAATTAATGGATTTTGAAAAAAAAATTAATTAATTAATGGATTTTGAGTAATGCAGATTGCTCTCCATGATGTGGTGGGCCTCATCTAATCAGTTGAAGGTTTGAATAGATTAAAAGGCTGACTGTCTTGAGCAAGAGGGAGTTCTCCAGGAGACTGCCTTTGGACTTCATCTGGACACTGGCTGTTTCTAGTTTTCTAGCAGACTGCCTTTGGACTTTGAACTCTTCCTGAGTCTTCAGCCTTCCAGCCTCCTCCATCAGATTGTGGAATCACCAAGGCTCTGCAATTGTGCAAGCCAATTCCTTGCAATAAATCTCCCTCTAAGGGTGCTTGGGTGGATCAGTCGGCTAAGCATTTGACCCTTGATTTCGGCTCAGGTCATGATCTCACGCTTCATGAGTTCGAGCCCCATATTGGGCTCTCCTCTGATGACAGCATGGAGCCTGCTAAGGATTCTTTCTCTTCCTCTGCCCCTTCCTTGCTCGTGCTCACTCTCTCTCTCTCTCAAAAATAAATAAATCAACATTAAAAACGTCAAAAATAAATAAATCAACATTAAAAACGTTAAAATAAATCTCTCTCTCTCTGTGTATGTATATATACATTACATATTTATGTGTAATTACAATATACAATTACATACGTAATTAGGGGGAGAGGGGTTATGTTTCTCTAGAGAATCCTGACTCATACAGGCACTCTCATACATTGCTAACTGCAAAATTTTTGAAAAGTGATTTGGCATTATGTATTAAGAGTTGTGGAAAGATCTATAAACTCTGACTCAGTAATACCACCTCTGGGAATCTATCTGAGGGAAATGATGAATCGAAGGAGAAGCTACTGGCATATTCACCATAGCACTATTTACAACAGCTAAACAAGCAAACCAACCAACAAATCATCTAAATGTTCAGTATTAAGGGCATAGTTAATTAAACTGTAGTAGCACTACTTGCTGAAACTCAGTAAAATTGTAAAAACATGTGATATTGCAGATGTTTAATTAAATGAAACAACTGAATATAAAATTATATCTAGTGTTGTTCCAGCCGTGTTAAAATGTATGCGTGGGTGAGAACATTGGGAGCAAAAATAATTATTAGGGTTATTTATTTATATTTGGTTTTCTGCTCTCTAACATCAGGTTTTCTCTGACATTTGTGTAGTGAATTTATTTATTTATTTATTTATTTATTTATTAAAAAGATTAAAGGAAGGAAGGGATAGAGGGAGGGAAGAGGTGGGGGGAAGGGAGAGTGAGAGGACAGCAGACATCTTGGACACTATTTTTGTGGTGAGCACAGTTGTGCCTGCCTTCGGGGTACCGGCTCTGCACCCCAACTCCTCCAGGAAGGTGGGCATACAGCAGCTCCTGGAGGGGAGGGAAGAGCTGCTGTCTGGCCCTCCCCGTACCAGTCACCTTTCCTTCCACCACTGGGTTCCTCCTCCACCTATTCCAGTCCAACTATCCTTCACTACCTGCTCACATCTGAGGACTGATTGAGTAGCCAGGGTCTGTCTCCCTGTTGTTCTCCCAGTGGAATCCAACAAGGCGGGGAGCCAGGGTTAGGCCCAGAAACTTGCCTAGAACTTTAGCCAACTAACTGCTAGTGATGAATTCACCCAGTGGTGGCCCAGGGCCACCTGGAGGCCCAGATCGCTCCTGCTCAAGGGTGGGGAGAAAGGAGACTTCTGGATGTTTGCATATGTTCCTCCTTCTGCCAGAGAGCCTTTTCCTCTCTTTGCCTGGTTAATTTCTACAGTCTTGAGAGACTCAGCTAAGACATACCTCCTGCAGGAAGCCCTCCTGGCTGGCGCAGGTTGGGAAAGCCAGGAGAATAGAGGCTCCGTCTTCTTAGGCCTAGGCAGAGCTGAAATGTAGAAAATATTCGCCAACTGAAAAGAAAAATCACTTGCTTGTGACTGACCTGGCTCTTAGCTTCACATCTCCCTGGGACCCCAATCCCCTCCACCACACATGCTATTTTTTGAAGAGCAGCTTCTTTGATTAAATTTGCATGTCATAAGGAGGGAGGAAATACTTCAGTGATGTGACAGCCATGAAAATGCACCACTCAGCTCTCCTGCTGCAGGGAACATAATTGACTGACACCACAGCAGCTGCCCCTCAGCATCCTCCACCACCTTTACCCAAAGGACATGCTTCCCCCCTGCTGCTCCCAGCCAATGCCTGAGCACAGAGAGGGTATCATTTAGGCACATTCCAGAAAAACATGGGACTTCTCCAATGGGTGACTCTTGCTTAAGGACATCTTAAGTGCCTGATGAAAACCTTCTTAGACTTGCCGGCAGTCTAAAACTCTTCCTACTCAACCTTCATCCTTCCTTCCCTGTTTCTCTCACAGGGGTCAGACCCGCATCACGATGTGAAGGTTCTTCTCACCTTCTCTGGTGCCCTCCCTGTGGTGGCCAGTTTTCAAGATGGCTCTTAATGACCCCACCTCCTGATATTCATGCTTGTATATATCCCCTTCCACATTGTACAAGGGTTGGTCTGTGTGACCAGTAGAACATAGCCCAAGTGATTAGCATGTCACTTCTGAGGTAAGGTTATAAAAGATACCGCAGCTTCTGTCCTGGCTGCCTCCTCTGCCTCCTTCTCTCTGTCTCTGTCTGTCTCTCAGAAGCTGGCTGCCATTTGTTGAGCAGCTCCAGCCTACAAGGTGAGAAGCTGAAGCCTCCAGCCAACAGCGACACGAGAGAGCTGGGAAACCTGTGGCTGACCTTAGCCCCTCTGCTGACAGCCCAACCGTAACCTTCTGAAAGGCTCTGAGCTCAAGACCCACCTAGCTCGGTCTCTCCAGATTCCTGACCCTCAGAAACTGTGAAATAATAAATGTTGTTTTAAGCCACTAAGTTATGGACTACTTTGTTATGCAGCAATACACAACTCCCTTTTTTCCATCAGAAGTATTTCCGCCAGCAAATCTTTTGCATGTCTAAGCCCGTCACGGCCTCAGCTTTTCAGGACACTGAAACAACATGGGTGTAAACAGGTGACAAGAAAAACACTCAATGCTTCCTGAATGTGTGGAAGTGGTAGACACTTCTAATCACAGATCACTTCAGTTAATCCTCACAGCCATCCCATGAGGTAATACTGTCCATATTTTTGATAAGGAAACAGAGGCACAGAGTTTTCTCTTTGGTGGAGAGAGAACCTGGAATACCAGAAAGAGCTGTAGTACGTGCAGGAGGTTCTAGTTCTGACTCAGCCGTGTGACTTTGGACAAGCCATTTCATGCCTCTGGGCCTTAGTTTTTCGTGTCCGCCACGAGGCCCTGAAATAACTGGTCTCTGAGGTCCCTTTTAAGGGTAACAATAAGGTATCACCAGGATTCTGAAAGTTAGAATGGTAAAGTTAACATGTAATAGATAAGATCAGACACACACACACGTACACGTGTTGTGTACATACACAAATACACGGGACCCAGATGTCAACCGCAGTCATCCTTTCCTTGCAGTCTAGAGATAAAAGTTGGATCAAGCCCCATCCCACATCCCTTGTCGAGTCCAGTGTTCCCCCCAGAACCCTTTGGTGGTGGGGGGAAGGTGATGCCCTTGTGCCAGTGCCCATCCCCCAAGCCCTCCCCAACCCTACCCTAGTTTCCTGTCTCATGGCTTCTTAGGCTTCACCCTACATAAAGCAATTGTGCTTTTTTCTCCACCTCTCTGTCAGCCCCAATGTGAGACATGGCCTTTCTCTCCTTGATCCCTGGCCCCGTTTCCTTTCCCCCATTAGGTGTCCACCTGCCACAGAACCCTGACTGTGGGCTCCAGTTCACTGGCCACGCTGCACACGTAGTTGCCTGTCACTGAACGGCAGGCAGTCTTTCTGTCACCTGCCCCAGGCTGCCTCCCTCCCCACCCCAGCTGTCTAGGCACCCCCCTTGCCTCTGCATGGAGTTGCCAGATAAAATACAGGACATTCAGTTAAGTTTGAATTCCACACACACAACAAATGATCTTTGGTAGAAGTATGTCCCAAATATTGCATGACATACACTAAAAAGTTATTGGTTGTTTATGTGAAATTCAAATTTAACTGGACAGCCTATATTTTTATTTGTTCAATCTGGCTTCCTCTCCTTTTCCAAGGCTTCTGCTCTGCCTCCCTCTGAGCTCTCCCCTGACTCTCCAGATTGTGTTCACTGTGTAGGTCAGAGCAATCCTGGTCTCCCCAGATCTCATCCCCAAACTCAGCCCTGGACTACAACTGCATTTCTAAATCCCTCAAGAACATCTGCTCCTTTATTAGCTCAGTGCACCCGTAGCCTATGGTTTCGTCCTGAATTCCTTTAACTTGTGATTCTAAATAGCACCTTCCTCCTCCGTTGGTGGTATAGAAGTCATCTTAAACACAAAACAGCTTCCCACGCTGACATCAGGGTTTAGAAGGCCTGGTAGTGCCAAACAATGCAAATTATAAGGATAAAGAAAGAATTTGCAGGCTGAGGCTGGTCAACAAGGAGAACAAGAAAGGGGGCCCAGGAGGCTGAACTGGGCGGGCAGCCAGATGGGAGAGGAAAGGCCCACGGTGCAGGAACACAGCTCTCCACTTCCCAGAAACCGGCTGCGGCAATAGCCCAGCGTTAGCCGTTGGAGAGCATTAGTGAGTATGGGGGAAAGCTTTCGGCAGTCAAATCAATTAGGAACATTTCTTGTAAAATGACATTCATTTCAGAGCCTTGGTTCGGCCAACACATGTAGTGAATTTCCAGGGGTGGGGGGACGTAAGCGGCCTTCTCCAAACCTAATTGGCTTTAAGAGTCCTTTGTTTTTTGGAAAAGGGTTCAGCTCATGTGGGCGTGTTCTGCTTTGGGGAATGCGGCCTTCCCACTCCCCTCGCCCCTAATTCTGGTTCCAGACTCCCCAAGCTGCCTAGTTTGGGTATTCAGATACCCAGAAGTTGTGCACAGGACAGGCACTCTGTCATCAGACACAGTATCTTAATCCTTGCAAAGGCGCAGCTCACACTGAAGATGAGTAGACGGGACCAGGGGAGAATACCTCAGTAGGCATCATGCACCCACCCAGCTAGTTGCGGAGTTCTAGTGTATGTTTTCAGGGACTAAACGGGCATTCTGGTTCATATATCAGCTGTCCTCCATGGCTTTGGTTGGCAGGAATCATTTCCCCAGAGGCCAGGCCCTTCCTCCTGGCACTGGGCTGAGATGATGAAGCAGTGGGCTCCTTGCTACCTCCCACTGAGCACCTTCCAACGCTAGAATTATGGGCTTTAGGAAACATGGATCTTTCATAAACATTAACCTTGCTGAGGACCAATGGGGTCATCATAAGCCAGTCTTCTTAGCAATGGGCAAAAGGCCAGTGAGTGTCCAGAGGTGTGTGAGGGAGGTAGTGAGGAGAGAGGAAGTGTGAGAAGGGAGAGGAGAGATGAGTCAGGGAGGTGTGACAGCCAGTGCTGACAGAGGATTTGGTAGGTGCCCAATACTGGAGGGCAGTCGGGGGAAGAGAGGTGGGGGAAACAGGAGGTCAGAGCACCTGGGCTGCTGCAGGCCGGCTTCACCGTGGTTTCAGGCTGAACCCAGGAGAATCAGCCAGGAGGAGATGCATGTCCTAGCCTGGGAGGCCGAGAGTCAGCCGTGGGTCTGCACGGCCATGGGGGAGTTCTGCAAGTGTGGACAGAGGCTGGAGGTCATCCCTGCAGGAGCCACCTGCTCCAAGCACTCACGCCTGGGGAGAAGGGCCCGTGGAAGGTGAGGGCCTGGCTGGGCTCTGCAAACTGAGACTCAAAGCCTCTCATATCCCATCTTCCCATTGGATGTCCCTTTCCTCAGCCACTGCCCTGACCCTTCTTGTCACGAGAGGAGAGGGAGCTCCCTGTGGGCCTGTGGAGACTGGAGAGACTCGTGCTCTATGGGATCCCCCTACCTACCTGGGCCAGGACACCATGGCAGCCAATTCTATTTCCTCTGCCTGGCCTAGGAGCCTGAGCTCACAGCCACCTCCTCTCTGCCCAGAGGGCAGCAGCCAGGGCAGTCCTGTGACACGCCGCCCCCGCCCCCCCTTACAGTTCCCATGGCAGCCCAAACTGAAACTGAATTTGACGCATTCTCTTATTTCCTTGTTCCTTTTGGCACCTGGGTCACTGCCATCCTGGCCCCAAATGCCCATTGGGCCAGCACCCTCTGGAGTTAGGGACCCACCCAGGCAGACTCAGAGTCTGACAGTGTCGGAGCTGGAAGGGACTGGAGTGGCCAACTAGTCCAACTTCATTTCACAGACAAGGAAACTGAGGCAAAGTTGGGAGCAGCTGCCCAAGGTCACACAGCGGTGAGACTGTCCAGGTTTTAGAATCTTGGTGACCTGAACCGAATCTCTGAGCCGAAAAGATACCCACACAGAGACCCCCTGGGATCAAAATCCAGAGGTCCTTCTGTCCAGTCTCCTGACTCCAAAGGGCTGGTGACAACAGTGGTCACCGCTACCCCATAACCTCTGGTGTGTGCAGTTATCACCCTGGCTGCCCATTGACAAATCCAGCCCAGCGCCCTTCCCGGCCCCAGCACCAGTTTTTACTCACTGACTTAACTAGGCCCTCATGTAAACTGTTTCCCCTACTTGAGCCTCAGTGTATTCACCAGGGAAAGGGGGGAGAATGAGCCCAGTAGATTCTTCTTCACAGTGGTCTTATAAAGCCAAAATGGGATTCAGATGCCAAAGCACTTGGGGTGGGACTGTGTGAGGCCCTTGCAAGGTAATGGGGAAGGGCGATCTGCACTAGAGACATTTGGCTCTACTCGGGCCAGTGGCTCTGGCTCTGTCTTGCCCCGCCGACCTCTGAGCCAAGCAGATTCTGGCTTTGCTGACACCTTCCCTTATCTGGAGGGTTCTCCTTCCGGCCCTTGGTGCACCCATCGCACCACCTTCCTTTTAGGAAGAGTCAGTGCCCTTCTGGTTTGGGAATCAGATGGAACTGGATTCAAATCTGCACCAGCCAGCCTGCTGTATCAGTCTTGGTCTCAACAGCTGCCCCTCCTGTTAGGAAAAGTCTCAGATCCTTCAAATGGCTGATAAGCCCTACATCTATGTTCCTGGAAGCGTCCTCCTCTGGCTACCTGCCTCAGCATCACTTGGGGAAAGAGGTCAAAGTGCAGGTTCTCCAGCTGTGGCTTAGTGGGGGAGGGGGGGGGAAGGCTCCAAAGCCAGCATTGAAATCAGCACCCCGCCCCCAAAGATCCTCATGCCCACAGAGTTTGAAAACCTCAAAGACCTGACATGTACCCACCTCTCCAGCCTCCTCTCACTCTTCCCTTCCCCATATCAATCCCTCTGGCCTTCCTTCAGATCCTTGATTAGGCATAGTTTCTATCCACCTCAGGGTCTTAGTACATGCCATTCCTCTGCCCACAGCTCTCTTGCCCCAGCTCTGCCCAGCTGACTCATGCTCCCCCTTAGCCCCAACTTAGGCATCCCTCTCCCTGCCTCCCCACCCCACTTAAGTAAATGCTCCCACTGTGTGTCCCTGGCATGCTCTCTACTTCTCCTTCATTGCACTATCACAGTGATAATCATTTGCTTGCCTTCTGTTTAATATCTCCTTCTGGACTGGACTGGACTGATGAGGGCAGAGACTGGCAGTCTTGCTCCCCGCTGTCTTGATCTCTGCTTCTAGCCCCATAACTGGCACAGATAGGCACTCGATAGACATTATTTGTATTAAAGAACTAACCTCCATGTTTAATTTTCTCAGCTGTAAAAAAGGATAAAAAATATCCAAGGATTAAGGATAATATATCAAAATGCCAAACGCAATAGATGCATAAAACGGTAGCTTAAGAAAATGACAAGACAAATGGGACCAGCAGCACAAAAGAGCCCACGCAGAGCTTTACAGAGAGAGCAGCAAGGACATTTTCTCCAGGGTGGATGGTTCCGTTTCCTTCTCTCGCCTGTGCATCAGGTGGCCTCAGGAGCCTTTGGCTGCCTTCCGGTGGGAGAGGGTGGAAGGCAGAGGTTTGTGCCTGGACCTGCCTGCTACAGAGCCAGGCCCCATCCGGGAGCCGGCCGAGGCCCAGAGTTGCTGTTGAGGAAGATGGCAAGAGGCGGGCAATGCCTGTGCAGTACACAGAGGCTGGCTTCCCTCTGCTCTAGCGGAATGGACGGTGGCAGGCTGAGGGCCTTTGGTGAATGTGAGTCCAGCTGGCCCTCAAGCCCGCGCTCACGGGCATTACAGCTTCATCACGACAGCTGTGCCAACTCATCTCATCCCACCAGACCAAGGGCTCCCCATGGCAGGCGACTGGGACTTATTCTCCAGGTGCCTCTCCTGCACCCAGCACACAATGGTGCTCGCTTAACGATCCCTAAATGAACTTATGGATTAACTGATGAGTAAGATGGCCCAGCATGGTGGCCTCGGTCACGGGAGAGGAGAGGGGTGTATGTGTCACACTTTCATGAACCAAGGGGCTGGAGAAAGGATGACTTCAGAAGCGGCAGTGGAAAGCGATGGCCTCAAAACCTGGGAGTAGAGGGTGGCTGAGGAGTTGAGTACGGGGAGGCCGGCCTGGACTCTGGCGTGACATGGTAGCTTCCATCCCTTGGCCTAGCCAGGGCTGGGTAGCATTTGGTGGGGCTATTGTGGGGGGCTACTGTCTCAAATCGTTTTCAAACTACAACCTACATAAAATGCAGTTCATGTTGTGGTCCTCCACACAGGCACACGCGATTGTTTTAAGGGCTGGTGCTGGCCCACTCTGTTGGCGTGAGGCCCTATCCCCTGATCTCAGGGTCAGCCTGGGGAAAGCACTGCGCCAGCTGGCCCGTAGGCCCTGTCAGGCCTGGAATTCTGTGGCCTGAGAAAAAGTCATGTTAGAAGACAAACCTTCATTTGAAAAACTCACAGGGCACCTGGGTGGCTCAGTCAGTTAAGCGTCCGACTTCAGGTCACGATCTCACAGCTCATGAGTTCGAGCCCTGTGCTGACAGCTCGGAGCCTGGAGCCTGCTTCAGATTCTGTGTCTCCCTCTCTCTCTGCCCCTACCCATCTCGGGCTCTGTCTCTCTCTCAAAAGTAAACATTAAAAAACAACATTACAAACATACAAACCATGTTTAAACATTTTACTTCACAATGTTTTGACTTTTCCCTGATTGCTGTATATTTTTCCACAGGATCATTTTTAATGAATGCATTATGTTCTTTTGTACGAGTGCACGAGAACTTAAGAAAATTGCAGCACTGCTCCGTTAGGCAGTTTCCAGTTTTTGCCTTGTACATACGTCTTTGTATACTTGGCCTGTGATTTCCTTTGGATGAATTCCTAGAAGTGAATTTCGAAGAGAAGTAAAACCTTAAGACTTTCACTATATTTTAACAAATTACTTTCCAGAAATGTACCAATTTATAATCCTAGAAGAACTATGAGAGTCCCTTTCTCCGTATGTTTATCAATCCTGGGTATTGTCATTTATTCCAAATCTTTACAAATGGAAAAATTTTTTTAAAGTATCTTGTTTTGGGCACCTGGGTGGCTCAATCAGTTAAGTGTCTGACTCCTGATTTCGGCTCAGATCATGATCTCATGGTTCATTAGATCGAGTCCCACATCCTGCTTGGGATTCTTTCTGACCCTCCCCAGCTCAAGCCCGTGCGCTCTCCCTCAAAATAAATAAATAAACTTTAAAAAAGAGTATCTTGTTTTGATTTGCATTTCTTTAAATACTAGTAGGATTGAAAACTTCCATATATTTTTGTTATTTTTGTTTTTTCTTGTCTTGGTTCCCCTTTTTTTTTTTTTTAATTTTTTTTTTTCCAACGTTTTTATTTATTTTTGGGACAGAGAGAGACAGAGCATGAACGGGGGAGGGGCAGAGAGAGAGGGAGACACAGAATCGGAAACAGGCTCCAGGCTCTGAGCCATCAGCCCAGAGCCCGACGCGGGGCTCGAACTCACGGACCGCGAGATCGTGACCTGGCTGAAGTCGGACACTCAACCGACTGCGCCACCCAGGCGCCCCATTGGTTCCCCTTTTTAATTTTATTTTTATTTTTTACTAAAAAAAGTTTTTTAAATGCTTTATTTACTTTTGAGAGAAAGAGGCAGAGTACGAGTAGGGGAGGGACAGAGAGAGAGGGAGACATGGAAACCAGAGCAGGCTCCAGGCTCTGAGCTGTCAGCAGAGAGCCCAATGCGGGGCTTGAACTCAGAAACCGTGAGAACATGAGCTGAGCCGAAGTCAGACACTTAACCAACTGAGCTACCCAGGCATCCCGCTATTTTATTTTATAATACTATTATTACTTTGTAATAATATATTATATAACATTTAATATATAAATAATATATATTATATACTTATAAATATATAAATAACATATACAATATGTAAATATATATAAATGTTATAAATATATATATTAAGGATATCATATCTTTTAAATATGTTGCAAATATTTTTCTTGAACTATTTAAAATTGCCTTTCAAGTTAACCTATGCTTTTTGTTTTTAAATACAGGTTTAGCCTTCTTTTGAAATATTGCCAACTGCATTCAAAAGCCAATAATGATCATGTTTGGGTTTTGTACGTTATTCTAGTCTTCTCCTCACTGCCGCCTCCCTCCCCACGATGTACCATCCAGAGGCAGATAATCTAGAGCTTGGTGTGGTTGGCAAGACTCACCTCATTTTCCAACCTCTTACTTTCTCTGCCCCTCTCTAGGTCATAGTCAGGCTAGGAGCATATAGTTAAACAGCTGGGTCACAGAAGGAAAGCTAACTATGGATATTCTGTGACCTGGATTACCCACCTGTGTAATCCCAATGGCAGTGATACTGACGACTTTGGCCCCACTCTCCTTTCAGGGCACAAAGACTGGCCTCCCAACCCTGCCGCTAGTGGGACAGAGGGGGCTGGCCTGCACTCCTCCTGTGCCCACCTCACTCCTGAGGGACTTTTAGGAAGACTCCATGGTGGAAACACCCTCAGAAGCCCTGCCTCTTTCTCACAAGCCCCGGGGCCCACCTACCTTTCCCTCTCTCACTGTGTGAAGAAACCACAGGCTTTTTTGCCTTTGGGGGATATCGAGTAGCAAGAGTGAAAAAGTTGTGGAGAAAGACAGACCTGCATTCTCATTCTGGCTATGGCTCCTGTTAGCTGCATATTCCTAGATAAGGAATTATCTACTTAAGGTTACTTAACCTCTGGGCACTCAGAGACACTAAGGTGCAGGGAAATAATTTACTCACATATATGAGGCAGAACAGCCAGCAAGCTGTTGTCCATGAATAAAAGCAAAAATAGGATTTAAAAAAAATGTTTATTTATTTATTTTGGGAGAGAGAGAGAGAGAGAGAGTAGGGGAGGGGCCGAGGGGATGGGGAGAGAGAACCCCAAGCAGGCTCCATGCTGTCAGCTCAATCTCACAAACTGTGAGATCATGACCTGAGCTGAAATCAAGAGTCAGAGGCTTAACCAACTGAGCCACCCAGGCACCCCTCAAAAATAGGATTTTTAGGGGTACCTGGGTGGCTCAGTCTGTTGAGCGTCCGACTTCGGCTCAGGTCATGATCTCCCACTTGGTGGGTTGGAGCCTCATATCGGCTCTGTGCTGACAGCTCAAAGCCTGGAGCCTGCTTCGGATTCTGTGTCTCCCTCTCTCTCTGCCCCTCCGCCATTCACGCTGTGTCTCTCTTTGTCTCTAAAAAATGAATAAACATTAAAAAAAAATTTAAATAGGATTTTTTAAAGAGGAGAGAGAGAGAAAAGGTCATCTGGGAACTGATTTTGCTTTATTTTTTATTTGGTCAATTGATAGGTGGGTGGCTGGGTGAGGGGTCCTTTGGGTAGTCTGCCCGGAGCAGGCTGGCTGGAACAATGGGAGCCAGCAATTTTAGTTATTTCCAGATTCTCTGGGAAGCGTGAGAATCTAGCCATGTGGTTTATGGGATGGCAGACTCTGTAGCGTTCATCAGCTTCCCGTTGGTTAGCCAGGCTCCTCTTTTAGGCTGGTTCTCCCCATTCCCTCATGGGAATCCCATAGTAACCGCCTCCTTGTTATTACTGTGAAACTTTTACATGTCAACACCTGCAAACGTTAGAGCAGGACGGTCGGGTCTGCTATAAGGCTTGTTTCAGAAATGCTAATCTGTTCCACTGAGACTGATATATTTCGGAACAGTTCGAACCTGCCGCCAATTTTGCTTTTGCTTATGAATGATTTCATCTTCAAGAAACACTAGGCAAAAACAAAAAATCTGCACCCAGTGAATGGAGCCACCTAAGAATACAAAAAACTCACATTTGTCCACAGACGTCTCCCAGCTACCTCAGTTCACGGTGTGTGTTGTGAGCGACATCCTTGCACATCTGACATCTGATGTCAGCTAGCTCTCCTTCCACACTCCGCTTTAACACACAGCGCTGCTCTTCCAACACCATCATCCACAGGCAACTTCAGATCTTCCTCAAGGTAGACTGCCATATTTACTGTAGTATGAGTGTCTTTCTTAGCCATTTAACGTGCAAAACTGTGCTACTGTTTTCACTAGGTGTATTTTTAATGCCATTTACAAGTTTTTGAGTGTTGTAACGCTAGCCCCATTTTCCCCATGAACCCTGTGGTTTTTATCCCATGATTTTGCAGAGGATTATAGCCAGGACCAGCTACAAAATTTGTGGGACCCAATGCAAAATGAAAACATGGGGCCCCTTGTAAAAAAAAAAAAATAAAGACTGTCAAGATGGTGATGGCAGAGCATTTGACCAAACTTGGTGCTCTCCTAGGCACGAGGGCCCCATCTGGCTACACAAGTCAAGCCAGCTCTGGTGTCAGTAGAATTTGACCATACCAGCATGTGGTAAATCCTCAAAATGTTCGTTGTCATTACTTTTGTGGTTTTAAAAAATGTTTTCGCTATTTTCAGGCTATAAGGCAGAAATTCTATAAAGACCCATTTCTTCACCCATCCAGTTGACAAACATTTATTGAGAATCTACTGGGGATGGGGCACTCTACTGGGCATGGAGACCTGGGAGAAGGGAGTATATGGTGCTTGAATCAGTCATCCTAGTAAACCTAAGGCTGGGAAAGAACCAACGACCCATGCCAGGGGACCTTGGTTTCCCCAGGTCTTGGCTCTTGGGAGACAATTCTCCATCGGCCTCTTGATTTTTTTGTAAGTCTCAGGAGCAGAAATATAGACAGTCTTTTGTTCTAGATTATCTCTTCAAGGGTGTGTATATGGCGAACAGTTTTGAGAGATGAAATATTGTCTCCTTCTGGGACAGAAGGCAGATTTAGTTGCTGTCCAACATAATAAAGATAATATTTACATCCGGGAAATGGTGAGTAAGTTTTCTTGCAGCCTCTTAAAGAGATTGGGGTTTCCGGGCGCCTGGGTGGCGCAGTCGGTTAAGCGTCCGACTTCAGCCAGGTCACGATCTCGCGGTCTGTGAGTTCGAGCCCCGCGTCAGGCTCTGGGCTGATGGCTCGGAGCCTGGAGCCTGTTTCCGATTCTGTGTCTCCCTCTCTCTCTGCCCCTCCCCCGTTCATGCTCTGTCTCTCTCTGTCCCAAAAATAAATAAACGTTGAAAAAAAAAATTAAAAAAAAAAGAGATTGGGGTTTCCTAAAATCAGGGTTTCTCAGCTGTGATGCAAGCCCATTGTGTCACATAACTCACTTGGGCCTACCTCTTGGTTGCCCCTGTAGGACTTAGGGGGCCAGGGCAGCCACTGTGAACATGAAGTTTATGCTACCTGCTGTGTCAGGAAAAGTCCTTTGTCTCTGACCTCAGAGTCTCATGTCTTCTGTCAGCATCCATGATACTGTGGCAGGCCCTTCACAGTTCTTGACATCAGGTAGGTATGCCTTTTCAGCTTGGTAAATGGACTGTGAAACAATGGTCCTCAGGACAGTCCAGAAGAGAGCCAGAGGAAAGACAAAGCTGGGGCCTTGGGCACCTGGGGGGCCTCAGGTAGTACCTGAGCAGGAGGGCAGGTAAGGAAGCCGACGTTTGTCTGGGTAGAAAAGGTTTTGGCCTGATGAATAAGCTTCAGCCAAACCTAAAGCACTGTGAAGACCAGCCAGGGAGAGTGGGAGACAGAAGAACTGACTGCAGAGCAGAAGAAGCTGGGGCAAGAATCCCTGGGACAACATGAGGGCTGGCCTCCTCCTCAGCAAGATGGTGTGGGCTTCCTAGGGGCCTAGTCAGAGCTTCTTGAGGTGGGTGGGAGGTGGTCACAAAGCCAGAGAAGGGCCTAAAATCTTGAAGCATTTTTGGGGACCAGAGGGTAGCTAGAAGTCTCTGGCCAAAGCTGTTCCTGCAGAAAGCCCCCTCTCAAGATGAGAACTTTCACATTCTGGTTCCCACCCATCTCTCTCTCACTCCTCTCCATGAACTCAAAGTCCTTCATCCCTGGTAGAAAACCCTGGTAGGGAAGAGACACTCACCCCTACAAATCCCTCAAAAACAAGTGCCCCCTGCACGAAGCAACCCCACCCACCTCCTAGCACAGCAAGATGGGAGCCATCACTTCTTACAAAGCAGGTCCCCAGGATGCTCCTCTCACCCCTCAAACTCTTCTCTGCAATCTCCTCCTTTCTGAGGCTTCTCAACCCCAGGCAGGTATTCTGGATTCCATCCAGGTACCCAATAGATTTTAGCCACATTGGAGGGAATTTGGGTGAGTCAGCTACTAGTGTTTGTCACATTTCTCATGGTGCCACACAGGCTGGCAGCATTAAACCACCAATGCACCCATGAATGACTCTGGTTTCACCACCTCATTTATTCTTCACACTCCCTCAACCCCCACACCTGGGTCACACCCACAGGGGCTAGACTCCCTATCTGCTTCCATCAGAATGACCGTCCTCCTGTGTCCCAGAAACCCTGGCCACTGTAGCCCTTTCCTGCAGTTTAGTAGTCCAAGATCTGGCTTTGAGTGGATGTCCGATTGGAGCCGGTAAATTTGCTCAGCACTCCCCTCCTCATCTTCCCATTTTCTCCTTGCCTTCCTCACCTTCTGTATTCATCTGATAAAAGGCTATATGTTCAGCCCTGAGAAGTGTTTAAGAAGTCATGGGTTGTGTTTTTTTTTAATGCATTGATCATTTCTACAGAAACACAGACACACAGATATGAATAAAAACATAGTGAATTTGAATTTTGCCTCTTTTTCCCACATCAGGCTGGTGGGGAAGGAAGAAGAGGCTCTAACCAAAGAACAAGAGTTGGGTTTGGGGTGCCTGGGTGGCTCAGATGGTTAAGCAACTGGCTTCAGCTCAGGTCATGATCTCATGGTTTATGGGTTCGAGCCCCACATCGGGCTCTGTGTTGACAGCTTGGAACCTGGAGCCTGCTTTGGATTCTGTGTCTCCCTCTCTCTGCCCCTCCCCACTTGTGCTCTCTCTCTCTCTCTCAAAAATAAAAAAAATAAAATAAAATAAAAAGAGTTGGGTTCATGTTCTTAATCCTTTAAGCATACTACAGTGATCATTACTCCGATGGCATGGGGTGGGGGCGGGACAGGCTTTCCCACAGCCAGGTTCTCAGAAAGCTGGGTCCTTGCAGTGTGTACCTGGCTCTTACCACGAGGCAAACAAAGCAAGGCGGTGGCCTAATTGTCTCAGAGTGACCAGAGGTTTGGGGTTTGGCGGCTCAGGCATGTTAAAGGGAATCATACATTCAGGAGCTCTCCAGGCAAAAACAGCTATGAAAACTTCTAAAGCATTTAAAAAAAACCAATCTCACATTTAAATTAGGCTAATGTAGAGGCACCTGGGTGGTTCAGTCGGTTAAGCCTTTGACTCTTGACTTTGGCTCAGGTTATAATCTCACAGGCTCTTGAAGATCAAGCCTCACATCAGGTTCTGCACTGATAGCTTAAAGTCCACTTGGGATTCTCTCTGTCTCTCTCTCCCTTTGTCCCTAGTCCACACACACTCTTTCTCAAATTAAATAAAATAAACTTAAAAAAAATGAAAGTAATAAATTAGGCTAATAATTCTGTATAACATACTATATCACATACCATAATATACTAGTGATTATACTACATATTAATCATTATAATAAGATATTGGAGCCTACATTTGAACTCCCAACAGAAAGTTAGGTTGCATCTAGGGCTTGCAGGCTTTTTTTTGAGACAGTCTAGTGTCAGAATAAAAAAAGAAAAGAAAAACCCTTCAAATCAAAAATATCCTTCTGGAGGTATTATGCTAAGTGAAATAAGTCAGTCAGAGAAAGACAGATATCATGTTTTCACTCATATGTGGAATTTGAGAAACTTAACAGAAGACCATGGGGGAAGGGAAGGGGGGAAAAATAGTTACAACAGAGAGGGAGGGAGGCAAACCATAAGAGACTCTTAAATACAGAGAACAAACTGAGGGTGGATGGGGGATGGGGAGAGAGGGGAAAATGGGTGATGGGCATTGAGGAGGGCACTTGGTGGGATGAACACTGGTTATTGTATGAAAGCGATGAACCACGGGACTCTACCCCCAAAAAAACAAGAGCACACTTAACACACTGTATGTTAGCCAATTTGACAATAAATTATATTAATACAAAATTAATTAATTAATTTTCAAAAATCCTTTTGGGACCCAGCTCTTCCTTGCCTTTGCATATTATGCTTTTTAGTAGATTGATTCGTACCATTGCTCTGATTCTCCAAACCTCATTCTTTCAAACAGGGTCCTCTCCCTCAGCCTCTAAACCCTAGCTCTTGAAGAACTTAAGAACTTGCATGATCATTGCACAAAATAAGCTAATCTGCATATGATTAACACTGACACCTGATCTAGCCAAACTGAAGACCTCCCAGTTTACCAGGAGCCTGGGGGAGACAGTAGCCTCCTGAGCCCCATAGCCAGGCCTCCCCAACTTGTTTCCCTTCCCAAGCTAGTCACTCAGCACAAATTATACTGTAGCCCCCTCATTTCCAAGAGCCGACCTGCCACCCAGAACAACCCCAGACTCTTGCTCCAAACAACGTTTTGGCTCTCTTTCCATGTCACTTTCCCTCGGCCGGGGTGACGGGTGTAGGTTGTGAGGGGAGGGAACATTAATACTAACCTTCTACGTGCTAAGTTAATAGAAATTATTACTATTCCCATTGCGCAAATGGGGAGATCAAGTTTCAGCTAGGAGGTAGCTTGCCAATGGTGACTCCAAAGCCTCGCTCTTTCCCCTGGTGCACTCACTCCGCCTTCTGGGGCTTGACCACAGTCCCTCTCACATCTCCCTTCCTCAAAAGGAGTACCTGCTGGTGACCCCTCCTTCAGGCTCACCACCTCACACCTAAAGCAGTCTCTAAAACCCCAGAAGCTTCATGCTTGTCTCGGTGCGAAACTCATCCTGCAGTATTACACCCACATGGGACACAGTCTTAGTGATTACAATCCTTCTGCCTCCTTCTCCCAACTGACCCTCCCCCACCCTGCTCTCCAGGGCTCCAGGAAGAATTGGTAACAACTGAGGGCTGGAGTGGGGGGAGACAACATTCCAGGAGCACCTGAAGAAATAATTTCAGGGGGCAGAGCAAAGTGAGAAGTTGCTTTGTGTGGGCGAAAGGGAAAATGTCTAGGTTCTTCCCCACCCTTGGAGAGCAGGGAGGGGTCTGGTGTGGGGGGTGGGGAGTTGGCTGCCATGCCCAGCTGTGGAATGCCTGGGCACAGGGTAGGGTTAATTTATATTTATACACCCTGTCCCTCTTGCTTTACCCACCCTTATTCTCTTCTCTGGGTTCAGAAGGAGACCAGGAAGTACAAAACCTTCACTCAGCTGTAGAAGGTCCACCTTTGAAAGAGCAGGGCTGAAATCATGGGGAGGGGACAGGTGAGGTCAGCTCAGGCTGGGCCTCATACTCCATTTTCCACCACATCTCTTCAGCCCTCCCAGGGAGTGAGGGGTGGCCTCTGCATGGACATAAGGAGGCAAGGCTAGAAACGCTGCCTGTCCAGCCTCCCACCTCGGGGAAGTTTGATCAAGGGATCAAGTATAGCCATTTCCTTTGGCCATCCAGACTGGCTTGGGAGCTCAGCGGTGACAGTGACAGAGGCGGGGCGGGGGGGGGGGGGTGTGCGGCGTTTGGGGTTGCCAGGGCCAGCCCAGGATGAAGTGGCCTTCCCTGCTGGACTTCCCTGTAGAAGTCATCCCATACACTTACCCTTCCCAAACTTCCTTCAGAGATTATACTAGCTTGGATAAGTGCCCCCCCAAAATTCATATCACCAAGAACTTCACTGTGACCTTATCTGGAGATAGAATCTTTGCAGATATAATTAGTTACATTAAACAGAGGTCATACTGGCTTAGTGTGGGCACTACTACAATGACTCATGTCCTTATAAGAAGAGTGAAGGCATCCTTAAGGGACTCCACCTGTTTCTTTTTTTTTTTTTTTAATTTTTTTTTTCAACGTTTATTTATTTTTGGGACAGAGAGAGACAGAGCATGAATGGGGGAGGGGCAGAGAGAGAGAAAGACACAGAATTGGAAACAGGCTCCAGGCTCTGAGCCATCAGCCCAGAGCCTGACGCGGGGCTCGAACTCACGGACCGCGAGATCGTGACCTGGCTGAAGTCGGACGCTTAACCGACTGCGCCACCCAGGCGCCCCTCCACCTGTTTCTTAACCCACCTGCAGAGTCCTTAATCCACCTGTTATTTTTAGGTCGCCTGAGTAATTATCTCATTCCATTGGGTTCACCTCCACCATTAGACTGTCAGCCTTAGAGACTTAAGGGACCCCACATCTTGTAGACATAGCTAATTCATGTTCATTGACTTCTTGCTCTAGAAGGAAGGTCAGAGCAGTCTACAAAGACATACAAGGCCTGATTCTCACCTAAGGAAACGAGCCTAAACATGCAAGGAGCTTCAGGCACGAAGACTCTCCACCCTGCATTACCTGTAATAAGTACAACTGTAAATAAGCCGTGTCCAACATAATTAAATAAGATATGGTAGTAGTCCACTCAAATGAGTTTTATGAAAAATATGTGAATGAGGTGTTTATAATAATGGGAGAAAATGCCTGGGTTTAAGGTTAGTGGTAAAGTAGGAATCCAAATTTTATCTGTGATATGATAGATTAAAACTATGTGTATGAGGAAGAAGTGAGAGAACTGTCAATGTATTAAGAGAGGTTTTCCTTGGCGGTGAAACATTGATGATGTTTTTCTTCTCTCTACTTTTAAATATTTTCCATATTTGCTATAATGGGCATGTATTGCTTTTATAATGGGGAAAAAAAATACTGACTAGTAAGCTTTATTTTAAAAGACAATTTTGGGCCTGGCCTGGACTCTCGGTCAGAAGGCTGAGTTGGAGATGTCTGTCGGCTGTCCTGTCTGAGAGGACAATCTGTCATTGTTCAGTTCCCATAATGACAACACGTCCTGAGTGTTTCCTGGGAACACAGGTCTACCCTAAGGGCAGGGATTCTGGTTGGGGTGCCAGGAAAGTGTGAGGACAACCAGGACAACGAATAAATGCAGGAGGCAAGACAGCAAAGCAGAAAGAGCACTGGAGACCTGGGGCCAAGGCCCACATCAGCCACTCACCGACTTCGTGAACTCGGACACTCCCTTCTCTCTGGGTCTGCACCTCTTCCCTGGTAGAATGAGGAGTGTGACTACATGGGATTGCCCAAGTCTCTTCCAGTTCTAAAGTTATGTTGAGTTCTTTTTTTATTTCAGAATTTCGAAAGGGAAACCTAACTGTAGGCTGCAGAGAGCAAATTTGGGCCCCTGGGGGTTTGACTTAGCACTGTGCCTAACTTCCTGGACTTAGTGTTCTGCTCTTTAAATTTGAGTGAATGGACGCAGGGCTGTGGCCGGGTGCGATCTCTGTGCCCCAGTCCCCTCACCTGCAGATAGAATAGGGCAATGACCGTGCCTACTTCATGAAATTGCTGTGGAGATGAAATGCGTTAGTACGAGCCGACCTCTTAGAACACAACATCGCTATTATTATTATTGTTATTATTATTATTTTAAATGCTTATTTATTTTGAGGGAGAAAGACAGTACAAGTGGGGGAGGGGGAGAGAGAACGAGAATCCCAAGCAGGCTCCACTTTCAATACAGAGTCCAAAAAGGGGCTCAGTCTCATGAACCATGAAATCATGACCCGAGCTGAAATGAAGAGTCAGACGCTTAACTGACTGAGCTACCTAGGTGTCCCAGAACATCACTGTTATCAAAGCATGAGCCAGGGTGCCTCGGTGGCTCATTCGGTTAGGCGTCTGACTTCGGCTCAGGTCATGATCTCACTGTTTGTGGGTTTAAGCCCTGCATCAGGCTCTATGCTGACAGCTCAGAGCCTGGAGCCTGCTTCAGATTCTGTGTCTCCCTCTCTCTCTGCCCCTCCCCTGCTCACATTCTGTTTCTCTCTCTCTCTCAAAAATAAACATGAAAAAAATTAAAAAAAATTTTTTTAAAGCGTGAGCCTTTCAGAGATTGTTTGTGTCACTGGGATGGTAGCCACCCTGGAAACGGGCAGAACTCTGAGCCACCTGCCCCTGCTCATCTCAGTAGATGGCAAGACTTTCCTTCTCTCACCAATACTCATTTAGATGGGTTGGAACTGCAAACCTTTCATGCCTTTTGCTTTTTCTGCTTTGTTACAGTTTGCCTGTAGCTTTGCTTGGAAAAGGAGAATCTATTGAGTCAATGTGTTTATCTTCTTTATTTCTGGTTAGTTTCTCTTTCTAGTTAAAACGTACAGAAAATTTTAAGCTCATAGTACATCAGGGGGATGTTTAGATCTAAAATAAACTCGCCAAAATAAAGAAACAGGAAGGACTCATTTAATACATGCACTTTTTCCTTTAGAGATTTTAACTTTTCTTTTAGACTAAGAGCACCATTCCTTTTAATTAGTATAGGTCATCTTATTTCTGGTGACATTTTAGGTTTGGACATGTTCTAAAAGCAGAATACGTTAGTAAGATATTTTAAACGACTGAATGGTTCTTATCAAGTCATCAGCCTAAAGCTGACATCTAAACACTCTAAAACATAAACACTCTAAAAATGACCATCCTTACTACATTCCATCAGAAGTTGGCCTCATATTTACAATGTATTTTCCCTAAAATACAACAAAAAATTGGCTGAGAAATTTCTGCTTACATTGTGAATCCTATTTCTCTACTGCCTTCTATTTTTTTTAGGACTTGCCTTTTTACATCAAGTGTTTTGACAAACACAAATTAAGGGCTGTGTGGCAAATAAATAAATAAATAAATAAATCAGAGTAAATGGATAAACTTAGATTTCTGGGCCTCAAGTCGGTACTTCCCATGGGCCTCTGCCTGCACACTCAGGATGGCTCCTCCTTCACAGAGACACCAGGCGAGGAGATGCTGCTTGTGTAGGCATTATACCCATCCCCCATCCCCCACCCCGTAGCCCCCACCCCCATAAGTAAAATGAGAAGGGAAATGAGCTAATTGGCGTGAAAATACTCAGCACTTTTAAAGAAATGGACTGAGAAACCCAATCTTGGGAGAATGACAGGGGCCTTTATGTGGCCCAAAAGGCCACAGCCCTTGCTTTCACCAGGGTCTGGGAGCCAAGGCCCTGGGAGCAGAGCTGCCCTTTGTCACCTTGGCGAACCCAACACCTGTTAGAGCTGTCCTGAGTTGGTGGGGGCTGGGGTGAGGGGGAATAGCCGGGACCTTGCACCACTGCCTTGGCTTGAAAGCGGAGAAGGAGCTAGCAGCTGGAGGCTGCCAACTAACCACGCCCCTTGCAGCTGGACCACAGTCCTTCCTTAAAGGCACATCTCCATGTCTGCCTGGGGGAATTAACAGCCGGTTCAGCACAAAGTAAGCACTCAGCACATGTTCAATCCCTTCTTTTCCTCTGGAGGCAGGCTGACCACAGACTGCAGCTTTGTGTTCTGTGGTCTGGGCCAAGCGGTCAGGAGAGCATTCTCCAATTTCCCTTGATCACCCAACCTGAACCAGGACTCAGCAATGATGGAGCATGTGTTCATCTCCCTGAGGCTGGGTTCTTTCCCACATGAGATAGGGGGTTGATATGCACCTCACAGGGTTATGGGGACATACATGGGGCCCAGCACTCCAGTTATAAGTCTTTATGTTTAGGACTTAATAAATCAGATTAATAAATGTCTGCCTTCCTGCACCATCTCAGTCTAGGTACCTTAAATCTGATGAGAAATAAGTTTATTAGCAGCATGAGGGTCTATCGGGGCACAAATTATAAGGATGTAAGCAATTTTAGCCACCACTCCCCCCCGCCCAAAACCCAAAACACTAGGACCTCCTGCTCCTGCTCCAGTTAGCTTAGAAGAGAAATCTCTCTTTAGGATCTTGACTTCACTGCCCAGAACCCAGGCTGAGTCTGTTCAAGCCAAGTCTGTAACTTTCTTTCATGTGAAAAGGTCATAATCTTGTCCTTGCTCCAATTTACTTATACCCCAAGTCCAGACTGACCTCTCTTGGTACTCCCCACAAAATATCAGCTTAAAGTTGGTTTCAGGTTCCTGCCCATGAATAAACCCCGCAGTCTTCTGGCCTAGGAGATCTCTACCTGGCAAAACAGAGAGAATCCACTCATTGCCTCCCCTCTTACTCACCCCTTTGAGTCCCCATCAGATGCCTTGGGAGGGGAAAAGGAAGGACAAAAGACAAAGAGAGAAGCATTTGTTACAGAGACCCAGAAACATCCCAGCTCTGGAATATGGGCGAATTAAGAAGGAGCCGGGCTAAAAGGGAAACCGAGAGAGGACTTGAGGCAGGCAGGGAAAAGATGAATGAGATTTGCATATGCCAATGTCTAAACCCCACTGGGACACAGCAAAGACCCTGAAATGCAGATGGGCCTGGAAATTCTTTTCCACACTCCTCCTTGTCACCTGGCTGCCCTTATCAGTTTCTAGCCTTAGGGATGATGTTAGGATGAAATGAGGGGCCACATGCCCTTTCCGGGTGTCTTAACATTTCTAAAGCATTTTAATATGTATGAGCTCACAATCTTTGAGGTGTTATTTGACAGAGATACTTTGCTTGACCACATCTTAGGCTCTGGAACCTTCTTCTAGGCCCATCTATGTACTTCCTTGTAAAATCCAGTTTTAGTAAGAACCCTGCGAGTTCAGTTCAGCAACAGTGCTCCATACTCAATATCTGGTCGCCTCAATGTCCTATCTGGTCCCTCATCCCCCACTGTCCCCCAGGTGATGTTTGATCACCCTGGCCTGTCTTTGGCAAGAGTCCAGTTAGGTTGGTTTAGCCAGAATCCCACTTACCACTGGTGTTTTCTCTTAGTAGTTTCCCATCCACTGACCACCCCCCCCAACCGCCTCCCCCCCACCCCACTCCTTAACTATAAATTCCCATTTGTCCACGTTGTATCCAGAGTTGAGCTTGGTTCTATCCTGAAGTCCTTCCCCCTACTGCAAGGGTCTTGAATAAAATCTGGTTTTACCGCTTTAATTACTGTCCAGCTTTGGTTTTCCCTTGACGTATTATGCCTGTTTTATAGATAAGGAAAACAAGGTTCAGGGAGGCTATGACTTACCTTGGGTGGCAGATTCAAGCCCAGGTGTCCTAATGCCCAGTGGAATCTTGGCCATCACAGTGGCCTCTGAAAAACACTATGCCTCTGGTCTTCCTTGCATTGGAAAGTGGGAGGTTATCTGTGACGTCAGGTCAACAGTGTGTCCAACTCTTACTTTGGTCTAACCTGGAAAGTTTTTTTCTACTCTGTAGATGGACACTATAGTCCAGACAGTGTCACCAAACAAAACACACAGCAGGTTAATAGAGAAAACTCATGACAGAAATATTATTAAGAAGGCCAAGTTGGGTCTTGGTGTCTATGTAAATTCTCTTCAGTGATATCCCCCTCCTATTCTGTCTAGGTACTCTATGCCTGAAATGTCCGTTTACCTTTATGGGTTTCCTGCTCTCAGGAGAGAATGGGAGCAATTCATCCAAACAGAGGTACAGGGACTGGTGGGGACACCATGTTACTTTTCTGCAGTATCTACATTCTAACTGGAAGATCTGGCCTTTGTGCTCTGGCTGTAATTGGACTTTAGCTTCAGTGAGCAAGAAGCCAACAGGTGGTGGGGCCTTCATGGTCCTCTGAAGTGGCATCACAGTGTCAGCCATTTACTCCTCTTTGGATATGGCTCGCTCTGCCTGGGAATGTGGAAATGCTAAATTCCTCATCCTGGGCTGTGCGGTGTCTGAGAGCCTGAGCTCCTTGCTTTGTGACCAATCGCTCCACAGATTCCCACACTCAGGAAACCAAGTCTTGAGGAACCAGAAGCAGGGGTTTGTGCTGTGGCAAAGGATGGGGGAATATCTCCACTGTTTTCCTTGTGGAGCTACACCAACTACCCTCCCTTCAGAACTTTGCCCAGCACACCCTGTCTGGGGTTCCTGTCCCTTCTTGGTTGTGAGCAAGTCACAATAAGTAAAAATGGGGTGCCCTGAGCCTTAAGATCTCCAGAAAAATCTCAGTTTCTTGTGGGATCACTATTACTTCTCCCCTGGTTCTACCCTCAACCACCCATCCCAGATCCCTCAAGCCACTTTCCCAGGTTGCCTTGGGCTCTCTGGACCCTGGCTCTGTGCTCCCTCTTCTAGAAAGAAGAAACCCACCATTTGGTGAGAGTCTGCCACGTGCCTGGTGCTGAGCAGATATTCTGAGCCCAACACCTCTTTCCAAAATTTACATACAGGGTATTTCTGATTCCTACAATGTTCCCCTCCCCCCAACTTCCTGTGTTTCTTAGGGTCTCCTCAAATCTCATCCTCCAATTCATACAGCCCTAAACTCACTCCTTCTTGGCCCCTTTGTTCCCCATTCTCCTTTGCCATTTCTTCTGAAAGGCTCCCTCCCACCGACGCAGTCCAAAGCTTTGGCTGGACAAGGCAGCCCTTGGGAGGGAGAGGAGGGTCCAGGATCCCAGGCAGGAGGGTGGCCCACTCATTCCCAGTGTGCCCTGGTTTCCATCCCCCACATCCTCCTCCCATCCCTCCCCCTAATTGGCTCAGGCTGACCAGGGACAGAGCAATAGGTATATCAGCGTTTTCTTTTTTTCCTGGTGGGGGAAAGAGGTGGAGATTGAGGAAAGAAAAGACGGAGCAAGGATGATTGGCATGGGGCCCCGCCTTCTTTTGTCCTCCTCCCTTGGTACTCTGGCCCCTCAGGGAAATACACCTGTTTCAGACCAGCAGCTGGTACAGACAAGTTCACCTCTGTTCCTTACCTGTTCCTCATACCCACTGCTTCTGTGCTGAAGAGCTTCCCTGGGGGAACCTGAGGGACTCTTTCTGGAGCCATGAGGGGAGCCCAGTGGAGGAGGGTCCCCTGGGTGTTCCTGAGCTGTTTATGTTCCCGTCTCCTTTGGCCAATGGTCCTGGGTAAGTGATGCACCTGGGGCAGCATTCTGGGGCAGGGAATGGCTGACTTCAGGGAGCCGGGGCTGGGGGAAGGAGAGAGAGGGAAGGAGGGAGAGAGAAGGGAGAGAAGTGATGAGACAAGAGGAGGAGAGAAGTGGGGAGAACACTAGAGAAACAGAGAAAAGAGGAGATAGAGACAGTGAGAAGCAGAGAGGTGCTTAGCGGGCAGGAGTGGCCTGGTTTTGGGAAACCCACTGGGGGAAATATGGTTTTATTTTGTGGGGAGAGAGACAGATAGGTGGAACTGTAGAAAGAGAGAGAGAGAGGGAGAGTTGAGGAGAGAGGCTGACACAGAGAAAACAGGAAAGCCGGGTGACAGAACGTGAAGGAAAACTGACATAAATATGCAGAGTCTGAGGAAAAGACAGTGAGAAGCAGATGAATGAGACAGACAGAGAGAGAGAGAGAGAGAGAGAGAGAGAGAGAGAGAAAGTGGGGAAAACCAGAGGCAGACCTGAAACGAAAGGGACGAGGAAAAAAAGAGGCAGACTGACTTAGAAATAGGCGAGACCAGAGAGCAGCTGAGGTGTGGGGCAGTTGGCTTCTTGCCTCTGACCTGAGGTTGAAAAACCTCCTCTTGGGATAATGCCTTCAGGGCAGGACTCATAGGCCTGGTGTTAGCATTGGCCTCCTCCACACTCCACTTCCTTTCTATGAATGGGGTGGAAGCAAGGCCTGTTGGAGAAGTTCACCCTGTGTCCTGTAGTCTTCCTCCAAGTTGCTCCTGGCTCCAGGACCAGGTTTTATTCTGAATTTCTAGATGTTTGAGCCTTCTGAGAGGCTCTGGGGCTCAGAAGAGGATGAGGGGTCAAAAGCCCAGACCAAAGAAATAGTCACCCCCCAATAGGCCTGGGGAAGCTTTCACCCAAGGGATCATTTCTTGGGAGTGGGCCAGAAAGAGTATATTCTACTACAGATATTAAGACAGATAGTACTGGTGAAGTGGAATACTCTGCCTTCCTTGATATGTTTAAGGGCTTGGCTAAGAGCAAATGAAACAACTACCACTTCCCCAACCCTCCAACCCTCCCACCATACCCCCCTTTACCTCTGCCCAAAATACTCACCACATCATAAGGAAATGGAGGCTGGAAGGAGCCTGCAGTGGCAAGCCACTTAGGAGTAGAAGAGAGGGATATGGAAGGGGTGTCCATGGGGGTTAATGACCATAGGCAATGGGGAGAAGGTGGCTTGGATTTAGGGGCCCTGGGGCCCAGTGTTGGCTTTGCCACTAACTGATCTGGTTCCTATGTCTAGGTCCTATTGTCCTCTCTCTCTCCAGGCCTTGGTTCCCCTATGTAAAAAATCAGGTGGTGAATGGCATGACCTCTGAATTCCCAAGTTCTTAAGTTTTGATATTCTGTGATGTAAAGTCAACAGAAAAAGTGTTCAGTCCCAGCTCTGTACTTAGTCCTGTCTTAGGGTCCTCCAGCTCAGGAGGAACCAGGAAATCCATGAAGAAGAGCTCAGAGGACAAGAACTGAGGTGGGAGGAAAAAGCCTTGGGGATCCGTGGGGTATGAACAAGAGAAGGAGTAAAGGACCATGAAGGTGAGGACCTGAAAGAAAGGATGCCTTGGAGTGCTGGGGCCTGTACATTGTTAAGGGGACAAGATGGAGCAGAGCCCACAAAGAAGGTGGGCATGGGTGGGAAGAGATGCCTCAAGCATCTGGCTGAGCATTTAGAGGATGTGAGGGAAAAAACAGTCTCCATTGGACAGGTAGTTGCCACCCGCCCCCCCCCCCCCCCCCCCCCCCCCGCCTTATGTGCTCCAAGAAGCTTCTGGGAAAGTAGAAAGTGGTCTCCCATTCCCTTGGATTGCTGAGGGTGACATATGGGTGAACTGCCTAACAGAAACTAGGACCTGTTTCCACACTTGCTGCCAGTACCCTCACCCAGGCCTGGCTCATCCCTGGAATAGGTGTCAGAGCCTCTCCACCAGAAAGAAAAACACTGCGGTTTCCACAAAGATGCTACAGTGGAAATGGCTTCTTGAAGGAAAAGCCCAGCTGTCAAATGTGAAAGGGGAAAAGGAGGGTGGACAGAGGTGGGCTGGACAGGGAGTCAATGGAAACTCAATGGCTCCCAGTGGCTCCCAGCAAGAGTGACTCTGAGGAAGCCTGGTGACCCTGATTCCACAGTCTATGGCAAGGAAACTGGGTCAAAATAAAACTCAGTTGCTGGGGCACCTGGACAGCTCAGTCAGTTAAGCCTCAAATTTCAGCTCAGGTCATGATGTCACAGTTCATGAGCTTGAGCCACACATTGGGCTCTGTGCTGAGAGTACATAACCTGCTTGGGATTCTCTCTCCCCACCCCACCTTCTCTGCCCCTCCCCCATGTGCACACAGGTCTCTCTCTCTCTCTCTCTCTCTCTCTCTCTCTCAAAAACAAATAAATAAACTTAAAAAAAAAACCCAGTTGCCAATACTATCCGTGGCCCAGTAACTGAGGGGCTGCTGCCCTGCCCTGTGCCCCCATGGGAAGGTTACTGGGCTGCCACAAGTGTAGGACAGAGGAGATTGCTATCACAGAGGACCCCAGAGAGAAGGGTCTTCTGCTCTCCCTCTCTCAGAGAATCTTCAGTCTATCTGTCAGTCTGGGAGAGTCCTACCCAACTTGCCACCGAGGGCACAGGACATCTGCCCCACCCCAGGAAACTCTCACTGTGCTTGGAGACACTGAAAAGGAGAGAACCCCTGAATAACAGGTCCTAATAAGAAAATAGATCAAATTTAGGCAAGTGGCTTAGCAAAATGTACAGCAAAGAGCAGGAACTTCAAATCAGAAGACACTGAGTGAATGTTGCCACTTAGCCAGCCTAAGGACACATGAGAAAAGTCCCTTTAGTTTGGTGTCTTTAATGGCAAAATGAGTTAAATGGGAAAGGACTATTTCATAAGGTTGTGGTGAGGATAAAATGAGGTAGTATATGGTATAAAGTAGAAGAGCCATAAAATCTTGTTTGAGAGAAGGGCTGCTGCTACCTTTTAGAGCTGGGGAGATTGGGGGTGAGGAGGGTGAAACCAAGAATGGAAAGGACACTTCTATTGGCTCGGGCATTTCCATTCACCCAAGGACCCTCTAAAAGGCCATCCCTGCCCTTCCTGTGGGCTTGCAAGGGCTGGCTCGGCTTATTTAGAATGTGGCTTATCATGTGAACTGACCCTGAATGCCAGCTCTGCCATTGGGCACAGCCCCCACTAGAGCTGACACCACTGCTTCTCGGTTCCTTGCCCAGCAATGTTCTCCTGATCCTTGATTTCTAGGCTCAGCTCTGGAGGCTGAGGTTGTCCAGGAAGTGTTTGACATGCAAGTGATTTAGGTCTTCATTCCCGAGAGAGGCCAAGAAGCAGTTGGCTTTTTATGTGTTCAAACAAGTGCTTTGCTGTCTATTCCCTGGTTTCATGGCACTGCTAAATGCTTCAGGGAGGCATGTAATGCAGCTCTCTGAGCCACTTCATCAAAGGCCAGGACTGAAGACTTTATAGGAGATCTCCTAGTTCCAAACTTCCTCCTCAAATATTCATCTTTCCTTCTACTAGGCTGAATTCATGGCAAGCAGACACTTAGTCATCATTGTTATGCCCATTCCCCAGCACAGAATGGATGAGTTGAGTTGAAATGAATTCAATCTGTTGGCACTTTGCAGAGGTCCAAATACTCAACATCTTGCTTGAGACTCTGAAGAGGCTCCAGGAGCTGGGTGTCTGTGCTTGTGCATGAAGCCTCTACAGTCATGGCCATGGCCATACAGAGGGCACTGGCTTGTGCTGTAGGCAGCTCAGTGTGCATTTTTAAGATATCTATTCTCTACATAAAAGCCCCCAGTGAAAATAGCAGTTTGAGTTCCAATGTCCTGTTGGTGATGGGCTTTGGGAACTTCAAAGAAGGAAAAAGTTTGGAGTTATTCATTCACTTGTTGAACTTTTACTCATGCCAAGTGCTCTGGACACAAAGATGAATTAACTCATGCATAGTTCCTGCCTCCAAAGCTTTTTAAAGTTCACACAACCAGTAAGTTGGGCAGCTGGGACTAGAATCCCAATTTCTGAACTCTTCGTTCACTGTGTTTGCATTGTATAACACAAACTTTTACAAACAAATCTCTAAACCAGCCCAGCCCACCAATGAGGATGAACAGAAACACTCACAACCCCTGTGAAGACAGTCATTCATTCATTCATCCATTCATCCGTTCATCCATCCATCCACCCATTCATTCATTTGTTCATACATTTGTTAATTAAACAACTATTTTAGGAGTGCCCAACATTGTTCTAGGGCAGCATTGTGTGTACATAGTGAGGGATGGAACAGACAGGGCCCAGCCTCCTAGAGCTAAGATCTAGTATGCAGAAAGACATAAAATAAGTATAGAAAAATTCCCAATAACAAATGTGGTGTTATGTTGAACAAATGTTTTGATGAGAGTAAAATAGACAGGCTTCATTTAGATTAGTAAGTTCAGGAAGGTCTCTCTGACCAAGTGCTGCCCTTTGAGCTGAGATGAGAAGACTGAGTAGTAAGTAGTAAGTCAGGTGGAGTAGGAGAGGGAAGAAGCACAAGCCAGGCAGCAGAAGACATGCAGAGGCAGGAAAAAGCTTGACTTGGAAGGACCTGAAAGAGGCAGGTGCTATATCATGCAGGGCTTTGTAAGCCTTGGAATGGATTATGGGTTTTAAGGAACTAAAATGGGTAGACAGTGAGGGGTTTAGGTAGAGAAGTGACATAGTCATATTCGAACTTTGGAATGACTACTCTGGATACAGTAGGGGAAAATGGATTGGAAGTGGACAAGGGTGAAATGGGAGACCAGTTCACTGCTGACTGCAGGAGTCCAGGCAGAAGTTGTTCTGGCTTGCCTGGTGGTAGCAGTGGAGATCTGGGAAGGGAACAGGCAGTTGTGAAAACAGCATCAAGTCACAAGGACTGCTGCCTTCATCAGGATCTGAGAACTTTGTAATCATCAAGGTAACAGACAGTGCAAGTGCCATTTATTGAGCTTAGGTACTGAGCTAAGCATTTCACATGTATCACACACATTGGTATTACAATTATCTACCATCACCCCACTTTTATAGATAAGGACCTCAAACCTCAGAGAAGTCAAGTAACTTGCCCATGTCACACAGAGAATGTTGATCAGTTTGACTCTAGAACATGCTTTTAACCACCCTATGGCCTTGTCAGATTCTGCCATTAATTGTCCATGTCAGGCTCAGAAAGATCCTAGTTAGGTGGTTCCAGAAGCACCATGTCTGTCAAGAATCACAGATAAAACAACCAAGCAAACACCAAATCACAGTAGTTACTACAATCTTGTTTTCTCGGTTCATTTCCTTCTTCCCTGAGTCAAAGACCAGCTAACCTGTGTTCTGAGAGAACTGGGGTGTTGAAAAAGTCACTGACATCATTATAGCTTCTTCAAGCATCTCTTTCCTATTCCTTCTTAGTAAACGGAGCCACCTCCTTTGAGTTGGTCTGAAATATTTAGGTCAATAACACCATGGGGAAAAAAATTAGAATCTGATCTTCACAGTTGGCTCCAAGGCAAGAAATTTACCCCTCCTTTCCAACTACACCTACTTAAGTCACGCCCCAAACAAATGCCAAGGTGTTTCTTCACCTTGGATACCGTCACAGGTCATTTGACCAAACTTCTGCCAGCATCTGTGTAGTGGCACTAATGTTGCCCTAGTGAAAACCCCAGAAGCTCCAGAACCAAGCAAAGAGATGTCAAGACCCAGCTTTGAACAGATGTTCACAAGCACAGTTCCAACTTTCTTCTTCCCCACCCCTTCCTCTCCTCAGAAGTTCTATTTCTAGGCTCCATCATCTTGGTTTTGGATTTCATGTCTCCCTGGCTTCCATCTGAGGCAGGCACAACCTCCTAGCCTAGGGTTGCCCTTAGAAGTTTAGCTACAGTGGCCTGAAGTCTGATACAGTGGTGGTCACACCTCCCAGGCTGCAACCATGGTGTTGGCCTCCTCCTGGCCCCAGGACCACTGTGACAGTGACAGGAGAAAAAGTGCAGCCTCACCCTCTCTCAGAAATCTCAGTTGGAGCAACCAAAGACCAGGGGACAGAGACACCTGAATTCATTTATTCAACAGATGTCCATGAAGTAATATCTGTATGCCAGCCACATTCTAGGTGCTGAAGATATCATGAGATCAGTAACCCTAAGGACATTCTGAGTTAGCGTCTTTCCTCATCTTGAATTCTAGGAACAATGGAGGAAACATACCCAACAGACAGAATGCTGGTCACAGTTTCTGTTTCCTCTAAGATAAAAATAGAAACAGAAACCATAGCCACAACCTCCATTGTCACCTATTTCAGTTGCTACAGCCATGGCTCTAACAGCCATTGTATATATCATCTCACACTAACACAAGGTCCCTGAGGGGCAGCTCTTGGAGCTCTCCAGCTCCCAAACCCTGACCACAGAGAGACAGAAGCCTGAAATCACCCACAGTCCAGGAACAGCTCAAAAATTTCATTATTTGGTCACCAAGAATTTCCAAGGGAATGACAGTCTTCAACCCTGAGAAGCACAGACCCAGATGTGTGTGAGCAACAGTTTCCATGACCTGGTTCTTCCTCTGAGGCTGCACAAGTTACCATGATGAGGGTGAGAGCTGTGCTGGTTCTGAGGCTGACACACACACAAATGACCCTTGGCTCCCTACATGGGGTGGCAAGGCAGGGGGTCCTGCCTCCCTCTGCCGACCTCTTTATACTTTCCAGGGCACCTGCCGCCCATCCATGAGTTCATTTTCTCTTCAAGGCTATCCTCACAGTTGGATGCTTCCTTAGCTCTAGACTGCCCCAGGCACAGCCTGGCAAAGAGCCCCACCAATCAGGAAATAACAGCAGGAAAGTGAAACTTTGGAGGTAATATGGCTCATGGGTTCCTCACCTCCAATTTCAGGAATGACTCAAGACAAACAGACCAGGCACTAAGAATAAACCTCTGCTCACAACACAGGCATGTAAGACATAAGCTTTGTTTGCCTTAAAGGAGTGATTCATCGCACTGTGGGAATGTTATCTTCCACCAGCATCACCACTACGTCCACCACTCCTTCCCCTAAGTCAACAACACACCCATCGCCTCCTCATACCTGTGGAGTCACTAGAGGGCCACACAGGAGAAACAATGTCTATCAATACCATCAACCTCTGCCATCCCTGAAGCCCTGAGAGGACTCAGAGAACTGCTAGACACCTCTCCTAGACACAGTTTAATAACTGTCTTGCTGAGAGCTCTCTCACTATAGTAGTAGCCAAGAAACCCATGGAGGTTTCCAGGACTCAGAGAAATGCCCCACCTCAGTGCCAGCCCTGGTGCCCTCACTAGTCCTTGATGCAGGCTCCTCCTCTGAGATAACTTCTTTTAAACTATCTGTTTTAGGCAATATCACACATGTGTCTTCTGACAGTAGTTTCATCACCCCAAGGGGTCAACAACCATCATAACTCACTCTGACATCTTCATGGAAAAGGAGACACCAGGAAAACTGGCAGAAATAGCCCAGAGTCATATCATTTGCCCCTGAAAATGTGCCAAACTGTCCCCAGGGCTCAGACCACTCAGCTTGTGGCAGACCAAGAACTCAGGGCAAGTTAGTCATCTTTTCTCCATCCCTCTACTTCATCTCTCCTGAGGAAGGGTTAGAAGAGCCCAAACTGTGAAGAGACTATACCCTCAGTGACCTCTCACAGCTAAACAATAGCTCACAATTTCCAAGTCTTGATGCTTACCTTTGAGCCCCTGCCCCGTCATTTACAAGGCATACAATGTTGAGCAAGCTACTCAGGCTCTCCAAATCTCAGTTTCCTCATCTGTGAAATGGGAGCACTATTGACTAAGAGAAGCTATAAAACACTATGCAAATATGTGGTATCAACATTTGCATTATTTATAGAGTCAAAATGTACCTAGTGAGAGCAGTACAAAAGAAATCCCTATTCCCAACTGTATGGATCAATTAACCACAAGTCAGTTGACACTCAAGAACTCAAAGAGGAGACAATGTCTCCCACAGAAACGCCTTGGTAATGGGTATTCCTTACAGAAACCACGCTGCAGTACAGACAGGCCTACAGAAAAAACAATTAAACACTCTTCTCAGCCACAACCAGAGGAAGGTCAGTCAGAATCAAATGGCCTCTCTCTAAGGATACATGCTTCAGGACCCTGATTTCCTTATCACAGTCGTGACAGGGCGACAGGAACAATTCCAGTCACCAGTCTCTGTGGCCCTGATAAGACAACCAGACCCATGCCCTTAGGATCCAAGCAGCTACCTTCCAAGGAAGGGCAGTATAGGCATTTTCTAAAGAGGTCCCTGCTAAGGAGGTGATGAGAGACTCTCCTTTATGGTTCTTATTGCTGAATGTCAAGCTGGCAGTGGGTCAAGGTGGGGTGTGGAGCAATCGGGAGGAGCAGTTAGAGGCTGCGGCATTGGTCAGGGTAATAAGGATAACACAGCAAGTGAACAAGAGACCATGGTGGGAGAAATAATTTGGAGGAATAATAGTTGGTACCAAACTATGACGCTGGAGACAAGGAAGAGGAAAGAATCAAAGATGACTCCGGTATTTCTGTCCTGAGCATCTGGGGGACATGATGTTACAATTAACATAAGGAAGGAAGATGGAAGAAACAGTTTGAGGAAAAGTTTGGCTTGGTCGTGTTGCATTTGACAGGCCGACAGGAAATCATTGGAAAGGCGAATCTGGAAAAATGGGTGTGAAGTCAGGGTAGAATCACAGATTTGTAAGGTGTAAAAATAGATGTAGTCTAGCCAGAAAGAAAGTGTAGAAAGAAAGGGAAGGGCTGGAGATGACACTCAGAAAGCTGACTTCATCTGGGGGCTGGGAAGAGAAGAGAAATGGCCCAGGGAGCAGAAAGAATGGGGAGAGTGCTGGACGAGCAGAATTGTTCCGCTTCCAGGAGGGCAATGGGTGCGAATAGTAAGGGGACACTGGCTGAGGAGAAGATTGAGGTGGATGCTCAATAAATACTTGTCAACCAGATGAATGGACGGTGCCAGACTTCACAGAGACTAACGAGGACTGAAAAGAAAATTGTTTTTGGTGATTAGAAAGGAGTTGTTTTTTTATTTTTGTTTTTTGGGGTTTTTTTTTTTTTTTTGGTAATTTTCAGGAAAGTGTTTTTGCTGAGGTGACTGAGGTGGAGGGCCGAGTGTAAGGAGAAGATAGGTGATAAAAAAGAGGTAGAGAGTGTAGAACCATCTTTCAGGATGCCTGTGGGTGAAACAAAAGATAGGGATAAGGAGACCTATGTCTCTCTTGACGTGAAATAAGTCTTTCATCCATCTTGTGGATTGTTTGTCAACGTGTTTGTCAACAGAAGAGAAGGAGACTCTCAGAGAAGCGATGGACTAAGCCACCTGAGGAGAGAAGTGGGGAGCAGAAAGGGCACTGGGTGTGTCTCTGTGTGTCTCTCTGTGTGTGTATCCTTTTGGTAGAGATTGAGCCAGTCTTCTGGGGTGAGATGAGGGACCGGGTGAGGGCAAAGATGTTTCCTGGTGGAGAGGGTTCTGGGACACAGGAGATCAAGTTAGATGGTCTTTTCGGTGAAGTAGAAGACAGACTGTCATAGAAAAAGGAGGGAGAGGAGAAGGAAAGTGTTTCTCTCAAATATCAGCTCTTTGCACTCAAATCCCTAGCTCTCAGCTCTGCAAATATGCTATGTATTTGGGCAGGGCGAGAAAGACAGGCTTCGGCTGTCTAATAATCTGATGGGAGCTGAAGAGCCGGGCTTGCATGCTGGTAAAAAACGAGGTCTGTTAATTCCAGCAAAACTTGAGCACCAAGAATAAGGCTGAAAATATTCTTGAGAACCAAGCTTGATCAAGAACCCAAATTACCAGTGCCTTACAACTTCAGTAAGGTGGTTTTAGCTTACAAAAAAAATCTTAAGAGCAGATGCTATCATTTTCTTTCAAGGTCCTTAAAATGTGGTCCATTGATCACCGGCATCAAAATCACCCTGGGCATAGGTTAAACGCAGATTCCTGGACCGCACCCAATGCATAGGGATCAGATTCTGGTGGTGGGCCCCAGAATACACTTTTATAGGTTCCCCCAGGGATTTGGATGCATCCTATCTTTTGAGAACCACTTTACTCTTTTAATGTTTTATTTATTTTTGAGAGAGTGCAAGTGGGGGAGGGGGAGAGAGAGAGGGACAGAGGACCTGAAGTGGGCTCTGTGCTGACAGCAGAGACCTCGATGTGGGGCTTGAACTCAAAAACTGTGAGATCATGACCCAAGCCGAAGTCAGTGGTTCAACCAACTGAGCCACCCAGGAGCCCCTTGAGAACCACTTTCTTACCAAAAAGAGTTCTTCTACGGCTCTCCCCACTACCAGGATTTCTTGCACAAGAATAACCCACTCACGTTTAGTAGATTGGGTTATTTGCAAACTGTTTTCCTAAGTTGCTGACTAATCTATTAAAGGAGTGGTTAAAGATTTTTTGTTTAAATGGTGGAGAAAGAAAAATACAATACTGTAGTTTTTATGCAACTAACGCTAATCTCTTCCTTCTAAGACAAGCCCAACGGATTTAGAGATTTGTTAAGACCGTGCCTACTCCCCTACAGGATAAAACTGAGTTCCTAGCATGAAGAGACTCACTTGCTTTCCTATTTACTGGAGCAGGAGATTCTAATCAACGCAGCCCAGGACTGGAAAGTCTTTTAAATAAAGATTAAGAGGAGGACATAGTCCTGTTTGACAAGATTTAAAATTGATACTACCAAGTACAGATTTTTTCCAAAGGGAGAGAATATTGGGAATCAGGTACTGTTTCATATACTGCTAATGGAACTGTAAATTAGCATGACTTCCCTGCCAAGAAATTGGGCAGGATGTATTAATGACACAAACGTTTCTATAATAGCATTAACCTGGGCACCTGGGTGGTTCATTTGGTTAAACCTCTGATTCTTGACTTCAGCTCAGGTCAGGCTCTGCCCTGACAGCACGGAGCCTGTTTAGGTTTCTCTCTCTCTCTCTCTCTCTCTCTCTCTCTCTCTCTCCCCTCCCCTCCTCCTTGCAGGCACACATGTGTTCTCTCCCTCAAATAAATAAACATTAAAAAAATAACAGCATTAACCAGTAAGTCCACTTACAGAAATCTATGTTAAGGAAATGAGCTGAAATAATGAAAACAAAACAAAATATTATACACAAAGATAGTCATCAAAGCTTTATTCATAATATCGACACATTGGAAAGCCTACCTGTTCAATAGTAAGTTAGTTAATTAGGGGCTGTCTCTATGATGGAATATTATTTAATGTATAAAGGCAACATCCAATGTCCCATAAGGGCATGGACACACACACACACACACACACTATCACACATACATAATAGCAACACATGGAACAGGCATTAAGTAAGGTTTGTTAGGGAAAAATTTACAAGCATAGAACCAGTAGAGTGTACAGGATCCTTGAGTTCTCATTATCTCAAGACGGGTGGTTAGAGCTAAGCCCACTAAAGTGAGTGCTCCAGGAGGACTGCCCCTGTGCCGCAGCCATTTACAGGGAAATGAGAATGGTGATAATGATGTTTTCGTTGAGGGTGGCTCAGTCTGTTAAGCATTAGACTCTTGATTTCAGCTCAGGCCATGATACCCAGGTCATGAGACCGAGCCCCACGTTGGTCTCTGTGCTGGGCATGCAACCTGCTTGAGACTCTCTCTTTCTCTCTCTCTAAAAAAAAAAAAAAAAAGAAGTTTTCAGTTGAGGGAATGGCTTTGTTGGGAAAAGGGGCCTCTAGAGTTCAGCAAGGAGAGTTAATATACAACACCCAAGACCTTGCCATTGGGCTTAGCTGGCCCAGTCCTCCTGGGCCAACATAGCTTGCTGTGCCTCCAAATGGGAGAAGAGAAAGAACTACCACCCCAGATTTGTCTCTCCTCAGGCTGTGTTTACAAAGAATAAATACACAAAGAGATGCTCATAATATTAGGTAAAGTTTTAAAAAACGGATGCAAAGTTATATATACTGGGTAAGTTAAACTATATATATTTTTAAAGCATAGAAAAGAATGCTGGAAGGACACATAATAATATGGTTGTCTGGATAATGAGATTATGGAGTTTGATCTTTCAATTATCCATATTTTTGCAATTTTAAAATAATGAGTAGATCTTCCTCAACATATTTCGATGAAGTGGTACAACTTTGTCCACAAAGATAAAGCACATTTTTTGTTAGATTTAGTCTTAGGTATTATATATTTGTCACTATCATAAACACTATTATTTAAAAAATATTTTATTTTGTTGATGTATGGGAATACAGTTATTTTCACATTTTTTTATTGTATATGTAGAGCCTTGCTAAGAATTTAAAATTTGGGGGACTTTATACATAAACAATTATATAATCTGCAAATGATTACAGTGTGTTTCTTCCTTTTCATACCAAAAACAACTTCTCTATACCTTCATATCCTTGTTTATTTTTATTTTTTGTCTTATTGCACTGGCTAGACCTCCAGCATAATGTCAAGTGGAAGTAGTTGTCACTGTCATCCTGGTCTCATTCCAAATTTTAAAGAAAATGTTTCTGGTATTTTAAGTATGACATTTATTAATGTTTTTTATTGACATTGTTTGACAGGTTATGAGAGTTACCTTTTATTTTTAGTTTGCTAGGAGTTTTAACAGGAATGAGTGTTGAATTTTTTCATATGCTTTTCCTGCATCTGTTGTGATGATTGTGTTTTCCTTTCCATTCTGTTTATATGGTGATTTACATTAATAAAGCTTTATATTCTTGTATTTCTGGCTTAAACCCAGCTTAATCATGATGAATTTTTGATACAAATCCAGTATTGTATTTGGCTTACTAATATTTTTGTTAGGACATTTCTATCTATATTATTATTGAGATTTATTGACCTATAGTTTCCCTTTCTTATACTGTCTTTGGTTTGGGTATTAAAAGTTACAACAGCCATACACAATTAGTTGTAAGGCATTCCCTCTTCTACTAAGCTCTGGAAGAGTTTGAATAAAATTGGAATTATCCAGGGGATCCTGGGTGGCTCAGTGGGTTAGCGTTTGACTTCGGCTCAGGTCATGATCTCACGGTTCGTGGGTTTGAGCCCTGCGTCAGACTCTGTGTTGACAGCTCAGAGCCTGGAGCCTGCTTTGGATTCCCTCTCTCTCTGCCCCTTCCCTGCTTACTCTCTCTCAAAAATAAATAAAAACATTAAAAAAAATTTTAAAAAGCCTTCTGATTTGTGAATGTGGGATGTGTTTTCATTTATTTATGTCTTCTTTAATTTTTTCAGCAATATTTTGTAATTTTTATTGTACAAGTTTTTTTTTTTTTTTAGTTAACTCCTAAGTATTTTTTTCTTTTTGATGGCATTATAAACAGAATTGATTTTTTAACTTCCTTTTTGGATTGTTCATTATTAGTATATAGAAACAAAACTGATTTTTGTGTGTGGACTCTGTATCCTACTACTTCGATGAATTAACTTATTAGTTTTACAATTTTTTGTGTGGAACACTTACAGTTTTGTACATATAGACTTTTGTACGTATATACATGTAACCTAGAGTTTTGTACATATCATCTTCAAACAGAGATAATTTTACTTTTTCCTTTGTAATTTGGATGCCTTTTATTTCTCTTTTTCTTTTCCTTTTTCTTCTTCCTCTTCTTCCTTTTACTCCTTCTCCACTTCCTCCTCCTCTTCCTCTTCCTCTCCTTCTCCTTCTCCTCTTTTCCTTCCCCTTCCTTCTCCTTCTCTTTCTCCTCCTCCTCCTCCTCTTCCTCCTCCTCCTCCTTCTTCTTCTTCTTCTTCTTCTTCTTCTTCTTCTTCTTCTTCTTCTTCTTCTTCTTTTCTTCTTCTTCTTCTTTCTCTTCCTCTTCCTCTTCTTCTTTTTCCCATAATTGATCTGGTTAGAATTTCTGGCACCTATGTTGAATAGAAGTGGTGAAAGCAAGAATCCTTGCCTTGTTCCTGATCTTATAGAAATAGCTTTCAGTCTTTCACCATTGAATATGAAGTCCACTGTGCGATTATCATATATGACTTGTATTATATTGAGGTCGTTTCCTTCTACTCCTCATTTGTTAAGTGGTTTTTATCACGAAACAGTGTTGAATTTTGTCAAATGCTTTTTCCACATCAGTTGAGATGATCATGTTGCTTTTTTCCCTTCCTTCTGTTGATGTGGTGTATTGCATTGACCAAGTTTTGTATGTTGAATCATCCTTGAATTCCAGGAATAAATCTCAGTTGGCCATGGTGTATAATCCTGAATGAAGCTTGCTACTATTTTGTTGAGGACTTTTGTATCAATGTTCATACGAAATATCAGTCATAAGGGACCAATTTGTCTAGTGATTTGTAGTGATTTGTCTAGTGAACTCTGAATGAGTTAGGAAGTGTTCCTTCCTCTTGAATTTGTTGGAACAGCTTGAAAAGGATTGGTGTTAGTTCTTCTTTAAATGTTTGGTAGAATTCACCAGAAGCCATCAGGTCCCAGGGCTTTTCTTAGCTGGGAGATTTTTGATTGTTGATTCAATCTCCTTACAAGTTATAGGTCTATTCATTTTTTATTTCTTTATGATTTAGTCTTGACAGGTTCTGTGTTTCCAGAAAACACATTGACCATTTCATCGAGGTTATCTAATTTGTTGGTGTATAGCTATTCACAGTGCTCACTTATAATCCTTCTATTTCTGTACGATTGGCAGCAAAGTCCCCATTTTCATGT
The DNA here is from genome assembly GCF_028749965.1 of Puma concolor. Classification (NCBI taxonomy): domain Eukaryota; kingdom Metazoa; phylum Chordata; class Mammalia; order Carnivora; family Felidae; genus Puma; species Puma concolor. Next base: position 88,171,407 of record NC_141675.1, read on the forward strand.
CTGGTGTCAGTAATTTGAGTATTCCCTCTTTTTTATCTTAGCTACAAGTATATCAATTCTGCTGGTTTTTCTCAAAGAATCAACTTTTGGTTTTATTGATTTTCTCTACTGTTTTATTCTCTATTTCACATATCTCTGCCCTAATTTTTATTATTTCCTTCCTTTTGCTAGCTTTGGGTTTAGTTTGTTCTTCTTTTTTCTAGTTCTTTAAGTTGCAAAGTTAAGTTAATTCCTAATGCTCTTCCTTTTTGTTATCTACTTTTCTTTCTTTTTCTTAATTCACCTTGCTGGAAGTTTGCCTAGTTTATCTTCATTTCTACTCTTAATTATATCCTCCATTCAGCTTTCTTTTTCCTTTTTCTTTCTGATTCTTCTAGTTCACCTTTCCTCTGAGAGTTCTAGATTTATGCAGAAAATATTCAATTTACAGTGTCCTGATCTAAGACTGTGTCTCCTTTTCTTATGGAGCCCTTAACTCTCAACACTTTAGAGCTCAGAAATCTGTAGATTCCTTAAGAGCACTGACTTAACATCTCAGATTTTGACCTTTCACTCTTAAGTGTTTACCTTTCTTTCTTCTGATCTCAGCTCTGCATTCAGAAAATATTTTCTACACATTATCTGACATTCGTAGGTTTTGTAGTTAAAGACTTATCTCTTTTGCCATATTGCTGGAAATGGAGTTGTATCACTGTGACAAACAAAAATATTTGCTTAAAAATTGGACTATGCTATTGTGAAACTTTTGCTGCTGATATTGATTTTAATAGAGATGATGCAGCCTCCGAAAATATATTAATTGCCAAGAATCTATAATAAATTTAGTAAGTTTGGCATGTGTATGGCTTCTGTGTGGTAACTCAAAGCCAGATAATAGAGCAATGCTTAGGAAAATGAAATAAGGTTAATAATAATGTTTTCTAATCTAAACCTTATCTGGATAAACCAAACTTTGGAACTTTATTGAAGAGAGTTTATATATAGAATTGAAAGTCCTGTAAGCAAATCTACTAATAATTCTGAATAAAGGCGGTCTCCTTTCAAAGTTGAAGCAGACTTGGAGTGCCTGGGCGGCTCAATCACTTAAGCATCTAACTCTTGATTTTGGCTCAGATCATGATCTCACAGCTTCTGAGATTAAGAGCTGCTTTGGTCTCTATGTGACAGTGTGAAGCCTGCTTAGGATTCTCTCTCTCCTTCTCTCTATCTCAAAATAAATAAACTTAAAAAAAGTAAGGTTGAAGCAGACTCATTTTGGGGTTAAATAGGGAACCAGGGACCTTCTAGCTCAATCCATGCATTTGTCCACACCAGCTTAGAAACATGTCATGTGTCATTAATTACTATTAACAAAGCATAGAAGGAGGCAAGTGAGTTACTTATATTTCAATAAATTAGAGCTGACTCATAATCATTCTCACTAACCTGAAAGTCTAAATTGCTTTCGTAAGATGAGAAAAGTGGTGGAATTATAGTCAACTCTAGGAACTACACTCAAACCTTCTTTGCTGGAAGTTTGTCCCTCTGTGAACTTCATCTGTTGGTTCACAACCCTCGTTGGAGGTTCCTAGATATAATTTGAAACTGTACTCAGAGCACAGGGAGAGACTCATGAAAGAGACAGACCACTCCAGCTTGGTAGGTGGCAGTTTTAATAATAGCAAAGGGAACTGACATTCAGGCTTGGGTGGCAGCAAGATGAATAAATCCCTGCACCTGCCCACCAAATCCCAAAAGTTTATGAAGAGGCCCTATCTGGGCTAAGTCACATTTACTATGCAGGTGCTTTTGACACCACATCACTATCTCAAGGCAATGTCTTTGAGTGGATAGCCTCCAGAAGTGGAAAAGGCAAGCAGAACCCACATTCCAAGAATAAGGAAAGGGGTGAGAAGCCTGAAAGTGCCTAGGCCCAGCTCAGTGAGCAATGGGGGTGCAGGACAGGTCATGTCTTTTTGACTACATTCATCAACATAATGCCTTCAACTAGTTATGCGCACTGAGGTTTAAAAAAAAGTTTGAGAGGGGCGCCTGGGTGGTGCAGTCGGTTAAGCGTCCGACTTCAGCCAGGTCACGATCTCGCGGTCCGTGAGTTCGAGCCCCGCGTCACGCTCTGGGCTGATGGCTCAGAGCCTAGAGCCTGTTTCCGATTCTGTGTCTCCCTCTCTCTCTGCCCCTCCCCCGTTCATGCTCTGTCTCTCTCTGTCCCAAAAATAAATAAACGTTGAAAAAAAAAAATTAAAAAAAAAAAAAAAAGTTTGAGAACAGCTAGGGAACTAATGAAAACCCAAAAGAATAAGTATCTAAAAGAAAAAAAACAAAAAAAAACTGAATGTTTCTTAAGTTCTTCTTTTGTTTAAAAGAATCAAGGCCTTTAAAATAAAATTCAGGAGGATGGTCTGCTGTACTGATTGAGGATTTGTCTACAAGTACTGGGAGTGAAGTCAAATATTTTAAACAAACCAGATTAGTATGTAAATATTCGGCATAGCAAGTAAATTGAAAAAAAATAGGCATGATCAATTAAATTACCATTATGTTATAACATGACCAGGGATAGAGTATGTACTCTCACTCTTTAGTATCTGCTAGATTGGAAGAAATGTTAAAAATGAGGAGGAAAAGTAGACATTTAATTGGCTTTGATAAAAAAACAAAACTCAGCTCAATAGCCTGCCCAAGATGTAAACTAGAGGTACAATCAACAACAGGATAATTTGTTATTTCTACTCTGATATATCAGCACCTTCCACGAATGGACAGGCTCAGACAACACAGACCACTGGAGTACCTCAACCCAGCATCATGAAAAAGACCATGACAGACTCTCAAACCAGCACTAACTTGGCTACGAGCAGACCAAATACTTCATCCAACCTAAGTACAAAAACCCTTACACAAAACAATTCCCAGGACACAGCCACCTATGGCAACACAGGAACTTCAACTGCTTCCACTATCAGCAACAAATCTTCCATGACGTCAGATATGTCCAAGTCACTGAACTCCACAGAGAACATTTCAGTTTTTCCTAGTGCAAGCAAAACACATGTCGTTACATCAGAGTTCAACCAAACACTAATCTCCACAGACACCACTGTGGGAAACACACAACACACATCATACCCTGAAACATCAAGTTTTACTTCTGCCACCTCAACAATCTCAGAGTCAACTGGACTAGAGAAAGAGTCCATGGCACCCTCTTCCATCACTTCTGCTTCAGAGACAACAGTGTCTTCTCAACGCCACGGGACTCAGACCATGGACACCATCAGGGAATCTCAAACCAGCACTATCTCAGCAGTGATCACATCACCTCCTGCATCATCTCTAAGTGGACACACCCTGACAGAGAGCATCTCACAGGAGACTTCCACCTCTGGGGAAGCACGCACTTCATCTCCTTCTAGTGTCAGCCACAAACCTTCCACAGTGTCAAAAATGCCCACGTCAACATCCTCCACAGATGACACTTCAGCCTCATCCCCTGCAAGCAACTCACATGCAGTGACATCAGAGGCTTCCATACCACCATTATCAACAGACACCACTGGAGGAAACATAAAACACACATCACACTCTGAAACAGTAACTTTTACCCCAGTCACCTCAATGCTCTCAATGTCAACTGGACTAAGAGAACACTCCATGGCACGCTCTTCAGTCACTTCTGCTTCAGAGACAACAGCGTCTTCTCAAAGCCACAGGACACAGACCAAGGACAGCACCAGAGAATCTCAAAGCAGCACGAGATTGGCAGTGATCACAACAACCCCTTCATCCTCCCTAAATGGACACACCCTTACAGAGAGCACCTCACAGGAGACATCCACCTCTGGGGAAGCAAGGACTTCATCTCCTTCCAGCATCAGCCACAAACCTTCCACAGTGTCAGAAATGCCCATGTCAACAATCTCCACAGGAGACACTTCAGCCTCTTCCAGTACAAGCAACACACATCAAATGACATCAGAGTTCCGCCAATCACCAATCTCCACAGACACCACTGAAGGAAACACAAAACACACATCATACCCTGAAACACCAAATTTTACTGTAGTCACCTCAATACTCTCAAGGACAACTGGAGTAGAGGAACAGTCCACGGCACCCACTTCCATCACTTCTGCTTCAGGGACAACAGCGTCTTCTCAACGCCACGGGACTCAGACTATGGACAGCATCAGGGAATCTCAAACCAGCACTATCTCAGCAGTGATCACATCAACTCCTTCATCATCCCTAAGTGGACACACCCTTACAGAGGGCATCTCACAGGAGACCTCCACTTCTGGGGAAGCACGCACTTCATCTACTTCTAGTGTCAGCCACAAACCTTCCACAGTGTCAGAAATGCCCACGTCAACATCCTCCACAGATGACGCTTCAACCTCCTCCCCTGCAAGCAACTCACATGCAGTGACATCAGAGGTTTCCATACCACCGGTATCAACAGACAGCACTGGAGGAAACACAAAACACACATCACACTCTGAAACAGCAAGTTTTGCCCCAGTCACCTCAACACTCTCAATGTCAACTGGACTAAGAGAACACTCCATGGCACGCTCTTCAGTCACTTCTGCTTCAGAGACAACAGCGTCTTCTCAACGCCACGGGACTCAGACCATGGACACCATCAGGGAATCTCAAACCAGCACTATCTCCGCAGTGATCACATCGACTCCTTCATCATCCCTAAGTGGACACACCCTTACAGAGGGCATCTCACAGGAGACTCCCACCTCTGGGGAAGCAAGGACTTCATCTCCTTCCAGCAGCAGCCACAAACCTTCTGCAACCTCAGAAATGCCCCCGTCAACATCCTCCACAGATGAGACTTCAGCCTCTTCCCATGCAAGCAACTCACATGCAGTGACATCAGAGATTTCCATACCATCGGTATCAACAGACACCACTGGAGGAAACACAAAACACACATCGCACTCTGAAGCAGCAAGTTTTACCCCAGTCACCTCAACACTCTCAATGTCAACTGGACTAAGAGAACACTCCATGGCACGCTCTTCAGTCACTTCTGCTTCAGAGACAACAGCGTCTTCTCAAAGCCACAGGACACAGACCAAGGACAGCACCAGAGAATCTCAAAGCAGCACGAGATTGGCAGTGATCACAACAACCCCTTCATCCTCCCTAAATGGACACACCCTTACAGAGAGCACCTCACAGGAGACATCCACCTCTGGGGAAGCAAGGACTTCATCTCCTTCCAGCATCAGCCACAAACCTTCCACAGTGTCAGAAATGCCCATGTCAACAATCTCCACAGGAGACACTTCAGCCTCTTCCAGTACAAGCAACACACATCAAATGACATCAGAGTTCCGCCAATCACCAATCTCCACAGACACCACTGAAGGAAACACAAAACACACATCATACCCTGAAACACCAAATTTTACTGTAGTCACCTCAATACTCTCAAGGACAACTGGAGTAGAGGAACAGTCCACGGCACCCACTTCCATCACTTCTGCTTCAGGGACAACAGCGTCTTCTCAACGCCACGGGACTCAGACCATGGACAGCATCAGGGAATCTCAAACCAGCACTATCTCAGCAGTGATCACATCAACTCCTTCATCATCCCTAAGTGGACACACCCTTACAGAGGGCATCTCACAGGAGACCTCCACTACTGGGGAAGCACGCACTTCATCTACTTCTAGTGTCAGCCACAAACCTTCCACAGTGTCAGAAATGCCCACGTCAACATCCTCCACAGATGACGCTTCAACCTCCTCCCCTGCAAGCAACTCACATGCAGTGACATCAGAGGTTTCCATACCACCGGTATCAACAGACAGCACTGGAGGAAACACAAAACACACATCACACTCTGAAACAGCAAGTTTTGCCCCAGTCACCTCAACACTCTCAATGTCAACTGGACTAAGAGAACACTCCATGGCACGCTCTTCAGTCACTTCTGCTTCAGAGACAACAGCGTCTTCTCAACGCCACGGGACTCAGACCATGGACACCATCAGGGAATCTCAAACCAGCACTATCTCCGCAGTGATCACATCGACTCCTTCATCATCCCTAAGTGGACACACCCTTACAGAGGGCATCTCACAGGAGACTCCCACCTCTGGGGAAGCAAGGACTTCATCTCCTTCCAGCAGCAGCCACAAACCTTCTGCAACCTCAGAAATGCCCCCGTCAACATCCTCCACAGATGAGACTTCAGCCTCTTCCCATGCAAGCAACTCACATGCAGTGACATCAGAGATTTCCATACCATCGGTATCAACAGACACCACTGGAGGAAACACAAAACACACATCGCACTCTGAAGCAGCAAGTTTTACCCCAGTCACCTCAACACTCTCAATGTCAACTGGACTAAGAGAACACTCCATGGCACACTCTTCAGTCACTTCTGCTTCAGAGACAACAGCGTCTTCTCAAAGCCACAGGACACAGACCAAGGACAGCACCAGAGAATCTCAAAGCAGCACGAGATTGGCAGTGATCACAACAACCCCTTCATCCTCCCTAAATGGACACACCCTTACAGAGAGCACCTCACAGGAGACATCCACCTCTGGGGAAGCAAGGACTTCATCTCCTTCCAGCATCAGCCACAAACCTTCCACAGTGTCAGAAATGCCCATGTCAACAATCTCCACAGGAGACACTTCAGCCTCTTCCAGTACAAGCAACACACATCAAATGACATCAGAGTTCCGCCAATCACCAATCTCCACAGACACCACTGAAGGAAACACAAAACACACATCATACCCTGAAACACCAAATTTTACTGTAGTCACCTCAATACTCTCAAGGACAACTGGAGTAGAGGAACAGTCCACGGCACCCACTTCCATCACTTCTGCTTCAGGGACAACAGCGTCTTCTCAACGCCACGGGACTCAGACCATGGACAGCATCAGGGAATCTCAAACCAGCACTATCTCAGCAGTGATCACATCAACTCCTTCATCATCCCTAAGTGGACACACCCTTACAGAGGGCATCTCACAGGAGACCTCCACTTCTGGGGAAGCACGCACTTCATCTACTTCTAGTGTCAGCCACAAACCTTCCACAGTGTCAGAAATGCCCACGTCAACATCCTCCACAGATGACGCTTCAACCTCCTCCCCTGCAAGCAACTCACATGCAGTGACATCAGAGGTTTCCATACCACCGGTATCAACAGACAGCACTGGAGGAAACACAAAACACACATCACACTCTGAAACAGCAAGTTTTGCCCCAGTCACCTCAACACTCTCAATGTCAACTGGACTAAGAGAACACTCCATGGCACGCTCTTCAGTCACTTCTGCTTCAGAGACAACAGCGTCTTCTCAACGCCACGGGACTCAGACCATGGACACCATCAGGGAATCTCAAACCAGCACTATCTCCGCAGTGATCACATCGACTCCTTCATCATCCCTAAGTGGACACACCCTTACAGAGGGCATCTCACAGGAGACTCCCACCTCTGGGGAAGCAAGGACTTCATCTCCTTCCAGCAGCAGCCACAAACCTTCTGCAACCTCAGAAATGCCCCCGTCAACATCCTCCACAGATGAGACTTCAGCCTCTTCCCATGCAAGCAACTCACATGCAGTGACATCAGAGATTTCCATACCATCGGTATCAACAGACACCACTGGAGGAAACACAAAACACACATCGCACTCTGAAGCAGCAAGTTTTACCCCAGTCACCTCAACACTCTCAATGTCAACTGGACTAAGAGAACACTCCATGGCACGCTCTTCAGTCACTTCTGCTTCAGAGACAACAGCGTCTTCTCAAAGCCACAGGACACAGACCAAGGACAGCACCAGAGAATCTCAAAGCAGCACGAGATTGGCAGTGATCACAACAACCCCTTCATCCTCCCTAAATGGACACACCCTTACAGAGAGCACCTCACAGGAGACATCCACCTCTGGGGAAGCAAGGACTTCATCTCCTTCCAGCATCAGCCACAAACCTTCCACAGTGTCAGAAATGCCCATGTCAACAATCTCCACAGGAGACACTTCAGCCTCTTCCAGTACAAGCAACACACATCAAATGACATCAGAGTTCCGCCAATCACCAATCTCCACAGACACCACTGAAGGAAACACAAAACACACATCATACCCTGAAACACCAAATTTTACTGTAGTCACCTCAATACTCTCAAGGACAACTGGAGTAGAGGAACAGTCCACGGCACCCACTTCCATCACTTCTGCTTCAGGGACAACAGCGTCTTCTCAACGCCACGGGACTCAGACCATGGACAGCATCAGGGAATCTCAAACCAGCACTATCTCAGCAGTGATCACATCAACTCCTTCATCATCCCTAAGTGGACACACCCTTACAGAGGGCATCTCACAGGAGACCTCCACTTCTGGGGAAGCACGCACTTCATCTACTTCTAGTGTCAGCCACAAACCTTCCACAGTGTCAGAAATGCCCACGTCAACATCCTCCACAGATGACGCTTCAACCTCCTCCCCTGCAAGCAACTCACATGCAGTGACATCAGAGGTTTCCATACCACCGGTATCAACAGACAGCACTGGAGGAAACACAAAACACACATCACACTCTGAAACAGCAAGTTTTGCCCCAGTCACCTCAACACTCTCAATGTCAACTGGACTAAGAGAACACTCCATGGCACGCTCTTCAGTCACTTCTGCTTCAGAGACAACAGCGTCTTCTCAACGCCACGGGACTCAGACCATGGACACCATCAGGGAATCTCAAACCAGCACTATCTCCGCAGTGATCACATCGACTCCTTCATCATCCCTAAGTGGACACACCCTTACAGAGGGCATCTCACAGGAGACTCCCACCTCTGGGGAAGCAAGGACTTCATCTCCTTCCAGCAGCAGCCACAAACCTTCTGCAACCTCAGAAATGCCCCCGTCAACATCCTCCACAGATGAGACTTCAGCCTCTTCCCATGCAAGCAACTCACATGCAGTGACATCAGAGATTTCCATACCATCGGTATCAACAGACACCACTGGAGGAAACACAAAACACACATCGCACTCTGAAGCAGCAAGTTTTACCCCAGTCACCTCAACACTCTCAATGTCAACTGGACTAAGAGAACACTCCATGGCACGCTCTTCAGTCACTTCTGCTTCAGAGACAACAGCGTCTTCTCAAAGCCACAGGACACAGACCAAGGACAGCACCAGAGAATCTCAAAGCAGCACGAGATTGGCAGTGATCACAACAACCCCTTCATCCTCCCTAAATGGACACACCCTTACAGAGAGCACCTCACAGGAGACATCCACCTCTGGGGAAGCAAGGACTTCATCTCCTTCCAGCATCAGCCACAAACCTTCCACAGTGTCAGAAATGCCCATGTCAACAATCTCCACAGGAGACACTTCAGCCTCTTCCAGTACAAGCAACACACATCAAATGACATCAGAGTTCCGCCAATCACCAATCTCCACAGACACCACTGAAGGAAACACAAAACACACATCATACCCTGAAACACCAAATTTTACTGTAGTCACCTCAATACTCTCAAGGACAACTGGAGTAGAGGAACAGTCCACGGCACCCACTTCCATCACTTCTGCTTCAGGGACAACAGCGTCTTCTCAACGCCACGGGACTCAGACCATGGACAGCATCAGGGAATCTCAAACCAGCACTATCTCAGCAGTGATCACATCAACTCCTTCATCATCCCTAAGTGGACACACCCTTACAGAGGGCATCTCACAGGAGACCTCCACTTCTGGGGAAGCACGCACTTCATCTACTTCTAGTGTCAGCCACAAACCTTCCACAGTGTCAGAAATGCCCACGTCAACATCCTCCACAGATGACGCTTCAACCTCCTCCCCTGCAAGCAACTCACATGCAGTGACATCAGAGGTTTCCATACCACCGGTATCAACAGACAGCACTGGAGGAAACACAAAACACACATCACACTCTGAAACAGCAAGTTTTGCCCCAGTCACCTCAACACTCTCAATGTCAACTGGACTAAGAGAACACTCCATGGCACGCTCTTCAGTCACTTCTGCTTCAGAGACAACAGCGTCTTCTCAACGCCACGGGACTCAGACCATGGACACCATCAGGGAATCTCAAACCAGCACTATCTCCGCAGTGATCACATCGACTCCTTCATCATCCCTAAGTGGACACACCCTTACAGAGGGCATCTCACAGGAGACTCCCACCTCTGGGGAAGCAAGGACTTCATCTCCTTCCAGCAGCAGCCACAAACCTTCTGCAACCTCAGAAATGCCCCCGTCAACATCCTCCACAGATGAGACTTCAGCCTCTTCCCATGCAAGCAACTCACATGCAGTGACATCAGAGATTTCCATACCATCGGTATCAACAGACACCACTGGAGGAAACACAAAACACACATCGCACTCTGAAGCAGCAAGTTTTACCCCAGTCACCTCAACACTCTCAATGTCAACTGGACTAAGAGAACACTCCATGGCACGCTCTTCAGTCACTTCTGCTTCAGAGACAACAGCGTCTTCTCAAAGCCACAGGACACAGACCAAGGACAGCACCAGAGAATCTCAAAGCAGCACGAGATTGGCAGTGATCACAACAACCCCTTCATCCTCCCTAAATGGACACACCCTTACAGAGAGCACCTCACAGGAGACATCCACCTCTGGGGAAGCAAGGACTTCATCTCCTTCCAGCATCAGCCACAAACCTTCCACAGTGTCAGAAATGCCCATGTCAACAATCTCCACAGGAGACACTTCAGCCTCTTCCAGTACAAGCAACACACATCAAATGACATCAGAGTTCCGCCAATCACCAATCTCCACAGACACCACTGAAGGAAACACAAAACACACATCATACCCTGAAACACCAAATTTTACTGTAGTCACCTCAATACTCTCAAGGACAACTGGAGTAGAGGAACAGTCCACGGCACCCACTTCCATCACTTCTGCTTCAGGGACAACAGCGTCTTCTCAACGCCACGGGACTCAGACCATGGACAGCATCAGGGAATCTCAAACCAGCACTATCTCAGCAGTGATCACATCAACTCCTTCATCATCCCTAAGTGGACACACCCTTACAGAGGGCATCTCACAGGAGACCTCCACTTCTGGGGAAGCACGCACTTCATCTACTTCTAGTGTCAGCCACAAACCTTCCACAGTGTCAGAAATGCCCACGTCAACATCCTCCACAGATGACGCTTCAACCTCCTCCCCTGCAAGCAACTCACATGCAGTGACATCAGAGGTTTCCATACCACCGGTATCAACAGACAGCACTGGAGGAAACACAAAACACACATCACACTCTGAAACAGCAAGTTTTGCCCCAGTCACCTCAACACTCTCAATGTCAACTGGACTAAGAGAACACTCCATGGCACGCTCTTCAGTCACTTCTGCTTCAGAGACAACAGCGTCTTCTCAACGCCACGGGACTCAGACCATGGACACCATCAGGGAATCTCAAACCAGCACTATCTCCGCAGTGATCACATCGACTCCTTCATCATCCCTAAGTGGACACACCCTTACAGAGGGCATCTCACAGGAGACTCCCACCTCTGGGGAAGCAAGGACTTCATCTCCTTCCAGCAGCAGCCACAAACCTTCTGCAACCTCAGAAATGCCCCCGTCAACATCCTCCACAGATGAGACTTCAGCCTCTTCCCATGCAAGCAACTCACATGCAGTGACATCAGAGATTTCCATACCATCGGTATCAACAGACACCACTGGAGGAAACACAAAACACACATCGCACTCTGAAGCAGCAAGTTTTACCCCAGTCACCTCAACACTCTCAATGTCAACTGGACTAAGAGAACACTCCATGGCACGCTCTTCAGTCACTTCTGCTTCAGAGACAACAGCGTCTTCTCAAAGCCACAGGACACAGACCAAGGACAGCACCAGAGAATCTCAAAGCAGCACGAGATTGGCAGTGATCACAACAACCCCTTCATCCTCCCTAAATGGACACACCCTTACAGAGAGCACCTCACAGGAGACATCCACCTCTGGGGAAGCAAGGACTTCATCTCCTTCCAGCATCAGCCACAAACCTTCCACAGTGTCAGAAATGCCCATGTCAACAATCTCCACAGGAGACACTTCAGCCTCTTCCAGTACAAGCAACACACATCAAATGACATCAGAGTTCCGCCAATCACCAATCTCCACAGACACCACTGAAGGAAACACAAAACACACATCATACCCTGAAACACCAAATTTTACTGTAGTCACCTCAATACTCTCAAGGACAACTGGAGTAGAGGAACAGTCCACGGCACCCACTTCCATCACTTCTGCTTCAGGGACAACAGCGTCTTCTCAACGCCACGGGACTCAGACCATGGACAGCATCAGGGAATCTCAAACCAGCACTATCTCAGCAGTGATCACATCAACTCCTTCATCATCCCTAAGTGGACACACCCTTACAGAGGGCATCTCACAGGAGACCTCCACTTCTGGGGAAGCACGCACTTCATCTACTTCTAGTGTCAGCCACAAACCTTCCACAGTGTCAGAAATGCCCACGTCAACATCCTCCACAGATGACGCTTCAACCTCCTCCCCTGCAAGCAACTCACATGCAGTGACATCAGAGGTTTCCATACCACCGGTATCAACAGACAGCACTGGAGGAAACACAAAACACACATCACACTCTGAAACAGCAAGTTTTGCCCCAGTCACCTCAACACTCTCAATGTCAACTGGACTAAGAGAACACTCCATGGCACGCTCTTCAGTCACTTCTGCTTCAGAGACAACAGCGTCTTCTCAACGCCACGGGACTCAGACCATGGACACCATCAGGGAATCTCAAACCAGCACTATCTCCGCAGTGATCACATCGACTCCTTCATCATCCCTAAGTGGACACACCCTTACAGAGGGCATCTCACAGGAGACTCCCACCTCTGGGGAAGCAAGGACTTCATCTCCTTCCAGCAGCAGCCACAAACCTTCTGCAACCTCAGAAATGCCCCCGTCAACATCCTCCACAGATGAGACTTCAGCCTCTTCCCATGCAAGCAACTCACATGCAGTGACATCAGAGATTTCCATACCATCGGTATCAACAGACACCACTGGAGGAAACACAAAACACACATCGCACTCTGAAGCAGCAAGTTTTACCCCAGTCACCTCAACACTCTCAATGTCAACTGGACTAAGAGAACACTCCATGGCACGCTCTTCAGTCACTTCTGCTTCAGAGACAACAGCGTCTTCTCAAAGCCACAGGACACAGACCAAGGACAGCACCAGAGAATCTCAAAGCAGCACGAGATTGGCAGTGATCACAACAACCCCTTCATCCTCCCTAAATGGACACACCCTTACAGAGAGCACCTCACAGGAGACATCCACCTCTGGGGAAGCAAGGACTTCATCTCCTTCCAGCATCAGCCACAAACCTTCCACAGTGTCAGAAATGCCCATGTCAACAATCTCCACAGGAGACACTTCAGCCTCTTCCAGTACAAGCAACACACATCAAATGACATCAGAGTTCCGCCAATCACCAATCTCCACAGACACCACTGAAGGAAACACAAAACACACATCATACCCTGAAACACCAAATTTTACTGTAGTCACCTCAATACTCTCAAGGACAACTGGAGTAGAGGAACAGTCCACGGCACCCACTTCCATCACTTCTGCTTCAGGGACAACAGCGTCTTCTCAACGCCACGGGACTCAGACCATGGACAGCATCAGGGAATCTCAAACCAGCACTATCTCAGCAGTGATCACATCAACTCCTTCATCATCCCTAAGTGGACACACCCTTACAGAGGGCATCTCACAGGAGACCTCCACTTCTGGGGAAGCACGCACTTCATCTACTTCTAGTGTCAGCCACAAACCTTCCACAGTGTCAGAAATGCCCACGTCAACATCCTCCACAGATGACGCTTCAACCTCCTCCCCTGCAAGCAACTCACATGCAGTGACATCAGAGGTTTCCATACCACCGGTATCAACAGACAGCACTGGAGGAAACACAAAACACACATCACACTCTGAAACAGCAAGTTTTGCCCCAGTCACCTCAACACTCTCAATGTCAACTGGACTAAGAGAACACTCCATGGCACGCTCTTCAGTCACTTCTGCTTCAGAGACAACAGCGTCTTCTCAACGCCACGGGACTCAGACCATGGACACCATCAGGGAATCTCAAACCAGCACTATCTCCGCAGTGATCACATCGACTCCTTCATCATCCCTAAGTGGACACACCCTTACAGAGGGCATCTCACAGGAGACTCCCACCTCTGGGGAAGCAAGGACTTCATCTCCTTCCAGCAGCAGCCACAAACCTTCTGCAACCTCAGAAATGCCCCCGTCAACATCCTCCACAGATGAGACTTCAGCCTCTTCCCATGCAAGCAACTCACATGCAGTGACATCAGAGATTTCCATACCATCGGTATCAACAGACACCACTGGAGGAAACACAAAACACACATCGCACTCTGAAGCAGCAAGTTTTACCCCAGTCACCTCAACACTCTCAATGTCAACTGGACTAAGAGAACACTCCATGGCACGCTCTTCAGTCACTTCTGCTTCAGAGACAACAGCGTCTTCTCAAAGCCACAGGACACAGACCAAGGACAGCACCAGAGAATCTCAAAGCAGCACGAGATTGGCAGTGATCACAACAACCCCTTCATCCTCCCTAAATGGACACACCCTTACAGAGAGCACCTCACAGGAGACATCCACCTCTGGGGAAGCAAGGACTTCATCTCCTTCCAGCATCAGCCACAAACCTTCCACAGTGTCAGAAATGCCCATGTCAACAATCTCCACAGGAGACACTTCAGCCTCTTCCAGTACAAGCAACACACATCAAATGACATCAGAGTTCCGCCAATCACCAATCTCCACAGACACCACTGAAGGAAACACAAAACACACATCATACCCTGAAACACCAAATTTTACTGTAGTCACCTCAATACTCTCAAGGACAGCTGGAGTAGAAGAACAGTCCACGGCACCCTCTTCCATCACTTCTACCCCAGAGACATCAGCATCTTCTCAAAGTTATAGGACTCAAACCATGGAGACCATCAGGGAATCTCAAACCAGCACTATCTCAGCAGTGATCACATCAACTCTTTCACTGCCCATAAGTGGACACACCCTTACAGAAAGCATCTCACAGGAGACATCCACCCCTGAGAATGCAAGCACTTCATCTCCTTCCAGCGTCAGCCACAAACCTTCGGCAACCTCAGAAATGCCCCTGTCAACATCCTCCACAGATGACACTCCAGCCTCTTCCCATGCAAGCAACTCACATTCAGTGACATCAGAGGTTTCCATAACACCAGCATCAACAGACACCACTGTAGGATACACAAAACATACAACACACCCTGAAATAGGAAGTTTTACTCCAGTCACCTCAACACTGTCAAGGACAACTGGAGTAGAAGGACACACAACACACTCCTCTTGCAATACTTCTACTGCAGAGGTGACAGCATCTTCTCATGACTACAGGACTCAGAGCACGGAGACCAGCAGAGAATCTCAAACCAACACTACATCAGTCTTCCTCACCTCAACTCCTTCATCTTCCCTAAATGGAGACACTCTTACAGAGATCGTCTCACAGGAGATATCCACCTCTAGGAAAGAAAGCACCCTATCCTCTTCTAGTGTCAGCATTGCACCTCTAACAACATCAGTTTTATTGACAGTACCAACCTCAACAGATACCACTGTAGGTAATGGAAAGGACACATCAACTCCTATTACTAGAACTGTTATTCCAGTCCCTTCAACAGTACCCATGAAAAGTGGACTAGAAGTACAATCAATTGCAATCTTTTCCAGCACATCTACTCCAGGAACATCAGCATCTACCCAGAATTACCAGACTCCAAGCATAGAGACCACCAGAGAATCTGAATTCAGTGAAATTACATCAGCAACCACATCAGCTCTTTTATCTTTACCCAGTGGACATACTCTTTCAGGGAGAATTCCTCCGGCAATATCTCCTTCAGGTGAAGCAATCACTTCACCTACTTCCAGTGACAGTAAAACACCTTTGATGACATCAGAGACATTGACAGCCTCAACTTCAATAGACACTACTGTGGAAAATTCAGGAGATACATCCCTACCTGTAACTCGTAGTTTTCCTCCATTCATTCCTAATGTTTCTACAACATGGCAGTCAGCAATACAACCAACACCACTGTCTATCAGTACTCTAGCTCCAAAAACATCTACAGTTTTCCATACCCACGCAGACACAGAGACAGCAGGATGGCCTCATTCCAGCAGTTCAATGTCATTCATTCCAGATAAAACAACATTCACTTCCTCATCCTTCAGTGATAGCAGTCACACAACTCAGTCACAAAAAGAACTGTTTTCAACACCAATGGCTTCCACTATACTGGTTACAGAAAGTTCATCTTCTTCAATAGCTAGCAGTATTTCTTGGGTTACCTCTACAGTCTCAACAGTAGATGAAGAAGTGCCAACCCCACACTCCTATCTAAGCACATCTCCTCAGGAAACAACAGTGGCAATTTCCAAGACTCACTGGACACAAGGCATAGGGACCACTGGAGACATTCATGTCAGCAGAAGCTCCAATGTAACCCAAACCATCAAAACAGTTACATCTGCATCTCCTTCATCCTTACTAAGTGAACACACATCTCAACAAACTATAACAGCAAGCCCAGCAAGGCAGTCAACACCACTCTCTAGCAGCACCTCTTCTCAAGAATCATCAGTTGTTTCCCAGATAGGTCATACTCAAGGTCCACGGACCACACAAGAATCCCAAATCACAAGTTTAATCTTCCCCATGACAGACACAATCAAGACAGTCACATCTGCAACTTCTCCTTTCAAATCAAGTGGACATTTGCCCTCAGAAAATGTTCCTCAGGATACACCCACCACAAGTGAAGTTACAACCTTCACACCAGCACCCTCAAGGGACAGCCACACAACTCAGGTCGCTACCACTACCACAGAACTATGGACATCACCAACCAGTGCTGACACCAGCCCGGGAACATTAAGAGGCACATCACTTTCCATTAAAAGCACCACTTTTCAGAGCTCTGTAGTTTCAACAACACTAGACCCAAGAGGACAATCAACATCCCCTACTTCTAGTGCTTCACCTGACACATCAGCCATTTCCCAAACCCACCAGACACAAAGCACAGTGACCACTGGAGAACCACATACCAACACACCAGCCTCCTTGGTAACAGATACCACCTTTTTGGCAGACACCATCTTGGTGGGCACAGCTACAGCTTCTTCATCTACAGCAAGCAGCCAAACAACTTTAGGAAGTGCTTTCCCGGGAATATCCACCTCAGATAAGATCAAGAGTTTCTCAACAACTTTCTCCAGGGAAAACCACATAACTCAATCAAAAACTGAATTGTTGTCCTCTGCAGCAAGTCATGACACTACTCCAGGAACCATGGAATTGGTGTCCATTATTGTCCCCAACACCTCTCAAGAAATATCAGCTGTTTCCCAGAAGGCTCAGACTCAAATTATAGGAAGCACCAGAGGATCTGAAGCCATAAGCTCAGTCTCCCAGGTGACTGACACCTTCTCAACAGTTACACCTCCACCTCCTTCATCTACACCAAATGTGCGCATGTTACCAAAAATCACTGCCCACACTCTGTCATCTTCAGACACCAGCACAACACTTATCTCCAACCCAGTCAGAGACAGCCACAGAACCCAAACAGCAATGCCAACTTTGTTATCTGGGGCAACTGAAGGGCCGACTACTGTTGTCTCTACCACCCTGAGTGATGTAGCCTCTCATTCTCCTTCTACAGTTTTGGTCACAAGTGAAGTCCAGAGAACAGCTCCAAGCTCAGCCCTCCATAAAAACATGACTGCAGTGACCATTTCCCCTATGGGTTCTGTCAGTAACTCCATGACAAATACCATGCAAGTCCCAACTTCCTCAGTGGGTGAGTCAAGCTCACCCATTTCTGAGCATCCTGCAACTGTTCAAACAGTAGCCTCTACTACTAACCCTACTACAAGGCCAATGTATATGAGTTCTAAGAGTAATCATAACAGTGTTGCTGGATCCATACCAACTTTGTCATTTCAACCTACAACATATTCTTCAATCAAGACCACTCCTGATACTTCTTCAGTGTCTAAGTATTCTAAGAGTCCATTGCCTACTCTACAGCCATCCACAGACTATGCTTTCTCTGACTTTACTTCCTCTGGTAATATGGGCACAGCTCAGACCATATCAAGTTTCTATATTTCAACCAGTGACTCTTCATTCTCTCAATCAGCCCCTGACCCCGCAGTCACCTGGAGCTCCACCACTCTATTCACAGGGCACTCTGCTCCTCTGTCTGTTACCAGCACTTTCCCAGCATCCACTGTATCCTCAAGCTCCATTGTGAAGACTCAGACACCAGGTAGGTGGGGATTCCAGTATCTCGGTCTCTTACAGTGGCCCCATTGGCTCAATTCAGCCTAGAGTGCTTGAGAGAGATGGTGAGTTGACACTACCAGGCTGGCATTGAGGAGAGGTCCACAAGAAGATGAGGTGAGTGGGGGTGTGGTGAGTGACAGGCTCACCATTCCCTCTGTCCCAAGTAGACAATTGTTTATGCTCACGGAGTGATTTGGTTATGACCAAAAGACATAAAAGAGACTTTCTAGCTGTCTCTTCCAGCTCCTGAAGTCTGTGACTCTCTTTGACTCTGCTACTTTCCGACTATAAGACCTACTCCAGTTTTCTCTCCCTGCATGCCCAGGAGCAATCACAACTTCACTGAGGACAGGCAGCCAGAGAAGCACAACAACATCACTACCACCAACAACCTCCCAGACCCTTACAACGTCCATTCCCAGCACATCTACAAGCAAACACTCAACTGCTGTCCCAGTCCCTATCAAGCCCAAGAAAGGTAAGTGATTCTGTAGACCTGGGGCCCCTCTACCTTGGGTTGGAGAGGATTGAGTTAGATGTAGATGCTGTAGTTGTGGCAGCCTGATTGGATCTACCAGTGAGGACCCTTGTGGGTAGCTGGGGGAGCCAGTTCTGTGGATACCTCTACTGTCTCATCTGGGCCATGGGAAGTCCAGCTGTTCCCCATCTCCACTTTAGAAGGGTGATGTAACTGAATACTCAGTCTCAGCCTGCTTGCTCATGGACTACCCTCTCAGGTTGTGAGCTCTCACAGGGGACAATGAGACAGCATCAGAGCTGGGTGTTGAGGGCTGGCTTTGTACATAGCACTGGGCGAAGAGGTGGAAATAGAGAAATGATTAAGATGCTGTTCAGTAAGAGATAGATCTGATGCCTGGATAGGTGCAATTAGAGGAATAAATGCAGGGTATTAGACACACAATGGAAGACCTCTAGGGGGCATTCAGGTGTGCTTAAGGTGAAGAGGAGGCTTCCTGGAAAGAATGAATAGGAGTTGGGGAAGGGGAAGTGTCCCAAGCAGACAGGAGGCTTGAACAGCTTGAATAAAGGTGTAAACATGAAAAGTAGTCCCAGTGTCGCACAGGGAGGAGATCCCAAAGCACTTGGAGATGCTGGAAGCAAAGTGAAGAGTGTTGAGAAATGGGGCTTCCATGTGAGGGACCAAGGAAGACATGGCTAGATTTGTATTTCTGAATGATGCTATGTTGGTTGGAGCATTGAATGAATTTGGAGGAGGCCAGGAAAGATGTATACAGACTGTTGCGGTATTCCAAGCAAACCAGGGGAGGACTGCCAGGAAAGAAAGGAGGAGAGCCATTTGAGAAATAGTTAGGGCAAGGTTTCTCAAACTAGAGCCCAAGTACTTCTAAGGAGTCCGAGGACAAATTCTGGGGGGTCTTCCAGTTTATCTAGAGAAATACCATCTTGGGAAATAAGTCTCATTCTACAAAATGGTATTTCAATTATTCATCTTCACAACATTGGAGGAGTTTTATCTTTGAATCCTTGAAGGAATAATTTGTTGGTATTCTGATAGCAGGACCTGTTTGGAAATGGATGAGAGTACCCACCGAAGGGGTAAAATGAAGAGATGGGTTAAATGCAAGTGGCGACGGGGAGAGAGGAGTCTTTGATGGCTCCCAGTTGTGTGGAGGAGAAGCTTGGGGAAGCTCTCTGTCAGCCCTAAAGAAGTCAAGGCCCATGAGAACTTCCTGCTCTTCTTTGTACTGGCCCAGGTGTTTCCCTCTTTCCCTATGGACCAAGCGTTGGAGATCAGGAGTTTGTCAGGAGGACTGTGGACTTCACCTCACCACTCTTCAAGCCCCAGATTGGCTTCCCTCTTGGCTCTTCTCTCCGGGATTACCTCTATGTGAGTCTGCAGCTGCAGCCCAAAGGGCAGGACATGTGACCTGCTTTTCTCTCTAGGGCTAGGAGATGGCCTGTGACAATGACCATGGCAGAAAGGAAGGGGGAATGCAACAAGCAACACCTACTAGGCACCTACTGTGTCCCTGCCACTGGCTCAGTTTGCATTCACATTCTTTAATGTCACAGTGCCAGCTGAGGAAGACTGGGAACTAGGCGAGGCTCCCGCTACCCTCATGGACAAAAGCGTCTTCACATCAGTATAGAGATCTTGGGGTCCAATAAGCTCTCCACTATTTTCAGGGGACCTTTTTATGAGTAGGAAGCTCTACTTGGGAAACAACCTTTTGATGCTGTTTACATTTTCTATAATTATTTCCTGGTTCCTCAGTCCAAGTTCCCCATAGCTTCTGGAAGAGAGTTGGAATGCTAGTCATGGCCCCTGCAGCGTTCAGGGGTGGGTGTGGGGAGCTGAGGCAGGACATGTTAAGATAGGGCAACACAGCGATGGGAGTGAAAGTAGCAATACTCTTGGCCCCATCTGATGTGGATGGAGCTTCAGGATGGGGCTGAGGAGATTCACCCAGAGGTCTCTATTCTCTGATGGGCCCATGTATAGGTGGGGTCAGCCACTGAAGCAGGGCAAAACATACCATGTCAGGAAGGACTTAGAACAAAGGAGTGTCCTGCAGGTTATGAGCATTTGAGTGTGAACTATGTAAAGTGGGCTCTCCCAGCAGGCGGGGAGATGAATGTATGACCTTGTAGAGGTTGTTGACATCTCTAAAGTTCTACCCAGAACTTGGGGGTCACACTTCTGAGGAGCTTGCCCAAGGCTGGGACATTTCCTTCCTGACTCCCTCCTTGAATACTAATCAGAAGAGCCTTTGTGTCCAGTTCACAGATAATGGCCAGATCATTTTCCCGGAGTCAGAGTACCAGATTTTCTCCTACCCCAATCCTCCCCTTAGAGGCTTCACAGGCTGGGACCCTGTGGCCCTGGTGGCTCCATTCTGGGATGATGCTGATTTTTCCAGCAGCCATGGAACCATATTTTACCAGGTAAGCCTTTCAGACTCCAGCATTCGGGATCCCTCAGCAGCCAGCAAGGATAGACAAAGGGCTATGCTGAGGGTGTGCAAGTGTTACTGCTGTCAGAGCCTGGGCTCGGTGTGGGCAGAGAGTGATGCTTAAATATGAGGGGAAACTGCAGGACTGTTACACAGACTCAGGAATACCCTATCACAACCATGAGAAGACCTGCAGTTGGTACCCTCATTTCCTTGTCTTTTCTGCCTTCCTTTCCTAGGAATATGAGACACTCTATAATGAACACAACCTGCTAGTCTGGCAGGTGGAGTCTTGGATTAAAAAGTTCGCACACATCCGGAACTACAAAGCCAGGTGGACCCTAAAGGTCACATGGGTCAGTGCCCCTGCCTATCCTGCCCAGTGGACCTTTGGGGTGAGTGGACCAATGAATAGCTCCCTGAGAACCATTTGGAAGCCAGATATCCTAGAGTGCTAGGCAGGGGACATTCTTCTAACTTCCTCTCTGATTTAAGGACACATTGCTGATTATAGCACCATTTCACCCCCACCCTGTTTGCTGAGCACTCACCTAATACTCCTTGGGTTGAAACATTGGCAATGGAATTTTTGCCAGCTGTTGGCAATTTATATGGCTCAACCTGATATTATTATCCACATTTTAGAGATGAGGAAGATGATGGTTAGAGAGGTTAAGCAACCTGCTCAAGGTCACCCAGCTGGCAAATGACAAAACCAGGCTTGGAACTGAGGTTTTTCTGGACTTCCAACTCTGGCTTTCAGCTGCAAGGCCATCCTATGGAAATGGTTGCACCACACAGTGTCCTTGCTCTTCCTTCTGGGGACTCAGCTCTTATAGTCCTTGTGTGTGATCTAAAGTCACTCATTTCTTCATTGGTTCAACAAGTTCATTGGTTACCTACTTTGTACAAGCACAGTGCTTCGCATCTGCCTTCAGAGAACCTCCAGTCTCACCTGCTGTCATCCGTCTACAATATTTAGGTTAAGGGGACATTTGGACAATGTCCTTAAAAATATCCCAGGGAAACTAAATAGGCCTCTCTCAGCTCTCTGGGGTCATGGCTACTCTTTCTGAGGCCTGAGGCTTTCTCACACAGTCTTCTAACTGGATCCTAAACCAGAGCCCTTTATTGCCCCTCCCTGGACAGAAGTCATAAAGCAGGCAAATCCACCATAGAAGGGGCTTTGACACCCAGGGTGAAAGCTGCCCTACACCATCCCTAACTTGCTCTGGGTAGGCCAGGAAAAGATGATGTGGGTGCCTGGGCAGGGGTGTGGGGAGTGAGATGGGACATCAGGAAGGAGACCCCAGATCTCTCACAGGCATCCCTATGTTTGTCTCCAATCAACCTCCAGACCAACACCTACCAGGCCATCCTCTCCACAGACGGGAGCAGGTCCTACGCCCTGTTTCTCTACCAAAGTGGTGGTATGCAGTGGGATGTGACCCAGCGCCCAGGCAACCCAGTCCTCATGGGCTTCTCCAGGTAGGACACGGACAGTCAGCACTGAGTAGAAAATAGGAAGTGGTGCAGGGCAGGGATTTTGCTGTGCACCCACCCCCACCCCCCAGGACAGGCATGAAGCCTCCTTACTCTTGCTTCTGACTCACCTACTCTGCCTCCTGCTTCTTGCTATTTCAAATTAAAAGATACCCATTCACTTGGCCATTCTCTTTCCCATCCCAGTCCCCACACATTGTAATAATTCCCAGAGCTTTGACTTCTCTGATATCTATGGACATTAGACAACCTCTCTTGACTTCTCAAATATCCCAATAGTAACAGCCAACATTCATTACACTATTCATTTGATTATCACAAAAACCGCATGAAGGAGATACTCTTTGTTACCCATTCCGCAAGTAAGAAAACTGAGGTAAAAATAGGTCAGTAATTGCCCAAAGTCACAGAGCTCGGAAGCAGCAAAGAAGGAACTGGAACCCAGACATTTGAAGCTGAAATCTGCCTTCCTGACTTCTGGTGGGCTGAGAATTAGCCCCTCACCCAAGGCACCAACAGTTTGTGTGGGGTCAGTGGGAAAGACAGAGAGTGGGGGCATGGGGCTGTGGATTCCTCTGTATGAAGGTGACTCGATCTCTGGCAACAGTTCTCAACCACAGCATTTCCAGATGCTGGTGTGTGCAATCAATTGTGAAGGTCACGTGTAATTTGCTACCGGTAATTGCTGCAAATTCTCTGAGATCGTGTTCAGGGTTGCCCCTATAATTACATTGCTTTCACTTGCTTTCTGATGTGCTGTAAAAGAGAAAAGAGTGGAATTATCCAAGTAGCTAGGGATTTCACACCCTCCTGAGTAGCCCATGGTATGTGTCACACCTGCATGCCTCACCTCACCTGTGTCAGAGAGGAAGCAAGGTGAGGAGTCACTGCTCTGAGGCATGCACCCAGAGTGAGGCTACAAACTCCACTCTAGGATTTCCCTTTTCCTGGAGCAGTGCTGTGAGCCTCAACACCAAGGGTGGTACACCCATTGCATCAGATCCTCACTCAGTTCTGAGGGATCTACAGATGTTACAGCATTTAATCCTCACAATACTGTGAGGTGGATGCTACTGTTGTCTCTTTCCTACCAATGTAAAACCTACAGATCCAAGAGGTTAAGTAACTTGCTCATGGCAACCATGTTACTAAGGGCTGGAATCGGGCACTGAATCCATGCTTGTCTAAATGCAGAGACTGGCTTTTAGCCCTCACCATGTACTGTCCCCTACACAGCCCTCTGTCCCATCCCCAGTTGAAGGGAAACTAATCAGAAGGAGGCCTGAACTCTGTTGTTTTCACACCCCTGTCTCATAACCAACTTCTTATAGTTAGCAACCAGATGTAGAATAGATTAGGGTCATCCCACCCTTCACCCCCCATCTCTGCCCTCTCCTGCCTGCTGCTGGGAGTCAGTGATGCTGGCTGACTGATGAACTGACTTCATAACTGACTGACAAGCTGATATCTAATAATTAGCTGGGCCGAGTGACTGTCTTTCCAACTGACTGGAGGAATGTATAACTTGCCGACTGAGAGGAAAGACCCTGGGAGTGACAGAGACCTGAAATTCTTTCCTTTGCCTGCAGTGGAGATGGGTATTTTGAAAACAGCCCACTGACATTCCAGCCAGTGTGGGAGAAGTATCATCCAGACCAATTCCTGAATTCCAACTCAGGTAAAAGCACCACTTCTCCACACATGAGCTGGACTCAAGTCCTTCTGTCCTCAACTCCAGGTGTCATGACAGTCCTAGAGAGGCAGCTCTGTAGCGTCTCCACCATCCCAAAGGGTGTCCCCGGCATCATCTGACCCCCAAGTGTAATCAGGACTTGGCACTACCCAAGGCACAGCTGGTACCTTCTGCACCCTCATGTAGTACAGTCTCAATTGGAGCTATATGTCTTTTCCCTGGGATGAGGCAAACCCAGGTCTCTCAGTGGGGCCCAGAGCCTGGGAGTGAGGACAGGGTCATGGCAGGAGGTGGGGATGTGAATGGGCACTGAGGACGATACTCTAAGTGTCCTGTCCCGGAGCTGGAATGAGAATCCCGATGAGATCCCTTGAGGGAATCTACCAAGAGGAGTTCTAGAGGTCTGACATTCTTTCAGTCATCATTTATTGAGCACCCACTGTGTGCTGGATGCTGTGCTAAGAGTCAGGAATATGAAGGGGAAAAAAAAAGGAAAAAGACTATGTTTGCTCTTTTTTTTAATTTTTTTTAATGTTTATTTATTTTTGACACAGAGAGAGACAGAGCATGAATGGGGGAGGGGCAGAGAGAGAGGGAGACACAGAATCGGAAGCAGGCTCCAGGCTCTGAGCCATCAGCCCAGAGCCCAAAGCGGTGCTCGAACTAACGGACCAGGAGATCCTGACCTGAGCCAAAGTCAGACGCTTAACCGACTAAGTCACCCAGGCACCCCCATGTTTGCTCTTAAATAGCTCTCACTCTGGTAAGAGGGCCAGTACTTCAGCATCAGGAGTCCCCATGGGACATGAATCGATATACTGTCCAGCGACCCCAAAGGGAAAGAAATTATAGTTTCCAAAATGTGAGTAGAATGAAGGACATTTTAGCATTAGAAATCAGCCATGTAGATTATGAAGTATAAATCTACTTCCATTTGTTCTGTGGCAAACTTGTGGTAAACAGAAGCTAAGTGGAATCATGGGTGCCATCTTGTGGAGATTCAGGCCCTCCTATCAAGATGCATCCACTTGAGACCTTGTGTGTGTGTGTGTGTGTGTGTGTGTGTGTGTGTGTGTGTGTGTGTGTTTGTGTGTGTTAGAGGGAGTATCTGATTTGTTTCCCATGATATCAGGCCATCGTGGAGAAGATCCATGAATAGAAAATCATAAACAATAATTATTTTCTTCAAAACCTTAACAAATTGTAGTTATCTTGATAATTTCTTCTTTTATGTGGGAACAGGGTCAAAATCTAATACATTATGTCCTGTTGTGTCTTACTGGATCCTGGAACCCCTTCTCACTCATGGCTATTGCAGTGGACAGTATGTAACTTACAGTTAAAGGTCAACTTAAATTCAAACCCCTGTCAAGGTTTCTTCTCCCAGCTACTTCTCCTTTCCGAGGATGGCATCTGGGCACAGTGGAAGCCTCCTCAGCCTCATGGTGCTGGAGTAAGCCCCTGCTTTGCATATCAACTTCTCTGTGGCTCCCCAGCTGCCTTCTGTCCTGGCTATTTTGGCCACTGACATGTCTGCGCAGGGGGAGAGGGAGGGTCTGGGAAAGCCAGGTGTCTGAGCTGGTGGCTGGTGGTGTCACTTAGTGAGGTAGAGGATGCATGAGGAGAAACTGGTCTGGGGAGATTGGAAGGTGTTGGAGCTTAGAGTGGCAGACGGGAGGGTAGAGGATCAGTGGACTGAAGGTCAGGGCTAGGGTCTGGCTCTGAGTGGGTGTGGGCCTCTCTGCCCAGCACTTGTCCTAGGGTTTCTCCCCTAACATTCAAGCTTTAATGGCTTTTGGAGGTCACATGAAAGAGGCCAATCTGAACTGGGTCCCGTCCCTGGAAGAGCCATCCAGAGTGGGGGAGGGGCATACAAGGTGCAGTTATGAGTTGGGTTGCTAAAGCAGAGCTCGTGGCCCTAGGTGCTGGGATAACCCCTTTTTCCTGTACTTCTCTAGGTCTCCAGGGCCTGCAGGTCTATAGGCTACACAGGGAAGAAAGGCCCAACTACCGTCTCAGGTGCCTGCAGTGGTTGAATAGACAGCCCCAGTGGCCCCAATGGGGCTGGAACCAGGTGTCCTGCCCTTGCTCCTGGCAGCAGGGACTGTGGGACTTACGATTCCAGCCCATCAGCATAGGTAATACCTCCTTCCTGTCTTTTGGGGCACACCCACTGTCTCCCATAAGCCCACCCACCAACCCTCTGGTCATACCTGACCTGTCCCTTCCAGGGTCCCTCCCCGAGCCTCCCCCCTGCATCCCTGCCCCCACCACAGGCACTGGGCCTGAGTATGTCTGCACTTGTCACAGGCTGGTGGGGCCTCGGCAGCAGGCAGCTGTGCCGTGTTTCTTCCTGGCGTGGAGGCGTGTGCTGCAGCTATGGGCCCTGGGGAGAGCTTCTCCAGGGCTGGACAGTGAGCACTCCTTGGCAGTTTGGTACGTGTGTCCCACAGAGATCTTACCCCCACCTTCTCTGGAGCTCTCTCCTCTTCTCTGTCAGAGACCAGGCCTGGGCACCAAGCCAAGCAGTGGGACCCAGAGAAAGAAGTCTTTTGTCCCCCTTCCCTCCCAGCTCCTTCCCCTCTCTGGCCATTGATTTCCTGATCTTGTAATGTTGGGAAGCTTCCAACATCCCTTCCAGCTGACATCCTAGGGATTTATAATTGAGTGCCTCTTGTCCCATCTTCACTTGGCCCCATTGCCCCAGACAAGAATGGAGGCATCTTTCTAGGGAAGGGGAGGGGATCAAGTCTGGCCCTGTCCCTCTGGACCCAGATTAGCTGGCAGTCTTTGGGAAGACATGGAGTCATCTCCTGCAGAGACCCTCCAAAGGAGCTAGAGAGCACAGGGTTGGAGGACCAGGGTATTGTGCATCCTCCCCCTTCCACCCCCCTGCCCCTGACAACACAGCAGCCTCCATGACCCCCAGACCATCAGCCACATGATCCCACTCTTGCACTTTCTGAGCCCGGGGACTCAGAAAGAAAGCTCGTTAACACAGTTCCAGCAAGCCTGCAAGGGAGACGGTAACTGGTCAATGACCTGAGGCTACTGAGTGGGTCAGGATCTGACCTGAGGTGTGCCTGATTCCCAAACCATGCCCTTGCTGCCCATGTCATCCTGCCCTACCAAACCTTCCGGCTGGGCTCTGCAGGTCCCCTGTCTGTCAGCAATATGCTGCTCTTCTCTCCAGACCAAGAACTGGAGCCATGGGACTGGTGCTGCCGTGGGAACGACAAGCCCTCCTTCTGCGCCCTGTACCAGCAGAGGCGGCCCCGCATCGGCTGTGCTGGGTACCGTCCCCCAAGGCCTGGTGAGGCTGCTGGGGCCTGCCTTGGGGCAGGGCTGAGGCAGAGGATCTGGGGAGGCATAGCTTCTTGGGGCCTGGACCAGGGCAGTGCTAGCTTCCCAAGGATGGGTTGTGGCCACAAGGGAAGATGCAGATGGTTCAAGTGTGCGGCCAATGGCAAACAGAGGAGCTTTGTACCTGGCATTGGGGAAGGGGTGAGAAGGTAGGGGGCGGAGGTAATGGGTCTATGTGAATTTGGGTAGGGGCACAAAAGTGCAAGAGGGCTTCCGGGAATGGTTCTACACTCAGTGAACCCCTCCCAGGCTTGAGTCTGCCTGGAGGCGGTGGGGATCTCAGACCCTTCCCTGGTCTGCCATGTCAGTGTGGTCTCTCCTTTTTTCAGCCTGGATGTTTGGGGATCCCCACATCACCACCTTGGATGGTGCCAGTTACACCTTCAATGGACTGGGGGACTTCCTGCTGGTCCGGGCCTGGGACAGAAACTCCTCCTTCCTGCTGCAGGGCCGCACTGCCCAGACCAGCTCAGCCCAGGCCACCAACTTCATTGCCTTTGCAGCTAAATACAACACCAGCAGCCTGAACCCCATCACAGTGAGTGAGGCAGGGGTGCCGAGGAGAAGAGAAAGAAGGAAGAAGGGAACAGGGCAGCAGGGAGGGAGGATGCATCCTGCCAGGGTAGTGGTTCGAGACTCAACCCCAGAGACAGTGGGATTCGGGTCCTGGCTCCACCAGCCATGTGATTCTGAAGAAACAACTGAACTTCCAGTGCCTTGGTTTTATTGTAGTAAAATGAGGATAATACTACCTACCCTGCAGGGCTGTTGTGCGATTTAAATGAGATAATCTGGCCTCAGAGGCTGGCCTGGGCTAAGCACTCCCAAGATGTTAGCTACATAACCTCATCATCACACCCACCTACATGTTCCTCTGGGGCTCAGGTCCAGATTCTCTGAAGCCTCCTTTCTCAGCTTCTTGGCCCACCTCAGGCTTAGGCCTCCCCCAATTTCCTTCCAGGTTCGATGGCTCCTCAAGCCGAATGACACAATCCATGTGCAGGTCGATAACCAGACTGTGATATTTGAGACTAACCGTGAAGACCCAGAAGGTAGGCTGGGGACAGCTGTCAGCCACCTGGTCCTGCTTCCCCGGGTCAGGCTTTAGCAGGGCACCCAGGGCCTGGACGCCATGTAGAGACAGCAGCACTGGGGCAGTGGAGATGGGTTGGCACCCCTGCTTCACCCCCTGTTCTTTCAGCAGCTGTGCCTGAACAGCTTCTTCACCGCTTTCTCTTCTCACTTCTGTCCCTCCTCTGCAGTGATGGCTTGTCTATAGTAGTCCCTGTCTCCAGTCTCCAGGAAGAAGGGGGTGTCCTGTGAGTGTGGCTTTCAGCCCCTGGAAAAGGCACTCCCAGGACACCCCAGAGCTGCTCTCAGAGTCTCCCCCTCAACATCTTGACCCTTCACTACTGCCAAGTCTTGGGTCTGCAGGGTTTGAAAGCCGGTTTCTTTCTCATCTGTCTCTCAACATCCCAGGCCAGGAGACATTCAACACCACCGGCATTGTAATGACCCGCAATGGCTCCCTCGTGTCAGCCAGCTTCGATGGGACCGTGACCATCTCCGTGACCGCCCTTTCCAACATCCTCCATGCCTCCTGCAGCCTCCCAGAGGAGTATCGAAACAGCACAGAGGGCCTCCTGGGTGAGAAGCAGACAGGACTCTGCCTTTGAGGCAGTGGCAGCAGCAGTGGCATCAAGAGCATGGGCCCCAGCCCACAGGCAGCTCCCCGTCCAGCTGGCCTGTGGACACCCCAGGCTGAGCTTCCCTTTCTCAGCCTCCTTGGAACAGAACCCTGAGGGCACAGAGAGGTGGGGAGGGGCAAGGGACCTCTTCAGCTTCCTTTGAGGCTCATTTCTTGTTCTTCCAAAGCTCTTGTTCTAGGGCAGCCAAGGGGGGTTTGAGGATGCCCTTCCTCTCCCTCCAGCCCCTACTTCCTTTCCCTTCTTCCTCCATTTTCTCCTCCTCTATCCCTGAGACTGAGGGGTGGGCTATGAGGTCTGGTCCTCTCCCCTCCTCTGGAAGGACTGAACCGAGAACAGACACAACTGGAAGGGGCTTCCCAGGCCCCTACTCCCCCTCACACCTTGAATGTGACCTGTTGGACGCTCCTCAGGGAAGGGGAGAGCCACAGTTCCAGGGTGGCCAATCTCCTACTCTGTCCCTCAGGAGTCTGGAACAACAATCCAGATGATGACTTCAGGATGCCCAATGGCTCCACCATTCTCAACAAAAGCGATGAGTGGCAGCTTTATCAATTTGGAATGACCTGTGAGTCTGGGCCTGAGTCCTCGGGGTAGATGTGGCTGGGGTGGGATGAAGGAAGCATTGTCTCCCTCGGGCCTGTGGGAGCCAGACCTCCATCCTTTGTGAGGGAGGGATGGAAAGGCCAGGAGGAAGTGCTGAGGATTCTGGGGCCACCCCGGATTTGTCCCCTCCACCCCCATCCCCCCCTGCATTTCTCTATCTGGAAGAGAAGGCGAGGGAAGTGGTGGCCCTTACTCACTAGAGCAGGGATTTCCAGCCTCAAAAGCTGAAGTCACTTTGTCCCTTCACACCCCCTCCCTCACCCCAAGGCATATAAAGTGAGGGTAAGGGGTGGACACAGCAGAAGTATAGCTGGAATCCCATCCCTGGTACCACTACCATTGTACTTGATATGTTCTAGGGAAAATCAATGATACGAGACTCCTTGGCAAGAGAGACAACCCTCTGCCTTCCAACTTCACCCCTGTCTTCCTTTTCCAACTGAAGAACAACCACTCGGGTGACAATCTGGTCTCTGAGTGTAATGGAGATGAGCAGTGCATTTATGATAGCCTGGCCACAGGAAACACAAGCACCGGCCTGAACACTAAGATGCTCTTTAGCAGATACCAGCTGATGAACGCCACCCTCAGTAAGTGGCATGAGGCCCAGACTTGGGTGGCAGATGTGGAGCACCCCCCTTTCATGATATTCCTTTAGGCTACGTGTTTTTCAAATGTAACAGATTCTTTTGTTCATGTTATTCCTCTGCTCAGCCTCCCGTGACTCCCCAGCTCACTCCATGACGGCCTTCACAGCCCTTTCCAACCTGACCCTCGGGCCTCTCAAACTCTTCCTCTGTTCCTCCCCACCTTGCACTCTCCACTCCAGACACACTGGCTTCTCTGTCTTCTTCAAACACACCAGGCTCACCGCCAGCTCCAGACTCCACACCTACTGTTCTCTGCCTGGACTCCCTGCCCTTCCTCCGGACAGCCTCTCACCTCCTTCAAGGCTCTGTGCAAATAGAGTCGCCTTCTCAGCAGTGCCTTTCTTGGCTAGCCTGTCTAAAATTTCACATTTACCCATACTTCCCATTCACCTTTCCTGCTTTTTCTTTTTTTTTTCACCCTAGCATTTATAACGATCTAGCATATTTTCTAATTTGCATAGATATCTTTTTGATTATTTGTTTATTGCTGTGTCCTCACTACATGGAATAGTGTCAGTCATAGGTTAGGCACTCAATAAATATGTCTTAAATGACTGAATGAGTGAATGAATGAGTGAATGAACAATAAAATGGAAACAGCAGGGTTCCAAAAGACAGGTATCAGTGAAAAGGTTTTTTTTAAGTTTATTTACTTTAAGAGAGAGAGAGAGAGTAGGACAGAGGCAGAGAGAGAGGGAGAGATAGAAACCCAAGCAGGCTCTACACTGTCAGTGTAGAGCCCAACGTGGGGCTCAAACTCATGAACTTCGAGATCATAACCTGAGCAGAAATCGAGTTGGATGCTTAACTGACTGAGCCACCCCGGCACTCCATCCAGTGAGAAAGCATTTTCCTCTATTTCCTGACAAATGCAATGCCCATCTAGAGATTACCCTCTTGGTTTTCAGCCCTCTTCCAAAGGTAAAACTCTGTGATGATCTGAACAACCCTGTTCTCTGATTCATTGTGTACCATGCCCAGCATAGCATTCTGATCAGGAAAGAACTTGACCTGAATCCTGTGTGGAGAGAAGATAAAGAGAAAATAAGGATTTGGCCAGGTGGGCAGTACAACCCCAACCTGCTCTAGATAGACCTGAAAGCAGGTACACAGAGTCATTCCTGCTTCCAGAGGTGGGTCACAGCCCTGGGAATGCTTCACACAAGCCAGAGGACTTGCCCATGAGGCAAGAAAGTGTCCTGCCCCAAACCCTGAATTCCTTCTTTGTGTTTCAGGTAAGTACCCACCTTCTATCAAGGGTGAGCATGTGGTGGAAGCCTATCTGGGGCAGACCAAGCTGACTCAGTACACCAGCGGTTCTGAGAATGTCATATTCACCCTAAGAAACAGCAACACTGACTTCAAGCTCTTTGGTAAGAACGGTTGGCTGCAGGTGTAAGGGATGAGAGCAGAGTCAAGCTTTAGGTAATTTTGCATTATTATACCCTGTGCAACTTCATTCCACTTTTCCATCAGAATATCCAGGACTAGCATTTCTTGGAGTGATCCCTAAGATTCAGATAGTGTCCCCAGTGAAGAGCAGTGATGGGCTTTTGGCAATCTGGCCAGCTAGCTGCACTAACTCGGGGTACATCCAAGTGACTCAAAAGTCATGTCACCTCAAATCCAAGAACATGCAATCATCTTTAACCATCTTTATAAAATCACCAAATTATTAGAAAAAAAGTATAACCATTAAAAAATACTAATTTAAAACATTTCAAATCTATTAAAAGAATGATATAATGTGGAACATGATTTAAAGATACAAATATCTTCTTTTGGTATGTTTCTCACTTATTTTTATGTTTGTCAACCACGTTTACCTAACTTTGTCTCTGCTTGTGGCTTTTCTCTGCTGGGAGCAAGCAAAGCCGCATCTCTGTCAGTAATGGTGTGGAGATGCCCAGTCCTGCAACCATGATCTGGGTCAAAAAGTCAAAGCCCACAGGATGCAATTGCCTTCTGTTGCCAGTACCAGTGATGCTAGTGACTGTTCTTTGCTAAACCAAATCTATTAGGGACCTTATTTTGAGCTCAGAGCACCTCTCTGCCTCGTTTTCTTTCTCTATGCATAAGAAGGGACTTCTTTGTCTACACCCTTTGGCTCCATGTGGCATTCTGTCAGGTGCTAGCCAATGGCATCAGGAGATTTTCTCCTCCACTGGGCTCCTCTCCTGAGGAGTGAAAACCTGCAAGTTACTCTCATCTGCTCCCTACTATCAATAACTCTCAACCTACTACTTTATGAAGACTTTCTTATTTTCTTGGAAAACAGAAGACAGGTTTTGATCAGAAGAGTACTTGTTGACAATGTTTCACTGTTGTCTGGTGTCTGAAAGTTAAAGGTCCAAGAAGTGAGGGAGTGGGCAAGAAATCAGGGCAAGGGATGTGAAGGGGCAGCCAGTTTAGTCTGCAGTATAGCCTGGGGAAGCGTCATCCTGGTCTTATTCTCTTCCCTCCTAGATGTCCCATCCTCCTGCAGGCCCAGGCAGGGGTTGCCCTTTGGGGTCTCTTCAGGGATCAGCTGCCTTCCCTTCTGTGGAGTTCCACCCAACAGTCAGTTAGCGGGGCTCATGCTACCTCCAGCTTGGGGTGTGACCAGGATCACCGTAAGAAACCAGCCTTGTTCAAAGAAATGCCTGATGACATTTGAGGGGTGATCTGAGAGAGGTGGGGGAAGGCTAGCATCAGCACTCAGGGTATTAGATTCCAGGATGTGTCAGTCAGCACAGCAGTCAAGGCCCCCAGCTCTCATGGTCTTGTTTTTCCTGGGGCAGAGAATGGGACATTGCTATGGACACCAAAGTTGTTGGAACCATTCACTCTGGAGATTCTAGCAAGAAATGCCAAAGTCAACTTGTCATCTGTACTCCAGCCAAAGACAGTGGTCTGTGCCTGCAGGGAAGAGAGCCAGTGTTTATACAACCAGACCAGCTGGGTGGGCAATTCCTCCCTGGAGGTGAGTATTGGGAGGAGGATGGGAGGGGGGTTTCCTTATTGAGGGGAAAGGCGGTGGGAACTGAAGGGATGTCATACTTCAGTCCCTGTGTGGTAATGTGTGTGTGTTGGGAGCTGTGGTAGGTGAGTAGAGCCAACACCAATCTCAAGCCAGGGGAAAGAATGCTCCAGGGAGGCCCAGCGGCCTTGGCAAGGATGTACAGGACCACGACCTAGTCACAAAGGTGCTCAGTAGATGCTGGTAGAGTTAAGACAAGGACTCAAGGTCCACAGGTTCTCAGACCAGAGAGGTCAGTACAGAAACACCCAAAAGCCTTTAATGGTTCAGCCTCCTGGCTCCCTGGTGATCAGCAACCCATTACAGGTGGCCGGCTGCAAGTGTGATGGGAACAGCTTTGGCCCCTACTGCAAACGCTCCAGGGACCCCTGTGAGGAGCCATGCTTCCCGAATGTAAAGTGCATTCCTGGGGAGGGCTGCGAGGCCTGCCCCCAAAACCTGACTGGGGATGGGCGTCATTGTGCAGGTGAGCCGGGAGCAGGGCCCTGGCAGGAGGAGGGCCTGAGCACAGTCGACACCTTGAAGGCCTAAGGCAAACCATTTCTCCCCCTTTTCCAGCAAGTCTTTAGAATGCTCGCTATAAGTGGGTACAGTAAGGAAGTGAAGACATATGGTGAGGTGTGAAGCTGCAGGAGAAGAGACTGTGCAGGCAGGGGGAAGGATGACCAGGGCAGAGCAGACCTGAGGCCCTGATGGGGGAAACCCAGGGCAAAAGACTGAAGAAGGCCTGGGGAAGGGAGGAGATGTCCAGCAGCAGCCCGCAAGCCAAGGCTCCAGTGAAGTCATGATGAGGGAGATCACAGTGAGGCCTTCACTAAGTCCCTACAGCACCCAAATGAAATGTAGAGGCCACTGTGTCTTCTGAGGAATGGCCAGAGCAGGCAGAGCCACAGCTTTATAAGGCAGACAAAGGGATGGAAGTAAGGAAACCAGGCTGGCGTGCTCTTCTCTGGCCAGCCTTCTGGGTCCTTTCCTGATGCAGGGGGTCTGACAAACATGCCATTCCCTCAGCAGAAGTGGGAGAACACCTACCTGGCAAAGGAAAAAGGGTTGCCCAGCAGAGAAATATCTGGAAAAGGGAGAAGGATAGTTTGAGGCTCAGAGTGACTCATAAGCAAAATGCAGACTGAATGGGCTTTGGGGGAAGGAAAGCAAGCCTGTCCTAGGAGCAGCTTTCTGTGGGCCAGGGCTCCTCACGGCTGCCCAGCCTGATGCTGCTGTCCTCCCTCCTTCTTCTGCAGCTCTGGAGAACTCTCCCCTCTGTCAGAACGTGTCCTGCCCTGTGAATTACTGCTACAACCAGGGCCACTGCTACATCTCCCAGACGCCAGACTGCCATCCCACCTGCACCTGTCCCCCAGCCTTCACTGACACCCGCTGCTTTGTGGCTGGGAACAATTTCACTCCAACCATCCATCAAGGTACCAACAGCTGCCCTCTGCCTTCACATTTCTCTCACCTTGGGGGAAGATGGGGAACTCTGGGGACCAGAGCTTCATTCCTCAAACTCAACAGGGAAGAACTCCAATCTCTCTCAGGTGGTGGTAGGTTGGTGGCTATGGGAGCTGCGGGGGGAGCGGGGGCAAGGGGTAGCTGCCACAGCATGAACCCCAGGCCTGAGCAGTCTGCTGAGGAAAGACTGGAGGTGACTTCATGGCCCAGAGAGATGAGAGTCAGGAAGCCCTGACCATAGTGGAATGGGCACTAGGGTGAGGCTCAGCAGAATCAGTCCCTTCTGACTCCTCTGGTGACCTTCTGTCACTGTCGAATGGGACAGTCTCCCTGAGATGGCCCAAAAAACTTCTTGGGTAAGTCTGTGTAAACTGTGAGGTGATTGTGAATCTGCTTCTCCCATCTCCAGATCTTCCTATAAGAATCATCCAGCTCTCACTCAGGGAAGGAGAAAATGCCACCATGACAGATGTCAATGCCTCGGTCAGTGCTGCAGGCCAGCTCTGGGTGGGGAGGTGGGTCTCGGCAGGTTTAGGGTAGGGTCTTGGCCATCACTTATATGTTCTACATCTCATCATCCATCTAGATTCAGTTGCCAGAAGAGGCTGGAGCCTCCTGCCCCAGGGAAAGCAGCGAATGAGGAAGGCAGGAATCCCCCAGACAGAGACCTCCGAGGGGACTGGAATAACCAGACCACAATGAACATTGTCTAGGGTGGTCAAGTCACCCCAGCCCCTCCTTCTGAGTATCCCTAAAGACCTGCACTTGGTCTGGCATTTCACCTCCAGGAAGCCTTCCCTGACTTCCCAGAGGGAACTGGCAGCTCCCTCTTCTTCGTTCCTATGCCCTTGTCCATTCCTCAACCACAGACAGAGTACCACAGTAGTTGAATTACTGAGGCTCTATAATCCTACATACCCAGGTTAAAATCCTGGCTCTACCATTCCCTCAAGCAGGTGTAACAATTAGACAAATTATTTGATGTCTCATCTGTAACACAGAAATAACAATAGTACCTATGTCAATGGGTTGTGTCAAGTTTTAAATGATAATGTATGTAAAGCACTTACTGCAGTGCCTAAAACACAAGTGTTCAAGAAATTATAATAATTATTATCATGATTGCTACTATTACAGCATTCCACACTCTGAATGGTAAAATCTGTTCATGCTTATTCACTTCACCAGACTATGGGTCTGAGTATAGACTGTTCCTGAGTCAGCTTGAAGTCCCCAGCACCTGACCATCCCCTAGGTCTGGCTAAACATAATCAATGTTCAATATACATGTGGGGAGAGAATGATTGGGTGAGTCATGGAAGAGAGGCGAGGCATGAGTCATTCATTCCAGATTCTCCCCTTGTTGTTGGAGGCAGGGAGGTATGCCTTCACTCACCAACAAACTTTTAATATTTACTTGTTTATTTTTGAGAGAGAGCAAGCACGAGTGGGTGTGCAAGAGAGCAGAGGTGGGGCAGAGATGGAGAGAGAGAATCCCAAGCAGGCTCCGCACTGTCAGTGCAGGGCCCAAGGTGGGGCTTGAACTCATGAACCATAAGAGCTGAGCTGAGATCAAGAGTCAGATGCTTAACTGATTGAGCCACGCAGGTGCCCTTCACAAACAGAATTTTATTAAGCAGGGACCCATTCCAGTTACCAGGCTAGGCTGGGGTTTAGGGATGTAGAAATGGATGAGAAACATTCTGTAGGTCCTGGCACTCATGTGCAAAGAAAGAGCCAGACATGGATAAACAAATGCATTCAAGTGGGAAGGGTCTCCTCTTTGGACAGGGCCTCATTCCCACTCCCCCACCCACTCCCTAGGTGGCCTACAGACTGGGGAAGCTGGATGTGCGGGCTTTTCTCCAGAACAGCAAAGTGGTACCAATGTAAGTGGGACTGTCCCCGCCTGCTCCCCAGGTCCTCCCTTCCCCTTCCACCCTTAGTGCCTCACTGTACCCCTCCCACACAGCAATTCTGGGGCAACACAGGCCTCAGGAAGAAACCTTCAACGCTGGAGTGTCATCTCGGAGTTCCAGTACCTCCCTCGGGGTCCTGTTATCGACTTCCTAAACACCAAGCTGCTGGATGCAGTGGTAGAGGCATTCTTACCCCAGGCCTCATGGAGGAGATGGAACAGAAGTGAGGGGCCCAGGACCAACGTGAACTTCCATCCCATCTCCAGGGAAGATGTGTACAGTGTGAAGGCTCGTGAGTCACTTTCCTGGGGATAGCCACAGGGATAGCTGAGGGAGGAGGTAAATGGAGGGGACCTATCACAGATCTTCAGCCCACACAAACCCATGGTGGAAAAGTTTTCTACGGAGAGCCACAGATAAGCAAGAAGCAAGTAACTTAGTTTTTTGTTTGTGATTTAAAAAAAATGTTTTTTAATGTTTATTTATTTTTAAGGGACAGAGAGACAGAGCACAAGTAGGGGAGGGGCAGAGAGCGAGGGAGACACAGAATCCAAAGCAGGCTCCAGGCTCTGAGGTGTCAGCACAGAGCCCAATGCGGGGCTTGGACCCAAGAACTGTGAGATCATGACCTGAGCTGAAGTCGGACACCTAACTGAGCCACCCAGGTGCCCTTTTGAGGGAAATTATAAACATTTTACCTACCAGCTTTCTAGATACAAGAGCAGAGCACAAAATACTGCTTGATGAATCCGCAGGGATACAGTTTCATGGAGCATTTACTCTAATTGCCAATTTCCGACCATGACCACTAACGGTTTTCTTTTTTTTAATAAAATTGTCAATGATTTTGTTAAAATAACATTGCACTTTATAAACATAAGCAGGGACATCCCTTTTACCTTTGCCCTCCAGCTAAAGGATATTAAGCTGAAGCCTGGAGACCTGGCTCGGGGGCAGAAATATCCCCTCCTTGAGAGGTGTGACCCTAGGCAAAAGCCATCCCCAATCCAAGCCTTAACACCCCAACCTGGAAAATGAGACGGGATTTCTGAGGTCCCTTTCAGCTGTGATAGCCCCTTGTTATCCTGGAACAAGAATGAGATGAGTTGGTAAGCTTACCAAGGAAGGAAAGGATTGGCCTACGCTACTTTGGGAGTGTAGCAGAGAACAGGGCAGTAACCACACCGAACCCAACAGAAGCCAGTGTGTTACTGGAGGGTGGGACCAAGCAAGAGCTTCTTCTGGGGTCCAGTCTGGGTCTCCTCCCTCCTGGGAGCGACAGTGTGAAATCCTCTGAACTACTTTGTGTATGTTCGGTAGGGGGTTAGGGGTAGGTGGTAAGAGAACAATTGTCCTAGACCTGACTATAACTTTTATTAAAGAAACCAACCCCCCCCCCAAATTTTATTATAAAAGTACAATATGTTTATCGTAGAAACTTTAGGAAACACAAATTAACAAAAAGAGAAAAAAAATCACCTGTAACTCCAATCCCCAAAGACAAGTCCATTTCGCACACATCCTTCTGAATTTTCTTTTACACACAGGGATCTTCACAAATATAAATATTGTTTATAATAAAGGATAAAGTCATGCCTAATGTTTTGATAACCTCATTACTTAAACAACTGTGAACATATTACTTTGTGTATTATGTATGTATTCCCATTTGATATTTTATCACACATTTTAGCATAGTGTGCTATATTTTATTTAAACAGAATGTTATACCAATAGTGACTATTTACTGAGTGCTTACTATGTTAGGCAACGTACTGAATATTCTGTATATATTATCTCCTTTAACTTTCACAACGTGGTAGGTACTATTATTGTTTCCTTATAAAAGATAAGGAAATCGAGGCTGAAAGAGTTAAGAAATTTCCCCCAAATCACACAACTAGTTAGTAGTAGAGTTTGAATTTTAACGTAGGTCTAGTTTCCTTCAAAGCATCTGCCCTTAACCAATGCACTTTCCCTGTCATGGTGGTTACCGGTTGCACAATATTCATTAACAAAATCCCTCTTATTAAACACTGTTGCTGTTATAAACCATGCTGCTCTAGACTTCCGTGAACATAGGTATTTGTGCACTTTTCCAAATATTTCTCAGGAAAAATGCCCGAAAACGGCATTCTTGATCTAAACGGTATAGATTTGGTGTTACTGATTGCTTTCATATTCATCTGCGTCCTACCTGACAGTGAACGTGAGCATGCTGAAGACTTACTTCAAATGCAATGGCTACGAGGGTTACCACCTGGTCTACAGCCCCCACAGTGGCCTGACCTGTGTGTCCCCGTGCAGTGAGGGCTACTGTGAGCACGGAGGCCAGTGCCAGCACCTGCCCCAAGGGCCCCGTTGCAGGTGAGTCAGAGAGAGGGCAGGAAGGGCAGTGCTGGGGAATCCGAGCTGGGCAAAGATGCTGCAAGGGGCCCAGAAACCCCATGGTATTTTGTGGTGTCTGAAAGTTAGGATGTATCTTCTGTAACTGAGCAAACGGGGATCAGAGAAAAAGCGACCAGGGAAAAGATGTGTGAGTGCCTACCCTGTGTGGAGAATAAAGATGTTATATCACCTCTAAAATTCAAACTAGCTAATGGGTAGGTATTATGAACATTTTTTTTAGTTTATTTCTTTGAGAGAGAGAGAGAGAGAGAGAGAAAGTGAGCATGAGCAGAGGAGGGGTAGAGAGAGGCAGAATCCCAAGCAGGCCCCACGCTGTCAGCGTGGAAATCATGACCAGAGCCGAGATCAAAAGTCAGTTGGATGTTCAACTGACTGGGCCACCGAGGCGCCCTGGTATTATGAGCACTTTTTTTTAATAATTAAAAAAAATTTTTTTTAATGTTTATTTTTGAGAGACAGAGAGAGTCAGTGGGGAAGGGGCAGAGAGCAAGGGAGACACAGAATCCAAAGCAGGTTCCAGGCTCTGAGCTGTCAGCACAGAGCCCGATGTGGGGCTCGAACCCACGAGCAGTGAGATCATGACCTGAGCCAACGTCAGATGCTTAACCAACTGAGCCACCCAGGTGCCCTGGTATTATGAGCATTTTAAGGAAGAGATAGGTAAAGAACCTGCCCAGGGTACCCAGTAAGTTAAGCAGCAGGATGTGGGTTCCAAAGGCAACCTCTTCCACCTGATTTTGCTTCTGGGGTAGACATTCTGCTGTCTCTTTGTGGAGAGGCACCCACTGCCTTGTGTCTAGGTCCATCCCTGCCCCTCCTTAAGAGTACCAGTCAGGGGAGGCCCTCTGCAACTGGTGTCCTAAGTCCCCTCAGTTCATCAGCAGTCTAAGGGTCTCCCGTGAGGGGAGTGCACTAAGCCTACAGGCTTGCTAGGGAAGAGAAGGGCAGTGCCACCCAGGGCCCTCATGTCATATCAGTGCATCTACCCTCGTGCCCATTGCAATCCCAGATCCACCCAGCCCTCTCCCCTCCCGGGTCCAAGGAGGGCTGGGAGAAGCCAGGGCTGTGCCTGCACATGCTCACTGCAGCCAGGTGGAGCTGACTCCAGGTGAATTCACCCCCTCCAGCCTCCGCTAGCCAGTGGGCACGGCTTCAGCTCCACCTCCTTCCCCAGAGGGGATCCCAGCCTGTTGTGGAAAACCTCCTGGGGCCTCCCCACTGCTGACCATGTTTTCTCTCTCTGTCCCCAGCTGTGTGCCCTTCTCCATCTACACGCCCTGGGGAGAACGCTGTGAGCACCTGAGCATGAAGCTTGGCGCCTTCTTCGGGATCCTCTTTGGAGCG
This sequence comes from Puma concolor, assembly GCF_028749965.1. Taxonomy (NCBI): domain Eukaryota; kingdom Metazoa; phylum Chordata; class Mammalia; order Carnivora; family Felidae; genus Puma; species Puma concolor. Next base: position 88,212,535 of record NC_141675.1, read on the forward strand.
CTGGGAGCCCTCTTGCTGCTGGGGGCGGTGGTGTTTGTGGTCCTGCGCTTCTGGTGCTACCCCAGGAACCAGTACTCCTACCCTCTGGACACAGAAAGTTGAGGCCTCACTCAAAGGGGTAGCTGTGGCCTAAGATACTTCAGGACCCACCCCAGCCTAACCCACATATTGACCAGTACCTTGGCTTTGAGGAGACTGGGAAAAGGAAGGTGCCTGAAGGTGATTCAGGATTCTTCAAGGGAATGAGTAATAAGAAAAACAATAGCACACCTTTTCAGTAGACACAGAGGCAGACAGAAGGGGCCATAAAGACCACCTACTTAAAGGATGGATTCTTACACATACATACCTGCAAGAAGGACACTGACCTACATACACACACATCAGAGTTAATAATGTCTCAGTTAAAATCCAAAATGCATTTGTATACAAAACTCCAATTTACTTCTAATTAAAGTCTATTTAAGCAAAATCCTTCTGACTTTTTTGTTTCCCAAGCCATGGATTCCACTTGTGGTTTTTCTCAGGGGCCTGAAGGGTGAGGCACAGGGAGTGGAGGAGAAGAGGTGGGTTGGACCCAGTCTTGCTTCAGCCCTCAGCTACTCTCTGTTGGGAAGCTTTTTGCTCCACCCAGGTGAATCCTTGCTTCAGCCCCCACATCACTTTCTTCCCCTGAGGAGAAGAACACAAGCCAAAGCCTGGTTTTCGGAGGAGGATGGTTGAGATACCCCATATGGAGTAGCCCGGACTCACCTAGGAACCCTCCCTGCCTTGCTAGTCTCTGTCCATCAGTTCTGAGAGGGTAAATACACTCAGTGCCTTTACCTGTCTGGTTCCTGTCCCCCACTGCCTGTGTTCCCTGCAGGAGGGATTAAACTGTTCCAGCTCCCTTTCTAAGGACCAACTTGAGAAGCAGGCCACCAACCCCCTCCTTAGACCTGAAGCACCCAATCCCTCATATACGATCTCTGTCCTTTCCTGAGCCCCAATGAGTCTTCTGAGCCTCTCCACCCCACAGTCCCTTGGCCCCACTCTGCTTGCTCCCAGCAACCTGACCAGTTTTGACCTCACACTTCTCTCCTAGCAGGCAGAATTTCACACCTATCTGGTGTAACACATCCAACAATAAATGGGTCCACAATTCCCGTGTCTCAAATACCTCAATTCCATCTCTATTGCAGAAACTGGACCTCTTGGTCCTAAATCCCAAATCTCTGAGGGGAGAATCTGATTAGTCCAGTTTATGTCAATTGTCCATCAGTGGTCCAAACTAGTGTGGCCAAAGGGTAGGAAAGGAGGTCACATGACACAAACCTGGTGCTCAGGCTCACCTTTGTTGGTAAAGATGTGGTGTTGCAGGAAGTTCAGGAGAAACATGATCTTTGATCTGAACAGAGACTCCGCACTGTCTGCTTTTCACAGAGAATGACTACTCCCAGTAGGCAAGGCCTCTCCCATATGTACAAAGTTGTGGCTTTATCCTCAAACACCCCAAAGTGTAATCAAAGCTCCTTATGAAACCACTTTTATTTGGGGTGCCTGGCTGGTTCAGTCAGTAGAGCACAAGACTCTTGGTCTTAGGGCTGTGAGTTCAAGCCCCACATTGGGCATAGAGGCTACTTAAAAAAAAAAAAAAAAAAACTTATTTAATCCTAGCATTAATTTATCAAGAATTAAGCATATAGCCAAATAGATTCACTGGTGAATTCTACCAAACATTTCAGGAAGAAATTCTACCAGTTCTCTATAATCTCTTTCAAAAGATTGAAGTGGAGGGAATACTTCCTAAGTCATTCTATGAAGCCAGCATTACCTTAATACCAAACCCAGAAAAAAATCATACAAAAAAAACTGTACAGCAATATCTCTCATGAACATAGATGCAAAAAACTTCAACAAAACATTAACAAATAAAATCCAACAATGAATAAAAAGAATTATATGCCATGACCAAGTGGGATTTATTCCAGGTGTGCAAGGCTGATTCAATATTCAAAAATCAATTAAGGGGTACTTGGGTGGCTCAGTGGTTAAGCATCCAACTCGATTTTGGCTCAGATCATGAAATCATGGTTCGTGAGATTGAGCCCCATGTCAGGCTCTCTGCTGATGGCATAGACACTGCTTGAGATTCTCTCTCTCCCTCTCTCTCTGCCCCTCCTCTATTTGAGCCGTCTCTTACTGTCTCTCAAAATAAATAAATAAACATTTTAAAAAAATCAATCGGTGTAATCTATCACATCAACAGAAGAAAAAAAATCGTGTGATTATACCAATAGTTGCAGAAAAAAACATTTGACAAACTCAAACACCAAAATTCTTGGCAAGCTAGAAATAGAGGGGAACTTCCTCAGCTTGATTTTAAAAACCCTATAGCCAAAATCACACACCAGAGGAGAGGGGAGCTGAAGGGTGGGCAAAATGGGTGAAGAGGATCAAGAGGTAGAAACTTCCAGTTATAAAATAAATAACTCATGGGAATGTAATGTACAGCACAGGAAATATAGACAATAATATTTTATTAAGTCTGTTATTAGACTTATTATGGTGATCATTTCATAGTATGTAAAAATGTCAAATCCCAAATTTGTATGCTTGAAAATAATATCATATTGTATGCCAATTATACTTCCGTTTTAATTTTTTTTTTTTCAACGTTTTTTCATTTTATTTTTGGGATAGAGAGAGACAGAGCATGAACGGGGGAGGGGCAGAGAGAGAGGGAGACACAGAATCTGAAACAGGCTCCAGGCTCCGAGCCATCAGCCCAGAGCCTGACGCGGGGCTCGAACTCACGGACCGCGAGATCGTGACCTGGCTGAAGTCGGACGCTTAACCGACTGCGCCACCCAGGCGCCCCTATACTTCCGTTTTAAAAAAAGGATGAACCCTAATGTTAACTGTGGACTCCGGACGATAATGACATTTCAGTGTAGGTTCATTGATTGTAACAATGCTCTCTGGTGGGGGATGTTAATAGTAGGGGAGGTTGTAAGTGTGTTGGGGGAAATGGGATATATGGAAACTTTGTACTTTTAGTTCAGTTTGCTATGAACATAAAACTACGTCAAAAAAATTGAGTTTATTAATTTAAGCAATTGTACAAATTTAAACAAAAAGAATTAAGCACATATGTCACTACAGGGAGACAGGGTGGGCTGGGGGTGGTGCCCAGCAATTAGAAAGAAAGGGATGTAAAACAAGGAGGGAGGGAGAGGGGTAACACAAACATGGTGGACTGATGAGATGGCCCTTGCCCTGATTATTCCAACCCAAAAACTAAGTTATGCGATGAAGACTTCATAATGTGACCCAAGATCAGAGAGGGTATGCTTGCTTTGAGCATAAGGTCCAAAAATTACATCTCATCCTAAACCCAGTCAGGACTCTTGGCAAGGGATTGACCCACACTGTGCAAGACGTGGTTGTTACAGATACTGTGTGTCATCAAGCAGGGGAAGAGGAAACCTGAAAGAACAAAAGCAAGGTGGCAAATGGGGGGCAAGCCCACTCAAACCCAAAGTCCTTCTTCCCCTCATCCCATCTTCAGACATTAAACTTCTTCTGCTGTCACTGGGCAACAGCGGACGGGTGGGGGCTGGAGGACAGAATAAGTGTTGCAGACAATCCTGCCAAAGGTTGTGGAGATATCCAAGGCCTAAGAGAAGCTCCAGGGCTTGCTACAGAGAAGGAAACCCTCAGACTGGGAAAAAAGAGGAGGTGGGGACACTGGTTGAAGAGGAGGCATTCAAAGTAAGGTTGTCAGATTCAGAGAATGAAAATACAGGAAGCCCAGTTAAATTTGAGTTTCAGAAAAACCACAAATAAGTTTTTTAGTATAAGATGTCCCATGAAATGTTTGGGACACACATGTTTTAAAAAGCATTCATTGCTTATCTGAAATTCTCATGTAACTGGGTGTCCTATATTTTACCTGCAACCTGGCCAAAATGGCTGAGGCACTGGGGATGTAGAGAAAGGTTGTCATGAAAAAAGAAGGAGGTGTCTGTGTGGGAAGGAAAGGTCTCTTGGGGCATCTGACTGGCTCTGTCGGAAGAACTTGTGACTCTTGATCTCGGGGTTGTGAGTTTGAGCCCCATGCTGGGTATAGATACTATTTAAAAATAAAATCTTAAAAATAACAATTCAAAATTAAAAAGAAAAAAAGGTTTATTGGTAAGTGGTGCCATTCAGATCAAGGACACAACTGCAAATTTTCATCAGCCCACTCTCCAGATCTGTGATTTAGATTCTGTCACTCATGCACCTGGAATAAAGAACTGAAGGGCCCTTCTTCAGGGTTCCAGGCATATGTTAGTTTGGCAGAGGGGAGGAAGCCTCCACCCCCATTCCCAGTGGGCGGCAGGCACTGGAACACCCTCAGTGGGCACTGGGCAACCTTAAAGGGCTTATAGCCAGACACACAGATCCCCTTGCCCATCCTTCCCTGCTCTCAAAGGAGCCTTCCAGAAACTCCTCATGGGCTTAAGGCAGGCAGCATCTAAAGACCAGCACAGGGGCACCTAGGTGGCTTAGTTGGTTAAGTGACCAACTTTGACTCAGGTCATGATCTCACAGTTCGTGGGTTCGAGCCCGGTGTCAGGCTCTGTGCTGACAGCTTGGAGCCTGGAGCCTGCTTCAGATTCTGTGTCTCCCTCTCTCTTTGCCCCTTCCCTGCTCTCGCTCTCTCTCAAAAACAAATAAAACATTACAGAAAAAAAAAAAAAAAGACCAGGATGGCAAATAATAGATAACAGGCATAATATACCAATGTAAATATTTACCAAAAAATGATGCCCACTGATTTGAATTTGGGGCACACCCATGGGATCAGTTACCATTCACTGCTTTCCACTAACTGGTGGCCAGTCCCCCTTAACAGAGGTTGAAGGAAGGACTGGCTGTGGCAGGAGCTTCAGCTGAAGTCTCTCGTCAGAAGAGTCCCACCTCATGTTCTCACCATGGCCTTGTGATTTTGCTTTCTGAATTGTGCTGAGCCACAGATGACTTCAAACAGGCTATCTTGTTTAGGTACACACCTATCTTTGTCTTCATGAAATATGTGGCCTTTTCACCTCATATACACACACCTTTGAGTCTTAAATAACTGGAGAATTTTCTCCAGGCTTTCTGGTTCTTGCTGGTTGGTAACATTACTTCTGCTAGTTCTGGTCAATACCAGTAATTCTCTCTCTCTCTCATGTGCACGCGCGCGCACACACACACACACACACACACACACAAGCACAAATACACACTTTAATTCCCAAATGCTTCTAATTGGTATAGCCTATATTTTACAAAATTTTTGGTTTCCAATAACAGTAATCAGCACTGCATGTACATGTATGTCCTTATATGTGGATAGTTAAGATTAAATTATCCACTTTATCAGGTATCCCCAATTCAAATAACTCCACGGGTGCTTAGGTGGCTCAGTTGGTTAAGTATCCACCTTCAGCTCAGGTCATGATCTCAGTTTGTGAGTTCAAGCCCCATGTCGGGCTCTGTGCTGACAGCTCAGAGCCTGGAACCTACTTCAGACTCTGTGTGCCTTTCTCTGCCCCTTGTGCTCAGTCTCTCTCTCTCTCTCTCTGTCTCTCTCTCTCTCTCAAGTATAAATAAACATTAAAAAAAATAAGTGCAAAGCAAGAAAAGAAAAACTAAGAATTTGGTGTAGAGAGGAGCCAAGATGACGGAACAGCATGGAAGTTTTTTGTGTGTCTCGCGTCCATGAAACACAGCCGGACCAACACTAAACCATCCTACATACCTAGAAAACTGATTGGAGGATTAACATAACAATCTGCACAACCTGAACCACAGAATTCAGCAGGTATGTGGCGCGGAGAGGTGAACTTGGGGAGAGAGAAGCCGGCGGCGGGCAGGGAGCAGCCTTTGCAGGCGGAGAGAGGACAGAGACTGGGGTGGGGGAGAATATGGGAAAAGCACCCCTCCCCAAAGGCAGCTGGAGAGAAAGTGGAAAATTGGAAACAGCCACAAGGACTAAACTAAAAAGGGAGAAAGGAGAAAGGAGAAAGGAGAGAGTTTAAATTCCATTAAGACTGTAAACAAGGGTAGCTCAAAGGCTGCAACTCTGCAGCTCGATACCTGGCGGTGCTCTGGTGGGAAGGGCGAATCCCCAAGAACAGAGTGGGGTCCGGGAGGTTCTCGGCCACATGGGGAAAAGCAGTTCCACTGCTGGAAGGACATTTGGTAGAGACTGTTGAAGCCACATGGTCCCAGCAGACCCCAGTAAACGGCCACATTTGCTGGTGCTGGAACAAAGTCATTAGATGTGAAGCCTCGTGCCAGATGTGTGTTGTGATTTTCCATAATCCCTGAAAGGCTGCTGCTACACTAGCTCGTGAACGCTAGCTCGCGAACTTTTTCTGGGGCGGCTGGCACCTGGCCGCAGTCTCTGGGCTTCAGCAGCAGCACGGTTTGGCGAACTTTCCTAGGTGCGGCCGGTGTTCGGCCGTTGCCTGGGGAGACCCTCCTGCAGAGGGGCGGAACGGGTCGAAGCCGCAGTCCTTCAGAATTAAGGGGCTCATTTGTCTCATTTGAGACAAAACTTGGGAGAGAGGTACTGCCTGGGGCTTGGTCACGGACAGTGAAGAAGCAGGTAGTGGACAAAAGCTGAAGACAGAGGAAGGGTGCGCGATTGCTGATCAGAGAGAACAGAGTTTCCATACTAGAGACTGATAGCTGGGTGACGCCATTTTTGCCACTCCCGCGCATGAGCGTAGGCACCTATGAGCACTGCAACAATCCACCCCAGTAGGCTAGCAGCGCCATCTAGTGGAGAGCGGAGCTGTTACACTGAGCCCCGCCCAACTGGGCCAACCTGGCTCTTCAAGAACACTACACCGTGTAGTCTCACCACCTGCTAGTTTATGGACTATAAAGCGCTACATAGTCTGACTTCTAAGGGAAAATGAAGTAATTTCAGTCCTATTTCAATCTGTTAGCAGATCCATCTATTCAATTTTCTTTCTTTTTTTTCTCTTTTGCACTATTCTTTTTCTTGAATACAGAAAGAGAAAAAATTCACTTTTATTTTCAATTTTTATTAAAAATATTTTTATTTAAATTTTCTACTATATTTTTTACTTTTGTGTAAATTTTTTCAAATTCTATCTTACTTCTATCATTCTATTTTAGTCTACTTCAGTGTATTCACCTTTTCAAATTCTCAAATGATTTCCTTTTTTTTTCTCCCTCCCTCTTTTTTTTCCCTAATCTGTCAAACCACTTTCAACACCCAGAACAAAACACACATAGGATCTAGCATCATTTATTAGATTTGTGTGTGTGTGTGTGTGTATGTGTTTAATTTTCATATTTTTTTAATTTTAATTTTTTTAATTTTAATTTTTCCTCATTAATTCCTTTTCTTCCTTCAAAATTACAAAACGAAGGAATTCACCCCAAAAGAAAGAGCACAAAGAAACGACAGGCAGGGATTCAACCAACACAGATATAAGCAAGATGTCTGAACCAGAATTTAGAATCACGATAATAATAATACTAGCTGGAGTCAAAAATAGATTAGAATCCCTCTCTGCAGAGATAAAAGAAGTAAAAAATAGAATGAAATTAAAAATGCTATAACTGAGCTGCAATCAGGGATGGATGCAGTGGCAGCAAGGATGGACAATGCAGAACAGAGAATCAGCGATATAGAGGACAAACTTATAGAGAATAATGAAGCAGGAAAAAAAAAGAGGGAGATTAAGGCAAAAGAGCACGATTTAAGAATTAGAGAAATCAGTGATCCATTAAAAAGGAACAACATCAGAATCATAGGGGTCCCAGAATCATAGGGGTAGAAGAGTTATGTGAGCAAATCATAGCCGAAAACTTTCCTAACCTGGGTAAAGACACAGACATCAAAATCCAGGAAGGACAGAGAACCCCCATTAGATTCAACAAAAACCGACCATCAACAAGCATGTCATAGTCAAATTCACAAAATACTCAAGCAAGGAGAGAATCATGAAAGAAGCAAGGGAAAAAAAAGTCCTTAACTTACAAGGGAAGACAGATCAGGTTTGCAGCAGACCTATCCACAGAAACTTGGCAGCCCAGAAAGGAGTGGCAGGATATATTCAACGTGCTGAATCAGAAAAATATGCAGCCAAGAATTCTTTATCCAGCAAGGCTGTCATTCAAAATAGAAGGAGAGATTAAAAGTTTCCCAGACAAAAACTAAAGGAATTTTTGACCACTAAACCAGCCCTTCAAGAAATTTTAAGGGGGACTCTCTGAGGGGAGAAAAGATGGAAAAAAAAAAAAAATATATATATATATATATATATATGAAAAGCAACAAAGATTAGAAAGGACCAGAGAACACCACCAGAAACTACAATTCTACAAGCATCATAATGGCAATAAATTCATTCTTTCAGTACTCACTTTAAACGTCAATGGACTCAATGCTCCAATCAAAGGACATAGGGTAACAGAATGGATAAGAAAACAAGATTCATCTATATGCTGTTTACAAGAGACCCACTTTAGACCTAAAGACACCTTCAGATTGAAAATAAGGGGATGGAGAACCATCTATCATGCTAATGGTCAACAAAAGAAAGCCGGTATAGCCATATTTATATCAGACAATCTAGACTTTAAAATAAAGACTGTATCAAGAGATGCAGAAGGGCATTATATCATAATCAAGGGGTCTATCCACCAAGAAGACCTAACAATTATAAACATTTATGCGCCAAATGTGAGAGCACCCAAATATATAAATCAATTAATCACAAACATAAAGAAACTCATTGATAGTAATACCATAATAGTAGGAGACTTCAACACCCCACTCACAGCAATGGACAGATCATCTAATCAAAAAATCAACAAGGAAACAATGGCTTGGAATGACACACTGGACCAGATGGACTTAACAGATATATTCAGAACATTTCATTCTAAAGCAGTAGAATATACATTCTTCTCCAATGCACATGGAATGTTCTCCAGAATAGACCACATACTGGGAGCCCTAAGTAAGTACAAAGAGATCGAGATCATACCGTGCATATTTTCAGAGCACAACGCTATGAAACTCGAAATCAACCACAAGAAAAAATTTGGAAAGGTAACAAATACTTGGAGACTGAAGAACATCCTACTAAAGAATGAATGGGCTAACCAAGCAGTTAAAGAGGAAACTAAAAAGTATATGGAAGTCAATGAAAATGATAACACCACAACCCATAACCTCTGGGACACAGCAAAGGCAGTCATAAGAGGAAAGTATATAGCAATCCAGGCCTTCCTAAAGAAGGAAGAAAGATCTCAGATACACAACCTAACCTTACGCCTTAAGGAGCTGGAAAAAGAACAGCAAATAAAACCCAAAACCAGCAGAAGACAGGAAATAATAAAGATTAGAGCAGAAATTAATGCTATCGAAACCAAAAAAACAAACAAACAAACAAACAAACAAACAAAACAGTAGAACAGATCAATGAAACCAGAAGCTGGTTCTTTGAAAGAATTAACAAAATTGATAAACCACTAGCCAATTTGATCAAGAAGAAAAAGGAAATGACCCAAATAAATAAAATAAAGAATGAAAGAGGAGAGATCACAACCAATACAACAGAAATAAAAACAATAATAAGAGAATATTATGAGCAATTATATGCCAATAAAATGGGTAATCTGGAAGAAATGGACAAATTCCTAGAAACATATACGCTACCAAAACTGAAACAGGAAGAAATAGAAAATTTGAACAGACCCATAACCAGTAAGGAAATCGAATTAGTAATCAAAAATCTGCCAAATAACAAGAGTCCAGGGCTAGATGGCTTTCCAGGGGAATTCTACCAAACATTTAAGGAAAAATTAACACCTATTCTCTTGAAACTGTTCCAAAAAATAGAAATGGAAAGAAAACTTCCAAACTCTTTCTATGAAGCCAGCATTACCTTGATTCCAAAACCAGACAGAGACCCCACTAAAAAGGAGAACTATAGACCAATTTCCCTGATGAACATGGATTCAAAGTCCTCAAAAAAAGATATTAGCCAACTGGATCCAACAATACCTTAAAAAAATTATTCACCACGACCAAGTGGGATTTATACCTGGGATGCAGGGCTGGTTCAGTATCCGCAGAACAATTAACGTGATTCGTCACATCAATAAAAGAAAGGACAAGAACTATATGATCCTCTCAATAGGTGCAGAGAAAGCATTTGACAAAATACAGCATCCTTTCTTGATAAAAACCCTCAAGAAAGTAAGAATAGAAGGATCATACCTCAGATCATAAAAGCCATATATGAACGACCCAATGCTAATATCATCCTCAATGGGGAAAAACTGAGAGCTTTCCCCCTAAGGTCAGGAACAAGACAGGGATGTTCACTCTCTTCACTGTTATTCAACATAGTATTAGAAGTCTTAGCCTCTGCAATCAGAAAACACAAAGAAATAAAAGGCATCCAAATTGGCCAGGAGGAGGTCAAACTTTCACTCTTCACAGATGACATGATACTCTATATGGAAAACCCAAAAGATTCCACCAAAAAACTGCTAGAGCTGATTCATGAGTTCAGCAAAGTTGCAGGATATAAAATCAATGCACAAAAATCGGTTGCATTCCTATACACCAACAATGAAGCGACAGAAAGAGAAATCAAGGAATCGATCCCATTTACAGTTGCACAAAAAAACATAAAATACCTAGGAATAAATCTAACCAAAGAGGTGAAAAATCTGTACACTGAAAACTATAGAAAGCTTATGAAAGAAATTGAAGAAGACACAAAAAAAATGGGAAAAGATTCCATGCTCCTGGATAGGAAGAAAAAATATTGTTAAAATGTCAATACTACCCAAAGCAATCTACATATTCAATGCAATCCCTATCAAAGTAACACCAGCACTCTTCACAGAGCTAAAACAAATAATCCTAAAATTTGTATGGAACCATAAAAGACCCCGAATAGCCAAAGCAATCTTGAAAAAGAAAACCAAAGCAGGAGGCATTACAATCCCAGACTTCAAGCTATACTACAAAGCTGTAATCATCAAGACAGTATGGTACTGGCACAAGAACAGACACTCCAATCAATGGAACAGAATAGAGAACCCAGAAATGGACTCACAAACATATGGCAAACTAATCTTTGACAAAGCACAGAATATCCAAAGGAAAGAATATCCAATGAAATAAAGACAGTCTCTTCAGCAAGTGGTGCTGGGAAAATTGGACAGCAACATGCAGAAAAATGAACCTGGACCACTTTCTTACACCATACACAAAAAGAAACTCAAAATGGATGAAAGACCTCGATGTAAGACAGGAAGCCATCAAAATCCTTGAGGAGAAAGCAGGCAAAAACCTCTTTGATATTGCCCACAGCAACTTCTTACTCAACATGTCTCTGGAGGCAAAGGAAACAAAAGCAAAAATGAACGACTGGGACCTCATCACAATAAAAATCTTCTGCACAGTAAAGGAAACAATCAGCAAAACTAAAAGGCAACTGACAGAATGGGAGAAGATATTTGCAAATGACATATCAGATAAAGGGTTAGTATCCAAAATCTATAAAGAACTTATCAAACTTAACACCCAAAAAACAAATAATCCAGTGAAGAAATGGGCAAAAGATATGAATAGACACTTCTCCAAGGAAGACATCCAGATGGCCAACTGACACATGAAAAAATGCTCAACATCACTCATCATCAGGGAAATACAAATCAAAACCACAATGAGATACTACCTCACACCTGTCAGAATGGCTAACATTAACAACTCAGCCAACAACAGATATTGGCAACGATGCAGAGAAGGAGGATCTCTTTTGCGTTGTTGGTGGGAATGCAACCTGGTGCAGCCACTCTGCAAAACAGTATGGAGGTTCCTCAAAAAACTAAAAATAGAACTACCCTATGACCCAACAATTGCACTACTAGGCATTTATCCAAGGGATACAGGCATGCTGTTTCGAAGGGACACATGAACCCCCACGTTTATAGCAGCACTATCAACAATAGCCAAAGTATGGAAAGAGCGCAAATGTCCATCGATGGATGAATGGATAAAGCAGATATGGTATATATATACAACAGAGTATTACTCAGCAATCAAAAAGAATGAAATCTTGCCATTTGCAACTATGTGAACGGAACTGGAGGGTATTATGCTAAGTGAAATTAGTCAGAGAAAGACAGATATCATATGACTTCATTCATATGAGGAATTTAAGAGACAAAACAGATGAACATAAGGGAAGGGAAACAAAAATAGTATAAAAAACAGGGAGGGGGACAAAACAGAAGAGACTCAAAGATATGGAGAACAAACTGAGGGATAGAGGAGGGGTTGTAGGAGGGGGGATGGGCTGAATGGGTAAGGGGCACCAAGGAATCTACTCCTGAAATCATTGTTTGTGGGGGGCCGGGCTCCGGTGCCAGGCTGAGACCGGGTGGAGCAATGTTCCCCGTTGACTCAAGCCAACCCGGTGGTTCCCCCTCCCATTCATGTGGGAGGCAGGGCCCGGCGCCAGGCTGAGACCGGGTCGAGCAATGTTCCCTGTTGACTCAAGCCAACCCGGTGGTTCCCCCTCCCATTCCCCCACTTTCAAGGGCATACGAAAGCCTTGTCAAGGCTGAGAAAGTTAATTCCTGAAGCCTGTGGTCTGCAGGTGTTGGCAGTAATGCTACCTCCCTTTTTCTACCCCGAGTCAGATAGAAACAAACATGGGAATTGTGTTTTGCTAGCAATCTTATCAACAAGGTCTTGTGACCCGTCTAGAAAATGCACAAGAAACACAGAACTAAATGTTTTGGTTGGCAGCGATTATGTGAAACCTGTTTATTCTTAGAATGACCTGACCCATAAGAGTCTGGTTATAAAAGATTGTGTACAGCAACAATAAAGCCGTCACTTGGGCCATCAGCCCAGGGGACCCTCCTGTTCCCAAACTTTCTCTTCTCTCTTTTTTCTTGCGTTCCCCTACCCTCAGGACCCTGACCTCGGTGATTGTTGCGCCGGTCGCGACATTGTTTCACTATATGCTAATTTAAAAAAATAAAAAAGTTAATAAAAAAAAGAAAATTAAAATGAGTAATAGATACTTAAAAAAAAGAATTGGGTGTATAAAACTGCAGTGTTATATATTTATGCCTAGTTATAGTACAGCTTAATAATAATTATATCATTGTATTTATATTTTGTTTAACTTCAGCACTAAATGCCATTTTTCTCAACTTTCAGAGCCCACATCTCATGGCCACCTGCTCACGGGGCCCATCATCTCAGTTATTCAGCAAACAGTCCAGTGCCCTCCATGTACAGGGCTCTGTGCTGGGTTTTGTGGCTACAGAGATGAATACTACATTACAGTTGTCCTGAAGCACATATGACTTAACAACCTTGTAAGTAAATGAAGCATGATGTAGCATGGTAAGTGTTATAACAGAAACATAAAAAGACTAAGAAACTAGCTCTTCTTTAGGGAATTTGGGGAAAGCTACCACAAGGAGGCACTGAGTGACCTGGGGCTTCTAGGCATGAATAGAAGTTTTCCAGACTGAAGGGACCAGAAGAGAGGAGAACATTCTAGGAAACAAGAATCATGATGTGCAAAGTCTCTGGATGAAAGCAGGTGTGACTGGGAAGTAGTAAGTTTCTTGTGGAAGGAACACAGGACACCGAGCTGGGTAAGTTCTCCATATCACAAAGACCGTTGCACACAAAGCTGGGAGCTTGATTCCTTTGGTAGAAACAGGACTAGCTTTGACTTTGGAGAGGGAACCTCTAAAGAGAGTATGAAACACTATTATTAACCAAATGACTATACTGGGATAGCTTATTTGTGTTTTGTTTTGTATTTTGCCTTTATTGGCTGTTATAACACAGCCTGTTCATTACATTGGCCTGTAATGAACACATTTATTTATTGGGCTTTGCACAGATTCTTAGTTATTTCCTCAAGAACCCCTTTGGAATGAAATTAGTTAAAGGGATGCACATTTTTAAGGCCTTAGCTAGTCAAATTGTCCTCCAGAAAGGCTGTCCCAACTTCATTCACACAAGCAGTGTTTAAGAGTGTTCTTTCCCCTCTCACACCCTCATCAACATAGAAATTATAATTTTTATAATTCTTTACTTATCGATACACAGTTAGCAATATCTCATTGTATCAATTTACTTTTTTTTTTTTTTTGCCAGTGAAGTTTCTTTTTCATGGAAAACAGGCACTAATATTCCTGCTTTTGGAAGGCATTTATACTCCTACTTTCCTATTGGTATATATGCTTTTTTATTGCCTTCTAAGAGCTCTTTGTGTATTAAGGAGATTCTGGTTTTGCCATATATGCCATATATGGTAAATAAATTCTTTCAGTTTATTATGTCTGTACATGTCTGCCCTCCCCTACTAACTTTAGCCCCTGTGGGAAGAGACATCTTTGAATCCCCCACAGCACACAACATGGTCTCTCTTCTGTTGTCGGTGTTCATCAAATATGCTGGGAAGAATGTTTCCATTATTTTTGTCCAACCTACTTTATAAAACTCATTCTGCCCTACTCTGCAAGAGAAAGGGGATCAGTTGAATAGGCACACTCCCCTTATTCACAAGAATATCCAAAGTTGTCTTATTGCCTTCATTCATTTAACAAATATTTACTGAGAACCTTTTATGTGCCAGGCACTGTCCTAGATGCTGGGTATACTGGAGTGAACAAACTCTTACATTCTAGTTGAGGGAGACAGATAGTAAACAAGACAAAGAAATAAAATATGTATTATGTTAGGTTGTAATCAACGTTATGAAGAAAATCAAAGCAGAGGGGGTGGTCAGGCAGACCCACTGCGAGGGTGGAAGGGGTGGAAGTGTTAGCCAAGTGGATATCTGCAGGAGAAGCATACTAAGAAGACTGAGCAATGCATGCAAATGTCCCCAGGCAGGAGCGTGCATTCAAGGCCTGATGCATTCATAGACCAGCAAGGTCAGTGTTGCTAGAGCGCAGTTAGCAAGTTCAAGAGGCTGGTGGAGGAGCACAGATTGCATACAGCTTTGCAGACCATTATAGGACCTTGCTTTCTGTCTGAATGAAATGGGAGGGTTTGGAGCCAAGGAGTGGCTTTGTCTGCCTTACATTATAGAGCGACAGTGCTGGCTGGTGTGCTGGGACTACACTGGAGGTGGGGGGCAAAGGTAGAAAGAGGGAGACCTGTTAGGAAGATGTTAGTAATCCAGGTGAGAGACCACGGCAGCTCGGACCAGGTGAGAGCAGTGGAGGTGGTGAAGAAGGGTCAGGCTGTGGGCATATTTTTGACAGCAGCAACGCCAACAGCCTTCTCTGATGAGATGGATATAAAGTATGAAAGAAATAGAGTAATAAAGACTGGCTTTGAGAAATTTGGCTTGGGGAACTGAAGGATGTAATTGACATGATGTAGAAGACACAGGCAGAGTAGGTTTGGGGGAAAGATTAAGACTTTGATTTGGGGGGCACCTGGGTGGCTCAGTCGGTTGAGCGTATGACTATTGATTTTGGCTCAGGTCATGATCCCAGGGTCATGGGTGGGATCAAACCCTGTATCAGGCTCCATGTTCAGCATGGAAACTGCTTGGGATTCTCTCTCTCTTTCCTTCTGCCCCTCTATCCCACTCACACACTGTCTTTAAAATAAAATAAAATTAGAATAGAATAGAATAGAATAATAAAATAAAATGTGTGTGTGTGTGTGTGTGTGTGTATATATATATATATATATATATATATATATATATATATGAAATATTGAATGTGAGATATCTCAGACCAAGCAGAGAGGTTGAATATATACATTAACAATAGTTGTATTTAAGAGGTGGGATTTTAGAATTTTTTTTCTTTCTCTTCTACTCCTCTTTCCATTTCTGTCTTTTTTTCTTAGCCCTTTTTAATTTTTTTTTAAATTTTTTTTTGTTTATTTTTGAGACAGAGAGAGAGACAGCATGAACAGGGGAGGGGCAGAGAGAGAGGGAGACACAGAATCTGAAACAGGCTGCAGGCTCTGAGCGGTCAGCACAGAGCCCGACGAGGGGCTTGAACTCATGGGCCGTGAGATCATGACCTGAGCCGAAGTTGGACGCTCAACCGACCAAGCCACCCAGGCACCCCACCCTTTTGAAATTTTCAAAATTTGAAAATCATAAGCAAGTTTTTTTGCAATAGAATAAAGATTAGCCACATTTATTTTTTTAAATAATAATAACTTGACTTATGAGCTAGAGGAAGGAATACTTGAGTATTACAGACTTTCTTGTGATCTGTTTGTGTCCAGAATTTGAAATTCAGGTCAATTCAACAAACATTCTCTGTCATCCTACTACAGGCCAGGCACTCTGCTAGGTTCAGGGGATACTAAGATAAATATGGTCCCTGCTCCAAAGGAGTTCAAAGTTCAAAAGGCTCCAGGGCCAACCTCAGCAAGTGTTATAATCAAGGTCCAAACTGAGAACCAGGGGAGAATGAAGGAGGGAGGTAAAGGGAAGATGCCCTAAATCCCTGTATCATATAAATATCAAAACAAACAAACAAACCCACACATACCCCATACTGATAAAATAGCTAATCTCTGGGCCACACTGAATATAATATTAATGTCCAATGGAAGCACAAAGCAGGTGACAGATGGGTGATCAAGTCACTCTTTACTGAAACACAACACATGTGCCAAAGGAAGTCCAAGAACATCTTTGGAACACCCCCCACCCAGACCCCCACACACTCAGGCATATGTGAGTCAGGGTCCTGCTGCCAGGTCTGGGAAAAGGGCTTAGGCCAGCTGACCTCCTGGGAAGCTCCCAGGTATATCTCAGCACAGTAACTTGGCTCTAGTCTATTGGGGGCCCAGACCACCAGCAGCACTTCCCCCTTTGGCACACAACCATGCCTGGCCACAGCTGATGTTCCTTAGTCCTTCTTGACACGCAGCAGAGACACTTGGATGGGAGGCATGTGGGTATGCAGTTCATGGAGGAGCTGTAGGGCAAAAGGAGAAGGTGGTACTTCCAGCCCACCTGGCCTATGAGTTCACCACAGGCCAAGGACAGGAAGGGACAGTGAGAGAGAACGTAGGAGGAGGCCAGCAACACTCCCTGGGCCCCCCACCGGCTAGGCATGCACTAGGTGCTTCATGCACACAGTGCTATTTAACCTCACAATAACCTTACAAAGCAGGTAGTATTCACTTCATTTTATAAGGGAGGAAAGTAATATGGAGTAACTTACCCAAGGTCACACAGTTAGGAACTGGAATTCACCCTCAGATCTATATGGCTCCAAACTTATTGTTTGTCTGAGTCCTGAACCCTGAGCCCTACATCAGTGTCCCGCTCCTGACAAGAGCTCGTGCCCAACACCTACATGGCCTGATTCCTATGCCTCAGCTCCTGACCTGTTCTCTCTCCCTGGCCTCTTTCTGAACCCTGAAATAGTTTCCAGTCTGGGGGACTCAGATCTGGCATCATTCTGGCTTCCCTCTTTGACTAGGATTCACACTTGCTACTTTGATTATCAAGTGCAGTAGGCATTTGTCATTTCTTTGGCTGTCCCAATTCAAAACCCCCATGCTGTGCTTAGAGATCTCATTATGGGAGTCCTGATGGGCCCCTTTCCACTAAGAGAACTTTAAGAGCCCAGATACTTCCTCTTCTCATCCCCTAGCAGCAAGATGTGGCCACAAGAGCTAGACTGAGCTGACCTAGTTTAACCTTCCAGTGATTCATATTATCCCCATAATCTCTGACCCCAGAATTCCACCATTGGAAGCTTTGTCCAGTGATCTGGGTCTTAGGAGAATTTTCCCAACTTATACAAATATACCCCAATCTTGGTCCCCATCTGGAGCATACATCTATGGGGTGTTTTCCTGCCTAGCATTCCTATTTCCTTTGGGGCCTGTCCTTCTCATTCCATGTGGTTGAGCTGTCACTCATAGTGGCCCTTGCAGGCCAATGAGATCAGTGTTTCCCTCGTATAATAAGCAGACCTTGGGAGAGGGAAGTGTCTGTGACTCTAGGGCTGTCACAGCCACCTTTATGTACATATGAAGAGAGATTCTGAACAATGAAGAGCTAAGAGAGGTAGAGAAAGAGAAAATCTTGATGATCATGTCTAAGCTGCTGGATACAGCCATAACTGAAGCTGGAGCAGTCATTTCTAGTTTTCTCAGCCAATAATGCCTTGCCTTTTCTGTGTAAGCTACAATGGGTTGATTTCTGCTACTTGTAACCCGAAGTCCTGCCTATCTGCCCATTAATATCATTGATCTTCTCCCAAGGGCCAGAAGGCCTGACCTTCTTAGGGCCTGAGGAAATTGGGGGTGAAGGAAAGAATTTCTTTACATAGCACAGAAGGGGAATTCCCAACTCAGGAAAAACAGACAGAAGCCAAGCCAAGCAGGGATCCTTAAACTTAGTTCCTAATTCTCTCCTCTACTTTCTTGGCCCAGAAAGTGCCCACTCACCTGCTGCATCAGCCTCTCTGCCACTCTAGGGTCAGTGAGGTCTTCTGGAGAGGCCACACTCAGACGCAGAAGGAAAAAGCCTCCATCCCCACCTACAAGTTTAAAAAAAGCAGCAGATGAAAATATGGGTAAGTCAGTTCAGGAATCATGACATGACCCATGCTACCCAGCCTCTGTCCACACCTCTGCACATGTGTGCTCACTCTCATGTGTAAATGTGTCGGTGTTCACATGCGAGCTTACATTTACTCACTGCAAAGAGAAAGAGGACTCCTTCTCTCCAATAACTGGGCTCCTTGTAGTCCTCCCAACAAGAGTGAAAAAGGCCCCAACCACATTCAGAGAAGTCAAAAGAGTAGTGTGAGGAAGGAGAAATCAAAGTGAATCTAGAATGTTCTCAAGGACTAGCAGTCACAGATGGGCTGTTGGGAAAGGGTCCAGACAGGGAGAATGCCTGAGAGAGGCCGGCTCTTGGAGGTGATGCCCTCAGCCAATGCTTTCCAGTTCCAAGTTGGTGGAGGTTTCGATCCAGCCTTCCCAATTTAGCAGCCCTGTAGGCAAGTTCTGCCTTTTGTTGAGCCCTAACCTGCTTGCCTTAACTGCCCTCTTGTAGTCATTTCCCCCTCTCAGAATACTGTTAGAACTGATCTAGTCACTGCTCTTCTATATTTATATAGACTGATAGAGATATCAATATTGATATCTCATCCTTCTTGTTTTTGCTGCCACATGCATATTTCATGGCCAGAAGATTCACAAGAAAATAACTCTGCCAGTTATGTGTATGATGGAGGCTGGGTAGTTGGGGAACAGCAGTGGGAGAAAGACATTTTATGCTGACCCCTTATGAACCTATTGATTTTTAAATCATGTCAATGCAGTATCTAATCAACAAGTAATAAAGAAAAGCATTTTTAAATAAAGATATATTAATAAATTGAGCTTTAAAAAATAAAAGCACAATAGGAGGTTATGAGTTGGAATCAAACAGACTTCCATTTGGAGTCCCACTGCTATCTTTCTAGCATCTTTAAACCTGTTTCCTCACCTGTCAGGTGGGGCAATAACACCCACCTCATAAGGTAGTTTTGAAGGTTTAATTAGAAGAGATAACACATGCAAAGCTCGTAGTTCACTGCCTGACATCAGTGAGAACATTCAGCCAGTGCCAATGCTTCACTGATTGTGAAATATTTTTATATGATCTCTCCCTGGAATACAAAAGATGTTCAGTAAGGTGATCGTGATTAATATTTTTATTTCACCTCCCCACCGAGGCAGGGCCAGCTGAGGACACCACAGGGATGAGGCATGAGGACAGTGACAGGAAGTAGAGGTGGAGGCTCCAGGCTGACCAGAAGCTGGGTTGACCCAGCAGCCTCTGATGAAGGGGCCTCATCCCTGAGAAGTATCTGTTGTCTCAGACATGTAGCTTTAAATGCCCAAACGTTTGCCCAATTTATTCATTTATTTAAAGTCACTGTCTATGGCTCCAAGCCCAGCAAGCCCCACTCTTATGGGGTCCCAGCTGCTCAGGGGGCAGCAACTTGGGCCAGACATTCACACAGTGGCCCTCTGTGTGACTCTAGCTGAACCAGAGGTTTCCAGAGCATGAGGACTGTGGCTTTTGAATACAATTTGGGGCCTCACCCGGCACACAGTAGTTACTCAACCGTTAATATCACAGAAGGGCAGAGTTGGAAAGGACGTCATTGTTCATGCAACACAGCCCCCTGCAGTTACTGGTGGAGAAACTGAGGCCCAGAAAGGAAAAGGACCTGTTCTAGGCCACTAGATTGTTAAGGGCAAAACCAGGGTCTCAAACTATTTCTCCAGACTTCCAACCCCACAGTTTTTCCATATGCCTTCCTAACTCTTCCTGTTTCTGATTTTGGCAAGAATCACTAGAAGATCATGAAGACGTGACCTCAGAGACTGGGCTCAGAATAAGCCTCCAGATCCTTCCTTCCTCCCTATCCCTTAAGCATGTAGACATTCTGGAAATTCCCAGCTCCAAATCCCCAAGATCACACCTCCAAGAGCCACTTACCTGCAGTAACTTCTGTGGTCCACCTTGTCTGAGCAGTGGTGGGCATGGCTGTTGGGGGCTTCCATTCAGTCATGCTGGCTGTCTTCAAGGTCTTTGCTAAGGCTGTGGTCTTGACTAAGGTGATATTTGCCTCTGGGCTGCTGTTGGCCACAGTCAGATGCACAGAAGGAAAGGTGTTCCTGCTGATGGGGATGGACCCATTGGTTGTGCTGTCTGTGGTTGAAGTCTCTGAGGGGGTGGAGTTCTTGCTAGTGGTTGCTTGGGTGTGGCTGTAGGCCCTATCTGAGAGTCCAGCAGGGGGAGCCACGTTGCCCACAGTTGACCCAGTCCCTGTGGAGATTGTAACTGAGACCTCGGTGTGACTTGTCTCAATAGAGAAGGCTGAAGTTTCTTCCAAGGGGTTCGTGCTGACTGTCACCAAAGTTGTGCTGGGGGTAGTGGTCTTGGCTGCTGCTGTTTCTCCTTCTATGGTGCTATTAACAGGTCGCGGGGTCTCAACTGTGGTATCAGGCATGACTGGTTCTGTGCCTCTGGCTCCTGACACGGTCTCAGCAGATGTCATGGTCTTGGTGAAGTCTGATTCTGATTCAGTGGAATCAAGCAAAGCTGACACCTCAGAGGCTGACAGGGCCTTTCCTCCTGTGGGATCATGATCTGTGTCCAAGGTCCCGGGAGTGGTGGCAGTTGTTTCTATTTCTACAATGCTGCAATTGGTAACCTCAGTGTCGGTGATGGTGTAGGCAAGCAAGGCCTTAGCCGGAACAGTGGTGTCAGATGCCAGGGCCTGTGAGGTGGCAATGGCCATAACTGAGCTGTCAGAGAAGGCACTGCTCTCTGAGGTCAGGGCCTCGGCTTCTGCAGAGGTGTGAGCCAATGTCAAGATGTCAATTACGATCCTCTTTGCCTCTTCCGAGCTGTCATCGGTACAAAGGGTGTCAAAGACAGATTCCACGAGATCGGTGCCTATAACTGTCTCAACTGTGGTCATTCCAGTTCCTGTGGGGCTGCCACTTGCGGCTGATGCCTCCATAGGAGTGGTGATCACAACCATGAATTTGGAAGGTATCATTTTTGTGAAGGCCCTGGTCTCTGTTGCAGGAAAAATGGTCTTGGTTTCCCTGATCTCTGCATCTGAAATGGTGCTGGCCAGGATTAAGGTCCTATCAAAGGTCTGGGTGCTCAGGGTTTGAGTTTCCAAAGGGATGTGGCTTTGCACGGAGGTCTCAACAAGGTCAGTCATCTGGAAGGCTCCCTGTGAACTTGTCTTGATCCCCGGAGTCATGGTAGTCACTTCTATGTGGTTTGTTGTCACCAAAGGGCCTGGTCTGCTGGTGCTAGGGCCTGTGTTGGGTAAGACCACCTTTGTAAGCCATGAGTCCCCATGGACTGACTTCACACAAGCCCTTGTGTTTATGGCCTGGGCACTACTGGGAGGAAGGTGGGGAGGGGAAGTTGTTTTTACTCCATTTTTCATCTATACATACAAGAAAGAAGGAGGTGGTATTGGGAAGACCAGTCCCATGTGTCAGCCATGGAACTGGGATCACCTGACTGATGTCCTCTGATGACCCACTTGAGGCAAGCAAGCCTCAGAATCTAGTTGATTATTGGTCTGAAGCCATCAGGGGGAATGCGTGGGGCCAGGATCCAGCTTCAAGGGGGAGAAAAGGAGGCATAAGTCTAAGTGAACCAGCAACTACAGAGCAAACATCACGACTCTCAGAACCTTCTCAAAGAATCCTTGTCACTTTCCATTGATACTTTACTCATCCAGCAAATGTTTCCCCATGGAAGTGAAAACTCTTCAAATACAGGAAACATCTGTGGTTTTGTATTTAGAGGTATCTGGGAGGACTGGGAGAGAGGAGCCTCCAGAGACAGAGTGGGTGGTGGCTACTGCAAAAGGGAAGAGAGCAGGCAGAGTCCTTGGGGCTCCAGCAAGGAACCCTGGGGTCCCATCATCTGATGTGTCAGGGATAAGATCCCAGAACTACAGAAATGATGCACCAGGCATGTTCCACTGGAAACATGGAGCCAAGTGAGGCAAACTTCACTCCTTAGAGATGCCACTAGCATTTCTCTACAGGGCAGAGCATCCCTGTTCATTTGATGGACGCTGTGAGATTGTATGCACAGTGGGCCGAATGGCACCTATGGCCCTGGGGAGGCTACAGCAGGATCTTTTTATGGGCTGATAAGCATGCCTCTCCCATCTACTAAGGAGGAAGAGTTCCCTCTGTAAGTGGGCCAAGGACCCTTTCAGGGAGGGTTACCAGATTTATCAATTAAAAATACAGGGTGCCCAGTTAAACTCAAATTTGAATTTCAGATAAACAAGCAATAATTTCAGTGACAAATAATGTTTTCAGTATGTGTATTTCTTACATAATATTTGAGACATACTGCTGGAAAAAGCTTTCTTACCTGACATTCAAATTTAAGCTGATTCCCTGTGTTTTATCCAGTAACCTTACTCTTGGAAGGAAAAGAATCAAAATATAAGCCCTCCTTTTCAGGGTTCTGATGGTTTTAGATGGTCTTTACTGAGATCTACTGGCCCAAAAGTATCCAAGGACCCAATGGAAGTACAGGACTAGTTGGTCACCTCGTCCCTGGCTGGCTGTCAGGACAGGGCCCCAGGTCCTCAGTTTGTCCATTGTGTCTCTCTCTGAACAATAAAAGAACACTGGGCCAGGAAGCAAGAGATTGGGTTCCAGCCCCAGGCCTATTGCCTACTAGCTCTGGAGTCCAATGACTGGTTCAAATCCTGACTCTGCCTCCTACTAGCCAAGTTAGTCCACCAGGCCTCTCCAGGCCTCCATTTCCTCCCTTGTGAAAGAGGGTGATCATATCTGCCTTGCCATAATGGTGAGGACCAGAGGAGAAGGAGGATGGGAAAGTCTTATTTTCCAAAGACTGTAAGGGATTACTAAGCATCCCTCCCAAGCCTTGTCTTCTCAAAGAGTCACTTGAGAGGACACAACCAACTTTAATGCAGTGAGAATGTCAGGCTGTCCCCACATGCATATCAGGTCAGTCATGGCATTCACTCTCATTAGTTGTTCTGCAATCATGCTTTTACAGGAATATACTTTCTCCTCCCCACTTCAAAGCCCAAGATATTTCTCTGAGCTTCCTCAGTCCCCACACAGTGAAAGCAAAGCTGTGTCAACCCACCCAGCCTAGAGCCCAAACAGTGGTGCTCTTGGGGTCTGACCATCCACCTCCCCTGAAGTATTTTCTTCCTTTTCCTGGAACCCTGTGATACCATCCTGCTGTGAAACCTCCTGACGCTTCCAACCCCGTAGCTTCTTCACACCCCTTGGGGCTCTCACAACCCCACCCAAGTTTCTTACCCGCCAGAGGTCTTCTCAAACACAGCAAAGCCTACCCAATCCTCTACAGCTCTAGAATGCTGCAGCTTTCTTGGTCCATTCCTCAGATCAAAAAAAGCAGAGAGGAAAGCATGTGTACTATAGATCCTGAGTTCGAGTCCCTTCTCTGCTGTTTACTCCGCTGCTTACCAAACATCTGACCCCGGCCAAGTCTCCTGGCTCAAGCGTGCATTTTTCTCATCTATAAAATGGAGCTACAGGTACCTATTTCATAGGGTTGTGAAGACTAAGTTCAATTAAATGTAAAATGTGCAGCACATGCCTGGCAGGTCATGAGTGCGTGCAAGAGACAACATGGTCCTAGTGGTAGGCACATGCGGAATAACATTCTGGCTTTGCAGATGAGTTGCAAGATGGTAAGCCTCAGTCCCATCTTGTGGAGAGAGACGGGTAATAACAAGACCCGTGTCTCTCTCATGAGGTTACTGAGAGGATTAAAAAGATGGTGCATGGGAGCATATAGGAAGTCTCGGTTCCTTCCTCTCAATTTGGCTGCGAAACTAAAACTGCTCTAAAAAATAGTCATTAAAAAAAAGAAAAAGATAATGCAGGATGTTGATAATGAGGGGAGATTAGGTATGGGGGGGTGCAGAGGTTATATGTGAACCAAATCTCTGTATTTTCTGCTCAATTTTGCTGTGAACCCAAAACCGCTCTACAATAAAAAGTCTATTAAAAAGATAATAAAGACAATGCATGTGACAAGCATGGCACAGTTCCTATGACACATCCACGTTAGTCTCTTTCATAAAAGCCCTGCCCTTCTCAGAATCCGCCCTCCCCAGGCAGTCTGTAATGGTTGGACTTTTCACACAAAAACTATTTTTTAAAGGAAATCTGGGCTAGGAAATAAACTTGGAGGAGTTGGAATCTTGTCAAGCTGTTTCTTTGGCTTTAGTCAGATTTATCCCCTGCCGGCACCTCCCTCGCCCCTCCCACCCTCCACCTCACACACTCCCCGCAGAGACAACCGGCAGCCAGGGCACGAGGACATCATTCATCCTACGGGCTGCAATGTCATACGTGCGTAAGCTGACACACTGCCATTTGCACACTCTTTATCAACAATAGTAATACTTCAGATATAGCTTTATGGTTAATTCTAATTAATCAACCACAAAGGGCTGCCGGTACAGAAACTCACACCCAGAGCCCTGTGAGGAGAGCAGCCCACACCTCCTTACCTGCAGAGCTCCCGGGGGCCCCAGCCTTGCAGCAGAAGAAAAGGGGCAGAGCCAGGCCCCAGAGAAAGCCCATCCTAACAGGAGCTCCGGCCATCATTGCCCAGCACGTCTGCCCAAAGCCTCTCACTGCCACCTTTTCCTGCTTCCTCAACCCAGAGAGGAGGGGCGGGCCACCTGCCTTGGTGTGGCTGGGTAGTTTCCAGAAGCAGCCAGGTGATCATAAATGCACAGGCTGAGAGGTAGCAGGGTGCATGTCAAGGGCTGTCAGCAAAATACCCCTGCTGCCTCCCTGGCCCAGTGACCTCTCCTCTCTGAAGTTTGATTGGAAGATATAAAATCATTCCCACAGTGATATTCACCCCTCAGTCCTGCAGCCAGGGAGGCCATGGAAGATAGTGTTTCACATTTCCCCCCTTTCTACAACCCTTCCCTCTTCTCCCACCCCTTGTGCATGGGATTTAGGCTTTTAGTTCAGCACATCTGGGTTTCATTTCTAATCCTACCCTTTATTAGCTCTATGACTAGGGCAAATTAAAGAATCTTTCTGAAGCTCAACCTCCTGATCTATAAAATGGGAGTAATCTTTAACTTGCTGGGCCATTCTGTGAGGACGACATGAGAGAGTAAGTCTCTTACACAGTGCCTGCTACATACTGGTTGCTCGTGGAATACATGTACATCTTAGGTGCTCAATGAATGAGAGCCCTGACATCTATCCTGATCCTCAAGCAGTAGAGAGAAGGGACAGCCCCCCAAAGTCTGCAGGAGACAGTGTGGAGCAGGACTCTGATCTCTAACATCTTTCCAATGATTCCCGTGATTCTGCATCCCTGCCAGAGTCAAGACCGTGTCCAGACTGGAGGTGTGGAACGGGAAAGGCACTAGCCAGGAGAAGGGAAAGGGAAAGTGTGCAGATCGGAGTCACAGAGCCTGGGAGGAGGGAAGTGGGAAGGTGCCAACTTACAGAAGCTTAGGGGATTTGGCTATAAGAAGGGGAATGAGGCTGAAGAATGTATTTCCAAATACCCTAGAAAAGAATGTTACCCCTTCCAGGGGCCAAGGAATGGGCTTCTGTGGCCACAGCCAGTGGCAGCAGACAAGGTACCTGGGAGATTTCAGGGCCAGAGTTTTGTGATGAAAGCCACTCTATAGTAGAGTGGATCAGCATCAAGAAATCACAAAATCTTACTGCTGGAAGGAACTTCAAAGTGCAGTCAGAAAACCTAAGTTCTCTTTCCAGCTCCTTCCTTAAAAGTGGCCCAGGAACTGTGTGATCTTGGACAAGTTATTTTCCCTCTCTGGGCTTCCATCAACAAGGTCCTCTTGGCCATGCAGTCTGAGGTTGTGCATTGGGTGTACAACACTGTCTTCTGGAACTTCACCCTGCATTGAGATGAAAAACAAACAAACAAACAAACAAACAAACAACTCTGCTGCCTGGAAGAAGGAGAGAGTCATTCCAGAACGTGGTGGGGAGACTCCATGAGAAGAGCGTGAACAGGTCCACCTGGGACACAGTCCAGCACGTGGAGTCAGAGATCTTGGACCCCAGTTCCAAAAACATGGTTGATCTGTAGAGTATTCCCGACAGGCTGAACCTTTCTACCCTCCCATTCAACCTAAATCCTTCACTTTATCAAAAGGAAGGATGGATATCCCCCTGGGGGATTTCAGAAGAGGAGAGGAGGCCCTGAACTCTGTTTGGCCCTGTCTTGTAGCATGAGATCTAGTGTGGGGCTTCCCCCTAGAGAAGACGGAAGAAACTCCAGCAAAACCAAACAGAACTCTTAAATACAGAGAACAAACTGGTGGTTGCCAGAGGAGAGGTGGATGCGGGCATGGGTAAAGTGAAGGGAGTAAGAGGTACAAACTTCCAGTTATAAAATAAATACATCACTGAAATGAAAAAAGAAAGAAAGAATGCAGCTCCTTTATGCCACTTCCCTCCCCTTGTGAGCTACCTCTCTGCCCTGCCAGGGCTGGGAGAGGGACTTCCTCATTCCAGCAGCCAGTGGCTTAACCTACAGACTGATGCATTTCAGGTGCCTTTCTCATGCCCACCGCGGACTTCCCCTCACCATTTCCTTTTTCCTGTCATCATTTAAGTGAACAACATCTCAGCTCCAGCCCAGTTGCCTGTGATGGGATCTAACCAGGAACCCACTGGGAGGGAAGTCTGGCTAAATACCTCCCTGGGTTTGCTGAATTTTGCTGGGTCCATTTTCCTCTACATCTGGGGGAATTTCCAAGCCTGGGCACATGACTATTTTTTTCTTTTAATGTTTTATTTGTTTTTGTGAGAGAGAGAGAGAGAGAGAGAGGCAGAGTATAAGCGGGGGAGGGGCAGAGGGAGAGAGGGAGACACAGAATCCAAAGAAGGCTCCAGGCTCTGAGCTGTCAGCACATGGGGCTCAAACTCATGAACCGTGAGCTGAAGTTGGACGTTTAACTGACTGAGCCACACAGGTGCCCCGGCACATGACTATTGACCCTTGGGTCATAATAAACTTATCCAGAAAGTTTCTGGACTTTTTTTTTTTTTCAGCCCAACTCAGCTCTCACCCTGAGCGAGCATTGGAGGCTGGTTTCGTTAACTTAAACATATATGGGATACTTACTATATGCCAACATTTGCAATATGTCACTAAGTAAAACAGATACCTAACCTCATGGAACTAACTTCCTGGTGAAGAAAGATGGCAAACAATAAACACAACAAATAAGTGAATTATGTAGGGATGAATACTATGGGGAAAAGAAGGAAAAAAGACAAAAGGAACCTGGTATTGGGGGGAGGCAGGGGGGAGGTACAGCTTGCTGTGTGAAATAGCACGGTGAGAGCTGAGCACTGACCTGAAATTGGTGAGAAAGTTATACCTGGAGAAGAGCATTCCAGGCAGTGGGAACTTCTAGAGAAAGGTCCAGAGGCCTAAGGCAGGAGCAAGTTCAAGGAGCATCAAAAGGCCCATGTGACTAGAGCACACTAGGGGCAGATTTGAGGGATAGGAGGACAGAGTGAGGGTGTAGATGATACAGGGCTTTGCCAGTCTTGGGACTGGTACTCCGAGTGAGGTGGGAACAGATGGGGCCTGGGAAGTTATGAACAGATGGAGCCATGGGATCTAACTTTAGAAGGATCGGTCTGGCAGCTGCACTAAGAATGGGAGCTTTTTCCCTAGTCCAGGCAAGACAGGAGGGTGGCTCTGACAGGGGAGGTAGCAGAGGAAGTAGTGGGAGTTGATCAGATTCTGGATGTATTTTGAAAATAGAGTCCACATGATTTCCTGCCACATTGATGTGGGATGTCAAACAAATAGAAATCAAGAATAAGTACAGACTTCTCAGCTTGAACAACTGGAAGGATGGAGTTGTCATCAGTGCCTTTTGGGTCTGCCTCTTTCATCAGAGTGTTTAGAACCCCTCTGTCCACAATAAAACCGGTGCATATTATAGGGATGAACCTGGCTCAGGACAAGGGCTATCAAGTAAAGCCCAAAGCACTGGCCTGCCAAGAGTCTGATAAAAGAGTCAACTTGGTCAAATGTCCTCAAAATACAAGGTTATAAATCTGCTAGACCACTGAGATATAGCCCAGCTCCAGGCCACAGCTAAGTTGTTCTGGGTTTGTTGGGAGGAAAAACTTTTTTCTCCTTCAACATGGGTCTGGTGATTGAGGGTCTGCACATTGATTAAGAACAGACAGATGAACAGGTGAAAAGACCAAGTTTAGTGACAAGGGCACCAGGAAGTTGCTCAGTATTGAATAACTCACTGAATAGCCAGAGATCAAGGTTTATATACCAAACATAATGAAGGAGTGGGAGTGGAAGGGTGGGGGGTTTAGGGCTTCCATGGGTACAGAAGGTTCTATTAGGCAGTCTGTCTCCATGGCAGACTGAATTGGCTAGAAAATCACTCAGAAGGACACTAATGGCAGGTGTATTTTTGGAAGGCTCTGCTTTAGTTAAGGGAAGTTCAGATTACATTTCTTTCTACATCTTCTATTGCTTTAACGTTTCTACTTTAAAATATTTCTATAGCAACTCTGGGGGGTCCAAGTGTGTCCCCACAAGTTCAGAATGTTAAGTATGCACAGATTGTTTAGGTGAGATCCTGTCAGGCAGAGTTACCACAGAAGAGGTGGTGAGAATCATCTAAATTTGCAAGGACCTGAGAATGGGCCTTCCCCACACTAACCCCTATTCCTTGGGCTATAGTATAGGAAACTCCAGAGAGCCCTCTGTCCACTTGTTCATTCATCTCTTTGTTAGGGTATAGCCCACATACAGTAAACTACATCAATCCTAAGTAGCATACAACTTGATGAATTTTTACATTTGTATACACCCAGGAGGTATCCACCCTCAGACAAAGATGGGAGACATTTTCAGCATCTCATTAGGCTCCCTTGTGTTCCCTTCCAGTCAGTATTTGCCCTCCAAAATCATTGTTACCTCTATCACCATGGATTAGTTTTGCCTGTTTTTGATCTTCATGTAAATAGAATTATGAATACACACTCGTTCGTGTGTGGCTTCTTTTTCTTAACATTATGCCTGTGAAACTCACTCATGTTGTGTGTAACAGTACTTTTTTGTTGTTAGATAGTATTCCATTGTATAAAATATACCACAATTTATTTATCCATTTTCCTATTGATGGACATTTGAGTTGTTTCCAGTTTTTCACTATTCTGGATAAAGCTGCAATGAACAGTCTTGCATTTGTTTTGGGTATATATATATATATATATATATATATATATATGAGTGGAATTGCTGGGTCATTGGGCATACATGTGTTTAGCTTTAGTATATAGTATCCAACAGTTTTCCAAATTGATTGTGCCAGCTTCGGCTATACCACCAACATATAAGAGTTCCAGTTGCTCCACATTCTCATCAACACTTGCTATCATCAGGCCTTGTAATTTTAGACATCGTTATGAATATTAATTTCTCTTTGTAATTCTAATTTGCATTAAATTAAATACCAGGCAGGGCTGGTAATGCAGACCCTCTGGTTTTCCAAGGCTTTTCCCTGGTAGTATGCTGCTGCCAGGGAAATGACTTTCATAGGGAAGATATTTGGAAGATGGGGAGGGAAGATGGAGAGCCAGATAGAAATGAAATATGCATGCACATATGCACACACGTGTACACTCAACTAGAGAGGAAGCTGTACCAGTATTGGAACATCTGAGGAACAGTCTCTTCAGTTTGGAATAACGTAACTCTGTTCATCCTATCTGGGATGAAAGGATGATATAGGAGCAATTAAAAGAGATGGAGTTTCTGGACATTTGGAAGGAAAATAATCACTGAGTGAAGAGAGGGAAAAGAGCCCATAAATCAACATCTTTGGGCTTTCTATGAGGCCCACAGGATGATCCCAACTGGAGAGGCCACATCCCACAGAGCTAGGAAAAGTACTTCCTAGCAAGGAAGGGAGAGAGACCACTAGGTCTGGATGTATGAGACCAGTTCTTCCAAACAGGGCCCAGGGATGTCTCCTCACCCAGGCTCCTCCATCCCTAGGCAGGAGAAGAAATCTGTGGTTGGAAGAGCTAGAGGGATAAAGCATGTGTTCCCAAAAGCCAGTAGGTAGAACACCTTTTGTACACCATTCAAGTCCTTTTGGCCTTGCTTCCTACTCCAGCCATTGCTACGGTGACTACTTTTCCAGGAGTGATGAGGCAGTGCCTTGCCATGTTCCCTTTGCTCTCTGCCAGGGTTTCCCTGATGCCAAGGCTTGGGATGCTTCCAAGAGCTGCTCTGCTCTCACATACCAGCAACAAAGAACTGAAAGAGTTAGCGCCTAGTGGAGCAACCTATAAACCATGAGAATGGGAGGCAATGGACAGATGCTTCCTATTCCATCCCCAGGACAGATGGTTCTCTGAAACATTTCATAAGATTTTTTAAAAGGTCCCACAAGATCAAGCAACTAATCAGCCATAGTGGGGGCCAACTGAATAATGCATCTTTGTGTTGGGTCTCCCTTCTTCTCTGCATCACTTCCCTTTTCCCTCACCTGCTCCTTGGAGTTCTGTTCCCAAATAAGTTATTCAGAGAAACTAAGCTAAAATAGAACCAATAAAGCCAATAACTGGACTCTGACAGGACCTCCTTTGCTATAATCATTTACTTAGAAACCAGTGTTCAGATTAGCCAAAGCCTGGAGGAAGGCATGGACAGGGATAATGGGTCATTCTATTTAGGTAGACATAGGAGTGGGGAAAGGGACTTATAGCAGATAAAGCCAGAAATGTGCCTTGGGCTCATGCTATGGAGGGCTTTGTAGTCATATGTGGGAGGTTAGTTTTTTTTCTGGAGACAATGGGAAGCCAGTGGTGGTTTCTGAATGAGGAACTGGCAAAACCAGAACTCTGCTGTGGGCAGTAAACTGGGGGCAGAGACCAGTTAGGGGAGATCCCGGGGCAAGAGGACCAGTTAGGACGCTGTGACCTGGGACTTTGGCAATTGGAGTATAGGAGGAGCAGAAATGAACCATGTTGTGAAGTAGAACTAGAAAGACTTGTCACCTTGCAGAGGAAGGCCACGGGCAGAGAGAAGTAAAAGGTCTTCTTTTACTAAGGCCTAAGGCCTAAGGCCTGGAGTGCAGGAAGCTGAAGGGTAGGGAACCATTCACCAAACAGGGGGAGGAGCAGGTCTGAGAGGGAAGGCAATGGGCTCAACAGACCCCAAAACCCCCTGGCATCACTCTCCTGGAGTTTTGAAATCCTCACACAAGGAAACTCCCAGAAAGCCAGTCCCAACCCACTAGAAGAAGGTCACCCTGCCTCTTTTTACCTTGGGAAGAAAAGTAGGTGAACATGAGGCTAGGGATCAGACCAGGCTATTTTGGGACTTAGAGGTGGTCACATGATACCTGGGAAGGAATACTGAGGAAGGAGGCACAGATCACTTAGCCAAAGGGGTGCTAGGTTCTCGCCTTCTGCTTTCAAGAAACATTTACTATATTCATTATAACCACCACAAACAATGAATACAATGAGCCAAATTTATGTTTTATAATCTGTATGGCTGATTTAATTGTTTTAATGTTCATTTATTTTGAGAGAGAGAGTGAGAGAGAGAGAGCAGGGGAGGGGCACAGAGAGAGGGAGACATAAAATCCGAAGCAGGCTCCAGGCTTTGGGCTGTGAGCACAGAGCCCAATGCAGGGCTTGAACTCACGAACTGTGAGATCATGACCAGAGCTGAATTTGGATACTCAACTGACTGAGCCACCCAGCCATGTATGGCTGATTTAAATGTGTTTATGACTATTGCAGATTTCCGTCTTCCTCTGGTTGAACCAATATAGAAGCATGCAGGATAGAAACCAAGAGACAAGCACAGTGGGCCCAGTGGTAAGGCCCCAGCAGACCTGGGGATGCTGGGGGAGGGGGACAGGGTGGGCTCTGCATCACAGGGCCCTGGAGGAGCTTCATGGGAGATGTCAGGCTCTCTTCTTGATTTTCTTCATGGAGATGGAGAGGGGCCTCTCTGGGAAGCTGGTGTGCAGAAGCTGCTGGACCTAAGTGAGAAGGAAACGAAGGCCTACACCCTCTGCAGCTTATTTACATGTCCCCAAATAATAGCTATGTCTCGTTGTACATCTACCAAGGCCCTTGTGTAACAGCTCTACAGGGCAAGATCTGGGACACAGATGAGGAAAGGGAAGCTCAGAAAGGCAGAAGAAGTTACTTCAGGTCATCCAGTAATCATCCAGGTAATAAGTGGTAGAGACAGGATTTGAACCCAGGTCTTGCTGGCTCCTGAGTCCATGCTCTTTCCTTATACCATGCTGCCTTTCTTTCTGCCCAATGGTCATAATATGCTAGAGTGGGGACTGAAGCCTCTGCTCCAGTGCTGGGCAGAGAGCTCTGGACAGGTCAGTGCTGAAGTCACGACCCAAACGAAAAGTAAAGAACAAAGGATGATTTAGGGCAGAGAGCAGCCAACCACAATCCGTGGGCCAAGTCTGACTTGTTGCAGGTGTGTGTGTGTGTGTGTGTGTGTGTGTGTGTGTGTGTGTGCAGATCACAAGTTAAGAATGTTTTTTATATTTTAAGTGGTTGAAAAAAGTCAAAAGGATATGTCATGACACATGAAAATTATATGAAATTCAGGTGTCAGTGTCCATGGTCAGATACCATGGCTCCTAGCCCTAAAACCGTGGAGCTGTGCCCCAGCTCAGGTCTCTTTTCCCCCTTGGTAGTGGTTCCCTGACTCTGGGGTCTACAGGCCAGGGAGGCAGGAGCAGGTTGTCAGCACCCCTTCCGGGAGAACCACCAGGGTACTCACCACATTCTGTATCCAGTCTAGGTTGCTTCTTGCAGGGCTCAGGGGGGTCTCCCTCCTCAGCACCATCTGCAGCACCATCTTGGTATTCTGAGAAGCTGAGAAACACAAGACAAAAGCTCCTGGCCTCCTCCCTGACTCCCAGTCTCCCTCCTCCTATGTAGCATCCCTAGCGCCTCTCTGCAGACTCCTGTCTTCCCTCAAAAGTCTACATGGGTCAGGTCAAGAGGCATCTATGTTGCAAGAGATGCGGGGGCAGTTAGGTGACCCAACCACCTCACTCGCCACCCTGATCCCCAACCACCAACAGCTTAGCCTCTCCCTGTGGGGATCTGGGAAAGGAGCTCAGAGGGGAGCAGCAGGTGGTCAGGAGCAGTGGGGAAACAAAGCTGGGAGGAATATGTGGGCACTTTTGGTACGAAATGGACCAAATGTGAGGATCTCAGGATTATCAGGGCCCTCAGGAGGCATCCAGTCCACATCCTGGCCTTGGCCTGAAGTACAAGCAAGGGGCTTGCCTCTGTCCATCACAGCATCCGGCTCCGCCAGGGGTGGGAAGGAGCCTGCGTGTGAGTTATCCAGGGTGCACAGGGCGCGGTGGTCTGGGCAGCAGTCTGACACCTCGTGGCAGAATTCATCACAGTAGCAGCTTCCTCTCTTGCAGTGGTGATCTGTTCCAAAGCAGCAGAGGGGCTGGGGTTGGGAGCAGCTGCCTGCAGAAAAAGGGGACATTAAAAAGAGACAGGTATGGGGCACCTCATGGCTCAGTCAGTTAAGCCTCCAACTTCAGCTCAGGTCATGATCTGGCCGTTCCCCAATTCGAGCCCCATGTCAGGCTCTGTGCTAACAGCTCAGAGCCTGTAGCTTGTTTCGGGTTCTGTGTCTCCCTCTCTCTCTCTCTGCCCCTCCTCCACTCACACTCTGTCTCTCTCTCTCTCAAAAATAAATAAATAGTTAAAATTTTTTAAAATGAAAAGAGACAGTTGTAACAAATGGCACTGGGACAACTGGATATCCGTGTGCAAAGGAATGGATTTGGACCTCTACCTCATACCATACATAAAAATTAACTTAAAATGGATCACAGACCTAAATGTAAGAGTCAAAACTACAAAACTCTTAGGTGAAACCATAGATGTAAATGATCATGGCCTTGGACGAAGCAATAGTTTCCCAGATATGACACCAAAAGCACAAGCAACAACAACAACAAAAAAATACACTGGACTTGATTGAAATTTTAAAGTTTTGTGCTTCCGAGGATAGTACCAAGAAAGTGAAAAGACAACCCATGGAATGGGAGAAAATATCTGCAAATCATACATGTGATGAGAGAATTTTATCCAGAATATGTAAAGAACTCCTACAGCTCAACAACAACAACAACAACAAAAAGACAAATAACCCAATTTTTAAATGGGTGAAAGATATATCCAAAGAAGATATACCAGTAGGCAACAAGCACACAAAAGGATGCTCAACAACATTTGTTATCAAGGAGAAGCAAATCAGAACCACAAAGGAGACACCATTTCACACCCATTAGGAAACAGGTGTTGGTGAGAATGTGGAGAAATTGGAACACCATCCACTGCTGGTGGAATTGAAAAATGGTGCAGCCACTGTGAAAAACAGAGAAAAACAGTTTGGCAGTTCCTCAGAATGTTTAATTTAGAGTGAAAACCATACAATGCTGCAATCCCACTGCTGGGTATATACTTAAGAGAAGTGAAAATACATGCTCACATAAAAACCTGTGCATGTATGTCCATGGGAGCATTTTTCATAAGAACCCCAAAGTGGAACCATTTCAAATGTCCATCAACTGACGAATGGATAAAACAAAATATGGTATACCAGTCAGCCCAAAAAAAGGAATGAAGTTCTGACACATGCTACGATGTGGACGAACCCTGAAACATGATGCTAAGTGGAAGCAGTCAGCCACAAAAGGCCACACATTGTATGATTCCTTTTAAGTGAAATGTCTACAATATGGAAGTCCATAGAGACAGAAAGTAGATTAATGGTTGTCGGGGGGCCGGGAAGTATGGGGAGCAGGTAGTGACTGCTAATGGGTACAGGGTCTCCTTTGGGAATGAAGAAATGTTCTGAAATTAGACAGTGGTTCGCACGACTCTGTGAACATACTAAAACCCACTGAACTGTACACTTTTAAAAGGATGACTTTTATGTTCCATGATTTATATCTCAGGAAAGCTGTTATTAAAAACAGAGGCACAAGAATGAGTCGGAGCTGAGAGAAAGAGATGAATGAGAGAGAAGAGGAGGGTGGCAGGGGTGTGACAGCAAGGAAGACAGAGAAGCAAGAGAGAAAGCAACAGAAGTGTGACAAGAAGGACCAACAAAACTCCCACAAAGTTAGAGGAAGGTCTCCATGGTCCCAACATCAACCTTAATTCTGATCATTTTCCCAAGTTGCTCAATTCAATTATATCTGACCAGTGTATATCCACTACCAAGTGAGGAGGTTCATCTTTTTTAAGGGAAGGGGAAAACAAGGCATTGGCAGGTAGGAACGTGGCCGAGGTCATCTGGTGAGTCAGTGGCTCAGGTGGGAATGAGCCCCAGGTGTTATCATACCCAGGACTCTCAGTGCTGTTCCTGACCTATGGAATCAGCTCCTGTTAGGTTAGCACCTGCCTGGGCTTTGTTTAGGGATAAACTTGAGGGCCTTCCAAAGTTGATGCGATCAACAGGGAGCAGGCCCCTGAGAGGACGTGGGGTTAGGTGTGGCTCGCCCAGCCTGTTATGGAAAGAGGGGCTGGCAGGTGTCTGATGAAAGGGGGGCGGTGGCCTGGGAGGTCAGACCTCTCAAGGTGATGGCGGGCCAGGCTGGGTGGTGGCCTTTGAGTTTGGCCTGGCTTCTGTCTCATGCTGAGCTGGGAGCCTCCTGCAAATGAGTAGTTCCTCTTCTCACATCCTCCCTCTTCCCAAGTGCCTGGTTCAGTGTCAGGTTGTCACCAATGCCAAGGATGGATCAAAGAGGGCTGGAGGTGGAAAAGAGCCCCAGAGACCATCCAAACAAGTGTTGTAGCCCATTTGTGAGTCAGAGATCAATTCCGTGATCATGACCAGCATTTATTTTATTTAACTTTACTTATTTATTTTGAGAGAGACAGAGAGAGAAAGAGAGAGAGCACACAAGCAGGGGAGGGGCAGAGAGAGAGGGAGACAGAGGATCCAAAGTAGGCTCTGTGCTGACAGTAGAGAGTCCGACGTGGGGCTGGAACTCACCAACAGTAAGATCATGACCTGAGGCCAAGTCAGATGCTTAACCGACTGAACCACCCAGGCACCCCATGAACATCATTTATTTTAATAAGATGGAATGGAATGAAATGGAATGGAACAGAACAGAACAGCATAGCATAGCATACATTGTATATGTAAGTGTAAGATGTTTAGGGTGCTTTCTGAAATTTTCGTTTTTATATACCTGTATGTATGTACTGAATAATAGTGCAAAATATATTTATTAATGTAGATTGTGGCCAGAAAAGTGTGAAAGTCTCTGATCTAGAAATGGAAAAGTCATTTTCTGAAGGTCGTACTTGAGCTGGGAGTAGAACCAGCAATCCTGACTTCTTCTCTGCCGTTTCCACCACACCAGGCTTCTCATTCAAAAAGCCTCTTGTTGGGGCGCCTGGGTGGCGCAGTCGGTTAAGCGTCAGACTTCAGCCAGGTCACGATCTCACAGTCCGTGAGTTCGAGCCCCGCGTCAGGCTCTGGGCTGATGGCTCAGAGCCTGGAGCCTGTTTCCGATTCTGTGTCTCCCTCTCTCTCTCTGCCCCTCCCCCGTTCATGCTCTGTCTCTCTCTGTCCCAAAAATAAATAAACGTTGAAAAAAACAAAAAGCCTCTTGTTGCACTTGCTACTAATCTCTGCCATTCTCTAAACACCCTGAATACTCCTGCTTTGGAGCCTTTGCTCAAGCTGTTTCCTTTGTGTGAAAGGCCCTTCCCTTTCATAGCCACTAAAAGAAAACATTCTTATTCTTCAAGGTCATGTTTAAATTCAATCTTCCCTGGGTTGCTAAGGAACAAGCCCGTTATTCTGAAAATGATAAATGAAGAATTAAATATTTATCCAGCCTTTCCATACAAACCAAGTAAATGACAAGGGAAAAGTCTTTATAGAAGAACTGCAGCTAATAAGTGCAGAAGGAGCGACAGAATCGGAAAGCCAGCGTTTGGCAACCCCTAATGAAAAAAATGGATCTACGCAACAATCGTCAGTGGAGGTTAAAACCGTTAGAGAAAGGTTGAGGGGGGATGTTTATAA
Source organism: Puma concolor (assembly GCF_028749965.1). Lineage (NCBI taxonomy): Eukaryota > Metazoa > Chordata > Mammalia > Carnivora > Felidae > Puma > Puma concolor. The sequence continues at coordinate 88,250,283 of NC_141675.1, forward strand.
TGGACCTACCACAGGGGCGCCTGGGTGGCTCAGTTGGTTAAGTGTCCAACTTCAGCTCAGGTCACGATCTCGCGGTCCGTGAGTTCGAGCCCCGCGTCGGCTCTGGGCTGATAGCTCAGAGCCTGGAGCCTGTTTCCGATTCTGTGTCTCCCTCTCTCTCTGACCCTCCCTTGTTCATGCTCTGTCTCTCTCTGTCTCAAAAATAAATAAGTGTTTAAAAAAAATTTATAATGGACCTACCGCAGATTGCATTTGTTTGATCAAGTTTATTTAACACAGTAAAGTGGGACCACTGGACTTTGTGTGTCTCCTTCCAGACGCAATAGCAAGTACACAGCCCCACCTATGGTATATTCTTGCCAAAGTAAATGAACCTTAATTACCAGGTTTCAGGAAATGCAGAGGACAGAGAGACAGCCACATAGATTCAATCAGATAAATCCAGAATGTAGGACTTTTTACAGGACAAAATGACCTGGTTCCGTCAATTAAAAACAGCATGAAAAAAAGGAAAAGAGGACTGATAGATTTGAAGAGGCTTAAGAAATATACCAGTAAAATAAATAAATAAATAAATAAATAAATAAATAAAAAGAAATATACCAGTAAATGTAATGTGTGGGCCTTGTTTGGGTCCTGGTTAAATAAGCCAGTTGCAAAAAAGTCTTTTTGAAAGTTGGAGAAATATGAATAGGTATTAAATGATAGTAGGTAGGGGCGCCTGGGTGGCTCAGTCGGTTAAGCATCTGACTTCAGCTCAGGTCATGATCTTGAGGTCTGTGAGTTTGAGCCCTGTGTTGGGCTCTGAGCTGACAGTTCAGAGCCTGGAGCCTGCTCCGGATTCTGTGTCTCCCTCTCTCTCTGCCCCTCCCCCCTCTGTTTCTCTCTCTCTCTTAAAAATAAACATTAAAAAAATTTTTTAATGGTAGTAATTATTTTAATTATTTCATCTTTCATAAGGTATTGTGGTTATATTTTTTAATATGGTGGATGAGAATTTGGGCAAAATGTTGATAATTTTTAAATTAGCCAATAAGAACAGTAGGTTCATTATATTATTCTCTCTCTTTTTGTGCATGTTTGAAAATTTCCATAAGGGGGCAACTGGGTGGCTCAGTCGGTTAAGGGGCTGACTTCAGCCCAGGTCCCGATCTCCAGGTTCATGAGTTTGAGCCCTGTGTTGGGCTCTGCACTGACCGCTCAGAGCCTGGAGCTTGCTTTAGATTCTGTGTCTCCCTCTCTCTCTGCCCCTCCCCTGCTTGCACTCTCTCTCTCAAAAATAAACATTTAAAAAAATTAGAAAACTTCCACAAGAAAAAAAATTTTTTAATAAATTTGATCTATTCTGAAAGGCCTTCCAACACATCTCCTATCCCCAGCCCCCGCCCCGCCCCCGAGCCCACCTGGGATAGAAGGGATTAACTACATTTATTGGGATTAGCTCTTTCCTTTTACTCTTAAAACCTATTGATTTTAGCTTCTAACATAGCATTAATCCCTGTCTGTTATTACAGCCTTCTTTCTGGAGGTATATCTGTCTTCCCTACCAGCTCACCCAAGGTAAGAAATGCATCACTGTAGTTCTGGTGTCAAATAATTTTTATTCAATTTAATTCAAAATATCTGAATTGAGGGTTGCCTGGGTGGCTTAGTCAGTTAAGCGTCCTACTTCAGCTTAGGTCATGATGTCACAGTTCGTGAGTTCGAGCCCCACGTTGGGCCCTGTGCTGACAGCTCAGAGCCTGGAGCCTGCTTCAGATTCTGTGTCTCCCTCTCTCTCTCTGCCCCTGCCCTACTCGCTCTCTCTCTCTCTCTCTCTCTCTCTCAAAAATAAATACTTAAAAAAATTTTAAAAATATATATCTGAGTTGAATTTGGGCTCACACTGGAGTTCCCATAGTGTCCAAGGTCAGGAGACAGTTATAGCTTCCAACAGTCCTGACTGGTTCTATCACAAAAATGACAGCATAAAAGACCAAGCACCCATTCACTCATTCATTCATTCATTCATTTTATTCTATTTTTTAAGTTTATTTATTTTGAGAGAGAGAGAGACAGAACAAGCTGGGGAGGGGCAGAGAGAGAGGAGAGAGAAAATCCCAAGCATGCTCCCCACAGTCAGTGTAGAGCCCAGGGTGGAGCTCAAACTCATGAACCATGAGTTCATGACCTGAGCCGAAACCAAAAGCCAGATGCCTAATAGACTAAGCCACCCAAGTGCCCCTCATTTTATTCTATTGAGTGGCTCTCTGAGCCAGGTACCATGGTGGATCAGGGACATATATTCTAGTGCCCTGTGCCACCAGACCCTACAAAAAAAAACACCTTCCAGGAGCTCAGTCTAGTGAACAGTGTCATCAAACTACAAGTAACCAGAACGTCACCATGCTGTATGATCAGTGCAGGCAAGAGGCGACAGCCATGGGATGTGATAGAGAAGCAGTGAACCGCTAGGAAATGGCTTCCTGGTGAGCAGGCAATAGCTCAAGTGACCATCCTGTTGGCCTCAGACCGAGAGGCTAGTAAAAGTGACAAGCTCTGGGGCCCAGAAAGGAGTGGGTGAAGAACCTAATAATAGAACCTGCTGATAGTTTGCACCCCTCTAGAGCAATACTCCTGAAACATATTTGACAATTTTATAGAGAAGAGGGCGAGCGTGCTGAGGAAGGGTGTGGAAAGGGGACCCTGGGCAGCCTCCTCCTCCCTCTGCAGTTCCCACTGATCCTGCTCCAGCCCCAAACCTGCAAATTCCCCTCAGCAAAACTGAAGTCCTGCCCTTCCCCAGAAGTCCTCTACACAAAACAATTTAATAGCATAAATGTTGTTACTTAAGCAAGCAGGGTTAGGGTTAGGGTTAGGGTTAGGGGTTAGGGTTAGGGTTAGGGGTAGGGGTAGGGTTAGGGTTAGGGTTAGGGGTTAGGGTTAGGGTTAGGGGTAGTGGTAGGGTTAGGGTTAGGGTTAGGGGTTAGAGTAGAGGTAGGGGTAGGGGTAGGAGAATGGGAGGCTCCCATTCCCACAAAAAGTATTCCTAACAATGACATTTAGTTTTCTCCCAAAAGGCATTCTAGTAAACACAGCTTTATCATCCCACCGCGTTTCCAGGGGTATTTTAGGAAACCGCATCAGTTGGTCCCTGGCATTTCCCCCATGAGCCTGCCTATTAATCTGGATCTAGGGTTTGTCACACCACCTTCCCTTCTGCCTCCCCCACAGTGCACATTCCAGAGCCCCATGCTGCCTCTACTCACAGGAATCTCCTTTGGACACTCCTCGGGGATCCCCAACCAAAGCAGCCCCTCCCAGGTAATCCACATCTCACAAATATGAAGATGATCTGTTCGCAGAGAAGCCACATTAAGCACAATAAGGTGCTGAGTAAATGAACTCTTTAATTAAGTAATAAATTAGCATTAACCCTTGGGAGGTAAATCATGCCAGGAACAAAAATGATTGAATGAATGAATGAATGAAAGAGACTAGAGGCCAGTTTCCTTTCAGCTGCCAGCTGGGCTCCTCACCTGTCTCCTGGTTTGGGGTCGCACAGCTCAGCCACAGAAGGAGGAGGAGAAGCAGACACATGGTTGCAGGCATTGAGCAGAGACAAGAGTGTTTCAAGGACCAAGGCCGGGGCTTTTAATACTCACCCATCCCAGTAAGCTCATTTGGTATCTGTGCCCCTAGGCAGGTGCAAGCTCACATCTGGGCAGCCACGGGCAAAAGGCGGGGAAGGGGGGGGTGGCACCAAGACAGTGGCACAGGTGTCCCAGCTGCTTGGAATAGCTTGTACAAACAGAGGTAATGCAAGCAAAAAGAAAAAAATTATTTTTCCCATCTGCTGGGGATTCCAGACCAGCGGAAGAAGCAGAATCAGACAAGCCAGAATGATATTGTTGTCAGGGACTTTGGCAATCTTCTAATCTGAATCACTCCTCCCCGCATTCCCTCCCCCATTTTATAGATAAGAATACTGAGGCCCAGAGAAGGCAAGAAGCACCACAAGTTCACACAGCTTAGTTATCGTAGAGCTGAAGTGAGAACCTTGATCTCCTGGCTACTAGTCCAGTGTTCTTTCAACCAAAATATAGTGAAGGTATTCAGAGATACCCCCGGGGAATTCCCTTCAGCCAGGAAAATCAGCTGGGCAGCTCTGCTTCCCAGGGCTGGTATAAGTCATCTACACCACAGAGCTGCTGGAAGGCTGACAGACCAGGAGAAGGCTGAGGGAGAGAGATTCGCGGGGACTATCTACTACCAGAAAATGTGAAAAGTTAGGTGACTCTATTGGCCACTCCAGAAATGCCCAACTGCAGTCTGGGGCCAATTCTACCCTTGGCCCAACCGGGTTTCTGTTGCATCCTTGCATGCAAGTGGCACAGGATCTGCTTTAAGAGCCCGTAAGTGCCTGAGACAGACTCAGGAACTATGCCTGACTGCACCCTGTCACCTTCCACTATGGAGACAAGAAAGATTAAATCTTACTTTCCAAACCTCCCTGCACTTGGTGATCAGTGATAGAGTTCTGGCCAGTAAACCACAGTTGGAAATATGCTGGAGAACTTCCGGAGTTTAGCTTTCTTTTAAAAGGGACAGGCAGGGGACACCTGGGGTGGCTCATGAGTTAAGTGTCTGACTGGCTCAGGTCATGATCTCATGGTTTTATGAGTTTGAGCCCCGCGTCAGGCTCTGCACTGACAGTGTGGAGCCTGCTTTGAATTCTCGGTCTTCCTTGCTCTCTGCCCCTCCCCCACTCTCGTGCACTCTCTCTCACACACACAAAAATAAATAAATAAACATTTAAAAACAAACAAACAAATAAATAAAAGGGACAGGCAGAAGAAGAGAGCTTTCTGGCACTCCCCTTTTCCCTACTTCCTGTCCTCGACAGCATGTGATGCCAAAAGCCCTGACAGCCACTCCATAATCATGAGACAACAATTGTACAAGGACGAAAAGTCAACACGTTGGGGATGGAAAAAGCCTGGGCCCCCAAAATATCACCAACAATGGAACCGGTGTCAGCAGTTGGCTACCTTGGGACTTCTTGGTATTTGAGGACAATAAACCTCCATTTGTTTGTCACTCTTAGGGTCTCTGTAACATGCAACTGAAAGCGTACCCCATAGTGATAATATTTGGAAGCTCTCAGACCAAGGCTGAACAACTAGCCCTCAGGGAGGCCCTGGTGGAGACTGTACTTGGTGGGAGGTCGGATACAATGAGCTGCAGAAGTTCCTTCCAGCTCTGAGATTCTAGACGCTATGAAAGAGGGAATACCATTTCCCTTTCTAACAGCCTCTGAATAGTTGCTGTGGGGGGACACGGAAAGACTCAAGTGTTCTCAGGGCTATAAATGCTTTCTGTCACTTTGTCATATCCTTAAAACTCATTAACTGATTTGACAGTATTATTTAAACACCTATTCTAAGCCAACACCGCGGATTTAACAATGACCCAGACAGACACAGGTATGCCTTCAAGAAGCTTCAGTCTAGTGGTAAGAGACATACCAATGGGCAGTTACAATACAAAATTACAATGAGAGGGAGAAGCAGAGGAGGGAGACCCAGCAGGGGCCTGGGAAGAGGGGGTGGAAGTGTGCTGCAAAGACTTTCTAGGATACAGCTTATGCCAAAATTAGAAGAGGAGTTGGGATTTATCCAGATGGAGCACTGAGTGGGAAGGGAGATTGTTCTAAAAGAGGGAATGATGTGTTTAGAGATTTCATGCTATATAGTTAATTCTCATAATTCAACTTCATTTATTATATAGAATTGCATTATTATGAGAGGAATATAAAATAGTGTGGCCACTGTGCAAAACAGCATTGTGGTTCTTGAAAAAATAAAAATAGAACTGCCCTATGGTGCAATTTCACTTTGAAATATCTAGCAAAATAATTGAAAGCAGGGACCCGAACAGGCATTTGTACAATAACGCTCATAACAGCATCATTCACGATAGCCAAATATCCATCAATAGTGAGTGCATAGGCGTACAACAGAGTATTATTCAGTCTTCAAACAGGAGGGAAATTCTGACACATGGCTACAACATGGATGAGCTTTGAAAACATTATGCTACATGAAATAACCACATACACAAAACCAAATACTGTACAGCTCCACTTACGTGAGGTACCTGGAATGGTCAAATTCATAGAGAAAGAAGGTAGACCAGTGGTTACAAGGGACTGGGGGACGAGGTAACAGAGAGCTACTATTTAATGGGTACAGGGTTTCAGGACAGTGTGATGACAAAGTTCTGGAGAAGGATGGTGGTCATGGCTGTGGAACAGCATGAGTATACTTAGCACAGGGAATATATGCAATAATATTGTAATGACTTTGTGTGGTAACAGATAGTAACTACACTCAGTGTGGTGAGTATTTTGTAATTGTACATAGATGTGGAATCACTATGTTGTACACCTGAAGCCAATATGATATTGTATGCCAACTACACTTCAATTAAAAGATGATAAAAAATAAAATAAATGTCTGTGATAAATAAATAAAAATAAATAAAATAAAATAAAATAAAAATAAATAAAAATAAAATAAAATATGTCTGTGAATGTACTTAACCAATGTGAATGTACTTAATACACTGAAATATACATTTCAAATAGTTAAAATAGTAAATCTTATGTCTATTTTATCACAATAAAACATTGCATTATGAGTTTTCAACTTTTAGCCATTCTCTTGCTGGTAGACATTTGGATTGGTTCCAGTTTTCCATAATCATAACCCATGTTGCTATAAACATTCTTAAACATTTCTCCTCCTACACCACCTAGGAATGAAATTGTTCAGTCATAGGTTGTACACATCTTCAACATGTGAGTGCAATCAAAGGTCCATAGTGATTTATCTTCCAACAGGCAGGATTTCTTGTTCCACATTCTTATCAACACTTGATGTTCTCACTTCCTCTCCCCCCCAATCTGATGGGTGTGACATCACAATTAATTCTAGCTTTAATTTGCATTTCCATGATTACTGCTAATTTGGGGATTACTGATCATCTAGAGTTCTCTTCTTTAAATTGACTATTCGTAACCTTTGCTCATTTTTAACACTTTGTTTTTGAGTTTATATGAAGTTATCTTTTTCTTACTGAGAGTAAGAAAATCCTTTATAAATTCCAGTTACTACTCCTTTGTAGGTTACATGTGCTGTAAATATATTTCTCCCTGTGTCTGGCTTGCCTTTTCATTTTGTTTCTTTGATGTGAGGAAGCTCTATATTTTAAGGCAAATTTTCTGTCATGGTTTGTGCTTTTTTGTGAATTATTTTAAGAAATCTTTATCTAATTTTTTAAACTGTATTTTCTTCTAAAAGTATTCAGATCCATTACCTAAAGCTGCTATAACAAATTACTACAAATTTGGATGGCTTAAAACAATAAAAATGTATTCTCTCACAGTTCAGGAAGCTAGAAGTCTGAAATCAGGTCCTGATAGGGGAGTGCTCTCCGAAGGTCCTAAAAGCAGATCCTTCTCTGCCTCTCCCCGGTTGGCGACAGTCCCTGGCCTTCCATGGTTTATAGGTTCATCACTCCAACTTCTGTGTCTGTCGTCACATGGGGCTCTCCTTTTGGGTCTGTCTCTTCTCTTCTTATAAGGACATCAGTGATATTGGATTTAGGGCCCACTCTACTCCAGGGCGACCTCAGTTTGACTGCATCTGCAAAGATCCTCTTTTCAAAAAGGCCACATTCATAGGTACCAGAGGATAGAGTTTGAACTCAAATGCTTTTCTGGGAGACACAGTTTAAGCCACAAGAGCATTAACATTTTATTTTTCACATGTATGCCTTTAATCTACCTAGAATGAATTTTTTAAGTGTATATGTTTATTTTAAGAAAGGGAGAGAGGGGGAGGGAGCAGAGAGAGAGAGAGAGAGAGAAAGAGAGAATCCCAAGCAGGCTCCATGCTGTCAGTGCAGAGCCTGACATGAGGCTGAAATTCAGAAACCGTGAGATCATGACCTGAGCCAAAATGAAGAATTGGATGCTCAACTGACTGAGCCATCCAAGTGCCCCTATCTGGAATTAATTTTTGTGTTGATTTGAGGTGTGGGTCTAAAATAACTCTTTTTTCACATGGATAACCAGTATTATATTATTATGTTCCAAAAAATGCATCACTTCCCCATTATTTTGTGATACTACCTCTGTCATAGATCAAGTTTCCTTACATGTATGGATCCACTTATGAACTTTCCATTTTGTTTCATTGTTTTAATTTGCCTTTCCGTATACAAGTGCCACACTATCTTAATTATGATAGCTTTAGAATATGTTTTGAGATCTATTAGAGCAACATTGTTCTTCTTTAAAATTTCCTTGGCTATTTTTAGCTGTTCACACTATTAATTAATTTTGAACTCTCTTTCACATTGCTGTATTCTCTGTAGCTCCTGAGGTATGACTTATCCCATTGCATCTACTGATTCTTTCTCATAGCAGTTTATAATGTTAAGTTTTTCCATTAAATTTTTTAGCTTGAGATAATTGTAAATGTAAATGCAATTGTAAGAAATGATACAGAGCAGTCCATGTACCTTTCACCCAATTTTCCAAAGGGTAACATCTCATGAAAATTTCAATACAATAACACAAACAGAATATTAACTTTGAAAGTGTCAAGACACAGAGCATTACCATGGCGAGAATTCTTCATGTTGCCCTTTTATAGCCACATTCACTTCACTCCTGCCCCACACCCTCCATAACCTCTGGCAACCACTAATCTGTTCTCCCTTTCATAATTTTGTCATTTTCAAGAATGTTATATAAATGGAATCATGCAGAGTATAACTTTTAAGATTGGCTTTTTTTCTTTCAGCATAATAATTCTCTGGAACTTCATCCAGTTGTTGCGTGTATCAGTAATTTATTCCTTTTAATTCTGGGTAGTATTCTGAAGTATGGACATACTATAGTTTGTTTTACATTCAGCTGTAGAAGGATGTCTTGGTTGTTTCCAGTTTTTGACTAATAATGTCACCATTAGCATTCATGTACAGGTTTTTGGCGGTGAATATATGTTTTCATTTTGGGGGGATAAATGTGCAAATTTGAAATTGGTGGGTCATATGGTAGTTGTACGTTTACTCTTGTAAGAAACTGACAAACTATTTTAAAAATTGGCTGTACCATTTTATATTCCCACCAGCAATGAATGGGTGATATAATTTCTTTGCATCCTTGACATTTAGTATTTTTACTATTTTCTACTTTAGTGATTCTGATAGATATGTAGCAATATCTTGTGGTTGAAATTTTCATTTCCTTAATGATTAATTTATATTGAACATCTTTCCATGTGCTTGTTTTTGCCATCTGTATACCTTTTTCAGTGAAATGTCTCTTATTATCTTTTGCTCATATTCCAATTGAAGTGTTTATTTTATTACTGTTGAGTTTTTTCCATTAATTCTTTTAAATGGAGATGTAATTGACATACATTTACTATAGAGTTTTGAGACCTCTTTTTAGACACTAGCTCTTTGTTGCATGTGTGGCTTGCAAATATTTTCTCCAGATTTGTAGCTTGTCTTTTTTTCCCTTTTAACAGGTCTTTTGCAGATGAAAAGTTTTTATTTTGATGAAGTCCAGTTTATGAGTTTTTCCTTTTATAAATCATGCTTTTGATGTCAAATCTAAGAATTCTTTGCTTAGCCATAGAACCTGATATTTTTTTTCCTAAAAGTTTTATAACTTTACATTTAAGTCTGTGATCCATTTTGAATTAATTTTTGTACAGGTATGAAACTTAGGTCAGGGTTGCTTTTTGCCTATCGATTTTTAATTGCTTCAGCACCATTTGTTGAAAAGGCTATCTTTCTTCCATTGAATTGCTTTTGCATCTTTGTCCAAAATCAGGTCTGCAGATTTGTGTGAGTCTATTTTTCAGTTCTCTATTCTGTTCCATTAATCTATGTGTCTGTCCCTCCACCAATACCACACAGTCCTTGATTACTGTAGCTACATAAGAAGTCTTGAAATTGGGTAGACTGATGGCTACTTTATTCTTCTTTTTCAAAATTGTTTTAGTTATTCTTGTTTCTTTGTCTTTTCATATGAAATTTAGAATAATCTTGTTCATTTAGACAAAAAACCTTGCTGCAGTTTTGATAGGACTTGCATCAACTCTGTATATAAATTTGGAGAGAACTGATATCTTTACTATGTAGAATCTTCCAATCCATGAACATAATATAAATCTCCATTCATTTAAATCTTTTATTTCTTTCATAAATAATTTGTACTTGTAGCATACAAATCCTGTACATATTTTGTTTGATTTGCACCTACCTATTTTTTAAGTGATTGTAAATTTGTAATTTTGGTGCTCATTGCTAGTATATAAAAATGCAACTGTTTTTTGTATGATTATTTTATATCCTGCAATATTGCTAACCTCACTTATTCTAACAGGGCATTTAAAAGAGATTCCTTGGTGGGGCGCCTGGGTGGCGCAGTCGGTTAAGCGTCCGACTTCAGCCAGGTCACGATCTCGCGGTCCGTGAGTTCGAGCCCCGCATCAGGCTCTGGGCTGATGGCTCAGAGCCTGGAGCCTGTTTCCGATTCTGTGTCTCCCTCTCTCTCTGCCCCTCCCCCGTTCATGCTCTGTCTCTCTCTGTCCCAAAAATAAAATAAAAACGTTGGAAAAAAAAAAATTTTAAAAGAGATTCCTTGGGATTTTCTACATATCCTGAAATATGTATAGATGAAATAATATGATGTCTGAGATTTGCTTCAAAATAATCTTGGCAGGGGCAGTAGGTGGGGATATAGATGAAACACAATTGTGAGTTGATAATTGTTAAATCTGGATAATAGGTACATGGGGATTTAGTATACTATGCTCCATATCTTTGTATATGTTTGCAACTTTCTATTATAAAAAGGGTTTCAGTTGTTATTCCCTGTAAAAGATGCAGGGATCCTCATTGCAGGGTAAAGTCATAGTGGTAGACATGTCATTCAAGACCGATTATGATCTGACTTCTCCCATAATTATCCAATTGTTCCTTGAACAATTAAGAAAGGACCATCTTCCTGTATGTTTCACAGCTGTCTAAAGGCTTTTCAGTTCCAGCTCTTTGTTTTCGTTCCTGTTGCACGGACCATCTTCTCTTTCCCAAGAGGCTCTTCTCCTTCCTTTCAATATTAAATTTCAGCCAGCCTTTGAGAGTCAGCTCCAGAACCAAGAAGCCCTCGAGGGCTCCCCTAATCACTCTGGCCACATTTATCTCCCCCCTTCTGACCTTCCAGAACTCCATCTTTATCATTCATTTCAGCATAACACAGTGGTTAAGACTGGGGTTTATGGAGCCAGACTGCCCATATTGGATCCAGGCTCCATTGTTTACCAGCAGTGTCACTTTGGGCAAGTTACTCAAACTCTCTGTGCCTTAATTTCTTCTTACATAGAATAGAAATGATAATGGCATCAACTTTATAAGGTAGTTGGGAGGATTACATGGGTCATCCGTGTAAAGAATTCAGCATAGTGCTCAGCACACAGTAAACATCTAATGATATCATTTGTGCGGTCCTATTTTATAACTAAATAGTAGGTGCCTGAAGGGCAGAAACTATATCCAAGCACTGAGTTATACACAGAGTAGATGAAAAGAATCACACAGTCATCACTTGGGTCAGTTTACATCAAACAAATAAAGTCAATATTCAATTGCATAATTTGGGGATTATTCGAGTCATTGCCTTCTCTTTTGCCCTTTTACTGACTGTACTAGGGTTCTTTGTCAGAAAAAAAATCATAAAATGGCCCTCAAACTCACTTCCCTATCATAAACCCTTCATCCTGCTAATAATAAAACTCTACCAAAATTCTGTCCACTTAAGAAACACAGGGATATACTAAAAAGATTTGAAGGGAAGGTTAAAGAACTAGACTCAGAACAGGATAGGAAACTGGAAGCTCCAGAGTCTGAAAGGCGGGAATGACAGTCTCATCACCACTTTAGAATAAGTGCCAGCCCACCTTTTTTGGTCTTTGCCTAACTTGCTCAAGGTTCAAAGTCTCAGGAAAGAGTTCAGGCAATTCCAGATTTGAGCCATGTGCCCACCCCTTGGTCAGAGGGTTAAAAACAAAAATCTGGTAAGGTTTTTGTGAGAAAAGATATTAACTAAGGATTAAAGAGAAGACTTGCTCTAACTTTTCTCTGGGACTCCTGAGATGAATGGTACTTTGTGGAAAGAATGCAGGCTGGATAAATATTTCTGTTTGGCTGGTAAACTCTTCACCTCTAGTTTTAAGACTTTACTTCTGCCTGGGTCCAAAGTGGGCATGGTAAAGGAAGTAAGTGCAAATGCAGGAGTAGTTTCTGTTCATAGTAGTTTCTGTTTATGATGGAAGCACCACACCAGAGTCAAATGGTGTTGTTTGTAGTCTTCAAAACACCTGGAATCTGAGAAGTCTCTGGAAAACTGTTTAGATGGAACTGCCTGGACCTTCTACTCTACAACCTGCCAGTCAAGAGAAATTTCTTAAGTCCCACGAGTCCCTTATCTGCCCCCAGCCTTCTGAGGGACCCTAATTAGTTGCAATGTACCCAGAAGCCAAAGTTCCTCCAGGATGAAGGTAATGGTGGGCACCTTACAAACTATCAAGATAGGGAGGGGTGCCTGAGTGGCTCAGTTGGTTAAGCATCTGACTTCGACTCAGGTCATGATCCCACAAGTTTGTGAGTTTGAGTCCCACACCAGGCTCTGTGCTGAGAGCTCAGAGCCTGGAACCTGCTTCGGATTCTGTGTCCACCCCCCACCCCTCCCTCACTCACACACACTCTCTCTCTCTCTCTCTCTCTCTCTCTCTCAAAAATAAAGATTAAAAAAAATTAAAAAAAAAAAAGAAACTATCAAGGATAGAAACCAAAGTCTCTAAGTCTGATGCGCAAAATGTTTATGTAAACTCCAAGGTGTCCTCTCCCTGTGTGTGCTCGGGACAGAAAGTCTAGACAGAGGCACCCAGTTCTCAGGGGAACTGGGCATGAGGCTAGGAGATCAAGAAGAGGGAAGCCCTGGATATTTTCTTAGCCAATTTGGGTCACCTTATCTTGTGCTGAAGAATGTTTGGGGAGTATTTTAAAGCAATAGCTGTCTTGACTACCCTTTAATATCTACACACTTTTTGTACATTCCCTCCCTTTTTGTAAATTCCCTGCATTTCAAGGGAAAGCATTTATTCCCCTAAAACAAAGCAAAAACCAAAATTAACTCTATATATTCTAAAAAATAATGTGAACAGTTTGCAGATATTTCAATAAGTACATGAAAAGCAGGGGAATTACTGCATAATTCCATCATTTTAATAGCGCCATACTTTTTTTTTTTTTTTTTGTATTTCCTTCCCTTACTTTATGTATTTTTTTTCTTTCCGGGGAAATTTTTTCATAGTTGTAATGGTGTATATATACTGTTTTAAAAAACGTTTTTATTCAAATTCAGGTTAGTTAAAATACAGTGTAATATTAGTTTCGGGTGTACAATTTAATGATTCAACACTTCCATATAACACCCGGTGCTCATCACAAGTACACTCCTTATTATATACTTTTTAATATATAAACTTCTCGGGGCGCCTGGGTGGCGCAGTCGGTTAAGCGTCCGACTTCAGCCAGGTCACGATCTCGCGGTCCGTGAGTTCGAGCCCCGCGTCAGGCTCTGGGCTGATGGCTCAGAGCCTGGAGCCTGTCTCCGATTCTGTGTCTCCCTCTCTCTCTGCCCCTCCCCCGTTCATGCTCTCTCTCTGTCCCAAAAATAAATAAACGTTGAAAAAATAATAATAATAAAAAAAATATATATAAACTTCTCCTTTTACAATTTCAGATTTGCAGAAAAGTTGCAAAGATAGCATGAGAGTTCTGAAAATTTTCACTTTTCACTAAGTTACCATCTTACATTTTTCAACACTAAGAAACCAATATTTGTATATTACGTTTAATTTAACTTTAGATTTTATTTGGATTTAACCAGCTTTGCTGCTGTCCTCTTTCTGTCCCAGGATCCAATTCAGGATGGAACACTGTATTCAATCGTGTCTCCATCGCCTCTTCTGGCATGTGGCAGTTCCTCAGTCTTTCCTTGTTTTTCATGACCTTGACAGTTTGAGGAGCACTGGTCAGGTACCTCAGGTAGACAGTCCTCAAATCGGGCTTGTCTTATGTTTTCCTCATGAGCAGAATGAGGTTATGGATTTTTGTAAAGAAAACCACAGAAGTGATGTGCCTACCTCATCACATTATATCCAGGGTGTATAATATCCACATGACATCATTGGCGGTATTAACCTTGATCATTTGGTAAAGGTAGTGTTGGCCAGGTTTCTCCAATGTGAAGGTGCTACTTTCTCTTTCCATACTTTTGTTTTTTTTAAGTGAATTACTAATTCTAGTCCATTCTTAAGGGGAGGGAGGATTAAGCTCCACCTCCTGGAAAGGGAATAATTTACAGATATTGTTTGAATTCTTCTGTAAGGAAGATTTGTCTCTTCTTACTCATTTATTAATTCTATCATCTATTTATATCAGTAGGGATTCATGTGTATTTCACATATATTTTTCTCCCTTTGTCTCCATATGACAATATAACATTTTTTTTCTATGTTACTAGCACGGTCTTCATGACCATCATTTTAATAGTTGCATTTATTTTTAGATATTTTCCACTGTTAACTTTGAACTCACAAATTATGCTGCAGCAAACACCTTTTGAAACAATGTTCTATGATTGTTTGCATTCCAGCTGTGGCATGATGTTTGGAACACAGAAACATAAGTCTACTTAGGATATATGGATATATGGATGGATGGATGCGTGCATGCATGCTGGGCTGGCATCCTTTTTTTCCTGTTGAACAGTGGTCTTAGCCTATGGAGATCTCAAGTCTAAGTTAAATGTTCAGAAGAGAAGCTTGAGAACTTGCTGCAAATCAGGCTTTGACTTCCTGTGAACCATAACTAGTTTGTAACAATAAAAAAAGGCCCTCAGAACAAATACAGATTTTGTACTGTAAGCTATTTTTCTATCTCTGGCTGGAAAACATTTGAATATTTTAACAGCTTCAGCAGTTTTTTACATGGATTTATCATTCTTCTGTCAGCTTACCTTGTAGACATGAAGATTTTTTAATTCCTGGGGTGTTTTTAGGGCATATAGATATCATCATATTTAGTCTCTGGCAAGGAAAGTCTGTCAGTTCAATAATAAAGTGAGTAAAGGACATTTGGAAAGTTACCTTCTCTGATAATGGCTGCTGGACAAGACAAAACAAAACAGAAACAGTTACAAAGTAGCTGAGGGAAGAGAGGGCAGGTGAGTATATTTTCATCACTTCAAGATTTGGGAATGTAACCAAACCTCAGCAGAGATTTAGTGCCAAGGAGATCAGGAGCTAAGAGGGGCAGTAGTCAGAGGCAAAGTGAGAACAATCCAGTCCTTGACACGTAGTGTACTTCTAACCATTCTTGTTCCCATGTAGAACAGGCAGTTCCTTACATTCCAATGCCCACCTGGCCATTCAGGCATTCATTCCATTCACTCGTTATTCTGTTACAGAAAATGCTAAATAACACGGCTGTGTGAGAAGTGTTCTAACAGGAGTTACAGAAAGAGTGCTAAGGGTTCACAGAGAATGGGTAGGGCAGAATACAGCCAAAGAAAGCCATGATGTAGCTGAGTTAGCTCTTGGAAGGAAGAAAGATCAAGGTGTAGTTGGGAATGTGCTAGTAGTTCAGGGAATGGCAGGAGATGAAGTTAGGAAGCTAAAGTGTGACCAGGTATTGAAGATCCTTTATGTGCCAGGGGAAGGAACCAAACTATCTTATGCGGAGAAACAGCGGTGAGTTTTAGATAAAGGGACTACGACCCCACAGTAATGTTTTCCATCCTCCCCACACACCCCTGCCCCAAGCTCCTTATCCCGACTGTGGAGGGCAATGTAGCAATATTTACCAAAATTACAAATGCACATTTTTTTGTGCCAGCCATTCCACTTTGGAGAATTTATCCTATAGACATACTTGCATCCACATGAGGTAATACATGACCAGGTTTTTCACTGCAGCATTGTTTGTATTAACAAAGGATGGGAAACAACTTAAATGCTCATCAGTAAGTAACTGGTTGAATAAACTATTATCCATTCATACAATGGAAAATGTGCCACTATAAAAGAAGAATAAGGAAGTTCTTCATGTACTGATACAGAAAATTCTTTAAGAAACACTGTTTTTTTAAAAAAAGCAAGGTACAGGGGTGCCTGGGTGGCTCAGTTGGTTAAGCATCTGACTTCGGTTCAGGTCATGATCCCACAAGTTCATGAGTTCGAGTCCCACACCAGGCTCTGTGCTGACAGCTCAGAGCCTGGAGCCTACTTTGGATTCTGTGTCTCCCTCTCTCTCTGCCTCTCCCCTGCTCACACTCTCTCAAAAAGAAATGTTAAAAAAATTTTTTTAATAAAAATAAGCAAGGTACATTAATGTATATATGTCAATTTTTTAAAAAGGGTGAAGAATAACAAGTATACATTATTTGCTTGTATGAAGAAACTCTCTAAGGATAAATGGAAAAGTAATGAGGGACTACCAAAGGGGGTGAGGCAAAAACTAGGCACATGGCTTTTCACCATATACTTTTCTTGTGGACTTTAAGCATGTGGATGTTAATTAGAAAATTAAATATTATTGATTAAACAAAAGAGAAAGAGAGACAGAGAAGCTCTCTTTCATTCCCTTTTCCTCTGTAGGTCTCATTCCTGCTTTTCACCTTGTCAGGACTTTCTTTCAGTTAGATCTATGGGTTGTGGGGCTTCCAGTGGTTAAAGGAGAAATACACAAATCTTCTTTTAGTCCTTTGCGTAGGGAGACCTATTGACACCTAGGTTGAATTTCTTCCCCCAGATTCTAAGTGGCAAAGGCTGGCAGGCGAGGGAGGAAAGGAAAGATGTGTATTCCTCACGTGTTTTTCCCTCACTGCTGCTGGTGCTAAAGCAGTTGTGTTTGCTGCGGCAACAAGGGCTTGGGGGAAAAGCTGGGAGGGGAGCTCCTGTTCCTTCTGTGGGCCAGTGGGGAGATAAAACCAGTTGGGAACTCCAAGCACAACTCTGAAAGGAAAACAAGTGAGAAACTCCCCAGGCAGTGAGAGAAAAGGACAGGACTTACCTAGGGTGACGAGTTGCCAAAAGGTTTCAGGTCATCCGTGCATTTTACTGTTTTGCTGCAGCCTTTCAGAAGGCTGGTCACTAAAGCTCCCACCCACCTAGGAGCCCTCCCACCACTCAAGATTTATTTTAACCCACTAACCTTCACACCCCGCTGTTCTGGTCTTAAGTTGGTGTAATGATATTGGGATAAATGACAGAATCCAAGGAAAATTAACGACAAAGTCTCTGATAGACCTCCAAAGCCAGAGCATAGCTCTCTGCTTTCTGTTCCTCTGGGAGCAGTTCGCAGAATAGAGGGAGGCAAGGGTATATGTAAAGCACGGCCTCATTTCTCCGCGCTCCTAGAGGAGTAGCGCTAAGCAAATTCTCTTTCCTTTTTAATCACATTCATCTTTGATCCCAAGAACATCAAGCTCGCAATGGGAAAGTGAGGGCCATCTGGCAGTTGCTATCACTAAAATTTTAACAGCTGGCAGTTTGATACCCTGGAGACTGGATATGGGAGAAGACTGTAGTTGGTCAGGGCAGAAGAGTCAGCAGGATATGGTGAGCATAGTGATTCCTGTTACCCATACTCTAAGCCAGAAGTTCATAGGAAAAAGGAAGCAGGCTTGAGCCTCACTTTAACCAAGATGCTATAAAGATCATGCCTACTTGTTATACCATTACAGGGTATAGCAAATCTACACACACTTTGGGCCACAGGGAGTGATGGATAACACAGTCAATGCCACAAATGGATGACTGTCCAACGCATAGCACCCCTTTCTTTGGGGTGTGTCCCAGTATTCAGGGGTGAGTCCCCAACACAGTCATTACTCTTTGACCTGCCTCACTGGCAACAAGAGGTTTATAAATCTTGCACCTGATGTTCCTACAGCTGTCCTGGTCTCCACAGTTCCCGAGACTTAGTGGTCAGTTTTCCTTGGATTCTGTCATTTATCCCAGTATCTTTCCAATATCTTTCCCCTCAGCCTTTTGTTCACTGGTTTAAAATGTCCCAGTCATTGTAGAACATTTGGAATGCATCTTGTTTTCAGAGGCTCTGGGTAATGCGCAGACAGCAATGACAATATACCACACCCCAGTCAAAACCAACATCATTTCTCTCTTTGAATGACTGCAACCATCTCTCTAGAAGATCCCACTGCTTCTACTCTTGCTTTACTCTATTTACTCTCTGGAAAGTACACACTGACATTTTACAGATGAATCACTTCTCTAAGACTCTTCAATGACTTTCCAAGGCCCTAAGAATAAAGCCTAACCTGCTTAGTATGTCCTTCTTGCAGGTCCTTGCCCAAACTCCTCCTGTCTCTACACCAACACAAATGCTGGTTCTCATCTGGAGCCCTTTCTCTCTACTCTGTACCTAACAGGGGCCTTGTCTCCAACCTAAATTAGGTCCACACACCCCCCCCCCCGCTTTTTTCAATTCAATAGTATATACTCTTTTCCTTCATAGCTCCTATTACAGCTTGTAATTACATATTCATTTTGGTGACTTTAGGCAATGTCTGTCTCCCCCTTAAGACTCTAAGTGCCCTAGAGTCAGGACTGTCTCCATTTTGCTCCCTCCAGTAGCCACAGAACTTAGCACAGAAACTGGCATACAGTAGGTACCCAAATATTTAATGGGTGATTAAATAGGAAGAGATTGGCATGGCTAGAGATGGCTGAGATTAAGATAAGAAACCGAATTTGTGTGCAAGTGATAGCAAAGGAACAAAATAGATTTACTTTAAAAAGAAAATTCAACAGAATTTGATGACAGGTGGTGGGAAGGAAATATGCTTTACTAGCTGAACATGCCACCTGACTCAGAGAGGAAGGAGTCAAAACCAAATTTTCAAACTGGAGTGACTAATGTTTAGGTTTGGGGAAATATGATACTTAAGTTAGCTTTAGACATATCAGTTGGAGATGACCAAGAGATATTAAAGCAGAAATGTTCAGAAAGTTGCAGGGTAGGGGCGCCTAGGTGGTTCAGTTGGTTAGACTCCTGGTTTCAGCTCAGGTCATGATCTCATGGTTTGTGAGTTTGAGCCCCACATCAGGCTCTGCACTGGCAGCACCTGACACAATTAAGATGCCGTAGAGAGAAAGATTAACATCACTTTAAAATAAAAGATACTTACATCAAGGGAATGGGTAAGGGGCACACCTCATGCACTGGTAATGACTGTGCCCATGTCTTTTATACATGAAGGAATAAAAAAATCCAGAGAAACAAAGTGATCTGCTCAAGGTCACATAACAAGTCAGTGATGATGCATTCTGACCCACTTTTCCTGACTCAGAAACCTCCTGAATTTTCAGACATGCCTGCTTTATAGTAAACACTCAAAACCATTTCCTGATAGTCAAGGTGGACAAATAAAAGGCAGGAATTTTATTTCCTTAGTTTATTAAAGATGACATATGAACTGTTAGGCTGTGTATGTATTACGGTGAATAGAAATCCAGTTCAGAACACAAGTTGCACATGAACAGAACATCTCTATATAGACTCTTGCTCCTTTTATGTTAATTTAACAAAAACTCTAAAGCCTTGGCAGAGAAAGTCAATAACAGCCTCATTTAAGTGGAAAATATTTGCCTTCCACTCTTCTGCAATGTCTTGAATCTTGTCTCTACCTTGCAAGCAAACTTAATTTTTTTCCCTTTATTTATAAAAAAGAACACTTTTTCCCTCCCATTTCATTCAGAAAGAACTCTCTTCAGTGCATTCAAAGCTTTTCCCCACAACAGCAGGGGATTTCAGATACTGGTATTAGTTGCAAAGTGCTTTCAAAATATCCCATACTCTTTCCTCTCAAATAAATAAATAAATGGGTATTTGGACAGTGATGACAGCAGAGTGTCAGGGTCACTAAAACAGATACGCAATCTAAAGAGATGGAATGTGAAAGGTGGAGAAAAATAAGTGAAAAACCAGGAGCATGTAAGACTGCTGAGCTCAACTTTGGAAACTGTCGTTTTCCATCTTTTGGTCCTATGCTAATATGAAACAGGTGGAACAATAATGAGAGTGCATCTCTCTTCCAGTGTAGTGACTTGGAGTAAGGAGCTGGATGTGTAATTTGTACCACAACTAGAAGCAGAGTTCACCAGTTTTTACAAACCCCTGAGTCTGAATCTGAGGCCTAACCTTTAGTAAGCCTTGAGTTTTGTGGGGCAATTCCCAAAGCTCCTAGGTAGGACAAGGCTCCTAGTTAGCCCTTCAAAACTGGGCTGGGCTGGAAGTCTTGGCTCTCAGAGTCTTCCCGATGAACTAAAGGGAGAACAAGCTCAGGGTCTTCCAGCCCGATCCCAAGTCCGAGGCAGAGAGATCAATGCCATGCGTCAATTCCTCCCTGCTCCCTGTTGCCCTGGTGGAGCCTCAGCTCTGGCCACTTCCTTCCTGCCCCTTCTACTTCCTGTGAGACTCCTGGGTGCCTCCAGCTCAGGCACTCATTGGCTTCCACCAACCATGTGCTACTTTCTGTTCGGCTTCTTGGGGTAGCATCTACACCAAGTTTTTTCTATTAGCAACCAACTATGGAAAGACAGGTATACAAGAAGTCAGTCCCAGAATGAAACAAAAACAAAAACAAAACAAAACGCTGTGGGCTTTTGTTCACAGAGCCGCCAGCCTTCAGAACAGTAACCCTGACCAGTGTTATACGCAGAGGTCAGGAGCTATAGCAACTTAAAGAACACCACAAACATATCACGGTCCCCTAGAAACACACATCTTAAAGGGTATGTGTGTGTTGAAATTAGTAATATGGAAAGAATGACTGAACATATGGATATCACCAGGCTAAATGGCTCAGTGCATAATAGGCATAAAGGCTCTTGTTATTCCAAGAACACAGGAACATTCACACTCACATTCATGTCCACAAATTGCCAAGTTCCCTAACCCCACTAATAGCAGAAAGCTTCCCCACCCTTACTCCAACTTTAACAAAAGAAACAAAGGTAAGAGTTCATCCACCAGGGAGGGTCCCAACTCTGTTGCAGGAAGGGGATGAGAATGGAGTTGGGCCATACTTTTACTCAGAACCAAAATGACCACCTAACAATGGGCACAGTGGCAAGAGACCCACAAATAAGATGGCGGATAGAGTTTTTGTCCTCAACTTAGGATGGCATCAGGGACTTGCCTAAGCTTGAAAGATCATATATACACCAGAGCTAGGTTGAAAAAAAGAGACCTTATCACTTAAGAGGAGGCCAACAGCTCCTCTGACTGAATAAATGCTCCTTAAGCAACAGAGCTGTGGCCTCACTTATGCTGGGTGTAAGGCTGTGAAGGGGTCTGGCCTAAGTATCAGTTCTGTTTCTTTGCTTCAAGCCCACCAGGGTAAAGAAAGTCAGCTTGTGACATCATCTTTGCCTAGAATACTTCAAACAAGGAGGTCACATGGTGGACTCCTTGAGGTCTCTGAGGATTCCAGGTAATAATGCTGCTTTTATGGCCTAAAAAATACCTAAATAACCTGGACAGAATGCCCACGATGTACTCCCATCCTCTAATGCTTCTCCTCAGGGTGCAGTCTGACTCTATTTCAGGACTGAGAGAGAAAACTCCGTCCTCCTATTTCAGCAGCAAAGGAGAAGTGAGTTGGTTGAGAAAGGCCTGACTCAGAAGCTCCAGAACTAAAACAAAATAAAACTGGAAATGATACTTGAAATGCAGCTGAAACCGGATCTGGTCCAAGTGGAGAAGGCCATGGATGTCAGAAGCACTGGGTCTCATTGTCCACTCCCCTGACAGAGGCACTAGAAGCTTCACATTAAGGACCTGTGTGTCAGTTCTGATGGAAATACCCAGTACCTACACATTGTCACAACAGACTGGACCTCACCAACCTAACAAAGGTTGATTACACATGGACGTTAGATAAGTCATAAAAAAAAATGATGATAATAATCAAAGAAAAAAAAAAACCAAGTGGGGAAAGTCCTTAAAAGGGTGGCTCAGTTCTGCATTGTGTGACCCTAGCGCCTAGAAGAGGGCTTAATGTGCTTTCTTCAGGTGGTCTCCAGGACGGTGGCCTCTAGAGCCAAGGCTTCGGTGGGTTCCTCCTCGTAGTCTGACATGTAAGACTCCAGGCTCTGTTTGGCCAGCAATTCCCGCCGGGCCTGCAGCCGCTCACAGCGGGGACAGCTTCCAGACTTGAAACAAGCCTTATGGTAACATGCTTTACACTCTATTCAGGGAAGGTGAAAAAAAAAAGAGAAAACTATTTGTATTATCTCAAGCCAGAAGTAAATCACTGCCACAGCCCCTTCTTGCCACCACTGCTAGGTGCACCTGCGGTGAAAACAGGGAGTTTCTGAGACAAACTGAACTCTTCCTAATAGGGACGGCTGAGGGAAATAAATGAGCTTCGTGTTCAGTCTGGTTTGCCCACTCCACACCCGGACCAGTACTTACCTTCACAGGTCCGGCACTTATGGAGCTCAAAAGGGAAGATGATGTCATCCTCGTTCTGACAGAACTCACAGATGAAGCCCTTGGCTTGGCAGAGCTGGGGTGGGGGGAGAGGGACAAGCAGCAAAATCAGGGGCAGCAAACCAGGAACTGGCACAAGAGGATGAACCCAAGTGGGGGACGGGGCAAAATATAAAGAAGACTTGAGTGGGCCCTAAGGGGTTCTCCCGCCTTCTGGGAAGAGACTGGCTGGACATGACAGCCAAACTGGGGCCAGGACTGGGCAGTGTTAGACAAACCTTTAAGATGGAGACAAGGGAGCATGAGTTTGAGAAACTGCAACCACGAGAGTGGTTCACAATGCAGAGTTGTAAAGAAAGAAGGGATGATGCCACAAGGGGCTTCCTAAAGTCAGAATTCCAGGCTGGGTGATGACTCTATTTTGAAATAGGAACCACAGCCAATTAACATAAAATGTGATGGCAAGGGCATTTCTCCAAAATAACACCCAGCCTTGAATCAGGTTATAGCAAAACCTTTCCAATTCCCCCCACTATTCAGGATCTCTACATATGCCCTATTTTGAGCTCTAATTCTGGGACTGTCACAGGAACACACACTGGGCATATTCTAAGATGGGAAATTCTAAAAATGGAACTTCTGAATTTTTGGCATGTTGAGTATATCAAGGACAATAATAACTTGCATCTATAGAATGAAGTTTACAAAATGCTTTCATGTAAATTATTTCGTCAATTCTCAAAACTACTGAGAGGAAAGGGCAGGGGCTATTAATTATTATCTTCATGTTACAGACAAGAAAATTGAGGCTTGCTGCAGAGAGGGCAAAGTACTTCCTTTGGTCACAGTAATTTGAGAATGATAAAGTGGAGGGAGACCCAGTCCCTCTCCAGATTCTAATTCAGGGTTCTCTCCTCCCACATCAGGACAATTCTACACTGAAGGCCTGCTTAGTCCTGCCCTTACCCAGGGGCAGTGCCAGCACCACATCCTCTTCTGATTTCAGGTTCTTTAGATCTGGATGAATTAGCTGTTCACCAATCCCAGGAACAGCAATCCTACCCAGTTTTTCTCCCAGTGTTGACAGGCCATTTCAACTTCCTGAAACTGCATGGCAAGAACTTGGGTCCATCCCACTCCCTGTATCCCTAAGCAAGAGTCCAGTCACATGATAAAGTGAGACTATCTTACCATGCATCGCTCTACGTGGGCAGCCCCTGCCCTGGTGAGCTCAGCAAGCCGGGGCCCCAGCTCTCCCTTCCTGGTTGCAGTCAAGTCATTCAGCGAGTATAGGTGGAGATCCTCGGTCAGGTGGCCTGGAACTGTGTCAAAGGAATCCAGAAGCCTACAGAAAATAAGGGGAAGTAGGTAGGAGCCGAAAATGAACATTTTGGGGGCACCTGGGTGGCTCAATCGATTAAGCATCCGACTCTTGGTTTTGGCTTAGGTCATGATCTCACAGTTCCTGAGTTTGAGCCCCATGCTGGGCTCTATGCTGACTGTGGAGCCTGCTTAGGATTCTCTCTCTCTTCCTCTCTCTCTTTGCCCCCCACCCTCACATCTCTCTTGCTCTCAAAATAAATAAATAAACTTAAAAAAAAGAAGAAGAAGAAAATGAACATTGTGTGTGGCACATCAAGGTAGAAGGATCTGTACTATCCAGAAGCAGGATAGGGAAAAGAAGGGCCCAGACAGAGTCGATGAGGGTGGGCAGTGTTCGGCCAGCCTAGGAGTTCCAAACCATTCCGGACCCTCCACACTACTAGATGTGAGTGAGAAGTGACTTTTATACCTTCCTGCACAGTGATTCATGCCAGCTTGCAAAGAGTGGCAGGTCTGGCCTGACAGAACAACCACAGAGTTCCCTTCCAGAGAGGATACAGACACACTCAACTGCTGCAGGCTTTTTGCTGACCATTTCTGGAATTCTCTACAAATCTCTCTACTTTCCTTCTTCACACAACAAGGGACAACTGCTGGGGCGTGTCTGTTTCAGAGACATTAACCCAGCAAGAGGCGTCTGGCCTCCACATGAGACTTACTCTTTGGCCAGTCGGCAAGTCTTAAACATGTTCTTCATGTGATACAGCTGGATCCGCAGCAGCTGAAGAGAAAGACATTGTGGTGGTGAGTGGGGGGTAAGAGCAGGTATGAAGAGGAAAGAAACAATTATTAGAATGACCAGTACCTTTAAACCCTGGAGGTCTGGAAGCTTTGCATGCAGCAGCCAGAGCCAAACTATTCTCTACATCTGTAACTCAATAACTTGCTTCAAAATGACCTCCAGTCAGGGAGGGCACCTCTGCTGGGTTGTGCTCCCAAATCACGTATACAACTGGAAGCCACTGAGAAATCCAGAATTTGAATTTCCCACCTGATACCCTATTGTCCCTTCAGTATATTTTCAGTGCAGGGAAAACTCCTGCTTTTGTCACTGAGTGCCATCTATGGCTTCAGACCTGCCATTAGTAGGTTTGAGGCTCTAACTAGACAGGTGAGAAATGACAAGAGTCTGAGAAAGCATGTAGAGAAAGTGTGAGTAATGAGACGGTTACAGCTCTGACACAGTGACAGAAATGTCGTGATCCTAGCAAAGGCTGCATGAACAGAGGGAGGGGATGAGGGATGAGGAGGGTAATCTGTGATATGGCCTTTCAAGATCTTACCCGGACTTGATTGAGCAGCTTGACCTTCCTATAGAGGGCACTGTTGATGTCCTGCACATTGAAGAGAGGATCGTTCCAGATCTTAATGAGCAGGTCCTTGGAGAAATTACTGACATAGTACTTGCTGAAGTCCCACTTGCGCAGAACCCGGCTGGGGATGACCATCTGAGCATTTTCATGGCAGCACTGACAGAAGTACTTGCCCAAGTACTCACAGTACCGCAGCCGCTTGATATAATCTGGAAAAACCAGAAAGTCAAAGGTCAGATGTGGCTTTTCCATCAGAAGCTGGTGAGGCAGCTCTCTTGCTCCTTTTCAAAGAGCAGAAAGGGATGGCCACTGGTCTCCATCCATTTCTGTGCTCCCAAAGCTAGAGGAAACCCACAGAGTGGGTTTCTGTGTCCCTCTCTGAAGGCCACTGAGGAAACAAATTCTGGCAGAGTTGGTAAGATCCAGGTTCCAAGAACCTGGCCCAGAGTACCCAGTTTTCTTTGGTACACGATGTCGGTAACGGGCCCCCAGAAATCATTTCCCTCTGATTGCCAGTAATCCTGCACAGCCCTACCTTCCGGGTCTGGGCCCCTTCTTTCCCTTTCCCAGTTCTGCTCTGTTGCCTCCTCTCACAGCCTCTCTGACCAGCCCCAAGGGTGTGAGAGGGCACAGTCACTGGAGGTGGACTGGGGGTCAGAGAAGTGACTCACCGGGGTCAGTCCGAATGCCACACCCTGCACAGCGGTAATTCTGCTTGGCCACAGCGATCTTCCTCCTGAGGAGAAGGGAAGGAGAGGGCTTTGGCAAATACCAGAGGAGGCCTCTGGGGTATAAAGGATAAGGAGGCAAACACAGGGCTCTTGTTACGTATGGCAAGAGTGGGAATTCACCTACTGCTTTTTAGAGTTGGATAAAAAGAACCCACTGGGAGAACCAATTCAAACCGAGGATTACTAGGTTAGAATTTAGGTCAAGGCAGGGACAGTCCCTAACAAATGAACCACACTTCATGTACAAATATAAGAGATGAGAAACAGGACAGAGGAGAGAACAAGAGGAAAGAAAGGCAATCATCCATCTTACGAGAAAAAAAACAGGGGTCGCCTAGGTGGCTCAGTCGGTTAAGCATCCGACTCTTGGTTTCGGCTCAGGTCATGATCTCATGGTTTGTGAGTTCGAGCCCTGCATCAGGCTCTGTGCTAACAGTGCGGAGCCTGGTTGGGATTCCCTTTCTCTACCTCTCTCCCTGTCCCTCCCCTGCTTGCTTGCTCCCTCTCTCTCTCTCTCTGCCTCTCAAAAATAAATAAACTTAAAAAAATTTTTTAAAAAAGAAAGAAAGAAACACCAGTAAGCTCACAAGACTGTTGGGAGGAAGACAACAGGTCGGGAAGGCCAGTGATAAAAGACCTCATTCCCGGTTATCTCTGGAAAGCAACAGGAGGATCAGGAGTAAGACTTGCAACAAGATGCATAATCTTCACTCTCTGCCTTTAAGTGAACAGAATTGTGTGGGAGCTACAGCTGGAGGCAGAGACAAGAGGTGAGGAGACTGCCCTGACAACCCAAAGATATATCCATTTTCCAAAGGACACAGACACTGCCTACTCACGTCGGGGCTGAATGAACATTAAAAATGATCTGAGGCCGGGGTGGAGCCCACTCCAGGTTGCCACGAACACGGATGCGCAGCTTGTAGATGTCCGCGTGCTGCCCGTCATCTGGTGAGATGGGCAGTGAGTCAGGGATGGGCAGGAGCTGCAGGAGAGAAGCACAGGTTGGTCCAACAGGGACGGTCTGGGAGAACATGCTTGACTCTTTGGTCATGACAGAAACACATTAATCAAAGAGGTGTCAGGATCATCTCAGGTAAAGGCTTCAAGCAACCTTGGCCCTCAGAATAAATCATTGAGGCATCAGGCTCTACAAGTGAGGACCTTGTGTTCCAAGAAGTAAAAAGAACAGAAAAAGCATTCCAGTGGCATGGCACCCGTTGCTGATGCTGTCCCTGAAGCCACCTCAGGACCCTTGCTATGCCAAGATGCTTCATGCCTTACTCAACTATAGAGCAAAGAAGACTATGAACAATGTACTTTTTAACAGTGTCTCAAAGGTGGTCACAATACAGGAGTTCCACCTCTGGGTCTAGTAAGCAGTCGTGTGGAATAAGGACAATGAAGGAGCTATTATCTCCTGTTCTGACAACTGCTAGGGAAAACCCAGGCAAGCATATCTTCTTCATTCATTCATTTATTCACTCAGCACATTTGTAACAAGTGGCTTCTGTGAGCGAGGAAGGAAACACTAAGGCTCATTCTAGACTGGGGACATGTGACAGAGGAGAAAAGCATCAGAGACGCTCATGGATTCGTGGGGCTGGACAGTGGGTAGAGGAAAAAAAGCTGAAGAAATCTACCTTCTGAGGGGCATCATGCTCTGGAACCAGCCATTCTAGCTCTGAGGCAGCTGGCAGCTGCATGCCTTCAAATTGCTTCAGGAGTCCCATGGCCACCGCCTCTGCAGATGTGGAGTGTAGGAAGCAGTGGGAGCTGGAAAGGAGATGCAGGGAAGGCTGAGCAGAGAAAAGACAGGAAGATGGGAGCCCGCCCTCCAGGAACTGATACTATACCCTGTGACTTCTGAGCTGAGAACACTCACAGTACCCCCAGTCTGCCTGGCTTCTTTTCTCATCATCTTCAGATACATGTGTGGAAGAAAATATATTGACCTTATGGTCTTACGACTTAGGCTCAAACCCCACTTAATAGCATTACATGGCTAAATAATAAAAAAAAATTTAAAAAAGGGGGGGGCGCCTCTGTGGCTCAGTCGGCTAAGTGTCCACCTTCAGCTCAGGTCATGATCTCATGGTTTGTGAGTTCGAGCCCCATGTTGGGCTCTGTGCTGACAGCTCAGAGCCTGGAGCCTGCTTTGGATTCTGTGTCTCCCTCTCTCTTTGGCCCTCCTCCACTTGCACTCTGTCTCTTTCTCTCTCAAAAATAAATAATAAAAAAACTTAAAAAAAATAGCATTACATGGCAACGCTAGTTAGGGATTCTCTATCACTTCCTTTCTCTAAACTCCCATTTCTTTAACTGCAAAACGGGGGCTATAACATGGATTTACAAAATAAATGGAGTCAAACTGCCTTGTGAAAGATAAAGGACTGTTTGTTGCTCCCGAACGGGGGACTATTTCCCCTGGTTGGATCTACAATGTGAAACCAGTTCAATTTGATTTCATAATCAGCAATCAGGATCACTGCT
This sequence comes from Puma concolor, assembly GCF_028749965.1. Classification (NCBI taxonomy): domain Eukaryota; kingdom Metazoa; phylum Chordata; class Mammalia; order Carnivora; family Felidae; genus Puma; species Puma concolor. Next base: position 88,278,850 of record NC_141675.1, read on the forward strand.
CTCTCTTTTCGGATCTGATCTTCTGGGGGCCTCTGGTATAATCAAAGTCAGCAGAGAAGGAATAATCCAGATTGTGAGCTTTGCCTCCACTAGAGCCCACCCTGTTTGAACCAATGATCTTCTGCTCTACTGCCGGGGGCTCACCACCACCATCAGGCAGGCCCATCACTTTGTCTCTTTGTGAATTTGCATGCTTCCTCTATGGCCTTTCCCCTCCATATCCCAAGAACTGGGTTTGTTTCTCCACATACCCCAGGTTTTATTTAAAAGAAAGAAAAAAGTACTTACAAAGACTGGGAGGAAGTGAAGGATTTGCTGTTTGAGGCAGTGTTCCTTCTGATGTCAGCATCTAAGGGGAAAACAGATAAAGGGAGTGGGAAATGGAAAGGGAGGAAATAAGGGATAATAACAATGGAAACCATTCCAAGCTTTTGCCAGCTAAGTGCTCAGGGTAGCAGCTACAAGCTACATTCTATGCAGGGTAAGGAGCAGAGTCCAGGTGAAGCTCTACACATGATTTATAGTTTGGCTCTGTTTAAGTTACAACCAGACTGAATAAGTGACATTATGCATAGTATGGAAATGGTCGAAATGGCTACAAATCCAGGTGGAACACAGACTCAGATTTGGTGCAAAACAGTGAATGAGAAAAGGTAGCATCCTAAGGCACACAGGGACATACCCTCTATCAACACAAACACACAAAGAATACTCCAATCTCTCCTTCATTCTCTCAATCTCAAGCCCTCTTAAATGATAAACTCTGAGGTAAGAGCTCTGTCTAGCTCTTTTTTATATCAAAATCAGTACTTAACACAGAAATTGGATCACAGAAGTAACTCATTAAATGTTATGTGGAACTGGAACTTTGCTCCTAACATCTGACCACTACTGCTATCACTCCTGAATGCAAAGTCTTCTGCATCCTTATAAAAGCTTCATGGAAAGATTTCCTTTTTGTCTGGCGGCACAGGAAAGAAGAGAAGTTCTCTATGACTTGGCAGCTCCCTGAAGATGCCTGGTAACCAACACATTTTCATGGAGATATTCAACATGATGTTTTCTACTGAACTTTCAGGCATAATTGCAGGAAAATACGGCAGACTTTCCAAAGCCTATTTCTCATAAAGGATTTTGAAGAGGATTTCTAAAAATGATATGCCTGAACCTCCAGAGACCTCATCTTCTCAAATATGTTTGATGGGGAAAATGTGAAGTATAGCAGTCATGTTTGAGGAGGGAAGATAGAGTGTATTCAAGTTATGAAAACGAGACTGTTCTGGTAAGTCTCATCCTTCATTTCCTTTGATGCCCAGTGAAAAGACATTCTTTTCCTGATTAAAGCTACACAATGATTGGAGCGCCTGCGTGGCTCAGTCGGTTAAGCATCCAACTTCAGCTCAGGTCATGATCTCACAGTTCCTGAGTTCAAGCTCCACATCGGGTTCTGTGCTGACAGCTCAGAGCCTGGAGCCTGCTTCAGATTCTGTGTCTCTCTCTTTCTGCCCCTCCCCTGCTCATGTTTGTCTCTTTCTCCCCACCCCCTCTCAAAAATAAATAAACATTAAAAAAATTAAAAAAAAAAAGAAAGAAAGCTAGACAACGATCAATCTACTGCATGTGAGCCCCTCAACAGAGCACTAAAGCTTACATGGCATCACTCTGCAACTGGCCATGAGTAGCTCAATTGTTCTTCACATTTCCTTTGTGTATATATTTTTGTATATGCCACTAGATCACGAAATCTCCTTATAAGGAAATGAAAGCATGTCTAACTCTTCTGTTTTGGCCCTAAAAATATATAATACAGGGCACTGTATATAAGCCCTGTATACTCAGGTAATATTCCTAACAAATCAATGTTTTCAAAGCTATATACGCAAGTGAGAGAACAGAATTGGAATCTGTCAGTGAATTTTCATATGTTAAGCACAGAAAAATTTAAGACAACAACAAAATTTCTGACAAGTAAATAACAAATCCTATTTTTATTAACAAAGAAGTTTGTGTATATATTTTCTGTGTGAATTTGTACCACCAAAATCCAGATCTCAATACAGTGCTAGTTGTCTATTCCATTCTAAAGAACACCAGTGAAGAAAAAAATTCTAGGCAATAGTAGACCTTCACAGACCATTTAGCTTGTAGCATTCATTTGAATAACACTTACACTGCCTTGGATTTGTACATAGTCTTGTCCTTATAACTCTGGAGTGTTTTCTGCATAATAAGTTTTCAGAAAATATTTTCTAAATAAATGATTAATTGGCTAAAAGCAAAAAGCAAATTTTTGCTTTGTGACAGAAAATCCTTGAATAAAGAGCTAACCAATGTTGTTACTGTAGGGTTAGGCCATTAGAGAAAACACTGAGCATCAGAGAGAAGTGGTGATAATTCATGGTTGCTAAGGAAACCACTGTCTTCAAAAAGCTATTTAGCAGCTCTTCAACCTCACAGAGCAAAGTCATGTTTTCTTCAAGAGAAAAACAATCATTCTCTGCTCTTTGGAAAGTACAGTCACATCATACTTTACCATGTTTCTTCTTTTTTACCAGAGGTACGATGACTTCCTAGACAATCATGAATACTTCCAAGAGTGGGGAAGACCACACAGGTTTGACTGTGACGATCTTCCCCTGAGAATGGAGAGGGGGAGGCAGTACCTGATCTCAAAAGAGACACCTGACACTGGCCAAGTACCATGAAGGCCCCGTGGGTACTGGGCCTCTGCTGCATTCTGCAGACTCTCTGGTCAGTTCAAACATATAATTAAGTTAGTGTGGTGGAAACACTACTCAAGGATCTGGATAAAAGTAGACCAGGCTATAAGACAGAATATTAATGAGTAAACAGAGGAGAAGGCCATTCAATTGGATGGAAGTTAACATAATTATGAAACTTTCAATTAATTATTTGACAAGTATTTTTTTTCTAAGAGAACTGATTTCAAATGTTTCTGATGCTTTAGATAAAGCTATTGCTACTGACTGAAAAAATAAAATCAGAATTATAAAAACAATTAAAAAATGACATGCTATAAGAAGAATTTTTCCATGTCCAGACACTGGTATTGGGATGATCAGGAAAGAAAGGGTTAAAACCTTGGTACCCTAGCAAAATCTGCAAATTTTTAAACAAAGTAAGGCACAGGAAGAGAGTCGACTTCAGAATTCACTGGCCAGTTTGACGTTGGTTTCCTTCCTGCTTTTCTTCCAGCAGATAAGGTGACACCCAACACATTTGGATATCCAACTCCAATGAATTATCTGTAACAGCTGACTGGAGAGGAAACTTTTTAAAATGGAAACTTACAATTATTCTGCTTTAAAAAAAAATGTATTTAAAAGGGCAGTGTGGGGAGAAGCACTGGTTACCTTGATTTGGACAGAACTTAAAAACTTGTTGGAAAATACAGTTCATGAACTTCTTTCTCTATATATCGTGCCAGTTAAAAATCTATTGCCTTTCAGCTCCAAACCTGCCCTTCTTTTCGTCAGCTCTATGATAATGGAGCTGGACTCAAACAGCAGCCCTCTGCCAGCTGGCACCATGTTAAGTTTTGTCAGTAGAGGGCACTGGAGGGACACTGGAGGAGGCAGGAGTTTCTCTTGCTGAGTCTGGTGGTACTCCTCTAGGCAGACTCCTGTAGTACATGTGACTTTTCCCTTAGGGAGGCAGGCCTTCATGAAGGTGGCCTTGAAGCAGAATGCCACTAGTGGTACTTCTCATAAACTGCTTCCCCAGTACCTCTTGGCAAAGCAGGAGCCACAGGCCTGGCACCTCCCATGGCGCACTTCCCCAAGCATCTCTTGAGTTCTGAGGCACAGCACTTCCCTAGGGGCAGCCTCTGCCAGCGCCCCACAGAATGGTTTCCTGGTGCCATTGGCATGGCACCTCTCATAGACAGCATCCCCAGGCACTCTCTTAGGGCAGCTGTGCAGCCTCAGTGAATTTCTCCACCTCTAGTGAGCCAGGAGGTCTGGATCTCAGCCTTGCAGATATGGTCCTCTTCTATACTTGTTCCTTCCCTGGTGCTCCACCTCAGTCCTAGGCATACTGACTGCTACCTATATCTGCTATCCCTGTATACTTTAGAGTTGTTTTCACTCCTTACGAGCCAGGCTCCCATTACTTCAGTCCACCACGATAGTTAATAATTCTTTATTTTAAACCTTCCCTAGTCAAATTACTCTGTGATTTCTGTCTCCTGACTGGAACCTGACATGCATGTGGAAGACTGAAATTCTAGAAGAATCTACGAAGGAAGATAAAGAACAACTGATGAAGCTATAATAAAAGGGGAAGGAGCAGTGAAAAACAAAACTCTAAAACTAAAGAGGTTGTAAAGACTGGGATTGGGAGCTTATAAATGATCTCATACCAATTTGGCAGGTACCACAGAAAGAAATTGATAAAGTGAAAGAGGCCAGATACAAAAGATCACATATTGTATTATTCCATTTATATGAAATGTTCAGAAAAGGCATATCTATAGAGACAGAAAGATGAGCAGTGAACTGCGGCTTGGGATAGAAAGGGAAATTTAAAAAATTTTTTTAGTGTTTATTTTTGAGAGAGAGAGAGACAGAGCATGAGCGGGGAAGGGGCAGAGAGAGAGGAAGACACACAATCGGAAGCAGGCTCCAGGCTCTGAGCTGTCAGCACAGAACCCAACGTGGAGCTCGAACTCAGGAACTGTGAGATCATGACCTGAGCTGAAGTTGAACGCTTAACCAACTGAGCCACCCAGGCACCCCATAGGAAGGGAAATTAACTGTAAATGGGCACAAGGAATCTTACTGGGATAATAAAAATGTTCTAAAACTAGATTATAGTGATGGTTCCACAAGTCGATAAATTTGCTAAAAATTATTCATCTATTTCCTTCAGAAACATTTCTGTTCCATATGGTCTACTCAATGAATCAGGATCTAAGAAATGTGATTATATCAAGTAGAGTATTACAATATGCAGAGTATTCATGATAGATGATGTCCATAATAGGATGCTTAAGCACTTAAATTTTCCCAAGGGTGTTATGGATTTTAATCTGATCATATACTCAGAGGCTCTTCAATAGCATATATCACTTAAGATGATCAAAAAGAAACACATCTGTAAACCTCTGGATGTAATCAGGAAGATCGCTAATGAGAAGTATAATGACACTTTTTAAAAAGGATTTCATACCATTAATAAACCAGAAGCAGAGGAAAAGCAACAGAAAGCCAAAAGGAAATATAGTGTAAAGAAAGATGAATTATAAATTATACTTTCATAAATAAGAACCTGTGTGTAGAAATAAGGTAAAACAAGCCACTTCTTTTGAAAGAGGCTTGTTCTGATTGCTTTCCCTTCAACTCCCATAATATGCTGGGATTATAGGGCACAAGAAAAAGTATAGTCTTTTAGTTGAAAAATGTTTAATGTATATAAAATATATAAATGTATTTTTAAAAAGTATAAAAATGTATTTTAAAAGCTTTAAAGCTCCCAAAAGAGTGGAAGAAAAGATGCCAGGAAGACCAAATAAAAGTACGCCTTATGGTTAAAGCAGACTGAATATGCTCTGACAGAGAAATGGCTGACAGTCAATAAATGTACCTGCAAGAGGACTGTGGTTGTAAACACTTAAGAGACCAGTTAAAAAGTGATAGGATAATTACGTGTCAAGCAAGGGAAGACTATGTTAGAATAAATTACAACAGTTCAGGAAAAGAGAAAAAGAAAACGAAATACTTTCCTTTCTCCAAATCTTTATCTGATCTTACCTAATTATTTCACATTCTAGTGGCTGATTACATTGACAGTTAAAATGAACTATTTAGGGGCGCCTGGGTGACTCAGTCAGTTGAGTGTTGGACTCTTGATTTCAGCTCAGGTGATGATCTCAAGGTGCTTGGGATTGAGCCTAGCATTGGGGTCTGCACTGAACAGCATGGAGCCTCCTTGGGACTGTCTCTCTTTTTTCTCTGTCCCTCCCCTGCTTGTGCTCACAATTATGCATGCATGAGCTCTCTCTCTCTCTCAAAATAAATAAACATTATAAAAATTTAGAAAAAAAATAAAGTGTTTAATAAATCCTGAGTTTTGCTGTTGTGTGTTTTAAAACCACTTTGAGTAGAAAACTGCTACTTTCAGTTAACCGCACCTACAGAAAGCCTACTTGCTTGAATCACAAAGAAATTACTAAGGCCAGACATTTATGTACCAAGACATATTAAGTATGTACCAGACATATTATGTACCAGACATTTTATGTACATATTATGTACCAGACATTTATGTACCAGACATATTAAGTACCAAGAAGGGATCACTTTCTGCAAATGGCTCTGCAAATTCAAAACTCTAAAGACATATTATGCTTTCACATTATTCTATCGGACTTTTGCTGTCTGAATGTGTGGCAGTAGCTTAGCTGTTGGTTTGAACTAAAATTTCTTCACCTGACCGTTGCTTTCTAAACTGCCTACTACCTCCATCAGCCACAATCACCACTTAGTCTATAAATGTCACTGTAGGGAGGGATCAGCAAGGACAATCTCAGTGAGGAGGACTGTTGGAGGTCCTATGAAGAAGAAGAAAATGAATATTTGAATTACTCCTAGCTGGCTCAAGTCTGGTTTTTCCCAGCTAGTTCTCCAAACCTTACAGACAGGTGTCACAAGATTAAGTATGTACAAAAGGTGATGCAAACATTCACACACATGCATGTATGAGCACACCCGTACTTCCAACACAAGCTACCTGAAAACATCGATGCCATTGACACTGAGAGTCCGTTCTTTGACATGTGAGTCAGGTTAGATCCTTCGCTACCATCTGTGATAATGATTATAAAAGGGGGCCCTTTAGTATTCAGACAGGAAGTAAATCAATGAGAATGACAGTTCTATACCACATAGAATCAGGACTTGACTTGGCTCCAAAAGGTAAAACTGCTTTTAGGAAGTTACATCCACAGGAAGGTGCTCAGTATTGCTTGGGAGATAGTTATTGCTATTTCTCCAAACCAGCCTGGTCTTAAAGACCTCCTAAGGTAGTGTTCTCAACCAGAGGAGATTTTCTACCCTTGTAGGTAAATTGGGTAGAGGCTGATGATGATGCTAAACATTCTACAATGCACGACAGTCTCTTACAACAAAGAACTATCTGGCCTAGAGGCTGAGAAACCCTACCCCGAGGTCTTTTCCTTTAGGGATTTCCATCCTGAACTGATTAGAGTTAGCTGACTAAACAACTCCTCTGGGGCCAAAAAGGCAACAACAGTTTCCAACAGGAGTGCACTTCATGCCACTCCCAAGCAGGCTATTTCAAATTTGGTTCCTTCCAGACTGAACAGCTTCCTCTGGTCCCTTGCTTTGCTGCAAGGAACAGACTTAGTGGTCACGTGGACTGCTCCACACCTAGTGAAGCAGTGTTGTGAATTTACCTTAATATTACCCTCATGAAATTCTAACTGCTGATTCCAAGAGAAAGGGCAGAACACTTTTATTGTCTTCTAATTTGGAGATCAAGCCAATCACAGACTGTGGTATATGAAAAACAATATATAATTGGTCTCTGCCTAGTTTTCAGCACAGAGCTCCTAAAACCTTTATAATTTCCAGAGTGATAGGAATGTCTTTGTTATTCATAATGAGCCCCTTGCCATTATATCTGAGTTTATGCTAATGAGGTGACTCTTGAGGAATATACAGGTAATTTCAGGATGGGGCTGGCTGCCAGAGGAAAAACCAACCACCAGATTAAAGGATTAGAATTTTTAGCTCCATCCCCAAACTCTCAAAAAGGGAGAGGGGGTGCAGATTGAGCTCAATCATCAATGGCTGCTTTAAGCACTCGTGCATACCTATGTAATGAAACCTTGATAAAGTGTTTTCACTTGTGATGATAAGGTTTGGGAGAGCTACCTGGTTGGTGAATATATTGATGTACTGGGAGTATAGCACACCCTGACCACATGGACAAAGAGATTCCTGTGCTCAGAAAACTTTGGGGTGTTGCGCTAAGTATCTCTTCATGTGACCATTTATTTGTATCCTTTATAATAAAAAGTAATCTTAAGTCTAGTGTTTTCATGAGTTCTGTAAGTCATTTTAGCAAATTATGGAACCTGAGTTGGGGAGGTGTCTTAGGAACCTCTGAATTTGTAGTTGGCTACGGAGAAGAGTAGGTAACATGGTGACCCCATTTGTGGTTGGCATATGAAGTGGGAGTGTCCTGTGGGACTGAGACCTTACCCTGTGGAGTCTATCCTAACTCCAGGAGTTAATGTCAGAATTGAATTGTGAGGATACTCAGTTGGTATCAGAGAATTGGAGAAATGTTGGAAAACCACATACAAACAAACCAAAAAAAAAAAAAAAATGGAGTTTTAAGTGGCTATTATTGTCATGAAAAGAAATCAGACATATTAAAGAGAACACAGAAGGAAGACTTCCTAGACACCTGGAAAAATATGTATAAAAATTGTATTTCTGAATGGGGAAGAAATCCAGCTACCACCAGCTTTCGATTACTACTGGAGGTCTGCGCAGGTGAAAAGTGAATTACATCAATTCTCTAGATTGATATAAACAGATCTATAAAACATGTATTCATCACCATCTTACCATGGAGAATTATAGAGTCAATTCACCTCCATAAGGAAATAACTCTTAGTTTCACCCATGGGTGAAAACTTGTGACTATGAACTGCTTTTTGGTTTGTTTGTTTGTTTGTTTGTTTGTTTGTTTGTGGCACTGATGGGAACCTGAAGAAATCTATGATTTGCAGGAATGGATTAATCCATTAGTCATGAGTTAACATGATTTAATAGAACTGCCTTCCCAGATTAGAACCCCTCCTGTTCTCTATGCATGTGCTTACAACAACAAGGGTCGGTGATTCTGCTAAGCAAGTTAGCACTGGTAGGACAGAAAAAGCTCTACTTTGTAAACTTGATTTTTTCCCCCTTTTTTCCCCCCAATGACTCTTTTTGTCCTTTTCTCTTAGGATTATAACAAAGTTCCTTTTAAACATTTTGAAACAATTTTGATTGTGTTATGGAACATAAGAGAATAAGATTCTAATTTCATGCAAGTATAGGCCAGCCCTAGGCTCTTACCAGGAGGAATCAGAGTGAAAATCCAAGAGAAAGGTGCAATTGAGGAGACCCATCAAGGTGACTTCAACAGCCAGGCCCCTCTACCTGAAGCACTTCTTTTTCTGTTTAAATTTTACTAAAGGAGTTTTGTTTTTAGCAAGAGAGGCTTCCTCTCACAGTTACTAACAACATTCCATAATGTACCATTATGAAGATTGTCTATACTTAAGGAAAGCTTCTCAGTCTACGACTTCAAATTCAAAGAGTCAGGCAATGAAAGTTGCTTGAAATAAAGTGTCACTTCTTACCTTGGATTTCAAATTCGTCAACCTCATCAGCAGAGCCAGAGTCAGAGAATTGCGTTGAATCACGTGAGCTGTTAGAAGTGACCTGAAAGCCTGCTATGTTTTAAAAAGAAAAAAAAAAGGTAATGAACAGGACAGAAAGTGGTCTCCTATCCTAGGGTCACAATGAAAGGGACCTGGTGTGACTTCAACAGAGAAGTGAATAGAAACTTGGCTGGGAGTGATGCTGAGGAAATGGAAACTAGCTCTTCTTGTTGATTATTCCCCATTTTATTCATGACATTTTGAAAGTTTCAGGTAAATAGAAGGTACTACTATGTGGGAAGTGACTCTGGGACCAGCAGTCGTAGTTCTCATATCAGAAACCTATTTTTTGGAAGATATTTCTGAGGTAGGAAATAGATAAACTCCAGGACTCTGGGTCTGGCAGGAAAAAAATTACAACATAAAAATTCTTTCTGACAGCAGAGGAACCCTTAGCTGGGTTATAACATTTGAAAGTGAGACAAAAAAGGAAGCCCACAAGGTACCAAGTCTTATCTTAACTCCCTGCAGAAGTGTAACTGAGGAGTTCACAGCCTCACTCACTTCCGTGCTCAGTCTCCTGATACCCAGGGAGCAGGTTCTTGGTGCGGATCTGCTGGCGACGAAGGCGGATCTTCTGCTTCAGTTCCTGGATCTCTCTATCGCTGTCTTCTTCCTCCTCTTCCTCTTCTTCCAGGCACTGGCTCATCATGTTGCACTTCATTAGCTCAATGGCAGCAATCAAGGACTCTGAGATGCTGAAATGGGCATTCTCCTAGGGAAAGGAGAGCACCAAAGAAGTTGATTAGCAAGGGGCTAGATACGTTGAACACCTCACTGATTGTAACGCTGACAAGTAGAGCTTCCTTTTTTATTATTTTTTTAACGTTTATTTGTTTTTGAGAGATGGCGAGCACAGGGGAGAGGCAAAGAGACAGGAAGACAGAGGATCTGAAGCAGGCTCTGTGCTGACAGCAGAGCCCGACGTGGGGCTTGAACTCATGAACCACGAGATCAGGACCTGAGCCAAAGTCAGACACTTAACCAACTGAGTCACCCAGGAGCCCCTGGAAAGGAGAGCTTCTAAGACATGTGCTGCTTTTATTCAAAACACTCAGGGGAAATGAACACTTCCACTATAAGGAAAGCTGATGGCCAAAAAAACTGTTCTACATTCTCTTTGCTCTCAAACCTGTCATGCCTGGCCCTCCTGTCCTACTTTACATAAAAATGATAGAGAAAAAGTCCAGAATTTAATATCAAGGTCTTTCCTAAGCCATATCCCTGTATACAAAGCATTAAGGTAAACATAAATCTCAAGATAAAGTGCTTTTAAGCTACAAAATGTCACAGGGACATTATTTATTATATATCTGAGCCTTAGAACAAAATATGGAAGTTGATTCTGGAAACAATTTTTAACCTAAGCTTCCAGGGTCAGGGAAACAATAATCACATGTCTAAAAAGTATTTCTCTGCCCAAGGTAGCTTCTAAGAGAAAATCAGTAACGGTTTTGGACTCAGTGAGGAGCATATAGTCCCTGAAAAGTTCTCCAGAGATGGAAAGTGTTGAGCTTATCTTTAGCTTGAACTTGTCTTTACTGTGGTCTTTGCTCATGTTACTACTATGTACCCAAACCTCATTAGAAGAAATGGCTCTGTGGGCCCTCAGTCCAGATCTCCCAACTCATGAGCTCTTCAGTAGCCTCTTAGATCCCTTACCTTTTCCAGGTCTGCACAGCTTCCAAAGTCTTGTTCAGACAGATAGCTGATGAGGGACTGTCCTTCTGATGGTCTTCGGAACATGCCCTCCCCTGAGCACAGATATTGACCACCCTCTGTGGGAAAATGGAATGTGCATGTGAAAAACTCTGACTTAGAAAGTGAATCTGTAACAGACAAGCTTCTTTGAGAAGTCTGATGATTTTACCACTAAAGATGCGCCCAAGTTTTCCCAGGTTAACAGGCTGGAAAGAAAAGGTCTACCTTCTAAAGGAATTTCTCTGAATCTCAGAATCCCAGACCACTAAGCCTCTTGGTTAAAGAATAGTAGAATAAGAGAAGAGAGCCCAGAGACAATCCTTTTACCATCAAAATTTAAAGAAGAGATACTTGCCCTCCTACCCTACAAAAAACCCTAAAAACCTGTGCTGAGAATCAGACAAGGAAACAAATAGATAAGCTCCTCCTGTGGAGCTTATCTTCTCATAATTCAGCCCCAACACTCACAGGCCTCCTTTCAAGGTCCCTCTCTCACCCACTCAGAGAGCCATTCCATTTGGATCAACAGACATTCATGGTGATAACACCCACAGCATACGAGAGGGTGGGACCCCTAAGTCAGAAAGGAGCAAGAAAAATGGCGGGGCAGTGTGATTTCTAGCACGGGGGCTGGAAATGATGATAGGAAGGGTGAGACTGTATGGTGTGTACCCTCCCCAGAGCTGACGTGAGCTAGACAGCTCAGACCTTAGCAGGCACAAGGGGAGAGCAGAGAAAAGACACAGCTGCAGCCCTGGCCTTCCTAGTGCTCACTTACCATACTCCATGTACAGAGAGCTGGGTGTGCTGACTTCACTGCTTTGGCCAGAGTAGGGCAAGGGACCTCTCAACTTCGACTTATCATTGCAGGATTCTAGTGTCAGTGACCACCAGGGAGTAAAAACACACATACGAGGTGAGCAACAGATACATTCCCAACTTCGGAGTTTCAGTATTTAACTGCTCCCATTCCCAATGCCCTCCCAAACAGGAGAGAGATGGCACAGCAACAGGGAACGGTCCAAGAATGCAGGAACACATGGAGGAAGGGAGATGGGGAGTCAGTATCTTCTAAGAGGAAAAGAGAAAACATAACCCAAGATGCAGCAACACAAAGGTGGAAAGAATCAAATCAAAGTAGACTCATGAATTCAGTTCTTTGTTCTTCCATCTTCTTACCAAATGTTCTAGGAATATTGGCCAATTTCTATCCTCTTGATAAAAACCAATGTAGATAACAGTCCTCACATGGTAAAACAAAGATAAGCACACTGAAACTTCTCTGAAACCTTGACACTGGGCTCTTAAACAATCTCAGAATGGTCACACTAGGAAAATACTAGGATATGGCCTCTCTTGAACCTGAAATGAACTTGAAAGTTGTCACACCTACAAATTTAATTCACTTCTCAATTAGCTGAAAAACAAAATAAAATCCAGCAACGTCCTTCAAGGAGGCATCAAGACAATGCTAGAGAAGCCAAGGACAATGGCCCTGTATCCAAAGGGATCAGCCACAGGGCTATAGGCCCAGCCTTATTGGAGAAGAAAAGGAAAGGTTTAAAGAGAAGCCTGGCAAAGTAGGAAGCGGCTGGCTGGGTAGAAGTTTTTAAGGAACGATGAGAGTTGGGAGTAGAGAAATAGTAGTAGGCAGGGCTCGTAGGAAATGAGAAACTGATATTCTCCCAAGGAAAACACAAAATTCCCACTGCTACAGAAGGAAGGGTAGGCAGAAAAGCAGGTGGATGCCTGAGAAATGAGCAGGATGCTCTGGGAGAGTGAATGACTGAGCCACAGCCAACCATTTCCCCCACAGAGGGTGCCAACTTGTCAGCTGCTCCTCTCATTAAAAAAAATGCTACTCTGTGATAAGAGATAACTGTTTTCCTTGGGTCTCAAAGATTTCTACTGGTCCCTGCAGTGAGCTCTCCTCCTCACTACTGACCTAAAGACAAACCAGCAGTCACCATGATGCCTTGGTTAAGAAACTATGACTCGGATGGGACCTCCTTTAAGGTCCCCAGTCAAAGTAAGTGCACAACACAAACTCCAACACCAGCGCGCTATTCCTTTACAACATGTGCAAGCCGTCCAGCCTTTGCTTACTGAGCTCACTGCTTCCTGATGCTGCCCATTCAAATGAACAACTCTTAATTCTTAGATTTCCTCACACTCACTTGAAATCTGTCTTCTTACAATTTCTCGTCTCCTTAAAAATAACAATGCTCTTCTAAACGGTGGTCCTGTCAACTTCCTCCTCTTTAACCTTCTCTTTTCCAAGCTTACATACTCAGTGGCTTCCTCCATTAGCAGGAGGCCACCATTTTCAGTCCTCCCTCACCACTCTGTCTGGCAAACACACTCTACTGTTAATATCTCCATAAACCCAGAATTTAACACAATATTCATCTTCAACATCACCGTGAAAACCAAAGTCACTAGAAAAAAACCTGTAAAATGGCTGGAATGGTGGTGGGTGGGACTTACAGAGGAAGGAAAATAGGTGAAAGAAAAAGGAAATGGGACTCTGGGAGAGGCAAAAAGCATGCATCCACATCCAAGACCACAGAAGGGGGGAAAAAGACATTCTGGTGTTAATTCAAGGAAAATAAAGTAATCCACAGTAAGTACTCAGTTATAAGAAAAATTCTGTCACTGATTCATCATGATGCCTTAGACAAAGAGCAGGCTTCAGTTTCACCTTTGGGCTTCAGTTTCACCTTCAGGATTGATAAATTTTGATTCCACCTCCCAGAAGTATTGGGAGACTAAATGAGGCATCTGGAAGTCATGGGCAATAAACATATTATGCAAAATATCGGTGCCATTTTAGAGACGGGTCCAAGAATCATAGCAGGACTGGCCAGACTAGCCAGACTTGATTTGACACCAGAATGGAAAAGGAGGTTCTGAACTAAGCAAGATGGTCACAGAGGAGGAGGAGGAGGAGGAGGTGGCAGACAGAAAGGAGGACTGGCTCCCAAACCTGCAATGGGATCTTCAACTATAATGGTGATATTCCTGGGGCCTCCTGTATGTAGACAGACAGGTGCAGAGGAGAGTCCAAAGAGAGGAAATGAGAACAGAGAGAGTGAGAAAAAGAGTGTCCTTTTATCTAGCGGAGGTAGGGACCTAACTCCCAAGAGGGAACCCTGGTGCTGAAGTACTCAGCTACTGAACCATAGTAGCTGACTCATACAAGAATCTACACACGACCCCCTCTCCCTCAGACCCTTTTGCTTAGGTTTTCTCTGCTCCCCTTCCCAATGCAGGTTACCATGGTTTCTGGAATCCACATGGATTCAAGAATGGGGGCAAGGAAGCATCCCACGCTCAAAGACCAGCGGCCTGGAGTACAGTAGACAGCAGGCCAGCAGCAGGAGATGTGAAGCAAGGCGCTAACCCTAATACTCTTCACATCTAAGAAAGCTTGTGGGAAGACAGGCTTTGATTTGGATTTTTTTTTTTTTTCCTGAAGAGTTCCAATAAGCAGAACTGCATCTTGAGTAGAAAATGGAAAAAAAAGTTTGTCACTCAGAAGTTTTGGATGAGGGCCTCAGCTCTCACCTTTCTAGAAATTACAAAGAGAAATCAATGGCAGCTCCAGTTGCTAAAGGAAATCTTCCTCTTTTGCTTTTTCAAAATTTTCTATATTTTATTTTTATATTTTATTTCTGGGGTTTTCCTACCCAGAACTGGCTTTGAGCACAGAGATCCATCTTATACTTGCTGTTATGGAGACTCTCCTACAAATGAAACCCAACCAAAGCCTGCCAGACACTAACAACCCATGACAGAAGATGGCAGGGAGATGGCAAAAGCAGTGAGCCCCACCTCTCTCGAGCCAAGGCTGTGCTCTGCTTAGCAGCTGCTATTTGTGTGAGGGAGGGCCCAGTGGCCAGGGCCCCTCAACTGATGGCCTTCCAACCTGAATTAGTGATGCAATGGCCAGCCCCACCTACTTGTTTCCTAGATCACATCATCCCACACTCACTATATCCCTAGTTTTAATGAGGAAACCCCAATATCACTTAGCCTCTCTCGTACTAGTATGACACCTAACCAAACTTCTCAGGAATCACAGAAAGGGGAGGAATTTAATGGGATTATTTTTAAAGCTCATTAGTAATTCCCCTCTGCCAGAGAGAAACATTAAAAACTCAAACTGTAACAAGCCACACTATCCTCTGATGCTAAGGAACTGGTGAAAGAATTCAGGAAAACATTTACTAGTTAGCAACATATAAAGGAACAAATATAAATATTCTCCGATTTCTTGGGTATTCATATAACATTATAAACTTCTCTCTTTCATTATAAGCAGGATACCCATCATGTCATCAGAAACATAAGTCACTAACTAGGGAGTGGTGACTATCATTACCTGGGGCTCCTCTGGAGGCAATGTTGGTATCCGAATGGGACCGAGTATGGCTCTTCTTTGTTCCACTGGTAACAGTGAACGTCTGCCCCTCTGAGAAGCTGGACCTGCGAAGGACACCGGACAGCTGGCTCTGCCCACCTCCCTCCTGCTCGCCTAGGGAAGAAGCAGCAGAGTCTGGCTTCTGCGAGCTGCTGGAGGAGAACAAGTTGGAGCTGCTGCTCTCAGCATTGCTGCTCTGACTCTGACAGCTGGCGGTCCGGCCTCGGGGGTCCAGGTTGCCGATGGCTAAGTACTCGGGCCCCTCACTGGCATCACTTGGGGAATTATTCTGGCTGCTGACCCAGGATGCTTCTAGGGGGCTGGTCAGTGTGCTAGAGCTCATCTCATTTGGAGTTGAGGGGGAATCCCTGGCTAACGTAGAGGCTGGAAGCAGTGAGGCTTGGCTAGGTTGATCCTGTGCTGGTGAGACGTGCTCTCTGCTTTCCTGAGGTTTCCGGGGAGGGCCAGAGAGTGAAAAGGAAGTCGATCTTCTTTCTAGGATATAAAAAGGGAAGAAAAAGGTGAGCTGGAAATCTTTGGTACATATGAAAGGCTTCTCTACAACTAAGGACCTACCTCCCTATCATTACTGGGTGCCCAGTACCACCTCAGAAAAGGTTCGTCATGTGAGGTAAGCAAAACTTTTTTTTTTAATTTTATTTTTTAAAATTTATATCCAAATTAGTTAGCATATAGTGCAACAATGATTTCAGGAGTAGATTCCTTAGTGCCCCTTACCCATTTAGCCCATCCCCCCTCCCACAACCCCTCCAGTAACCCTCAGTTTCTTCTCCATATTTATGAGTCTCTTCTGCTAACAAAACTTATTTAGAAGGAAGTAAGCCAGGTAAGGTAAGATAAGAGCATGTGCTCTTGATACAGTAGCTTCACTGTTTATTGGTGTTCATTCCTCATCTGTAAAATGGGCAATAATAACAACACCTACTGCATAGGACTATTTTGAGGATCAAATGAAATAATATATATAAATATAACAGAGCCTGGCACACAGTTGGTGCTCAGGAAGTGTTAGCTATTATTATTGAAATGTCTTCTTGGCAACGTGGATTAGAAATCCAGGGGAATCTAGGGGCGCCTGGGTGGCGCAGTCGGTTAAGCGTCTGACTTCAGCCAGGTCACGATCTCGCGGTCCGTGAGTTCGAGCCCCGCGTCAGGCTCTGGGCTGATGGCTCAGAGCCTGGAGCCTGTTTCCCATTCTGTGTCTCCCTCTCTCTCTGACCCTCCCCCGTTCATGCTCTGTCGCTCTCTGTCCCAAAAATAAATAAACGTTGAAAAAAAAAAAATTAAAAAAAAAAAAAAAAAGAAATCCAGGGGAATCTAAAAACATCTCTTTCCTCTGTTACTTTAATGATTCCATTGAATTATCTTAGACTGGTCGCTATATAACTTTTTAAGATGTCCTTTATCAAGACATGAAATATGACGAACTGCACCAAGCCAAAGCTCTAGCTACACCTTTCCTGTTTGCACCCACAAAATCCTCTACTTGCTCCGGGGCTCGGCATACATGTCATGATTACCCTTCCTGCCCCCGTACCTGAGCTGTGGCTGGGTACGGACTGGTGGAGGCTGGAGAAGGACCCGAAGTAGGAATGCTGAGCATAGCTGGTTGGAGGAGTGTACGTGGAACCAGGCAGAGCTGTCAGGCTCTGGCTCTTTGTTACCAGCAGCGGGCTCTCATGCTTTCCGGCAAACTACAAAAAAAAACCACATGTTGGAGTCCAGGACAGAGGCCCTCAGAGAAGGAGCACTCAGCACTATAGTAATGCTGGTGGAAGCTGACCTTTGGCCGCAGGCCTGAAATGCAGCCAGAGCCTGTAGATATGGCATACCACTCTATTGCTCTATTACAGCATGCAATTTTGAAAACCTAGAAGTCCTGCCATACACCACAGCTTCTGAAACTGGAGTCCTAGATGGGACACCCAGAGGGCTTTATCTTAGTAGCAGCATAACAAAATTCTTAAGACTATGCACATAGAGTCAGAAATCAGACATATCAGGGTTCATATCATATAAACTTTGAGCAAGTGACTTATCTACTCTGTCCCTCAGTTGGTCTCCTTTATAAAATGAGATTAATGCCTACCTTATAGAGCTGTGAGAATTAAATGAGATGGTGCATGTATGGTGCCTGGCACCAAGCCTGGTACTGGTAACTAAGAATCACCATTTAAAACCAAGAGGGCCACCTGGATAGCCTAGTCGGTTAAGCATCCAACTCTTGATTTCGTCTCCACTCATGATCTTGCGGTCCGTGGGTTCAAGCCCCTCATCAGGCTCTGTGCTGACAGTGTGGAGCCTGCTTGGGATTCTCTCTCTCCCTCTCTCTCTCTGCCTCTCCCCTGCTCACACTCTGATTTTCTCTCTCTCTCTCTCTCTCAAAAATAAATAACCATTAAAAAAAGCTTTTTTAATAAAAAGCTTTTAGTGGTTCCACTAATAAAATTAGTGGTTCCACTAATTTCATTAAAAAAAGCTTTTTTAATAAAGCTTTTTTAAATGTTTATTTATTTTTGAGAGAGACAGAGAGAGAGAGTGCATGTGAGCAGGGGAGGGGCAGAGAGAGAGGGAGACACAGAATCTGAAGCAGGCTCCAGGCTCTGAGTTGTCAGCACAGAGCCCGACATGGGGCTCGAACCCACAAACCACGAGATCATGACCTGAGCCAAAGTCAGGCGCTTAACTGACTGAGCCACCCAGGCTCTCCAAACTTAAAAACTTTTTTTAATGTTTATTTATCTCTGAGAAAAAGAGAGAGACAGAGCATGATTGGGGGAGGGGCAGAAAGAGCCAGAGACACAGAATCTGAAGCAGGGTCCAGGCTCCGAGCTATCAGCACACAGCCCAACAAAAGGCTCAAACCCTTCCAACCATGAGATCATGACCTGAGCTGAAGTCAGATGCTTAACCGACTAAGCCACCCAAGCGCCCCTCAAAATATATAAATAAACTTAAAAAAAAAATAAAGAAATTTAAAACTAAGAGAGATAGGGGATCCCTCCCAAAAAGAAGTAGGGCCTATGATTCCATTCTAACTGAGGCACTGATATTAGTGATAGGGCAAGTGAATCAAAGGGTTAACAATAAAAAACAAAACTATCCTTATACTTCAAGGACAAAAATGATCCTGTGTAACACCAGGTCATACTAGTTCTGACACTATAAATCCTACTCCTGATTCAAAATCATCCTCTTCCCCTCAGCTTGTCAAGCCTACCCTTCAGGACATGCTTACTCAGACTAAGGATTTTTTTTAAAGGGTTTAAAAAATAGACATCTCCCGGGGAGCCTGGGTGGCTCAGTTGGTTAAGTGTCTGACTTCAGCCAGAGTAGGTCATGATCTCATGGTTCATGAGTTCAAGCCCTGTGTTGGGCTCTGCACTGACAGCTCAGAGCCTGGAGCCTGCTTCAGATTCTGTGTCTCCCTCTCTCTCTGCCCCTCCCTTGTTTGTGCTCTGTCTCTCTCTCTCTGTCTCAAAAATAAATAAACATCAAAGAAAAAAAAAAGACACGTCCCTCCTTAAACAGACCTAAGCTTAGACTTTTTACTTCAATAAATACTTAACAGTACCTCCCCTTCTTCTTGAAGTATTTTTTTTTTTCCTAATGAAAGACTTTTAGTTCACAACTGCCTAAGCAAAGAAGCAGTTTGCTACAGAGAGTTTTACCATGATGAGGTCCAGGGGCCCAGCACAGACAGTGATAACTCCTTGCCCCCTTACCATAGATGCATCAATTTGAGCCAGGAGGCGGGGGTTGTTCTGTTCCACTGCTTCCAGACATTGGAGCATGGCCGTGACGTGGGCGTTGCTTAGCAGGAAAGCAGTATCTGGGGAGAGAAGAGCTACTGCTGTGATGGAGCCCAACAGGGAGAACTTTAGCTTCCCTGTACAGCCTGGGAGGGGCTCAGGGAAGGAAGGAGACAAAAGGTAAAAATGACCTAAGGAGAATCATACCACTACAAAGAGAAGGAGAATCAGTGACAAAGTATAGTAACTACTACACTACTACAAATAGGCTAAGTGACATGCTGTATAATAGAGAGGATACAACAAGAGGCTTCAAAGTCATAAAGTCCCAGATTTGAATCCTGGCTCTAGGTGACTTTGGCCAAGTCACCTAATCTCCTCGGGCTCTGCTTCTCTGATTGGAAAACAGAGGTATTAATACCCAGGTCTTGGGGCTATTGGGAAGATCAGATGTATAAAAAGCACGTAACGGTGATTGGCACACAGAAACTCCGTAAATGGGGGTTTTTCTCATCGGTTTGTGTATATGGAGGTAGGGGAATACCTTAGCATAAAGTCTGATTGTGTTTTACACAGGAGGTGAGAGAGAAGACTGGATGTGTGTCTTTGTTGAGAATCTCTATTGGCACCAAGTGAAAGTATGGGGCTCTGGGGTGAGAGTCAGTCTGTAAAGGAAGAGTAAAGTGGAAGAGATGAAGAAGTATATGCAACAATCCTGGCTAAGCGACCTCCACCTACCTGTGTAGAATTTTCTGATATATTGTCTATCCCCAAGCAGAGGTCGGAGCTGGGCTGAGAGACAGTGGCACTGCAAGCTATGCTGCAGCCACAACTTTGCAACAGCATGCTCACTCACACCTTCGGTGCTGCTCTGGCCATTCTCGTGCAAGCTGATGAACTGGGAGGCAAAGAGGCGTGAGTCAAAACATGCATCCTGGTAAAGACAGCAAGACTGAGGCCTAATGACCTGAGAACCAAATTGAGAAAGGGAAGAGGAGGCAATCAGAGATATTTTTCCTCCAGCTAGTATTTAGAGGTTACTGAAGGAGGAGCGGGAATGAAGGGATTAGTGGTTCCACTGCTGATTGGGCCACTGCAGAGGGACTAAGCAGTTAAGACCTGATATGCAGCTCCAGGAGAGGACAAAGCTGCTACATCTGTCTCTTTATGTTCTAACTCCAAAGAGACATGATCCTGTGGTACTCTGAGGAGGGATAAACTTGACCTCTTGGCTTCTTTCACAGAGTCCTCCATTTTAGGTGGCCTCTAGAAAATAATGCACAAAAACCTGGGGGAAAGGATCTGGGAAGACACCACCTAAGATTCTCCACCAAAGAGAAGCCATCTGAGTGTCTCTTTCTGGCTGTAGTCACAGCATTCTCTATTTGGAACCTCCTTCTATTTGACTATTTCTAAAAGCAAGGTCTGGGGTGCCTGGATGGCTCAGCCAGTTAAATGTCTGACTTTGGCTCAGGTCGTGATCTCACAGTTTGTGAGTTTGAGCCCCGCATAACACTCTGTGCTGACAGCTCAAAGCCTGGAGCCTGCTTCAGATCCTGTGTCTCCCTCTCTCTCTGCCCCTCCCCCGCTCATGCTCTCTCTTTTCTCTCTCAAAAATAAATACAAACATTAAAAATAATAATAATAATAATAAATAAACAAAAGCAAGGACTCATAGCCCAGGTTCAGTGCAAAACATGTATGGATGGCAATTTCAGGCAGCTTCCAAGAAGAAATGACTATGGCAATCAATATATTTTAGAAAAGGAAGTTAGCTGGGGTGAGAGGGAGTGGTGGTAAGAAAAATAAAGTGAGAAGGACAAAGAAAATCCACATAAGAAAAACCACTGGGCTCTGGCCTTTTCTTCACAAAAAGGGCCAGTCTGACATCTTGTGATTTGGTTCCCTGATCATTTAAAAACAAATTACTTCTCCTGACATCATCTCAGTGATGAACCTGCAGTAGGTGGGATATACATGAAATAAGACTGCCAGCTATTAACAGATACTGAAGATGAGTAATGGATATTTCAGGGTTCATTACACTTTTCTCATCAATTTTGTATGTATTTGAGATTTTCCATACTGAAGAGTTAAATAAATAGATACGTACATTTGGCAGTGACTGACTGGAGCTAGCTGTGTAACTCTGGCCAAGTCACTAACCTCCATGAGCTGTTTCCCTACTTGGAAATGAAGGGTACTATGTTGAGCTAAGAGGTCAGGAGAGTAAAGTCCTACAATGGTAGCTAAAGCTGTTGTTCAGGAACACGTTCGGCTCTATTTGACGCTGGCCTCCAGAAATCTCCATTTCTTTCCAACTGACGGCTCCTCTTCTCCTCACATAGTTATCAGCATCTCAGTCCTGCTTCCCCAGCTACTTCAGGGAATCTCTTGCCATTTTCCTAGGATTTTGAACAGCTTCATTCTCATCCTAACACGCAGGTCTTTTGAAGATAACAAAACTTTTTCATCTCTTCCCCAGAGTACAGAAAAAGGCCTGGAGCAATGTATTTGTAAGGTTTATTATTTTTTTTAAGTAAACATTCCTCCCCTCGAGCCCTCCAGATTAGTCTTACAGGCATAGTTTCCTTTTCTCAGTTAATAGGAAACTTAACACACGCCATCTTTCTAGCCTAGGAGACTCTCCAGACAGAACATCAAACAACAGGGCCCTGCAGTTACTTTTCACTTCTTACCTTCTCCACGTGAAGGGCTGAGTGCGGACTGAGCCATCGGATGTCCTTCACAAATTGCCAGTAGTCAGTCTGGCGGCAACACACCTCCTATGGGAACATACAAGGTGAAGAAATCTACCATTTTAGACCAATTCAAAGAGAGGGCGAGGGGGAGAGCATAAGCTTCCCTTACCTCAACAAAGGTTCTTAGCAACAATCAAAAGGATATATACTCATGTTCACCCTTTTTAAGGATAATTGTTAAAAACTGTTTTCACTGTTCTTTTGAACTGGTAATGCATGCATGTGATAGAGAAGGTTATACAATGAAAATAATCTGATCTCTCCCTCATCTCTCCACCACTGAAGCCCTCGAAGGTAAATCTTTTTTTTTTTGGAAAGAGCTGTTAATCACTTTTTATTCAGGAGAATCCATAAATCAAAATCTATGATCATATACATCTGTGGATACTACTAACACTTCGAAGGTAAATCTTAAAATTGGTGAGTTATTCGTTAAAAGTCAGAGACAGATGTCTTTAGTTCCTACTGCAAAATCAGGTAAGGAAAGACCTGCTTTTCCCATGCTTCCAAGGTCAGGGAGTCAAAGAAATGAGCAATTCTAGATAAAATAGTCTCACACTGGAGGAGGTCTGAACATGATAGCAAAATGTTTACACTAAGAAAATCTAATTCTTATTTTTGGGGAATCCTTTCTGAGATGACTGGGCACAGGTTAAAACTGAAATCTAAATAACTTAGAGATACAGAACTAGTACAAGCATTAAGAGACAGACCAGGGGCGCCTGGGTGGCGCAGTCGGTTAAGCGTCCGACTTCAGCCAGGTCACGATCTCGCGGTCCGTGGGTTCGAGCCCCGCATCGGGCTCTGGGCTGATGGCTCGGAGCCTGGAGCCTGTTTCCGATTCTGTGTCTCCCTCTCTCTCTGCCCCTCCCCCATTCATGCTCTGTCTCTCTCTGTCCCAAAATAAATAAAAAACGTTGAAAAAAAAAAAATTAAAAAAAAAAAAAAAAAAAAAAAAAAAAAAAAAAAAAGAGACAGACCAACCAATGGAACAAAATAAACAGCCTAGAAAGAATCCTTAAATCAGATCTTAATATGTGACTCAAGAATCATCTCAGGACGCCTGGGTGGCTCAGTCGGTTGAGCTTCCTTCCAACTTCGGCTCAGGTCATGATCTCACAGTCCGTGAGTTCGAGCGCTGCATCGGGCTCTGTGCTAACACCTCAGAGCCTGGAGCCTGCTTCGGATTCTGTGTCTCCCTCTCTCTCTGACCCTCCCCCATTCATGCTCTGTCTCTCTCTGTCTCAAAAATAAATAAACATTAAAAAAAAAAAAGAATCATCTCAAATGTCAGTGGCTTTCTCACCTAGACTGGGAAGGTAAAAGCGAGAATTAGAAGTGTCCGGTGTCAGATGTACAGACTTTTTTGCCAACTAGAATCATGAAGACCTTTAATATTTTGGTAGCAGTGTGGCAGTGTTTCTGATCTCTGCTCTGTGGCTTAGTGGACACTGAGTGGCCAGGGTGGTCAATAGTGGGATATCAAATCCAGCACATTTCCTGGTTATGTCATATCTATGTGAATAGCTTCTAAACTTGGTTTCCTTTTTTTAGGCAAAACTCTAGGCTAACTCAGAAATAAAATTGGGGACAACACTACAGATCTCGTGGACATTACAAATGAATACTATAAACAACTCTATGCTCAGTGGCATGATAACCTAGATGAAATGGATCAATTCCTTGAAAGACATGATCTGCCAAATCTCACCAAGAAGAACTAGATAATTTGAGTAGGCCTATATCTACTAAAAAAAATGGAATCAACAATTAATAACCTTCCAAAACCAGAAGCACCAGGCCTAGATGGGTTCACTGGTGAGTTCTACTAAACATTTAATTATACCAATTCCTTATAATGCCTATAAGAAGATGGAAGCAGAAGAAAATACTTCCCCAAATCATTCTACAAGGCCAGAATTACCCTAATTTTCCAAAACCAGAAAAAAAAATCACAAGAAAACTATGGACCAATACCTCCCATGAACACAGATGCAAAAGTCCTCAACAAAACATTAGCAAATCAAATCCAACACTGTATAGAAAGAATTATACACTATAACAAAGTAAGATTTACCCCAGGTATGCAAGGCTAGTTTAACATTCCAAAATCAAGACTGGAATCCATCACATCAACAGCCAAATAAGAAAAATCACATGATCACATCAATAGATGCAGAAAAAGCATTTGACAAAGTCCAACACTCATTCATAATAAAAACTCTCAGTAAACTAGGAATTGAAGGTAACTTCCTCAAATTGATAAAAGAATATCTACAAAAACCTACAGGTGTCATCATACTTAATGGTGAGAAGCTCATAGCTTTCCTACTAAGATCAGAAACAAAGCAAGGATGTCCCCTCTCCCCACTACTTTTGACATCTTATTAAAGTCCTAGCTAGTGCACTAAGAAAAAAAAAAAAAGGAAATAAAAAGTATACATATTTGGAAGGAAGAAATAAAACTGTTTTTGTTCAAGATAACATGATCATCTAAGTAGAAAATTCTAAAGAATTAACCAAAAAAGTTCCTAGAACTAGTAGGTAATTATAGCAAGGTCACAGGATGCAAGGCTAATACCAAAAGTCAACCACTTTCCTATACATCAGCAATGAAAAGTGGAATTTGAAATTAAAAACATATTACCATTTACTCTAGCACTCCCCAAAATGAAATATGTACAAGATCTATATGAAGAAAACCTCAAAACACCGATGAAAAACAGCAAATAACTAAGTAAATACAGAGATAATCCATGTTAATGGATATTAAGACAATACTGTCAAATGTCAGTTCTTTCTAACTAGAGCTATAGATTCAACGCAATCCAATCAAAATTCCAGCAAGTCATTTTGTGGATACCAACAGACTGATTCTAAAGTTTATATGGAGGGGGCACCTGGGGTGGCTCAGTTGGTTAAGCCTCCAACTCCGGATTTCAGCTCTGGCTGTGATCTCACGAACCATGAGATCAAGCCCCATTTGGGCTCTGCGACGACAATGAGGAGCCTGCTTGGGATTCTCTCTGTCTCCCTCTCTCTCTGCCTCTCCCCCACTTGTGCTCTCTCTTTTTCACTCTCAAAATAAACACATAAGCATTAAAAAATAATAATAATAAAGTTTATATGGAGAAGCAGAAGACCCAGAATAGCTAAAACAGTTTTGAAAGACAAGAGCAAAGTTTTTCTTCAAAAATGACTGACACTATCTGACTTCAAGACTTACAATAAAGGCACAGTAATCAAGGTAGTGGAGTATTGGCAAAAAAAAAAAAAAAAAAAAAAAAGACAAATAGATCAGTGAAACAGAATAGAGAGCTCAGAGACAGATGCACATAGAATAAACTAATCTTTGACGAGGGAGCAAAGGCAATACAATAGAGCAATGACAGTCTTTTCAACATGGTGCTAAAACACTGGACATCCACATGAAAAAAAAAATGAATCTAGATACAGACCTCACACCTGTCACAAAACTTAAGTTAAAATGAATCATAGATATAAATGTAAAATGCAAAACTATAAGTCTCCTAGAAGGTAACACAGGAGAAAACCTAGATGTCACTGGGTATGGTGATGACTTTTTGATACAAAACCAAAAGTATGATCCATGAAACAAAGAACTGATAAGCTGGATTTCACTAAAATTAAAAACTTCTGCTCTATGACCAACAATGTCAAGAGAATGAGAAGAGAGACGACAAACTGGGAGAAAATATTTGCAATGGCCCATCTGATAAAGAAATGTTATCCAAAATATATGAAGAATTCTTAAGACACAACAATAAGAAAACAATCTGGGGCAACTGGGTGGCTCAGTCGGTTAAGTGTTTGACTTCGGCCTAGGTCATGATCTCAGCGTTCCCAAGTTTGAGTTCTGCATTGGGCTCTGTGCTGACAGCTCAGAGCCTGGAGCCTGTTTCAAATTCTCTCTCTTTCTCCCCCGCCTCCCCCACTTGCACTCTCTCTCTCTCAAAAATAAACATTTAAGAAAGAAAAAAGAAAAAAATTAAACAATCTGATTTTAAAAATGGGCCGAAGGCTTTAACAGACACCTCACCAAAGAAGACATACAGAGGACAAATAAGCACATGAAAAGACATACATTGTATGTCATTAGGGAGATGTAAATTAAAACAACACTATACCACTATACACCTATACTAGAACAGCCCAAATCCAGAACAATGCCAACATTAAATGCTAGTGAGGATATGGAACAAAAGGAACTCTCATTTATTGCTGGTGACAATGCAAAATGGTACAGCTACTTTGGAAGATAGTTTGATAGTTTCTTACAAACCTAAACATACTCTTACCATATGATCCAGCAATCATACTACTTGGTATTTACCCAGAGGAGCTGAAAATTTATGCCCAAACAAAAACTTCAATAAAAACTTGATGTCAAATTACATAGAGGCAAGACAACTTTCGAAGTTAAAGAGAAAAAAAACCCTAAAAATGTAGAAAGTTTTATACTCATATTCTAGGATCTTTAAATTGCTAGTCTAGCAGAAAGAAATTAAAACTGGAAGCCCTGTTTCATGTATTATGAGTGCAATTTATTCAGGAAAGATGATATGAAATTCCATCAGTGGATCCATGCTCCCAGAAAAGGTTTTGGTCCTATATCCAAATAAATATAAATTGAATAAATATAAATTTAGATGTTATAACATAACATAACATAACATAACATAACATAACATAACATAACATAACATAAAATGTTTGAGTGACTCTTCAATCACCCTCACTTAATCAATCATCTAATGATCCAGATCACATTGTATAAGAAGGCTTTTCCTGTCCTTATCCAAAAATTGATGTAGTGGTTAAGGGGTAAATAAAATGACAAAAGATGAGCACTGGGTGTTGTATGTAAGTGATGAACCACGGGAATCTACCCCAAAACCAAGAGCACACTTTACACACTGTATGTTAGCCAATTTGACAATAAATTATATTTAAAGAATAATAATAATAAATAAAATCACAAATATTTGAATATTGGGGGGAAAATCAACAACCAACAAAACATACTGTACAAGTGAAGGACAATTCCTATCATAATGAAAAGCTACAATAATTAAAATTGAGTGGTGGTGGCAGACAAATAGAACAACAGACCATAATAAATAATCAGAAATAGATCTGTGTGCCAAGAGGATTAAGTATATTCAAAATAAATTACAGATGAAATGGTTTAAATGTAAAAAATTAAGCCATTAACAGAAGAAACCATCGAGAAACATTTTTAACAATGGTACAGTGGCCCTTTCAGAGCATCATACAGAGCCCAGAAGCCCTGAGAGAAATGATTAATCTGACTTACTAAAAATCAGATATTTCTGTATAGTAAAAAGCCTCCATATGAAATGGCAAAAAAACTAGGAAAAAAATATTTGTAACTCACATTACAGACAAAGGATTAATTCCATTAATGAATAAGGAACTCCTACAAATCCATAGGAAAAGAATCTAAGGAAAACGGGGCGGGGGGGGGGTGGAGAGGGAGGGAATAGGAAAGGGTTCACGGAACAATAATGGTTCTCATAAACATTTTTCTTAATAAGAGGAATATAACTTTTTACCTATCATACTGGTGATAGTTTACAGTTTAATAACACCCTATATTGGCATGGATATGGAGAAATACTCTTCTACATCGTTGGTGACATAACTTCCTGGAGAACAATTTAGCAATACCTATCAAAATTGAAATGTACATACCCTTTGGCCTAAAAATTCTACTTCTAGGAATATCCTACGGTAAAGGGCAAAATGACCTATACGCAAGGTTATTTGCTGTAGCACTGTTACTAACTGCAAATGATTGGAAGTAATCTAAAAGTCCATTACCAGGGGACCGGTTAAATAAATTATGGTACATACACACAATGGAATATTATAAAATGACAGCTGTAAAAAAGAAAAAGCACTTTATATAATGACTTGGAATGAATTACAAGACCTATCAAGGAAAAACCATGATGTAGAATAATAATTATAGCATGCTTTTATTTGTGTGAAAAATCAGGAGGTGTAGCAAAGAAAATTATTCATATTTTCTCTTATAAACATAAAAATTCTTTAGAAATAAACTGGTAAACAGAAGTTACCTAAAGGATTGAAAGGAAAGAAGATGTTTCACTGAATACAGTTTTATGCTTCTTGTGTTTTTAAGCATATAAATGTATTGTTTATTTTAAAAATTAAATATTTTAAAGCAAGTTACAGAATGACATATATAGTACGATCTTAATATTTTAAAAAGCACACAAATGCATAGAAAAAAAGAAGAAGATCTATCAAAATGTTAAAGAGTGATTGTTATTAGTTGGTATTGAGGGTGATGTTTACTTTCTCCAAATTCTTTTTTGGTATTTTCCAAATTTTCAACAAATTAAAAACATATATTACTTATATATTCAGAAAAGAAAAATACACAGAAGTCTTTTCTGTTATTATTGTTATTTTTTAAATTGGGCTGCCTATATTGCCAAGAAAAGGTTTCTTCTTGGTGGTGGAAAAGAGGGGGATCTTTTTACTTCGCCTATTCAGCTGAGGAATCTTAGAGACTGAGTGTCTCCACATTTCTAAGCAGTAGAAAAGAAATGATCAAATATTCCTTGCCTTATGGAAAAACTAAAAGGTAGCCCAGATGCAGGCTGTCAGGGAAAATGAGATACCTCTAAGAATATGGTCATGATATCATAGCTTTCCAAAGGCCCTGAGTGATTTAAAAAAATAAAGTTCACATTCCATAACACATCCTTTAAAAGCACAGAATAGATATGACCAGCATGAATCACTGTATCCCTTCCCCCTCTCCAAGGGCACAACACCCAGAATAGCTTCCTGATGACGCAGCAGCCAGAAGCCTTTGAAAGCCTTAATCTTTAGGGAGGAAATGAAAGGGAAAAATAAGTCCTTGACACAGACATTAATTGTTAGGTCTTTACAAGCCAGAACAAAGCAGCAGTGAAATTGGTATTGATCTTCTGGTTTTGATTCTTTCCATTAGAGCCTATAGTTGAAAAGTGTGTGTATGACAGATTTGCCTGGTTTGCTTTCACTAATTAACACTACTGCTATTTTGCAGATGACCATATACTTTAATATTTTTCATTTCGATGACCATATGCTCTCACAGATATCACTTATTAATAACTGTAACAAGATATGTTATTATTGGTTTGCATTTACCAAGCATCCTTCATTTGGAATTCCATTGACTTTACTATTTCATGAAATCGTTTTCTAAGAAAAAAGACATTTTCTTTTTCTGGCACAGATGGTAAAACGGTCTTGTAATATGGTAAAGTGATTACTCTAGATGACAATGTAAAATTAGTAATAGAACCAAGGAGAGAACCTTTTTGCTATCAAGATGCAAGTACTTAACCACTCACCAACTGCCACTGATCTAGTAGTTATTTTGGTCATCAGCCTGGGAAACTTGTATTGAGTTTTTGTAAAACATGTGGCATGATTCCCAAGTTTCTGGCTTGGGAGACCTGAGTGGCTAGCAATGCCACAAATCAGTGTTAAAAATAGGAGAAAGGGCAATCTCATGAGGAAAATAAGTTTGTTTTGGGTCATGCTGTGCTTAGCCTACAGGACAAAGAGCCAGATGATAATGTATAGCAGACAGCTTGTCTTATGGATCTGGAGTTCAGGAGAGGTGTCTGAGCTAGGGGTCTTTAGTACAAAGGTGATAGTTAACACAATGCAAGTGGATGAAGCTGTTTCAGGTAAACGTACAGAGTAAAAAGAGATAAGGACATAGGACAGAATCCCATTAAAAACTAAAACCCAAAAAGAAGAGATTCCAGGGAAAGAAACTAAGAAGGAATGGTCACAGGGGTAGCAGAAGGACTCTACGACATTAGAAGATAATAATGCTATACAAGTCATGGTGTGATGATGGTCAACAACGAAGAACATAAGACAGTGTTCAAAAGGAAAGAAATGTTCATGGATCTGGTACCATGGACATCATTTTACTTAAACTTCAGTAGCAAGATCACCAGTTGTAAGGGCAAAAGCCAGATTGCAGTGGGTTATTTGTTTTATAAATTCCAGTCTTCATAACTATTTTTTATAGGACTACATGTAACTTGAAACTTAGGAAATAATTAATAAATGTTTCTTTAATTTTGTATGTGCCACAAACTGCACTAGGTAAATTTGTATGCTATTTCATTTAATCTTTCCATCAAACATGATACAAATAACATTATTCTCATTTTTATAGATGAGAAAAGCAAGCCTCAAAAAAATTATTACCTAACAGTTAAGATCAACTGTCAGCTTATGTTTTTTAAAGCTTTTCATGTATATTATCTCATTTAATTCTCACAATAATTCAACGAGGGAGGTATCAGTGTTACCTCATTTTACAAATGAGGAAACAGAGGCACAAAGAAATAACTTACCCAATACCACATAGTTCTGAAGCTGAGATTAAAATATGAACAGTCTGACTCAAGAGTCTATAATTGTAACTACTATGTCATTTTTTCCCCAAGGACCTGAGAAATGAGTCTAGATTTCAATCCAGGTTCTATCTGATTCCAAAGACTTTTGTCAGGCTACCGTACAATGTTGCCTCCAAATGTCTAGAATGGTGTTTAAATAACAATAACCATTAAGAAACACTTTGAGAGAGCCTCACTTTCAGAACTTACTCTGAATAAAGAAAATCTAACCTAAGCCAACTTCTCCACTGAATTCTGAAAATGTCAAACAGGAACATTAGTTTGAAGATACTGTTCAGAGATAATACACATATATTTTTAGAAGGAAGGGTAGCATATTAAGTCCTATCAACTATAAATACCTTAACACCAATTAGTTGGTTAGCTTTTTTTCAATGTGACTGCTTGAGAATAAATTCTGATTAGAAAAGAGAAAGACAAGCTTAGCTCTAGGGAAAGAGTTCCGGGGAAGAATTCTAGACTCTGATATGGGATACGGAGGAGTTGTTCAGGAATACAAGCCTATGCACATATTTGTGAGGTCTGATTTAAAAAAAATTTTTTTAAATTTTATTTATATTTTTGAGAGAGACAGAAAGACAGCATGAGCTGGAGAGGAGCAGAAAGAGGGGAGACACAGAATCTGAAGCAGGCTCCAGGCTCCGAGTTGTCAGTGGAGTCCAATGCGGGGCTCATACCCACAAACCGTGAGATCATGACGTGAGCCAAAGTCAGACACTTAACCAACTGAGCCACCAAGGCACCCCTATGATGTCTGATTTTTTAAGTAGGAGGATACTAGAGCCAATGACTCACTTGACAATTTTATTCAGATCCAAACCTTATTTAAAACACTGCAAATGAAGTAAATGCAAAAGATAAAGCAAAAAACATTATGTATTATTATATTCTACTCTTTATTAATACTCAAAGTTTATTAGTGTTTGAGGATATTACAGAAAAGAAACTCAACATCAATAAAGTTTATATTAAAAAAATTAAGCTATAACTAAAACTACCATTCATAAGAATCAACCAGTTATCTATAAATGATGCTCAGAGGGTATTCTAAAAAAGACAATATTCTGTAATTGATGTGTCCTAGGG
This sequence comes from Puma concolor, assembly GCF_028749965.1. Lineage (NCBI taxonomy): Eukaryota > Metazoa > Chordata > Mammalia > Carnivora > Felidae > Puma > Puma concolor. The sequence continues at coordinate 88,310,583 of NC_141675.1, forward strand.
TGCTCCTAAGAGAAAAATCCTAGGGATTCATCATCATTGTCCTTATCCTCTTCCTTCTCATCATCATACCACAGTCCCACCTTCAAGGGCTCACAGACTAGTAGCCTTCATCTTCTCCCTGTCAACAACTTAATGCAACTGTTTCTTTTCAGCAAATGATGCAGCCAACCTGGCAAAAAAGAAGAGGTCTACACACCTGGTCGTGGATAAGCCCATGATAGAGGATGCTCTGCATGTCCCTACAAAGCCGCTCCAGGCCACCATACTTGGACCAGACGTTGGGGCTGTTGGCTGACACCAAACCCTCCACAGTAGTCTTCAAATTACCCAGCAACTGCCAGTGCTCCCTCCTGCAAGGGCATCAATTATACCAAAGGTTAGTTAACTCTGTTGTATCTGATCCTAAACATGTCAAAGAAAGTCTAAGCCAAGAGGCCTCCAGCCCAAATCCTAATATTTTTTCCTCTATTAATTTTTACTTGGGCCTAAGACCCAAATCAGAGAGGACTTAAGTTGTAAAGAACACTAAGATTAAAAAAACAAAAACAAAATCCCTCACTCTTAATGAGGCATGTTATGTTTTGTAAGGTGATCTTCATTTTTTATCTCATTCAATTCTCACATAAGTAGCCTATAACCCTCTGTTTCTAAGACTGAGACCCATCAAGATCCATTTCTGGAAATGACAGGACATAAGCAGTGTATAAAGAGATGAGGGGATGTGATCAAAACCAGAAATCTTTTTTAGAACAAAAAAGTCAAAAAAGACTTTTTATTCACTATATTTCCATGCACTAAGTACACATATGTATACACAAATATTATGATTAAGAATGTAAATTGTCCATGATTTCTGCCTCCCACCCCCCCCCCCCCATAGTTTTTTAAGCTAAAATCAAGACAAAAAGGTTCTGTTTGCACTGAGCCACTTTGGGACACGCCCCCAAATCAGTCAACTTTTGGCTTATTCTTCTGGACCATCTGAAGTACTGAGGAGGAAAAGTTTGAAAATTGCTGCCCTAAATGGTCTTCAAGGTTCCTCTGAAATCCCCAGCATTTTCTCAACAGTTTCCACCCCAATAAAAACTCAAAACCAACTTCAATTGAATGAAAAAAGTTGGATGCACTGAATCAAACTGGATAAAGAAAACATGAAGAGATGAAATGCCAAACTCCTCCTCTTAGGCCCCCAAGTGTCATACTGTACACTTTACCTTGCCCTTCCATTTCTTATTAGAATACTACTCTTTATACTTGTCAAGAACAGTCATGAGAATAATAATTTTTTTCAGGGAATTTTCACCATAACTATTTCACATCGTTTAAATGCCTATCGGGGCAGAAGGGTCCTGAATTGGAATCCTTACTAATTCTATCAGTACTGAAAACTAACTTCTTATGTGCATTTTCTGAGTCATTTTTAAAAGTGGATGAGTAAAGACAAATAAAATATAATGAATGAAGCTAGATCCAGTATAAGAGTATCATCTAAAAAGAGAAAGCTAGATGAATCTCAACTTGGTCTTCTGCTCTCAAGGCCTTAAGACCAAGAATGTATTCAAACTGGGAGACATCAGGCTTTCTTAACCTTACACCATTTAAACATTTGAGTCACCAAACTCATTTGTTCCATTTCTTTCTTCCCCAATTTTATTGAGGTATAATTGACATATAACATTATATTAGCTTGGAGTGTGTAACATAATGATTTGATATATGTATAAACTACAAAATGATTACCACATTAAGCTTAGTTAACATTCATCACATCACATAGTTACAATTTTTTTTCTTGAGATGAGAACATTTAGATCTACTCTCTTAGCAACTTTCAAATATACTATAAGTCTTGTTAACTGTAGTCATCAATGCTGTCATTATATCCCCAGAATTTATTTATCTGATTACTGGAAGTATACCCATTTCCCTCATCCCCCATCTCTAGCAACCACCAATCAATCTGCTCTCTATTTCTAGGAGTTTGGCTTTTTTTAGAATCCACATATAAGTGAGATTATACAATATTTGTCTGTCTGACTTATTTCACTTAACATAATGCTCTCAAGGTCCATCCGTGTTGTCAAAAATGGCAGGATTTCCCTTTTTAGGGCTAATATTCCTGCGTGTGTGTGTGTGTGTGTGTGTGTGTGTGTGTGTGTGTGTGTGTGTGTGTATCACATTTTCTCTATCCGTTCATCTATCAATGGATACTAAGGTTGTTTCCATGCCTTGGCTATTATAAATAATGCTACAATGAACACGGGGGTACAGATATCTCTTCAGCATCCTGTTTTTGTTTCCTTTGGATATATACCCAGAAGAAAAACTGCCAGATCACATAGTATTTCTATTTTTAATTTTTGAGGAATCTCCATACTGTTTTCTACAGTGGCCACACCACTATATTCCCACCAACAGTCCACAAGGATTCCTTTTTCTCTACCTTCTCACTAATAACATTTGTTTTCTCTCATCTTTTTGATGACAGTCCTTCTAACAGCTGTGAGGTCCTATCTCACTGCAGTTTTAATTTGCATTTCACTGATAATTAGTGACACTGAGCACCTCTTCATGTACCTGTTAGCCATTGTCCTGTTTTATTTCCATGCCAGTCCTGAGAGAGATCTCAAGATAACTAAGATGTATAGAGGACTTAAATGGTCATTAAAATGCCATACTGTGAGAAACTGCCATCACAGAGGCCAACTGACTGCCAACTGTTGCTTCAGTGACTCTTCATCTTCTATGCTTCCTTAGGGTTAACCTGGCCTGTTCAGACTGACACAGTTTTCACATTGCAACAGGTTACAATTAAATCTTGCAGGCCTGAGAGCAGTTTGCTTCCTCAAGTAACTTTACATACCTATGTTCTGATTTATTCTCCATCTTAATAAGTATAACTGTCAAGGAAAATCATGATAAATTCTGAAATCAGACACCAAGTACCCTATCACCCTGAGGCTTTGATTCCAAAATCATGAGCACTGAAATCCTAGAAACCTGAACATTCAGATCTACTACCAACTTCTACTGAACAAAGCTAAAGACCTTTCTTTCCTCACAATGTAGCATCCCTAAGAGACCAAAGCTACAGAAGAGTGTGGCTCTTATTCTAAATTATACCAAACCATTTATATTTGGTATAAGCTCATGCACAAGAAAAGTAAACCTTAAAAAAATTTTATTTACACGGCTAGCCTATTTATTGTCTTTACCTTTTTAGAATCCTTTACCCTAATAATGTAGTTATCACTTCCAGAGAATTGAAATGCTATATTCAAATAGAGCCCACACATAGTAGTTGCATTAATCTATTCATACCTGAATCTTATATGCAATTCAACAGATCATCATGAAAAATCAAATATGCCTCTGTATTCTTTAACCACATTTTCAGTAAGTAAGGTCAATCTTTCTTGGGTTAAACCTGTTCAGTAATAATTATTTGAATGACATCACCTTGAATTCACATGTAACCTTTATCTGGGCAAAAGCAAGGCCTTTGATGTATATTAGATTCAAAGTAGCCCTTTGCAGAGCCACTTCTCCAAGTACACAGAGTGCTCTCCCTTAATCACCATAAATTAAAAGCAAGTCTTTCTAAGCATCTCACCCTGTGCCAAGGAAGCACCAGGCCTAAGTGGCAAGGACAGTATAATCCATTGCTACCTGAATCCTTTTCATCAACAGTTAAGCCAACCTCAGAATAAAGTCCTACCTATTTTCCTTTGGGGTGATTTTGACTTGATTCCTCCTTGAAAGAGGAACAGAAATTGCTTAAGCAACTCAAATAAGGATATTCAAGGAAGAAGTTTTCCTAAATGCCAGCTCAGTCTTAAGCTTGCCAGGTCACAATTAGAAGCGACACTCAAAGGGCCAGGATTACCTTGATACCAAAATAAGACAAAGACACTACCAAAAAAAAAAAGGAGAAGACCAATATCTCTGATGAACATAGATGCAAAAATCCTCAACAAAATATTAACAAACCAAATCCAACAATGTATTTAAAAAATCATTCAGCACAATCAAGTGGGATTTACTGTTGGGATATAAGGGTGGTTCAATATTCACAAATCAACCAATGTGATATATCACATTAACAAGAGAAAGGATAAACAATGACATAATCATTTCAACAGATGAAGAAAAAAGCATTTGACAAAATACAACATCTATTCATGATAAAAACCCTCAACAAAGCAGGTTTAGAGGGGACATACCTCAACATAATAAATGCCACATATGAAAAACCCACAATGAACATCATACTCAGTGGTGAAAAACAGAGCTTTTCCCCCAAGATCAGGAACAAGACAAGGATGTGTACTCTCACCACTTTTATTCAACATAGGTCTGGAAGTCCTAGCCACAGCAATCAGACAAGAAAAGGAAATAAAAGGCATCCAAATTGGTAAAAAAAAGGAGTAAAATTTTCCCTATTTGCAGATGACATGATACTATATATAGAAAACCCTAAAGATTCCACCAAAAAAAAACTACTAGAAGTGACCAGTGAATTCAGGAAGATTGCAGGATACAAAATTAATGTGGAGAAATTTGTTGCATTTCTACACACTGATAATGAAGTAGCAGAAAATTAAGAAAATCCTATTTACAAATGCACCAAAAATAATAAAATACCTAGAAGTAAACTTAACCAAGTAGGTGAAAAACCTGTATTTTGAAAACTATAAAACACTGATGAAAGAAATTGAAGAGAAAACAAATGGAAAGATATACTATGCTCATGGATTAGAAGAATTAATATTGTTAAAATGTCCATACTACCCAAAGAAATCTACAAATTTAATGCAATCCCTAGCAAAATACCAACAGCATTCTTCACAGAACTAGAACAAATAATCCTAAAATTTGTAGGGAATCCCAAAAGACCCCAAATAAACAAAGCAATCTTGAAAAAGAACAAAACTGGAAGTATCCAATCTCAGATTTCAAGATATTACTACAAAGCTGTAGTAATCAAAACAGTATGGTACTGGCACATAAAAAGACATATAGATCAACAAAATAGAATGGAGAACCCAGAAATAAACCCACCATCATATAGTCAATTAATCTATGACAAAGCAAGAATATGCAATGGGAAAAAGACAGTCTCTTCAAAAAATGGTGTTGAGAAAACTGGACAGCTACATGCAAAAGAATGAAACCAAATCACTTCACATATACACAAAATAAACTCAAAATGGATTAAGGACTTGGGGCACCTGGGTAGTTCAGTCGGTTAGGCGTCTGACTCTTGGTTTCATCTCGGGTCATAATCTTACGGTTTGTAAGTTTGAGCCCTGCACTGAGCTCTACACTGCTGTTGTGCAGCCTGCTTGGGATTCTCTCCTCCTCTCTCTGCCCCTCCCTCGCTTGTGCTCATGTTCTCTCACTCTCTCTTTCTCTCTCTCTCAAAATAAATAAAACTTTTTTTAAAATGTACTAAGGACCTAAATGTGAGACCTGAAACCATGAAAAGCCTAGAAGAGAGGACAGGCAGTAATTTCTCTGACATCTGCCATAGCAATATTGTTCTAGATATGTCTCCTGAGGCAAGAGAAACAAAAGCAAAAATAAACTATTGGCACTACATCAAAATAAAAAGCTTCTACTTTACCAAACAACAACAACAACAACAAACAAACAAACCAGGAGGTGCCTGGGTGGCTCAGCTTGGTTAAGCATCCAACTCTTGATCTCAGGCTCATGAGTTCAATCCCCATGTTGGGCTCCATGATGGGCATGAAGCCTACTTAAAAATAAATAAATAGGGGCGCCTGGGTGGCTCAGTGGATTGAGTGGCTGACTTCGGCTCAGGTCATGATCTCAAGGCTTGTGAGTTCTAGCCCCGCGTCGGGCTCTGTGCTGACAGCTCGGAGCCTAGAGCCTGCTTCAGATTCTGTGTCTCCCTCTCTCTCTGCCACTCCTCTACTCACACTCTGTCTCTGTCTCTCTCTCTCTCTCAAAAATAAATAAACATTAAAAATAAATAAGTAAATAAATAAATAGCTTCTGCACAGCAAAGGAAACAATCAACAAAACTAAAAGACAATCTACAGAATGAGAGAAGAGATTCCCAAATGACACATCTTATAATTTATTAAATGACATATCGAAAATTTATAAAGAATTCACACGGCTGAGGGGCACCTGGGTGGCTCAGTTGGTTGAGCATCTAACTTCAGCTCAGGTCATGATTTCACAGTTCATGAGTTGGAGCCCCATGTTGGGCTTGGTGCTGTCAGCCTGTCAGTGCAGAGCCCACTTAGGATCCTCTGTCCCCCTCTTTCTGCCCCTCCCCCACTTACACTCTCTCTCGAAGAATAAATTTAAAAAAAGAACTTACAAGATTGAACACCAAAAAAAGAAAAAAAAGATATAATTATTAAAAGATGGGCAGTAGACAGGAACAGACATTCCTCCAAAGAAGCCATACAGATGCCCAACAGACACATGAAAAGATGCTCAACATCACTCATCATCAGGGAAATGCAAATCAAAACCACAATAAGATATCACTTTACACCTGCCAGAATAGTTAAAATAAAAAATACAAGAAACAACAAGTGTTGGTAACTATGTGAAGTTAAAGGAACCCTCTTGCACTGTTGGGAATGCAAACTAGTGCAGCCACTGTGGAAAGCAGTATGGAGGTTCCTCAAAAAATTAAAAACAGAATTACCATATGATCCTATAATTCTACTACTGGGTATTTACCCAAAGAATACAAAAATATTAATTTTAAAAGATATATGCAACCCTATGTTTATTGCAGAATTATTTACAATAGCCAAATTATGAAAGCAGCCCAAGTGTCCACTGAGAGATGAATGGATAAAGAAGATGGGGGGGATGTGTGTGTGTGTGTGTGTGTGTGTGTGTATATATATATATATATATATATACACACACACACACACACACATATACATATATATATATATATATATATATATATATATATATATATAATGGAATATTACTTGGCCCTAAAAAATAAAATCCATCGACCAAATGGATGGACCTAGAGAATATAATGCTAAGTGAAATAAGTCAGCCAGAGAAAGACAAATGCCATATGATTTCACTCATGAGGAATTTAAGAAACAAAACAACAACAAAAGAGACAAATCAAAGAATAGACTCTTAACTGAGAACAAACTGATAGTTACCAAAGGGGAGGTGAGTGGAGGGAATGGGTGAAATAGGTGAAGGGGATTAAGGGTGCAGTTATCATGATGAGCACTCAGTAACACATAGAATTGCTTAATAACTATACTGTATGTCTGAAACTAGCACAGTGTGTTAATTATACTGGAATTTTTTTTTTTAAAGTGATATTCAAGGTTAAAACAGAAAAGTTACAGGTAAATGTTATTTTTTTAAAAAGTGCTATGTCCCAGGGGCACCTGGGTGGCTCAGTCGGCTAAGCGTCTGACTTGGGCTCAGGTCATGATCTCACGGTCTGCGAGCTTGAGCCCTGCGTCGGGCTCTGTGCTGACAGCCCAGAGCCTGGAGCCTGCTTCAGATTCTGTGTTTCCCTCTCTCTATGCCCCTCCCCCACTTGTGCTCTGTCTTTGTCTCTGTCTCTCTCTCTCTCAAAAATAAATAAACATTAAAAAAATTTTTTTAAAAAGTGCTATGTCCCAGGTGATGTATACAAATGTTGAATCACTATATTGTACACCTGAAACTAATGTGACACTGTATGTAAATTAACTGGAATTCAAATAAAAACTTATAAATAAACAAAAAGAGTAATGCCATATAACTAACACATAATCACTAAAAACAACTGAAATATATGACAAATAGTAAATACATAATAAGTACCATGCAATTGTAAAGTGAGATTTTAACCCAAGAAATATATATTAGCATGTCTTGGATCTCCAGTGTCCTTTTTAGTGGTACAAGGAAACAGCTTCAACTTATTGGCATATTCCCTCCACAGTGTGCCATTTATCTGCAATGAATTGTGGTATCTACCTGAAATCAAGACTGAAGGTCAGGTTGTCCCAAGTCAGATAAGGATTTGATCCCTGAAATGTAAGAAAAGTATGTGATATCCAAATGATGGAATATCATGAAACCATTAAAGTTTTTCATTAGGAAGAGTTTCCAAAGTTAATGACAGATAATATGTTAAAGTATAAAAAGCAGAATATAAAATTATTATTTATGACATCAACATAAAAATGCTGAGAGAAATTGAGATATGTAATAGTGGTTACCTCTGGTTATATGAGGGGAATGTAGAGAAGGGAAGAACTGTTTAGGCCTTCCTTGAGCCTAGCAATTAATGAAAGATCAATAATCTGAATAAAGTTACCAAACAAGAGGCTGGAAACTACCATCAAGGATTTTCTAAATACCAAAGTGTCAAGGGCATCTTATGCTGAAAGACTGTGGTCTGGCAAACACTTGGGACTTTTAATACCAAAAAGCACTCTCTGAAAAGAATAGGTTCCTTCTTTAAAGCAGAAGGAGACATAGTTAAGTGAAACAATTATTAGTAACACTTTAAGTAGCAAGAGACTATCACATATATGTTTAATTGTCTTCTTTTCAGGCTCCATGTTTTCTGGTTTTAAGTATATAGTATCTGACGTGTAGAGTATGCAGTTAAATATTTACGATGTTTTTAAGTAAATAATATGCTTACAGAAAAAACGTGCTTGACTTCATTATAGTCTCTCAACTCCAGGGTACTTAGGAGAACCTAACCATTGGCCAGTCCCATCTCTGTAATGGCTGACAGCAGAATTTTAATGTCTAGGAGGGAATAAGTAGTACTCGAAGGCATGCTTGTAACTTCATATCTATTCAACAAATGCCTCACCAATCACACTACATTTGAATGACATCAAATTTATTGAATTTCAACAATGAGTAGATTTAACAAAAGGAAAATCCCTTATGTCAGAAACCTAACCACTGATGATGTACAAACTCCTCAGTATGGAGTTCAAAACGTCTTCATCATGTAGCCTCCATCTAAATACCAACTTTCCTTCTCAGTACTCCTCAATTTGAACATAGCCTCACTAACGCACTCTATTATAAACATGCCAACCTCACGCCTACTTCCATGACTTTATTTACACAGACCTTTCCACGTAGAATGCTTCTCTTCTTGTCTTATTCAGGGATTCAGATTCAGCTCTAGTTCAACCTTCTCCTAAGAAGTTCTAAATAAGGGGACCTGGGTGGTTCAGTCAGTTAAGTGTCCGACTTTGGCTCAGGTCATGATGTCATGGTTTGTGAGTTCAGTTTGTGAGTTCGCGCCCCACATTGGGTTATCTGCTATTAGCATAGAGCTCGTTCAGATCTTCTGTCCCCTCTCTCTCTATCCCTTGCCAACTCGCACATACACTCTCTCTCTCTCTCAAAAATAAATAAACGTTAAAATAAAAAGTTGTAAATAGTTTGACTTGCTATAACTCCTTCGTTTGAAACCCTATAATATACACTGTCAATACAACATTCCTCCTAATCATCCTTAAAAAAATTGTTATTGTATGTGGTTTGTTTCCTCACAGATAGAGACCATGTTTTTTCTATTTCTTTTGTGCTTTAATAAGGATTGAGAAAATGTCATGCAGCAGAAAGAGAACAAGTTTCATAGTCAGGCCAACCTGAATTTGAATCCCAGCTCTCCACAAACTAGCTGTTGCATCCTTGGGTAAGCCATTTAAATTCTTTAAGGTTCAGTTCCTTCAGAGTAATTGATCATCTATAGAAAGCACCATCATAGAGTAGATAATATTCCTTCTCTTTTCTCTGTCCTTTTCCTTCTTTGAACTTCCACTGCATAAATATAATAAATCCAACTACATTAGAAGGGGTACCTGAATAAAGCCTTCTTACCCATTCTGCCTCAGAGAAAATTCTGCCAAAAACTATCTAGGATTGGACAGTCTGTAACACAAATGAAGACTTGTCACTGTGCTCCCCATCTAAACAATGTCTCAACTGATTTTAAACTAGGGTTAAATCTCCCCTTGGTAAGCACAGATTTGAAGGCCTGATTATGCTCATGGTGCTCTCACTGAAGCAGGAAAGCTAGAAAAGACTTCCTCAGATTTGGAGGTATCTTGTATCTAACAGAGACTCCAATCTGCTTAGTTGATAGAATGGTAGAAGCATATAAGGGTTTATTGCAAAGCAGTAAGGCTAATTTCATGAGTCATAAAAGAAAGTCGACCTCATTACCATACAGTCACATCTTATGTTGTCTGGGTAGCAGACATAAAGGAGGCACACACCACCACTTCGATAGCAAAGGCACAGGAGGAAAGAAAGACTGCTTCAATTGCTTCAGTTTTAGGGATACTATTTTAAAGTAAGAGCTAACTATCATTACAACTAAAACTAGATTATCTTTAAAAAAATTTTTTTTACTGTTTGTTTATTTTTGAGAGAGAGAGAGAGACAGAGTGCGATTGGGGGAGGGGCACAGAGAGGGAGACACAGAAACAGAAGCAGGCTCCAGGCCCTGAGCTGGCAGCACAGAGCCCGACGCGGGGCTTGAACCCATGAACTGCGAGATCATGACCTGAGCTGAAGTCGGACGCTTAACCGACTGAGCCACCCAGGCGCCCCAAGGTTATCTTTCTTTTTAAGTTTATTTATTTTTGAGAGAGAGAGAGAGAGAGCGTGCACGTACCCATATGGGGGAGGGGCAGAGAGAGAGAGAGAGAGAATCCCAAGCAGGCTCTTTGAGCCTGAGGCAGGGCTCAAACTCACTAACCATGAGATCATGACCTGAGCTGAAATCAAGAGTCAGGTGCTTAACAGACTGAGCCACCCAAGCACCCCTAAAATTAGACTATCTCAAAAATTGCTAAGGCAAAGAAAGAGCAAGAGAATATTATAAAAATCATTTTTAGGGGCACCTGGGTGGCTCAGTCAGTTAAACGTCCGACTTCGGCTTATGGCATGATCTCCCAGTTAGTGAGTTCAAGCCCGCATCAGGCTTTATGCTGACAGCTCAGAGCCTGGAGCCTGATTCAGATTCTATGTCTCCTTCTCTCTCTGCCCCTCCCCTGCCCACACTCTGTCTCTCTCTCTCTCTCTCTCCCCCTCAAAAATAAACAAAAAAAATTAAAAAATCATTTTTAAAAGATGACAGAATTAAGATGAAACACGTATGATACAAAAATAAAAATCAATGAAATAAACTCAACTATTTAAAACAAAGCAACCAATCAAGCAAAAAGATAAGTGGAAATTATGATATTTTATGAAGGTTGCATTCAAGACAAGAATCATTAAAAAAGACAAAGAGGCCATAATAAAGATATAGCTGTCATTAACTTTTATGTATGTAATAACATGACCTCAAAATATATAAAACAAAACACACACACAAAGCAAAAACAATAGAAAACAGAAGAAAGAAAATTGAGAGGCTGGCTCAATTGGTGGGAGCATGCGATTCTTGACCTCAGATTTGTGGGTTCGAGCCCCACACAGAGTATAGAAATTATTTAAAAATAAAATCTTAAAAAAAATTAAAATAGAAAAAACAATGGTAATAGGACATTAATGTTCAAATCATGAAAACCATAAAGTAAAAAGTGATTAGAAGAGCTGAATAATATATAAGGTTGTTCTTTACATCTAGAAAGCTATGTCCTGAAGAACACTTTTTTTTAAGCATAGACACATTCACAAAAACTAGCCTTGTACTAAGTAAGGTACACACACACAAAAAGTCAATCAATCCTCCAAAGCAGAAGTACAGGTATATTCTGTGGCCATAGAGCTATAAGGCAGTGAACAAACAACAAAAGTAGAACAAATAGTACAAAACAAACACCTCAGAAAATTTTAAATCTCACAGGACTCTTGAGGAGGCAAAAATAAAGTCATGGCATTGAATGGAGTAGACAGGGAATTGAAATTATAGCTCTTAATGCTTTCTTCACAAAAAGCATCCAAATGAGAAAGCTCATAGGGAGACTGTCTTAGAATCTTTTAGAAATTGTGGGTTTCTGCTATTTTCTAGTAAAAAATCAATCATCTCTTCAGTCCTATGATCCAGCACAATTTCTGTGAATTTCATTGGCAGAGGCCATGGCCCCACAAATTTTGAAGATAGTTTGCCAAGTCCCTATTTAGTCACTAATGATTTATGACTTCCTTTAATAATCTTCTCTCCTCTCAATCAGGTGTGAGTTTAACTTCAAGCAAGCCCGATTCAGAGGAACTAAAAAAACATGTAAGCATACTCTAGTTGTTTCCTGAAAAACTCAGATTTAAGTTTATAACAGCACTGTTCAATTGAACTTTCTACGATGCTGGAAATGTGCTATATCTATGCCGTCCAGTATGGCAGCCACTAGACACCATGGCCATTAAGCACTTGAAATCTGGAGAATATGCCTAAAGAACCGAAATTTTAAATTTTATTTAATTTTAATTAATTTCAACTTAAATTGCCACATGTGGGTAGTGGCTATCATGTTGGACAGAGCTGGTCTATAATCACCCAGGTTGGTTGGTAAGATTTATGGAGGCAAGATAACACAACAAAACACACACAGAACGATTCCATTTAATAAAAGAAGTGATAAAGCAGCTATAAAAAGCAGAACAGCTGTGGGAAGGATACCTGGGAAAAGCTTCAGCTTAGGGTCCCTGCTGTCAGCTGATAGATCATCCTCACCCAGGTTCTGGCAATAGCATTTTCCCCCCAGGGCTTTAAGAGTATGTTTCAGGGTGGGTGAGGGTAGTGAGTAGTGGGGGGTAGGTGTACTAATAACTGGACCAGAAGTATAGATTGCTCAAAAATTATGTGATCCTCCTGCCTTACCATGTAAAAAAAGGAAAAGAAAGGGCAGAAAATAAAAAATGAGGATAAATGTAAAAAAGTGAAAATAAATAGGGAGAAAGGGAGAAAAGAGGCTCTTCCAATGGCAACAGTACAACCAGCACTTGCCCAATTGTAAGAGGCATGACCACAATGTTAACATTTTCATTCCTCATGTAAATATTCATTGAATGCTGATTATATGTGAAGCACTGGGCTTATGGTGTTAAAGAGGAGGAGTCACCATCTCTCAAGGTATTCATAATGAAACAGGGAAGATGGGCACTTACATAACTATGCCATGAAAAGAGAAATGCTATAGATATGGAAAAGAGCCGGTGAAGGATGCCTTCTAAAGGAGCATTATTTATGGGGCACCTGGGTGGCTCAGTGGAGTGGGTTAAGCCACTGACTTCAGCTCAGGTCATGATCTCACAGTCTGCCTAGGGTTCTGTTCTGTGCTGACAGCTCAGAGCCTGGAGGCTACTTCAGATTCTGTGTCTCCCTCTCTCTCTCTGCCCTCCACCCCCTTTCTCTCAAAAATAAACATTTAAAAATATTTTTTAATTAAAAAAAATAAAGGAGCATTATTTGAAAGATGACTAATAGCCTTCCAGGCAAAGGAGGAGATACTGCTGGGAATGTGGAGAAGCAAGAATGAGAATGATGAGGAAGATATAAGAGTGAGTGAATGCCATTGTTTTGTAACTGGCAATTTCATAGGGATCAAGGTACAGATTAAATACCAGGGAAGGAGTTTTAACTATTTTCTATTTTCAATAAGAAAGGACTGAACATTTCAGAGCAAAATACTATAGTAACTTTGCTTATGAAAAATTAAGGTGGTAGCAATGTGGAGGCTGTCTGGAATTGGGGCTAGAGTTCAGACTGGGAGATCATTTAGGAGGCTACTGAGATAATCCACAATGGAGATAATAACGGTCTTCAGTGAATATACTGTTTATATGTGCTCAGAATTCATGTCCCTTTCTTTTGGTAACAGAACCCTGAGTTTCCACAGAGGAATCACCCCTCTGCAACTTACTCTGGTCCGTGAAGTTCCAAGAAAGTATCCCCTTGCCACAGGATCCAGGGTTGAGCACATAATTTAGGCCTGATTGACCGGCATATTCCATACCTCAATTATAAGAAGAGGAACATAACTCAAGTCAGCCCCAAAATAGTCAAGTCAGCCCAAAAATAGTCAGCCTCTGAATTTTTGCTTGTGTTGTACCTATTGGGATTGCCTTTTTTTTTTTTTTTTGGTTGAGATTGCTAAACTTGAAATTGCCAAGTGTTATCCATCCTATAGAAAAGTCTGCCTAAGAATGAAGCCAAAACATAAGGAAGGAGAGTCCACAGAGAGGGACAAATTCTTGTTTAAGAACCTAAGAAGCCATGCCTAAAGCAATACTACTCCCTGGATTTTTTAGTAATATAAGCAAATATATTTGAAAATGGAGAAAAAAATAAAGCTTCAAGAGAAAAATCAGGAACAAAATTCATAGGACCTGGTAACTGCCTGGATATGGGAAATGAAGAGGGAAGTATCAAATTTCACTTTGAGGCTTCCGGGTTGGCTGACTGAATGAAAAATGCTACTAACTGAGGTAGAGAACAGAGGATGAAAAGGTTTCAGTCAATGGAATGAACTCAGTTTGGAGACACTGAAAAGTCTTTTAGTATTTGAATTTTGACATTATCTGGATCACTTCATCAGGAAAACTGTACATATAGCTGATTTCCAAGCTCAGACTGTGCAGCTCAAGGCAGTCTAGGGTGGCAGAGCAATGCTAGCAGGACCATTCCTTTCACTGTTTAGTAGTTTCATCAGACAGTCTCCAAACAACTGGTATTGACTACATAACTAAAGAAAGTAAAGTATCATCTCTAAACACTGTAGCACTCTGCTAGAGTGATAACTAGTTAGATGAAAAATAAGGGAACCTATGAAATTACTACACTCCAAGGATAAAGTGAAAAGCTAGGCTAACCCCCCAATCCTCAGTGCACTGAACTCAGAGGAGCCATGGGAGGAGGAAGAACAGGCTATACAATTGAAAACAGCAACCAGAAAAGCACCCACCAACCTTATTTCAAGAAAGCTGGGGAGGGGGCAGAAGTAGACATGTTTTGCACTTAGTACATACCAGGCACTCTATGAGGAGCTTCATGTACATTATTATCTTATCAAACCCTCACAACTCACCAGTCAGGAAGGCATTATTTTTCCCAGATGGAGGAGCCAAATTAAACAGTAGAGGGGTGCCTGGGTGGCTCAGTCAATGAAGCACCCAGCTCTTGATCTCAGCTGGGGTCATGATCCTACCGTTAGTGAGTTCGAACTCTGCTCTGCACTGACAGTGAGGAGACTGCTTGGGATTCTCTCTCTCTCTTTCTCTCTGCCCCTCCCCCACTGGTGCGGTCTCTGTCTCTCTCAAAATGAATAATTAAACTCAAAAAAAAATTAAGCAGTAGAGCTAGGTTTCAAATGCAAGTCTATCTGGTTATGAAGCTTATGCACATTTCACTACATCAACTGCTTTCAGAAAATACACTGATAAGTTTATCCTTTATGTATAAAAATGAGGCCATCTCATTATGAGGAATTTTCTGAATTGGGTATATTATTGACCACAGAAAGTGAGGTTTGCAATACCCAGCCACAATGCCTCAATTCTCAGGCACAAGGCATGTATACGCCAGTTGTCTATTTGGAACTAAGGAGGCCACTCGTGCCACGAAATCTCATTAAACAACACATTCTGAGTTAACCAGCCACTAGCAAAGAGTAGGCTATAGCAACAATACCAGTGACCCTGTGGAGATAATCCCACTGCAGAAATTAAATTCTGACTAGAGTTGCTTGGTTAAGAGGCAAGCATGGGGAAAAAATAATAGAAAGAAAAAGATACTCGCAAAGGAGCTCTTCTACTGGCCTAAGTGATAGGCAAAGAATGCCCTAAAATTCATTATCTTATACATTTCTTTGTCTCAGTACATGAGCATAATGAAAGGCAGCATAGCATAAGTACTAAAAGTGCAGATTCTAGAGCCAGATTGCCTGGTTTTGATCGCAGTTCCACCAGGATTCACTATATGAAATTGGCAAGTTCTTCATCCTCTCCATGTCTCAGCTTCCTCGTCTATTAAATGGTGATAATAATAATTCCTGCCTCATACAGTTGTCATAAGGATTAAATAATACTTGCAGGTCTCTTAAACAGTGCATGGCGTGTGGTAAGTGTTTGTTTAAATCCATTAATAACTAACCTAGCTAGAAGTCCAGCTAGACGGGGTGGAAATTTTAACTTGAATTTCCAACGCAGCCTCTCCTACATGAACTGGTAAAGGAAAATAAAAACGATCCCAAGACTTGGTTAGAATTTATATGGGACCTCTTACATGAAACATTTCACAGACATCTGGAGGGAGAATAAATAGCCAAATATACATAAGCAGAAACTGAAACATGGAAAAGGAAGTAAAATGTTCAGTTTCACTGAACTGATCATTCATACATCTCAGGCAGGAACCCCATCTTGTCAGTCCACGTTTTGTACAACAGGCCACAAGCTACCAGTGTACATAAAAGAGGAGTCAAACTTACAAACAGCCAGGTCTTCACCTGGGCACAATGCCTCATTAATTTTTCCCTGCTGATGTTTTCTCAATGAAGCAAACCCTAAATATGGGAAGCACCTTATACAGAGCATAAGTCACTATTTGGTCAAAGTAGTTTGCAAAATCTTAAAACCTCCATTTCTAAAAAATATGAAATGGATGATAATAGTTTGGTATAAATAAATGTGAACTTGCTTAGTTGCATTGTGGGCAAGGAGTAAAGGGTTTGAAGATGAAAAGGAAATGGCTGAGGGGTCCTGCCACATTGACAGCGGCACACACACAATTTCTAGTCGCATTAGCAAGCCCCCTCCCCCACACCAAGGCCATTACAACCGTCCACTTTCATACACAGGCCCTCCTTCTCGACTTCTCCTTCACACTCGTCCCCGCCTAAGCTTCTTTCTAGGCCACTCATAATGCCTAACCTTTGCGCCCAGAAATTCTTACAACACCAACCTTCTCAATATTGGTCCGACTTGCTATCACCGCAAGTTTCACTGGGGGCATCAACCTGTGCCCTACCCCTATCTATAGACTCTGGCCTGTAAAGTCTTACCACAGCACCTCTCAATACCCACCTCCCCCTCCGGCTCCCCCTGCCCTCAACATATTCTACTCACCCTCCCTTACCCTCATCAAACCCGTTCCCTCGTCCGTCCTATCCACGCCCTGCCAGTCCCTCTTTTCACAATTTCTTCCCAAACAAGTCGCCCGCAGCAATCGCCCTATGTCTATCACGACTTCTCCTGGTGCCCTCCGAGCCCTCCTAACTCTCCCGGTGATTTGGCGCATCCATCTGCCCCAGACTCCCCCGGCCCTTCCCAGCCCACCTGCTCTCCTCCGGCAGGCGCTCCTCGCAGCCGCCGAGCTCCATTCCCGCGCCCTCTGGCCGCATCCGGGGCTGCGACGTCGTCTCCTCTCTGAAGAGAGGTGTCCCTGCCGCTTCGCCCCCCAGGGCTTCCGAAGCTCCCTGGGAACGGAGGAGGCACCCTCGGTGGGTGGGCTCAGGGTGATGCACTACACCCGAGTTGACAGCAGGCGCGGTGATTACTGCCTCAGCTGCTGTTCCTATCCCCGCCACCCCCCACTTCCGGTTCCAAGAACTACAACTCCCAGCAAGTACTTCGAAGACTCGGTCGCTCCCGGCATGCACCACCCTATCCAATCCGAGGACGCGTTCTCGGCGGATGCAGATCCTGGCTGCGTGCTCGCGGCCGTGCCCCCAGATGGGGAGCAAAGATGTTAACCGCCAGAGTCCGTGCAGGTGTGAACCTTTACACACTCCTGTCACGTTTCACCTTGGGGACCGGACTCGATAAGAAGTCTAGACTAGGAAATAACGCTGGTCTTAATCCAAGTAACGTTAACCCCACTTCAGCCTACCCTGGTTTAACACCTGTCGGTGGTGTTTGGGGACCTCAAGCATTTTAATGAAGAGCTCACAAACTGAAAAGCACGGGTTGTTTTGAGATCGGAAAGAAAAAACAGGAGGAAAAGGTTTTAGGGAAAGGTGTTTTTTGTTTTGTTTTGTTTGTTTGTTTGTTTGTTTGTTTGTTTGGAGAATTGATGTCAGAGCAGGGTTTTAAAGGATAAGTATGAATTAGCCAGGAAATGAGGAAGTGGAAATAATGGCCCAGGCATAAGGAAGCATGCTGGTTTGGAGAGTGCTGGTTCTGAGCAGTAATAAGAGCTGAGAAGAGGTGGTGATAGAATGGTGTTGGTGAGCAGGCACCCCAGAACATGAAGAGTCATTCCAAGGAGTTTGGATTTTATCCTTAAAACAATTAGGAGCAAGTTAAGGATATGAAAATCAAGAAGTGATTTGACTAAAACTGCTTAGAAAACTAGGTTGTAGGTAAGGGTGGAAGAATGGCTATGAGAGGAGATTGGAAATCCCTATAGAGGCCGAGCAGGTAATGCTGAGTGAAGTGAGCTGGTTGTAGGAGAGTGGCAGAAACTTTCAGAACTGGAAGCCTCATCCAAGAAGGGAAGTTTCACCTTTTCTATAATTGAATATTGTAAAATGGGCATATGGGCCTGGAGTTGCCAGATACTCTGATTTTGCAATAGAAGCTGGAGTCTGAATTTTTAAGTACAGCTTCCAGATTTTTAAATATTGGCAACAATTTTTTTATTGTAAACATTACACGGTGGGGGGGGGGGGGGGGGGACATGTTTGTAGGCTAAATGTAATGTGGCCTTTGGGTTACTAGTCAGCAAGTCCAGGCCTGAACTAGGGCAGTGGCTAAAGGAAGGAGGTTGGGATTAGAGCAATGGTAAAGCGATAGAATCAGCACTACTCTGTGAGGGAAGGATCTAGGTTAACGCCATGGAAAACTAGTTATTCTATTAAAAGTTATACATGACTTACCGGAATTTTCAAATTTAAGAAACCTTTTTTGTGAATTAAAAGTGAAATGAAGGAGGTTTTTAATGCAAATTATAATTTCCAGCTTCCATTTATATAAAAAATACTTTGTTCAAACTTTCTCCTACTTTGCTACTAAAGGGTTATACTTTTTAAGGAAGAACCAGTGTTAGTCATTGGGATTTCACTACCTTCTATTTCTATAAATGTATGAACTTCATTTTTTGGCATATAATAAAATCCCAGATTAATGCCACATGATCCTAGCATATTTATTTACATGAAAGCTTTATCAGAAAATTCTAGATCTAAAATTATAAAAGTCTGGGAGAGTTCTATAGTAAAAATTCTGGGAAATGTTATGTCCAAGTCTGGGTTGACACCTATTTTCTTTAAAGCAATCAGTTAATAAACGTGATAATAACCTACACTAGCCATGTACCGCCCATCTCATCCCTCTGCTTTCCTTCACCCCATGTGGCCATATCCTGAATCTCTTGTTTATGATTACACAGCTTCCCTTTTTTAAAATTTTATTTGTTATTGAGAGAGAGAGAGTGAGAGAGAGTGTTGAGTTGGGGAGGGGCAGAGAGAGAGGGAGAGAGAGAGAATCCCAAGCAGGCTCTGCAATGTCAGCGTGGAGCCCAATGCCTGGCTGAAACCCACAAACTGTGAGATCATGAACTGAGTCAAAATCAAGAATTGAACGCTTAACCAACCAAGCCACCCAGGCGCCCCAAGCTTCCCTTTTTATATAGTTTGTATCAATCTATATTCCTAGGATATATTATTTTAAAATTTTTTGTGTTTTAACTTTATAAAAAGGGTATTGAACTGTATTTATTTTGGGGGCCTTACTTTTTTTACTTAATATTACATTGAGAAGATTTAATCGTATTATCATATGTCACTATAGTTCATGGATTTTGACTGCCATATAATAGTCTATTGTGTGAATACACCAGTTTATTCATGCTGTCTTTCATTGATAGGCATTTGGGTTGTTTCCAGGTTTTTGCTATTGTAACCAGTGCTGCATTCTCTTACACATCTCCTCTTTTATATAAGTAAAGGCTTCTCTTTCATACATACCTAGAAATGGAATTGCTAGGTCCTCAGGTTATTGTCTGCTCTAGCTTTTGTTTTGAGTGGTGGGTTTGTAGATGCATAGTTTTTAAAATAACTAGTTATGAAATTGTAACTAATTATAGTTATCTCTTTAAATGTTATTTATTTATTATTTTTTAATGTTTTATTTATTTTTGAGAGAGAGAGACAGAGTACAAGCAGGGGAGGGGCAGAGAAAGAGGGAGACACAAACTCTGAAGCAAGCTCCAGCCTCTGAGCTGTCAGCACTGAGCCCAACGTGGGGCTCAAACTCACTGACAAGATCATGACCTGAGCCAAAGTCAGACGCTTTACCAACTGAGCCGCCCAAGGCGTCCCTATTTATTTTATTTTGAGAGAGAAAGAAAGACCAGGGGAACGGCAGAGAGACAGGGAGGGAGATAAAGAATCCCAAGCAGGGTCCACACTGTCAGCGCAGAGCCCAACACAGGGCCGGAACTCATGAACCATGAGATCATGACCTGAGCTGAAATCAAGAGTCAGACACTTAACCAACTGAGCCACCAGGTGCCCCTAGTAATATTTTAAAAGTCAAAAAACTTGAATAAATTTGATCTTGGTCAATCTGTTTGTTTTCAAAATCTAGGATGCTATTTTATACAAATAGTAAGAGGTCCAAGAATACCACTGGTAG
This sequence comes from Puma concolor, assembly GCF_028749965.1. Classification (NCBI taxonomy): domain Eukaryota; kingdom Metazoa; phylum Chordata; class Mammalia; order Carnivora; family Felidae; genus Puma; species Puma concolor. The sequence continues at coordinate 88,331,166 of NC_141675.1, forward strand.
AAAGCCAAATTCACTCAAGAATCAGTTATTCGAATAATGGGTTTTTAAAGCTTATTACATTTACCTATTTGCCAAAACTTTGAAGAAATAGTTTGAAGAAATAGTCTTCTCAAATATATTCAACACATATCAATTATAGTCATGAATATGTGCTTTTTAAAATTATATTCACTAAAATTATTCTTGGCAGCATTTTTTAAATATTCTAATTTTAAAAGCTAAGGAATGGCTTCCACTGGCCAAGTTAAAAACAACTTGAGCATCAAAATGAGTTCTTATATGTATACATAATCTACATTATTTTCAAAGGTAAGCACAGCCCTTACACTCTTCACCCCTTTGCTTTTCAAGAGACAAATTTTGAATGAAGGATGGGTCTGAATTTCTATAGAAATTTACATGCATATATACATAAGTATGCAAATAATAAATAGAAAAAGGGAGAAAGAAAAGAGGAAGGAAAGATGTTTTCCACAGTAGAATGTCAACTAGTGAATGTAGAGGAATGACAAACTTAGAAAATCACTATTTTGGAGCCACCACTGTAATAATTGATTCATGCAAGAATCATGAATGGATGCTAAAGCCATTAGTGAAATTTGTTCTGAAACAGGATATTTATACAGTCTCAAACTATCTCCCCACAGATCATTTACTTATTAGAAATGGGGGGGGAAGGTAACTACAATGGAGAAATCTGGCAGACATGCCTTAATCGAGTGATCAAAGTTAAAATCACCAATAAGACAAAATGATACGTGCCTCCTGATGTTAAATACTTAGAAGAACACATCACTTACACAGCACTCATGACAAAGTGAATAACCTGAATCTAATCACAGGTTAAAAATAAGCCAAATTGGAAGACAGTCTATACAATAACTGCCTTCAATCTTCAAAAATGTAGTAAATATCATAAAAAAACAAAACAAGAAAAGCTGACAAATTTTATCAGATTAAAGGAGACAAAAGAGAGGTGTCTGCGTGGCTCAGTCGGTTAAGTGTCCGACTTCAGCTGAAGTCATGATCTTGTGATTTGTGGGTTTGAGCCCCGATTCAGTCTCAGCACTGACCCCTGACCCCGTGGAACCTGCTTGGGATTTTTGTCTCCGCCCCCTCTCTGCCCCTCCCCAACCTGTGCTGTCTCTCTCTCTCTCTCTCTCTCTCTCTCTCTCTCAAAATAAATAAATAAACTTAAAATTAATTTAAAAAAATAAAGGAGACAAGAGGCAGGACAAAGAAATGCAACATGTGAACCTGGACTGGATCCTAGGTTGGAAAAAAATATATATTGTTAAAAGGATAATTGGCAAAATTTAAATATAGACAATACATCAGAATAGAATTGCATCAATGTTAAATTTTCTGACTTGATCATTTTAGTATGATTATGTAAAAAAATCCTTAGAGACATATTCTATATCGTGATGTCTGGAATCTACTCTCAGATTGTCCAACAACAAATAATAATAATTATAGCTATCTGTGTGCCTGCATACCAATCTTCCTCCACTTACAATGGGGTTACATCCTGACAAGCCCATCATAAATTGAAAATATCATTAGTTGAAATTGCATTTAATACACTTAACCTACTGAACATCATAGCTTGGCCTGGCCTACCTTAAACATACTCAGAACACTTCCATTATTAGTCTACAGTTGTTCAAAATCATCTACCACAAAACCTATCTAATAATAAAGTGTTGACTATCTCATGTAATGTATTGAATACTGAAAGTGATAAATGGAATGGCTGTGGGTGTGTGGAATCTTTGTAAATGTATCAATTGTTTACCTTCCTGATCACCTGGCTGATGGGGAGCCTGCTGGTGGCTGCTGCCCAGAGCCATGAGAGAGTGTCTACTGAATATCACTAGCCTGGGAAAAGATCAAAATTCAGAATTCTAAGTTCAGTTTCAACTGAATGCCTATCACTTTCAGACCATCATAAAGCCAAAAAACTCTGTCATACAGATCATCTGTATACAGAAAGCATATGTGGCAAAACTTTAATTATTGGTAAATCTTGGTGAAGGGTATATGGGTATTACACTATTTTTACAACATTTTTCTAGATGTGAAAATAAGCAAGGATTTTTAAGATCCTTTTAAAAAACAGGCAAGGATTTTAGTATGGTTTTGTTTTCTCATGATTGCATCCTTATCAATGTAACCAAAATTTTAGTTTCACATGGAAATTTCTAAAAAAATTTTTTTATGTTTATTTTTTGAGAGAGAGAGAGAGAGAGAGAGACAGTACAAGCAAGGTAGGGGCAGAGAGAGAGGGAGACACAGAATCTGAAGCAGGCTCCAGGCTCTGAGCTGTCAGCATAGAGCCCGATGCAGGGCTTGAACCCATGAACTGTGAGATCATGACCTGAGCTGAAGTTGGACGCTTAACTGACTGAGCCACCCAGGCACTCCAATGATTAATTTTTAATTTGTTTTGAGTTAATTTCTGTTTTTTCCACAGCTCAGAATTTTTAGAAGTCTTTACACATTTTTTTCCAAAACCAATTCACTGATTTTACCACATTTACTGATTTACCAAAATTCTTTTTTTCTTTTCCTTTTCTCTTTTAATACAGCTTATAGGGGTGCCTGGCTAGCTTAGTCGGTAGAGCATGTGACTCTTGATCTCAGGATCATGAGTTCAAGCCCCACGTTGAGTGCAGAGATTACCTTTAAAGAAAATATTTTGGGGGCACGGTGGCTCAATTAGTTAAGTGTCCAATATTTGATTTCGGCTCAGGTCATGACCTTACAGTTGATGAGATAGAGGCCTGCAAAGGGTCTGCGCTGATATTACAGAACCTGCTTGGGATTCTCTCTCTCTTCCCCCCACCTCAAAATAAGTAAACTTAAAAAATATTTTTTAAAAAAATAAAGCTTATAGTAGTTCATATCAAATGGGATTTTTAAAAGTGTTCTCTACACCCAACATGAGGCTTAAACTCACAACCCTGGGGTCAAGAATCACATGTTCTGCTGACTGAACCAGTCAGGCACCCCTCAAATGGGATGATTTTTAAAGCTTTTGAAGAATGTTGCCAGGTCTTAATTGAATGGTTCTATTCTGTCTTGATAGCAACATTTTCACCCACTTTAAGTATTTAGTATTGGTTCATTTATTCAATTATATGGGAAAACCCATTGCATACAAATTCAGAAATTGCGAAGTTACAATGAAATTTGTAAAAATCTTAGTTCTGGGCTGAGCCAATTCTTAATATATTAGGAGAATGTTCAATATGTCCCTGTCCCAGCTCTCTGAAAGTCCAGCTGGATAAACCTGAGCCAAGAGAAGGGATCCTCTACAGAGGGAAAGAGAGAGATGAGAGTCCAGCCAAGGCTCTTCATCCCAGAGCAAGGAGGCCAAGGGGCAAAGGGAAAAGAAGCATGGAGAGAATAAAGAATGCCAAAGGCCCCATGATCCTTAACCAACTGAGCCACCCAGGCACCCTGAGAATATATCTTTATAAAGAACACAATCATGAGGGGCGCCTGGGTGGCGCAGTCGGTTAAGCGTCCGACTTCAGACAGGTCACAATCTCGCAGTCCGGGAGTTCGAGCCCTGCATCAGGCTCTGGGCTGATGGCTCGGAGCCTGGAGCCTGTTTCCGATTCTGTGTCTCCCTCTCTCTCTGCCCCTCCCCCGTTCATGCTCTGTCTCTCTCTGTCCCAAAAATAAATAAAAAACGTTGAAAAAAAATTAAAAAAAAAAAAAAGAACACAATCATGTAAATAAAGGGAAACTGTGTGACTAATGTAGATTTGTGTAGCTTTAGAAAATTCCACAATTAGTCATTCAGTGAATTGACTATGATCCTTGGTTGACAGGATGCCTACCCTGCCCAGAGAAGACAAAGCCTAATAAGGAGTGAGCTAGAAACCCAACCCCTGAGTCCAAGAAGAATTCCCCTTCAAGTTCCCCTGTCCATCCAGAGCAAGTTGTCTAGTCAGAGAAAACTGATGGGACTTACAGGGGCTTGGAGACCAGTAATGCCTCCAGCTACGCCTGCAAGCCTGCCTGTCATATATCTGCTGTACTGCCCTGCTGCATCACTGTGATGTAACAGTGTCTTGCACATAGTAGGAACTCAAACTCTGTTTGAACAAATGAATGAATGAAACTAGAGATTAAGAGCCAGAAGACTAGAACAGCTATAAAAGCTTAGAACAAAGGAAAAGGGAGACACAAAAGAGGAACAGGAAGCTATAGCAGGGTGGCAAAGAAAAAGCTACTGCAGAAGATATAGTGGCAAATGGGGTAGAACGAGAAGAACCGAGCAAAAAAGAGAAGAAAAACTGTACTGTGCATGCAAGTAGCTTAAAAGAATTAGGTATAATGGTAATTATACCTACAGATGATACAAATTATACCCTAAATCCCTTATTAGCCTGCTGTAATGTAAATTTTACAAAATTACAAAAATTTGAAAAGCAAGGGTTGATACCAAAATCAGACAGACATTACAAGAAAAGGAAACTACACTCAATATTACTCATGAAAAGAAAAACAATATCCTTGACATAACATTAGCAATACAAATCCAACAATATATTAAAAGGATAATCCACCATGACCAAGTAGGTTTATCCTAGAAATGCAAGAGTAGTTCAACATTTGAAAAAAAAAATAATAAAAAATTAAAAACCCCATTTGGTCATCTCAAAAGATGCAGAAAAAGTATTAAATAAAATTCAACATTCACTCATTAAAACTCTCTGCAAACCAGGAGTAGAAGGAAACTTCTTCAACCTGATTAAGGGCATCTACAAAAAAATCTAACATGATATTTTATGGCGAAAGGCAATGGTTTCCCTCCGGGATTTGTAAGGAGGCAAAGATGCTCACTCCCACCACTCCTTTTAAATATGGTACTGGCGTCCCCAGCCAGTGTAATAAGATAAGCAAAAGAATAAAAGGCATAGAGGTTGGAAACAATTATGCTGAGGGAAGTAATCCAGATTTTAAAAAGTATACACTGTAGGATCCTACTTATGTAAAATTGTAGAAAGTGCAAATTAATCTATAGTATCAATGGTTGTTTAAGTAATGGTTGGGGAAAGGATTATAAAGGAGCACAGGAAAATTTGTCGGAATGATAGATATATTTATTCTCCTGTGTATGGTGGTGTTTTCACAGGTCTATACACCATACACCTGTATAAACTACACACTTTAAATATGTCTTTTACTGTCTGTCAGTTATACTTCAACAAAGCTGAGAAAAGGGGGGCTTAGAAGAAATATCGAACTAATAAAAAAAGTAAGAGGTGAAATACATGAATTATGATCACCTTTGAAGAGAATGTGGATCTCTATGCACATTATAAAAAGAGAGCTGAAACCTGTTGATAGAAAAGTATGATGTTAAGGTTGCCTGATTTAGTCAATAAAAATATAAGACTCCCAGTTAAATTTGAATTTCAGATAAATAATAATTGTTTAATATAAACACATCCTAAATATTGCATGCAACATCATGTAGTAAAAAAAAAACAAAAACAAAAAAAAACATTGCTATTTATACATTGTTTACCTGAAACTCAAATTTAATTGACCTTGTATTTTTTCTGGCAATCCTAGACATGGCCTTATCTATGATGTATGACATCAAGCCTCTAAAAAGGGCAGCTGCTTGATTTCGGTGTTTATTCTGACTTACATGAAGCCGCTGAACTGCTATTCACCAGACAATGGCTGTATGTTCAGTGTCCAGCACAGTACTGTATTTATTTACAGTTGGTGCTCAGAAAATATTTTTTGTTCTGCAAACTGTATGAAGATACGGACTGAACCCATCTTACTTATCATTTTACCCTTAGAGCCTATTAAAATACCTGGTGTTCAATGAATATATGATTAAATGAATAGCTACCTCTCATGCCCCAGAAAATACAGGGTCAACCTTTTAACTCCAGCCCTTGTAGCTGGCTGATTGTCTTCTCAGACAAGCCCCAGTTCTGATTTCTTATCTTGTCTCTCACTTCACTTTTGCTGGATGTGTCTCAGGTTGCTGTTTTGTTTTCTACTATTTTGTGTGTGACTGACCTATCCTTTTACAATGCCTCTTGTTTTTCCCTTTGGAATCTGGGTGATTGCTCTGAGATTCTGAGACCCTCAGGCTTTGGGGAAATCTCAAAGTCTGACACACAACAGCTAGGATTGCTTAATGAAATATTGGGGCATGTTCCTTTTAAAGTTAAGGAAATTTGGAGTAGAGCTTCAGTTTTGGGGAGAAGATAAGGATAAAAGGGAATCTTTATATATATTATATATATTATGTATATAACAATATGTATTATATATTATGTATATAACAATATATATTATATATTATATATATTATGTATATAACAATATGTATTATATATATTATGTATATAACAATATGTATTATATATATTATGTATATAACAATATGTATTATATATATTATGTATATAACAATATATTATATACATTATATATTATGTATATAAAAATATATATTATATACATTATATATATTATGTATATGACAATATATATTATATATATAATATATATATTGGTGGTGGGTAGGATTTTATACATTTGGGATTTTTATTATCTGTCCTATTAATACCTGAAGTACAGAATGCATCCAAACTCTAAATACATTGTTTCCTTCATAAAATTAAAAACCTAATGTTCTTCCCTGTAGTTTACTCTCAGAAATAACCAGAGATTATAGAAGTTATTTATAGGGGAAGAATGATAGTGTGGAGAAAAATGTTTTCATGCTTAGATTTTAGAACCCTAAGAAATCCAAAAATAATTAAGTATAATGTATGTATTTAGTATAACTAATTCTTGTTTTGCAGATGAGTATGAGACCCAGACAGTCTCCCAAGCTCACACAGTGAATGAAGTGAATGAAAAAGGTACCGCTCAATAAAATCTAGGTCTCCCTCATACTTTTATCTCTATAACCCATTTTCCCTAGTTCTTAGCAGTCAGGAGAGGGGTGGTAGCTGCTGGGTGGAATAGTAACAAAATCAAGCACATTGTGCTAAGAGCATATATACTACTCTCCTTGACATGACAAATATTGTTCTTGAGTTTTTAGTGCAAACCTTCCTTTACCATTAAAGTTTCTTGTACTGCTTTATAGATGTGTCCTGGGTTGATTCACTCTTCTTATATGGTTATATTTTTGTCATGGGGGGAAAAATGAAGTGCAGGGTACTGTGGTTTTGAGATGCTTTACGTCACGGGTTTATTTCTATGCAAATAAAATTTTAGGAAGTAGACAGGAGAAAAGTGAAGGAGATTTCTAAATGGAGGAATACCTGTCCTTTTTTTTTTTTTCCTTAGATGCAAATATCTTAGATAGTTTTAAGCTGTTATGAGGGTAATATAACCTAAATGCTTCCATACAAGCACAGTTGCTTTGGAGGAGAAAGAGGTAAGAAGAGAGAAAATATCATGTTTTGTAAATAGGAAAAAAGTTATCATGTAGAAATTCATAAAATATTATGAAGTTTTCCTACCAGGATGATTAGAAAGAAAAATCCCATCAATTCCCAACACAAATGAATTAGAGAAAAATGCAGCCAAACAAGCAGAGGTACTTACCCTTCTCCCAAGGGAAGATGAAGTGTTATTAAGGTAGCTAGTACCGTGCAAAATGTTTTAACAGTGCCGGTTGAGAAGTGGTACAGATACGGGAAACGTTAGCATTTGCTTTTATTGGTAAGGTGACGCAAGAATTGTCACTGCATCTTTTCTTCTGCGTGCAGACGAGGCGACTCCGCATGTTGCAGGTGGAGGAGCTGGCCTGGGAGAGGGGAGCTGGGTCGCAGTTCTGCAATCTAAGCTGGATGGGGTCTACCCTGCCTCTGAGGCTGCATTGCAGTGGGGTGTGAAAGGTTCGTGTGTACCAAAGCTTAGGGAGCCTTTCTGTAGCAGGAAGGAGTGGAGGAACACAATCTCATTTAAGGCATGCGACTCTGACGCGCTGAGGGTCCAGTATTCTCCAATTTGGGCGGAAAGGGAAATAGCGAAAACAGCGGCCCTTGCAAGCGCCCAGAGCAGGGGTGCAATGTTTCCTCCGGTCCATCAAGGGCCGCTAGGATCATGTCCCCGCGTGTAGCCGCTCTCGCCGGCCTCTCGTCTCTGTAGCCTCTCCCCCCCGCAACCCGCCCCCCTCCCGCAGCCGCGGGTGGGAGAGCGAAGGCGCGGCCAGCACGCGTGCGCGTTCCCTCGGTGCAGCTAGTCTGCGTGCGTGAGTGGGAGGTGGCAGGCCTCAGTTTCTGGCCTTCTCCGCTGACTGTTCCAGCGCGACGTCCCCAACCATGAACCGGTTTGGTACCCGGTTAGTGGGAGCCACGGCGACCCCGCCGCCGGCGGCGGCGAAAGCCCGCAGCAATGAAAACCTTGACAAAATTGATATGTCTTTGGGTAAGGAGCGAGTTGGACCGAGTTGGAGTGGGGGGAGGGTGTGGGTGGAACCAAGTAGCGCGGTTTGTGGGGGAAGGGGCCGTTGGCCGCAGTTGTCGGTCGAGTTTTTTTGCGGGTGGGCGGAACCAAGTGAGGGCCCGTGGGGATAAGGGGACCGCCAGCCGCTGCCGCGGTCGGGCCGGAGGGACCCGGGCGTCCCCTCGGCGGGGCCGTGTCTGTGCAGGGACAGTGGGGGCGGATGGCGCTGCGGGCCGGGAGGTGGAGGGTCGAGGGGCGCTACCACTCTTGGGCGACCCCGGCTCTTTGTGAGGAAAACTCCTCGGGTTTCCCCTCGAGCGTGTTCGCTGTGGGCGTTATCAGGCGAGCGAGGGGAAAGGTCCGACCAAGCCGTCCCTCCTGAAGAAAGCCCTTTGAGAGCCCGGCTGGGTCTGCGTTCGGTTAGAGTCGCTGGTTCCGGAGGAGGGCTTGTTGGGCATTTTGTGTGGCCAGGCCTACGCCTGGCGCGGTGCGAGAAACGCAGAGACGCCCCCGGGAGTTGGCCATTTCTGACGGGCGCCAGACCTCGGGGCCACATCGGGGGCGCGGACCCGAGAGCGTTTTTCAGAAAATACCGTCAGACAGGGGCTTCCTCAGATGGTGTTTTACTAGGAGGTGCCTAGAAAGGAGCGCTCCTTAATCAGGCTTAAAGTTTGCTAATTAGGAAAAAAGCAAAAACTGACGGAGACTGACACGGATTAACGGGAAGCTGGGAGAAGCAATGGGGTCCAGCCCATGAGTGGGGTGGTTTGGTGAGGATTATGGAAAAAGGAGGAGGGTTGGGGATTCAGTTGAAAATTCAGACCTAACACAGGTGAGGCATTAGTCTCTGGATTAGCTGGCCTGAAAATTATTCTCTTTTTGTCAAAATTCAAGTTATGGTTATTAGATAGAGTTAGTTCTGCCAGTGCTTTCGGTGGCTTGCGGGTTTTCGGATAAGTGTTTGAAAAGTACCTGAGAGGCGGATGCAGAGGTGTAACTTTCCCAAGGAAGGTATTTTTCTTTTGCTGTGGTTCATCTGCACAGTTTTTATTTGTTTGTTTGTTTTTGTCAAAACTCAAGACCTCTTGGATTTCTGTGATTAGTGCACGTCAGAATCCAATATGTGAATTAAGTAAATCATCAGAAATAATAGGTTTGGCCTCAAGTCTTGTCTTGTTTATAGTAATGAGCTCTAAAGAAATGAGAAACCTTTTCAGCTAAGGCCAAGAAGAATATAATAACAAGTAGTATTGAGCGCTTACTACCTTGCAGGCACTGAACGAAACATTTTATGTGTGTTAACTCAGTTTAGCCTCCTAGTAACTCTGAGGTATGTGCTCCTAATAGTAAAGAGCATTGAATCCAGAACCACACTGTCTCAATTCAGATCCTCTGCCACTTACTAGCCCATGTGGTCACAGGGAACTTGTTTCCCGGTGTTTCATCTGTAAAAAGATGATGATAATGACCGTGCTTATCTCCCTCAGAGGGTTGCTATGTTAAATGATTTAATAGGCATATGTAAACTGCTTAGAACAGTACCTGGTACACAGTAAGCACTATATTTACATATAAACACGATATAAGCCACCGTTGTTATTCCCATTTTACAAAACCTGAGCCATAGGAAAATAACTTGTCCCAAATCATACTAGTAAAAAAAACAAAAACAAAAACCCTGTAGATGTTGCAGGAAATGTTAAACATGTATTTTCATAACCAATTCATTTCTCAAGTTTCTAGGTTCTTTTTTTAACGCATTTTGTTTGGTCGTTAGGATGTTCAAGTGAAGAAAACAGGGATAATTTTCTTTGAGGTAGAAATGAAGTGCTGTGGATAGCTAAAATAGACCTTGGTTTCTTTTCTCTCCCAAGAATATATAGCATTTTTTCCTTTTTTTTTTTTTTTTTTTTTTAAGTTGAGAAGTTTACAGAAATGGGAGGAAGAGATGATACCTGCTTTTTTTTTTTTAATTTTTTTTTTCAACGTTTATTTATTTTTGGGACAGAGAGAGACAGAGCATGAATGGGGGAGGGGCAGAGAGAGAGGGAGACACAGAATCGGAAACAGGCTCCAGGCTCTGAGCCATCAGCCCAGAGCCTGACGCGGGGCTCGAACTCACGGACCGCGAGATCGTGACCTGGCTGAAGTCGGACGCTTAACCGACTGCGCCACCCAGGTGCCCCTATACCTGCTTTTTTAAGTGTATTTTTTTAGTAGTCTCTACACCTGACATGGGGTTGAACTTATGACCCTGAGATCAAGAGTTGCATGCTCTTCTGAGCCAGCCAGGCACCCTGAGAAATTGAGAGAAATAAAATACCTATTTTAGACAGTCATGCTTTGTGAATATTCCATTTTATCAGGTCTGTAGAGGTTTAGAATACGATTTTTGTTTGTTTTAAATGGTGACTGTATGAATTATATGAATATTTATATATATCTACCAAGGTTACCAATAGGTGGCCTCACTCTGGCTCAGTTTCTTAATTTTAAAATAGGTATTATAATACTTCATAGAATTCTTGTGAGAATTAAATGAATACATGTGCAATGTTAGGTACTCTTATTATTACCATATATATCCTCCTATTATCATGTATATATATGTTATTACTGTGTATGGCCCATGTATATGCCCCTATTATTACCATATATATATAATATATATACATATTATATATATATACATACATTATATGTTATATACATACATGTATATTATATATATACATGGACAACATATGTATACATACATACACATATATATATATTCATGGAAGAAACTTTTTCATAAAAGTAGCTCATTGTAATGAATTTTTGTTTTGATACATACTCTGTCTACCTGAGTAGGAAAAAGCGATTTTCTTCTTTTAAATTGGAAGAATCCATAATAGATCATTTAACTTGAGGATTTAGATAATAAAGCATTTAAATATAAAACAATTTTATATTTGTATGCTTTGCTGCTTTTAAATCTTTTTTTATTTTTTATCTTTTTTTATTTTAAGTAGGCTCCATGCCCAATTTATGGCTCATGACTGTGAGATCAAGAGTTGCATGCTTTACTGACTAAGCCAGTCAGGTGCCCCTGCTACTTTTAATTTTTAGTTATGTTTATACTCTAAAATGCCGTATTTCAAAAATAACCTTGTTAGTCAAAATTATACTCTGCCTCTTTTTTTTAATGGTTCCCAGCAAATTCAGTTTTTGTGTGTATTTTCATGGCTCTGAGATTTCAGACTTCTGGTGAAGAATAAGTAGCACTTGTTAAAGGAAAGTAGTGTTTTGAAAGTGTTCAAAAATATTCCCTGTCTCTTGAGAATTTAACATGTTCATGTATCTGATTTCATGAAGCCTTTTTATTTTAAAATAAGTGTTTTTGAGTGTCTTTAACTTGGATGAATTTATGTATATTGAAGGACTGATCTCAAGAAGATAAACTACTTTGGGGAGATTCGAATTATTTTAATGAATATTTGTGATGAAGTTTTAAAGATTACTGCTGGGTTAGGTAATGTAGTAATATATAAGAAAGGATCCCTATAATATATAATTGTTTCTTTTACTTTAGAAAAGACTATATTCATATAGTTGTTAGATTTGTGTTTAGAGCAGCTTGGAAAAAATAATAGAAGTTAGTTTTGTGAAATTTTATGAAGTTGTTGACCAGGTCTATTTGCTTTATCAATTATCAAACGTAATATTGGAGCTGGGACTGTGGAGAAAGTATTTGGATATTTTTTAATTTTTTATTAAAAATTACACCTGACACGGGGCTTGAACTTATGACCATGAGATCAAGAGTCACATGCTCTTCTAACTGAGCCAGCCAGGCACCCTGAAAAATTGAGAGAAATAAGATTTTATTAATATTTGTTAAATATTTATTAATATTTATTTAATTTAGTTATTTGGGTATTTGAGTATTTTTGGCTTCTAGTAACTTTAACATTTGTAAATAGAAATCTAGAGTATAGTTTCCTGACCTTCATTCACATTGTTGTGCTGTGGTTTTAGAGCAATGTTATGTTTGTGAATTACTTTGGTAGGAGAGTTTGAAAGCGAGGCTTTGAAGGATCAGGTAGAAAGAAAAACAAGATAACCCTGAATTATTTTGCTAGAAGAGTGGAGAACCTATAGTACTTTCTTTTTGTGCTATACCTTAATCATGTAGTTTTTTGATTTCATATTTGCTGTTTACTTGTCTGTTTCCATTAATTTTAAAATTTTGTTTTAATGTTTATTTATTTTTGAGAGAGAGGCAGAATGTGAGTCCAGGAGGGGCAGAGAGAGAAAGAGGGAGACACAGAATCCAAAACAGGTTCCAGGCTCTGTTTGAGCTGTTAGCACAGACTCCACGAGGGGCTTGAACCCACAAGCCGTGAGATCATGACCTGAGCAGAAGTCAGATACTTAACTGAGTGAACCACTAGGTGCCCCAAGATGGTCATCTTTAAAAACCGGAGACTTGGGGGAATCTGGGTGGCTCAGTTGGTTAAGCATCTAACTCTTGATTTTGGCTGAGTCACGATCTCATCATTTGTGGGTTTGAGCCCTGCGTTGGGCTCTGTGCTGACAGCATGGAGCCTACTTGGGATTCTCTCTCTGCTTCCCTCTTTGCCCCTCCCCTGCTTGTGCTCTCTCTTTCTCAAAATAAATAAACATTTTTTTAAAAAGCTTAAAAACTGGAGACTTCTGTGATTGTGAAAAGTAAATAAGAGTAATTTTTGTAAACAGATTTTTGCTTATTTATGTGTCAGATAAATACTAGGGATAATGGACATCTTTATTAATTGGTATATCTGCTTTGGGGATTGATTTGAACTTTTCCTACCAAACCTTTCTTTAGTATTCCAAGTATATTGGCTGATTTTTTTTTTCTTACTATTATCCTCTTAGGAAAGTGCTTTCAAAGTAGCAAAGAAGTTGGGAAATCTATCAACTAGAAATTGAGACTGAGTGGGATGCCTGGGTGGCTCAGTCAGTTGGGCATCCAACTTCGGCTTGGGTTATGATCTCGCGGTTCGTGGGTTCGAACCCCACCTCAGGCTCTGTGCTGACAGCTTGGAGCCTGGAGCCCGTTTCGGATTCTGTGTCTCCGTCTCTCTCTGCCCCTCCCCGGCTCACACTCTGTGTCTCTCTCTCTCAAAAATAAATAAACTTAAAAAAAAAAAAAAGAAAATGAGACTGAGTGATTGAGTCATTAAGTTAAAATGAAAATAATTACATTTCCTATATCACAGATGATATCATCAAATTGAATCGAAAGGAGGGAAAAAAGCAGAATTTTCCAAGACTAAATAGAAGACTCCAGCAAAGTAGTGCCCGACAATTCAGGATGAGAGTACGATGGGGAATCCAACAGAATTCTGGTAAGTTTTACAAGTAAGCTTCAATAAAGATCTGTTATTTGTGGGTTCATAGTATATTATTTTTAATACATACTTAAAACATGGAGGAAATATGTTAGTACCCTTTGTGATTACTTTCAGATTTTTGTTTAATATTGAAATCTCGTAAACATGTTAAGTTGCCTTAAGTAGGTGATAATCCTGTTTCTTAACAGTATTATGGGATTTTTAAAGTAACCCCAATGTATAAATAGTATAAATTATATTTAGGGCTACAGTATTGTAAAGGATCTTACATATCATGAGGCCCTCCTCAGGTGTTTCTTTAATAGTTTATATGGTGAATAGTTACATAACTCCAGCATCCACATCTTCAGTGAAAGCATACCACCTCAAAAGACAACTCCATTATTGGAGATAGCTCTATTTACTACAAAGTTCTTTTAATTTGAATTGAATCATGCCTACCTATTAACTCTATGGAGTTACAGGAAACAAACTCCCTTTTCTATATGAGAACTTTTTAAGTGTGTGGAGACTTCTGTTCTACATGGAAAATATTTCCAGAGTGTTTGCATTATCATCTAGGACTTTTAGGATTTGTTAAATCCTCCAGAGGTAACACTTGGAATAGAGTGCCTTAGATATGACCTAATGATCTTGGAACTCTACGTGTATAGCTAATTTTGACACTTTGGAAGCTTATTTATTTATAACCATCTTGTTCCAAAATGAATTTAAGGCAATAACTGAACCCTACTAACTGTATATGACTAATTTATTTTTTGCAGTTATATCAGTGTTTTAGAATAAACTTTTGTTCAAATTAAAAAAAAAAACTCTAGATCTTTTTTTTACACATGTAAAAAATGTTTCATAAACTAGCTCCAAGTTGAGTTTTATCCTGTGTGTTAAAAAAACATAAAAAATCATTATCAGTGGGTTTAACATGATTGTATTTAATTCTATATCTAACAGTTAATATGCCATCATACCCTCAAAATATGTTTGTAACTGAGGTTAGACCCTACAAAAAATTTTATTCCTCTCTAAATTTTTAATTAGAGAATTAAATTTTTAAAAGATTTAAAAATCTAAATTTTTAAATATAAACAAGTAAATTTTGTGACATAATCTAGTTGTAGCAAATATTCAGCACACCATATTATATATGATTTGCTTTAAAATAACTTCAAAGCAAATCATAGAAGCCAGAAATACATTTGTTTACACTAGCCATATGTTAAATATGTGATAAATTTCTTGAACTGACCAGGTTCTCAGGATATTTAAAGATGCGATCTTTTACTTCAAGGATAAGATAGGAAACATGGAGTTGAGAAATGTCATAAGAGAAATTCCAACAGTACTATAGGACTTCAGACAGATATTGTGCTAAGAAAATCAGTGGTGGTTTAATGGATAAGGTGAAATAGGATCTAGTCCATGAAGGATCAGAAAAGCTTTCCTTTTATGGGGGTTATGATCCGGGCCTTAAGATAAATGATATCTAGGGGTAGCTTATGATCTTATAAGATTGAACTTGTGCTTGTTCTCCAATTACATGTGACAGATCCTAAAATAGAACAGCTGTTGCTGTCACTGAATGTGCAGAGAGATAGGAGATTGTCTCAAATTCTGATTGGTTAGAAGTTCAGATTTCCACATTGTAATGTCACTGAGGATGTTAGCTTGAGGTAAGAGAACACTTAAGACAGAGAGCCCTTGGCAGGCTCTCAAATTATTTTTATTTTTATTTATTTTTTTTTTATTAAAAAATTTTTTTTTCAACGTTTATTTATTTTGGGGACAGAGAGAGACAGAGCATGAACGGGGGAGGGGCAGAGAGAGAGGGAGACACAGAATCGGAAACAGGCTCCAGGCTCCGAGCCATCAGCCCAGAGCCTGACGCGGGGCTCGAACTCACGGACCGCGAGATCGTGACCTGGCTGAAGTCGGACACTCAACCGACTGCGCCACCCTGGCACCCCTATTTTTATTTTTTAAAATACCAGGTAACTTTGTATTTTTAAAAATTTTTTTTAATGTTTTATTTGTTTTTGAGAGAGAGAGAGGGACAATGTGAATGGGGGAGGGGCAGAGAGAGAGAGAGAGAGAGGGAGACACAGAATCTGAAGCAGGTTCCAGGCTCTGAGCTTTCAGCACAGAGCCCGATGCGGGGCTCGAACCCATGAACCACAAGATAATGACCTGAGCTGAAATTGAGACGCTTAACCAACTGAGCCATTCAGGCACCCCTCAAATAATTTTTACTTATTATTTTTTAATATTTTATTTTTTGAAGTAATCTCTGCAGCCAACTGTGGGGCTCAAACTTAGAACCCTAGATCAAGAGTCACATGCTATACCACTGAGCCAGTGAGGTGCCCCTCTCAATAAATCATTTTTGATGGTTGAACAAATAAGTGAATAAAATCTTCCTAAATCTTTGCCCAAAATATAGTCACTCATTAAATATTTGTATAAATAACCTAAATATTCTTCAGGGGGGCAATACCATATAGTGACAGTTCTCAAAGTATTGTCCAGGGATCCTGGGGAATCTCCAAGACTCAAGGCATCCATAAGGTCAAAACTATTTTTATAATGATACTAAGACATTAATTGTATTTTCACTCTTATTTGCATGTATAGTGGAGTTTTCCAGAGTCTACATGATGTGTGATAATTAAATTGAATGTGGTAGCAGATATGAAAATCTAGCTATCTTCTATTAAGGCAGACACCAAAGAGATTTGCAAAAATATAAAACAATGCTACCCTTCCTTTTAAATATTTTTGTGGTTTTTTTTTTTAGAAAATGATTGTTATTTTTCATTAAAAATGTTACTTGCCCTGCATTAGGTTTATTGTTGTTTTAATGAAATAACAAAGTTTTTAAATACTTAGTTTTCATTTCTAAAGTGTGATAATATCCATAAACATAAGCCCACAGAAACAAAAATTCTAGAGCTCTCAATAATTAAGGGTATAAAGAGGTCCTGAGACAAAAAATTTGAGAATGCTGTTTCTTTTAGAGGTAGAAGAGACAGGAAAATATTTGTATACTGCTTTGGAAAGGAGCCAGTAATGCATTCACTCTGATTCGACATTTCCCAAAAAAACCCTCAAATCTTTGTGTAAGATTTTTATAACCTCTCAAATCAGACTCCAGAAATTACTGAGGCAAGTCAGTAAGTGTGTGAAAGAAATTCGTGAAGGGATTGAGCAGAGGATTCAAAGATGAAAATTCCTGTCTCTAGTTTTAATTGTTCTCAACCTTGGTCACACCTGTGGAGCATTATAAACTAGAACAATGCTCTGGTTGCACTCCATTTCTACTGAAGCAGAATCTGCAGAAGGAGGGCCTGGGGATTTTTTTTTTTTAAGCTCCATACGTGATTCTGATACATGACTAGGGTTAAACAACTGCTCTAGTACAGCTGAAAATGTGAAGGGACCTTCATAGAGGTAGTAGTTGCAATACTGAGAATGAAGGTACTCTGGAAAGACAGGAGAACTTTTAGAAGGGCTGGAATGGATGAGAACTAAGAAAAGGTGGGGCACCTGGCTGGCTCAGTTCATAGAGCATGCAACTCTTGATCTTGGGGTCATAAGGTCAAGCCCCATGTTGGGTGTAGAGCTTGTTTAAAAAAAGAAAAAAAAAAGTAAGAAAAGACTTATTGTATTAGATGAGGCCTTTAGTACCTCTTTATAATGCCTTTTAGAATACAAGTCACTTACAGAAGGTAAGGAGAGAATTGGGGCTGTATGTATAGGTCTTTCTTAACTTTATGAAACACAACAATGAAAAGGTGAAAAATAGAACCGTTGCTAAAGTTGAGGTACAGCTGGTGAAGTTTGTTCAAAGGTATAAAGAGAGGGAGGGGTTAATGGATGATAAAGTTTGCTAGATGGTAGAGGAGAAGCCACTCATAGAAATAAAAGTGGAAAGGATAATGAGTATGGGAACAGTGACTATAGCACTCAGAAATAGAAAGCACCCAGGAATAGAATTCTATCTTGTACTTTTCTCCTTTTAATCAGTTTTATTCTTGTTAAAGAGACTTTTCTCATGCATCTTTCTCATCGAAGCTTAAAACTTTGGTATAAAAATGGATTCCTCCTCTCTTTAATCTTTCTTTTTGCTCTGCTAATTCATTCATTCTTTTGGAATACTTTCAAATTTCTTTGTTCCACTCCCAATCCTTTATCATGTCTTGTTTGAGTACTACAGTAGCATCTGAATGGTCAGATGGAATGGTCTCACTGCCTTCCTTCTTCCCTCTTCCATTCAGTTTAAGATAATTTTGGGGTGGGTCAGTCAATTAAGCGTCTTGACTTCAGCTTGGGTCATGATCTCATGGTTTGTGGGTTTGAGCCCCACATCGGGCTCTGTGCTGACAGCTCAGAGCCTGGAGCCTGATTCAGATTCTGTGTCTCCCCTCTCTCTGCCCCTCTGTTGCTCGTGCTCTCTCTCTCTCAAAAATAAACAAACATTAAAAAAAAAGGGGGGGGTTGTGGGAGAGGGGGTGGGCTAAATGGGTAAGGGGCATTAAGGAATCTACTCCTAAAATCATTGTTGCCCTATATGCTAACTAACTTGGATGTAAATTAAAAAATAAATAAAAAAGAAAAAAGACCATATGGTTTAAAAAAAAAAAAAAAAGATACTGCTTCTAGACTAATGTAACCCGGTCATGAATTCTGTGACTTCTCATTCCTTGTCAAGTATATTCTTTATCTCCATGTGAAGCATTCTGATTTGAGCCCACCACATCCATTTACTTCTTATTCTTATTCTAAAATTTTTTAGGGTTTATTTATTTATTTAGACAGCAGGGCTCAAACCCAGGAACCATGAGATCATGACCTGAGCTGAAACCAAGAGTCTGATGTTTAACCAACTGAGCCACCCAGGTGCCCCTCTTATCCTTATTCTAAACTGTATCTCTGTATGCTATGGTTATCCATGTCTTTGTACTTTTAACTTTCTATCTTCCTATTCAAATTTTGTCCATTTTATAATGCCTAGCTAAGAGCCCACTTTTTTGGTAATAGTTGCTTTTCTTCTCTTTGGAAATGTGTCCTAGATTATATTTTGCTTTTTATTCTTTAGTTTTTGCAGTTTGGAAAATGTTCAGTTTTGGAGCCATGCAAACTGGCACTTAGAGCAGTAACTGTGCCATTTTCTGTGACATCTGGGTAGTCAATGTTCTTCACCTCACTTCACTCACCTGCAAAATTAAGATGTTAGCGTCAATCTCATCAAGTTCTCGTTTAAAGTACTCGGCCCAATGCATTAGCAGAGTTAACAGTATCTGTTTCATTATTTAATACAAATAAAAATAGTAGTTGTAGATTTAATTAGACAAGTTTCATCAATATGCTTAATCTTTATTTGGTTGCAATTCTAAAAGGAAATAATACATATAACAACAGTAATTTGATTTTCAGGGGGTGTCTGGCTGGCTCAGTCAGAAGAGCATGCAGCTCCTGGTCTCGGGATTGTGAATTCGAGCTCCACGTTGGGTGTAGAGATTACTTAAATAAAACTAAAAACAAAACAAAACAATTTTATTTCAAAATTTTAAAAGTTGTGTTTTTTCCTCATTATAAAAGTAATAGCATCTGCACTTTGGGGTTGAGGCAGAGAACCCAAAAAAGGAACAAATCTGGAAGAACTGCCTGTCACACTGAGTTGCCATGCTGGTGGAAATCACTAGGAAGCCATCTGTGAGTGTGATGCGACTTAAATTCAGTGGAGGATGAGTTGGGCCTAGGAGTAGATCTAGATAGATTCCTAGAACCCAAAATTTAAGGCATTGCTCACACTTAGATTTTGTGCCTTTGGTTCTTCTCTTGCTTCACTGTAGTCTCAGCTTACAGGGGAGGGATAAATGAGTACCACTGGATGTTCCGTGCAACAGAATGAGTCTTTAGGTATACACTGGAATCTGGAAGTAAAAATAAAAATTCCTTCTTTAAAGACGGTCCAGGGGCGCCTGGGTGGCGCAGTCGGTTAAGCGTCCGGCTTCAGCCAGGTCACGATCTCGCGGTCTGTGAGTTCGAGCCCCGCGTCAGGCTCTGGGCTGATGGCTCAGAGCCTGGAGCCTGTTTCCGATTCTATGTCTCCCTCTCTCTCTACCCCTCCCCCATTCATGCTCTGTCTCTCTCTGTCCCAAAAATAAATAAACGTTGAAAAAAAAAAAAAAAAAAAAAAGACGGTCCAGTGCCCTCTACTTACAAAGCTTAACATTATGCCAGTTGGTAAGAGAAATGTTCCTATAACAGAAGTAAGGCAGTAAAGAGTGAAATGGGGGTAATAAACTGGTAAATGCTTCAACCATTATAACAAGCTTTCCCAATTGTCTTGTTGAACTCTGTTCTCAAAATAGGTACACCACACAAAAGCATTCTGGAATTAGATACGTTTGGGAATACATACTCTGTTATACCCAACTTAGAGATTCATCACACATGTTAGTCCTAAGAAATCCTTTAGTAAAGAAAACTATTTTAGCTTTTAGTTTGGACATGAAACTTTTCTGTTAGAAGACCTGTTACTATATTGTAGATGTGTAGTATTATACAGGATACAATTCTGAAGACACTTCCCCCAAAATCAGAGTTAAAATAAAAATGCCCAGTATCACAGTTGTCACTTAGCATGGGTCTCTGAAATTTCTGGCTATTGCATTAAGAAATAGAAGAATTTGAGGTATAATTATTGGAAAAAAGAAGACAGTATCATTTGTAGATAATAATGGTTGTTGCTTAGTAATCCCCAGAAATAATTTGAAAGCCTGTAGAACTAAAAAGTAAGTTCAGTGGGATGACTGATTAAAAGTTATTAATTAAAACTCAATAGCATTCTGTCACCCCAAGAATGACAGTATGAAAATTATTATTAGAAAAGGGATCTTTTTTGTGATTGACCAAAAAAAAAGTAAAAATACCTAGTAATAACCTTAATAAGAAATATACAAGACTTATGTGAGGAAAAGATTAAAGCTTTACTGAGCCAGTTTAGTCACAAAAGAAGTGGAAAGACATACTACATTCATGAATATTGTAAACATGTTAATTATTGAAAAATTAATTATAAATTTAATGTAATTCTTCTTGCAAAGCATCAAAGGATATTAGAACTTGACCCCAGAAAACTGACTTAGAAGCATGACAGTTCATGAATGGAAGAATAGTGATAGCCAAAAACACATAGAAAAGGTCCATTCTCACTAGTAAACTACCAAATAAGACAAGATTTTTTTTTTCAAATACTAAGTGATAAAGATTAAAAAGAATATTCAGTGTTATCAACGATAGGGAAAAAGTGGCACCCTTATGTTCCTGGGAATATGAATAAATAGTCATTCTAGAGGGGATTTTTTTTTTTAAATTTTTTTTAACGTTTATTTATTTTTTTGGGACAGAGAGAGACAGAGCATGAATGGGGGAGGGGCAGAGAGAGGGAGACACAGAATCAGAAACAGGCTCCAGGCTCTGAGCCATCAGCCCAGAGCCTGACGCGGGGCTCGAACTCCCGGACCGCGAGATCGTGACCTGGCTGAAGTCGGACGCTTAACCGACTGCGCCACCCAGGCGCCCCTAGAGGGGATTTTTAAAAATATGAATCAGAATCCTTAACTTGCTTTACTATTTGATACAGCATATCAGGAGTGCCTGGGTGGCTCAGTTGGTTAAACATCTGACTCTTGATCTCAGCTCAGGTCTTGATTTCAGGGTCATGAGTTTAAGCCCTGTGTTGGGCTTCACACTGGGCATGGAGCCTACTTTAAAAATTGGGGTGCCTGCATGGCTCTTGATTTTGGCTCAGGTTATTATCTTGTGATTTGTGAGTTTGAGCCCTGTATTAGGCTCTGTGCTGATGGCACGGAGCCTGCCTGGGATTCCCTTTTGTCTCTCTGCCCCTCCCCTGCTCTCGCACATGTGCACATGCTCTCTCTCAAAATAAACATTAAAAAATAAAAATAAATAAAAAATGGAAAAATTAACAAATGCTCTTATAATGTTGTTAGTTCATATTACTGATAACTTGGCAGCTCTGTAAAATTAGAGGTAAATTTATATATAACTAATAAAGTACAGGTTTTTTAAATTGTCCAGTAGAAAAAATAACCCTGAAAAATCATGCTTTTTTGCCCCTGTAGAAAGACAGTAACCAGTTTTGTCTAATATAGCTGTCTTATTTAAGCATTCTTTTTTTTCCTCCATTGTATATAAAATCTAGCTTTTCCAAATTTCCTTTTGAATGGATTTGTTTCCCTGCTGTGCTCTTATTAATGAGTTAAATAAAAGTTTGTTGCATCTTTATCCCCCCGGAAAATATTATCTATAATGTTATTGTAACATTTATAGTAGTTTAACATTAGAAATAAGTGAAGTGAGGGACGCCTGTGGCTTAGTTGATTAAGTGTCTGACTTTGGCTTAGGTCATGATCTCGAGGTCTGTGAGTTTGAGTTCCATGTCGGGCTCTGTGGTGACAGCTCAGAGCCTGGAGCCTGCTTTGGATTCTGTGTCTCCCTCTCTCTCTGCCTCTCCCCCACTCACACTTTGTCTCTCTCAAAAATAAATAAACATTAAAAAAAAATTCTTTTTTTAAAGTGAAGTTCTGAGGTTGGTTGGATCAAGTATGGCACATTAAAAAATGATACAGTGAGGGCATCTGGCTGGCTCAGTGGGTAGAACATGTGACTTTTGATGAGTTCAAGCCCCACATTGGGCATGGAGCCTTCTTTAAACAAAAAAAAAAAAAGAAACCGTAATAATACAATGAAAGAATCTAAAAGACATGGGATAATATTCACAATACAGTGTTAATGCCTACTACAAAATAGTACATAGACTAGGAAATGTGGTTGCCAGGAAGATTGACTCAGTGTATCTTCTAGGCACTTGGTACTACAAAATTGTGAATTACCTCTGCAAAAGTCTTTTGAATTGTTTAAAAATAGTTGAAATTAAAAATGTTAACTTTTTAAATGTGTAGGAGTAAAAGACAAGAAAGACATACAATGTTAGTGGTTATCCCAGAGTGATGAGATAATGGGCAACTTTTAGTTTCATTTGTACTTATATGTTTCTAAGATTTCTGTGGCAAGCATGTTTATTCATAATTGGAAAATATTTAAATAGATAAGATACACAATGGAAAGGCAAAGGCAAGTTGTATCATGCCACAGAGATTAAAACATGTTTATTGGAGCTCAATTGGGACTTCAGCAAAAGTAGTTTAAATACAGTAGGAATGAAAAAAATAAGCCAGATTGCAAGATAGTAAGTAAATCAGATATCAGATAGTGATCCATTCAAGATCAGTGTCCCTCAATAGAAATAAAATGTGAGCCATATGTGAATAATATATTTTATTAAATCCGATATATCCAAAATACCATTGCAGTATATAATTAATATAAGGTTATTAATGAAGTATTGTACTCTCTGTTATATCTTAATTCAGACTAGTCATATATCGGGTACTCCATAACCACATGTTGTTAGTGGACACCACATTGCACAGGGAAAGTTGTTTATTGATAAAGTAATGCAAGAGAGAGGATAGCTATAGGGAAAACATGAGAATCCTGTAGTCCCTTTGCAGTCCATTATAGCAATAGAACTCTTTGTGGTGCAGTTTATTGTCCTTTAAAAATGAAATATTTTATGTAATATATGTAAATATGTGAAAATAACAATATTATATGATAGTAATATAGGAAATATTACATAAGTAATACTAAAAAATAAAATCCGCTCTGCTAAGAAATAGAATACCCTATGACCTGTGTGCCCTTCAGTTGCATTCTTAGATTGATATTTTTTTGTCTTTTTTTTAAACCTCCTATAGGTTTTGGCAAGAATAGTCTAAGCCGGAGAGGAAGAGTAATGCCTGGAAAGAGACGTCCTTATGGAGTTATCACAGGCCTTGCAGCTAGGAAAGCAACTGGAATTCGAAAAGGAATTAGTCCTATGAATCGACCACCTCTAAGTGACAAGGTAGGATGCTGGTTTAATCATGCATCAGATACTCTTCCTTTAGTTGTACTAATATTTCTGTGAATGAGTACAATATTCTCATTGAGGGAGCATTTTATGTGAATATTTTGATTTTTTTTTTTTTTTATGTAGTGCTTTGGGTCTTCTATAAAAAGTAAAGGAAAAGTACTGTCATTCATGAAGAATACCTAAATTTCCACATTCTTAAATAAAATTTATGTAAAGTTTTTTAATAGGTTCTTGATTTTCTTTGCCTCTGTGTGTTTGTGTATGTACAATATTGACAAATTATTGAGGTATAATTTTATACAATAAAATTCATCTTTTTAAGTGTACAATTCATGAATTTTAGAAAATTTACAGAGTTGTACAATTATCACAACAGTCTAATCTTAAAACAGTTCTATCACTCTAAAAAGAAATCTCTTGTCCATTCATAGCCCTACCTTGTCATCTACCTCAGGCAACCACTAAATTACTTTCTGTAAATTTTCTGTAAATTTGCTTTTTCTGCACATTTCATGTAAATGGAATCATATGATAATATGTGATCTGGCATTTAGTATAATGTTTTCTTTTTTTTTTTTTTTATCTTATCAAATCCCCATAATTATTTTATTTTATTTTATTTTATTTTTTAATATATGAAATTTATTGTCAAATTGGTTTCCATACAACACCCAGTGCTCATCCCAAAAGATGCCCTCTTCAATACCCATCACCCACCCTCTCCTCCCTCCCACCCCCCATCAACCCTCAGTTTGTTCTCAGTTTTTAACAGTCTCTTATGCTTTGGCTGTCTCCCACTCTAACCTCTTTTTTTTTTTCCTTCCCCTCCCCCATGGGTTCCTGTTAAGTTTCTCAGGATCCACATAAGAGTGAAACCATATGGTATCTGTCTTTCTCTGTATGGCTTATTTCACTTAGCATCACACTCTCCAGTTCCATCCACGTTGCTATATTTCATTCTTTCTCATTGCCACGTAGTACTGCATTGTGTATATAAACCACAATTTCTTTATCCATTCATCAGTTGATGGACATTTAGGCTCTTTCCATAATTTGGCTATTGTTGAGAGTGCTGCTATGAACATTGGGGTACAAGTGCCCCTATGCATCAGTACTCCTGTGTCCCTTGGATAAATTCCTAGCAGTGCTATTGCTGGGTCATAGGGTAGGTCTATTTTTAATTTTCTGAGGAACCTCCACACTGCTTTCCAGAGCGGCTGCACCAATTTGCATTCCCACCAACAGTGCAAGAGGGTTCCTGTTTCTCCACATCCTCTCCAGCATCTATAGTCTCCTGATTTGTTCATTTTGGCCACTCTGACTGGCGTGAGGTGATACCTGAGTGTGGTTTTGATTTGTATTTCCCTGATAAGGAGCGACGCTGAACATCTTTTCATGTGCCTGTTGGCCATCCGGATGTCTTCTTTAGAGAAGTGTCTATTCATGTTTTCTGCCCTAGTATAATGTTTTCGAGGTTGGTCATGTTGTAGTATGTATCAGTACTTGATTCTTTTTTATTACTGAATAAATATTCCGTTATATGGATATACCATACTTTGTTTATTCATTCACCAGTTGTGGGACATTTTGGTTATTCCCATTTTTTGGGTATTATGAATAATGTTGCTGTGAATGTAAGTAAGTAAGATTGTATGAACATAGGTTTTCATTTGTCTTGGATAGGTACCTATTTTTAATTAGAGTGCAATCATTTACTCACTATGAGTTAACTACTTTTCAGATTTTAATGAAGTTTTATTTACTTCTCAGTGAGTAATTTTTGAATTGGCTAAAGTGTTCCTTTGAATAGTTTTACAAGTAGTTTTTCTTCTGATTCTTATATATTTTATTCTATATATTTATATTCTATATATTCTATATTTTTTAATCTTTTTGGTTCTCTGATTATGCAAAAAATACATACTTGTAAAAAAAATTCAGGACTTCATTCTTTAAATTATCTTTTTTTTTTTTTTTTTTTTTTTTAAGTTTATTTTTGAGAGAGAGAGAGAGCGGGGTTGGGGGGGGGGGCGGGCAGAGAGAGAGAAAGGGAGACATAGAATCCGAAGCAGGCTCTGGGCTCTGAGCTGTCAGCACGCCAGGCCTGAACTCATGAACCATATCGTGACCTAAGCCAAAGTTGGATGCTTAACTGACTGAGCCACCTAGGTGCTCCTCTTTAAATTATCTTTAATGTGCGTCTTCTGGTTAAGAACCACAACTGTCTTAGATCCCTTAACTTTTCTTTTTTTTTTTTTTTTTAATTTTTTTTTTTTCCCAACGTTTTATTTATTTTTGGGACAGAGAGAGACAGAGCATGAACGGGGGAGGGGCAGAGAGAGAGGGAGACACAGAATCGGAAACAGGCTCCAGGCTCTGAGCCATCAGCCCAGAGCCCGACGTGGGGCTCGAACCCACGGACCGCGAGATCGTGACCTGGCTGAAGTTGGACGCTTAACCGACTGCGCCACCCAGGCGCCCCCCCTTATCTTTTCAATATTGCCACCACCAACAGTTGATTTCACCTCTAAAACTTTATCGCAGAACTTAACTGTTTATTGGAAATTGGAAAACATTAAGAAATATGGATACTGGGAGGGTGATTGGATTTAAGTGCTATCTTATTGATCCAGTAAAAATATTAAATTACCACATGTGACAGTCTTTTGAGTTGTTTGAAAATAGTGAAAATTGAAAATATTAATTATAGAATGCTAAGAATGTGCTAACTAGTAAGATCCACATATTCAAAGTTGAATAAATTTGTCAGAGGTAAGGTTTGAAAAGTGCTGTTTCTTAAAACCTTTCCTCATTCAGAATATGGATTAATAGTCTGATTAGGACAAAATATAGTACTTTATAATTTAGAGACCTGTTTAAATATAAATAACTCATATTATCCTTTTCTATTCATTAAACAATTTACCTAAATAACTTAATTGGTCTTGAATTGTTACATGTACTTAGAAATTTTATACCTTAAAAAAATATTTTGACCATAATTAGATGTTGTTACTTTATCTCTCACTTTCCACAGTTGATGTGAATTAGTGAGATTTTATTTCAGTAAAAATGTACATTTTCTTACCTATGAAGTGAATGACTAAGTGGGAAAGATAGCATACTCATTTATATCACTAGTATTTTCTGAGAGCAAGTGGGGGCTGTGCTAACAGGGGAATGGTTGTCTCTAGGAATGAATTTTCTTTTTGTTTACAGACAGATTAAAATAGCTGTCAGGTAAAAGTTGTGTTTAGGTTCTTTTTTTTTTTTTTTCTTTTTTTTTTTTTTTTTTTGAGAGAGTGTGTGCAGACCGGGTGGGGAAGAGAGTGAGGGAGGGAGAGAATCACAAGCAGGCTCAATGTTGTCAGCTCAGAGCCTAATGATGTGGGGTTCGATCTAATGAGCCGTGACGTCATGACCTGAGCCAAAATCCAGAGTTGGATGCCTAACCGACCGAGCCCCCCAGGTGCCCCAGTGTTGTGTTAGGTTTTTAAGGGATTCTTCTAGTGGCATATATAACTTCGTCAGTGTCAATTAAATAAATTTTTTTGTCTTTTAGATTCGGAATTTCCCAAACTTGAGAGTATGTTATGTTCCATAGAACTTTTGACTTGATTTTGGTAATATTAAACCATTTAATGGGGCACCTGGGTGGCTCAGTTGGTTAAGTGTCCGACTTCAGCTCAGGTCATGATCTCGCAGTCTGTGGGTTTGAGCCCCGCGTCAGGCTCTGGGCTGATGGCTCAGAGCCTGGAGCCTGCTTCCGATTCTGTGTCTCCCTCTCTCTCTCCCCCTCCCCCGTTCATGCTGTGTCTCTCTCTGTCTCAAAAATAAATAAACGTTAAAAAAAATTTTTTTGGGGGGCGCCTGGGTGGCTCAGTTGGTTGAGCGTCCGACTTCGGCTCAGGTCATGATCTCACAGTTAGTGGGTTTGAGCCCCACATCAGGCCCTGTGCTGACAGCTCAGAGCCCGGAGCCTGCTTCCGATTCTGTGTCTCCCTCTCTCTCTGCCCCTCCCCCACTCACGCTCTGTCTCTCTCTCCTTCAAAAATAAATAAACATTAAAAAAAATTAAAAAAAAATTTTTTTTTTTTGTTATTGCTGCATAGCAGTTATTTTCCACTAATGGGTAGGTGTTTTTGTGTGTGTTTATTTGAGAGAGAAAGAGGGAGGGGCAGAGTGAGAGGGAGAGAGAAACAATCCTAAACAGGCTCCATGTAGTCATTGCGGCCCTGCCACTGTAACTGACAAACCATGAGATCATGACCTGAGCCAAAACCAAGAGTTGGACCCTTAACCAACTGAGCCACCCAATGTGTCCCTCCACTAGTGGGTAGTTTTAATCACTTGTCTGATTTTAACAATGAAAATAAATGTTTTCATGCTATGGAATTCTATTCAACAATAAAAAAGGAATAAGTTAATATATAAGTCAGCATGGATATACCTCAAAACATCATGCTAAGCAAAAGGAAAAAATACTACGTTCTGTGTGATTCCATTTATCTGAAATTATAGAAAAGGCTAAACTATAGTGACAGATGAGATGGTCATTGCCTGGGGTGGGAGTCAGGCAAGGGAAAGGAATTGACTGCAGAGGGGCACAAGGAAATGTTTTAGGATGAGGATGCTGTTCTATCTTGATTATGATGTGGTTGCATGATTTGTTACACAAATTCATCAAATTGTAAACTTAAAATTTTATTTTATATAAATAATGCCTTAGTAAAATTAACGTAAAAATTAAAATATTTCAAGACCCTCAAGAAATCATTTTTTAGGGGCGCCTGGGTGGTTCAGTCAGTTAAGCATCTGACTTTGGCTCAGTCATGATCTCATGGTTTGTGAGTCTGACCCCTGCATTGGGCTCTGTGCTGACCACTTGTGAATGCTCAGAGCCTGGAGCCTACTTCAGATTCTGTGTCTCTCTGCCCCTTCCCTACTCATGCTCTGTCTCTTTCTCTGTCTCTCAAAAACATTAAAATAATTCTTTATATCAAAATTATTGTGAAAGAAAAACTTTTCCATACATGTATTTTTTTAATGTTTATTTTTGAGAGAGAGAGAGAGAGCGCACATGTACACACACACACATGAGCTGGGGAGGGGCAAAGAAAGAGCGAGAATTCCAAGCAGGCTTCGCACCTTCAGTGCAGAGCCCAATGCAGGGCTCAGACTCATGAATCATGAGATCATGACCTGAGCCAAAACCAAGAGTCGGACACTTAACCAACTGAGCCACCCAGGCACCCCCCCCCAACGTATACTTTTTAAAGCACATTTATACATGTATACAAACTTTAGATCCATGGAATGATACATTCACCATGCATTAATTGGTTGTTATTCTAGTCTGTGTATTCATCATTTAACTAACATGATTGAGTACCCACTCTATGCTATATGCAAGGGATTCTGTGGTAACTCAGTAGAAAATCCCTCATGGAGAATAGAGATAAACATTAAATAAATTTTCCCACAAATAACTATATGGTTACAGTATGGCAGATAGTTTGAGGGTAAAAAAAACACGTGATGACAGCATCAAAGGAATTTACATTTACCATTAAAATGATACTTGGTGTTTTTATTAAAGACAGAATATGAACCTTGGAATGAACTGTGAGTGATTTCATAGCATTTCTCCTATATTCTTAATATTCCTTATTTCTGTTTTTACATTTACTTCTTTTCCAAATGTTCATGAAAATGAAGACTTACAATTTTTGTGTTTTTTAGTCAATTGATACTTACGAATACTTCTCATATGCTTAAAACATATAAGTTAGTCTGAATTAAGTGTAAGATATGTATGGCTCATATTGCCAAGAACTTTTGGAAAGACTTCATGAAAAATACAGAAATCTGAATTAGACTTTAATGCTGGATTGAATTTATATATGAGGAGGGAGAAAAAGTGGACATTTCATATGCTTATTTTCTTGATTCCTTTTTTCTTTGTAACTCTTTCTACTCAGGCTTCTTTGCTGTCATAACCTCCTCTTTTTCCCTCACATTTGTTTTGGAACTTGGCTCTCTCTTTTTTTTTTTTTTTCTTTTTAAGTTTTTATTTATTTTGAGAGAGAGAGAGCACGAGCCTGTGAGTGGAGCAGGGGGGAGAGAGGGAAAGAATGAATCCCAAGCAGGCTCCTTGCTATCAGCACAGATCCCAACTTGGGGCTCCATCTCTCAGACTGTGAGACCATGACCTGAGCCAAAATCAAGAGTCAGGTGCTTAACCCAGTGAGCCACCTAGGCACCCCAGAACTTGGCCCTCTTCTCCCTTCATTTGGTAATCAAAAATCATGTTTATTTAAGTGATTTCCTCATTTACATTTCTGGTCCTCTGATTCTTCTCTTGAGTTCCAGGACCATGTTTCCCCATAACCTGTGTATCCCCCAGAGCACCTCAAACTGAACATAACCAAAATAGAAAAAATCCATTTTTCCATTTGAATTGTCCTTTTGTTGCAAGTATTTTAAGTATAAGGAGGTTGCTGTCTTCTCAATCACTTAGACTGGAAATATTCAAGTCATTTCAGCCTGTGTCTCTAATGTGCACATCTAAGCAGTCTCTGTCCATTCTGCTTCAGAAATGTTTATTGTAATAGGGTATATAGCAAAAAGCAATCTGATTAATGTAGTTTTTTTGCCTTCTGAAAGAATATAGAACGGTATTTTCCAGCATTAAAAAGGAAGGCCAACCTTCTGAGACAAAATGAAGTACAGAGAAAAGCAGTTGCAGTTCTTAAGAGACCTAACCAGCTAAATAGAAAGTAAGTACTCAAATACGATAATAATATGTTATCCTAAGTAAATAAAGGTAGACTTCTTGCACTAAGCAACCAAATGAATGGATTTGTAGTGGTCATTTTCAAGACGGATATTTGGGATGTCTCTCTGAACATCCAATATGGAGGCATTCAGTAATGGCTTTCTTATTTCTGAGACCCAGTATTACTGATGGTTTTAACAAATTGTAAACTTTAAAAAAAAGCATTACTCTGCTTCTTTACCTCTGTTTACATACAGAATAAAATTACAAAAGGTGATTGTTTAGGTAAAAATACCTCCACCAGAATTATTCAAAATTGGGAATTCTGAAAGCTAAAATTGTTATCCAGTCTCAGTGATTCTTAATAGAACAATGTATTTGTGGAAAAAGCAAATTGTAAAAAATTCTGTGTGAATGCTTTTTAAGTTGAAAATATTATTATTATTTTTAAGTTATCTCTTCACCCAACATGGGGGCTCGCACTCAGGACCCCAAGATAAGAGTCGCATGCTCTACCTATGAGGCAGCCAGGCACCCCATAGCTGAGATTATGTTTATATTAAATGGAAGGCATAACAGAAACTCAAAAATTACGACCTATTGTTATGACATTCTGTTTTCTGTAAGAATAAAATGGGCAAAAGGAAGTTGATAAACTGGTAAGTTTCTATATTTTAGTTTCGAGTACCATTTATTCATCTTTTATAGAAGATAATTCAAAAAAAAACTGAAAATGAAGTTTTTGTATAAATGTAACAGGCTGGAATTGCAGGTTTACTTAACTATCATCCCTCTTTTCTTTTGGAAATCTGGTGTAGTACCTTTTGGGAAATGGGAAATTAGCAAATAAGAACTTGTCCATTATATGAGACATTAATGACCCATGTTAATTAGGCTAGCTAGGGAAATTTTGCATTTGAGTCTAAGATTGGAGGTAAGATTAGGCGATCTGTTAAGTTTTTATAAGAAATAAATAACTAGATAAATACGAAAATTTGTTTTCTCATCTTTTACTGACTTCATATAGAAATTAGAAAGGGATTGGTGAAAGTCAAGTCAAACATAATTGAGAGTACATTGCTCTATGTGAAAGAATAAGATGGTAAGTTTCTATGTGATTCATGTTAACATATAAAGGTTTCTGAGTGAAGATGGAAGAGAAAACCATAGAAGATGTTATTTTCTAGATTTTCTCTTGATTTTCAGTAGTTTGATTATGATTTGCTTAGGTGTGATTTTCTTTGTACTTATCCTGTAAATTTGTACGTACATGTTTTTCATCAATGCTGTTTAGGAAATAGCATTAAAATTGTTATTTTTAATGTCTTCAGAAGAAATCTTCTGTTAGAATATTAGCGAGTGCAATATTTAGAAGATAATTAGAATTAACTAGGTTGTTATATAGTATGCTACAGAAAGATATTTATAAATTGAATCACAGTAACTTTGTGTAAATAAGGAAATAATTCAGAATCTTTATGTTTAGTGTACTTCAACTGTCTAGCCTATGAATTTAACTATTTTTGCTTATTTCTTCTCAGGATGTTTGAAAGTTGTTAAATGGCTGAGACTATTCATGATATATCTGTTTTTGTTGCAGAAATAGCATTCCGGCCAATTTTAGCAGGAGTGGAAATAAATTAAGTCATCAGAAAGATACTCGTCAGGCAACTTTTCTTTTCAGAAGAGGCCTAAAGGTATAAAAACCCCTTGGTGGTGGTTTCTTTTTACTCAAAGGATCTTGAACATCTACCTTTAGTGGTAATCCTCAATCATAGGCATAGCCCATGGTTGAGGTAAGGGTTGGGTTTGGGATATGGAGAATGTGACATCAGATTAGTTCTTTTTGTTACTTATTTTTTCTATTCTCCCTTTTGTTGTCATCAGTAGCAGCATCTTACAAGCTTAACATGTTATTTAGGAATAAATATGTTTTACCACTTGTTCTGATATAGGAACATCAACAGAGGTATTGCCAGAATAGGCACATGCCTCTCTTGCATTCACACACACATCATACTGGGTTATAAAGTTACAGAGCAGGGCTGCTTTTTAGATTCAAACCCTCTGCTTTCTTTTGGGACCTACTACTTTTTTTTTCCCTTCAGGTTCAGGCCCAGTTGAACACAGAACAACTGCTAGACGATGTAGTAGCAAAGAGAACTCGTCAGTAAGTTTCAATTTGTTTTTCAAGATGTCCTTTCAAAACTCCCAGAATACTAGCAACCCCGATTACTGTGTGCCCCAGTCCAGAAGAAATTAAATGAGACCCCCAGAGTATATTAACCATTGTGCCTGAAAAAAATAAATCCATTTTTTCCCCCAAAAAGCCTTTTGCATTTTCACATGTCAGTGTTAATGAGTTTTAGCACCAAATACATCCCTTTATTTAAAAAAAAAAAAAAAAAAGATAATGGAGTATTCCATTTTAATGAAACAGCTCTTTATTTTCTGTAACTGCTTTTCTATAAATGAACCTATTCAGGGAATAAATAGAAAATCCAATAGAGCTTTTAGAAAACTTTGAACCCTTTAAAAACAATAGGATATTTTTCCTTTTCACATATTCTTTTCTTCTCCTTACCCCATAAAGATTTTTTGAAAATATTCTTTTGTCTGTTAGAATTACACTTCTGATGTGTGAGTTGTAACATTCTAATTCCATCAATATGATCAGTTTTCAAGATTAAACTATTTAAAACTATGACTACTTTTTGGAAAACAAAATGTGTAAAACATGGTATTGGTCCAGATATGCCAGCTAAAGTTGGGCATGATTTTGAGCAGAGTGTAAGAAAAAAAAGTATTTGAACTTGATGTTGACAGTATTCTTTTGCACAGGAGTCATGACATTGGAAACCATAAGGAAAGAAATGATAAGCCATTTGCTTCTCCAGTGAACAATGTTTACATAATTATAATAATATAAGTGCTGTTTGTCTTGAACTTTGAGAATCTATAGGGAAAAAACCCCACAAAATCCTTATTTTGGTAACAGAATATAGTGAAAATGTCAGATTTTGAGTAACATGAATGTACAAGTAGAGCTGACAAAAATGGGAGGTACAAAGTGGGAGAAGAGATGGAAAGAAGAATTAGAGGTACTACTCTCCTTTCATGCAAAGTCGAGAGGAAATGGTGTCTTTGAAAGAAAGGAGATTTAAGAGACTGAAAGATTTATATTTAAAGTTATAATGGAAGTAAAATAGTGATATAGCTATCAAAATGTTTAGAAGGAGGTAGGGAATCTAGAGTATAGTGTGATGAGCTAAAACCTTATCATAGCAAAATATTGTTACATATGCATCTTGTATAGTCAACTGGAGGTAACTAGCAAGCAGTAAGAACAAGGTTAAAAGTGCTGCCATTGGGGAGCAGGAAAGTTCTGCCTCTGGGGAGCAGAGGGGGCACAAAATACTGGACACTGTTACTTTTCATTAGCAGCCTTTCTGTACTAATTTAATTTATTTTAAGGTATGTGTATTTGTTACACTGAGAAAATACTTAATAAATTCAAGTGTCCAGTTCCTACACTCAACATGCTGATTAATTATATCATGGTGGAGCTTAGTAATTTTTAAAAGCTAAGAAAATATGATGGTTACTTTAAAATGTATGTTTTTATGTGAAGTACGCTATAGGATTTATAAACTTCCATTTTAATGAAATTTTTGGTTTTTTGAAACTAGATGGCGGACTTCCACCACAAATGGAGGAATTTTGACTGTCTCCATTGACAATCCTGGAGCAGTGCAGTGCCCAGCGTAAGTTCTTTTTTTATTGTCAGAAATTATAATCTCTCAGTATATAAGGTAATAGAAGAGCACTGGACTTCTGCTCATGATGTCCAAGTTAAGATAAACTGAGACAAAGATAGGAGT
Source organism: Puma concolor (assembly GCF_028749965.1). Taxonomy (NCBI): domain Eukaryota; kingdom Metazoa; phylum Chordata; class Mammalia; order Carnivora; family Felidae; genus Puma; species Puma concolor. The sequence goes on from NC_141675.1 coordinate 88,365,660, forward strand.
AATACTTGTGGTACAAAGTGGAAATACTATAGTATAAAGTTAAAGGTAAAAGCTGTCTTGATTCCTGGTTCTATACCCCCAAAGTAGACACTTTTAACAATTTCATATTTTTATTAAATTGGTGCGTATACAATAAGTATTTTATACATTTATTTTTTATGTATAATAACAAATGAGGGAATGCTATACATACTTGCTCCTTTCTCCTCCACCTCCTAATACAGTTTGGACATCTTTACTTGTAGGTACATACAGATCTACCTTCTTTTTAAAGGCTTCATAGTGTGTTCTTTTATCTGGATGACCTTAATGTAGTTAACCATTCCCTTATGTTTATTGCATTACAAACTTTCTAGGTTTTTGGAGTTTTCGATCTCTCCAGCTATTTTAATAAATGAAATGAAAAAAACATAGGATGAGTCTCTTAAGACTTCAGAGGTTGCTTCATTTTAGAAGATCAAGACTTGGAAGTCACCAGTCATTCCAAATTATTGAAAACATTTAGTTCTACGTAAAGAAGTGTTCTTTGAGTGATTATAAATTTTAGTCTCCAGATGAGTCAGTCAAGAACCAGGTACATCAGTACCCCCTTGTCTGTGATTTCACTTTCCATGGTTTCAGTTACCCAGTCAGCCATGGTCTGAAAACAGATGGTCCTCCTTCTGACATATTGTCAGAAGGTCAGTAGTAGCCTGACACTACCTTACAATGCCTACATCATTCACCTCACTTTGTCTCATCATGTAGGTATTTTATCATCTCACATCATCACAAGAAGGATGAGTACAAAAACATTTTGAGAGAGGACGGGAGAGAGACCACATTCACATAACTTTTATTACAGTATATTGTCGTAATTGTTCTATTTTACTATTAATTGTTGTTAACTAATAACTCATACTGTGCCTAATTCTTAAAAATTAAATTTTATCATAGGTATGTATGTATAGGAAAAAAGATATAGTATGTGTAGGGTTCAGTACTCTATGCAGCTTCAGGTATCCACTGGCAGGTGAGGGGCAGTCTTGGAACAACATAAACCCCATGGGTAAGAGGAGACTATTGTACTTTTTTGAGAACACAAAATAGCCTTAATACATGGAACATGTGTACAAGTCAAGATGTCTTATGTACCAAATGATTTGTTTTTCTTCTTTTGATTATTAAGCTTGTCTGATTTCATTTTAATTTTTTTCCAATAGAACTCAGAAACCACGATTAACTCGTACTGCTGTACCCTCATTCTTGACAAAACGGGAGCAATCTGATGTAAAGAAAGTTCCTAAAGGTGTCCCCCTACAATTTGACATAAATAGTGTTGGAAAACAGGTAATTTTTTTTCTGTGTTTCTTTGTGCCATTCATTGAGAATATTTTAATTAATAAAATATGTAATGAATTAAACAGGGTATCTTAAGTCTCCTCAACCTTAGGAAACCACTGAACAATCTACTTTGTTTCTATAGAGAAGCCTATTTGGGGATTCATATGAATGGAAACATACAATATGTGATCTTTTGTGACTGGCTTCTTTCACTTAGCATAGTGTTTTTAAGGTTCATCTATAGTGTATCGTCTTTTTATTGCTGAATAATGTTCCATCAATGGATATACCATATTTTATTTATTCAGTTATCAGTTGATAGACATTTGGGCTGTTTCCATTCTTTGGTTATTGTGAATAAGGTTCTTCTGCACATTCATGTACATGTTTTTTGTGTGAGTATATGTTTCCATTTCCCTGGGTAAATATGTACAAGTGGAATTGGTAGGTCATATTCATAACTATATGTTTAACCTCTTGAGGAAGGGCCAAACTTGCTTTCCAAAGTGGCTGCACTGTTTACATTCCTTCCAGCATGTATAAAGAGTTATAAATTTCTCTACATCTTCATCTACACTTGTTACTATCGGTCATTTGATCGTAGCCATCCAAGTGCTTGTGAAGTGGTATATATCTCACTGTGGAATAGATTTGACATTTTTTATATTGACTTTGTGTCTTGTGATCTTGCTAAAATTCACTTCACTATTTTTAGTAATTTTGTAGATTCCTTAAGATTTTCTGTGTAAACAGTCATGTAATTCTCCATATCCCTTACCAATCCTTAAACCTTTTCTTTTTCTTCTTTATTATGATGGCTAGAACCTTCAGTACAATGTTGAATAGAAATAATGAGAACATGGTATGCTTGCCTTATTCCCAAGCATGAGGAGAAAACATTAAATGTTTCACCATTGAGTATGATTTTAGCAATGGGTTTTTAGTAGATTTACAGGTTGAGGGAGTGCCTTTTATTCATATGCTGAGAGTTTTTATCATGAATGGATGTTGGATTTTGTTAAATCCTTTTTGTGTATCCATTGATGTAAAAATATGTGGAATTGAAAATATGAAGTATGGATAGAAATCTGACCAAATTTGTTTTGCTTCTTTTTATTTCATTTTGTCATGGTTACTCTTCTTTCATAAATGGTAAAATATAATTTGGGTGTGCTTTCTTTGTTAATCAAAAACCAGATTTTGATTTGAATTGGTTTGAATTTCTGTGATGAACTCCCAGAAATCCAAAAACTTCTAGAAATTCAAGAAAGTTTGTTTCAAATATTCACAAGTGTCAGTAACTCTTATGTTTATCAGTGACATCACTAGATTTTGTGGCAGTGTTTGTAGAGCCTAAAAATAATTGAGAGAAAATCTTGGATGTATGACTTGTGGGCACTATAGCAATGTGTTTTATGTAGTACATAATGTAGGTATTTAGAATGGTTTAGAAGATAGAGAATGTGAGTCAGACTACCTGGTTTAAATTCTGGAGCTGCAAGTAGGCAAGTTAACTAACTTCTTTAAACTTCACTCAATTCACCTAATTCGTATGGTTTTTATTCGAGTTAAATGAGTTTGAATGCATAAATATTCAGGAAATGTTAGCTGTTGTTACCTTGAATTACCATTATGATCACATTATTGTTCTAAGCAAATATGGCCAACAGTCAAGTTGTTAATTGTTTTGTTTTGTTTTGTTTTCTCTAGACAGGGATGACTTTGAATGAGCGATTTGGGATCCTGAAGGAACAAAGAGCCACTCTCACGTTCAACAAAGGAGGAAGCCGCTTTGTAACCGTGGGATAGATCCCAAGTCAAAGGGACTTTTGAGTGATGACTCTGTTTTAAAAGTTGAATTGCTTGAAGAGTTCATCACAGAAATTGAAGAAACTTTATTTCAAAATATTCACAAGGCTAAATAACTCTTATTTTTATTTTTGAAGTTTTTTTTTTTAAACATGTATAAATAATGCCCTGAAAGAATAACAGGGAATATACCTATCTGTTCTTGAGATTTCATGGTTGGCCCAGACAGAACAATTCTCTGTTTGACTTCTTTGGTCCGTCATGCAGCAGAAAGAAGACAGAAAAATAGAAACTGATTTATTTTTATTATAGTGGTATTTAGGATCTCATTGCTTTTCCCATTTTTTATTTGCCATGGTAAATCTTGGTCTTCAGAAATATGAGTAGATCCCTTTGTTGTTGTCACCTGTCCTTTAATAGTATTGGTGTAATAAGTGCAGTTGACTTTTCTTCATTAGAGATATTAAAAAAAAAATTAGAATTATAGTTTTGAGTTTTAAGATTTGTGGGAATATCTGGAATTTGGTTCATTTTTGAGATGACCTTAGGTTAATTCTCCAGAGTTATAAATCTTTAATATCGAACTTTTAACCAGAAATGTGACTTTAGGCATTAGTCTCTGTTTAAAATGTTGATGTTTAAAGCTATAAATGTGTGTTTACAAAATTATCTGATAGAGCCTTGGAAGAGAAGGTCCAATGTAAAAACCTAACAGTTGTGTTTGGTAAATGAAGAAAGCCGGAGAGGAAGTAGCAGGTTGAGGTGAAACACTTTAAAACCCAGGACATAGGTGTACTGTGTGGATTTAGTGTAGGCTTGAATCTAGTGTCCACGAAGAATTCTTCAAATGATATTTAGAAGAATTATAATTATCAAGGTGGATTGAGTTCCTTAGATATTTTGATGAGAAAATCAATAGCCATAAAGTCCTAGACTTTTTATTCAAAAGTTAAATTTTATAAGCTTTTTAAGCTTGTTAATTAAACAGTATAAAGCTTCAGAATCAAAAATATACTTGTATATGCCATAAAGACAAAATGGTAATTGAGTTACATTGTAATCTTGGTTTATACCTTTCTTGTATAAAGTTCAGGCATTTATAGTCAGGGTATTTTTTTTTTTTTTTTCCTCCCACACTCTGGAGGAATTAATCTGTTGTGCCAAGCTAGTGCTGAAAGTCTTCAGATGGTTATATACTATAAGTTACAGTATAATGCCAAAATGCAGCAAAATATTCCAACTACAAGTTCAATCATTTTGAAGTTTAACCTTTTGGTTTGCTATAATGTTGAAACCTCTAAGTAGGTGTTAGTTTCCCTAGAGTGTATTGGTGTTAATTTTTCCTGTAAAACAAAACAAAACATAACATTAAGTTATCACTCTTGCCTGCCTTGTATTGTATATTAGACTTCATTGTTTTCTCTCATGCTTCTTGAGTTACTTGGTTTATGTTAGCCACGGAAAAGTATCAACAGTTTCATGCTTATACCAAAGAATTAAATCTGATCCTTAATATCTGGTATTTTGCCAGTAAGTCTACTGATAAGGGATTATTGGAAGCCAGTCACACAATTTGAAAATAAGCTCTAGTCTCCTTAGGCCAAGGACTCATTGCAAAACATTTTTGCAAGTACAAATGCTTAGATTTCATCCGTGAACAGTACATTTTATTTTAGACTGGTTTAGAATTACTGGTAGATTATTTTAAAGCAAAAGAGAAACAACTGAGCACAAATTTGCTGTCTTTAGAACAGTTTGTGAAAATATGGTATAAAGTTTTCATTTTTTTATTTTAAATATTGTACAAAGCTATTATTAATGCCATTTTTCTCGAAAACCTTAAAAATTGCCCCAAATATTGACGTTAACTGCATCAAACAACAAAGTGTCTTTGGTATATTAAACATTTGTTCTTCATACATCTCTAATTTCATTTTCTTTTTAAATATAAAATTTTGCCTTTGTTACAACTAAATTAAAATTCTTGAGTGCTAACATGCTGTGTATAAACAGAAGAATATGCTTTGTTGGAAGAAAATTTCCTTTCTTGGAATGTGGTTGTGGTCATCCTTTTTCAGTTCTTAAATTTTTTTTTTAAACAGGATACAACTTAAAATTTCCTTTGCATCAAGGTGTATGCAAAACATTGATGCAGTGCATCACAAAAATAAGTTTGTATTTAACGAGGAGATGCTTTACACTGTACTTTTTGGTGTTTTTTGGAAAAGTTACAAATTTAGATCTATTCTGAAGCTGTTCATTTTTAACAAATAAAATGTTACAGGTCTCACATTTATTCTTAGCTATAAAGATTGAGTTGTGGTTTTTAGATTGTTCTATGTTACAAAGAACTTTGTAGTGATTTATAATTTTTAGGGTTTGAAAAACTAGCCAATTAAATTGGTAAATCAGTCTACACTCATATTCTAACTGCCTTTTGACCATTTCATTCATGAGCTCCAACCAAGAAGTAAGTAGCCAGCATGATTTAAAGACTCATTACTTAGAGTGCAGAATTTCAAGCTAGATGTGCCCTTCAAGATCATCCATTTCAATTCCTTTCTATGTTTTATTTAAGTGAGGCTCAGCTTTTCAAGACTTGTATGTGTCAATGTCACTTTTTGAGCTCAGGTCTTTTAATTCTCAGTTTAATTTAATTCTCATAATAAACTGCTTCTGTGAATTGAACACCCACAGAGAGTAGTGGAATGATGTTTGGCTTGTCCGATATCTGAGAAGTGGTAATTGCAATGCTTTTAGCATTTGTAATTTTTAGTATGGCAAGTAAATCTACTCTACCAGTGATAATTATTGAGACTTCATTACTTTTGTATTCAAGTTATATAGACCTCTTAGAAAAGGTCAGTGTTCCTGATCGCACATTATGTATTTTTTTCTAACAGGCATAGATTTCATAATTTTAATTATAAGCACATCATAAAATACTTCCAAAGTATGAACAAACTTACAAGCTTCATTGCCCACTGATTATTTTCTGTTAGAATAGATATGTATATGCCAGTTTGCTGTCAGTGGCTTTATAATTCACAGTATACACAGTGTCAGGATAATTTTTAATTTTAATTTTAATCACCCGGTGTTCATCATGAAAAGTGCATTCCTAAATCCCCATCACTTGTTTCACTCATCCCTCCACCCACATCCGCTCTGGTAACCATCAGTTCTCTGTAGTTAGGAGTCTGTTTCTTGATTTGTCTCTCTCTTTTTTCCCCTTAGCTCATTTGTTTTGTTTCTTAGTGTGTCAGGGTAATTATTGTCCTGATTTCGATTTTCAATAAGAAAGTATGAGTGACAAAAAATAGCTGACTTTGCACTACAGAGAATGAATACCATACATTCTGAATACAGGTAGTATCAGGGCAGGAAATGATTCTTTTATTTCTGATTAGTATATTTTTGAACTTTCACCAGAATTATATGATTGTTTTATTGCTACTGTAAAAAAAAACCCACATGATTTAAGCTTCCTTTTAAAGCGAATTATTTTTATGTAGATCAATTTGGAGTTTATTCCCTTTTAAAAAATGATACATACCAACAGACCCCAAGCATTCACACTAAGAATTTCGGCCATTGTTAGGGAGTTAAAGATTTTCTTATAAATTATTGACTCCTGATGTCTCTTTTTCTCCCTCATTACGTTACTTCTATCAAATACAAAAAGCTTTTATTGTTTTATTAAAAAAAATTTTTTTAACATTTATTTTTGAGACAGCATGAACAGGGGAGGGTCAGAGAGAGAGACACAGAATCTGAAACAGGCTCCAGGCTCTGAGCTGTCAGCACAGAGCCCGACGCGGGGCTCGAACCCAAGGACTGCGAGATCATGACCTGAGCTGAAGTCGGACACTTAACCAACTGAGCCACCCAGGTGCCCCCAAAAAGCTTGTTGAAACAAGGAAATGTGTGATACCGTCCTGGAGCTGAAATTCATTGTGTTGTATTTCAGAAGAGGTTTACTGATGTTTAAAGATGAATAGGAAACTATTTCCATAGTGTGTAGATACCTAATTTCTACTTCTATTTCCGCTTTCCTTTAATGAGAAGAAAATCATATTGTCTGCTTATTAAAGGAATCCGGGAAGGAACATTTATTGAATATATTTAGCAAGCTAGTTTCTATGCTTTACATTGAAGAGCATAGGATTAGTCAAGATTTTAATCCCATTGCTTTGAGTTCGTAAAAATGGAGTCTTAAAGGAGTGACCATAACATATTTCTAGCGAGTAGATGAAGGGGGAAAGGACTTTATTTCTGCATGAGGTAGTGAGATACAGAGCTGAAAACGAGATTTGAGTGAAAATTTTGCCCCTGGTATTCCTTCAGTGAGTTAACTTTCAGTTGTAAAATAGGAAGAAGCAAGGAACTTCTCTATATCAATTCCTAACATTCAATAACCCTCACTACCAATTTTTTCAGCTCCTGCTTCTAGACCACAGAGCAGTTATAGAATAAATTCTATGTCTTTATAGCCCTTTTGCTCATAGCTTTTTTGCACCTGTTTCTCATCATCTTTATTCATCGCTAGACACTTTGGTGAAATCCTCACAGTGATTCCATTTCCTTTATCTCATTCTCACAAGATGATCTTGTCACTTTTTTAATGGAGATTGAGAGAGTAGGATGAGAATTCCTTCATATTCTACCTTTGCAGATGAGAGCTCAAATCCCCTTAGAAGTCTTAAAATTAACTCCTTGATCTACCTTTTCTTACAGTCTCTCTTTACCTAGGACTTGTTCTCATTTATATATATTTCTCCTCATATCCATAGGCTTTTCTTTTGGACTTCAAATACTTACAGATTTATCTACCCTGTTCTCAATAATTTTTTTTTTCCTTTCCTCCCAGCTGTCTCTCTTGTATTCGTATATAACCTCTGCTGTATTAGTATATAATCCATCTTCTGTCTCTGCTTCCACTCATCCTTACTTAGTTCCTATTAAGATACTCAGCTCTGGGTATAGAAGAAAATTACAGAGTTTAACATATTAAGGACCTTAAAATCTAGTTGAATAGACAAGGTAAGATCAATCTATAAGCTTGATCAGAAGTTCAGAGACCAGGATTAGCATGTTATGTTGCAATTATAATGATATGTGTGTAGGTAGATAGGAAGAATGAGGCTGTATTATGAAGAACTTGTTAGAAGAATTTAGTGTAAATGTGGAAGGTAATAGGTAAATTCAGGTGACATAATGGTGCATTTTATACAGATATCTGGTAACTGTTAATATGGAATATATGATTATGCTTTTAGTCACTGTAGTTGAAATATTTCCTAAAAAAATACAGAATGAGATCCTGCTCTCTTAAAATAGCTTAAAATCTTTCTTAAGAAGAGCAAAACAATTTTAGATCAGAATAACAAAAAAGCAGTTCATATATTGGATAAATGTTTTTTGAGCTGGTAAATCACTTGCCATTGCAATGACCCATGCTCATAACAGACCTTGATACTGATAATTGGTCATGGAACTTGCTGCTGAGGAACCTAGAAGGTAAGAATTCATAGAACAACTCTGAGCAGCTGTTACTAATCAGCTTTGTTACTGAGATTAAACATTTTCACAGTCTCTTCCATGTAGGAGTTGGGGGAAGTGCTAATCAAAGTTTCGTAGAAGAGTTGGGCTTTGATGAATAGGCTTTTCAACCTTATTTTCTTTTGCTGTCTCATGAACTTTTTGGCTTGTGGCCTTAAATACACATGTACCATTATAAATCATACCTGGGTGTGTTCGTGCTGATATTCCTCTCACCTTCCTACTATTGCCTATTTCATAGTCTTTAAGATTTTTCCAAAATTTCATTCATCCATGATGCAGATCCTTTTCTTTGAATTCTGATAGATTAACCCAGCTACCCCTACTCAGCCCTTTTTCTGTTGTCCTACTCTCTGATTGGTATGTTTGTCTGAATTCTATAATTAGATTGTAATCTAGGAAAAGAGCTCTAACAGTCTCTTCTATTTCCCACAAATACTAGTTGGTTCATTGTAGGGGAAATTTACATCAGTGTAACAGCAATGGCTTAAATGTATAAAAGAATATGCTGGAGACTGGTTACAAAGTAGATGAGCCCTAATTGATTTAAAGTGAAGTGATAGTTTCCAGTTTTTCAATAATGATTTTGGGTTTTATCATTTCTTCCATTCTACCTCTAATTCTCACATTTAGATTATGGTCAGATCATTTTTTTCCCCTCACTTTTGGTTCTAGACAAAAAATTTAGACTTTAATGCCGTTCATCCTGATTTGTTCAACAATAAAATCTTGCCTAAAGGACAAATACTATTTAAAATGTGTTTTATTTTTGTTCAGAGCTATTTTATAAAAGGATGGCCCTAAACATTTATATACCCTTTCAATGAAGATTATGGAATTTGGGGGCCAGGTTGGCATTTATTTTCCTTTCCAAAAATAACAGTTAACAGCACGTCTCCATCTAGATCACTTGCTGTATAGAATGACAGAGTTGGGGAAACGTTTTACGTCGTATCCCAGGGTCCCCTCTTCTCACTGCCTAGGTTCCTGGTAGCAAGAATGGTAAACCTTAATTCAATGCTTAATCGAATCCTTCAGTATTGAGGGAGGAAGGCACGGAAGTTTTTGTGGGGAACACTGAAAGATATTTTCGTAGGGGCATTTTTGAAAATGGTACTGGGAGCCAGAGGAGGGGGTGCTCCAAGATTGTGAGTTCCTTTTTGATTTCCCTTCAAAACCTCGATGCAGGCGGAGGCAAGAGCCTGGATGTGCGGAGGGCCACTGCAGCCCTGCGCGTCAAGACAACCGTCCGGGGTCTGTTTGCCCCTTTCCCCGCCCACCCATCAGTTCTGGCAGCGCATGCGCTGAGCCGTGGGCCGGAGAGTTGTCGGCTGGGAAATGGCGGCCGCGGGCTTGGTCGCTGTGGCCACGGCTGCAGAGTACTCTGGCCCTGTAGCGTCGGGAGGTAACCTCTCCGGTGTTAACTGCGGCCCAAGCTCCGGAGCAGGTACTGGTCCTGGCCCGGGTTCGTGGAGCCGCTCCCTCGATCGAGCGCTAGAGGAGGCGGCTGTGACCGGGGTGCTGAGCCTGAGCGGCCGGAAACTGAGGGAGTTTCCCCGGGGAGCGGCCAACCATGACCTGACGGACACCACCCGGGCGGGTGAGTGGGGCACGGGGCATCCCTGCTGACCATGGGCGCGGGACGCGGCGGGAGGCCGCTCCATCCGGTGGGAGGACTCGGGGCTAGTTACAGCCACCGGTCCCATAGCGCCTGGTTGGGACCGGACTAACGGGGAGAAGCCGACTGCCCGACCCACCCAGCACCCCCACCCCCCACCCCCGCCCCGGCCCCGGCCTGCGGGCCAGACCCCGAGCCAGGGGCGAGGCGGCAGACTGCAGCATCTCTCGGGGAAGGAGACTGTAGCGATAGACACAGAGTGTTTTACTCTGCTAGAAAATTAACTTAATGCCGCTGAAGTAGACCCTTGCCCCGCCCCGGTTTCTGCAGGCCCTTTCGGATTTGGGATGCCAAAGTGACTTTGCTAAGATTTGGGATTGTAAACGTTCTCTTAATATGTTCAGAGCATGGGCCACTGCGTTGTTGGGGAAGCATTGATGTGAGCACTGACGTTTCTTCAAGAGTTGTTTTTAATGTGAGCCCTAAGGCTGTAACTTTTCTTTCTGTACCTTTATCTATTTGGCTTACTAGAGCCAACCTTCAGACTCCCATTACTTTTCTCACGCCCTCCCTGAAAAGTTGAGGGAAGAAAAGATACATAGATAGCCTACCCCATCTGTACTTACCGCTTTTCAAAAATGAACATTACTTCGCTTTATACATATTTTTGAACACAGGAAAGGTAATAAGCAATTGGATATTATTTGGTTTTCTCAGTTGTAGAGAACAATGTTTGGTGACCGAGGCGCTTAACATAATATGCTTTTCTTGTGTTTAAAATATAGCTTCCTTAGGGAGTAGATTAAAAACTGAGCCTATTCATATTTTACACAAAGGAGGAAAAAAAACCCCAAACAGGTTCGTGTAGTATGATGTAGTTAGGTATTTTATTTTGATATAGTGTTTTTTTTGGCAATGAAAGAATATGTAGTACTTTGTCTTATATTTATTCCATTTTATCTTATTTTAAAATCTTCGATTTGAAAATCTTCTATGTGCACTCATTAAAGATTGATGGGTATTACATATGATTCACTCATGTTAGAAAAATAAACAGAACTGTTAAACTACGTTAAGAAACTTCTTTCCAGAGAAACTTTCACTCTAGTGTAAAATGGAAGAAATTAAATGTCTAATTATTTAATCTCTTTTGGAAACAGTTGTACTGAAGATATTTTGTATTTTTAGTGAATGTTATTAAAATTAAACTTTCTTGCTAAGGTAAATATGAACAGCCACTTCCCTTTTGCTTATGTTCTGATAGACAACATCCAGAATTGTCGTTCATAACCCAGATTACCTGATTCTGTTCAGGAGATGGCCGTATGGCATATGATTGTTTCAGAGATGGGTAATGTGGCAGTTTTATATTGGTGTCAGTCGTTTCAGTATTACTCCATTAAACGCGAAGCTAAAGAACAAGTTGATTACAGGAGTTTATTTCATTCGTTATCTTACCTGCTTTTAAATAGTTCTAGGACCAACATGTTTTGCTTTTAAGAAATATTTACTCCATTAAACGCGAAGCTAAAGAACAAGTTGATTACAGGAGTTTATTTCATTCGTTATCTTACCTGCTTTTAAATAGTTCTAGGACCAACATGTTTTGCTTTTAAGAAATATTTTATTAACTGACAAAGAAAACCCAAAGGCATTTATGAAGAAAAAGAACCAATCCCAATAAATTTTTCCCTTACTGTGCTCTGAATTATTTTATTTTTTAAAGATTTTATTTCTTTTTTTTTTTTTTTTAATGTTTATTAATTTTGAGAGAGAAAGAGGGGAGGGACAGAGAGAGGAGAGGGACAGAGAGAATTCCAAGCAGGCTCTGTACTGTCAGTGCAGAGCCCAAAGCTGGGCTCGATCCCACAAACTGTGAGATCCTGACCGGAGCTGAAATCAAGAGTCAGACACTCAACCAACTGAGCCACTGAGGCACCCCTAAAGATTTTGTTTTTGGATAATCTCTACACCCAACGTGGGGCTCAAACTCACAACCTCGAGATCAAGAGTCACACACTCTTTTGCTCTTCTGACTGAGCCACCAAGGCACCTGAGTTATTTTAAACAGATAATTTAATGCTGATATGATCATTTATTGAGTATACACTGTTTGCTATTCATTGTTAGGTGTTTTAAAATACATTGCCTTGTTAAATGCTCAAAACAACCAACCAATGGACTAAGCATTATTATCCCCACTTTACATGTGAAGAAGCACTCAGAATTTACAGATGAGGAATCACTCAGAGAAAGTCCTGTAATTAATATTGGTGGTAGAATTTCAGCCCAGGTCCATGGAACTCTTTTCTCTGTGCTATACGTCACAGCCTTCCTATGTACAGATAGATATTACTATTCCTGTGTTTGCAGATAGTGAAATCAAGATTTGGAGATACTAGATAATTTGCTCAAAGACCTGTAGCTAAAGGCCAGGGAAGGTAGTGTTAGCCAGGATTTGAGCCTAGTTTGAGATAACTCCAAACCCATAGCGTACCTATAGCTTAATGGATTTAGACACAACCTATGTTAACTAAAATGTTTTGTTAAGACTCTTTAAGATTTAAAGCCAGGAAAATTATTTGAATACCTTATGTGTGTGTGTGTGTGTGTGTGTGTGTGTGTGTGTGTCAAAGTTGCCATATAGCCTGTTCTCTCATAATGTATATGGACTGTATCTGGTAGAGCTGCTGTCCTTCAAGAGTTTATATTCTAAGAAACAGCATATATTTCCCATACTACGTATAATTTGACATGATTAGAATTAATTAGGAACATTTTCTTGAGGCTTTTCACTCTTATTTGTTTTAAAAGGTAGATTTTTAGGAAAAGGGAAATATTTATTTAGGGAATAGGTAATTTGATCCAGTGGACAATGAAAATTTTAGAAGGAAATCACAGAAGACTTCTTGGGGCAGAAACGTTGGAAAGGATTTGGGTAGGCAAAAATGAGAAGGAAAACCAATTCCAGGCAGTGGTGGACAACATGCAAAAATTCCTAGAGTATATGGCACATCAGTTAATTTTGCCAGTCCATTATGCATTACCCTTTCATCTGATTTACAGTAATCCAATTTTCCTAGGAAATCACTCCTCTCAGTTTCATGGCTATCCCAGCCCAACACAAGGGTGTGCATGTGACTGACGCCAGACCTAGCCAGTCAATATCCTTCTGGTCACAGTGATTGCTCAGAGATGGGCACATTTTCCGGTGAGCACACATGACTGTTAATTCTGAATTTTTTATTGGAACTATTGAGAAAGAGGCATGATTTGGACCCTGGGGATTGCTGAGAAAATAGAATGTGAGCCTAGAGCTTACTAATAATTGGAAGGCAGAGCCAAAAGATGGAAAGAGTGAGACCAAGTTCTGATGACAATGTTTGAACCTTTGGTTCAATAGCCAGGCCTTAAGATAGTGCTGTCCTTGGACAGCAAGTTAATAAATTCCCCTTTCTGCTTGATTTGAGCAGAATTTTTTGTTACAAAATCTAGAGTCCTGACTAATACAGTGGGACTGCTTGTGATAATGTGGTCAGGCCAGTTTGGTCAGAATAAATGGTTGGATTAGAGAATATCTGAGCTATCTTTTGCATATGTGGAAGCTAGATTGAGGATAGGTTAATTGAGTTTGAGACAGGGAGACTAATCAACATTCGTTCTCATTTGTTCAACAAACATTTGCTAAGGAATTTGATAAGTGCAGATATACAGAAAGGACCAGCATACTTTCTGTCCTCAAAGAATTCAAGGGATCTAATGGAGAAATAAATAAATGTGAAGATTATTTGACTTGTCTACTAATAGCAAAACTTTTATGTATAAGGCATTATACTAACTATAATATAGAGGAAACAAAAATAAGAGGCTTTACCCTGTAAGAATTTAAAAAAGCTAGTAATCCAGTTGGATGACTACAATAATAATCTAAATCTCTGAAGGAATGAAAAATAGATATCATATTGGAAAATGAAAATGTACAAATGCTGACTGAATATATATATATATATTTTTTTTTATTGAATATATTTTTTAAAAAAGGACAGAAGGCATCAAAGATGACTGAGTGGTTAAATCTGGAGGATTAGGAAGATAGTGATGCTATTGATAATAATAATAGGTAACATTTATTGAACTGTTAGCATATTTCAGGTATTGTTCTGAGCTGCATATATAAAACATGCACATACAACAACAATATGAGTTGTAAGTATATTTTAATCCCATTTTACACATGAAAAATCGAAACTTGAAATTGATTTGATCAAGGTTACACAGAGTAAGTGACATTGGGATTCAAATTCAGACACATCTGATCCTAAAACTTGTGGTTTTGATCAGTAAGCCATACTGACAGAGAAGTTTGCTATGTATAATTTCGTTGATTTGCTTGATACTTTTTAATTTTTTTTTCAACGTTTTTTATTTATTTTTGGGACAGAGAGAGACAGAGCATGAACGGGGGAGGGGCAGAGACAGAGGGAGACAGGCTCCAGGCTCCGAGCCATCAGCCCAGAGCCCGACGCGGGGCTCGAACTCAAGGACCGCGAGATCGTGACCTGGCTGAAGTCGGATGCTTAACCGACTGTGCCACCCAGGCGCCCCATTTTGCTTGATACTTTTAAAGGGGTTGTAGCACATGTAGTTAGCCCTGTGCAATGAATAGAAATGTAAGTATGAGGGCGCCTAGGTGGCTCAGTTGGTTAAGCGTCCAACTTTTGATTTCTCCTTAGGTCATGATCTCATGATTCATGAGATCGAGCCCTGCATCTGTGCTGACAGTGTGGAGCCTGCTTGGGATTCTCTCTCTCTCTCTCTCTCTCTCTCTCTCTCTCTCTCTGCCCTTTCCCCATGCACACACATGTGCTCTCTCTCTCTCTCTTTCTCTCTCAAAATAATAAGTAAACATTTTTTAAAAAGTAAATCTGGAGCTTTTTTTTTTTTAATCCTAAGTAAACTCTGCACCCAACGTGGGACTCCAGCTTATAACCCCAAGGTCAGAAGTTGCATGTTCTCCTGACTGAGCCAGCCAGGCACCTCTGTAAAGTTCCTGGCACCCCATACATTTGAGAGAGTCATAATGAAGAGTTTATGAGATTCTTGGTGAAAGAATATGGAGAGCGAAAAAGCTGGTTGCTGACAACCATGGGATACACTAGCATTTAAAAAGGCAAGAGGCAGAATCAGCCTGAGAGAAAGTCCAGTTCCACAACTAGGCCTTTACTAGAATTCACAAACTCCTAAAGCTGAAGGAACCATAATAACCATCTAAGTTATGTTACAAACAAGAAGCAGTCTCAGAGATTAAATGATGTGTTTAAGGTTAAGTAGTGAGATGGTGCTGTTTCACAGAAGGCAAATAGGGGTCATAGTTGTAGCTGTGAGAAATCTCTTCTGAATAAAAGGCAGAAAACAAACTAAAGCTTTGGGGAAAAGACTATAGTAGAAGGCAGGAGGGAGAGACTAAAATTACACCCAAACAGAAAACAAATTTGAGATGTAGTAGGTGAGCTAAGATAATGCAGTGTTACTAAAGCCACAAGAATTGAGACTTTCAATGAGAGGATCCTTCTTTCCTAGATAAAGAAGAATGAGGATTGCTAAAAGGCAATTTAATTTTTCAAGGAAGCAGTCTATAGTAGCAATCTGTAAAATTAGTTTCATTAGGTTTGGAAATATGCACTGCAGTTCCGGGTCTTAAGTAGAAATCATATAGCTCTTGGATTCATACATGTATTTTGTATCAACCACAGTATATGTACTGTGAATTTTTATAGAGTAGTGCTCTCTAATATGGTAGCTATTAGCTGTAGGTGGTTATTTAAAATAAGTTAAAATTTAAAAATTTGTTTCCTCAGTCACACCACATTTCAGGTACTCAGTAGCCCCATGTGTCCTATTGGACACATCACACATTAGATCTACTCCCTGTCATATTGGTCAGCACAGACAGTAGAGCCTTTCTGTCATTGCAGAAGGTTGTATTCGACAGTGATGCTGGGGCATACTGTTTTGACTAGAACTGAAATTTGTTTTCTGTTATTTATTTTCTAAAACATATCTCTCTTGGCAAGGTTTTTCTGTATCCAAGACAGTAAGCCACCATGGTGTCTAGAGCTGAAGACACTGTGCAATAATGGTGAGAAGGCAGAGGCAAAGGTAGGAGGTGGCAGCAAATGGGGTCCGATCATAATGACATGAACCTTGGGACCATCTCAGGGGTGGGTGGGGGAATATATTAATTTTTTCTTTTAGAAATAAAATCTTGTTAACAAAGGATGACATTTTTAAGCATGTCATCTTTGTTAATAGAGGCATTAATATATATTTGACACATTTGCCATCCCCTGAAGCATTCAATGTGTTCAAATCAGGAAGAATATTCTACGAGCCTCAGAAATGAGGAAAGAGTAGAAAAGAATAAAACTAATTTTATTTGATTAATGAGACAGGTTCAGTTTAGTATACTTTAAAAATCATTTCTTCTGATATTAACAGTTACATATGTTCATTGTGGTAGGAAAAGTTTTAAAGAAGACATTAAAGATCATTCATGGTTCCACTTACCAGAGGTAAATTTAGTGGTAAACACTGGTTGAAACTCTTTCAAACATTTTCTTCACAAATGTACACATTCTTACTTTTTTTTTTCTCTTAAGTTTATTTATTTATTTTGAGAGAGAGAGAGAGAGACAGAGTGAGCAAGGGAGGGGCAGAGAGAGAGGGAAAGAGAGAATCTGAAGCAGGCTCCACACTGTCAGCATTGAAGTCCGGTGCCGAGCTTGAACTCACAAACCATGACCTGAGTGGAAACCAAGAATTGGACACTTAACTGCCTGACCCACCCAAGCACCCCTCCTACTCTTTAATATATAAAAATGAGATCATAAAAGACTGTTTTATCATCTAATTTTTTTTCACTACATGAAATGCAATACCAGAAACTAGAGATCTGTAGCATAATTTTTTAGTTTTTTTTATTTTTTCTTAATGTTTATTTATTTTTGACAGAGAGAGAGAGAGACAGAGCATGAGTAGGGGAGGGGCAGGGAGAGGGGGAAACACAGAATAGGAAGCAGGCTCCAGGCTCTGAGCTGTCAGCACAGAGCCCAACACGGGGCTCGAACTCACAGACCATGAAATCATGACCTGAGCCGAAGTCAGATGCTCAACCGAGCCACCCAGGTGCCCCTAATCTACCCTCTTGATGCGCATTTGGATTGTTTTCAACTTTCACTATTACGTATGGTATTGCTGAGGATAACTTTGTATGTGTGTATTTGCAAACTTATCCAATTATTTCCTCAGGATAAATTACTAGACATAGAATTGATTGGCTAAAAAGTATGCACAATTTAGGGGTTTTTATACACATTGTAAAATTGCCCTTCCAGAAGGATTGTTCAGTTTAGATTTGTATCATCAGTGCATATGAGTTGTCTTTGCACCCACTGATCTTCTCATTCATTTTGATCTGTGTCATTCTGATAGGTGACAGATTATATCTCTTCATTCTGTATTCAGTGCAGCTTGAGGAATGTAGTTTTTTCTACAAGAAGAAGAGGTATATAAATTCAGGGAAAAAAGATTTACTTTTTCTGTTTCTACTTTGTGTCATAGAACCAGTTGATAACAAAGAATTGGAAGCTCTTTGTACTTGTATTTAACCCCTGTATATTTAATTTGAACTCTTTTATAATTGTAATAGTAATACATGTTTACTATAGAAAGTCTGGAAAAACAGTACACAAAGGAAAGAAGGAAATGGTTCTACTGTATGGACAAATCACTGTGAACATTTTTACATGTTCTTCCAGTTGTTTTTTTTAATGTATGTACATACACATTGAAAAACACAGTATCAGCTTTTTGTAGTTTGCTTTTTCCATCTTATAGCATATTAGAAATATTGTGTTATGTCTGTTAACATTTTCTTGTAATAGAATTTAATAACTGCAGAGTATGTACTTAGGCAGATCCCTTGTATTGGGCATTTAGACCATTTCAAATTTTTTATTATTATAAGTAACACTATGAATGTTTTTTAATATAATTCTTTGCTTACATCTCTTATTATTTCTTTTGGGTTAATTCCTAGAAGTGGAATTGTTCTAACAAATTGTATGCAATTTTAAAAACTTAAACAATTTACAAACAACATTTCAAAAGCAGTTCCTCATAGAAATAGTGTTACGTATTGAACGCAGCCTGGCCAGGTTTATAGACAAAACACAAAGGCCTCATATTTTTTCCTTAAACATGAAAGTTGGCTTAACTCACATTTCAACCTCTTTATATCTAACAGCTGCAGTCTCCCACATATAAAGAAGTCTTGGAATTTTCTTAAGAATTCCACTCTATATTTTCATGCTTGTTTTAATAACAAATCTGTGGCTTCAAATTACCAACCATTAGGGAAAACCAAACCAAATAAGTTTCTGTAATGTTTATTCTGTTGTTTTTCTGTAATCCCCCCAACCTATGGCCAATACATATCCTAGTCAGAAGTATGGATATTAATATTGCATATGCTGCTACTGTATGTAACAAAGTTTCTGTGGAAATATGCATATTGAATGAATGGGATATTAAGAACACTTCTCAGGAAATAACGTTATATCCCTCTTATAACTTTATCTCCGTTTGAAATGAGAAAGCCAATAGCTCTAATATATTTTCACCACATGCTTCTTCCTTTCTCTTCTGCCTGAGGAACAGCACAATTCTTATATTGTACCAATTCAATAGGGAAGACTGAGGTAAAAGATTTCTGTTATCAACACATACACACACGCATAAACACCTGCACACATACTTTTTATGCAGAGGCAGAGACCATGGGGGAAATCATGGCTGTTGGGTATAAAGGCATCTGAAATAATTTGTTTCAGGGGGGGAATCTAGTCTCAACTGTACTGGCATTTTTTTTTAATAGTAAGGGTCAGTTGTATGATGGTCCCTTTAGGCAGGGTGAGAAGACAACTTCTAGATCACCACAAAATCAATGTTGGGACTTAGAAGAATGGCAGCAGTGTTGGGGTCAAGGATTTTGTAGGGCTCATTTCTTTTTACTGTAGTTGTATTTGGGGGCTGACTGGTTAATGTTATGAAATATGATAACATGAAATAGGACTTTTGAGTAGTAGTATACATATTCATTATTTTTTTTTCAGTTTACTTACGAAATAGTTACTCCACTTAAACTTAGAAACAAATATGGTAATTCACACAAAGGAACATTATTTTGAGTTCCTGAAGTAGCCAGCAATATCCAATGCAGTGTTACTAATTTTAGAATCATAAACTAGTCCTAAAACCTAAAAATTTAAGGTATTTCCTTATTCACTTTGAACTTTCTTCCTTGTTCTTCTAAATATTTTGAGTTTTATTATTTGAAGTCTTAAACCAAGGATTTTAACCCCTGGTTAATAAACCCCATGGTTTATTAAACTGATTTCTTGCAAACACTAGGTAATAGACTTTTTTTCCATTAAAAACCGGTTTTAAAAGATGATCTGCACATCATAAAGTGAAAAGATAAGCCACAGAGTAAGAAAAGATTTCTAACAAATACACCAAGCAAATATTACCTAGAAAATGTATAGGATTTCTACAAACAAGAAGACAACCCAATAGAAAACAGAAAACTAAACTGGTACTTTTCTATAGAGGAATTTCAAATGACCAATAATGTGAAAAAGTGCTCAACCTTACTAGTAATCGAAGGAATGGAAAATAAAGCCAAACTGAGGTACTACTCAAACTGATGATACCAAGTACTGGAAAAAAGAGCACTGAGGACGTGCATACATTGCTGATGGGAATGTTAATTCGTGCATTGACTTTGAAAAATACTTAGGAAAATTAAAAATACACATACTCTTTGACCCAGACATTCCAGACCCTGAGATGTATAGCCCAAAGAAACTTGTGTATCTGTACACCAGGATATATTGGCATAAAACCACACCCATTTATTATCCTCCAGTTCTGTAGGTCAGAAGACTAGACTCAGCTGATTTATCTATTTAGGGTCTCACAATGCCAAAATCAATGTGTTGGTCAGGCTGAACTCTTATCTGGAGACTTGGTCCAGGATCATAGGAATTCAGGTCCTCATAGTTATAAAACTGAGGTCTCTGTTTTCTTGCTGGTTGTTGCTTTCAGGTCACTCTGGGGTCTTGGAGGCTACCTGCATTCCTTATAGTGGCCCTCTCCACCTCTTCAAGCCAGCAATGGTGTGTCCAGTTATCATGCTTAGAATCACTGACTTCGGCTACCAGCCAGAGGGCTCATGTGATGAGACTGAGTCCAGCCAAATTATCTCTTTTTAGTTTAATTCAGTCATTTGACTAGTAAGCTTAATTATATCTGCAAAATCTGTTCTGCTACATATGGAACATAGAGTATATTTCATATTTATAGTCCCAGGGATTTGGGTGGGAAATCTTGGGGAGGGAGACCATTTTAGGAACTGGCTTACCATAGACAGTTGTGTCTTACTCTTTATTGTATAACACCTAGTACAATACCAAATGCCCTTTGAGAATGTATTGAGTGGATGGTTGGATGAATGGATTAATAAGTGAGTGAAAAAGAAGGTGAAAACAGGAATAATTTAGAGTTTATTCACTTTCTTAGCTTTGAAAATGACAGGTGACTTCTGTGTTACTGGGTTTAATGGACACCCTTGGGTCTTCAAGGGTATAGTAGAATTCAATCATCAGAACATTCACAGGTTGCCTGGGTGACACAGTTGGTTGTGTCCCACTCTTGATTTTGGCTCAGGTCATGACATCACGGTTTTAAGATTGAGTCCCAAGTCGGGCTCCACACTGTATGTGGAGCCTCCTTGAGATTCTCTCTCCACCCCCCCCCCCCCCCGCACTGCCCCTCCCTGGCTTATGCACATGTGTTCTCTCTCTCTCTCTCTCTCAAAACAAAAACAAACAAACAAAAAATTCTCAAGGATAATACCAGTGAATATGCTTCCCTTTGATGTCAAAAAGTCAGGTGTTCAGACTGTCTTTAATTGGTGTCATAGAGGATAAGAGAGTTGTTACATGTGCTAAAATTCAGTCCCTTGAAATATAACCCAGTTGTAGCAGTGAGAATTTCTAGGTCTGTGCAGAATATCAAAGTAGGATCTTGATTTGCTAATAAAAGAAATTTTAAACTCCTTACAGTGAAGTAGGCTTTCCATATATATTCAATAATTATAACTTTGATAATTATGCAAGTCTCAGTTGTCTGAGGGGAATCTTAGCCTCGTAAGTATGTGATGCTTTTTATGACTTAGTAACATTGTGATTTCTGGCCATTTATTATCAGGTGACAAACTGTAGCCTATTCTCAACCTTGAGTGTGGGTAAAATCATCTGTGGCACTTTAAGGAATGTACATTTCTGTGTCCAGACTCTAGAAAGAGTTTGATTCAGGAGATCTGGGGTGGGAGTTCTTTAAGCTGCATTTTTAACAAGCACCCTGATTGTTCTAGATGCAGGTGACCTAAGAGCTACCACTTGAGAAATTCTTCCTTAGACTTTGCTACTTTAAAATTCATTTAGGACCCTTACTTTACTGCATTTTATGAGGGTATCGTGAAGTTCTAAAATGTATTTTTAAGTTAATCTTTAATTTAAATGTTTATTTTTTAATTTGAGAGAGAGAGAGCGAACACAAGATGGGGAG
Source organism: Puma concolor (assembly GCF_028749965.1). Taxonomy (NCBI): domain Eukaryota; kingdom Metazoa; phylum Chordata; class Mammalia; order Carnivora; family Felidae; genus Puma; species Puma concolor. Next base: position 88,387,663 of record NC_141675.1, read on the forward strand.
GGACAGAAAGAGAGAGAGAGAATCTCAAGAAGATCTCACAACTGTGAGACCTTGACCTGAGCCACAATCAAGAGTCAGATGCTTAACCAACTGAGCCACCCAGGTGCCCCTAATCTTCAGTTTGCAGTTGGTTAGTGTATATTTTGTGTAGTTGTGTTCATTAGTTAGCTTCTGTTTATTTTTTTAAAAGAGCTCTTGAAAGCTTGGCATTTTCTGTTTCTCATCACTTAATATCTTTGTATGAAACCTGAATAATTTATTCATTAGTATGAAATGTTGGTATTAAGTGACTTAGTAGATCTTAGGTTTTAACATTTCTAGTATGAGTTAAACTTTAATATAATGTACTGATGAAATTTAATTGAGCTATCCTTGACTAGAAACACTGATGTTTTAAATGTTGGTGTTTTCCTAGTTTTAGAAATCCTGATATTAAACAATGCAATCATACCACACAAATTTCTTTCTTTCTTTCTTTCTTTCTTTCTTTCTTTCTTTCTTTCTTTCTTTCTTTCTTTCTTTCTTTCTTTCTTTCTTTCTTTCTTTCTTTCTTTCTTTCTTTCTTTCTTTCTTTCTTTCTTTCTTTCTTTCTTTCTTTCTTTCTTTCTTTCTTTCTTTCTTTCTTTCTTTCTTTCTTTCTTTCTTTCTTTCTTTCTTTCTTTCTTTCTTTCTTTCTTTCTTTCTTTCTTTCTTTCTTTCTTTCTTTCTTTCTTTCTTTCTTTCTTTCTTTCTTTCTTTCTTTCTTTCTTTCTTTCTTTCTTTCTTTCTTTCTTTCTTTCTTTCTTTCTTTCTTTCTTTCTTTCTTTCTTTCTTTCTTTCTTTCTTTCTTTCTTTCTTTCTTTCTTTCTTTCTTTCTTTCTTTCTTTCTTTCTTTCTTTCTTTCTTTCTTTCCCCCATTAAGTAAATAGATATTTTTGAGAATTTAGAAGTTTTAGGCACCAGGAATGTTACAGTAAGCAAGACAGTCAACTTCATGGCGCTCATGTTCAGTGAAAACCCCAAATCACACAGGACACAGAAAAGGGTTCCCTAATCCTAATTGAGAATGATCAGAAGAGGTCCCCCTAAAGTCCTGAAATTTCCATTGAGTCTTTTTTTAAAAAATTTCTTTTGTAAATTTTAATTTATTTATTTATAAATTTACATACAGGTTAGTTAGCATATACTGCAATAATGATTTCAGGAGTAGATGCCAGTGATTTATCCCCTATGTATAACACCCAGTGCTCATCCCCACAGGTGTCTTCCTTAATGTCTCTTACCCATTTAGCCCATCCCCTACCCACAATCCCTCCAGCAACCCTCAGTTTCTTCTCTGTATTTAAGAGTCTCTTATGTTTTGTCCCCCTCCTTGTTTTTATGTTATTTTTACTTCCCTTCCCTTGTGTTCATCTGTTTTGTATCTTAAATTCCACATATGGGTGAAGTCATATGATATTTGTCTTTCTCTGACTAATTTTGCTTAGCATAATACCCTTTAGTTCCATCCATAAATTTTCTTTAGATGATGTGTGGAAGAAACTGATTGAGAATGCAGTAGTAACTGTAGGGAGAAACATTTTGATCACTGATATGCTTTAGAACTACCCAAGTGAATTACATCGAGGGCAGTCAAAATAGATCACCCCACCATAGTCACTGCATAGAACGTGGTTAAGTTTGACATAAGACATGTTGGGTGTTATGAAAACAAATATTGTACTGAATTTAGTCTCTTAGGAAAAAAATTAATAAATTATTTTGTTAAAAAAAAAGTCATTTAGGAAAATAGGAATTTTTCACATCCTAAAGATGTTTTTGTTAGGTAAGCCAAAGTTTTTATTCAATTAAAGAAAACCAGTTTTTAATTGAAATGTTAGCTGACATATGTTGTGTTAGTTTCAGGTGTACACCATAGTGATCAACAATTCTATATATTATTCACTGCTCACAATGATAAGTGTAGTCACCATCTATCACCATGTAAAATTATTACAGTACTATTGACCATATTCCTCCTGCTATCATTTTCATCCCTGTGACCTATTTATTTATTTATTAAATGCTTATTTATTATTTTTTTAATTTTTTTAAATGTTTATTTTTGACAGAGAGACAAAGCATGAGTGGGGGAGGGGCAGAGAGAGAGAGAGGGAGACACAGAATCCAAAGCAGGCTCCAAGCTCTGGCTGTTAGCACAGAGCCCCACGCGGGGCTTGAACTCATAGACTGAGAGATCATGACCTGAGTCGAAGTCGGACGCTCAACCAACTGAGCCATCCAGGTGCCCCAAATGTTTATTTATTTTTGAGAGAGAAAGAGAGAGAGCGTTGAGAGGAGAGGGGCAGAGAGAGGGAGACACAGAATCTGAAGCAGGCTCCAGGCTCTAAGCTGTCAGCACAGAGCCCAATATGGGGCCTGAACATGTGAACTGCAAGATCATGACCTGAGCTGAAGTCAGATGCTTAACCAACTGAGCCACCCAGGTGCTCCCCACAATGACTTATTTATTTTATAACTGGAAGTTTGTACCTCTTAATTTCCTTCACTTGTCTTGCCCAACCCATTCCCCTCCCCTCTGGTTTTGTTTGTTCATTTTGTTTTTTAGATTTCACATATAAGTAAAATCATATGGTATTTGTCTTTCTTTGAGTGACCTATTATACTTAGCACAATATTCTCTAGGTCCATTCGTATTGTAGCAAATTATAAGATCTCATTCTTTTTTATAGCTGAGTAATTTATATATATAATGTGTGTGTGTGTGTGTATGTGTGTGTGTGTATACATACATATCTTACCTTCTCTGTCCATTAATTTATTGAAGGACACTTAGGTTGCTCCCATATCTTGGCTATTGTAAATAATGCTGCAGTGAATGTAGGGTTGCATATATCTTTTTGAATTAGTGTTTTCATATTCTTTGAGTAAATACCCAGTAGCAGAATTACTGGGTTGTCTGGTATTTCTATTTTTATTTTTTGAGGGACCTCCATACTGTTCCCCATAGTGGTGTACCAATATACATTCCTACCAAGAGCGCATGAGGGGTACCCTTTTATCCATATCCTTGCCAACACTTATTTCTTGTTTTTGTTTGTTTGTTTTATTTTTGATACTAGCTGTTCTAGCTGGTATAAGGTGATGATCGTATTGTGGTTTTGATTTGCATTTCTCTAATGATTAGTGATGTTAAGTATCTTCTCATGTGTCTGTTGGCCATCTGTATGTCTTCTTTGGAAAAAAAATATTTATTCAGGTCCTCTGCCCATTTTTAATCAGGTTATTTGGTTTTGTTTAGGTTTTTTTGGTGTTGAATTATATAAGCTCTTTAAATATTTTTTATATTAACTCCTTATCAGATGTATCATTTGTGAATACCTTCCATTCAGTACGTTGCCTTTTTGTTTTGTTGATGGTTTCTTTTGCTGTACAAAAGCTTTTTATTTTAGTATAGTCCCAGTAATTTATTTTTGCTTTTATTTCCCTTGTCTGAAGAGACATCCATAAATATGTTGCTAAGACTAAATGTCCAAGAGAATACTGTGTGTTTTCTTTTAGGAGTTTTATAGTTTCAGGTCTTAAACATTTAGATCTTTCATCCATTTTGAGTTTTGGTATCAGGATAATGCTGGCCTTGTAGAATGAATTTGGAAGTTTTCCTTCCTCCTCTTTTTTTTGGAATAGTTTGAGAAGAATAGGTATTAACTCTTTTTTAAATGTTACAGTACAATTGTACTGTACAATTCACAGTACAATTCATCTGTGAAATCGTCGAGTCCTGGACTTTTGTTTGTTGGGAGTGTTTTGATTACCAGTTCATTTTTGGTATTAGTCATCTGTGTGTTCAAATTTTCTATTTCTTCCTGGTTCAGTTTGGGAAGATTGTATGTTTCTAGGAATTTATCCATTTCTTCTATGTTGTCCAATTTGTGGTGTGTAAAAAAAGTTTTTTAGAGAGAGAAAGAGTGTGTGAGCAGGGGAGGGGGAAGGAAGGGAGAGAGGGAGAGAGAGAGAAAGAGAGAGAGAAAAAAAAAAGCACAACCCCGGGATCATGACCTGAGCCGAAATCAAGACTGGGACACTTAACTGACTGAGCGACCCAAGTGCCCCATAATTTTTTTTTTTTAAAGTAAGCTCTACGCCCAATGTGGGGCTTGAACTCATGACCCCAAGATCAAGAGTTGCATGCTCTACTGACAGAGCCAGGCAGGAGCCCCTGGCATGTAATTTTTCATAGTATTGGTTATTTCCCCTCTTTCATTTCTGAATTTCTTATTTGAGTCCTCCCTCTCTCTCTCGCTCTTTTTTTTTTTTTTCTGATGAGTCTGGCTAAAGGTTTATCAATTTTGTTTATTGTTTCAAAGAACACCCTCTTGGTTTCATTGATCTTTTTTATTCCTTTTTTAGTCTCTATTTCATTTATTTTCATTCCAATCTTTATTATTTCCCTCCTTCTACTAACTTTGGGCTTTGTTTGTTCTTTTTCTTAGCTCCTTTAGATGTAAGGTTAGATTGAGATCTCTCTTGTTTTTTGAGGTAGTTCTCTATTCCTATAACTTCCCTCCTAGAACTGCTTTTGCTGTGTCGTGAAGATTTTGGAAAAATTGTGTTTCCATTTTCATTTGTCTCCATGGTTTTTTTGTTTTGTTTTCTCTTTGATTTTTTTTTTGAAAATTAATTTTTCCAAAAGTATAAAAACACTTCATTTTGCAAAATTGGACACTTTAGTATAAAATAAACACTTGAAAGATTTATTTGTTTTAAAGCTAGTGTCACTGAAGGGCGCCTGGGTGGCTTAGTTGGTTAAGCGTCTGACTTCGGCTCAGGTCATGATCTCACAGTTCATGGGTTCGAGCCCCGTGTGGGACTCTGTGCTGACAGCTCGGAACCTGGACCCTGCTTCAGATTCTGTGTGTGTGTGTGTGTCTCTCTCTGGCCTTCCCTCACTAGTGCATGTGTTCTCTCTCACTCTCACTCAAAAATAAATAAGCATTAAGAAAAAAAAAAAAAAAAAAAGAGTCAGACACTCAACCAACCAAGCCACCCAGCTGCCCCAAAACATAAAAAATAAAAAAATAAGGGGCGCCTGGGTGGCTCAGATGGTTAGGCGTCTGACTTCAGCTCAGGTCATGATCTCATGGTTCATGGGTTCGAGTCCCATGTCGGGCTCTGTGCTGACAGTTCGGAGCCTGGAGCCTGCTTCGGATCTGTGTCTGCCCCTTTCTCTTGTGCTCTGTCACTGTCTCTTAAAAAATGAATAAACGTTTAAAAAATTTTTTTTAATTAAAAAAATATTGTGTCACTGAAAAACCTTGTTGTCAAAGTTATGAATAGATGACTAATATACAATGAAAAATAAAGTATTGAAAGTGAGCATGTATTCACTGAGCATGCCCAGGGTTCTTGGTTATCAGCAACAGAAATCAACTGTGGTTATGAGTAGCCTACCAAATCCCTGGAAGGGTTGGAGAAGCAGGCTGGAAGGATAAGTAACTAGGAGTATACCCTAAATCATATGACAGGGCAGGTCCTTTGAAGAAACCACCAGCACTGCCACTGGGATGGACCCCTCAGCTTGTACCGCGAACACGCCATGACAGTGGATACTACACACCAGCACTGGAACTTTTGCTGCCAGTGCCTCTGGAAACAGGGATGTAACCGCTCTGCTTTAAATTCACGGTTAGGGAAGGATGTGTCTGTTTGGAGGAACCTAGATTATGTGCCCATACTTCTAGCCCTAAGAGAGGCTGAGAAAACAAATGTACTATGTAGCAGTTTTTAGCTTCTGTTGAGGAAAGAAGTCTGTTTCATAAAGTATTGGATTGCCCAAACGTAATAATAGTGTTTAGAATCTGGGCAGCCTTAAAAAATTGCATGTGTCTCCTATAAATTGTATTTAATACTAAAATCAAGTAACCAAGTAAGCCTTTAGTAGAGTATATAATTACAATAATAAACATTAAGCAAACATTAAATAATAAGCATTAGTTTACTGACTGTAATTAGTATAACTTTTCTACAGCCAAACTTTTTATTTCTTAGTCAAGTTAGGAGAGGAGGAAAAGATTTATTGACTAGGTTTTTTTCTGGGAGTACCTTCAGTTTTTTTTTTTTTCTTCTTTTATTCTGAGAATATCCTCAGTATCTTTTTAGTCTGCATTAATTTGGAGAGACTAAAGATGAACAGTGTTGCCTAGCTCCTGCCCTTTCAGATGTCTGCAGTGTCCATAATCCTAATATCTAGGGACAGTATTCTATTGTCATTTTAGCCAGCAGTCCCTATAGTAAAAAGTTTTTGACAACAAATGTTTACTTATTTATATATTATATGTATGTACTAAAACTATATGCTATAAAATATACATAAAATACAAAATTTTAAAGGAGAAATTAAATATAAATAGAAAGGAAAGTTCTAATGTTTTTCTTTCACACTACAATGGATCATTTTGTGTATCCTCTGGATAATAGGTTCACTCTCCTCCTTTGGAGACTACTGATACAAACAGTAGTTAGCTTCTTACTGATCTTTTGGTAGGAGAAAGGAGATTTAAATATTAAGTATCTGAAAACATTGTAGGCTCTACTTTGAGGCAGTATTGTAAAGGGGAGACAGTCTGGGAAAGGGGAGACAGTCTGAGATAAGAAGTTCAAGGATATAGAGCTATAACCTGCTCAAAAGGAAAGTATGGAAGACGAAGATTGAAGAAATTTCTTGAAGCAATGTCGTAGATGAAGAGGGACTCCTTGCATAGCATGTGACAAACTAGTGTGTATAGGAAGTGGGGGATGGGATAGTAATAGCTGACCGGCTCCCATGGATTTGAGGGGCTGGGGTGCGGTAGGTGCAATGTTATTTTGGGAATAAGACGATTTGCATGTTTTAGCCTTGCTTCTTTACGTTAGTTGTTTGGCTTAAGTCAGTCTTTCTTATCTTTCCTCATTTAGAAAAAAAAGAGTTTTTTTTGTTTTTTTTTTTTTTGACTGGATTGGAGTTAAGGTTTAGGAGGCCTTGGGGTTTTGATGAATCTCCTCAGAGGTTGAGCTTTGGCATGGGTGTGAGTTTGGCTGTGCCCCCTTCCCCAGATTGGCTTCAGCTAGAGTCAACTTTGCATCTATGGTATATTCATTCAACAAATTATTTTATTTTATTTTATTTTTTTTTCAACGTTTATTTATTTTTGGGACAGAGAGAGACAGAGCATGAACGGGGGAGGGGCAGAGAGAGAGAGGGAGACACAGAATCGGAAACAGGCTCCAGGCTCTGAGCCATCAGCCCAGAGCCTGACGCGGGGCTCGAACTCCCGGACTGCGAGATCGTGACCTGGCTGAAGTCGGACGCTTAACTGACTGCGCCACCCAGGCGCCCCTCAACAAATAATTTTAACTTTGACCTGGTGCCTGAGCTCCAGACTTACATATTTAGTTGCCTACTTGATATTTCCATTAGATGTTTTAAGAGGCATCTCAAGTTTACCTTGAATAGAAAGGACTTGTGATGTGTGGACCCTTCTTTCTCTGTCACCAGAGAGAGAGAGAGACAGAGAGAGACAGAGAGAGAGAGAGAAGAAACTAACATCAATGCCCTGTTGTTCTTGTAAATGACACTACTATCCATTTCTTGAACTGGGAACTCCTCTCAATGTTACCACCATCTATGCTCAGGCCCAAGCCTGAGTCATCCTTTATTCTGTTTCTCCCACCCTCCTCAATCTGTTAGCATCACTGTTGTCATGAACTACTGCAGACATCTGCTAACTAGTCTTCCAGTTTCTACTCTCACCCCTTGAAAGCATTCTCCATGTAACAGCCAAAAATGATCTTTTAAAAACGTCAATCAAGGGGTGCCTGGATGGCTCAGTCGTTAAGCATGTAACTCTTGACTTTGGCTCAGGTTATGATCTCACCATCATGAGATAGAGCCCCATGCCAGGCTCCACACTGGGCATGGAGCCTGCTTAGGATTCTCTCTCCCTCTACCTCTCCCCTGGTCGTGCAAGCACATGCTCTCTCATGCTCTCTCTTTCTCAAAAGGAAAAAAAAAAAATAACATGAAATGTCAATCAGATCATGTCGCTTCCCTGTAAAATCAAACAAAATTCTGTAGTAGTTATCAGCTGCCATTTGTATAAAATTCAGATGCCTTACCAGGACTAAAAAAGCCTTAACTTGATTCATTTCTGTGCCTAGCTCTTTAAATCTTAGTCCACTTACACTTCTTTCTCATCAAACATATCAAACTTGTTTTCCTTCTGTGGCTTTTGTACTTGTTATCTTGTCTTCATGGAATGCCCTTCCTCTAAATCTTTGTGTGATTGGATGCCTCTCATCCTTTAGATTTTAGCTCAAATATGGATGAGTACATATAAAGTACTTAGAGTAATTCTTAGCTTATAGCAAATGATCAATAAATACTATTAGCTCTTTACCCCCCAAAATTTACCTCTTTGGAAAGGTTAATGACAAATCCTGTTCAAGTGTCCTGAACCACTTGCCCTCTAGTGCTATTCTTTATTTTCTTCATAGCATGTCCCTATTTGTTGATTGCTTACTCTATTATAATATAAGCTTCATTAAAATAACAATTTTGTCTGTAGCCCCTGCATTTACAGTAGTGTGTGCCACACAGTATACCTTCAGCAGACTTTTGAATAAATGAATGAATGACCCCTTAGTTGATGTATCATAAACCTGTCTAGGTCTGCTGTCATTGAATTTGTTCAGAATTTCTTTTGTCTGAAAAATCATTATTTTGGCTTCATTTTTTTTCACAAGGTACAGAATTGTTGCTTGGCAGATTTCCCACCCTTGTCCATTTTCGCACCTTAAAAATGTCAGTATGTTGTCTTCTGACTTCCATAATTTCTGTTGAAAAATCAACTTTCAGTTTATTTTGTTAATGATATATTTAAGATAACATTTATTTTTTTCTCTGGCTGCTTTTAAGATTTTTTTTCTTTGTCTTTGATTTTCTGCAGTTTGATTGTGATGTGACTTTCTTTGTATTCATCCTACTTGAGGTTTGCTGAGCCTCTTGCATCTGTGGATTGAAAAATTCTTCGTCATTGTTTGGTTTCAGTAACACAACCTTTTCTGTTTTCTTGGTTGATAACTACTATTCAGTGTCATGATTATTCTTTTAAATTGTTATGTCCTGCTTTTCCTAGGATACTATTCCATAGCATCTTCTTTTGAAAATTTCAGGAAGCTCCATGGTCCTCCATGGAAAATTTCAGGAAGTTTTGCTATTCAGGGGCGCTTGGGTGGCTCAGTCGGTTGAGCGTCCAACTTCCGCTCAGGTCATGATCTCAGAGTTTGTGAGTTCGAGCCCCATGTCGGACTCTGTGCTGACAGCTCAGAGTCTGGAGCCTGCTTTGAATTCTGTGCCTCCCTCTCTCTCTGCCTTTCCCCTGCTCACATGCTTTCAAGAATAAATAAACAGTAAAAAAATAAAAAATAAATAAAATAAAATTTTGCTATTCATAGTATCGTCTAGGGACCAACAACATAGCATCACCTAGGATCTGATGAGAAATGCAGAATTTCAAACCCTATTGCAGAATTAGAATCTGCATTTTAAGAAGATCCTCAAGTGATTCTGAGAACAGTACAGTTTGAGAAGCACTGCTCTAAAGTTAATTGGGTAATTGAGGTTGCTGTCTTTTCCCAAAGGATTTCTAAGTAAATAGTTGACCCCAGTTATTTTAACCCCATGCCACATGGGCTGACCAAATGAGCCCTTTAACACCAGTCTTTTAAAAAAAAAAAAAGAGAGAGAGAGAGGACTCTTTTGGTGAGTACAGTAGGCAAAGAAGAAAGTTATGACACCAGTTACCTTTTCTAGGATACGATATGCTCATCATCTGGTCATATTATGGATATGTGTATAGTTAGAGTTAATTGTGATATCAACAAATCCTTTTGAACTGTGCCTTGGCTTAGCTGGGCCCCTGCCAAAGTTATGCTGAAAAGGTAAAAAAAAGCCTTTGTATGTCATCTTAATAGGTGGAGAAACCCCAGCCTGTGTCCAAAGCTTAATCTTCTTGTGTTATTTTGTCTTTCTTGTGTTATTCTTTTATGAGAATTGAGGCTTTTTGCCAAAATTGTTATACCATAAACAGACCTTTAATACCCCTTGGTATATTTATTTCTAATATTTGGTTTTTAGAAGCCTAATCATTACTGGCTCAATTGCTTACCTTCCTTTTGAAGTCATTGTTTAATAACAGTAGGAACTGGGGCGTCTGGGTGGTTCAGTCATTTGAGCAATGACGCTGGATTTCGGCTCAGGTCATGATCCCAGGGTCATGGGATTGAGCCCCATGTTGGGCTCTGTTTAGCGTAGAGCCTACTTAAGATTCTCTCTCTTTATTCCCCTCTGCCTCTCTTCACCACTCATGCCTGCTGGCTTGCTCGCTTTCTCTCTCTCAAATAAATAAATAAATAACAATAGGAACTAGACAGTCTCGAAATCAACAGATCAACAATGACCAGCACAGGTTTATTAATTTTGCTGTCTTATCATAGTACATGCAGTTTGTAAATACTTCTTTCCTTTTATCACAAAAGAAGGAAAATTTGTTATAATAGGTACTGATTTCTTCACAGTACCCTCCATGTTCTCTTTCTTTTTCAGGATCCTTCTGGACTTAAGGATCTCTTAGAGATTTAAGATGTTTGTAAGTGGCTAACTATACTTGTTGTATCCCATGTTCGTGTCACTGCCTGCACCCTTCATGTGTGGGAGCCCCCCTCTTGGACAAGCCTCTTTCCCCATGGCAGCACTGCTGTTGAGAACTTAAACATTCCATTTCAGGAATAGAAAGATATTCTAGATCTATACTGTTCCCCTGTCCCCTAGTTAAAGCATTTGTTATACTTAAGGAGCCATGGTTCCTTCTAGTGAGCAGTAGGATACAGTCCGTCTGTAGGATATAGTCCGTCTCCTGGAGCCTTGTTTTATATAATTTCACATGACAACTGATTCCAGACAGGATGGTTAATTTATGTGAAGGAGCAGGAGCCTTTCAAAGTCATGAATGTGGACAATTTTAACCCTCATCTGACGAAATTCTCTTTTTACTCTAATATTAAAGCTTTTCATTTGATTCTCACTTCTGTTTTAATCTGAGTTAATAGCATTTCCTCTCTTTCATACCCATTATAGTCAAATTTCATGTACTGTGTAATTATTTATTAGTATACCAAACTATATTTTGAGTTAAAATACTATCAAACATTTTAGAAATATCGACATTTAAATGCCAACTTGTGGCTTCTCATTTTCAGTAAATCTCATTTATGTGATGCTGTTGAAACTATATTTTTGAAGGTTCCTGAATTTAATTTCCTTTGTTTCTTCAACATGTATGTGTATCCAGCAGTTTAATCAAGACCAATTTCATCAAAGATTTATTTTCTTTCTCTAAGCAAAGAAATATTTATAGTCCATATGCATAATGACTTTCTAGCAAAATGTATTTAAACTAGCATACTAAGTAATTTAACAACTCTTAAATCCAATGTAAAATATTATTATCCAGAATAAATAGTATTGAAATATTTCATATAATCTGTGCCTCATTGAGCACTTGTGGTTTTAGCAGAATACAGCATATTCTTTGCTGTCTTAGATTACATTGTCTTATCCAAAAGGCAGATTTTTACTTTGCCAGGTTCTTGGTATGACTCATAACTCTCCATCTTTCTCTAACTTGTTGTGTTGCTATTCTCATTAGAGTCTGTATCCAAAGTTTGAATTGGTTTTATTCTCATATGTTTCCAGAGTAAGAAATCTTATTGCCATATACAACTGTTGTCACAGTTGTAACTTTTTAAAATTATTTATTTTTGTTTTTACATTTATTTATTTTTGAGAGACAGAGCACAAGTGGGGGAGGGGCAGAGAGAGAAGGAAACACAATCCGAAGCAAGCTCCAGGCTCCAAGCTGTAAGCACAGAGCCGGATGCGGGGCTTGAACCCACAAACCGCAAGATCATGACCGGAGCCAAAGTCAGACGCCCAACGACTGAGCCACCCAGGTGCCCCCACAGTTGTAACTTCATAGAGATACGTTGTTAAGTTTCTTAGTGTATTTTCCAAATGTGGGTGAACACAGAAACAAAGATAATTACAGAATACCAATCATTTAGCTTCTCAGAAAAGAAAAAGAAAAACCCTATTGCTCTTGGTTGCAAACATTCAAATTATTGTCTTGGACTAAAAATCCTAGGCCTGCTCTGCCAGTACACAATTCTGTTTGGCACACTCATAGCTTACCAAAGAGTACTGGTACTCAAAGTATGGTTCCTAGACCAGTAGCAACAGCATCACCTGGGAAATTGTTAGAAATACATATTATTGAGTCTAATCCCAGGCCTGTATATATACCAAGATTAAATTGGTATAGTGTGCTGCTATGCTACCCCTGCTACTCGCACCCCAGTATAGAAGGTAAGATGGTTGACTGTTAGCACTGGTAATTGGTATCGTGTTTTCACAGAGTATTTTGTGGTCATTTTTTGTAATGTATGATTTAGTTTCCTCCAGAATTGTATTGAGTCTTGTTTTACTTTGAACTTTCTGAATTAAAAAAAAAGTTTTTTTAATGTTTATGCATTTTTGAGAGAGAGAAAGAGACAGAGCCTGAGCAGGGAAAGGGGAGATAGAGAGACAGAGAATCTGAAGCAGACTCCAAGCTCTGAGCTGTCAGCACAGAGCCTGATGGGGGCCTTGAGATCTAGCTGTGAGATCATGACCTGAGCCGAGGTCAGATGCGTAACTGACTGAGCCACCCAGGCACCCTTGAACTTTTTGATGATCATTTTAGGGTTCTTTTAAAACTTTTGGAGAAATTCATTATTTTAGTTATCCTTAGAATTTTAAATGAGAAGTTATCAAATAATAATTTTATGCTGGCAACAAAGTTTCCATCATGTTTATACCTTGTGTGGGGCGCCTGGGTGGCGCAGTCGGTTAGGCGTCCGACTTCAGCCAGGTCACGATCTCGCGGTCCGTGAGTTCGAGCCCCGCGTCAGGCTCTGGGCTGATGGCTCGGAGCCTGGAGCCTGTTTCCGATTCTGTGTCTCCCTCTCTCTCTGCCCCTCCCCCGTTCATGCTCTGTCTCTTTCTGTCCCCAAAATAAATAAAAACGTGGAAAAAAAAATTAAAAAAAAAATACCTTGTGTTTATAAAATACCATGTTTATAAAATTCCTCATGTTTATAAAATACCTTTTTCCAAAAAACACAGTTCTCACCCTTTTTCATTACACAGTTTCTACATTTCATAATAAAGTGACATTTGTATCATTCCAGTCCAGCATATGCCACCAACAAAACAAGACTACAACCCAGGTCTCCAGACTATAAGGATAGTTCTCTTAGCTAAATTAAGAGTTTAGAGTTTGATTTTATATTTCATTCTTGTTAAACTTCTTTAATATTTTTCTCACGGCCCAGCTTTGGAGCTATGTACCAAAATTTTGTCAGCCTACATGCATTTTTCAGCATCCCACTCTTCTATGATATGTGAAAAACATAACTGTGGGGAAAAAAAGCTATTTTTCCAATTCATTCAGTATACATTGTTGCTTTTCCTGAGCAAATGTATGTAAACTGATAAAGCATGATACTGTGGGCCTTCTTAGACTCTAGCATCCTTGATAGCTTTTCCAGTAAGACTTGTTTGTTTGTTTGTTTGTTTATTAAGTACCCAGCTCCAAACCCTGACTGCTCTGAGACAGGTGCTGGCCCTGGGTGTATCCTTCAGATGGTGGACAGAGGTTGGATGGAAGGGTGGGGAGAAATACAATGCTTCATGGTGTTAGATAAAATGAGACCTTTACTCTGGCAATAGGAATTCACATTTCAAAAGCTGATGATTGTCAATCTGACCTAAATGACCTAAAAGATTTTATGAGAATGCAAAATAGTTGCTTCTTTTTAAAAACTTGGTCATTTAAAAAGAAATTAAAAAAAACAACAAAACAAAAAAAAAACTTGGTCATTTAAAAAATTTTTTTAACATTTATTTATTTTTGAGAGACAGAGACAGAGCACGAGCAGGGAAGGGGCAGAGAAGGAGAGGGAGACACAGGCTCCAGGATCTGAGCTGTCAGCACAGAGCTCAGTGTGGGGTTCGAACCCACAAACTGTGAGATCATGACCTGAGCTGAAGTTGGAGGCTCAACCAACTGAGCCACCCAGGTACCCCAAACTTGGCCATTTCCACATTTGTCCAAGAAGACATCCAGGTGACCAACAGACACGTGAAAAGATGCTCCGTGTCACTTATTATCAGGGAAATGCAAATCAAAACTACAGTGAGATATCACCTCACACCTGGCAGAATAGCTAAGATAAAAAAACACAAGAAACAGCAAGTGTTGGCAAGGATGTGGAGGGAAAAAAGAACACTCGTACACTGTTGGTGGGAATGCACACTTGTGCAGCCATTGTGGAAGATAGTTTGGAGGTTCCTCAAAAAGTTAAAAATAGAACTGCCCTATCATCCAGTAGTCATACTACTGGGTATTTACCCCCAAAATACAAAAACACTAATTCAAAAGGATACATGCATCCCTGTGTTTATTGCAACATTATTTACAGTAGCCAAATTATGGAAACAGCAGTTTCCATTGATAGATGAATGGATAAAGAAGAGGTGGTATATATATATATATATATATATATATATATATATATATATATATATATATATTTCTGTGTGTATATATATACAGATTATATATAATAGAATATTATTCAGCCATAAAAGAAGAATGAAATTTTGCCATTTGCAGTGCCCTGGATGGAGCTGGAGAGTATAACACTAAGTGAAATAAGCCAGAGAAAGACAAATACTATATGATTTCATTCATATGTGGAATTTAAGAAACAAAACAAACAAAGGGGCAAAAGAGAAACCAGGAAATAGACTCTTAACTGTAGAGAACAAAGTGAGGATTACCAGAGGGGACATGGTGGGTGGGGGATGTGTAAACTGGGTGGGCACTTGTCTTGATGAGCACTGGGTGATGTATGGAGTTGTTGAATCACTATATTGTACATCTGAAACTAATAGAACACTGTATGTTAACTAAACTGGAATTAAAACAAAACAAAACTTGGCCATTTCTAAGAAAATATGTGTTTCCTTTTTTTTTTTTTTTTTTTTTGGAGAGAGAAAGAGAGGGGATGCAAGAAGATGCAAGTGAGTGAGGGTCAGAGAGAGAGAAGCCAGGCTCACCTGAAGCAGGGCTGATGTTTTACCTGAAGCGGGGCTCATGCTCACCCACTGTGGGACTTGAACTCACGATTCATGAGATCATGACCTGAGCCAAGGTCAGATGCTTAACGACTGAGCCACCCAGGTGCCCCAATATGTGTTTCCATTTAAATTGCCTTTCATTAATAAGTAAATTATGTAATAGATTGTTTTTGAATTGGTTCTCTTCTTTAAAATGTGCCCGAAGACAACGTCCCCAGAGCACTATTCCAAGCAGGAAAAAAAAAAGGGACAGCTGTACCATAATTTAAATGAAATGAAAATATCCAATTCTACAATGAAAATAAATATCCATTCACCTAAATTTAATTTTGCTGAAAGTACATGTCATTGCTTACATTTTGGAACCTTGTCAATGAATAGGCACAAAGTACTAATTTGGGATCAGGGAAGCTTCTTGACATAATAAAAAAAAATCGCAGAAAGTTGCTAGATATATCTTGTTTTAAGACGTGGAGAAATCATCAACAGAAATATTTACGTAAAATCAGTAACAGTTCTACATATCTGCAAAATAAGTTTGGGTTTTGAAGCAAAATTTGAACATTTAAGTATGAACAATAAGACCAAATTAGTATCCAGTAAGAGCTCAGAAAACTTTGGGTATCATTAATGAACACACACACACACACACACACACACACACACACACAAGATTACCAATGTGATATTTAAAAACTACATTAGGGGTGCCTGGGTGGCTTGGTTGGCTGAGCGTCCGACTTCGGTTCAGGTCATGCTCTCATGATTCGTGGGTTTGAGCCCCTGTGTGGGGCTCTGTGCTGACAGCTCAGAGCCTAGAGCCTGCTTCAGATTCTCTGTCTGCCCCTCCCCTGCTTGTGCTATGTCTCTCTGTCTCTGTGTCTCAAAAATAAATAAATGTTAAAAAAATTAAAAAAAAGCTGCATTAGGGCTTCTGTGTTAATTAGTGTTATAGAATTACTAAATTGCAAAATAAAAAGGTTATTTGGGTGTCACTTTATCTTAATCCTTTTGTTAATAATTTGTCATTTTTACCAGTAAGATCCTCAATTTTTTTTTTTTTTTTTTTTTTTACTTTAAGTATAGTTAACATACAATGCTACATTACTCTTTGGTATACAACAGAGTGATTCAGCAAGTCTGTATGTTACGTTGTGTTTACTACTTATCATCTGTCACCATACAGTGCTATTATAATACCACTGACTATATTCTTTGTGCTGTACATTTCATCCCTTTGATTTGTTCATTCCATAACTGGAAGTCTGTATCTCCTACTCCCCTTTACCCATTTTTCACAACCCCCACCTCTCCCTTCTGACAACCATCAGTTCTCTGTATTTATGGGTCTGTTTCTGCTTTTTGTTTGTTTGCCTGTTTTGTTTTTTAGTTTCCACAAATCATAGGGTATTTGTCTTTCTGATTTATTTCACCTAGCATAATACCCTCTAGATCCATTCATGTTGTCACAGATTGCAAGATTTCATTCTTTTTGATTGCTGAATAATATTCCATTGTGTGTATGTATGTGTGTATTCATACCACATCTTCTTTTTTTTTTAATTTTTTTTTCAACGTTTATTTTATTTTTGGGACAGAGAGAGACAGAGCATGAACGGGGGAGGGGCAGAGAGAGAGGGAGACACAGAATCGGAAACAGGCTCCAGGCTCTGAGCCATCAGCCCAGAGCCTGATGCGGGGCTCGAACTCACGGACCGCGAGATCGTGACCTGGCTGAAGTCGGACGCTTAACCGACTGCGCCACCCAGGCGCCCCACATACCACATCTTCTTTATCCATTCACCTATCAGTGGATACTTTGGTTGCTTCCGTATCTTGACTATTGTAAATAATGCTGTAATAAACATAGGGGTGTGTATATCTTTTCAAATTAATGTTTTTACTTTCTTTGGGTAAATACCCAGTAGTGGAATTACTGGGTCATATACTATTTCTATTTTTAATTATTTGAGGAACCTCTGTACTGTTTTTCAGAGTGGCTGCACCAAGTTGCATTACCATCAGTGGTGCACAAGGGTTCCTTTTTCTCCACATCCTTGCCAACACTTGTTGTTTCTTGTGTTTTTTATTTTAGCCATTCTGCCAGGTGTGATGTGATATTTTACCGTCATTTTGATTTCCATTTCCCTGATGATTATTGATGTTAAGCATCTTTTCATCTGTCTATTGGCCAAGATCCTCACTTTGATTTCACAATTATACTATGAAGAAATCACTTAAAGAAAATCAATTAAAATTATAAATAGGCTGGGGCAGCTGGATAGCTCAGTTGGTTAACCATCTGACTCTTGATTTCAGCTCAAGTCATAATCTCAGTTTGTGAACTCAAGCCCCACATCGGGCTCTGTGCTGACAGCGCGGAACCTGCTAGGGTTTCTCTGTTTACCTCTCTCTGTCCTCCCCCCCAATAAATAAACACTTAAAAATGTTTAAAAATTATTAATAGGGTAATGATAATACATTTAGCCAAGACTTAAATTCTGCATACATTTCAGAGAGAGAGTTTTATAAGAATGTTTTATTTTTATTTATTTATTTATTTTTTTTTTTCAACATTTATTTATTTTTTTTGGGACAGAGAGAGACAGAGCATGAACGGGTGAGGGGCAGAGAGAGAGGGAGACACAGAATCGGAAACAGGCTCCAGGCTCTGAGCCATCAGCCCAGAGTCCGACGCGGGGCTCGAACTCACGGACCGCGAGATCGTGACCTGGCTGAAGTCGGACGCTTAACCGACTGCGCCACCCAGGCGCCCCTATAAGAATGTTTTAAACAAATGCTTATTTCATGCAGTTAAAATAAATTTAGGCCAGTCATTTAAAAACCAGGGCTGGTGGGGGATGGAGCAGGGGGAGAGGAGGGATATATGTTCAAATTAAATACTAAACCAGAATACTAATACCATTATGAAAGAAGTCTGATGTTACAATCTCTAGTACTGGACAGAAATTAATCCTACAACAGTAAATTATAAATTCAAAATTGAAATTATTACACTGAAATTGTCAAAAATTTTTGCATAAAGGTCTGAAGTGAGAGTTAAATATTTTGATTTTATGGTATCTGTTGAGGATATTACATACCCAATGAGAAACTTCTGTGAGGTTAAGTGTAAATATTGGACTTGGAAGTAGGTTTAAACATTTCATTAGAGATAAAAAAAAAAAACCCCATGCACCTATAAATATTACCAGTTTAGGGGCGCCTGGGTGGCTCAGTCGGTTAAGCAGCCGACTTCAGCTCAGGTCATGATCTCATGGTCCGTGAGTTCGAGCCCCGCATTGGGCTCTGTGCTGACAGCTCAGAGCCTGGAGCCTCTTTCAGATTCTGTGTCTCCCTCTCTCTGACTCTCCCCTGTTCATGCTCTGTCTCTCCCTGTCTCAAAAATAAATAAAACATTAAAAAAAAAAAGTTTAATAAAAAAAATAAATATTACCAGTTTATTGGAAATTGTTCCCTTTCTTACCTGTACTACTAACAAGATACTGGTATCAGTATTTTAAATGAAAATATACCATAAACAGAGCAAAGGACACAGACTCTGTAGGTTAGAAATATTTTGGCTTATGGGGTGCCTGGGTTGCTCAGTTGATTAAACATTGGACTTCAGCTCAAGTTGTGATTTTATGGTTGTGAGTTTGAGCCCTTCATTGGGCTCTGCACTGTCAGTGCAGATTCTCTCTCCCTCCCTCTCTCTCTGAAATTCTCTCTCTCTCCCTCTTTCTCTGCCCCTCACCCCCCTCTCAAAATAAGCTGGAAAGAAAAAGAAAGAAAGAAAGAAAAGAAAAGAAAAGAAAAGAAAAGAAAAGAAAAGAAAGAAAGAAAGAAAGAAAGAAAGAAAGAAAGAAAGAAAGGAGGGAGGGAGGGAGGGAGGGAGGGAGGAAGGAAGATAGATAGATAGATTTTGGCTTACCATAAAAAAACAATAACGACAGCAACAGTAACAAGTCTTTTTCTTATGCAGACATGCAACCACAAACAAATTTCTCAAGTAATCGAGACACTTGGTCAATCTATGTAACCAGAAACTATGTATTAGTATTTAAGTCCTTAGGTTTATGTAT
The DNA here is from genome assembly GCF_028749965.1 of Puma concolor. NCBI lineage: Eukaryota > Metazoa > Chordata > Mammalia > Carnivora > Felidae > Puma > Puma concolor. The sequence goes on from NC_141675.1 coordinate 88,407,004, forward strand.
TTTACTTTTTCAGATTTACACATGCAAGTCACATATTAATATTAATATTTACAGATATCTTTAAATGGGAAGACAAGTTGCCTCTATTTTTCCAATTGTATCTTACTATGTTAAAAAGATGTGACAGTGGCTTCATTTAATCTGATGATCTTAATTTCAACAAATACCTATTAACAACAAATTAAGCTTCATTGCAAAGAAATTCTTTGTAATATCATGACCAGATTTTCTAATCCTAGTGAAGGCCACAGTGACGTAGCCCAGACTTGTTGCCATTAAAATTTGTTGTGATGGGGGGGGGGGGGGGGGCGTGGCGGGTGCTGGGTGGCTCAGGTGGTTAAGCATATGACTCTTGATCTCAGCTCAGGTCTTGATCTCAGGGTCGTGAGTTCAAGCCTTGATCTGGGCATGAAGCCTACTTTTAAAAAGTGGGGGGATGGGGCATATTTTGGTATCTCTGTAAATGCTGCTTTGTGAAAATAAAACAAGGAATATAAACTGTGATAGTTATATTCATAGCTTTCATAGAAACATATATATTCCCTGAACTAGTCATATCAAGTGGTTGTCATTCAGTGTGAATTTCAATATTAAAAGTAAAGTAAGGGGCGCCTGGGTGGCTCAGTCAGTTAAGCGTCTGACTTGTGCTCAGGTCATGATCTCACAGTTCATCAGTTCCAGCCCTGCATCAGGCCCTGTGCTGACAGCTCAGAGCCTAAAGCCTGCTTCAGAGTCTGTGTCTCCTCTCTCTGCCCCTCTCCAACTTGTACTCTCTCTCAGAAATAAAAAATAAACATTAAAAAAAATTATTAAAAAGGTAAAGAAAGATATTATGGATTTTTTCTAATTCCCTGTTTCCAACACTGCTTCAGAACTTGATTATAAGCATCTCCATCATTGAATCCCTGGGTCCTTCCAGGTTAAGTTGTTTTTGACTTTTTGGAGTTACGGATTACAGGGATTGGATCTTGTTAAATTATTTGCTTCACTCAAAAGTCAAATAGGCCCAGTGGCACCTCCTCTTGGAATGTGCCTCCCTCTCTTTTTTCCCCTCTTACCTCAGAAATGGCACCATAGTCATGGTGGTCTGAATTTTAAACTCTAATGCAGAACACTTAAAACTAGCATCAGTTGAGATTTAAAAAAATTTTTAGTCCTTGAAGTTTTTGCTACCTTCTCTGTACACTTGCCATTCTTTTTTTTCTCTAAGGAATTGACAGATTTCTTCATGGCCCTTGCTTTCTGAAACGAAATGGTAATCTTAGGAAAGGGCATTTGCCTTTCCTTTGTGCCTTTCCAACTACTGGACAGTGGTCAAAATCCTGACACTACTCATCCTCCTCTGACATCACGCCAGTAGGAAGGTGGAGGGTGCCTCTTTACTGCTGGGTAGGGGTGGTGGTCCAGGTTCCCCATGTGGTCTCCATTGACTCCACATGGTGGGGAGGGGGCACATGACCTTCTGGCAGACATGAAAGTCCCGGCTCCCTACCTGGCCTTTGACACTACATCAGTGGGGACTAGGGAGGAGCCACAGAAATGCTGGGTTACATAGTCCTGCAAGGGTGGAAATTCAAAGTTTAGGCTCCCCACTCAGCCTTTTTTGGCATGGGTGGGTATGAGGCCACAATTTTTCTGGGGTGTTTGGCTGGACTAGAGCAGTTATTGTCTGAGTTGCCCCTTTTATGGTCCTTTGGCTAGAGAGAGCAGGCTTTTTGTTGGGCCTTTCTTCTTCTTCTTCTTTTTTGTTTTTTTGGTGGGGTGGAGGGTTTCTGCCCATGGGCATTTCTGGTTTGCCAACTTGGATAATTGAGGCAAAAAGAAAACCCAGGAAACTGATCACTTTGTTGCTTCCTGGGTCCTAAAGTCCCTAGTTGTCTTCTTTTAACTCTTTAGAGTCTTGTGTTTGTTTTATTTTTTTTTTATTTTATTTATTTTTTCTAAGTTTATTTATTTTGAGAAAGACATAGAGCATGAGCACGGGAGGGACAGAGAGAGGGAGAGAGAGAATCCCAAGCAGGTTCCAAGCTATCATTGCAGGGCCTGACTTGGAGCTTGATCCCACGAACTGGGACATCATGACCTGAGCCAAGACCAAGAGTTGGATGCTTAACCGACCGAGCTACCTGGAGCCTCCAGGAAACCCAGTGCCCGCGCCACTGGAGCCGCGCCATTGATTTAGATACAATGGCCAGGGTTTTTACTTGTACTTGGTAGGAGGAATAGGGAAAAATGCATGTTCCATCTTCCTGGAAGCAGAGATGTGCTTGGCATTTAAAATGGTGTATACTTATTACCTTTAACAAAAAATTAAAACAATTTAAAAAAGAAAACACACATGGAGCACCCTGGTGGCTCAGTCAGTTAAGCGTCTGACTTTGGCTCAGGTCATGATCTCAGTTCTTGGTCCATGCTGATAGCCTGGAGCCTGCTTTGGCTTCTGTGTCTCCCTCTCTCTCTGCCCCTCCCCTGCTCATACTCTGTCTCTCTCTCTTTCAAAAATAAATAAACATTTTTTAAAATTAAAAAGAAAACACACAAGTTACATACAAATAATGTGGCTTTAGAATGAAAAACTTTAGAAAATATTCTCATTTCTGGCCTCTCTGGATTACGTAATTTTACTAAATAGCTAAAATAAAATTATTTTTATTGCATTCTTTCTCAACAGAATTTTCAGGGGAATGACATAGTAGTTGAAAACTTAAAGGAAATACTTAAGTATAGGGTGTTTTTTAAATGTGGCAAATTTAAAGAGAAAGTTTCAAAAGTGTAGCAAACTTTTATCAGGCATCACAGTATGTTCGATTAATGGGCAACTGTTAATGGTCTCTCTCCTCTGTATTTATTAGCCTGTGGGAAGCACCATGAACAGTGTCATTGTGGTTTGTTCAACAGTTATCAAATCATATTTAAAATTAATAGTTTTACATGATTCTTTAAGGATTTGATCTTTTTATTTCATCTTGAATGTGTATTATAGAAATTTTTTATAGTTTATATTTACCATTTCCTTATATGTTAAAGGATATTATTATTCTTATAATATCCTGTTAAAGTTGACATTGCTCAGCATTAAAAAAATCTTTTCAGAGAATATTTGTCATAATCTCAGTCCCTTTTAACATTCATAACAGTGACTGTACTCATAGAAAGTGATAGTACTGTATATGTGGGTATTGCATAATGGGCTTTATCTGGTAAGGATGATGTCATTGCGTGGGATGGCCCGAAGGAATTATTAGAAGAACATAGGACTTTTGACTGCTAACATTTCTTAATAAATGCCGTACTGTTGAAAACATTATTTTGCATTTGGACCAGAATGAGCCTAGGTTTTCCTGGCTTAGCTCTAGAGATTTAAAGAAATAAATTCTACTGTCATAATTACATAGCTGAATAGAATGAAATATTGCACATTTTTCTCTCTGGGAAAGAGAAATGGAATTAGGAAAGAAAGAAGTTAATAAACAACTGACATTCTTTGTTACACAGTTGTGAGGCTAACCTTTGAGACTTGATGTTCAAGAATACTTGGAATTTTTGTTTCTGTCATTTCTGTATTATTTAGTTTATTGCTGAGGTATATGGTTATTAGAAAAGTTAGAAAGTTATTAGAAAAGTTCATAATTTTATGGAGAGATTTTTAAGGTACATATTGAAGCAGATTACATTGATTTTCTACCTTCCTTTTTAAGTTTACTTATTTATTTTGAGAGAGAAAGAGCGAGTGGGGAAGGGGCAGAGAGAGAGAGAGAGAGAGAGAGAGAATCCCAAGCCGACTCAGCACTGTCAGACCAGAGAGCCTGATGCAGGGCTCCAACCCACGAACCATGAGATCATGACCTGAGCCAAAGTTGGATGCTTAACTGACTGACCACCTAGGCGCCCCTTGATTTTCTACTTTGAGTGCTACACATTTGATTTGTTTTCATTGTGGTAAGATATGCATAACATAAAATTTATTACCATTTAAACTATTTTTAAAAGATACAGTTACGTATATTCACATTGTTTTGCAACCACAATAGCTACCTCCAGAATGGTTTAATATTCCCAAACTGAAACTGTGTCTATTAAATAGTAACTGTTACCTCCCTGGTAACCACCCTACTTTTCTGTGAATTTGTCTATTCTCAATACCTCAGCTACCTCATATAAGTGGAATCGTACAGTATTTGTCCTTTTGTGTCTAGCCTGTTTCACTTAACACATATTTTCCAGGTTCATTTACATTGTAGCATCTATCCGAATTTCATTCTTTTTAAAGAGTGAATATTATTGTGTCGTATGCATTTACTGCATTTTATTTATCCATTCATCTGTTAATGGACGTTTGGGTTGTTTCTACCTTTTGTCTGTTGTGAATAATGCTGACACAAATATTGGTGTGCCAATACCTATTCGAGTCCCTGCTTTCAATTCTTTGGGATTTATATACTCAGAAATGTAATTGCTAGATATTTTTTTTAAGATTTTATTTTTTTAACTAATCTCTACACCCATTGTGGGGCTTGAAATCACAACCCCAAGATCAAGAGTTGCATGCTCTTCTGACTGAGCCCAGCCAGGCATCCCTGTAATTGCAGATAATTTTATGTTTAATTTTTTGAAGAACCACCATACTATTTTCTACAGCAGTCGTACCATTTTACATTCTTATCAGCAAGAACGAAGGTTCCAGTTAATCGTTATCAGTGTTTGTTATGTTCTGGCTATTAAAAAAACAAATAGCCTTCCTAATTGATGTGAAGTAGTTGATGTGAAGTGATGTTGACTGTCTTTTCATGTGCTTATTGGCCATTTGTATATCTTTTATTCAGGTCCTTTGCTCAAGTTTTTGATTGGGTTGCTTTTTTTGTTGAGTTTTGGGAATTTTTTTTGCAATGTATCCTGGATAATAATCTGTTATCAAATTACCCATTTTATTTTTAAATCATGTTGCAGAGGGTTGGTGTTGATGGTGGGTGTAATCTGACCTGGTCTTTAGGTATGTCTCCTATATTTACTAAGGATCCTTTGTTATGAATCCCTTCATGGAGCCCACATTTGGAAAATTAATTACCTACCAAATAATAATAATCAGAGATTATGTTTGAGATGGCTCTTGAGGGAGGGATAGGAATTACCAGATTATGGAGACTGAGGAGAGCCTCAAGTTCTGTCATATTTCCTTAGAGAGGGTCCCTAGGGTTAAGAATCACTGGTACATATGACTCTGAAAAGCAAGGAGTAGGGAGAGCCAGCTCCTATGAATGAGAGAGAGAAATTAAGAACATTGTGAACTAAGCAAGCACTCTAAAAAATGTCTTCCTGTTTGTGTGTGTGTGTGTATGTGTGTGTACTAGTAAGTAGTACACAGTGGCCATAGCATCTATTTTTCAGATGAGAAATTTGGGAAAGATATTCCTTGGTCCCTTTTCCCTGTGTGCTCTAGGTAACCTGTTCATGCATAAGAGCTAGAATCACTTGGAAGAATTCTATATAGAACTGAATACATTCAAGGTCATCTCTCGTGGTATGGAAACCTTAAGTTTACATTCAAGATATTTGTATTAATTGGTTCAACTGAATTTAGCTTGTTTTTGGTTGTGATTCAGATAGGTGGTTCCTTTTAACAGATATGCCACCATATTATTCTTCTGATAATTTATGGGAAAATAGGGAGAAGAACAGAGGGGCAGAAGAGAGAGCGACTTATACCTGGTGGGTCAAAGGAAGTGATTCCAGGCAGCTTAGTATAGAAGTCAGACACTGGTCTAAAAATAAGATTGAGTCCGGTTGCTCCAGGAAGTGTCTGTCAAAATGGCAATTGTAACAGTTTGACTACATCTTCTGAAAGGAGTAAAACTGATCTGTCTTCTCAGAGGAGAGAAAGAATTTATTGAACTAAACATTTGAAATACTATTTAGATGTTTATAATTTGTTTTCTTTTAAGAGATTTAAGTTATTTAAGTTTTTAACAAGTTTTTATGTTATAAAGAGTTAGGGATTTTTCTTTTTTCTTTTTGCTACCTTATCAGAAATGAGCAATAAATACTATGTCAGCAAAATAATTACATTCTTTTTTCTGAACCTTGTGACTTTCACAATCTCAAACTTCCTCATGAGAAATGGGAACTATTACTCTTCTTAGGTCTTTGGGCTCCAAGTTTGTCCCCTGAAAGTAGGAATGAACCACTACTCATTCATAAAATCATAAAGTTACTGAACAGATAATGAGAAAGATAGACTTAGGAAAAAATGCCTCTTAGCATGCTTCTTACCTACAAAAAAAAAAAAAAGCAAAATAATTGAAAGCATCTCACTGAAAATGCTGGAGCGAGAGATTCTGAAATGTTCTAGAGATTAAGATGGTAATAAATGGTAGAACTAGGACTAAAATCTGGCTGTTATCTGTCTCATTTAAGATAATACTGTTTCTCTAGATTGTATTGTTTCTGGGTACGGTTTTGAAGACTCTTTCATTGACAGGGTATGTGATAAACAGTATTTCAATTCAAGATGAAAGGAAATGCAGTTGATCCTTAAACAACATGAGGGTTAGGGGAACTGACCCCCAGCACCGTTGAAAATCCATGTCTAACTTTTTTTTTCCATTATAACTTTTGACTCCCCTCTCCATCAAATTTAACTATTAAGCCTCTACTGTTGACTGGAAGCCTTATCAGTAATATAAAATGTTATGTGTTACATACTGTATTCTTATAATAAAGTAATCTAGATTAAAGAAAATGTTAAGAAAATTATAAGAGAAAATACATTTACAGCACCATACTGTAAAAAAAAGTCTGCACATAAGTGGACCCACACAGCTCAAACCCATGTTGTCCAAGGGTCAACTATATTATAAGACTTAAATCACAGTTGAGAATGGTCTTTCAAGACTAAATAATTGAGTTTGTTTTTCAAATATTATGTGAAACTGGAATCCATTCTAGGCAGAAATTTGTGGGGGGTTTTCCTGTGTGAACAAAAAGGATCTTCTGAGTTGGCTAATGTTGTTTTCTCTGCATTGTTTGAAAAGGAAAAATGTGCAATATATTTGAATCATATCTACAAATAAGGAAAGAGAGAAAAATTAGAAAATTGCAGGAATAAGGGGTTGTGGGAGGGGGGATGGGCTAAATGGGTAAGGGGCATTAAGGAATCTACTCCTGAAATCGTTGCACTATATGCTAACTAACTTGGATGTAAATTTAAAAAATAAGTTAAAAATTAAAAAAAGAAAATTGCAGGAATATACATGTGTATGTGTGTTGCAAATATATGCACATCCTTTCTCATTAAGATTAAATAATATTTGTTGATCTTTGTTGTCATATATTACTTAACTTTAATAGGTTTTACTACAAATAGTCACATGTATTTATGATGCTTTGAACCCATTAGGTACCCTTTCTTCCTGTCACAGCAGACTCTAATTGTTCTGCTAGAGCAGAACTAGGATGCCCTTTTCTTTAGCCTTCCATGGCATTTTTTTTCACTGCCCTCCAAGCATCACTAACAAGTTCTGGGAGGCCCGCCCCTTGGAGCCACTGCCTGATGCCACATTTTAAACCAATTCTAGATCTTTCAAGTTTTTGTTAGAGCAGCACTTAAGTTCCAGGTACTAGTTTCTGTTTTGCTTGTTTATTGCTATGTAACAGACCACTACAAATCTTAGTGGCTTACAAAACAAAACAAAACAAAAACAGCAATCATTTATTCTGAAACTTTCCTAGGGGTTGGTGGCTTTCCCTTCTGTCTCCAAATCTAACTTGCCACAGAAATTTCTGTTACACCAGAAGGATAAATAGTTGCCCCAGAACTGGAACATGGAACGTTGCAAGGTAAACCCGGAACATCTTGTTTTGCTAGAATATGAGGAAATGCTCAAGTAATTGAAGATGGCATATCAAAAGAGAATACACGAGTTCTCATAATCAAAGCTGGGTCATAATAGATTTTCATTATAATCTGTGAGCCCTTGTAGCAAATAGGACTGTAAATCAATGCGCATATAATTTTTATTAATAGGAAGGGGAATATCACATGTAAGAATATTTTGTTTTTGAGAATGGAACAAAGGTCCAATGTTACTATTTTATATACGTAAAGCACTCTTTTACAGTTGTAACCTACCTCAACTTTTTAAAAATTATCTGTAGTTTGATACACATAGTTTTTTCCCTCAGTAGTTGGATTTGATTCATTATGTAAGTACTTACTTGTTTATAAGTAAATTATTTTCAATCCAGGTTATATAATACTTCTTAAAACAAAAATTGTAAAGATAAAATTGTGATTTGGGCTTTTTTTTGCTATTAATTATGTTGTAATCTTACTATAACTGAAGTTCTGTAGATGGGGAGGACAGGATTCCTACCCATTTCTAAGTCAACAATTTTTGTTTTATCCATTTTTTGCTTGTTTTTTGAATGAATATTTTATTGAGCACCCTACTATGTGCGATGGCACCACTAAGCGCCAAGTGTACAGAGTTGAACCAAACAGACATAGTCCCTCTCCTTATAACATAGAAGCTCATTAAATATTTGCTGTGTGACTCTAGAGTGATTATTCTTATATACCCCCTCCATTAATATTGAGGATGCTTTTTACTATTTTTTTAGGCTTTTTCTTTAATGTATTATTTTAAAACTTACAGTATCCCTGAGGTGAATTTGACATTGAAGGTAAGATTTTTATAAATATGGGAAATAATTAGGCATTTTATTGTAAATGATAAGCCTTAGAACAGCTTTCTTTCTTTCTTTCTTTCTTTCTTTTCTTTTTTTTCTTAATTTTTTAATGTTTATTTGTTTTTTAGAGAGAGAGAGGGAGACACAGAATCCAAAGCAGGCTCCAGGCCTGAGCTGTCAGCACAGAGCCCGACATGGGGCTCAAACTCACAGACTGGGAGATCTTGACCTGAGCCAAAGTCAGACACTTAACCAATTGAGCCACCCAGGCACTCTGCCTTAGAACATTTTTCACTTGAAACATTTATTTTAGTTAATTGAAACTTCCATGATTTATCCCTTACGCCAAACATTTTCTTATATTTTTATCAGGCCAAAATAGGCTTTTTATGCTTTGCTCAACTGAATAATACATCCAAGGGCTGTGCCAAAGAGTGGTATAGTTGTTGGCTCATGTCACAAGTGTTAGAAGAAAAGATAATGGCTGGTGAAAGACCAAGGCCGCATTCAGGATATGATACATAGAAGTAACTTAATAGCTTAATTGCAACATTGTTTATTATCCAGTTTGTGACTTTTCACAATACTTGGCAAATATCAGTTGAGTTTGCAGTCTTGAAAATAACCTAGGATTGAGTATGGAGACACAGAGATGGAAGCTTAGGAGGCTTGTGTGACAATAACTGTGTATGTGTGAAATCAAAAGCTTACTCTAGTGACGCAAAGATAACACTAACCTTTGTGCTTATTTAACCTCACTGAAAGATAAGGAAATTGTTTTAAACATTTTAATGTAAATCATTAAACAAATGTTTTCTTTTAAAAGTAGGGTATATTAAATGCAACATTACTTCTTTTTGGTGACCAAAGGTAATAAATCATTGTATTGTACTCTGTTACATTTTCTTGCCTACTACAATTCCATATAATTTGGGGAGTTTGGTTATTTGTTTTTACTGTGTTGCTCTCAACCCAAGGAAGCTGGATTTATGTATGCCTTTTTGTGTTTTATAGTATATGAAGTAATTTTCCATGCACTGTTTTATTTGATTCTTAGATTAATTTTAAGAGGCAGTGACAAACGTGATAAACAGAAACGGATGGATTTAAGACACATTTGGATCAAGAAACTGATAGTGTTTGTTGATAGGATTAGATTGGGAAAAAGAAAAAGTATGATTCCAGAATTCTGACTTAGGCAGCTGGATAGACAAAAGCATTTCCATCATGAAATAGAAAATAATTGGAAAAGCAATATATTTGCAGATATTAGCATTTCTTTGGCATTATTGTATAAAGATAGTTCTCAAAGCTAAGAAATCTTTTTTCCCTCTACAGAAAAACATGAGGTAATTTTGAAGCATTTGGTTTATATACAGACTCAGGACACTGCCTATAAATGAGATTTTCCTACATTAGTCACTAAGTCAAATGTGGTTAAATTTTGTATTCGTATTTTGCTAGTTTCATCTTTAATGATTAATCAAGGACTACATCTCAGAAATAACATGACCCTTTTAAAAATCCAGATACATTGGGTAATTATGTTAAATATAGTGTCTTTCAGTTAAAAGGTAAAGATGGTCAGGCAATAAAAAGAAAGCAAAATCTGTGTGCTGTTTATAAGAAACATATTCAAAAATTTTTAAGTTTTGGGGCGCCTGGGTGGCGCAGTCGGTTAAGCGTCCAACTTCAGCCAGGTCACGATCTCGCGGTCCGTGAGTTCGAGCCCCGCGTCAGGCTCTGGGCTGATGGCTCGGAGCCTGGAGCCTGTTTCCGATTCTGTGTCTCCCTCTCTCTCTGCCCCTCCCCCGTTCATGCTCTGTCTCTCCCTGTCCCAAAAATAAATAAAAAACGTTGAAAAAAATTTTAAGTTTATTTATTTTGAGAGAGAGAAGAGAATGAGTGGGGGAGGGGCGGAAAGAGAGGGACAGAGAAAGAATCCCAAGCAGGCTCTGTACTGATGTGGGATTTGATCTCATGAACCGTGAGATCATGACCTGAGCCAAAACCAAGAGCCAGACCAGCTTAACCAACTGAGCCACCCCAAATGCCCCAAGAAACATATTCAAAACATAATGATCCATAAGGGTTGAAATTAAAGAATAGGAAAAAGATACTCTGTTGGGGTGCCTGGGTAGCTCAGTCAGTTAAATGCCCGGCTCTTGATTTCAGCTCAGGTCATGATGTCAGGGTCGTGGGATCAAGCCCCATGTCAGGCTCCACTCTGGGTCTGGAGCCTGCTTGGTATTCTCTCTCTCCCTCTCTCTCTGCCCCTACCCTGCTCACTCTCTCTCTCAAAATAAGTAATTTTTTTTAAAGAAAAAGATATCCTATGGATATATTAACTATTAGTTTTCCATGCTATATAACAAATCACCACAAACTTAGCAGCTTCAGGAACTTAATGGTTACTTTGGATCAGGAGTCCAGGCACAGCATAGCTAGATCTGCAGCAGGGCTTCAATCAAGGTGTTGATTAGGGCTGAGTTCTCATCTGGAGGCTTGACTGGGGAAGGACCTGCTTCCAGGCTCCTTCAGACTATTGGCAGAATTTGTTTCCTTTCATTGGTAGAATTCATGCTAGCTTGCCTCTTCAAAGCTGGCAACAGAGAGAGACAGATATACCCACAGGAAAGACATCATCACCTTTGCACTATTCTGTGAATTAAAGGCAAGTCTAACCAATGAAGTATAGTTGATTTTTTTTAAGATTATTTTTTAAAGCATGTTTAAAATTTTTTAATGTTTATTTTTGAGAGAGAGAGAGAGAGAGAGACAGAGTGTGAGCAGGAGATGGCAGAGAGGGAGACAGAATCTGAAGCAGGCTCCAGGCTCTGAGCTGTCAGCACAGAACCCTACGTGGGGCTCAACTCGTGAACTATGATATCCTGACCTGAGCTGAAGTCAGATGCTTAACCAACTGAGCCACCCAGTCACCCCAGAAAGATTTTTTTTTTATGTTTATATATTTTTTGAGAGAGAGACAGAGCATGAGTAGGGGAGGGGCAGAGAGAGAGGGAGACACAGAACCTGAAGTAGGCTCCAGGCTGAGCTGTCAGCGCAAAGCTTGACAGGTGGCTTGAACTCACAAACCATGAAATCATGACCTGAGGTGAAGTCAGATGCTTAACCAACTGAGCCACCCAGGTGCCCCAGTACAGTTGATTTTTAACAATATGGGTTTGAATTGCATAGATCCACTTACACAGATTTTTTTTTAATGTATTTACTTATCTTTGAAAGAGTGAGAGTGAGCACTAGTGGAGGAGGGGCAGAGAGAAAAACAGAGAGAGAGAGAGAGAGAGAGAGAGAGAGAGAGAGAATTTCAATCAGGCTCTGCGCTGTTAGTACCTGTCATGTGAGGCTTTAATTCACAAACCATGAGATCATGACCCGAGCCGAAATCAACAGATGCTTAACTGACTGAGCCATCTACGTGCCCCCTACAGATTTTTTTTAATAGTATGATACTATAAGTGTATTTTCCTTATGATTTTCCTAACATTTTCTTTTCTCTAACTTACTTTATTGCAAGAATACAATATATAATACAACATAAACATTTGTGTTAATTGACTATACTACAGGTAAGGCTTCTGGTCAACAGTAGGCTGTTAGCAGTTAAATTTTGAGGGAGTCAAAAGTTATACCTGGTTTTCAACTTTGGGGGGTGGGGGGGCTTGGTGTTCCTAACCCCCACACCGTGCAAGGGTCAGCTGTGTATTGGTTACTTATGAAGCCCCACCCACACTCAAGTGGATGGAGTATTATAGAAGGGAGTCACGTTAAAGGCAGGCCACCAAACCAACCAAATGAAAGATTTCAAAGCAAAGAACAGTACTAGGAATAAAAGAGGTAACTTAACAGTTATAAAAATTTGATTTACCTGAAAGATTTGATAATTTAAAACTTTGTAAGAACCTAATAACAAAACCCCTAAATATATCAAGAAAAGTTTAAAGAATTACAGAGAAATAGACAAGATACCAGTAGTAACTGAAGACTCTAATATGCCCCTCTCAGCGGTTGATACGAGCACTGACCAAAAAAAGTAAAGATGAGCCTTGAACAATGCAACCAAACAAATAGGACCTAATAGATATAAGTAGAACGTTATGTCCAATGTAGAATACACATTATTTTCAGACTCGCATAGAATATTTATAAAAATGGACCATATGCTGATCCATAGAGAAAATGCAAAGAAATAGCAAAGGATTGAAATAACATAATAACTTACCATAATGAAGTTGTTAGAAATCAACAAAAAGATCATTAGAGTATCCTTACAGGTTTAGAAATTAAGGAATACATTTCTAACAGAATGAGACAAAGAAGAAATCATAATGGAAATTATAGAAAATATTTTCTAATCTAATATCCTAATAAAATATATATTCTCATGAGATTCAGCTAAAGCAGCACTTGAAGGGAATTTTATATATAGGTTTAAATGTATATATTTGAAAAGAACTATCTAAAAATTAATAGGCTAAGCATCCATCTCAATAAATTAAGAATAGCACAACCCCTACTCCAAATAACAAAGTGATAAAGATAGAAATATTTTATCAATACAGAAATTATACAATGAATAGGGTTAACAAAGCCAAAGTTGATACTTTGAAAACACTAATGATGTTTTCAAATCATTGGTGAGATTGATCAAGAAAGAAGGTACAAAATCCAAAGTCAGAAAGGAAAATAGAAGACATTCCTGCAGATGCTATAAACATTAAAGAAAAGAAAAAAGGATATTATAAATAACTTTTTGCTAATGAAATAGAAAATTCTGATGAGAATAGGAAACTCCTAGGTTCTAATAACTTAAAACTGATTCAAGAAGATTTATAAAACCTAAATAGTCCTGGAAGTATAAAGACATTCAGTCAATTGTTGGGGCGCCTGGGTGGCGCAGTCGGTTAAGCGTCCGACTTCAGCCAGGTCACGATCTCGCGGTCTGTGAGTTCGAGCCCCGCGTCGGGCTCTGGGCTGATGGCTCAGAGCCTGGAGCCTGTTTCCGATTCTGTGTCTCCCTCTCTCTCTCTGCCCCTCCCCTGTTCATGCTCTGTCTCTCTCTGTCCCAAAAATAAATAAATGTTGAAAAAAAAAAATTAAAAAAAAAAAAAAGACATTCAGTCAGTTGTGAAAAGTCTTAGGACTTTTTTTTTTTTTTAACGTTTATTTATTTTTGAGACAGAGATAGAGCATGAACGGGGGAGGGGCAGAGAGAGAGGGAGACACAGAATCTGAAGCAGGCTCCAGGCTCCGAGCCATCAGCCCAGAGCCTGATGGGGGGCTCAAACTCACGGACCACGAGATTGTGACCTGAGCCGAAGTCAGATGCTTAACCGACTGAGCCACCCAGGCCGCCCCTCTTTTAAGACTTTTAAGGAAAACTGGAGGGCCATATAGTTCTATGAATAAATTCTAACAAGCTTCTTAAAAGGAAATAATTTGAGGCGTGCCTGACCTGCTTAGTTGGTACAGTGTGCCGACTCTTGTATCTTGAGGTCATGAGTTTGAGATTTTTTTAAGAGATTACTTAAAAAAAAAAAAAAAAAAGGAAAAAGAAAAAGAATTTGAAACCTATGTAAACGCTTTTAGTCAATAAAAAGGAGGGAATATTCCCAAACTAAATTTTATGAGACCAGACAACCTGGATATCAAACCTTGACAAAGATAGTATGAGAGGGTGCCTTGGTGGCTCAGCTGGTTAAGCATCTGACTTTGGCTCAGGTCATGATCTTGTAGTGCATGGATTCGAGCCCCACATCACGCTGGCTGCAGTTTGCTTTGCCTCCTCCATCTCCCCTCTCTCTGCCCCTCCCCCATGCATGCACACTTTCCCTCTCTCTCGAAAATGAACATTAAATTAAAAACTTAGTATGAGAAAATAAATGCTCCAGAGTATTATTATGAGTATTTATGATTATATATGCAAAAATCTTAAACCAAATATTAATGAACTGAGTCCAATTAATAAAGAGGATAAAACACCTTTATTATAAATTAATAAATATTATTAAATTAATAAAAAGGACAAAATAAAAAAGACTAAATTGAGTTTATCTCTGCAATGCAAGAATTAATGTTCAAAAGCCAATCTAATTTCACATTAATGGAATAAAATTTTAATGAGAAGGACAGAAATCAGGTCTACCCTAATGGAATAAAAGAACAGTGAAATAAAGGAGTAAAATTAATTCCATATTAATAGAAGAAAAGGTAAAAATCCTATGATCATCTCAATAGATGAAGGAAAAGAGATTGATGAAAATTCAACATTTGTTACGTATAAAAACTCTTAGTAAGCTAGGAATAGAAAGGAATTTCCTTAATCTGATAAGGGATATCTACTGAAAATCTTTGAAATTAGGAGCAAGACAAAATACCTTCTATTACCACTTTTATTCAACATTATACTGGAGGTCCTAGTCAGCATTGTAAGGGAATTCAGTAAGGAAGTTAGTAAATAAACAAATATCAGAAAGGCAAAAGCAAGCTTTTGGTATTCATAGAACCATGTAATTACAGATCTAGAACTACCCAAAAGAATCTACAAGGAAATTACATCAACTAAAAGAAATGTTTACCAAGAATGCCAGATACATAATCAATATATAAAAATCAATTTTATTAGTAACTAATGGTTAGAAAACAAAGTTTTAAAAATATATATCATTTATAAAATAATAAGAACCTGGGAATCAAGCGAGTAAACGATGTATAAAACCTTTCTGAGAAAAATCACAAAACTTCAATGACAAATTAAAGAAGGCTTTAATTAATTAGTGGAGATGTTCGTGGATTGAAGATGTTCATGGATGTTATTTCTTCCCAAATTGATGTTGGATTTGGTGCAATCTCAGTAAAAATTTCAACAAGTGCTTTCATGAAATTAAACAAGCCCATTCTAAAATTTATAAGGAGATGCAAAAGACCTAGAAAGCCAAGACATACTTGAAGAACTGCAAAGTGGTAGGAATACCTTAGCAGTTTAGGAATAGGTCACTCCGCTAGATGTCAAGAATTATTGTAAAGCTATAATAATTAAGATTGAATAATAGTGACATAAAGATGGACAAGTTGTGCAGTGGATTAGAGAGCCTGCAGACAAACCCTCAGACACATGATCTATGACAAAGGTGTTACTGGCAAATAATGAGATGGAAGATGGTCTTTTCAGTAACCGTCACTGGGATAAATGGGCATCCCTGTAGCAAGAATTAAAATTGGCCTGCAGCCTCACATCATACTAGAAAATAAATTCCTAGTAGATTAAATGTGATGGTCAAACTCTAAAACTTTTAGAAGAAAATACCTTTTTAAACTTGGAGTAGGGCAGGTTTTCTTCTAAAACTGTAAAAACCACCAACCATAAAGGAAAAGATTAATAAAAAATTATACTCTGTTAAAGACCATCATCAAAGATACCACAAAGACCATGAAACTTCAAACCACAGAGTGGAGTAAGTTATTTGCAACACATAAATTGATACCAGATTCATACTCAGAATTTATAAAGATCTCCAACAAACCAAAAGACTTTACAAGAAAAGATATCTAGATGACCAAAAACATATGAAAAGCTGTTTTACCTCATTAATAATCAAGGAAATGAAAATTTAAATCACAATGAAATGCCACTGTGTGAAAATCCTTAAAACATAATAAACATTAAAACATCTCATAACAACAAGGATTGGCAAGGATGTGAAGCCACAAGAATTCTTTCACACTGCTGGTAAATGTGTAAATTGGTACAACCACTTTGGAAAACAGTTTGTCATTCTCTTGTGAAGTTGAAGATCCATATATCTTACTACACAGCACTTCACTCCTAGATATTTATCTAGATCAGTATGTAATTGAAATGTTCATCAGTAGTAGAATAAATAAATTGTGGCATGTTCATATAGTAGAAAGCTATGAAGGACAGTGAAATGAAGGATACAATTTACAAGAGTGAATCCTGATGTGGGGCCATGAGCAAATGGTCAAAGAATTCTTGAGACATTCTCAGTGCAAAAAGGTGCTTTTATTATAGTGTGGGGACAGGGCCCATGGGCAGAAAGAGCTACACTTTTGCTATATGAACCTGGTGGTTATATGCTTAGTGTTCAAGGGTCAGGGAGTATGCAGGGAGTATTAGATAATAAATATCTTCTTTGAATTTCTACTTATAAAATTACTTTTGCAAGATTTCTCTGGTGCTTATCGTTCAGCTCAATATTAACTATCTGTGAGATGTACAGACGGTCATGAGATCCTTTAAGAATATAGCAACGAGCAGTGTTTGATTCTTATCAAAACTGTGCAGGCTGTAGGTCAGCCTTCTTGGCTAAAGGTGATCATTTTCCTGCTTTTATCCTCATCAAATCTCAAATGTTGAATGAAGGTCACAAAAAAAAAATACACATACAGTATGCTTCTCCTTTTAAAAAGTTCATAGATATGGTAGGCAGAATTATGGCCCCCTAAAAATGTTTACATCCTAACCTATGAATATGTTAGGTTACATGGCAAAGGGGAGTTAAGGCGCTAATCAGCAGTCATTAAAATAAGATTATCCTGGATTATTGGGGGAGCAAGGAGAGATGCGCAGGATCCTTAACATGTTATGGGATCCTTAAAAGCGGAAGGAGACCCAGAGAGGGCAGCATCAGGCCTCTACCTGACATCGCTGGCTTGAAGATGGAGGAATGGAACTATCGGCCAAGGAATGTGGATCGTCTCTAGAAGCTGGAAGAGAGAAGGAAATAGATTCTCCCCTAAAAGCTCCAGAAGGAATGCAACCCTGCCAATACATCTTGGTTTTAGTCCACCATTGAGACTTATTTCAGACTTCTGACTTCCAGAAACATACAATAATGAACTTGTGTTGTTTTAAGCCCCTGAATTTGTTACAGCAACAATAGGAAACTAATACTAAAAATGATGAAGGGTTAAAATTGTCAAGGAAATGATTATCACTAAAATCAGTAGATTGGTTTCTCTTTTGGAGAGGGAAAGGGTTATGATTGGGAAGAGCTCCACTGGGGCTTCTAGGGTACCGGCAGTATCTTATTTATTGGAAAATATGTATGTTTTATGCTGTCTTCTGCATGTATGAAGCTTAACATCATTGCTTTTATAACCAGAAAGAGTTTTAAGAATAATACATATCCATAGTTTTTTTAAACTGAACATTTTTTATTTTTTATTATTGATGTTTATTTGTTTTTGTGTGTGAGAGAGAGAGACAGAGCGTGAGCAGGAGAGAGGCAGAGAGGGAGACACAGAATCCAAAGCAGGCTTTAGGCTCCGAGCTGTCAGCACAGAGCCTGACATGGGGTTCGAACTCACGAACTATGAGATCATGACCTGAGCCGAAGTCAGACACTTGACCTGAGCCACCCAGGTGCCCCCTGAAGGTTGTTTTTTGAAGTCATTTTAAAACACATTTCTTTGACTATAAAATTATTTCTTTCTTGAGAGAGTATGACAAAAAATATTTTTTATAAACCATTAGTACTTTGCAATATTTTCCATAATATGATCAATGACCTAAATGACTCTTTCGTGAATTTACTCAGTTAACATAAGGAAGAAGCTACTTATCTTCCCAAATTGAAATAAAAATACAGTTTAAGTGGAAGACCTTATAAGAATCCTTAATTCAAGGGCTCCTAGGTGGCTCAGTCGGTGGGCTGAGCAGGCGGCTGGGTAGATTTAAATTTGCTAAATATTAAAAAAATTATTGAGATGCATCTAAGCCTAGTGTATATCTTGCTGTTATTTTTTTCCCCTCCCTAGTTCGGGGACAAAAAAAAAAAAAAAAAAAAAAAAAGAAGTGGTTTGTTTCATTTTCCTAGATTTTAAGTAATTTAACTCTGTAATACACATATTAGGCAAACTGACTTTCAGTAGTCCCTGCTTTGTTGCCTGGAATTGTCATTTTAGAGGGTTAAATTTAAATAAGGTTAAATTTAAATAAAATTTAAATGAGATTAATTTCTTTCATTTCTTCGACTTCTTTTAAAAGTTTATTTTTTTAACTAATTTCTACACCCAACATGGGGCTTGAACTCATGACCCCAAGATCAAGAGCCACATGCTCTTCCCACTGAGTCAGCCAGGTGCCTCTCTTTTCTTCAACTTTTAGAATTATACTAATAAAATTTAAACAGGAATTGATAAAAAATAATTCTTGTTGCATTTAGTAAGAAAGAGGTTGTTTACGGTGTGATTCTGTAGGAAATTTTTAGTCTTAAATTAACCGAGTCTTTGACTTTCTCCTAATGAATACAATATGGGGAGGCATTTTGGCAAGATGGTGATCTGTTTCCCAACTTCAGAGTAAGCAACTCTGAGGCTTGCAGGCTGGTGTGGCCTGGAGGGAATATGTAAGTTTGGGGAACATACTGTGACTGAAATGAAGACAAGAGGCAAAAGCCTATGGAGCAACTATCACAATTTTTGAGTTTTCAGTAAGAGTTGTGCCTCTGAGTGGAAGCTTCTGGTGCATTGTAGAGATTGCTTCCTCAGTCTTCGTGTTAACTGCCATTCAGGGTACTCTGGCAGCTTGATCTGAGCTCCAAGGATGAGGCAAGCCATGAATTAGCAAAGGAAAGTAATTCACTTGAAGGAACTTAAGCAGCCAGAGGTAGGATGAACAAGGATTGCATCAAGAACAAGTGACTTCAGTGAAATAGAACAGAAATAGAAATTGGAAGTGATAGATGACAGATTTAATAGGCAAAACAAGATAAATTATCCTAGATTTTCAGGAGAAACAAAGTGACTTGCTTCTAATCATAGCATAAAAGAAAATGAAGAAAAGGGGGGAGCTTTTTTATGTATTAATTTGTGGAAAGGATGATTATTGTTGAGACTTAAATTCCTGGTCTGGAACATTAAGTAGAAGAGTATACCAAAACAGAAAAATAAATAAGTAAGTAAGTAGGTAGGTAAGTAAATAAAAAAGAGAGAGAGAGAAAGAGAAAGAGCAAATGGAGGAGATGCAACAACTAAATGTATAATAGGAGAGCATTTCTCTGATTTGAAGAAAGGTTGAGTTCCAGACCAGAGTGTTGAAGATGATGGGGGCACAAAAAAAACCAAGCTGTTTACAATGAAAAATCATCAAGATATGTGCCAGACTATGCAAGGGGACACTGGAAACTTAGAAGATAGTAAAATAACATCTACAGATTTCTGAGAAAGGAACTGTGCCTATACCTAGCCAAGTATTATTCACATGTTTATGGTGAAAGCAAGATACTTGTGGATATGCAGGAACTCAGGTCCTCCATTTAGGAGAAGCTTTCAGTAAAGGATTCTCACCAAATAATTGCAAACAGAGACTTTAAGATTGGGCAGAAGAAGAGAAGAAGAGAAAAACAGTAGTAAGCAAATGAATCTCACAGTATATTTAACGAAATCTAAATGGATAATGATAGAGTGACTGTATTTCAGCACATTCCTTTGTCTTCAGCACTTCCTGAAAGTTTGCAAACGCTTGATTAGACGCAGGTTCTGTCCTTCTGGCAAGACCACAAATGATGTTCTCTTCTACAGGGAGGCATACAACTTCTGATTGTCATTGTTTTTAATTTTTTTTTAATGTTTATTTTAGAGACAGAGTGTGAGTGGAGGGAGGGGCAGAGAGAGAGAGAGACACAGAATCTGAAACAGGCTTCAGGCTCTGAGCTGTCAGCACAGAGCTCGAGGCGGGGCTTGAACGCTCTAAATGCAAGATCGATCTTGACCTGAGCTGAAGTCAGATACTTCAACTGACTGAGCAACCTAGGCGCCCCTTGTAAAGATAGCCGTTAATACACAATTCTAAACTTTTGTTTTGTTTTGTTTTTGTTCTTGAAAGAGAAGGAGAGGGAGGGCCAGAGAGAATCCCAAGCAGGCTCCACACTGTCAACAAAGAGCCGGACATGGGGACTTGATCCCACAAACTATGAGGTCATGACCCTAGCCGAAATTAAGAGTTGGACACTTAACCAACTGATCCACCCAGGTGCCCCAATACCCAATTCTAGATTCTATCATTACTTTTCATTTATAGCTAGAACGCTTACACAAAGATGCCTCTCTTCATCTGTTTGGTTTAGTCAGTGGTACAGTTCATATAGGGAAGGTGAGATAAATGTTTGATTTTTTCCCCTTAATCAGTTTACAAGATAATGAATTGGTTCTCTATTATCTTTTGGTGTGGGAGGTGGGAGAGAGATATCATTATAAACTAGTATTATTCAATATATGTGATAGATTTGAGTCCTTTGCAAGTATTATCCTTATTGAAGCTCAAATTGTCTCATCTTTGGCCAGTTGGAGCAAAAAATGTTTCCTGAATCCTTTTGACATGACCCTGATAATCTTTGTAAAGAAAAGGGCAGTATTTTTTGTTCAGTTTTGCTTTGCTTTTCCAAAAACCTCAGAATGTTTCTGTGCTTTTGAGAAGGTGGATTTTAGGGATCCATTGTTTCCTAGGATATTTGATACTTAGTATGATCTTTGGTGTAATTGTAGGCAGATGTGCCTTAGAATTTGTGTTACTTGCAAAAAATAATGGTTTTATTTTTTTCAGTATATGTGGATATTCAAAAAGAATCAGTATTTCCCGGCAAAAAGATGTAGAGGCATATGTTAAAATGTTTTTTTCAATAGATTAATAAGTATATGAATGTTTACTCTGGACGAGTCTCTACAGTGGGAACTCTGGGGAATTCAAACAATTATGAAACCTGCTTACTTACCTAACATTTCAATAAAATAAGTTCCATTTATTAACATTTCAATAAAATAAGTTCCATGTAAAATAATATACATTATTCTTCTTTCAGATCTGTCACGAAATCGCCTCTCAGAAATTCCCATAGAAGCATGTCATTTTGTTTCTCTTGAGAATCTCAACTTATACCAAAATTGTATTCGGTATATACCAGAAGCAATTCTAAACCTACAAGCTCTAACATTCTTAAATATTAGGTAAGGATGTTGTTTTTGTTGTTGTTGTTTCTTCTTCTCCTCCTCCTCCTCCTCCTCCTCCTCCTCTTTTCTTCTTCTTTTTTGATTTTTGGTTTCATGTAGTCTTTTCAGTTCTCTCTTGGCTTTCACTAAAATTTACATTATCTGTTCATATCTGCAGTATCAATACATGTTCTTAGGCTGAATTAACAATATTTCCTATGTCCTCCTTGTTTCTCCCTTTGTCTTTAGCTTTGTAACTATAAATGTCATTAGTCTGATAGGATTGCGACAGTCTTATGACTGTGGTTCTCCAGTTAGATTTTCAAATAAGCTTCATCAAATGAGGATAGTAGATCTGAAAGTACTTTCATTCTTGTGATTATTTATTTTTGTGTACTGAGTTCTGAATGTGTAAATGCATTTATTTGACTCATTTCCATTTTTTTATATCTTAGAAGACTTTTTTTTTCATTATAAAAGTTATAAATGTTCATTGGAGAAAATGAGGAAATGTAGAGAGGTATAAAAGATATTCATCAAAATGTTGTATCTGAGTTTTTTAATTATAGGTGATATTTTCCTTTTTCTCCAGGCTTTTAGTCAAATTTTTAAGTGAGTTTTTCCCCTCGTCATGAAATACTCAGGAAATATTTTATACGTAAACATTTTATTGTATAGTTTATATACTTCTAAAACTCGTTTTCCCTCTTGGATATTTAGTTTATTTCAGTTTTTTGCCATGCTAAAAGTAGTATTAACAGAGGCTCTGATATGTAAATGTTTATTTTTCTCTTTCCTTAAGATAAATGTCTAGAAATAGAGTTATTTAAAAAGCTTTAAAGGCTGATGATCTATGCTAGTAAAATCAGCAAAAGATTTTGAAAATGGGGCCAATTGACCCTAGAGAGTAAAAAGTTAAATCTATAAAAGTAATATTTTAACTTACTTTTATCCTAATGATAGATGTGTACTTTTAGCTCTGATTTGCATATTTTTATATAAATAAAAGATTTCTATACTTCAGCTGACATGATATATTTAAAATCATAACCTGTCACTATAGAACTATATTTGAATCATTTATGTACATTTGATTATAATGTATGTAATGATGAGAGAAGTAGATTGATTACAACTACTTTTATGTTTATAACCCTTTTTTAGTAGGAAGGGGAGAGGGTGATAGTCATCTATCCTTTTTTTTTAATGTTTATTTAATATTTATTTAATATTTGAGAGAGACAGAGACAGAGCATGAGCAGGGGAGGGGCAGAGAGAGAGGGAGACACAGAATCTGAAGCAGGCTCCAGGCTCTGAGCTGTCAGCACAGCTGACGGAGCTCGAACTCAAGAACTGCGAGATCATGACCTGAGCTGAAGTCAGACGCTTAACCGACTGAGCCACCCAGGTGCCACTACCTTATTTTTTTTTTAATGTTTGTTTATTTATTTTGAGAGGTGGGGGAGTGGGGGGAGTGAATCCCAAGCAGGCTCCATACTCAGTGCAGAGCCTGATGTGGAGCTTGATCTCACCAACCATAAGATCATGATCTGATCCAAAATCAAGGGTCAGACACTTAACTGACTGAGCCACCCAGGTGCCCCTACCGTATTTTTAAATTACTTTATCTAGGGGCGCCTGGGTGGCGCAGTCGGTTAAGCGTCCGACTTCAGCCAGGTCACGATCTCGCGGTCCGTGAGTTCGAGCCCCGCGTCAGGCTCTGGGCTGATGGCTCAGAGCCTGGAGCCTGTTTCCGATTCTGTGTCTCCCTCTCTCTCTGCCCCTCCCCCGTTCATGCTGTGTTTCTCTCTGTCTCAAAAATAAATAAACGTTAAAAAAAAAAAGTTTTAAATTACTTTATCTTACATAAAATTAACTTGAATAAAGTAATAATATGTGTTTATGTAGCACATCATTATAGAAAGGAGTTTTATGGTACAGGGCCCTGTAGGATAGGTAGATAAGGATTAAAATCCTCAATTTACAGATGAGGAATCTATAAAAAGCAGATAAGTTAAATATCATGCCTAAAACCACAAAGCTGATAAGTGAGGAAATGGAGGCTAGAACCCAAATCTAATACCCTGTTTGCTCCTTCCATGACTTAATGTTTGTCACTTTACTGAGTATAGGATGGGAAAGATGAAAATTTTTTTCTTGAATGGTGGGTTCTAATTATTTTCTTCTTCTACTTACCCATTTAGTCGGAACCAGCTGTCAACATTGCCAGTACATTTGTGTAATTTACCATTGAAAGTCTTAATTGCTAGTAATAACAAATTGGTGTCACTTCCAGAAGAAATTGGACATCTCAGACACTTAACAGAACTTGTAAGTTTTTACTTTTTTATTGCTCCACATGTATGTGTATCCATAGTCATACCATATTCTGTTTTGTAGTAAGGAAAGATTCAATATTAAGGTGTCTTTTTGAGTTTTTCCAGGTATCAATAGTGAAGTTTTGCTGGTTGATCAGTACTGAAATGCTTCAGCACAGAGTTAAGCAAGAACTGAAAGTACAAGTCTGATAGGCCCACGGGGAATGGGACAAAGTCATCAGAATTAAACTCTAACCAATATTAAGTGATTTCTATGCTAATAAGCTTTTGAGATATAAGTTAACAATGCATTTAGATTTTTACATTAAATCTCAATAGCATCAGTGTTCTGATTTGGGGTGAGCCCCTCTCGGGGACTGGACACTGCAAAGATCAGGCTTATTTTTTTTGCCTTACATGCTATCTCTAGCACCTAGCTCCCTCTCTAAAGTAAGCTATTCTTTACTGCCTTCTGTTTTCTAAGAAGCTTAACTTTGATGAACCACTCCTTGTTACTCTTTAGTACTTATGTCCTGGGCATGGGAATGAGACTTTTCCCATTTAATCACCATAGTAACATTATGAATTAGGTATAATACTTATCATCTTATTACAGCTGAAGAAACTAGCACTTAGATAGGTTAAGTAATTTGCCCAAGGTTCCATAACTGAGGTAGAATTTTAAACCAATCTACCTTAACTCCAGAGCCCACATTTCATATTTCTGAAATGGTCCAATACAGTTATGTCCATTGAAATTTGGGAGGATCATTCCATGTAGGTTTATTAACAAAGATAGACATCATGAACAAAAAATACATGTATAATTTAACTGGACCACACAGTAGCTCTCTCTTTTTTTCAGGTGGATTATGAATGTAAACAATCACATGTAAAAATTCACAAATATGTTAAATCTGGAGTCTAGATACTAGACTACTATTTATTTAGAGGCAGTTAGATCTAGGAAATAAAGTCAAAAATGTATGTTTGTTTATTCAGAACCCGGTTATTTTTTTTATTTTATTAAAATAATTTTTTTTTTTAAATTTTTTTTTTTCAACGTTTATTTATTTTTGCGACAGAGAGAGACACAGCATGAACGGGGGATGGGCAGAGAGAGAGGGAGACACAGAATCGGAAACAGGCTCCAGGCTCTGAGCCATCAGCCCAGGGCCCGACGCGGGGCTCGAACTCACGGACCGTGAGATCGTGACCTGGCTGAAGTCGGACGCTTAACCGACTGCGCCACCCAGGCGCCCCAAAATAATTTTTTTTTAATAAGCTTTTGATTCCCACTCAGTGGAACCTGTTCTTACAACATCTGTTGCTTCTTTCTTTTATTTCCCCCTTTTATTTAAGTTTATTTTATTTTATTTTTTTAGTAATCTCTACACCCAATGTGGGGCTTGAACTCATGACCCTGAGATCAAGAGTCTCATGCTCCTCTGACTGAACCAGCCAGGCGCCCCTGTTTCCCTTCATTTTTAAGTGAAAGTAAACCTCTATCTTTCAAGATACACATTTTCCAAGAGAAATATTATAAATTACTGTTGTCTTCTGGCTCGGCTCAATTTTCCCTATCCTTTCAACCTCTTTCCTTTTAACTTTGCTGCTCAGAGCATTGGAATAAAAAATACAGCTACTGATTCTACTTCAGTCATTAATTGGTAGGAAAAGTAAAAATATTATTTTCTCTAAGAATATTATGGGAAAATTTTAAAATAATGTTTGAAGTTTTTGGCAAGTGGTCTTTTCTAATAGTTAAGTCTATTAATATTTTCTTTTTACTCATATACTAGAGGAGTTTTAAGTGTTAATATGGCATCTTGGAGCTTTTATTAACCTAGACAACTTCCTACTGTTCCCCATGGATTTGTACATTTTCGTGGCTTGTCTCAGAGTTATGGAATTCTGAATTTGTCAGTCTTGGAATCTGTAGTCAGCCTCTTTTCAGAATCTGTGTTATCAAACTGTTGACCAAGATACCAGAAGGCTTACATAATACATGTCTTGGTACCAACTTGATCAAATGCCAATAGGGCAGTATCTATTTTTTCCATAGCCTATGAGTTATGTGCCCTTTACTATTTTCCCCTCACTTTCAGTTTCATAAAGAATGATTTGAGTCATCTTCAGTGCATTTTTATATTCTTGAGCAGGTGAACTGGTATTTTGAAAGTAGGATTTCCTTTCAATTAATTTTATCATTATAATTTTTATCATTGTTTTGGTTTTTTCTTCCAGTCTCATTAAAATACATATAAAATAAAATATTGGGGCGCCTGGGTGGCTCAGTCGGTTGAGCGTCTGACTTCAGCTCAGGTCATGATCTCATGGTTCGTGAGTTTGAGCCCCACATCGGGCTCTGTGCTGATGGCTCAGATCCTGGAGGCTGCTTCAGATTCTGTGTCTCCCTCTCTCTCTGCCCCTCCCCAGCTTGCGCTCTGTCTCTCTCTGTCTCTCAAAAATAAATAAATGTAAAAAAAAATTGTTTTTAATAAAATATTGTCCTAAATAGATGTTTTTATAGTTTTTTCTAATTTACTTTTTCACTAGAATTTTCATTTGATCTGATACTAAGCTTCCTGTCCACATCTTAAGTCATTTAATTTTTGTTCTCATAAAATTAATGTAGATTCATATAATATCTATAAAATCAGAAGCCTATAAGTTTTTAAAATTAAATGCTAGTACAAACTATGGATTTATTCTTGGACATAGAATCATAATTTTTTTTACAGTTAAGACAGACCATAGGTATTATCTTTATCTAACCTCATTTTACAGATGGTTTAAAGCAGACAAATTTGTAATATTAGAAAAATTCTTTACTTTATATCTTTTTGAAATAGGATGTGAGCTGCAATGAAATTCAAACAATACCTTCCCAAGTTGGTAATTTGGAGGCCCTAAGAGACCTTAACGTCAGAAGAAATCACTTATTACGTTTGCCTGAAGGTAAGAAATGGTGAAATAATTGTTTTATTTTTATTTATTTATTTTTAAAGATTTTGTTTTTAAGTAATCTCTACATCCAACATGGGGCTCAAACTTACAACTCTGAGATCAAGAGTTGCATGCTCTACTGACTGAGCCAGCCAGGTGTCCCAAAATAATTGTTTTATTGTTATTTGTCTTTTTATATTAAAGATCTCTCAGAGCTGATAAGTACAAGACAAAAATATGTAAGAGTTACAGCAGGGGCACCTGGGTGGCTCAGTTAAGCATCTGACTCTTGATTTCAGCTCAGGTTATCATCTCACAGTTCATGAGTTTGAGCCCCCTGTCGGGCTCTGTGCTGACGGCATGGAACCTGCTTGGGAATTCTTTGCCTCCCTCACTCTCTGCCCCTCCCCCACTCATGCACATTTTTATCTCTCAAAGCTAAATAAATAAACATTTGGATAGATAGATAGATAGATAGATAGATAACATCTAGCCAGTGTTCAAGATATAATGATTTAGTTATTACATGTTTCATTGTGGATTTTAAGTTTATTTATTTTTAGAGAGAGAGAGAATAAGCATGTGCAGGGGAGGGGCAGAGAGTGAAGGAGAGAGAGAATTCACCGCAGACTCCACACTAGCAGCACAGAGCCTGATGTGGTGCTCGAACTCACAAACATGAGATCATGACCTGAGCCGAAATCAAGAGTCAGTTGCTTAACTGACTAAGCCACCCAGTCTAACTTTTAAAAGTTAGATTCTTCAGGGGTGCGCAGGTGGCTCAGTTGGTTAAGCAGCTGATTCTTGGTTTTGGTTCAGGTTGCCATCTTGTGGTTTGTGGGTTTGAGCCTCGAGTTAGGCTCTGCACTGACAGTGCAGAACCTGCTTGGGATTCTCTGTCTCTCTGTCCCTCCCCTGCTTGTGCATGCTCTGTCTCTCAAAAATAAACAAACATTAAAAAATAAAATAAAAATTTAAAAAATAAAAGATTCTGCAGTGAAAAATTCTAATAACTATAAACCAGTGATTGTATTTTTAGATCTAGTCAGAATTAAGTAGCAACTCAGGGTAGGTTCCCTGGAAGTTTCAGTAAGCATAACTACTTGAGAGAAATATATCATGTTTCTGATAATGAGATATTTTAGCATAATGAAAAACATTCCTACATTTTGCACTGTCCATTTATTTTTTTTTTTTAATTTTTTTTTTTTTCAACGTTTATTTATTTTTGGGATAGAGAGAGACAGAGCATGAACGGGGGAGGGGCAGAGAGAGAGGGAGACACAGAATCGGAAACAGGCTCCAGGCTCTGAGCCATCAGCCCAGAGCCTGACGCGGGGCTCGAACTCACGGACCGCGAGATCGTGACCTGGCTGAAGTCGGACGCTTAACCGACTGCGCCACCCAGGCCCCCCTGCACTGTCCATTTAAAATGGACTTGACTTGAACTTAATTACTTTATCCTTCCCTGGAAACATTCAGGTAGGGACTAATGAACATTTGGAAGTGATATGTAGAGTGAATAATGAATGGAGTGAAAGACTGCACTGGGAGGCTGGTTATCTTAGGCTCACTGTCAGCTCTGGTATATGTATTTGAGTGATAAAAATGATTATACAAATTAGGTATAATTTATCAAGCCTTCAAAATATGAATTCATGAAAGAAAAAGCTTTATAAAAGGAAATGAAAATGGGGAGAACTATTATTTTATTAGATCAGAGTATATATTTCTTTAATTTTATTATGGACAATTTCATATATAAATGAGAGCAGTGATTCATCCAACTACAGTAGTTATCAGCTCATGGCAACTCTTGTGTCATCTGTACTCCCATCCACTTTCCCTTAACTCTATCCTTTAGAAGGTATTTTCGTGACATTGGTGCTCTAGGTTCTGCTATAAAACATGACTTACAGTGTATAGTAAATATTGAATTGACTAATGATGCTTTTGCTTCATTCTAGAATCCAAATGTTAACACCATTATGACCCAATATGATTTTTAGCTCTAACATACTAGTGTAGCTTTGACATTATGGATGTGAAAATGTCTCAGAAAGTGATTTTTCAGTCTACTTTTATACACCCTACTGTAATCGCACTAGCCAAAATCCTGCTTAACTTTACTCTCAGTCGCTTTAGCCTGGTAAACTTTTCACCTTGTATTTTCAGAGCCTTCCTCATTTCCTCTTGGGCCTGCTTTCTACCCTCTCAGGAATGTGAATGAAGGCCCCCAGCAGAGCTGAACAAAATCATGGCACAGACCTTACAACCCCAAATTTCAATCCAAGATTACCCTTCTACCCAGTAGAGTAGTAGGTAGTATGTAGTGGGACTCATCTACTATGTTGATCTTTAAAAGCTTACTAACGCAATAATACTGACTTCATATAAGATCATTTAATGAAAACATTGGGATTTTAGTGAAAATGAAAATTTGGGGTTTTAGATGACAATTGCGGCCTAATAGTTTTATCATCTAATTTATTTCTCTATCTGATTTTGAAGGTGTATTCCCAAGAAAATGGTGAGTCACACAAATAATTTTAAATGGTTTTCTATTAGCTTATCTTATAATTTCAGCATATTCAGCTAAACTGAGATGGCAGGAAAGCTTTATTTCAGTAGCTATACAAGTTAGTGTGGAAGTTCATTGTAAGTGGTGGTCTCTGACATTTTACAATTTGGTAGATATTAGTGTCTTTAGTTGTATTGCCATTTTGATTTTAAATTTTAATTGTTATAAAATAATATATCATTCAGAAAGTCAAATAATATTCAAGAAGTTTAGGGGCACCTGGATGGCTCAGTCAGTTAAGCGTCCAACTTGGCTCAGGTAATGATCTCACGGTTCATGAGTTCAAGCCCTGCTTTGGGCTTTGTGCTGACAGCTCAGCTTGGAGCCTGGCTCCTGCTTTGGATTCTGTGTTTCCCCCTCTCTCTGCTCCTCTTCTGCTCATGCCCTGTCTCTGTCTTTCTCTCTTAAAAATAAACAAACATTAAAAAAAATAATAATAAATTCCACTTAATTAACATACAGTGTAAGATTAGTTTCAGGTGTACAAATATAGTGATTCAGCACTTCCATATAACACGAGGTGCTAACCCAAATACTAAAAAACAATTGGGCTCTGTGCTGACAGCTCAGAGCCTGGAGCCTGCTTCGGATTCTCTGTCTCCCTCTCTCTCTGTTCCTCCCCTGCTCATGCTCTGTCTCTCTCTCTCTCTCTCTCTCTCTCTCCTTCAAAAATAAATAAAAACATTAAAAAAAATTTTTAAACGAATACCAAAAAAAAAAAAAAAAAGTTTAAAATCAATAATAGCATTCCTCTGCCTCAGCTATCCCCCTCCCCAGCTTTAATGTTTAGAAGCATCTGCCTTCTCTGCCTTTGACTCTTTCCACTGGCATTTTTTGACATATTTCTAAATGATGTGCCTTTAAGAGCTTTGCTCGATTTATCCATTTTGACATTTAATGTGAGCTTCCCATTGTGGTAGATGAGGATTTCACTTCCTTACACACTATCACCATCATCCAAAAACTCACCTCCCTCCTACTGTCTTCCCAGTATAGTTTTATCACAACTTCTGATCAAAGCATTATTATTTACATTATTATAACTATATGAATATTGGTCCCTGCCAATTCAGTTGATGTACTAATTTCATTTTTAAAAAAATTTTTTTAATGTTTGTTTATTTTTGAGAGAGACAGACAGAGAGACAGAGCACAAGTGGGGGAGGGGCAGAGAGAGAGGGAGATACAGAATCCGAAGCAGGCTCCAGGGTCTGAGCTGTCAGCACAGAGCCCAACACGGGGCTAGAACTCACGAACGGTGAGATCATGACCTGAGCCGAAGTTGGACGCTTAACTGACTGAGCCACCCAGGCTCCCTGATCTCATTTATTTTTTTTTTATTGTTGTTGTTTTTCTGGAGTTAATAATTTCTTTTTTTTTATTTGCTTAGTTTTTTTATGTACCTATGGCTGATTCCTTCCTCTTTTTCTAGCAGAGAGAGAGAGAGAGAGAGAGAGAGACCATAATTACATAATTTTGATTACACTACATTGTTATAAGTATTCTATTATTAGTTATTCTTGTTCATTTCTTGTGCCTAATTTATAAATTAATCTTTATCATGTATACATATACAGGTATGTCTCATGGTATATATAGGGAAAATCATGGTATATATAGGGTTTGGTACTAACTGGTTTCAGCATCCACTGGGGATCTTGGAACATATCCCCCATGGATAAGGGAGGGAGATTATTCAGATACTAGGGCTCGGATGGGTTGGGGTTGGGTAGGAAAGCGCTGAGGTCTCATCATTGTGTAAGACTTTCTCTTAAAGCCTTCATTTTCAACGAGCACCTCATCATCCTGACTTTCCATTGTGCCTAAACTTCCTGAGTTCAAAGCCTTTTGATTCAGTTTCACTAGAGAATAAGTTGTTGACTTCTGTGGTGATTGGAAAGGAGTAGTGCCCTAGCTACGTGAGTTGAGGTTGGGGACTTAGGCACTTGTTTTTTGTACAGATTATCATCTGATTCCTTGGTTATGCCTGTGTTTCTGTGGTATCAGCCTCTGGTTCTTTAGTTCTGTGAGTGGTCACATAGCTTGCTTTTTATTAGTATTCCCATCTGTAAGTAACTAGATTTCATTTTATAGTATCAGTTCATTGTTAAGAAAGAATGGAGATAAATACATTAAATTCACTGTATTTAATTAGAAGCTCCCATAAAACTTGTCTAGTTTTGGGGTGCCTGGGTGGTTCAGTCGGTTAGGCATCTGACTTCAACTCGGGTCATGATGTCATAGTTCGTGGGTTCAAGCCCCACATCAGGCTCTGTGCTGACAGCTCATAGCCTGGAATCTGCTTCGGATTCTGTGTCTCCCTCTCTCTCTGCCCCTCCCCCACTCTCACTCTATCTCTCTCTGTCTCTCAAAAATGAATAAATGTTAAAAATTTTTTTTAAAAACTTGCCTAGTTTTGAAATATTATTAATTGTTCATTCCCATCTTATCACCCGGCAGAGCTGGCAGAGTTGCCTTTGATACGGTTCGACTTCTCCTGCAATAAAATTACAACAATCCCCGTTTGTTATCGGAACCTCAGGCACCTACAGATGATCACCCTAGATAACAATCCACTACAGTCTCCTCCTGCACAGGTAAACTATAGTGGATTTGAAGGATGTTGTGAACTTTTTTGACAAAGGGTGAACTTAAAACTTGAAATTCTATGCATTTATCTTTTTTGTTGGAAATGAAGTTCTTTTAAAGTAAATTCACACACATAGGCATTCTTTAGAAGTCTTGAATAAATGGGATGGAGGACAGGTAATGTTTCCAGAATGTTTTTTTCCTTTCATTGAATTGACGTTTTTTTTTTTTAAGTTGAAGTGTTTTTCCTTAAAGTTTTTCTAATAAAATTTGAGTTAATTTCTTTCTAGTAAGACTTGAATGTAGCCAATGTAAATGCTAGACACAAATAAAAATATTTGGCTTTCAGAACTAAGGATTATCAGTACATTTCTTTTAAACATCATTTTTGTACCTTTTTATTTTCTAAAATCTTTAAGTTCCTCATTTAATCAATTTGGTCATTTGTTTATCAGTGGCTGATAATGAAACTAATAATAAAGTAATTATAAGGTAGTTTCATACATAGATTCCAGACATCCTATAATCTGAACAACTTTACCAGTGTGTATTTTTCACTATAGAGTTTGTACTCTACAGTTGATTCGTGGTCTTGTTCAAACCTCTGAATGGCAACTCTAAAGCTTTATGAGTAAACTTCATAACTGTAGAAGGATCTCATAATCCTAAAGAATTTATATTTTTACTTGTCAACGGAAATACAACCTTAATATTTAATCATTTCCTGCTTTTCTCTCTTACAGAAAGTAGGATTCAAAGCATAATTGTATATGATTGCTGGATTTCTAAAAGCAAAAGTTGCCAGTATAATCCATGGAGAGCAATGCTTTAAATTCCTGACTGTGCCTAACTAATCAGTGTGATAAGTTTACTTGGTATTCTAGCAGTATTTATAATCATAAGTTATTTATTTTATATGTTACTGAAACTTATTCATGACTAGAAACTAAAAATGTGTGTGTGTGTGTGTGTGTGTGTGTGTGTATATATATCACATAAACACATAAAATAACAAATAATATGTTATAATGTAGTGTTAGATTTTTAATATCACTATATATGGTTGCTAGAAATACCTTCTATTTCTAATATACTTTAAATAAAAAGATGATTATGATTTTTAGAAAGGGATACATATATTTCAGATGAGTAATAATTTGGTTGCATTTATGTTATTTTTTTTAGATATGTATAAAAGGCAAAGTCCACATATTTAAGTACCTGAACATACAGGCTTGTAAGATTGCTCCAGATCTGCCAGATTATGATAGGAGACCCTTGGGTTTTGGCTCCTGGTGAGTATGTTCTATTTCTTTATTTAACATGTTCCATCTCACAGGGAATCAAACCGGACCATAAGTCTGCCTGAATGCTTAACTAAAAGGAAATAATCTATTTTGACACTTTTTCTCAGAATACTTGTATTAAGTAAACAGTTGATTACACAGATCTGACAAAGTGTAGTTCTAAGTCAGGGTTTCTCCATCTCAGTATTGTTGATATTTTGGGCAAGATAATTCTTTGTTGTGAGAAGCTGTCCCATAATTCAGAAGATGTTTATCAGTATTCCTGGCTTCTGTAGCACCCTCCCAAAGTGACAAACAAAAATATCTCCAGACATTGCCAAATATCCCCTGCAGGGGTTCCCAGTTGAAAACCAGTGATCTGAGTGACTGGAATGCTGACCTTGGCTCTGCTGTTAACTAGCTCTATGACTTAAAGCAAGTCATTCAGACTTTTGGGGCTTCATTTTTTTCAATAGGGAATGAAGAGTTTGGATTTGATGACCATTAATAATACTTTCAGTATCTTTTAGTCTGAATCCTTTGGCTACATAACACCTGATTTAGAAGGTTATCTCCTTGGCATTCTCAGCCATCTGGAACAATCTTAAGTAGCAGGAATTAAATTCAAAAAACCTTTAAACAGGCAAAATGGATGTCTCCATCAAGGCCTTATTCAAAAGAGATCCCCTCCAGCTTTCTCTTAGAACCTGTCGTGTTTTACATAAAAGCACAGTCCTGATGAGCTTGCTTCTCATATCCTTGTCTAAAACAGATTAACAAATTTCTGTTTGGGTAGAGTTTGTAAAAGCAGGCATATTAAAAGTACAAAAAGTAATTTGAAGGAAAAAATTAAACTTAAAAAGCGACACATGTTAAACAAAAGATTCAAGTTACTGGTTAACTCTAAGAGGAAGGAAGATTTGGTATGAAAGAGGCATCAAGGGGCTTTAAAGGTATTAATGTTCCATCCTGTTTTAAAAGTTATGTCTGTTATATTCTTTTTTTAATCAATATGATACATTGCATAATTTTAATAAGATACTTAAAAGCAAGACACACTAAAAACATAGCAACTTGACACCAGTAGGCATATATGCAAAGAACCCTCCATATTTCAGTGATATTTTGTAATTACTATGTTATAGCACAATACAATAATTGATGCTCATAAAGAAAATGCTAAAATATATTAGACATGTCATTTCCAATAAAGGAATATAGGCATTACAGTTTAAATTTTTTTTCATCAGAAATTATTGGAATTAAATATTTAAGTGTTGATGGTGTAAAGGAGTAATCTCAAGCTATCTGAAAATTCAGAACCTGATTTCTCAAGTAAATTAAGTATTACTCCAAAGGGACTTGATCCCTGCCCTTTGCCACAGATGGTGTCTTTCTTCTTTACCATTGTATCCCTAGTTTACCTGAGTGTTTGGCACAGACAGTAGACACTCAGCAAATATTTGTTGAAGGAATTAATAGTCCGTTTGGTCACACAGATGTTATTTCCCTCCTAACCTACCTCTGCTTAAAGTCATCAAAAACAACTTTATGGTGACATTCTGGGGTTTGTTTTTTTTTTTTTTTGCTTTGGCTATTAGATTGAAGATTTACATAGACACTGTGAAGGATATTTAACATACTAGCTCTAATCTGGTTGTTTAAGCATACAGCAATACAAGTTTTAGTATACTTATTCAAACACACAGGAGAAATTAACCAATATCATATATACCCAGGAAAGATTTCCACAAGAATATCTTAGTTCTAACACTTTTAACTCTAAGAAGACTAAAAGCAGGTATGTGATGTCAAGGAAGACAGAAAAGGTTTTGACAGATGGTAGGGATTAGGTCTGGCATACTCTGTGCTAGTCTAGGCCTCTCTTGGAGGAAGGACTTTGACAGTGGGAAGAATATGAAGGGACCCAGACCATTATTGCCAAGAATTTTAAAATTTTCTCTATTCATTATATCCTTTTCTTTCTTCATTTCTTTTTCCTCCTACCTTGGTTAATTGCTTATAACATAGAACTCTCGTCATATTTATTGAAAAAAGTTTTGTTTTTCCTATTCAAGATTTTCATTAAATGTGTTCTAGTCCTGTACTCGTGAAAGATGTACAACAAATAGGGGCACCTGGGTGGCTGAGTCAGTTAAGCATCCAACTTCGGCTCAGGTCATGATCATATGGCTCGTGGATTCAAGCCCCGTGTCAGGCTTTGTGCTGACAGCTGGGAACCTGGAGTCTGCTTGGGATTCTGTGTCTCCCTCACTCTCTGCCCCTCTCCCACCTATGCTCGCTCTCTTGCTCTCTCTCTCTCTCTCTCAAAAATACATAAAACATTAAAAAAAATAATAAAGTTCGTAATTGCGGTTTAAAAAAGAATGGAAGGGAGGGAGGGAAAGAAAAATGTACAATAGATTAACGTAGCTTTTATTTTCCCCCGTGGTGTTAATAATCTTTGGTACGGAAAAATTTTCCTCTCCTGAACTAGTGAGTAGAAACATAAATTGCTACTGCTGCCTCTGAGATTGGAGTGTAAGGCAGTGAATGCTGTCTACTGGAGACCTGTACGTGAGGGTATGCCCAAAGACTAAGGAGGCAGCGTCCACATCTATCAGAATAATAAGCTTTGATTGAGGCCTGTAGTGCTAATTGCAGAACCTGTTTCTCTCAGCCATTCAGTTCTTAGTCTTGAGGACTAATTGATCTTGGGCTAATTTTTTTGTTTGGAGTTTTTAGAGGGAGAAAGAGCATGAGCATGGGAGAGGGGTACAAGGGGGCAGGGAGAGAGAAAGAAAGAGAGAGAATTCTAAGCAGGCTCTACGTTCTGCACAAAGCCCAACATAGGGCTCAATCCCACAACCCTGGGATCATGACCCAAGCTGAAATCAAGAGTCGGACGCCCAACCGACTGAGCCACCCAGGTGCCCCTAATTTTTTTTTAATAGAAGAATCCTCATTATAATACTTTAAAAACATTAAGCTTAGGGGCGCCTGGGTGGCGCAGTCGGTTAAGCGTCCGACTTCAGCCAGGTCACGATCTCGCGGTCCGTGAGTTCAAGCCCCGCGTGGGGCTCTGGGCTGATGGCTCAGAGCCTGGAGCCTGTTTCCGATTCTGTGTCTCCCTCTCTCTCTGCCCCTCCCCCGTTCATGCTCTGTCTCTCTCTGTCCCAAAAATAAATAAACGTTGAAAAAAAAAAAAAAATTAAAAAAAAAAAAAAAAACATTAAGCTTATATATATTTAAAAAAACTGGCAAGAGACATGTATATTTGCAAAGAGATAAAAGGATTAAATCCATGGAAAAATGTATCCTAAATGGAAAGTCTAAATAGCATAATCATGTCATGTTTTTCCAAAGGATTGGTAATTATAGATCTGATATCTCCTAATCCCTATAATAACCCCTCATTATGCTCACTGAATTAATCTGTATTCTATATTTTCCATTTTTTCTAGGGGTATGTTACTTTGTAATTGTTTCAGAATGTCCTAGAAATTATTTTATATATATATATGAATACATATACATATATACATATGAATAAAATACCTCCTTCAACTTCTCGTGCAGCAGTGAATGGAACATTATACCTTCATGTCTCTTTTATTGAGGTAAAAATTAGTGAAACTGCATTGTAGTTAGCAGTACCTTTATTCAAATGCTGTCATGGAGTCAGAATGTCTATACTCTTGGGTACCTGTACTACTGGAAAGTTCTAGAGTTCACTTAACCCCTCTGGACTTCAGTTTCTTCAACATGATCTTTATTTACCCTGTTGATACCCTAACAGTAGTTCTGAGGATTGAATGACCTATTTCTGAAAGTGCTTGGCTGACCATAAAGTCTTCTGTAAATATTAGGCATTATAATTACTAGCTGTCTACTATGATCTAGGACTAGTTTCGTCCTAAGAGTCCGGTCTTGCTAAAGAGAATTTTTATTAATCCTGTAGCTCGTTAGGTATTCAGTACAAATTAGATGCTGTGGTACTTTTCAAATCCTTAGATGTAACTTTCTGACTACTTGTGTGTAATATAAAAACAGCACACAATCTTCCTTAAGTCATTTTATTTCTAGATGTAAGTATTTCCAACTCTTTTAGCAAGTTGCACTGTTATGATAACTTTTATGTTTTACAGAGTGGCACGTGTATTTTTCCTTAGTGATCTATAGTGACCTGTACTTTTTTGCTGAGATGATTTTCACCAACTTTATATTACAGACTAAACTTATTTATTTATTTATTTATTTATTTATTTATTTATTTATTTATTTATGGTAATATGGCAGTGAGGAAAGACTAAGTTAAGCAGTAAGCAGGACTAAGAAAAGTCCTGCTTCTGCAGCCCCAGTAACAGGATTAATTCTCTCCAACAAGCCTGAGCTTGTTGTGAAAGCAATGATTGTCCTTTTTTCATACTCAATATTCTTAGCATCTAGAACACTGTGTCACATTCAGTAAATGTTTGGTGAACTAAACTCAAATGAAGCAGATGTAGTGACTTGTTATAACAGCAAATACTCTCTGAAGGTTATGTTCTTTATAGAAATAATAATAATAAACTTTTATTTAGTGCTTTATAATAGGATTTGTACAAATCCTTAGCTTATATTTTTTCAGTCTTTATGGCAAATCTATGAGGTAGGTGTTGTTAATCTTTCCCCCACCCCCCTTTAAGTGATGAGGAAACAAAAGTTGAGAGAAGTTAAGCAAGTTAATTAAAGTCACATAGCTAGTAAATGATGGTGCCAAGTTGCCAGTCCAGATCTGTTAAACTATAAAACTTGCTATGTTTTGTGCCCCTCTCTGCACTGTAGTGACTCACAGTTCACATTCCTGCTACAGAAGAGGCATTTCCACACTTGAGTCCATGTTGTTCTAGGTGGTTTATTAGGGAGATTGGGCTTTCTGACAGGGCATCACTGGAGCCTGGCTGGCAGAACTCTGCTAGGTCTCCTGAAGGCCATATTTATACATAGGGTGACCATGTATCTTGGTTTACTTGTGACTAAGGGTTTTCCTGGGACACAGGACTCAAAGTGCTAAAACCATGAAAATCCTGAGCCAACCTGAGAATTGGTAAACCTATATGTCTCACTTTAATCTTACCAGTTTAAGCTCTGAGCAAGAGCAAGTATGTGGAGAAGCTAAAGGTAGCAAATAAAGAAGAGAAAGAAAATGATAGCTTATTGCAAAGATTCTATTAATTCTCTTTATGAAAAATTTCTCAGTAATAGTAAGCATATCTCAGTTGGCCACTTGATAGAATATATATTATGTAGAACAATATCTTCTAGAAATCTGTATTTTTTTTTGAAAAAAATACATAGTGTTTTAAAATACTGTTCAGTAGGGGCGCTTGGGTGGCTCAGTTGGTTAAGCATCTGACTCTTGATTTCGGCTCAGGTCATAACCTCATGGTTCCTGAGATCAAGCCCTGTATTGGGCTGTGCACTGACAGGACACAGCCCGCTTGGGATTCTGTCTCTGCCTCTCTCTCTGCCTCTTTCCCTGTTCTCTCTCTCTTTCTCTCTCTCAAAATAAAGAAACTTAAAAAAAATTGGACAAAGACTTGAGTAGGTATTTAACAAAGAGAGATACACCAGTGATCACTAAGCACCCCAAAAAGTGTTCAACATCATTAATCATCACGGAAATGTAAATTACAGCACAAGACATCATTACACACTCACTAGAATGACTAAATTTAAACTGACAACAGTGGAGCACCTGAGTGGCTCAGTCAGTTAGGCATCCATCCCTCCATCTCGGCTCAGATCATGATTTCATGATTTGTGAGGTCAAGCCCCGCGTCAGGCTCTGTGCTGATAGCACGGGGCCTGCTTGGGATTCTCTCTCTCCCTGTCTCTCTGGCCTCTTCTCTCTCTCTTTCAAATTAAATAAACGTAAAAGAACTGACACCACCAAATGTTTATTGAGGATGTGGAGCAACCAGTGTTCTCATACGTTGCTTATAGAATTGTAAAAATGGGACATGTACTTTAACATAAGAATTTGGCAGATTTAACTGCTTTGTTGAGGTATAATATACAAATAATAAAATCTATCCATTTTAAGTGTGCGGTTCAGTGAATTTTGGCAAATGGATGCAGTCACGAAATTATCAACACAGTCAAGGTCTATAGCATTTCCATCAACCATTTTCCACTTTACAGTAGGTAACTCAACCCCAGGCAACTACTGCCCTGTGTTCTGTTGATACAGTTTTGCCTTTTCTAGAGTTTCATATAAATGGAATCAAGTATTATGTAGTGTTTGGTGTATGGCTTCTTAGCAAACTATTTTTGAGATTACTGATGTATTTTGGAATGGGCAAAAGAATGGACATTTCACAAAAAGAAGGTAAATGAATGGCCGACATGCACACAAAATGATACTCGATATCATTAGTCATTGGAGAGATACAAATTAAAACTGCAGTGAGATACCACTTTTCACCTACCATAATAGCTAAGATTAAAGATTGACAACACAAGTGTGGGCACGTGGAACTCAAATACGTTGCTGGGTGAATGCAAAATAATATAGCTCCTTTCAAAAACAGATTGGCAATGTTTTTAAAAAGTTAAGCCTACACATAACAAATAATTTATCCATTATATTTGAAGGTAAAACCGTCAAGAATTTCACTGACATGATGCTGAGCCAAAAAAAGCCAAATTAAAAAAATTACATATGATTCCATTTTTATGAGTTTTGGAATAAGTAAAACTAATTGTATTAATTTCTTATTGCTGCCATAATGAATTACCACAAATTTTGATTTTAAACACAAATTTATTATCTTACAGTTTTGTAGGTTCAAGGTCTAAATCTTGGTCTCATGAGGCTAAAATCAAAATACTGGCAGAACTTTGTTCTTCTCTGCAGGCTCTGAGTAAGATACATTTCCTTGCCTTTTTCAGCTTCTACAGAGAGGCTGTCTGCATTCCTTGACTCTTGACCGAGAGTAATCTTCAAGCCAGCATTGCATTACACTGGCCTCCTCTTCTGCCTCCCTCTTCTACTTTTAAGGACCCTTTTGATTACATTGAGCCCATTCAAATAATTCACAATAATCTCCCTATTTTAAGATCAGCTGATTAGCAGTTTTATTTTTATCTTCAATCTTAATTCCTCTTTGCCATGTAAAGTAACGTATTCATAGTTCCAGAGATTATGTCTTGGACATCTTTGGGGACTGTTACTCTGCCTTCCATACGAATTTAAGGTGAAAAAAAATTAGAATAGTGGTTATCTCTTAGGAGCACCCTGTAGCGTGGTGAGGGGAATTGACTGGTAAGGAATGAGTGGGAATCTTCTGGCAAAGTAGAAATGTCTTATATCATGAGAGAGGTGTATATTACAAAGATGTATTCATTTGTCAAGTATGTAGCTTAAGGTGTGTGCATTTCAGTGTATATGAATTTTACCTTAAAAAGTGCTGTTAAAAATAAGAATTGAGGGAGGCATGGTGAATGGGTTAGTAGCATGGAGGAAACAAGAATGGCAGTAGGTTGATATTTTTGAAGCTGGATGAGTGCTATTATATTCTTATACTGATATACATTATACTATTCTAATTGTTTTAATTTGGAATTTTTCATATTAAAAAGTTAAAAGAATTTCCATTTGGGGCACTTGGGTGGCTCCGTCGGTTGAGCGTCCGACTTCAGCTCAAGTCATGATCTCATGGTTTGTGGCTTTGAGCCCCACGTCAGCCTCTGTGCTGACAGCTCAGAGCCTGGAGCCTGCTTCAGATTCTGTGTCTCCCTCTGTCTCTGTTCATTCCCCGCTCCCTCCGTCTCTCTTGCTCTCACAAAAATAAACAAACATTAAAAAAAAAAAAAAACTTTTAAAAGAATGCCGATTTAGTTCTAAGGAAGTTAAATCACTAACTGGCATGAGATAATGTTTATTAGTAAAATTGCATTCGGTTTATTTCAGATGTTAATTTTAAAACCTCAAACTTCCCAGTAACAGCCAGACTCTTTTTTGGCAGCCATGAAGAAATGTACTCAGGACGCCCTTATGGAGCCCTTGATTCAGGTTTCAATAGTGTGGACAGTGGTGATAAGAGATGGTCAGGAAATGAAGTAAGTGTTTCTTCTATTCTGCATGTTCTGACCCCTAAGAGGCAATAAAATGATGAAAATGGAAAGATTCTTAATTGAATTCAGTTTCTCATTATGTAAAATATAGAAAAGCCAAAAGAGAGGAAAAAAATCCCACAGAGAGCTACCATTCAGAAATGATATTTTGTTTCTTTGCTGTCTTTTTACCAAGTGTTTTACATGTTTGTTACTTCATTGTTTTGTATAAATAGCTTAGTATCCTGGAAAACCAAATAGGCTTAAAATCCGGCAAATCCAAATGAGCCAATTACAACTGAAGACTAAAATTTGCCAGACTGGGTAACCTTGAGCAGAGGTGGTAGAAGGGATGCTGAGAGATGAGAAAATAGGACTACAGGCTGATGGGTAATGAGGCAAGAACCTTAGTGAAGACTATTTACATGCTCAAGATAAATAATTTTCTTAGCTAATTATATCTTTTTTCTCCTGTGTTAAATTTTATTATGCTTTCCCTCTTTAAATTAAAAGGTAGAATATTTTAGCCTAAATTGGGCTAACTGATGAAATAAGCTTTTGTTAACAAGACTGATAACCTCCCATTTGTAACATTGTTTCACTCATCCCCAAACAAATCAACTTCAGACCACAGCCCATTTGTAATTTGGAATTACTTGTGTGTGAGTGGGTGTGTACATAATTATATCTGTATCCACACAGATATCTGTGTAGATACTTTAAATTCATGTTTATTTATAGTCATATATAATTTCTCATCTCTTTTTAATTGTAGTCGAATATACGTAACATAAAACGGACCATTTTAACCATTCTTAAGTATATTCATACTGTTGAAAAACAATCACCACCACCACTCCAGAACTTTTTTGCTGTTTCTTCTTAAATATAAATTTTAGTGAGCTTATGTTGTGTCCACGCTTTAAATACTGTGTTGTTTAAAGTTTGAAATGTGTTTAAATGTTACTGCTATTTTTTTTAAGCCTACAGATGAATTTTCAGATCTGCCTCT
This sequence comes from Puma concolor, assembly GCF_028749965.1. Taxonomy (NCBI): domain Eukaryota; kingdom Metazoa; phylum Chordata; class Mammalia; order Carnivora; family Felidae; genus Puma; species Puma concolor. Next base: position 88,449,493 of record NC_141675.1, read on the forward strand.
TCGAGTAGCAGAAATTACTAAAGAACAAAGACTACGAAGAGAAAGCCAGTACCAGGAGAATCGCAGCAGTTTAGTAGTAACAAATGGTGGAGGTAGGCATGATTCCTTGTGACAGCCAAAGCCTTTGTAATTATTCCAATTTTTTAAGTGGTCTTTTTCACATCTACTCCTTTTGTTTGTGTATTCTCTCTGTGGTCATTATTTGACCACTTCCAGGAATTCAATTCGATGTGCTTCTTGACATCTACCTTTGCGTTCATCTGGAATTGTGTTCTTCAGGGGCATCTAAATCCAAGTTGTCTTTATTTTGGTATTTAAAAATTTATAATTGGAATTAATTTTTTTTAATTTGTCATTTTTTTAATAGCTCATTAACAGTAGAGCTATTTCTACTTTGGGCTTCTGAGGCAGACTCTTGATTTTAGCATTCTATTCAATCTTGCTTTAGTTTGAATTCCCAAATCCTAAGGTTTAAATATTGAGGGCCAGCTATAATGGAGATATTATTTTGGTTTTCTAGAAATCCATTTGTAAGAGCTTTCATCTTTTTTTTTAAGCTTTTATTTGAATTCCACTTAGTTAACATACAGTATTACTATTTGTTTTAGGTGTTCAGGTGTAGTTTTAGGTGTATAGTGTAGTAATTCAACACTTCCATATATCACCCTCTGCTCATCACGACAAGTGTACTTCTTAATCCCCAACACCTGTTTATCCCATCTCCCCCACCCACCTCCCCTCTGGTAACCATCAGTTTGTTCTCTGTAATTAAGAGTCTGTTTCTTAATTTCTATCTCTCTCTCTCCCCCTCCCCCCTTTTCCCTTTGTTTTGTTTCTTAAATTTCACATATGAGTGAAATCGTATGATATTTGTCTTTGGCTTTATTTTGCTTAGCATTATACTCTGCAGCTCTATCCATGTCATTGCAGATGGCAAGGTTTCATTCTTTTTTATAGCTGAATAATATTTGATTGTGTATATATACCACATCTCCTTTATCCATTCATCTGTCAGTGACACTTGGGCTGCTTCCGTATCTTGGCTATTGTAAATAATGCTGTAAACTATTGTAAATAATAACATAGAGAGGGAGCAAAAAATAAGACTGCTATAAACATAAACTGGGTACTGGTAAATACCCAGTAGTGCAGTTGCTGGATCATAGAGTAGTTCTATTTTTAACTTCTTGGGGAACCTTCGTCCTGTTTTCCACAGTGGCTGCACCAGTTTGCATTCCCACCAAGAGTGCACAAGTGTTCCTTTTTCTCCGCATTCTTACCAACATCTGTTGTTTCTTGTGTTGTTGTTTAGCCATTCTGCCAGGTGTGAGGTGATATCTCATTGTAGTTTTGATTTGCATTTTCCTGATGATAAGTGATGATGAGTATCTTTTCATGTGTCTGTTAGCCATCTGTATGTTTTCCTAAGAGCTTTCATCCTTGAATGATGATTTCAATTAAGTGGCTTGCTCTCTTTTTGTTTCCTTACCATTTTATATTCTTTTTTACTCCTGTTACTTACCATTCCACTCACATTTTAGTAGTTTTCTTTTTAATCTTGCTTCCACATGAGCTCTCTTTCCCTTTAGTTCATTTCAGACTTAAAATAATTTTTTTTTTAATCTATGCTGTCCAGTATGGTAGCCACTAGCTACATGTGGTTATTTGAAATAAGGCCTTTCTAAATTAAGATGTACTGTAAGTGTACATAAACCAATACAGATTGGATTATGAAGCCTTTGCATGAAAAAAAAAAGAATGTAAAATATCAGTAATACTTTCTATTGATTATATGCTGTAATAATACTTTAGATATATTGGACAAAGTAAAATATACTATTAAAACTAATATCACCTTTTTTAAATGTGGCTACTAGATAATTTTGAATTACTTATGTGGGTTCACTTTTATGGCTTGCATTCTGTTTCTTTTGGACTGCACTGGCCTAGGTAGTATGAAAAAGTGATGTTGCTTTCTTGGGAAGTAGTCATAATGACTTAATCATTGATTTAGTTACACAAATTGTAGCACATTGAAAAAAATACATTTATGTACCTGGTTTATAATTTGGATATAGACTTGTAACCTTTTCATCCTTTTACCTATTATTATAACTCTAATAACTCAAAATTCATTTTTATATCAATTGCAGTTATGGAATTATTTAGAAATAATTGAATCTGAAAACAGAAATAGCTTTCTCCGAGTTCATTATTCCCAGCAACTACAACTTTTGGGCAATCTATAGAAATAGAACATCATACAGTAATGGCTGGGATTTAGTTTCTGGAGAAACTTTAGAAAGTTTAGTAGTAAGTTTTTTTTTTCTAGTGTGCCATTTTAAATAGTTTTTAAAAGTAGTTACTTTTTGGGGTGCCTGGCTGGCTCAGTTGGTGGAGCATGCAACTCTTGATCTCAGGGTTATAGGTTTAAGCCCCACATTGAGTGTAGAGATTACTTAAAAATAAAATCTTTAAAATAAGGTTACTTTTTAAACTTAAAAATAATGGAGCACTCCCAAATGTATTAGAATATATAATGATGGGGCTATATCTTACTTAAATGCCTTTTCTCACCCCAAAGCGTTTTGAGAAGCAAAAATTCTCGAATGATTGCTGCTACAAACTGCTACCAAATGTCTACATTGCTGAGCTCTAGAAGATAAATTTCTAAATAAGAACATCATTGTTCTAATTGTGGACAACAGTTACAGAAAGAGAAACAGTAGTCAGTATCTGTTTCTTTATCTCTAAGTTCACTTTCCTCCTATCCTTCCTTTTGACTTGACTGTGTTAGGTTTTCTGCCTCCCAGTTCCTTGAAGATATATAATTAAGCCCCAAAGCTAAAACGTGAGGGAAAAAAATCTAAAAGAAGATGTAACTTCTCATGTTTAAAAATTCTTCTTCTCTTTGTCTCACAAACTCAAACTGTTTTGTTTAAGACAGTAAAGAGCTAACCAAAAAAAAAAAATAATAATAAATAAATAAATAAATAAATAAATAAATAAATAAATAAAAATTAAAAAAAAATATATATATATATTAGAGGTTTGTAGTCCTGTAATTACTATCAATTACTGTATTCTTTAGTGAATTAGGACTAAGATTTTTCTGGAACTTATTTTTGTGAGTGGCCATGGACTGTAAAAGAAAGGCTTACCTAATTTGCACTTCTCATTCCTCCTGCTTTCAGAGTAGAAGGTGTTAGGGAAAAAGAAAGCATACAACTGAATGTCTTTATTGGCTATTGAATTTGACTGTTGTGTGTGTGTGGTGTGGACAGTGGAACATGATCTGGATCAGATCGACTACATCGACAGCTGTACTGCAGAGGAGGAAGAAGATGAGATGAGACAGCCCAAGGGCCTGGACTCAGACAGCCTCAGTTCCCAGTTTATGGCATATATTGAACAACGGCGAATCTCTCATGAGGTACTACACACATTTAAGCCAAAATCTGTTGCTGTCCCCTAGTAAAACAGTTCATGGTGGCATAAATTTCAGTTGTATCAGTGATTTGTTGCTTTAAGCCTAATTATTTATTTTATGATGTTCAGTTCCAATTTCATGAATTTTTCAGATTTGTAAAAAATCAGACAATAGTCTGAAGTAGGGGTTAGCTTTATTTTTCAATAAAAAGACAGATTTCAGAATTTTGAAGAATGAGGAGTCCTAAGAGTATCCTACACCTTTAAAGAAAGTACAAAGAATGTAATGTTTTTTCTTTGTTGTTCTTAGTGCTTTTTTATTGTTACTAACTAGTAAATCATAGTTTGATCAGTAATTAAGAATCAAACCAAACTGCTGACTTTGGAGCACATACAAACTTAACCATAGAATTTTTGTAATGTGCTTAATTGTATTGGAGCTTTTATACCAAGTCGCACAGAATATAAATTGTTTGCCATTATCGTTCTTGGGTGTCTCTTCTAGTGGAGCATTGAGTTGCCCTAGGAAACAAATAAGCATTCAGCCCACTGTAGAATCTCTGCCAATCCCCCAAGGGTCTCAGTGGAAATTGCATTCTTCAGTGTATCTAGTCAGCATAATGGAATGGCTCCACTTCAGTGTGTGTGATGTTAATGTCTGGAGTTGGTCCCAGGCTCTGAGCAGGGGTTATTTGAGAAACACTTGGGGCCTTTTTAGAGAATGATGTATTTAGCCTTTTAGAAATCGAGAATAATCACTCAAGTGGGGTGTGCTGTGGAGTGATATTATCATTCTTTAAAAAAAATCCTTCAGTCTTCCTGTCTGAAGACTTCTGAACATAGTAGTTTTGTTGGTGTTCAGAAGACACTCTTGTATGTGAAGTTGGATAAAATTGTGTAAATCAAAGTCCTGCAGCCCAGAAATAGCAGTGTACCAGGTGACTAATGAAACTACGTGTGATTCAGGCCATGAACATTCTTGTTAGTGCGAAGGGCAACTGCTTTGCAAAAAAATTAAAATTAATAATGCACATTGTAATCTTAAAGGGAATTGTTTTTCTTTCATTGTGGTCTTTCTCTTTGATCATTTTATGGTAGTTAGACTGCAGAGATGAGGTATCTCTATTAAAAGTAAAAATGCCTGTTATACTACTGAAAAATTGTAGTATCATTTGTTAAAGCCATTACTATTTTGTAAAATTTTTTTTTAATTCCAGCTATACTTGTGTGGTAGTCTTTATGATTCTATGTCATAACCCTCTTTATGACTTCTGTGTCATAAGGTTTTCTACAATTTAGCACCTATAAAAATATGATGAAGCAGCATTATTTTAGATGGTTTAACAGCCAGTGAAGAAGTATTTTTTATATTCTTGAATACTATCGGAAAAAAGAGTTGTTAAAAAAAACTGAATCTATATGAGATTTTAAATACTCTGCTATTGTTTAATTTTGTTATAATACCTCTCACAAATATAGAGGTATTATGATAAAATAAAGTATAGCTTATATTTATAGGGTATGACATTTTCAAAATGAAACCAATGGCACATTCATTTTATCATGAAAATTTCATGTACCTCCTACAATAATTGCAGATAATTGCAGTATTGTAAAACCAGAGTGTTAAGTCACTGATGTTAACATAATAGGAGAGATTTTTGTTTATTTTAAAAACCAATGTTCACTGAAATTAGAAGAATTATTCTTTGATCAGGGTTCTAGAATTATATCTCATTTTGTATGATCCTCAGGCCTAAACTTTAAGGGAGTCTGCTTTAGCCTTTTGCAGTAACTCATCAAAGATTTTCTAATTCTATGTGATGTACCCATTTCTTGGAGATAGACTATAAATAATTTTACATTTGATTTTCAGATACCGTTTTTGGATAAGGTGGTTTTCTTTCCCTTTAAGAATACCCACTTTAATGATTATTTTTGGTGTTGAAATAAGATTGTATTGCTTCTATAGATTCTTATTTGACAGAATACATGTTGTGATAACCTATAATCCTTTACCTTTGATGTGGTCCATATCACTGAGTCCAGTTTAATTTTTCTCAGTGATTTTTTTTTGAAATGACCTTTACCCTTTAGTTTATAAATAAATTAAGTTGCCAATGTTTTTCTTTTAGTTAACACCATATCTTACCATAAAGAGAAGTTACTTTTTGCTTTATCTTAATATTCCACCAATATCCGCAGGACTATTTGTATGACTAAACGTAAGTAACAATTTGTGATGATGAAGTAAAGAAATGGAATCTGCCCAGTGAACTCCCCCTTACCAGAAATATTGAGAGAGGCTGAGCACAGGTTAGTGTAGTGCAGGTTGAAATTCCTGTTCTGAATGGAAATTTGTCTGAGGTGACACCTAAGATCTTCTCAAGTTCGAACACCTTACTAAATATTACTCTATGGTCAGTGAGTATTACTGTATGGTCAGTGTAATTTACATAATACAGGGAGAAGGAAACCCACTTTTTTAAGAATAAGTGTTTTTGGGCTATACATAGTGTTTTGTTAACCAAAGCAGTAACACAGCTTATAATGAATGCTTTTAAACGTAAAAATTTACATTTGAAGATTTTGTTGAACTATTTTTTAGTGTAATATACAGATCTTTAAATGCCAAGTCATCTGTGAACTATGTAGTCACCGTGTTGTGGATACATATGTTAAATTGATTTATTTCTGCTCTTTTGGCCTAGGGTTCACCCATAAAGCCAGTACCTCTGAGGGAGTTTCAAAAAACAGAAGACATGAGAAGATATTCACATCAAAACAGGTTTGAAAAAAACAGTTCTCTTCAATTGTTTCTGTCTTTAAAACTCATCAGTGAGAGCATGAAATGATTTTGGTTTTGTGCAGATTTGTGTATGATGAAGATACTTAGATACTGTGTGTTTTAGAAACCATGTATTTAGAGCCGAGTGACAGTGTGCTTTTTGTTCATGCAATAGAAAAAGAAGTAAAATTGATTTATTGATTCTAAATTCAGACTGCCTAAACCATTACTTGTACAATTATTTGGTTTGAAGGTACTTAATAGCAGGGAGATTTTGTGGTGATGTCTGGATTTATGCACTAAGAGGGCTAAATGAATTTCAGGAGTCCTGAAAAAATTTTTTGCCTTAAACTTTTGGCTAGAAACAGGGAGCTAGACGGAGACAGCAATATGTATCCTCATTATATCTCAATTGAGATGATCGTTTCACTACGCTTAGTGCCTCACAAAATATTTCTAAAATTAACTTGACTGCTTAGAGCACTGCTGCTTATTCTTGAATTCCAGAGTTTCTTGCCAGACTCTGTATCACAGTAGTTGAAAAATTCACAGCCTTTGGGTCTTTGCTTCCTCTATTTTGTATGAAGTTTTTTGTGTTTTTTTTTAACCACTTTGTGTTTGCTTGGGTTTTTTTGTAATTTTTTTATTTTTGAGAGAGAGAGAGAGAGACTGCAAGCCAGGGAGAGGGGCAGAGGGAGAGAAAGAGAGAGAGAGACAGACAGACAGACAGACACACACAAAGAGAAAGAGAATCCCAAGCAGATTCCACACTCAGCTCAAAGCCCGATGTGGGGCTCAATCCCACAAACTGTGAGATTATGACCTGAGCCAAAATCAAGACTCAGATGCTTAACCATCCAGGCACCCCTGTATGAAGTCTTAAAGTAGTAAACTTGACATACTTGTTCTTAAACAACAGTAAATCTCCTTTATGGAAAGTGTCATACCTAGTTCTTTACTTATACTTGATAGGATGTTAAAGTTGTTTTGGGAACTGAGATATAGATGGATAGAAAATATGGGAGAATAGTGAAAGAAAGAACTCTCATAATTGGCCTTTTATAGTCTCATAGGTGTTAGTTCATGGGGACTTAGTTAAATTTCATATCTTTTTTTTTTTAATGTTTATTTATTTATTTTGAGAGAGAGAGAGCGAGCGAGCTGTGAGTGCAGAGTCTGACATAGGTCTTGATCTCACCAACCGTGAGATCTTGGCCTGAGCCAAAATCAGGAGTCAGACGCTTAACTGACTGAGCCACGCAGGTGCCCCTAAATTTCAAATCTTTGAAATTGAAATTTATCTCCGAAAGGCTTTTTATTTGCCTTGTGTCCTTATATTGAGGGTGTGGTCTTTTGAGATTTCAGTTTCACACGGGGGTATCCTATTGTGTTTTTCCACTTTGATCAGGCCCACACTTCATCTCCTGTCCTTCTTACCTCCTGCATCTATCATAAAGAAGGCTCAAGATCTCTGGAATTTAGTAGAAGCCCTCAAGGTGAAAGCCAGCTTTTTTTTTTTTCTCAGTTTCATTATGTATTAGTTTTTTAATGTTTATGCAACAAATTACCACAAATTTAGCAGCTTAAAATGTAGTAACTCAGTTCTGTGGAATAGCAGTCTGGGTAGGCTTGCCTTCATTCTCCACTTAGGGTCTGGCAAGCCAAAGCCAATGTACTGGGTGGCCTAGATTCTTACCTAGAGACACTGGGGGAGAACCCACTTGCAGGCTCATCCAGGTTGTTGGCAGAATTCAGTTCTGTCTAGTTATAAGACTGAGGTCCCTGTTGCTTTGCTGGCTATCACTGGGACTCAGTTTTAGCTCCTGGAGTCTACCCAAGGTCCTTGATCCACAGCTCCCTCCATCTTCAAGTCAGCTTTGGCAAGCTGTTTTGAATCTATTTCTTACCACATTTTGGATCTCTTTGATTTCCCTTTTTGTCACATCCCACAAACTTTCCTGCCTTCTTTTTTTTTTTCCAGTTTTATTGAGAAATAATTGACATATGTCACTGTATATAGGCTGTACAGAGTGATGGTTTGATTTACATATATTGTGAAATGATTACAGTAGGTTTAGTTAATAGCTATCATCTCATAGATACAATAAAAAATAATTTGTTTTCACCTTGTGATGAGAACTCTTAGGGTTTACTCTCTTAACAACTGTCGTATGTATCAGCAGCAGGGCTAACTGTAGTCATTATGTTGTATGTTACATCCCTAATTACTTATTTGTCTTATAGCTGGCAGTTTGTAGCTTTGACCACCTCCCTCCAATGCCCCTCCCTCAGCCCTGCTCTCTTGTGCTTTTAAGGGTTCCTGTGATTACATTACTCCCACTTGGATAATCTTTCCATTTTAAGGTCAACCAGTTAGTACCCTTAATTTCATTTGCAGAGTCCTTTTTGACTTGTAACATATTTACTGGAGTAACACCAGGGGTGGAGATCATAGGAGCCAAAAATCTGTCTACTAAACCTTAACCCAGAGTTCCTGTTTTTACTACTTTTTAGAAATTTTTGCTCTGCCAGTACTGAGGAATTCTTCGCTTACCTGAGCCTGTGCTTTCAGACCTAGTAGTTTTCCATTTATATTCACAGCCATCCACTAGCAAGTGACAAACCCTGGATTCGAACTCGGTCACAACTAATTCTAAAGTCCATGCCTTTAACTACGATACCATGTTGCTACTCCCAGACTCACTTGTGTCTCATTCTTTATTGGTTATATCCCAGCTAAATCTTACCCCACCAGCCCACTTTTCTCTAAACTTTTGACTAAGAATGTACTGACTAGGAGTGATAAAGGTTGGGAAAGATTAGTAAAAATTGAAGGAAGTTTTTTGCCCAGCTTCAGTTTTATTTTAAACCTTGCCTAAGGGAGTTATTGAGTAATTTATTCTGTACCTTTAAAAAATTATGGGGCACCTAGGTGGTCCAGTTGGTTAAGCGTCAGACTTCAACTCAGGTCATGATCTCGCGGTTCGCAGGTTGGAGACCCACGTTGGGCTCTGTGCTGACAGCTCAGAGCCTGGAGCCTGCTTCAGATCCTGTGTCTCCTTCTCTCTCTCTGCTCCTCCCCTGCTCGCACTCTGTCTCTCTCTCTCTCTCTCTCATAAATAAATAAACATTAAAAAAAATTTTTTTAATTATAATTTATTCTGTCAAAACTTTTTTGGGGGTATTTTAATTATTTTAATAAAGTAAGAAATATGGCCAGACTCTTGAGGTTATATAAAACAATTTTTTTTCCAAAACATTTTTTTATGCATTAAAATTAAAAAAAAGAATTTTGTGAATTATTCAAAGATTTGGAACCAACATAAGAAAAGAAATGTGGAAAGAAAGAGAACAGTAGTGTGACTTAAATTTTGCTTTTTTACATATTATATTTTTTAGTTTAGGAAAGTTTAGGGTAAGCCAGTGTTTCTCAATAGGTTGTAGTGGATATTTGAAAAATGTGTTTATTTGATGGGACTTGGTTGCCAAAGGTGTTACTGGCATTAAGACTAAACTACCTGTAACGTACAGGACAATCTCGTATAACAGAAAATTTATCCAAAATGTTGTGACACTGCTATTGAGAAACATACTCATAGATGAAAAGGTCAGATGTACAAATGAAGCAGCGTGGTGGCACCAAGGAGCACCCAAGCCATGAGGGGCCCATATTAGCACCTGGTGATCGGCTTGAGGGAGCTGTCAGTTCTCAGACGCCTTCTTCGCTACCACTTTTATTCTCTCATATGCCATGCTTCATGCTCTGCCACCATCTTTAACTTTCACAGCTTAGTTTTGGCCATTGCAGGTCCTTTTTTTCTGTATGTGTGTCCATATTGCTTTTAGATCTCTGTGCTCTTCACTTTCTCCTTCCTACATTCTGCCGCTGTAGAGTGGGGAGGTGTGGTATAGTATCAGCCACTAATCTCCAAGTCAGGTGGCTTGAATTCTCATCCAGGCTCTGCCTACAGTAACCATCACTAAACCTCTGAGGGCCTCAGATTTCTCCTTTGTAAAGTTAGTGGTTTGGACTCCATGATTTCTCAGGCCTCTCCAGTTCTCATAGGCTGCGTACCTAGAAGATGAGAGAGCAAACTACCATCAAGTCAGAGATAAGAATTCAAATCAGATAAGTAAGGACTACTGGCTGCATCACCTTGGAAAAGTTACTTAACTTCCATTTCTCAGCTTCCCAAATATAGAGTGAAGATTCTAATAGTTCTTACTCCATAAGATTGCATGAGGAGTAATTGAGAAACACTATGCATAAAGTACTTCACAGGGCATATGTAGGGCATGGTAGGAGCTCAAGGATTGTTCGTTTCTATGTTCGCATCTGAAAAATATTGTACAAAAAAATGACACGAATCATAAAACTACTAGAGCTTTGAGGGATTTGGGGGACTTTTTTTTTTTCTTATCTTGCCTTGTAACACACCGATCGAATGCATTAAAATCAACCTGACGGGCGAGTAATCATAGTTTAAACTTTTAGGTGCTAAATGTCAAAAAGCGACTTATTCCCAACATTGTTAGTTCAGAGACACAAATGAGTAGCAGACACTTGAAACACTAAATCCAATTCAGGAAAAAAGATAAACACCAAATTGTAAGATTTAGCATTGGTAGAGGCACCCGGCTGGCTCAGTTGGTAGAACATGCAATTCCTGATCTCAGGGTTGTGAGTTTTGAGCCCCACTTTGGGTATAGAAATTACTTAAAAATAAATAAATAAATAAAATCCTTGAAAAAAAGATTTAGCACTGATAAAACTGAGAAGCAACTTTTACTGTTTTTTTTTTTTTTTTTTTTAAGCAACAAATCAGGTTTCGTCTTTTTCTTAAAAATAAAAATCAACAGAATCTTTACTTTTGTTATTAAAATTGCTACCTCGGTTGAAGATGGGAGGAGGAGCGCAGGTACAGTGGCCAGGTTCTGCCATATTCCAGATTTTGGTTGATAAAATAACTTTGTATATAAAACGATCTCTATTTACATGTATCTTGTTTCAGCCATGGTAATGAAAAAGATAATAGTTATGTATGCTCTTAAGAAATGATGCTATTTGAAAAGTGATCTCAAATGTCTGGTCAGCACTGGCTGACATAGATTGTTGTTGACTCTCTGTAGCTTGATCAGTGATATCATCACATGAAATGTGAGTTGGCGACATCAGGTATTCCTGTAGCTTAATTTAATGACTTGGGCTCAGGTTTACAAAATGCAGTCAGTCTTTCATTGCTGACCAGTTTGCCTATTGATTAATAGAAAGCTACATTAACAATAAAATTTTACTTGTCTTTTATATACTGCCTGCCTTACCAAAGAATTTTCTCTTTCCTTTTTTTCTTTTTTGGGTCAGGGTTTCATCTGAGCCATCTTCTCTCATGTCACTGTCACCAAGTCACAGTCAGGTAAATTTGTTGTTGTTGTTGCTGTTTTTCTGTTTTAGTTTTGATTTTTTTTAAACTAAAATGATTTTCTATTTTTATAATGCTTAAATTACCATTAATTGCCAGACATCTGTAAACTTTACTACCTGTCGCCTGTAAAATACAGTTAATGTAACATGTGAACCTGATACTTGGCTAACGGTGCTTTTAGACCCTAGACAGAAAATAAATCTTTACTGACATGATGGCTTTATAGTGCAAATAAGAACACAGTGTGAAAAGATGGGAGATGATCAGCAGTACACACATTTAAAGAAATGTTAGGTGACTGCAAAGTAGAAATTGCTTGAGTAAGTAGTAGTTCCCTAAATTGATTAAGAATATTGATAAGTTAACCTTTAGCCCCACTTGCACATGCAAAATACTTTTGTTCCAGTTATCACATGCAGACTTGGAAATTCTTCGGAGAAGAGAACAATTAGTAGAGCGTACTCGGAGAGAGGCACAGCTTGCGGCCCTACAGTATGAGGAAGAGAAAATAAGGACCAAGCAAATTCAAAGAGATGCTGTCCTGGACTTTGTCAAGGTGAAATTTTGTCAAATTTCATTGAAATTCCTAAAGAGTTTTAGAAGTAAGTGCTTATTTGTTTTGCTGAGGCTGTCAGTGTTTGTCTTAAAGTGTCAACATTCTTTTTTCTCACTGTAAGGAATCTTGAGTATATAGCATAACTGTCTCCTGCTTGTGATTAGATGAATTGTCCTCCTGTAGGGTAGGCTGAGAAGTGATCATCTTGTACTTGAGACAGTAGTCTCTTCTTCTTAATTAGCAATCTATCTTTAGACATCTCACTTTACTCTCCACCTGCCATGTCTTCAGTCTGTTAATAAAGATCGATAAGATCACGAAAGTGCCAGTGCCATGTAAACCTTAAAGTGCCATGCAGATGTGAACTATTGTTATCTGAGCCCATCTGACTTCCTCACTCTGGTGAGCACCAAAACTGTGTGAGGGTCACAGGCTTAATACTTTAGAATCATCTTTGATTCTTTCCTTTCTGTTCTCTCCACACCTACTCGGGTAGCAACCCCTGTTAATACTTTTTCTTTCTTTTTTTGTTTTTTAAAAGTTTGCAGCCTCTACAGTTCATCTAAACCTGGTTCTTTTTTTTTTTGCCTGTATCATTTAGAGTCTTTTTGTTTGGAAGTCACCTTGGATTTTTCTCTTCATAATAGTGATTTCTATTTTTGTTTGTTCGATATCTGTCTCTTCCATTTATCTGTAAATACCATGAAGACCGGGAGTGTATCTGTCTTATTTGCCGCTCCATCCCTAGATGTTAGCAGGTGTCAGCCCATAGTAAAGTTCAGTAAAGATTTGTTAACGGAATGATTGAATGAATGAATCATTCTTGGCCTCCAAAAGCTTTCTCTCTTGTGTTTCAACTAGCCAAAGACCATTTTCTTTAAGTATCGTACACATGATAAAATTCTCTTTTTTTCAAATGTATCAAGCCCATGATGATGATCTCTAAAGCTCAGAGAGGATGACAGTTTGCCTAGGTTAAATACTCACCTAGTTAGTGGCAGAGCAAGGGTTCTCAAGACAGGCTGAACAGAAAATGGAAGTAAGGTTGACCAAAAATGAAAAGTTTCTTTAAAGAAAAAAGAAGGCTGGCTCCAAACCCTCATCTGTGATCAGAATGCTATACTGACTGTCAGTAAATAATGATGGCTGACACATACCATATCCTAAGCACTATTCTGTGCATTCTACATTAACTCATTTATCATTTAACTTGCCTTCTGTAGACATCACATAGCTAGTAAGAGATAATCACATTGTAGACAGTTTTGATTAAATGTCAAATAAGAGTTTGATCTTGATCTGTTAGGTAGAAGAGAACAGTTGTAAGTTCTTAAGCAGGAGAAAAACATGAGAGGAAAGATACTTCCTAAAAACTAATCTGCTTGTGTTTGAATCTGTTAGAAAGCGATGAGGAAAATGAAATAGTAATTGCAAGTCAGACTAGGGTGCAGAATGAAGGCATAACACCAGAAGATTTCTGAGGTTCCTAAGGAGAGGCAGTGTTACACAATGGTAAGAGCCCAGATATTTCTGAGGGCACTTGGGTGGCTCAGTCGGTTAAGTGTCTGACTCTTGATTTCAGCTCAGGTCATGCTCTCAGCGGTTCATGCGTTTGAGCCCCACGTCAGGTTCTGTGCACTGACAGTGCAGAGCCTGCTTGAGATTCTCTCCCTCTCTCCCTCCCCCTTCTTCTCCCCTGCTTGCTCTCTCTCTCTCTCTCTCTCTCTCTCTCTCTCTCTCTCTCTCAAAAATAAGTAAATAGGGGCGGCCTGGATGGTTCAGTCAGTTCAGCATCCAGCTCTTGGATTTTGGCTCAGGTCATGATCTCACAGTTCATGAGTTTGAGCCCCACATTGGGTTCTACACTGATGGTGTGGAGCTTGCTTGGGATTCTGTCTCTCCTCCTCTCTGCCCCTCGCCTGCTGTGCTCGCTCGCTCTCTCTCTCAAAATAAATAAACCTAAAAAAATCTAAAAAAATAAGTAAATAAACTTAAAAAAAAGAATCAGAAATATGAATTTGAATCCAGCTTTGCTACTCATTATGTGCTTGGCTTTGGGAAAGTTACTGAATCATACTGTGCCTTTAGTTTCCTCATAGGTGTAGTATTTAACTATTAAATATTAACTATTTCAGAATTCTTATAGGTGCACCTAGTACTTCTACTAGTGTGCTGAGTGCTGTGCCCCCTACCACCACAATGGATTTTATAAATTAGAGATTTTAAGAGAGACATTATTATGTTTTATACATAGATGTAGTGAATGTTGAATAAATCATTGAAGAAGAGTAGGAAAATAAAGGAGATCCCAAAGCAAGATTTTGAGGCTAAAAGAAGAGTTTGAAAAGGAGTCTAGTTTTGTGGAAAGAATGTAGGATTTGGAGTCAGAAGATATAGGGGCAAATCTCATTTATGCTACTTACAAATTTATGGACTTTGCACATGTCATATAACTTCTTTTGTCCCCAGTTCTTTTGTCCTTAAATGAATATGATTATGGGGGTGCCTGGGTGGCTCAGTCAGTTAAGCGTCCGACTTCAGCTCAGGTCATGATCTCACAGTTTATGAGTTCAAGCCTCACAATGGGCTCTGCTCACAGCTCAGAGCCTGGAGCCTGCTTCCGATTCTGTGTCTCCACCTCTCTCTCTCTGTCCCTCTCCTGCTCTCTCTCTCTCTGTCCCAAAAATAAATAAACATTTAAAAATTTTTAAAAAGAATATGATTATGATGTTTGTGTATCTTAGAGAGTAAAAAGAATCACTTGAGATAATGTATATAAGAATACATTGTAAAACACTGACTCTACAGGTGGTATAATTATTATTTGACATAGTAATAGAAATTAGCAAATTGGGGAAAAGAGCCAGTTAATCTGGGAATTTATGAGTTTGTTTTTGAACATGAGGTGACCATGGGTTTCCAAATAGAGAGTTTCCACAGGCAGTTGAAAACGCAAACCTGAAAATTGGCCGATGAGAGAAAGCTAAAGGTGTTAGCACTAGAGAAAGAGAGCATGAGTTCATTGAGAGAATATAGTGAGAGATCACTATTCTGATTGGGACTATGTTTGTTTGCATGTACATATAAAAAACATGCTTTTTGTATTTTTGTAGATGCTTATAGACATATGAAATACTGTCTGTTAGTTTATTGATCTTCCTTGTTTAAATTGTAAACTGTTTAAGGGAAAGGGTGACATCTTCCGACCAGTAAATCTGGCAAAGTGCTGCACACAAGAGAGACAGAAATTAATGTGGGTGATTATTTTGGTAAATAGAATTTATCATTTCCAGTGTTTCAGATTCTAACCAACTTCCCTCTTTTGGGGGGTCTTGGGGATATATAGCACAAAGCATCACAAAGTCCACAAAAACAACAATCCCCCTTAGATGGTGAGGTAAGTCTATATAACCACCTTTCCTTTGGAATTTTTTATTACAATGGAAATGAAATGTTTGCATGTGATTATCATGTGTTTTCAGTGATCAAAATATTGCCATTTTCCTTTTCTCCTCACAAAATTCTACTTACTCAGGAGAAGAAGACACGGGCCAGGGAGTTTATCCAAGTTTATAGATCAAGGATTTTTTAGTCTATACGAATCCATCTGGAGGTTATTTCTTTCTTTCTTCCATCCCCACCAGAAGTATCTTCTCCTTCATCCATTTTCAAACCATACTGTGTAGTGAGAAGTCATCCTGGGAGCTCTATCTGGCACTGGTACATGGTGTTGGTATTGAACAAAAAGATACCACATATATCTCAGCTCCAGGGCTCATATTCCTGAGTGTGTGTGTTATTGATTACACGGTGTACACAGTAGTTTTATAATATTAAATAGTACATTTTCATTACAAGTTAACATGTAAAATTAATTGCTTAACCTTTTTTAAAATATACCTATTTTGATCTGTTAAAATGTAACTTATTAAATAAGTATTTGTATTGTAGTCGGTTTTTAAAGCCATTTTTCTTTATATTTTGCCTTCTCATGTTTTCAGTTTATGATCACCGCTTCCTTAAAAATGCTTAAAGGCATTGTTTCATGTGAATTTTGAATCTGTTTTCTGTAAAATAAATTATGTGAAAACCTAACACACAGGGTTTGACAAGCATTAAGTTTCACCATAGAGTTTTTAAAGCACAAGTGATTCTGGAATGTAAAATGCATTGTTTGAAATGTTTTAAATGATCCATTATAAAGTTTTTTTTCCTTATTGACTAGACATACGATTACTGCTTCTTGTTTATCTCAGAATTTAGGCCTTGTTCTTATACCTGAAAGATTCACTCAGCCTTTTCAGTCATCTTTTGTTCACATGGTAATAATAAAGGAACAAACCTTTGACAAAGTTTGATAAGTTAATAACCTCTTCTTTTCTTACCCCCAAATTTCCTTCTTAATGATCATTCTGGAGAAATTCATTATTTAAAACTTAAAGCTTCTCAGGAAAATATGGTGTACAATTTTTAAATTTCTAGTTGTCCTCTTGTCTGAGAAAGGTAATGAAGAGATGCATAGGCTAGAAATCATGACTCTTGGGTTTATTGTTTTAATTTGTGACTAACTCATTAAATAACCACAAATTCTTTGTTACTGCTATGCCTATACTTCAGCTTTCTCTTCTGTGAATAGAGAATAATCCCTGTTCCCTCCTTGCTTTAGTCAGTTTTTAAGCAATCAGATCATATTTGGAATTAAGCTGTTTGGAAGAAAATCATTACTCAGAATCAATTTATTAGCTTTTATGATACATGAATTCAAAATGATTGTGAATGCAATCCTATATGTTAGCATCTTCATTATGTCTTAATATACCTCTTTGCTTGTGTTATTTGTGAAATATGTCACGTGTGTGCATCGTTTGTTTTTGACATTGCTTCCTTTCTCTCTGCCTCTCCAGTGTCCCTTCCCATCCAGAAGGTCTCAGCACACTGATGATAGTGCCTTGTTAGTGGTAAGAGCCTTGCACAAAACGGAGTTATATATTGTTATATCTAGAGTTTGGAGAATAGTAATTACACTTTTCATTCAGAAATTATCTACGTACCATAAAACATGATGAGCGTCATTACTAAATACTTTATAAATAGCTAGAACTGTTTCCCTGCTTTACTCTTCATGACTTACCAGCGTTCCAGTGTTCTGCAGCTATGATTCAAATACCTTTGTTAGTGTTTCCAAAAGTAAAACATTCACACTGCAAACCATATTGGCTTTGGATGTGGGTTGGGAGGAGAGGACACATTACTTTTTTAGACGTCATTTCTAATTCTAGGTGCACTTACTTTATTAATCATTAATTTGGCTCATGAGTCACCTGTGTGTTAAATGGATTTCCTTCCTGCATGACACTAATTACACAACTGTATATTTGCCATCCTATTTTATTGTCTATATTAAGCTACTGAAAATCCCAAACTTTTCAAAAATACTTATGTCTCAAGATTATCCCTCTATGCCCATTTTTTAAACTTTGGGAAACATTAACTCGGAATGTTATCTACTGATCGTTTTATAACACAGTTTACTTTTATTGCCTGTTTCTTCAGCAGAAAATGAGTATAACATAAGAGCAGTATTGAAAAATCTTACTTTTGTCAGCCTGGCAAGAGAATTCTAACATTCACATAATTGCTTTCCCCATCATGTTTTATGATATTTTTTATAGTAGTATTGAAAACTAGCAGTTCAAAAGTCTGTGTGTAGCAATTCCTGTCTCATGTGCTGGTAACTGCTGCCCTTGTACATACTCCTGCGTGAAGTGCATACTTCAGCAGGAGGTCCTTCTTACCTAAACGTCCATTGTCAAAATTTCTGTATGTTCTGCAGTTATCATTTCCTTTGAGATGGATAAAGCACATTTTAACTGGGCAGTCTTACAGGTAAATAAAACCACCACCTTCTGGAGTTTTTGTGGAAATTAATTGATATGAGAAGCAAATGATCTAAATTAATGGAAAAAAATACTGAGAGCCTGTGATGATCCAGACACTTTACCAGAATTATCTCATTTATTCCTCACAGCGATCTTAAAAGTTAAGGTTAAACTGATCACCATCTTACAAATGATTACCGAGGCACAGATATTTTGTCCAGAATGAGATTTGTCCGAGGTCACATAGCTAGTAAGTGCAAGATTGGGTTCAAATCCAGATCTGGCTGACTTGAGAACCTACTATTTATTAAGCACCATAGTATATTGCCTCTCACACTATAATGGAAAGCAATTTAGGAGACTGAAGATGAGATTTAATAATGTATAGGAAGTGACATAAGTCTGAGTGGCCACACTTCTTTGTCAAGGAAAAAGTGGAATTTGGAAAAACAGATCCCCTTGGTGTGAAATTTGAAATGTCTTTCAGCCATTTTCAAAACACATACCCTTGTATTTTACTTATCAATATTCATGTTTGACCTAAATGAGATGGCCTTTAAAAGGACAGTGTCTCACATATTTTTGTATGCCAAATAGTATCCAACACTTTGCAGAAAGAGTTGTATTTTTAAATCATACCTCTGCTTTTCTCAAGACTTCTCTTCAGTAGCTTCATATGGTAGAATAAAGTCCTTCTTAACACAGCCTGCAAGCCCCTGCATACTCTCTCTCATCTCTGGGCTCAGGGCTCATTCTGCACCAGCATTTTTTCAGCTTTTCAAATACAGCAAGCCTGTTTCTACCTCACAACCTTTTGCACATGCTATTTCCCTCAGCACGGAATGCCTCTCCCTCCCTGTATATTACTCCTTGGTTAATTTCTACTCATCTATCAAGTATCTGCTTAAATGTTAGATCTTTAAAAATGACTCTTCTGTAGCCTACAACCCCCAAATCAAATTTGTCTCCACTGTTATTTTTTCTCTTCATAGTTCATTTAGGTGGATGTTTATTGTTTTAGGTCTCTTCCCTATTAGACTACCAGACTCTAAACTTCATGGGCACAGGGATAATCTCTGTTGCATTTACCTATGTATACTCAGTTCCTGTCATCGTTCCTGGGATATATTAAGTGCTCAATAAATATTTCCTGAATGAACACATAAATGCTATGCATCTGAAAATGCTCATTAAATTGTTTCATGATGAAAAGGTCTGATGATGTATAGCAAGGTGTAAATGTTGGATTTCATTTAAAGACCTTGAAATACAAGATCTGAAATAAGTATTAGTGATGTTTAATATCCATGACACTAACATTCTCTTAGGGCTGCCCTCCAGGCTTCTGTTGTTTTCATCTACATCCAATCCGCATCTGTATCTCTAGAAACTAGAGAGTATCTAGGCTCATTTCGCATCCTCTTCTTTTCCACTTTTTTTGTCCTCCTTTGCCAAAATAGTTGCTTTTAGCCTTTTTATGTTTGAGATTGACAGTAATTTCTGTACATTTGGTTATAAGGAGGCCCAGGAAAACTGAAGAGGTGACGATATGACTGTTGTCACAATCTTGTTCTTTGGTATATTTCCTTTGATAGATTAGGTTACAATGTTACTTTAAAAAAAATTTTTTTGCCCACCCTCCCCAAAAAGAAACATTGCTATCTATCAACTGTCATTAAAAATTGTTGTATTCGTTTTATTGATCATCTACACACGTTTTTCTAAACACCCACATGTGCTTAATAAGGTCATTTGTTCCATGATTCACATATTTGTGATCCTAGTTTAAATTTTTAAAAGTTATTTAACGTATAAAGATTTCAATATATTTAAGACTGACTGGCATTTTGTTGTTGTAATAGGTCCAATCTTATCCAGTGCCCTTTGTGATGAAAGTCCTGTCTTCTCTGATTTCCACTCTTTACCAAATTAAAGAATTGTCATGTTTTGGGTTTTATCTGTAATCATAATTCTGTACAATAGATTCTAACACTTACTGTCTCTAATTATACCTTTAATATACTTGACAGATACATCTAATATTTCTAGTTGTATGTAGGTTGGTGAAAGGATAAAGGATTCAAAGAAAAGGAAAATTCCTCTTACACTCATGTAGGTCATTTGGACATAGAGGCAGAAATGAAATGCTGGTTCATCTGCAAGGCATGACACAGAATCCTCATTCCTCTGTTTTTTCACATCAGAGCTGGTATATGGAATTATAATAACTCTAATTTGGATCAGTGTTGAAAAAATAGTGTCTTTACTCATGCCAGTTCTGCTCAGTTAAAATGAGCTCTTTGACTGGATTTGTTTCCCCATAAGAGGAATAGCACAAGTCTTGGTAGTTTCTAAGGCAATTTTGCTCAACAATTTTGATGTTCTTAGTTTTAGTTCTATTTAAAACCACTTTTAATAAATCATGCCTGCCCTGTTTTTGGTTGTCAAACTATCATTTATCAAAATATTTTCCTTTGTAGTTCTTAACTAGCTGAACATTCCACTGTTCCACTGTTGATGTCATCTATGATGTCATGAGGGTGGTGGCCATCAACATTGCAGCCCACAGATTGAGCAGTCCCCAGGATCTCTTTATGGTTCCAGAGAGTTCTCTAGCTAAAGATCAGTGCCACATCCGTCAGGCAGCGTTGACAATCTCATAGAAAATGATGGTTCCACTGTGCTTAACGTTGTTCTGCTTTGTGTCTCTTGGTGGTTCCTTGAGAGCTTTGATAATCAGGGCAGAGGCAGAAGGCACCACTTCAGTATGAGCCTGTCTGTTCTGAATGAATGGTCAGTTTCACTGTAATCCTGAGACCCTTCCAATCACCAGTTGCCTTGGCAATGTCATCACCAACCTTTTTGGAGACAAACCCAGGGGGCTGATCTTGGGGGCCACGGCAAATGTGGCACTGGCGTCCCCACCAGTGCACCTCAGGTGTATGGCTTTGATGTCGCTGGGGTCAAATTTAGGCAGCATAATGGAGGCAGCTGGTGTTGGATGAACCTGGATTTGAGATGACCAAAGACAGTTGCACCTTGGCCTCCTCCAAGCCGAAAGCCAAAAGCCCTTTCATTTCTTGGTTAATGTGGTATGAAGTATTGAGATGGTTTGAATTATACAGATGGGAAAACCGTTTTATTAAGTTAGGCGTTTTTTTCCCCCTAGTATTCCTTCTGCCCTATCAATATTTTAGTGAACCATTTGAAAGTTTGTCCATGACCTTTCCTTTTCTAATTTCATTGACCGGATCTGCCTGCCTGACTGACATTTTGCTAACATAAATGCTGCCTTTTGTTTGTTTCTTCCCTTTCTCTTTTAAAATTTAGTCGCTGTCAGGGTTGAATCAAGTGGGCTGTGCTGCTACCCTGCCTCATTCTTCTGCCTTCATGCTTCTTAAGGTATCTCTTGTTACCGTAATACACCAGGAACTTGAAATTTTCCAATAGATTGGTCCAACAGCAGTGTGAAATCTAGGATTACATGAAATATACATAAGCTTATAAAACTATTTGAATTTAACATTAATTTTACTTGAAATTTTTGGAAGATTTACCATACTAGAAATACAGAGTCTGCGTTAATTCTTTATATTGAAATTCTGTTTGATATGCTGTTCTGATTTTCCTACCAAAGGTTATTTTTTTTGTCATGAGTTATTTTACTTTGGCTGATAAATAATATAAAGTTAACTCTGTTTTCTAATGTGCATTTAAAATAATTTCAGTCCCAGTCCCCAGAAGTGTCACTGCTAAAACCTTCTTCTAGTAGAGGTCAACAAGCTATGGCCTGTAGGCCACATTTTTTGGAAATAGATTTATTGGCACACAGCCACTACCATTTGTTCATATACTGTCTGTGGCTGCTTTTGAGCTTAATAACAGAGTTGGAATATGGCCTGCAACCCTGTGGTATTTTATTTTTTGAAGGCCTCTAGGAATGGTGACTCCATATTTGTTAATCATATGATATATAAGAAATTATTAATAATCTTCCCTGTTAGAAGGTTCTCCCCTTGTCTGGCTTAGATCCACACCCTGTGGCTTACACTTACTTCTCTTCTTTCCAGAGTAGAGATTTTCTAGTTACGTAGCAGTCTTTAAAAAAGAATCTTTATATTTGAAAACTATTATGATGCTGCCCTTGTCTTCTCCCTAAATAAACTCTGGTTGTTTTATGTGCCTTTCCCAGTCTGTTAATCCTTTTGAGCTTTCTCAAGTTCTCTGCCTTCCATTTTGGCTCCACAGCCCCCAAGTAGAAATATAGCCCTTACTAGAGCCTACCTGGCGCTGAGCATGAAACAAGGTTTTTCACATCTTATTCTAAGCGTTGGGTTGGCTTTTCTCATTTCAGTATCCATTTTGGTCAGTAGCCACTGTAATTCTCAAATGTTTCAGTTATACTCCTAAATGATAATTAATTTCCATATCTTGTATCTTTGAACATTTTTAATTCTCTGATTTACCACAATACTTTGAAATTCTTGCATCATGTTCTTCTAAGTGCTGGCCCCAACGTTGTATCATCTGTAAGCCTGATAAATCTTCTCTTTAGTCGGTATTGAAGATGCTACACATACCTGGATGACTTTTGAAAAACCTTTATAATTCTCATCTCTGTTAACTCTTTGCTAGCCTTTCTCAGCTAGGTTCCTCATTTGAATGACAACCCAGAAAATTGAGGGATTGTTCTCAAACTTCTCTCAAGGAAGGTATATTACTAGTATAGGAGATATATAGGAGAGAAGTTAATTCATTACACTCAGTGGATACCTTAGGGCATCAGGGCTTATTCTCTCCCAGAATCATAGTTGAAAAGGCCAAATCTGAACGTGCCAACCCTTGTATGGTAAGTTTAACTTTCTGTCAGACCTGCTGTAGTATAAATGATTAGTTTAAAAAGACTTACCCTTATTTTTTGGCATCCTTGTTACTATACAGCTGATATATATTTGTATATATTTAGCCATGGGTTTACTTCTTTTGTTGCTTAACCAGGCAAAAAAAAGTTGAGTTCCTGTCAATTTGTTTTTTTGCTCCAGTTCTGCAAGAGTTCTCAAATAGAGTCAGTGGCCTCTGAGTAATTTGAACTAATAATCTTCATACCCTAGAATGCAAGTCACTTAGATTTCTAGTTTCAATAAAAGTACATTTTAAAAATCACCATTTTACAAGTTGCCTCTATTCTGGCTTTGTTTTTCTTTACACGCAGCTGTGTAAAGCTGTGTACCTTTTTGATGTTTCTAGAGGTGGAGAAATTTGTTGCCATTCAGTGCAGTTTGCTTCACTTCCTCCTTCTCGTCTAATAGAGTTGTCTGTTAGCTTAATTCTTTTTTGCAATATTAAATTTCTAGCCTAACTCCTATTAGTCTTTTTAAATTAAAAAATGTATATTTTCCCTCTATGTCTGGAATAATCTCTACTGTTTATGTTTTCCTGTTTGTACCATTGACCCTTGACTAGGTCTCTGTTGGGCTAACTAGTTTTCTCCTTTCTGTCTCATATTTCTTGAAAATAAGGATATTCTTTTTTGTTTCCTTGCAAAGATATCGTTTTCGCCTCATTTTCTTGTTCGTTCTTTTTATTAGTTCTTGCCGCTCTTATTATATCTTTTTTTTGTTGCTCTTATTTTAAATTTGTTATTTAAATTTTCATTTCTTTTCAACATCCTAAACTTAGCATATTTGCATCTATAAACTTGATGAACGTATCTTTTTTCACTAATGAAGATGTAATACGTTGCTTCACTCAACAGCTTGGCTTACTTTATAAATTTTCAGCCAAAGAGTATCAAATCAAGGAACTGTTACCACGAAATTGTCTTCCAGATCAGTCCAAGAATCTTCTCAACAGCATGACTTCTGTGTATGTGTGTATATATGCATGAATGTTAACAAATTCCCTATCATAATTAATTTCTTCTGCCCAGCTCCCAACTAGAAAATACTAAAACCAAAAGGGAGAAAAAAGCATGGGAGCAGATGTATGTACCTCTGTGTTTTAAAATCATTCGGTTAGGGGCACTTGGGTGGCTCAGTCAGTTAAGCGTCTGATTGCGGCTCAGGTCATGATCTCGTAGTTCACGAGTTTGAGCCCCACATCAGGCTCAGTGCTGACAGCTCAGAGCTTGGAGCCTGCTTTGGATTCTGTGTCTCCCTCTCTCTCTGCCCCTCCCCTGTTCTCTCTCTCAAAAGTAAATAGACATTAAAAAATTAAATAAAGTTATAATATGTTTAATTTATTGGGCCTAGATGTTGAGGCCTTGAATATTGTTACTCTAACCTTTCTTGATTCTACTCCCCTGCCAAGTCTTCAGTGTCTTTAACTCATCCAACCAACACTTCTTTTTAAATGAGCTTAATTACATTTCTCTTTTTTTAGATAAACTTTATACATGTTAAGCTAGCTCTTCCCCCTTTTTATATAAGTTCTCTTTGGTCAATGAAGTAAAAATATCTTGGACTTAAATGTTAGTCTGGAAATACAGCTATCTATCTTTAAACACTTTGTTTCCTAACAGAAATGAAGAAATCTTCATCATTTTTTTTTAATACATTAAATTTTACTCTCCAGAGGTGGAGAAATATACTTTAGAAACTATACCAGAAAATGAAATTATAAAATGAAATTATTCTCCCCTATAGATTTCCCAATAAAATTTTCTGCCTTAGGATGATCATTTTTCATAGTCATAGGAAAGACCTATTATATAATAGAACTATCTTTAGAGAATGCATTATATAAACTTTTCATGTTACAGAAGTAAGTAAAAAGTTTGGCCTTAAAAATAATGTACAAAATCAACCCTTACTCCAAATTCTCATTTCTAGACTTAATTTTAAAAGAGACTTGCATGATTTTTTCTTTTATCCCAAAGTAATCATAAATGTGGAAAGTAGCTCTTCTTGAGTAATAATTATTGATATATCTCCATTTCTCTACAGAATGATGACAGATCTAATACCATATCAAGTTCACCTACAACAGAAACAGGTAATAATAGACACAAAGTTACAATTAACCACATCAAGAGTAATTCTTTACTAGGATTTTCCTGATAAATACCTCTCAGAGAGCTGTGACTTCCATTTCTGAGATGAGAAATCAGACCCACAATTGGGAACTTCCTGCACATTTTCCATTTTTTAATTCAACTGGTTGGTCACCTCTTCAAGCATTTGATATGAACAAATGAACATGAGCTAGCAGGGCTATAGGTTTGCAAGAGAATCTATTCAATATATTAACACTCATTCTGCCTTTATTAACATACCAAAAATAGCATGACAATTAAAACTACAAACAGCCTTCCTGATTTCAAGGTTACTTTTCTGTACTAGATTTTATATTAATAAACAAAATTATCACTTTATATCATTATCATGTTTAATTTGATCTTTATATCATTTATTGAACTTGTGACATGTGTCTGTTGTTATATTTAATTTTTTTCCATCTCCTTTAATCTTATTTTGCTTTTCCATGCTGATGTAGTTCATCATTCCCCTGCATATTCTTTTCCTGCTGCTATTCAGAGAAACCAGGCCCAGCGCCCTGAAAGCTTCCTTTACCGAGCAGCTGTCAGGGCAGAAGCAAATAAAGGTAGGTCATAGTGACTGAGAAGGGGGGGTGGGTGCTTTATATAATGACAGTAACTTGTATGCTTTTATTTTATTATTATTTTTTCAATGTTTATTTACTTTTGAGAGAGAGAGAGAGAGAGACAAATCATGAGCAGCAGAGGAGGGGCAGAGAGAGGAAGACACAATCCAAAGCAGGCTCCAGGCTCTGAGCTGTCGGCATTGAGCCTGATGCAGAGCTTGAACCCATGAACCGTGAGATCATGACCTGAACTGAAGTTGGACGCTTAACCAACTGAGCCAACCAGGCACCCCTATGCTTGCTGTATGCTTTTAAACTTCTACCCTGAGACGTCACTTTGGCAAAAGCTTTAAACTTTGATCTCACTAACATTAAAGCAGGAGAATCTTTGGGGTGCCTGGGTGGCTCAGTCAGTTAAGCGTCCAACTTTGGCTCACATCATGATGTATGTCACGGTTCATGAGTTTGAGCCCTGCATCAGGCTCTGTGCTGACAGCTCAGAGCCTGGAGCCTGCTTCAGATTCTGTGTCTCCCTCTTTCTCTGCCCTCCCCCTGCTTGCTCTCTGTTTCTCTCTCTCTCTCTCTCAAAAATAAACATTAAAAAAAAAAAAAAGGAGAATCTTATTTCAATTTAACTAGAGTTTCTTAGCACTACCCAAAGGAGGTTATAGGTTGGAACAAATAAAACACTCTTTCAGGCTTTAGGGAATGTTCCTTCTCTCTGTAATGAGCCTTTTTCAGATTTTTCTATTGATAAAAGCTATTTTATGTGTTCTTAAAGAAATGAATCAGTAATTCTTTTTTTTTTTTAATCTACTTTTTAGTTTTTTAGTTAATATACATCTGCCTGGCCTCCAAAGAAGTTACCTGGAAGTAGAAACAAACATTTCAAATAAAAAATAACAACTTTGAGTGTAACTGATAGATGCCCTCACAGATTTAAAATCAAACCAGAGACACACTGCATATAGGATTATAAACTAGTATGGAAAACTGTTTCCATTATCTAATAATACTGAACACTTGTATGTCCTATCACCAGCAGTTTGCTTTCCGAAATGTGTAAGCATATATACCCCAAGATATTTACAAAAATATTTATAGCAACATTATTTATTCATGATAGCCCAAACAGAGTGTTCATGACTGATACAATGGGTAAATAATTGTGGTGTGTTTGTACAATGGGATACAGTATAAGCAATAAAAATGAACCAATTAATACATACAATATGGATAAATCTTCTAGTGTCGATCAAAAGAAGACAAAAGCATGCATACACACATATATTTGGCTTCATTTATAGAAAGTTCAAAACTAGACAAAACTAATCTATGGTATTACAAATCAAGAAGTCCATAGCTAGGACCTGTGTTGTTGTAAGTAACCATTAGGTACTGATGGGTAGGTGTCATGAGAGGGCCTTCTGGGTGTTGGTAATAATTGCATTTATTGACCTGATTGTGTCTACTTTGTGATAATTTATTGAGTTGTTTATGATTTGCATAATTTTCTGTATGTGTGTTATTTTTCAATGGAAACATTTTTAATCAAAACGAGTTGAGCTAAGTGGGTAATGGACATTTGGTAGTTTTTAACACTGTTCTCCCTATTATTGTGTATATTTGAAACTTTTCATAATAAAAACTTTTTTTAAAGAGTCCATGCAGAAGTGAAAAGTGCTGCACTTGTAAGGAGACTGTGATCAGGTGGAGCTGAGAATTTTTCCAGCACTAGCAGTCGCCTTTCTGTCTTACATATTCATATTTTTTTAGGTCATGCTTCACCCCTTCTTTCATCTTCTGCACCTCCCACTGACTCTGCAGATCCCATAACAAGACCCAATTCAAGACAGAGAGAAGAAGAGCTGGAATTAATGGATCAACTACGGAAAGTGTGTACACTACCTCTGAATTATACTTTCACATTGTTACTGCTAGAGCGCATAACCCTGCAATCACTTGTTCATTTGACTTAAAATTTTTAATAGAATCAACAAGTGCCCACCGTGTGGTAGATGTAAAAGAGATTCTGCTATTAAGGGCATTCTTTTCATCTGTTTGCTAGGAAAATGAGATGGGTTATTCTATAAAGCTCAATCCCTAGCCCTGCTCATTTAAAAGTTTTTTCTGCCTCATGTACAGAAATCTTGTAAGAGTAGCAATAATTTATATGTATGTACACATATATATATATATCACACTTACATATAGTGTTTTGTTTTGGAATTGACAGAATCTAGTTCTGTTTTATTTCTAAGCATAAAATTGTAAATGAATTTCTCATGTAATATTTTGCACCACTGTGGCCTGGCCACCATATGTATGTATTAGATCTCCTTGAGTTACTGACTTAGGATGGAAGAATAAAATGGGGATTGTGGTACTTGGGGTGCCTGGGTGGCTTAAATCAGTTAAGCATATGACTTGATTTTTAGCTCAGGTCGTGACCTCACAGTCTTGAGATCAAGGCCTGCTTAAGATTCTCTCTCTTCCTCTCCGTCGTCTGCCCCTCCCCTGCTCTCAAAAACAAAATAAATAAATAAACAAATAAAATAGGGATTGTGGTACTTATTTGCTTTCTATCTTGATTCTTAATTATAGTATTTCATTGTAACTCCATTATGTCCTGTGTCAGCCACATCAGTTAATGTATTACACATTTTCCTGTTCTTCTAGCATATTGAGTACCGGTTGAAAGTATCACTGCCTTGTGATCTGGGAGCAGCTCTAACCGATGGTGTTGTTCTTTGCCATTTGGCCAATCATGTGCGGCCTCGATCTGTCCCAAGCATCCATGTCCCCTCACCAGCTGTAGTAAGTATATAATACTAAAAAAAACCCATTGGCTATTCATTAGACATATATTATGTACAATGGCAGGTATTATGCAGAATGCTAGGGATACAAATATGAACAATCCAGTCCCTGCCTTCCTGGGTCTACTTTCTACTAGCGAAAAAAAAGGCATGTAATCAATTATTAATAACTGTGATAAATGTTATGAGAGGTATGCAAGAAGTTGCTATAGGAATACTAAAAAGGGACCACTTAACTCTGCCTGGAGAGTTCAGGAAAGCCTGCTTAGAGGAGGTCAAATTTGAACTATTCTTAAAGTATGAGTAGGAATTTGCCAGCATAGGGGCGCCTGGCGGGCTCTGTCTATAGAGCATGTGACTCTTGATCTGGGGATCATGTGTTAAAGCCCCATTGGGCATAGAGATTACTTTTTAAAAAAACAATGACAGAGAAGATTATTTTAAAAAACAAAAAAGGAATTTGCCAGCATAATATGCCTAGATTCAAAAGATAGGGAGGATCATGGTATGTTCAAGGAACTCATAAGTTGTTTAGGATGATGATGCACAAAATTGTAGGTGTAAATGGTGGGAGATGTAGCTTAAGAGGTAAGCCAAGGGCCATGTGACAATGATGTTATGTGCCGTGTCAAAGAGTTAGATGTTTATCTAAGTGTAGACAGTGAAGAAACAAAGAATTGGGGGGGAGAAATATGATTATAATTGCAGTTTAGAATGATGAATCTATTTTGGGAGTGGAATTGACATGATCTAGTGACCAACCGTGGGTAGAAAACAAGGATGCCTTCAGGATGACTGGCAGGTTTTCTTTTGACTGCTGGTCAGATATAGAAGTCAGAAGTCAGTATCAGGATGACAACCCACAGAAGAAAGAACAAGTTTTTTCCCCTTCAAATTTTCATTATAAAAATTTCAAACTTTCAGGAAAATTGAAATAATAATACAAGGAACATTCTTCTTTTTTTTTTTTTAATGTTCATTTTTGAGAGAGAGAGAGAGAGGGAGACACAGAATCCAAAGCAGGCTCCAGGCTCTGAGCCGTGAGCACAGACCCCGACATGGGGCTTGAACTCACGAACTACGAGATCATGACCTGAGCCAAAGTCAGACACTAAACCGACTGAGCCACTCAGGTGCCCTACAAGAAACAGTCTTAAAGCATCTACCTAGACCTGACATTTATTTCATTTTGCAGTGTTGCTTTGCCTATATTTGGGTGTATGTGTGTGTGTGTGTATTTGTGTTTTAATTGTACTGTTTAGTTGCAGATATTATGGAGCTTTACTCTCTAAATATTTCAGAGAATTGTCCCAGTCCACCTTGCTCTTCTCTGTAGCTCATAGCCAATGACTGACATAGGAGCTGAGCCCTCCTGCCTCAAGATGGGAGTGAGATGTGATTCACACTCCAGTGCTTCCTGTAGGATCAGGCTGAAACTGAGAAGGGGATGTAGTAAGCCACTAACAGCCAACCCAGACTAGGATGGATGCACAGGCTAGCTGATGTGTCACTGGGTGAAACACCAACAGCATCCATAATCTAGATGCAGATTTCCCCAGTTGTTCCAAAACTATCTTTCATAGCTGTGCTCTCTCCTCTCCCTGTACCCAGCGCGCGCGCACACACACACACACACACACACACACACACACACACACACAACCAGGATATAATGAAGGTTCCCATTGCATTTAATAGTTATTGTTGTAACACCCTCTTTTGATGATTGTGAATGGATACTGTTCATTTTTTTTTTAAGTTTATTAATTTTGAGAGAGAGAGAGAGAGAGAGAGAGCACGCACATGCAAGCAGGGGAAGGACACAAAGCCTGACGTGTGGCTCCATCTCACAAAACCATGAGATCATGACTTGAGCTGAAATCAAGAGTCAAATGCTTAACTGACTAAGCCACCCAGGTGCCCCTGGATACTGTTCATTTGTAGCATGCTTAACATTGTCTAACCTTTCAAAAAACTTGACCTCATCTCATTTTCTGGTCATTTGTTATTTAGCAGGCACTTCCTGTTACAAATTCTTTACTCAAATTGCAGTTGTATCTAGGCCTATAGATGGCCACTTTTGGATATTCAACGTGCTACCTCTCCAGATGCAAATCATTTATCTCTCTCAAGGACCTTGTGTTCTTCTAATTACAAAAGCTGCTTTGTTACCAAAGTCCCAAGGGTGATAATGTGGCCGTATCCCCTCCAGCACATCCACAGGTGGCATGTTGCATTTGCTTCTAAGGAAAATCGGCAGCCACTTTTATTTAGTGACCCCTGAAAATAGTCCTTCAGTTTTGTTTAGGAAAGGCAGAGAGGAACAGCACTACCAAAGTCCGCTGTGCTCTCAGAGACTTGAAAGACTTGCTGTTGGTCCTAAAGGTGGTGATTAATAGAATAGGAATTGTGCTGTTTGGCAACACCAGTAAGGAAAGGGTTTATTCATACTTTGCATTCTTCCCAGATTCTGTCAACTGGATTAAAGAAAAAAAAATGTTTTAAGAATAATTTTAAAAAGGACAGATCTGTCACTTTTCATTTCCAGAGGAGATACATACAAAGTAGCAAGCAGCCAATGCAAAAAGGGGAGTTTGAAAATAAGGGTGACTGAGGTTCTTTACCTTGATTACCAGAGCACAGTGCTTCCACGTAAGAATGTAAAATACATACAGAAAAAATAAAACTATTTTACAAATACTTAACTGCCTAAAGAAATGAAACACATGGACCTGCTTTTAGTCAAAGAAATATAGGTATTACATGAGATGAGAGCATTTAAAACTTGCTAGTGAAATCAACAACAAAACTTAACTCCTATGCATTGAGTACATATCAAGTGTGAGAACAGAAGGTACAGAGGAGTTACAAGCAGTCCAATCTCTTAACATTAATTCCTCTTTAAAAAACCAAAATCAGGGACGCCTGCGTGGCTCAGTCAGTTAAGTGTCCAACTCTTGCTTTCCGCTCAGGTCATGATCTCACGGTTGGGTAGGATCGATCCCCAAGTTGGGCTCTAGGCTGACAGCGTGGAGCCTGCTTGAAATTCTCTCTCTCTCTCTCTCTCTCTCTCTCTCTCTCTCTCTCTCTGCCCCTCTGCATGTTCTGTCTCTCAAAATAAATAAACGTTTTTTAAAAAATCAAAAGAGGTCGTTTCGGGGCACCTGGGTGGCTCAGTTGGTTATACACCTGACTCTCGATTTTGATTCAGGACATGATCTCACACTTTGTGAGATCAAGCCCCGCATCAGGCTCTGTACTGACAGCCCAGAGTGTGAGATTCTCTCTGTCCCTCTCTCTCTGCCCTTCCCCCACTCACTCTCTCACTTGCTCTCTCAAAATAAATGTTAAAAAAAGGAGAAACATGTAAATGTTAAAACTTCCCAAATTAGAATATTTGGGGGTAAAAAAATGGACTTTGAGCCAACCAGTTAAAGATTGTCCAGTATTTTAATTAAAAGCAAAAAACCCCAACAAAACCAAAAATCCCTACTTTGAAATCGTGATAATGATTTTATGAGTAAATCGGTATTGTGTTAATGGGATTTCTGTTACGGTACTAGATTTCAGTATAAATATTTACATCTATTTTTCTTTTCTATGGATTACCTTCCTTCATATTAGATTGTCACTTCCCTTATTTTGTTCTTTTGACCACACAGAGAGCTTTGTAACTTACTTTCTTAGAAGTTTTTTGTAAGGAGAATATAAAATTAAAGCCATATACAAATGAAGAACCATATCAGTTTCTTTATGGTTGCATTAAAACATGGTGATTTATTGTAATTCTTTGAGAACTGCCTAATTACCACTGTGAGTATATAACTTAAAAAACACTTTCTTGAGGGGCGCCTGGGTGGCTCAGTTGGTTAAGCATCCGACTTCAGCTCAGGTCATGATCTCACAGTTCACGAGTTCAAGCCCCGCGTCGGGCTCTGTGCTGACAGCTTGGAGCCTGGAGCCTGCTTCGGATTCTGTGTCTTTCTCTCTCTCTGCCTTTCCCCCACTCATGCTCTATCTGTCTCTCTCTCTCTCTCTCTCTTTTTCTCTCTCAAAAATAAATAAAGATTTTTTAAAAATTAAAAAACAACAACACTTTCATGATCTAAGAACCATAATTTCTTTCACCCAATTCAAAAAAATGACCCTTATTGTAAGGAGAGGTCTCATGTCCAAGCATTTCAGACTAGATGGGGCACATTCAGGGTGGTAAACTGCTGTTTGGTTGTTTAATAGGCATAGGTGTTACGGGTACAGTTAACATTCTTAGAAGTGCACTAGTAAATCATATCAAATATCATGACAAATATTGTAATATGACAACTCACTGAAGGAACCATATCACCAAGGTAGATAACCTATAAAAATTCTGAATCATTTCAAATTTCAGAATAGTGAAATTGTTTATTTCTTACTCCTTTAGGTATAGGTTATGCTCTTGTTGAAATCTTCTTCTGCAAAACCTACATAAGATTTCTATTCAGATCGGTTGTTCATTAAAGAATTAGAACAGGCTATGCATGGCTATTTAAAACCATATGTTATGTCATCCAAACTTCTGGAGAAGCTTTTGGGAATAGCAGGTTCTCCAAGATTTGACTTAAGGCAAAATCACGAGTCCTTCTGCACTCCAGAGTGATAGGGAGTCTAGCCGATGGGTCCTTTTGACTAGCTATTCTGTTGGACACATACAGGCAGGGATTTGTAGCCTGGGATCAAGCACTTTTAGGGCTCCATGAACTCCCCAATTTGCATGCATGTGTATTCTTCTCAAGAAAAGATTCACAACTTTCATCAGACCATAAGGAGTTTGATTGTAGTTATGAAATACTGGTCTACATCCCTGGAAATGAGATATATGCTAAAGGAAGAAATGGCTAGGGAGAGAGCTGATTGATTGTTCCTCATTCCTCTTCACCTTCATCAGTCAGATCTCTACTGTCTACAGGGGAAATCTCAAAGGAAGTCTCTGTTCTGCTTCCCACCCCCATCTGCTCCCCCTCTCCCCACAAACAGAGACATCTTTTATGTCTTAAGGTGCTAGTAGTCTTCATGGAGGTAATGTTCAGTTAGTCTCCATGATCACTATTCTGACTGACCTTTTCTTTTCCTTTTTTCTGAGATGGTGGTGATTCCTGAACCAGTTTTAACTTAGTGACATGACCTCCATTTTTTAGCCTTTCTTTTGCATAGAAACCAAGTTGTTTTTCTACCTACACAGTCAGACCTATTTCACTCTCCCCTCCATAGATGTTGGCATCTGAATGGTAGAGTTTCAGAAGTGTAGGGGCCCTTCTTTTGTAGAGTCCATGGTGCCCTGTGTGCACATCCCCAGCCTTCTCTCCCAGACTCAGATCAAGATCCTGATTTGCTTAGCTAAGGTCCGTTGGTAACAGGAGAAGCTAATTACATTGTTTCTACTTCCATTTTTACAGGCAGACAGAGAAGCTGGTATAGGGAGAGAGAATTTCTAGCCAATGAAAAATTCTCCTAAGTGAAAAGCAGTTGTCTTGTGTTTTCTTAATTTGCCCAACTTCCCTTAAAGTTAAGCCCTTGTCATGATAGCTTTCACCACAGTAACTTTTTCTTTATGCATCAGTTCACCTTACCTCCCTCTTTAGCCAGGAGTTGAGAAGACCACAGCATCACTTGTGCAGGGAGCACCTTGCTCTTTCACATGTAAAAAGTAGAAGAGAATGAAGGAGCCCAGCCCCAGTTTGAATTAGCCAATTTGAACCCCCATGCTGTTTTCCTCCTTATGTTAAGTAGGTCCTGATTCTACTGTTTCACTCTTTAAAAAAAAAACAAAAACAAAAAAACCACTTTTTTAAAAAAATTTCTTTTAATATTTATTTTTGAGAGAGACAGAGTAAAAGTGAGGGAGGCACAGAGAGAAAAAGAGAGAGACACACAGAATCTGAAACAGGCTCCAGGCTCTGAGCTGTCAGCACAGAGCCTGACGTGGGGCTCAAACTCATGAGCCGTGAGATCATGACCTGAGCTGAAGTCTGACACTTAACTGACTGAGCCACCCAGACACTGCCAAAAAAACAGACTTTTTTACTTCGATGATAGAAGAACTTGGCATAGGAAAGAATGGGTACTCTCCTGGAAACCTAATGCCTATCCTCTTTCTGGACCTTTTTGAAAGTTTTTCAATTTGAAATTTAAAAATTATTATTGGGGTGCCTGGCTAGCTCAGGTTGGTGGAGCTTATGACTTTTTTTTTTTTTTTTAATTTACATCCAAGCTAGTTAGCATATAGTGCAACAATGATTTCAGGACTAGATTCCTTAATGCTCCTTACCCAATTAGCCCATCCCCCCTCCCACAACCCCTCCCATAACCCTCTGTTCTCCATAAGAGTCTCTTATGTTTTGTCCCCCTCCCTGATTTTGTATTATCTTTGCTTCCCTTATGTTCATCTGTTTTGTATCTTAAAGTCCTCATATGAGTTAAGTCATGTGATATTTGTCTTTCTCTAATTTCACTTAGCATAATACCCTCCAGTTCCATCCACGTAGTTGCAAATGGCAAGATTTCATTCTTTTTGATTGCCAAGTAATACTCCGTTGTGTGTGTGTGTGTGTGTGTGTGTGTGTGTGTGTGTGTGTGTGTGTGTATACCACATCTTCTTTATCCATTCATCCATTGATGGACATTTGGGCTCTTTCCATACTTTGGCTATTGTTGATAGAGCTGCTATAAACATTGGGTGTATGTGTCCCTTCGAAACAGCATGCCTGTATCCCTTGGATAAATACCTACTAGTGCAATTGCTAGGTTATAGGGTAGTTCTATTTTTAATTTTTTGAGGAACCTCCATACTGTTTTCCAGAGTGGCTGCATCAGTTTGCGTTCCCACCAGCAGTGCAAAAGAGATCCTCTTTCTCCACATCCTCGCCAACATCTGTTGTTGCCTGAGTTGTTAATGTTAGCCATTCTGACAGGTGTGAGGTGGTATCTCATTGTGGTTTTGATTTGTGTTTCCCTGATGATGAGTGATGTTGAGCATTTTTTCATGTGTCAGTTGGCCATCTGGATGTCTTCTTTGGAGAAGTGTCTCTCCATGTCTTTTGCCCATGTCTTCACTGGATTATTTGTTTTTTGGGCGTTGAGTTTGATAAGTTCTTTATAGATTTTGGATACTAATCCTTTACCTGATATGTCGTTTGCAACTATCTTTTCCCATTCTGTCGGTCGCCTTTTAGTTTTGCTGATTGTTTCCTTCACTGTTTGGAAGCTTTTTATTTTGTTGAGGTCCCAATAGTTCATTTTTGCTTTTGTTTCCCTTGCCTCTGGAGACGTGTTGAGTAAGAAGTTGCTGCGGCCAAGGTCAGAGAGGTTTTTGCCTGCTTTCTCCTATCTTACATTTAGGTCTTTCATCCATTTTGAGTTTCTTTTTGTGTATGGTGTAAGAAAGTGGTCCAGGTTCATTTTTCTACATGTTGCTGTCCAGTTTTCCCAATAAGCGTTTGCTGAAGAGACTGTCTTTATTCCATTGGATATTCTTTCCTGCTTGTCAAAGATTAGTTGGCCATACGTTTGTGGGTCCATTTCTGGGTTCTCTATTCTGTTCCATTGATCTGTGTGTCCGTTTTTATGCCAGTACCATACTGTCTTGGTGATTACAGCTTTGTAATACAGCTTGAAGTCTGAGCTTATGACTCTTGATCTCGGGGTTGTGAATTCAGACCCCATGTTGGGTCTACATAGAGATTACTTAAAAAAATAAAATATTTAAAATATTTTTTTAGTTATTATTTTCCTTTCATCCCACCTTTTTATTATTTTTTATTTTTTTTTAAATTTTAACATTATTATTATTATTTTTTTAATGTTTATTTATTTTTGAGACAGAGAGAGACAGAGCATGAACGAGGGAGGGTCAGAGAGAGAGGGAGACACAGAATCCGAAGCAGGATCCAGGCTCTGAGCTGTCAGCACGGAGCCTGACATGGGGCTCGAACTCATGGACTGTGAGATCATGACCTGAGCCGAAGTCGGCCGCTTAACCGACTGAGCCACCCAGGAGCCCCAACGTTATTTAGTATTGAGAGACAGAGCATCAGCAGGGGAGGGGCAGAGAGAGGAAGACACAGAATCCGAAGCAGGCTCCAGGCTCTGAGCTATCAGCACAGAGCCTGACGTGGGGCTTGAACTCACCAACTGCGAGACCATGACCTGACCCGAAGTCAGACGCCTAACCAACGGAGCCACCCGGGGTCCCCTCCCACCTTTTTATTTTTTATAATAAAGTCAATCCTAGCCCCTGCTGCCTCTTGCAGGTTTAGATTATAATAGTTGCTTGAAACACTATCATGTATTTATCACATTTCCCCTCTTTTCATGATGGAGTATCATATTCCATCTTTGAAGAAAGTCCAGGTATTCACAAATGAAACCATTGTTTTCTAGAGATGGTCAAGGCTTCCATCTGCTAACCTGTGTGAAAACTGTAAGGCAGAGTTTGTGCAGACATTTGGCTTCCATGCCTGATGCTTAAACGTATTGAAAACCAGTCCGTGAATTTGAACACTTGAGTTTGTTAATCATTCTGGGAAATGGAATTCATATTTCTTTCTTACGTTATAACCCATAGGTGAAAAACTTTTTCACAACTTTAGGTCATGTGATACAACTCTGTTTTTAGTAAGAGATCTGTTCAGAAAAACAAACTTACTAATTAGAAATTAGGGAAATCTCCTATGGGAAATGTTCATCCTTCAGAAAACAGGTTCTTTAGTCCAATCTTTTAAAATAGAAATGTTTGGGGACCCTGGGTGGCTCAGTTGGTTAAGCATCTGACTCGATTTCAGCTCAGGTCACAATCTCACAGTTCTGGAGTTCAAGCCCCTTATCGGGCTTGCACTGGTGGTGCTGAGCCTGCTTGGGATTCTCTCTCTCTCTCTCTCTCTCTCTCTCTCTCTCTCTCTCTCTCTCTCTCAGGATTCTGTCTGTCTGCCCCTCCCCTGCTTGTGCTTTCTAAATAAATAAAATTTAAAAAAAATAATAAAGTAAAATATAAATGTTTAAAAACTTTTCATATTACCATTGAGTAGAGACATGATGCATCTGTAACATATGTCTGAGCAAAAGCTAT
This sequence comes from Puma concolor, assembly GCF_028749965.1. Taxonomy (NCBI): domain Eukaryota; kingdom Metazoa; phylum Chordata; class Mammalia; order Carnivora; family Felidae; genus Puma; species Puma concolor. The sequence continues at coordinate 88,487,092 of NC_141675.1, forward strand.
TGGTTTTCTAAAATTATCTTCTTCTAGGGGCACCTGGGTGGCTCAGTCGGTTAAGTGTCCTGGGCTCAAGTCATGATCTCACAGCTCGTGGGTTCAAGACCTGTGTCAGGCTCTGAGCTTCAGCACAGAGCCTGGAGCCTGCTTCAGATTCTGTGTCTCCCTCTCTGCCCCTTCTCCCCCGTTCGTACTCGTTCTCTCGCTCTCTCTCTCTCCTAAAAATAAACATTAAAAAAAATTTTTTTTTAGAAAATTATCTTCTTTTAATAAAGGCTGCAAGAAAATGAACCAAAGTGTTGACTGTGATTGTACTTGAATGATGAGGTTGTGGGTAATTTCCTTCCTATCCCTACATATTTTCTTTACTGTATATTGTTTTAAAATGGCAAAAAAATTAAACAACTATCCCCCCTAAAATTTCTCTGTATTTAGCACTTGCCTTACAAAAATCAAAGTAAAATGTCTAAAGTACACAGTGGCAACCTGTGGTCCAAGGCCAGCACCTATTTTTGTAAATGAAGTTTTACTGGAACACCTTTTTGCGTATATATTGTTTGCAGTTGCTTTCAAGCTCTTAGCAGATCATATGGCCATAAAGACTAACAGATTTATTATCTAATCCTTTAAGGAAAAGTTTGCTGACCCTATGGTCTAGAGTGCTGAATTGACGAAGGAATTGTGAGAAGAGTATTTTTAAAATAAGAAATTTTTTAAAACGTTGGTAATAACACCACATTTTCCTTTCTTTGTAGCCTAAATTAACAATGGCAAAATGCAGGCGGAATGTGGAGAATTTCCTAGAAGCTTGCAGAAAAATTGGTGTACCTCAGGTAATAAGTTTAACATTTTTTATATTGCCTAAATGACGCTGCCATCTCCCCATCTCAGACTTCAGTATTATTTTTCTAAAATTTTTCAGAAGTGTAAGTATCTAAAATCTTAGAGGACTAGCTCTGAACCACATTGATGACTACTAACATGACTTTGTGTTACTAGAGTCAGTCAGTATACTTCTTAGCAATTTTCCTTAATTATTTCCAAGGACTGAGCAAAAAAATAATACACATATAAATTTAAATTTATTGTAATAAGTAATTCATGCTAAATAATCAAAATCGTTACTCTGTTTTCCTAAACGTTCCTACTTGCTGTTGGACTTGTATACATCTTCATCCACAAGAGTCTCTGCTTCACAGTGAGTGCATCTCAGACTGAGAATGCTCCAGTTGGTTTCAGGTTTTTGAACACTTACTTTAATACTTTCTAAAAATGTTTATTTTGAAATAATTTTAGACTTAGAAAAACGTTACAAAAAAGCACAGAGAGTTACTGTGTGTACTTTACGTGTACTGTTAACATCTATATAAACATAGTGTGTCATCCAAACTAACAAACACAGGGACAGTGCTGTTAGCTAAATGACAGACTTGATTCAGATTTCACTGGTTTTTCCACTAAGTTCTAATACTTTGGAATGTAGCACACAGAGGCTATTTCTAGGGATTTGTCCTGCTCTTGAGATTTATTGTCTCCAGGTTCCTCAGTTACAGTTTCCTTGCCCTTTAATAAATAGTACAAATAGTTAAGCTCTGTAGATGTAATTAATTAAGAGACATGAACTTCATACATTTGTTATTGTTACGCTTTTAAAACAATTGTGTTAAACCAACTAAGCATGGTACTCTTAAAAACTACTATATTTAATGACATGAGACATAGATACATTTAAAGAAATAACTTGGTACTATTAGATTTTTTTTTTCATTAACCATAATCCTTATAGTTCCTGTCATCATATCTGGTATCCAACCTTCAAGAAGAAAAACATGACTTTTTTCTATCACTTTCTTAATAAGCTGTCAGAACCCCAGGATTAGCCCCTGACTCAACTCCAGTGTTTCTCTTGAACTTAAGCCCTTTGTCCTAACAGCTTTCATCACAGTGACTCTCTCTTTACCCGGCCCCCATTCCTCTCTCTTAGTTACCTTGAGTTGAGGCGGTCACAGCACCACTTGTCCAGTGGGCGGCCTTCTCCCTCAGCTCTTGTACGTGTTGCAGAGTGGAAGAGAAAGAGTCCAGCGCCGTAGAGCATTAGCTGGAGTCAGTTCCCATGATTGTTTATCCCCTTTGATTAAGTAGATTGTAATTCTACTAGTTATTTTTCACTGTTTTCTTTTGTGGCTTTTTTTTTTCAAACCCGAGTTACAAAAAGAACCTAAGTTTACATTTTTGGTAGTTAGCAAGAACCTGTTTTTGTTCCTGTGGACAAATGAAAGCAGATTTTTCATTTTTATATCATATTGTTTTCTAGACTCATCATCTCTTTTAGAACAAACCATTTTTAAACATAGTAAGAGAGCATCAATAAGGTTTCTAAGCAAATAGTGTGCATTTTCTCCATATTAATAAGCAGGTCCTAATATTCTAATACTAGTGTGTATACACACAGTAACGGTCAGTGCTTTCTTCTGTCTGTTGAAGATGTTCCTACCTAATCATCACATTACACAAGCAGGCCCAGGACCTGCCCCAATGCCATAGCACATGTCTTAGAACAAAAGAATGTGGTGTGGGTTAGTGCAGGGAATGGGAACCCGAGAGAGGATAAGAGTAACTGAAAAGAGGCACCGCATACCCAGAGAGAAGAGCACTGGAAACATCCCCAAACAGCAAGACAGGTTCGAGACTTGGCCTATATCAGACCTATTAAAAGTGCTGTTTAGCACTTTTACAGTCATTGTACCTGTCCTCTGGGCTTTAGAGAACCACCCTGTGTCTCAGATTTCAAGTCATACGCTCAGATTCTTTCAGAATGTACCTGCCAACAGTCAGCAAAATATAGTCTGCCTTAAAGTGTACATTTAATTCAGCATTTGCCAACCAATGGGTAACAGTATTTATTGTGGGCCAGCCTGTCCCTGTTCCTGCTGTGCTGTTTGAAGGCAGGAGACAGAAAAAATACAAATTTAAAAGACTAGGTATTTTTCCAGGGTGGTTAGACTGAGGTTCTTGACACATCCTTCCTCCCTCTCAGTCTCCCCACCCGAAAGAGGAAGTGGACAATCCCGGAGGCCACCTCTTCCTCTCTGCTTCTGCCTTCCACCCCAGTGTCGACCACCATCACTACCACCACTACCACTCTGAGATGGGTTCCTGTTACGATGCTGCTTCTGTTAAAAAAAATTAGTCATTTGCTTAAAACAGAGTGAAGGAAAATGAATAAATACAGAAACTCATAGGTTCAAACTAACCTCAGGTCCCTCTGCCCCAGGAGGAAAGAAGAAACCTGTACCTCTTCCTCTTCCTTTGTCCTCCCCTATGTCTGGGCATTCTGATCTTTACCCAAATACCCCCACTTCTGTTTGACTTGTAATGTCACTTTTGAAAATGTATAACATAAAACTTAATATTGCAAATATTTGTCAGATTTTATGTCCAGAGAATATGTATAAAGGTGAACAATTTCCCTTCTCAATATAACTTTTGAAGTGTTGATGAGTTGTGAATGAAACTCTAAAGAATAAGGTGACTCTTGAAAACCTCTGATAAGGCTGGACATGTGGGTATTCTCTTTATTATTATACTTTTATTAAGTATGTTACATTCAGAAAACTATAATGGGTGATAAAAATGTCTATTTGAGTCCAGTATCTTATGTCCTAGAATTACTATATGTTATGTGTTAAAGAATATTTTCCTGTTCTCCAGTCCAATTGTGTTTTTATTTACTTAATTTCTTCACCTATGAGCTGGAGGGGCTTTCTCTGAACACTTACCTCTCCTCGGCCCACGTGCAGGTTTGGTCCTGCTTTCTGGCCCATTCTTTTTTTGTTAATAGGGAAAAATGAGTCTGGATAGAGGTTGCCTGGCATAGACTTCACTCACCATTTGTAGGCCTCACATCACCCAGTTCTGTTCAGTTTCCTGAGTGTTCGTACTGGTCACCAACAAGCCAGTTTTATTCTGCTGTTTAGTAGTGAAAGCAAGCTCAGCACAAAGAGGGGTGTTGGTGGTTTTGTTTTTTAGCATTTTATTTTCATTCTTCAAAATAAAAAATATTACTAGGATGTGTTTCTGTGAGTATGACTGAGATGATCATATTGAATTCTATACTGAAATCTGTATTTCTGAACCACTGACTTTGTTTTTCTGTTTTCCTTTCCTGCTCACACTTTGGACAGGACAATCTTTGTTCCCCTTCTGACATCCTTCAGCTAAACCTCAGCGTTAAAAGAACTGTTGAAACACTACTTTCTCTTGGGGCACATTCAGAAGAATCCAGTTTTGTCTCTCTGTCTATCCAGCTGTTGGGTTTTGTGGCATTTTATTGTACTTTAATGTTAACTCTCTGTCTGCTTTATTACGGGATCTTCCCCCTCTAGCTGAAAGATTGCACTCCAGTGATTTTCCACCTCATTCCTGTGTTTGGTAAAGGAGGTTTGTTTCTTGTTACCAAGTATTTACATACATGCTTTTTTTTTTTTTTCCTGGCTATCAAACAGCCAACCAGTAAAGGAGATAAATCCTGTCCCCATATGTCCAGATGAACAGTCCATCACATTAGTAAGCATTGATGATTGCTGACAGAGCAAAACACCAGCGTTTTTTCTCCTGGTGATTTGTCCATTCTCCTGGCCTGTGTCCTTTTTCCTCTTATCACAAGTGCTGAGGTGCCTCTGATACAATCCTGCACCTGCTCTTAGAATAAGACTTAGGATATAATATGACGTAATAAAATTCCCAAGTGGCCATTTTTCCAACGTCTTCAACAACTGCTCATAAAGAAAATAGTTGCACCCTCTCCAGTTGAGGAGGCAGCTGGTCACTAAGATCTCTGCATTGAGCTGTGCCCGAAAATCCTGCGGTATCCTGTATTGTGAGGCACAGGTCCACGTAACCATTTGCTGTCTGCACATCTGGAAGCACTGACCATTTAGTCTTAGTAATTTTAATTTGATCAGAACGTGCAGTCCAAAAATCAGGTAGGTTCCTTAGATCGCTATTCTGAGCCCAGTGTGTACATTTAAAATAGTTCACAACAAGCAGATGGTCTGGATCTGACCTTTCAGGAGTAGGCACCTGTCCAGATTTACTGTGTTTGTTATCAATGAACTAGCTTCACCTCTAGAACCCTATTTATAATTTAAATAGAAATTTATGTAATTTACAGTATACTTGAATCATCTTAATAGGTGAACTTGTACTGAATTAGGCTGTTCAGGAGGTTGTATCTGAACAGTAAGAACAGGTAAAGTATCAGGCAGCGGTCTCTGCTCTGTACCCAAGGCAGTGAGTTTTATCGTCTTCAGGATGTCCTAAATATGTAAGCTGCTGGCCTTAATGCTTGAAACTACTTCATGATTGCATTCAGATTCTAGTTCTCATAAATAGGGTTTCTGAACATTCAGGAATCTACTGAACTCAAATATGAAGGGGAATTGCAGGAAACATAACACCTTGTTGTAGAAGTCAGCCTGAGGGTGTGATTGCTTTGGTTTTCTTACATATTAAATGGGACAGTTCTTTAACACATTAAAAAACTGTTTACTATTAATGCTGAAATATTGACCTGACCACTGTGTTGAAAACCAGTTTTATATAGTAGTGGTGCCTTCCAGAGTTTGGAAGGCTTGCTTTGTTCTATTTTTAAGATGTCTCGGAGTCAAAGACCATTCGGTTTTGTGGAGTTTTGTCCCTTTAGAAGATAAAACACGTGGTCTTGTAGGGGGGTAGTTGTACATTCTCTTCAGAGCACACAGCGTTCCCTCCAAGCTGGCTGGCAGGTAAATGCGCATCTGGAAAGCATAAGCCTCTGAGGGAATGTCTAAACCGCAGGCAGCAGTGTGGGGCACTATGGAGAAGGGATCAGGGAATTGGCCTCAGAGAAACTATGCTTCCCCAAGAGCAAAACACCCTGCAGGTTCATTTTAGAATAGTTCATCTGTATTGGCAGTGGTACTCAAAGTATTTATACAGAGTTGGTAGTTTTATAAGGTCAAAAGATTGCAATTACCTTGTTTTATCAGGATAAGTATTAAAGTTTTAAGCACAAGTACCAGTAACTGTTCAAAATAAATGTTATATTTTTTATCGCAACTTATTTTGTAAAACTTCCTAATACAGTAAGTGCCATTGAAAAGTCCAGTTATCTTTTTTAATAAATATGTGTAGTCTCCTTTTTAGTGGGACCAGAATTCTACTTTTTGTCCTTTGTGAGAGCAGTGTCTGTTTTTCTGAATATTTAATCTTAAAAGAAACACCAATGATAGGTGTTATCCTTAAACCCTGCCTTTTTCTCTCTCAAGAAAGGCTTAACCAAACGTTAATGAGGCAAACACAGTAGAAGTTTTTAACTTCCTTAAGCAAACATATGAACACTTTTCAAATATATGGTGATTGAGGTATTCCTGACTAAACTCACATCATAGATCTCCAGCATAATTTAATCCATTAAATACCAAGATATGAAATACTTCCATTTCTTCTATAACACAGCTGGTGGGCATCCTTCCTGCAAGCAGTCTGGCTTCTGGCAGGAAACTATCTTGCATTCCTTTGGTGTATGATTTCCAGAGCACTTTCTCCTACAGTGTCCTATCTGTCAGGCCTGAGCCATCTGGTAACTTGGAACTGCTTTTCCATTTTCTCCACCTCATTTTACTGATCTGCATTGATCTTTTATGTATCAGGAATGAAGGATGTTGCTTTTACTCCATAGTATTTTGTTATCCTCTGTTGTATGTAGAAGTGTATGTAACTTGTCCTTACCCCAGTTTTCAAAATGGTCCGTTTGTACTTTTAGTTGTTTTAATAAAGTGACGGTGTCAGGCACCATCTCTGTGTAACTCCTGTTAACAGAGGCCAGTTTCCCAGACTGACTCTTCATATCTCAGTTGACTATTATGAGGGAGAGAAGAGATGCTTATTTTTTCTTTTTAGTTTGTTGATGTTCATCCTGTTTTCTCTTTTGTTTGTTTTTATGTTACGTCGTTCCATTTCAGGAGCAATTATGTTTGCCTCTCCACATTTTAGAAGAGAAAGGTTTGAGCCAGGTTGCGGTGACGGTCCAGGCTCTCCTGGCACTTGCCCCCCCCAAGCAGCAGCACCCGTCATCTGCTGTGTAAGGACCCCCAGCACCTGGGCGTTGGCCTGGCCAAACCGGAGCAGGACGCGATTGCTGCTGCCAGCCGTCTGCTTAAACAAAGCTCTTAAGTGTTCTTAAAAAGGACTGTTTCCATGATTCCTAACAGGAATATTTTGCTTCATGCCTCCATTTTAGGGGAGGTTATATTCGTTTCCATTGAACTGTTTAGGAAGACACGGTTGGTTTTCACAAACGAAACTTAATTCTGTCATTACTGAGAACGCAACTCTGAAGCCTAAACTGGCTGTGCTTTCCTAGAGAGTAGGCTTGTCTCACATACCAGAAAGAAACTCCTCAAAAGGCTATTTAGCTCCCCTGAAAGCACAGACATGCTATTATCTTTACCTGTTTCCTGTTTCTGGAGTCCTCTGGTTTCCAAAACTGGTTGTTCATTAGAATCTCCTGGAGCATTTGTTAAAATGCAGAGTCTCATTTGGTAGGTCTAAAGCGAGGCCTGGGTATCTGCATTTTCAACAGATGTGGTAGAGACCACTGTCTCAATCTAGATATTTGTATGATGTGGGGAGTAATGACTCCACTCTGTCAGCCACATTTAAAATCAGAAGCTATATATTAAGATTATTTGGACTGTCTGTGCAAGGCAAGACAAAAATAACAGAACTGGGTTTTTTGGACAAAATACTTATGTCCAGGCAGAACAAATATAATGTAGAAGGCCTAGATTTTTATGTAGTAAAACCATTTCAGAGTTAAGTTGTATATAAGGCCAGAGTCATAGGCCACCCCCCTACGCAGACTGGCCGCCACCACTTAAAGCTTGGTTCTGTGTGACATCCTGCTATTCTCCACGCTTTATAAACAGCACCCTCCACACAGGTTCCAAATCCTTAGGCTGGTAACAGGCACTACTCACCATTTGCATTGAGCCCTCCCATCCTCTTCCCCCCATGCTGCTCCCGGGATACCTGGACCTGCACACACCTTCCACCCACAGCAGAATACACTTCCGGCTCCCTGACTAATGGAAGATTATGAAAACAAAGCAAAGGAAATAAAGGAAAAACCAAGTTTCTTAATTTCTTTCAGGTAACAGCTGGTTTCCGTGGCTGAATCAAGCCAGTTTCCGTGGCTGAATCAAGCCACCTGTGGCATCTTAAAAAACAGCGTGCTGTGTATCTAGTTCATCTAACTCTACCACTCGTGCCTTCTTTACTCAATCATGGGCCAAGTGAAAGGGCCCAAGATCTCATGTAACAAAGCTGGGAGCCTTTGTTCAGGTTTAAGCCACTAGGGTCTTTCTTACCCTGTATTTTGAACCCCTTTTAGTTGTCAGCATATCTTTTGGTATTCACTGCCTTTATAAACCGGGTAAATAGACTTAGTGAAGATACTAGTTATCCGGGGTTGTGAATTGTTCTGGATTTACTTTACCAATGCATGCATTTGAGCAAAATGTTCTCTATCACGTGAATGCAGCATCTAAAAGGAAAATCATGGAGTATCCGGTCAAAATAATGTTTTCTCCCTGTTCTCACAGGGAAACAAATTCAGCAGAACATTACCACTTTGTCCAAGTTTAATATTAAAGAACATAAAGCATCTGAGCTCAAAACCCAGTCCTTCACTGTTCTTACAGAACAAAAGTAAAATGTCTTTTAAGTGTTTAGAGCCAGACCCCATTATATTTACAGTTCCAAACATACCCACCAATTGGGACTTGTTTAGAATTTGTGTGCATTTTTACACTATAGGTATTTATCCTAGTCAACATTAAACCTCAGTACAATCTCTGAATAATAGAAGTCATTTGAAACTCAGCAAAGAACAGGACTGTTTTGTCACCTACTATGCAAGAATAACCCCAGAAGACATACATAATACAACATTTGGGACATTTGCAACTAATTATCCCATATGAATAAATGGAAATTTCCACTTATTTCACATTTCACACATAACGTGAAACCTTATTAATGTATTCTTATCAAACTAATTCAAATTTATATTTGAATTGCTAGAAAAAAATTGTGTACAGTTTTGGTTGATAATGAAAGAAAAATATCAAGCATATTGAATTTCTTTCCTTTGTCAAGATGCAGAAACATTTCATGATGGTTTTGTTGAAAAATTTTTGTATTCAGTGTTTTGTATGTACTTAAAAAAAACTGGAAAGAAAATTTCACATTTAGCCTTGCTAGACTGCAGTGTAAGATGAAGATGATGTTGTAACGGTTCCACCTGACCATTTGTGAGCTTCCTACTGAAGCGGTGACCAGCCCAGTGCTTGAAGTGTGAACAGAGAAAAGGCTAAAGTGCCCGCCCAGCAGGGCCCCTGCCAGCTACGGACATCGTAAGTCAGCCAGGTCTCTGGAAATAACTTATGGGCGGAGAGGCCTTTGTATTTAGCTAGAACAGAGTAAGGGGCTTCTTAGCAGGTCACTTTCTTTAATAGCTTTTTAAAATACAGCCTTACAGCTAATCGAGGAGTCTGATTTCTCTTACTTGCTACAGCTCAGCAGTGACTAATGATGTGTGACTGTGCTGACGAGTATGATGAATTTTTAACAACTAAGCGCTTAAAATCGTTATAGAAATGAAGGAAAACATGGATATTTAGAACCCTTTTTATATAAGTATTGCAGTGAGATGGTTTACAGCAGATTTCATTTTGTTTCTGAAAATGTTGTAAACATGTAATTAGTGAAAGATTTTGTAAAACATTGTCCTATATTTGTGTGTCTGTAAATATAATGCATAAGTTCTAAGTATAAATATGTCAATATCATGTATGTTATTTTAAATTGCCTGTATGCCACCTTACACGTTGACATTAAAATAAAAGCCAACACTTCAATAGCGTGAAATAAAGGCTGATTTGAAAATGTTCATACCTGGGGCGCCTGGGTGGCGCAGTCGGTTAAACGTCCGACTTCAACCAGGTCACGATCTCGCGGTCCAGGAGTTCGAGCCCCGCGTCAGGCTCTGGGCTGATGGCTCAGAGCCTGGAGCCTGTTTCCGATTCTGTGTCTCCCTCTCTCTCTGCCCCTCCCCCGTTCATGCTCTGTCTCTCTCTGTCCCAAAAATAAATAAACGTTGAAAAAAAAAAAATTAAAAAAAAAAAAAAAGAAAATGTTCATACCTAAAGCATGATTTCCTTGGCTAAAATGAAAGGGTATTTAATTCCCCGAAGGAACATCAGTAGAAACTGGGTCCTCATAACAGGCCCTTGAGATCAGTTTGTTTGTTTGTTTGTTTGTTTGTTTGTTTTACTCTAAGGAAGTACAGATATCAGTATTTCCCTATATTTGGAATCACATATAAGGCTTAATTCATGAAATACATGTGATATTTGGACACTTTTCTCTCATAAATTACCAACTATGCTGTAGGGAAAGCTTTAGCACCCCAAGACATTCTGATTGGATTATCCTTACTGTTTTAGTCTTAATATCCTGCAAGGTGAAAATTGTTGAGGAAGCAAAGCAGGCATAGACCCTGGTGTCTCATGATCGAAAATCTCTCCAAGCTAGTCTTCCAGCAGGCCTGTGTCCCCCAACTTTACTGTGTGTGGGTTGTACACCCTAACATCTCGTATCTGTTTATTCTAATTCATTATTTATCTTTTTAATTTATAATTTATATCCCTACCTATTTCCCAGAAAAGGAACTGAAGCAGCTTATAGTAAGATACATATTCCATGCTGCCACCACCCCAACAAAAACACTAAAGTGATAACAAATCTAAAAGGCAGAAAGGAACCAACCTGTGGAACTTCACTGTGTCTATATTATGCTAGACACTTTATAAGCATCGTCTTGGAATTCTGACTGAACACTTTTGCTCATAAAGAGTTTTTTCACTGTAGACAAATGATAGAATCAGGAACATTACAGAAATTACTGGAGTTTTAATGCATCACAATAACTAAGCCCTTGACTTTTTTCTAGTAAGAAAGAGCAAGAAGAATCTTCATAAGCCTCCTAGAAATACTTCCCACCAAAAGTTTCTCAAAAGAAGCCCTAAGTCAACAGTATAGTCCTAATTCAGGGTTTGCAAACTAATACAACAGGCAAAGTGAAAACACCAGGCAGCACCTGGAAATGTCCAAATAAGAAACAACCTGTAGATGAGTTCTCTGCGCTGGTAAAATGTTTTCAAGTCCACCTTCCCAGCTCCAGAATACCAGAGGAAAAGGCAAGAGAATGTCACTTTTTCTTGCCTCTCCGCTTGTTCTTGTCTTTGCCTTTACCTTTGGAATCCTTGATATCATCTTTGTCCTTCTTAGGCATTTTGAAACCACCAAGTTCCCTCCGTACCATAGTGCCTCGCCACCAGGCCTGGAGCTAGAAGAGAAAGGGGGAGTGAGTACAATTTATAGCTTGCCTGATAAGCTGCATCCTTTCTGCAGAAGGGAGTTGTTTTTTCCTAAGGTTACTTCTGTCTGAAGAACGGTGTCTGTCTGAAACATGGAAGCGGCCATGCCTGCTGTACCTACAGCAATGCTGCCCTGCGGTGCAGGACCCAGAGCTTAAGCCACAGAATCTAAAGTTCTCAAGGACTGAAAATAAAGAAAAGGAATCTGATAAGGCCAGTCTTTTCCTTTACACTTAAAAACCTGACTCCCTTGTACTGTTTCTCTTTATGAACGGCCAAGTTCCCCACATCTAAACCATTTGATCCAACAGGGATGTTAGCTGGGACACAGGCAAAAGTAAGCATTCAGTCAAAAACGTACAGATAATTTAGATGGCTTCAATAGGCTCCCTGGTGCATTTCTTGGCTTCAGTGATTGATTAAAGGATTGATTAAGGGATCCTCTTCCAAAAAGGATCTCGATAGCTCTCTTGAATATTTTAGTCATAGACACAACTGTTCTGAATACAGTCTGCGCTACTTCAAAATCAGACTAAGCCCTAAAAACTGGAAGCAAATCCATTAGTGAAAACAAAGGTGGTCTTCAGCTAGTCTTTACATTTTTGCTGTAAATCAAGGAATCCTGCCAAATAGGAAACACCATAGAAGCTCAATAAATCCTTGCTAACTGTACATCTGACACTCTCCTAATGGAAAGCTCATATTTGGGTTTGGATACCTGGTTCTGAATGTACTTTAAAGCTTACTTTCTTATCTACCCCATAATATACATCACAAACTACTGTTTACACACTGTAGGATCTCTCTCAGCAGACACACTTCTTTCAGAGAGCAGGGCAATCCTCTCAACAACAGTTTGGATCCAGCTGATGTTATTTTTGCTTGAAAATATTCCCCAGAATCTGACCTACCAGTTTCAACATCACTAATATTCACAAGTCCATATAAAACTAATGTTAATCTTTTTTTTCTAAACTGCTCTTTATTCCCTATACCTTTTTTGAAAATAGCTCATCAGAACCTAGAAGATAGGCTGGGCTAATTTCTATAAATAGAATTTTAAGAAGCTCCTCTAGGGGCACCTGGCTGGCTCAATCAGTAGAGCATGTGACTCTTGATCTTCAGGTCTTGAGTTCAAGCCCCACACTGCGGGCAGAGCTTACCTGAAAAAATAAATTTAAAAAAGAAGAAGAACAAGAGGCTCCTCCAAGAGCTGTTTCGATTATTAATAGTATTCTTAAATTTGACCTCTGGGCACAAGTTCTAGCTCCAGCTTCCCCTGCTAACCACCACTTTCCTCCCTGATTAAGAGGCGGGGATGTGTCCTTTGCTATGTTAGCTCTCTCCCTGCACCGAGGACTATAGTCAAATTCCAATAATAACAAAAAGCCATGCTTCCTTATAGATCTCCCATCCATGCTTCATAACAAAGGAGAGATACTTTGTGTTCCTCAGTGTTAGGCCAGCTATGGGATTGAAGGTGCCCTAAGATGTCAGTTCTGGCTTTCTACCTGTAAGACGCTCTTGAGTTCCAAGTGATCCTGTTCTATCTTCTTCCTGGTCTTCTCCTTTTCTATCCGATCTTCAATGATGACCTGTTCAAACTCCCTTATCTATAAAAGTAGACATTAATCGTAGGTTATAAGACTGTCTTGGCAAGGTGTGGCCCAGCCAGCCCTGCACTTTTAATATAAAATTTGAACATAAAGCTTGCCAAATCTAAAGATAAACCAAAGAAAAAAAAGTTTACTGGATTCCTAAATGGTAAATACTCGTATATTAACTTTATAATTGTACCCCCCCCCATTTTTTTCAGTTTGAATAATTCAAATTTGCATAGTCTTGCATAAAAATGAAATACTAACTTGGTGTGTGATTAGTGACCTCAAAATAATGTAATTTTTTTAGCTCCTAGAATGTATGCATACAAATAGCAGCAGCCACCTTTTAAAAGAGAAATTTGGGAAATTTTACATTTATTCAATGATGAAACCATAATCAGAGCTTTTTAAAAATCATAATTTACAGATTATCTTCAGAGACCATAAAATAGAAATGATAAATTAGTATCTATCTCAAGAGGTTGTTGTGAGCATTAAATAGTTTATAAATGTGAAATACTAGTAAAGTGCCTGGGACAGAGCAAGCACCATGTAAGTGTTAGCTGCTGCCAACACTGTCCCCATCATCGATGTTGTTACCATCATCATCACAGGATAGCCTCTCAGTGATTTACAGGCACACCTCCACTTTGTCACCAGAAACAGCAGTACCCACCTACTATAGCTCGGCTACCACCCACTCCTTGGTGCTCAGTCTTACACTATCGAGACTGTTTCCTTACCATTTTTGCAAGGTCTTGAAGGTGTGCTAAGTCACTGGCCTTAGCAGATTTGAGAGCATTTAGTTCATTCTGTTTCATTTCTGTGTCCTTATCAAATTTCTCCATCCAGAACTCTAGCTTCTCCTCAAGTTTCTGTTTGGAAAGAACATTAAAACATGGCTCCCACCAGGCACAAAACCTTATATACTGTATGAAATCATTTATATAAGGTTCAAGAACAGGCAAAACTTTTCTCTCGTGATAAAAGTCAGAATCGTGGCTCCTTCTAGGGGTGGCTTGCTTTATTTGATTGGGAAGGGGGCACGAGGGAAATTTCTGGAATGTTGTAAATGTGCTTATCTGGGTGGTGGTGGTTCCAGGAGTTTATATATGTAAATGCTCATCAAACTATATGCTTAATATTTGTATATTTAATATGATTACTCAATTTAAAAACAGGGGGAAGAGGCCCTTCCAGGTGTCTGGATGAGGGAAATTGGAAAGGAATAAAAGATAGGTAGAAAATTCTGAAGGATAAGGGATGGCATCAGACATCTCTTTGATTAATAACAGTAAATACCAGTTGGGAAGGGTACAATGTCTTCAGATTCCTAAAAACTAATCAATGTGAATCTAAGATTCTATAACCTAGCCAACCTTGCATTCAAATGTGACAGAAAGAAAGAACATAACTGGTCTTTCTAAAAGAGTTGCTCAAGAGTATATTTTAGCCAAGTAAAATGAAAGAGATAGTATGTGGGAGAAACAATAAAATGTATATTTAAGCTACATAATATACTTTTTAAAATTAAATCATAATCTGTAACTAAAATCCCAAATTAGGCAGTGTAGTCTCATGGAAGGAGCACAGACAGGTTCTGAAGGCAGACTGCCTAGGTTCAGCTCCCAACTCTGGCACTCAAATAAGTTAAATTCTCTAAAGCTTCACTTCTCTCATTTGTAGAAAGGAAACATATAAGGAATGATTTCACCATGGGACATAGAAGAGGAAAAGAAGAGGTAAGTGAAAGCTTTGCTTTAATAAAGACAAGAAGATACAGATATTAACTAGACTTAAGAAGAAGAGTAAAGTATAAATATGTATGTTCAAATGCTAAGGGTTACCACTCCAAGCACAGAATGTATAACTTCCAAACCCCTAGGTCACATACTTGAAGTACCTCAAGAAGGAGACTTTAGGTGGTACACTTACATGGGATTTTTAAAAAATATGATTCAACTAATCATTCTGATTAAGTTAAAGAGAACATACCAGTTTGATGCAGTCATGTCTTTAACATCTTTCAAACTCTTGTTAACACATTTTTTAAAGTTTATTTTGAGAGAGAGAGGGAGAGAGACAGGGAGGGGCAGAGAGAGGGAGAGAGAGAATCCCAAGCAGGCTCCGCACTGTCAGCAGAGAGCCTGACTGGGGCTCTAACTCGAACCATGAGATTGTGACCTGAGCCAAAATTAAGAGTTGGAGCCTAACTGACTGAGCCACCCAGGTGCCCCAGTTTTTTTCTAAGTTTTTTGTTTTGTTTTGTTTCGTTTTTTGAGAGAGAGTGAGCGTGGAGGGCAGAAAGGAAATCCCAAGCAGGCTCAACGCTGCCAGCCAAGCCCAGGGCTTGATCTTATGAACCGTGAGATCATGACCTGTGCTGATACCAAGAGTTTGACGCTTAACTGACTGAGCTGCCCAGGTGCCCCTTTTTCTTTTTTTAACAAAAAGAGAAGAGTCTCCAGGCAGGCAAGAAAAACTGGTTAAAATGTAATCACATCATTTGGTATTTATTGTACTTCTATTTATTTTGATTTCTACTTGCGACAAATGGTACTGGTTTTTCTTTCATAGTAATAATACAAAAATCTTAATTGAAAATAAATTGATATAGTTGTTTAGGTGAGTAATTATGTACAAAACAGTACAACACAGGTGGTATGCAGATATTATGAAACTGTGAAAATGGTGTGCAAATAACAAGTTTGCACTAGAGAGCAAGAAATTGAACAATAAAAATGCCATGATTCCAACAAAAGGAAAGAAACAACAAAGCTTGAAAAGCAGGGAACAGAGGATGGAAACAGTAAGTAGAAACAAATGAAAAATTACAATAAAAACAAATTGAGGTAAATTTCCCTATCAAAATAGGAGATTTTTAAAAATCAATCTATGAAGTATTTATAAAAACCACAGCTAAAACTATATAATCAAAGCAAAAAGAATGCAGGTTTGGCAGTTAATATCTGGCAAAACAGAACTCAAGCCAAAAATATTAAATAAGAGAAAAACATTTTATACTGAGAAAAACATGCTCTATTATTACTGTTATGAAGTTTTATACTCATGCCATTTTGGAATATATAAAGCAAACATTATTAGAAATATAAGAAATCGACAGGTCCACAATGATCTTAGGAGACTGTCACACTTCTCTGAAATTAATAGCCCAAGTAAATCAAAATAATAATATGAAGAATTTGACAGACTGTTAGACATTTATACAAAACTTGTACCTAACAAAGAATACACATTCTTTTCAAATACCCATGGAATATTCATGTAACTTGAGCATATATTAAGCCTAAATAAGGGCTCAACAGATTCCAGCAGGCACGAATCTTACGTTTTACATTCTGAGACCACAACGGAAGACAGTAGGAGTGTAGACCTCAAAGTGTTGCCGTAAGCAATAGAAAGACAGCCTAGGGGCACCTGGGTGGCTCAGTCAGTTAAGCAACCAACTTGATTTCTACTCTTGCTTTTGGCTCAGGTCATGATCTCAGGGTCATGAGATCAAGCCCCCCATAGGGCTCTGCGCTGACAGTGCAGAGCCTGCTTAGGATTCTCTCACGCGCCCTTTCTCTGCCCCTCCCCCACGCTCTCTCTCTCAAAATAAACTTTAAAAAATGTGTTAACAAGGGTTAGAAAGATGTTAAAGACAGACATGACTGCATCAAACTGCTATGTTCTGCCTGCTTGGGATTCTCCCCCTGCCCAGCCCCTCTGCCACTCATGCATGCTCTCTCTCAAAGTGAACTTCAAAAAAAAAAAAAAAGAAATACACTTTTAAATAACTCATGGGTTAAGGAAATAACAAATTATAATGCCTATAATTTATTTAAAGGCGTGAAAAAGGTAAGGTGGATTAATGGAGGAAGGATGTATAGATCTGTGATGAAGCAAGAAAAAAATGTTAATGGTAGAATCTACCACTATTGAGTGGTCACTGTAGAATTCTTTTAACTCTGTGTATGTTTGGAAATACTAATAATAAAATGTTGGGGAGAAATAAATAAATTAAAAATTATTTAGAAGGGAAGGGGCACCTGGGTGGCTCAATTAGGTGAGTATCCAACTCTTGATTTCGGCTCAGGTCATGATCTCTTGGGGTCTGTGAGATCGAGCCCTGCATCTGCCTTTGTGCTGACAGCACGGAGCCTACTTGGGACTCTCTCTATACCTTTATCCCTGCTCCTGCCCCACTCGTGCTCATGCACGTTCTATTTCTCTCTCAAAATAAATAAACACTTAAAAAAATTATTTGGAAAAAAATGACAACGTAAGCATTATGTATCAAAACCTGTATACTGCAGCCAAACAGTAGTCAGAAAATATGTTGGGTTACATGCGTATAGTAGAAAATAATAAAATTTGAAAATAGGTGAATTGAGCTTTTAAGAAACTAGAAAAGATTAGCAACATAAGCTCGAAAGAAGTATAAGAAAATAATTACTGAAAATTAAAGCAAAAACCACTGTGAAAGGGAAAAGATTTGCTCGATAAAGCCAAAAGATAGTTTTTGTGAAGACCAATAAAATGGTCAAAAGTTTGACAAATCTCAGCAAGAAAAAGGGAGAAAAGGTACAATTTTTTAAAAATAAAGATGAAAATGATAACTATAGAAATAAAGGAAAATTTTAAATTGTAAGAGACTTTGGAGCATATTTTTATACTAATAAATTTGAAATGAATGTTTAGATAAAACAAATCATTTCTAGGAAGGCATAAGTTACCAAAAATGACTCAAAAAGAGACTCTTTACGTGAAAACATCAATAAACATCTAAAAAATTTAAAAAGCTAAAGAAAAAGATTGGTCTCAGAGGTCTGAAATAGCCTCTCTAAGCCAGCCTCAGTCTGTATGGTCCAACTTGTATCCCCTATTTTCCTGCTATGTTCTCTGCCCTTAAATCCGCTTCGTGGGAACACCCTACTGAGAATGAACCAACAGTAGTAATCCTTATAATCGTATCTGTAAAATGAGGAAGCGATGTTTGTGTCTTACAGATGTATCCATGCTTCAATTTGCTGGGAAGTTATTTCAATAAGAATACCAAAAAACATTCCTGTTGAACTCTATAATCTTTAAAAATGCAGCTTTTTAAATTTGACTCTAAGTGTGATTTCTCTTTCCTTATTCTTCAGGCCTCTCTCTCACATTTTGCTGTCAGTGTCAGTAAAAATTCTTGCAGAGAAAATGCTTGTTAAAAAATAAATGGATTCAATAGCAAAAAAAAAAAAAAAAAAAAAAAAAGTAGCCAAACTTCTCCCCTTGAAGATGATACCCAGACAAGACTGTCTACGACTAAAGTTTACCAAAGTTTGAAGGAACAGATAATAATCTATTTGCTTTATTTATATTTTTAGGTTTCAGAGCATAAAAAGATAGAAAGCTTCCCAACTCAAGCTGCTAAACTAGCATAACTGATAGCAACATAAAGAACACCAAAAAATAAATCCAAAGGTCAACCTTGTTTATGGAATATATAAATACAAAATAAAAATCTACAAATCAATCTAGCAGTCTGGTAAAAGAATAATATATTAAGAACAAGTAGGGTTTAACTCAAGAACTTATTTATTTTTTAAAAGAAATTTTTTATGTTATTTTTGAGAGAGAGAGAGAGAGAGAGAGTGTGTGTGTGTGTGTGTGTGTGTGTGTCTGTGTCTGTGTGTGAACGGAGGAAGAGGCAGAGAGAGAGGGAGACACAATCTGAAGCAGGCTCCAGGCTCCAAGCTGTCAGCACAGAGCCCAACGGGGCTCAAACTCATGAATTGCAAGATCATGACCTGAGCAAAAGTTGGATGTTTAACTAACTGAGCCACCCAGGTGCCCCTATCCCAAGAATTTAAAAATGACTCAACATCAATAAATCTATTAATATATTTTACTTTATTAAAAAATTAAAAGCCCGTATCATCTCAATGGATGAAAAAAATCCATCTCATAAAACTTGAATACTCATTCTAGATTAAAAAACAAACAAACTCAGCAAGACCAAAAGGAAACTTCCTTAACTTGATAAACGTTTATCTACCATAAGCCTACAGGGTACACTTCATACAATCCCCATTCATGCCAGTTATCAATTTATTGCCTCTCAACTCTAAAATGCATCCTTCACCAGCCAGTTTTGTCAACCTGGATGCTTGCTGTAAACAGTTCTCTTTTGCCAGCTGGCATAATGCTAAATTTTGTCAGTAGAGGTCGCTGGAGGGACATGAGGGAGGGAGCTGCTCCTTGATTCCACTGTGCTTCATCGTTGTTCCTGGGGCAGGGCTGGCAGTAGCATGTGCGTGGGACATTTATGCCACTTGTTCACCAACAAGTTTTGTTGGTACAACAGGAGGATTCTTGCTTACCAATCAGTCCACAGTTCCTGCTTGCCAGGTTTATCCCACTAGCTATGATCCTGCTCGGACCCCAGGCAACAAAGCAAACATCTCTGTTTATTTCTTCCTTGGATACTGTCCTTCAGCCCTAAGATGTTCTTTAGAGTTCTCTTTTATCCTTTCTTTGTAGCCAGTCCCTTATTATCAGTTAATGATTCTTTTGTTAAGTGTTCCCTGCTGAAATGACTGCTGTGGTTTCTGTCACCTAACTGAACCATGTTACAAAATTGGTACCAAAAATAGTTTCTCTCCCACCTTCTCATTCATATGTCTTACTAAGGCATCCAAAGTCCTTGCCAATTCCTGTTCATCAGATACAATCAACATAACACAGTGGACAACTACAGTGCTTTATAGAAAGTCAAAGCAAGCAGTATCTCTGCAGACCACATTATAGCAGAGAACAGGAGAACTGACATGGCCCTGATGTGAGCCTGTGAGGGTGTACTGTTGGCCCTGCCAGGTAAAAGCAAATTACTTCCGGAGGTTTTTTCACACTGGTTTAGAGGCAAAGGCTTTGTTCAAGTTAAGGTTAAGTATTTAGGTACATACACAAGTATGTATATGAAAGAAAAAGATGTGGAAGAAATCTTGGAATGAGGAGTGATTAAGAGAGCTTTCACTTTTTAAAATCTATGTTTCAAATTTTATTTACTTTTTTAAATATTTATTTATTTAGAGAGCGTGAGCAGGGGAGGGGCAGTGAGGATCCCAAGCAGTCTCTGTGCTATCAGCTCAGAGCCTGACACAGGGCTTGAACCCACGACCTGTAGCATCATGACCTGAACCGAAATCAAGAGTTGGACACAACCAACTGAGCCACCCAGGTGACCCTGTGCTGTTTCAAATTTTAATTGAAAAGTATTTATATATTACTTGTGTTATTGGGCTGAATATCTAGGAAACACTGACTTCATCCATCCATTATCCATCTATCCACCAACTCATCTGATTATTAAACACGTGCTAGCTATGCATCTAAGAGTTGAACAGGTAACATGACACATAATCTTTTTTGTTTTGTTTTGTTTTTTGAGAGAGAAAGAGAAAGAGGGGGGAGAGAGAGAGATCCATATTCTTTTTTTTTTTTTTTGAGAGAGAGAGAGAGAGAGAGAGAGAAAGGGGAAAAGAGAGAAGATCCAAAGCAGGCTCCACACTGTCAGCACACAGCCCAAAGTGGGGCTCGAACCCACAAACTGGGAGACCATGGCCTGAGCCGAAATCAAGAATCAGACACTCAACTGACTGAGCCACCCAAGTGCCACCATGGTACATAATCTTAAATTGCTGGGGTATAAAACCCTGTTCCTAAGAGCCTACCAATTTTTTTTTTCAGTAAAGTCCTGTGAGATAGAATCTATAAATTCTATTCTTTCACCACAAATTTGGAACTGTTTACTGAAAATCCATTAGCTTTCTCAAAGGCAAACTGAATCTTTTTTCCTTATTCATCCAACAGAGATATTTTGAAAAACTCCACACATCTTAGTTGATTATTAGTATTATAATTATTAATTAAAACCATTTCAGTCACATATAATTCACACAAGAAGAAATAAGATGAATAAGTAAATATATGAAAAAATGGTCAATTCTATTAGCAAAAGGAAGCAAAATAAGACAACTCATTAAATTAGCACTTTAAAAATATGTAAAATGTCTAGTGTGGTTGAGGATACCTTGAAATTAGTGTCAGCAATTCACATTAGTGATGGTAGTGTAGATTAGAACGTATTAGCAATATTTATCAAGAGTCCCAAAATACCAGTCTCTGCACATAGATCAGTGGAACATAAGAGAAAACCCAGAATTGGTTCCATAGCTATATGGTCAACTAATCTCCAACAAAGCAGGAAAGAATACCAAATGGCAAAAAGACAGTCTCTTCAACAATTGGTGTTGGGAAAACTGGACTTTTCTTACACCATATACAAAAATAAGTTCAAAATGGATGAAAGACCTAAATGTGAGACAGGAAGCCATCAAAATCCTAGAGGAGAACACAGGCAGCAATCTCTTTGACCTCACCTGTAGCATATTCTTATTAGACACATCTCTGGAAGCTAGGGAAACAAAAGCACGAAAGCAAAAATGAACTACTGGGACCTCATCAAGTTAAAAAGGTTCTGCACAGAGAAGGAAACAATCAGCAAAACTAAAAGGCAACAATGGGAGAAGATACTTGCAAATGACATATCTGATAAAGGAGTACTATCCAAAATCTATAAAGAACTTATCAAACTTAACACCCAAAGAACAAATAATCTAGTTAAGAAATGGGCAGAAGATATGAATAGACATTTTCCCAAAGAAGATATCCAAATGGCTAACACATTAAAAGATGCTCCATATCACTCAACATCAGGGAAATACAAATCAAAACCACAATGAGATACTACCTCACACCTGTCAGAATGGTTAAAATTAACAACACAGGAAACAACATTTGTTGGAGAGGATGTGGAGAAAGGGGAACCCTCTTATACAATTGGTGGAAAGGCAAACTGGTGTTTTCTACTCTGGAAAACAGTATGGATGTTTCTCAAAATGTTAAAAATAGAACTACCCTATGACCCAGCAATTGCACTACTAGGTATTTACCCAAAGGATACAAAAATACTTATTTGAAGGGGCACATGCACCCCCAATGTTTTTAGTAGCATTATCAACAACAGCCAAATTACGGAAAGTGATGAATGGATAAAGAAGATGTGGTATGTATACATTGGAATAATATTCAGATATCAAAAAGAATGAAATCTTGCCATTTGGAATGATGTGGATGGAGCTAGAGTGTGTTATGCTAAGTGAAATAAGGCATTCAGAGAAAGGCAAATACCATATGATTTCACTTCTATGGAATTTAAGAAACAAAACATATGAACATAGGGGAAGGGGAAAAAGAGAGAGGGAAGAAAACATAAAAGACCCAGACTTAGGGTTGCTGGAGGAGAGGTGGGCAGGGGATAGGCTAAATGGGTGATGGGCATTAAGGAGGGCACTTGTTGTGGTGAGCACTAGGTATTGTATACAAGTGAAGAATTACTAAATTCTATTCCTGAAACCAATATTACACCACATGTTAACTAACTAGAATTTAAATAAAAACTTTAAAAGAATAAAATAAAACAAGAGGCAAAAAACAAAAAAAAAACAAAACAAAATACTAGTCTCTCTGACATAATACTCTCAAACTTGAGATTCACCTTTAGTAAATAATTGCAATGAAAGAAAACAGTTATTTGGGCAAAGCTTTCATTACTGCATTATATATAATAATGAAACCTTGGAAATAATATAAATATCCCAAATAAAGGGTAATAAGTAAACTAGGGCATGACCATTCAGTAGAACATTATAAAACTATTTTAAATTATTTTATGAAGATAATGTAATAACATGAAAAAATGAGTGAAAAAGCGATTGACGATTAAAAAACAATCTTCCCATTGCCACGTAGTATTCCATTGTGTATATAAATCACGGTTTCTTTATCCATTCATCAGTTGATGGACATTTAGGCTCTTTCCATGATTTGGCAATTGTTGAAAGTGCTGGGATGAGCACTGGGTGTTGTATGGAAACCAATTTGACAATAAATTTCATATTAAAGAAAAAATCTTCCCTCAACTAGGAGTATGTTATTTTTATAATTTTAAAAATCAGTAAATTTTATTTTAAAATTATGACTATGAGGAATCTAGGAGCAAATTTTATAATGCTAAATGATAAAGGCAGAAGATAAAATATTTAACCTGTACTCAAATTACAGCTTTATAAAATATTCATTCATGTGGATAACTGTGAAACAAGACATGGGCTACAATTCATTCACTAGGCTGGTAGAATTATGGTTGATTTTTTACTCCTTAAAAAATTTCTTTCCGGGGTGCCTGTGTGGCTCAGTTGGTTAAGTAAGCCTCAGGCTCAGGTCATGGTCTCGTGGTTCATGAGTTCAAGCCCCGCATCAGGCTCTGTGCTGACAGTTCAGAGCCTGGAGCCTGCTTCAGATTCTGTGTCTCCCTGTCTCTCTGCCCCTCCCCTTCTCACACTCTGTCTCTCTCTGTCTCTCTCTCTTTCTCAAAAATAAATAAACATTTAAAAATTTTTTCTCTCCTTAAAAAGATTTTTTTTGCCACCCTTGATTTTTTTGTAAGTGGAACACAAATAAATCAGAGGACAGAAAACTTTTGGTGACCTACCTGCTGCTCCTTTCTAAGGAATGTTTCAATTTCCATATGAATCCGATTCTCTTCTTCCGTTTTCAACCTTAGTTTCTGTGAAAATAAACCAATATCAGGAATTCTTGCCAGTAGGGTTTGGAATGAGAAGTTCTCAAGATTAGAGTTGTAGCTGTGACAGTATTTCAGGTTTTCTTTACCAACTGGAGTCCCAAGAATCCTACCACATCACTCTGGGGCAACAAATCAGTTCCCTTTAACCCAATTTGTGTTCATGGATGGTGCTGAGCCATGTGTTGGGCATTATGCTGAACACATGCCAGTGTCCAGGACATAAGAACCATAATCCAGTTGCCTGGAAAGTGATGTCATTTAAGGAGAGAAAAATGTTTCAAGGGCACAGTGTTCTTAGGTCTCAAAAAGGAAATTCCAGAGTGCAAGAAGTTTGCAGTCAGAGTCATATACCACACCCATCGAGGAAGTTTTCAAATAAGTGAGGGACCAGAGAAAGCAGTCCTCCTGAACATGGATGACACTACTAATGTTTGCTCCTTCTCACCTACCTATTGTTCTTTTAGTCATTTAGTCTTCCTTTTCTAATGAGGGTCTACCCCTTGTTTGTTTCTCCTGGTATTTTTCCAGTGGGATTTCCCATCTCTAAAATTTAGGTTTGAATGAATCTCAGCACGCTTGATTTTATATTTCTTTCTCCTTTTTTTTAAGTTTATTTATTTATTTTGAGAGAGAGAGCATGCGTGTGTGTGCAGAAGTCGGGGAGGGGCAGAGAGAGAATCCCAAGCAGGCTCCATCCTCTGTGTCAGGCTTAATCTCACAAGAGCCAAAATCAAAGGTCATGAAAGCTTAACCAACTGAGCCACCCCTTGATTTTATATATACGTTTTAATGTTTATTTATTTTTGAGAGAGAGCGAGAGGGAGTGTGTGGGAGCAGGGGAGGGTCAGAGAGAGAGAGGGAGACAGAGGATCTGAAGTTGACAGCGTAGAGCCCTATGCTGGGCTTGAACTCACAAACTGAGATCGTGACCTGAGAGGAAGTCAGATGCTTAACCAATTGAGCCATTCAGGAGCCCCGATTTTATATTTCTTAATGGGGGATAAAAGGTACTTGTTGGGTAAAGAAGGCAGCAGCAAAAACTCACAATAAGTATCTTGTTTTGGGGCGCTTCATTCTGTTTTTATTTTTAATCTCAAATGTGAGAGCTGCAGGAAAGATAGAGCAAAGATCAACAGAGGAGCCCTTCCTCCTCTGTTAGGTGAAGCAGTATGAGGAGTGACAGCCCAAATGCCACCTACTGTGTTCATTCTTAATGTAGCAGTGATTACCTCTATCTCTTCCAGCAAGAGCTCCTCTGTTCTGTTACATTTCTTCTGGGTCTGGGAGATCTGCAGCTCAGTGTTTCTCTTCATATAGCGATTCTCCAGGTTGGTTTTTGCCTTCATCTCTTGCAACTGGTCCTTGAGGTGAGCAATATATTCATTCCGACTCTGTAGAGGTAAGACCAGGCTTCTAAATTAAAATACATTCTACTTCCATTCAGTTCAGCCAGTGGCTAAAGCCTACCTTCTGTATTTATAAATCAACAAGGAACTGGATCCATTTTTCTGCCATCTCACTACAGGAAAGTTAGCCAATAATCAGGGATAGTATAAATGAAAATGAAAGATAAGTTAGCACCAGGACTGTGAGATTCTTTCCTAAGTACACTATTTGGGTATATATCTTTGTATCTACAAAGATTTCCCATTACTATCTCATTGTGGGAGAAAGAGCACTGATCTAAATGATCAAAAGAACTGTCTTCCCATGCAAGCCCTCAACAGATATGGTAACCTGGCCAAGTCAGTTAAACTCTCTAAGTCTTACCTTCTATAACATAAAAGCATTAACATCTGCCTTGCCTGGTATATCTTAGCAAGTGATTATAAGAAATTGAATGGAGGATATATGAAAATTCTTTCCAGGTCACAAAGTGCTTGGCAATTTTAAGGTTTCAATATTCATTAAAAAAATATTCAGGGGCACCTGGGTGGCTCAGTCAGTTGAGAGTCCAACTCTTTTTTAAAATTCTTTTCGTGTTTATTTTTGAGAGAGAGCAAGTGACACACACAAGCAGGGGAGGGGCAGAGAAAGAGGGAGACACAGATTCTGGAGCAGGCTCCAGGCTCTGAGCTGTCAGCACAGAGCCTAACACAGGGCTCAAACCTACAAACCGTGAGATCATGACCTGAACCAAAGTTGGACACTTAACCAACTGAGCCACCTGGGTGCCCCAAGGGTCCAACTCTTGATTACAGCTGAAATCATGATCTCAGAATTGTAGGATCAAGCCCCGTGTCAGGCTCTACACTCAGCATGGAGCCTGCTTAAGATTCTCTCTCCCTCTGCCCCTCTCCCCGACTCATGTGCTCTCTCTCTCTTTAAAATAAATTTTTTTAAAAAATTCATTCAGTATCATACTAAGGTAAACAGTGGAGATCTAATAGACATGGTCCTTGCCCTCATAGACTTTACCATCTAGTGATAGAGATGTGATTAAAAACAAACTTTTTGGGTGTGCCTGAGTGGCTCAGTCAGTTAAGCATCTGACTTTGGCTCAGGTCATGATCTCATGGTTCATGAGTTTGAGCCCTGCATCAGGCTCTGCACTGACAGTGCTGAGCCTGCTTTGGATCCTCTGTCCCCCTCACTCTCTGCCCCTCTCAGCTTGTGTTTTCTCCCTTTCTCTCTCGAAAATAAATAAATATTTTTTTAAAAAACTTTTTGAGGCGTGTGGCAGGCTCAGTTGGTGGAGCATGTGACTCTTGATCTTGGGGTTGTGAGCTCGAACCCCACATTGCGTACAGAATTACTTAAAGATAAAATATTTTAAAAACAAAAGCAAAAACGTTTTTAAAGGTGCAAGGTATGTAAACTTTTCTTAAGGTGCAAAACACTATTAAAGAATAGAGCAACATTTTCTCATGAGAGAAAAGAATAAAGGAGACCTACATTAGATTGGATGGTCTAAAAAGGATTCTCTGGGGCACCTGGGTGGCTCAGTCAGTTAACCACTTGACTCTTGATTTCAGCTCAGGTCATAATCTCATGGTTCATGAGTTCTAGCCTCACACTGGGCTCTGCACTGACAGGGTGGAGCCTGCTTGGTATTCTCTCTCTCCCTGTCTCTCTCTGCCCCATTAAAATGTGCATTTTAATTTACATTAAAATGTAAAATATGTACATTTTAATACATGTATATAAAAAATAAATAAGAAGAATTCTTTGAGAAGAGAATGTTAAATCTGACACCTGAAGGGTAAGTATGTATGTCACATGAAAAGTGGGGTCAAGGAAGATTCTGAGAAAAAGGAAAAATAAATGCCCAAGTCCTGAGGCACGAAAAACCTGGATACATCCCAGGGACTGAAAGAAAACTCTAGAGACTATCCCAGCAACAGTTGAGAGTGGGACAGGATGAGGTTGGAGAGGTAGGTAAGAAGGAACCATGCGGGACCTCAGGCGCTATTAAGTTTGAATTGTATTCCAAGTGCCATGGGAAGTTTTGGGAAGGTTTTAGTCAGGGCATAACATTTCATTGTTTGAAAAGAATCAGACACATCATGAGTCATTTCACAGAGAGATGATCAGTTAGCTGACAGCACAGCAAGCAAACACAACTAGTAATCAAAATGCAGTGCTTTATCAGAGATCTCGGTTTCTCTAAATACCAACCAATTTTAGTCTTACCACGTAAGCTGGGCAGAGTAAATTCTAAGTATTGAAAGAAACAAAGCAGAAATTGGTCAAGATCATCCACAATAAAAAACAAATACAGTTTAAAGGATCATAGGCCCCTCCGGGTGCCTCGGCAGGTCTGTGGGGTTGAGCCCCACATCGGGCTCTGTGCTGACAGCTCAGAGCCTGGAGTCTGCTTCAGATTTTGTGTCTCTCTCTCTCTGCCCCTCCCCTGCTCACACTTCTTTCTCTCTCTCTCTCTCTCAAAAATCAACACTTAGAAAAAAAGAAAAGAAGCTGTAATTTAAAAAAACCCATTTTTTTAAAGTAAAATAAAGGCTCATAGGCCCCTAAAATTAGTCAGAAAGGAATTCTTCAGGTCATTTTGTCTGACTTCTTGGTGTAACTCTATGGAATCATTCCAATTATAGAGCAGTTATTCCACCTGTATCAAAGCCACTCCAAAGAGATGAGTATCTCTGGCAGAGAATATGCTACAAGGCCTAGCTGATAACACATCTCAGTGCTTTTTAGTCTCTTAAAAGTTGTGGGCAATTAACCTTAAGACTTTCCTCAACTGTAAAACCCTGCCAGTGCCTCATGCAACTTAGCTACTCAATAAATGTTCATTAAATTAATTTTAAGAGAGTTCTTTTTTGGCTCACTTTTTCCCCTTCCCTTCTTTCTACACTCTCCTCCCTTCTCCTCTTTCCCATTTCACTTTTTTCTTCCCTTCTAGTTCAAACTGTATGGAAGTCAACAATAAAGTTTGGATTTCTAGGAAGACTTGAGTTAAAGTGAAATGTGATGGTGTCACTTCTTCATCGGCTGTTATCTTTATACCTATTTAACCACTTAGACTTTCTTTGAGACCCTGCTTATACACGACTTAAATCCATAAAACCTTTTCCAGAAAACCTCAGCCACATAAATAATTGTGCGTTTGTTTCTCACAGAATCTAACAGTGTTGAACACTTAAGTATTCATTAAATAGCATCCGTACAAAAATATACTTTCAAAAACTCAAGAAAATGTTCTCGTCAGTTTTCTTTATCAAATTGAATATTAAGTCTTTTAGAGTAATAATATGAAGATCAGAAATGCAGAGTTAAAATTCTAGGAGTTTCTGCCTATGGCAAGCGAAAGGTATTACATTATGTAACTTGATAAGGTCATACAACATTGGTCTACAATTATACCGTGCCAAGTAAAAGGCATCTGGTTTTAATGCTGTTGCTGTGGGCCTCTGATTATTCCCTCCTGTATTACTGTTCTGCACAACTTGTGGCCTCCTATGGTGAAAGTATGGAAACAGAGGAAGATATAAAATCTTGACAGTCTAGTCATGGTAAAATCATGATCAAGGCACACTAACAAATGAACTGAAATACAATTCCATTTCTGCATCTTCTTGGTATGCAAAAAGGAGGCAGCCTAGAAGCAGTGGGTTACAGGCCAATTGTCATGAGTTATATGAATGCCTTTTAAGATTCTCACTAAGAAAAGATCTGCCCTCACCACAACCCACCAGCATAACCCTGGTTGTCCATGGCATCTGCAGCCTTCCCCATGATCAAGGTCTGTGGACTGATGCACCATATTTGTGGGTTTTTGTAGCAGACCAAACTTTAGTCAGAAATCCCAAAACTGCCTTCAGATCTGTACTTTTAATCTGAATTCAGAGGAACATGATTTAGAAATGGAAAGAAGCAGTCAACCAATTATAGTTAATAAGGCTCTGATGGCTGCCACAATATTGTAAGCCAAAGAATTTTAATGGTAGTGTCCGTTTTCATAATTGAACACAAAGCAGAGATGAGAGTATGGTTCCTGGAATTTTTGGAAGCTACTGTCTGGAGAAGTTGGAACTTGTGTTACCCCTTGGGCTGCTGCTTTGGTTGGATGGAAAATTGCAATGTGGTCTATTAAAGTGACAGAAGCCACTGGAAAAAAATACAATTCTGTATTAAGTTAACATATATATTTGTTTGTCTGTCTGTGACCAAGAACAGTGGCTGATTCTGTAACAGTCTCTGAATAACTCTAAGCTCTGAGCTACACAGAGTCACCCATTCTAAGATACAGATGAAATATAATCAGGTCCAAACTTCAAAAGTTTCAGACTCCAATTCCACCCATTACTTTCATTTCCATTTGAACTATTCCCATTTCAATTGTATCAATTTCCTCTTTTCTTTCCTTTTGTAATGAGGTTTCCATACACCTCATTGTCTTGACAGATCTCTTTTGAGTAAAACCCTTCAAATGTAATGCCTAACTATACATGATATTATAAATGTATAACTACAACAGAGGACAGCGAGTATTTTTCCCTGTTTTATAAATACTCTTTGGTACCACAAATTGCAGTAATCAAAACAAAAAGGAAGCACTTCAAATGATTTTTACAATATTGCATGGTCATGATTGTTAGGGCTCTATTTTGTCTTTGTTCTTGAAAGATATATTCAATGGGTATAGAACTTTGGGGGGGAAGATAAGGGCTGAAAATCTCATAAATTTTGTGAAAGACACAAATTTACATTTTCAGACATCTCAGTGAAACCCAAACAGAATAAATATGAAGAAATCACATCTACAGCGAAATCCAAACAGAATAAATAGGAAGAAAATCACATTTAAACACAGTATAATCAAATTGCTGAAAATCAAAGATAAAAATGGAAATCCAAAAGGGAACCCATTATATACAGGAAAACAATGATTTGAATGACTGCTATCGTCTCAAAACAAAGAATGGAGGTCAAAATATAGTGAATATCCTTAAAATACTGAAAGAAAAATCTGTCAACCCAAAATTCTATACCCACTGAAAATGTCTTTCAAGAACAAAAGCAAAATAGACACATTTCTAGGTAAAAGACAAGATCAGGTGCTTTCAGAGTGGTATGGCCTTAGACCTGGGAAAAACAAAAGTAAGAGGACTTGTTGGGGCACATAGGTGGCCCAGTCGCTTTAAGCTTCTGACTCTTGGTTTTGGCTCAGGTCATGATCTCATAGTCATGAGATCCCACATGATCCCTCCCACATGCTCTCTCTCTCACTCTCAAATAATAAATAAATTTTTTTAAAAATTTAAAAAAAAAGAAAAGAGGACTCGTCTACAGCAAACACAGATTGCAAGAAATAGTAAAGAAATTTCTTTAAGCTGAAAGGAAATGACACCAGATGGAAACTTACTGATAAATATCAGGGTAAGTAAGACAATTATTTTCTTCTTAATTTTTAAAAGCACAATAATTAAGGGAAAAAACATATTTTTTTTGTCTTGTGGTCTTGTGTCTTGTGTAATATATATAATGTATATATGTGTAACATGTATGACAGAATAAAAGTGAGTGGTGGGGAAGAGGGGAACAGTGGAACTATATGAGTGCAAGGTTTTTATATTTTATGTGAAGTGGTGCAGTATTAATGCTAAAGAGATTATTAAAAGGAATCCCTAGAGCAACTATATATCTAAAAAATACAAAGAGGTATAGGTAAAAGGCCATTAGGTAAATTAAAATCAAAATCTAAAAAAAAAAAACCAAGTAATCCAAAATAAGCCAGGAAAAGATAAGCCGTGAAGGAATGAGCCCAGAGCGTGGTGCTGAAAGTGCTTACAAATTTTAAGAGCAGTGAAATCGAGCAGGCTGTGCAGTCACTGGACAGAAATGACACTGACTTGCTAATGAAGTACATTTATAAAGGCCCATAGAAAACAGCAGTACAGTGTTATTCCAGTGGCATGAAAAGGTATTAGCAGTAGGAGGATGAGGCTCCATTATAAGAGTTCTTACAGCAAGAAAGACTGTTTAAAAAAACAAAAAACAAAAAAACAACCAAAAAATGATTCATGTGACCTTGAGGAGAATTTTGGATGCACAGGCTGATGAAGAAGGGACTGACAATGGACCACCTTCCTAGGGACTCCCAGCTAAACTATTTCAGGACATGCATCGGCTGAAGTGTATTTTATTTTCAAGGTGGAGGGAGAAATCGTCTGTTTCCTAAATCCTTTGCAAGATCTGATAGTCTATGCCTTTGTCCACGAGTAACACAGAACTGACATAACTGTCTACTGGAGTGGCTGGCTAGCATTGGTCACGTGTACCTGTGGGCTCTGCCTATTTAAAATGGGGGAGGGACGATGTGGGCAGGTACAGATCTAAGGGCTGTGGTAAAAGGGAGAGCTTATTTTTTTTTGAAGTAGTAAAACTTCAAGGGTTTGTGCAGACATCCCATCTTCCCAGAGAAGACGGCCTCTCTTGGGTTCATTGAAAAGTACCTGCTGTATCAATAAAGGTCTTGGCTTATTAGGAAGGAAGGAAGGAAGGAAGGAAGGAAGGAAGGAAGGAAGGAAGGAAGGAAGGAAGGAAGGAAGGAAGGAAAAGAGAAAAAGAAAAGGGAGAAAGAAAAAGGAAAAAAAGAAAAGGAAGGAAGGAAGGTAGGAAGGAAGGAAGGAAGATGGCTTTTACATAGCTGTTTCAGCTCAGTAACTTTTGGTGTTGGCCAGGTAATTCTTACCTGTACCTCAGCTTGCCGTTCTCTTTTGACGTTAAGTAGCTGTTTTTGAAGAGATCTTATCTGTTTTCTTCCTTTTTCCTCCCTAGAAGAATTAAGAATGATTTGTTTAGAGAGGTGTTACTCAAACTCTAGTGTGCACAAGGATCAACACTAATCTTAAAAAACAGATTTCTGGGCTCTACCCCAGAGATTCTGATTCAGTAGGTCCAGGATGGGGTCCTGGGATTTGCATTTCTAACAAGCTCTCAGATGTTGCTAATGGTACCGGTCCATGGAACACACGTTTAGTAACACTTTACAAAAGACTGTGATTTGTTTTAGTAAACCAGAGGAGGATGTTTCTGGTTTATGTGTTGGATCTAAAATAGCTACTGCTGAGAAAAAGCTAAGTGGAGGAGGAACAGGAAGAGGAAAAAGAAGAATCCTTTCTATTCTGAACACTTCACATATTCTTGCCTCACAATAACCTTAGAAGGAAGTCTCTATCATTCTCCCTATTTTACAGAGGAGGAAAGTGTGACTTACAGGGCTGAGGTAACTGGCTGTGGTGAACATTAGAATGTGCCTTACAGATAGATCTCCAACTACAGGGAGTATAAGTGAAAAGGGTCCCAGTTCTAGGCCCTGAAATCCTTCATTACGTGTGCTCTAAGGCCACACTGCCCACTGACTGCTCCCTGCCAGTGTTTGAGTTGGCAGGGATACTAAGTCAGGCCCTTCCTGGGAGACCTGAGACTTCTCTGATGGTTGTTGACTTTACTTCAAGGACCCACAATGACCTTGCCAAACCATCCTTAGAACGCAAGGCATTTTCTTCCACCTAACCTTCCCTCTCCTTCACTTGGGGTCAGTTCAGCATTGAGTCTAAAGATTCCCTCCACATTTTCTCTCCCACAGGTGTTTCCCCTGATAAAATTTTCACATGAGTAATATCATCTTGGCATCTCTAAGAAGACATGACTGACACACTTGCCAAGGTCACACTCATGGTAGATGGCAAAGGAGGATTCAAATTCAGTACCTATCTAAATGAGAACTTAACTACTTTATGTTACTATTTGTGCTCTGAAACAGAATTCTGCTTATCTCCAGTATTCCCACTATTTAGGTTTAGAGAAAAACAAAATAACAAAACAATGTAAGAATAAACAAAACAGGTTGCACCTGGGTGGCTCAGTCAGTTGAGCATCTAACTCTTGATTTCCGCTCAGGTCAATCCCAGGGTTGTGGGATTGAGCCCCTTCATGGGACTCTGTGCTGAATGTGGAGCCTGCTTAAGATTCTTTCTCTCTCCCTCGGCCCCTCTCCCCCACTCGCATGCTCTCTAACAAAATTTTTTTTTTAATTTTTAAAAAGAATAAAACAATATAAGAATAAACAAAACAAAAACTGTCTTAGCTCAGGCTGCCAATACAAAAATATCAGACCGGATGGCTTATAAATAACAGAATTCATTTCTCACAGTTCTGGAGGCTGTGAAGTCCAAGATCA
This sequence comes from Puma concolor, assembly GCF_028749965.1. Taxonomy (NCBI): domain Eukaryota; kingdom Metazoa; phylum Chordata; class Mammalia; order Carnivora; family Felidae; genus Puma; species Puma concolor. The sequence continues at coordinate 88,520,506 of NC_141675.1, forward strand.
AGGCACCATCATATTCGGTATCTGGTGAGAACCTGTTTCCTGATTCACAGACGGTCATTTTCACTTGCATCTTTATATGATCGAAGGGGAGAGGAAATTCTTTGGGGTCTCTTTTATATAGACATTAATATCATGGTACCTAATCACCTCCCAAAAGTCTGACCTAATATCATTACATTGAGAAGCAAGGGTGTGGTACGCAAACATTCAATCTGTGGCCACAACTAAAACAACCTTACCACTAAATAGCATCTAGATAAGCATTCCTACTCAGGAATGTTTATAAAGCATGTACTTAACTAGAATTTTGAGACTGGGATTGTCATTGCCAAAGCAAACTATAGATTATGTACTTCCCATTTATAGATTATGAGAAACAGGTAAGAAAGATACAAAATGTTTATCCCTACTAATAAATTCAGAACCCCAAGGGCAGATTCAGTTAAACAAAAAAACAAATGTCATTTATGATGGAAGCTAGAAATTAGTGGAGTAGAGCCTTCAAAATTATGAGAGAAAATGATTTTCAGTCTAAAAATATATACCCAGTCAAATTACTAACAAAGTATGAGGAAAAAAACATATTTCACACATTTAAGATCTTAATATATTTAACTTCCATGCACCCTTTGTTCAAGAAGTTACAGAAACATATGCTTCAAGGGCGCCTGGTGGTTCAGTCAGTTAAGTGTTCGACTTTGGCTCAGGTCATGATCTCACAGTTTGTGGGCTCAAGCCCCACGTCAGGCTCTGTGCTGACAGCTCAGAGCCTGGAGCCTCTTCAAATTCAGTGTCTCCCTCTCTTTGTTCCCCTCTGCTTGCATTCTGTCTCTCTCTCAAAAATAAATAAGAGATTAAAAAAAAAAAAAGACATGCTCCAACAAAATGAGGGATTAACACAAAAAAAGAGGAAGAATGGGAGTCTAGAAAACAGGATCAAAAGGAAATCTCAAGATATGAAGGCAAGGCCCAGTACCATAGCAATGCTGCAGGCCCTGGGAGCAATGGCAACAAATAAGAGAAAAAGAACAGAAGAAAGTCTCAAAGTGGGGGGAAAAGGGGAAGACTTAATGTGTATGACTACACTTAGCTTTCTGTTGAAGATTTGGGTGCTGGATTCGGAACAGAAATGTCAAAACAGGCAAACAAAAAAATGGCAAAATTTAACTCCAGGAGAAAAAAAGCTATTTAAGAAAGAAAATTTAATCATTATATATACTGTGTGTCCCACATATGAACTATTTACACATCATCATCATCATCATCATCATCATCATCATCAAAACATTAAGTATTAATTCAAACAAAAATTGGGCTCTAACTATTCTATGGGCATAGAAAAAACTCAATAGATTACATCTAAAATTATATTCCCAGCATCCAACTCTTGATATCTTGATATCGGCTCAGGTCTTGCAGTTGTGACATCAAGCCCCATGCTGGGCTCTGTGCTGAGCAGAGCCTGCTTGAGATTCTCCCTTCCTCTCTCTCTCTGACCCTCCCCTGCTCACGTGCACATGCACGTGTGCTCTCTCTCTAAAAATAAATACACTTTAAAAAGTAAAATAAAAATTCTATTTCCACTAGTGTTGTTTACCATAAAGAAGAAAATGGGCCAGTGTGAGAAATAAAAAATGGTATACTACTAATTTGAATGTAAATATTTCTTATATGTTTATTGGCCTGCTATGTGTCCCCTTCAGTGAACTGTCTTTTCCTATCATTTTAGATATGCCATAGCAAAGGATGTCTCACCTCTCTGGATCAGACTACACTTTGATTCATCATCATGATGAAAAGAAATTTCAGCACACTAAGAGACCAGTTAGCCCACTTTCTTTTCTCTATCAAAAGCAATGCCCAATTAAAACAGCAATGACACCACTCACTGAATAGAATGTCAGAAATCCAAAAGATTTACAACAACAAATAATGCCAAGGATGTGGAGCAATACGAACTCTTCATTCATTGTTGGTGAGCATGCAACAGTCAGTTTTGCAGCTTCTTAACAAAACTAACCATACTCTTATCATAACAACCCAGCAGTTATGCTCCTTGATATTTCCTCAAATGAGTTAAACATTTACGTCCACACAAAAACCTGTACATAGATGTTTACAGCAGTTTTATTCAATAATTGCCCAAACTTGGAAGCAAACAAGTTGTCCTTCAGTATGTGAACAGATAAACTGTGGTATATTCAGACAATAAAATATTATTCTGGGGACACCTGCGTGGCTCAATCTGCTGAGCTTCTGACTATTGATTTCAGCTCAGCTCATGATCCCAGGGTTGTGGGATTAAGCCCCACATCTGGCACTGTGCTGAGTGTGGAGGCTTCTTGGGATTCTCTCTCTCTCCCTTTGCCCCTCTCCCCGGCTCCCACTCTCTCTCTAAAATTAAAAAATACATACACTGGCTGGGAAGATGGAGGCATAGGAGGACGCTGGGCTCACCGCGTCCTGCTGGTCACTTAGATTCCACCCACACCTGCCTAAATAGCCCAGGAAACCACCAGAAGACTAGCAGAACGGATTTTCCAGAGCCAAGCGTAGATGAAAGGCCCACAAAAGAGGGTAGGAAGGGCAGAGAAGTGGTGCGAGCTACACAGACTGGCGGGAGGGAGCTGGAGTGGAGGGGCAGCCCACCGGCAAAGAAGAGCCCCCGAGTCTGGCTTGCAAAAGTGGAGGAGCCAGACGGAGTGTGTTCAGATAGCAAGTGGGACTTAACATCTGGAAGATTATAAGCTAACAGCTCTGCCCAGAGAGTGGGAGGGCTGGAGGACAACGGGAGGGAGAGTTGCTGAGCCCCAGACAACAGAGCACAGCTTGGCGGGGAACAAAGGCGCTCGCCAGCGCCATCTCCCTTGCCCATCCCCCAGCCAAAATCCCAAAGGGAACCAGTTCCTGTCAGGGAACTTGCTTGCACCAGGCAAACACCCAATGTTGTGCTTCTGCGGATCCGTCCCTCTGGTGGCGGGTCTGACTCCCTCCCGGTGCCACAGGGCCCCTTCTGAAGCGGATCACCGAAGGAAAAGCAAGCTGAGCCTGCCCCTCCCGCCCCTGTGCACCTTGCCGATCCACCCCAGCTAATACGCCAGATCCCCAGCACCACAAGCCTGGCAGTGTGCAAATAGCCCAGAGGGGCCACGCCACCCCACAGTGAATCCTACCCCTAGGAGAAGGGAAGAGAGATACACACCAGTCTGACTGTGGCCCCAGCGGTGGGCTGTTGGCAGACATCAGGTCTGACTGCGGCCCCGCCCACCAACCCAAGTTATTCAAGACAGCACAGGGGAAGTGCCCCGCCGTTCTGCACCCCTCCAGGGACTATCCAAAATGATGAAACGGAAGAATGCCCCTCAAAAAAACCTCCAGGAAATAATGACAGCTAATGAACTGATCAAAAACGATTTAAACAATATAACAGAAAGTAAATTTAGAATAATAGTCATAAAATTAATCGCTGGGCTTGAAAACAGTATAAAGGACAGCAAAGAATCTATTGCTACAGAGATCAAGGGACTAAGGAACAGCCGGGAGGAGCTAAAAATGCTATTAATGAGCTGCAAAATAAAACGGAGACGACCACAGCTTGGATTGAAGAGGCAGAGGAGAGAATAGGTGAACTAGAAGATAAAATTATGGAAAAGAAGAAGCTGAGAAAAAGAGAGATAAAAAAATCCAGGAGTATGAGGGGAAAATTAGAGAACTAAGTGATGCACTAAAGAGAAATAATCTACGCATAATTGGTATTCCAGAGGAGGAAGAGAGAGGGAAAGGTGCTGAAGGTGTACTTGAATAAATAATAGCTGAGAACTTCCCTGATCTGGGGAAGGAAAAAGGCATTGAAATCCAAGAGGCACAGAGAACTCCCTTCAGACGTAACCTGAATCGATCTGCACGACATATCATAGTGAAACTGGCAAAATACAAGGATAAAGAGAAAATTCTGAAAGCAGCTAGGGATAAACGTGCTCTAACATATAAAGGGAAACCGAAAAGACTCGTGACGGATCTCTCTACTGAAACTTGGCAGGCCAGAAAGGAATGGCAGGAAATCTTCAACGTGATCAACAGAAAAAAATATGCAGCCGAGAATCCTTTATCCAGCAAATCTGTCATTTAGAATAGAAGGAGAGATAAAGGTCTTCCCAAACAAACAAAAATTGAAGGAATTCATCACCACTAAACCAGCCCTACAAGAGATCCTAAGGGGGATCCTGTGAGACAAAGTACCAGAGACATCACTACAAGCATGAAACATACAGACATCACACTGAATGTAAACGGACTAAATGTGCCAACCAAAAGACATAGGGTATCAGAATGGATAAAAAAACAAGACCCATCTATTTGCTGTCTACAAGAGACTCATTTTAGACCTGAGGACACCTTCGGATTGAAAGTGAGGGGATGGAGAACTATCTTTCATGCTACTGGAAGTCAAAAGAGAGCTGGAGTAGCCATACTTATATCAGACAAACTAGACTTTAAATTAAGGCTGTAACAAGAGATGAAGAAGGCCATTATATAATAATTACAGGGTCTATCCATCAGGAAGAGCTAACAATTATAAATGTCTATGCGCCGAATACGGGAACCCGCAAATATATAAAACAATTACTCACAAACGTAAGCAACCTTATTGATAAGAATGTGGTAATTGCAGGGGGCTTTAACACCCCACTTACAACAATGGATAGATCATCTAGACACATGGTCAATGAAACAAGGGCCCTGAATGATACATTGGATCAGATGGACTTGACAGATATATTTAGAACTCTGCATCCCAAAGCAACAGAATAATACTTTCTTCTCGAGTGCACATGGAACATTCTCCAAGATAGATCACATACTGGGTCACAAAACAGCCCTTCATAAGTATACAAGAATTAAGATCATACCATGCATATTTTCAGACCACAATGCTATGAAGCTTGAAATCAACCACAGGAAAAAGTCTGGAAAACCTCCAAAAACATGGAGGTTAAAGAACATCCTACTAAAGAATGAATGGGTCAACCAGGCAATTAGAGAAGAAATTAAAAAATATATGGAAACAAACGAAAATGAAAATACAACAATGCAAACGCTTTGGGATGCAGTGAAGGCAGTCCTGAGAGGAAAATACACTGCAATCCAGGCCTATCTCAAGAAACAAGAAAAATCCCAAATACAAAATCTAACAGCACACCTAAAGGAAATAGAAGCAGAACAGCAAAGACACCCTAAACCCAGCAGAAGAAGAGAAATAATAAATATTAGAGCAGAAATAAACAATATAGAATCTAAAAAAAACTGCAGAGCAGATCAATGAAACCAAGAGTTGGTTTTTTGAAAAAATAAACAAAATTGATAAACCTCTACCCAGGCTTCTCAAAAAGAAAAGGGAGATGACCCAAATAGATAAAATCATGAATGAAAATGGAATTATTACAACCAATCCCTCAGAGATACAAGCAATTATCAGGGAATACTATGAAAAATTATATGCCAACAAACTGGAAAACCTGGAAGAAATGGACAAATTCCTAAACACCCACACACTTCCAAAACTCAATCAGGAGGAAATAGAAAGCTTGAACAGACCCATAACCAGCGAAGAAGTTGAATCAGTTATCAAAAATCTCCCAACAAATAAGAGTCCAGGACCAGATGGCTTCCCAGGGGAGTTCTACCAGACGTTTAAAGCAGAGATAATACTTATCCTTCTCAAGCTATTCCAAAAATAGAAAGGGAAGGAAAACTTCCAGACTCATTCTATGAAGCCAGTATTACTTTGATTCCTAAACCAGACAGAGACCCAGTAAAAAAAGAGAACTACAGGCCAATATCCCTGATGAATATGGATGCAAAAAATCTCAATAAGATACTAGCAAATCGAATTCAACAGCATATGAAAAGAATTATTCACCATGATCAAGTGGGATTCATTCCTGCGATGCAGGGCTGGTTCAACATTCGCAAATCAATCAACGTGATACATCACATTAATAAAAGAAAAGATAAGAACCATATGATGCTGTCAATCGATGCAGAAAAAGCATTTGAAAAAATTCAGCATCCTTTCTTTTTTTTTTTTTAATTTTTTTTTTCAACGTTTATTTATTTTTGGGACAGAGAGAGACAGAGCATGAACGGGGGAGGGGCAGAGAGAGAGGGAGACACAGAATCAGAAACAGGCTCCAGGCTCTGAGCCATCAGCCCGGAGCCTGACGCGGGGCTCGAACTCACGGACCGCGAGATCGTGACCTGGCTGAAGTCGGACGCTTAACCGACTGCGCCACCCAGGCGCCCCTCAGCATCCTTTCTTAATAAAAACCCTCGAGAAAGTCGGGATAGAAGGAACATACTTAAACATCATAGAAGCCATTTATGAAAAGCCCACAGCTAATATCATCCTCAGTGGGGAAGAACTGAGAGCTTTCCCCTGAGATCAGGAACATGACAGGGATGTCCACTCTCACCGCTGTTGTTTAACACAGTGTTGGAAGTGTTAGCATCAGCAATCAGACAACAAAAGGAAATCAAAGGCATCAAAATTGTCAAAGATGAAGTCAAGCTTTCACTTTTTGCAGATGACATGATATTATACATGGAAAATCTGATAGACTCCACCAAAAGTCTGCTAGAACTGATACATGAATTCAGCAAAGTCGCAGGATACAAAATCAATGTACAGAAATCAGTTGCATTCTTATACACTAATAATGAAGCAACAGAAAGACAAATAAAGAAACTGATCCCATTCACAGTTGCACCAAGAAGCATAAAATACCTAGGAATAAATCTAACCAAAGATGTAAAAGATCTGTATGCTGAAAACTATAGAAAGCTTATGAAGGAAATTGAAGAAGATATAAAGAAATGGAAAAACATTCTGTGCTCATGGGTTGGAAGAATAAATATTGTCAAAATGTCAATACTACCCAAAGCTATCTACACATTCAATGCAATCCCAATCAAAATTGCACCAGCATTCTTTTCAAAGCTAGAACAAGCAATCCTAAAATTCATATGGAACCACAAAAGGCCCCAAATGGCCAAAGTAATTTTGAAGAAGACCAAAGCAGGAGGCATCACAATCCCAGACTTTAGCCTCTACTACAAAACTGTAATCATCAAGACAGCATGGTATTGGCACAAAAACAGACACATAGACCAGTGGAATAGAATAGAAACCCCAGAACTAGACCCACGAAAGTATGGCCAACTAATCTTTGACAAAGCAGGAAAGAATATCCAATGGAAAAAAGACAGTCTCTTTAACAAATGGTGCTGGGAGAACTGGACAGCAACATGCAGAAGGTTGAAACTAGACCACTTTCTCACACCATTCACAAAAAAAAACGCAAAATGGATAAAGGACCTGAATGTGAGACAGGAAACCATCAAAACCCTAGAGGAGAAAGCAGGAAAAGACCTCTCTGACCTCAGCCGCAGCAATTTCTTACTTGACACATCCCCAAAGGCAAGGGAATTAAAAGCAAAAATGAACTATTGGGACCTCATCAAGATAAAAAGCTTCTGCACAGCACAGGAAACAATCAACAAAACTAAAAGGCAACCAATGGAATGGAAAAAGATATTTGCAAATGACATATCGGACAAAGGGCTAGTATCCAAAATCTATAAAGAGCTCATCAAACTCCACACCCAAAAAACAAATAACCCAGTGAAGAAATGGGCAGAAAACATGAATAGACACTTCTCTAAAGAAGACATCCAGATGGCCAACAGGCACATGAAAAGATGCTCAACATTGCTCCTCATCAGGGAAATACAAATCAAAACCACACTCAGGTATCACCTCACACCAGTCAGAGTGGCCAAAATGAACAAATCAGGAGACTCTAGATGCTGGAGAGGATGTGGAGAAACGGGAACCCTCTTGCACTGTTGGTGGGAATGCAAACTGGTGCAGCCACTCTGGAAACAGTGTGAAGGTTCCTCAAAAAATTAAAAATAGGCCTACCCTATGACCCAGCAGTAGCACTGCTAGGAATTTACCCAAGGGATACAGGAGTACTGATGCATAGGGGCACCTGTACCCCAATGTTTATAGCAGCACTCTCAACAATGGGCAAATTATGGAAAGAGCCTAAATGTCCATCAACTGATGAATGGATAAAAAAAATTGTGGTTTATATACACAATGGAGTACTACATGGCAATGAGAAAGAATGAAATATGGCCCTTTGTAGCAACATGGATGGAACTGGAGAGTGTGATGCTAAGTGAAATAAGCCATACAGAGAAAGACAGATACCATATGTTTTCACTCTTATGTGGATCCTGAGAAACTTAACAGGAACCCATGGGGGAGGGGAAGGAAAAAAAAAAAAAAAGGAGAGGTTAGAGTGGGAGAGAGCCAAAGCATAAGAGACTTTTAAAAACTGAGAATAAACTGAGGACTGATGGGGGGTGGGAGGGAGGGAAGGGTGGGTGATGGGTACTGAAGAGGGCATCTTTTGGGATGAGCACTGGGTGTTGTATGGAAACCAATTTGACAATAAATTTCATATATTAAAAATAAATAAATAAATAAATAAATAAATAAAATTAAAAAAGAAAGTTGTTCAAGTTAAAAAAATAAAAAAATAATAAAATTTAAAAGTATATATATTATTTCATGCTAACAAAGGAAAATGACCTGTCAGGCATGACAAGACATGGAAGAATCCTAAATGCATAATACTAAGTGGAAGAAGCCAATCTGAAAAGGTTATGTGCTGTATGATTTCAACTACATGACATTCTGAAGAAGGCAAAACTATGAAGACAGTAGAAAAATCAGTGGTTGCCAGGGGCTCAGGGAGAGGGTAGGAAGGATTAATAGGTAGAACACAAAGGATTTTTGGGGCAGTGAAACTATTCTATATAAAACTGTAACACTGGAGGTATGTCAGCACACATTTGTCAAAACCCACAGAATATATAACAAAAAAGTGAACCCTAGGGGTGCCTGGATGACTCAGTCGGTTAGGCTTGGTTTTGGCTCAGGTCATGATCTCACGGTTTGTGAGTCTGAGCCCCACAGAGCCTGCTTGGGATTCTCTCTCTCCTTCTCTAGAGGCAGGCCCTCTCTAGGGGCAGAGTCCCTCTCCTGCTTGCTTGTTCTATGTCTCTCAAAATAAATAAAAAACTGAAAAAACAATAATAAAATGGTTTTTTTTGAAGAGTGAACCCTAATGTAAACTATGGACTTCAGTTAATAATAATGTATCAATACTGGCTCATTGATGATAACAAATGTACTGCATTAATATAAGATGTTAATAATAAGAGGTATATAGGAACTCTTTTTTTTTTTTAAGATTTTATTTGTAAGCAATCTCTATACCCAACATGGGGCTCAAACCCACAACCCCAAGATCAAGAGTTGCATGCCCCACCTACTGAGCCAGCCAGGTACCCTAGGAACTCTACTTTCTGCTTAGTTTTTCTATGAACTTAAAACTGAAGTCTACTGAAAAAAAAAAAAAAAGCAATGCCCAAACAATAGTCACATAGGATCCAAGTTATGTATACCTTTCTGTCACAAATGGGAATAGTGCTGGTGTGGCTTGCACAATATTAGTGATCTCCATTCTACAGCCGAGTTCCAATAAAGAGCACCCAGGTTACCACTTCAGCAAGCAGAGGGGCTACTCTGGCTCCTTTTGTTTGCCTTTCTAGAGTAGAGGCTGAGTGACCATGATGAAATTGGTAACTCATAAATCTTGGACCTTCTGACCAAAATCTTAAAAGACCCTAAAACCTGGCAAATTCTCTCCTTTCTTTTGCTTTGAAAAACAAAGTGGTCTATCTCCCCTGAATAATAATGAAGTAGGATACATATTAAAAAATACGTAATGGTGTGTTGGGCTGGCTCAGTCAGAAAAGCATGTAACTCTGATCTTGAGGTTGTGAGTTCGAGCCCCATGTTGGGTATAGAGATAACAAAAAAAATTTTTTTAAGTGAGAATGATTTCTAACCAAAGGGAGCTTAAGCAGAGGATTTTTACATATTATTCATTCTTACTCAGGGGCAGATATGCACACATCTCACAGGTAGAATGCATACTTTAAGCATGTCTTTCACACCTGCTCCTAGAAGAAGGAAAAATTATTTCATGCCAGGCCCTATGTGGGGCTTTCCCCAAGGCTCATTCATTACACTTATCTTTTACCCATTTTTCCACTTATATTCTGGTATTTTTCTTATTATTTTATAATATTTTGTTGTATAGTGAAGATAATTACCAACAAGAGAAGCTTCACTTAAAACTAAACAGAGGAGCTGAGCAGAAAGGGATGGAGAGTGAGTACTAATGAGTACAGTCTTTCTTTTTTGGAATGATGAGAATGTTCTGGAATTAGATAGTGGTGATGGTTGCACAACTGTGAATATACCAAAAACCACCACCAAATTGTACACGTTGAAAAGATAAATGTTTGGTATTGACAAAGACTCTCTCCTTGACCAAACTAAGCAGGTTCCTCTGAGCCTTCTCTACCAGAGCTTGTCCTTAGCCACTGTCCTTAACTTCAGCCTGCATAGCCTAATTGAGCAAGACTTCTAAATCAGTTTAGAGAGAATCCCCACCCTGATCTGATCTCCCTGGATTTTGATCAAATTCCTCATCCCTCACCCTTGATATCTAAACCTTTAGCCTGCTTTCAGTAAGAATCCTGTTAAATTAGTTTAGCAAGAATCCTCTACCCTTTATGTCTCTTAGTAATTTTTTATCCACTGACCCCCTCTTCAGAGTTGAGCCTAATCTCTCTCCCTATTACAATAATCCTGAATAAAGTCTTCATTACCATTTTGACATGTGTCTGAATAATTTCTTTAACAGCATATAAATTTTATCTCAATAAAGCTCTTATTCAAGGAACTAAATAGAAAATCTTGTCTGTCTTATATCCATCACTAAATGTGATAAAAGTGCCAATCACACAGTAGTTAAAATACTAAACAATATGTAACTGATTTGCCCAAATCTATATATAATTTTCCAATTTAAGTAAATCCAAAATGATGCCTATCTAATTGGAAGAAAAATTAAAAGAAGAAATTATTATATATAATCACATATGTAAAATCAATCACTGGTAAACTGTCTACATTGAGATAATTTACTCCTTCCCAAATAGTGGTACATATTTCTTTTTTATTTTTCTTACTGGTTTTTTGTTTTGTTTTGTTTTTTGTGTTTTTTTTCTTACTGCTTTTTTTTTTTTTTTTTTCAACATTTATTTATTTTTGGGACAGAGAGAGACAGAGCATGAATGGGGGAGGGGCAGAGAGAGAGGGAGACACAGAATCGGAAACAGGCTCCAGGCTCTGAGCCATCAGCCCAGAGCCTGAGGCGGGGCTCGAACTCAGGGACCGCGAGATCGTGACCTGGCTGAAGTCGGACGCTTAACCGACTGCGCCACCCAGGCGCCCCCTTTTTTTTAAATTAAAAAAAATTTTTTTTAATCTTTGAGAGAGAGACAGAGAGAGACAGAGTGGAAGCAGGGGAGAAACAGAGAGGGAGACACAGAATCCAAAGCAGGTTCCAGGCTCTGAGCTGCCAGCACAGAGCCTGATGCGGGGCTCCAACTCAGAACCAGGAGATCATGACCCAAGCAGAAGTCGGACACTTAACCAAGTGAGCCACCCAGGCGCCCCTTTATTTTTCTTACTTGATTAGCTTTTTAAAAAATTATTAAGTAATAAGTGCAACACTGTAATATTTCAAAAGTGAATAAGCGCTTACAGGAAAAGATGGATAATCTGCCATCTGCCTTCTCCCTTCCGATTCATTCTTATGAAGTAATCAATGTTAAGTCTTTTGATATATATCCTTCCGCATCTTTCCTTGTGCTCTTACATATATGGATGAGTTTTTTTTTAATGAGTCATGTTACACACATAATAGTATAATTTTTTCACTTATCTATATATGAAGAACATTCCTCTCGATCAATCATAGAGCTCTAATTTATTCTTTTTAATAGCTGCATGTTTCTTATTTCCTAACATTAACAATCACTCAAGAACTCCTTTACTAAAGGACACTTACGCTATTTCTAGATTTTTACCATTATGCTACAACAAATAATTTGAATGTATTTACATATACTGACTGAACCAGGAGCCTCCAGTTCTCATTTTCTTTCTTTTTTTTTTTAAGTTTATTTTGAGAGAGAGAGAGAATAGGCAGGGAGAGGGAGTGAGACAGGGGCAGAGGATCCAAAGCAGGCTTTGTACTGACAGAAGAGAGCCCAATTACCGGGCTCGAACTCACAAACCAAAGTCAGAGCCACCCAGGTACCCCTCCAGTTATCATTTTCTACGCATTTTTTTTTCAGTTTTATTATAGACATGTGATAATACTATATTTCCAGTCTTTCGTTTTCTATTTAAAATTGTGACATAGAGGTACCTGGGTGGCTCAGTGGGTTAAGTGTCCAACTCTTGATTTCAGCTCAGGTCATAATCTCATGGTCGTGAGATTGAGCTCCGTGCTGGGCTCCACGCTGGTGTGGAGCCTGTTTGGGATTCTCTCTCCCTCTCCCTCTGCTCCTCCCCCACTTGCATTCTCTCTCTCTTTCTCAAAAAAAAAAAAAATTATGATATAAACATTTCCCCCATGTTATAACTCTGTAAACAATACTTTAAATAGATTTATAATATCATCCATTAAACTATAGACTATATCTTTGATTCTGTAATTCCACATGTAGTGACTGAACTTCATGGAATAATAATAGATCAGACAAAGAAACACACTAACACATCATTTGCTAAAACAAAAATTTGGAAACAACCTAAATGTTAAATTCAAGGAATGGTTAAATAAATTATGGAATAGTACATAAATAATAGTGAATATTATAAAATTGAAATTAGGTATATGTATTTTTCATAAATAAATCATTTTTACAAATTATACCAATTAATTCTCCCACCAGCAATGTACTTACAATGTTAAGTCCATAATAGTAGCTGTTATTATTATTAGGCACTTACTATGTTCCAGGAACTATCCTAAGTCTGTACATGTGTTAATTAATCTAACTGTCAAAATATCCCTAGTACAGGGACATCTGGATGGCTCAGTAGGTTAAGTGTCCCACTCTTGATTTCAGCTCAGATCATGAGATGAAGCCCTGTGGAGCCTGCTTGGGATTCTCTCTCCCTCTCTCTCCCTCTCCCCTGTTTGCATGTATATGGTCGCTCTCTCTCTCTCTCTCTCTCTCTCTCTCTCTCTCTCAAAAAAAAAAAAATCCCTAGTACAGAATTTATTACCAATACTAAGGTACAAAGGAAGAGAAAATAACTCAAGGAAAACAATTTCACCTATACAAACAAGATAAACACTCTCATTCTGAGTACTCAGCCTTCATATAAGAATTTTATCTTGGTCCCAAAATCATCTGATTGTGTTCAATTTCTTAAGGTATGAAACTCTTTGGAATTAGTTCAAAGGCCCTGAAAAAGAAAACTTCCCTTGGCATGCTTTTCATGATTACCTGCTATTGTTCAGGAATTTGCAGTGAATTCAGTCTTAAGAAAAATTACTGTAAAGACATCCAAATCAGTAAGGAAGAAGTAAAACTTTCACTCTTTGCAGATGACATAATACTATACAGAAAAACCAAAAGACTACACCAAAAAACTGCTAAAACTGATAAAGGAATTTAGTAAAGTGGCAGGATACAAACTCAATGTACAGAAATCTGTTGCATTTCTATATGCCAGTAATGAAACAACAGAAACAGAAATTAATAAAACAATCCCATTTACAATTGAACCTAAAATATGAGATGCCTAGGAATAAACCTAACCAAAGAGGTGAAAGATCTGTACTCTGAAAACTATAAAACACTGATGAAAGAAATTGAAGACAACACCAAGAAATGAAGACATTCCATACTCATGGATTGGAAGAACAAATATTGTGAAAATGTCTATATTACCCAAAGCAATCTACATATTTAATGCAATCCTTGTCAGAATTCCAATAGCATTTTTCACAGAAGCAGAAGAAGCAATCCTAACATTTTTATGGAATCAAAAGACTCCAAATAGCCAAAGCAATCTTGAAAAAGAAAAGAAAAGCTGCAGGCATCACAATTCTGGACTTGAAGTTATATTACAAAGCTGTAGTAATCAAAACAGTATGGTAATGGAACAAAACTAGATACAGAATAAAAACAGAAATAAACCCACAATTATATGGTCAGTCAATCTTTGACAAAGTGGAAAAGAATACCCAATGGAAAAAAGACAGTCTCTTCAACAAATGGCCTTGGGAAAACTGGACAAAAACATGCAAGAGAAAGAAACTGGCTCACTTTTTTACACTATCTACCAAAACAAATTCAAAATGGATTAAAAACCAAAACGTGAGACTGGAAACGAGAAAAATCCTAGAAGAGAGCACAGAAAGCACAGGCAGTAACTTCTCTGACATTGGCTATAGCAACTTTTCTTTTTTTTTTTCAACGTTTTTTTTTATTTTTTTATTTTTGGGACAGAGAGAGACAGAGCATGAACGGGGGAGGGGCAGAGAGAGAGGGAGACACAGAATCGGAAACAGGCTTCAGGCTCTGAGCCATCAGCCCAGAGCCTGACGCGGGGCTCGAACTCACGGACCGCGAGATCGTGACCTGGCTGAAGTCGGACGCTTAACCGACTGCGCCACCCAGGCGCCCCTAGCAACTTTTCATTGATAGGTCCAAGGCAAAGGAAACAAAAGCAAATCAATCAATCAACAAAACCAAAAGGCAACCTACAGAATGGGAAAAGATATTTTCAAATGACATATCCAATAAAGGGTTGGTACCCAAAACATACAAAAAGTTTATAAAACTCATCACCCAAAAAACAAATAATCCAGTGAAAAAACGGGCAGAAGACACGAACAAACATTTTCCAAAGAAGACTTCCAGATGGCCAATAGACACATGAAAAGATGTTCATTAACATTTAACATCAGGGAAATGCAAATCAAAACTACAATGAGATATCACTTCATACCTGTAAGAATGGCTGAAATCAACAACACAAGAAACAACAGGTGTTGGCCAAGGATGTGGAGAAAATTAACCTCTTGCACTGTTGGTGGGAATGTGAACTGATGCAGCCACTGTGGAAAACCCTATGGAGGTTTCTCAAAAAGTTAAAAATAGAACTATATTATGATCCAGTAACAGCACTACTGGATATTTACCCAAAGAACACAAAAACTCTAATTCAGAAGGGATACATGCGCCCCTATGTTTATAGCAGCATTATTTACAATAGCCAAGATATGAAAGTAGCCCATGTGTCCATCGATATATAAATGGATAAATATGTGGTATATATACAAGGGAATATTATTCGGCCATAAAAATAACAAAATCTTGCCATTGGAGCTAGAGAGTATAATGCTAAACAAAATAAGTCAGAGAAAGACAAATATTATATGATTTCACTCATGGCATTTAAGAAACAAAACAAACAAGCAAAGGAAAAAAAAAAAAGAGGGAGAAAGAGACAAACCAAGAGGCAGATTCTTAACTATGGAGAACAAACTTATGGTTACCAGAGGGGAGGTGGGGGGGATGGGTGAAACTAACTTGAATTAAAATAAAAAAAGATTACTGTATAATAGGAAGAATATTCTTGACATATTGTAGATACACATAACCAAAGCCCAGAAATCTCAATTATTGTCCCAAGATTAGAACCTTAATTTCTGAGTTCTATTTATCTTCCCTGGAAGGCACAGACTTGATTTGGTTTAAAAATCAAGGACTTCTGGTAAAAATTTTATAGCACTTTAAAATACAGTACAGCAAATAAACTTAATATTACTTGGACCTGGCAATGATATCATAGAAATGCTTTCTGTTTTCCCTCTCTTTGCCCAAAGCTTCCAAGAGACTGGTGAAAGTGCCTGACTCCTGCAGCTCCTGCATGGTCTTTGTAATTATGTCACTGAAAAACTGCCTGTAAGGAGAAACAAGAAAGATGAGTTAATAAGTTTCCTTACATTTACAAAGGGCTACAGAAGTCACACAAGTTAAGACCTGGAATGAAAATCAGAACTAAGTTGGAATTACTCCTGGAATGCAAGAATAATTTAACATTAGGAAGTCTATTAATAGAGGGGCGACTGGGTGGCTTAGTCAGTCAAGCATCCAACTTCGGCTAAGGTCGTGATCTCATAGTTCGTGGGTTCAAACCCCACGTTGAGCTCTGTGTTGGGCTCCAGGCTAACAATGTGGAGCCTGCTTAGGACTCTCTCTCTCTCCCTCTCCCTCTGCCCTTCACCCACCCACGTTTTCTCTCAAAAATAAATTAAAAAAAAAAAAAAGAAAGTCTATTAATAGAATTCATCACATTAACAAAGGCAAAAGGAGGAAAAACCATAAGACCATCACAACAGATGGCAGAAAAGGCATTTGGCAAAACTCAATACCCATTGGTTTAAAAATAAACAACAAAAACTTCGCAAACTAGAAATAAAAGAGAACTTCCTTAACCTGACAAAGTTTACATACCAAGTACTAACAAACATTAAATGTACAGTATAATATTACGTACACAATATTTAAAAACATGTAAAACTAGGGGCGCCTGGGTGGTTCAGTCTGTTAAGCATTCAACTTCAGCTCGGGTCATGATCTCTGTTCACAAGTTCATGTGGGGCCTGAGCTGGCAACGTGGAGCCCGCTTAGGATCCTCTGTCCTCCTCTCTCTGCTCCTACCCACCCCCCCAAAAAAATTTTTTTAAAAACATGTAAAACTGTATGTACTGTTTAAATAAAACACATACATACCTAAAAAAAGTATCACAACATGTAAGAGAATAATAAATACCATATTCAGAATAGAGTTCATCTTTGGGGGAAGAGTGAGGGGGACTAGCATCTGAGGCTTCAATTGTATCTGTAGTATTTCATTTAAAAACAAAACAAAACAGGGGTGCCTGGGTGGCTTGGTCCGTTGAACGCTCATCTTCAGCTAAGGTCAAGATCCTGCAGTACGTGAGTTCAACCCTCACATTGGGCTTGCTGTCTCCCAGAGCCTGCCTTCAATCTTCTGTCTCTCTCTCTCGCTCTCTCTCTCTCTCTCTCTCACTCCCTCTCAAAAATAAACCTTTAAAATAAAATAAAATGAATTCTTAAAAAAAAAAAACCTCTAAAGCAATTATGGTAAAAGGTTAAGATTTGGTGCTTACACACATTTAAGTATTCATTATTTCATTATTTATATTTTTCTGCATTTTGGGGTGCTCAGGTGGCTCAGTGGGTTGAACATCCAACTTTGGCTAAGGTCATGATCTCACAGTTTGTGAATTCCAGCTCCAAGTCCAGCTCACTGCTGTCAGCCTGTCAGCACAGAGCTCACTTTGGATCCTTTGTCCCCGACTCTCTGCCCCTTCCCTGCTTGCTCTTTCCCTCTCTCTCTCCCCCGAAAAATTATATTTTTCTGCATTTAAAAAATATTTGAGGGGCGCCTGGGTGGCTCAGTGGGTTGAGTGTCTGACTTTGGCTCAGGTCATGATCTCATGGTTTATGAGTTCCAGCCCCGCATTGGGCCCTGTGCTGACAGCTCAGAGCCTGGAGCCTGTTTCCGATTCTGTGTCTCCCTCTCTCTCTGCCCCTCCCCCATTCATGCTCTGTCTCTCTCTGTCCCAAAAATAAATAAACGTTGAAAAAAAAAATTAAAAAAAAAAAAACAATTGAAAAGATATTAGCCATCACATGCAGACAGAAAAGGACATTAGCTAGATTGGGTGTTTATAAGCTGGATACCTTTCTGTCATGCATGCAAATCTGAGCCAGATTGATTTTAACAAGAAACATTACCCCTCTGATGCAGGGATTGGAAAATTTTTCCTATAAAGGGACAATGGTAAATGTTTTGGCTTTGCAGGCCATAAATTCTCTGTTGCAACTCCTCAACTCTGTTGTTGTAGCATGAAAGCAGCAAGAGACAATATGTAACCAAATGAGCAATGCTGTATTCCAATAAAATTTATTTTCAAAAACAGACCACAGGCTGCATTTGGCTGGTGGCCCTGGGTAATTGTTCTAAGCATTCATTTACCAACAGTCCTTACCATCATATTACATCCTCTTTTATTTTATTTTAAAAATTTTTTAAATGTTTATTTTTGAGAGAGAGAGAGACAGAGCACAAGCAGGGGAGGGGCAGAGAGAGGGAAACCCAGAATCCAAAGCAGGCTCCAGGCTCTGAGCTGTCAGCACAGAGCCCGACACGAGGCTCGAACTCACGAACCATGAGATCATGACCTGAGCCAAAGTTGGACGCTCAACAGACTAAGCCACCCAAGCACCCCATATTACATCCTCTATTAAACTTAACAGGTTTCTTTGTCAGCAAGCCAGCTGGCAACAAAAAACTGAATACTGAGACAATGGAAACTGAGACTGCCTTTCAGAAATTCTCGGGGCTCCTGGGTGCCCCGCTTGGCTAAGTGTCCCACTCTTGATTTCAGCTCAGGTTATGATATCACAGTTATGAGACTGAGCCCTGAGTTGGGCTCTGCTCAGAGTGGGGAGACTGCCTAAGATTCTCTCTCTCCCTCTGTCCCTCTCCCCCACTCCTGCTCTCTTTCTCTACAAATAAAAAATAATAAATAAATAAATGAATAAATGAATAAATAACTGGAAACAAAGGCTCAACAACTTGCCCGTGATCATATAGCCACCATACTTCCAATTGTACCACAATTCCTCTAGGCAGTCTTTAGCTAATCCTATTATCAGCAGTAGCTTTCCATATAATGACCAATCCATAAGAGAAGACAGCAGTCGACCACCCTTGCACCCATTTTTCACCTATAATAAATATACTACTACATTCCAAATATGCTCTCCTTCCTTACCTATCTACCTGAATTTTCTTCAGTGTCTCCGTAGACATTATGGTCTGTCTTATAGGTTTTTTGAAGACAAGATCTTGCGTTTTGTTAAATCCGTTGGCCAATTGGCTTCCTTGTCTGATTTCTGGCAACTTGGTTTCTTCTTTAGGTAAGAATGGACTGGTTATTTTTGAGGTTTTTGGGTCATCTGAAAGTTTTTCTAAAGTCTTTTCTTCAAAATTGATTTCTTTATTTTTCTTCTAAAAACAAGAAATAATGTTTTATGTAATACAGATTTTAAGAGTAAAGAAACAATGCTATACAAGAGCCTCTGCCTACATTTTTCAACCTCATCTTCTGCCACTTGTACTCGACACACAAGAAAATTACCCTTTTCTTCAGCCACATAAACCATGTCCTGCTATTTTGTTCCTTCCTGCCCCTAGACAACATTCCTTTTCTGTCTTTCCTCAGTGTACCACCAGGTAAACTTTAAGATTTTGATCAAAGGAAAAGTTATTTGTGAAACACCTTTATTAGCAGACATTTACCATATTGTAATTCTTGTATACATTGTATACAATTGTATAATCGTCTCCATCAGATTGTAAATTCTATGAAGGAAGGGACAGTTCTTAGAGATCTTGGTTCCCTGCAAATTCTTTTTGAAACAGGGGAACCTGAGTGGCTCAGTCCGTTAAGCATCCGACTGTTGATTTTGATTCAGGTCATGATCTCACTGTTTGTGAGACTGAGCCCCACATCGGGCTCTGTACTAACAGCAAGGAGCCAATCTGAGATTATCTCTCTCCCTCTCTTGCTGCCCCTCCACCACTCATGCACGCGCTCTCTGTCTCAAAATAATTAAAAAATAAAATAAAATAAATTCTTTTGGGAATTGGACTGGATAATAAATGTGGCCATCTTTATAGTTTCATTGTCTAGAACAATGCCTAGGGTATAGGAGACTCAAAATGCTCATTGAACACATGAATTTTAAATATAAAGAATGAAAGGAAAGTCATATCGAAGAGCATAAATTGGTATAATTAGTAGTGTGGTATAGATTTTGAAGGTCATGTGGGGAAAGGCCAAAATAATTTATTTTTCAGACCCAAATTGAACACTAAGGGGTAGGCATCAACCATAGGAACAGCATATGTCTTTTAACTGATGATTCCTATTTAATCTGTGGCTAAAAGCTTTAGCTATTGAGAGGCCATACAACATAGTCATTATACCTAAAGACTCTGAAACCAAACTTCCTTATTTGAATCCTGGCTTTATTTCTCACTAAACCATATTGCCTTAAGAAAACTATTTAATATCTCTATGCCTCAATTTTCCCATTGGTAAAATAGGGATAATAGTACCTCCCCTCATAGGGTTATTAAAAGGATTAAATAAATTAATATACATAAAGCATTTAGAACAGTACACAGAACTTTGTGAGTTCTACACTTGTTATGATTACTTAAATTCTTGTGCTGTCTAATGCACAGAAGAAAAGTTTATCTGCACACTGATACACAAAGCCTAGGTCTTCCTTAGCTAAACTTCAACTAGCCCAGAAATGTTAAAAACTATCCATGAATGGTTAATAAACACAGAGTCAACTGTATTTTTCTTTACATCAACAATAAGCAAAGATTCAGATCTAAAGAAAACATCTATAGGCAAGTACAAAACAAAATGCTGCCTTAAATAAGAACTAAATTTAAATTTTTTCTTTTAAATTAAAATTAATTTGGCTACAACGAGAATGAAGTGTAGCATTTCAACAACTGAACTGAAACTTACCTAGATGTAAGGAAAACCTTAAGGGTGGTTTTTATTTTAGATTTTATCTACGTAGGGAAGGGGAAAGTGTAAGGCCTAGGAGGCTCTGTTTTTCCATTTCCCTGTTTTTCCTCTACCTTTATGCTTGGGCATCTGGAAATGGAAACAACTGTGTCAAGCAGCCTGATTTACTGATTACTACAAATAAATATGAATTTTTGAAAGAGAGAATTTAAGTGGGCTAGCTAAATGTTTTAGTTCATTTACTAAAAAATATTTATATCACACACACACTATGTACAAGAGAGGGTATTAGACTCTTGAGACAAAAGGTAAGAGAAACAGTATCCCTGCAGGGAAGCTCTTCCCAAATTTTGGTCCACTTACTCCCACTTCTGGTAGAATCTGATACATTAGTATATTTTTCATCATGCCACTCCATGATTTTACAAATGAAAATCTATTTGGAGATGTCCTTAGCTATAAAAATGGCTATAAAAGAGGGATAATGCTAATTAACCTTTCATCCCAAAGTTGTTCTAAAGGCTAAACAATAAGACAAAGGATTTAAAATATAATCCTATGCCCTTACAGGGCAATGACATTGTAAAATTAATGAGCTAGAAGTAGTATTATGAAGCAAAAAAATTATTTTAAAAGATTCATAATTTTGTAAAGTTGTGGAACTAACATATTGAGAAAAGAGCTGTTAAGCTTCTATTAATCAAGATAAGAGAATAAGGCTTTATTATATACACTACTATAAAATTACAAGCAGGGTCTCTGTTAAGTCAGAAAATTTTGTGGGTGAAGATCCCTATCATAAACCAGAATAAAATAGTGCAAAAATTTTGTTCTTTAATTTAGTGAAGTAGTGACCGCTGCTGAATTGTTTATAAATTTGGGTTTTTCATTCTCTCGAGTTTCTATGAAGGCAAATTACCTTTTTTTAGCCTGACAGTATCATTGATAAGTCTCATAAAACTTTATCTTGTTAACTAACTAAATATCTTTTTATTTTTGATTCTTACTGAAGGAGACAATAAATAGGGAGGAAACCCCAGACTCTTTACTATTTATTACCTAGCTTAATGTATGAATTAGACTCTTATTTTAAACGCATTGAAAGGCTTAGTTCTTGGGTTTTCAGTCTCTTTGCCTTTCATAAATTGATAAGAAAAATTAATTTGTTACAAAATTCCCTGATATACCCATTAATGTAATTTTTTTCCCAAGTTTTTACTTAAATTCTAGTCAGTTAACATATGGTAAAATTGGTTTCAGGTGTACAATTCAGTGATTCATCACTTACATATAACACACAGTGCTCATCACAAAAAGTGCCCTCCTTAATACCCATTACCCATTTAGCCCATCCCCACCCACCTCCCTCCATCAACCCTCAGTGTTCTCCATAGCTAAGCCTGTTAGTGTTGTTTTAAAACCACCCTGAAATTCATAGAATGCTAGCATTAGAAGGGACTATGTGGATCATTTAGTTAAAACTCTATTACACTTTAGGGACACGTGGCTAGCTCAGTCAGCTGAGCATGCAACTCTTGATCTCGTGGCTATGAGTTCGAGTCCCACATTGGGTGTGGAGATTACTTAAAAATAAAATTGAAAAAAAAATACACACACAAAAACTCCATCACATTTTACAAATGGGAATATGAAGACCAAGAAAGTGAAATGAACTGATAGTACACAACTAAACTGCAAAGAGCTCCTGACTCCAAATCCAGTATTCTTTAAAGTAATTTTTACCAGGGCGCCTGGGTGGCGCAGTCGGTTAAGCGTCCGACTTCGGCCAGGTCACGATCTCGCGGTCCGTGGGTTCGAGCCCCGCGTCGGGCTCTGGGCTGATGGCTCAGAGCCTGGAGCCTGTTTCCGATTCTGTGTCTCCCTCTCTCTCTGCCCCTCCCCCGTTCATGCTGTGTCTCTCTCTGTCCCAAAAATAAATAAACGTTGAAAAAAAAAATTAAAAAAAAAAAAATAAAGTAATTTTTACCAAGTTTTTTTTTGAGAGAGAGAAAGAGAGAGAGAATGAGCAGGGGAGGGGCAGAGAGGGAGGGAGAGAGAGAATCCCAAGCAGTCTCCACACCGTCAGTGCAAAGCCCGATGTGGGGCTTGAACTTACGAACCGTGAGACCATGATCTGAGCCAAAACCAAGAGTCAGACACTTAACCAACTGAGCAACCTAGATGCCCCTCCAAATCCAGTATTCTATTAAAATTTTGTATAACTTTCAAACTTCAATAAAAGTTTAATAAACCCAGACTATACATATAATGATAATAATTATTATTATTTTAAAAATTTAAGGTGAAATTAGTATCTAGTCACAATAAATATGGACTTCTCTTCCATTAGACATGGAAAGCAATTTACTCTGTTGTTTATGTAGCAATTTTCATCTATAATAGAATCAGAATTGTATATTCTGTACAAATTATATAAAGTAATTTTGCTGAACTGAATAAATGTGTATTTATCAATTCTTTCCATTTTATACTACAACCTAAGTTATTAAAATTTATAAGAGCTTAAGAATTAATGAAAATTTTCTCACTACCAAGTTGAGTTTTTTGATAATTCAATAGCCCTTTGAGGAGGAGTCCATATCACCACTGAAAATATAATGGGTGACATAATGATGTAGCTGGATATCAACAAAGGCAGGTTGCAACAGACTCAACAAAACAACAGTCATTTTAGAATAAAGAAACATTAAGAAGGTCCAACTGAATTTCTTCCCACTACTGTTCAGTTAGCTTTCAGCAGCCAAGAACTACAAGAGGGTGGGGCAATTCAGTAATTTGGCTACTCTCAGTACATACACTGTCTACTGATTTAACTGTAGGCTTTTTTGAATAATGCCAACATATTGGAAGAAAAGGATATTCTGACTGGCAATGTCTGTTGAACTATTGTTATTTCACCCCATCAATTCAGGGTATGTATCTCAGGTAATTATTATAACCCTTTTTATCTCAGATAAAGGTGCTATCTCCCGTGTTAAATTTAATGGCATAAGTACGGTACATGATAGAAAAATAAAAAGGAAAGAAAACAAAAATTAAATAGTGGTGAGTGTATATACCATGTTGACACTTTGTCTTCTTTCATACTGAACTGGCATGATATAGTTTAGAATAGAGAGCTGATCTGTGGTATCCTCCAGAACTGCGGAGATCCTCAGCACATCTAGAATGGAGAGTGGTTCTATGATTTCCGGGATGATTTCTATGTTTGTTTCTTCAGCTGTTTCTTCTTCTTCTTCTACAGCACCAGGTGGCTCGCCTGTCACTGACACTGTCACCTCAGAATGCCAGACTTCTGATGGAAGATTTGAGGCTTCTAGTTGGCCTCTAAAGAAAAAAATAAAGAAAAAAAAATAAGTCAGCCACCAAATGTTTAAAAATTGCACAAACTCAAAAGCACAGGCAGCATGTAGATTGGCTCCTGTGAAGTCCATATTGTCATATAATATAACCAAAATAAAGAACAAAAGTAGGAGTTTACACGTGGTTCTGCTAAATAAATATCTCTCTGTGACATTCTGACCAACCAAAGGCATGCCACTTACTGTTAAATAACTCTGTGTAACCCATACTATTTGACTGTGCTTAACCAATTTGAATTTGAACCCAAATTAACTTTTTTTTCTAGCAATATCTTTAGATGCTAACCAAAAGTGTCTCATGATTAATGAAAAACGGAATGTGGCAGGAGCACCTGTCCGGCTCAGTCTGTGGAGCATGTGACTCTTGATCTTGGGGTGTGAGTTTGCACCCCAGATTGGTACACAGCTTACTTAAAAAAAAATACATTAAAAAAATAACATTAAAAACAAAACCAAAACCAAAATGTAGTAACCAGTCTCCAAAGTGGGTCCATATGAGTCTTACCTTCTCGTATTTATGCCCTTTGTCCCTCATATTAATAGGACTAACTAAGCTATGTAACCAGGAGGATGTTGTGGGTTCCAAGGTTAGGTGATAAAAGACATTGCAGCTTCTCCCTTACTGTCTCATATCTTTCACTCTGTGAGAACCCAGCTGCCTTGTCATGAGGACACTTGAGCAGCCCTTTGGAGAAGTTTGTGAGGGTGAGGAACTAAGGCCTCTTACCAACAGCCAGCATCAACTCCCCAGCTGTGTGGGAGTGGATCTTGCAGCCCCAGTCAAATTTTCAGATGACTACAGCCCTGGGCAATTTCAACCTTAAAACAGACCCAAGCCAGCACCATTCAGCTAAGCTGCTCCCAAATTCCTGACCCACAGAAACTATGTGAAATAATAAAAGTTTATATTTTAAGTTACTAAGCTCTGGGGTAATTTGTTACACAGCAATAGATAAATTTAGCATAAGGCATAATTCATACACACACACACACGCACACACACACACACAAACTGGAATTTTGAACGTACTTTTCCATTCTTCTTAAGCTACTTTTAACTTCCATGGTACATTTACAATCTCACAAGAAATGCAGTCACCTAAAATGGGAAGAAAACATTGAGATTAGTTTAAGGGAGTGTTGAATGACATTTAAATTATTTCCATCCTTTCATTAAGAGAAAATTAAAGAATTATGAGAGCTGTGACATATCCCCTCTTTTTGCTTATCAGAGCAGTCCTAGCAATGGAAAAACCGCTGACATCATGGGATGCAGGACTACTAAGTAATCAGTTTAATTATTGACAAATGAAATTACTGATAAATGAAATCTTTGAGTTTGTTCTTATGGTAAATTAATATAAAACATGGTTTTCATATTTTATTATATTCTGATTTTAATTGGCAATATTTGTATAATAGATTTATGTTATTCTGCTTACTGAAATGTTTAATTAGATCATTTAATTTCCGATCTGTCTGACAACAAAATTTATTGCACCTGGACTTAGAATACTTGAGATTGTATTTAGAAAAGCTGCATTAATCCTGAAAATCCTGAAAGTAGTTTACTATTACTATCAAGATGTTACCATTCCATAAGCCAAAATCCTTTCCGCTTAAATGAGCTTTACAATAAGAACATCCCATGGAGAATTTTGCTCTATGCTGAATGAATAGTGAATGGTAAGTTTCCAATATGATTTTTTACAAGGATGATACAAGTATGTCTCACACAACAGAAGTCTCATATGCAAAAATGAAAAGGTAAAATAGAATCTTTATGTAAACTGAAAACAGGATACCCCAAACTAGCCAAATTTTCTGGTACAAGGGCATTCTTAGGAGAAAGTATCATGGTGTTAAGGAGATTTGGCTCTTCTTTTGTGTTGTTGTTGTTGTTTCTTTATTTTTCCTCTTTTAGGTTTGGGCCATAGATAAATGTGCTTCATGCAAGGAAGATAGGACTATGTTAATGCAGTAGTCAGTGTGTTCATGCTGTTCTGGCTTTTCATTCCTCAATGCTAGAAATCTAGGAGTCATTCCTGCTTCCTCGTTCATCTTGACACCAGCATTTCCCAATCCAAGCCATCACAAAGTCCTGTGGATTCTTTCTTCTTTTTCTGTATCCCCCAACACTATGCTGGACATGGCTGTTGTTTCTTGCCTGAACAACTCCAACAGCCCCCAAACTGGAAGCAATATTTTTTAAATGAAAAACTGAAAATCTAAAAAATTAAAGTCAATTTTTTAAAATTGAAAATCTGATCCTGTTTCTCCTTAGAACCCTTCCACGGTTTCCCATTGCCTTAGGATAAAAGCTAGAATGCTAAACTTGGCCCATAAGGCCTGCATGATCTGGCCCTGCTCTGTTCCTGTTCAGATATTTACTTGGCACTGCCCACCCACCCCCCTTTTTTTTTTTCTAACCAGAACATTTATGTTGTGACTAATCGCTGAAATTCTTGAGATGAACTGGATGCTGCAACAGCTGCCCTCTTGGGTTTAGGTGTTGTTCCTTCACGGAATCCATGCCTGAATCTGCAGTACACAATTTTTAGGTGAGATCAAGTGTTTTTATCTTCCTAGCTCCCTCCCTGATGGATCACCATTGGCTGGCTGTTTCTCTATCAGAGACCATGGCACCTGTCAGGCAATCATCTCCCTGCCCTCTCTTGGGGGCTTAGGTAACTATTTCTGCCCCATGTCCCTGGGCACTGCATCATCCCTTATAGTTTCACTTCTGCCAAAATTTTGGCAAGCAGACCTTTTATTAAATTCTGAACTCTATCACTGTTTCCATCCAGGGCAATACTGACTGATGCTATGACCTATATACATAGATTTTTTAATATATTACATATATACACACATAAATATGTAAAATATATATATGTGTGCAAATATGAAACAAGTTTCATAAAACAATTTCATAAAAACAAACCCTTAACATGTGTTATACATTCTGATACTTTTGATTCTGTCATATTTTGCCTAAAAAGTATTTTATTTATTTACTTATTTTTAAGTAATCTATATACCCAAGATGAGGCTTGAACTCACAACCTTGAGATGGGCAAAAGACATGAAGAGACACTTCTCCAAAGAAGACATCCAGATGGCCAACTGACACATGAAAAAATGCTCAACATCACTCATCATCAGGGAAACACAAATCAAAACCACAATGAGATACCACCTCACACCTGTCAGAATGGCTAACATTAACAACTCAGGCAACAACAGATGTTGGCAAGGACGTGGAAAAAAAGGATCTCTTTTTCATTGTTGGTGGGAATGCAAGTTGGTGCAGCCACTCTGGAAAACAGTATGGAGGTTCCTCAAAAAACTAAAAATAGAACTACCCTACCACCCAGTAATTGCACTACTAGGCATTTATCTACAGGATACAGGTGTGCTGTTTAGAAGGGACACATGCACCCCCATTTTATAGCAGCACTATCAACAATAGCCAAAGTATGGAAAGAGCCCAAATGTCCATTGATGGATGAATGGATAAAGAAGATGTGGTATATATATACAATGGAGTATTACTCAGCCATCAAAAAGAATGAAATCTTGCCATTTGCAACTACGTGGATGGAACTGGAGGGTATTATGCTAAGTGAAATTAGTCAGAGAAAGACAAAAGTCATATGACTTCACTCATATGAGGACTTTAAGATACAAAACAGATGAACATAAGGGAAGGGAAACAAAAATAATATAAAAACAGGAAGGGGGACAAAACAGAAGAGACTCATAAATACAGAGAACAAACAGAGGGTTACAGAAGGAGGTGTGGGAGGGGGGATGGGCTAAATAGGTACGGGGCACTAAGGAATCTACTGAAATCACTGTTGCACTATATGCTAACTAATTTGGATGTAAATTAAAAAAATAAAATAAAATAAAATAAAACAAAAAAGAGTTACAATGTCTAGGGATGCCTGGGTGGTTCAGTCAGTTAAGCGTCTGACTTTGGCTCAGGTCATGATCTCACAAGTTCATGAGTTCAAGCCCTGCATCAAGCTCTGTGCTGACAGCTCAGAGCCTGGAGCCTGTTTTGGATTCTGTGTCTCTCTCTCTGCTCCTCCCCCGCTCATGAAGTGTGCGTGCGCTCTCTCTCTCTCTCTCTCTCTCTCAAAAACAAAATAAACATTTTAAAAGTCACGTGTTTTACTGACTGAGCCAACCAGGCACCCCTGCCTAAAAAGTATTATAATCACAATCTACTACTCGGCCATCACATGCAGTTTGAAAAATGCCTTCTGCACGTGACACTTTCCCTGACTCATCAGCCTGGATCAGGATTCCCTTGTTTAAGTGCTCACTGCACTCTTATTTTCCTGCAGAGCTCTCTTCACATTTTGTAATGTTGTCATTTCCCCCCACTGGACTGTTAAGTGTCCTGAAAGCAGGAACCAGGGCAAGGACACTCACTATTAGCCTAATAAGTATTTGCAGAGTGAATGAATGAACAAAGAAATGAAACTCACATTTAATGTGTTATTCCTCCCAGGACTATTTTCCTTTAGATTTCTAGTATGTTAATAGCCGGATTTTAGCAGATTTCTGGGACAGAGAAAACTGGATGGAGGAAGTGAATTATAAGGTACCTACACCCTATCTTGATGTATTTAAGTGAGAATCTGATTTAAAAAATTTTTTTTCAACGTTTTTATTTATTTTTGGGACAGAGAGAGACAGAGCATGAACGGGGGAGGGGCAGAGAGAGAGGGAGACACAGAATCGGAAACAGGCTCCAGGCTCTGAGCCATCAGCCCAGAGCCTGACGCGGGGCTCGAACTCATGGACCGCGAGATCGTGACCTGGCTGAAGTCGGACACTTAACCGACTGCGCCACCCAGGCGCCCCGAGAATCTGATTTTAAACATGATTTACAGATATCTATTTTATAAAACTTTGGAGTCATCCTTTACTGTTCTCATTTCTTACCCATCAGCAAATCCTGTCAGTGTTACATTTAAAACATATTCAGAATTCCAGTACTTATGACCCCTGTCTACATGCCATAATATATCAGAATCATTACAATCCTAGTTGTTCTCCCTGCTGGTGCCCTTGCTCCCTTCAGTCTCAACAGAGTGACCCTGTTAAAATGTAAGTAAGGGGCGCCTGGGTGGCTCAGTCGGTTAAGCGGCCGACTTCGGCTCAGGTCATGATCTCACTGTCCGCGAGTTCGAGCCCCGCGTCGGGCTCTGTGCTGACAGCTCAGAGCCTGGAGCCCGTTTCAGATTCTGTGTCTCCCTCTCTCTCTGCCCCTCCCCTGTTCATGCTCCGTCTCTCTCTGTCTCAAACATAAATAAACGTTAAAAAAAAAATTAAAAAAAAATGTAAGTCAAATTGAGTCACTCATTATAGAGCCCTCAATGGTTTCTCTTCTCAGAGTAAAAGCCTTCTTTACAGTGGCCTCCCTGCTTAATTTTTTTCTCCATAGAGAAAATTTTTCTCACATTGCCTTCTAATGTGCCATATATTTTACTTGCTTATTGTCTTGCTCTCTCTACTAGGATGTAAGGTCTATGAGGGCAGAGACTTCTGTAGTTTTGTTTACTGCAGTGTCCTCCGAGGCAAGAACAAAGCTTGGTGAAAAGTAGCCATTCAATAAACTACTGAATAAACGAATGCATCCATAGGGAAATCCAAGTAAACGCGCAATAATTAGGCAGTGTAAATCTGTGATACCCACTAATCTATCTCATTCTCGTCTGCAGGTATTTACTGAAGACCCAATTCGTGTGGGCACGGTGCTGCGCGCCCCACGAGTTTGGCAGCTGAATGAGTTCTCCCTAAAATGCAATAAGGCCTTTTCAGGGCAGTCCTACTCACTCTGTAGTCAAAACGAAGGATGCAGGTTAAAAACAGGTCATTTCTTCAAACAGATAAAGGAGTAGGAGGAAAGGAGTAAGGGGGAAAAACATAAAGAGTTCCTGCCTTCGTGTTCCTGGCCTTTCTCTTCCACGCTAGGATCCGAGAGGCTGTTTCCCTACTCCTCTGCGGTAAGCGGGAAAGATACCCCCATGTTGGCGTAACAATCTGGGGTACCCGAGGAGGGGAGATATTCTCCAGACCGGCTTCACTTTTTCCACCTAAGGAACCAAGCTATAGTGTTTCCCTGGCAACGCTCAGCTTTGGGGGACCTTTTCTTCTCCTCCTCCAGCTGGCTACCATCTTGCCTTACTCTGTTTCAAAATAATAAATGTTGCAGTTTACAAAGATGAAAAGACGGAGGGAACTGTAAGAGTACTCCTGAATGTGGTTTGTTTCAGTCCGAAAGCAACTGAAGCCTTTTTTTTTTTTTTTTTTTTTTTGGCGGTCGCGGAAGATGCCTAACTGAGGGCGGGGCGGAGAGGTGTTTATCCCATAAGGCCACGCGGTGGGACCTCCCCTCTCTCTTTCCGCCATCTTGGAACCTGTGGAGGTGAGCGAGTTCTGCTGCCGAACTTTGGGGGCAAATAAGCGGGGGTGAGCTCAACGGTATGCCTCGGCAAGGCACTGGTGCCGCTCGGAGACTCTGCCAGCTAGTGATTTCTGTGGATTCCAGCAACAGAGAGGACAGGATTGAGGAGATGCAGGGCTGATGGTATTGGTCCCCGGGCGCCCGGAGAACGCGCCTTCCCGTAATCTGTGTTGCTTCCTGGGCCTCAGCGGAGTAATAGATGCATTTTGTCCATATGCGGTCCCCCGTTTGAGGCAGTGGCTCCTTTAGTATGCGTTCTTTTTCTGTGTTCCCACTCCAAACCTGGTGTTGTCTACAGTCTCCCTTTCTTCCTCAGCTTTTCTTTCCCATGCGAGGCTTTAATCTTATTTTCTGTGTGCTTCTCTGCTTTCTCGAGCTTCATTATTTTTTTTTCCTACTGATCGTGGCATGAATTTTTTTAGGGCTTCCTTTTGGAGTTTCCGGGATCTATTTCTTTCACTGTACAGTCTTGGCATTTTCGTTTTAGTCCTCATTTTGGAGTTTGCTCCGTTATCAGGCATTCTCAGGCTGGTAAGTCTTGCCCGACTGTGCTCCTAGTAGAGTTCATGGTATCATTACGTTACCCCATACTCTTCACGTGATAAGCTGTGCAAAAAGGAATTTGACCGGTTTAAGAAAGGAGAGGGGACTGAGTGGAAAACGTGCGTTGCAAGATTTTAAATTGTTTTTTTGTTTGTTTAAGGCCTGCTGGGAACAGGACTCCTGAAACGACAAATATGTCTGGAAGGTACAAGTTTTAAATTTAATTGCTTTGTATTTGTAGTGTTTTGTCTATTAGGCATGAACATAAACGTGAGCTTAAAACTAACGGGAAAAAAACTAGATGTTTGCTAATAGATTTTAAGTAGGGCTCCTTACAAGTCAGATCTTACAGGTGAAGTGAAATGTGAGACCTTTTAATCACTTATTACTCTCTATTTTGTCTTAGGCTGTGGTCCAAAGCCATTTTTGCTGGCTATAAGCGGGGTCTCCGGAACCAGAGGGAGCACACAGCTCTTCTTAAAATTGAAGGTGTTTATGCTCGAGATGAAACTGAATTCTATCTAGGCAAGAGATGTGCTTATGTGTACAAAGCAAAGAAGTAAGTTTATAGTATTAATACCTTTTAAGTTTTTAGTTAAGGTTTGTCTTGTTTTCCTGTTCGAAGAAGAGTAATAAGAAAATGTTGGTAAAGTAGTTGGTACTGTTTTTTCTACTTTGGATCTTTAAGTATCTTCACTGGAGGTTATAGAAGGATGTTATTGTCCAGGTAGTATTGGATTTAGATATCTTCTACATTTAGAAAAATTACAACTGTTAATTGTTTCAAGGAAGGAACCAGCCTCTTATATTAGGCTCTTTTTAAGGTGTTAGAGAACAGTTTTCCGTGTACCTTAATTACTTTTGTTGATTTCTTGAATTTATGTTATGTACATGCTTATAATGTGTCTAGAGCATTGGTTCTTAAACTTGTTTCACACCAATTGAAGTCTGGGGACATGGCTTTCTTTCATCTTTGCCCTCCCTTTCTTCCTGCAACGAGATTGATCCTTTAAAATTGTAATTCAGATCATCTGTACATTGCTCAGATTCCAACTTTCCGTGTCATTTAGTAACAGCAAAGGTCATGAAGGAGGCATTCAGGACTCCCTAGTTCTACTCTTAACCTAGCTAGGATTCATTCCATTCCTTCGCTTTTCCACAAACCAGGGAACACAGCTTTCTCGGGTTTTAACACAGGCTGTTCTTACAGTTTTTGTTCGGTGTTATTTTCTCAGTAAGGCCTTTCCTGGCTGTTTAAAATTAGCAAAGAGGGGCGCCTGGGTGGCGCAGTCGGTTAAGCGTCCGACTTCAGCCAGGTCACGATCTCGCGGTCCGTGAGTTCGAGCCCCGCGTCAGGCTCTGGGCTGATGGCTCGGAGCCTGGAGCCTGTTTCCGATTCTGTGTCTCCCTCTCTCTCTGCCCCTCCCCCGTTCATGCTCTGTCTCTCTCTGTCCCAAAAATAAAAATAAACGTTGAAAAAAAAAATTTTTTTTTAAAAAAAAATAAAATTAGCAAAGAAATTTACCCCTCTTCAGACACACAAATATATTCACACTAGTTCCCTTTTTGCTTTTTTTTTTTTTTTTGTAAATACTGCAATTATTAACAGGTTGACATATTTTACATGTTATTACTTCGTTATTTGAAAGGGATTTTATAAAAGCGTCTGGCATATAGTAAGTACTCAATTACTTGTTGCATGAATGATGCCCCAGACTTTTTTAGTTTCTCAGGTGACTTAGTGGTTAACTACTTTTGTGAGCCACTGGTCTAGAGGTCATCTTGAATTTGTATTACATTTGACTGGTTGCCTCATTTCTCATGTCTCTTCTCCCCTTTTAAAATTAGCAACACAGTGACTCCTGGTGGCAAACCGAATAAAACTAGAGTAATCTGGGGAAAAGTAACTCGTGCTCATGGAAACAGTGGCATGGTTCGTGCCAAATTCCGAAGCAACCTTCCTGCTAAAGCCATTGGCCACAGAATCCGTGTAGTAAGTACAATTATTAGCAATATGACACATGAGTCCATCTAAGCTTAGGGTTGGGCTCTGACCTCTAAAGACTAATGTGATTTTAAAGTGTTACCAGTGGATTGTGCGCAAAATCAGTAGCTACTGTGTAGATGTAGTAAGAAACATCAGATTTCTTGGCATCAGAAGGAAAATGAAAGCAGAGTGTTCAAATGGATTACATCTAGGTTTCAGATTTTTGCCAAAGCTGTAGGGGGTGGGGATAGTATTTAAATAAACAATTTTCTAGCAAAGATTTATTGGATACAAGTAGTTGTTAGAAGACTACCTTTTCCTGGCATAATTCATAATATTCCCTTCTCTTTATCAGGACAGTCTTGTTAGAATAGGTGTTACTGTTCTTATTTTATAGTAGAAAGTAGACGCTCATATGACAGTCTTGGTAGAATAGGTGTTACTGGGGTGCCTGGGTGGCTCAGTTAAGCGTCTGACTTTAGCTCAGGTCATGACCTCGCTGTTTGAGCCCTCCGTCGGGCTCTGTGCTGACAGCTCAGAGCAGAGCCTGGGGCCTACTTTGGATTCCCTGTCTCCCTCTCTCTCTGCCCCTCTCCTGCTTTTGCTCTGTCGCTCTCTCTCTCAAAAATAAACATAAAAAATTGTATAAAATAGGTGTTAATACTTACAGAAGAAAACCAATGCTTATGTTTCTAGGTCCCAGGCCTTTGGTTCAAGTCTTGGAGTCCAGATGCTGTGGTTTTCTTTCTTTCTTTCTTTCTTTCTTTCTTTCTTTCTTTCTTTCTTTCTTTCTTTCTTTCTTTCTTTCTCTCTCCTTCCTTCCTTCCTTCCTTCCTTCCTTCCTTCCCTCCTTCCTTCCCTTTTCCTTCTTTTCTCCTTCCTTTCCTTCCCTTTCTTTCTTTCTTTCTCTCTCTCTCTCTCTCTCTCTTTCTTTCTTTCTTGTTATTAAGGAAATTCTTATAAGTTATTTATTTTGAGAGAGCACAAGCAGGGAAGAGGCAGAGAAGGGGAAAGACAGAATCCCAAGCAGACTCCCCGCTGAAGCCCCACAGGCTCAAACTCATGAACTGGGATATCATGACCTGAGCCAAGATCAAGAGTCAGATGCTTAATGACTGAGTCACCTGGGCATCCCTCCCTTCCTTTTTTTATTTTGACAGACCTAGAATGTGAGTGGGGGAGAGAGAATCCCAAGCAGGCTCCATGCTATCCATGCAGAGCCCAACATGGCGGTTAAGAGTTTGATGCTTAACCAACTGAGCCATCCAGCCACCCTTGGATGCTGTGATTTTCTAAAGTAGTTCCTCTTTTACTTAGTGTTCATTTTGAGTAGACATGGGAATATTCTTGGGGTCAGAAAGTTACTTTTGAAGCCTGCTGAACCTTGAGATTTCTCTTCAGGAAGTTTTTTAATCTTACTAGAAGCAGCAAAATTGGGGGCACCCGGGTGACTCAGCTGGTCTGTTAAGTGTCCGACTTTGGCTTTGGTCATGATCTCGTGGTTCATGAGTTCAAGCCCCACATTGACCCCTGCATTGGATCAGATTTAACAGTACAGAGCCTCCTTGGGATTCTCATTCCCTCTCTTTCTCTCTCTGCCCCTCCCCCACTTGCACTTTCTCAAAATAAATAAACTTAAAAAAAGAAGCAAAATTGAATGGCTTTTCAGTTCTCCCAGTACAAAGTGTTCATGTAGATCACTATAAAAACTTAGTTCTTAAAAAAACAAAAAAACAAAAAAACTTAGGTTTGTTCCCACTAGAATATAAGTCATTGGATCTGTTTTAGAGATGAGTAATGAGACAATGGGAGATTTATCCATATTGTTGTACTCATAACTTTTATGAATTTATATATTACATGCATCTAATGACACCGTGTTTTCTTTTTTTTTTCCTAGATGCTGTACCCCTCAAGAATTTAAACTAACTGAAAAATAAATAAAGGTGTAGATTTGTTCTCTTGTATTTTTGTTAAATAGCTTAAAATTTTCTTTTTCCTAAATTTGGTTGCTATTTAAATGGTGGCAGTTATCCAGCATTTTCAGAGTACAAGGAAGCTAGGGAGTTCTATGTGATGGCAATTACAGAGATTTAGACAATAGGGTTTTAATGAGGATAGGATATGAGTATCTTCATACAAGGCCTTACATGGTCAGGGAGGGGGGCAGAGTAAGCTTTGATCAGAGGCATTGGGAAGGAGTATCTTGAAGGTGTAAAGTGCTGGAGCATAGGGTATTCCAGGAAGGACAGAAGACACAAATATTAGTACAAATATATACCGTGACACTTTTCCAGGCTTCCACGTTAAAATGGGCCTATAACTCTTGCCCATAACAGTCTATTTCAACTTTTATTACATATAACTAACTGCCTGCCTTGTTAGATTGAGAGCCCATGAAAGAAACTTAAAATTATTTTTGATGGCCTTCTAAATTACCTTATGTATGTAGTTGTTAAGATAGATTGGTTGGGAAACTTGTGACTTAATGGTAGTTGGGAGAACCTGAAGATTATATTGATGGTATTTGGCAGCACAGCAGGGATGAGATATCCTTTGGATCTGTGACTAGATAAAACATTCCAGTATATAACGCTTGACTGGTAAGGTGTAAGTTAATATCAAAATAGCAACACATGCCTTAGGAAGGTTTTTGGGGGGTGGTGGTTATTGCCTCGGCGGTGTAGCTTTCCTTGGTTCCATGTTTCAATGTAGTAAAGTGGAGGATTGAGATATTTGAGCATAAGACAAAAGGAAACTAAACTAGGGCTGCAGGATATTTTAAATCTCTGAATTGTTGAAATAAAAGTTTGAACCAAAGCATCAGTTTGCAGTATGGTGGCTGTAGAAATTTGTTGGAGTAGCAGCTAGCTAGTCCTTTTATTAACCATTGTCTTGACATTCCACTGAAAATATCAACAAGAAACTTGGAGTTGGTCAAATTCAGTCCCTTTTACAGTTTTTAATTGTATTTGGGTTCCCTAAGAAACCTGCCAAAAAACAATTAGTGTGCGAAAAAATGGGTGGTGGTGGGGTCAGAAAAAACCATTGAAGGAGATGATGCAGGAAAGGATTGGGCACTTGGAGCATATGGCAGTTCTAAGAAAGGTGTGCTTATTAGTCCAATGGTGGCCATCCTCAAGCCAAAGTTGCTGTTGAGAAGGAAGATCCCAGGTTTCACAGAAATGACCTTGTGTTTGTACTGCCAGTATCATTTGGCCTTATATGGGAAGTATGGCTTCAAGGCAAGAGGTGGATGGGTCAGATGCAGTCTGGGTCCAATGTTAATCATGTTTTCATCACAATCTAAGCAGTGCATTTCATGGTCACAATTTGGTTATTAGAATCCTAAGGAAATTGACATTGGAAACTCAGGTCAATGGCAGGAAGTCAGACCTCCAGTGAGATTTAGTTGTTGAAAAACAGCAACATAATCTAAAACTACTGAGTTTGTTCTGTCATGTACTTGTTACTCTTGGGGTGGTTGGGTAGAGGAAGAAATGCTTGGGGAGGTATTTTGGGAAAAATTGGCATGATTTTTTGTGAAGGCAGGAGGCATTTGAGGAAACCTTCAACTGGGTTATGTAGTGGAACTGAAAACTATGTGGGCAATAATTGGAAAAGTGTGTAGCAACCTAAGAAATGCCAGATTATGCAAGGTCTTGTGTACTGTACTAAGGATTTAGGAGAATTTAAAGATGAGTCTTAATGGGTAAGGTGTACTAGCTTTGGTTGCTGGGTGGGTAATAGTGCATTTGTAAAGTTGGGGAACCAGATTGGTTTTGTGAAGGGAAATGATGAGTTTGAGGAAGCTATAGGATACTCTGCTATGAAACATGTCCAGGAAGGCAGATGGATACTTGGGTCTGGATTAGGCATCCAGAAGAGAGGAAACCACCTGATGGCTATCACCTAAGTTAAGTGAATATGGTATTCTGGTGGGATAGGTGATAGAGCAATGGAAGTGGATAAACAAGTGGTGGGCAATTGAGCAAAGAAAGAAGGCTGAGAATCCTTAGGATGACCTGAGTAAATGTAATGACAAAACAGTCTTGCATGCAAATTCATCCTCTTTAATAATACAGCACTTGTAAATGAGGGTGCTTTATGTTTTTCTGTTCCCATATTGAGGTTTGGTAGGTGCAGAGTTCTCAAGTCAAAAGTTCCCATTGGAGAAATTACATGTTTCAGAGAAACAAGCTTGAATGGCTAGCATTTTGTTGACTGGATCATTGAAACAGTCTCCCCCCAACGTAACACTGCTGTTAAAACTAGGAACTTGAAGTTTTTTGTGATCTTGTAGTGGAAAGAGCACATGTCCTGAACGTAGTGAATTTGGTTTGGAATCCCAGTTCCACGAGTTTTGGCATGATAGATGTTCGGTAATGAGCCATTACTGGTAGAATGCCCCACCCATGAATGAGTAAATGATCTTTACCAATGAATTGTGCATTCTTACGGCTTTTCTTTCCTACCCCTACAGTTCCTAGCATAGTAATTTACAATATTCAGTTCCTGTTAAATGACTATCCCAGTTCAGTGCTGCCAGTTACTAGTTTTAATTGTTTAATGGACCACAGGAAAATCTCCCAATTTTCAATTTTTTTATAGTTACTTATTGCCTAGTTTAAAGGTAGTTTCCTTAATGGCATGGATTCACATGGTCTCTTGGTTAAATGCAGTTGCAATTTTTGTTTTGTTATGAAGTAGGCTCCACACCCAATGTGGGGCTTGAACTTATGACCCTGAGATCAGGTAGATTCATGCTCTACCCATTGAGCCAGCCAGGTGCCCCTAATTCTTGGTTTTCATAGAAGTTAAGGGATGAGGTTGAATAGTAAAGAACTCACTGATTTTACAAGAAATGACTTAAGAAATGGGCGTAAAATCGGTGCCTGAGGATAAAATAAAAATGAAAATTACATTCCATCCATTTTTTTATATAGAGGGTAACCATTAAAGATTCTGCAGCAGATTATGTTACCTGGCACCTAGCGGATGCCTGCCTTCTCGGTGAATAACAAAGAAAGGGCCTCTTACCAACACTCCCTTACTATCGGCACCCACTAGTCTTCCACAGCCCATCTCACGTGGGCCTCTAAACGGCACTTAATTGGCCGGCTTCGCGCGTTGAGACTCGACGGGCATGATGCAGTTCCTCATCCGCGGTGAACTGGCTGGGTGATGCTAGCCAATCAAAACGCGTCTTTCCGCCGACTATACCATTTGCCCCAGGGTGCGGGACTGGTGCTGGGGCCGAGACGTCACGTACTCCATGGTAACGACGCTCGGCCCAAAGATGGCGGCCGAGTGGGGTGCAGGAGCAGGTTCTCCTGGTTCAGGCCCATGCCCTAGCCAGTGGCGCTGGAGCAGTTCTTTATGGGTCCGAAGCGTTCTGCTCTTGTTGGGCGGCCTCTGGGCAAGCGCCACATCTATTCCTGTCTCCTTGGACAGTTCCCCTCCCTGCCGGCACCACGTCCCCTCTGAGACTGAGGTAGGGCGACGGAGGGGCGGGAGCGGGCGCTGTGAGGGGAAAGTAACACGGGAGGCGAAGATGTAGCGGGCAGTTGTTGGAACAAGATGTATTGGAGGAGAAAGCGAAATAAATTGTGCCAGAGACTGAACTGTTAGAGGGCTGGACCTGCTATTGTTGCCAGGTGGACCTTGGGCCCTGAGGCCTTGACTTAGCCCCTCCAAAAGATGTCGCTGGAGGCTCTTGGTCGGCCAGGAGAAAAAAGTCTAGGACTGACACAACATAGTAGATGAGCAGTACAAACAGGAAAGTTTATTAAAGTGAAACTACACTCTCGAGATGGGAGAGTGGGTGCGCTCAAGGAATAGCTGAGCCCGCTGGTTTTGTATTTCTATCTTTTATTGACAGTTTTTAACAAAGGGATGAAATATTCATTATTTGAAGTGAAGGTTTCTTGTAATCAGGGAGGTCTCCTTCAGGAATGTGGGTTCTGCCCTTTTTCTTGCCTTATTTGCCTAAGGAAGTCTGGCGGGGATTTCCGAGACGGGATTCCTTCAAAACCGCAATGCTAATGATATAACAACTGTATAATGAGCTTAGGTCACTCAAGCTGTCAAAATGGCGGTCACTTGTGGTTTTGTTTTAGAGTACTGCCAGGACAGGCCTCTTACTTCGTCATAGGTGGGCATAAGTTCCTCTTTGCTGGCCTCCAGGCATCCTGTTAGAGCCTAATTGCCTGCTCTAACACTATTAACTCCCTTCCTGCACCAAGTGGCCGAGTTGGGCGCCAGGAACGTGATCGCTTTCCTGTGTGGAGAGTTGTATATAGGTAGTTCTAGAGCAATGGTTTTCAGCCTGAGCATGCATCAGAATCACCTGAAGGATTTGTTAAAACACAGATTGCTGCCCCACCCCCACTTTCTGACTCATTAGGTCTGGGATGGTACCCAGAATTTGCAGTTCAAGTTCCCAGATGGTTGATGATGATACTTGTCCAAAGACCACACTTTGGGAACTACTGGTCTAAAGGTTTGGGAAGAAGTTGATAGAGTTAAAGGCATTTGGGGAGATTTGGGGAGTTCTCTGAAGACAAAATTCAGGTTTATTTTCAAATTCCTTCACCACATTGCTTTCTTTATCCTGTTCTCCCACCCTGGAAGGGCCTGCCTCCTTCACACTCCATTTTTCTCCCTCTCTACATTCTTTTAGTCCTAGTTTAACTTCCCTAACTTGAAGGCAGTCAGCTGAAACCACTCAGCGGAATTCACTTTCCATTTCATAGTACATCTTATCGGTACTCTCTTCTGGCGCTTAACCAAGTACTGCATTGTGGGGAAGGTTTATTTCTCAGGCATTTCTTTGTAATCTTGTCTTTGTAGTTAAATTGTAAGGTTCCTTTGGATAAGGTTTGTGTCCTTGATTTCTCCGTAGTACTGAGACCACAGTAATCAGCATTCTTTGAGGAAAGGAGACACAGTACTTGGGTCCGAGCGGCATGTTGTGATTGATTTTATAATTTGTCTTAATACTTTATCAAGAAAGATTGACCTAGAAATTTTCAGTTCAGCCCAGAAATCTAAGACTACTCATTTTTGTGGTAATTACCAAAAAGCTTTGTGCATACTGTTCATAACCATATGTGCCAAAATATTAAGTTTGGGGCTTGTAGCTGTAGTCCAGCTTTTATCATGACACTGCATTTTGGCTGAATTTTACTTACTTTTTAGTATTCTTAGCAACTTTTAAGTTTATAAATACAGTATTGTTGACTATAATCACTATATTAGATCTCCAGGACTTATATATTTAACTGGTTGCCAGTTTGTACCCTTAAAAAAAATCCCCAATTCCCCCACTTCCGATGAATTCTTGAAAAAAAAAAAATCCTACAATGTCCTGTGCTTCTTTCTTTGAATTTAGATTACAATAAGAGAAAGCCATTCAAAGAACTGCAGAATCTCTCCACTAGAGGGAACCTAGATAGTTTCTTCTAGTGGTTGTTGCTAGTGTACAAAACTACAGTTTATATTTGAACATTTCCGTGGATAGGGAGGTTATCTCCAGAGGGAGTCCCTTGCCTTTTGGAGATCACCAGTATTAAAGTTCTTTTTATAGAGCTGAAAACTCTTCCTGAAACTTCCACCCACTATTCCTATTTATGCCTCTTCACTAAACAAACTCAATAGTGATAGTGCTTCAGATATTAAAAATAAGCTAGAGTATGTAATAGCAAGTCCTCCTGCCCATTGTCTTAGCTTTAACTTAGACATAAAGTGTATTCATTGTACTCATTCTAGTGACTATGCCTCTGTTAAATGCTGTGGGAAATTATGTAACATTTTTTTTTTTTAATTTTTTTTTTCAACGTTTATTTATTTTTGGGACAGAGAGAGACAGAGCATGAACAGGGAGGGGCAGAGAGAGAGGGAGACATAGAATCGGAAACAGGCTCCAGGCTCTGAGCCATCAGCCCAGAGCCCGACGCGGGGCTCGAACTCACGGACCGCGAGATCGTGACCTGGCTGAAGCCGGACGCTTAACCGACTGCGCCATCCAGGCGCCCCTATGTAACATTTTTTGATGGTGGTGGGAAGTACAAAACATTTTGGGGAAAGAAAAGGGGGGGTGGGCACCTGGCTGGCTCAGTCAGTAGAGCGTGTGAGTATTGCTCTCTGGGTTGTGAGTTCAAGCCCCATGTTGGGTGTAGAGCCTATTAAAAAAACATTTTTTTTTGGACACATTTAACTTTTCTTTTTCTTTTTCTTTTAATTTTTGTTTTAATGTTTACTTTTGAGAGAGAGAGAGACAGAGCATGAGCAGGGGAGGGGCAGAGAGAGAAGGAGACACAGAATCCAAAGCAGGCTCCAGGCTCTGAGCTGTCAGCACATAGCCTGATGCTGGGTTCAAACCCATAGACGATGAGATCATGACCTGAGCTAAAGTCAGATGCTTAACCTACTGAGCCACCCAGGCACCCCACATTTAACTTGTTTTCAACTAAAACCTCTAAGTTTTTAAATTATTATTATTATGTAAATTAAAACAAAAAAATGGAATAGTGTAATGAACTCCCATTGACCCATCACCCAGCTTTAACACTTACCATCATTCTCTCATTCTTATTTCCTATACTTCCACCCATTCCTCATCCTCTCACTTGTTATTGTTACTTTTAAAAGTTGTTGGAGTGCCTGGGTGGCTCAGTCAGTTGAGCTTCTGATTTTGGCTCAAGTCATGATCTTGGGGTTCATGGGTTCGAGCCCCATGTTGGGCTCTTTGCTGACAGGTCAGAGCCTGCAGCCTGCTTCAGATTCTGTGTCTCCCTTTCCTTCTGCGCTTCCTCTACTCTCTTTCTCTCTCTCTCTCTCTCTCTCAAAACTAAATAAAAAAAATTTTTTAAGTCTGTTATTGTTTTTTTATTTTAGAGCGGGAGTGTGAGTGGGGAAGAGGGGCAGAGGGAGAGGGAGACAGAGAATCCTAAGCAACTTCCACACTCAGCGCAGAGACCCACATAGGGCTCGTTCCCACGACCCCGGGATCATGACATGTTGGACACTCAACTAAGCCACGCAGGTGCCCCTGTTTTTTTGTTTGTTCATTTTTAAGTAATCTCTATGCCCAATGTGGGGCTCAAACTCACAACCCCAAATCAAGAGTCCCATGCTCTACCTACTGTGCCAGCCAGGTGCCCCAAAAAGAGTTCTGATAAAATTTACATATATTGGAAATGCAATACATGCAATCATGTACATCCACATAAAACTTACAGCCCCACAATATAGAACATTTCCATGTCTCCCGAAAGTTCCCTCCCATCTGGTGCCAGTCAGTCTCTCCCATCCATCCCAGGCAACTATTTTTTTTTTTCATTATTTTTTCACATTAGATTAGTTTTGCCCCTTCTAGAACTTAATATACACAAATGGAATTATATACAATGTATTTCCGATAGCAAATTGTATACAGTAGCATTTGCATTTTTGTGATAGATCCTGCTTGGTCATGATATATTATCCTTTTTGTATACCTCTGAATTCAGTTTGCTAATAGATTGTTAAAGATTTTTGCTGTCAGCACAGAGCCCAACGCGGGGCTCGAACTCACGGACCGTGAGATCATGACCTGAGCGGAAGTAGGCTGCCCAACGGACTGAGCCACCCAGGCGCCCCTATGATTTCTTTTTTTTAGTGAAGTTTTTTTTAGTTTTTGATATCAGAACTATACTGGCCTCACATAATGAGTTGGGAAATGTTCCATCTTCTTGTATTTTCTAAAAGAGTTTGTATAGAGGCACTGGCTGGCTGAGTCAGTGGAGCATGCAACTCTTGGTCTCAGGACTGTGAGTTCGAGCCCCACGTTGGACATGGAGCCTATTGAAAATAGCAATAATAATAATAACAATAATAAATAAAAGAGTTTATATAAAATTGAAATAACTTCTTGCTTAAATGTTCAGTATAATTCATTATGGAGATCACCTGGGTGGGCCTGCCATTTTCTTTGTAGAGAGTTTTTACGATGTTTTTATTGAGATATAATTCATATACCATAAAATTCACCCACTTAAATGACCAATTCAATGATTTTTAATATATTTACAGAATTGTGCAGCTATCAGCAAAATCCAGTTTTAAAACTTTTCAATCACCTTGAAAGCCATTATCCCCATTTGTAGTTAATCCTTGGGGTGCCTGGCTGCCTCAGTTGGTAGAGCATGCAACTCCTGATCGTCAATTTGAGTCCCATGTTGGATGCAGAGGTAACTAAAAAAATTAAACCTTAAAAAAAAAAAAAAAGAGCCCTTAAGAAAAAAAAAAAAGAATATTATAGATTTTTTGTAGATGTGCTTTAGCAGGTTGAGAAAATTATCTTCTATGCTTAGTTTTTATCATGGATGGATGTTAAATTTTATTAAATGTCTTTTTTGTATCAATTAATATAATCATGTAGCTTTTCTTCTTTACTGTATTGATATTGTGAATTACATTGATTTTTTTTTTGATGATAAAAAAAATTGCACTCCTGAGATTAAAACCCCAGTTGGTTATGATGTATTTCCCTTTTTACATTTTGCTGGATTTGCCTTGTTAATATTTGTTGATGATTTTGCATATATATTCATGAAGGATATTGGTCTGTAGTTTTTGTGGTTTTTTTCTGCAATAACTTTGTTGGGTTTGCTATTAGGGTAATGCTGGTCTCATAGAATGAGTTGGGAAATATTCCTTCCCCTTCTATTTTAAGGAAGAGTTTGCATATAATCAGTATTTTTACTTCCTTAAAGTATAGAATTCATTAATGAAGCCATCTCAGCCTGGAATTTTCTTTTTCTTTCTTTCCTTCCTTCCTTCCTTCCTTCCTTCCTTCCTTCCTTCTTTCTTTCTTTCAGGTTTATTTATTTATTTTGAGAGAGAGAGAGTGGGGGAGGGCAGAGAGGGAGAGAGAGAATCCCAAGCAGGTTCTTCTGCACTGTCAGCGCAGAGCCCGACATGGGGTTCGGTCTCATGAACCATGAGATCATGACCTGAGCCAAAATCGAGTCAGACACCTAACTGAGCCGCCCAGGCACCCCTGGAATTTTCTTTATTGAAGAGTTGGAAATTATGAACTTATTTTCTGTAATAGATGATGGTTTATTCAGGTTATTTCTCCTTGATTGTGTTTTTATTAAGTTACATCTTTCAAAGAATTTCATTCCATTGAAATTGTCAAATTTATGGATGTAAGGTTTTTAAAAATATTTTCTTTTGATATTTTAAATGTCTGTAAAAGATTTGGGTATGAATTCCAGTGTGTGGGGGTTTTTCCACGCACTACGAAGCAAGACTGGCCCCCCAACCCACCATTTCAGACACCAATCATAAGTCCAGGTTGTCACCTGAGCTTCTGACCAAATAACTATAGTTCGGAGCTTCCAACAACCCTCTCCTTGGGGTTGATTAATTTGCTAGAGCAGCTCACAAAACTCAGAGAAAAAATTTACTACTAGATTACTAGTTTATTATAAAAAGTGTAACTCAAGAACAACTAGATGGAAGAGATGCTTAGGGTAAGGTATGGAGAAAGGGCGAGTACTTTCTACACTATCAGAGCATTCCACTCTCCAGGAATCTCTACATGGTGTAAAAATTAATAAAAGTAAACCTCATTTAGAGGGAGCCATCATGTCCTACCACTCATTGTCAATTGCAGACCCAACAGGGAGTGATGGACCTTGCATATGGATACTGCTTCACTATCGCAGCGAGAGGAAAAATGTTTTCTTCTTTCCCTGGCAATAGCCCAGCCAATGAGAGACTGTCACAACTCAACCAATGTATACTTCAAAATCCCAGTTTATTCCAGTGGACATTTTGCTTATAACAGCCCCCCAGTTTCCCTTTTTTCTCTATAAAAGAGTATTCCTCTCCTTTGTTCTT
Source organism: Puma concolor (assembly GCF_028749965.1). Classification (NCBI taxonomy): domain Eukaryota; kingdom Metazoa; phylum Chordata; class Mammalia; order Carnivora; family Felidae; genus Puma; species Puma concolor. The sequence goes on from NC_141675.1 coordinate 88,565,461, forward strand.
CAGACTTGCCTATGGTTTTGTTGTAGCTTGCTTGTCCCTGATTGCAATTCTCTGCTATTCCCAAATAAACCACTTTTTGCTGGTAAAATAACCAGCAGTTTTATTTTTAAGGTTAACAATGTTCACCAACAGGAAACTCTACAAACCCCATCCTTTTGGGTATTATAGAGGCTTGATTACAGAGACATTGGTAGATTAAATGGTCAGCCATTGCGGGGGGTGGGGCTGGGTGTCTCAATTGGTAAGCACTCTACTCTTGATTTCAGCTCAGGTAAGATAGAGCCTCACGTTGGGCTTTGTACTGACAATGGGGAGGCTGCTTGTGATTCTTTCTCTCCCCCTCTCCCTACCCCTCTCCCACTCACACTCTTGTGCTCGCTTGCTCTCTCTTAACAAATAAATATTTTAAAAAATTAATAAATTAACCATTAGTGATTCAACTCAATCTGTAGCTCGAGGAGGAGATGGAGACCTTTAATCACATGGTTGGCCCTACTGGCAACTGGTCCCTATCCTTAGGTGCTTTCCCAAAGCAATCTCATTAACATAACAAGACAGCTTTATCACTCTCATCACTTAGGAAATTCCAAGTTTAGGAGTTCTGTGCCAGAAGTGGGACAAAAACCAAATACATACTTCTTATTGTAAGTCACAGTAACACAGTCTGTAAAGTCTGTAGCAATGTCTCCTGTTTCATTCTTGATATAGGTAATTGGTGTTCTCTTTCTTTTGATCGGTTTAGAGGTTTATCACTTGTAATAGTCTTCTCAGAAGACTTCTCAAAGACAGCTCTTGGTTTTATTGATTTCTCTTTTTCTGTTTTCCATTTAATTGATTTCTGCTCTTTATTCTGCTCTCTTTGAGAGTAATTTGTTCTTTTTCTAGTTTTTTAGGAAGCTTAGACCATTAATTTGAGGGTTTTTTTCCCCTAATGTAAGTATTTAAAGGTACAAATTTTCCTCTAAACACTGCTTTAGCTGTATCCCACAAATATTAATTTGCTATAATTTTCTTTTCGTTCATCTAAAAATATTTTCTAGGGGCACTTGGCTGGCCTAGCCCATAGAACATGCGACTCTTGATCTTGTGGTTGTTGAGTTCAAGCCCCCCTGATCAGTGTAGAGATTACTTAAAAGTAAAGTCTTTATAAAAATATTTCCTAACTCTTTTGTGACTTCCTCTTCAACTTAAGGGTTTAGTTTGTTGTTTTATCTTCAAACATTAGGGGGTTTCCCAGTTTTCTTTCTGTAATTGCATTCTAGTTTAATTTTGTTATGGGTAGAGAACATACTTTGTATGATTCGGGTTTTTAAATATATTTTTAAGAGGTGTTTGTTTATTTTTGAGAGCTCAAGTGAGAGCAGGGGAGGGGCAGAGAGAGGGAGACAGAGGATCCGAAGCAGGCTCCAGCAGAGAGCCCCATGTGGGTCTCGAACTCATAAACTGTGAGATCATGACCTGAGCCAAGTCAGATGCTTAACCAACTGAGCCACCCAGATGCCTCAGGTTTTTTATATTTCTTAAGGTTTGTTTTATAGCCAAAGATGTGATCTGTTTAGGTGAACGTTGCATATACACTTGAGAAGAATACACATTCCACTATTGTGGGGACAAGTGTTCCCCTTGACTAACTTGTCAGTTCAGTCAAGTTAGTTTTTGTGCTATGCAGATCTCCTGTATCCTTACTGATTTTATCTTCTGGTCTGTATTGATTACTGCGATAAGAGTGTTTAAGTCTCCAGCTATAATTGTGGATTTGTCGGTCTTTCATCTTTCAGTTTTTGCTTCATGTAGTATGAAGCTGTGATGTTAGGTGTTTACACTTTTCATTTTATTTTATTTTTTAAAGTTTATTTATCCTGAGAGAGACAGGGAGAGTACAAGTGGGGCAGGGGCAGAGAGAGAGAGGGAGAGAGAGAGAATCCCAAGAAGGCTCTGCACTGCCAACACAGAGCCCAGTGTGGGCCTCAAACCCATGAAGACATGAGATCATGACCAGAGCCAAAACCAAGAGTCAGACGCTTAACCAACTGAGCCATCCGATGCTCCAGGTGTTTACACATTTTAGGTTGTTATATTTTCTTGTTGAATTGACCCATTTAGCACTAAGTATTATCCTTTTCTTCATCCCTGCTAATATTCCTTGTTTTGAAATATACTTTGTCTAATACTAATATAGCCACTCTGGCTTTGTTTTTATTAATGTTTACATAATATGCCTTTTTCCCATTCTTATACTTTCAACTCTTTTATGTTTTTATAGTTAAAATGGGTTTCTTACAAATAGCAAATAGTTGGATCTTGCTCTGTTACTTAGTCTGACAATCTCTGCTTTTTAATAGGAATATTCAGTCTATTTACATTTAATGTGATTATTGACATGGTTGGATTTGGGTCTGCAGTTTAGCTGTTTGTTTTCTTCTTGTTTCACTTTTTTGTTTCCTCTGTTTTTCCATTAGTTTTCTATTTTGATCTGTTGACTTTTTAGCTATATCTCTTTGTTTTTCTTTTTTAATGTTTATTTTGAGAGAGAGAGAGTGCATGTGAGTGGGAGAGGAGAGAGAAAGAGAGTGCATGCAAGAGTGAGAGAATCCCAAGCAGGCTCCATGCTATCAGTGCAGAGCTGAGACAGGGCTCAATCCCATGAACCCATGAGATCATAACCTGAGACAAATTCAGGAGTCAGATGCTCAACCAACTGAGACACCCAGGTGCTCCACTTTGCTTTACTTTTTTTTTTTTTTTTAAATTTTTTTTAACATTTATTTTTGAGAGACAGAGAACGAGCAGGGGAGGAACAGAGAGAGGAAGATGCAGAATCCGAAGCAGGCTCCAGGCTCCGTGCTGTCAGCACAGAACCCGACGCGGGGCTCGAACCCACGGACCGCGAGATCATGACCTGAGCCGAAGTCAGTTGCTTAACCGACTGAGCCACCCAGGCGCCCCTGCTTTACTTTTTAAATTGAGGTGTAATTAACCTACAATAGAATGTGATCTATTTTTGAGTATTTGTGCTAAATGATTACAATATGTATCTTGTATTTATGATAATATTCATGTTAAATATAGGAACTTTTTAACACTATAGTTTCCTTTACACCCTGATCATTTTGCTATTTTTTTTTTTTTTTAAGATTTTTATTTTTGGGGCGCCTGGGTGGCGCAGTCGGTTAAGCGTCCGACTTCAGCCAGGTCACGATCTCGCGGTCCGGGAGTTCGAGCCCCGCGTCAGGCTCTGGGCTGATGGCTCGGAGCCTGGAGCCTGTTTCCGATTCTGTGTCTCCCTCTCTCTCTGCCCCTCCCCCGTTCATGCTCTGTCTCTCTCTGTCCCAAAAATAAATAAAAAAAAAAAAAAAAAAAAATTTGAAAAAAAAAAAAAAAAAAAAAAGATTTTTATTTTTAAGTAATCCCTATGCCCAACATGGGGCTTGAACTCACAACCCTGTGATCAAGAATCACATCCTCCTTGGGGTGCCTGGGTGGCTCAGTCGGTTGAGCATCCAACTTCAGCTCAGGTCATGATCTCAACAGTTTGTGAGTTCGGGCCCCTCGTCGGGCTCTGTGCCAACAGCTCAGAGCCTGGAGCCTGCTTTGGATTCTGGGTCTCCCTCTCTCTCTTCCCCTCCCCAACTCATGTGCACATTTGCTCGCGCTCTCTCTTTCTCTGTCAAAAATAAACATTAAAAAAAAATTTTTTTAAAGAATCACATGCTCCCTGAAATCATTATTACACTGTATGTTAACTAACTTGGATTTAAATTAAAAAATAAATTAAAAACAAAAAAAGAATCGCATGCTCTACTGAGTCAGCCAAGTGGCCTCTTTTAATTTAAATATAGATAGTTGACACAATGTTATATTAGTTTCAGGTGTGATTCAACAGGCTTATACCTTATACTGAGCTCACCACAAGCATAGCTACCATCTGTCCCCATACAGCGTTACTAGAATACCACTGACTATATTTCCTATGTTGTACCTTTTATTCCTGTGACTTATAGATTCTATAACTGGAAACCTGTATCTTCTACTCTCCTTTACCCCTTTTACCAATCCCTTCACCCACTTTCCCTGTGGCAACCGTCAGTTTGTTTTCTGTATTTCTATGTCTGATTCTGCTCATGGTTTATTCATTTGTTTTCTGTGTTAGATTCCACTATTTTGCTATTGTTGTAATATATATTACCTCTGCATATATTATAAATATCACAATTACAATTTTATAATTTTAGCTTTAAGGAGTTAATGTCTTTAAAGAAATGAAATGTGTGTACAATTGTGTTGAGAGTCTCTAAGACCACCTCAAGGTTTAGTGATTTGCCAGAGGACTCACAGGACTCAGTATATAGTTGTACTCACAGCTAAGATTTATTACAGTGAAAGGATACAAAGCATAATCAGCAAAAAGGCTCATGAAGCAAAGACTGGAGGAAACCAGGCACAAGCTTATAAGAGTTCTCTCCTAGAGGAGTCATATAGGACATGCTTAATTCCTTTAGCTGTAACTTGTAACAAGCACAAAATGTGAAGCTCATCTGACCCCGGGTATCCAGGGTTTTTATATGAGATTGGTTATGTAGGCACAATTTTAGTCACTAAAATTCCAGATTCTGAGGAATAAACAGCTGTTCAGCATAAACTATATTATTTCTATTAATACTTCAGGCATAATGAGCCTACCTTATCACTTAGGGAAATTTTATATCATTGTAGGTAACTGATTACCATTCAGGTTCCCAGACAAGCAAAAGAGAATGTTTGTGCCCCCTCCAAAATTTATATGTTGAAATCCTAACTCCCAAAGTGATGATTCGGAGGTGGGATCTTTGGTAGGTGATTAGGTCATGGGAGCAGAGCCATAATGAATGGAATTAATACTCTTATGAAAGAGACCCCAGAGAGCTCCTTTGCCACTTGTGCCAAAGGACACAGAAAGAATATGGCCTTATGAAACAAGAAGGGGGCCCTCACCAGATACCCAATCTTTATACACTTTGATCTTGGACTTACTAGTCTCCAAAACTGAGAAATGTATTTCTGATGTTTATAATACCACCCAGTTTATGGTATTCTATTATAGCAGCCTGAACTAATACAAGATCCAGGATACCATCTAGTGTCATTTCCATGACCATGAAGAACTTCCTTTAGAATTTCCTGTAGTGCAGGAAATGAATGTAGTGCTGATGGTAAATTCTCTTAATTTTTATTAATCTGAAATATATTTATATCCTCTTCATTTTAGCAGGGTAGTCTCATTAGATATTGACTTTCTTTAGCACTTAATTCTTTATTCCATTGTCTCTGGTCTCCTTTTTTTTTTTTTTTAATTAAATACTACTTTTTAGAGCAGATTTAGTTTTGCAGAACTGATAAGAAGGTACAGAGATTTCCCAAATACCCTGTTCCCCCTCACATGCATAGTCTCCCCCATTATCAACATCCCTAACCAGAGTAGTACTTTTGTTATAATTGATGAACCTGTATTGGCACATTATAATCACTCAGAATTCATAGTTCACATTATGATTCATTCTTGATGGGTTACATTCCATGGGTTTGGATAAATGTATAATGAAATATACCCATTGTTATAGTATCATACAGGGTATTTATACTGCACTAAAAATCCTCTGTGCTTTATCTATTCATATCTTTTCCCACCCTTACCTCCTGGCAAATGCTGATCTTTTTACTGTGTCCATAGTTTTCCCTTTTCCAGAATGTCATATAGTTGGAATCATACAGTATGTCACTTTTTCAGATTGGCTTCTTTCACTTAGTATTATGTACTCAAGGTTTTTCTATGTCTTTTCATAGCTTAATATTTCATCTTTTTAGCTCTAAATAATATTCCATCATTTGGATGTACCACAGTTTATCTGTTAGCATACTGGGGGACATTTTGGCTACTTCTAAGTTGTAGCAGTTATGAATAAAGCTGCTATAAAAATCTGTGTACAGGGGCACCTGAGTGGCTCAGCTGAGCGTCTGACTTTGGCTCATATCACGATCTCGTGGTTTGTGAGCTCAAGCCCCACATCAGGCTTGCTGCTGTCAGCCTGTCAGCACAGAGCCTGCTTCAGATCCTCTGTTCCCCTCTGTCTGCCCCTTTCCCACTTGTGCTCTCCCAAAAATAAATATTTAAAAAAATCTGTGTACAGGTTTTCTGTGTACAGACATTTTGTACATAGTTTTTAACTCATTTGAGTAAATACCAAAGAGCTCAGTTGCTCAGTTGTAATGGTAAGAGTGTGTTTCATTTTATAAGAAACTGCCGAACTGTCTTCCAAATTGGCTGTACCATTTTGCATTCCCACCAACAATGAATGAGAGAGTTCCTGTTGCTCCACATCCTTGTCAGCATTTGAGGTTGTTCTGTGGTCATTCTAGTAGATGTGTAGTAGTATTTCATTATTGTTTTAATTTGCATTCCCCTGATGACATAATATGGAGCATCTTTTCATATGAATGTTTGACATCTGTATATCTTTTCTGAAGTGTCCAGATCTTTTGTGTATTTTTCTTAAGTAATCTCTATGCCCAATGTGGGGCTCAAACTCATGACCCTGAGGGCAAGAGTCACGTGCTCTGCTCTACTGACTGAGCCGGCCAGACACCCCTCTTTTGCCCATTTTTTAATCGAGCTGTTCGTGTTCTTAATGTTGAGTTCTTTGTATATTTTGTGTAATAGTCATTTATCAAATGTGTCTTTTGCAAATATTTTCTGTGGCTTGTCTTCTTATTCTCTTTATGTTATCTTTCATAGAGTGTAAGTTTTTAGTTTTAATAAAGTTGAATACGTCAATTATTTCTTTCTTGGATCATTCCTTTAGTAATGTATCTAAAAAGCCATTGCCAAACTATGTTTCGTCTATGTTTTCTCTTATGGTATCTTCTAAGAGTTTTATAGTTTTGCATTTTATTTTTTAATAAAGATTTTATTTTATTATTATTATTATTTTAATTGTTGTTAATGTTTATTTTTGAGAGGGAGAGAGAGCACAAGCAGGAGAGGGACAAAGAGAGAGGGAGACACAGAATCTGAAGCAGGCTTCAGGCTCCAGCTGACAGCACAGAGAGCCTGATGTGGGGCTCGAACCCATGAACCATGAGATCATGACCTGAGCCGAAGTTGGACGCTGAACCAACTGAGCCACCCAGGTGCCCCTTAAAGATTTTATTTTTAAGTAATTTCTGTACCCAACATGGGACTTGAACTTAAAACCCTGAGATCAAGAGTCATATGCTCCACCAACTGAGCCAGCCAGGCACCCCTGTAGTTTTGCATTTTACATTTAGGTGTCTAATTCATCTTGAATTAATTTTTGTGAAGAATATAAAGTCTTTTTTTAGTTTCAAAAAATTTTTTATTTTTGAGAAAGAGCAAGCGCATTGCATGTGCAGGGGAGGAGCAGAGACAGAGGGAGAGTGAGAATCCCAAGCATACCCTGTGCTGTCAGCATGTAGCCTGATGGGGGCTAGATCTCACCAAACAGGAGATCATGACCCTAACTGAAATCAAGAGTTGGACACTTAACAACTGAGCCATCCAGGTCCCACAGATTCTTATTCTTTTTTTTTTTTTTTTTTTTTAATGTGGATGTCTACTTCTTCAGTACCATTTGTTGAAAAGACTGACTTGCTCCATTATATTACCTTTGCTCCTTTGTCAAATATCAATTGACTCTATGTGGGCCTATTTGTGGGCTCTCTTTTCTGTTCCATTGATCTATTGGTCTATTTTTTTCCTTTTTAAAAAAAAAATTTTTTTTAATGTTTATTTTTGAGAGAGAGAGAGAGACAGACAGACAGAGCGTGAGTAGGGGAGGAGCAGAGAGAGAGGGAAACACAGAATATGAAACAGGCTCCAGGCTCTGAACCGTCAGCACTGAACTCACAAACTGTGAGATCATGACCTGAGCTGAAGTCAGACGCTTAACCAACTGAGTCACCCAGGCACCCTATTTTTTTTTTTTTCCTTTTAAAAAAATTTTAATTCAGAGACAGTTGATGTATAATACTAGTCTTCGGTGTACAACATAGTGACTTGACAATTACATACATTACAAAATGCTCACCAAAATAAGTGTAGTTACCCTCTGTCACTATACAATGTTATTACAGTATTATTGACTATATTCCCTGTGCTGTGCTCTTCATCCCTGTGACTTGTATATTTTATGACTGGAACTTTGTATCTCTTTATCCCCTTCACCTATTTTGCCCATCTCCCTCTCCTCTGGCAACTACCAGTTCTCTGTATTTATGAGTATGGTTTTTTTTGTTTTTTTTTAGATTCCACATATAAGTAAAATCACGTTGTCTTTCTCTGTCTGACTTATTTCACTTAGCATAATACCCTCTAGGTCTCTCCATGTTGTCATGAATGGCAAGATTTAATTCTTTTTTTATGACTGAGTAATATTCCATTGTGTAATACCACATCTTATTTATCTGTTCATCTGTTGGTGGACACTTGGGCTGCTTCCATATCTTGGGTATTTTTTTTTTTACTTGAATACAATGCTGATTTTATCCCAACTAAATAAAGCAATGCACAACTCACCTGGGCAGTAAGTTTAATTCAGGGGGCAAAGGCAAGAAACAAGGATTTTTTGTGTTTGCTTTAATTATCTGTCACTGCACATAGCTATCTTCCACACCTCCTCTCAGAAAATGCGGGCTAATAAATCCCATACAAAGGAACATAGGAATGGGGCGCCTGGGTGGCGTAGTCAGTTAAGCGTCCGACTTCAGCCAGGTCACGATCTCGCGGTCCGTGAGTTCGAGCCCCGCGTCAGGCTCTGGGCTGATGGCTCGGAGCCTGGAGCCTGTTTCTGATTCTGTGTCTCCCGCTCTCTCTGCCCCTCCCCCGTTCATGCTCTGTCTCTCTCTGTCCCAAAAAGAAATAAAAGAAAAAGTTGAAAAAAAAAAATAAAAACAAAAAAAAACAAAACAAAGGAACATAGGAAAGAGAAAAAGGGGAGATGGAATTCATCTAGCATACTGTTGAAGATGGTTTCTCCAAGTTCTCTTCTATAAACTGCTCCATCAACATGGCCCACTCTGGATTATTTTAGTATCATGACCATCTTCCCTGATTTTCATGCACAGACTACATTCTTTGGGATGAGTGGGCATGTTGCTTCCACACATAGGGCTAAAGTCTCTGGGACATCCTGGTAATTTATACTGGTTGCAGTTTGGTGTTCTGAATTCTGAAGGTTGGCCAGACTCAGAATTCAAAAGAGTCCAGAGAGACTGCTAAGTCCCTGGCCAGGAGCAATAACACCAAGCACAGTGCCAAGAACACCATGCTCACTCTGTGGCCCGCCAACTGATCTTGGCCTGCTCCTGTGCCACTGTACCATATCTTGGCTATATTAAATAATGCTACAGTAAATATTTGTCTTCTCTATTGTCAGTACCACATGTCTGATTACTGTAGCTTTATAGTAAATCTTCAAGTCAGATTATATTAGTTTTCCAACTTTGTTCTTTTCCTTCAACATTGTGTTATTTTGGGTCTTATGCTTCTCCTTATAAACTTTAGAATCAGATTGTTGATTTCCACAATATAACTTGCTCAGATTCTGATTTGGATTGCATTGAATCTATATAGATCAAATTGGGAAGAACTGACATCCTGACATTATTGATTCTTCCTATCCATGAACATGAAATATCTCTTTGTTTATTCTTTTATTTTTCTGGGCATTACACTTGAAATTTAGTTCATTAATTTTAAGTGAGAATCTCAATTGGCTAATCTATACAATACCTTTATAAAAATTTTTCACATATGTTCTTTTTTCAGGTCATAAATAAGGTTCATCTTAAGGCAAATCATGTTGTAAAAAGAGATGTTGATGAACATTTAAGAATCAAGACTGTCTATGATAAAAGTATTGATGAGTAAGTACGCCATTATTTTGTCTTTTTAAAACTAAGAATCAAACTATTAAAGATATTTTCATCCAGAAGATCCATAGATGGAGCTATATGCTAATGCACCTTCAAGATGGAATTAAGCTAAAAATGCTTTTTAGTCTGAAAAGATAAAGGCCATGGGATATGATTAAAATCTGTATGTTATGAATAATTTAAACAGAACAGATGTGGATCTCCTTGGATGTGGTCAGTACACACCTAGAAGGCTCCTCTTCCTCAAAAAATTAAAAACTGAACTATGCTATGACCCAGCAATTGCACTAGGTATTTATCCAAGGGATACAGGTGTGCTGTTTCAAAGGGGCACATGCACCCCAATGTTGATAGCAGCACTATCAACAATAGCCAAAGTATGGGAAGAGCCCAAGTGTCCATCAACAGATGAACAGATAAAGAAGATGTGGTATATATATACAATGGAGTATAACTCAGCCATCAAGCAGAATGAAATCTTGCCATTTACAACTACATGGTTGGAACTAGAGGGTATTATGCTAAGCGAAATTAGTCAGAGAAAGACAAGTATCATGTGACTTCACTCATATGAGGACTTTAAGATGCAAAACAGATGAACATAAGGGAAGGGAAGCAAAAATAATATAAAAACAGGGGACTCTTAAATATAGAGAGCAAATAGAAGGTTGCTGGAGGGGTTGTGGGAGGGGGGATGGGCTAAATGGGTAAGGGACATTAAGGAGTCTAGTCCTGAAATCATTGTTGCACTATATGCTAACTAACTTGGATGTAAATTAAAAAATTAATAAAGTAAAAATAAATAAATAAATAAAATAAAAGAAGGCAACTCCTCATGAGTACTTGGAGGAAAAATAAAAGGAAGAACTGATATATGCCATAAGAACATTTACAAAATTATTAGCCAGAGGAATGATGGTGTAATTTTTCATTTAGCATAAGAGAGGTCCAGAAAACACGTAAGTTATGAATCTGTAATAGTGTACGAAGAGCTATGAGGAGTATTTGATGTCTTTCCTTATCCTTAATTTCCCAAATGAATGAGATAACATGATCATGCCTAGTGTTGTGCTTTGGTACAGAGTTAATTCAAATGCTTATTGAGGTAAATTGAGATTTTGGGGGACTGATACTAGATCCTTCCACAAAGCATTCCTTGGGGCCCCTGCCAGGTATATTCTAAACAAATGAGACAGTGCTGTGCTCCAGCATGGCAATTCCTAATGTTTCATGTCTTCATTTTCAGGTTGCTCCCTGAGAAAAGATACCTTGTAAAGGTATGTAATAAATACTCATGACTTGAATTTGATACTTAAAATGGGTGCATTTTATTGTATATAAATTGTACTTAAAAAATAAATTTATTCATTTCTGTTTTGTGAATGAATAAAAAGTGTTGGTAATGAATGTATTTATCATTTCTTCAAAGGCATCTTTATGATGCACTCATCAAAACTTTTTTCATTTTTTTAATGTTTTATTTATTTTTGAGAGAAAAAGACAAAGCATGAGCAGGGGATGGGGAGAGAGAGAGGGAGACATAGAAACTGAAGCAGACTCCAGGCTCTGAGCTGTCAGCACAGAGCCCAGTGTGGGGCTTGAACTCACAAACTGTGAGCTCATGACCTGAGCGGAAGTCAGATGCTTAACCAACTAAGCCACCCAGGCACCCCTCATCAAAGTTTTGTCCTTATTTGATGCTGAACTAGTCTTCTTATTTTATAATTTGATAATAAATCAGTCTTCTTGTTTTCTTACTTGTTCTCTTATGTTTTGGGAGGAGAACATGCTGAACCTAGGTTGAAAAAAAATTTTTTTGAAATACGTTGAGAACACCATTTTCTTGGTGGAAATACTCATTCTCCTGAAGATGGGTTTATCTGATTATATGATATGCTAAAGTTGTCTTAAGAGGTGCTAACCTCCACAGTTTCTTAACTGTTACAGAGTCACACATACACATTAAGCCAATTCCTTATGGGCCACAGAAATTGGTGAGATTGAAATTGATCTTCTAAACATAAGATTTTCTTAACATAAGTTCCTTACTGTTAGAATCACCTAATCAGTCTCAGATTTGAAGTAATTTAGGTTAATAATTAAGATTTATATTTTCAGGGGCGCCTGGGTGGCGCAGTCGGTTAAGCGTCCGACTTCAGCCAGGTCACGATCTCGCGGTCCGTGAGTTCGAGCCCCGCGTCAGGCTCTGGGCTGATGGCTCAGAGCCTGGAGCCTGTTTCCGATTCTGTGTCTCCCTCTCTCTGCCCCTCCCCCGTTCATGCTCTGTCTCTCTCTGTCCCAAAAATAAATAAACGTTGAAAAAAAAATTTTTTTTAAAAAGATTTATATTTTCTAATTCTACTTAAGTAGAGATAGGGAAGGAATTTTTCACTTAGTGTTCTCTCCCCAAACTCAACTAGAAAATAAGGAAATTCCTTTGCTCCTAGACTCATTCTCTCCCCTGCCCCTTACTACGCAACCTTTGACTAAATCAGTATTCCAGAATTGTAAGGTTTTTCTCTTTTTTCCCCTCAGTCGTTAATATCCTATCCTATACTTGTTTTAAATATAATTTGTCCTTTAACTATAACTCTGACTTTTTTCCCCAACTTTTATTTAGAACAAACTTTTTCCACAAGCTATTTCTTATTTGGAGAAGACTTTTCAGGTTCGTAGACCTGCGGGCACTATCTTACTTAGCAGGTATGTCACATTAAGTACATGTCATTTTCTTCAGTTGTTTAGTACTCTGACCTCCCCATTCTACCAGTATGGCAAATTATGAAACTCATACTAGAATATTTTATTATGTTTGTCCTTAGAGACCAAACTGCACGGTATTTAAAAGGAATAATAAAGCACCTGTTAGGTAATCATTCTTTCCCTGATTTTTTTTTTTATTTTGAGAGAGAGAGAATGAGCAAGGGAAGGCCAGAAAGATAGGGAGAGAGAGAATCCCAAGCAGACTCCGTGCTGTCAGTGTGGAGCCAGATGAAGGGCTCAGACCCACAAACCATGAGATCATGACCTAAGCTGAAATCCAGGGTCAGACACATAACCAACTGAGCCACCTAGGGGCCCCAAGATTTTTTTATTTTTAAGAAATCTTGCAACATAGGGCTTGAACTCAAAACCTTGAGATCGAGTTGCATGCTCCACTGACTAAGCCAGCCAGGCACCCCTCTTTTCTTGATTTTCTTTTATGATCTGCTGGATCTTATCCTAAGGTGTAATTGTCCCCTGTTTGCCATATCTCTTTCTTCCCTCACGTGTCTATAGTATTAGCTTATGAAGTATTTGGGGGTCTGAAAACCCAGGCTAGGAGGATTTCCCATGGAACCCAAATTCTTTCTTAGTCCACTTTTCTAACTAAAATAGTAATCCTTATTAATAAACTAATCTTGCAGCTAGGCTTTTTACAATGTTTTTAACTGCTGTGAACTTCTTTTTTTTTTTTTTTTTTGTAATTAAATTTTGATGTACAAATGAACTAAAGACAACGTGCAACAAACCAACACCAGAAGGAAAATGATCCCCATAGATACTGTACTGGGGAATTTGCAGAGCATACAAAATGCGGCCCAGTTATAGTGCCTGAGGAACACCTCCAGGTAATCAAATCTACTCCTAGCAATGTTTTTACTCTTTAGGTTGAACTAAGAAATGGAGATTTTCAATCTGTGTCACCAAGAAATTTTTATAGACTTAAGTTTGAAAGCTTTATTCTTCATTACCAAACGTATTTTAGTTAGCTGATTTTATTCTTTCATTGGTTTTCCTATTAATTTGATAATATCTTCTTTAATTTTTTTTTTCTTTTTTCCATTTATCTTATCTCTGGGACTGCTGAATCATTTCAGCTTAGAACTTCGTCTTTGTCTTCCAAAATATCTTTTTTTTTTTAAGTTTATTTATTTTGAGAGACAGAGTGCAAGCAGGGGAGAGGCAGAAAGAGAGGGAGAGAAAGAATCCCAAGCAGGGTCCACACTGTCAGCACAGAGCCCCATGAGGGGCTCCAGCCCATGAACCATGAGATCATGACCTGAGCTGAAACCAGAGTCGGATGCTTAACTGACTGAGCCACCCAGGTGCCCCTGTCTTCCAAAATATCATCTAGGAGGTATATACCTTAGTATTTTTGCAGGGCAATTCGACATTAGCTCTTAAAATAAAAAATATGTATGATATGCTTCAACCCAATTTGGAAACATATTCCATAAAAATACTTATAACTGTGCAATGTATATTCAAAGATATTCTTTACAAAATTATAAATAATTCAAATATTCAAAGATATTCTTTACAAAATTATAAATAATTATAAAATTTAATACCAATATTAAATTATTGTATTAAATTATGGTATAATTCTGTAATGGAGTACTATGCAACTGTTAAAGAATGAAGTAGATCTCTGTAGACTTGGAAAGATATTTACGCTCTTAAATGGAAAAAAATGTTATAAGTCAGTATGTGTAGTTAACCTATTTTATTTAAGAATTATAGTCAATTTAACATAGTAAAACTGAAATAAAAACATTAAAAACAAAGTGTATGTACATATATATTAAAAAATAAAAGAACTAAAGAATCTGGAAACATACTAAAATATTAATGGTTTTCTTTATGAATTGGATTGTTTGGGGCTTTTCTTTGAAGAATTATATATTTTTATAATCTGATTTTTCATATTAAACATATTACTTATCAGGATGAAGATAAAAAATTTAAATGTGTATAAGAAAACCAATTTATTATACATATGCATTTGAAAATATGATTATTGGGTGCCTGGGTGCTCAGTCAGTTAAGCATCTGACTTTGGCTCAGGTCACGATCTCATGGTTTGTGAGTTCGAGCCCCTTGTCAGGCTCTGTGCTGACAGCTCAGAGCCTGGAGCCTGCTTCAGATTCTCTGTCTCCCTCTCTCCCTGCCCCTCTCCACTCAACGCTCTCTCTCTTTCTCTCTCAAAAATAAATAAACATTTGGGGTGCCTGAATGGCTCAGTCGGTTGGGCGTCCAACTTCGACTCAGGTCATGATCTCGCAGTCTGAGTTCGAGCCCCGCATGGGGCTCTGTGCTAACAGCTCAGAGCTTGGAACCTGCTTCGGATTCTGTGTCTCCCTCTCTCTGTGCCCCTCCCCCACTCATGCTCTGTCTCTCTTTCTCTCAAAAAGTAAACGTTGAAAGAAAATTTTTTTTGAAGTTAGTATGAAAATATGATTATTGCTATAGCTGTTTTTCTCTGTTGAACTGTGTTCTCTAGCTACTTCCAGAAATGAATGTGTTACTGAACATTTACCTAGTAACCAAAATTAAGCATATGTTTAACTGAAGTTTACTTTGTAATTTTTATTAAGTTTTTTGAAGCTCAGTAAGGCTTTTTGGACCCCTATATTTTGGCACTAATACAACTAACTTATTCAGCTTTCATTTCTTTTCTCAAATTTCTTGAGTATAAAATGTTTTAGGGACATGTTTGAAAATTAAAATTACTTCTTAATTACATATCCAGCTTTTTTCCCAAGAAATTTAGAGACATTTTAAGACACATTTCTTTGCTTTTTTTCTAAGGTATTTTTGTTTGTTTTTAATTCTCTTGGCTTTTCCAAATTCTGCTACTTATCTACTTGGGGGTGGTGGGGGGAGAGCCTGATTAAAAAAAAAAAAAATTTTAAATTTAGTTTATTTTTGGGGCGCCTGGGTGGCTCAGTCGGTTAAGCATCCGACTTCAGCTCAGGTCACGATCTCGCGGTCCGTGAGTTCGAGCCCCGCGTTGGGCTCTGGGCTGATGGCTTCCAGAGCCTGGAGCCTGCTTCCGGTTCTGTGTCTCCCTCTCTCTCTGCCCCTTCCCCCGTTCATGCTCTGTCTCTCTCTGTCTCAAAAATAAATAAACGTTAAAAAAAAAATTTAAAAAAAAATAAAATTTAGTTTATTTTTGAGAGAGACAGAACATGAGCAGAGGAGGGGCAGAGAGGGAAACACGGAATCAGAAGCAGGCTCCAGGCTCTGAGCCATCATCACAGAGCCTGTGATTTTTTTTTTTTTTTTTTTAATGCATGAGTGATCATGGAAAAGTATGCTTAAAAATCACAATTTTTTGTTTTTAAAGAATTTTTTCAAGTTTATTTATTTATTTTGAGAGAGACAGTAAGCAGGGCAGAGACAGAGAGAGAGGGAGACAGGATCTGAAGCAGGCTCTGTGCTAACAGCAGAGAGCCCAGTGCTGGGCTCAAACTCATGAACCCTAAGATCACGACCTGAGCTAAAGTCAGATGCTTAACTGACTGAGTCATACAGGCACCCCTAAAGATCATAACTTTATGTAACATCAACTTTAATAGGTTAAAGTAATTATAAATAGATGTGTTAGAGAAATAAGAGTAGACAATGTAATAAAATGGGGATTTTTTTTTCTTCTCTTTATAAGCATCACTTACACCTAAGAAAACCCCCACAATTCACTGATTTTTTTTATTTATAAATTTGGAAATTATAATTGTTTAGAACTTTGAGAGAAGTTTTCTAAAAAGCAGATGTTATAAGGGCACAGAATTGATTAGAAAACTAGAAATTAAGGGTAATGTTGAGGTGACTTTACCTTTAAACTCATCTTTAAAAGGTAAAGATGACTAACTTTTTGTTTGTATTATATGAATTTTTAACTAACTACATGAATTACTTTATAATAGAAAATATATTTCCATAGATAAAATGTTTTTATTAGTTAATTTTGAAATAACTATACATTTACAGGAAGTTGAAAAAAAAAAGTACAAGGAAGTCCATTGTAATTGTCAGTTTCAAAGTTTAAAACTTTTTCTGTCTTTTTTTGTGTCCAGGTTGGCTGCCCTTTATAAATAACAGTTGTTTTAATTAACATTATGGATTAGATTATGTTTATTATATGTAGATTATAATAATTTTACATAAAGTAGAAATTTTAGTGAAGCAAATTCAAACTTAGAGATAGGAACTGAGTAGAGGGAGGAATGGATTTGGCAAAAGTTGAGGGATAATAAATAAAAGTTAAATCGTATGAATTTAGAGTCTGGATTCATTATACATTAAAAGTCCCTACAGCTAATCTTGTCTCTGGTCTGATTTTCTTTTGCTTGCCATGGCGCAGAGATGCAGGGTCTGCCGTGGGGGTAAGTGGTCCTGTTTAGCAGTAGGTGTGCAAGACCAAGAAGGCGTCCGGGATGCAGACTTTGTTCTATATGTTGGTGCTCTGGCCACCGAGAGGTGCAGCCGTGAAAACATCATCTCTTATGCAGCCTATTGTCAGCAGGAAGCAAAAATGGACAGGTAAACTTTCCCCAGAGACTTATTCTCTGAGACCTAATTATGGAAACTCTTAACACAGGTTCTAAGTGTTAAGAGTACAAGAAGTTTGCATTTTCCAGATTGCCTCCAATAATAAGAAACAGCGCTTGGATGGGGGAGTGGGGAGAAAATGTCAGGTGATAGAACTATTATTCATATAGTAATGTCAGTACCAGCTCTAAAGAAAAAGTATTGTCCAGAGAATTTTCTTTGGAAGTAAATAGCTCTCTAAGGAAACAATTTGAATTTTAATTTTAGCACTTCTGTGCTAAAATAAGTGTTTATCTAATTGTCATATAATTTGCCATGTCCTTCACTTAGATAAATTATCACTTAAAAAATTTAGAAACCTCTTATTTATTTACAAAAGATTTTTAAAAATTTTCCCAGTGAAGCAAGCTTGAAATGAAATGTTATTATATATGTAGAAGGTTGCCTGTCACACTCCAGACAAATCAAAGGCAGTAGAAATTGTCATATGTCAGAATAGATTGTAACATTCTCAAATTTAGGAGAATTAATGTGACCATTTCATATGTACGTAGGACCATTGCTGAGGTCTTGAAGGTTCCTCTATCTATCAAGACTAGCTGACTTTAAAGAACTGTTTGACTTCTATTGATGTGTATTCATTTAAGGAAAAAAATGAAATTATTAGTTGAACCAAGTAGGCAATACAAAGGAAACACTGGTATATGCTACAGAATTATACTGTCAGTCCCAAAGGTGGTAAAGAGGTCAAAATGAGCATCATGGATTATGAGGAACAGTCTATTACCATGATGCTGTGTAACTGATGATCTGAAATCTAAAGAATCATTAGCTTCTAAGTGTTGGGAAAGCTTAGAGTCAAATGACTAAAGTGCTATGTTTTTGCATATATGTATGTGTGTGTGTGTGTATATATATATATATATATATATATATATATATATACACACACACCAGTGTTTATAAAAATACATGTGTTTAATAGAGTGTTCCTTTTTTCCTGAGAAGGTATAATTAAATTTATGATATTTTATAATTAACAGTGTCTCAGTATGTCTCAGGAAATGTGGTATTTTGAAGTGCTAAATGAATGATAAATTAAGTTACTTCATAAAATGAGATACTTTCTTAACGTAGATGTCTTTGTGAAATAAGCCTTCATAATGGTGGTGCTGCAAAATAGTGGTTATCTTAATTTGAACTAAACTGTATGGATTGTGAACACACACACACACACAATCTCATTTTCAAAATACTGTTGAGTTTCAAAGAATATTGTAAAACAATGTACATAATATGATTACATGTTTGTGTGTGTGTGTGTGTGTGTGTGTGTGTGTGTGTGTGTGTGTATTACACATACTTGAATGTACTAAGGAAAAAGAAATAATTAGAATTGCCAACCATCCCAGTTTGGCCAAGACTTCCCTGTCTGAAAATCCTGGGAAACCCTTCAGTTCTGGGCAAACTGTTAGTAGCAGTTACCTCTGTAGGGGGGTAGGTTGTAAACTGGAATTTTCATGTTTTTCTTTATACATATCTATGTTATTTGGATATATAACTTTTTACAATGAGCTTTTACTACTTTTCTTAAAAGACACATTAAAGTGAACCTTATGTATTAGGAAGGGAATGGCTTCCTTTGGAAAATGGGGACAGGAATATAAAATCCCAGGTTGAGATGGGTCTAGAGTAGTTCATCTCCTTTCAGCATCTGACAATGCTGAAAACACCTAAAGTATCTAGTTGTCTTTTGGTGAGAGAATCCAGCACAGGAATCTTCACACAGATGAGAATCCCATAACCTAATTTCATATTTCAGGGTTTTTTGCACTGCTGATATGTTTTCTTAAAGCACTTTAGCTTTTGGTTCACATTTGATATAAATGAGTAACTAAAAGAGTAAATGTTCTTTGTATCAGTGAAATTGAAGCTACTCATATATCTGGGAAAATAATTGTTTTTTTCTGAGGAGCATGTTGATGTTGGAAGAAAGAGCAGTATCTGCAGTTGTTCTTTCTTAATCTTTTTGATGAAAGAAACGTTCCTTCAAAACTGCCGTATTAATTCATTCAAAGAATACTTGAATGCCTAATATGGTGTTTGCAGACTAAGTGAACAAAATAGACCCATGTACCTGCCTCATTCATGGAACATAGGAATTACAGAGGCAGGCAGGTATTAAATATACTTAGAAATAAATGTGATTTCAAAATAGGATCAATACTTTATAGGGAAAAAAAGGGTGCTATAGCATAAAAGAGAACAAAGGGGGAAACATAATTTAGATTAATTAAGCACAGATGGCCTCTTTGAAAGAGTGAAACTTTAGGTGTAACCTGAACATTGATGGGCTTCAGCCAGATAAAGAGTTTGAGGAAGACTTATGTTAGAAAATTCCATGTGTGCCTGTTGTTTGGTAGAAGCCACTTCAGTGGACGCTGTTTTTGAAGATGAGAACTAAAGGAAATGCATTGGAGAGGCAGACAGGGATGTTTTATTCTAAATGCTGTAGGAAGTCCCTGATGGGTTTTAAGCCTGGCAGTGATATCCATTTTATATTTTAGAGGTCACTGTGGCAATGTTTTGGTAAGTGAATTATTTTCTGAGTATAAGTCTGTTGTTTTCAAGTATGAACAAAATATACCATATGTTTTTTACTTAAGGCAAATGTTACTTTGTATAAAGTGATTACATTTTGGTGAGTTTTTGGTATTTCTGTGATAAAATGTTGAGGTAGTGGTGGGAGAAAGGACTTTGGAGTCCTTACTGTTGTCTGTTTGCCACAGCTTTTGAAAGACAGGTAGGTACATGGTGTAACTAACTGAATTATATTGGGTACTAGTCAGGTCTTGGACTCTCAGGTTCGAGGCTCAGAAAGTGATAGAACTGTATAGATTCTAGAAAGTATAGAATATGAAAGAAGATGATGGGAAGATAAAAAATCTGTATGTGAATGAAGGTAGTGTTCAGGCAGAGAAAGGGAATAGCAAGATGGGCATAAGAAGGTTGAACAACCTGAATGATTTGCTTATTATCCTATTGTATACCTAGCGTCCCTCTCCACCTACCTGCTCATCCCATGTGCCTGTAAATGTAGTGAAATGCTGAAATCAGATCTGGATTTTGCAAGTAAAACATGTTAGAATTTAAGTTTTTCAGTCCATTCTTATCTTTTGGTATATGTTGACATATTTTACAAGTTCACACTTAAATGTACATTAACTTTACTTTTGTGAGGACAGGTACTAATTAGCCACACCATAGGAAAACAAAGGTATATGTCTTGAAAGTATAAGATAGTGAGTTAGATATTATGGTATAAAATGACATTTGATATTTAGCAAAGATTTTTCTGACCTAGTCAGTTTGTTTTTTTTTTTTTTTTTAGAAAAGTATAAGTTAGTAAATATCATAATACTGATTTTTCTGGAATATAATAAAAAATTCAATGTCTATTTTAACAGGCCAATAGCAGGATATGCTAACCTGTGTCCAAATATGATCTCTACCCAGCCTCAGGAGTTTATTGGGATGCTGTCCACAGTAAAACATGAGATTATTCATGCCCTGGTAAATTTTGCTGTTAATTACTGTTCTTTCCTTCATGCGTTAATTTTCTGTTTATTATGCTGTTATTTTGATATATACGTTAAATTTTGGATTCTTAGATTTATGTAAGTAAAACCTAGATGACTAGGTCTCTGGTAATAGGATTTTTGAGAAAATGATTACTGTTCTTAAGAAGAAAACTTAGGGGCGCCTGGGTGGCGCAGTTGGTTAAGTGTCCGACTTCAGCCAGGCCACGATCTCGTGGTCCGTGAGTTCGAGCCCCGCGTCGGGCTCTGGGCTGATGGCTCAGAGCCTGGAGCCTGTTTCCGATTCTGTGTCTCCCTCTCTCTCTGCCCCTCCCCCGTTCGTGCTCTGTCTCTCTCTGTCGCAAAAATAAATAAACGTTGAAAAAAAAAATTTTTTTTTTAAAAAAAAAAGAAGAAAACTTAGTGGGGCGCCTGGGTGGCTCAGTCGGTTAAGCGTCCGACTTAAGCTCAGGTCATGATTTCACAGTCAGTGAATTGAAGCCCGCATCCAGGTCTGTGCTGTCAGTTCCGAGCCTGGAGCTTGCTTCGGATTCTGTGTCTCCCTCGCTCTCTGCCCCTCCCCCACTCACGCTCTGTCTCTCTATCAAAAAATGAATAAACGTTAAAAAAAAATTTAAAAAAACTTAGTAATTTACAAAAATTCACTTTCCTGTAAAGTGATAACTGATATGCTAATTCTAGATCTTATTGCAGAGGTCTGATTTCAAAAGTCCTCTCGGTCTGCTTAGGCTTTCTAAAATTTACATACACTGATTCAGAACCCCTCCTTCCTTTTCCCCAATTTGTCCAAAATAGTGAACTTTTATAATATATCTGGGAAATTAAAAAGTTATCTAAAACCCTAGGAAATGGTTTCTTGATGCCATTTATGTATTTAGAAAATAGATGGCAGTAAGATGCAGTGATTGAGAGACAATAGATCACACAGATTTAGGGGTGTGAGTCTTCTTAGCTCTACCACTAAAAATATTTGGGATCTTATGCAAATTATTTAGCTTTATAAGCCTCAGATTCATCTGTTAAAATGAAGAGAACAGTAGTACATAGTACAGTGGAGTTTTTTCTTGGAGATTAAGACAAAACAGAAATCCTATAGCACCATGCTGTATATAGTAAGGTATAATAAAATCAGTGGCAGTTATCTATTAGTCTTTTTTTTATTTATTTATTTTTGAGAGAGAGAAAGAGAGAGAGTGTGTGTGCAGGGAAGAAGGGGACAGAGAGAGAGACAGAGAGAGAGAGAGAGAGAGAGAGAGAGAGAATCCCAAGCAGGCTCCACTCTGTGTGGAGCCTGACATGGGGCCTGAACTCACAAACCATGAGATAATGACCTGAGCCAAAATCAAGAGGCAGATGCTTAATTGACTGAGCCACCCAAGCACCCTTTATTTATTAGTCTTAGTGAGCTAGCATGTATGACTTTAATATGCAAGCCTCAGTCTTTAAATCAGCAAATACATTACATAACTCACTGAAACACCTATGTAACCAGACATTTATATCCTTCAAGTAAGAAGATTCTAAAACGAATTCTCTGTTTTTCTTTTATTTTTAAAAAAAATAAGCTGAACCTGCTAATTGAGGTGAAACAAGACTCATTCTTCCTAAGAGCTAAAAACTATAGATACTTGATGTTGAGAGAACCAGAGAGAAACAGCAGATTTTAAATGTGGTATATAAATGAACATGAATGCAGAGATCCCAGGCATGAGATAAATTAGGTTATGAACAGGCAATTCAGAAAAGAAAAAAAAACAGTTGGCTGAGTCATGTATAAGAAGGTATTCAGACTTACTTTAGCAGTCAAAGGGTCTCAAAGCTAGATACCATTGACTATAAAAGAATGCATGAAAGTTATGTACATTGGGACACCCGAGTGGCTCAGTCAGTTAAGTATCTGACTCTTGATTTCAGCTCTAGTCATGATCTCGCATTTCGGTTCGTAGGATCAAGCCCTGGATTGGGCTCTGCACTGACAGTGGGATTCTCTCTCTCTCACTCTTTCTCTCTGCCCCTCCATCTCTCTCCCTCCCCGCCACCTCAAACAAACATTTAAAAAAAAGAAAGTTATACACAGTGACTTCAAGGTGTAGTGGTTACCTCTGGGAAAAGAAGGAGGAGAAAGGATTAGGTAATGGAGCTTCAGTAATATTTACTCTGCAGTGTTTTATTTCTTAAAAGTTTGCCGAAAATATGGTAAACTAACATCTTAAATAGCCTTAAAGAGGATACATAAGTTTCTGTTATGGATATTTTTTTTACTTTTTATATATTTGAATTTTTTTTTTTTTTTAATTTTTTTTTTTCAACGTTTATTTATTTTTGGGACAGAGAGAGACAGAGCATGAGCGGGGGAGGGGCAGAGAGAGAGGGAGACACAGAATCGGAAACAGGCTCCAGGCTCTGGGCCATCAGCCCAGAGCCTGACGCGGGGCTCGAACTCCCGGACCGCGAGATCGTGACCTGGCTGAAGTTGGACGCTTAACCGACTGAGCCACTCAGGCGCCCCTTGAATTATTTTAAAAACTGTAAAAACCTAAGAAATTTTAAATATTAACTTAAGTCTCAAAGCCTATCCTGGAAGATGGTAAGAAATGTTTAACACAGATTCCCCATAAAGTTTTGTATGTTCATAACTATCAATTACACTTACCTGTGGTGCTTTGAATACCAAATAAACCTTCTGAAATGTGAGTGCTTAGAAAAATGTTCAAGCTGATACAGTGGGAAAAAAATGTATATTTAGAATATTATAAAGGATGAGGCAAATTACACTATTTTAAGCTTTGTATAACTTCAGTGAATTGTATATTGAAAGCTATTTTGATTTTCTTAGCTGACTCAATTAAGTGTCCTTTGCATCTTCAGAGATTAAAAAAGAAGAAGAAATTCAGGAATAAAAGAATAACCTGGATTCCATTAATCATTTTGGCAAGCTTTGAATGACACAGAGGCCACAGTTGTGTAAGCAAAGAAATTTGCCAAAGAAATTGATTAATTAAGTGATCGTTTCTGATTGTTAGCTATTTGGATATGAGCTATAGCATATTCTCAGTGTATGAAACATACATAAAGAAGTAGTCACAGAAGTGTTTTGTTTTAGGTATTAGATTAGGAAAGAGCAAGAAAAGAAATCTAATGAAATAGATATCAAATGGCAATAATTTTTTTTTTTTTTTTTTGCCTATTTTCTCATCTATTTTGGGAGGTGAAGGATAGAGAACAGGAATTTTAATACCTTTATGTGAAGTATCCATTATCTCATTAAAATTAAAATTAAAGACTTAAAAATAGTATTTAATTCAGTAATTTAGAATGATTGATAGCAATACCTTCTTCTTGAATGTGGTAATGCTTTATAAGTTAAATTGTTTTACTTATTTGTATATATTGTAAAGAATAAAATAGAGGGAAATTTCCAGTCTTTCCATGTATACATAAAATGTATTCATTTTTATTAATGAAATGTTATCCACATATAATTTAGATAATTCGAAGGCATAACGGTGCTTTAGCATCATTTATTAACAAAATTATAAACTCCTTTTTAAGTTTCTTGAACATTGAAGGAATGTTTAATTAGTGGTTCTGAAAAAAATAGTATTTAAATTGTGACTATAAACGTAACAAATTCATATTGTAAAAAAATTAGGGGAATATGAGTTATTTTACACATTACCCTACCATCAGAAGAACCACAGTTAACATTTTGATATATGTTTCCATTATTTTTTTCCTAAGTGTACATACACACATGCACACACACTTCCAGTCTTTTTAAGTACAGATATGTATTAAGTGTGTGTACTTTTGGATCAAAGACTGAATTTTTTGAGTGCTCTTAGGGAGCATACTTGATTGTCCACCTCCTACTCTAAACTGTATTGTCAGTTGTTCTCAATGGTAATATACCCTGGGTGCAATTATAGAGTTTATGTAATGAGTTCATGTGAAGAGGATCGACTGTGGTAAATATATTCTTAAACAAATTTCTTATTTATGCCAGTACCAAAGAATATTGTCACTATTACTTTGGATTCCTTAACTTACAATTCCTTCAAGTAATTGAAATTTAAAATTCATTAGATGGAATACTTAATTTTTTTCCAATTCCAATATATGACATTTCAGTAGAAGTATTGGCTGGGTGCTTTTACAAGGTTATATGAGTGTTCTCTTTTGATAGCACCATGTTATGATGTGTATAATCAGACTTGATATTTTTCACTCTGAGACATTTTGAATTTTTTTTATAGGGTTTCTCTGCTGGCCTATTTGCATTCTACCATGATAAAGATGGAAATCCTCTAACTTCAAGATTTGCAGATGGTCTCCCACCTTTTAATTATAGGTATTTGTTATTTTTTGTTCTTGTTCTTCTCTTTTAGGAGGGTGCTAAGATTAGAATCTGAGACTCATGGCATGATAGTTGCCATAAATAATAGCGGCTTCATGGCTAGCCTAAAAAAACTATAGCTATTAA
The DNA here is from genome assembly GCF_028749965.1 of Puma concolor. NCBI lineage: Eukaryota > Metazoa > Chordata > Mammalia > Carnivora > Felidae > Puma > Puma concolor. The sequence goes on from NC_141675.1 coordinate 88,590,787, forward strand.
AACAGGATAAAAGAGGCCATTTAGCTTTACCCTTTCATTTTAGAGATGAAGCAGTTAAGATGCAGAAACTTAAGTGACTTGCCCAAAGAGCCAGGAATCTTCTTGCCAGCAGAGCTCTTTTCCACCACATTGTAACTTGTGTTGCTGTACAGTATAGTCAGGCCATGGGAGAATATGAGTTGGTTATATTTTGGTTTGTTTATTAATGTTTATTTTTGAGATAGAGTATGAGTGGAGAAGGGCAGAGAGAGGGGGGAGGGAGACACAGAATCTGAAGCAGCCTCCAGGTTCTAAGCTGTCAGCACAGAGCCGGAAGTGGGGCTCACACTCATGAACCGTGAGATCATGACCTGAGCCAAAGTCGGAAGCTTAACTGACTGAGCCATCCAGGTGCCTCTATATTTTGTTTTTTTTTAATAATTATCACCTATCATGGCAATATTTACATGTAAACTGATACTGTATTTAATACAACATATTAGCAGTGATCTAGAGGGTTAGGGCCAAAAATGAATAATACTAAGAAACACTAAAAAAAATGTGTCAAGAATTTTTTATAGTGTATCAGTCACAGATCTGTAACCATTTGCATTCATTTATATAAAATACAAATCTCTAAGAGCATATGTCCACAAAAAGATAAGCACAAGAATGTTCATGGCAGTTTTGTTGTAGCATGGATAAATAAATGATATATTCATATAATTGAAAACTACAAGGCACTAAAAAAGAATATACTATTGTTACATGCAACAACATATATTAATATCACAGATCTAATGTTGAACAAAAGAAGTCAGTCCATTTGTGTAGTTTTTTTTTTTTTAATTTTTTTTTTCAACGTTTTTATTTATTTATGGGACAGACAGAGACAGAGCATGAACGGGGGAGGGGCAGAGAGAGAGGGAGACACAGAATCGGAAACAGGCTCCAGGCTCCGAGCCTGACGCGGGGCTCGAACTCACGGACCGTGAGATCGTGACCTGGCTGAAGTCGGACGCTTAACCGACTGCGCCACCCAGGCGCCCCATTGTGTAGTTTTTAAAAAAGAGCAATGATAAAGGATGAGTGGTTTTACTAGAAGGGCCAAGCTGTTAAATGACCTACAAGTTGAGAAGTTGAGTATAGATTGGAAAGAAGCACAAGAAAACCTTCTGGGGGTGCTTATACTGTTCCATATGTTTATCAGATTAGTGGTATATGGATGTGGAATTAAAAATTAATTAATCCTGGAGTGCCTGGGTGGCTCAGTCGGTTAAGTAGCTTAGGTTTTGGCTTAGGACATGATTTTGAGGTTTGTGAGATCAAGCTCCGCTTGATCTGTGCTGACAGTGTGGAGCCTGGTTGGGATTCTCCCTCTCTCTCTGCTCCACCCTCACCTCAAAAAAAAAAACATTAATTCTTATACTTCAAATTTGTTTACTTTGTATATATTTTACTTTAATTACAGAGATCTCTATTAAAATAGCTAGAATTAAATATTGAAGCAGATAATACTTTATTCATCATATTTTTTAGAGTACATGTGAAGAAACAAATTCTAATTGGACATAGATATTTTCCTTCTTTAAATAGTTTGTGTTCATTTGGTGGTGTAGGAGGAGTCTGGTCTTTCCTAAGAATTTTGGTCTTTATGAGAAACATAAATGATGAGATAGGCATCACCTACATAGTGATGTAGTTAAGAAAGAGATACCCACACATAAGAACTTTTGTTAAGGGATGCCTGGGTAGCTCAGTGGGTTAAGCGTCCAACTCTTGATTTCAGCTGAGGTCATGATCTCACAGTTGTGAGATTGAGCCCCATGTTGGGCTCTGTGCTGAGTGTGGGACCTGCTTGGGATTCTCTCTCTCCCTCTCTCTTCCTTCCCCACTCATGGTCCTGCTCTCTCCCCCTCCCTCCCTCTCCCTCTCTCTTCCCCTCCTCCCCCTCAGTAAATAAATAAATATTTAAAAAGAACTATTGTTAAGCTCATAATTTGCAGTACTTTCTTGTATTCAGGATATTCCTCAAAAGCAGGAAATCTTACAGTATGAATGGAGATAATAGAATGATAGGAAATTCAGTTGATAGACACATGAAGAGTTGGATTTGTCCCTAACCTATTTATTTGGAGAAACTATTTGTCTTGAAATGTAGATGATGAAGAGAATATTTGGAGTTATTAATAAGGTAAAAGCTGTTTTCTTGCTGGCTTTGATCACTATGGATGTTTAAACATTACTTTGCTATGGAGAAAGATCAAAAGAATTAAAAATAGCATCTTCAAGGCATAGATAGATGAACAGATATATGGCAACACACACACACACACACACACACACACACACACACACACACACAAATAAAACAAAATGTTAATTGTAGAATCGAAGTGAAGATTATTAGATCTGCAGCTGTGCTCTTTGCAGTTTTGTCAACATTTTGTATGTTTAAAATTTCCATAAAATAATAGTGGGAAAATATAGCCTCTTTCTATTCTGTTTTATTGGTGAAAATGAGAGATTCATAGGGTTGATGATTGAGGTAATCTAGGGGGAAAAAAAGCCAGAAAAAAATGATATGGATTATGGGGAAAAATCAAAATTAATGTCCATTATAAATGATGTCATTATATCCCACCAATGATATATAAATGCTTACCAGTAGTGGATATTATAGATTTTTTTTTTTTTTTAAGGCCAATCTGAGAGTAAAAGATGGTATCTTCTAGGACTACTACTGAGGTTTCAGCCATTTGAATTTCCTCTGTACTTGTATACAGCCTATTTATGTCTTTTGTCCAGTCCTGGGTTATTTTTCCTTTTCTAGTGATTTTGTAAGAGTACTTTATAATTGGGGGATAGTAATCCTTTTTCATGTTTGTTGCAAATATTTGTCCCACTTAGTTATCTTATTTCGTTATAATATTTTTTTCATAGAAAAATTTAAAATTTTTATATCATTAAATTCATCTATTTTTTTCTTCTGTTGCTTGAGAAATTCCTGCCCTCCAATGATTATAAAAATATTCTCCTGTCTTCTAGTAAATTATTTCAATTTTTTACATTCATAGCTTTTATTCATTTGGAATTTATTTTTGCTTCATGTATTTTGGGGTTCTTTTGTGAGGTATATATATGTTTATAACTATTATATCTTCTGGGTGGATTGACCTTTTCATCATTATAGAACTTCCCTCTTTATTTCTACTAACAACTTTTGTTTTAAGGTCTATTTTGTCTGATACTGGTGTAGTCGTTCCAGCTCTCATTTGAGTACTGTTTGCATGGTATTATCTGTTTAATTCTTGTACATTCAACCTATTTGTGTCCTTGAGTCTGAACTGTGTTTCTTGTAGATAGAGTTGGATTATGGGGGCTGTTTTTAATGTGTTCTTCCAGTCACCCCCATTCTACCACCTCTATAGTGGCTGCCAGGTTTGCTGGTTTTTTTTTTTTTAAATTTTTTTTCCACGTTTTTATTTATTTTTGGGACAGAGAGAGACAGAGCATGAACGGGGGAGGGGCAGAGAGAGAGGGAGACACAGAATCGTAAACAGGCTCCAGGCTCTGAGCCATCAGCCCAGATCCTGACGCGGGGCTCGAACTCACGGACCGCGAGATCGTGACCTGGCTGAAGTCGGACGCTTAACCGACTGCGCCACCCAGGCGCCCCGAGGTTTGCTGGTTTTTACTGTGATTGCGGGCTGTTAGTTTTCAGGGCTGGCAAGGCATGGGAAAATGCCACAAAGCTTGCAGTTCTTACTGAGAGTTATCTATTTTTTAAACAATTTTTTTTTGTTGTTTATTTTGAGAGCAAGTGTGTATGCAAGAGTAGGGGAGGGGCAGAGAGAGAGAGGGAGAGAGAGAATCCCAAGCAGGCTCCACACTAGCAGTGAGGGGCTCGATCTCATGATCATGACTTGAGCTGAAATCAAGAGTTGGACGCTTGACTGACTGAGCCTCCCAGGCACTCCTATCCTTTTTTTTCTTTTAATACTTCCTGGATTGCTGAAAGCCTTTGTTAATTTCCAAAGTTCTGAAAAGTTGATAAGGCGTTTTGCCACTTTTCTCACTGCTTTCAAGAACAGAGAATTTTCAGAGGTCTGCCATCTTTGCTGACATCTTCTCGGAATTTATTTCTGTATATGGGATGAAATAGGGATTTAACTTTTTTTTCTAGATGGATAACCAGTGTTACATCACAGTTAATAAATAAATTGTACTTTCCCACTAAATTAAAATGCCATTTTTTTTAAATGCCATTTTTTGTTGTTATTAAGTTTCCTTATGTGCTTGGATATGTCTCTGGACTTGCTTTTGTTTTATCCAAAATTTGTGTTAAAAGGGAGTAATTCGGGGCGCCTGGGTGGCGCAGTCGGTTAAGCGTCCGACTTCAGCCAGGTCACGATCTTGCGGTCCGTGAGTTCGAGCCCCGCGTCGGGCTCTGGGCTGATGGCTCAGAGCCTGGAGCCTGTTTCCGATTCTGTGTCTCCCTCTCTCTCTGCCTCTCCCCCGTTCGTGCTCTGTCTCTCTCTGTCCCAAAAAAAATAAATAAACGTTGAAAAAAAAATTAAAAAAAAAAAAAAAGGGAGTAATTCATCATCATCTGAGCAAAGTATTAGCTTTGTGAACTTGAGAAGTTACTTCCTGTCTCTACCCTTCCATCTCTATCTGCACAATATTGATGATAATCTCATCAGGTTGAAAAGATTAGAAAATGTTGTCATGTATGTTGCAGTATTTGGTATATAGTAAACTCAAATATCTTAATTGTATATTGATGTTCATAAATACTTTCACTATTTAAAGCTGTGACGAATTTGCAAAATGACTGTCTTTTATTCTTTAATTGCAGTCTTGGATTATATCAATGGAGTGATAAAGTAGTTCGAAAGGTGGAGAGATTATGGAATGTTCGAGATAATAAGATAGTTCCTCACACTGTGTATCTTCTAGTAACACCTCGTGTTGTCGTATGTATTACCCAACTTCTTCATGTTTCATGAACCATCTACTCTTTTCATTTCTTATGGTCTTTTCTCTACTAATCATTATTGCTGAAGAACTTAAAAGTAAATTTCATAGCCTATAATAAGGAAACTAATATAAAGGCAGTACAGTAAAGCTACAAGCCAAGAGAAATCTGAAGAAATGGAAATTTGTCAATAACTCTCATGGCTCCATTCTACTTACTGCTTTAAGCCAATGTCCCTCTACTATGATACCTCTTAGGATGACTGGTGCTATTTGTATAATTGCTGATCATTTCAATACTAGTCCATATTAGTCAAGGTTGTCCAAAGAAATAGAGCCAACAAAATGTGTTGCCCAAGAAATAGGGCTAGAAATGAGAGAGAGAGAAGAAAATTTATTTGAAAGAAATGGCTCGTGCAATTGGAGGTTTGGAGATTCCAAACTCTGATGGAGTAGGCTAGCAGGCTGGACACTCAGGAAAGAGTTGCATTTTGAGTCCAAAGGCAATAAGCTGGCAGAATTCCTTCTTGCTCAGGAAAAGTCAGTCTTTGTTCTATTAAGGCCTTCAACTGATTGGATGAGGCCTGTCTGTATTATGGAGGGTAATCTGCTTTACTTCAAGTCTACTAATTTAATTATTAATCTCACCCCAAAACACCCTTACTGAAACATTCAGAATAATGTTTGATCAAATATCTGGGCACTGTGGCCTAGCCAAGCCAATGGTTAATAAAATTAACCACTAACTAATTTACCATTTAATTATTATTAAATTAACCGTTTAATTAATAAAATTAACCATTCCACCCTCTTATTTTTTAAATAAACTCTACCCCCAGCACAGGGCTCAAATTCACAATCCTAGGATCAAAAGTTGCATGCTGTACTGACTGAACCAGCCAGGTGCCCTGCCTTGTGGATTTTTGCACTGTTCTTGGGATATTTCCTATCGTTGAAAATTTCTTGAAAAAAAAATTTTTTTTTGAGCGTTTATTCATTTTTGAGAGACAGAGTGTGAGTGGGGCAGGGGCACCTCCAAAGCAGGTTCCAGGCTCTCAGCTGTCAGCACAGAGCCTGATGTGGGGCTCGAACTCACGAATGGAGAGGTGATGACCTGAGCCAAAGTCGGACACCCAACCGACTGAGCCACTCAGGGCACCCCTCCTGTCACTGGAAATTTCTAACTAAAAGACAGGAAAAACCAAATGAGCAAAATTGTATTTTAATGAAGAACTTACTTTTCTTCCAAGACTATATCTATAATAAGAGCAGTTGATCCCTTCATTGAAAACATTGTTGACATAATAGTTATAAATGGCAATCGTGTTAGTCTATAGTTTTTTTGAAATATATGTGACAAAATCTTCAAATAGAGGAAAAAATGTTAAGAGAATTTACTAGCAGAGGAATGTAATAGTATCAAAATATATTTAATTACATTAAAGACCATATTTTTAAAAGATGTTTTCACTTCTCACCAAAGTAATTCTTTAATGGCTACTTTACCATATCTATGTTATAGACTCTGCCGTTATTATATTGTACTTTTGTAGGGTTTATTATTTTTTTTTCTGATTCTTAGGATGAAGCGCGAAAACATTTTAACTGTCCAATTCTGGAGGGAATGGAACTCGAAAATCAAGGTGGCATGGGCACTGAGCTCAACCATTGGGAAAAGCGGTTATTAGAGGTCAGTTTATTTTAAAATTTTACTAGGCATTTTTTCTTTAATGAAAGAAATTCTTTTTTAATAAAAGTAATTTTTTTATGTTTATGTTTTATTTTTGAGAAAGAGAGAGAGTGTGCACATGCAACCTGGGGTGGTGCAGAGAGAGAGGGAGAGAGAGAATTCCAAGCAGGCTCTGCACTGTCAGCGCAGAGCCCATCTTGGGGCCAGGTATCACAAACTGTGAGATCATGAACTGAGCCAAAATCAGGTGTCGGTCCCTTAACTGACTGAGCCCCCCAGTTGCCCCTTTTTTCTCTTAACAAGCAGTTTCTCATTAATAAGATCCAATCAGTAGTGAGCTAGAATGAATGTTAACTGACCTCCTTGGGTTGTTTTTGTTTTGTTTGGTTAACTCCTTGCCTCTTTTTAAAACTCCAGTGTTTGATAGGCAGCCACTAAAATAAATCCTCCCCCTCTTTTCAACTTCCCTTTCTTTTCCATTAGGTGAACTCTATGTAAACCTAAAAACATTTGGTAACTTAAAGTTTCTTTTCCCCTTCAGCTCTCCAGACCGGCTTTTTAGATGTAATCATTATTATTTTTTTTAATGTTTATTTATTTTTGAGATCGTACAGGCGAAAGAGGGGCAGAGAGAGGGAGATAGAGGATCCAAAGCAGGCTCTGCACTGACAGCAGCGAGCCCGATGTAGGGCTTGAACTCATGAACCACAAGATCATGACCTGAGCTGAAGTCTGATGCTCAACCAGTTGAGCCACCCAGGTGCCCCTAGATGTAATCGCTATTTAAGTTTTTTGTATATGCTTCAAGGAATGTTATGTATATGTAGAGATGCACACACTAACACACAGGTTTTTCATTAAATGAATTCATATGTTAATGAACAATTTTCCACTTCATAATATATCTTAGACATTTTTCCAAGCAGTACAGGTGCTCCTGATGTAATGCAGTGTATGCTTTCCTAAAAAGCCTCTTCAAAATTGAACACTAAAAATAAGACTCATGGGAAAAACAAATACCATGCCACTAACAAAAGCAGTAAGTCACAATAAAGTGCTAGCTCAATTTTAAACATATTTCCAGTAAATAAACTCCTTTATTTACTCTAATATTTCTTTACCTTAAACAACAACAAAAAGCAATGGTAGTTGGAACACAGACTAAATTGAGTAATGGGGACAAGAGCAAAATGTACAAAATTAGAATCATGCAATAAGCACTTCTAAGAGCCTCTGGCCATATTGAACCAAGTAGAAGAACATGGAGTAAATGGGTATCATGCACAGCATTCCTCTGTTGCTATCTTCAGCTGTCTTAGTGTACTTTATATTTAGCTGCTGTTGCTCCATTGCACAAAATATTAAAATCCAGGGATAAGTCATTATAAACCAACATGATTCGTTATATGAATGTAACAACAGTCCTGTGTTAATGAACAACTGTGTTTTAAATTTTTTATTTTATTTATGTCTTAAGATTTTATTTTTAAGTGATCTCTGCATCCAATGTGGGGCTTGAACTTATAATGCCCAGATCAAGAGTCACACATTCTACCATGAGCCAGCCAGCCACTTTAAAATTTATTATTTTAAAAATGTTGTGATGAGCACTTTATATCTGTGATATCTTTCAGGAGTGGCATTTCAGTGGGTATTCTTAGGTTCAACTAAACATGCCTTCAAACTCACAAGACCTAACAAGCGTCATTGAAAAAACATTTACTTGGAAAGATACAAGACACAGCATGCCAGCATGGTAGAAGTCAGGCATTTTTTTCGTGCTCCACACAACAGTCTAGGGGCTGTCATTCATGCCTCTCTCCCTCTGCACTCCAGCTCAAATATAGGAGCAGAAGGCCATACGAGGGGGGGTGCAAGAACCAGCCTGGCTTAGAAGTACTATGTCTCAAATAAAGACTAATATATTTATTTTTAACAGTTCCATAGACATAACTTCTAGATCTCTGTAAGTGACATCCCCATAAGAATCTGTGCACATGGGGATGTTCCAAGCTATGGCTTACCAACAAGTATTCATGTTCATTTACCAAGTCCATCATTTACTGTGATGTCCTGAGGCATCACACCACTGTTACCTGGTGACACAGTTGACATTCCACCTTTTTTAGGTTTCCAGGAGAGCAGAACTAGGAAGTTAACTCAAGGTCAGATGTATTTACATAGAAATAGAAAAGATAGGGGTGCCTGGGTGACTCAGTTTGTTAAGCGTCCAACCTTGGCTCAGGTCATGATCGTGTGGTTCATGAGTTTGAGCCCCATGTCGGGCTCTGTGCTGACAGCTCAGAGGCTGGAGCCTGCTTCAGATTCTGTGTCTCCCTCCCTGTCTGCCCCTCGCCTGCTCGTGCTCTGTCTCTCTCTGTCCCAAAAATAAACATTAAAAAAATTTTTAAAAAAGAGAAAGATAAATCCCTGGAAATGGAATTTCTAGCTCAGAGAGAGAGAGAGAGAGAGAGAGAGTGTCTGTGTGTGTGTGTGTATTTTTAAGCTTATATACAAGTTAGCAAAATTACAAAGGAGTGAAATTAATGCTTCTGCTGACCATTCTTATCCAGGTGACCACAAAATAATAGTGATGGAAACTTATGGAAGACACATTACACTTGTTTCTCCCATGGGACTTTTAGTTCTTTTATTTTCCTTAAGCAATTTTCCCAAGTGATTCTCTTAAGAAAACTGTAGATTGACCAGACATGAAAATTTATTTATTTTTGCAGTAGAAACATGAGAGTATTAATTTCATTAATGGTTGCCTTTCTCTGAAATCAACTTTGTATCCTTGAACTATTTTTTTTAGTGATATTAAAGTACTTGAGGTGACCATCCAGTATTCAACATAAGGATTTGAAGAATAATCAGAGCTGCTGTAGGAATTACATGATATGAATTAAAACACTGGGTAGACAGTAGACTTTGATGGCATTTTAGGTCCCTCGTGCAACTTCTTTGATCCTATGATTCTGTGATACTTGTTTTATATATTGATGTGTATTTCTGTGATCATAAGGTTGAAGGTTATAAAAGCGTTTTTTGTTTTTTTTTTTAATTAAATTCAGGTCAATATTCACCCCCTCTAATATTCTGTGGGCATCTGTCTCAACCACTCACTTTACTTTGTCTAGATATTACAATATTTTTACAGCATTTCTGCTTATGTATAGTTATTTTCATATTCATCAGAGTTCTAAATGCTGGTTGTCTGCCACTTCTGGGAAATTGTACATAATATAGTCATTTAAGGCAGAAAGCAGATTTTGCTTTAAGCTTCAGTCTTGTCATGATAGATAGATAGATACATAGATACATAAATTAATTAAGGAAGGCTTATTTATTTCACTACTTGAAGTGAATAAGTGAGCCTCTCACACTTGAGACATTTTACATATACGTCAAAGTAATCATGGAAATTATTGGGAGTTTCAAGACATCTGGCCTTCTAATTTAAAATCTTTTGATTTTCAGAATGAAGCAATGACTGGTTCTCACACCCAGAACCGAGTCTTCTCTCGAATCACTCTGGCATTAATGGAGGACACTGGGTAAGACAGCTGTAAGAATGTTATATGACATTAATATTAGCTTAAGAAAATACATTTTACATTGAAGTAAAATAAAATAGTCTTTGAATTTTATTTAGCTCTCATTACCTATAGCAATTCCATTCATTCATTCAATAAATGGGGCCCTGAGGTATAGTAACGAATAGAACAGAATTCCAGGCATTATGAGATTTATTTCTAATACGTAGAGGCCATGGTAATATACAGGAAAGACTAATCTGAACAAGTTTTTAAAATTATAAATGAAATTGATAATGTATAGATTCTTAGTTTTTAAACTTTATTTTGAGAGAGAGCACACAAGTGCATGTGCGAGAGTTGGGAAGGGGCAAAGGGAGAGGGTGAGAAAGAATCTCAGGCAGATTCGGTGTTGTCAGAGCAGAGCCCGACGTGGGGCTCAATCCGACAAACCATGAGATCATGACCTGAGCCGAAATCAAGAGTCAGACACCTAATCGACTGAGCCATCCAGGCACCCCGAGAATCCTGGTTTTTTATTTAAAGCAGTAGAACTTTCTAGGGCACCTGAGTAGCTCAGTCAGTTGAGCGTCCAACCCTTGATTTCAGCTCAGGTCATGATCCCAGGGTGGTGGGATCGAGTCCTTCTCAGGGAGTTCCTCGTTGGGCTCCCTGCTGAGTGTGGAGCTTGCTTGGGATCCTTTCTGTCTGCCCCTCCCCTGTTCATGGACACAACTCACACAGGCACATGCCCAAAAACACACTCTCCCTCCCTCCCTCTCTCTCTCTCTCTCAAAATAGATAAATAAACTTAAAAAAAAAAAAAAAAAAGCAGAACTTTCTGGTAAAGCCGTAGAATACTGTATTTTATTTTATTTTTTATTTTATTTTTATTATTTTTTGTTTATTCGAGAGAGAGAGAGAGAGAGAGAGAGAGACAGAGCATGAGTAGGAGAGGGGCAGAGAGAGAGGGAGACAGAGTCTGAAGCAGGCTCCAGACTCTGAGCTGTCAGCACAGAGCCTGATGTGGGCCTCTAACTCACAAACCGAGAGATCATAACCTGAGCCAAAGTCGGATCCTTAACCAACTAAGCCACCCAGGTGCTCCTATTTTAAAATTTTAATTAGACAGCACATGTGTGCATGTGTGCACACAAGCAGGGGAGGGGCAGAGGGGGAGAGAGAAAATCTTTTTTTTTTAAGTTTATTTATTTTGAGATAGCACATGTACAAGGGTACAGGAGGGGCAGAGAGAGAGAGAGGGGGAGAAAGAATCACAAGCAGGCTTCATGCTGTCAGTGCAGAGCCCCACTGTGACTCAAACTATTGAACTGTATGAGATCATGACTTGAGCTGAAATCAACAGTCAGACAATCAACCCACTCAGCCACCCAGGTGCCTTGGAATACTGTTTTTAAATGACTCCAGTTGGAGTCTTTGTCTCTGTGGGTTCCTGAGTCCTTTTGTCAAGATTCATTAGTTGGTTTTTTGTTTTTTGTTTTTTATGTTTTATTTTTATTTATTGTGAGAAAGAGCAAAATGAGGGAGGGGCAGAGTGAGAGAAAGAGAATCCCAAGCAGGCTACATGCTAATAGCACAGAGCCCGACATGGGGCTCAATTCCTGCATGACCCATGAGATTATGACCTGAGCCGAAATCAAGAGTTGAACACTTAACCAACTGAGCCACCCAGGTGCCCCAAGTCTCATTGCTTTTTGATAGCTTCCTTCCTTACTTCCTTTTTTCTGTATAGCAGGATGTGCCAGGCTAATAAGCATACACCCTATCCTAGATTTGGGCATCAGCTAATCTTCCAAGGAGCACTAGTTCCATTTAATGGGGAATAGCTTTTAGAAACCACAACCTAGGCACTGTGTTCATTGCTGCTAGGTTATTGGTGTTTCTCTTAGCTTTTAGTGGGCCAAGTTGGGAAATTCATATTTTTGAAAAAAAAAAAAAAAAAAAAGACTAGATTTCTTTTAGTACCATTATAACTCTTTCCCATTTATCCTTGAGCAAGCAATGGCCAGCAAAATTGGTCCTGTTGCTCTGTTTAACAATTTATAGCCCTTTTATAAAACATGCTAATTTCATTAAGATACTCATAGGTTGCAGTGAGGGGAAGATGGCGGAGTAGGAGGACGTTGGGCTCACCGCGTCCTGTGGATCACTTAGATTCCACCCACACCTGCCTAAATAACCCAGAAAACCACCAGAAGACTAGCAGAACGGATTCTCCGGAGCCAAGATTAGACGAGAGGCCCACGGAAGAGGGTAGGAAGGGCAGAGAGGTGGTGCACGCTACACGGACTGGCAGGAGGGAGCCGGGGTGGAGGGGCAGCCCGCCGGCAAAGCAGAGCCCCCAAGTATGGCTGGCAAAAGCAGAGGGGCCGGAGGGAGTGTGTTCTGACAGCAAGCGGGACTTAACATCTGGAAGATTATAAGTTAACAGCTCTGCGTGGAGAGCCGGAAGGCTGGAGGACAACGGGAGGGAGAGTTGTTGAGCCCTGGATGACAGAGCACAGCGTTGGCGGGGAACAAAGGCGCTCGCCAGCGCCATCTCCCTCGCCCATCCCCCATCCAAAATCCCAAAGGGAATCAGTTCCTGTCAGGGAACTTGCTTGTACCACGCAAACACCCAATGTTGTGCTTCTGAGGATCCATCCCTCCGGTGGCAGGTCTGACTCCCTCCTGGTGCCGCAGGGCCCCTCCCGAAGCGGATCACTGAAGGAAAAGCGAGCTGAGCCTGCCCCTCCCACCCCTGTGTACCTTGCCAATCTACCCCAGCTAATACGCCAGATCCCGAGCACCACAAGCCTGGCAGTGTGCAAGTAGCCCAGAGGGGCCACGCCACCCCTAGGAGAAGGGAAGAGAGATACACACCAGTCTGACTGTGGCCCCAGCGGTGGGCTGTTGGCAGACATCAGGTCTGACTGCGGCCCCGCCCACCAACGCAAGTTATTCAAGACAGCACAGGGGAAGTGCCCCGCAGTTCCACACCACTCCAGGGACTATCCAAAATGATGAAACGGAAGAATTCCCCTCAAAAAAACCTCAGGAAATAATGACAGCTAACGAACTGATCAAAAATGATTTAAACAATATAACAGAAAGTGAATTTAGAATAATAGTCCTAAAATTAATCGCTGGGCTTGAAAACAGTATAAACAGCAGAGAATCTATTGCTACAGAGACCAAGGGACTAAGGAACAGCCAGGAGGAGCTAAAAAATGCTATTAATGAGCTGCAAAATAAAACGGAGACGACCAAGCTTGGATTGAAGAGGCAGAGGAGAGAATAGGTGAACTAGAAGATAAAATTATGGAAAAAGAAGAAGCTGAGAAAAAGAGAGATAAAAAAAATCCAAGAGTATGAGGGGAAAATTAGAGAATTAAGTGATGCACTAAAGGGAAATAATCTACGCATAATTGGTATTCCAGAGGAGGAAGAGAGAGGGAAAGGTGCTGAAGGTGTACTTGAAGAAATAATAGCTGAGAACTTCCCTGATCTGGGGAAGGAAAAAGGCATTGAAATCCAAGAGGCACAGAGAATTCCCTCCAGACGTAACTTGAATCAACCTTCTGCACGACATATCATAGTGAAACTGGAAAAATACAAGGAAAATTCTGAAAGCAGCTAGGGATAAATGTGCTCTAACATACAAAGGGAGACCGATAAGACTCATGATGGCTCTCTACTGAAACTTGGCAGGCCAGAAAGGAATGGCAGGAAATCTTCAATGTGATAAACAGAAAAAATATGCAGCCAAGAATCGTCTATCCAGCAAATCTGTCATTTAGAATAGAAGGAGAGATAAAGGTCTTTCCAAACAAACAAAAATTGAAGGAATTCATCACCACTAAACCAGCCCTACAAGAGATCCTAAGGGGGATCCTGTGAGACAAAGTACCAGAGACATTGCTACAAGCATGAAACCTACAGACATCACACTGAATGTAAATGGACTAAATGCGCCAACCAAAAGACATAGGGTATCAGAATGGATAAAAAAAACAAGACCCATCTATTTGCTGTCTACAAGAGACTCATTTCAGACCTGAGGACACCTTCAGATTGAAAGGGAGGGGATGGAGAACTATCTTTCGTGCTACTGGAAGTCAAAAGAGAGCTGGAGTAGCCATACTTATATCAGACAAACTAGACTTTAAATTAAAGGCTGTAACAAGAGATGAAGAAGGGCATTATATAATAATTACAGGGTCTATCCATCAGGAAGAGCTAACAATTATAAATGTCTATGCGCCGAATACGGGAGCCCCCAAATATATAAAACAATTACTCACAAATGTAAGCAACCTTATTGATAAGAATGTGGTAATGGCAGGGGACTTTAACACCCCACTTACAACAATGGATAGATCATCTAGACACATGGTCAGTAAAGAAACAAGGGCCCTGAATGATACATTGGATCAGATGGACTTGACATATATTTAGAACTCTGCATCCCAAAGCAACAGAATATACTTTCTTCTCGAGTGCACATGGAACATTCTCCAAGATAGATCACATACTGGGTCACAAAACAGCCCTTCATGAGTATACAAGAATTGAGATCATACCATGCATACTTTCAGACCACAATGCTATGAAGCTTGAAATCAACCACAGGAAAAAGTCTGGAAAACCTCCAAAAACATGGAGGTTAAAGAACATCCTACTAAAGAATGAATGGGTCAACCAGGCAATTAGAGAAGAAATTAAAAAATATATGGAAACAAACGAAAATGAAAATACAACAATGCAAACGCTTTGGGATGCAGCGAAGGCAGTCCTGAGAGGAAAATACACTGCAATCCAGGCCTATCTCAAGAAACAAGAAAAATCCCAAATACAAAATCTAACAGCACACCTAAAGGAAATAGAAGCAGAGCAGCAAAGACACCCCAAACCCAGTACAAGAAGAGAAATAATAAAGATCAGAGCAGAAATAAACAATAGAGAATCTAAAAAAAACTGCAGAGCAGATCAATGAAACCAAGAGTTGGTTTTTTGAAAAAAATAAACAAAATTGATAAACATCTAGCCAGGCTTCTCAAAAAGAAAAGGGAGATGACCCAAATAGATAAAATCATGAATGAAAATGGAATTATTACAACCAATAGCTCAGAAATACAAGCAATTATCAGGGAATACTATGAAAAACTATATGCCAACAAACTGGACAACCTGGAAGAAATGGACAAATTCCTAAACACCCACACACTTCCAAAACTCAATCAGGAGGAAATAGGAAGCTTGAACAGGCCCATAACCAGCGAAGAAGTTGAATCAGTTATCAAAAATCTCCCAACAAATAAGAGTCCAGGACCAGATGGCTTCCCAGGGGAGTTCTACCAGACGTTTAAAGCAGAGATAATACCTATCCTTCTCAAGCTATTCCAAAAAATAGAAAGGGAAGGAAAACTTCCAGACTCATTCTATGAAGCCAGTATTACTTTGATTCCTAAACCAGACAGAGACCCAGTAAAAAAAGAGAACTACAGGCCAATATCCCTGATGAATATGGATGCAAAAATTCTCAATACGATACTAGCAAATCGAATTCAACAGCTTATAAAAAGAATTATTCACCATGATCAAGTGGGATTCTTTCCTGGGATGCAGGGCTGGTTCAACATTCGCAAATCAATCAACGTGATACATCACATTAATAAAAGAAAAGATAAGAACCATATGATGCTGTCAATCGATGCAGAAAAAGCATTTGACAAAATGCAGCATCCTTTCTTAATAAAAACCCTCGAGAAAGTCGGGATAGAAGGAACATACTTAAACATCATAGAAGCCATTTATGAAAAGCTCTCAGCTAATATCATCCTCAGTGGGGAAGAACTGAGCTTTCCCCCTGAGATCAGGAACGTGACAGGGATGTCCACTCTCACCGCTGTTGTATAACACAGTGTTGGAAGTGCTAGCATCAGCAATCAGACAACAAAAGGAAATCGAAGGCATCAAAATTGTCAAAGATAAAGTCAAGCTTTCACTTTTTGCAGATGACATGATATTATACATGGAAAATCCGATAGACTCCACCAAAAGTCTGCTAGAACTGATACATGAATTCAGCAAAGTCGCAGGATGCAAAATCAATGTACAGAAATCAGTTGCATTCTTATACACTGATAATGAAGCAACAGAAAGACAAATAAACTGATCCCATTCACAATTGCACCAAGAAGCATAAAATACCTAGGAATAAATCTAACCAAAGACGTAAAAGATCTGTATGCTGAAAACTATAGAAAGCTTATGAAGGAAATTGAAGAAGATATAAAGAAATGGAAAAACATTCTGTGCTCATGGGTTGGAAGAATAAATATTGTCAAAATGTCAATACTACCCAAAGCTATCTACACATTCAATGCAATCCCAATCAAAATTGCACCAGCATTCTTCTCGAAGCTAGAACAAGCAATCCTAAAATTTATATGGAACCACAAAAGGCCCCGAATGGCCAAAGTAATTTTGAAGAAGAAGACCAAAGCAGGAGGCATCACAATCCCAGACTTTAGCCTCTACTACAAAGCTGTAATCATCAAGACAGCATGGTATTGGCACAAAAACAGACACATAGACCAGTGGAATAGAATAGAAACCCCAGAACTAGACCCACAAAAGTA
The DNA here is from genome assembly GCF_028749965.1 of Puma concolor. NCBI lineage: Eukaryota > Metazoa > Chordata > Mammalia > Carnivora > Felidae > Puma > Puma concolor. The sequence continues at coordinate 88,607,616 of NC_141675.1, forward strand.
TGGCCAACTAATCTTTGACAAAGCAGGAAAGAATATCCAATGGAAAAAAGACAGTCTCTTTAACAAATGGTGCTGGGAGAACTGGACAGCAACATGCAGAAGGTTGAAACTAGACCACTTTCTTACACCATTCACAAAAATAAACTCAAAATGGATAAAGGACCTGAATGTGAGACAGGAAACCATCAAAACCCTAGAGGAGAAAGCAGGAAAAGACCTCTCTGACCTCAGCCGCAGCAATTTCTTACTTGACACATCCCCAAAGGCAAGGGAATTAAAAGCAAAAATGAACTATTGGGACCTCATCAAGATAAAAAGCTTCTGCACAGCAAAGGAAACAATCAACCAAACTAAAAGGCAACCAACGGAATGGGAAAAGATATTTGCAAATGACATATCGGACAAAGGGCTAGTATCCAAAATCTATAATGAGCTCACCAAACTCCACACCCGAAAAACAAATAATCCAGTGAAGAAATGGGCAGAAAACATGAATAGACACTTCTCTAAAGAAGACATCCAGATGGCCAACAGGCACATGAAAAGATGCTCAACGTCGCTCCTCCTCAGAGAAATACAAATCAAAACCACACTCACGTATCACCTCACGCCAGTCAGAGTTGCCAAAATGAACAAATCACGAGACTATAGATGCTGGAGAGGATGTGGAGAAATGGGAACCCTCTTGCACTGTTGGTGGGAATGCAAACTGGTGCAGCCACTCTGGGAAACAGTGTGGGGGTTCCTCCAAAAATTAAAAATAGACCTACCCTATGACCCAGCAGTAACACTGCTAGGAATTTACCCAAGGGATACAGGAGTACTGGTGCATAGGGGCACTTGTACCCCAATGTTTATAGCAACACTCTCAACAAAAGCGAAATTGTGGAAAGAGCCTACATGTCCATCAACTGATGAATGGATAAAGAAATTGTGGTTTATATACACAATGGAATACTACGTGGCAATGAGAAAGAATGAAATATGGCCTTTTGTAGCAACATGGATGGAACTGGAGAGTGTGATGCTAAATGAAATAAGCCATACAGAGAAAGACAGGTACCATATGTTTTCACTCTTATGTGGATCCTGAGAAACTTAACAGAAACCCATGGGGGAGGGGAAGGAAAAAAAAAAAAGAGATTAGAGTGGGAGAGAGCCAAAGCATAAGAGACTCTTAAAAACTGAGAACAATGGCACAAAAACAGACACATAGACCAATGGAATAGAATAGAAACCCCGGAACTAGACCCACAAACGTACGGCCAACTCATCTTTGACAAAGCAGGAAAGAACATCCAATGGAAAAAAGACAGTCTCTTCAACAAATGGTGCTGGGAGAACTGGACAGCAACATGCAGAAGGTTGAAACTAGACCACTTTCTCACACCATTCACAAAAATAAACTCAAAATGGATAAAGGACCTGAATGTGAGACAGGAAACCATCAAAACCTTAGAGGAGAAAGCAGGAAAAGACCTCTCTGACCTCAGCCGTAGCAATCTCTTACTCGACACATCCCCAAAGGCAAGGGAATTAAAAGCAAAAGTGAATTCCTGGGACCTTATGAAGATAAAAAGTTTCTGCACAGCAAAGGAAACAACCAACAAAACTAAAAGGCAACCAACGGAATGGGAAAAGATATTTGCAAATGACATATCGGACAAAGGGCTAGTATCCAAAATCTATAAAGAGCTCACCAAACTCCACACCCGAAAAGCAAATAACCCAGTGAAGAAATGGGCAGAAAACATGAATAGACACTTCTCTAAAGAAGACATCCGGATGGCCAACAGGCACATGAAAAGATGTTCAGCGTCGCTCCTTATCAGGGAAATACAAATCAAAACCACACTCAGATATCACCTCACGCCAGTCAGAGTGGCCAAAATGAACAAATCAGGAGACTCTAGATGCTGGAGAGGATGTGGAGAAACGGGAACCCTCTTGCACTGTTGGTGGGAATGCAAATTGGTGCAGCCGCTCTGGAAAGCAGTGTGGAGGTTCCTCAGAAAATTAAAAATAGACCTACCCTATGACCCAGCAATAGCACTGCTAGGAATTTATCCAAGGGACACAGGAGTACTGATGCATAGGGGCACTTGTACCCCAATGTTCATAGCAGCACTCTCAACAATAGCCAAATTATGGAAAGAGCCTAAATGTCCATCAACTGATGAATGGATAAAGAAATTGTGGTTTATATACACAATGGAGTACTACGTGGCAATGAGAAAAAATGAAATATGGCCTTTTGTAGCAACGTGGATGGAACTGGAGAGTGTGATGCTAAGTGAAATAAGCCATACAGAGAAAGACAGATACCATATGGTTTCACTCTTATGTGGATCCTGAGAAACTTAAGAAAAACCCATGGGGGAGGGGAACAAAAAAAAAAAAAAAAAAAAGAGGTTAGAGTGGGAGAGAGCCAAAGCATAAGAGACTGTTGAGAACTGAGAACAAACTAAGGGTTGATGGGGGGTGGGAGGGAGGAGAGGGTGGGTGATGGGTACTGAGGAGGGCACCTTTTGGGATGAGCACTGGGTGTTGTATGTAAACCAATTTGACAATAAATTTCATATATAAATTTAAAAAAAAAAAAAAAAAAAAAAACTGAGAACAAACTGAGGGTTGATGGGGGATGGGAGGGAGGGGAGGGTAGGTGATGGGTATTGAAGAGGGCATCTTTTGGGATGAGCACTGGGTGTTGTATGGAAACCAATTTGACAATAAATTTCATACATTAAAAAAAAAAAGATACTCATAGGTTACACAAACACTCTGGAGCATGAGAGTCACTAATGAAATCATGGCACTGGCAAATTTTATAGCACTTTTCCTTTTTCTAGGGCAACACAATAACAAAATGGGCTAGATGTTTCTAAATATCTGGCAATATTTAAAGTTAAAGACATGGAAATTAATTTTTATCCTTAAGACTTCATTGTAGATTAACTAAGTTGTTTCAGTAGAAAACTTTTTTATTTATCCATCCAGAAACCTGGGAATCATCCTTGAAAACTTCCTCCCCCCACCTCTCACATCCATCCTGACCTGAGCCAAAATCGAGAGTCAGATGCTTAACCAACTGAGCCATCCAGATGCCTCAGGGACATAGTTTTTGAGGGGTGATGTAAATGTTCTAAAATTAGATATAGGTATGCCTTAGAGAAATATCAGGTTTGGCTCCAGACCACTGCAATAAAGCAAGTCAAATGAATTTTTTTGTTTCCTAGTGCATATAAAAGTTATGTTTATACTATACCACACTCTGTTAAGTGTGCAGTAGCATTATGTCTAATAAAAACAATGTACATACCATTTTTGTTTTTTTTAAAGGTATCTCTACACCCAACATGGGGCTTGAATTTGCCACCCCAGGATCAACAGTGCATGCTCTACTCTATTCTACTCACTGAGCCAACCAGGTACCCCACGATGTACATACCGTAATTTGAAAATAGTTTATTGGGGTGCCTGGGTGGCTCAGTTGGTTAAGCGTCTGACTTCAGCTTCAGGTCATGATCTTACAGTTCATGGGTTCAAGCCCCCCCACTGGCCTCTGCACAGGGGTGCGGAGTCTGCTTGGGATTTCTCCCTTTCTCTCTGCCCCTACCCCGCTCACACTTTCTCTCTTTCGCTCTCTCTCTTTCTCAAGATAAATAAGTAAACTTAAAAAAATAAATAAAAATAAAAATACTTTATTGCTGGGGCACCTGGGTGGCTCAATTGGTTAAGTGTCTGACTCTGAGTTTTGGCTCAGGTCATGATCTTAACGGTTCGTGGGTTCAAGCCCCATGTCCAGCTCTGCACTGGCAGAGCTGGCTTAGGATTCTCTCTCTCTCTCTCTCTCTCTCTCTCTCTCTGTCTCTCTCTCTCTCTCTGTCTCTCTCCCACTCATGCTCTCCCCCTCTCTCTTTTTGACTCAAAAATAAATGAATAAAGTTAAAAAAAATACATTATTGCTAAAAAACAAATACACACAAAAAGCTTTATTGCCCAATATGCTAATCATGAACTGAACTTTCTGCAAGTCCTAGTCATTTTTGCTCATGGAAGGTCTTGCATTGATGTTGATGACTGCTGGCCGACAAGGGTGGTGGGTGCTAAAGGTTGGGGTGGCTGTAGCAATTTCTTAAAATATGACAACAATGACATTTGCCACATCAATTGACTCTTCCTTTCACAAATGATTTTCTGTAGCATGTGATGTTGTATGATAGCATTTTGCCCACAGAACTTCTTTCAAAGTTGGAGTCAACTCTCTCAAACCCCACTGCTCTTCCTCAACTAAGTTTAGGTAATATTCTAAATCCTTTGCTGTCATTTCAACAATCTTCACAGCATCTTCACCAGGAGTACTTTCCACCTCAGGAAACCACTCTCTTTGCTCATGCATAAGAAGCAGCTTCTTTCTCATCCATTCAAGTTTTATCAAGAGGTTGCAGCACTCAGTCCCATATTCAGGCTCCACTTCTGATTCTGGTTCTCTTGCTATTTCTACCACATCTGCAGTTCCTTCCTGCACTGGAATCTTGAGCCCTCAAAGTCATCCATGAGGGTTGGAATCAACTTCTTCCAAACTCCTGTTGATGTTGCTATTTTGACCTCTTCCCATGACTCACAAATTTGCTTAATGGCGTCTAGAATGGTGAACCCTTCCCAGAAGGTTTTCACTTACTTTGCTCAGATCCATCAGAGGAATCACTATCTATGGCAGCCATAGCCTTGTTAGGTATATTCCTTATATAATAAGACTCGAAAGTCAAAATTACTCCTTGCTCTGTGGGCTGTGGATTGGATGCTGTGTTGGCAGGTATGAAAACAACATGAATCTCATCCATTTCCATCAGAGCTCTTGGGTGACCAGGTGCATTGACAATGAGCAGTAATATTTTAAAAGGAATCTTTTTTTTCTGGACAGTAATCTCAACAGTGGGCTTAAAATATTCAGTAAACCATGTTGCAAACAGATGTGCTGTCATCTAGGCTTTGTTGTTCCGCTTACAGAGCATGGACAGAGGAGGTTTGGTGTGATTCTTAAGAGCCCAAGGATTTTCAGAATGGCAAATGAGCACTTCGTTCACCATTCAACTTCAGGTCACCAGCTTCATCAGCCCCTAATAAGAGAGTCAGCCTGTCCTCGGAACCTTTGAAGCCAGGCATTGACTTCTCTTTTCTAGCTATGAAAGTCCTAGGTGGCATCTTCTTCCAGTAGAAGGCTGTCTAGTCTACACTGAAAATCTGTTGTTTAGTGTAGCTGCTTCCATTAATTACCTGAACTAGATCTTCTGGATAACTCGTTACAGCTTCTGTATCAGCACCTGCTGCTTTATCTAATGCTTTTATGTTATGGAGATGGCTTCTTTCCTTAAGCCTCATGAACCAACTTCTGCTAAGTTCCAGCTTTTCTTCTGCAGCTTCCTCACCTCTCTCAGCCTTCACAGAATTGAAGAGTTAGGGCCTTGCTCTGGATTAGGTTTTGACTTAAGGGAATGTTGTGGCTGGTTTGATCTTCTGTGCAGACTACTCAGACCTTCTCCGTTATCAGCAATAAGGCTATTTCACTTTCTTTGTCATTTGTGTATTCATTGGAATATCACTTTTCATTTCCTTCAAGAACTTTTCCTTTGCATTCACAACTTGGATAACTAACTGTCTAACACATGTTGTGTCTCAGGGAATAGGGAGGCCTGAGAAAAGGGGAAAAGGGAACAGTCGGTGGAGCAGTCACAATATACACAATATTTATTGTTGTCATAGGGGTGTGGTGTCTGGCACAATTACAACAGTAACATCAAACACTGATCACAGATCACTTACAAATATAATAATGGAAAAGTTTGAAGTATTGTGAGTAACAGTGTGACACAAAGACATGAAGTTAGCAAATCCTGTTGGAAACATGGTGTCCATAGACTTGCTTAATACAAAGTTGCCACAAACCTTTAATTTGTAAGAAAAAAATGACAGTATCCGCACAGTGTAATAAAGTGGAATGTAATAAAATGATGTATGCCTGTAGTGGTAATTGATGTACAACCCTGCAAATATACTAAAAGGATTGAATGACAAAAATTATAAGGGTGAATTTTATAGGATATAAACTGTGTCTCAATTTCTTTTATAAAGCATACTGACACTGAAGCCAGAACCCTAGATTCAAATCCCATTTTTTGCCACTCACTTGCTGTATCTTTCCCTCAGTTCTTTTGTCTGTAAAATGAGGATGAAAAGCAATACCTACCTCATAGAGTTTTGTGAGGCTTTCATGAGTTGATATATGTCAAGTCCTTAGTATACTTAATGTTTGGCATACTCTAAGTGCCAACTGAGGTATTAGCTATTATATACAAAACTGAACCAAAGTTGATAGAACAATATTTACCCTACTACCAACTACAACCATCCTTTTTTTTTCTATTCTGTTAATTTTAATTTTTTTTTTTAATGTTTATTTAGTTTTGAGAGAGAGAGTGTGAGCAGGGGAGGAGCAGAGAGAGGGAGACACAGAATCTGAAGCAGGCACCAGGCCTGTCAGCACACAGCCCGAAGCGGGGCTTGAACTCATGGACCACGAGATCATGACCTGAGCTGAAGTCGGACACTTAACCGACTGAGCCATCCAGCGCCCCTCTATTCTGTTAATTTTAAAAGAAAGAAATAAATGTTAAGGTAGAGTAAATTGATTTCACAACCCTCTGTTGCCACTAAGAAACTGTTTCTAGTGCTTCCCCTGCTCCCTCAGCTGACATGTGCTCCTCCTTTGGGTTTAGCTTAAAGTTTCTTCCTGAAGCAAATCTTTCCTGATTTCCCAGACTAATTTAGATTTCCCTGTTAATGTGCTGCTATTAGCACCCTATATTTAACGTCTGTGGCACTCATCCCAGTTGTAAGTTGTTAAAAATATCTGTCTTCCAGGGCACCTGGGTGGCTCAGTTGGTGAAGCATCTAACTCTTGGTGTGCCTGGGTGGCTCAGTCGGTTAAGCATCCGACTTCAGCTCAGGTCATGATCTCGCGGTCTGTGAGTTCGAGCCCCGCGTCAGGCTCTGTGCTGACAGCTCAGAGCCTGGAGCCTGTTTCAAATTCTGTGTCTCCCTCTCTCTCTGACCCTCCCCTGTTCATGCTGTCTCTCCCTGTCTCAAAAATAAATAAAAGTTAAAAAAAAAATTAAACATCTAACTCTTAATTTCAGCTCAGGTCATGATCTCGCAGTTGTGCAATTGAGCCCTATGTCAGGCTCTGCACTGGGCATGGAGCCTGCTTGAGATTCTCTGTCTCCCCCTGCCACTCCCCCTCAATAAAATAAAATAAAAATAAAATAAAATATCTGTCTTCCCCCTAGATTATAATCTTCATGAGAACAAAAACTGTCTTTTTATTCAGTGGTGTAGCCTTATCATTAAACAAAGTGCTTACCATATAAGAAGTGCTTAATAACTGTTCAGTCATAGCTTAAAAAGAGCTGCAAAGAAGGTATCATGAAGGTGTCAAGAAATGTAGCTGGAGTGCCCAGCTGATGTTAGAGTAACATAGGGCCAATGCTATGCTCTGTACTCAACGTATACTAGATATGGTAATTCCCAAGGGCATCTTATTATTTTATATTTTATCCAGAGGGAGAAGGACTGCCTAACCTAGGCACTGCTAAAATAATTCCTAGTGTGCAGTACTGGGGTCATCTGTTACTATCTGGACAACTTGACCTGCTATGATACCAAGTTAGCTAGTTAATATAAGTCACATTATAGCTGCAGAGGTTGCAGGGATTTTGGTATTCATGTCTTTAGTTTCTCTCTGAGACAGTTCTGTTCTTTGAAAAAACGAGAAGGATTTGAAGATCCGTATCATGTATTCCTACTTCTGTTTGATTTTGTGGAAAAGTGGCTGGGATGGAGGGAATAATTCTTGTCATTCCCTCAGCCTTTGCGCCTTGTGTTTTTATTTAATGTTTCAGTAATGCTAAAGGGCCGAGATGTAATACCAAATGTAAGAAACTATTTTGTATAATTTTATAATTTTTATAAACTAATCTTGTTTAATCTTAATAGAATAAAGAAGAAGGGTACCTGGGTGGCTCAGTCGTTTAAGCATCTGACTCTTGGTCTGGGCTCAGGTCATGATCTCATGGTTCATGAGTTTGGGCCCCACACCAAGCTCTGTGCTGATGACATGGTGCCTGCTTGGGATTTTCTCTCTCCCCCTTTCTCTCTGCACCTCTCCTGCTTGTGCTCCTGAGCACTCTCTCTTGCTCTCTCTCTCTCTCTCTCTCTCTCTCTCTCTCAAAATAAATAAACTTTAAAAAAAAAAAGAAGGAAGAAGAAAAACTGTTAAGTAGGCTCCTTGCCTTTGATTAAATTTGCCAGGAAATCAAATTGATGTGGGTTGTTTTTTCTGAAATTAGAACATTTTTAAGGTATTAGACATAGTATTCATATGTCTCATAATAGTGTAATTTTTAGTCACAGGCAGACCCTATATTGATAGAATATCACAAATCAAGGTCAGAGAAGAAGAAACTAGGACCAACTGAATCAGATTAGGTAAAGGCTGTCCAACTAATAATTCTCCTATTTCTTCCTAAGTTTATTCTCTTGTATTTTCTCTCATTCTCTTTTTGTTTCTTTGGCCCTTGATCTCTCTGTCTCACACCTTAACCACTTTCTACTTGGTGACTTCTGTCATCTTTGAAAATTACAGTGACAGCACATTTTGGTTTTGATTTTGTTTTTTTTTTTTTTTCAAATGTGAAAGTACCCTCACCAGAAGACAAGTTTCCCAATCCTATGGTATGGTGAGTCTGTGCAGCAGTTCCTGTGCACCAAGGGCTTTGTTTGTAAATGTTCTTTGCCTTGAGGTCTTGGTTTGTTCATTGCTGAGATTTGTAATTGGTTTGTTGGAATTGTTTTTAAAATGACAATAATAAAAAATGCTTTATTTGAATTATTTCCACAGTTGGTATAAGGCTAATTACAGCATGGCCGAAAAGTTAGACTGGGGCCGAGGAATGGGCTGTGACTTCGTAAGAAAGAGCTGTAAGTTCTGGATTGACCAGCAGAAACAAAAGTAAGAATGCATTTCCTCATGATATCTTTGATAACACAGTTTATTTTGGATTTGTTCTTTATCCTGAGCCTAAAATGTCACTATTTTGAAAATGTGGCCTAAACAGTTCAATTTCAAAATGTATGGAAGGGACACCTAGGTGGCCCAGTTGATTGAGCATCCAACTTTTGATTTTGGCTGAGGTCATTATTTCACAGGTTCATGGGATTGAGCCCTACACTCAACGCTGCTCTGACATCACAGAGCCTGCTTAGGATTCTCTTTCTCCCTCTCTGTCTGACCTCTCCTCTGATTGTGTAGTCACTCTCTCTCTCTCTCTCAAAATAAATAAACTTAAAAAAAATGTATAGAAAACTGGGGTGCCTGGGTGGCTTAGTCAGGTGGTCATCCAACTCTTGATTTTAGCACAGGTCATTATCTCACTGTTTGTGGGTTTGAGCCCCACATCGGGCTCTGTGTTGACAGCTTAGAGCCTGCTTCGGATTCTCTCTCTCCTTCTCTCTCTTCCCCTCCCCCAGCTCGTGCTTTCTCTCTATTGAAAAATTAATTAATTAATTTTAAAAAATGTATAGAAAGCCATTTCTGGTGCTTCATGGTAATATCAAAATAAATAACTACATTGTTGTTTTAAATCATGTATGAAAGAATCTATGGTGTGGGATCCAGAATCATAAGCATTTCTTTTTAGTTTATAATTAACAAATATGTATATTGCAAAATTTTTGCATATTCTATCATTCTTACTGTTTGGAGAATGCACTCATAAACATAAATGTAACTGTTGATTCAATATACAAAAACAAACCTAGCAAACTTTTAAAAAATACATTCTTCAAGTTTGGAGGATACACACACACACACACACACACACACACACACACACACACATATATGTGTGTCTTTTTTGTTTTTGTTTTTAATGTAAGCTCTGTGCCCAATGTAGGGCTCAAACTTAGAACCCCAAGAGCCTCAGACTTCACAGACTGAGCCAGCCAGGTGCCCCTATAAATATATTTTTTTAACTTTTTATTTTGAGATCATTATAGAATCACATGTAGTTGTAAAAAAATATGTACAGAGATTCCATGTACACTTTATCCAGTTTTCTTGATGGGTAATATCTTGAAAAAACTATAGTATAACAACACAACCAGGATATGGACATTGATGCAGTCAGATATAGAACATTTCAATTACCACAAGGATATTCCTATTGCCATTTTATAGATGTACACACTTCCCTCCCACTTAGCCCCTCCTAAGCCCCTGGAAACCACTAAGCTGTTCTTCATTTCTATAATTTTGTCATTTCATGAATGATGTATAAATCAATTCATGCTGTATGTAACCTTTTGGTGTTGCCTTTTTTCACCCCACATAATTTTCTGGATTTATCCAGGTTATGGTGTATATCAGTAGTTTGCTCAAGTTAATGGCTGAATAAAATTCCATGATACAGATGTACCACAGTGTGTCTAAACATTTGTATGTTGAAGGATAACAAGGTTGTTTCCAGTTTTGGGCTGTTCTGAATAAAGCTGCTGCAAACATTTGTGTACAGGTTTTTATGTGAACATAAATCTTCATTTCTCCAGGATAAATGCCCAAGAGTGCAATTGCTGGGTCATATGGTAGTGACAAGTTTAGTTTTGTAGTAGAAACTGCTGAACTCTTTTCCAGAATGGCTACATCATATTATATTCTACCAGCAATGTATGAGTGATAATAGTTTCTCTACATCCTCGTCAGCATTTAGTGTTGTGACTGTTTTTTTATTTTAGTTATTCCAAAAGATAGTAGTGATTATCTTATTGTGGTTTTAATATGCATTTCCCTAATGGCTAGTGATGCTGAATATCTTTTCATGTGCTTATTTGATATCTGTATATCCTCTTGGATGAGGTGTCTCATCACGTCTTATGGTGATTTTCTAATTGGATTGTTTGCTTTTGTCTTACTGTTGAGAGTTTTTGAGAGTTCTTTATATATTCTACATACTAGTCCTTTGTTGGAGATGTGGCTTGCACACATTTTCTCCTAATCTGTTGCTTTTCTTTTTATTCTTTTAATAGGGTCTTTTGTAGAGCATAAGTTTTTAACTTTGGTGAAGTCAAAATTATTAATAGGTCCTTTTATGAGTCATGGTTTGAATGTCAAGTCTAAGAACTCAGCGAAGCCCTAGATTCCAAAAACGTTCTTGTATTTTTTTTTTTAAATGTTAAAGCTTTATGTTCTATATTTTTAGTCTGGGATCCATTTTTAGTTAATTTTTGTATAAAATGGGAGACTTAGGTCAAAGTTCATTTTTTGTGTGTGTGGATGTCCAGTTGTTCCAGCACCATTTGTTGAAAAGGTTATCTTTCTTTCATTGAATTGCTTTCTTCCATTTGTGAAGGAATCAGTTGAGTGTATTTATATGGGTCTATTTCTGTGTTCTCTATTCTGTTCCATTGATCTATGTGTCTGTCACTCCATTAATACTTCACAGTCCTTTATTAGTGTAGCCATACTATATCTTAAATTGGGTAAATGTATTCTTCCCACTTTATTCTTTTTCAAAATCATTTTAGCTGTTCTAGTTCCTGCCTTTCATATAAATTTCAGAATAACCTTGTCTACAAAAAAATCTTGGTAGGATTTTTCTATGAATTGTGTTAAACTTACATTATCAGTTTTAGGAGAATTGCCATCTTTATTGACTTTTTAAATCCATTAACGCAATGAGAAGGGGAAACATTCAACCTTTCGCCATTAAGTATAATGTTAGTTGTAGGTGTTCTGTAGATGCTCCTTTTCAAGTTGAAGTTCCTCTCTATTTCTGTGTTTCTGAGAATTTTTATCACAAATGGATGTTGACTTCTGTCAGGTGTTTTTTCCTGCTTTGGTTGATATAATTATGTGATTTTTTTTTAATCTGTTATTAATATGATGGATTATATTGATTGATTTTCAAATATTAAACCAGCTTTCTATTGCTGGAAAAAGCCCCACTTAGTCATGGTATATAGTTATTTCTGTATATCGCTGAATTCCATGTACTAATATTTATAATGGATTTTTCTGTATATATTCATGAAGAATATATCTTTGTTTCTTTTTTGTACTAAGTATTAATTCAACTTCCTTAATATTTACAGGGCTATTCATATTTACCTATTTCATATTGGATGAATTGTGGTAATTTGTGTTTATTGAAGTATTGGTCCATTTTACCTAAGTTATTAGATTTATGTGTACAGAGTAGTTTGTAGTAGTACCTTACTATCGTTTTAATGTCTGTAAGGTCTGTAGTGAGATCCCATTTCATTCCTGATATTGGTAATTTGCATTTTCTCGGTTTCTTTTTCAGTTTTGCTAGGGTTTGTCAATTTTATTCTTTCTTTTTAACTTTTTTTTTTTAATGTTTATTTATTTTTGAGAGAGAGACAGAGTGCAAGCTGGGGAGGGGAAGAGAGAGAGGGAGACAGAATCCGAAGCAGGCTCCAGGTTCTGGGCTGTCAGCACAGAGCCCGACGCGGGGCTCATACTATGGACCACAAAATCATTACCTGAGCCAAAGTCGGACGCTTAACCAACTGAGCCACCCAGGCACCCCTGTAAAGACTTTATAAAAGTGGTGGGGACACAGAAATTACACTTATTGAGTAACTTGTGTGTGCTAGGCACTTAGTGCTTTATAGTTGAAGCTCAGGAAAATGAAGTCAACATCAAATAAGCTGGTATTTGAAACCAAGCCTTCTTGGTTTGGTTTCTAGAGTTCTAGACCTTTGCCTTCCTATTACAGTGTGCTTCTTCAAGTCTACCAGAGACACTGGTAGGTCTTTTACACATTTTTTTTTTTTTAATTTTTTTTTTCAACGTTTATTTATTTGTGGGACAGAGAGAAACAGAGCATGAACGGGGGAGGGGCAGAGAGAGAGGGAGACACAGAATCGGAAACAGGCTCCAGGCTCTGAGCCATCAGCCCAGAGCCCGACGCGGGGCTCGAACTCACGGACCGCGAGATCGTGACCTGGCTGAAGTCGGACGCTTAACCGACTGCGCCACCCAGGCGCCCCTACACATTTTATCTCAAGAAGCTATAATTCCCTGAGATGTTTTATTGCTATACTTTGTTAACTTAAATGAAGCAAATATCAATTTTCCTTAAAGTAAATCTAACCTAGGCTTTTTCCCCTTAACAAACATGTGGAAGAAGAGGAAAAATGGCAGTAATACTATCACAATTTGGCAATCAGTCATAATAGGATTTATATTGTTTAAGAATACTGGAATTTCATTTATAACATTACTATTATGACATTAATATGGTTTGTATTATAATTATCAATAAATTGACCATTTAGAATTATAGGTTGGGGTTTGAAGATTATTTTTACAGAACAGTGTAATAGATTCTGGTATCTGGAAAATTATAAGACCTCATTTTCCAAATTGTACTTCCAAGATTAGATTCAACAGAACAGAGCAACTTGTCATAATTAGGAATATTCACACAGTCTTCATTTTGCACATGAAAACAAGATGTCTTGTGAATGTTTTCAGTATAACTGAAACAAGAGTCTTTGAACTAGATCATGCCATAGAAAACAATTCACTCTTTGTAGCTGCAGGGCAGAAAGGGCATCCATCATCTCTGTCTCTTTCTAAGACTCCATTATATTAATTATGAAGATTTGTATTTCTAAGCAGGATCAGGAATTTCATTATTTGTCATTAAACACACAGATCAGGTCTGCAGAACTCCATTTTACTGGAAAAAGTGGAGAAAGAGATAAATATTTTGTTTAATAATGGTGAAGTAACGTTACAAGGCATTTGGCATTAATCTTTTATAACTACATTAAGCATTTCTTTTTACTCTTTGAAAAATAACTTTATAACCTGATTCAGCATTTAGTATTAAGCTATCAAAACATATTGAAATTATAATAGAAAATGGATTTGTTATGTTTTCTTTAGAGTTTGGTACCTTGGTGTTTCTTTGTGTGCAGGAGGCAGATGCTGAGCCCTTTCTGTGACACGCTTAGAAGTAACCCATTGCAGTTAACTTGCCGACAGGACCAGAGAGCAGTTGCTGTGTGTAATTTGCAGAAGTTTTCAAAACCTTTGCCTCAAGAGTACCAGGTAACACTTGTTGGGGCACAGTTTTAGGAATCAACTCAACTTTTTAAAGAGAAGTCTCTATCTTGAGTTAGAAGAATGAATTAAGTTTTTCAACTTACCCCCATTGGTTTTCTGTAAGTTAGAAAAAAAATTGAGAATTCTTATAATTCTTTAAAACCAATGTGCTAATTAACAATAATTAATATCTAACAATGCCTTGTAGTAATAGAGGCATTTAGAATATTTATTGGATCTATTTTTAAATGTTTTGTATTTTTTTCTAATTGTTTCCTAAGTCTTCATCTTTAATTTCCTCTAACATACACAGAAAACAAGGTTCTTTAAAGAGAATAACTGAGGTACTCTATTCCAATTCATTACAAGTCTTAGAAGTTCTACTTTAGGAAAGGTTTGACTCATGGGATCTAAAAGGTGAAGGAAATGGTCCTACATATTCAGTCTGAATCTCTGATTTGACCTGTAAATTTTTTGTTGCAATAGCCATCTCTAAAACTCTTTAGTTCTGCCTGCCATTTACAAAGGACCCTGCAGTCAGAAGGAGTATCTCAGAAGATGATTTAAAATGATTGCTGCTAAATGTTGAGCTTTCCTGCATATGTTCATGATGCCACTGAATGCTTCAGACATCATCATAAGATGGCAACTCTATTTCTAGGCATAGGAATATAATTCAGTGAGTTAGTGTACATGTGAAATCTTTAAAATTTATCTGGAGCCTTGTTCCTTTGGTGTTCCAAGTGTTTTATAGGTATGATCTCATTCATATTCTCACAGTTTTATTTTTTCAAGTTTCTCAAAACAACACGTAAATTAAGTCTTCTGATAATACTTCAAGTGCATTATATTTAAAATATGTTAATTCTCTGGATTAGTATGTGTTTTGTCACCTCATAAAACTCTTCCTATTCATCCTTTTAAAAACATTAGTCAAATTTGTCATCTAATAAAAAACATAGACTAATTTACTTACCTTGCTTTTTTTAAAACTACAACAACCTTGAAATATCCCTCAGGTAGAATATGTTCTTTATGTTCTATGACATATGAAGAAAAGTACAGTAATATCTTTTTTTGTATTATACAGCATTAGAGGGTTGCTACAAATTGCCTGTTTGATTATATAGAATGTTTCTTACTTTCCTGTCTTCCTAATAATTTTTTTTTGTAGTACTTCGACAAACTAAGTGGAATACCTGCAGAAGACTTGCCTTATTATGGTGGTTCAGTAGAAATTGCTGACTACTGCCCTTTCAGTCAGGAATTCAGTTGGCATTTAAGTGGTGAATATCAGCGCAGCTCAGATTGTAGGATATTGGAAAATCAACCAGGTTAGTAGTATAGTGAAATGAAATGTTATATACATATTAAAATAACATATCAGCAATATAAAATAGGGATTAAGGACATAGACCCAGGAGCCAGACTGTCTGCATTTGTATTGTGGTTCCACTGGTATCCATTTGTGAAGTAACTTAACTTCTCAGTGCCTCAGTTTCTTCCCTGTACAAAAGAGATAGTAGTACCTGTCTTACAGAGTTGCTGTGAGAACTAATAAATGAATTCACATAGTAAATGCTTCGAACTATGACATATAACAAGGGTTGTTAGATAGACTTGCACATGTGTGCATGCGCTACTTTTTTGTTACACCTTATATCTGCATGATATTTCATTTGCAGAGCACTTTCATTTTTATCATTTTATTCTTCTAAAAACCTGATGAGGGGTGCCTGGGTGGCTCAGTCGGTTAAGCATCCAACTTTGGCTCAGGTCATGATCTTGTGGTTCATAAGTTCAAGCCCCACATCAGGCTCTGTGCTGACAGCTCAGAGCCTGGAGCTTGCTTCCGATTCTGTGTCTCTGTCTCTATTCCTCTTCAGCTCACATTCTGTCTCTCTCTCTCTCAAAAATAAATAAAGATTAAAATTTTTTTTAAAAACCTGATAGAGAAGATATTATTCAATTTCACAGGTAAATGAAGAGACACTAAATAATATAATTAATTGGTGCCTGTGTAAGATCCTCCAAAGCAGCGCTCTTTTTGTTAAATCATAGTAGTTATCCCATTTTTTTCTCTTTTCAGGAGTGTGCATTTTATGTAATTTAGAAGTAACAGGTTGTTCACCAGATATTAGGATAATACTGTTGTCCCATGGCTTGTAAGATGTATTACCATATTATTCCCTTTTAATACACATAAAGAGTATAACAATTGGGTATTCACCTTTGTAAACAAAATGTTACCACATCTTATGCTAATAAAGAGCAATAGGTAGTTTCTCACTCTGTGGTCATCAAAATCTGTAACCTGGTCCTTTTTATCCACCACCCCCCCACCCCGCCCTGCCATTCCATACTTTATTACAGACTCCGTTTTCTACATTTTAAATTTCTATAATGGGTTTTCCTTTTATTTCTAAACCTGGTAGATTTAACTGGATTTGTACAGTCATTTTTTTCATCACTCACCCATTTAATAAATGTCTTAAAAACTTGTAACTATTCAGCAGTTCAGTGTTGAAACTGAGCAATGCAGAGATCTGTCAATTTTGGGTTTGCCAAAAATGGTGTCACATCTTACTATTTTAGAGCTGGAATTGGCAAATGTTTATTGTAAAGAGAAAGATAGTAAATATTTTAAACTTTGTGGGTCATATGGTCTCTGTTGGAATTATGAACTCTGCTGTTACAGTGTGAAAGTAGTTATAGACAACATATAAATTAATGTGTAAATTACTGGCTGTGCTCCAATACAATTTTTTATAAAAGCAGGTAGCCTTCAGGATTTGGCCTGAGGGTTGTAGTTTGCTGAGCACTCCCTTTTCTTTTCTTTTCTTTTCTTTTCTTTTCTTTTCTTTTCTTTTCTTTTTTTTGACACTGACCACTTTGTTTTTCAAGGACTTTGAAATACTCACAAATACACAAAACAATAGTTCTCTTTAATTCTGTTTTACATTTTCCTTCTTAGCTTATATAATTAAGATTTTTCAAAACTGACATAAAATACTTATCTGTAAGAACTCTCTGTTTTCAAAACATGAATCTTACTTGTAGTAAGTGTAAAGAGCAAATTTTTGCTAGGGCTTAAGGATCCTCATTCATTTGTCCATTAGCTAGTTAGAGGTCATTTAATCCACCCTATCCCTCTATGTGTTTGTGTTTTTAATTAAAAAAAAAAAATTATTTTTCAGAGAGAAAGACAGAGCATGGGCTGGGGAGGGGAAGAGAGAGAGGGAGACACAGAATCCAAAGCAGTCTCCAGGCCCTGGGCTGCAGCACAGAGCCCGACACAAGGCTTGAACTCATGAAATGTGAGATCATGACCCAAGTCAAAGTCAGACGCCCAACCGACTGAGCCATCCAAGCGCCCCTGCATGTTTGTGTTTAGTCTGAGACTAGATCAGCATCTTATGTATGGACTTCCAGCAGATAGCATGAGATAAAAATGCAAGAAAACTTTGCAAAAAGTTTTGCAACATCCCCAAAAAAGCCTTCATTATATAAGTCAGTTGGCTTCATCTATCATGGGTCATCTGGGAGGTGACTCCTATTTAGACTACCAGTAAAGACGATTCTTTGTGCCATTTCTTCTGTATATCTAACTTAGATACTTTATTTTTTTAAAGTTTATTATTTTGAGAGAGCACAAGTAGGGGAGGGGCAGAGAAACAGAGAGAGAGAGAGAGAGAGAGAGAGAGAGAGAGAGAGAGAGAGAGAATCCCAAGCAGGCTCCACACTGCTAGCACAGAACCCAATGTGGGGCTCAAACCCACGAACTGTGAGATCATGACCTAAGCTGTAGTCAGATGCTCAACTGACTGAGCCACCCAGGCATACCTAACTTATATACTTTAAGCCCAGTTTTATCTCCCATTTTTGATAGAATAATTTCTTCCCACCAAGTCCTTTATTGAGAACCTAGTTTGATTTTGGAGCCCTGTTTCTCTTAATTTTTTTAATTGAAAATTTCCATTAAACATGTTTGATTTTTATTTTAATTTTTGATTTTATTTTTTTAGAGAGAGAGCAAGCCACACACAAGTAAAGGAGGGGCAGAGGAGCTGGAGAAAGAATCTTTTTTTCTTTTAAGTTTATTTATTTATTTATTTATTTATTTATTTATTTATTTTGAGAGTGAGAATGCATACGCATGCACGTGCACATGAGCAGGGGAAGGGTAGAGAGAGAGATAGAGAGGGTGGGAGAGAATCCCAAGCAGATTCTGCACTGTCAGTGCAGAGCCCAATGGGGGCTCTGTCTCACAACAATGAGATCATGACCAGAGCTGAAATCAATAGTCAGAAGCTTAACTGACTGAGCCACCCAGGCAGCCCAAACATGCTTGGTTTTTAAAGCAACTTTTAACCATAAAAATGGAATGCTTCAGTTTGTTCTTTGAACCAAAACTCAGTTTTTAAGAAAAGTTCTCTGGTTTGCTTCAGACCTTTTTAAAAATTATGGTGCTGAAAAGTATGGACCTCATTCAGTTTGTCTAATTCAGAAATCCGCATTTGTCATGGAAAAGTGTGAGAGGAAGCTGAGTTACCCAGACTGGGGGAGTGGATGTTATCAGGTAAACTATATGATTGTTAATAATTATTATCAAATATTATATAATTTATCTCATTATATGGTTTTTATATTTTAAAATACATTTTATATTTTTATATAATTTACTGATTAATTCTTTAACTTATCTTGTTTATATAAATATTACTTTGCTTATGTGTGAAAATATGGTCATTTATTTGAGAAATTACCTTTTTCCACTTGTTTAAAAATACATATATAATTGTTATATATCAGCAAGTTTTATATTAATTTTACTTGGGGCATATACCCCAAGGAAATAATGGAATATATATAATTTTGTTCTTAAATATTACTTTGTAATGGAAAAAATTTGCGATTTTATTTCATAAGATCTGAGGAAAGCATGGATTTAAGAATTAATAAATCAGCTACAGATTAATAATTGTTTTTCTCCTTTGCAATTAGAAATCCAAAAGTAGCAAACTACCTTAAATGACTGCATCACCTTATTAAAAACTTACTAAGATATAGACATTCTATAACTTATGAATATCCAACTTAAAGAATATTCCATACTCTACTAATGGATGTCAGGGAGGAAAGTGTGATCCTGAGAACTGAAAAGTAAGAATTTTTTGTACCATTTCAGCTGCAAGATATAAATGGACTTATGTAGCTGGGAATTTAATTACTACTTTTAAAGTTACTTATAAAATTAGTTTTTTGTAACAGCTTTATTAAGATATAATCCAGACATCATACAATTCATATAAAATTATCTTTGAAACCTTATAGATGAAAATTCAAAATAAATACTTTTCAGTTATAGTCTGATAACTGTAATCCAACAGCCATTTTCTGATAAATTCCTTTGAAGATATATTTGTTTATTTAATTCATAGTTTTGACCTGGTTATAATCATAATATAAAATTTTGTTTTACTGCCTTTACTTAGTACTTCTGTAGAACAAAACACCTTTTCCAAGTTTTCCCAATAATAAAAATTACTATTCTTCTTGCCTTCCTTCCTTCCTGCCTTCCTTCCTTCCTTCCTTCCTGCCTTCCTTCCTTCCTTCCTTCATTCCTTCCTTTCTTCCTTCCTTCCTTTCTTCCTTCCTTTCTTCTTTCCTTCCTTCCTTCCTTCCTTCCTTAGTAAACTGTACCCCCAACATGGGGCTTGAACTCATGACAAGAGTCACATGCTCTACCAACTGAGTCAGCCAGATGCCCCAATGGCCATAAGACACTGCATCTTTTTTTTTTTTTTTAATAAATGTTTATTCATTTTTGAGAGAAAGAGAGCAAGCGTAAGTAGGGGGAGGGGCAGAGAGAGAGAGAGGGGAACAGAGGATCTAAAGCATACTCTGAGCTGATAGCAGCAAGCCCAATGCAGGGCTCAAATTCACAAACTGGGAGATCATGACCTGAGTTGAAGTCAGGCTTTGAACTGACTGAGCTACCCAGGCCTGCCCCCCCCAAGACATTGCATCTTTTTTTTTTTCAATTGTTTGTTTACTTTTTTTTTTTTTAATTTACATCCAAGTTAGTTAGCATATAGTGCAATAATGATTTCAGGAGTAGAATCTGTGATTCATTCCCTACATATAACACCCAGTGCTCATCCCAGCAGGTGTCCTCCTCAATGCTCCTTGTCCATTTAGCCCATCCCTCCCCACAACCCCTCCAGCAACCCTCAGTTTGTTCCTATATTTAAGAGTTTCTTGTTTTGTCCCCCTCCCTGTTTATATATTATTTTTGCTTCTCTTCCCTTCTGTTCATCTGTTTTGTGTCGTAAATTACACATGAGTGAAGTCATATGATATTTGTCTTTGACTAATTTCATTGCATCTTTTTTTTTTTAAATTTTTTTTTTTTTCAACGTTTATTTATTTTTGGGACAGAGAGAGACAGAGCATGAACGGGGGAGGGGCAGAGAGAGAGGGAGACACAGAATAGGAAACAGGCTCCAGGCTCTGAGCCATCAGCCCAGAGCCCGACGCGGGGCTCGAACTCACGGACCGCGAGATCGTGACCTGGCTGAAGTCGGACGCTTAACCGACTGCGCCACCCAGGCGCCCCTCATTGCATCTTTTTAAAATATCATAATTAGGGAAGTCATTTCCTTGTTGTATATTGAGTTAATTTTCACTTTTCATGATACTATGCTTTTATCTTACCTTTTTAAAAAAATTATTTTTCTAAATTCCCATAAGTGAAAATATTAAATTAAATGGGATAAAGCTAGGGGCTCCTGGGTAGCTCAGTCAGTTAAGCGTCTGACTTCAGCTCAGGTCATGATCTCACAGTCCATGAGTTTGAGCCCTGCGTCGGGCTCTGTACTGACAGCTCAGAGCCTGGAGCCTGCTTCAGATTCTGTGTCTCCCTTTCTCTCTGCTCCCCACCACCCCCCCCCACCCGCTCATGCTCTGTCTCTCTCTGTCTCAAAAATAAATAAAAACATTAAAAAAAATTTTTTAATGGGATAAAGCTAGAACATTGGCAACTATAATAGGAGGATGACCCGTTCAGGCTATTTTATTATATTTCATTTCTTTATTAAGTAAGCTCTATACCCAACGTGGGGCTTGAACTCATGACCTTGAGATCAAGAGTCACGTGCTCTACAAACTGAGCCAGCCAGGCACCCCCTCTTCAGGCAATTTTAATGGTTTGTCAACACCACCAGTACCACAAAGGGATTATGCAAATTTGCAGTACCATCTACAAAAATCAAATGTACTTGGCTTCCCTGTACTTAGAGTTGTCAGTTAATTTTGCTAATTTAATTTTACTAATTTAATGCTAAACACCATTTATATAGGAAAATATGTATGAGTTCCAAACAGTTAACATGGATTAGCTGTTTTGCCTTTTGTTGTTTGTTTTACTTATTTTGACGAGAAGTTGCAAGAATGGTACAAAATGTTTTTTCTGAGTCATTTAAGTGCAAATTGTTGATGTGCTTTACCTTCAATCCCATGTACTTTGTGCATTTCTTTTAAACAAGACATCCCCCTATATAACCGTAATACTATTTTAAAAATTAGGAAATTAACACTGATACATCTAATTCTTGGGCTCTATTCAAGTTCTGCTAATTGTCCCAATAATGTCCTTGTAGTATAGGATCTGGATTAATATCACATGTTGCATAGTTGTCCTGTCTCTGGTCTCCTTCAGTCTGGAACACTTCCTGAGTCTTTTTTTGATTTTTATAACCCTGACATTTAAAAAAACTATAAGTCATTTTTTTCTAAGATGTATCTCACTTTGGGTTTGTCATGTTTCCTCATGATGAAATTCAGGTCATGTATTTTGGGCAGTAATATCACAGAAGTGATGCTCATGTTCTTATGGTGGTACACTCATGATTTGTCCTTTTACTGGTGATGTTAACTTGCTGGTATCTCCCAGGCTTCTTCACTATCAATTACTCTTTTCTTATTAATTCCCTTTGTAATCAGTAAATATTTTGCAGGGAAGTATTGTGTCAATAAATTTTTCTTACCATACTTTCATTTTACTAATTTATACATTTATATCAGCATTGAGTCATGAAATCCATTTTATTAAAGATATTACCATTACTATCATTATTTATTTTGATACTCAATTTCCCCCAGATTTGGCCAGAGGAGGCCCCTTCAGGTTTCTATGTCCTTCTGGTCTTTCCCCATCTTTCTTTGAATGTTTCCTTGCTTTCTGGTGCAAGATATTCTAGCACATGCAGCTCTTGAGTCAACAAATTCTTGAAGAAGCTCTAGTTTTTTGTTTTTGTTTTTGTTTTTTTATTTATTTTGAGAGAGAGAGAGACAGAGAGCAAGCAGGGAAGGGCGGAGAGAGAGAAAGACAGAATCCCAAACACCCAGAATCTCTGCACTGTCAACACAGAGCTCGACGTGGGGCTAGAACTCCTGAATCGTGAGATCATGACCTGAACTGAAATCAAGAGTCAGATACATAACCAACTGAGCCACCCACGCGCCCCAAAAAGCTCTAGTTTCTTTAGTGAAGTATGGTATTTAAGAGACTAAGATCTGTTGTTAGATGTACTGTGCATTGTCACTAGGATATAGCTACTCCCCAAGCCCTCTTGGTGAACAGATCTGGGAAATAGATGTGTGTATGTAATTTGCTTGTATATTCATATGTGTGTGTGTTTGTGTGTGTGTGTATAACTGAGTTTGTACCAGTATCTTTGGTTCCAGTCCAACCCTAAAGGGTTCAGTTTAGTTTTCTCTGTTTCCATGTTTGTAATTCCTTTCACAGAGAGAAATCTGACTCTCATTGTCCTCAGTATGCTTATTTGATCTGACCACATCCCTTTCACCTCCCACCCCTACATAATTACCCTCCTTACCCACCCAGATTCTGACACAGTCCGCCAGGTCACATCTCTTCCTCACTGTGATCCAGATTCTGTGCACATCTTTAGGATATTAATGCTCTTTCTTCCATGAAACTTTCTAAGCTTTATTGCTTGTTTCTACCATTTATTGACTGTAGGAATGCTGACAGTACTGACTCCATCTTTAGCCCTCCATCTTCTTCATGTATGATTGATGACCTCTCTTGGGGCTATGTGTTCCAGGCCTCTTGGAGATTAATATGTATACCTTAGAAATGCCTGCCAAAGCTGGAATGCGGGAGGCTTGCTTTGGCCTCCTGTGAATCTAGAGATAACATAGTCTTTCCTCCTCCTGACGCACAGATGGTACCACAAGGTCTGTTAAAGATTAGCTGTCTATTGGATGCATGTGAACCCTTTGAAGTGCATGTAAGCCTTTTGATCTTACTACATACCCTTCTGCTCGTCCCCTTCCTCTATAAAATATGTAGACTAAGGACTGGACTTTGCAGAGAATAGCTGCACAACTGTCCAAATCACCATCCACCTGATCATGCTGTCAGTAAGTTACCCTGAATTAAACTATATAAAGTGTATGGAGTTGCCTCCTTCATTTTTCAGTCTCAAAGTGTCTTCTGTCTTTGAAGGATACTTTACAGTCCCTCCATTTTCCAACATTGACTCTTAATCATAAACAGCTTAACACTGTTAAATTTGCTGGTGGGGTGGGTGGGTGGAATTTATATGCCACCCTTTTCTCTTCAGTTAAAGCTGCTAGAGGACAGGTACTGGGTCACGGACTTCTTTGGTATCCTTTTCAGCCACAAAGCACAATATTCAGTCAGTTCTCACTTAAAAGAATGATTACATTGCACTGTAGTTATGGTGGTGCTTCCTAGATGTGGGTCATTGAATGACAGACTTATGGAAGAGGTTATACTTTGTTGTCATTTGTTTTCTTGAACTTATTATAACTTAAATTTCCACATGAGTATTACACTTAAACTTAGTTCATGATTGAGTTATTTCAAAGATGACTCCATTGTTGAAATGTACTTATGGAACTCCTCTTTTGAAATTGCCTTTAGAGGGGCGCCTGGGTGGCGCAGTCGGTTAAGCGTCCAACTTCAGCCAGGTCACGATCTCGCGGTCCGTGAGTTCGAGCCCTGCGTCGGGCTCTGGGCTGATGGCTCAGAGCCTGGAGCCTGTTTCTGATTCTGTGTCTCCCTCTCTCTCTGCCCCTCCCCCGTTCATGCTCTGTCTCTCTCTGTCCCAAAAATAAATAAACGTTGAAAAAAAAATTAAAAAAAAAAAAAAAAAAGAAATTGCCTTTAGAAAGAGTTTAGTAGCCTCCTAGGAAAATCAGTTTTAGTATTTTGCATCACACCTATATTAATTTAATGTTAACTGATTTAGTCAACTTTACCAGACTTGGTTCTGGGTAACTTTTGGTATTTCTAAAAACTATATCAACTTGCAAAGTAAAAATTTACCACCATCAAACATACTCAAAATCATATACTTGGTTTGAGGATAGGCCCAGGAGAGAAGTTCCGGAAATATTTAAAGTGAAGTAGCATAATTGGCATTAATGTGTCTTTTTATAAAACAACTGTGAAGAAGACACATTTAACACTTTTTTAAAGTTAGTTTTAACGTGTTTGCTTTTTAAAATTGACTTGGGTGTCTGGGTGGCTCAGTCAGTTGAGCAGCCGACTCTTGATTTCTGCTTAGGTCATGATCCCAGGTGAGCATGGAGCCTGCTTAAGATTCTCTTTCTCTCTCCCTTTCCCCCACTCATGCTCTCTCTCTCTAAAATAAAAAGAAAAAAAATCTGATTTTATTAGTTACCCCCGCAGTTAAAATATGAGTCCTACCTTTAAGCACTTTTTTTTTTTTTTAAGTTTATTCGTTCATTTTGACAGAGAGAGAGAACATGCGCATGGGAGGGGCAGAGAGAGAGGTAGAGAGAGAGAGAATCCCAAGTAGGCATACACTGTCAGCACAGAGCTCAATGTGGGGCTCAAACTCACAAACTGTGAGATCATGACCTGAACTCAAACCAAGATTCAGACACTTATGCAACCGACTGAGCCACTGAGGTGCCGCAAGTCCTGCCTTTGAAGATGTTACCAGTCCATATAAAATCACTATGACCATTTTTTTTTTAATTTTTTTTTCAACTTTTTTAATTTATTTTTGGGACAGAGCGAGACAGAGCATGAACGGGGGAGGGGCAGAGAGAGAGGGAGACACAGAATCGGAAACAGGCTCCAGGCTCCGAGCCATCAGCCCAGAGCCTGACGCGGGGCTCGAACTCACGGACCGCGAGATCGTGACCTGGCTGAAGTCGGACGCTTAACCGACTGCGCCACCCAGGCGCCCCACTATGACCATTTTTATACCTGAGTGAAGGATCTAGGATAAGGAAAAGAATAAAGAACTTTTTTACTGTGTACATTTCTGTGCTCTATGCTTTTTTCTTTTTACAATGAGCATATATATTTATAATTTAAAATATATTATAAAAATTTGATTTACAAAATTTGTGACTTGTGGAGAAAATGACTTGAGTAATGGCTCTTTGACAGAGATTTAAGGTGAAGTATAATGAGAATACTAGGATCTATAGAAATGTTATTCTTTTTTTTTAGGATTTTATTTTTAAAACTTTTTTATTTTGAGAGAGAGAGAGAGAGAACAAGTGCAGGGGAGGGGCAGAAAGGGAGAAAGAAAATCCCAAATAAACTCTACTCCCGACAGCAAAGAATCCAGCACAGGGCTCAATCCCACTGACTGAGAGATCATGACAGGAGCTGAAATCAAGAGTTGGATGCTTAACCGATTGAGGCACCCAGGCACCCCTAAGATTTTATTTATTTTAAGTAATCTCTACACCCAATCCCAATGGTGGGACTCAAACTCACAACCCCAAGATCAAGAGTCACACACTCCACCAACTGAGCTAGCCAGCACCCCTACAGAAATGTTATTCTTGATAACTTGGTTTCAGGGGTCTGTGAATCCAAATTGTATGTAAAGTTGTGTGTTCTCTTGTATATGTACTGAAAAGTATCCATAGATTTCCTCAGATTTTTTTGAAAATGCTAAACTAAAAATTTAAGAACAACTACCACAGAGTGTATTTTAGAACCTGAATAACTTAGCGTTCTTTATATGAGATTAAAGACCTCCCTATACCCCAAATTGTTTTATAGTCAGTATTTTTAGTAATGTATTTTCCTGTAGGTGAAGGAAGGCTCATATATTATATATGGAATCTAACTGATCTGATTTTTTTTTTTTTTTTTTTTTCCTATTTGAAGGTTTCTTGTTCTCCCCAAGGTCTGACAGTTTGGGTTCAGAACACTTCATATTTGTGTAGTCGGGCTGGGCAGGTCCTCCCCGTCAGTATTCAGATGAATGGCTGGATTCATGATGGTAACCTGCTCTGCCCATCATGCTGGGACTTCTGTGAGCTCTGTCCTCCAGAAACAGATCCTCCAGCTGCTAACCTGACCCGAGCTCTACCACTGGGTGAGTAGTCTCTATGGGTGGAGTAAAGAGAGGGACTTCTCTTATATAATGTTGAAAATTACCTTCAAGGAAACTCTAAAACAAGTTGAGCATCTTCTCTTCTAATTGCAGTTTTATGGGAAAGCCCCTTCCCACCATTGCTAGAAATTAAAAGTGGGTAAATGTGACACTTCTGTTCAGTAGCAAGAGTAAGGAACCTTTTGGTCTAAAGACCTTATGACTTGCAAAAAAAAAAAAAAAAAAATTCATTCAAGATTACAAAACCTGAGGGTACCTAGGTGGCTCGGTCGGTTAAGCTACCGAGTCTTGATTTCAGCTCAGATCATAATCTCACGATTCATGGGTTTGAGCCCCGCATCAGGCTCTGTACTGACAGCATGGAGCCTACTTGGGATTTTCTCTCTTTCTCTTTGTCTGCCCCTACCCCGCTTGTTCATTCTCTCTCTCTCTCTCTCTCTCTCTCTCTCAAAATAAATAAACTTTAAAAAAGAAAAGAAAATGTAGGGGTGCCTGGGTGACTCAGTCTGTTAAGCGTCTGACTGGTTCAGGTCATGACCTCGTGGTTCATGAGTTGAAACCCCGCATCAGGCTCTCTGCTGTCAGCACAGAGCCAGCTTTGGATCTTCTGTATCCCTCTCTGTGCTCCTCCCCTGCTCTCTCTCTCTCAAAAATAAATAAACATTAAAAAAAGGAAAATGTCCTTTAAAAAAAATTACAAAAACTGAATGTTTCAACCATTCATTTTGAAATTCAGAGTAAACAAAATTCTGTTCATTAAACACATAAAGCAATTAAATATATTTTCAGTTATACAGGCATACCTCATTTTATTCTGCTTTACTTTATTGCACTTCACAGATATATTGCATTTTTTACACATGGAAGGTTTGTGGCAGCTGTATCAGCAACTCTGCCAGCACCACTTTTCCAACAGCATTGGCTCAATTCGGGTCTCTCTGTTACACTTTGGTAATTCTCACAAAATTTGAAATTTTTAACTATTATATTTGTTATGGTGATATATGATCAGTGACCTTTGATATTACTATTATAATTTGTTAATTGGGGGCACCAGGAACCACACTCATAACACAGTGAACTGAATTGATAAATGTGTGTGTTCTCACTGCTTCACTGGCCAATGATTCCCATTTCCCTCCATTTCCTTGGGCCTCCCTATTCTCTGAGACACAACAGTATTGAAATTAGGCCAGTTAATAACTGTACAGTGTCTTCTAAGTGTTCAAGTAAAAGGAAGAGTCACATGTCTGTCACTTTAAATCAAAAACTAGAAATGATTCAACTTAATGAAGAAGGCATGTCAAAGCTGAGATAGACCAAAAGCTAGTTGTGTCAGTTATCCAAGTTGTGAATGCAAAGGAAAAGTTCTTGAAGGAAATGAAAAGTGATATTCCAATGAATACACAAATGACAAAGAAAGTGAAATAGCCTTATTGCTGATAACGGAGAAGGTCTGAGTAGTCTGCACAGAAGATCAAACCAGCCACAACATTCCCTTAAGTCAAAACCTAATCCAGAGCAAGGCCCTAACTCTTCAATTCTGTGAAGGCTGAGAGAGGTGAGGAAGCTGCAGAAGAAAAGCTGGAACTTAGCAGAAGTTGGTTCATGAGGCTTAAGGAAAGAAGCCATCTCCATAACATAAAAGCATTAGATAAAGCAGCAGGTGCTGATACAGAAGCTGTAACGAGTTATCCAGAAGATCTAGTTCAGGTAATTAATGGAAGCAGCTACACTAAACAACAGATTTTCAGTGTAGACTAGACAGCCTTCTACTGGAAGAAGATGCCACCTAGGACTTTCATAGCTAGAAAAGAGAAGTCAATGCCTGGCTTCAAAGGTTCCGAGGACAGGCTGACTCTCTTATTAGGGGCTGATGAAGCTGGTGACCTGAAGTTGAATGGTGAACGAAGTGCTCATTTGCCATTCTGAAAATCCTTGGGCTCTTAAGAATCACACCAAACCTCCTCTGTCCATGCTCTGTAAGCGGAACAACAAAGCCTAGATGACAGCACATCTGTTTGCAACATGGTTTACTGAATATTTTAAGCCCACTGTTGAGATTACTGTCCAGAAAAAAAAGATTCCTTTTAAAATATTACTGCTCATTGTCAATGCACCTGGTCACCCAAGAGCTCTGATGGAAATGGATGAGATTCATGTTGTTTTCATACCTGCCAACACAGCATCCAATCCACAGCCCACAGAGCAAGGAGTAATTTTGACTTTCGAGTCTTATTATATAAGGAATATACCTAACAAGGCTATGGCTGCCATAGATAGTGATTCCTCTGATGGATCTGAGCAAAGTAAGTGAAAACCTTCTGGGAAGGGTTCACCATTCTAGACGCCATTAAGCAAATTTGTGAGTCATGGGAAGAGGTCAAAATAGCAACATCAACAGGAGTTTGGAAGAAGTTGATTCCAACCCTCATGGATGACTTTGAGGGCTCAAGATTCCAGTGCAGGAAGGAACTGCAGATGTGGTAGAAATAGCAAGAGAACCAGAATCAGAAGTGGAGCCTGAATATGGGACTGAGTGCTGCAACCTCTTGATAAAACTTGAATGGATGAGAAAGAAGCTGCTTCTTATGCATGAGCAAAGAGAGTGGTTTCCTGAGGTGGAAAGTACTCCTGGTGAAGATGCAGTGAAGATTGTTGAAATGACAGCAAAGGATTTAGAATATTACCTAAACTTAGTTGAGGAAGAGCAGTGGGGTTTGAGAGAGTTGACTCCAACTTTGAAAGAAGTTCTGTGGGCAAAATGCTATCATACAACATCACATGCTACAGAAAATCATTTGTGAAAGGAAGAGTCAATTGATGTGGCAAATGTCATTGTTGTCATATTTTAAGAAATTGCTACAGCCACCCCAACCTTCAGCAGCCACCACCCACCACCCACCACTAACCAGTCAGCAACCATCAATATCTAGGCAAGACCCTCCATCAGCAAAAAAGATTACAACTTGCAGAAAGTTCGGATGATGGTTAGCATTTTGGAACAACAAAGTACTTTTAATTTAAGGTATGTACATTTTTTTAGACATATTATTGCACACTTGACAGACTATAGTGCAGTATAAATATAACTGTTATATGCACCAGGAAACAAAAACATTCATTTGACTTGCTTTATTGCATTGTTTGACTAATTGTAGTGGTCTGGGACTGAACATGCAATATCTATGAACATGCAATATGCCTGTGGTGTAACTAGATTAGGTAAAAGAAAGGGAAAGACACTCAAAAAGATGCTTAAAGAAGGGACTGACATACCCACAAAGAAGAGAAAAGTGCAAGGAGACACAAATATGCACAAAGATAGAAAGACTGGCTAGTAGAGGCAAAGTGGTTTTCATTGAGGTATATTTTGCTCATTCTGTGAGACTCCAGAGAGTAGAATTGAGACCAACAGAATGAAGTTGCAGGGAGACAGATTCCAGTTAAATCCTTTAGATTCAGGAGAGGAATGGAAAGAACTACCTTGATAAAAAGGCATTTCCTACTATTGAAGTGTGTAAACTGAGGCTGATGACCTATTACTAAGAGTTATAAAAGCAAAATTCTTGAGTTAGGCTTTGACCTATGATTTATGAGATTTTAATTAAATGGCCTATGTTTTTATATCAGTTTGACATTTTAGAATATGAATAATAAAGATCTCATGCATTGTTTCATTTTCTCAATTGGAGATATTTTTTGTTTTTTTAACTTTATTTATTTTGAGGGGGCAAGAGAATGTGAGTGGGAGAGGGACAGAGGGGAAGAGAGAGAATCCCAAGCAGGCTTCACACTCACTGGGGAGACGCATGCGGGGCTTGATCCCATGACTGTGAGACCTGAGCCGAAATCAAGAGTTGGACACTTAACCAACTGAGCTACCAGGTGCTTTTTTATTTTATTTTATTTTATTTTATTTTATTTTATTTTATTTTATTTTATTTTATTTATTTATTTAAATGTTTATTTTTGAGAGAGCATGAGCAGGGGAGGGGCAGAGAGAGAGGGATACACAGAATCCGAAGCAGGCTCTAGGCTCTGAGCTGTCAGCACAGAGCCTGATGTGGGGCTGGAACTCATGAACCATGAGATCATGACCTGAGCTGAAGTCGGATGCTTAACTGACTGAGCCACCCAGGTGCCCTTGGAGGTATTTTTTAAATGGAACCGTGTAGCCCTTTGCCTGTTCCTTGGTCTGATTGAAAATGGAGGGCTACATTCATTTACACTTCAAAGTTTCTCCACCTCTAAGATTTAGTTTCTTTCCCAAATCCTGGGGGCTTTCTGCAGATATGAGCTGTTAGGTAGAGAGTGAGTTTTAGGAGATTGTACTTGTGTTGGGAGTGCCTGAGACCACCTCCAGGTTTGGTGGTTCGCTAGGACTCACAGGACTCAGCCTGTAGTTGTACTTATGGCAAAGACTTGTTAAAGCAGAATCAGCAAAGGGGGAAGGGGCAATGGGGTGATGTCTGGAGGAAACCAGTTCCCAGACAGACACCAGCTTACAAGCTGGACTTTCGAAGGATGGCAACCTCAAGCCTGCTATGTTATCTCTTTTCTGAACAGAACTTCAGGGAGTCTGCTGTGTTCTGCAGTGCAGTTATAATAGTACTGACATAATGAATTGTTTGAAATGACAGAAGATCATGGGTCCTTTTAATGTGGTAAATAGTACACGTAGTGCTAAATACTCTTAGGTAACTTACTTTTAATATGAAACTGGTAGGATGACCTAATTTTGTTGTTACTCTTAAATTACTATGGCTAGAATAGAAGGGCTGATAGTCCACAAGTAGGTGGTTCTGATGGAGTTGTTCCCATCCTTAGGGTTAATGTCAGTTAACTGTAACAATCTGTCTCTATCTCATCATCCAAGAGATGAGCAAGGATAGAGCTATTAGCAGTTAGAATTGAAATAGAGAGTTATTTGTGCTGGTTCAGGGGTAAGAATCTTGGGAATACAGAAGAATGTCCTAGGATTCCTACAGAAGAATCCTAGAAGAATGTCTAGGATTAAGAGGAAATCCAAACCGGGTCAAGGGGCTATGATAATTATTTCTTGTTCTTGGAACATGGCAAAGACAAGTGAATCTATTGAAAGGAGGTGGAGAGTCGAGATTGCAAACCACCAGCCCCTTATGCCTGCACAGTCTGCACCTGAGACTGCTTATCCTGCTCGCTCTTTATCAGTTATCCTTCTGATATAGTGTTGGTATGATGTGGTTGATTTCCCTGTTAACTTGCCCATTTCCATGAGGAAGCATGCTCAAAAGAGCATCACAACCACCAAATTTTGAAAAATGTATAAATATTACAAGGATACATTTTAGGCATTGCTTTTAAAACATACACATCACTGTTGAAATTGTAAAATATCTTGAGTTACCATATTTGCTGATGTGTTCACTGAGCATACTGAGCCTTTACAGAATATTAAACTATGTGCCAGAAACTATGGCAAACTTTACAAGAAATGTTTTTTTCAGGTAAATAGCTTGTTTCAGTTTAATACTTTTTTTTAAATGTACTTGTATGAGAAATACTATTAGAATTAACCTATGATGAAGCTTAGTAAACAAGTATAAAAATGACCATCTCTAATCCTTCGGTTTTATGAAAGTATTTTTTTAGGTCTTTAAGCATGCCTTTAAAACATTAAAACTCCCAGTATTCTGGAGGAAGTGTAAAAGATATTCTTCTCCCTAAATTTTTCTGATTATTGTTCTCAGGTGTTAGTTCGCATAGACTTTTCTTACATTTGTAATTTCTTTTAGAATGTGAAACGCTGACCTTCTTTTCTCTCTCCTTTAGTCATCACTTTCTAAATGCTAGAATATGATTAAATGATTGTTCTGTATTGCCTAAGATAGTTTCCATTAGTGAGTATGAAAGATTTATTTCTGAATTCTTTCTAGTCTCTTCAGATTGTAAGGGTTGTTTTTGTTTCCATTTATTGAATGTTAGACACTTTGCCAAATTCTTTATGTCTACATCATTGCATTTAACCATCACAAAACCTAATGAGGTAGGAATTATCGTTTTACACATGAGAAAACTAAGGTATAAAGAGATTAAGTAATGTATTATCCATGGTCATAGCTAATAAATAATGAAGTTCAGAAAAAAAAAAAAAACAACCCAGATCTTATTGTCTCTAATTCATTTTGAAACCCTCTTTTTGAATCTTTTCATCTTAATTAGTGTTAACACAGAAAGTGTAGTGTTTTTGAAGAACAAATGTTCCAGAACTCCTGTTAATGTTTTAATAGCTTGTTAAATTTTAGTACCAACAGTAGATAAACAATACCTACTTCTCCTGTTTCCTTTGGGCTAAATTGAAAGTCAGGAAGTAAAGGGATATGCCTGTGTTATTAGTGACTCCAGGGTCCATTTGTTAATCCAGCCAAGACCACTTCACCTGATGCTCTGGGCTACAATTTATCCAATTTATTCTGGGTTGATGGAAATGTTCCATAGTCTGCATTGTCCAGTACAGTACTCATTAGCCACATATGACTTTTGAACATGTAAGATGTGGTTAATGTTAGTGTGAAACTACTTTATTGTAATTAACTGAGATTTAAATAGCACATATAGCTATGGTTGCCATATTGAATAGTGCAGTCCTACATCAGAAGTTCTCAAAATTTAATCAGAATCATGTTAAATTGCTAGGCCTTAACTCCTAGAATTTCGGATCCAGAAGATCTGTGTTAAAGCTTGAGAATTTGCATTAAAATTGTTTTAATGTTTTTATTTATTTTTGAGATATAGAGAGAGAGAACATGAGCAGGGGAAGGGGCAGAGAGAGAGGGAGACACAGAACCCAAAGCAGACTCCAGGCTCTGAGCTGTCAGCACAGAGCCCGACTTGGGGCTTGAACTTACAAACCACAAGATCATGACCTGAGCCAAAGTCAGACGCTTAACCAACTGAGCCACCCAGGTGCCCCCAGAATTTGCATTTTTAACAAGTTCCCAGGTGATGCTGATATTGTTGACATAAGGACTAAACTTTGAGGACTGTTGTTAGCTAAGTGGGATTTTTTTTTTTAAGATTTTACAAATACCAGCATGATTCCATTGAGGAAGAATAGAAATTCTCCATTGTTTACCTGGCTTACAGGCAGTGAAATAATTTTTTTTAAATACTTGTTCCACACTGCATAGTGCTCAGAAGAGCAAGCTTCAGTGCCTTAGCAATTATCATTCTTTTCATTGTGCAGCTGAAGACAAATCTTATTTTTCTTATCTTTTAAGTAAGTCAGACTTGAAACTTGGTTGGCTGTTTATTAATTGAAATATTAGAAAGGACAACTTATTTCTAAAATAAAGTCAGGTTGACCTGGTCTCCTGGATACAATAAAAATGTTTTCCATACTTTGTGTGTGTGTATGTGTGTGTGTGTATAACTTTTTTTTTTAATTTTTTAAAAGTTTTTTTATTTTGAGAGAGATAGAGTGCAAATGAGGGAGGGAAAGAGAGAGGGCGAGAGAGAGGATCCCAAGCAGGGTCCACACTACCAGTGCAGAGCCCACTGTGGGGCTCAAACCCACAAAGCCATGAGATCATGACCTGGGCTGAAACCAAGAGTCAGATGCTCAACTGACTGAGCCACCCAGGAGGCCCCAAAAATGTTTTCCATTCTGAGAATTGTTTGGGGAAGTCATTTTAGCCCTGAGAATGACTCATAGCTAAATTAAAATGTATTCCTGGGGTGCCTGGGTGGCTCAGTTGGTTGAGCGTCTGACTTCAGCTCAGGTCATGATCTCGCAGTTGACGAGTTCGAGCCCTGCGTCAGGCTCTGTTCTGACAGCTCAAAGCCTGGAGCCTGCTTCGGATTCTGTCTCCCCCTCTCTCTCTGCCTCTCCCCCACTCATGCTCTGTCTCTCTCTGTCTTAAAAATAAAGATAAACATTAAAAAAAAATTTTTTTAATGTATTCCTAGTACCCAAAGCCCATACAATCTTCTGCCTTTCAATATCAGCCTGGGGTAATATGGATAGATGGGTAGATATTTAGAGATCAGGGACCATATGTCCTGGTTTTCCTGGGACAGTCAATGTGCCAGTGGTCCTGGTATAATTATTAATAGCATTCCCTTGTATTAATCAGAAAGAACTATTTAGTTGGTCTAAGCAAATTTTATTTCACACTTCATAAAGTAGGCAGTCTCCACACTCAAGAGTAGAAAACTGCAAAATAAGGGAAAAGGACAGCAAGCAGGAAACAAGGAAGAAGTACTTGGCTTGAGTTGATTGCATATCTGACCATATTTGGAAAGAGCAAAGAAAAAGGAAACAAGTGTAGGTCTCAGTTGGCTTGGCAGTTGGAGATTAGCTTACTAGTTATACTGTGTTTCTGGTCAAGCAGAGGAACTCAAAAATTAACTTAAGTTTCAGTTTGCTGACATGGCACCCTGCACAGGAGTGGTTCCATCTTGGGACTAGATATTTATTTCAACACTTGTCTCAAAATGTCCTGATTTGAGGAGATAAATTATAGGGGTCACCATACTTAGAAAGGACAAGGAAGAAAGGGGGAAGAAAGTCCTGCACCCCATGTCAGAAGAGCCAAGATGTTAATTTACTTTCTGTGTAGCATCTTTAGCTTTGTTGGGATACTTTCTGAAGACACTTCTTTCTTTTTTCCGGTGCTGCTTTTAACCTTAATATGGTGCAGGTGCCTGGGTGGCTCAGTCAGTTAAGCATCCAACCTTGGCTCAGGTCATGATCTCATGGTTCATGAGTTTGAACCCCACGTTGAGCTCTGTGCTGACAGCTCAGAGGCTGGAGCCTGCTTCAGATTCTGTGTCTCCCTGTCTCTCTGCCCATCCCCTACTCTCTCTCTCTCTCTCTCTCTCTCTCAAATAAATAAACATTTAAAAAAATTAACAAAAAAGTAACCTTGATAGGGTGGCTATATCATTTTTTCTTCCTGCATAAAATATTTCATTCTTTTTCCATAAATGTAAGAAAATGACTTTGCATATCTAGGTTTCAGGAAGTCATTCTTGATTCTCCTCCCAAAGGTGGTCCTTATTCACCTTTTAATAATCACCTATATTCATCTGTTAATTTTTACGTGGTATGATTTATTCCAAAAATGTCTCCAGAAAGTCAATTTCTTGTTTTCAACCCTAGATCTCTGTTCCCGTTCCTCTAGCCTGGTGGTCACCCTCTGGCTTCTGCTGGGCAATCTATTTCCTCTGCTGGCTGGATTTCTTCTATGTGTATGGCACTAGGAAAAGTGAATTCTCAAGACATTCCTTTGTGTCATGTTCTTCTGAACAAAGCACAAAATCTGGGTGAGTGCCAACCTATGCAGATGGCAGAAGTGGCATTCCTGACTTTGGCTTGGAAGCGTTGACTACAATAAGACCTTAAAGCAGAGCTTCACAGCAGTCACTCTTCATCAGCAACCCAACAGCCTCAGAGTTTGGAGGAGGAGAAGGAATTCCAAGTCACCATGTCTCTATTTTTCAGCATATATAACCTGCCTGAAGTTTTCCTTTGAAAATGGGATAATTGGTGAAATTTTCAGAGTGATTACATACCTCAGCATTTTCATTAACCTAAAATGATGGGAAAGTTCAATACTGCAGTAACTTTTTTTAAAAAGCTAATTATTACAAAATTATAAATTGTGGATCCTGTCCTCACAAGTATAAATTGTCCTTTGAGTTATAGACAGTAATTGAATTGGGTTTCTACATCAATATTATACCTATATTGAGTTTAATAGCTGTGCTTGGTACACTTAAATCATTGTTCTCATAGTTCTCAAAAGTTTTTTTAAATTATAATTTGCTAAATCTTATGATTTAACCATGCTTGCCTTTTCAAACCAGCTGTGTGGCAGTTTACTACTGAACTATTACATGTTGGCAGCCCTTCCAGTGTATTCTCCAGTAATTTAATAATGACTTGAAAAACTGTGGGAGCAGAGAGAGAAAAATACTCTGCCCTGTAAAAACACTGAAGACATGCAAACAAACAGAAGAAAACATAATTGTATGTTTTTCAGAAAATAGTTATGACAGCTGTAATCCAACAAAAATAGAACTATTCCTTTCAGGTGGGCTTAGAAATTGTTAACAGAAGAATTCTTACTATCTGAAAAGTATTTTATATATAAGAAGAAAAGTGTAAGTCAAAACAGATGGTTTGAATTGTTTACTAATAGCAAAGTGTAGGTTTGGTATAGGGCCTATTCAGTAGGGCTCACTTTACCCACAACATAAAGCTCAGTCCGCAGAAGTCAGAAAATTGCCTGTGCTTTGAAATGAGGTGATGTTCTTTACCTCCTGCTTTATATTCTCATCCTCAGAAGTAATTCTGCTCTGGTACTGGAGCTTATCAACCCTTCTTAGTAATTCCAGTTTGAAATTTTTTAATGATGAGTAATGCACAGTTTGTCTCCAAAGCTACTGAAGTCCTGTGGCATTATAAACATAACTCCTGGACAAATTCATTCATTCATTCATTCACTCATTCATTCATCCATCCATCTATCCATCCATCCATTCATTCATTCACCCTTAATTTAGCATATAGTTATTGAGCACTGCATTTAAGAAATTGTGCTAAGTGAGCAAGCAGTATAATTACTAAAAAATGATTCCAACTGACCATTTGGTATTGGAGCCAAAGTGCAGCCCCAGCATAAAGAAAGTCAACTTTTGTTTTTCAGCGCATTAATTTTGAATATGTATTTGCATACAGTTTTAAATTGAAGGTATTTGTCATTGTAAAGTGCTGGGGGTCTCTAGCACAGCTGACTTCAGCTAAAAAGAAACTAATAGTAATGGTGTCCGGCCAGTGCTCAGTTTTCTGCCTTTGTCACACATACTTTAAAGGTCAGAAAAAAGCATAGAGTATATTTTTAAAGAAAATTATAAAACTCTAAACTTATATGTCTATTGTGATTATGAATCATCTGCAAAGGTGT
Source organism: Puma concolor (assembly GCF_028749965.1). Lineage (NCBI taxonomy): Eukaryota > Metazoa > Chordata > Mammalia > Carnivora > Felidae > Puma > Puma concolor. The sequence goes on from NC_141675.1 coordinate 88,645,199, forward strand.
ATAAAGAATTTCACCAAAAATACGATGATGAATAGATTTGAGAATTCACAGTGGTAGGTTCGATTATATTTTGACTGTTGTGCAGTAATGCCATTTAGGTAGTATTCTTTCCAAGCATGGTGCTTTTTATACTTGAAATATATTTTTGCTTTATTTTTTATTGATATAATTCTATTTGCACTAATAACTTTCTGGAGAAAATATTATAGATGACATTTTTTCTATATATATTTATTAAGCTTGGAATCTGATCTCCTAGTGTTTTCTCTGCACAAATAAGGAACTTGCTAAAGTGTGAGGCTAAAAAATCTTGAGTTTCTGAGGGTAACTAACTGCTCTGGTGTCTTCCTTCCTCTTCAATAAGTCTCGAGAATAGTTGCTAATCACTGATTCTTCATAGTGTACTCCATGAAGATTTAGAAGGCCACTGAACCTGTAAGAAGTGTTAAGAGGCTCATTTGAGTCACTTAGAATATGTCAGTATTCTAAAAACAGACTTAGAATCTGAGATTTCAGTGCAGAATTAGTGGGCTAGACTTCTACTTTGAACTGAAGAATTTGAAATGGTTTAAATGTTAGTATCCTTTGGCAGGATGCCCTTTATGTTAACAGAAGCAGTTCACTGAGGAGGAGACTAGCAGACTGCAACTATTGTGGAAGCCAGCTGGGGCACGGAAGGAGAATGAAGAGTAGCTGATTTGGGGATAGTAGACTGGAGTCCTTTCTGACTCAAAACGTGTGGAGTGCATATAAAAACTGACTAGACTACCTCAGTTTTCAGTTCAGATTTAGGTTCATTTTGATAGTATTAAGATCCTAAATGTCAAAAATATCAAGTGAATTTGTCTCTCAGGTTTTTAAGAACAGAATTTACGGGAAGGCAGCAAAAGCCATGTCAGCAAACTTGAGCTGACAGCTTTAAAGAAACTGGCAAGCAGTTAGGGTTGTCTTAATATAGACCCCTCTAATATTCTCCTGAAGAGCATCCTTTTTCCTTACTTATTTCTTAAGAATATTTATGTTTGTTAAAACCAAATAGGCATTCTTCAAATGTTATGAAATATTATGCTTGAAATTAGTTTCAGCCTAGTATGTTGGCTTAAGAGTTTATCAATATTTGAAGATGAGAAACAAATTAATGAAGTTTAAATGGCTTAGGAAGATACATAAGTATGTCTGAGTATTCCATAAAATTTTATCAATATTCTCCTCAATATTAGAAGACTTACTGATTGAGACCAACTGTAAGATGACTAGCTGCTTTCTCAGAATCTTTCTAGCTCTAATATTCTATGACTAACACTCATCCAGACTCGGTAGGTCACTGCTGGCTCTGATCTGCCTCCTGGAGTATGCCAGTTTGCACATCATGTTCATCACAGTGTCTTGTGCTCAAGGCCTTAGCGCTGTCCATGTCCTTGGACACCAAACGGAGAGAGAAGGGCCATCTCTGAGGGCACTTGAGCAGTCCTGGTGGAGGAGGTGGACTTCAGTCACAGCCCCACAAACCTAGTGCATAGTGAGCACTTAGTCATCCATGCCATGTCCTTGCAGCCCAGGAAGATGAATATAGTTTAATAAAGTCTCTGCTACTCATTCTGAAGAAAGAATTTACCTGAAAATATGACTCCTTTTTTTTTTTTTTTTTTTTTATGTTCAGTCAAGATTGGGGAAGAAGAGGTAAATTATTTTATGTTTACATTTTTGATAAATGAAATAGAAGATTTAAGAACTAATCTTTATTTGTGTTATTGAACTTTAAGTGTAATGTATTCCTTAGTAAAAAAAAAAAAACTTTAATAAAAATGGAAACTAATCTGCATCTTGTCTTATCAAGTTTTTAAAACCTGGATGAAGAACACAAACAAGGCATGCACTCTATTTGGGGAAGATGAGATGTTTATTATGAAATAATTCACTTTCTACTTTAACTGGAGTAGAATTTTCCTACTTAAAGAATGGGGAAAGGTCTTATGTAAAGCTATAGGGAGGAGCGCTCCTCAGATAGTTATGAAGGAAAGAGAGCAGTCTAAAACAATTCAGGGCAGGCTCTTCTGGCTGCAGATTATTCTAGTCCCTTTTGTTTTATGCTGTGGGCCAGAAGTCTCATTGCATGACCACCCTGGCACATTCAAGTACCACACTCTGTGCAGTATCACTAAGTAGATTATAGCTGTAGTCATGGAGTGGGATTCTTCATAACTTGAATGTAGTTCAAGAGAGGATATCCCAGACATGCCTTCACCTTGTGCACTTGGAGCCATTCTGTTCTGGGGTGTGGAACCAAGCACTTTGTGAAATTGGTCAAACGTAGCTTTTGTGACTTAATTGCTGAGCTGTTTGTGGCGAATTTTAATAACAATATTTAGATTTTTAAAGTTATAAATATTGTATATACATAGCTAAAACTATATATGAGAAGGGGCACCTTGGTGGCTCAGTCAGTTAAGCATCCGACTTCAGCTCAGGTCATGATCTCATGGTTCGTGAGTTTGAGCCCCATTTCAGCCTCTGTGCTGACAGCTCGGAGCCTGGAGTCTGTTTCAGATTCTGTGTCTCCCTCTTTCTTTCTCCTCCCCCGCTCATGCTCTGTCTCTCTCTCCTCAAAAATAAACGTTAAAAAAAATTTTTGTAAGAGTTTTTTTTTTTTAATTACTGAACACAATTAGTAGAAATAATTCATAGTTCTACCATTCTTAAAAATATTATAGAGAGAAGTAAAAGTGGTCCTGCTTCCTCTGGCCCTTCTGTTTCTTATCCCCCCCCCCCCCCCCCCCCCCGTCCCCAGGGGTAATCTAGAGGGCCTCAGTATGGTACATACCTGTTGTTAAAAAACAAAATCCAACCGAGTAAATTTGAAGATCTAATTGGCTTTATTCAAAGATTCATGAATCAGGCAACATCCCCTCTAGCAAATAAAAAGGAGCTCCAAGAAGCTGTATAAAAGGGAAGGCTTCTATAGGCAGAACAGGGTGGAAAAGGAAGTGTCTAGCACAGAGTTTCAGGCAAGGTCACTATGCTTTGGGGAAAGATGGGAGTCTGTCAGGTAGATTACCTCACTAGTGCTGACCAGGTAATTCCAGATTGACTAGCTGAAGGTTACAGTCCTGGGAGAGGTTGAAACTGCAATTAGATTAGGTTGATTTAAGCCTGATTTGCTGACATGGGGTTTAGTACAAAATACTCCATTTGGGGGTGCTTGTTTCTTTTCTAACACTTTTCAAACTTTACTATTATATATATACATAAATACAGGATTAAGTACACAATTATTAAAAATAAAAATGGTATTCCTCATATTGTTTAGTATCTTATATTTACTGCTTACAGGTTCAACATAATCATCTTTCCAGGTGTGTAAACTTAGATTTACCTCATAGTTTGTAATGATTCTATGGTACTTCATTATGAATATGGCATCATTTATTCCCCTACTGATGGGCATTTATGTTATTTCCAGTTCAACAGTTCAACTATATCTTTTTCTGGTTCTTTTAATTTTTACATTTTATCCTTTAATATAGCAGGAATTAATTTTGACACTTAGCCTGAGGAAGTATTCTAACTTAGTTTTTTCCAAGTAGTTCAATTCTAGTGTCGTTCATTAAACCAATAGGAACAGATTTTTTTTTTTAAGTTTATTTGGAGAGAGAGCTTGAGGGAGGGAGGGGGGAGAGAGAGAAAGAGACAGAGAGAGAGAGAGAGAGAGAGAGAATGAGCAAGGGAGGGGTAGAGAGAGAGGGAGAGAATCCCAACCAGGCTCCACATTGTCTGCGCAGAGCCCAAAATGGTGTTAAAACCTACAAACTGTGAGATCATGACCTGAGCCAAAAATCAAGAGTCAGATGCTTAACCAGCTGAGTCACACAGGCGCCCCAGAAACAGATTTTTGAAGGGTCATAGAAGACATTTCCCTAGAAAAGCAAGCAAGATGGCCCAATGCCAAAAAAGAGTTCAAATACAAAAACCCCAAATTCAATTCTTCCCAGAAATTATCCCCCTTCTTTCCCAGGTTCACATATGCTTTCTCATCATCAGAAAAGCAGTATGGTTTTAAGGTTGTCCTAATCCTAGAGCACCTGGGTGACTCAGTCAATTAAGTGTCTGACTCCTGATTTCAGCTCAGGTCATGATCTCTTGGTTTGTGGGTTCAAGCCCCACATCAGGCTCTGTGCTGATAGTGTGGAGTCTGGTTGGGATTCTGTCTCCCTGTCTCTCTCTGACCCTCCCCCACTCACTACTTCTCTCTCTCTCTCTCTCAAAAATAAATAAATAAACATTAAAAAAACAAAACCCCAAAAACTTGGCCTAATCCTATGGGGCTGTATGCTTCAGCTCTGCCTTGGCTCCCTGTGTTAGTAGTTAAACTGGATTAAAGGACCGGCTCTGTGAATTATCCACTGCTATGTACTGGGTGATTCTTTTTTTTTTTTTTTAATTTTTTTAATGTTTATTTATTTTTGAGAGAGAGACAGAGCATGAATGGGGAAGGGAGAGAGAGAGGGGGAGATGCAGAATCTGAAGCAGGCTCCGGGCTCTATGCTGACAGCTCAGAGCCCGACATGGGGCTCAAACCCACAAACTGCGAGATCATGACCTGAGCCGAAGTTGGACACTCAACCCACTGAGCCACCCAGCTGCCCCTGTACTGGGTGATTCTTCACGCATGCTCTGAATGCCTAGCTGGCTTCCCCTGACAGCATATCTGGAAGACAGAGACAAAGAAAGCATGAACAAGAAAGACAATTTGAATACACTATCCACCAATGCAGAGAAGATTTTGTGTGTGAATCAGTATGTTTGTGAATTTTGGGGAGTCAACATAAGGTGTGTTAAAAAGAAAACCACAGGCCGAAAATGGTGCCTCTTGAGCTAGGCCAAGTCACTAAACCAGAGCTAAATATCTAACCTAATTGCAGTTCCAACCTCCCCCAGAAATGTTAAGTTTTAACTGGTCAGTCAAGAATTTTCCAAAAAGCACTACTAGGTAATCTGCTGTCTAGGCCTTCTCTATCCCCCAAAGGAAGATGAGGTAAACTGCATAATAAGACCTGCCCTTCTCCTTCAGAAGGCCAGTTTGCCTAATACAGTCCTTTCTTTTCTTCTGCTAATAATTTTCCTTCCTATGAACTCTCCTCTACTTGTTAGATGGGATGCTGCCAGATTCATGAATTGCTTAATAAAACCAAGTAGATCCTCAATTTTACTCATTTGAATTTTGTTTTTTAACAGGTGGTAAGTAAGAGCAAAGGCTTTGGCAACAGAGAGATCTGGGTCCCAATACTACTGACTTTAAGACTTTGGTAAGTTATTTATGGCTAGGAGTCCTTCTCTATAAACTGTAGCTTGAAAAAATTTTATCTTTCTTTCAATGGAGTTAATAGCCACCATTCTAAAATAGGGAAAATATTCGTTAAAGATTTATTAGGGTTCAGTTACAGGAAACAGAATCCATTTTTAAGCTGAGAGTGATTTCATACAGGATGAGTGTTTACAATACACTTGGAAAAGCTGGAGAAGGCGGCTTTGTGCTGGTCCTGAAAGAATGTCTCCAGAATGGGGTGCCTTGGTGGCTCAGTCAGTTGAGTGTCCGACTTCGGCTCAGGTCATGATCTCACGGTTCATGAGTTCGAGCCCTGCATCCGGCTCTGTGCTGACAGCTCAGAGCCTGGAGCCTGCTTCAGATTCTGCATCTCCCTCTCTCTCTCTCTGCCCCTCTCCCACTTGCTCTCTCTCTCTCAAAAATAAATAAAAGCATTAAAAAAAAAAAAAAAAAAAAAAAAAAAAGAATGTCTTCCAGAACAACCCTGTAGAACTTGGCTCCATCAGAACTGCTGTCTCTTCCACAAAGAAGGGAAGGTGAATCAGGAAACTGATTTTCTGACTGCAGCTGCAGTGACTTTCTCCTGACTGTCGTGCACAGTGCTAGTGGCCAGGTCCTAGAGTGCTGCTGAAGAACACCCCGCATCTCCATTATAAACTTCTTGCAGAAAATAGCCAGGCATTGAAAGATGACCTCTGCCTTCCCAACCCTACAAGAGTGAATCTAGATGATGGAGCCTAATTCATATGCAAAACTTCACTGTAAGGATGTCCATCACAAAAGGAACTCAGGTCAAAACTACAAAGTAGAGAGGAGCCTGGGTGACTCAGTCAGTATAGTGCCTGACTCTTGACTGTGGATCAGGTCATGATCTCACAGTTTGTGAGTTAGAGCCCTAAGTTGGGCTCTGTGCTGACAGTGCAGAGCCTGCTAGGGATTCTCTCTCCCTTTCTCTCTGCCCTTCCCCCGCTCAAGCTTTGTCTGTCTGTCTGTCTCTATTTCTCTCAAATAAATACATTAAAGAAACTAAAAAAAATGTAAAAAACAGAAAAGAACTTTCCATCCTTGTAGCCTAATTCAAATTGTGGGAGTTTTGTGCATTCAGAAATTTGTATGCAAAAATTGTCTATATGCACATATGTAAATAAGGGCATAGTGATTAATTGTTAAATACTTAGAAGAATTATTTTTTTAACGTTTATTTATTTTTGAGAAAGAGAGCATGAGTGGGGCAGGGCACAGAATCTGAAGTAGGCTCCAGGCTCTGAGCTGTCAGCACAGAGCCTGATGTGGGCTGGAACTCATGAACCACAAGATCATGACCTGAGCTGAAGTTGGACACTTAACCAACTGAGCCACCCAGGCGCCCCTTAGAAGCATTATTAGAACCGGGGCAGGGAGCATGCCCTTACTGCCCCCCATCCACCCACACCTGGAAAATTAAATTCTATCTCAAGTCTCAGCCCAGGCATCACCTGTTGCAGAAAGCCTTTCCCTGGCCTTTAGACTTCCACACCTTAGTGTAGGATTCAGGCTTCTCCTTTTCTGCTCCCTGGTATGGTATGGTAATCATAAATCATATTAAAATGTGAATACAGGGGGAATGGAGAGTTATTATTTAATGGGTACAAAGTTTCAGTTTGAGATGGTAAAAGAGGTTCTCGAGATGGATGATGGTGATGGTTGCACAACAATGTGAATGTGCTTAATGCCACTGAACTATATACTTAAAATAGTTGAATGGTAAATTTTCTGTTATGTACATTTTACGTCAATAAAAAATAAAAAGTAAAAGTAAATGTGAATACATACAGGTGAATTGCCCTCTAGTGGAGTAAATTACTCATTTCTCCACACAATCACCAAAAGTGAATGTTATCTAAAAAATTTTTTGGAACAATAGGGGATTTGCTGTATTGATTGGCATTTTTTGGTTGCTTATAAAGTTGACCTTTTTTTTCCCACATGTTGATTAGTCACCTGTATTTCTTCTTTTGACATGCACATTCAATTTTGGCCATTTTTCCACAAGAAGTATTTGCCTTTTTTCTTACTGATATGAAAGTAAGTGCATTATGTGTGTTAGGAATGGAAACCCTTAGTCTATCATTGACATTTGCTTTTAGAGATTCCCTTTTTTGGGAGCGACTCAGCCCTGGCCCCAATCACTCCAGTATCCCCTTGCTGTACCTTCTGTACCCCACAGAGCTCTATCCACCGTGCCACGTTTTCTATCACAGTGATTTCAAAGTAGGGGGTTTGAACAGTTCTTTAAAGGTCTTCCCTTGCTTCTCATTTCTACACCCTAGAGAAGAATGTGGAAAATCAGAGTAAATTTGAGGTAAGATTAACAATTTGCACTTCTCCTTCTCCTCCCCTTTCCTCAACCTCACATTTCCTGGCCTTCCAGACCAGCCTTCCCTTATACCTCCAAGTGGAAGTGTTCCTTCCTGATTTTAGAAATGTAATCATAAAAGAGGCCTGGACTGTTAGTGTTGGGTAGGTGGGAGGATGTAGGGAGGAGACTTGGCTTCACATCCCATTATTGGCAAATACCCTCATCTGAAAGAGGAGGCTGATTTTCCAATCTCATGGGTTTGTGAAAGGAAAGAAGGACTGATTGAGATAATATATGTAAAACAGTATAGTGTCTGGCATATAATAGCTATTATTGTCAGTATTGTGTTATTCCGATGATGATGTTGATGTTGGTGATGGTCCTCACTATCTTGCCAGACCATTGTAAATGAGACATGCAAAAGGAAAACAGCATGAGTAATAAAGCACAGAATAAAAAAATCACACACCTGCACCCATACACTCATATCCCCTCAACTTGGGGATTTTGTTCTCTATAGTGTACTTTTAAGTAGGATATAGGATGAGTACATGAAACATGATCAAACAGTCCCAGAACACACAGTTTAGATGACAAGATTATATTCATACAGTTTAGATGACAAGATTATATTCATCTTTCCTGTGGCTCTTTATGCCTCATTGTTCTCCTTCATCACTCAGTCCCTCTGAGATAACTCTCTGAGGCAGTTAGCCCCTTCGCTTTCCAAACCTTTGTATATTTGTACTTCTCTTTTCTCTGTGCAGTTTTCTTTGTTTAGGTGTTGCTTTTCTCTTCGTGCATTCTGTTTCTTGTGCATCGTGCTCTCTCTTTTCCATGTCCTCCTTCACCCCTCCCCCCTCCATTTTCTTTCCTCTCTCATCCTCTCTTCCTGCAGGTCTCTGTGTGGGATCTTGTTACCTTGTGCTCTTCATTTCTGCATCCCTGTGGTGATGTTGCCTCCATCAGTGCATTTGTTTTAATGCCCAGCTTCTCATAGATCACACTGGACACCAGGGTCATGACACCAGAGTTCTCAAAAATTCCCTGGTTAAAAAGGAGGCAGATGCCAGTGTCAGAGGAAGGACAGAGATAGTACATATATAGTCAAATTTAGAAGACAGCAAAGAATAGACTGAAGGAGGTGGAACAAACAACCCCTCCAAAGTCGCCAGTCTTCTGCCCACAGTGAAGACCAGGAATACACTCTGCCCATCAGACCATCCATTGTCCTTCCCTCTCTTTATCTACTTTTAGGTCTCATGGTCTCCCATTTCATTCTACTCCAGTGGGTCTTAAGGTGTGGTCCCTAGACCAGCAGCACTCATTAGAAGTGCGCATTCTTGGGTCCTACCTCAGACCAACTGAATCAGACTTCAGGGGTGGAACCCTGCAATCTGTGTTCTGACAAAGTCTTCTGAGTGATGCTGTGGCAAACTCAAGTTTGCAAACTTCTGCCCTAAACTGTCTTGTGCTTTTTACCAACATCCACCTGATAAAAGTCCTAACTCTGAATGAACTTAATTATCTAGGCCTTACCTGCACCTGGGCAGCTGAGCCCTGCTGGAGAAAAGCACTCAGCTGGGTATTAAATGGTGTAATTGTAAACTCAGTCACTATCCTCAGTGGGATTCTGCCCAGCAATCCTCTTTCTCTAATCACTTACTCTTCTGCTCTTAGGGTTGCCAGAATTAGCAAACAAACAAACAAACAAACAAACAAAAACAGAATGCCCAGTCAGATGTGAATTACAGATAAATATACACTAAAAAATTGTTTGTTGCTTATCTGAAATTAATTTGACTGAGCATCCTATATTTTTATTTGCTAAATCTGGCAACCCTAACTAGGAGATAAATATAGTCAGCAGGCAGGCAGTGGGGAAGAGAAGCCCAATCTAAAGTAGAAGAGAGCAAGCACAAGCTGGACCCTAAAAATGAAATAAAACCGTGACAGTCTTTGTTGCCTCCAACCTTGACGGTGTTATCATCCTGCAGAAGCTGGGACCCTTATCAGAGAGCTAAACACACACACCTGGCCCAGGAGCCGGAGATGCTGGAGGAGGACTCAGGAAGCTGGAGCAGTCGTAGGCCTGACTGCATCTTCACAGCAGCAAGGTGAGCCAGCCAAAAGATGACAATGTGTGTAAGCTACAAAAATGGCTGTTACTTCACTTCTGCCCTCAGTCTCTAGGATCTCTGCCACAGGAATCTCTCATGGATCTTCTAACACACACAGAAGGGAATTTTGGGGAAAGTAGCTCAAGCTAAGCCAAGGTGACACATTATAATCTACCACACTCATTCTCCATTTTATTTTTTATTTTTTAATTAATCTTAATTAATTTATTTATTTATATTTTAGAGAGAGAGTATGAGCAGGGGAGAGGGGTAGAAAGAGAGAGATCTCAAGCAAGCTCTACATTCAGCATGGAGCCCAACACAGAGGTTACTGCTACAACCCTGGAATCATGACCTGAGCCAAAATCGAGTCAGATACTCAACTGACTAAGCCACCCAGGCACCCCTCATTCTCCATTTTAATTTTTCTTTCTTTTTTTTTTTAATGTTTATTTATTTTTGAGACAGAGACAGAGCATGACCGGTGGAGGGGCAGAGAGAGAGAGAGGGAGACACAAAATCGGAAGCTGGCTCCGGGCTCCAAGCTGTCAGCACGGAGCCTGACTCGGGGCTTGAACTCACAAACCGCGAGATCATGACTTGAGCTGAAGTCAGACGCTTAACTGACTGAGCCACCCAGGCTACCTTCCATTTTAATTTTTCTTAAGTTTATTTATTTATTTAGAGAGAGAGAGCATGTGGGAGGGGCAGAGAGGAGGCGCAGAGAGAATCCCAAGCAGGCTCCAGACTGTCAGCTCAGAGCCCAACGCAGGGCTCACCCTACAAACCATCAGATCATGACCCGAGCAGAAATCAAGAGTTAGATGCTTAACTGACTGAGCCACCCCGGCACCCCTCGTTCTCCATTTTATAAAGGGGCTCAGGATGCCTGGGTGGCTCAGTCAGTTAAGCTACCAACTTTGTCTTAGGTCATGATCTCACGGTTTGTGAGTTTAAGCCCTGCGTCAGGCTCTGTGCTGACAGGTCTGAGCCTGGAGCCTGTTTTGAATTCTGTGTCTCCCTCTCTCTGCCCCTGCCCCCTCTCAAAACTGAATAAATGTTAAAAAATTGTTTAAAAAAGTAAACATTAAGAAAAAATAAAAAGGGGCTCAATGTTGAGTGCCAAGGACAAATGAATAATTTACATAGAAATAACTATCTTTTGTTGAATGCTTATGACATAAGCATTTCTCATATATACTCTTTGTTTTACTTACAGAGATATATGAAAATATCCATTACAAACTAGATCTCATTTAGTCCTTGTAACAATGCTACAAAGTTGGTATTATTCATAGCCTTTTATAGACAAAGAAACTAAAGGTAGAAAAGTAGAGAAATTTTCCCATGAATGCACAATACACAAAGGGCAAAGCTATGATTTGAAGCCAGGTCTCTTTACAGCCTGTATTCCTAACCATTAAGCTCTGTGCTACCCAGCCTCCCAGCAAACTGTAGACTTTATTATTTCATAAGCACTAAATCTGTACTTAGTCCACAGACCACCTAGGAAACCTTCATGCACTTGTGCTCGTCAGCAATTCATACTTGACTCCTTTGGTTTGGGAACAAGTTCTTGAGTCTCTCATCACACTCCCTGACAACTCACCCAAGTCAGAGTCCCAGCCCTTTCACTTAGTGGTTGAGTGGCCCTGGGAAAGTTACTTAGGTTTTATCAGCCTCACTCTCCCTCATGATGGCTGATTCCTTACAAAATTGTGCAGACTAGATGGCATTAACCCTGGGAAAATGTCTGGCACAGCCTCATTATCCTTGTCCTCCACAAATGGGAGTTTTCCCCTTCTTCATTGGATTAGCTCCCACTGCTTACATCTAGGTTGAAGACTCTTTATACCTCCAGTCCTAATCTCTTCTCCCTTCAGGACTATTTTTCCTGTTTCCACCAGGAAACATCGCCACCCCCAAATTATCTTACATCTGAACCACTATGTGCAGTTTTTCAATAACATCTTTCCAGTCCTCAAGCTCACTTCCTTAAAATCACTTCCATTTCTTGTCTCCTCCTGCCTTGTTCAGACATTATGTATGCAGCATTAACTACTCTGAGGAAATAATCTTTCAATTCTCGGTGCCATATTTTAAAAAGTATTTTGGCAAACTTGAATAAATCAGAGCAGGATGATCAGGATGATGGAGGCCTGGAAAATGGCATTGTAGAATGAACACACACATATATGTAAAGGAAATGGGGATTTTTTTTCTCCTTCAGAAAGGGTTGTCATTGGGAAGAGAAGGTCCTTTCTCGGTGGGCTTCAAAGTGCAGACTCAATCCAAAATGCATCTCTGCTGAACATAAGGAAATTTTGAGGATTAGAGTTCGTGCCATGGGGTAGGTGCAGTCATTTGGAGTTCTCTGTCCCTGTCTCATCTACTTGCTCTTTCCATTCTCATTCCTGCCAGGAGGAGGAGGATTTCAACAAAAAGACATTCTCAATTGCTATAAGAATCTTAGGGAAACAGCTTGCTAAGCCTCAAATGTGTACATACCAGCACCTCTGTTGAATGACCCTAGACCCACTGGAATCATGTGCTATCCACTTTGAATGTATTTGAAACCTGGTTTCCAGCACCCGTAACATGAAATCTGAAGGCTGCTGATGGCAAAGAAGAGTTTATTAATTCCCCTATGGGCCAACCAGAGACCTGAACTCATAATATTGCCTTAAATAATAATATACTTCTTTAGTGTACCTAGCACTTTCATTTTCAGCCTAGAGGGCCCCAGTTTCAGACTGTTTGGGTCATTCCTTTTCTTCTAACCAGGGTAAGCAGTATTAGCAAGACAGAGGTTTATCTTTTAAATGGCCCTTCTGCTGTTAAGAATCAGGACCATGGGGCGGCTGGGTGGCTCAGTCAGTTAAGCATCCAACCCTTGGTTTCGGCTCAGGTCATGATCTCATACTTTGTGTTTTCTGGGTTTGAGCCCCGTGTTGGTCTCTGCACTGGCAGCATGGAGCCTGCTTGGGATTTTCTCTCTCCCTCTTTCTCTGCCTCTTCCCCATTCACTCTCTCTCAAAATAAATAAATAAACATTAAAAAAAAAAAGATGGGGCACCAGCGTGGCTCAGTTGGTTAAGCATCTGACTTTGGCTCAGGTCATGATCTTGTAGTTTGTGAGTTTGAGCCCCGCATCAGGCTCTGTGCTAACAACTCAGAGCCTGGAGCCTGCTTTGGATTCTGTGTCTCCCTCTCTCTCTGCTCCTCCCCGACTTGTGCTCTGTCTCTCAAAAATAAATAATAAAATATTTAAAAAAACATTAAAAAAAGAAATAATATGAGGACCAGGACAAGGGGACTTGGCAGTCTCAGACATGAGGGGCAGATGGGCCCTTGCTGGCCTGAATACAGATGATATGATGGGATGAAGCTGGGTGGGCTCCTGAGGTTGGGCATGGGCAGAAGTGTAGAAAAATGACAGAGTACAAGAAAGAGGTTCCTAGTCACCCAAAAGGATACTGCATAGGAACAGAAAGAAATATTTTGCTCTGTCCTTTGTGCATAAGTGGAGGAATGTGGGAATAGAAGTTCAGTGGGCAGTTGGACTCTAGAAATATTCATACCTAAAAGAAAGTAGAATTGCTTGATGGCCAACCTACAGGTGTTGATGGAGCACCTACCTAGGTTCTGATCCAGATTCTACCACTCACCATCTGCTGCCTCAGGCAGGCTGCCTAACCTCTGCTGCCTCATCTCTAAACAGGGGTCATAATGTCCCCAAGACTCTGGAGGGGATCAAAAGACTTACATTTAAAGCAGTTAGAACAGCCTAATGTGAAGGAGGTCCTCAAGAATGTTAGTAATCATTTTCTTTAGATGAGAAGTTGACCTTAGGTAGCTTCCAAAGTCCTTCACCCTGTGAGATGTTTTGTTAATCTTGTGGTTTTTCCCCGTCTCTGAGTCTGCCTTTTCCTGTCCATTCTGATAGCTATTCCCCAGGCCAGGATTATAACCTTGGGCTGGTTGGGGTGAAACAAAAGGGGAGCTTCCCATTGTCCCCATGGATCTCTTCTTAAACACCAGCCCTTCTTCACATCTGCTCTCAGCTCCTTTGACTCTCTTACTATATGGTGAAGAAGATATCAAGGAACCAGAACAAGACTAGGCAGGTAAACTCCCACCCTAGCTTCTTGACTCTAGTCGGTGTTCAGGGCATGACTCACCAGCTAGGCTGCAGCATCTGTCCTGGGTTTTGCCTTTACTTCAATCCCAAACAACGGTCATAAAAGCAAGGTTCTCCTAAGTTCTCCAGGCTCCACTTCATCCTGACCTCCCCTGACTGCTCCATTTTCTGACAGTTTCCTTTTGTTACATTCAGTTTCCTTCTCTCAACTAGGCATACAGTCTACACAACAAATCCTGACTGGTACAGTAGAGAGTGGGTGCCTCAGTGAGCCTCACAGGGCAAGTTTGAACCCATCTGTACCCAACTGGAAAGGTTGTGCCTCCCCTGCATGCCTGTCTCGGCCTCCTGCCATCCAAACTGCACAAGTCAGCAGTACTTCTTTCTCTAAACAACAATTTGAATATGTTTTATCTCATCAGCTTCAATTCCCTCTGGCTTGACATGGCATCTCTTATTACGCTGAAACTGTTTATATGTGCATTTTGTCCCTCAACCTTTGCCTTTATCATGTGTCCATTCAGCCTGCTTTGACAGAAGTGCCACAGGTTGGGTGGCTTACAAACAACATAGATTTATTTCTCATGGTTCTGGAGACTGGATGTCTGAGCTCAGGGTGCTGGCCAGGTAGGGTGAGGACCCTCTTCCAGGTCACAGACTTCTATTTGTATCCCCAGATGGCAGAAGGGATGAGGGATTTCTCTGAAATATCTCTTATAAGGGGAGCATTATCTTATAAGAGCACAAATCCCAATCATGAGTGCTCCACCCCCATGACCTAAGCACCTCCTAAAGGACACCTCCTAATACCATTACATCGGGCATTAGGATTTTCTAAATTTTTTTTTAATGTTTATTTATTCTTTGAGAGACAGAGAGACAGAGTGTGAGTGGGGGAGGGGCAAAGAGGGAGACACAGAATCTGAAGCAGGCTCCAGGCTCTGAGCTATCAGCACAGAGCCCGACGCAGGGCTTGAACTCATGGACTGCGAGATCATGACCTGAGCTGAAGTCGGTTGCTTAACCAACTGAGCCACCTAGGCGCCCCTGGCATTAGGATTTTCAACATATTAATTTGGGGGTAACACAAACATTCAAACCGTAGCATCTTCTGTGTTTTTCTCAGTATTACCCTACTCAGGCTCCTGAGCATAGCCAGGTGGATTGGCTTCTTGTCACCACTTGTGTTGTGTGGGTTTCCACTTTTCAGTCCTCATGAATGTCATTTCCCCGGCCTAAACTAACCTTCCTTCTACCAGGTCACCCCCACCAAATTCAGTACAAAAGATGGTTTAGCCTTGGTACTTCAGACTTGACTTACCTTTGGCGTTGCAATTCACGGTTAAAAATATGCAAAAATCTCACAAATATGAGGCTTACTATAAGTGACTTTGTATTTAATGGTAGCCTATGGATTACTAATCAGTGTGGCATCACATACATGCTCCAACATGGATGAAACTTGAAGATGTTATGTTAAGTGAAATAAGCCAGTCACAAAAGGACAATATCATATGATTTCACTTACATGAGGTGCCTGGAGTAGTAAAATACCTAGAGACAGAAACTAGAACAGTGCTTGCTGGGATCTGGAGGGAGAGGCGAATGGAGAGTTACTGTTTAATGGGTACAGGGTTTTTGTATGGGATGATGAAAAAGTCCTGGAGATGGATAGTGGTGATGGTTTCACAACAATGTGAATGTATTTAATACCATTGAACTGTACGTTCAAAATGTTATGTATATTTTACCACAATAAAACAATTTTTGAGTAATATGTGGTAATTATAAAACTATCAGAAAATATGAACAAGTGAAAAAGGAGAAAATAAAAATACACTTGCAAGATTATTTTTACTGAATATATTATAAACCTCTTTGTAAGTCGCTGGATAATGTGCTATCAAACTTAAGGTTTGCATGTTTGTTTGTTTTTTTTAAAGTTTATTTGTTTTGAGAGAAAGAGCAGGGGAGGGGGAGAGAGAAGGAGAGAGACAGAATCCCAAGCAGACACTGTGCTGTCAGCACAGAGCCCAACGTGGAGCTCAAACCAACGAACTGTGAGATCATGACCTGAGCTGAGATCAAGAATTGGATGCCTAGGGGCGCCTGGGTGGCGCAGTCGGTTGAGCGTCCGACTTCAGCCAGGTCACGATCTTGCGGTCTGTGAGTTCGAGCCCCGCGTCGGGCTCTGGGCTGATGGCTCGGAGCCTGGAGCCTGTTTCCGATTCTGTGTCTCCCTCTCTCTCTGCCCCTCCCCCGTTCATGCTGTGTCTCTCTCTGTCCCAAAAATAAATAAACGTTGAAAAAAACAAACAAAAAAAAAAGAATTGGATGCCTAACTGACTGAGCCACACAGGTGCCCCTGTAATTTTATTTTATGGATATGCATTAATTAATGTAATCAATATCCTATTAATGAATATTGAAGCTATTTTGTTTTTTTTTTTACCTATTAAAAAGATTACTATAAGAAACATACTTATAGCTAAATATTTATGACATTGCAAGGTAAGTGTGGTTATAAAACAGCAAAATAATTTAACTTTGTGATGATGGAATTGTTCTGTATCTTGACTGGTGATGGACACACAAACCTATACAATGTGATAAAACTGTTTATCTCTAAATACACACATATGCATATACACATGCATAAATAAGTACAAGTAAAATGGGATATCTGAACAAGATCTATGGATTATGTTGATGTCAGTATCCTGGGTGATATTGTACTATAGTTTGTGAGATGTTAACATTGGAGGAAATTGGGTAGATGGTATATGAGCTCTATTATTTCTTTTTTCCTTTTTTTTATTTTTGAGAGAGAGAGGGAGAGGATGAGTTGGGGAGGGGCAGAGAGAGGGAGACAGAGAATGCTAAGCAGACTTCAGGCTCTGAGCTGTCAGCTCAGCAGGGCTGGAACTCACAGACCACGAGATCATGACCTGAGCAGAAGTTGGATGCTTAACCAACTGAACCACCCAGGTGCCCCAGAGATCTATTGTTTCTTACTGCCTGTTAGTTAGTTAATACAAATTTTCAAATGAGGAATTACTGAATTAAAAGCATTATTGTAAAGAATTTTGGTATGGAGTGCCTGGGCGGCTCAGTCGGTTGTGTCACTGAATTTTGGTTTTGGCTCAGGTCATGATCTCACAGCTCATGTGTTCGAGCCCTGCATCGGGCTCTGTGCTGGCAGCTCAGAGCCTGCTTGGGATTCTCTTTCTCTCCTTCTCTCTCTGCCCCTCCCCCCCAAAATAAAAAAACATTAAAAAGATAATATAGCTTTTGTTACACATTGCTGTTTTTGCTCATACCAATAGTGTATGAACTCCACCTCATAACATTGAATATTATTATTGTAAACACCTTTAGTTCAATCAATGTATTATTTCTCATCAATATTTAATTCCTTCAAGGTTTTAACATAGCAACACATGGTCATTTCTCTATATGTAAGTAATCCCTTCTTTTTCATTAGCTGAACAACTTCCCTTTAGGGGAGGGACCAAGAATCCACTTCTTTCTGTACTTTTCATAAAGATCACCAGGGAGTCTGGGGAACCATACTTAGAGGAGCACATAAGGTACTAAATCCTTCATCTTATAGGTAGTGACCTTGGATTTCTATGATTTGTGCAAAGTACATTTTAAGTAGTATCACCTGAGAATTTGCTAGAAATGCAAATTCTTTGACTCCACCATAAACCTACTGAATCAGTTTCTGGGCATGGAGCCCAGCAATCTGCTTTAATAAGCTCTCCAAGTAATTGGATTGCCCACTGGAATTTGAAAAGTGCTATTTGTAGAAGAGATTGATGGCATCATTGTTTATCTTTTCTCCCCACACCCTTCCCACACCCTCAATGACCTGTCACTTCCATGAAGACCAGGACTCTCTATCCATTAAAGTTCACTCTTACATCCCTAGTACCTAAACCAAGGGTGCTTAATAAATAATTACGCAAGAAATAATTTAGGGGGCACATGAGTGACTCAGTTTGTTGACTCTTGATTTCAGCTCTGGTCATGATCCCACAGTTATGGGATCATGCCCAAGTCAGGCTTTGACCTGAGCATGGAGCCTGCTTAAGATTCTCTCTCTCTCTTTCTCTGTCTCTGTCTCTCTCTCTCTGTGTCTCTCTCCCTTTCTCCTTCTGCTCCTTTCCCCCACTCACACATTCTCTCTTTCGAAAAAAAAATACCTTAGCAATTAACCAAACTCTGCCCCCCAGAGTCTGTGTCTTCACTCTGGACTGTGCAGTCAGACTCTTGGGCAGGGTCTCTGGCAACTATTTACATTACAAGGGTGAGGCCTATGGGTGTGCAAGACCCCAGTCAAAGCTAAGTTCTTGGTTCAGCTTTGCAAATGCAAGGAGGGTGACCAGAAAAATCTGGGGGTGTTGGTTGCTCCATAGACTTATAAAATGTTGCCCATATTAGGCCTCAAACCCCAAGCTCATCAGTTAAAATGGAGCTTGTGTCATTCTTGGCAAGACAATGCCATTCAAAAGTGTGAGCAATAAGCAGTAAAAAAAAAAAATAAAATAAAAAGCTAGATGATATAGGCTGGCCGGGTTCAAGGACCCAGAGAAGGTACCACAGGACCAGCCAAGAGGGTCCTTGGCTTTGCACAGGATAGAAATCAAAGGTGAGGCAAGAGGAAGTGAGAATAGAGTTTACTGAAGACATGGAGAGAGTGAAGATACAGAGTGTCCTGGAGACTCTCTGGAAAGGTGAGTGAGTTTCATCCTTGCTTGGGGTCTGGAGTTTTTATTTAGGATTGTAGTCTGGTGCACATATCTTCTCAGTCATCCAGGAACAAAGAGGAGTGTTTAAATGTTCTTCATATGTCACTTATGCCCTGGAGTCAGGTCTTGATGAGTCAGTGGTCTTGGAAAACAGGTTCATGATGACCCCACCGGGTCACTCCTTAGATGTTATCTATTGTGCTGGAAGACTCCAAAGAGATCATTAACTCCTTGACCTTTACAAGGAGGACATACATTACCTGTTCTGTGAGGCATATGTAAGGGGGTAGGGTGCAGATTCTAGCAAGAACAGAAGCAGGGAAAGGAGTGAAGAAAGCAGTTTTTCATGGGGTTCCTTTAGTTTCTCTGTCTCACTAGACAATTCAAACCTGTACATAATCTCAGACCCACAGCAGCCCTCCTCCATCATATGACTTCTCCCAAGGTAGCTCAAAATAAGTGTATGATGAGTCTCATCTGGTTTTCCCAGATTATCTCTGGAGGAGATGACAGGAACAGGACAGGAAGTGACAAAGAAGTTGTGAAAATTTTCATGGGGCTCATCCATCCCCACAAGAATGTAAGCCTCCGGAGCAGAGATTTCTGTCTGTAAATTTAGTTCACTGATGTGTCCCAAGACAGAGAACATTTCCTGCCACAATTAGTAGGTGCCTAATAAATATTTCTTAAATGTTGAAGAAAAATGAGCAGGACATCCTTGCTTTATGACACCTGTTCTCAAAGGCCAAGACCTTCTAGAATTGATCTGTTCCTTTAGTCTGGTCTTGTGGCATCAAAAACACTCCATGTGAACCCAAGATCATATTTTTGACGAAGACACGTGCCAAAGGCCTTAACCCTCAGGGCATCTCCTTAATCTTCTAGCCTTGGAGGCTGGATTTTGAGGCCTGTAGCAGTAGCTCAGAACTTGACAAACTGGCTGGGATTGGGGGCAAGGTACCAGCAGCAGGACATGAAGAGTTTCACTCAGGCTGCCTGAGAACATCTTTATCTCATTGAGAGTCATTGCTTTTGTTTTATCATTGGAATTTTCCTCCTCTGCACCCTCTAAGAAACTCAAAAGACAGGCACTTACCCAATACGCGACAATAGTCATAGAAGGATCAGCCTTGACTTACAATGTGCAAAGCAGCACTCTCTCCCTTGTCCCCAGAACACACTCCATTCAAGTAAGATGGAATCACAATTATCACTCAGTATAGCAAAACGAGAAAATCTTGGGGCACTTGGGTGGCTCAGTCAGTTAAGCGTCCAACTCTTGATTTCGGCTCACGTGATTTTAGTCACGAGATCGAGCCCCGATGTCTAGAATCCCTGCTTGGGATTCTCTCTCTCTCTCTCTCTCTCTCTCTCTCACTCTCTCTCTGCCCCTACCCTGCTATCTCTCTCTCTCTCTCTCTCTCTCCACCCCTACCCTGCTATCTCTCTCTCTCTCTCTCTCTCAAAATACATTAAAAAAATTAAAGAAAAAAAAAAAAACAAGAGAAAATCTTGACTGTACCTAGGTAAAGGAGATGCCAAAGTCTCCAAGCTTTATATGAGTCATCAGTCAGCTCCATGCATACAGCCCAGATATAATTCAGAGTGATGACAAATAGGACTATCACCTTTGACTATGGCCTTACAGGCCTCTGGACCTGCTTCCTAGAATCAGAAAAGGTCATCACCATTCTCCTTTTTGCCACCTCACCCCCCAAAATGAAATCTGACTGGAAATAGTTCTTTGGTATCTTGAAAGTAGACTAGGGATTGGGACCTCTAGCTCCTGACTTGCCAGGGTCACAGATATACTGTGTCCAATTGACTTAGTCCCTGCCTCGGTGCCTTAGTTTCTCTATATGAGAACGTCACAAAGTTCATTCAAAGCTCATTCCATCCAGCCTCTTAACCTCCTGGCAGCTCACTGCTAAATGATCTGTTGAGGAGCAAGAATTCCTGTCCCCTCAAAGGTCCTTCTAACGGGACTAAGAATCAAATTGACACGAAGCAGATTAACAGGAGAAAATAAAATTTAATAGTGTACTTATAGGGAATCCATACAGACATTTAAATTCCAAAGACCTCCAAAATGAGGTATATATGTCATTCTGAACTAAGGAGAAATGGGTAGGGATCAGGTTATTCAAAGGGGGAAGAATACAATCCTTAGGAAGATGAAAAAGTGTAAATATTTGGTAAACAAATGTTTTCTGGGCCATTCCGAAACAATGGGACAGAGAGTGATGTGAAATGTTGGGGAGTGAAGGGTCAAGAAAGAATTTCTTGCAAAAAAAAAAAAATAATAAGGTGGGGGGGTGGTTTTTATTAAAGTGCAAGGTTGGGACCCATGGGCAGAAAGAGCTGAACTGAGGTTGTGAGGAGTGACTGAGTGTATAGTTTCAAACTGGGAGGGGTTAGGGATGGCATAACTCTCTAAGGAATTTGAACCCTGAAAGCAAGCTTTCCAGCTTGCTGGAAATGACCTTGACGGGCTAGCTGCTGTTAAGAAAAGGTCATTTACTACTGTCTAGTAAACTCTTAATCACGAGACCCTTCACATGTATATCAGTGGGCCTTATGTTTAGAGAATGATTGCTAAAACATATCTTGGGCAGGGGGCGGGGCAGGGGTGGTAGAAGTAAAGCAAGTTTCTAAAGGGGTTTTTTCAGGATCCTGGAGGTCGGCCTAATGTCAGGCTAAGGTTGCCTTTTGCCTTTAGCAAAGTATTAACATTGAGGCAGCTAAGCTCCTTGAAGAAGGTCACTTTGCTTGTCTCAAGTACTTACTTGTCAAAGGGCTGTAAGTTGTAAGGAAGTTTAATTTTTTTTTCTTTTGCCTTTGTTCTCCACATCAGAGAGAACTTTGCTCAAACAGGCCTTGCTAGGTTCCTCCCTGTCTTCTACATCTAGTTCATATCATAATGTAGTTATCTATGGAGGTAGCACTCTTCCTGGAGCAGGTCTTCTAAGTTCTCTTTATTTAGTTGTGGGGGAGATAAAGAACTTTACCTGAATCTACTGGGTCTTGATTTTTTTAAAGTAGGCTCCACACCTGTGAGAAATAAACCCAGTGACCCAATCAAAGAAGGGACTTGAAGCACAGTGAAGTGAGGCTTTAATCATCATTCCTGGGAGAGCAGGTGTCTGATGGACAGGCACACTTGGGGAAGCTACAGCAGGCAATTTATCTCCTAGCCTGCAAGACCCTCCCCTGATTCCTCATTGGCTGAGTACTACAAAGGTTACAGCCTTACCCAGAAGTCACCTATGCCCATGTAAGGCCAAAAAGTAGTCTGATTGGAACAAATGTACATTTCTTTTTTTTTTTTTTTTTTAAAGTTTTTTTTTTTTTTTTCAACATTTATTATTATTTTTCGGACAGAGAGAGACAGAGCATGAACGGGGGAGGGGCAGAGAGAGAGGGAGACACAGAATCGGAAACAGGCTCCAGGCTCTGAGCCATCAGCCCAGAGCCTGACGCGGGGCTCGAATTCACGGACCACGAGATCATGACCTGGCTGAAGTCGGACGCTCAACCGACTGCGCCACCCAGGCGCCCCACAAATGTACATTTCTTAAGGTGACTCAGAGACTTCAGTTCTTTGGCTCATGCTCCTTGCAAGCCCGTGAAAAGCCCACACAATGGAGAGGGGAAGAACCAGGAAGTGAAATGTTTAAGGGTTTGGGACTCCATTGTTGGATGGAGGGCCAGTTTGTACATATTTCCAATAGGTTGTAAACCTATTGTTACTAGACAACACAGCTTTTATTTGGTATTTCTGAAAATGAATCATCTCACTTCTTACAACGTGCAACATAAGGTTCAAACTCTGAGATCAAGAGTTGCATGCTCTACCAATTAAGCCAGATGGGTGCTCCACTTGACTGCTTTTAACTCAAAATAATCTTTATACTAAAGCAGCCCATCTTGGTGTGGCCTGCCCTTGGCCCCTACAAATCCAAGAGAAGCATTTAGACACCTCCATTACTAGAGATCCCCAGAGTAATTTTTATTTTACTTCTAAGGACATTTTATATAGTGTACAAGTTCATGGAATCATTTTACTTATTTATATTTCTTTTTTCCCACATAACTAAAAACTCTTCCTGGAAATGCTATTATTTGCCACAGTGCTTTAGTAAGCAGAGTTCTAAGTCCAGCTCAGTTTTCTATCATGATTCTCTCTTATCTTTGTGGCCTCATGCCTGCAATCAATGACACATGTCAGAAAGTTTTGTGCTGTTTTTCTTCATGTACTGTCCCCTCAAGGCAGGATTGCTCTGTTTTTCCATAAAATGTTTGGTTAGTGCATGCCACATTATGTCTTCATTCCCTCCTCCTATATTTATGGGCATCAGTGATGTTCTAGGCATGGGAGACTCAGCTATAAATAAGCAGACACAGTCCCAACCCTCTCAAAGCTTACAGTCCTGCCTTCATTTTTGCCTTAATTTTCTACAAAAATAGTGTACTGTAGCCAGGGTGCCCAGGATGCAAGAGCACCTGGCTCCCAGGGTCCCACATAGACCAAGTTGGGCCACTTGCCGCTGACAGCATCCAAAGACAGAGAGATGAGTGGAGTTGAAACAAGAAAGAAATTTATCTTTTTTAAGTTTGTTTATTTATTTATATGTTTGTTTTTTGAGAGAGAGAGAGAATCCCAAACAGGGTCTGCACTGCCCATTGTGGGGCTCAGTGTGGGGCTCAAACTCACAAACTGTGAGATCATGACCTGAGTTGAAATCAAGAGTCAGTTGGTTAACCAACTGAGCCACCCAGGCACCCCAAGAAAAGAATTTATTTCAGAGAAGTCAACACTGTAAAGACAGCAGACTGGCGGCTCAAAGACTATCTGCAAAGTGCAGGAAATACTTCCAGGTTTATATAAGGAAAATGTGAGACAAAGTTTGTTGGTAGTGCACGTGGGCATTGAAGGTCAAATGGATCATCATCATGGGCAGGGTCTTGCTGGCTCAGGGCAGTCCTTATTACTAGAGGGGGTAGTTTCTGTTCCCATCAGGGGATGCTTTGCCTGCATTCTTTTGCCTAAATTGAGAGATAAACTGGAAAGAACTTAATTAGAAAGTTTGAGGTGAAAATGGAGGCAGTTGAAACCCTCTTTCAGTACCAAAATTTCAACTAATTAAACACGTTTTTCCTTAAACAAGGTCAGAGAAAATGTATTCAACAATCAAATACTTTTCTTTCTTTTCTTTTCTTTCTTTCTTTCTTTCTTTCTTTCTTTCTTTCTTTCTTTCTTTCTTTCTCTCTCTCTCTCTCTTTCTTTCTTTCTTTCTTTCTCTTTCTTTCCTTCCTTCCTTCCTTCCTTCCTTCCTTCCTTCCTTCCTTCCTTCCTTCCTTCCTTCCTTCTCTCTCTCTCTCTCTCCCTCCCTCCATCTCTTTCTTTCTTTCTTTCTTTCTTTCTTTCTTTCTTTCTCTCTCTCTCTCTTTCTTTCTTTCTTTCTTTCTTTCTTTCTTTCTTTCTTTCTCTTTCTTTCCTTCCTTCCTTCCTTCCTTCCTTCCTTCCTTCCTTCCTTCCTTCTCTCTCTCTCTCTCCCTCCCTCCCTCCCTCCATCTTTCTTTCTTTCTTTCTTTCTTTCTTTCTTTCTTTCTTTCTTTCTTTCTTTCTCTCTCTCTCTCTCTCCCTCCCTCCCTCCCTCCCTCCCTCCATTTCTTTCTTTCTTTCTTTCTTTCTTTCTTTCTTTCTTTCTTTCTTTCTTTCTTTCTTTCTTTCAACAGTTTCCATTTTAAAGAGCCAGATGTTTCAGGAGGGACTGGCCCTGGTAGTATCGTGATATTCCAACACCCATGGAGTGATTGAAGCCTGCTTTGCTGGGCAGGGCAGGGAACAAACTAGAGACCACCTAGCCCTTCCAAGGGGACATCCACCTCTCAGCTCCAGTGATGATTTCCAGACAAGACTGTGGACCCAGTTTTGCCAGGCCTTCTGATTTTTTAAGAGGAGCTATAAAACAAAATTTGGTATGAAATATTTAGATTTTTAAATATTAGCAACTTTATTTTTTAAATGTTTATTTATTAAATTTATTAAATTATTAAAAAAACTTTTTAGTTTTTTTAATGTTTATTTTTAAGAGAAAGAAAGAGAGACAGAGTGCAGCAGGAAAGGGGCAGAGAGAGAGGGAGACACAGAATCTGAAGCAGGCTCCAGGCTCTGAGCTGTCAGCACAGAGCCCAATGTGGGTCTTGAACCCCCAAACTGTGAGATCTTGATCTAAGCTGAAGTCAGATGCTTAACCAACTGAGCCACCTAGGTGCCCCTAGAAACTTTATTTAAACACTGACATTAGCAAATATGTCTCTGGCTATGTGGCTTTGAACTCTCTTCTATGATTACATATTAAAATTTTCTGTACTTGTTGTATTGTTTGCCTTAAAGACCTTTGCTTGGGGGTACCTGGGTGGCTTAGTCCTTTAAGCATCCTACGATTTATTTATTCTTCTCAGTCATGACTCTGGTCATTTTGGTTATATTTGCTCATATTTAGTAATTTTTTGCTTTCCATTTGCAGCATTGATAGCCTGACTAGAATGGGTCTCCAGTTCTTGGTCATAAATTGTAATGACTGTGGCTTCCTTGCTCACAATGGATGGGTTCTAGCAGCTGTGTCCCCACTGTGTATCTCATTTCTCCTGGCTGTAATAGCTCATTGGCCCAGGATGGACAATTACCCACCTCAGGAACTGGGATTTGTGATCTAGACAGCTCTGATTCAGAAATGGTTAGAACCATAAGCATCAATCACTTTCTTAGAAGGCTGATTAACAACCATATTCCACTGGCAGCAGGGAGGGGAGGGGAGGAAGAGGGGAGGCAGGGAGAAGAGTAGAACCCAAGGAACTTCCAGGGAGATATCCCAATGGCTTTGCAATTCCTTATTCTAGCCCTTTCCTTCAGCTTTACTATATTCTTAAATTCCAGTTTTATGACATATCCCTCTACATATCTTTATACAGATTTGCATACATAGAATACACATATGCATATATCGATATGCATACACATGAATATGTATATACAATATACATGTATATGTTAAAATAAATTTCTAGGCCCAAGATAGAGCTGTCAGCAAACAGAATCTAAATAACTTTCATGTCTCTGTAAATGCTCCACTTGAACAGAAACACAGTATATCCAGTCAAACAATTTTCAAACACCAAGCCGACTCTTGGGTCTATGCATATTTCCTTGTTCCTTCTCACCCCAAACAAGGTTGACTGTGGCCCCAGCCAATCATATATTTTCTATTTTTTCCTGCATTTTTTTAATGCTTGTTTATTTTTGAGAGACACAAAGACAGAGTGTGAGCAGGGGTGGCACAGAGACAGAGGGAGACACAGAATCCAAAGCAGGCTCCAGGCTCTGAGCTGTCAGCACAGAGCCTGACGTGGGGCTTGAACTCACAAACCATGAGCTCATGACCTGAGCTGAAGTTGGACACTTAACCAACTGAACCACCCAGGTGCCTATCCTGCGTTTTCTTTTTTCTTTATCCTGTGAAAACTTCCTGCCTTCCTCCCCATTTTTCAGTTCTCTAGACCCTTGGGAGTGGAGACTACTTGCTTCATGAAGTGGTTAAAATAAACTTTGTTTGTATCACTTAAATCATCTTCTTTAATCATTTTTAACCTACATATACATAAAATTCTCAATTTTCCCTTCAGCCAAATTTAATTGAATTTTGTTATGGCAACCAAAGGGCTTCAGCCAATTTAAAAATAAAGATATTCAGGAATAGCAAGCTCCAGTATTAACACTAGAGGAAAACCATTTAATGTGAATGCTACCATGGCCCTCATTTCATTTTATTGCTGAGCCAGAAGCCTGAAAATCTTGATGACTAAAGTCCTCTGTCTTCAAATACTTTCATCCAGGAGAAAGTCAATGAAAAACTACACCCCATGGTCATAGCCAACATCAAACACTGAAAGAAGCATCATATCCTTTCTTGACATGTATCCAAAGAAAAGATGAGTACAGGATGTCCACAGCCCTGGCCAACTGATCTTAATTTCTCTTCATGTACCAAAAAAAAAAAAAAAAAAAAAAAAAAAAAGTCTGTAAAAACAATGCCCTTAGGGGGGCTTCTTTCTCCACCTCCTCCTCTTCCTCCCTGTGTTCTCACAGGCCAAGCTGAGCCTGAAAAGAGGCACTTTTGAGTGAATATTCCCTCAATGGATGCAGATAGTAATGTTCCAAATGACTTGTGGGTTTTATTGTCGCCACTAGGCTAACTCATCAAACCAGGTTGGTCCTACCAGATATTTTCATGGCCAGTGCTCCATTAGGAAAGACCCAGAGAATGAATGGGACTAATATGTATGATGAGTGCCTGCTTTGGGTCAGGCATCTGGCTTCTATTCATTCCTCATAGTCATCCAATGAAGTAGATAGTATTTTTCCCCTTTGACAGATAAAGAGCTGGAATTCAGAGAGGTCAAGTGAACTGTCCAGTATCTTACAGGTAAAATGTGATGGGTTCCAGCAAAGCTTGAGCCTGCAATCTTTACTATACCAAGCACAGCCTTCAACTGAGAAGTTCCTCATTCTCAGGAAAAAAGTTGTAGAGTTTTTCCACTAGGCCTGAGACAGAATTCACACTACAGCCTGTGTCAGGAAAATGATCTGAATGTTCACACAGTGGGCTTTCTGTGATTCTGTTACTATGGATTCAGAGTTCTGCACTCAGTTGATCCATAACCACCTTCTGAGGTGGTCAGTAAGAACATGAGGAGTAGTCAGATGGATAGGGCCTTAGACTGGCGGGCAACCAACCCAGTGTTGGGTATACACCTCTGCTTCTGACTTCTTTGCTTTGCCTTTGTTCCCAAGTTCATAACATGGGAATAATAATTCCTGTCCATTCCACCTCACAAAGGATAAAGAGGAAGTGAATACACTGCCAAGGTGAGTACGTGGGTGAGCCAACACAACTGCGATGATCCAAGGGCACCTCTCACCCTTAGCAACATCCCTGTGATGGCAGAAGTAACACCAGATTAGAAAGAAATACCAGGTTAAAAAACTCATGCAGATGCCCCCTGCCCAGTGTCAATGCTCCTCACTTATCTATATACTAAAAGAACTGCCCTTCCCTGGGGCAGGGAGGGAACTGACAAGACAAGCCAAACAGCCCAAGCTTTATCTAGGTCATCCTGAAGCGGAATAAGCAAAACATCAACCTTGTTTCCCTTGAGCACAGAACAAAAACACAGGGATGAGATTAAGTAGCAGGGAAAATTTCATTGTTCCCCCCCCTGAGGCCTGCTTCCGGCACACTGCTATTACTATCTTATCGCTGTTTATTTTCACGCTGGGGAACCTGGGTGGCTCAATTGGTTAAGTGTCTGACTCTTGATTTTGGCTCAGGTCATGATCTCATGGTTCGTGAGATTGAGCCCCACACAAGGCTCTGAACTGGGTGTGGAGCTGCTTGAGAGTCTCTCTCTCCCTCTCTTTCTCTGCTCCTCCCCTGCTTGTGTGAGCCCTTGCTCTCTTCTCTGTCTCTCAAAATAAAGACATAAACATTTTTTAAAAATGATGATAAAAACACTACAGAGAAGACTGAAGTCCTTTTTGACCCTCTTTTTGTTCTAGTACCTCAAATCTCAGTCCACACCCAAGGGGTAACCTCTATTAGTAAAATCATTGTAGATACTTTTTCTATGTATTTCACTGAATGGTGTCATATACATATTTAGCTTATACAAAGTCAATTTTAGCCAAAACAACAAAACAAAACAAGGCTCTGAGCAAGAAATAGCGATTTAAGTAGTACCATTCCACACATTGAGCTGATCAATGGCCTGGAGAAATGTAGGGTGAATGACATTCATTATCCCTCAGTTAAAACCCAAGTCCCGGGGCGCCTGGGTGGCACAGTCGGTTAAGCATCCGACTTCAGCCAGGTCACGATCCAGCGGTCCGGGAGTTCGAGCCCCGCGTCAGGCTCTGGGCTGATGGCTCAGAGCCTGGAGCCTGTTTCCGATTCTGTGTCTCCCTCTCTCTCTGCCCCTCCCCCGTTCATGCTCTGTCTCTCTCTGTCCCAAAAATAAATAAACGTTGAAAAAAAAAAAAAAAACAAACCCAAGTCCCTCAAGTGTCCTGGGCTTCACAGAGTGTGACCATTTCAATACCCATGTGGATGATTTAAAATATTTTCAAAGGTAATTCTGATAATACTTGATTTTTTTGCTCTAAACATTAACTTTTGAACTCAATCCCTATTAGGAGTCACGCTGTATACATCCGCTCTGGCTCCATGACTAATCATCATGCCCAGTGCAAGTCCTGAAATACAGTGATAAAGTTAATTTACATACCGGGATCCACAATATGGAAGCTGCCCCCATGGCTCAGCATAAAAATCTAAATCAGAGTCAACCTGCAATGAGGGAGACCCCACTGTCTAAAAAAACTAACGCCAATCACAATCATCCAACTCAGCTTTCACTAGCTTACCTTACCCTAGAAAATAAGACCTGCTAGCCTATAAGGATAAAGAAATCCCCCACCTCCTAGCCTGTTTCCTCAGTGCCTCTTCTAACGCTCTGTACGACTCACCCTGGCCCCAAATCCCTGGGGAAGAGAGCTTCACTGCTTGTTATGTCCTGTGCACCCGCAATCCATGGATTGTCTTCCTTTGAATAAAGGACATCAAACTTATTACTAACTTGTTTTAGTTTTGTCATTTAACAAATGTTCTGTAATGTTGCGGGACAGAAAAAAGGAAAGAAGGAAGGATCCTGGACTGGGTGAACCATACACACGAGGAAAATCTTGGCTACAGATTATGCTGAGTAATGGTGTTTCTGACTTTGCTGAGATGGTATTCAGAGAGAAACACCACTCTGCTTATGTGTAATATGGGCCTTAAAACAGTGGCCATTTGGGGGCTATCCTCTGGAGCGGGAAGTATAGGCTTTCTGCTCTGAGTGTGGCATCATGCTAATAGGGCCCCCATCAGTGGGAATGGGCTGACCCCCGTCCACATGAACCCCATGACACCAAAATCTGACTTGAGCCAGACTTGCTTTCCTTTCCACAGGCACACTTTAAAGGGAACGGACTGGCTACGTTTTCTCTCAAGACCAAGGGAACTTGGGATCTTACTCCCCTTACTACATTCTTGGGTATCTGGTTTCCCTGCAGGTGCTTGGTGTTTTCACAGTCCTGATCGATGGTTGTTATCAAATATCTCCTACCTTAAAGCTCTTCCTGAACCCAGGGTTTCACTTTATGTCAAATCTATTGTTTTTTGGACATTCTGAGCAATGATTTTGCAATGGTGAATGCCTTGCAAAGGAGCAGAGGATGAGTGGATGGCTGATTTTGGCTTGTTACAGTGTTGAAGGCCATCCTGGAGTTGGCACAATCAGCTCAGAACTGCCAGATAATTCCCCTTCAGATCTAGTCAACTGAGAGAAACAGCTGTGTTAAGAGAACATCCAAACTCCTGCTCAGTTGATCCTGGAGTGGGGCAAGGCAGAGCTGAGACCACGTTGCTAAATACCCATTGTGTGAGCTTTTTAGCCCCGGCAAAGGCTTCAAAGCTGGAGTTGTTCATCCCTTGGAGCAGGATAGAAAGTGGATTAGGAGGATTGTTAGAAAATAATCTAATCCAGCCTTGTCATTTAGATTTTCATTTTCAATTCTTTCAATGTACAAATGAGGAATTTGAGGCTGCAAAAGGGGAAGTGTCTCGTTCAAGATCACACATTTGCATTAGTGAAAGAGGGGAAGTGAAAACTCAGGTCTTCTCACTTCTAATTCAGTGTTCTTCCTCAACACTACTTTGGAAGCACTGGGTGAAACAAAATTAAACCATGATCTTTATCACGAGAATTCTGAGTCTTTAATATGCTAATAAATGTTTCCTTCTAAGAGAGGAATATAGTTTCCAGACATTTCCAAACTTTTTTGACCAGAGTAATTTTTTTTTAAGTTTATTTATTTATTTTTAAAGAGAGAGAGAGAGAGAGAGCACAGAGGAGGAGCAGAGAAAGAAGAGAGAGAACCCCCAAGCAGGATCTGTACTGCAGTCACAGAGCCTAACTTAGGGCTCGAACTCATAAACCGTGAAGTCATGACCTGAGCCAAAATCAAGAATTGGACACTCAACCAACTGAGCCACCCAGCTGCCCCAGACCAGATTAATTTTTTTTTTCTTTTTTGAAAGACAGAGAGAAAGAGAGAGGGCATAGTGAGCGAGGGTCAGAGAGAGAGAAGTGGGGCTCATCTGAAGCGGGGCTCCAGCTCAGGAACCATGTGAATCACGACCCTAGTGGAAGTCAGATACTTAATCAATTGAGCCACCCAGGTGCCCCCAGATTACATTTTTAATACAGTGTCTATTTACATTCTCCATAAGAGGATTAAAGGATTTTTCAGAACAGTTTAGGAAATACTGTCCTACACCATGCTGTTATTGTTAAGTGCTACACACAAAAAATTACCTACACATAATCCCTACAATCCACAGTGTTATGAAGCACTGATGTTGAGACACAGGATACTCAGCCACTGGCAAACATCATTTGTCATTCTAAATATCAGCAATGAGCTTTGCATTTCAAATTTTTTTTTTCAACGTTTATTTATTTTTTGGGACAGAGAGAGACAGAGCATGAATGGGGGAGGGGCAGAGAAAGAGGGAGACACAGAATCGGAAACAGGCTCCAGGCTCTGAGCCATCAGCCCAGAGCCTGACGCGGGGCTCGAACTCACGGACCGCGAGATCGTGACCTGGCTGAAGTCGGACGCTTAACCGACTGCGCCACCCAGGCGCCCCAAGCTTTGCATTTCAAAATGCAGAACTGTGTGTGATGGGGGAGGGGGAACGTGGGTAGGGTAAGGGTTAAATGGTCAGCTCTTCTCTGACAAGCAGAATTATCTCAGCATATCTGGGGTTTAGGGCTGGTCAGCCTTCATTCAACACACATTGTGCTTCTGTGACATGTCCTAGATTCTTGCCCTCAAGGACACCTCAGTTCAGTAGGGGAACAAACACATAAAGGAGTGAGTACTTGTACAAGACAAAGTTAAAGGGAAGAGCAAGGAGAGAGTGAAGCATCAGGCCTAGAGAAGGGGACAGGGACAGTGGCTAGGATAACTTTCCAGAGGGATCCCTTCCATTGGGTGTTAAAGGCACAGTAGGAATTGACAATGGCAGAGTGAGAAAAGGGAGAGAGAACAGCACATACTAAGGCAGAGAGGGGAAAAACAACATGGCGCTCGTGGGCAGCGTGGGAAATTGAGTATTATTGGTGGGAAGGGGAGAGTCACAGGGTTAACTGGCAGGGATCTTAGGCTGAATAGCCTTCTGCACTAGTCTAAGGTGTTTGAACATCCTCTGTGAGGTCTAACTAAAGGAGTTGGCCAAGTCTGCCTCCATAAACACTTGCCACTCTGAGACTGTGAGAGTCAGCCACCTCCTCAGCTCAGGCTAAGATTCCAAATTGCCATGATAACAGATGGCATTTTGAGGTGTGGGGCTTAGAGAGAGAGAGGCTGGTTGGGACTGAATTTCACATTAGCCTCTTCTCCACATATAACTTAAGAATGGAACCCAGGGGTGCCTGGGGGCTCAGTCGGTTAAGTATCCAACTTCAGCTTAGGTCATGATCTTGCAGTTCAAGAGTTGGAGCACCACCTTGGACATTGGGCTCTGTGCTGACAGCTCAGAGTCTAGAGCCTGCTTCAGATTCTGTGTCTCTGGCTCTCTCTACCCCTCCCCTGCTTGTGCTCTGTCTCTTTCTCTATCTCTCAAAATAAACATTAAAAAAAAAAAAAAAAGAACGGAACCCAAATGCCCACCTGTAGCCTAAAGCCACCACACTGTCCGAGATGGAAGAATTTAGAGACAAATCCATCCTCATAACATGTTTTGTAGTTAAGATAACTTTGACTCTGAGGTGATATAACAAACATATCAGTCACAGAGCCAGGATAAGATCCCATGTTTCCTATACCCAGGACCAGGCTTTTTTAAAACTTGGAATTAAGTTATCCAAGCCAAGAGAAGCTAATCATCAAGCTTGTGCCCATTCATTCATTCATCACACATTTATTCACTCTCTTCTGTAAATTTGTTTTTAGGAACTGAAGATTCATGGATGACAAAAACCTGATATCTGTCCTAGAGGAGCCCAAGTCAAAAGGTAGGGACATAACACCACAGAAGGCTCTGGTGGCTCCAAGGACTGAGAGCATGTTGAGTGAAACAGGATGGTCCTTACCATAGCTTTAGATGATTGTTGTCTGAATATATTGGCTCAGAGTTGCCTTCCTAAGAATTTTTTCAAGAGATCAGAACTCTAGATTTTAAAGTAAATATTCTGATTTTTAAAAAATGTTTATTTATTTATTTTGAGAGAGAGATCATGAGAGGAGAAGGGCAGAGAGAGAGAGGGAGGGAGACAGTTCCCAAGCAGTCTTCATGCTCAGTGCAGAGCCCAACACAGGGCTTGATCCCATGACCATGAGATCATGACCTGAGTCAAAATCAAGAGTCAAATGCTTAACCGACTGAGCCACCCAGACGTCCCAAAACATTCTGATTTTTAAAGTACTGTAAGGCCCAAACAAAATTTATCTGTGACTGGATTTGACTTACTGCTGCCATTCTGTGATTCCTATAGTAGACAACAGTTCTTACTATATTGCTCAAAGATCTCCTGGGGGACTTGTTAAAAATACAAAATTCTTGGCTACATCCCAACACACTTGGAATCAATAGGGCTGGGTCAAGGTCCTTTAATCTCTACTTGTCATAAACACTTCCAGTGCACAGACCACACTTTGAGAAACTCTGATCTAGCTACAGTGTCTCCCACTTAGAAGCTTTCATCTCATCCTTTCTTAATCTCAGATCTCAGGCAGTGGATTTATACAGCTGATTCAATGGCACTATAGTACAATTCTGGAGGTCAATCCCATACATTTGGTTCATCTCAGTACTGAAAGCACCCCACACAAACTCAAAGAAGGAACAGCAAAGACAAACATAGGCAAAGGGCAGAGATGGATAGTTTGTAAAAGGCTGGAGACATAAAGGAAGCCAAAATGGAAGAAGAGAGGGGGAGTTAGGCAATTGAAGTTAACTGCTGCATCACAGCCAATCAATGGTGTGTGGGCTTCAGAAGAATCACCCACTATTACACACTAACTATAATCCCTGGTCCTAGTTCTCAATTGCTTATCTAGTTAGATACTTAGTTCATTAAGAGATGGCCAGGAGACTGTTAGAGGTAAAATGATTCTCTGGGTTGCAGCAACAGGTCTTCCTTCTTCTGAGTAGACTACCTGATTTAAACTTTCACCTGAGAGTAACTGTTTGGGGCCATTTTGGGATTCTCAGCTGGGCACAGTCTTCTTCATATGGCATAGGCTCCAAGGGGGAAGAGTGCAGGTCACTGGGAAAACACAACTATAAGGATTGCTTTGATTTAGCCCCTCCCTACCACACCAGCCCCACCTCCATGGCTACACTATTCCAACAATACCATCCTGTGGTTTTCATGCTCACAATACTCCTTCTCTTCTCCATGCCGTTGCTTGCACTGCCCCTTCCCAGTGCCTCGGATGAAATCTATCCCTTTTCAACTCTCCTTCACCAGCTTACTGTTTGCTCATCATCTAAGATCCAGGATACCTCCTGAATGCCAACCTGGTCAAGTTCTGCTATCTGTGCTCCCATGATTCCCTTTCCAGTTATCACCCCTTTACCACACCCAATTACATAATCTGTTTAGCGGTCCAGCTTTGTCTTTGGACCATGTGCTTTTGTGTGCAGGGTTGCTTATTTGTTTCAGTATTTGTAGAGTTTATTCCAGTGTCCAGCACATAGGAGAGGCTCGATAAACATTTATTGAATAAATGAGGTTTAACCATGTGGGTGCTATGCAATGTGAGCAAATCACTTAACCTTCTTAAGATTTCTTTTATCTGCACAATAAGGCAATAATACTTTCTCCCTAAGACTGTTATGAGAATTAAATGAGACAATGTATGTAAATACATAGCACCTGACTGATAGAAGATGATCAATAATTTTTTAAGAGCTAAAAAAAGAGTTTAAGAAGTTATCTGTCCAAGCCTCCTGCTTTCATCATCAAAAACCATTAAGCCAGCCTTCTCATGCTACAGGATCTAAATACCATTTTATTTATTTATTTTTATTTTTTATTTATTTATTTAGTTAGTTTTTAATTTACATCCAAGTTAGTTAGCATATAGTGCAACAATGATTTCAAGACTAGATTCCTTAATGCCCCTTACCCATTTAGCCCATCCCCCCTCCCTTAACTCCTCTAGCAGCCCTCTGTTCGCTATATTTAAGAGTCTCTTATATTTTGTCCCCCTCCCTGTTTATATATTATTTTTGCTTGCCTTCCCTTATGTTTATCTGTTTTGTATCTTAAATTCCACATATGAGTGAAATCATATGATATTTGTCTTTCTCTGACTAATTTTGCTTAGCATAATACCCTCTAGTTCCATCCACGTTGGTGCAAATGGCAAGATTTCATTCTTTTTGATTGCCGAGTAATATTCCACTGTATATATATACTGCATTTTCTTATCCATTCATCCATCAATGGACATTTGGGCTCTTTCCATACTTTGGCTATCGTCAATAGCACTGCTATAAACATTGGGGTGCATGTGCCCCTTCAAAACAGCATACCTGTACCCCATGGATAAATACCCATTAGTACAATTGTTGGGTCATAGGGTAGTTTTATTTTTAATTTTTTGAGGAACGTCCACACTGTTTTCCAGAGCAGCTGCACCAGTTTGCATTCCCACCAGCAGTGCAAAAGAGATCCTCTTTCTCCACATCCTCGCCAATATCTGTTGTTGCCTGAGTTGTTAATGTTAGCCATTCTGACAGGTGTGAGGTGGTATCTCATTGTGGTTTTGATATATATTTCCCTGATGATGAGTGATGTTGAGCATTTTTTCATGTGTCAACCATCTGGATGTCTTCTTTGGAGAAGTGTCTATTCATGTCTTTTGCCCATTTCTTCACTGGATTGTTTGTTTTTTGGGTGCTGGTTTGATAAGTTCCTTATAGATTTTGGATACTAACCCTTTATTTGATCTGTCATTTGCAATATCTTCTCCCATTCCGTTGCTTGTCTTTTAGTTTTGCTGATTGTTTCCTTCGCTGTGCAGAAGCTTTTTATTTTGATGAGGTCCCAGTAGTTCATTTTTGCTTTTGTTTCCCTTGCTTCCAGAGACATTTCGAATAAGAAGTTGCTGCAGCCAAGATCAAAGAGGTTTCTGCCTGCTTTCTTCTTGAGGATTTTGATGGCTTCCTATCTTACATGTAGGTCTTTCATCCATTTTGAGTTTCTTTTTGTGTATGGTGTAAGAAAGTGGTCCAGGTTCATTTTTCTGCATGTTGCTGTCCAGTTTTCCCAATAAGCGTTTGCTGAAGAGACTGTCTTTATTCCATTGGATATTCTTTCCTGCTTTGTCAAAGATTAGTTGTCCATACGTTTGTGGGTCCATTTCTGGGTTCTCTATTCTGTTCTACTCATCTGAGTGTCTGTTTTTGTGCCAGTACCATACTGTTTTATTGATTACAGCTTTGTAATATAACTTGAAGTCCAGGATTGTGATGCCTCCTGCTTTGGTTTTCTTTTTCAGGATTGCTTTGACTATTTGGCATCTTTTCTGGTTCCATACACATTTTAGGATTGTTTGTTCTAGCTCTGTGAAGAATGCTGATGTTATTTTCACAGGGATTGCACTGAATATGTAGATTGCTTTTGGTAGTATCAACATTATAACAATATTTGTTCTTCCAATCCAGGAGCATGGAATATTTTTCCTTTTTTTGTGTGTCTTCTTCAATTTCTTTCATAAGCTTTCTATAGTTTTCAATAGATTTTTCACCTCTTTGGTTAGGTTTATTCCTAGGTATTTTATAGTTTCTGGTGCAATTGTAAATGGGATCAATTCCTTGATTTCTCTTTCTGTTGCTTCATTATTGGTGTATAGGAATGAAACTGATTTCATTGATTTTATATCCTGTGAATTTGCTGATTTCTGGATCAGTTCTATCAGTTTTTTTTTGTGGAATCTTTTGGGTTTTCCATAGAGAGTATCATGTCATCTGCAAAGCAGGAAAGTTTGACTTTCTCCTGGCCAGTTTTGATATCTTTTACTCCTTTGTATTGTCTGATTGCTGAGGCTGACTTCCAATACTATGTTGAATAACAGTGACGAGAGTGGACACCCCTGTAGTGTTCCTGACTTTGGGGGAAAGTTCTCAGTTTTTCCCCATTGAGGATGATATTAGCGGTGGGTCTTTCATATATGGCTTTTATGATCTTGAGGTATGATCCTTCTATCCCCATTCTCTTCAGGGTTTTTATCAAGAAATGATGCAGTCTTTTGTTAAATGCTTTCTCTGCATCTATTGAGAGGATCATGTGGTTCTTGTCCTATTTTAGATTTAAGGAAGAAGATGGTAACTGTGTGCCTCTTTCTGGGGATGTACACTAGATGGGGTTTCATTCCAAAGAAACAACCTTCTTAAGGGCAAGGTCTCTAGAGTGTACTCTGCCTGGGCCACACCTAAGTAGGTGAGAAGAGTTTGCATATGCAAGTCACATGCTCTTTTTACCTAGACTCATATGACAAACACCCAGGCTTGCAACACTCTCTAAGTCAGGAGTGAAAAATGAAACAGAATCAATGGTCCCAGACTGATTATGTTTCAAAGATAGGATGTTATTTCTAAACTCTCACCCATTGTTCCTTTTTACTCCTCACCCTTAAGATGATAGCCATTTGCCTTTGTAACTGGCAATAAAGAAAGAGTGAGTAAGCATAGCAGAGAGAAAGGGGGTAGGTTGGGTAAACTGGCTGTTGTTTCACTGGAATGACTCAAGTAAAATATAATCAACATATATTAGTATCTTTCTTACACTAAATTTGCTGTTGAATTAAGAATGGAAGCCATAGAAGGTCTTAACAACTGGGCATATGAGCCTCCCCAAGTCTTATTTAGGACTAGAAATTTGCCTTTTAAGGCAAACCAAAGGAAGCTGCCCACCCTGAGAGCATAGAGGACCCATCCTTGGGGGCAAGTCTCTGGACAGTTCGATTCAGTGTAGTTCAACACGTATTTCCCAAATGCTTTGGGCCAGGTGGTATGCTAAGAGCTGGGGAGACAGATATCATTAAGACATGCTACCTGTCCTAAAGGAGCTCCTAGGCTGGGACTCCCTTCCTAATTAATGTCCAGGTCTATCAGTGGATGTGCCAAGTGGGGATGACATATCCCCTTCTGTGCCCATAGGAGATGCTGCCTAAGGGCCCACAATCTCTCCCATTCAGCCCAATGCTGCCTCAGAATTGTTTTCAACACAGCATATCTGGCTGATCACCTGGCCAAGAACTTATCCTCACAATTGGTAGTGTACGGGCTTCAGAAAGAGGCAGCTCTAAATTCTAACTCCAGCGTCAGTTTGTACTATGTTGTCTTGGAAAAATCCCTTCCCACCTTTTGAGCTTCAGTTTCCTCATCTGTAGCATGGGACGGTCTTCACAACACTACAAAGTTGGTACTATTACTGTCCCATTTTAAAGATGAGAAAAACTGAGGCACAGAGAGGGTAAGCAGCTTTCCCAAGATCACAAAATAGAAAGAGGAAGAGCCAGAATTCAAAGCCAAAAGTCTATTTTTAGAGCCCATTCTGGTAACTGCTAAGGTTTGACTGGTCTTAGGCTGGTCAAATGCTCTCTAGGGGTTAACAAGCACAAAACTGCCAGACTCAGATGACATATTTAACAGAGGGTTCATTCATTAAGAGACATATTCTACGGGCTGAAACTTTATCTCTGGCTAGAGACAGTTTATTTGGTCTTAAAATAAGAAAAGCTGTGGTGAAAAGACCTGCAGGAGTCACATATATCAAAGCTCATGTCATATCCAAACTGTTTGGTCAAGAGTCTGACTCTTGAAAGCGACTCATCTGATCATGAAATATGAGAGTCAGAGATCACTTGACTAAGCAGTCCAAACCCCTCTGACTAAAATATGCTCTACAGGAACATTGCTCAAGTCAACTTCCGTTGCCAAGATGGTTACGCAGTGATTGAGGCACAGGTTAAAAGTTCAGAAGAAGGTAAATCTTAAGCCTGAGATATTTTAAGTGGGCTAATGGTTGTAGAACTCTTAGGATAATGCCTGGCACCTAGGAAACACAGTTTAAGTGGTTTGAAAATAAATAAAATATAGCCAGGTGGGTTTAGGAGGAGACCCAGAGAGAAGCAGCCATGCCAAGGAGCAAGTTGAACTTCTTTTCACATCCTTCCCCACACTGGCCTTAGAGAAATCACTTCATTTCTTTTTTTCTGTTAAGTTAATTTTTTTATTTTGAGAGAGAGAGAGAAAGAGATTGGGGAGGGGAAGACAAGGGGAGAAAGAGAATTTCAAGCAGGCTCCATGCTCTCAGCACAGAGCCCAGATCTCACAAACTGTGAGATCATGACCTGAGCCAAAATCAAGAGTCTGATGCTTAACCAACTGAGTCACCCAGGTGCCCCCCCCCCCGCTGTCTTTAAGTTTATTTATTTATTTTTGAGAGAGAGGTGGGGAGGAGGAGGAGGAGGAGGAGAGAGAGAGAGAGAGAGAGAGAAGGGAGAGATAATCTCAAGCAGGTTCCACACTGTCAGCACAGGCCCGGCCCAACATGGGGCTTGAAGTCACAAACCATGAGATCATGACCGGAGCAGAAATCAAGAGTTGGATGCTCAACCGACTGAGCCTCCCAGGCTCCCCAAATCACTTCATTTCTGAACCTCATTTTGCTTGCCTGTTGAGTAAAAATTACAACAATAAAGTAACTCGAGAGGGTTGTTTTAAGAATCAGACAGTGAGATATTAGGGGTGAAAATATGTCATTTATAAACTATAAAGCACTATACAAACATCATTACTATTCCTATTTAGTCCTTATTCAGAATTCCTGTGAGTGAAAGAACTAGAGAGATGTCCTCTGGCAGAGAATAAGATTTCTGGTGCTGGTGCCCAGGATTGTCTGCTCTCCTCCCCAGCACCCTCCCTGGCCCAGCCCTACCCCTAGCTGTGGGTTCAGCCAAGTAGGGAGTAGAGGAGGGC
Organism: Puma concolor; assembly: GCF_028749965.1. NCBI lineage: Eukaryota > Metazoa > Chordata > Mammalia > Carnivora > Felidae > Puma > Puma concolor. Next base: position 88,685,039 of record NC_141675.1, read on the forward strand.
TGCGTCCCGGAATTGGAACACAGGGTGCCCTCTCTTCCTCTCTTGCACAATCAAGGCTGTGCAGAGTTCTTGGGACTACGGGAGAAGTGCATTTGGTGTGCCAGGTCAGCCACATTCAGGATTAGATAGACTTTTAGGGACTGCCCTGAGAACCTGATGACCCAAGATAACCTCATTTCTTTGGGCACCAGAATTGTGAGTTTTACACAACTGACTTTATAAATACACTTTGGAATATATATAGCCTATTCTAAAAGTGAGGACTACTTGTACAGAACCAAATTGAACTGCTTGAACTGTGGTGTGTACTTCCAAAAAGAATGTAAAGACACATAATAACTAGGACACCCTGGGTGGCTCAGTTGGTTAAGTGTCCAACTCTTGGTTTCAGCTCAGGTGATGATCTTATGGTTTGTGGGTTCGAGCCCCATGTCAGGCTCTGCGCTGACAGCACAGAGCCTGCATGGGATTCTCTCTCTCTCTCTTTCTCTGCCCCTCCCCCAGGTGCACACACGTGCACACACTGTCTCTCAAAATAAATAAACTTAAAAAGAAATAAAGACATGGCATTTTTATAAACTGTGAGATATCACCCCATTGGGAAGTCCCTTTTCTTTTTCTTTTTTATCATTTTCTTTTACTGTTTGGGAGAGAGCCATAGTTACCTATTGATTTGTCTCTAGGATTCAATCCTGGGAGAACACCAAAGTGACTCATCAAGAATATGTGAAAGATAAGATTTCATGGATGCTGTGTGTAGGAATTAGTTGCCACAAGGGGTAAAATGCAATATAAAGGCACCAAGGAAAGTGTCTTTTAGTTGGTAGTAAGGTAATAAGGAGTGGGCACCTGGCTGGCTTAGTCAGTAGAGCATGCAACTGTTGATCTCAGGGTTGCAAGTTCAAGTCCCATATTGGGTAAAGAGATTACTTAAGAATAAAAATCTTTACAAAAATATAAAAGGCAGGGTGACTTGGTGGCTCAGTTCAGTGTATGACTTTTGGTTTTGGCTCAGGTCATGATCCCAGTTGTGGGATCAAGCCTTGTTTCAGGCTCCATGCTGAGTGTGGAGCCTGCTTAAGATTCTCTCTCTCTCTCCCTGACTCGTGCTTTCTCTCTCTAAAATAAAAACAAAACAAAAACAAAAACAGTGCTGAAGCAATTGGACATTCAATTGGACATTGAATTTTAAAAAAAAATTCAACATAACTCAAACATTATCTAAAAATTAACTCGGGGCGCCTGGGTGGCGCAGTCGGTTAAGCGTCTGACTTCAGCCAGGTCACGATCTCGCGGTCCGTGAGTTCCAGCCCCGCGTCGGGCTCTGGGCTGATGGCTCAGAGCCTGGAGCCTGTTTCCGATTCTGTGTCTCCCTCTCTCTCTGCCGCTCCCCCGTTCATGCTCTGTCTCTCTCTGTCCCAAAAATAAATAAACGTTGAAAAAATAAATAAATAAATAAATAAATAAATAAAAATTAACTCAAAATGGATTATGGACATAAATGTAAAAAAAAAAAAGGTGATAAAGGAGAAAGTTTTCATATGGCCCATGAGTTTGAGAGGGAAGCAGAAACCTACAAGCTGATGGGGACCTTTTGCAAATACAACTTTTATATTATTTATTTATTTTTAATTTTAATGTTTATTTGTTTTTGAGAGACAGGGAGAGCACAAGTGAGAGAGGGACAGAGAGAGGGAGACACAGAATCTGAAGCAGGCTTCAGGCTCTGAGCTGTCAGCACAGAGCCTGATGCAGGGCTCAAACTCACAAACCACGAGATCATGACCTGAGCTGAAGTCAGAAGCTTAGCCAACCGAGCCACCCAGGTGTCCCTATATATTATTTTCTATATATCAAAGAAACCTACCTGCCCTGTGCAGCTTAGTTTCCAGTGGGGCTGTAGGGGACCAATTGTAAGTGCACTATGGGTGCCATACTAGAAGCATGGAGGGCATTGACAGATCAGTGCTTTCGTCAACATCAGCTATTCTTTTTATTTATTTTTTAAAATTTATTCTTAACGTTTATTTATTATTGAGAGACAGAGAGAGACAGAGTATGAGCATGGGAGGGACAGAGAGAGGGGGAGACACAGAATCCGAAGCAGGCTCCACGCTCTGAGCTGTCAGCACAGAGCCCGAGGTGGGGCTCAAACTCACAAACTGCGAGATCATGATGTAAGCCAAAGTCGGATGCTCAACTGACTGAGTCAACCAGGCACCCCTCAGCTATTCTTTTTAAATTAATTAATTGATTGATTGTTTTTCATAATTAATTAATTTAAATTTATATCCAAGTTAGCATATAGTGCAATACTGATTTCAGAAGTAGATTCCAGTGATTCATCCAAACATGATGATGTTTGGAATATTTTCATATTTCAAAATTGTCTTGGCAACAGTTTTATACAATAGAGATCCCCATACACGTGCCAGCCTGGGGCAAAAACCAAATAAGAGTCGGGTGATTGGGTTTGGGCTCATATCCTGAGATGATTCTGATCTCCCAAAGACAGAGGATATTCCAGCTGAGGTACCCAAATGTGTTCCAAATGTCACAGAAGATCTAGCAGAACTGAAGACTAAAGATGGGCTTCATTATTGTGAGCAGGACCATCCTAAGGAGGGTTTGAGGCTGAGCCTAGACATGAGATCTCTCTTGCCCCAGCCCAACATTTTTATATATGTGAATATGGTTTATTTTTATTCTTATGTTTTAAAGTTCAAAGTTTTACTCTGAATTTGGACAAATGAGTGAATATGGTTTAAAAGATCAAGTACAGCTTAAAGTAAACACCAGGAACTAATAGATATAAGTATTAGAAGAATTGTACCCTTGTTCGTTCGTTCATTCATTCATTCATTCATTCAATATTTAGCATCCAATAGAGCCTGGGCTTCAGTGGGGAATATGAGATGAATACACCTCTCAGCTCTCAAGAACATGCATTCTATTTGGATAAACAATGTGTGAACATAGTTTTGTGCAGAATGTCCTGAGAGCCTATAGAGGCTGTTGGAACAAGCAGGCTTACATTTTTTGAGCAGAGAGAGGGATGGCAAAGCTCAAATTTGATTGTGAGAAGAAGGAGGAGGTACTGAAAGCAGAGAGCAGAGTCAGTGCAAAGCCATGAAGCTATGAAAGAAACTGACAGGCTCAGAGTATTGACATAAGTCACGTGTGGTTGGAAAACAGAATACAGGCATGAGAGCTAAGGCTGCAGAGAGCAGGGACAGATCATAAGGACTGTTACACATGCCAAGGAGCTTGACACTTAATGAATAGATAATGAGAAACAAACCACAAGAAAGCTTTAATTCCCAAAGTGCCACAATCATATTTGCATTTTTAATAGACCACTGAGAAAGCAGTGAGAACAATTATAAAAGGCAAGAGCAAAGGAAAGGGACTACTTGGAAGCCCATAGCGATAACTTGACACAACATGAAAGCATTTTCATTATCAAAAATTTAAATAATACAGAAGCTACTGCAGGAACTAACACATTATCCTACTAATGGATACTTCAGTGGTTTCTATTTTTTTATTATTATTAACTATGAATATGCTTGTACAGGGGTTCAGTAAATTGCTTATGAAAAAGATTACTTCTAAAAATGGTCTTTTAAAAACCTAGATGCCAGGGGTGCCTGGCTGGCTCAGTCAGAAGAGCATGCGACTGTGGATATTGGGGTCATGAGTTCAAGCCCCTCATTGGGTATAGAGATTTTTTTAAATAAATAAAATTAAAACAACAACAACAACAAAACTAGATATGCCCATCTTGTTGGCACAGCTAAATAGATTTTTGGAGCATTAAGGGATGGATAAGATAGTAAGATAACTCTAATATTACTTTACATCCAATTAATATCAGCCAAAGCATGACTGAGCCCAGGACTACAGAGAAAAATACTAGTCCATCAGAATCCAATCTGAGATAAAGTAGGACTCTTCACAGCTCTTGTTCTGGACTGAATGTTTTTGTCCCTCTAAAATTCATATGTTGAAAGCCTGACTCCCAATGTGACGGTATCAGGAGGTAGGGTCTTTGGGAGGTGATTAGGTCATGAGGGTACAGCTCTCATGAATGGGATTCATGTTCTTATAAAAGAGACTCCAGAGATCTCTCTTGGCCCTTCTGCCAAGTGAGGACACGGTGAGAAGATGGTTGCGTTTATGAACCAGGAAGCAGGTTCTCACTGGACACTGAATCTGCTAGTGCCTTGATCTTGGACTTCTAGGGTCCAGAACTGTGAGAAATATATGTTGTTTAAGCCACCCATTCTGCCATTTCCTCATTGCATCTGGGAGAGCAAGATGGATCACCAGCAGCTCTACTGGAGCCATCCGAGGAAATTTGGCCAGGATTCTCGTTCTTGCCTCGTCCACTCAAACCACGTCCACTCAAAGCACGGTCTGATCTGGAAATACAGCCTCAACAGGTGCTGCCAGTGTTTCCATCAGTACTAAAAGGATATAGGCTTCATTAAGTTGGATTAAATGACCTTCCTTGAATGGATCATCCAAGATACATACTTTAATTGCAATACCCAAGATAACCTGCCTTAATGCCAACTCATTGTACATAAAATAAAAATACTTCAATTATGACTATTTTGAAGTGAAAATAAAAAGCCACCCAGTCTATTATTTTATTACAGCAGCCCAAATGGGTTAAGGTAGTTCTCATGGATACACTTGGGAAGGCGAGGCACATGTGATGGAAATGTGATATATTTTTCCTATGAAGGCTTTCACCTAAAGAGGAATCTGGTGACCAAGAGGAGAAATCGGGCTAAGTGGAAACACCTCTCAGAGCAATGCAGCACATGAAGCTGATGGTCCAGGCAGCATCCAGGAGGCCATGTCCCACCAAATGACCACCACTGTGGTCGTTGGTTGGCTATAAGTGTTGGTCCTGGAAGGTCATTGACTTAAAACAAGGCCCTCCACTTTCCTCTCTCTGTGGCAGCTCTCTTACTGTGGTCATTTAATCATCAAAAAAACTGAAACCCTTACAAGGTCTGAGGTCAGATTTGTTTGGGGTCACGTCTCCCTTAGGTTTTGTACCAACTCCATCTCTCATAGATTGGTGTTAATTCTCTGCCTAAAGCCCTAGAGGGATGAAGGATCCCCAGTATCTCCCTTATAGATTCATCTTAGGGTCCCCCATACTTTCATAGTCAGGGATATACCCCAATATCTCCCATCTAAAGCTGAGCTTGATTTTCTTGGTTCAACTCTTTTTTTAAAAATTTTTTAAAATGTTTATTTATTTGAGAGAGAGAAGAGAGAGCACATGCACAAATGAGGAAGGGGCAGAGAGAGAGAGAGAGAATGAGAATCCTAAGCGGTCTCTGCAATGTCAGCGTAGAGTCTGACATGGGCCTCAAACCCACAAACCACGAAGTCATGTCCTGAGCTGAAATCAAGAGTCAGATGCCCAATCAACTGAGCCACCTAGGTGCCCCTCTTGGTTCCACTCTTAAAGACAAGGATAAGGACAGGAGTCAGCCATGATATTAGAGTTATGACATCATGGACTATGGGACTCAAGACCAGTATAGAAACTTTTGAATGTTGGACTAGACTAGAACTGTCTGTAGAGCTTCATATGTAGCAGGTTAGTATGTGCAGATTTAGTAATGGCTAGTTCTCCTGAGTAGTCACATAATTAAAAACGTCTCTTACCTGAGAAAAAAGATTCCTAAGAAGTATCATAAAACCATAGTGGGAGATCCATGTTTGTTTCAAACAACTACCAGCCATTACTTAAAGAAGATATCATTTCCTCCAATTTGCAGAAGAGAAAAGATCATGGGAAAGAATAGCATGCTCAAAGCAGATTCAGCCAAAGAGATTTTAATCTACCTGCAACAGGTCACTCTAATGCCCTCCCTTCTCATATCTCTTCTCTCGACTGATGGAGAAGAGCCTAGTCCTCTTCACTGTGTTCCAGTTGTCTGTTTCTCTTACCTCCCAATTGGAGATTTGGGACAGCAGAGACCACACTGTTTCAGCTCAGCAGCTGGTTTGTTGGATGAGTCTTTAAAATTTTAGGCTGGTAAGGGGCACCTGGGTGGCTCAGTCGGTTAAGCATCTGACTTTGCCTCAGAACATGATCTTGTGGTTTGTGGATTCAAGCCCCACGTTGGCCTCTGGGCTGACAGCTCAGAGCCTGGAGCCTGCTTTGGATTCTGTCTCTCTCTGTCTCTCTCTGTCTCTGTCTCTCTCCCCCTCTCAAAAATAAATAAACATAAAAAACTTTTTAAAAAATTAAGACTCATAGGGAAAAGCTGTAGACACAGGATTTCAGCCACATCTTTTATAACATCCTTTTGAAAGAAGTGTAGAAATACAAATAGGGTGAAAATGAAGATAATCCACCATACCCGAATTCTGACTGATGGGATCCATGTGAATCCAGAAGAAAAACTCTACTTAGGCTCCATCCTGGTTCAAAATTTTGCCCATGACTCGACTAAGTACAACAGTGACAACCTGATGAATCTGAAGCCAACATGAAACCAGAGAAGACAGTGAATAGAGGAGATACCGGAATCAGAATCCAAAGAGTGCTCAACAGGCTGGAACAACAGAGAGAATCTGGCAAGATGAAAGTGAACAGGAAAAAAAAGTCAAGTACACAGGCATTAGAGGAGAAGATGGGCTTTTTGTAGCACCCACGTAAAGGACTTAAGACGAGGTTAATGTATAAGAACAGAGAGATGTGCTACGATGATTAAAGGCTATAATTATAGAAGCATAATGTCAACAGTAAGGGAGGTGATTGACCTGATCTACTTTATACTGTCATGGCCACATCTACAACTTTACTTCTCAGGTTTTTGGCACACCCTGTAGGAAATATTTGTAAGAAAGCAAACATTAGGGTATGTACAGGACAGTAAAAGCACTTGAAATCACATCTTAAAAGGATTGGTCAAAGGAATTCAGAATTTTACCTAGAATCAAAAATTTTTATCTTAAAGAAAAAATACTGATGGTGACATGATTTCTGTCTTGAAATATCTGAAGCTCTGACATACAAATGTGAAATGAAGTTGGGCCGTTTGACAGGAACATTTTGGAAGGAAGGCATCCCTTAGAGAATGATAGAATAGATGATGCCCAAGGCCCTTCCAGTTCAGAGAGGCTGCAGCCTTGTCCCTCTGGCATGTCACAGGACTCCTATGTGTCTTATATCCTCATGTATAAAATGATCTCCAAGCAGAGCTTTGATGTCCAAACTCTTTTCTTGCTCTGATTAGACTGTGTTTTTGTATCTCTTTTTCTTTGAAATTTCCCACAAGGCTGGGTACAGATGGGAGTTAATACATTCTTGTTCATGGCTACCTAGTTCCATTAAATGACAGCATGTGCTGCTCCAGGAAAGGCTATGTGAGGAGAGAGAACCTGCTGTTATGGTCAAATTGTATCCCTCCAAAATTCATAGGTTGAAGTCCTAACCCCCCCCCCCACCCAGTACCTCAGAATGGGACTGTATTTGGAGATAGGGTCTTAAAAGATGTAAGTTAGAATAGGTCGTATGAGTGGACCTAATCCAATATGAATGGTGTCCTTATAAGAAGGGGAAATTAGGACACAGGCCTGTGAAGACACGGAGAGAGGATGGCCATCCTTAGTCCAAGGGGAAATGCCTCAGAAGAAATCAATCCTGCCAACACTTTGATCCCCAACTTCCAGCCTCCAGAATTGTGAGAAAATCAATTTCTGTTGTTCAAGCCACCTAGTCCATGGTACTTTGTTACAGCAGCCCTTGTTACCCTGTATGCCTGCTATTTTCACATCTCCTTTGTTCTCACATACTGCAGGGAGAATAGGAATGGAAGGTTTTGTTTATGAAAACTCTTTCCAAAAGTGCCAAGCTGTAAGGACACTGCTAGGATTTATACTTAGATCTCATCCATCCTTTGCAGAAACGTGAAGCTTTTTCTTTGGTTCCAGAGTTTTGCAACTAGAACAGACTCTATACCACAGATCCCAAACTGGTGATCCAAATGGGTTGAATCTGGTCACAGACATGCTCTGTGTTAGTCCCCACATATTAAACATCTTTTTTGAAATAGTGTCAAATGCTTAAAATTTGAGGGACTTTCACATTAAAGCCCATATTTCTGGGTTCTCTTGGAAAATCAGAAGAGTCAGCTTCACTGGGCCTCCCTGGCAACAGTCTGTGGGAGTGAAGTAGTCCTCTCTTTAGATGGGGCGTGTATTCTCCACTTCCTATAGTCCCCACCCAGACTACTGAATTCATTTACCTGACCCCGTTCAGCATTTCTGTCTGTGAGTCTTGTCAACTAAAAAGGGCAAAAATCTGTTACTCTTCACCTTGCAGAGAGTAACCACAGAATTTCCCCTCGATAGCAATAGATATGTTAAGTGTGATACTTCCTTTGCCTTTTGTTCAACTAGCAAAGCTTGTATCACATTCGTCTCTTTGGATCCTGATTAAAAGTGGAGCATGAAATTGAGAGCATGCTGCTGTAGGAAAGGGTTGTAGAAGCATGGAAGGCTCAGGCTTAGGAAAGACTGAAAACAAGAAATGAGAGGACTAGCTGTCCTTGGCCTCTGGCAGCCTGACCAGATGCTCCAAGTAATTAGCACCCCGGACTGCCAACAGTATTGCATTCACAAAGGATAACTTAAATTGCCAAGAACAGCAAGGCAATTGTTCTTGCTTCAAGGTCTCTGGGATGGAAAGCATGTAGAATCACACCTGCATGGTGGAGGACACGGTCTCTCTTGTGCTTCTTTGAGATGAATTGATGCCATTGAGCAAAAGTCTGCATGAAATGTCTTATTCACCTGTTCTCTTCCTAGGACATAAGAGAAATTGGTTTAAGATCTGATTACGTTGTAAAAAACATTTTGAATGGTTCTGAAGAGCTAAAACCGGTTTTGTTACAAGTGAAAGAGCTACGAACAACTATAATAGCCATAAAAAGAAGAGCTTATGACAAAACCAACATTTCCTCAAGAAATGGAAGGAAGGAGCAGAATGTCCCTTTATGCCATGTCCACTGTATTGAGCAACTTTTCACAAGGCTGCATCTGTAAGGATGGTAGCCATGATAGGAGGAAGAAAGGAAGAGCTCAGAGAGAGTTCACCATTCCTCTTTCTGATAAAAGAAAGGGGGGGGGGGGGAGTGTCAGGAAATGGAGAAATACAAATAGGTCCCACAAAGATACATCACTTACTTCTCTTACAGTGATAAAGGGAAGATTTTCTTTTTAAAAAAAAATTTTTTTTTTCAACGTTTATTTATTTTTGGGACAGAGAGAGACAGAGCATGAACGGGGGAGGGGCAGAGAGAGAGGGAGACACAGAATCGGAAACAGGCTCCAGGCTCTGAGCCATCAGCCCAGAGCCGACGCGGGGCTCAAACTCACGGACCGCGGGATCGTGACCTGGCTGAAGTCGGACGCTTAACCGACTGCGCCACCCAGGCGCCCCAAGGGGAAGATTTTCTTGCCGGAAGTTTCTGTCTTTATCTTATGGCTTGCAAGACCAGGCAGTTGAGCCGGATGTCAACTTTCCACTTGAAATCCAGCAATGTGAGAGGGAAAAAAGGCTTCCTAAGAACCTAATTCAGAGCAAAGCTGTACTTAGGTCTGGTAGAAGTAATGTCATTTTACATTAAACAACCTAAATCTCATCATGTAATTAATTCCTTTGCTTAAAATCACTCAGTGGCTCCCCATGTGCTTAGGAAAAAGTCCAAATTTCTATGTCTGGCCCCTGATCCTTGACTACTTCCCTAGACTCATCTTCTATTATACACCTTTCGAGCTCTGACCACCCTGGATTTCTTTAAGTTCCTCTTACATCTTTTCTGTCTCTTTTTTGGGCATGTTCTTCCCTCTACCAAGAACACTACCTCACCGCCTTCAGCTCCGCGTAAATATCACTTTTTCTCAAGCGGGCCTTCTCTTACTGCTACATTAGGTGAACGGCTGCCCACCCACTTATTTCTTCATGGGTTCTATATTACATGCAACTTGACACTTCTCACACTTATTTTAAATTTCCTGTTACTATCCAGCTTCTTGGTTCTATGTGTGGCTTTGAGAGGAGAGGGACTGTATCTTGGCTATGGTTGTATATTTTGCAATTAACAGCACCTGGCGTAGAATCATGTGTAATAAGTATTTGTTCAATGACTACAGTAAAGGTTTTCACGGAAGTAAGAACACTCATAGGCTTTGAACATCTGAGACCATCTCAATCTCCTTTCCTCGGGGCAGACCTCATTTCAGCTCAGGAAGATGGGGATCTTTCTTCATCTTAAACCCCTCTAGGGGGGCGCCTGGGTGGCGCAGTCGGTTGAGCGTCCGACTTCAGCGAGGTCACGATCTCGCGGTCCGGGAGTTCCAGCCCCGCGTCAGGCTCTGGGCTGATGGCTCAGAGCCTGGAGCCTGTTTCCGATTCTGTGTCTCCCTCTCTCTCTGCCCCTCCCCCGTTCATGCTCTGTCTCTCTCTGTCCCAAAAATAAATAAACGTTGAAAAAAAAAAAAAAAACCCTCTAGGAAAGGAGAAACCGTAACTTTCTTGATAGTTAATCTTTGGGTTTTATATAGATAACCTTTGGATAAATCTGACTTAATTCCATTCTATTGCATAATTATACTTCTTTCTTATTTACTACGCATGTTACCAAACCTCTAGTTCTTTGCCAATAAATTTATCATAGAAAGTTACTTTTTACATTGTTAATCACTTGACCTGGCCTCTTTGTTCTCTGCCCTAGCCATCTTCCAACTTCCACCTGGATTACAAGCATCTTGTTTTCACATAGACACTCTACTAGTTTGGTATTTAGAAAAATAAATTACCCTCCATGGAGCACTGGTAGCCAATGTGAGGGAAGAGGAGAGGGTTTGATCATCTGATCCTGTGTTAGTGACAGTATCACAAATGCCATTATCACAGTTAGCACTTGAGCTGCAGAGGCTGAGGACAAAAGAGTGGCAAGAGAGAGCAACCAGCCCAGAAAATAACATCCAGTTGGGGACCCATTGAATGCGGAGTCCTGGCCTAAATGCTGTGGGGAGATGCCAAGCCAAGGAAGGCAAAGGTATTTTGCCCTCTGAAAGGACGCTGTCATTCCTTCATGCCACAGGCATTTATGGAGGTCTGCTTGGTGCCAGGCTAGGTGTTAGGTGACTGCCTGTCATCTAGTTATCAGTCCTCAAGGTGCTCATAGTCCAGGGTGGGGTGGGAGGAGATCATGACCCCAGACAAAGTCTGACTCTTAACTGACTGAGCCACCCAGGCACCCCTTAAATTTTTTTTAATGTTTATTTATTTTTGAAAGAGAGAGACAGAGACAGAGAGAGAGAGAAAAACCAAGCTCTAGCAGGGTAGGAGCAAAGAGAAGGAGATACAGAATCCAAAGCAGGCTCCTGGCTCTGAGCTGTCAGCACAGAGAATGATGTGGGGCTTGAACCCCCAAGCCATGAGATCACGACCTGAGCTGAAGTCAGACGCTTAACTGACTGAGCCACCCAGATGCCCCAGGAGTTCTTATGTAAGAGAAATAATTCCTGTTCCTGTGTTATCAACAATTCACATGAAAGATGTTATGTAGGGGCGCCTGGGTGGCTCAGTTGTTTGGGCGTCTGACTCTTGATTTTGGCTCTAGTCATGGTCTTGTGGTTCATGAGATCGAGCCCCACATCAAGGAGCCTCAGTGGGATTCTTTCTCTCTCTTTCTCTCTGCCTCTCTCTCTCTCTCTCTCTCTCTCTCTCAATGAATAAATAAACATTTAAAAAAGAAAAATGTTTCATAAATGCAAACATAGCCCCACACTTAGAGGCACTAAGCATAGAACCCATAGGGGCAGATATTCGGCATCCTGGACAAAAAGAAAACTATAAAGAGGGTCTGAGGCAAAACCAATAGGCAACCCACCATGAAAGTAGACTGCTCCCAATTCCCTATTGCTGTGGGTCTGTCCTCAATGGCTGGTACCCCTGGCTCCCCTGGCTTCTGGTTACAAATTTTCTCCTACTTCACCATCCTAAGTCTCCTCTCACAGGTGGAAAAGAGATTGAACTAAGTCCTTTTGGACTTGGGTAGGGCGGTGTGGTGTCCTAGGATCCCCTTCCCCCAGGCAGCAAGGCATTTCCCCCTGGGGCTAGTGCTGGGTTATCTAATGAGCAAACTGGATGGCTGTTTAGCACAACAGTAAAACACTGCCGCTACCAAATATTTTGAGTTTGATATAGGACATTTCAAAACCGTCTTTCATGGGGAAAATTCAAACTTTCTGGGGATCCTTTTCATTTGTTTCACAGGGTGGTATTTTTAAATTTGGAATTATATATGAGAAACATCAACATATTTTTAATGCTTAGGACCTTAAAGGTACAACTCCTTCCCAGAGGGAGTTTATGGGCACATCTGAGATCTCTGTCCTAAATCACCACCCAGGGGAATTATTCTCATGGGAAGAGTCCCATGCCATGCAGAAGCAGGGACACTGGGGAGAGATAGGACACTAAAACATGCACAATAAGGTGAATTTAATATGGATGGATTTCTTCATAAGATTCTACTTGCTTTCTAGTAATATCCTGATCTATAAACTTTGTGGACACTATTCCTGGGAGATGTTTTATGTAAAAGGTGTTCTGTGGTCAAATAATGTTGGGAAATATTGCACCTTCAATCTCCATCATGAAGATTCATGATGTACATTAGCATATTAAATCTTCCAAGAAGTTGTTCAATAAAGGAACTAGTGTAACTTAAAAAAAAATCAGTGTTTTTCAAACATATCTAATCATAGCAAGAAACATTTTAAATCAAGTAACATTGATTAATATCCTGCAATATTGTGTGGAGCACAAATTGAAAAGTGCTACCCTTATATTTGCTTTTTTATGGTGGTCGTGGGATGGTGTTTTCCTTTTTTACTTATTTTTTTAAGTTTATTTATTTATTTTGAGAGAGACAGAGACTGTGTGAGTGGGGGAGGGACAGAGAGAAAGGGAGAGAGAGAGAATCCCAAGCAGGCTCTGTGCTGTTGGGTGGGGCTTGAACTTCTGAAACTGTGAGATAATGACCTGGGTTGAAACCAAGAGTTGGTGCTTAACTTATTGAGCCACCCAGGCACCCGGGTGGGATGGTGTTTTCAAGAGACATTGGTGTATGTCCTGTCAAGTAAATCACTGTTTTCTGGGGCGCTTGTGTGACACAGTTAAGCATCCGACTCTTGATCTCAGCTCAGGTCATGATCTCACAGTTTGTGGGTTTGAGTCCCACATCTGGCTCTGTGCTGATGGTGTGGAGCCTGCCTGGGATTCTGTCTCTCCTTCTGTCTGCCCTTCCCCTGCTTGTGTGTGCTTTTTTGCTCTCTCTCTCTCAAAATAAATTTTTAAAAAAGTACTGTTTTCCTGTCAACTGATTCATTTGATGGGAAAAATAAATTTGCAGGCTGACCCACATGAGTGCTCCCCAGATTTCATACCCACGTGATTGCATGCTAGAGCATCCGTTGGCTTTTCTTTCCTTTCCTGTGGCATATTCACCACTTGGTGAAGGGAAGGGAAGGTGAAGGGAAGGGAAGGGAAGGACTCCAGTGGTCAGTGCATTGTTATGGGCTCCTGTCAGCAAAAGACCACCTGCACCAGCTAAAGGAGTCTAAGAATGGGCAAGGTGAGCATGTCACATTGAAGGAACATGTGTTCTCATTTTATAATACAGTTTTAAGAGCTCATTGTATTGTCTACTGGGTATTTAAGTGAAATACTTAGAGGTTCAATAGAGATTTAGGGGAGAGATGCAGAGAATGGAAGAAAAAAATGTCATTTTATAAAAAATGTGAGCACGGCAGCTACCCCATTCTCTTCTCTCCCTCCTTCCCTCTTCCTCTCAAACAAAAGCACTGAGTATGTCTATTTCTTTTACTCCCACTACAAGCTTTGAACTGGGCAGGGGAATGTGTCAGGTGAAATGCTTGCTCTCTGGGAGCCCTTAGCAGAATCACCACCACTGGAGTGGGAAATTGCTAAAGGATTTCTGCCTGAGCTGTAATAGGCATGGGGTGGGGTTCCTGCTTAACAGAAATTTTCACCCCAGTAGCAGTAACACCTATTGTGCATGTGAATATTTTGTCCTCCCAGAATTTTGCTTCCTTTTCCTTCCTTCCTTTCCCCCACCTTTTTGTTTTGGGTTATTTTTTTTTTTTAAATTTTTTTTTTAACGTTTATTTATTTTTGAGACAGAGAGAGACAGAGCACGAACGGGGGAGGGGCAGAGAGAGAGGGAGACACAGAATCGGAAGCAGGCTCCAGGCTCTGAGCCATCAGCCCAGAGCCCTATGCGGGGCTGGAACCCACAGTCTGTGGGATCGTGACCTGAGCTGAAGTCGGACGCTTAACCGACTGAGCCACCCAGGCGCCCCGATGTTTTGTTTTTTATTGTGGGTCCACAGCCTTATTTTTACAGTGCCTCTCCTGGGGTCGGCACTGCTGCCCACTCCCCTGCTCCCTGCTCCCCGGTCCCCAGTTTGTTTGTGTCCTGTCTTCCTGTTCATTCTGCTCTCATGGCAGCAGGCTCACAGAGAAAGCAGTTCTTGCTTCAGGGAAATAAGGCACCACTCCTCCTGCAGGTCAGGGGGAGAATGAGAAAATGATCATAGCTAGTTCACTGCTGACTAGATGCCGGCACTGTGCTAAACACTTTCTAAATATTTTCTTATTTCATTCTTTTTCTATTTTACAGATGAGAAAACCAAGGCTCACCAAGGTGAGTAACTTGCCCATAGTCAAGCACACTAAGGGGCAGAGCCAAGGTTTGAAGGCTGATGCCAAAGTTCATGTTCTTAGCCACTGTAGTAAATTCACTCATTCAACACATGTATTGGGGAGTGTTCAAGTAGTGGGGGATACAACAGTGGGAACAAAGAATTAGGTCTTTCCTTATGCCACTTCCTCTCCAGTGAGGAGACAGAAAACATACAGCAAAGCTTGTAATGTCGGGTGCTATGAGGAAAACTAAAGCAGGGTAACAGGATCAAGAATAGTGGGGAGAGGCGACTCCTCTGTACAGAGTGAATGGTCAGGGAAGGCTCTGTGAGAAGCCACTGGAACAGGGATCGCCCTATGCTCCTGCATTTTCTCACTGACACCCACATGCTGGTGATTCTAGCTAATGTTCTTAGGACTCTATATTTACATACCCTGACAGATCTCTCGTGAACAGAGAGATTTGGAAAACACCATTTCATTTGGGACACAAAGCTGACATTCTTTCACAGAAATATGTTGGAATATGTCTTCAGAAATATGCTGGTTAGTGTTTGTTCAGAGTTGTCCAGGAGAAAGGTGCTCTCACCAAACACAAACATTCATTTTACTTGGCAGGTAAACTTTATTTTTCTAATAATAATGGATGACAGTTGCCAAGCACTTACCATGTCATGTGCCAGACATGTGCACATATTTTACATGTGTCACGTCATTTAATGCTGACAATCACTCCAAAGGGAGATTGTCTTAGCTTTGGCCACCATAACAAAATACCACAGACCAGGCTGACTTAAACAACAGAAATGAATTTTCTCACAGTTCTGGAGGGTAGAAGTCTAAGATCAAGGTGCTGACATGATTGATTTCTCTTGAGAATTGTCTTCCCGGCTTGTGGATGGCCTTCTTCTCCCTGTGTCCTTACACAGCAGAAAGAAAGATAGCGTAAGGGAGAGGAAGAATGTGAGCTTTATGATTTCTCTTTTTATAAGGGCACTAATGTTATTATAGAGCCTATCTAAATCTAATTATCTCCCAAAGGCCCCATCTCCAAATACCATCACATTGGGGATTAGGAATTAAATACACAAACTTTTGGGGAACACATTTTAATCTATAGCAGAGATGTCATTCTTTTTTGAAAAAAATTTTAACTTTATTTATTTTGAGAGAAAAAGAAAGTGAGAAGGGGAGGGGCAGAGAGAGAGAGAGAGAGAGAGAGGGAGTGAGAGAATTCCAAGCAGGCTCTGTGCTGCAAGCACGGAGTCTGACACGGGGCTGGAACCCACGAACCGTGAGATCATGACCTGAGCTGAAACAAGAGTCAGATGCTTAACTGACTGAGCCACGAGGTGCACTCTAGCAGAGTCATTATTACTATCATTTTGCAAGTAAGAAAACAGGTACAAAGAGCTCAAGTAATTTGCCCAAGGTCACATGCAGTGGAATTAGTATCCAATGATTGTCATTCTGGCACATATCCAAAAATATTTTTGTGAGGAAGAAGAAAATGGCACAATATTACCAGCCCTGAACCAAAATCATGAATTCTGAAAGTGCTTGACAAAAAAATACCAAAGGCCTACAATTTCTAATCCAAGGAACAAACCCTAAAGGGAAACTTCTTTAAAAAGTCCTATATGCTGGCCTATCATGGGTATAAAGCTTCTAAAACTGAATGTTAATCAAATGTCCTTTTTTCTTTTTTTTTAATTATGCAGTGGTTATCCTTGTACTTACTCCCTTAACTTTTTTTTTTTTTTTTTTTTTTTTTTTTAAGTTGGGAGAGAGGGAGAGGGAGAATCCCAAGATTCTGAGAGCCTGACACGGGGCTTAATCCCACGACCCTGGGATCAGGACCTGAGTGGAAATGAAGAGTCTGACACTCAACTGATTGAGCCACCCAGGTGTCCCAAAATGTTCTTGACCACTATGCTTTTCAGCTTCTTTCCATGTGGAAGGATGCTCTGATCCATCATCCAAGTAGAATGCTGACGAATGCACAATAATGTCTTCACAGAGATGAACATATCCTTCTTTGAAGTCTTTCAAAAAAGTGCATTTCTTTATCTTCTTTGTTCAAGTCATATGCTCTTCTTTCTCTTTAGACATTGGATGAAACAGACTCAGTTTACAATAAAAGAAGTTTTTGCTTTAAGAAAACAAAATATCTGTCAATCAACTCTCCTAGCTCTGGCTCATGAGTCTATGAACATCTTGTAACCTTCTGGTAAAAAGTGCATCCTGCTGAGTGTCTTGCACAAAAAGTGTACTCAGACTTGAACACTCTGGACTGAATTTTTTTTTTATTATTAACACTTGTCTTTCCATTTGCTACACATCATCTGTTGTGCACCTGGTCAGCATAAGCTAGTCCCCAAGTCTTATCACCATTGGGAGGAATGCCAAAATAGTCCCTGGGTCTCTAAAGCTAAAGCTTTTTCCAGACTCCATGTTGTCTCCTGTCCTTGGAGTGGCATGTTCCTCCTTTGCACCTCTCATTGATCCAATGAAGGCATACACTCAATACTTCTTTTCTTTGATTGGAGTGGATTAGCATGGCTTACTTTTACAGTTGGCTGACCTCATTGATTATATAGAGATCTTTATCTTGATCAGTATGGGACTATAAAAGAATAACTCTCAATCCTATAGCTATTACAACACCATTTTTTCTTGGACAGAGGAGTTTGGAATTTTTTTCAGAAATAATGAAAGGTCTTTGGAAGGTTCTGAGTTTCATCAGAAGGTTGTCATCTGTGATGTGTAGAACAGACTGGCATTGGAGAGGTCTGTAAGAATATTTCCTGCACCGTTGGAAATTCAATCCACTTTCAGTGCTGTAGCCACCTCCACACCCATACGGTTTGGATCCAATTACTGCCCTATCCTCATTGCCATCACCCTAGTCTGATCCATTATCACTTCTCACTTCATTTCTTATAAAGCTTCCTAACAAGTCTCCCTGCTTCCTCTTTTTCTCCCACTAAAATCAATTCTCTACATGGTAACTAGAGAATTTAAAAAAAAAAAATAATTTTATTTTGTTATCATTCATGCATCCTAAATTCACCCATTTAAAGTATACAACTAAACAGATATTAATATATTCACAAGATTGCACAACCATTTGCAAGTATCTAATTTTAAAACATTTTAATTACCCTTCAAAAAACCCCATATCTATTAGCAGTAATTTCCCATTCCTCTTTCCTCCCAGCCTCTGGCAACCACTAATCTACTTCCTGCTTCTATAGATTTGCCGATTCTGGACATTCATATAAATGGAATCATAAAATATGTGGTTTTTTGTGTCTTGCTTCTTAGACTTAGTGTAATGCTTCTACCAGAAGTGTGTGAGTAGTACAGTTTCTTCTCCATGTCCCTCATCAAGATCAACAATTGGTTATTGTCTTTTTTATTAAAGCCATCCTAGTGGTTGGGAATCACCATCTCATTGTGGTTTTGATCTGTGTTTCCTTGGTAAATAATGTTGAGACTCTCTTAATGTACTTATTGACTTTTGGTATATCTTCTTTGAAGAAATTTTTATCTAGCTCCTTTGCCCATTTTAAATAGGGTTATTTATTTTTTTAATTAATGAGCTGTAAGAGTGCTTTACATAAAGTAAAGTTCCTTATCAGACATGGTTTGTAAATATTTTTCTCTCATTTTCTGGGTTATTTTTTCACTTTTTCTTTTAACACTTATTTTTATTTATTTATTTTTTTTTTTGAGAGAGAGCAAGTGGAGGAGGGGCAGAGAGAGAGGGAGGCAAAATCTCAAGCAGGCTCTACACTGTCAGTGCAGAGCACTATGTGGGACTTGAACTCACAAACTGTGAGATTATGATCTGAGCTGAAATCGAGAGTTGGACATTTAACCAACTGAGCTACCCAGACACCTCTCTGTTTCCTACTTTTTTGATGGTATTGTTTGTAGCACCAAAGTTTTTAATTTTCATGACTCTGAATCTAGCTACTTTTTTCTTTTGTTGCTTAGGCTTTGATGTCATTTCTAAGAAGGTTTGCCTAACTCCAGGTCATGAAGATTTACCCCTATATATATATTTTTAGGAGTTTTATGGTTTCGGCTCTCATATTTGTCTTTGATCCATTTTGAATTAATTTTTGTGTATGATGTGAGGTAGGGATCCAATTTCATTCCTTATATAGATATCCACTTGACCCAACAGTATTTGTTGAAGAGACCAGAGAGATCTTTTAAAAACATAGATCAGATTACAAACCTTCTCTGTTTAAACTTTCAATAACTTTCCATTGCACTTAACAATAAAATCCGAATTTCTCTGCCTACCTCTTCACTCTCATTTTATGCTACTCTCTCTCTTGCTCACCATGCTGCCTGGTCTTTCATTCCCCAGAATAAATAAAGCTTTCTTTTCCCTTAGCTTCCTCATGTTTCTTCATTTCTCACCTTAAATATCTTCTCGTAGATGACTTTTCTCAACCTTTCTTCTAAAACAGATTCTCTGTCCCATCCCACTTTTTTTTTTTATATCATCTCCTTTAATTTTCTTCATAGCTTTAATTATCTATGTATCTGCATTTGTTTTACTGCGTTTTTTTTTAATGTTTTTATTTATTTTTGAGACAGAGACAGACAGAGCACGAGCAGGGGAGGGGCGGAGAGGGAGGGAGACACAGAATCTGAAGCAGGCTGCAGGCTCTGAGCTGTCAGCACAGAGGCTGACAACGACGACGACGTGTGTCTCAAACTCACCCACTGTGAGATCATGACCTGAGCTGAAGTCAGAGGCTTAACGGACTGAGCCACCCAGGCGCCCCCTGTGTTACTTTTTACTTTGGTAATACTTCTTTGCATTTGCCTTCGTGTTTTGCATATGACATACATTCAATTCACAAATCATGTTGTTAGAAACTAGAATTTACAATTAGATGGGACGTTAAAAATTACCTTCAACTACTGCTTCTTTACAGGTGAAAAAAACAAAGTCTAAAGAGTGTGAGTTGTCTGGGGTCAGAGAAACAGTAGCTAGCTTTGATTCTGAGAGCTATAATTTCCACAACAGTTTCACTTTCATTTGCAACAATGATTTGCCCTATTCCAATGTCATGCAATTTTTGCAAAAATCACTAAAATGAAGACGAGTTTTCTTCTTGTTGTTGTTGTTTTAATGTTTATTTATTTTGAGAGAGAGAGAGAGAGAGAGAGAGAGAGAGAAAGAGAGAGTTCCAAGCAGGCTCCATGCTATCAGCATGGTCTAAGGTGGGGCTTGAACTCACCAACCTGGAGGTCATGACCTGAACTGCAAGCAAGAGTCCGACCATTAACCAACTGAGCCACCCAGGCACTCCAAATAGGAGGGTGTTTAGCAATTTGTTACAGAAATGACATTATTTTTCTAAGCCTTCATTCTAAGATGCCTAGAATGGGCCCTCCAATGGATGGACAGGACCTGGTTAGGAAGGCCAGAAGTCACACTTCACAACGGCACTAAGTCGGACTTCTTTGTTTCTCCCTCCTTGGCTGTCCCACCTCCCTCCCTTTCCCTTCTTCCGGGTCAACCCTCCCAACACCGCTACCCCCGAGGCTCCGCCCCCTTCAGGGCCGCGTGCCCTGCGCCAAGATGGCGCCAGGCGCTTCTGCTTCGGAAGTGAGCTCACACTACTCCGGAAGGGAAGGCGGGGAAAGAGCAGGCGGGTGGGTGACCCGCTGTGGGGCTGTGGGTGGGGCGGCGACCGCAGCTGTGGTATTCACGCTTAGGGCTGGGGAGAGGGCGAGGGACTCGCCGGTCTTGGGAGCCCAGTCGAGGGCCCAGGGCCGGGGGCGTTGGAGGAAGTCGCCCCGAGCGGCTCACCACTGGCCGGAGGAGAGGCGGCCCTGGGAGCCGGCGTCCCGCCCCCGGCGGCCTCCTTCCCCAGCCCTCCTCCCGGGTTGCGCGCGGGCGGTCCCTGTTCTGTCACGGGGGCTGCGGCGGGAACCGTCGAGCGGGCTGGACGGAACCCTCCGCCAGAGGACCCGCTGGAGGAGCAGAGGGAGCGCGGCGGGCCAGTCCGTCAGCTCAGAGGTCAGGCCTCGGGTCGCGGTCCGTGGTCCTCCGTCCTTCGGCGAGCCCTCTTGGCTAAGAGTCCCCGACCTCCCCGCACTGCTTCTGCTTCTCCTTTGAGTAAACCACCAAACCCTCTGGCAAGGTGATTTTTTTCCTCCTTGCATTTGCCGGGAAAGAGATATATATTTAAAGGGTTTCTGTCCTCATTGCTACCCTTGCCCTCTTAAAAGTTTTCCTTTGGTAGGAATGCTTGTATTCCTTCCCTGGACCATTTGATGGTTCCCATCCAGCCGCGGCCTGATTTAGCAACTGGAATCACCTTCAGATCAAGTCTTAAAAATTCGCACCTACAAAACTACTCTACAGAGTTGTTCCCTCCCGCCCAAGAAGGGCAAATGGACTTTGGAGTTAAGATGCAGGGGGGTGAACCAGTGTCAACAATGAAAGTCTCAGAGAGTGAAGGAAAGCTGGAGGGCCTGGCCACAGCGGTGACCCCAAACAAGAACAGCAGCAACAGCAGCTGTGGGGGTGGAATCAGCAGCAGCAGCAGCAGCAGTAGTCGCGGTGGCAGTGCAAAAGGCTGGCAGTACAGGTAGGTCCTTTCCTCAAGGTGATTTCCTCAGGTGGGGGTGACTATGCTGGAGTCTGCATTTCGGCGGTTGCTGAAAGGTAAAGTTACCTAGTGACTTCCAGAAGCAACTAATACATCTCATTTGGACCTGGGATCTCATCTTTCATAAGCAAGATTTCATTCATTCATTCGTCCATTCAACAGGTATTTATGGAAGGCCTTTAGGAGAATACATAAGTGTATCCCTGAACTTCCTCTACATCCCTAGAGTTCATTCCTCTTCTAATTTAATTCTGTGCTCACTTCTGCTTTTGTGTGTGTTGTAATTTGTTTACAGGCCTGTGTTTACAGTTCCTGCTTGACTGTGAAGGCAGGAACTGCTTAACTCAGCTCTCTCCAGAGGCTAGGAAATGCTAGGTGCTCAAACATATTTGTCAAGTGATTGAATGGAATCATTGAATAAGAAAAGATTCTTGCGGCCCCTGGGTGGTTCAGTCTGTTAAGCCTCTGATCCTGGCATGGGGCTCTGTGCTGATAGCTCAGAGCCTGGAGCCTGCTTTCTCTCTCTCTCCCTCTCCCTCTCCCTCTCCCCATTTGCACTCTGTCTTTCTCTCAAAAATAAGCATTAAAAAAAAAAAAAAAGATTTTTGCCCTCATGGTGTTTGTGACTTAGAAGGGGAGATACACGTAAATAATTTGAACACAGGGGCACAGATATAGATACTGGTGCCTCTAATACTCTAAACCAGGGAGACTGGAGACATTTCAGTTTGAGTTGGTCAGGCCATTTAACTCTGTCATGATGAGAAATTCTACATTTGTTAATTTTCATTAATATGGAGGATAAATTTAAGGAGCAGGAAGAGAGTGCTGGAGAAGCAATGGTAGTTTTGTTTTTGCTTTTGATGAGTAAAGTATAGGAGGATATAACCAGAATCTTTTTAATTGAGATATATTTTACATGTAACATTAGATTCAAGTGTACAACATGATTCCCTATTTGTATGTGTTGATCACCACAGTAAATCTAGTGAACATCCATCACCATACATAGTTACAATATTTTTTTTATTGTGATGAGAACTTTTAAGATTTCTCTCTTAGCAACTCTCAAATACACAAAATATTATCATTGATTATAGTCACCATGCCGTACATTACATCCCCAGGACTTATGTTGTAACTGGAAGCTTGTACCTTTTGGCCACCTTCACCCAATTCACAGTCCATGCCTCCACCCCATTCCCCCACCTCTGGCAAACCACTGGTCTGTCCCTATCTAGGAGTTCATTTTTATTTTATTTTGTTTTGTTTGCTTTTTTTAGATTTCATGTATAAGTGAGATCACACAGTATTTGTTTGTCTGACTTCACTTAATGCCCTCAGGGTCCATCCATGTTTTTGCCAATGGTAAGATTTCCTTTTTTTTTGGTGGCTAAATAATATTCCATTTTATATACTACATTTTCTTTATTTGTTCATCCGTTGATAGACACTTAGGGTGCTTCCACGTCTTGGCGATTGTAAATAATGCTGCATTGAACATAGGGGTGCAGATAATCTTTTCAAGTTAATGTTTACTTCTTTTAATGTTTATTTTTGAGACACACACACACACACACACACACACACACACACACACACACGGAGCATGAGCGGGGGAAGGGCAGAGAGAGAGGGAGACACACAGACTCTGAAGCAGGCTCCAGGCTGAGCCTATCAGCACAGGGTCCAATGCAGGACTCGAACTCACAAACCGTGAGGTCATGACCTGAGCCCAAGTCGGATGCTTAACTGACTGAGCCCCCCAAGTGCACCCCCCCTTTTTTTTTTCCAGATAAATACCCAGAAGTAGAATTGCTAGATCACCAGAATCTTAAGAAAGAATGAATTCAGGCTATACCATTGTATTGTAGCTAAAGAAATGAATTGTTAAATTTTGGTTAACTGACTCCCTGTGTACTTAACTCTAGTCATTTTTAGCCCTGTGCTATTTGTAGTTGTGAAATTTGTGTGAAACTTGAAAGGGATTAAAGCCAAGATTTTGTGGGACACCTGAATGGCTCATTTGGTTCAGTATCCAACTCTGGATTTTAGCTTGGGTCACAATCTCACGTTTTTTGAGTTTAAGCCCTGAGTCAGGCTCTGTGCTGCTTGGGATTCTCTTTCTCTCTCTCTCTCTCTCTCTCTGCCCCTTCCCACACTCACTGTCTCTCTCTCTCTTTCAAAATAAATTAAAAAAAATAAAGCTAAGATTTTTGTGAACGATATATACTTAACTATACACAGTATACACATAATATCCATATGTGTGAAATATGCATGACTATTAGCATACAGAAATGAAGTGTAGAAAATTATAACTTTATTGGTAAGTGATTTTAGGACAGGAAAGTATATTTAGTTACTGTGAGATATTTAGGGTCACTTTTGGAATCAACATGATCCTTTTTTTTGGTGGCTGAAGACTAACCATGTAAGATTATCAATTACTTGGCAAGGATATTTTGATATGACTTAAGGAAGCAAAATAAAGTAACATTCCAAGTCAGAAGTCTGTCTTCTGATAGATATCCTCAACTTTTTGAAACCCACTCTCAGTTGAATTAAAACGTGAAACAGAATTTTTAGCCCTGGAGAGAGTTGTCATAAAGCCACGCACTTTACTCCTGTACTTCAATTCAGAACTGTATTATCCTTTGTTTGGTGTATTATTTAATGGTTACATGATTTTCAAACTAGAATCTATTGGAAGCACATATGAAAAAGGTTATCACGGTAAATGTACCAGAGAAAATGGCAACTGATAAGTGTAGGACAGCCCAAGAAGATTTGAAAAATTAACATGCAGACTCAGCTATATTGCTTCCTAGTACAATAATCAGTCATAATGGCCTTAAGTCATCTAGGAAAGCACAGTGTGTAAGAAGACAGAACCACGTGATACAGTGTTGAACAATTTCAAAGAAAATAGCTGAAAGAAAAGATGCTTAAATATTTGGAAAGTGCAGTTATGTGAAACTCTTCCCCAAGGGTGCAGATATATAATGTGTTACTGCATTTACATACTGACATATTTTTATTTTTATTTTTTTTAATTTTTTTTTTCAACGTTTTTTATTTATTTTTGGGACAGAGAGAGACAGAGCATGAACGGGGGAGGGGCAGAGAGAGAGGGAGACACAGAATCGGAAACAGGCTCCAGGCTCTGAGCCATCAGCCCAGAGCCCGACGCGGGGCTCGAACTCACGGACCGCGAGATCGTGACCTGGCTGAAGTCGGACGCTTAACCGACTGTGCCACCCAGGCGCCCCTGACATGTTTTTATTTTAATGAAGTTTGTCCAAGACTAATCCTTCAACCTAGCTCTCAATTTAATTTGTCCCTTTGTCCTCTAGGACATTGATGAAGCAGTTTTCTCCATTGCCCTGGGTTGCTCTCTCTTCCTGGCTTCTTCCTCTGAGACTCAAAGTTTCTAGACTTAAAAAAACAAGTATAGTAAAACTCAGCCTAACTCTTTCCTCTTAAAACTCATTTACACACAACTGCTTCCATTTCTTTAATCCTTGTTTATTGCTCAACCCATGATATTTGGCTCTATCCACACCAAGGATAGGAGTGAAAAAATGATGAGTTTTTTTTAGATTCTTATTCCCATTGATTTCTCTATAACTGTATTAGTTACAATTCTTTTCTTGCCTTTTCTTTTCTTTCTTTTTTTTTTTTTTTTAAAGATTTTACTTTTAAGTAATCCCTACACCCACCATGGGGCTTGAACTTACAACCCCGAGATCAAGAGTTGCATGCTCTACTGACTGGGCCAGCCAAGCGCCTCTCTTTTCTTGAGTTTTTGATATTACTTTCTCTTGGTTTCTCCTTTACCCTCTGAATGTTTTTTTTCTCCGTTTCTTTGGTTGGCTCTTTTCCTTAAAAGGCTGGTATGATATTCCATCATTTTCTTTCCTTAAGCTGCATGTTTTCTGTTTGTTATCTCATTCTCTTCCATGGCTTCAGCTATTTCTATAATTTCAGAGGCAGTACATTCAACTGCCTACCTGTAATTTGCTACTGTTCCATTTTAAAAGTGGAGATTTTTGGTTATGTCTTACTGAGTAGTTGAAATTCAGTAAAGACCCTGTGATTCAGACCTGGACTTTAGCTTTACAAACTTAGAAAATTAATAAGCATCATGTTTTTGAGGTTTATAAATGCTGTCACATATCATTCCTTCATTGTTTTTTATGACTGAATAATATTCCATTATACAAATATACCATATTTTGTTATTCATCATTTGACAGACATTTGGTTTGTTTCTGTTTTGTGGCTATTATGAATAATGCTACTTTGAACGTTTGTGTGCAAGTTTTGTGTGGATATGTGTTTTCATTTCTCTTGGGTGTATATCTAGGAGTGGAATTGCTGGGTCGTATGGTAACTTTACGCTTAACTTTTTGAGGAACTGTCAGACTATTTTTTTTTAATTTAATTTAATTTTTAGAGAAAGAGCACAAGTGGGGCAGAGGGGCAGAGGGAAAGAGAATCTCAACCAGGCTTCACACTCAGTGCAGAGCCCATTGCAGGGCTTGGTTCCACAACTGTGAGATTGTGACCTGAACCAAAATCAAAAATCAGATACTCAACTCACTGAGCCACCCAGGTGCCCCCAGACTATTTTCTAAAGTAGCTATACCATTTTACATTCTTGCCAGCAGTTTATTGAGTTTTAACTTCTTCATATTCTTACCAGCACTTTATTGTCTTTTTGATTAAAAAAAAAATTGTTTTTTACATTTGGTTTTTTTTTTTTACTTTTTTTTTTTTTTTTGAGAGACAGAGACAGAGCACAAGTCGGGGAGGGGCAGAGAGAGAATGAGACACAGAATCCGAAGCAGGCTCCAGGCTCTGAGCTGTCAGCATAGAGCCCAACGCAGGGCTCAAACCCACAAACTGCGAGATCATGACCTGAGCCGAAGTTGTACGCTCAACTGCTCAACCATCTAAGCCACCCAAGCGCCCCTGTCTTTTTTATTTTAAATGTTTATTTTGAGAGAGAGAAAGAGAGAGCACCTGTGCGCGCAAGCTGGGGGGTGGGCAAAGAGAGAGGGAGAGAGTGGGATCCCAGTCAGTGTGGAGCCTGACAGGGGGCTCAGTCTCAGAACTGTGAGACCATGACCTGAGCCAAAATCAGGAGTCGGACATTTAATTGCCTGAGCCACCTAAGTGCCCCCAATTTTTTTTTAATGTTTATAAATTTCTTTTTATGTTTATTATTTATTTTGAATTTATTTTGAAATATGTGAGATAGTGTGTTATCTACTGTTGTGTTACAAATTACCCCAAAATTTAGTGTGTTGAAACAGTAACATTTTTTATCCCAGAGTGTTCTGAAGCTTAGGTGGGTCCACTGGTTCTGGGTATTTCACAAGGCTACAGTTATCTTGAGGCTCAGCTGGGAAGAATTCACTTCCTGGCTCATTCGTGGCTCTTGGCACAATTCATTTCTTTTGGCCTGTTGGACAAAGACCTCAGTTCCTTATAAACTGACCGCTGGTGGTTTCCTTTGGTTCCTGGCTTCATGGGCATCTCCACAGAGCATCTTACTACTTGATGGCTTGTTATTTCAGAGTGAGGAAGTAAGAAAACGAGAATGCTAGCAAGATGGAAGTGACAGTCTTTTGTAACTTAAACATGGAAGTAAAGTCCCCATCACTTTTCACTATACTAGAAGTGAGTGATGAGTTGTGTCTGGGTGGCGCAGTCAGTTAAGCATCTGACTCTTGATTTCAGCTCAGGTCATGAGCTCACGGTTAGTGAGATCAAGCCCTGTATTGGGCTTTGTGCTGGCATCATGGAGCCTCCTTAGGATTCTCTCTCTCTCCCTCTGTCTCTGCCTCTCTCCCACTTGGGCATGGAATGAGTAAATGATGAGGTTCAGCCCACACAAGGGTGTGAATACCAGCAGGTGAGGATCATGGGAGCCACATTAGAAGGTGCCTATTACAGATGATAGTATAAATAGACTCTAGATCATCATCTGTTGTTGAGACAGATTTGACAAGTAGGCAGTTGGAAATTTGTTTTTTCTAAAGCTGAGAGTTTGGGACTGAAACTGATTGTCGGGGAATAAGAGGAGCTACTAGGAGATCAGTTGTAATGACCTAGACATGAGATAATACAGGGAAAGTGTTCGTAGGCTGGAAAAGAAGGAAACCATGGGAGGAAGGTTGACAGACCTTGGTGATGTACTGAGGGAAGGAAGTAAAAATTGACCTCTGTCATCCAGATTTGAAACTTTGAGAA
The DNA here is from genome assembly GCF_028749965.1 of Puma concolor. Lineage (NCBI taxonomy): Eukaryota > Metazoa > Chordata > Mammalia > Carnivora > Felidae > Puma > Puma concolor. The sequence continues at coordinate 88,712,726 of NC_141675.1, forward strand.
GTCTACGGGAGAAACAGATTTGGGGAGCCAAATGATGCATTTGGTTTTCCGTATGTTGAACTTAAGTTGCTAGAATGTTTAAGTTGTATATCCAGCTAGACTTTAGAGATGTGGAGCATATCCAGCAAAGTAGATAATTGCCTTTGTAGTATCCAGAATGTATTCACTTCTGTTGTCACATTTAATCCTCACTACAGCTCTTAGAGGAAGGTAGGAAGGGCACTGTTATCACCATTTTATAAAGTTGAATAAAACAGAAGTCAAAATGAATTGATCAGAGCCACGGCTAGTAAGTGGAAGAACTTTTATTTCTAAGTAGTTATTTGTGTAGAGGTATTTAAAGTTGATACACTCTCTAAAGGAATGGATAGTTATTGATAAATAGTTTAGGACATGGTGGTTTCATCCTTCACTGGTGTTCTAACTCATGCAGCAAATATTTTTGAGCCTCTATCATGTAGAGCCCTGTAATTTCCAAATTAATATATACATTCATAACAGTGAAAAGTAAGGACTCCCAAGGCTTATTTTGGGAAGATTCTGGAAAAGAATCAGAAAAGAGAAGAGAGGTGCCTGGCAAGCTCAGTCAGTAGAGCATGAGACTCTTGATCTTGGGATTGAGTTTGAGCCCCACATTGGATGTAGAGATTATGTAAAAATAAAGTCTTTCAAAAAAAAAAAAAAAAAAAGAAAGAAAGAGAAGAGCCTCAGCTGCATTTGCAAAATATATCACGATGACCCTTTTTCAAATCAAAGCTGATCAGTAAATTTACTAGATTAGCCCCAAATTTTCTTCTTCCAAGGTAATTTATATTCATATGTTGTGGTCTTTGTTCACCATTTAAAAGGAAAACAGATTTCTTAATTCTGGATCCTTCCTTCCTTTTTCATAGTAAGTGTTCAAAGTGTATAAAATGTGCATGTTTCCATTATTTTCATATTCTTCGTGTCAGCTTTCAGAAAAATGTACACATCTACAAATATGCCACTTATTGAGATGGACAGAAGAGAACTACCCAGAGGAGGAACTGAAAAGCAAACTGGAGTGTATAACAGGCCTGCTTGTCTTATTTTGGGCTCCATGCTGGCCAAGCCCTATTAACAAACAGATCTCTTTTCCTTATTAGCAAATAGTTACGGGTTTCAGTAAATGGGTAGAATTCTAAAAATGTATAGTATAGAAATAATTTTTATGGTCAGACCTGGTGTCTACCACTGTAAATACTCTGTAAATAGGAAAAGTACCTGTACCTATTTTCAAATGGGGAAAGGAGATCTGTGTAAACATAACCTAACATTTACTATCTTCAGGGTTTGACCACTTTTTGAGTTTGATTTGAAGAAAAAATTGTGAATGTTTACTTTTTCTCTCTGTAGGGGTTAAAGGAAACTTGAATGTGTACTTCTGTACCCTAGTTTTTGTTATCCTTATCTGAAAGTTGCTATCGATGCTAGTGAAAATAAGAGAAAGGCAACTTACAGGCATGTAGCTGAAAACTATAAAATATTGTTCCAGAAATCTAGTGAGAACTACACCAAGCCTTGAGGAAAAATATTTGGTTTCTTATGGTATACTCTGATTTCTTAGTGTTTTATATTTTTGCTATAGGTCTAAACACAGTCCATTTGAGTTCATATTTTACATAGAAATTCTACTGTATCAAAACTATACAAACAGGTTAATGTTAGAACATGCAGATTGGTCTTTTGCAAATAAATTGCATGATTTAGATTCCAGAAGAAATTGCCCAACAAATAGATTTGTGGGAAATTATATCTTTTTAAACTCTTCTGTTTTTGCTTTTGAACATAGTGGAGAATATTCTTGGTGTAAATTATACTACCTTGCCTAGAGGGAACATCTTTGTTCCCTTTGAGAAATCATCTTCCCTAGCTAAGAATCTTCCTCTATACCGATTTTGCTAAATAAAATGATTTGTATCCAGACTTATTCAGGTTTAACTTAAAACTAAATTGCCTGTTTAAATAGTTACATTATTGTTTTGGTATTACCATCTGGGTTTTAGAACAGTTTATTTGGTGGTGAAAGAAAGGATTTTCTTTTGGGTTTATAAGGTATTGTAACAAAACATGATTTCTCACTCAGTGTTTCCCTGTACTTGAGTTTTGGCTGCCTTTGCAGTTTACTTCCATTGCTGTTCTTGAGGTTGGTTGGAAGGTCCCTAGAGGGGAGAGGCTGTTGCTACTGGCTGCAGCTGGAAGCCCTAGTTAAAAGGATGGTTGGGAGAGAAAAAGAAAAGAAGAGGAAAAATAGAGAGAGAAAAAGGATATAGCAAAGAGATAGAGACAGGGAGAGAAAGAGAGGAAGAAAAGGAGGGAATGAGAATGATACAAAAGATGAGATGAAATGTCACCAATAGTTGCTTCTGGAACAGCTTTCTTATCCTTGATAGAGGCCTTTTTAAGGTACTGCCTGAATCTGTAACCTCAAATCTGCAAAGAGAACTTCTTTATCAATTTTGTAGCTGCTTCACATATTTTTATAACATAATTGAAAAGAATATTTTTAATGTGGTTTTTTAGAATAGGTAATATTATTAAAAAATATTAGAAGGGAGGGGTCTAATGAAAAATCTTTCCCATCCTCAACTGGTTCAGGTCTCCTCCCACCTAAAAATGGCTTCTTGTGTGGCAGTGAGACGTATAGTATCTTGATACTCTCTTGGTCTGTGGTGTCTTGGTTTTACTGAGGCCTGCTTCTGTGAAGCCTTTTGGAAGTATATGAGAGATAATAAATACTACTATCTGAAAAGATACTGTACCAGAAAAAGTTTTCTACTTTATTCTAAAAAGTTTTAATTACAGGTATAATGTTTCTCTTATTTGCAAACTTTACTTTTGAAATAATAATTTTCTGTTGAGAAAAACCTTTAGAATTTCAAATGGTGAGTGATGTACACACATTTTAGGTTGAAAGGGTCATCGGACACATGAGAAAAACCAAGGCCCAGAGAGATTGATATGGCCAGGGTCAGTCATGGCATTAGTCAGTGGGAAAATTGGTACTAGATCCTGTATCCCTTTTATGTGCTCATTCCACAGCATAACACTACCTTACACTTAGGGTTTAGCAACTTAATTTTGAACCTGAGGGGTATTGAAAAGCCTACTCGTAATGTCTGAAAGTCCTGTTTATAGTAAGAGCTATAGCTCCTGTTTTTGTTGGCAAACAATACTGCTTTAGGCTGGTGTGAGGAAATAGGTCCTCTTTTTACATTAAAGGATGAGAGTTAAATTGGAGTAGCCTGTTTGGAGAGCAGGTTGGTGATATTTATAAAAACTAAAAACGCATATACCTAGCAATTTCACTTTTAGCAAATATGTACAAAGATGTGTACAACTCTGTTGCACCATTATTTGTAATAATAAAAGCCTAGACAAAAAACTCTGTTAGTAGGAGGATTGGAACTGGTTAACTATATGATACTGCCATAAAATGGATTACTGTGCAGATGTTAAGAAATGAGTTAGATCCATATGTGTCAGTGTGAAACTATCCCTAAGAAAACAGAAAAGCAAGGTACAGAATTATGTGTATAATTGCAACCATTTGTTTAAAAAATAAAATGGTGTGTATATGTGCACACTTGTAGATGCATAGAATATTCCTGAAGAAGTACACAAGAAATTGAGAGGTCTCTGCCTCTGAGAAGGGGAACTGGCGCCTGGAAGATAGGGTTGGATAATGTAATACATAGTAACGCTTATTGGGAGACAGTTCTCCCTTCGTTACTTACTGTTTTTTTCCAAAAAATCTGTATAGCAAACAGTCTTGGAAGATATAGTTATCTCCCTCCTAAGCAGAAGGCAGGTTTATTTATCATCCAGTATAATAAAGATAAGGTCTCCTTGCTGCAGAGGTTAGGCCAACTTACTGTTCGTTGAAAGATGTGGGTTCTCTGCACACAGGTTCCTCAACCTGTCCCACAATGTCCTGCATGTGCAGGCATCTCCGGTCCTCTGCGTTGCCCTGTGTGATGGGGCTATTGCTATGGCTACTGAAGTCTTTTGTCTCTGACTGAGGAGTCTCATGTCTTTTGCCAGCATCCATGAAACTGGGCTAACTTGCTAGCTTTCAAGTAGGGTAACATCTCAGGTCTTCCATCATTCTTGACAAAATACCTACTGGAAAAAAAATGCAATAACTGTTTCTTAAAATGAAAGAAGTGGAAGTCTTGGGCTTTTTAGGTCCCATCATTCTGACTTGAAAATGTCAGGCTAAGAAGATAAGACAGGGACGCCTGGGTGGGCCAGTGGGTTAAGTATCCATCTCTTGATTTGTGCTCAGGTCATGATCTTAGGGTTCATGGGATGGAGCTCTGTGTCGGACTCTGCACTGACAACTTGGGATTCTCTCTCTCCCTCTCTCTCTGTCCTTCCTCCACTCTCTCTCTCTCTTTCAAAATAAATTAAAAAAACATTTAAAAAAAGATATGACAAATCTAGAAAACTGATCTAGAAAAATGAGCCTACGTCAAAGGAATTTGCCTATGGAGGAATTGACTTCCTGGAGTGTGAGAGAATCAGTATTTGTTGAGCATTAACCATATTGACTTATACTTCAAATATATTTGGGGTGAATATATTTTCTTTTCTCATTATAAATCTGCAGGATAGATATTCTTATCCCCATTTACAGATGAAGAAACGCAGTACCAGATATGTTACTTGCCCAAGGTCACAGTGGAGTTCATACCTATAACCGTCTGACACTAAGCCATGCCCTTTCCATTATAATAAACAGCTTTCTTTCTTGAGGTGTTAGAGGTGACTTTCTACTTTAACATGTGGGAGTTTCTTCTGTCCCATCTTCATTGAAGGTCTGTTGTCAAATGGCCAGTTATCTGCATTGAGGGATTTCCCAGTTGTCTGTAACAATCAGATTATGTATAGGATTTTTTTTTTTTTGGTTGGTATAGGAAAACATTTTACAGCTGTGCTTCTCAAACTTTCTCCTTGAACTATCTTTTAGCTGCATAAGATATAGTAGGTACCTTAAGTGGATCTAGTTTGTGATTTAAAACAGCCCCTGGCTCGTATAACTTTCTTGGGAGTTTTCTGTATTTCAGAATTCATGAGAATTTTATATTCTACTCTCTATGTATCAGTTGCTTACAGAGGTCAGTATAGAGTCAGGGTCAGCTGAGAGGGAGGGCACAGGAATCAGAATACAATCAAATTGTCAGGTTGTTGTTGGGTTTTTTTTTTTTTTTAGTGTTTATTTGTTTATTTTGAGAGAGAGAGAGAGAGAGAGAGCGCACATGCGTGCAAGTGGCACAGAGGCAGAGATAGAGGGAGAGAGAGTCCCAAGCAGGTCTCGTTCTATCAGCATAGAGCCCGACAGGGGGCTCGAACCCACGAACCATGAGATCATTACCTGAGCTGAAACCAAGAGTCTGACACTTAACCAACTGAGCCACTCAGGTACCCCAGGTTTATTTATTTTTTTAATTGTAGTAAAATATGCATATAAAATATACCATCTAAAGTATTTTTCAGGTGTCTAGTTCTGTGACATTAAGTACATTGACATGTTATGCAACTATCACTACTATTCATCTTTAGAGTTTTTCATCATCCCAGGGGTGCCTGGGTGGTTCAGTTGGTTAAGCATCCAACTTCGGCTCAGGTTGGTCTGGCCCTGTGCTGACAGTGCAGAGCCTGCTTGGGATTCTCTTTCTCTCTTTCTGCCCCTCCCCCAGTCATGCCTACACACCTGTTCTCTTTCTCTCAAAATAAAAAGGTAAACTTAAAAGAATTTTTTGTCATCACAAACTAAAACTCTTTACCCATTAAATAATAACTCCCTATCCCCACCCAATCCTCAACCCCTCGCAACCACTATTCTACCTTCTGTCTCCATGATTCTGACAACTCTAGGTGTCTCACAGTGAAATCATACAACTTTTGTCGTTTTGTGTCTGGCTTATTTCACTTGGCATAATGTCCTCAGGGTTTATCCATGTTGCAGCATGTGTCAGAATTTCCTGCCTTTTTAAGGCTGAATAATATTCAGTTGTGTGTATTTACCACATTCTACTTATCCATTCATTTGTTGATGTACATTTGATTTGTTTCCATCTTCTGGCTATTGTGAATAATACCGCTGTGAACATTGGTATACAAATACCTGTTTGAGTACTTGCTTTCATTCTTTTGTGTGTATACCCAGAGGTAGAATTGCTGAATCATATAGTAATTCAGCATTTAACTTTTTGAGGAGCCACCATTATTGTTTACCACAGCAGCTATACCATTTTACATTCCCACCAATAATGCAGAAGGGTTCCAATTTCTCCATACCTTTGCCAACCCTTGTTATTTTCTGTCTTTTGGTTTGGTTTGGTTTGGTTTGGTTTTGGTTTTGATAATAGACATACTAGTGGATATGAAGAAATAGTTTTATTACTGCAAAAAACTCATTGAAGAAAGCAGCAGCAGTTACCATAGTAAAGTAAATTTGCTATTTCTACCCTGGAATTAGGCATACTTATCTACCTAGTCACAGGCACAGAGGCAGTTTGGAATACTCAGGTCTTCTCTCTGTCAGAGCAGGTAAGAATGTCTTCTTTGGGTAGGAGGCGGATCCAAGGGAAGGAGCCCAGAGGAGCTGAGCCCTTCATGCCCAGCTGTGGGATATGTGAGGGGAAGAATGGGGAAAAGAGGATGGGAGCTCTCTAGAGAAGTTCTCCACATGGAGATGGATGTGTGAGGAGGGAGCAAGTTTTTTCTTAATATTTATGAGAGTTTTGATATTAAAAATGCTTTAACTTATTTTTTTAATGCTTTAATTTATTATAGTCAAGTAAATTTGCTCTAGAAACGCAATCTAATTTTACCCTGTTCTCCCACCCACCCACCCAGCCCAGTTTTGAGTATGTGTAGGTTAATTTGGGAAGTAAGAGCTTATAGGAAACACAGTTCTACATCTCAAAAGAGCAATGGTCATATAGTCCCTTCGGAGAGTTTTAAAAAATTTAATCCATGCATAATAACAGATAGAAGTAGCTCTCTGCCCTGAACTATCCTGCCTGTTCAAAATAATTGGACATTTTAAAAAGTGTTTTAATTATTAAAATAATAGGATATTAAAATTGGAAAATGTGAAATAGTAAAGACAGCAAAGTAAAACCATCCATAACTTCTCCATCCAGTGATGGAGTTACTATTTTGTGTAGTTTTGTCCTGTGCACATTTTTTATAGGCTATATTAAATTTGGTATTTTATAAATAAAAAAACTTAATTATCTTAAAGCACTTCCCCATGTTGTTAGAAACTCATAAACATTTTACTTGGTGAATCCTATTCACCTTGGTGATATATATATATATTTTTAAGTTTTTATTTAAATTCCAGGTAGTTAACATACAGTGTAATCCATGATACTTCTTAATAATTCTCCTGATGTTGTTCATTGAGCTTATTTTCTTCCTTTTCTCTCCATTCACTTCTTTCTTTTCTTTTTTCTTTTCTTTTCTTTTCTTTTCTTTTCTTTTCTTTTCTTTTCTTTTCTTTTCTTTTCTTATTTTAATTATTGTAAGTAGTGCTATAGTGGACAAGGTTGCATATTATCTTTGTCTACATTTCTAATTATTTATCTTAGACTAGATACCTGGAAGTAAAATTCTTGGGCCAAAGAGCATTAACATTTAAAAAAAATTAATTCCAGTAAAACATACAGTGTTATATTAATTTCAGGTGTGCAATACAGTGATTCAACAATTTTGTACATTACTCAGTGCAAAGAGCATTAACATTTTTAAGGCTTTTTGCAGGAAGAGAATGTCTTTTACTTCATACTTTTGGGTATAGACTAAGATATGGTTGGAATTAGATTTTGTTTTATCTGAAATTGATTGGAGGGTACAGCCTGTGTTGATTTTTTTTTTTGACAGTTACTCAGAATTGCCTTGTGGTTTTATAGAAACATTCTGCTTCTATCTTCCCATTGCTTAAATCATTCTGCAGAGATTTCTTGAGCACCTGCTATATCCCAGGCTATAAGCTAGGTGCTACAAGGAATACCAGGATGAGTAAGAAGCAGTCACTGCTCTGCAGAATATCTTTTTACAGCAGAAGGACTTACATGTGTTGCAGTCGTTCCCATCTGTTGTCAGCTGCTTTTTCCTTAGCTAAGCAGGCTGCTCTCTCCCTTCATCATGCTATTTATATTATCAAGGGAATGAACCAAAACTAAGCTAATTTTGGAGGACAGTTTTTGCTTAGTAGAAAGTAGGAATTTTGATCTGTGGCTTGACTGGCACCTGCTTTACACTGACTACAGCTTGCATAAATTTCTGCCTGCAGTTAAATGTGTTAAGGTGTCCAAGACTAATTCCTCTACTGTATCTGGGCTATGGAATCTGCCTCTCTCTCCCATTTCTCTCTTCTGAGTCTTGAACCTTTCTTTCTATCTCCTTCTCTTTGGGTACTTAGAATTACCCCGTCCTAAGCCCACATCCTTTTAACCAGTTCTGTTTCTCCCAGTGTCTCTTGGTTACTGCCAGCTGGCTCAGCCTTCATCATTTCATTGATCTGTTATCTCTTGGTTGGTAAATCTAATAGAAACTTCTCAGTCTGCATCTTAGTTCACCCCCCAGTAGCACTGAACATGCTTGACCACAAACTCACTTAAAGTACTCCCGGTTTTCTTTCTACTACTCAGCTACTAATCTTCTGTCTGCACTCCTCTTGCATTTAAAACTTTTCCTGAGGGTTCTCCCTTAGGCTCTGTTCCATCGCTGGTCATTTTATAATCCTTCCTGGGTGATTTTATTTACTCTTCTGGCTTCAAATACCAGTTACATGCTTATATGCTGATTACTACCAAATCTATATGTCCAATCCAAATCATGCTACCTTATTGGCTGTCTCCCTGTGTATGGTCTGCAGATCCCTGAAATTCAATATGTTAAGTTAGGACAAACCCAAAACTTCCTCTGTGGTCCCCATTTTAGTGAAAATATTAGTATCTGCGCAGTTGTTCCAGCTGAACTCCGGGTGTTGTCCCTTCTCTCTCACCCTACTGTCACTCTCCATCTCTTTCTCACTTCACATCTAATCAGTCAGGTCCAGTCATTTCAGCCTCAGTCACCACTGAATCCTGTGTCTTTAATGAAATACCCTTTTCATTAGTATGACAGCTAAAAACACAGGCCCAGTGTGTCTCTCCTCTAGTAGGAGCCCTTGTCATTGTCTTTTTCTTCGAGGAGATATATTTCTCTTATGTTAGATGGTGGTTTGGGGATAGAGAGAAATCGCCTTTTTATTTTCCCATCCTTTTCAGTGGGTTTTCAGAGTGCTTTGCATTTAGGAGGTCATGAGTAATTGTGCGGAACTGAAATGAAAGGATTTGAAGCTGTTCAGAAAGTAGCTTAATTTTAAAAGCTTCTACATATCTTCCTTAAGTCTGATCAAGAAAGGTTAAGAAATACGTGTGTTATAGTAATGGAGACTTAGGAATTGAAATAATCATTATTAAGATAGATGAGCCTCACATTAAATGTAATAATGCCACTTGGCATAGTTCAGTTAATCAGTTATTTTTATAGACTATCAGCCTCTAGTACTAATCCCAATTGAATGTTAACAAGTTTAGAAGATCAGAATATACCCAATTTGTTGATCGGTGGAGTTGCTGAAGGACTGAAAAAGAAATTAACTTTTTCACAGCTTGTTTTTCCGTGTATTTGTCTTTTGGACCATCATCTCTACTTCATAGAACACAAAATAGTAGTATGATATGATCACATATGTGGTGTGTTCCCATTTGAACAACTAGATTTTATTAATGTTAACAGGTACATTAAGAATCTATAGAAATTCACACATTTTAAATGGGAGCAAAGCATAAAGGTTAGAGGTACTACATAAAGAATCAGTTATAAAGGAGGTAGAGAGGAGAAAGGGAAGAGTGAACAAAAAGGTGGTCGCTCATAGAGCTCTTTATAGTGGCCACCAGATGGCACAGTTGTTCTACATCTGCCGGTTGCACTGACCTGACCAGGGAGGGAAAGTACGGGAACATGACAGTTCCAGAGAATAGGATGTTCTTAAGTTGGTTCTTTGTAGCCTCAGATGTCTGTATCATGTAATAAAAGTAGGCCAGCAGTTTGTAATTAATTGCGTATTTGAATTTCTAGTTCTTTTGAGGCTGGCTTGATGCTATTGTCAAATAAGCCATGGTGATATCACCCTTGTAATTTTTGTGAGAAACTTAACTCTTTAGACGAAAGCATCAACAAAATGTTAACATTTAAAAATTGAACAAAGAACATTACTATACTATACAACATTACTTTGATTTTATTTCGTGAATGTTGCTACTGGAATTGTACCCTTAAGAATTCATTGATAACTATTAAATGACTGATAGAAACAACTTAGATGTGACCAAAATGAGGGATACCTTTAGTTATGTGAGAGACTGGACAAAAGTAAAAGAGATGAGGCATTATTTTCAATTGCTTAGAAATAAACATTTTTGTTTGTTTTTCTCAGTTGTGGGTATATACTGAGTTTTTAAGAAGGATTCTTTCCACAGTTCACATATGCATTTGGAGGATATAATGGTCCTAGCACCAGAGGAATTGAATTTTATTGAATTGTAATGTATTTATTATATGCCAGTAGTCCTAGTATAGTGATGAAGGCTTGGTGTAGAGAACCTAGATTAAGGGGGAAAACCAAAAATGGTGAATTATGGGATATTTTGGTTCTTTGAAGAAATAATTTAATTTAGGTTATGTGACACCATAGGCTTTTTGTGGATTGGTGCAGAGTATAAATATACACATACATACGTACATATATAAATATATAAATTCAGGTTATTAAGCTACAGGGTAGAATGAACAAAGAATAAGGTTGTTTGTTTTTTTTTAATTAAGGTATAATTGCCATATTAGTTTCCAGGTGGACAACATAATTTGGTATTTGTATATATTGTGAAATGAAGACCATAAGAAGTCTAGTAAAAATCTATCACTACACATATTTTTTATTTTTTAGAGAAAGAGCACAAGTGGGGAGAGAGGCAGAGGGAGAGAGAGAATCTTAAGCAGGCTCCACACTCAGTGTGGATCCCGATGCAGGGCTCAATCCCGCAACCCTGGGATCATGACCTGAGCTGAAATCAAGTCAGGCACTTAGCCTACTAAGCCACTCAAGTGTCTCTATCATCACACATATACCTTTTTTTTTTCTTGTGATGAGAACTTTTAAGATCTACTTTCTTAACAACTTTCAAATATGCAGTACAGTATTTTTAACTATATGCTCTGTGCTGGACATAACATCCCCAGGACGTATTTATTTTGTGATTGGAAATTTGTGTCTTTTAACCACTTTTATCCATTTTACTCAACCCCACCCCATCAGTCTGTTTTGTGTATCTGTGAGCTCTTTCCTAAAGATTTTCTGGGACTCCTGGTTGGCTCAGTCGGCAGAGCATGCAACTCTTGATCTCAGGTTTGTGAGTTTAAGCCTCATGTTGTGTGTAGAGATTACTTAAAAATAAAAAATTCTTCGGGGCGCCTGGGTGGCGCAGTCGGTTAAGCGTCCGACTTCAGCCAGGTCACGATCTCGCGGTCCGTGAGTTCGAGCCCCGCGTCAGGCTCTGGGCTGATGGCTCAGAGCCTGGAGCCTGTTTCCGATTCTGTGTCTCCCTCTCTCTCTGCCCCTCCCCCGTTCATGCTCTGTCTCTCTCTGTCCCAAAAATAAATAAACGTTAAAAAAAAAAAAAAATTAAAAAAAAAAAAGAAAAAGAAAAAAAATAAATTCTTCTGAATTTTTTATTTTTATTTATTTATTTTTAATTTAATTTTTTAATTTTGTAAATTTTATTTATTTTTTATTTAAAAATTTTTTCTAACGTTTATCTACTTTTGAGAGAGAGTGTGAGCGGGTAAGGGGCAGAGGGAGGGAGACACAGAATCTGAAGCAGGCTCCAGGCTCTTAGCTGTTAACACGGAGCCCGATGCAGGGCTTGAGCCCCCAAACCGAGATAATCATGACCTGAGCTGAAGTCGGACGCTTAACCTGAGCCACCCAGGCATCCCTATTTTTTAATTTTTTTTTAATGTTTATTTATTTTTGAAAGAGACAGAGCATGAGTCGGGGAGGGGCAGAGCCCGAGGTGGGGCTTGAACGCACAAGATGTGAGATCATGACCTGAGCTGAAGTTGGACGCTTAGCCAGCTAAGCCATCCAGGCACCCTGATTTTTAGAGTCCATATATAAGTGAAGGAATAAATTTTGAGGGCAAGAACAGTTGAGGGAAGCTAAGCTGTGTGTTAAATACCTAAAACAGAGGAGGAACTCTTTGGGAAGTTATTTTTGGGCAGAGTCCAGGGGCACTGGGATTCCAGTGACCCCAAAGAACTATTTAAGCCTGAAGCTTGGGAAAGATGTGGGAGCCATACAAGAAAAATATCGTCCTGCTTTTCTAAGTACCAGTGGAGCTGAAAGAGATAGCTTTGATGTGACCTGGGCTGCAACTAGAGGAACTCCAGCAAAAACCCAAAGGGCTGGGTTTCCAGAGAAGAATCCTTTCTTATAGATGTAGGCTTTAGAAAGTGTTTAAATGGGAATTCAACTGGGACTGTCAATTTTAACATGACATAATATGTAACAGAACTTTGGGTTAGCATTTGAGAAGTTGACAACCTTTGTCTTCTTGAGATTAGTGTGACCTTATAAAATCCAAAGGACTCGAGTAGTTTGACTTAATATTAATCAACAATGTTGTTTGCTAGCCTTAGAATGAAAAAGCCTTAGAACAAAAAACATATGCTCAGTCATGGGATCACATCTTTATTTTCAGATTTGATCCTTATTTTCAAGCACTTTGAGGAAATGAGACTGGAAAGACACTCAACATTGAGTTTATTCCTGAGGCATCTCCTACTCACTGCCCAGTAATAGCTGCTAAATCTTATAATCAATTTGGTTATTTTGTTTTCCTGAGAGAGTCTTTATCTTTAGCCCTTTTTATTTGTCATTGAGATCAATCTAAATCTGTTATGATTTCTCCCTTGCTTTTGCCTTTAACATCCATGTTTGAAAGGTTGCCATTTGCCTCACATTGTCAGTTTCCTTTATGCCGGTTAGCTGAAATTTTACCAAATATGCTCTGTGATTTAGGGATAGTAAAGAAAATAAATGATGAATATCCATTGCATTTTATAGCGTAAATTAAAAACTTTACAGTAGGTGAGTTTAAAAGGAATTCTGATATAAACTACAAAACAAATCAAGCCCATTATCAACAAATAGTCTGTGTAGGTCTAACTTTAATATGTTTTCATATGTATGAGGAACCTTAATATATTGGAAAAGAAATATCAATGAGGTCTTGGATTTTCTATGTAACACTATACCAGAACATACATGTAATAAAGTGGAAAAAAAGGGGGCAGGAAGTGAAGAAACTCAGTTGTAATAAGGCTAATGACACAAGTCCCAAATAAAATCTTTCCAGTGGCAAAACTGATAGTGTTTTGCCTCATACCTGAGGTGGAGCAGGAGTGAGGGGTCACTCTCACCAAAAACAGGACCTATGTTTTGGAAGCCCAAGGAATCAGAGACAGAACAGATTGGTCTCTTGTGTGTCCCACCAGAGTGAAGAGGCATTGTTTAATTTAGAGACCCTTTTTGTTTTATTCTAGAATCATAAAACTATTTTATTTCTTTAGTATTTAATTGTTATATATAAAATATTTATATTTATAGTATATTTGTTTTATATTTATATAATTTTATATTTATATAATGATTTTATATTTGAAATATTATGATCTATAATAACTTATGGGGGATTATACTTGTTCTGAAGAAATCTGGTAAAATAAAGGCCTATGGATATCAAATTTGGGAGATTAAATACCTCTATTTGTTAACCTATAAATTTTACTTCTTATTTTTTTTTAAGTAGACTCCATGCCCAATGTGAAGCTTGAACTCACAACCCTGTGATCAATAGTTGCATGCTGTACTGACTGAACCAACCAGGCAGCCCTATAAATTTGACTTCTGAAGAAAGTTTGAAGCATTTGTAGAACACATATGTGTCTACAGCTATTTTTTAAATTGTTCAGTTAACTTCCTGATATTTCTTCTAATTTTCACTGACTCTGGTGCATTCTGATTTTTTTGAAACAGTGATCACATGGAAAATGTATATGGCTACTTAATGAAGTACACCAACCTTGTCACTGGGTGGCAGTACAGGTAAGTGATTTTTCTGTGTTATATCCCTCTCCCAAGAGACCAGAAGTGGGGCTGATAATTTTATATTCTGAAATTACTTCAGTACAAACATGGATGGGAAACCTTCTTTACAGAAGGATTTATAGTTATGTAAAAGTCCAATGAATTCTGCTTTTTAGAGGGTGAGAGGAATTGACATCTGTCCAGATGGCAGGCTCCAAATATCTCAAAAGTTAATATATTTTTTTTTATTGAAGAATTATAGACATAGAAATACAATATAGGGTATTTTATTAGTTTCAGGTGTACTAAAACATAGTGAGTTGATATTTATATGTATTACAAAATGGTCACATTAGTAAGCCTGGTTACCATCTGTCACCATACCAAGTTGTTAAAGTATTAGACTGCATTTCTTATGATGTACATTACATCCTTTTGTCTTACTTTATAACTGGAAGATTGTACCTCTTAATCCTGTTTACCTATATTATTTACCCCACCTCATCTAACAACCATCAGTTCATTTCTATATCAGTGAATCTGTTTCTGTTTTGTGTGTTGGTTTTGTTTTTTAGATTCCAGATATAAGTGAAATCATACGGTATTTTTGTCTTTCTGTCTGACTTATATCACTTAGTGTAATGTCCTCTAAGCTCATCCATGTTGTCAACAGTGGCAATGTTTCATTCTTTTTTATGGCTGAGTAATATATCATTGTGTTTGTGTGTTTGTGTGTATCTATACCTGTACCATATTTGTTTCACCCATTCATCTTATCAATACACATTTAGGTTCCTTCCATATCTTGGCTATTATAAATAATGCTGTAATGCACATAGGGTACATGTGTTTTTTCAAATTAGTGTTTTCATTCTTTTCAGATAAATTCCTAGAAGTGGAATTGTTGTATCATATGGTAGTTCTATTTTTATTTTTATTTATTTTTATTTTTTTCCTATTTTACCCATCCCTCCACCCATGCCCTCCCCCCCCCCCCCCCCCCCCAGTAATCATTAGTTTGTTCTCTATAGTTAAGAGTCTTTTTCTTGGTTTGTCTCTTTTTTCCTCCTTGTTCCTTTGTTTTGTTTCTTAAATTCCACATGAGTGAAATCATAATATGGTATTTGTCCTTATCTGACTCACTTTTTTCACTTACCATAATACTCTCTAGCTTCACCCATATTGTTGCTAATGGAAAGATTTCATTCTTTTTGTATGGCCAAATAATACACAAATAGTACACACACACACACACACACGTATGTATGTATGTATATGTATGTATATCGCATCTTCTTTATCCATTCATTAGTCGATGGATACTTGGGCTGCTTCTATATCTTGGCTACAGTAAATAATGCTGCTATAAACATGGGGCATGTATCCCTTGGAATTAGTGTTTTTTTATTCTTTGGGTAAATACCCAGTAGTGCAATTGCTGGATCATAGGGCAGTTCTATTTTTAATTTTTTGAGGAACCTCCATACTATTTTCCACAGTGGTTGCACCAGTTTGCATTCCCACCAACAGTGCATGAGTGAGGGTTCCTTTTTCTCCATATCTTTGCCAGCACTTGTTATTTCTTGTGTTTTTGATTGTAGGCATTCTAACAGGTAGAGATGATATCTCATTGTAGTTTTGATTTGCATTTCCCTGAGTGATACTGAGCATCTTTTCATATGCCTGTTGACCATCTGTATGTCTTTTTTGGAGAAATTTCTATTCAAGTCCTCTGCCCATATTTTAACTGGATTGTTTGTTTTTTTGATATTGAATTTTATGAGTTCTTTATATATTTGGATGTTACCCTTATTGGATATATCATTTGCAAATATCTTCTCCCGTTCAATAGGTTGCCTTTTCATTTTGTTGATGGGTTTCTTCACTATGCAAAAGATTTTAGTTTAGGGGTGCCTGGGTGGCTCAGTTGGTTGGGTGTCCGACTTTGGCTCGGTCACGATCTCACTGCTTGTGAGTTCGAGCCCCACGTCAGGCTCTGTGCTAACAGCTCAGAGCCTGGAGCCTGCCTTAGATCTGTCTCCACCTCTCTGTGCCCCTCCCCCAGTTGCACTCTGTCTCTCTTTCTTTCTCTCTCTCTCTCAAAAATAAATAAACGTTAAAAATTTAAAAAAAAAAAAATGGGAATGCAAGCTGGTGCAGCCACTCTGGAAAACAGTATGGAGGTTCCTCAAAAAACTAAAAATAGAACTACCCTATGACCCAGCAATTGCACTACTAGGTATTTATCCAAAGGATATAGGCATGCTGTTTTGAAGGGACACATGCACCCCAATGTTTATAGCAGCATTATCAACAATAGCCAAAGTATGGAAAGAGCCCAAATGTTCATCGATGGATGAATGGATAAAGAAGATGTGGTATATATATACAATGGAGTATTACTTGGCAATCAAAAAGAATGAAATCTTGCCATTTGCAACGATGTGGATGGAACTGGAAGGTGTTATGATAAGTGAAATCAGTCAGTCAGAGAAAGACAAATATCATATGACTTCACTCATATGAGGACTTTAAGAGACAAAACAGATGAACATAAGGGAAGGGAAACAAAAATAATATAAAAACAGGGAGGGGGACAAAGCATAAGAGACTCATAAATATGGAGAAAAAACAGGATTACTGGAGGGGGTGTGGGAGGAGGGATTGGCTAAATGGGTAAGGGGCATTAAGGAATCTACTTCTGAAATCATTGTTGCACTATATGCTAAC
Source organism: Puma concolor (assembly GCF_028749965.1). Lineage (NCBI taxonomy): Eukaryota > Metazoa > Chordata > Mammalia > Carnivora > Felidae > Puma > Puma concolor. Next base: position 88,729,689 of record NC_141675.1, read on the forward strand.
TAATTTGGATGTACATTTAAAAAACTTAACAAGTAAATAAATAAAAATAAAAGATTTTTAGTTTGATGTAGTCCCAGTTGTTTATTTTTGCTTTTGTTGTCCTTGTCTGAAGAGACAGATCCAAAATAATATTCCTAAGACCAGTGTCAAAGAGCCTACTGCCTATGTTTTTTTCTGGAAGTGTTATGGTTGCAGTTCTTATAGTTAAGTCTTTAATCCATTTTGAGTTTTTTTTTTTTTTTTTTAAGTTTATTTATTTATTTTGTGAGAGAGAGAGGGAGAGAGAGAAACCCAAGCAGGCTTCGTGCTGTCAGCAGGAGCCTGATGTGGGGCTTGAACCCACAAACAGCGAGATCACGACCTGAGCTGAAATCAAGAGTGGGTGGCTCAACCAACTGAGCCACCCAGGTGCCCTGAATTTATATTTTATATGGTGTAAGAAAGTGATCTAGTTTCATTTGTTTGCGTGTAGTTGTCCAGTTTCACCAACACCTCATTGAAGAGACAAAAGTTACTATTATATTAGGGTTATAATTACTTGTTCCCCTGCCTTGGGCTTTTTAAAATACCTGTGGTGATTAGGCTTTTAGGATGGTTTGGAGGCAGCAAACAAATTTGTGTTTAGTTGCCTGTTTTGTGCAGGATCCTCAAACTTCTCTGGGACCTTAGAGAGTTTAAATAGCCAGCCCAAGGTCATACAGGTAGTCTGTGAGAAGGAAAACCAGCTATCTTACATACTTTGTAGAATTGGTAGTTGCAAAGCAGGGGATTAAACTTTTATTATTATTTTTTTTTATTGTGGGAAAATATACACAAAATAAAATTTATCATTTTAACCTTGTATAAATGTTCAGTTCAGTGGCACTAAATAAATGCATTCATTGTTGTGCATTCATAACCATTATCTATCCGTAGAACTTTTTGCATCTTCTGAAACTGAAACTGTACCCACTAAACAATAATTCCCCATTTCTCTCTCCCCCAAGCCCTTGGCAACCACCATTCTAATTTCTTTCTCTGTGCTTTGACTACATACCTACCTCATAAAAGTGAAATCATACAGAGGAACAAATATTGTGCCTGGCTTATTTCACTGAGTATAATGTCTTCAAGGTTTATCAATGTTGTAACATGTATTAGAATTTCCTTCCTTTTTAAGGCTGAATAATATTCTACTGAATATATGTACCATACTTTATTTATCTATTAATCTGCCAATGGACATGTGGGTTGCTTGTACCTTTTAGCTATTGTGAGTAATGCTGTTATGAGTATTGCTGTGCAAATATTTGTTCAAGTCTCATCTTTCATGTCTATTGTATATATACCCAGAAGTGGAATTACTGAATCATATGGTAATTTTATATTTAAATTTTTGGGGAATTTCCGTGCCATTTTCCATAGCTGCTGCACCGTTTTACATTCCTACTGGTTGTGCACAAATGTTCTCATTTCTCCACATCCTCACCAACACTTGTTATTTTCTTTTTCTTTTTTCTTAATAATGGCCGTCATAATAGGTGTGAAGTGGTATCTCACTGTGGTTTTTAACTTTTTAAAAATTGTAATACTGGAATTTGAACCCAAATACTTCTGACTCCAAAGTCTATGTTTTTACATTATTATCATGTTGCTTCTAATTCACATGTCATTTTGAGGCTTCTACTTTTGGCTGTGATAGAATAACAGGACCTGATTTTTTTTTTAATTTTTTAATGTTTATTTATTTTTGAGAGAGAGAGAGAGATGGAGCACGAGTGCAAGGGGCAGAGAGAGAGGGAGACACAGACCTGAAACAGGCTCTAGGCTCTGAACTGTCAGCACAGAGCCCAATGTGGGACTTGAACTCACAAACTGCAAGATCATGGCTTGAGTCAAAGTCTGACGCTCAACCAATTGAACCACCCAGGTGCCCCTAACAGGAGCTGAACTTACTTTCCTATCTTAAACAACTTGAAAATGGTATATAATTTATGAAAGAATGATTTTCAGACATTTTAAAGAATGGAAGCACTGAGTGAAAATGTGATTGTTTAACAGAGATGGCAGTTTGGGCTATGTTTATTTGGAAGTGACATTAGGTAATCCAAATAAGAGTGACATGTAGGAAGTTGGAGATCATAAAACAGGCCCAAAGCTGAGTATGAAAACTTAGAAGGGAATCATCCCTACTGAGTGAGAAGGGCACTTCTCCAAGGTTTCCATCTTTTATTAAGAAAACAAAAGCAAAGTCAAGGTAATTTTTTCATGTTATATTTTTCATTTCAGGTTTTTAAAAATTGTTTGAAGGCTTATACATTCAAATGACATGGATTATTAGTTTTTAAAATTGTTATGTCACTTTGCTTTTAGCACTGTTCTTTGTTCTCTTTCTTAAAAGCAAGATAGGTTAACTTTCTCCCCCAACATCCAACAACTGTCATTCTTGTTTTTTTTTTTAATTTTTTTTTAATGTTTATTTATTTTTGAGAGAGAGAAAGAGAGAGAGGGAGACAGTGCAAGCAGGGGAGGGGCAGAGAGAGAGGGAGACATAGAATCTGAAGCAGGCTCCAGGCTCTGAGCTGAAATTGGACACTTAACTAACTGAGCCACCCATGCACCCCATCAACAACTCATTCTTGTAATATTGAATAATACTGAGAAACTCTCAGAAGTGGAACAGAGTAAGAAAGCTCCAAAACATACACAAATATATCAAAGTTGGTATATTTTCAAGATGGCATTTCAGGTCAGTGGCAACTTGAGACCATGGGAAGAAGTCACAGGTGTTTATCATTGCATAAAGGCCCACCAAAAAGATCCATTGGCCACTGGTTGCACATGGCTTCCTTTCCTTACAAAAATTTCTCTAAAGTTTATTTTTGTTGTTATAAGATAGACTTCCAAGTCAGAATATTTTTAGATTAAAGTTGTATTTTGATGATACTTCATTTTACGTTGTTGGTTATTTCAAAGATAAGTCATTTCCCCAAAATGACAATTTTTACTGCAAAAAAGTAAACAATTATTTGCCAATTTTAACAGTATTTTCTTTTAACAACTTAGCTGAATTTTTCTGCCTGTCAGGTTTCATGCTAAATCTTGTTTCCCTGTTACATTTAATCTTTGTTTCTACATTTTCTTTATTGGTTTAGTTTATTGGTTAGGCCAACTTGCTCAGAATGCCTCCATCAAGAGTCAGTTACCTTCTGGGAAATATAGGTTTGTTAAATTTTCTCACTATGTAGATTGCCTCTCTATCTCCAAACTAAACATCTTGTAAAATTTCTCCCCATAGAAGGGATAAAGGGGGAACATTTAGATTAAACTATGTATGATGAAAGATAGCCCAAATTGCTCTATTATGCCAGTGGGCCAATAGCATTATCTTGGTATGAAAAAGATCAGGGGTAGTGGGTAGGTCAGTCATTTAAGCATCCAACTTTTGATTTGGGCTCAGGTCATGATCTCATGGTTGTGAGATCAAGTCCCTCACTGGGTGTGGAGGCTGCTTAAGATTCTCTTTTTCCCCCTCTCTCTCTCTGTCCTTCTCCCACTTGCATTTTCTCTCTTAATCTCTCAAAAAAAAAAAAAAAAATGATCAGTTATTGGCTTATTTAACTATCTTTTTTTAAGTTTATTTACTTATTTTGAGAGAGAACAAGCAGGGAAGGGGTAGAGAGAGAAGGAGAGAGAGAATCCCAAGTAGGCTCCATGCCGTCAGTGTAGAGTCTGATGTGGGGCTTGATTTCATGAACCATGACATTGTGACCTCAAAGTCAAGAGTTGTGCATTTAACCGACTGAGCCACCCAGGTGTCCCTCATTGTTTTTATTGAGTTATAATTGACATGTAACATTATATTTGTTTCAGGTGTACAACAATGATTTGATATATCTGTATATATTGTGAAATGATCACCACAATAAGTCTAGCTAACCTCGTCACCATGCATTGTTACAAAACTTTTTTGTGTGTGATGAGAACTTTTAAGATCTACTCTCAACAACTTTCAAGTATGCAATATAGTATTATTGACTATAATCACCATGCTGTTCAGTTATTGGCTATTTCTATCATTTCACCAGTCCCTCCTCACCATTATTTTCTGTGTATCTAGGTGGGTGCCTCCCATATTGTAAATTTGTGGTAGTGCTTTTGAGATAAATTGTTCGCAGCAAACTTGAGATTTCCAAACATTCTACTCTAAATTTGCTTTGACTGCTTTTGAGAGAAGAGACCAGTATTTTCCTTGGTTATTTGAAATGAATTGTACTTACTGTTTAGAACAGTGAAAAGAGATTTCTTTTTCCTTCCTTCCTTCCTTTCATTTTTGTTTGTTCTTTTTGTTTAACAGCTTTATTGAAATATAATGCAAATTCCATACAATTTGAAGAGATTGCTTACATACTACCCCACTCCTGTTTATTTGATGAAATTTTTTGAGGTAGATTCATTTCTTAGTGCATTAGTGTTGCTATAACAAAATACTACAGAATGACTTATATACAGGGTGAGTTATAAACATTTCTCATAGTTCTGGAGGTTGGAAGTTCAAGATCAGAGTGCCAGCATTGTTGGGTGAGGACCCTTTTCCTATCATAGACTTCTTGTATTCTCAGATGGCTGAAAAAGAGTCAAGGAAGAGCTCTTGGGTCTCTTACAAGGGCACTAATCTCATTCATGAGGCTTCTTAAGGCTCTGTTTCTTAATACTGTTACCTTAGGGGTTAAGATTTCAACATAAAAGTTTGAGGGGACACATTCAGAAAATAGCAAATTCATATGTGCATTTTATGTTTTATGCTTATGTTTTAGAAATTGAAGATAATGTCAGTGACTATCTTGTGTTAATTCAAATAATTTCTTCAAATATTTTGGAAAATAAAGATAACCCTATTAAAAATGGGCAAAGTGTGATGAGCAGTTCACTAAATAGAACTGGATGGTCCATAAACACATGAAAAAGTGTTTAATTCTTCTAGTAATTAAAGAAATGGAAACATAAAAGCTCTCAAAAATAGTAATTTTTAAAATCAAAATACGTGAACATTATTTTAGTTTAGTTTTTAGGTTTGTTTATTTTAGAGAGAGAGAGAGTGCGAGTGAGCGAGCACACAGGCAGGGGAGGGGCAGAGAAAGAGAGGGAGACATAGAATCTGAAGCAGGCTTCAGGCTCTAAACTGTCAGTGCAGAGCCCAACGCAGGGTTCAAACTCACTAACCATGAGATCATGACCTGAACCTAAGTCGGACACTTAACCAACTGAGTCACCCAGGCGCCCCATGAACATAATTTTAAAAATTAGAAGCATGCTAAAAGATGAACAAGAGAAACAATAGCTCTTTGCTTTTCCATCTCCCATCTCAGGCAACCACTTTCAACTTTTGCTTGCTTCTGAGCAGTTTTTCTTTCCTTGAATAGAAGGCTGATTCATTTTCTCCCAGTTTGATATGGTTGATATGGTTGCCTGTTGCTTAAGACAGTATCTTCTAGGACCTTGAACTGGATCAAATTGTCTAGTGTTAATGGAATACAGTAACCGGTAGAATGCCAAACTGCTCTGAACACAAACATTAATTTTTTTAATTAAAACTTTTTAGATTAAAAAAAAAGAACTATTGTATTACTTAAATTGGAATCTGAATTAATATATTTCCTAAAGTAGTTAATCTGGAACCAAATCAGAACATCAAATTCTTTTCCAAAGTGTATCAGTATTTCATCATTTAGTTTCAAGTTCCTTATGCTTCTGCATCTCCAGTTGCAGCTTTTACATTTTTAAACAGGATAAGTAGTCTTAAGTTGTGACCTATTTCATGATACACTCACAAAATCTTTCTACCCTGACATTATTCTCATTGTGTATTTCACTGATTAAATCTTAAATCAGATTCATTTTCTTACCCAGCCTTTAGTTATCCTCAGAGTTCATATTTTGATTTGTTTGCAGTGAATTCTTTTTTTAAATGTTTCTTTATTTTTGAGAGAAAGAGGCAGAGGGAGAGGGAGACAGAGGATTCAAAGCAGGCTCCGCGTTGACAGCAGAGAGCCGAATTTGGGGCTTGAACTCACAAACTGTGAGATCATGATCTGAGCCAAAGTCAGATGCTTAACCAGCTGAGCCACCCAAGTGCCTCTCCAGTGAATTTTAAATAAAAATTCTCACTACCATTTGTCTTTGGGCAGTGTACCTTCCCCATTAGTGAATTCTGGAGTGAAATCTTCCTCTGAAAGGGTACTCTATCTTTTGTTTCCTTTTGCATAATCTGGTATGCCTCTTCCCTATTAAATGCCTCTCCCTCCGTTGAAGGTTTTATACCTTCATTCATTCATTCATTCATTCATTCATTTTATTATTAAAAATTTTTTAATGTTTATTTTAGAGAGAGAGAGAGAGAGTGCAAGGGGGAGGGCAGAAAGAGAGGGAGACATGGAATCTGAAACAAGCTCCAGGCTCCTAACTGTCAGCACAGAGCCCAATGTGGGGCTTGAACCCATGAATCATGAGATCATGACCAGAGCCAAAGTCGGATGTTTAACCCTATTGAGCCATCCAGGTGCTCCAATTTTATATCATTTATTAAACTCATTCAATTTTTCAGTAAGCTTATTGCTAGGAAATTCAACCAAGTGTTTCCAAGTGCTTCTTGAACTGCTTTTGAATTTTATTTATTTATTTATTTATTATTTTTTTTAATTTTTTTTTTTCAACGTTTATTTATTTTTGGGACAGAGAGAGACAGAGCATGAACGGGGGAGGGGCAGAGAGAGAGGGAGACACAGAATCGGAAACAGGCTCCAGGCTCTGAGCCATCAGCCCAGAGCCTGACGCGGGGCTCGAACTCACGGACCGCGAGATCGTGACCTGGCTGAAGTCGGCCGCTTAACCGACTGCGCCACCCAGGCGCCCCGAATTTTATTTTTTTAATAGCAAAAACTCCAAAGCGTAGTGATTGAAACTTATTTTGCTTTAGTTTGACAAGGAGAATTTTTAAAAATTATGACTTTTTTTTTTCATTACAGGTTTTTTGTTTTAAACAATGAAGCTGGGTTATTGGAGTACTTTGTGAATGAACAGTCTAGAAATCAAAAACCCAGAGGTACTTTGCAGCTTGCAGGAGCTGTAATATCACCTAGTGATGAGGACTCTCACACTTTCACTGTAAATGCTGCCAGCGGGGAACAGTATAAACTCAGAGGTATGATCGAGATATGAGAGTTAATAGTGTGATTTTCTTCTTCCCTTGAGAAGTTGATGTACTTCCCTGCTTTCATTTGGGTTTTGGAAACAGAAACCACTCTCATCAATGATGTAGGTATAATATCCGAAATCTTAGAATTGCTACAAGAATTTGTGAAATCTCTTTTAATAAATAACTTTTTTCAAGTGGCACAATGAACAAGTGTGTTTACGATTGGCTCCTGTAAAATATTTGTGTGCGTAAAACCCTGATTACTGAAAAATCTAAAAACATAGGCTTCTCTAAATGATATAGTTTTTTAAGTTTATTTATTTATTTTGACAGAGAGAGAGAGCATGAGCACAACAGGGGCAGAGAGAGAGAGGGAGAGAGAGGATTCCAAGCAGGCTCTGCACTGTCACTGCAGAGCCCAATATGGGGCTCGAACTCACTCACAAACCATGAGATCATGACCTGAGCTGAAGTCAGATGCATAACTGACTGAGCCACCCAGGCACCCCTCTAAATGATATTTTTTTATGTCTTCCATGGATTATATTTAACTCCTTTCTTGACTTAGTTTGCATGCCCTCTTTGAGGTTTTTAGTAACTAATAACAAAAGTTGGGATTTATTAAAATGTTCATATTTATTTTAAAAATATAACTTTTGTTTAGATAAATTTAATTTGTGTTTTTTATTTAATTAATACACATAAAATACAATGGTAATCCTAACTGAGCATGCTGCAAAAGATACAAAAATATCTAGTATATATCAGATGCTTAATAAAAGTTATTTTTTTTAAATCAGAGCATATTTTTATGAGAAACTTAAGACATGTCAAATCTCATCCATGTCTAGTTGCATGTAATTCATTCTCCTTCTGAAATATCCACATCACATCCAGCTACTGTGTTACCTACCAAAGTTGATGCTTGGGCCTTTTTCTTCCCTCACTGCTATGTTTGCTCTAGGGAGAGTAAGGCCAATCCCTGATTTTAAGTGATCTGTTCTTCATGCTGTAGACAATTAATTATTCCAAAAATAAATACAAAAGTGAATAACTTTTAGATTCTTTTTATCAGCCACAGATGCTAAAGAGCGACAACATTGGGTTAGCAGACTTCAGATATGTACACAACATCACACTGAAGCTATTGGAAAGGTATGTGGATTTCATATACGATATTAATGCATAAAAATGGGGAAAAGAATATTCTCTTGTATTTTTTTATGTCTTTAAATTGTGGGACTATTCACATACCATAAAATTTACCCTTTGAATTTTTTTTAATGTTTATTTATGTTGAGAGAGAGAGACAGCATGCACATGTGAGTGGGGGAGGAGCAGAGAGAGAAGGAGACACAGAATTTGAAGCAGGCTCTGTGCTGACAGCATAGAGCCCGATGTGGGGCTCGAACTCACAAACCATGAGATCATGACCTGAGCCAAAGTCAGATGCTTAACCGACTGAGCCACCCAGGCACCCCTACAGTTTGCCCTTTAATGTGTGCAGTTCCATTGGTCTTAATATATTCACAAGATTGTGCAACCATCGCAACTATCTAGTTCCCATCACCCTCCAAAAACTCATATCCATGAGCAGTCACTCCCTATTCTCCCCTTTCCAAGCCCCTGGCAAACACTATTTTCTGTTTCTATGGATTTGTCCATTCTGGGCCTTTTATACAAACAGAATCATACAATATGTGGTTTTTTGTGTCTGGCTTCTTATATTTTGCTTAATTTTTTTTAGAGTTAGAAAGCAAATTTTATTGGGCACTCAGGTGGCTCAGGTGGTTAAGCAGCCACCTCTTGGTTTCAGCTCAGGTCATGATCTCATGGTTCATAAGTTTGAGTCCCATGTTGAGCTCCAGGCTGACAGTGGGGTGTCTCCTTGGGATTCTCTCTCTCCCTCTGCCCCTCCCCCAATTGCTTTCTCTGTCTTTCAAAAATAAATACATTTTAAAAGTTTTTAAAAATTTTCAAAAAAGAAAGCAAATTTTATTGTATGTTCAGTTTTACTTTTTTTTTTTAATGTTTATTTACTTAGAGAGAAAAAGAGCACAAGTGGGGTAGAGGCAGAAAGAGAGGGAGAGAGACTCCCAAGCAGGCTCCATGCTTAGCACAGAGCTCGATGTGGGGCTTGATCTCTCACAACCATAAGATCATGACCTGAGCCAAAATCAAGAGTGGGATGCTCAACCAACTGAGCCACCCAGGCATCCCCAGTTCTATTTGTTCTTTGGTCTTTTATGTACATGTAATGTTTTCAAGGTTCATTCATGTTATTGCATGTATCATATTTTATTCATTTTTATGGCCAAATAATATTCCAATTATGAATACACCACAGGATGTTTATCCATTCATCAGCTGGTGGGCATTTGGGTTGTTTCCATTTTGTGGTCATTATGAATAACACTTGTGTATAGGTTTTTGTGAGAATTTATGATTTCAGTGAGATGTATATTTAGCAGTGGAATTACTGGGTCATGTGGTGGTACTCTGTTTAACTTTTTGAGGAGCCACCAAACTTTTTCAGAGTGACTGAACCATTTCACATTCTCACCAGCAATGTATGAAGGTTTCAGTTTTTCCACATCCTCACCAATACTTGTTATTGCCCCCCCCCTTCTTTTTTTTTATTGTAATAGGCATCTTGGTATATGTGAAGTAGAATCTCACTATGGTTTTGATTTCATTTCCGTAATGACTAGTAATGTTGAACATCTTTCCATGTGTTTATTGATCATTTGTATATCTTCTTTGGAATATTTTTTATTTTTTAAGATGGACAGGATGGTCTCAGTACTTGAAATCCGAGGTTAGAGATCTCTAAAAAGTAACATCTAGGCAGCATAGTTAAAGGATTCCATACCTGGGTAATAGCTTGACTTAAAAAAGATTTTTTTCCCCAGGTTTTTTTTTTCCCATAAATAAATTTTAAAAAGTTGTTTGTGATTTAGGCCTACTGCCCAGTCTTCAGGAAATTCATCACAAGAGCTTTACTCATACTACAAGATTGCAATCATTGGCAGTGATCAGAAAGTACTAGCTTATTCCAAAGACACTTGCATGCTATATTAGAAAATGTATTATATTGAATATTGCTGAGTACATTTTGCTGCAATCAGTGTTGTTTACAAATCTGAAATTAGAAGTTTCTTGTTCTATATTTGTAAAATATGAAAAAATATTCTTGACAGTACAAACCTGGAATTAATTTTCTAAGTAAATTATAAGTTTACTTTTGGATGTGTCAGATGTTTAAACTTCGGGTGTCTTAAATTTTATCATTTTCAGAAATGTTCTTATAGTCAATTCTGGTTAATTTAACTTTTAAAACTATTCATGTGTAAGCCTAAAGTGTGTGTGTGTGTGTGTGTGTGTGTGTGTGTGTGTGTATATATATATATATATACACACATACATATACATATACATATATACATATACATACATATATATGTGTGTGTGTATATATTATATATATATATACATATATATATATATATAATAGGTGAGGGTTAGCCTAAAGTTTTTGAAAATGAATGGTTTTGTTTTGTCTAATAGAATAATCCTCCTCTGAAATCACGGAGCTTCTCACTTGCATCTAGTGGTAATTCTCCTATATCCCAGAGGAGACCAAGTCAAAATGCCATTTCTTTTTTTAATGTTGGACATTCCAAACTACAATCAGTGAACAAAAGAGCTCACTTACCTCCAGACCATCTTGTGGAAGTCAGAGAAGTAAGTATGAATTGAAGTCCAAGTAAAAATGCACAAAATAATCTAACTTGCTTGGTTTTATCACGAAAGAAATTGAATCCTGTTTGTGTTTTCTGGGGCACTCAAATGTTTTCTGTCTACTATGCTGAGACAATTTTTAAGTCATGAAGATTCCCTGGTTATATAGGTGATGCCCTGCGTTTCTTTACCATTTCCTGGGTACACTCTTATTTTGCAGTCTATCTTTCATTTCTCAAGTAGAAGTATAGACTCCTTTGATGTAACATGATCAAAATGTGTTTTTTTTTTTAAACTTTTTTTAACGTTTATTTATTTTTGAGACAGAGAGAGACAGAGCATGAACAGGGGAGGAGCAGAGAGAGAGGGAGACACAGAATCTGAAACAGGCTCCAGGCTCTGAGCTGTCAGCACAGAGCCCGACGCGGGGCTCGAACTCACGGACCGTGAGATCATGACCTGAGCTGAAGTCGGACGCCCAACCGACCAAGCCACCCAGGCGCCCCTCAAAATGGATTTTAAGTCTATTGTGAAGACTATATGGCCAAACAAGTGACTTAAAAAAAAAAAAAAGATATATGTAGACGATTCCAAACATACACGATAATAGAATAGTTAAATCCTTGATGTTGCCTTGCCTCACTATTTCCCCCTTTCAAATTGAGTACCAAATAATTTTAGTAAAAGATATAGTTGTTAGGTTCTAAATATTCCTGACTTAAATTTAGTAGAGCTTTTAGATATCTGTGTAGTGAGTGGCCTCATACAAGTATGTGATTTGGAAAGTAGAGGAATATTTTAATAGCCTTTTAAAATAATTATGGCTATTCTTTGGTACTGCATGAAAACTTGACAGTAGTAGTTTCTTAAATGTTCGATGCAGTGTGGAATCAAATATATATCCTTGAACTTTTCATATTCTGTTACATGAAAATCTATCGGATTGTCTTGCACTTTGAATGTATCTTTAATCTCTGTCTGATTTTGTACATCATGCATTAGTCATTTGGAAAATACTGTCTTACAGAGTTATGCAGGTCTTGCAAATGTTAATCTGTATTATCATACAGTATCAAAAATTCCTATTCATTAGCATCCTCACTGATCTCATTAGAAAAGGCTTTCAATATTGGGAAGTTGCCAAGCTTCTGGTAACAGATAAAGGTTTTCCAAAATTCTTTTCATTTTAAATCTCAGATTTTAAAATTGGTAGTAAATACTGTTGGCTTTTCTTGAAGTAATAGGTTTATTTTATTTAATTTTTAGGAAATGTCTACCACATATCTCCAAGTGTGAATATCTATAGTTTCTAATAGTCATTCTGTAAAGAAAAAACATTCCCGTGTTTGTCCCATGCTATACGATAACACTCTACACTTACGTACTCTGGTCACCGAATGTATGGAGTTCCCTGCCCCCTGCCCCACCAAGCAATTCTCTAATCTTTGTGGACACCAGCTGTGTGTTCTAGAATTTAATTCAATTTCAACACTGTAAATAACTCAGGAACAGACAGATATAAGAGATGTGTAGAGCCAGATATGGGGGAAATGTCATGGAAGCTCCACCCTCCTAGTACCTCCAAGTGTTCACCAACCAGAAGCTCTCTGAGCTTCCTCCATTGGTTTTTTTATGGAGGCTTCATTAGGTAGGCATGATCAACTGAATCATTGGCTGTTGGTGATTAATTCATCCTCCAGCCCCTCCCCTCCCTCAAGGTTGGGTGGTGGGGCTGAACATATATATACATATCTATATATCGGTTGGTTACATATATAAGAGTGTAATTGTTCGATCATAAGTTATAATTATTTAACTCTCTCTATATTTTTTTAAGTTTATTTATTCTGAGAGAGAGAAGGCAAGAGAGAATCCCAAGCATTCTCCACGCTGTCAGTACAGAGCCCATGTGGGGCTCGATCTCACAAACCATGACATTATGACCTGAGCCGAAATCAAGAGTCAGACACTTAACCAGCTGAGCTGCCCAGGTACCCCTAACTCTGTATATTTAACTCTAGTAAATATTGCCAAACATTGGCCATAGTGGTTGCACTTATTCATAAGTTTGGATTACTGGAAGTTAGTCCTAAAATTTATATACAAAACATACACAAAGCACACATATATATGCATGTATAAATGTGTACATTTGGATATCTTCATATCCACAGTTTTCACTTAAAACCCTTTTTTTCTGATAAGAATGAATGTTTGAGCCATTACTGTGACATATGTTTTCAGGGGCTGTTTCATGTATGGCACACTGGATTTCTTTGGTAGGATAGCATCTCTCTTTAACTAGCCCTCTGATGAACTGTATTAAAAGTCATCTGGGGGGTGCTTGGGTGGCTCAGTTGGTTAAGCATCTGACTCTTGATCTCAGCTCAAGTCATGATCTCATGATTTGTGAGTTCAAGCCCCACATCGGGCTTTACACTGATGGCGCAGAGCTTGCTTGGGATTCTGTCTCTCTTCCTGTCTCTGCCCCTCCCCTACTCATTCCCTTCCTTCCTCTCCTCCCCCCCACCAAAATGAATAAATAAAAAAAAATCATCTGAAACAGAGCCTCTGAAAGCTGAGTCTCTCCACATTTTAATGTGAATTAAGATAGTGTCCAAAAGATAGGCAATCTGAGAGACTTCTGCTCACAATTAAGTAATTAAGCATAGTACATTCAATAAAGTAATTAAGCATAATAAATTCAGTTTTCATTTAAAAATATTGGGTTGTTTATCAAGAATTGTTATTCTATTAGCTCTGTTAGGAAAAGTGTACAGAGCTCTTGATCAAAGCAGAGTGTATTAAACTCTTTTAACCTGAAAAGTATATGTATATACATACAGCACTTGCTCCACAGTCAGGCTAATGGGACCAGAAAGTTAGATTAAGAGAAAAGGAAGCAGGGAAACCATCATGTTTTCAAAGTATGTTCAGATTGAGCCTAACTAGGGGTGCTGAGAAGAAAGAGCTTAAGAGCCCAGACTGGGAACTAATTTTACTTTGTAATGATGTATTTAATGATGCTATTGAATATGATCCAGAATATTTTTTTGATAGCTTGTACAAATGTATACTGTTAATAAAAGGTTTGTCAAGGCTTTTGAGCTTTGTTGCTTCCAAAGAAAAAGTGTGGCTGCCAAAGGTCCTCATCTTTTGCACAGTTGCACTATTAAGTGCTCACTAATTGAGAATAGCCAAATTTGAAATAGATTTCTAAGCCTAATATATGCCAAAAATGGCTCAGAAACTGAATATGGTAATTAAAATGGAAACTGTATGTATATGTGATACACAGAAATCATGAGTGGGACACACAGAACTATTGTTTCCCTTAGATGATGTCTCATGCTGAAGGACAACAAAGAGACTTAATTAGGCGAATTGAATGCCTTCCTGCTTCTGGCCATCTTAGTTCCTTGGACCAGGATCTCTTGATGCTCAAAGCTACTTCCATGGCGACTATGAACTGCTTAAACGATTGCTTTCATATTCTGCAGTTACAGCACGCATCACATCAGAAGGGCTCACTGTCTTCAGGTAAGTTGTAGATTAAAAGTAGGGCTTCACAGGGGCGCCTGGGTGGCGCAGTCGGTTAAGCGTCCGACTTCAGCCAGGTCACGATCTCGCGGTCCGTGAGTTCGAGCCCCGCGTCAGGCTCTGGGCTGATGGCTCAGAGCCTGGAGCCTGTTTCCGATTCTGTGTCTCCCTCTCTCTCTGCCCCTCCCCCGTTCATGCTCTGTCTCTCTCTGTCCCAAAAATAAATAAACGTTGAAAAAAAAAAAAAATTAAAAAAAAAAAAAAAGTAGGGCTTCACATTAAGGGCTTACACATGGAAAGATTGCATTTGTTCTAATTCCTAACAAGTCTTAACTAAAAAAAGAAAGAAAGGAAAGCAGGGAGCCTCTTGGTTTTTATTTTTATTTATTTATTTAAGTTTATTTATTTATTTTGAGAGCAAGTGGGGAAGAGCAGCAAGAGAGGGAGAGAGAGAATCCCAAGCAGGCTCCGCGCTGTGACCTCATGAAATGTGAGATCATGACCTGAGCTGAGACTGAGTCAGACATGTAACCAGGCGTGTAACTGAGCCACCCAGGTGCCCAAGGAGCCTCTTGGTTTTTACTTATCACCTTAATATTAAAGAAAGTCTTCTTATTGTGTCCTTTTTCATATCTAAATTGATTTTAGGCCTAATGTTTAGTATAGTTGAATATCCCTTTGGAGACCTCAACTCCACATGTTGAAAATTGAACTCAAAACCCACATCTCCTATATTTCTGTTAATATTGGTGGCATCATTATTCATCCAGTTGACTTTAGTAGAAATATTGGGACCATTTCTTAACTTTTTGTTTAGTCCACAGTTCATTATATCCATATTGAGATATAGATATTAAAGTCTATGGGGCGCCTGGGTGGCGCAGTCGGTTAAGCGTCTGACTTCAGCCAGGTCACGATCTCATGGTCCGTGAGTTCGAGCCCCGCGTCGGGCTCTGGGCTGATGGCTCAGAGCCTGGAGCCTGTTTCCGATTCTGTGTCTCCCTCTCTCTCTCTCTGCCCCTCCCCCGTTCATGCTCTGTCTCTCTCTGTCCCAAAAATAAATAAACGTTGAAAAAAAAAAAAAAGTCTATCAGTTACTTTTTAGTTTGAAAAGAAGGTGTACATCTAGCATTTGAGAGCACTTATTTGTTGGAATTAATCTACTGGGGAAAATAATGTTACTGTGTGGGAGGACAAAAAATGAGGTTTTCTATTAAATGAGATGAATAAAATCACATTTTTCTTTATTGAGATATAATTGGCATATAACATTGTGTAGGTTTAAAGTACACAGCATGTTGATTTTATACATATACATATTGCAACATGATTACCACTGAAGCCTACACCTCAATCATATCACATAATTAATACTTTTTTGTGGTGAGAACATTTAGGATCTTGTCACTTAGCAACTTTGAAGTATGTAATACTGTATTTTGACTATAATCACTATGGTGTGTATTATATCTCCAGAATTTATTCATCTTCTAGTTGCAAGTTTGTACCCTTTTAACAACATCTCCCCAACTCCTCCATGTGCATCACACTGTTTTAATAAATAGTAGTAACTTAGTGGTTCACAATTTATTGTTCTCTTACCCAATTAACCCCTTTGTGAAAGAAAGATATTTTAGAAAGATAATGAGTCTCTGCCCAGAAAAAAGTTTACCATAGTCAGATCTTGATGTGGGTATAATACAGCTTCCATTCTCAAATGTATGCCCACCTAAATCAATATTTCAAGCTAACAAACTATGTTTAATGTCAATTGTAGGTATAGGTCAGGGCAGTATTATACAGGCCAGTAAGCTATGTTTGTTTCCCTTAAGGAACTCATAGTTCACTTGGGGATGAACATGTAAATACTTAACTGTAATATGGAATGTGTTGCTTATAATAGAAACAAGATGCTTGGGGAGAATATATAAATGGACCAATACTTCTGACAGAAAAAGGTCTGGGAAATGCCTAGAAAAGCTAAAAAAACAATTAGCTTGGGGGGGTGGGGAGAGACTGGAGGATGTTCCAAAGAGATAAGATACCTAAGTTGTGAGTTGTGAACATGCACTGGGGCCTTGGAAGAATTGTAAGAAGTCCAATGAAAATTTTCTCCTATAGTAGAGCAACAGACACTCATTGTAAAAAATTTTAGGAACTATTATACAATTGAAAAAAGAAACAAATCCTGCATTATCCTACCAACCAGAAACTGCCACTGTTAATATTAGTGCATACCCCACCAAGTTTTCTTTCCTTCTTAGTTTTTGTTTTACCCCATTTTTATTAGAAAAAATATATTTTTATCTTATACTTTTCACTTAATATCAAGTATATTTTCCAATTTATGTTATGCTTTTGGTAAATATAATTTTTATTGGCTGCATTATGTTCCTTTGAAGGGATAGATCTTTGGTTTACTTAACTGTTCTGTGTTGAACATGGGATGAGTTACCTTGAGCTATGAAATTTGGTTTAATTCTAGTGTTGGTAATAATAATTTGTTAGGGAAATGAAAGTTTATTTCCAATTGATGGTATGTAATTTTTGCAAAGCACATCAAGTAGCACACTGCTAGATACTAGATGCTTAATCCTTGATTAATTAAATACTATATAATTTTTTTAATTCTTAGAAATTTCATTTGTGTAGTTTAATACATAATTATATTTCTAAATGATTGCTTCATGATTAGTGAAACATGTACAATATAAATTTGCATTTTTTTTAAGCTTATTTATTTTGAGAGACAGAGAGAGTGAGTGGGGAAGGGGCAGAGAGAGAGGGTGAGAGAATTCTAGGCAGGCTGTATGCTGACACAGCACAGAGCCAGCTGCAGGGCTTGAACCCATGAACCATAAGAACATGACCTGAGCTGAAATCGAGAGTTGGGATGCTCAACTGACTGAGCCTCCCAGGTGCCCCTAAATTTGCATTTTTAATTAACAAATGAAACAGACTAAACTTTACAGAAATATTTAAAAGTTGTTCTCATTACTATGTTTTGGAGCATGGATTTGTGGATGTGTGGTGGAATTGATTAACTAGTATTGGTATTTCTTACCGTAAATGGTCATGTTTTTCAAATTAGGTCTGTAGAAATTTATTCTTTAGTCACTTGAGAATAAAAATATAACCGTGGAAAGAAAAACTGAATTATCTTTTCACTCAAATTTTGAGATAACACAAGAAATCAAATCTAAGCTTAAATTAGTGTTTAGTCCCATAAGGATCATTGATTTGGGGGGGGTCCTGAGACCGGATGATTGGTTTGATAAAGAGTATTGTGGTTTCCAATCAGTTGAGCAATCTGTTATTTTTTTTAATCTTTAATATATATATATTTTTATTAAAAAATTTTTTTTATGTTTATTTGTTTTTGAGACAGAGACAGAGCATGAGTGGGGTAGGGGAAGGGAGAGAGGGAGACACAGAATCTTTAGCAGGCTTCAGGCTCTAAGCTCAGCACAGATCCTGATGCCAGGCTCAAACCCATGAACCATGAGATCATGACCTGAGCTGAAGTCAGACACTTAACTGACTCAGCCACCCAGGCGCCCTTTTAATATATATTGTTTTAAATTTTTTTTATTTTGAGAGAGAGGGACAGAGAGAGAGAGAGCATGGGGGAGGGGCAGAGAGAGGGGGAGAGAGAGAATCCCAAGCAGGCTGTGCACTCTCAGCACGGAGCCCAATGTATCAGGGCTCAAACTCATGAACCATGGGATCATGACCTGAGCCAATGTCAGACACTTAACCGACTCAGCCACCCAGGCACCTCTGGTTGAGAAGTCTCTTAAAACAGATCCATTATATTTAGTGTTTGTGTATACTTATCTTTATAAGTAATGACATCTAGATATTGATATTTAGAATAAACATTTCAGGGGTGCCTGGGTGGCTCAGTCAGTTAAGCGTCAAACTCTTGATTTCAGCTCAGGTCATGACCTCTTGGTTCGTGGGTTCAAGCCCCGCATCAGGCTCTGCACTGAGTGGAGCCTGCTTAGGATTCTCTCCCTCTCTCTGCTCCTCCCCTGCTTGCACTCCTTCTCTGTCTGCCTCTCTCTCTTAAAATAAATAAATAAACATTTTTTAAAAAGAATGAACATTTTAACATAGGAGCAAAATGTTTTCATTTCTTTGGGATTTTTAAACTGGCCCCTAGAACTTACCCTGGGCATTCCCCCAATCATGAATACCCACCCTCAGTGCCAAATGAGACAACTGAGTGGCAAGGCAGGATGCTCTAGTAGCTTAGTAGGTATTTCATAATTTATCCCTGTACTAAAGTCTGGCATTTCAAGTAAATTCCCTCACATTTGTAATTTCTGCTGTGGTAGTCTGAGCATCCCTTACTGTAGGACTCTAATAATCAAGCTTCTGTGAAACCTAGATCAGCCTCTGAAATCAAATGGAACATTTTCCATTATTGATTAGGCATAGAATCCACTTTGTTATACTAGTTGAGGGTAATAAGAGACATTTGAGTCATTAATTGAGAAGATGACAGGTCTCTAAATGTGACCACTGTCTTTCACTAGGTCACCTATTATTTATTCAGTAGAAGAGCCTTTCAGTTTAAAAGTATATGGACCTTTTTTATATGATTGAAAAAAAGAGGAATGGACATATATTTGCAGTTATATTAGCTCAAGGTGGTTATCTTGAATGGTTAGAAAATTGCTACTGAGAATAAGATTCAGTCCCAAAATGAAGAAAATTTTACTGTTGCATGCTTCCAGGCTCCTCCTGTAATTGTGACTTCTTAAATCCTAATGCAGTTAGGTATTTTTACAGAAAGGGTAACAAATCAACTATGAAAGGTGGGAATACATTATGGTTTCCGGATTTGCCCAAGAAGTTGTTCAGTCCTATTCAGGGTTGATTCTTTTAAAAGGTATATGATTTCAAGTTGCAAGCTGCTCTGTGGTAAAATACCCAATCATGGTGCTCATGCTAATGAGATACAAGTGGCCGTTTTGCGGAGTGTCTTAACAGCTTGAATTGCTTTTAGTCTTGTGGGCTCAAAACAAAATCGTTTAATAAAATCCACATCTGCTGAACTTTCCAGATTATGAGCAAGTTTCAGCGAAAGTTTTCTCTTACTTCATCAGGAACGACAATCGAGTGGTTAGAACCAAAGATACCTTTATCAAACCACTATAAAAATGGAGCTGACCAGCCTTTTGCAACTGAGCAAAGTAAACCAGTGGCAGTCCCAGAAGAACAGTGTGTTGAAGAATCTGGACCATTAGCAAGGGTAAGGTAATGTGAAAATACGGTTTTGATGTAAAAACTAGGAATCACTGAAAAGGTTCAGGTCTCTTTTCTTTGTCAGGGCGTACAAGTCACCCTAACACCAGAGCAGCATTCTTGCAGACTCTAGATATTGTTCTTCTACTGTAAACTGCATTGGCTTTAAAGAGGTCTGTTGTATAATACTTGTACATGTTGTGTTTTGCAGGTTAAATTATGTGCCTTTTTTAGTTGGGGCTCACTTTTCCTTGATTAAAAATGTATTTTAAAATTGCGATTTGCATGTTTTTATTTTTCTAGGTAATAACTTTTATTATTTGTACAATATTTCTGTTACATTTCTTACCTCGTTATCTTAATTTAACATTATTTACTGGATGCTTACTATTAAGTTTACAAGTATAAAAGTTTACTATTAAGTCTTTTTATTGTAAGCACGTTGCCAGACCAGTTTTTTTCAAGTGTTAACTCAAATTGCACAGTCCCAGGGTTTTATAATATTTTGATAAAGTATTTTTCATTCCACATTTCTCAGAAGCTAAAGAATATCTTATTCTAGTCATAATTCCACCACTGTAACAAATCATATTGGTCTTTTTGCCTTTTGTGTTCACATCTGGTATTTTTATGGTCATGATAATTACATAGATAGTTTTATTTTAAGCTCTTTTTACTTGATACTTCCCATAAGCATTTTTTTCTGGCCTATATAATTAAATTTTTAAAGGTTGAAGTAGGCTATTAAATATCTAGTCTCTGTTATTTTTTGTTACTGTAAATAGCACTAAATCATCTTGTCTACTTTTTTTCCCTCTTTATTTAGGTTATTTCTTTAGGTTATATTCCCAAGTAGAATTACTGAGTTAAGAGTAATGCACAGCTTTGGTTATTTATATACAAGCAAATTCTTCTTAAAAGAAGAACATGACACAGAAACTTCCAAAACTGGCCACAGCCTTGGTTTAACGAAGTGGGCAATGGCAACAGTGTGGGCAAGAGAGAAGAAAAAAAGTATGGAGTGCTATTTGACCATTTCTAGAGTCAAAGCAGTTTTAGTCTTTATTAAGCTATCTAGTGTATGACAAGTCTAGTTAGGAATTAAGAGGAGACACAAAAAATTGAAAACATAGTTCTTTCACTGAAGAGATTTATAATCTAGTTGGAGTCACAATTACATATAGACATGAAACAAGGAGAGGAGAATATGAAGCAGCATTTTTTTCCCTATCTTACTTGATATGGTTTAAGCTGTTGGGATGTGGGCATTCAGAGAAAGAAGAGAAGTGTATTGAATAGAGTGGAGGGGAATGCTTTGGAGAGAAAGTAGAATTGGAATCAGGCTTTCAAAGAAGAAAGGATTTGAAGAGAAGAGGAGTAGTAGGGGATCTTGAGATGGAGGAATAACAGGAGCAGGGATACTAAAGCATATATGCTTATTGTGGTAAAAACTTGCCTGATGGTTTTAAAATCACGTCTTATCGTTGACATGTGGGCTAATAATTAACCACTTAGCTTCAATTTTCTCATCTGTAAGTCAGGAATGTTAATATAAGATTGTTATGAACATAAAATGAACTTAGCAGAGCACCTGGTTTATGGAAAATGATCACAGGGTGGTTGGATTTTACAAATCCAGATGGCCATTCATGTTGCATTCTCTGGGGAGTGATAATCCCTAGAGCCACTATTCCATAGAATACAGTGTAAGCTGTACCTCCAAGGAACATAAAAATCATGCAGGAGAATCTAGTCTTAATGTAATAGATGATAAAAATCATGAGCATGGGATATGTTTAAGAAGATTGGTATATGGTAATGATCTAGAATTGAAGTGTGAATAGAAGGCTATGGAAGTAGAAATGAAGACAAATGAATAGGTAATGTGCATTTCAAACGAAAATCAGCTGGACTTGGGATTGACTGGATGTAGGGTTGGATGAAGAATGACTCCCAAGTTTGTGAGCCTATATGACTAGATAGAATTGTGGTGCCATTCACAAAGTTAGGAGAACTAGGAAGAGTCTTTTGAGAGAAAAGGTTTGGTATGGTTTATGAACATGTTGAATTTGTAAAGATTTTATTTTTAAGTAATCCCTATGCCCCCCAGTGTGGGGCATGAACTCAAAACCCCAAGATCAAGAGTTGCAGGCTCTATTGACTGAGTGAGCCAGGTGCCCCTGAACATGTTGAATTTTATGTAAGAGAAGGATATATGATTTAAACATATATAAAAAGCAGTTAAAAATAATGAAACCAAAGCTTTGGAGAGAAATCAGGACTAGAGATATAATTTGTAAGTGAAAATTAGAAACTATAAGTCCTTTAGTACAACATATTCATTCTTCTCAATGAGAATACAAAGCATGTTGGGGATCAGGATAGAGGCATAAGTTAAAGATGGGACTCAAAGGTGGGCAGGAGAGCATTGCTATATTTCCAAATCTTTTGAAATAGTGAGTAGACCAGATATATCACCTAGTGTAAGTAGAAAAAAAAATAAGTGCATAGATATTATTTTTAATTACACAAGACACTAGACTCAAGCATACCAGAATAGACCTGCATTTTCTAAAAATTTCATACATGCCTTCTTTGAAATATGAGTGTTAATGCAAGCTGGAGGCAGACATATGGTAGTGGAAATTTTGCTGTCGTGTGATGGAAGAAATAAACCCTGGTGAGGCCAGAATGAAGCCCACAGTTCCTTTGTGCCCAAGTCAGAAGTCAGAAGGACAAAGATGGGGTTAATAAGACTTTTGTGGAATATTGGGGTTTCCCTTTGCTATGCAGTCTCCAAATATTATGAATTCCTAGAAACTTAGTAGCTCTTGCCACTGTCTGCAAACTGTTCTGCGTTTGTAGGGATTTTACACATTTGAGCACATTCATTTGAATTTTGGTAAAGCTTTTCTCTTAAGCGTTTCTTTTCTTTTTTTATGTTTATTTATTTTGAGAGAAAGGGGGGAGAGAGAGGGAGAGAGAGAACGGGGGAGGGGCAGAGAGGGAGGGAGAGAGAGAATCTTAAGTAGACTCTGCACTGTCAGCACAGAGCCCAGCGTGGGGTTCCGTCTCATGAACTGTGAGATATGACCTGAGCGGAAATCAAGAGTCAGGCACTCAACTGACTGAGCCACCCAGGTGCCCCTAAGCTTTTCTTTAAGAAAGGCATGATGATCGCTATAAGAAGAGACATTTCAAGAACAAAGGAGAGTTCCAAATTCTGCCATTCACACCAAGATTTAGAATCAACAATTAATTAATAGAATTCCTCTTTTTTCTATTCCAATGAATATGACTATTTTTATAAAAACAATAAAAACAGTACTCTTTTAAATAGATTTGTGCCCAAATAAGATTCTCTCTATTTATCAGATTATGTTTTATTTCTTTAATATTATTTTCATTGGCGGAGGTTCCAAAACACAATGTCAACTTTGTAATATATAGTAATGTTAAGATTATGTTTGCATTATTATTCTGTGTCCTAGGTTCTGGCCCTAAACGTAATGGTACCTCTTCAGAGGGTTGGAGAACATTATTTAATCAAGACCTAATAAAGTTTTTCTCAACATTTCTCAAATTAGTAATTATATTTGGTGTCCATATGTAGAGACGTGGATGATCAACTTTTCCCCGTTGTATACTGAATAAACTTTCCTAAGTGTACTTAAACTTCATTAGACTATATTTTGCAACTGATTTTAGGATAGACAACAGGAAGTACTTCCTGACAGACTTACTAGCCATTGTAAAGGGGAATTTAGAAAGCCTTTGGGATCTCTCCTTAAGGTTGTAAAAGAAGTAATTCTGAAATATACAAACAGTAGTTGTGTGGTCTTAACATGAATGAACTAGACTTTTAATTGAATTATCAGAATTTGAGCTGATAGATTTCCTTGGTAAAAGGGAAGAGGAAAAAGGAGAAAAACAAAGGCAAAAGAATGGCCAGAAACCCATTATTCTTTAATTCTGTTGCTATGTTTTATATTTTGTTTTTAATAATTTTTAACATCTGAGAACATTAAGTTCTTGATTTTATGCCTGATTAAGATTGGTTTTTGCCTAGCTACAGAGGACAGATGGGCTTCTTATTTAATAGGATTTGATTATATGAAGAGAAAATTAAAGGCTTGAGACATTATCAAAATCATATTCTTTTTCGGGGTGCCTGGGTGGCTCAGTCGGTTGAGCATCCGACTTCGGCTCAGGTCATGATCTCACGGTCTGTGAGTTTAAGCCTGCTTTGGATTCTGTGTATCCCTCTTTCTCTGCCCCTCCCCCGCTCATGCTCTGTCTCTCTGTCAAAAATAAATAAAACATTTTAAAAAATTCTTTAAAAATCATATTCTTTTACAAATCTTCGTAACTTAAAATCTATAATATCAAAGCTGTCTTGCACAAAGGTACTTAAAAGAGGTACCACTGAGAGAGATGGGAACTGCCCCTCCTCACATAAACATGAGAAATAAACATGATAAGATTCTGTATAATCTTGGAATTTGAAACTATTACTTATTGTTTAAATAGGAATAAGAAATTCAGTTTCTCTTAAATGATTATCTGAAACTAAGACCCTATTGAAATGAAAGTAAACATTTTCAGTTTTTCAAGAGGTTGATTGAGTGATTGAAGAGCTGTGCAGAGAACCTTTTGTGGCATTAAGACTGCATGAATAACTGTAAGGTTTCTATACCTGCACCTAGGATTCTCTTCAGCCCCCAAGTTTCTTCCTGACAATTCCAAGAATGAATGAATATGGAAAGATACATTATAGTAGTCAGACTTGACATGTACAGTCACTTTTCAATTTTACTTGTATAATTTTAGCTTTAAAAAAGGGCAAATATTTTATTCTCAAAGCATCTTCAACTTAAATTATAGGTAGTGGTAGTGCCCCCAAACAGGTGGTCCAAGCTTGCAAAGCCTGAGATTCAGATGAGACATTCTTCACTCTTTTTGAGAAAGAGTGTTTATAAAATATATGTATCTCATATATTATTTTTGTGGCAAAACCACATTATGTTTAATATAAACGATAATGGGCTTATTGAATGAAATCTATTCCATGGCTAAGTGATGAAGTTATATTTTTAGAAAGATTTTTGCTTGTTCTCAGATTCATTTAGGCCGAATATAAATGTTTTCAAGTTTGACATACACTTTTATTTATTTTTTTTTTAGTGTGGCTGTGAATTCTGTCCTTTAATTAGCATTTCTATCTGTTGTGTGCAAAGCTTGCTGCTTAATCCAATTTCTCTTTTGAAAAGAAAGAAAACACAAGAGTCTTCTTGCACAAAAAAACAGTGACAGAAAGAGACTTTTATTCTTCATGGATATTAATAAGCACTTATAACGTTAGACTTTTGCTTTGTTTTACATCAAGGAACCTGAAGAAATAAATGCAGATGATGAGGTAGAGGATACATGTGACAACAAGGAGGATGACCTGGGAGCTGTGGAAGAGCAACGTAGTGTTATCCTACATCTGTTGTCACAGCTTAAGCTGGGCATGGACTTAACAAGAGTAAGTAATGGGGTAAACTGGCTGTGGAGATCAGTAGGTCAGGACTATACTTGTAAGTG
Source organism: Puma concolor (assembly GCF_028749965.1). Taxonomy (NCBI): domain Eukaryota; kingdom Metazoa; phylum Chordata; class Mammalia; order Carnivora; family Felidae; genus Puma; species Puma concolor. Next base: position 88,754,983 of record NC_141675.1, read on the forward strand.
TTAATGTTGTCAGGGCTTTTTATTTTTTGTGAATTGGTTTTTTAGTCTCTCTCTCTCTCTTTCTTTTTTTTTTTTAAGATTTTATTTTTTAAGTAGTTTTTCTACTTGATGTGGGGCTCAAACTTATAGCCCCAAGATCTATGGACTGGGTTTCTTAGTCTCTTGATCAAAATTTCTTATTTCATAAAAAATGTGCCTTATCTTGTACAGCGGGAAGTCATATGGCAAGTAAACACCTCTAATCTTATTTCTGTACAAATGACAGAGGTCCATTGGTATACAGAACTGGAAAATTGAAAGAAAAGGATGTAATCCCAGAAAACCATGAAAGGCTTTGACCACTTCTTCTTTACTCTTACTTCCCTTTTTGGATCGTACATTTTGGGTGTTATCTATAACAAGGGTCAACAAACATCTTTGTAAAGGGGTCGATAATAAATATTTTCAGCTATGTGGACACTGGTCTCTGTTGGAACTACTGAGCTCTGCCTTTATAGTATGAAAGCAGCCATAGATAATATGTTGGACTGGGCATGGCTGTGTTCCAACAAAACTTTATTTATAAAAACACAGGCCAGATTTTCCCCAAAGGCCATACTTTGCAGTCCTCTGGTCTGTAGCCTTGCTTACTTAAAAAAATTTTTTTTATGTTTATTTTTGAGAGAGAGAGAGAGAGAGAGAGACAGAGTGTGATCAGGGGAGGGGCAGAGACAGAGGGTGACACAGAATCCGAAGCAGGCACCTGGCTCTGAGCTGTCAGCACAGAGACCAATGCGGGGCTCGAACCCATGAACCATGAAATCATGACCTGATCCGAAGTCAGACACTTAGCCGACTGAGCCATTCAGGCACCCCATAGCCTTGCTTACTTTAAAAGTGTGGTCTGAATTAACTGATGTGGAAATTCTTTGACAATGTACTCATATATCAGATCATCACAATGTACACTTTAAATATCTTAACAATTTTATTTGTCAATTATACCTTAGTAAAACTAGAAAAAAACATTGTTGTCTGAAGACCAGTAACATCTCCATTGCCTGAGAACTTGTTAGAAGTACAGAATCTCAGCTCCCAACCCCAAACTTAGAGGACCAGATCTACATTTTAATAAGATCCCCCATGTGGTTCATATATACATTAAAGTTTGAGAAACACTAATCTATGGGTTTTGGTCCAGTCTTTTCCATTTCTAGTTTATCTAATTAGTGTGTCTTCATTTGTTTTAGCAATCTATGAAGTTAATTTAAAAAGCAAATTAGGGCATCTGGGTGGCATCCAATTTTGGCTCGGGTCATGGTCTCACAGTTCATGGGTTTGAACCCTACATCGGACTCACTGTATCAGCCTGTCAGCGCAGAGCCTACTTCGGATTCTCTGTCCCCATCTCTCTGCCCCTCCCCCACTTTCTCTCTCCTCTCTCTCTCTCTCTCTCTCTCTCTCTCTCAAAAAATAAAACATTTTTTAAAATTATAAAAAGCAAATTAGAGTGGCACCTAGGTGGCTCAGTCGGCTGAGCATGTGACTCTTGATTTCAGCTCAAGTCATGATCCAAGGGTTGTGAGATTGAACCCCACCTTGGGCTCCATGCTGAGCATGGAGATTGCTTAAGATTCTCTCTCTCCCTCTCCCTCCGCCCCTCCCTTATGCTCTCACATGCATGCACACCCTCTCTGTCTAAAAATAATAAAAAATAAAATAAAAAGCAAATTAGACTCAAAACCTATATATGTCAAATATTACTACTACGGGATTATGTACTTTGAATTATTACTGACACTATGCATTAGTATGGGATTTCAGAATTGACTTTAGGAGCTATATTTCAAATTAAGGATTTTGATGCCATTGAAGGTAATGAAAGTATAGATTAAAAGTAACCCAGGGGCACCTGGGTGGCTCAGTAGGTTGAACATCCAACTTCAGCTCAGGTTATGATCTTGTGGTTCAAGGGCTCAAGCCCACATCTGGCTCACTGCTGCCACCACAGAGCCTGCTTCAGATCCTCTATCCCCTTCTCTCTTTGCTCTCCCTCCCTCTCTCTCCCTCTCCCTCTCCCTCTCTCAAAAATAATAGATAAACATTAAAAACAAATATTTTATTTTTAATTATTTTTTGAGAGACAGAGACAGAATGTGAGCAAGGGAGAGGCAGAGAGAGAGGGAGTCACAGAATCTGAAGCAGGCTTCAGGCTCTGAGCTGCCAGCACAGAGCCCGACGTGGGGCTCGAACTCCTGAACCGTGAGATCACAACGACCTGAGCCAAAGTCAGACACCTAACTAACTGAGCCACCTAGGGGCCCCTAAAAACAAATCTTAAAAAAAAATAAAAAATAAAAAATAACCTAAATAAGGGTGGCTCATTCAGTTGGAGTGTCCAACTCTTGATTTTGGCTCAGGTCATGATCTCAGGGTCCTGGGATTGAGACCTGCATCAGGCTCCACACTGGGCATGGAGCCTGCTTAAGGTTTTCTCTCTTTCTCTCTTCCTCTGCCCCTCTCCCCTGCTTGCGCCACTTTCTGTCTCTAAAAACAAATGGGTGCCTGGGTGGCTCATTCGGTTCAGCCACTGACTCTTGATTTTGGCTTAGGTCCAGATCTCACGGTTTGTGGGTTCAAGCCCTGCATCGAGCTCTGCACTGTCACAGTGCTGCTTAGGATTCTCTCTCTCTCTCTCTCTCTCTCTCTCTCTCTCTCTCTCTCTCTCTCTTCCCCTCTGTCTTCTCTCTCTGTCCCTCCCGTGTGCTCTCTCAAAAAAAAAAAAAAAACTTAAAAAAATTTAAAAACAAAAAACAACAAAAAAAGTAACTTAAAATCTAACTTAAATAGAAAGTATTTTGCCTTTAGCATTTACTTTGAAGCATCTCAAAATCAAAACATTTTTTTCTTTACTTAGACTTGTAGTGATTACAGGAAGGTTTAAAAAGAAGTGGATTGAATTAAAAACCCAAGAAGCAAACATTGTAGGAATTATTTTTTTTTATTAAATTTTTTTTTTTTAACATTTATTTATTTTTGAGACAGAGACAGAGCATGAATGGGGGAGGGGCAGAGAGAGAGGGAGACACAGAATCGGAAGCAGGCCCCAGGCTCTGAGCCATCAGCCCAGAGCCTGACGCGGGGCTCGAACTCACAGACTGCGAGATCGTGACTTGAGCCGAAGTCGGACGCCCAACCGACTGAGCCACCCAGGCGCCCCAAACATTTTAGGAATTATTAAAGAAACTCATTAACCTTTCTTCTTTCATCTAACCTTAATATTTCATCTGGGTATCTTTTCTATTCTGGAAATATTTTCATTTCAGTGCTTTAAAAAAGACTATTAGTTGTAAAATCAGTTAGAATGCATAATGAGGGGCACCTGGGTGGCTTGGACAGTTAAGTGTCTACCTTCAGCTCAGATCACGATCTCACGGTTCATGAGTTTGAGCCCCACATTGGGCTCTGTGCTGACAGTGCAGAGCCTGCTTGGGATTCTCTCTCTCCCCTCTCTGTCTCTGTCCCTCCTCTGCTTGTGCTCTCTCTCTCAAAATAAATAAACTTAAAAAAATATTTTTTAATGCATAATGATATGAAAGGTTTGTTTGGTTATTCTTGGTGTTTGCTGTCCCTTAGTAGATTTAGGTTTGTAAGGTGTAAGAACAGTATAGGGGTTTATGAGGGTAAGAACATTTGAAAAGAATGTGCTGTGGTAATAATCCAGATGCTAAAGCTCTAAGCATGATAACTATACATGATAACTATATATAATATTGTTTCCCCACACTTGTTCCTTGTTAATTAAAGATATAAATACATATACATAGCATTTATATATAAAAGCATTAACATTAACCAACTATGAATTACGAACATTCACATAACATTGAAAAGAATGGTATTTTTGAGCAACATTTAAAAATGTGGTGTCTAAACTATAGTCACATCTACTACCTTCTTTCTAACAATAACACTGATAGAACAAATATTTTTTGAGCCCCCTTTATATTCAGACACTGTGGTAGGTGCTGGGACTATAGCAACATGTGGGTCCAAGTCTGCATGTTGTGAATAAGTAATAACTGTTCATTTCGTTCCTTTTCAAATAATATTATGAATTCGGTATAATTATACAATTTACAGAAAATTTTGGAAAATAAAGGAAAAAAAAACTCTTATGATTTTATCACCCTAACAACACAACACTAGGTTTTTAGAATCCCTTCCAATCTTTCTTCATATATGTAGTTTATTTCCAGTTTTGTTACATTTCCTTTTTTCAGTTAATACTCTCTTTGTGAAATATACAAATAATCTTTTGTGGGTATAAAGGACAGTTCAAAGGACAATAGTGAAATGAATACATATGTACTCACGTCTCAGATAACAGGTTGTGGAATGGCCAAAACTTGGAAGCTCTTGGAGGGCCCTTCCTAATTGTAGTCCCCTACTGTTTCCTAGATGTAGCCACTTACTTGACTTTCATATTAATCATCTCCCTATTTTTTTTTTATAGTTTTACCACCTGTAAAAGTATCCCATAACAATGTTATTTAATTTAGGAGAAAATGAGTAGCCAGCACAAACTTAGCTATATGAGGGCTCTTTCCCATTCATAGGAGAGGGCTCCCAGGAGAGGATAAGGTAAACAGAGTCCCTGGCTTCAGCTTCTTATAAATTATTGAGAAATTTTAGAAGAGCCCTTTATGAAGAAATGAGAAGGCAAAGTTCTGAGTAAGTCCTGTGAAATATATGGCTCACAGAGTTAAAGCATTTGGTATGAGCCAGATACTGGACATTCAGCAGAAATGTGGGCAGAGGGAAGAATCTGCTCAGTGTTTTCCACTGCTAAGCAAGGGTCATCCACTGTGACCCACCTCCAACTCTCAGAGGTAGATTGTAGCCAGACCATGTCTTTGGGTGAAATGAATATCTTCAGCCAATCCAGACAGGAGGGCATGAAAAGGAGAGTTGGTACTTCAGCAGATGCCCACCGCAAGCCAAATACAGATGCAGATGGGACCAGTTTCCCTAGAGCATTCATTCTGTCCTCAGGTTTCAAAAGTTGGTGACAGTGGCAGCATGGAGCACGTGGATAACAGTCTTCCATATGTCTGTCTCTTGAATCACACCACTCTGATGTGGACCAGTTTCCCTGTGTCTGCTGTACAGCTTTCTTCCTGGGATGTCCTTTCATTGTCCTCCTGTGCTAGGTCTATTTCCTGTATTCCTTCTTGTTTGGTTACCTCTCATTTTATTTTATTTTATTTTTTTTAATTTTTTTTTTTCAACGTTAATTTATTTTTGGGACAGAGAGAGACAGAGCATGAACGGGGGAGGGGCAGAGAGAGAGGGAGACACAGAATCGGAAACAGGCTCCAGGCTCTGAGCCATCAGCCCAGAGCCTGACGCGGGGCTCGAACTCCTGGACCGCGAGATCGTGACCTGGCTGAAGTCGGACGCTTAACCGACTGCGCCACCCAGGCGCCCCGAGTTGCCTCTCATTTTAGTGAAGCACATCTTCCTTTTACCTCAGAGAAGGGTCTGTGGGAGGCAAAGTGTGAAAATGTATGTTTGAAATGTCTTTATTTTACCCTCATATTTGATTGCGAGTTTGTATAGAATTTCTAACTTGCAACTAATTTTCCTTTAGAATATTGCCTCCTTGCTACAGGATTCTGGTAAAAAGACTGAAGTCATTCCAGTTTGTCATCTTATGTAACTTGTTTTGTTTGTTTTTCTATCTGAAATTTAGAATCTTTCCCTTGTCCCTAGAAGTCTGAAATTTCACAGTGACATGTCTTGATATAGGAGTCTTTTTATCCATCATCTCTGGGCATTTGGTGAGCCTTTGCAGTATGACAACTCATATATTTCAGTTCTCTAAAATTTCCTTGAATTTTTTCAGTGATGACTTTGTCTTCTCCATTCCTGTTCTCTCTGAAATCTTTTTTTTTTTTTTTTAATGTTTATTCATCTTAGAGACAGACAGAGCGTGAGTGGGGGAGGATCAGAGAGAGAGGAAGACACAGAATCCAAAGCAGGCTCCAGGCTCTGAGCTGTTACCACAGAGCCCGATGCAGGGCTTGAATTCGTGAGCCGTGAGATCATGACCTGAGCCGAAGTCAGATGCTTAACCTTAAGACTGAGCCACTCAGGCGCCCTTGAAACTTCTCTTGATTTTTAATTTTTGTTACCATGTTTTAAAATTTTTGAATTTTGTTTTTCAAAAAGCATCCTTGTTTCATGTATCTGATATCTTTTCAAGTCTCTGACGATATTAATCATTATTTTTAAGGTTTCCCCCTCTCCCTTCAGAGAGGTTTCTGTTTCTTCCAAGTCTGTTTCTTTATCTTGGTCTTTGTATTCTTAGTTAGAGACTTTCTCAGAGATCTGGAATTTCTTGGATTTCTGTTCATGATTAAGTGTAGGGAAGCTAAAAACCTGATTTTAAGTTTCGAATGTATAGGTGGAGCCTATGCTTTTCAGCGTCAAGTAATCTGGATTTGCTGGGGAACCTAGTGTTAGCATCATTAGATTTTTCCCTCTAGGGTTAGTGAAAGCATTCTTCTGATCTCCTCGTTGGTGGGCAGAGCAACTAGGAGTGTGGAAGAGAAGAGGACTAGGTGGGAGAGGATCTCAGCATCTAACATTTAATTCATATAGGGTTCCTTCCTACCCCTTTTATCAGTATGGTATCCGTTCTCTTGGAAGCCCCTGGTGTTCCCCAAACTAGAGAATAAGCCACCTTGTTTCATTCTGGAGAGACTAAACTTCCAGACCTTGGCTGAGGTGCAGGAAGAACAGTTAACAACACTGTAGAATTGGGGAGGGGATTTAAGGATCCAGTTGTTTTGCACATAGATTTCACTCAGTCATCATTATTTTAGCATTCCTGTTAACCCTCGAATCCAAAGGTACCTGATGCTGTCAGTTCCAGTTCTTGAATCCTCTCCGGAATCTATAAACCCCTAGCTTTCTAGTTAACAACTCCCAAAATGTTGTTGCTCTTTTCTGCTTTCCTGGTGTCTGGGTTTGTCTTTATATGAAAATATTTAATATAATTTTAATGGATTTCAGTAGAAAGTGTAGTTAAGATGTATATATTCAATCCACCATGAAATGAACCTGAAACCTTGGTATCTTTTGTATTCCTTATATCGTCTTCATAACCATCTTTTTAAATGATACAGTAGTTCATCAGGTGAAAGTTCTGTATTTAAGTTCTCTAAACCACTGTTAAAAGCATAGCTTTTAATTTTGTTTTTGCATTTCTTTTTCTTGATTCATGTTGTTTCCTAAGGCTAAATTTCTAGAAGAATACTTACTAGGCTAAATGGATACAAACATCTTTGGGCTCTTGAAAAATATTGCAGCATTGCTTTTTCAGTTTGTTGAACCAGTTTGTCGTGCCTCTCCAATTCTGCTCTAAAGAAAACTTATCTGGCTTTAGGTGTCACCAGTTCCCTCCTTTTTTTTTTTTTTTTTTTTTGTGGGTTTTTGTGGGTTTTTTGGTGAAAAAATTTAGATTTAGATTTAGCCACCTGGATTCAGTTTAGGGGATCCCAATTTTGTTGGCAACATCCATAGTCAGGAGCCAGTTGAACATATGCCTTCTTATCTCCCTAGGACCAGATCAAAACATTGACCTTGACCTCCTCAGTGTCATAGAGCTTCCTCATAGCCTTTTGATCGGTTGCTTGTTGTTCTTGACATCCACAGTGAACAAGTGTGTCGTTGTCTTCTATTTTATTCGTGGCTGACTGGGTAGTTAGGGGGAACTTGATGATGGCATAGTGGTCAAGCTTGTTTCTCCTGGGGGCACTCTTTTGAAGGTATTTGTGCTGCCTTCAGAGATATAGTGTCTTGGTCCGTTGGAAGGTAGGTGACATGCGGATCTTTTTTGTTTGTGACTGTGAACACCTTTCAGCACTGCTTTCTTGGCCTTCAGAGCCTTTGCTTTGGCCCCTGCTTTGGGAGGTACAGAGCCTTCCTTCTTTACCTTTGGGAGGTACAGAGCCTTCCTTCTTTACCTTTGACACCATCTTTGTAAAAGGCAAAAGTTCCCTTCTTGGGGGATGCCTGGCTGGCTCAGTTGGTAGAGCTATGGGACTCTTGATCTCCAGGTTGTGAGTTCAAGCCCCATATTGGGTGTGAAGCCTACTTAAAAACAAAACGAAACAAAACAAACAACAACAACAAAACAAGTTCCCTTCTTAAAATTAAGTGTAAGTTAGAATTTTTGCTTGGGTCAGTGATCTCGAGTCTGTTTATTTTCAGGGAATGGCATTTATTGCCTCTTCTCATATCTCATATCTTGTTCAGTCAGCCACAATTTATTTTGAAAGCAGAAAAGGAAAAAAAAAAAAAGCATGGGTAGCATTTACTTTGAGTTTTACCACCATTTCCCTGATGATACTTTTATCCAGTCTAGGAGTTTGAGGATTTTTTAAAAAATTTCTTCTACCTGACCTTCTTGGTGTTTAATCTTGACTTTCATTTCCTTTTAAGTGTGCTTATTTTTTATAAAATTTTTTAAGATTTTATTTTTTTAACTAATCTCTTCACCCAACATGGGGTTCGAACTCACAGCCCCACGATCAAGAGTCTCACGCTCTTCAGACTGAGCCAGCCAGGTGCCCCAAGCATCCTTATTTTTTTTTTTTTTTAATTTTTTTTTTCAACGTTTATTTATTTTTTTGGGACAGAGAGAGAGCATGAACGGGGGAGGGGCAGAGAGAGAGGGAGACACAGAATCGGAAACAGGCTCCAGGCTCTGAGCCATCAACCCAGAGCCTGACACGGGGCTCGAACTCACGGGCCGCGAGATCGTGACCTGGCTGAAGTCGGACGCTTAACCGACTGCGCCACCCAGGCGCCCCAAGCATCCTTATTTTTTAATGAGAGCAAATATTTTTGTGACTTTGTTTTTTTTTTTTTTTTTTTTTTTTTTTTCAACGTTTATTTATTTTTGGGATAGAGAGAGACAGAGCATGAACAGGGGAGGGGCAGAGAGAGAGGGAGACACAGAATCGGAAACAGGCTCCAGGCTCTGAGCCATCAGCCCAGAGCCCGACGCAGGGCTCGAACTCACGGACCGCGAGATCGTGACCTGGCTGAAGTCGGCCGCTTAACCGACTGCGCCACCCAGGCGCCCCTTTGTGACTTTGTTTTTAATGCTCATCTAGAATAAAGTGTTTTCAGAAAGGTAAGAATAGTTATCTACAGATATGCGCATGGATTAAAATTTCCCACTTTGGTTGATAATTTTGTTGTTGTTGTTTTAGGTGGTGCTTCCTACATTTATCCTAGAGAAGCGTTCCTTGCTGGAAATGTATGCAGACTTTATGTCTCATCCAGACCTATTCATAGCCATTACTAATGGAGCCACAGCTGAGGATAGAATGATTCGTTTTGTTGAGTACTACCTTACCTCATTTCATGAAGGCCGGAAAGGAGCCATTGCTAAGAAACCGTACAATCCTATCATTGGAGAAACATTTCACTGTTCCTGGAGGATGCCAAAAAGCGAGGTTGCATCCACTGTTATCAGCAGCTCTTCTACCCAGGCAGTCACAAATCATGCTCCTCTATCAGAGGAGGCTTTGAGCCAGGCGGGACCAGACTGTTATACAGTCAGATTTGTTGCTGAGCAGGTTTCCCATCATCCTCCAGTCTCAGGATTTTATGCAGAATGTGCAGAGAGGAAGATGTGTGTAAATGCACATGTCTGGACTAAGAGCAAATTCTTAGGCATGTCGATAGGCGTAACAATGGTTGGAGAAGGTAAGTAGGAAAACTATCCTCCAGTTTTTAATATCTAACTATAATCTTAAATTTGGGGAAGCTTAGATAAATATTACAATTCTGAAATGTCATGTGTACTACTTCTAATTTTTAGTTGTTCCAGAATGGTGGGGGAGGGGAGGCTCATATTTATGGACAAATATAAATTATCTTTTTAAAAAATTTCCCTGGTTTTAAATATAAAATATTCTTATTGTAGAATATATGGGAAACTGAGAAAAATATCAAGGAGAAAATAAAGTTTCTCTAAACCCTCCATCCAGAGAGGGATAAATTTAGCTAGCATTTTGTATTTTTTTAATTGTGTACATGTTCATACTTTTATTTCTCTTTTGTAAAATTGGGATTTGTTCTGTCTGTAGTTTTCTGTCCTGCTTTTTTGTACTAAACATTTTCCCATGTCATTGATAATCTTTAAAACATGTTTAATGACTATAATATCCTATGAAATGAGATATTTACCATCTTATATTTAACCATTTCCTTTATTTGGGCATTGAAGGTATTTCTGTATTTCCATTATTATAAAAAGCACTAAAGAAATATATTATAGATAAATCTTTATCTACATCTTTTATATTTGCTAAGGAGGTATGCATAAGGTATTTTAAAATACATTGCCAGACTTTAATTCCACTTCAGCAAAGGTTATGAAAAAATAATTTAAGGTAATACCCCAAAACCAACAACATCACAAAGGCTCCACAGAAATCATTGCAGAGTTCATGAAACTATAATGGCAGAAAAAACCCTACCATTTTAACGTTAAAGGAAAACTCTTGTTTCCTGAATAATTTGTTCAGAATGTAAACTTGCAATGTAAGCATGGTATAATTAAGTCTGTGATGCTAACATTTTGAGACTTTGTCACTGCAGCTGTGAAGAAAATACTTTATCCCCCTTTTCAGTTTTCCCCATTTTTAAAATCTTTTGTGATGTGAGTCTTACCAATTTCCAAATGTTTTAAGTTAATCAAAACTTTTATAACATTAGAAAATACTCATGTTTTATTAATTAAAATGTTTGCCACCTTCAGTTATAAACTTTGTCACATTTGTTCTCAGATCTTCATGAATCAATTTATTTTATAGATGAAAAAAGTCTAGAGGTGATGATACATATTCAAGGTCATAAAAGTTAAGGCCTAGCCAGGTTTAGAACGTCATCCTTTAACATTCTCTCTGAAAGGACAGTTAGTTCTTACCAGTTCATTTGGCAGAAAGAATCTGGTAATGGTGGCCTCTCCAAGAAAGGAAATACTTCAGGAAATTAGGAAAAGCATTAATATCTTAACCTTGCACTAATCATGAAGGTAGTACAAAACAGGTAATTTTTATTATTTAAGTGCTGATTATATATTTATGGATTACCTTTTAGAAATTAAATTTCTATCAGTAACCTCAATAGAAAGTAAGTGAAATCAGGGAATGGGACACAACAATTTATTTTGCTCCTATTATGGACCATGTTTTATATTTATTTGTTGGGGGAAATTCCATTTAATGATTAAATAAGTGAGGTTTTAGAATTCTATTAACTAGTTTATTATCATATACATTCAAAACTGTATATTGCTTCAGATTTTAAATTCTACAGTGTGTGATACTAATGCTAAATATATCCTTGGGAATCAGATCATAAACCCAGGTTATATGATGACATATTTTTAGAAAAGTAATAACATCTTTTCCATCTTAAAATGAATCAGCAGTTATTATTAAACACTTACGTATATTCAAGGATATTGTCTATATGTCTTCTGACAGCTCCCATTATATATATAATGTATTACATCCAGAGCCATGCCACAGCCAGAACCAAGCCATAAATGGCTTGATAATTCTTGATTTATTGTTGCCCTTTGTGAAGACTATAAAGGTAATACAAGAAAATAGTGCATATTACTTTATGTAAAGTAAACTGCTTTAGAATCTCAATTTGTCTCTTTGCCTATCCTAAAAATTAACTATATTAGAATATTTATAACTCTTGCCCTTATTTGTGAACATTAAAAACAGAGTACTTAATGAGCTTTCATTAAGAGAGATGCCATTAGGGGTGCCTGGGTGTCTCAGTTGGCTAAGCATCTGACTCTTGATTTCAGCTCAGGTCATGATCTCATGGTTCGTGAGTTCGAGCCCTGCATCAGAAGCCCTTGGGATTCTGAACTCTCTCCTTCTCTTCTTCTCTCTCAAAGTAAATAAATAAACTTAGAAAGAGAGATACCATTAGAGTTCAGACTAGTAGTACATGTTCAGTTAAGTATTTATTCTAGTGGTGACCCAGGTAAGGAGCTTGGGTTAGTAATGTAGCTCAGATATCCTTAGTGTCCCTTAATTATCTAGTATAAATTGATTATTAATTAATGTAATTTCTCTTCTTATTATATGTATGTTTTTAATTTTTTTTTTAATGTTTATTTTTGAGAGAGAGAGAGACAAAGTGCAAGCAGGAGAGGGGCAGAGAGAGAGAGGGAGACACAGAATCTGAAGCAGGCTCCAGGCTCTGAGCTGTCAGCAGAAAGCCCAATATGGGGCTCAAACCCACAAACTGTGAGATCATGACCTGAGTCAAAGTTGGACACTTAATCGACTGAGCCACCCAGGCTCCCCTCTCTTAAATTTTTTTTAAAAAAATCATCCTTAGTATGGCATTACTTAGTATAAAACTAGCCCCATTAGAATAATATTTGTTTGAAAACTGTCACTTCTATATCTTATAGCCTAATACTTCAGAATTTGGCAGACAGAGTTATTATTATGACCATATTTTTATGATAGAATTAGTTTTTTTCTTCCTAATATACATAGAACGAAGAATGCTTTTTTTCCCATTAAACTGTCTGAGACTTAAGTTCTATAACTACAGCATTAGACATTTATGTATTACTAAACTGAAAAAGTTATTAGTGCTAATGATCAGACCATAACATGATGCAGTATTAACATGTTCTGAAAATCTGACCTAAGAGTCTATTAGAGGGAAATCTTGATCTATTTCCACTGTAACATTTTCTGGTTCCGTGAACACCAAAGAGATAGCAAAGTTATAATAAAAGTAACCTTGATTCACTATTACCAGGAATGTTATCAAGTACAATTTTAAGTGAAGTTAGTTTAATCCAAGGTTGAATGAAAATTAACCAAAATAATGTTCATTTACTAGGTTTGAAAAAAAATAATATGGGTATTTTATAACTGTCTTTTTTTTTTTTTTTTTTTTTTGTTAAAGATGTTAACCACCTTCATGTTTTCACCTTCAGGTATTCTCAGTCTATTGGAGCATGGAGAAGAGTATACATTTTCTCTACCTTGTGCATATGCCCGATCAATTTTAACTGTTCCTTGGGTAGAACTTGGTGGCAAAGTCAGTGTCAACTGTGCAAAAACTGGGTATTCAGCCAGCATCACTTTTCATACTAAGCCGTTTTATGGTGGCAAACTGCACCGGTAAGAACATTTTAATGATCCCTGGCTCTTACTCTATGAGTTTGAACTTGTATTATAACTCCTTATTCTTTTTCTGTTTTGTTTTATGTTAATGGAGTTAGAGTTTTATTTGTGTTTATTTTTTCAAGGCATTCTGGACATCCTGATCTAGTTTTAAAAATAGTGATATATCTATCTACTTTTTAAAAAAATTTTTTTGGGGCGCCTGGGTGGCGCAGTCGGTTAAGCATCCGACTTCAGCCAGGTCACGATCTCGCGGTCCGGGAGTTCGAGCCCCGCGTCAGGCTCTGGGCTGATGGCTCAGAGCCTGGAGCCTGTTTCCGATTCTGTGTCTCCCTCTCTCTCTCTGCCCCTCCCCCATTCATGCTCTGTCTCTCTCTGTCCCAAAAATGAATAAACGTTGAAAAAAAAAATTAAAAAAAAAAAAAAATTTTTTTTAAAAGTTTGTTTCTTTTGAAGAGAGAGAGGGACAGAGCGTGAGCAGGGAAGGGGCAGAGAGAAAGAGGGAGAGGGAGACAGAGCCTGACACGGGGCTCGAACTCACGAACTGTGAGCAGATCTAACCACTCTTATAAAAATTTCCTGGTTAAGTAGCTAAGGAGAAGTAGAATAGAATTACTAACAAATGAACTTGCAGTCTGTGGCCCAATTTCTGCCTTTAAGGAGGTTCAGACTAGACCCAGGCCTCAGTGAAGGCAGTTATTGGTACAAATTAGCATGAAAATGTATCTAATCATACGAAATAGTTCAAGAAGCACAACGGTGGAAGCCAGTGTTTTTAGGTACTAATACTGTGAATGGTGGCTTTGTTCTACTTCCATCCAGGAAATGGCCAGTTCTTATATTCCCTTCTGGCCTTCTCTCAGTCTCTTCAGCACTGGTCCAGATCATCCAAATCACATGAAGACAAGTTATCTAATAGAATCTTCAAAAGGGATACTGTCTCCCATGTGGGTGATGGATATTGAGGAGGGCACCTTTTGGGATGAGCACTGGGTGTTGTATGGAAACCAATTTGACAATAAATTTGAAAATATATTGAAATATATTGAAATATATTGAAAATATATTGAAAAAAAGAAAAAAAAACAAAAGGATACTGTCTCTTTTCCTTAAGCCCTTGATATTTATTTATTTTTTTAATGTTTATTTATTTTTGAAGGAAAGACAAAGCATGAGTGAGGTAAAAGCAGAGAGAGAGGAAGATACAGAATCCAAAGCGAGCTCCAGGCTCTGAGCTGTCAGCACAGAGCCTGACAGGAAGCTCGAACTCACAAGCCTCGAGATTGGACACTTAACCGACTGAGCCACCCAGGCACCCCCCTTGGTATCTATTCTAACTGTCCCTAAAGTAGGGTTAGTTTTCTCTGTCTATAAACTCTTTATCGAAAAATACATACCTTGTTGATGATTTTCACAAAGTGAAAATCTGAGCATTTTGATCTAGACATGGAACATTACCAGCATCCTCGAGATCCTTCTCATGCCCTCTTACAGTTATAAACACACACACACACACACACACACACACACACACACACACACACACACACCACTTATACCCCTTCTTCCTAGGGTAGCCACTTTCCTGACTTCTAATACCATTGATTAGTCTTGCCTGTTTTTGAAATCTATATAATAATGAAATCATACACTGTGTGTTCTTTCATATTTGACTTTTTGCTGAACATTATGCTTTTGAGATTCATCCATATGTAGCATAGTTCATTCTCCTCACTGAGGATTGTATTACATTGCATGACTGTCACAATTCACTTATTCATTCTAATGTTGATGGGCATTTGAGTAGTTTGCAATTTGGGGCCATTATAAATGGTACTACTAGAACATTGTGTAGTGAATATATGTATGAGTTTCTGTTGGATAGATACCCAAAGGAGAATTGCTGAGGCATAGGGGATGGAAGTTGAACTTGAGTAGGTGCTGCCAAACAGTTTTCTTAAGTGATTATTACCAAAGCACACTCCCTGCAGCCATGTTTGAGACTTTCAATTGCATATAGCAATTTTACTTTTTCATTCTTAGACAACTGGTACTTAACAATTTTAGAAGTGGAAAGAAAGATTGATCGCTCCCCAGACATTGATTGAATGGCCCTTTATAAATGTTTCAAACACTAAATATTTCAAAACACTAAAGCAGAGAATTAAAACACACACATACACACACACATTACCCAAACATAACCACTAGACATTGTCAGAATGGTCACCTCTTATCCTTAGAGAAGGTAGTAATATGGTTAATACTTTGCTCTATGCACTTATACGTAACTTCTCTCATCATAGTAATCACAGGATTCGAACCTTACAACCAGCAAGGGCTTTAGAAGTCACTAGACCAACATTTATTATGTGCATATATCCCTTTGCAACATGCCTGATAACTGATTTGTTCAGTCTGTGTTGAAACATCGTTAGTACAGAACTCACAGTGCATGAGGCAAGCAGTCCCTTCGGACTCCTCTTATTTCTATGAAGTTAGAGCTGAAATGGATATCCCTATAACATTCTTGCCTTGGTGAAAGTATTCCTCAGTGTATATGCTTGAGTAGAATGCTTAGGGGAAAACAACTACAGTGATAAATCTTCCAAAGCCAGCACTGTTTATTGTCAGTGACACTGATACATTTCTTAGTGGCATGTCATTTTTTTTCATAAGTATTATTTTCTGGATAAGGAGACATGGAGCAATTTTAATTGTCTTTTTTGCAAACTATTTTTGGTCTCTGAAACTTCATTCTGAGAGTTTATGTGTATGTGCATATATGTGTGCATGTGCATATATGTGCATGTATACCTGTATGTGTGTTATTTGAAATCCTACAGGACTCATACTACCTGTAAAAACATTAAAAAAATTTTTTTTAATGTTTATTTTTGAGAGAGAGAGAGACAGAGCACAAGCAGAGGAGGGGCAAAGAGAGAGAGAGAGACACACACAGAATCTGAAGCAGGCTCCAGGCTCTGAGCTGTCAGCACAGAGCCCAATGTGGGGCTTGAACTCACGGACTGCAAGATCATGACCTGAGCCGAAGTCAGATGCTTAACCAACTGAGCCACCCAGGTGCCCCTAAAAACATTAAAAAAAAAAAAAAAGTTATTTATACACAAATTTATTTTCTTGATTGGTTGGTCTAATTTCCCCAACATGGCTGTAAGCTTTTTGACAGAACTATACTGTTTTGGGCCTTCCATTGCATCTGTACAGTGCTGTGTACATAGTAAGTGATCTGTAAATATTCGTGCAATTTTATTTGGAAATATGATTGAGCATGAGTTTCTCTCTTCTTGGAGATAGAATCTAGTTCACTCTGTCAAATCATACCTATTCCCAATGATCCTTTAATACATTACTGGTTAACTTTTTAGATAGGAACTCTTAGGTCTGAGTTTTTTAGAGCTTCACTCAGTTGATATCCCCTTTCCTCCTCTAGGACAGCCCAGCAGAGGTTTGAAAATAGCTCTTGCAGGCTGTCTTCATTTTTCTCTTCTTTGAGTTTAACATCTTTATTTAACAATCATTTTCAATGACATGAAAAACTAAGAAAGATGTTTTGGTGTTAGTATATTCTACTCAATGCCAGATAGTTGATAGTAACTGAAATGAAAATACTAGAGACCCAGGTAGGAGTAAATCAGTAGATATTTTAACATTAGTACCAGATGCAAGGGCAGTGGGGATCAGTCTCTCAGGAGATACTGAGGCTTATAAACACCAACATACACAGAAAGTTGTATTGGAATTTGGATCTAAACTATAAAATCGAACCCAGGTCATAATTTTTTTTACTTGCAATTAAGTATGTTTTTTTATATTCCTGTTCAATCCTTGCCTTTTGAATATATCTTTTAACTTTGATATAAGAATACAGTATATTATTTTGCTGGCAAATCTGATCCTTATTTTGAAGGCAGTGGGGGAGTCAATTAAAATTTTAAGCATGGAAGTAGTAAATAAGCATGTTATTTAATTATTTTTATCTTTTATTTTGAAATCATTTCAAACCTACAGAAGAGTTGTACAAACTCTCATATATCCTTGGCCTAGTTGCTAGCATTTTGCCTCATTAGCTTTATCAAAGTCTTTTTCTCTCTCTATATATACTTCTTATTATTCCTGAAACATTTGAGAGTTAAACATCTGTGTTAAAGGTATGTTAGTCTGAATTTCCTAAGAATAAGGAAATTCTCTCCTACACTCACAGAACAGTTGTCAAATTCAAGAAATACAATACTATTATCTGATATATAGTCCGTATTAAATTTTGTTAATTTTCCAAATAATCAGCAATATTTTTTCTCCTGAAAAATCTTGCATTCATGTCAATGTTACATCCCTTTAGTCTTCTGGAATATTTCCTTAGCTTTTCTTTGTCTCTTACGACATTTTTTTGTAGACTACAGGGCAATTTTATAGAATGCCTGATGATTTGTTTTTGTTTTGTTTGTTTTAGGTTCAGGTTACATATTTTTGATGAGAATACATTATAAGTAATTTTGTTTCTGGAAGTGATATATTTTAAGTATTTATTTTTTAAAACACCTGTCTGGTGGCAGATGAAGAATGAACTGGAGGGTAAAGGGAGTGAAGAGAGAGTAGAAGAAAGGAGGCCAGACAGACCCTTCAAGGGTGACCCTTGAAGGAGTGACCCTTCAAGGAGTAACTAACAGGATGTAGAGGATCAGGGGCATCTAAGATAGCTTTGGATGACATCCTAGTTATTTACTACCAGTTAATAAACTTCTCTAAAACTTAAGTGCTTAAAACAGCAATTTATTATCTTTCACAGTTCTGTGGACTGACTAGGTTCAGCTGGGTGATTCTCTCATTGTGTTTTTTATGTTGTTACAGTTGGATATTGGTTGAGGCTTCAGCCATCTAAGGGCTTGACCCAGCTAGATATCCAAGGTAGCTCACTAACGTGGGAGGCAGTAGATCTGGCTGTTGACCAGGATCACAGCTGGGGCTGTCATTCAGAGGACCCTCATGTGGCCTTTCTGCGTGACTGGGGCTTCTTCCACCTTGGCAGCTGGATTCCTAGAGGAATCCAGCTCTTCCTAGAGGAAGCATCTAATAGCATTTTAAAAGACTTACTGGCTTTTGATACCTGGTTTTCATATTTTGACTTCTTGAAGACCCCTAAAAATTTCAAGTAGATATCCTCATTTTTTGTTAATGGTCAGTCATCATATTTATTCTTTTGTTTGTTTCAATCTCTTACTTAAATTGGCTTCTTTTCCCCCTTCATATTCTTTACCTATCTACAATGCCACATTCATTTGATTTTTCTGTAACTTGGAAGTACTACCCTTTTCTCTAACAGTCTCTTTCTCTCCTTAGCATGCATATATACATTCTGCCCATAATTCTTGAGGGATACTTTTAGCTGACTCTGAAGTTTCCTAATTTTTTCCATTCTGATCTCTCTCAAGACTGGTGGTTTCACCTAATTTCTCATTTAAAAGATTCCTATTAGAAACATATCTCTCTACTGTTGATACAATATTATAATGAAGGCTTTCTTTCATGCCTTCCTCCTTAGACAGCCTAGTTTTTTACTGCTATCTGCTATCAGAGCAGACACATTATCTGCTGTCTGCATTTGATATAAATATATTATCTTCCACTTGTCTTCCCTTACTCCCTCATTTTCCACAACTCCCTCCAATGCAGCCAAGTGAGCCTACTTAACTATTCCTCATGCCCATGTCCTCTCCTAATCAGATTTTCCACACTCACTTTAAGATGATGATCATATAAATCATCCTAAAGCAAAGTCAGAATTAATCAATATAGATAAATAGACATAGCATTCTATCTATCTATCTATCTAGTGGTATGATATTAAGATGACATGAACTGTCTGCTAAGTGACATACTTTTCTGCATGCAGGAGATACAGAATAGAAAGAAAGACCATCTCTGCCTTCAAGAAGCTTTCAGTGTAGTATTAGAATCCAGCACCCTATCTTTGGAAACCATTTGTAAAGCTTTTAGGGAAAATGTCATATATAATAGACAGTTAAAAACAGTCTATTATTATAATAATCATAGCATTGGAAAGGAGATTAGATAATTACTATACCTGAAAGTAAAAAAATTTTTATAGTTTACTTATTTATTTTGAGGGAGAGAGAGAATCCCAGGTAGGCCCTGTGCTGACAGCATGGATGTGGGGCTCAATCCCATGAACCATGAGATCACGACCAGAGGCGAAATCAAGAGTCAGATGCTTAACTGACTGAGCCACCCAGGCACCCCTGAAAATAAAATTTGATTCTGACTCATATGTTGAAGTAAAAAAAGAAACATGATATTCGACATATATCTCATTGTCTGATAAAGGAAGCCTATCACTTTTTCGAGAAAAGACAAACTATTTTCCTGGTATTAAATTTTAAAGGGATGTGTTGCAGGTATCCTTATATAGTGGCATTTAGAAACATAATAGTGTCTTCTTCAGTAGTTCTGCATAAAATGTAATTATCCTTCATGTAAGCATTTCAGATATATATCAATAAAACCCAAAGCTAAAGTCTTAACTTTCAATCAATAAAAACTTTTTTTTTTTATTTTTTAAGATTTTTTTGTTTGTTTTTAAGTAATCTTTGTACCCAATATGGGGCTCAAATTCACAATCCTGAGATCAAGAGTCGCATGCTCCACCAACTGAGCTAGCCTGGCACTCCCAGTCAATAAAAACTTTGTATATGAAGCCAAGTTAATATATTCAATGATTTTCTGGTATTCCAAGTAGCTGTAGAGCTAGAGTCTAGACCACATAAAAGGCTAACTTGATATCACGTTTTTAGAAAGTGAGAGAACAAATGCCTTATCAGTTATCAATCATCCTCACTTTAGAGATGAATAGGATAATAACATAAGATGTAGCTTTTTGCTTAGTATCTTAAGGACCATATTCAATGTTATTGGTTGGTACAAGATCTAGATCTACATGCTTTATATATTTAGATAGTCATTTACTTATTGTTTGTAATTGCTTTCATGCAACAGTGACAGAGTTAAGCAGTTGTGACAGAGACAGTCTGACCTGCAAATCCTGATAATTTACTTCCCAGTCCTTTACAGAAGAAGTTTGCCAACCCTGCATTAGGCCGTTATGAAGAATTATAAGCAGAATGAGGCAAGGCCCTTCTTCCTCCTTGTGTTGCTTTTGCATATTTCTCATGCAAAGGAATGGAAATGGCCCACCTCTCGTATGTGTAATTCTTGTTCCCTTCCCCAGTTCTCTTCGTGCTGCTCTTACCATGTAGCTGCACTAACTGACAACACCCCAGCAGGAACAGGGACCTAGGGTTTGCTATTTGTTGAGTGGAAAGGCATGTGAGGGAGATCATGATAACTTGAGAGATTGTGCTATGGTAGTTAAAGATCAAGTGAGGACCAGATTATGGTCCCTTAATTCTCAGAACATAGTTCTGAGGGTGTTTGGGTGGTTTAGTCTGTTAATGATCTTGTGGTTTGTGAGTTCAGGCCCCATGTTGGGCTCTGCACTGACAGTGACAGTGTTGGGAGTGACAGCCTCTCTCCTTCCTCTCTGCCCCTCCCTCACTTGCTCTCCCGCCCCCTTCAAAATAAATAAATTAAAAAAATCTATCTATCTATCTATCTATCTATCTATCTATCTATCTATCTATCTCATTCTGGGTATGTATGGATGGAAAAGAGAAGAGATAAGTGTTCTGTGTCATCTCCTCATATCCTGTTTGGTTGGAAACAAATTTCCAAAGAAGGGAACAATGTTGGCAAGTGGGATCAGAGAGGAAACATGGACATCACAAGAAATATTCAGTCAGGCAAGAAGCCCTTAGCAGTAGAATTATTTAAATTTATATACGGTAAAACCTTGGATTGCGAGTAACTTGTTCTGTGAGTGTTCTGCAAGGGAGCAAACATTTCTAATAAATTTTAACTTGATAAATAAGTGATGTCTTGCAATACGAGTGGTACATGATGCCGAATGTCACATGATCACAACTGAGCCAATGGTTCTTTCTTGCTTGCTGTGGAATTGTGGTGATCGTCTCCCATGTTCAGGTGCTCGGTCTCAGGCTGTAGTGTTTGGCAGAAATCAGTGATTTTCAGAATGTTGGAAGGTGCCCACAACTGGCATTAGTGTATTTTTTGTCACTTCAAACCACCTATGGACAGTCCTTTGCTTTTCCATACAAGAGTAAGCTTAGGAATGCTTTGCTTCATTCTAGGTCAGGCTGCCCGCAGATATAGACCCTTTCCTCTGCTGCCTTATTGCCAGTTGGATTAAATACAATATATGGCAAGAGTTTATTAATACTATACTGTAGTCAACATCCATGCAAGCATATACAATGGCCCTGATGCAGAAAAAGATTCCATTGAGCCAGTACATAACAGTGATTCCATTAGTGATAGTGAAAGTCCTGCACAATAACCCTCCTCTCTCTTATCTCTCTCACACAAGCCATGAAGGTTTTTAAAGATAAGTACAGGTTAATGTGTTTATTTTTCTTTATATTTTGTATTTTCTTAATTATTTTGTGTTCTATTACAGTATTGTAATCATTTTTGTATGAATATTTTTGGGTTGTGGAACAAATCATCTGAGTTTCCATTATTTCTTACGGGGAAATTCGCTTTGATATACAAGTGCTTTGGATTATAAGCATGTTTCCAGAACGAATTATGCTCACAAGCCAAGGTTTTACTATACTTTGAAATATAACTGAGTTCCCACCTCTATTGTAATCAGGCACACTTGTAGTCATGGTGTTCTTTGTATCTAGTGAGCTAGAGTTATGCCTAACTTTTGATTTTGGATATTTGGTTTGCTGTTGGTTTCCAAACCTCTCTTACCTTAATCTCCAAAATCTGGTTCATTGATCATTTGCTTTTTGGCCCCTATATCTCTGCCTTGAGTTCTAAGTTTGCAGACCTTTAATTAACTTAGCCTGTTTGAAAGCTATGGGCTCCCTAAATTCTGCTGTGTCTTTCTGGTTCTTAGGTTCTTGGCTTATACCTGACAACTGCTACTTACGGTTCCTGTAGCCTAAACCTCTGGGCTTTGGTCCTGTGGATTGCTTTTGAATCCAGATAAACCACAATCACTGATGCACTGATTAGACCCTAACACTTGCCCACTGTTCTCTAAGTTCTGAACCTCTATCTTATCTGACCCTGTTGTTTCTTGTGTCCTACAGTGAACACAAAATACTTCATTAAAAATAATTAGACCTGTTTATTCTGATCTTCATTTGAACTGCATCCTGTCTGTTGATACACTGGCCAGATAACTCTTCATTAAACTTTCAACAGTAGTGTTTGAGTTCTCTCTGAGTTCTGTGTCAATGATGATAATTTTTGTATACTGGTACTCTTTTAATTTTTCTATTTTGGCAAGAGAATATTAAAATTTTTAATTTATTTTTTCTATTTTTCAACCTCTTATTGGTTTAGCTGGTTCCTATATTTAATTTAAAGTTAGGCTTATGTGATTTTATACAAAATCAACATACCCAGAAATTCAAATATAGTGACCTCAAACTTTTTTTTTTAATGTGTATTTATTTTTTTGAGAGAGGGAGGGAGACACAGAATCCCTCTCTCATGTTTTTGAGAGAGACAGACAGAGTGTGAGTGGGCAGTGAGAGAGAGAGACACACACACACACAGAATCTGAAGCAGGCTCCAGGCTCTGAGCTGTCAGCACAGAGGCCGACACGGGGCTCAAACTCACGAACCATGAGATCATGACCTGAGCCAAAGTTGGACACTTAACCAACTGAGCCACCCAGGTGCCCCTAAACTTTTAAGTAAATAAGACTAGTAAATAGGACTAAAATTTAAGTAAACAAGACTAGTTTTTAAAAAACATTTCAATTGTAATGTTGTAACATCTTAAAACCATAATAAAAATGTTAATATTTTTCATATTTCTGTTTAGTTTTAATATTATAATAGTTTTTTTTAATTTTTTTTTTTCAACGTTTATTTATTTTTGGGACAGAGAGAGACAGAGCATGAACAGGGGAGGGGCAGAGAGAGAGGGAGACACAGAATCGGAAACAGGCTCCAGGCTCTGAGCCATCAGCCCAGAGCCCGACGCGGGGCTCGAACTCACGGAGCGCGAGATCGTGACCTGGCTGAAGTCGGACGCTCAACCGACTGCGCCACCCAGGCGCCCCTATAATAGTTTTGTTTGTAGCAAACATCTAAAGATCACACCTTGTGATCATTCATGGTAACTTAGTCTCTGGTTTGATTCCCAGTATTCTTTCTGAAGATTAAAGTTGAGAGGCACGTGGGTGGCTCAGTTGGTTAAGCGTCGGACTCTTGGTATGGGCTCAGGTCATGATGTTACATTTCTTGCTGACAGCCTGGGAGCCTGCTTGCGATTCTCTCCCTCCCTCTCTCTCTGCCCTTCCCCCACTCACACTGTCTCTCTCAAAGTAAATAAACTTAGAAAAAAAGATTAAAGTTGATATTATTTGAAAAAATTACCTAGTAAGCTCTCATGGGATTTACAGAGTCTGACTTTGGCACTGACAAACTGAAGTGAGCTGTATACCCAATTTAAACAATTCAGAAGGTACGTTTATAGGTTTCAGAGTTCTAAGAACAAGCCCAGTTTCACTTATTAGAGCATATCTTTATTTTTTACCTGCTTCTAGGGTTACAGGTGAAGTAAAGCACAACATCACCAATACTGTGGTATGCAGAGTGCAAGGCGAATGGAATAGTGTTCTTGAGTTCACTTATAGCAACGGAGAGACAAAGTATGTGGATTTAACTAAGTTGGCAGTAACAAAGAAAAGAGTAAGACCTCTGGAGAAGCAAGATCCATTTGAATCCAGGTATGTTATCCTTACATCCATACAAGAGTCAGAAGCTCTGGATCTTAATCGAAGCCTTTTCACTAATTTGCAACCTTAGGCAGGTCACTTCACCAGTTTGCATTTGTAAGCTGGGCAAAAATATTACAATATTTAATAGTCAAAAGATTACTATCCTTATCATAAAAACGTTTACAAATTATTAACAAGAAAATAGGTACCCCATTAGAAAAATGGACAAAGGACATAAAGAGGCAGTTCACAAAAGGAGAAAAAAAATGTCCACTAAGAAAATGAAAAATAGTGGTTGCTTCTGGAGAGGAGTACTGGGATGTAGAATAGGAAAGAGACTTAATCCTTCATAGAATCCCCTTTTGAATTATTTAAATTTTATATCCTGTGGAAGTATTGTATCAATTTAAAAAAGAAAAAGTGAAATACAAGGAAGCATTAAACATCTTAAGTTCAGATCATGTAAGTAGAACTAAACTATTTATTACTATATACATAAAGGAATTAAATACCCATTAACCAAAGACTCAGATTGCATTTAGAAATAAAACAGTAATGACTGGGGAAAATTTTTCTTTTGGAGTTTATCCTAAAGGAGAAGTTGTTTTTATTTTATTTTAATTCCAGTATAGTTAACATACGTTGTGAAATTGGTTTTAGGTGTACAATATAGTGATTCAAAAAGAGAGGTTCTTAAGGTTTGGTCTATGGACCCCCTACGGTCCTTGAGATTTTTTAACAAGGTTTAGAAGTTGAATTTTATTTTCGTAATAATGCCAAGATGCTATTTGCCCTTTCATTCTGTTGGCACTTGCACTGATGGTGCATCAGCAGTTGTGGGTAGCACTGCTGGGCCTTAGAGTAATCAAGGCAGTGGCACAAAACTGTACACAGTCATTGTGTTCTTCACTGCCCATGTACTTGCATTTTTTTTAAGATGCCAGGGTTTTTAAAAAAAAAGTCCTTGAAAAAGCAGTATAGATTGTTAGTTTTATTAAATCTGTATCATTGAGGACCCATCTTTTTACTATTCTACATGACAGATTGGGAGTATGCATAAAGCACTGCTGGTAGATATTGAAGTACGGTAGTTATCTGGAGGAAAAGCACTTGTGCAGTTGTTTGAGTTATAAGCTGAACTAATTTCTGTTTTCGTAAAACACCATTTCTACTTAAATGAATGGCAAACCATGACTATTCTAATTTCAGTATTGGGCAGACATTTTTCTTATAAACAGATGATCTGAACATGGCACTTCAAGGAAAACAATTGGCAGTATTTTTGGCTAATAATAAAATTTAAATGGAAACGACGTATGGATTAAAGACCTAAATATGAGACCTGAAACCATAAAAGTCCTAGAAGAGAGCACAGGCAGTAATCTCTCTGACATCATCCATAGCAACATTTTCATAGATATGTCTCCTGAGGCAAGGGAAATAAAAGCAAAAATAAACTATTGGGACTATATCCAAGTGAAAAGTTTCTGCACAGCAAAGGAAACAATCAACAAAAATGAAAGGCAGCCTACTGAATGGTAGAAGAAATTTGCAAATGACATATCCAATAAAGAGTTAGTATCTAAAATATATAAAGGACCGATACAACAAGTGTTGGCGAGGATGTGGAAAAAAAGGAACCGTTGTACATGGTTGGTGGGAATGCAAACTGGTGCAGCCACTATGGAAAACAGTATGGAGTTTTCTCAGAAAATTAAAAATAGAACTACCCTATGATCCAGTAATCGCACTATGGGGTATTTACCCCCAAAATACAGAAACACTAATTCAAAGGGGTACATGCTTCCGTATGTTTATAGCAGTATTATTTACAATAGCCAAACTATGGAAGCAGCCCAAGTGTCCATCAATAGATGAATGGATAAAGAAGATTTGGTTATGTGTATGCAATGGAATATTATTCGGCCATAAAAAAGAATGAAATCTTACCATTTGCAATGACATGGATGGAGCTGGAGAGTATAATGCTAAGCAAAGTAAGTTAGTCAGAGAAAGACAAATACCATATGATTTCACTCGTGTGTGGAATTTAAGAAACAAATGAGCAAAGGGAAAAAAAGACAAACCAAGAAACAGACTCTTAGCTATAGAGCACAAACTGATGGTTACCAGAAGGAAGGGGACAGGGTTGGAGAAATAGAAGATGGGGATTAAAAAGTACACTTATCATTATGAAAAAATAAATTAAATTAAAAAATAAAATAATAAAAAGGTATAGGTGGGAGACAGTGGAAGATAGGTAGATAGATAGATAGACAGACAAGAAGGTAGGTAGATAGGAAGAAGCAACCTAAGTGTCCATCAACAGATGAATGGATAAAGAAGTTGTAGTATATAGGGCACCTGGCTGGCTGAGTTGTAAGAAAATGCAACTCTTGATCTCAGGGTTGTAAGTTTGAGCCCCATGTTGAGTGTAGAGATTACTAAAAAAATATTTTTAAAAAACTTAAAAAAGAAGTTACAGTATATATATACAGTGGAATTTTATTCAACCATAAAAAAGAAGGAAATCCTGCCATTTGTGACAACATGGATGGACCTTGAGGGTATCATGCTAAGTGAAATAAGTCAAAAAGACAGATACTGTATGATCTCACTTATATGTGCAATCTAGGGGTGCCTGGGTGGCATCTGGCTCTTGGTTTCAGCTCAGGTCATGATCTCACAGTTCATGGGTTCAAGCCCCACATCAGGCTCTGCACTGTCAGTGGGGAGCCTGTTTGGAATTCTCTCTCTCTTTCTCTCTTTTTGCCCCTCCCTGCTCACTCTCTCTGTCTCTCAAAATAAATAAATAAACTTCAAAAAATAAAATATTCTTTTTTCAACTATGTATCAGTGTGAGGCCAGGTTTTCTTTATATACTTTAAGTAAAACAACATATCACAACAGACTGAATGTAGAAACAGCTATAAGAATCCAGCTATATTAAAGCAGATTTTTTTAATGTTTATTTATTTATTTTGGGGGGGGGCAAAGAGAGGGACAGAGAATCCCAAGTAGGCTCCACTCTTGTCAACACTGAGCCTGACACGGGGCCCAGTCTCATGAAATGTGAGATCATGACCTGAGCTAAAAGCAAGAGTTGGACGCCTAACCTACTGAGCCACCCAGGCACCCCTAAAGCAGATGTTTAAGAGATACTGCTGGATTCTCTTTGCTAACATTTTATTAAGGATATTTTATATCTACGTTCATGGGGGATATTGGTTGGTCTGTTGTTTTCTTTAGGGAAAGGTTTTTAACTACAAATTCAATATCTTGATATTGAGGTTGTCTTGAGTGAACTTTGGCAGTTTGTGTATCTTTCAAGAAATTGATTCATTTAATCTAATTTGTCGAATTTATTGGCATATAAGTTATATTCCCTTAGTTTTCTTTTAATGCGTGTAGGGTCTGTAGTGATGTCCCTACTTTAATTCTTCATGTTGGTAATATTTTCTTTTCCTAATCAATGTGATTAAAGAGTTATTAATTTTACTCAGAGAACTAGTGTTTGGTTTCATTGGTTTTTGTCTGTATTTCTATTTTCTTCATTGATTTCTGCTCTTTTTTATTTCCTCTTTTCTGCTTACTTGGTGCATCATTTGCTCTTCCTTTTTCTCATTTCTTAAAAGGGAAGCTTGGGTCAGGGGTCAGCACACTTCTATAAAAGGCCAGAGAATAAATATTTTAGGCCTAATGGGCCAGATAGTCTCTACCACAACTACTCAACTCTACTACTGTAGCATGAAAGCAGCCACAAACAGTGAAAGGATAGATAGATATCCCTATGTTACAATAAAAATCTATTCACAAAAATGGGCAGCCAGCCATAGTTGTCTGACCCCTGATTAGGCCATTGTTTTTCCTTTTTCCCTAATATATATATTTAATATATTTCTAAGTCTGCTTTGTCTATATCTCACAACTTTCGAATTCTTGATATATATTTTCTAATTTCCCTTGTGACTCATGAAGTTATTTAATTTTTTTTTTTTAATGTTGGTTTTTGAGAGAGAGGAACAAAGTGTGAGCAGGGGAGGAGCGGAGAGGGAGGGAGACACAGAAAGAATCCAAAGCAGGCTCCAGGCTCTGAGCTGTCAGCACAGAGCCCGATGCGGGGCTTGAACCCACGAACCATGAGATCATGATCTGAGCTGAGGTAGGACACTTAACCAAGCTACCCAGGTGCCCCTCATGAAGTTATGTAAAACATTATTTAATTTCCAAATATTTATAAAATCTCCAGCTATCTTCCCATTATTTATTTTTAATTTAGCTTAATTTTGGCCAAAAGGTGTACTTTGTATGGTTTCAGTCCTTCAAATTTTTTGAGATTTATGACCCTGAATACATTCTGTCTTGGTAAATGTTTCATGTGCACTTAGCAAGAATGTATATTCTTTTGATGTTAGGTGACAGTAATCTGTAAATATCAATTATCTCAAGTAGGTTGATAGTATTTTTCTAGCATTCTGTGTGATTACTAATTTTCTGTATACTTGTTCAGTTGAGATCAGTAACTGAGATCAGTTATTGAAACTACCAATTATAATTGAATATTTCTTTTTGTAGTTCTGTAAGTCTTCATGTTATTTGAAGCTTTGTATTAGGGGCATACACATTTGGGATTGATGTACTAACCCTTGATCATTATGAAATAATCTTCTTTATCCGTGGTCATAGTTCTTGCTTTGAATTCTACTTTAATACTAAAAGTGCCACTTTAAAATTTTTTTTTCAACGTTTATTTATTTTTGCGACAGAGAGAGACAGAGCATGAACGGGGGAGGGGCAGAGAGAGAGGGAGACACAGAATCGGAAACAGGCTCCAAGCTCTGAGCCATCAGCCCAGAGCCCGACGTGGGGCTCGAACCCCCGGACCACGAAATCGTGACCTGGCTGAAGTCGGACGCCTAACCGACTGCGCCACCCAGGCGCCCCTAAAAGTGCCACTTTAAATAAACTTTATCAAGGGGCACCTGGGTGGCTCAGTCTCTGAAGCGTCCGACTCTTGATTTCAGCTTAGGTCATGATCTCACGGTTTGTGAGTTCGAGCCCTGCATCTGGCTCTGCACTGACAGTGCAGAGCCTGCATGGGATACTCTCTGCCTCTCTCCCTGCCCCTCCCTTGCACATGCTCGCTCACTCTCTCTCTCTATCTCTGTCTGTATCCCTCTGTATCTGTCTCTCTCTCAAAATAAATAAATAAATTTTAAAACAACTTTATCAAGATGTATTTTACATATTATAAAATCCACCTATTTCAAGTGTATAAATTCAGTTATTTTTAGCATCTTTCCTGAATGGTGCAGTCATTGCCATAAATCAGTTTCACAATCTTCATCCTCCCATGAGATCACTCATGCCCACTTACAGTTAATGTCCATTCATATCCCTAGTCTCAGGGAACCTACTTTCTGTCTCTATAAATTTGCCTTTTCTGGACACTTCAGATGAATGGAATCATACAATATGTGATACCTTATGCTTGGCTTCTTTCATTTGGCATAATGTTTTCGAGGTTCATCCATGATACAGCATGTATCGGTAGTTCATTTTTTTATATTGCTGAATAGTATTCCATTATATGGAACCACATTTTGCCTATCTATTCACTAATTGATGGACATTGCCAGTTTTGGACTTTGATGATTAATACTACTATGAACATTCTCATGTAAATTTTGGGGTGGCTATGTTTTCATTTCTCTAGGTAAATATCTGAAAGTGGAATTGCTGGGTTGTCTACAAGTTTTACATTTGACTTTTCAGGAAACTGCCAAACTAATTTCCAAGATGGCTGCATCCTTTTACATTCCTGCCGGCAATGTATAAGTGTTCCAGTTCACATCCTCATCAACATTTGTTATTGCCTGCCTTATTATACCCATTCTAGTTGGTGTGAAATAGTGTCTTAAAATGTGATTTTAATTCACATGTTCCAAATGACTAATGATGTTGAACATATTTTCATATGCTAATTAATTAGCCATTTGTGTATCTTCTTTGGTGAAATGTGTGATTGTCTTCCTATTGGATTGTAGGAGTTCTTTGTGAATTCTGGATTCAAATTTTTTATTGGATGTGTGTTTTTCAAATATTTTCTCTTTGTTGTTCATTTTTTAATTTTCTTAGTGGTTTTTTTTTTCCTTTCAGTATAAAGGGTTTTATTTTTCTGAGATGAGATTATCAGTGTTTTCTTTTATGGATTGTGGTTTTGGTATTATATCTAAGAAATCTTTGCCCAACCCCAAGACTTAAAGATTTTCTTCTGTCCGGGCACCTGGGTGGCTCAGTTAAGCATCCCGACTCTTGATTGCAGCTCAGGTCATGATCTCATGGTTTGTGAGTTCGAGCCCCGCATCAGGCTCTGTGATGACAGTGCGGAGCCTGCTTGGGATTCTCTCTCTCCTGCTCTGTCTTCCCCTCCCCGTTTGCACGCTTCTCTCTAAACAAACAAACAAACTTAAAAAAAACAAAAGATTTTTCTCCTATCTTTTGTAAAAATTGTATTATGAGGTAAGGGTCTAAGGTCCTCTTTTTGCTTATAGATATCTAGTTG
Source organism: Puma concolor (assembly GCF_028749965.1). NCBI lineage: Eukaryota > Metazoa > Chordata > Mammalia > Carnivora > Felidae > Puma > Puma concolor. The sequence continues at coordinate 88,785,648 of NC_141675.1, forward strand.
TCCCAGCACCATTTGTTGAACAGACTGTTTTTTCCCCCAAAGAATTATCTTGCAGTTTTCTTTTGCTTGGAGTTTGTTGAGCTTTCCTGTCTCTGCTGTGCCTATAAACTCTAGTCAGTGAATTGGAGCACCCATAGGACTCCCCTCATTTATTTCCCGATTAACAGGAATCAGTGTTCTGTACTGGCTTTTGCTCAATATCTACAAACCGTTGTTTCAATATATTTTGTCTGGTTTCCTACTTGATTAAAGGCATGAAGGTAAATCTGGTCCCTATTATTTCATCATGTCCAGAAGCAGAAAGTGGTCTCTCTTACCTTTCAGCTTTTAAAAACTGTATTTACCTTTTTGCTTATTATTTCCTAAGCTTCTTAAAAAAACAATATGTTTATAACTTGGGAAGATACAAATTATTCTTAATTTAAAAAGAAAACAGAAGCAGCAGCATGTTTGACATTAGTATCAGAAACACAGTTGTCAGTATTCTTATAACTCATAAGCATGAAATTATAGATCTGATTTAGGAAACAATTTTTAAAAATTACTGTTAATTTCAAGGTATAAGTTCTACTTAATTATATTTTTCTAAAGAATGTAAAATGTGTGTTTTTTCAAATTATAGGCGATTGTGGAAAAATGTGACAGATTCTCTGAGGGAATCTGAAATCGAGAAAGCCACAGAGCATAAACGTACCCTGGAAGAACGCCAGAGGACTGAAGAAAGGCATCGTACTGAAACAGGCACACCCTGGAAAACCAAATATTTTATTAAAGAGGTTTGTCCTACATGTCTTCAGACTAAAACTTGTTATCTACTGTAGTTTACTAGGCTTTCTTGAGTTGTTATCATTTAGACATCTTTATTTCTAAAAATAGTCCAGCATAACCGTGAGCTTTTTCATGGAACTTTTCACAATTTGACAAAACAAAATAGTTTACCAGCAGTTCAGATGAAATGGCTTTTGGAATTAAGTTGGCCACAAACAAAAATGCTAACATAATCTCCAGTCACAATAATAGAATAGACAATTGACAATTTATTGCCTTTCAAACTACACTGAAACTTTCTGTTCATTTCCAGAGACTACATTTTAAAGGGAGACATGAGAAACTTAATTGGCTACACAAAGGCTAGTGCACTGGCTAGAATCTTTGGAACATTTAAGAAAAAAGAATAAAGTGGGGTGTTCAGCTTAGAAAACCAAAAATTGACCATGCATTATAACCTTCAGATATGTATATGCTTTATCACATAGAAATTTTTTATCAGTTTGTATAGCAGTCCCACGGTAGGTTCAAACTACCAGGAATTTTGAGCTTAACATAAAAAGGAATTGTATAACAATAAAAAAAATCCAGTAATAATAATGGGGAGTACATTTTATAGTAATGAACCACTAGTTCTATATGAGACCATGGCTTAGGTAGAAGATTTCATGCACTGATTTTGCAGCTAGACCAAATAATTGCCAGATTCTTATCTAAATTTAAAGATCTTTGTTTGGTTTGGTTTATTAGTTTCTGGTAGAACTCAGAATAAGGTGAATGACTGCAGACCAGAGCTGTTATCAAGAAAAATTTTCTCGGGGCGCCTGGGTGGCTTAGTCAGTTGGTGTGTGATTTCGGCTCAAGCCATGATCTCACTGTTCCTGAGTTCGAGCCCCGCATTGGGCTCTGTGCTGACAATTTAGACCCTGGAGCCTGCTTTGGATTCTGTTCTCCCTTTCTCTCTGCCCTTCCCCCACTTGCTCTCTCTCTCTCTCTCTCTCTCTCTCTCTCTCTCTTTCTCTCTCTCAAAAATTCAACAAACATTTTTTTTTCAATTAAAAAATTTTTTTTTTCTTGTCAGCGGTGCCTGATGGCTCAGTGGGAAGAGCATGCAGCTTTTGATCTCAGGGTTGTTCAAGCCCCATGTTGGGTAGAGTCTACTTAAAAGGAAAAAAAAAAAGTTTTCTTACCGTAGCCAAGTCTAAAGAAGCCCACTGAATTTTAATATTGGTCCATCAAGAAGGAATTTTCAAAAAGTAATTTAATTTTGATTTTTGCATAGTTATTAACCTTAAAACTCTATTTATTTTTTTATTTATTATAAGTTTAAGTTTATTATAGTTGCTTCATTACTTTCATTTTTCTAATCATTGGGTACCTATTATAAATATTGGTCATTTCCATGGATAGGAATAATAAAACGAAAGTACTTTACATATCTACTCTTTTAGATGAAAAAATAAAAGTTTGTAATTATTATTCAAAGCTATTGGGGCGCCTGGGTGGCGCAGTCGGTTGAGCGTCCGACTTCAGCCAGGTCACGATCTCGCGGTCCGGGAGTTCGAGCCCCGCGTCAGGCTCTGGGCTGATGGCTCAGAGCCTGGAGCCTGTTTCCGATTCTGTGTCTCCCTCTCTCTGCCCCTCCCCCGTTCATACTCTGTCTCTCTCTATCCCAAAAATAAATAAACGTTGAAAAAAAAAATTAAAAAAAAAAAAAAAAAAGCTATAGTCTGATAACTGTGGTTTTTTTCATTTCAAACTCATTAAGAGAGCTGAGATATCAGGAACAGATTCTAGGAAGAGAATTCCTAAGGGAAGACCTCTCTAATTCATTAAAAGTGAACTCTGGGATCCGAGAGCAACTATAATGGCTGCAAGATATAGGGGCACCTGACTGGCTCAGTTGATAGAGCATGCAACTCTTGACCTCAGGGTTGTTTTGAACCCCATGTTTGGTATAGATATTACTTAAAATCTTTTTTTAAAAAGGTACAATTAATGAGATTTTAAAAGGTAGGCACCCTAATTCTTGCTACTAACATGACATGTAAAGTTGCTACTTCTCATGTATTCTTGGACAGATATTATTAAGAGCCACTGTCAATCTAGCGTTCTGTGATGGTTACATCTTTTTCAAAAACAGTACTATAGGAGTTGAGAATTATCAACCAGGTGATTTAATATAAACAACCTAATGGTTGCCATTATTAAAGAAAAATTATTCTGACACTTATTAAAAATGTCAAAGAAAACTTCATTCGGGACTATTGTAGTAAAGAAGAGGGATTATACTTAACTCTGAGTACAAGGACAAGTGGAAACGCGAAGGAGTGGGTGGAAAAGAGAATCTTGGTCGAATATCAAGGATGGGGGTGAGGTAGAGGAACTTGATTAGATATCAAGGGTGGAAGAAGAGGAGTTTAGAAATCAGGGTTTGGAGTAGGGGGGATTCTTAGTGAACTGGCTTATCAAAATTCTTTGCTAAAACTGGGTTCAGTAGGCCATGGATGAGGCCTAGTCAAGAAGAGAACTCAAAGGAGTCTGACTAAAATTCAGTCAAGGAGCTGGGGTGCCTGGGTGGCTCAGTTGGTTATGCGTCCAACTCTTGATTTTGGCTCAGGTCATGATCTCATGGTTCATGGGATTGAGCCCTGCATCACTGATGGTGCAAAGCCTACTTGGGATTTTCTCTCTCTCTCTCTCTCTCTCTCTCTCTACCTCTCCCCCATTTGCTCATGCCTGCTGTCTCTCTTAAATAAGTGAACTTTAAAAAAAAAAAAAAAAAAAAGAGGGGCACTGGGTGGCTCGGTTAAGCGTCTGGCTCTTGGTTTCAACTCAGGTCATGATCTCATGGTTTGTGAGTTCAAGCCCCACATCGGGCTCCATGCTGACAGTGTGGAGCCTGCTTGACATTCTCTCTCTCCCTCTCTCTCTGCCCCTCCCCCACTCACTCTTTCTCTGTCTCTAAACTTTAAAAACAAAAAAATCAAAAAATTAAAAAGAAAAATTCATCATTTAATGAAATTCATTCAAGGAGAGAGTGAGTCCTTGTCATTAGGAGCCAAGTAATTGCTTGTCTTAAGTCATTTTTGGAATAAGAATAGAAAGATAGATAGATAGATAGATAGATAGATAGATAGATAGATAGATAGAGATAGAGATATATAGTATAAATAAATTGAAGGAGCTATGGGTTAAAGACAGGTTCAGATCTGACTTCTATTTTATTTATTTTTTTAATGTTTATTTATTGTTGAGAAAGAAAGCACACAAGCAGGGAAGGGACAGAGAAAGAGGGAGACACAGAACCTGAAGGAGGCTCCAGGCTCTGAGCTGTCAGCACAGAGCCCGACATGGGGCTTGAACCCACAAACTGTAAGATCATGACCTGAGCCAAAGCCAGACGCTTAGCCCACTGGGCCACCCAGGGTCCCCTCAGATCTGACTTACTTTGCCTAGTCCCATAAACACTGAACTCTACTCTTAGCTACCCTGACCTCAACTGTGTCAAGTCCTGTACTCCAGTATGTGGCTTCATGCATTTCTTTTCCTCGCTTGGTCTTCTCTGGTTGTAGTTCATTCTCTGACTCTAACTTTGCTCCTCGCAGTATCCTATTCACAGGAGCCAGGGAAAACTAATGGGAGTAGAGTTGGGAAAGAACTAGAAAATAATACTCAACTACTAGAGTTGAGTAGAGAACGGCTAGTAGCTTGATGACCATTTGTGCTCCACCTGCTGCCTGTCACTCTGTGGGTGAGGCTGAGTCTGCAGTGTCTTGGCAAAATTAGCAGAATTGCTACAAATGACTTCTGCAAATAAAGTGGTGATGGAGCATCAACTAGGTGCCCCCGGACCAGAATTTCTCCCCTGATCCTAGCCAAACCACAGACATTATTTGATGTCTTAAGCACAGAGAATTTTTTCCGTCACAAAAACTCTGGTTTTTAAATGTGACAGTAGATGGGGCGCCTAGGTGGCTCAGTCGGTTAAGCACCGACTTCGGCTCAGGTTATGATCTCGTGGTTTGTGAGTTTGAGCCCCGCGTCAGGCCCTGCACTGACAGCTCAGAGCCTGGAGCCTGCTTCGGATTCTGTGTCTCCCTCTCTCTCTGCCCCCCTGCCACTTGCGCTCTGTCTCTGTCTCTCAAAAATAAGTAAACGTGAAAAAATTAAATAAATAAATAAATAAATAAATAAATAAATGTATGTATGTATGTATGTGACAGTAGAATTCCACCTTAGTGAAGATGTTGCTTCTAGTTTTGGTTACTGATTGTGAAAATATTAGAGGAATTTAATTTATTTTTCTACTTGTTTCAGGGAGATGGCTGGGTTTATCATAAGCCCCTTTGGAAAACAATTCCAGCAACACAGCCTGCGGAGTGACACACACTATCTGAGACTCGACCAAATGAACTTCTTCTCTGTTTACCCTAAACCCTCCCAGAATGGAGTCATTGCACTGAGTAACCTGCTTCCTGATTGCACAGACTGAATCTGGCTAAACCCGAATGTCCCTGTTAGGGCACCACAGAACTGCAGCAAGACCAAAGTGTTGAAGACGCACGACGGGCCTCTCACCAACCTGTTCATGTGATACGAGCAATATCATCCGAAAACCTTTCACGTGAATTGTTAGATGATTCATCTTTTATCCAGCTCCTGCTCCTAAAGTTAGGTTTAAATCCCCTATTTTTGCATGGGGGCAGCAGATACACACAAGCGTGAGAACTCAGTGATTTTGATTTCTTTATAGTAAAGAGTGAAGTCTCTTTCAGAGTTTGTGCTTTGCTTTCTGTCAGTAACTGAAGTATTCACTGCTCTTACAAACAAACCCAAGAGGAGGAGGACGATGACCCAGAAGTGGATTCAGCCATTGTGCCTGAAATCAGTGTTAAAAAAATCAACCAGGTTGTAGTAACAAGGCATTCTGTTCCTTCAAAGAGACTGTGTGCCTGTGTCTGAGGAACTTATCCATTATCCACCTCTGTTGGAACTCTCTTTTAAAAAGTATATTTATAAATTGATTAGAATTATAACCATGGAGAATTTTTTCTTCTGAGCATTTTATTATACTTGAAAACAACATTGACTTGAAAAATTTCAGAACATTTTTCAATACCTAGTTTTATTAAATGTTACACTTGAGAGACAATTTTTTAAATGTGTTCATGTCAATATGATGAGATCTTGGCCTTTCTCAAGAACTGAGGCATTAAAGAACAAAGCAAACATTTAAAAAATAAAACTGTTACTTTTTTTTCCTTACCTTTTTTTCACTTGTAGATTAATATCCAGTATTATGTGCTATCCCTCTGAATAAGTATGCTTCATCTTACCTCTGCCCATTCAAATTTAAAACAACTATTCATATTTGTCAGTAATTCAGAAGTTATATATATGGCGGAGTGCATGTATGGTATGGTTTTCTTTTCTTCTCAAGGAAACTCAAATGCTGAAGAAAGAATATGAAGTGAAAAGATATTAGGAAAAAAGATATCAGGAAGTTGTATTCAGGTACAAATCTCTTTTTTTTTTTTAATAAGTATTTTATTGAGGTTGAAGGATTGCTGGCAACTAAAAGAATAGTGCTAATTATGGCTTTCATCATTCATTCAAGTATTTATTGAGTACCTACTTATGGTGCTCAACACTTGTTACTGCAAGCTACCTTAATTTTCCAAGAGTGGTGCCTTACTCTGTTTCTTCTGATGTGGTCTTCCAATCAGTGTGTGTAACATATACCTGTTAGTCATCAGCCATTGTAGGTGGCTGTGTCTCTTGCATCATCATAAGAAGTTTAAGCTTTGTGCTCTGATAAATTGTGTTTTATTGAAGGGTTTAATAGGATGAAAACAGCAAAACAATAATTTTTTCAACAAATTGTAAATTATAAGAGAATAACTGGTTTATGTACAACCATTTTAATGATTCCCTTGTTCATTTTTGCTGTGAAATGCACTGAAAAATCTCAAAATGAGTTATAGTTCATGTGTTGGGAAGATTGAAAAATAATAAAACTAGAGAACAATAATGTCTTTGTCTGTTTTATGAAAGGAGAGAAATAGAAGGTTTGTGTTTAGAGGAGTTAGCCCCCTATTCATTTGAGAGGGACATGGATTTTTTTTCTTTAAATTCTTACCCTCAGGAATCTCTTAGGGAGATAAGGAAGTATATTCAATAAGAGGTTTTAAAAATTAAAATGTTTAAATAGTCTGGAAATAGAGCAAGAATGTAAAATTAAACTCGAGATTTTGTTTTATTCTTTGAACCATTTGAATACTTATTTATTTCTTTCAGTTGTTGAGCCATTTTAAGAATTATTGAAATATGATTTTAAAAATTCTTAAGAAAAAAATACATTTATAAGTAATTGAAATCTCATGATATTGGGTTGATTCTTTGACAAGAGTGAAATAATAATAACCAATTTTGGGTAATTATTTTACCTTGTCTCCATCTTGACTTCACTGCAGCTTATCTACCAGATAAGAGTTAGAGGTCTTTTCTGTTTTATTTTTTATCTACATGTTGTTGGTAATTAGCCAGAGAAATGAATCTTTGCAGCAGTTGCCACTGATTTGTATCTTTTTCTTTGGGGTCAAAGTTTATTTATTTAAAAAATTTTTTTTAAGTTTACTTATTTTGAGAGAAAAAGAACAAGCGAGCAGAGGAGTGGCAGAGAGAGAGGGAGTGAGAGAATCCCAAGCAGGCTCTGCAGTGTCAGCACAGAGCCTGATGCAGGGTTCAAACTCATGTTCGAGGTATGACCTGAGCCGAAACCAAGAGTCAGATGCTTAACCCAACTGAGCCACCTAAGTGTCCCTGGATCAAAGTTTTAAATGTGCGCTTTCTTTCTGGCTTTTCGGAAATGTGTGTTAAGAAGTCCAAGAGCAGTAGTGACAAAAAGACAATGTTCTGGCCATTTATTTGGATTTTTTTTTCTTTTTACCATGATGATAACACTTATCACCCTATCCCTTCTGTCAAATGTTTGTATTTAAGCTCCATCATTTATATTCTAATTAATTACATTTTGAATAGATAGTTTTGAAGCCCTGAAAGTAATTTTTAGGTTGTGTATTGGGTGAGATATGGCATCTACATATTGATTCCCTGAACTCTTCAGTTGTAACCAACATCACCTCTAATGCCTACTTGTCACCAAAAATAATAAGAAAAGTATTGAGTTTCTCATTCTGTAATTCTAGTACTTTACTCATAACTATAAACATCTGGTACTTGATGAACCAACTTCTACAGATTAATTCTTTAAAAAATTTTTTTCTATAGATTAATTCTTAAAGGATTTATTAATTAATTATATAAGTATGAAATTTTGTTTAAAATATTGCCTTAAGATGAAGGCTAACTTCTATTCAATGTGCTCCTCCAAAGAAAGGCAATTTTGTGTGATCACTCCACAGTCTACACTTGGGAGGGATTCCAGTTCCTTAGAGTTAGTACAGTGACTGGAAGCCGAATGGTGATTTAGCAAAGATAGTGGGAGAAGAAAGAGAAGATGAGTCTACCAGATGGGAATATAAAAGACAAGTTCATATACATGAAAATGAAAATTCCAGTAAAACATATATTCTAGTGGCATAAAATCCCTCCTTGCCCGAAAACCAAGCTGCACAGGAAATTGTTACATATTACAAAGCTTTTCCACATGTTTTCAGTACTTGATGTTCACAGTAACACTGTGAAATTGCAAAGTCAGGGATGGCCATTCCAACTTTGTCGATGAAAAAATTATTGCTCAAAGTTTAGTGCTCACTTCATATAGCTAGACCTTCCACAAACATCTGTTAAGTATTCCTTTGGGGCCAGATGATGCATTAGACTCGATGTGACAAATACTATCCCTATCTTTACAGGCTTACGTGAAGGAAGAAACCAAAACCTAAATTCCTGAAAATGAGTCGTTGACAAGGGCAAGGCTAACTGGTCTTTCCAACCCCTAGAAAGGCTTCGTGGTACCTAGGTTCTTTGGAAGGCAGTTGATCAATGAGTTGAAAATGAGGGATTTGGGGGGTACCTGTCTGGCTCAGTCAGTAAAGTATGCAACTCTTGATCTTGGGGTCATGAGTTCAAGCCCCACATTGGGCGTAGAGCTTACTTAAAAATGATAATGAAAAAAAATGTTAAAGCAAGGAGTTTGGCTCAAAGTCTACATAAGAAGCCCCAAACAATGCAACTAGGTGACTAACCCTTGTTCCACCCTACAAGACTGGAGAGATTGAACGAGAGAGGTTTCCAATTCAGGAACACAAGTTGATAAATTGAAAATGAGGAACAAGTTAAAGTCTACATACTTAAGTACGAGATCTCACAGCATCTTTCCCTATCCCATTCCCCAAATATTGGCAGTCAGGCTTATCTCTTTAGGCAAGAGATGAAAAGATCCTTTTTGGGGTTTCTGCATTGCAAAGGAAACAACCAACAAAACTAAAAGGCAACTGACAGAATGGGAGAAGATATTTGCAAATGATGACATATCAGATAAAGGGTTAGTAGCCAAAATCTATAAAGAATTTACCAAACTCAACACCCAAAAAACAAATAATCCAGTAAATAAATGGACAGAAGACATGAATAGACCCTTTTCCAAAGACATCCAGATGGCCAACAGACACAGGAAAAGATGCTCAACGTCACTCATCATCAGGGAAATACAAATCGAAACCACATTGAGATACCACCTCACACTGATCAGAGTGGCTAAGATTAACAACTCAGGAAACAACAGATGTTGACGAGGATGTGGAGAAGGGGAACCCTCTTGCACTGTTGGTGGGAATGCAAACTGGCATAGTCACTCTGGAAAACAGTATGGAGTTTCCTCAAAAAGTTAAAAATAGAACTACCCTATGACCCAGCAATAGCGCTACTAGAAATTTATCCGAAGGATACAGGAGTGCTGATTCATAGGGGGCACATGTACCCCAATGTTTATAGCAGCACTTCCAACAATAGCCAAACCATGGGAAGAGCCCAAATGTCCATCGACTGATGAATGGATAAAGAAGATGTGGTTTATATATAGAAAGGAATATTACTTGGCAATGAAAAAGAGTGAAATTTGTAACAATGTGGATGGAACTGGAGGGTATTATGCTAAGTGAAATAAGCCAGAGAAAAGCAGACATCCTATGTTTTCACTCATGTGAAACTTGAAAAACTTAACAGAAGGTCATGGGGGAAGGGAAGGGGAAAAATAGTTTCAAACAGAGAGGGAGGCAAACCCATAAGAGACTCTTAAATACAGAGAATATACTGAGGGTTGATGCGGGGGCAGGGGGAGGCAGGTGAGAGGAGAAAATGGGTGATGGGCATTGAGGAGGGCACTTGTTGGGGTGAGCACTGGGTGTTGTATGTAAGTGATGAACCACCCCTGAAACCAAGAGCACACTGTATATACACTGTATGTTAGCTAATTTGACAATATATTTTTAAAAATTAATGAATGAAAGATCTGAAGAAAAAAATCGTTTTTGGGGGAACAACTCCAGAAAAAAATTACTACAGATATATTTGGAGGGTCCACCAACAAAAAAAATTCTCAGTTGACAATCCTGTTAACTACAGTAAAGCCAAGTCACTAACATAACCTTTCACCAGGAATCTACACACATCCATCCTCCCACCAACACATTGTATATATAGACAACACATTACATCTCATTTTAGCAGCTGAAGATTGGCAGACATTTGAAGAAAGATTCTAGCGAATAAAAAAAAGACCAAACAGGAAAAAATTTTGAGGAAATCCATAATTCAGGAAATGGTGGGAAATCGAAAAAAATTAAATCCTCAGATGAGATCGTCTTGCTTGTATGAAACACAAATGCTTATTTTAAATGGACTGTTGAGGGAAAAAGAACATGTCTTGGAAATTAAAAATATGATAGTTCAAATTAATCACTCAAAAGAAGTTATAGAAGGTAAGTAAGGGTAAACTCTTGGCAAATAGAACAAAAGGACAAAAGATGGATAATAGGAGAGAAATACAAAAATTAGAAGAGCAATCCAGGAAGTCTAACATATAGCTAGTGAAGATTCAAGGAATTAAAAACCAGAAGGAAAAATAGTAAAAATACATACATTATATATATGTACAAGACAGTTCCCAGAATTGGATGACATGAATCCAAATGAAAATGCCATGAATGTCCTGCACAATAAGGGAAAAATGAAAGCCCCAAACAAACCACATCATTGTGAAATTTCTAACACTAAGGGCAAAGAGAAGATTCTAAAAACAATAGCATCAGGCTTTTCAACATCACTGAAAGCTAAAAGGCTAAAGAGAAATACTTCTAGTTTTGCCTAGAATTTTATCCCCAGCCAAAAGACGAATCTGACATGCAAAATTTAAAACAGTTTTGTCTTAGCTGTTCCTTTTCTGGAAGCTATGAAAAAGCACATGCTCCAGCAACACATCAGAGGAGGGGAAAAAAGCAGGAATTGGAAAGATAAGAAATCAAGAAAAACAGGACCCAACAGAGGAAAGAGTCAAAGAGAGGCATCCACTCTACAATATCTAGGTGGTCTCCCAGGATCTGCTCCTCCAACAGCTATTTTATCTGTGGACAACACTTTATACCAAAATTCTTTGTACCAGGATCTGTCTCAGTTCTAATGGAGTTCATATAAGATGAGAACATTTTTTCTTGCACGTAGCAATACTTGGTATCTTTGAATGTCCGTTCTCCCAATGCTAATATTCTGAGGTTATTCAGCTGGGCTTCATATGGTGAGGTTTCATCTTATGATCAGTTTCCTGAGAACGCACCATGTCTCAATGTTATGTGGACTACTCAGAAGAGGTCAGAATATTGCAAGTGGAGTCTTGTTGTAGACCCATGATGTCTTTTTTCTAACAGCTTTGTTGTTGTTTTTAACGTTTATTTATTATTGACAGAGAGAGACAACACATGAGCATAGGAGGGACCGAGAGACGGGGAGACACAGAATCCGAAGCAGGCTCCAGGCTCTGAGCTGTCAGCACAGAGCCGACGCGAGCCTCGAACTCACAAACTGAGAGATCATGACCTGAGCCGAAGTCGGGTGCTCAACAGACTGAGCCACCCAGGCACCCCTCTTTTTAACAGCTTTGTTAATGTGCAATGGACTTAAACATTTTTAAGCATATAATTTTATAAGTTTTGATGTGTGTATTCCCATGAAACATCACCTCTATCATGATAATGAGAATATTTATCATTCTCAGGTGTTTACTCTGGCCTGTTGGTAGTCTCTCTTTCCCACTTTCCCTCTCTCCACTGCTGTCCCATATCCAGGGAACCTCTTGTATTGGTGTCCTGAGGTTACCATAACAATTACACACAATGAGTGACTTAAAATAGAAGTTTATTCCCTCACAGTTCTGGGGGCCAGAAGTCTGAGATCAAGGTGGCAGCAGGGCCACGCTCTCTAGAGGCTCTAGGAGATAAGCCATTTTTTGTTTCTTTCAGCTTCTGGTATCTTTGACTTTTCTTTGATTTGTGGCCAGTTATAATCTCTGCCTCTGTGGTCATATTTTGACCTCTTCTCGGGGTCTTCCTTTCTTCTGTCTCAAATTTTCCTCTGTCTTCCTCTTATGAGGACACTTGACATTAAATTAAAATCCCACCTAGAGAGGTGCCTGGGCGGCTCAGTCAGTTAAGCGCGCGACTCTGGATTTTAGCTTAGGTCATGATCTCATGGTTCCTGAGATCAAGCCCTGTGTCGGACTGACAGAGCAGAGCCTGCTTGGGATTTTCTCTCTCCCCCTCTCTCTCTGCCCCTCCCATACTGTGCTCTCTCTCTCTCAAAATATATAGGGGTGCCTGGGTGGTTCAGTGGGTTAAGTGTCCGACTTTGGCTCAGGTCATGAACTCGCAGTTTGGGAGTTCAAGCCCTGCAGCAGGCTCTGCGCTGACAGTTCAGAGCCTGGAGCCTGCTTCAGATTCTGTGTTTCCCTCAGTCTCTGCCCCTCCCCCACTCATGCTTTGTCTCTCTCCCAAAAATAAACAAACAATAAATATTTTTTTTTGATAAATAAATAAACTTAAAAAAAAATCCCACCTGAATAATCCACAATGATCTCTTATTCTCAAGATTATTTTTTAAATGTTTATTTATTTTTGAGAGAGAGAGAGAGACGAAGTGCAAGGGACAGAGAGAGAGGGAGAAACAGAATCCGAAGCAGACTCCAGGCTCCCAGCAGTCAGCCCTGAGATCGTCACAGGGCTCGAACTCATGAACCAAAAAGATCATGACCTGAACCGAAGTTGGACGCTTAACTGACTGAGCCACCCAGGTGCCCCCTTATCTCAAGATTCTTAATTATATCTGCCAAGACCCTTTTGCCAAGTAAATTAATAATTCTGGGAATTGAGATGTGGACATATCTTTTGGAGGCCACCATTCAATCCACCCCACCGCTAACCTGCTTTATGTCATAGATTAGTTTGCATTCTCTAGAATTTTCTGTAAATGGAATCAACAGTATGGTCTATTTTGGGAGGGAGGTCTGGTTTATTTCACTTAGCATAACTATTTTGCTTCTTATTCATGTTGTTTCATGCATTAGAAGTTAATTCTTTTCTATTGCTGAATAGTAATTCATTGTTTGGATTATACCACAATTTGTTTATTCGTTCACCAGTTGATAAACATTAGGGTTTTCAGTTTTGGTCTAGTACATACAAGGCTGCTATATTCTCGTACAAGTCTTTGTATGGACATATGCTTTCATTTATCCTGGGTAAATACCTAGAAGTGGAATGGTAGGCATATGTTTTTAACTTTTTGGGAAATTGCAAGAGGGTTTTCCAAAATGGTTGTACTGTTTTTCACCCCCAGAAGCAGTACAGGAGAGTTCCAGGTACTTCACATCATTGGCAACACTTGATATGGACAGTCTTTCTAATTTTTGCTATTCTAATAGGTGCGTCATGGCAGCTTATTTTGATGTTAATTTGCATAACTAATGATGCAATGTAGTAATGCAGAACATCTTCTCATGTGCTTACATGCCCCCTGTGTACCTTCTTTGGTGAAATGTTTGTTCAAATCTTTTGCCCATATTTTCATTAGGTTATTTGTTTTCTTATTGAAGTTTGAGATTTCTTTATATATTCTGGATATAAGCCTTTTACATTTGGTTTATAAATAATTTCTTTTAGTCTGTGGCTTCTCTTTTCATTCTTTTAACAATAACTTTCAAATAGCAGATGTTCTTAACTTTGATAAAGTCCAGTTTATCAACTTTTTCTTTTATGGATCATGCTTTTGGTATCATATCCAAGATCTTCCCTAACCCGAGGTTGCAAATATTTTCTCCTATATTTTCTCAGAAGTTTTATAGTTTAAGCTCCTACATTTAGGCATGTAATCCATTTTGAGTTAATATTTTATTGAATATGGTGCAAAATATGTATCAGAAATTGTTTTGTTTTTTTTTGCAGTGGATACCCAATTCTTTCCAGTGCCATTTATTTCAAAGACTATCCTTTACACTAAAAAGCTCTATGTACCCCTGTGTTCACTGCAGCCTTAATTACAATAGCCAAGACATATAAGAAACCTAAATGTCCATATGTCCATCTCTAGATGAATGTATAAAGAAGATGTGATATATGTACATACATATACACACACATGCACAATGGTATATTAATCAGCCATAAAAAAAAGAAGGAAATCTTGCCATTTGTGACAATATGGATGAATCTAGAGGGTATTATACTAAGTGAAATAAATCAGACAGAGAAAGACAAATACCATATGATTTCACTTATGTGTGGAATCTAAAAAACAAAACAAATGAAAACACAAAACATAAATAGACTTGTATAGGAAACAAACTGATGGTTGCCAGAACAGGTAAGAGTTGGGGGTGATCAAAATAGGTGAAGGGGATTAAGAGAAAAAAACCTTCCAATTATCAAATAAATAAGTCATGGGGATGAAATGTACAGCATAGGGAATATAGTCAATAATATTGTAATAACTTTGTGTGGAGACAGATGGTTACTAGACTTATGGGGATAATTTTGTAATGTATAAAAATATTGCATTACTATGATGTACACCTGAAGCTAAAACGATGTTGTATGTCAATTATACTTCAACAAAAAATAAGAATAAAAGACTATCCTTTGTCTATTGAATAGCCTTTACACCTTTCTATAAAATCAGCTGATCATAAGTGTATGTGTCTAGTAAGGACCCTGTTTTGTTACATCAAATTGGTTTGTCTATCTTTATACCAACACTGCACTGTCTTGATTACTACATCTTCATAATAAATCTTAAAGTCAGATAGTATAAGTCTTCCAACTTTGTTCTTTTTCAAAGTTGTTTGGTTATTCTAGTTGGCATTTCCATATAAATCTTAGGATAAGGTTGTCAGTTTCTACAAAGCCTTCTGGGATTTTGTTGCAATTTAGTTGAATCCATCAGGCAATTTGGGGAGAATGACTTCTTACCAGTCTCGAGTCTCTTGAACCATGAACACAGTGTTTTTCCACTTATTTCAGTCTTCTTTAATTTCTCTCAGCAATATTTTGGGTTTTTTTTTTTTTTTTTTTTTAGTATACAGGTTTACATATCTTATATCAATTATTTCTAAGTGTTTCATATTTTTTATTTTGTAAATGACATTTTAAAACATTTTCAGTTTTTAATTGTTTGTTGCTAATATACACAAGAAGTACAATTTATTTTTGTATATTGAGCTTGTATCCTACAGCCTTGCTTAACTCATTTATTTCACCTGGTAGCTCTTTTGTAGATTCCTTATAATTTTCTACAAAGATGTTCTTGTCATCTTTGAACAAAGACAGTTTTATTCTTCTTTTCCAATCTGAATGCCTTATTTCTTTTTCTTGGTTTATTGCATTGGTTAGAACCTCCAGTACAAAATGAAATAGAAGTGGAGAGAGCAGACATCTTGCCTAGTTCCTGATCTTAGGGCAAAGCAGTCTTTGTTAAATATGATGTTAGCTATAGGCTTTTCATAGAAACTCTTTTTTTTTTTTTTTAATTTTTTTTTCAACGTTTATTTATTTTTGGGACAGAGAGAGACAGAGCATGAACGGGGGAGGGGCAGAGAGAGAGAGGGAGACACAGAATCGGAAACAGGCTCCAGGCTCTGAGCCATCAGCCCAGAGCCCGACGTGGGGCTCGAACTCACGGACCGCGAGATCGTGACCTGGCTGAAGTCGGACGCTTAACCGACTGCGCCACCCAGGCGCCCCTCATAGAAACTCTTTTATCAGTTTGAGGAAGTTCAATTCCTACTTTGCTGAGAGTTTTTGATCAGGAATTGTTGGATGGTTATTCTTGCCTAAGTTTGCACTTGAATTTGGAAGCCATTTGGTCAATTGTTTATTAAACATATAATAAATTAAAAACCTCATGGTCTTAATACTCCTTATGGCTAAATCACAAAGCATTATTGAAGAGTGGGCTTGGTAGAATTTGAAGCTTAAAGACCCCTTCTTAATTTTTGGTTCTGCTATTTACTATTAGTGAAACGTTAGTCAAGTAAATCTAACCTAGCTCTGAGATTCAGTTTCCTTATCTTTAAATCAGTAATAACAAGGTAATGTTGACAACCATGTTACGTGGTCATGGTTACAATGGTCAACATGGTTACAATGGTCAACAACCATTGACAGTTGCCTGAACCAGAGAAAGCACCTTCTTAAATTTTGCACCCTAAGTACCTATTTGCCTCATCCTAGTTTTGGCCCTACCTTATGACATTCAATTCACTATGTTCCTGGAAGTGACAGTATTCTCCAAGAGTATCACTCTGAACCTAGTTCTCACTCTCAGAGAGTTGGATTTTTCTGAAATATGACATAGTGGACAAAATCCTACATGTATAATTCCAAATTCCTTGAATCTGAATTGACATTTCAGCTCTGTCTTTTAATAACTGTGGGATATGGGCAGATTTTTTACTTTTCTGAATTTTACCTTCACAAATTGCAAAACAAATAATAATTCCTGTTTTATCAGGTGTTTTGAAACTCAACATAATGATGGATGGACAAACACTTTCATTGCAAACATCTCTGAGAGCATATCGCTGCTGAAAGCTTGATGAATTCCTGCAAAACCCAGTCACACTAAAGAAATGACACAAAAATGTTCCAAGTCTCCAAGTGTATTGAGCCCTTTCCTTCCCTTGGTGCATAATGAATCACTGGTGAATCACGTGGTCACTCACAAATACATTCAAAGGACTAAAGCAGACAATTGGTTTGCTCTGTATAAGACCAAAAATTACATCACAGAGTGAGCAACTTTCACTTGGTTTTCAAATGAATTTCATTTCATTCGAATTCTCTTTAATTATCAACAATAAAATGTATGTAAGTAGCCATTCAGTTTAGTGAGTTCTGATAATTGTATATACCCATGCCCACATCAAATCAAGATATGAACCTTTAACTTAATTGAGAGTGTTCCTTCAGGCCCCTCTGTAGTCAAATCTCCCAGCCTCCCAGAGGCAACCATTCTCATTTCTATTACAGAATATTAGTTTTGCTCGTTTTGGACTTCATACAACTGAATCATACAGAATGTACTTTTTGAAAAACTTTTAATTTTTTTTTAATATTAACTAAGATTCTAGTTAAACAGGGCTCAGAGCTAGGGTATCCATGTTCCCTTGCCTATTTAAAAGCAGAGGTAACTTGAGATTTATATTTCCATTCACAGTTGTTATACTGTTATTTTCCAATTTTCCTATTTTCCTGGTTTTCAGAACCACCCGGAAGTGCAGTAAAAGACTGAATACTTGCGCAGGTAGTCAGGAAGCTTGCCTTTCAGTCTTTTCTCCATTACCTCGGGCAAACTCTTAGCTGTAAGTTCTGGCCCATAAGAATTTTTAATTTTTTTATCATTTTAATCAAGGTCACTGTTAAAAATAGGCATATTTCTCATAAACATTTGAAACTTTGGATTTTCTGTTGAGGTGAGCTTTAGGGAAAACTACACTTACTCTCTTTAGACCTGTTCTGCTGGGCTCAAGACATTTAGATAGCCTGCATTGTATGTGGCTTCTTCCAAATTGGGATGACATTGTGCAGCCCAGATACCAGGCTGCAAAATTTTAAAAAACTAGTAATTCCAATTCTGAAAAAATCCTATTGTGGCTGACTCAAGGCAGGAGAGCAAGGGAGTGGAGATGAGAAGTTGAAGGCTGACTTACGTTTTACTGTATGTATATCTGTTTGTGTCACTTAACATCTGAACTAAGTACATGTATTAATGTTTCAAAATTCTTTTTAAAATTTTTTTATTTACTCTTTTTTTTAAGTTTATCCATTTTGAGAGAGACAGAGACAGTGTGAGTGGGGAAAGGGCAGAGAGAGGGAGAGAGAGATAATCCCAAGCAGGCTCCACACTGTCAGCGCAGTCGTTGGGGGAGGGGGGGGGCTCAAATTCAGGAATCATGAGATCATGACCTGACCGAAACCAAGAGTCGGACGCCTAACCGACTGAGCCACCCGGGCACCCCTAATTTTTCAAAATTTTTAAATAAAATTAAGAAGCAGAGGTGAATTGAAGTGTACAGCTGAATATGAGTTCTGAGGCCTACAGGAGAGACTTCTTGTCCTACATAAATCACTTAATATTATGTGGTAAACATTTGATAACCAGCAAGCATGGACCAGATGGCTGAGCTTAAATGGATCATTTTCTGCCATCCCTTTTCCTCCCCCTCCCACCTCTCCATCATTTCCCAGGATTACTCACCTTCGTGCTCCAGGACGTGATAATGTCATATCTGCCCCAAATACATCTGTTTCATGCCTTAGTGCCTCTCTTGCAGGGTTTCTGTGCCCCACCCACTCCACCTCTTGGCCTGGGTTAATTCTTCCCTCTTCCTTCTCTCATTGCCATTCCTGTTTGGATGAAGGCTCCTCCTCTGTGTTCCTGTGCTTATTACATAATAGTACTACATAGTTATTACATGGTATTGCTTTTTTCTTTTAAATAGCTTGTTTTTTAATATAAAAGTAACGGATGCTCCTTGTAACATTTCAGATGATGGAGATGTGTATATATAAATACAACCTTCCTCCCTTCGACCTCCATTCCCACTTGGAAGGATACCAGAGGGTGACTTTCCATACTTAAGAAAAAGTTGCTTGAGCAGAACTTGAGTTTATTTCTCTTTGTAAAATATTAAAATCACAGGAGATTATAAAGCAACAAGTGAACGCTGCCCTTGGATTTCGCCTTCACTTTCCATCCCCAAACCATTAACATTGTGCTCTGTATCCCTCCAGCCCCTCTTTCTATCCATTTCATATAAATGCACATGCATTTGCGTGGCAGATACTATAACACCAAAGCTCGAAGTGCTGTCATTACCAGATCCTCCCCTCCTCTTCCTCTGTGTCCTGCTTTGGGGGGATTCTTTGTTTTTCAGAGCGAGGTTATGGGCAGAGATATCCACTGAAGATGAGTGAAGCAAAAGATTTCTCTGCATAAGAAAGATTTTGGAGCCATCCTGAGAAAGAAAGAAAAGATCTGGAGGGTGGTGAGGAAGGAGGAAACCCGTGTGAGCAGGGAGTTTTGAGGTAAGAGGGCAAGGGGAGAAATGAGGAGCAGTTGCTTTGACGGGGAGGACACTGAGGAGATGTAGATATGTAAAGAGAAGTTTTAGCAAGTTTTAACAATTTAATATAATTCCTCACGTACTATTTCAAGCGGCTTTTAGTAAGGATCACTGTTAGTTTTTAAGGCTTTAGGGAGTCATATTTGTGTTTCTTGTGGAAGTATCTATAGGTCCATACCGGATCTGGGGGCGGAGTGAGTCTCCCTGGAAGCACATGGGCTGCATGGAGGAAGTTTGTGGGAAGTCAAGGAACAAATTCGGGAGCCTGTAAGGAAGGGAAGGGGAAGTAGGAGTGAAAGTTGGGGATGCAGCAAATAAACATTCACTATGGTGGTCTTAGGGGCTGCTCCCATGTAATACCCAATGCTCATTATACTCAGCCTTAGCAAAGTTTGCCAGTGGACAGAACCTGCCCACATGTGCAGAACTTTTTCAAAATCCTGAATTTAAATTATCGAAATATTAATGAGTTTGTGAGTTTAAGCCCCACATCGGGCTCTGTGCTGACAGCTCAGAGCCTGCAGCCTGCTTCCGATTCTGTGTCTCCCTCTCTCTCTGCCCCTCCCCCATTCGTGCTCTGTCTCTCTGTCTCTCAAAAATAAACTAAAAACATTTTAAAAAATAAAGTAAATAATACTTTGAAAATTTAATAATAAGTAAAGAATTTTAATTGATTATCAAAACTTTCCCCACAAAGAAAGCTTCAGGCACATATTGTTTCAGTGATGATCTACAAAAATTTGAAGAGGAAGTAATACTAATCAACAATTTCATTGAATAGAGAAGATAACACTCTGAACTTATTTTATGTAGCCAGTAGTACCTGAATATCAAGAAAAAGGTAATTCTTTTTTTTTTAGTATTTTTTAATGTTTATTAACATTTGGTAGGCAAATATGACAGATATAAATACAAGCATACCTTAGAGATATTGCAGGTTCCGTTCCACACCGGTGCAAAAAAGCAAATATCACAATAAAAAAATAAATAAAAGGGGAGTTTCAGTCCATGCACCTGCTGTTCTTAGTTCCAGCTTCCTGTCATAGGAGAAAGGCAAGACCAAGTGAGTGAAGATGTTCACAGTATTGAGTATAAAAAAACCAGGTTTCATACAAAACATCATGTAAGACTTGATCCTATCTTTATGGATTATATTTGTGTACATGTCCATGGTGGGGGAGAGACTGTTCAAAAATATAGTGATTGTTCCTGGATCTTGGTATTATGGATGAGTTTTACTTTCTTCTTTTTGTTTGTTGCTATTTCTTAAATTTTATTTATTTATTTATTTATTTATTTATTTATTTATTTATGTATTTATTAAAGGTTAGTTATTTATTTTGAGAAAGAAAGAGAATGAGAACATGAGCAGAAGAGGGGAAGAGAGAGAAAACCCCAAGCAGGTTCTGCACTGTCAGCACAGAACTCAATGCAGGGCTCAAACCAGGAGATCATGACCTGAGCTGAAACAAGAGGTAGACAAAAGTGACTGAGCCACCAGGGTGCCCCTATTTCCTAAATTTTAAAAATGATGATTATGTTACCTGGGTGGCTCAGTCGGTTAAATGTCTGACTCTTGATCTTGGCTCAGGTCATGATCTCATGGTTCATAGGTTCGAGCCCCACATTGGGCTCTGTGCTGACAGTGCAAAGCCTGCTTGAGATTTTCTCCCTCCCTCTGTCTCTGCCCCTCCCCCACTCATGTATGCATACACATGGTCTCTCTCTCAAAATAAATAAATAAACTTTAAAAATTGATGCTTTATGTCATTTCTGTAGCAAGAAAAAATTAAAGATCATTAAAAGAAATAATGCGATTCTTGTCCATGGTATTGTTTACAAACCCTAGTCTGAATAACTCTTTGGTGGGTATGTTGGCACCAAGTTTAAGCATCAGGTAGGAAGTTGGACTTGATTTCTTTGGAAATCCCTTATAATCTAATTGTGATTTAATGTTTTAGTAGACATATATGTCATTACAGATATGACTCTAAGTGTTAGTGCAAGTCTGTGTGTCTGTGAATGGATTATGTCTTTTTATTTTGTGTTTTTGGTGCTTTGACATCTTGGGGCCTTGCTGACCCTCGAGAGATTGCGCCTCCCAGGGATAGCCAATTTCTAGCATACTTTTTTGTGCAGACCAACCAATCCAGAGCCCATACTTCCAAATACCTCCTTTATGGGCTCTTACATAATTCCCCTTCCCTATCCCAGGGCCAGCTACCAGACAACTAGGGACAACCCTTAGCCCCAGAGCCCTCTGAAATTATTCAAACTAGCCAATCCTAAACCTATTTATCCTGACTTGCCCCATTTCTTCCCACAGATACCACAATAAAGGCTCCTGTGGTATTTTCCCCTCTCACTCTGCTTCTCTGTGTGGTCACTATGAATGGCATGCTGTGCCTTCTGTTTCTAGGAATCTGTGGGCATGATAAAACTTCTTCTTGGAGCACCTGGGTGGCTCATTTGGGGTGCCTGGGTGGCTCAGTCGGTTGAGTGTTTAACTCTTGATATCAGTTCAGGTTGTGATCTCACTGTCATGGGACTGAGACCCACGTTGGGCTCTGTGTTCTTGGGGCCTGCTTGAGAGAGTGTCTCTCTCTCTCTCTCTCTCTCTGCCCCTCCCCTGCTCACACACACACACTCTCTCTCTCAAAATAAATAAACATTAAAAAAAAAACCCTCTTTTTTCATGGCACTCATTTCTGTGTCTGCATGTCTCACTATACCAAGTTAAAACAATTCCCAATGCTGGGCACCTGGGTGGCTCAGTTGGTTAAGCATCCAACTTCTGCTCAGGTCATGATCTTGTGGTTTCCAAGTTCGAGCCACACATTGGGCTCCATGCTGACAACTTGGAGCCTGCTTGGGATTCTTTCTCTCCCCCCTCTTTACTCTTCCCCTACTTAAGCTCACGCTCACTCTCTCTCTCTCTCAAAAAAAAAAAAAAAGTAATAATAACAAAAAAATAAATAAATAAAAGAAATAAAAGAGAGGATTCATTTAAAAAGAAATTCCCAAGGGGTCAACAGTGACTCCATATGCATGTACCTAGATCTCTCCTACCACTAAATTTGTTCAGAAGAGACAGAATTGGGCAAGATTTTGTTCTGGCAGCAATCCTACAACCTATAAGCTGGTTTCCCCCAAATGGGATCTGTTTTATTCTTCTCAGAGCAGAGTCTCTATATATTTACTTGGTGTTGTGGCAAGAGGAATAATTATGACCTCTGTTCAAGAAGTCATAAAAAATCTCCAAAACCAAAACACCCAAATGGATTTAATATAATTTTGGAGGAGAAAATACAACAAAACCCCAAACACATAAACACACACATACACACAGTCAGAATCAGGTAATATATCCTGAGAAACTTTCAGGCAGCCCTAGTTTTCAAACAAAGATCAGGTGGTATAATATAAATATCAAAGAAAACTCTCCATTCTAGTCAGTTGCCAGGCTCTTATGAGCTTGCAAAGTATCCATTTTACCCTGTAGATAAGCTGTTATTCATCTGTACAATATTAGCTGATGCGTGCCATAAGACCCACTTATCCCAAAATGCCTTGGCCCTTCCAACCTATCTGGTTTCAGCGTCCTAGTTGTAAACAACTATATTCTTTAGAAGACCTCTATCAAAGTGTATTTAAGTTATCTAAGGGAGGGGCGCCTGGGTGGCGCAGTCGGTTAAGCGTCCGACTTCAGCCAGGTCACGATCTCGCGGTCCGTGAGTTCGAGCCCCGCGTCAGGCTCTGGGCTGATGGCTCAGAGCCTGGAGCCTGTTTCCGATTCTGTGTCTCCCTCTCTCTCTGCCCCTCCCCCGTTCATGCTCTGTCTCTCTCTGTCCCAAAAATAAATAAACGTTGAAAAAAAAAAATTAAAAAAAAAAAATAAGTTATCTAAGGGAGAAGTAGTATTTTTTTTTAAGATTTTATTTTTAAGTAATCTCTAGACCCAACGTGGGACTCTGAAATCAAGAATCACATGCTCTACTCACTGAGCCAGCCAGGTGCCCAAGGGAGAAATATTTTTCTCCTGTGGCGGCTTTCATGATTTTTAACTACTGAAGATTCTAGTACCTGGCTTGCTGTAGAACTTTCCGGGAGTTTCTCAAGCCATAGGGGTTTAGGGGATGGTTCTGCAGGTATTGCGTGCATATTCCAGTCTTCTCTACGGGCATACAGCCATGAAGCAGTTTATATGATCACCTTGGCAGATGAGATTGGCTGGGAGAGGGCAGGTGTCTAATAAATATTTATTGCATGTTTAGTTGGATAGATAGGAGCTCCACTATGTCAGTCATAGCTCTGTGCTGTATAGACCAGAAACCAACACTAGTCACATCAAGCAAGTAGAGAAAATCCTGGGAGGATATCAGGCACTCACAGAATGAAGGCAGGTAATCTGGGGGGTAGAAAGTTGCAGAATCAAGGTAGCTCTGGTGACTCAGCACAAAACCCACAGGAAATTCATGTCTTGGGAATAATTTGGCCCTTGCACCACTACTGGCCGGATGATGGCTCTAATCTCCAGCATCCTCTCTGACCCATGATTCAAAGTTCTGGGACTTTCAGGGTCTGAATGGCTGAGTTGAAATAATTTCCCATGGGTAGTAAAAGAAGGGTCTGAACTCTTCAACTGCAGTGAAGGACTGCATACCAACACTTGGTTTCCAAACGAGGTCAGAAAGGAAGATGGTAATGTTAATGGGAAGGGGCCAAATTAGATATTATGCTGTGAACAAGGGCAGATGTCATCCACACTGACATGAGGTGGAGCTGGTGCTGGTTGCTGGTCAAGGCTAAAGGAGAAGAAGGGTGTGGTTCTGGAGGAAGGAGAAGAACATGACCCTTAGAGACCCTAGGTGGCCAGCAAGATAGCAGAATCCCAGGGAGCAGAAAAAAGAATCTGGATGGAGAGGAGCAGAGAATAGGTGTTTTGTGGTGTTCCTAGGCTAACAGAAGACCTGAATAAATATTTGTTAAATTCATTAAAAAATCTAAATCATGCTAATTCAGATTATTAGTGACTATAGCTCTCCTGGCTGGATGAAGTGGGGAGTGTGTCCCAACAGAAGCTGACTCATCCTTAGCCTGGCTGGTCATCCCTCCTCTTAAGACCTTTCCCATTCATTCTGGAGCAAGTAACTGCAAGCCCTTCCCCAGTAAGAGATGTGTGTGTGTGTGTGTGTGTGTGTGCGCACGCGCGCGCGTGTGCGTGTACATGGGGGCAGGGCGGGGTAGTGGTGATGGTGGTGGTATATTCTTTCCTTGTCTGAATCTGAAGAACAGGGATCATCTGTATCCAAAACGTCTATGGAGTCATGGCGCTGGGCTTTCCCAGACTTTAGCCAGACTAGAGTGACTTTGCCTTTATCTTTCAAGAAAATATACTTTTTAATTATTCTGTTATATATTTTTTATGTTTACTTATTTATTTGGGGTGGGGCAGAGAGAGAGAGAGGGAAAGAGAAAATTCCAAGCAGACTCTGTGATAGTGCAGAGCCCGATCTCACAAACCCTGAGAGCGTGACCTGATCCGAAATCAAGAGTCAGATGCTTAGCTGACTGAGCCACCTAGGTGTCCCCCAAGGAAATATACTTCTACCTCTAGGTTTTCAGGTGAGGTATCAACCCTTGATTTCTGCCAGTTATTTTCCTCCTTTTCCAGAAAAGTCTCTCTTTTTCCTTTCCTCCAAGCAAAGCAGCATGGCCCAAATGGATTCTGAAGTCCTATAAATTTGAGTGTGATTCTTGGGTCTTCTCCTTATTTGATAGCTGTGTGACCTTGTCAAGCGTGCTTCTTCCTCTGTGAAATGGGGAAAATAGTGCCTGTCTTGCCAGGGGCATCATGAATATGTATGCCAAAGTGCCACATACATAAAAAACTGCAGGGCAGGGGTACCTGGCTGGCTCAAGCAGTAGAATATGCAGCTCTTGATCTCAGGGTCATGAGTTCAAGCCCCACATTGGGCATAGACCTTACTTAAATAAAATTAAATAACATAGACCTTACTTAAATAAAATAAAAATGTTAAATGCTTGAATTAAAAACAAAACAACAACTGCAAGGCAAGTTGTCCAAAAGATGGACAAAGGGCACCTGGTGGCTCAGTCAACTGATGGTCTGACTCTTGATTTCGGCTCAGGTTGTGATCCCAGGGATGTGAAATTGAGCCCCACGTTGGGCTCCACACTCAGCAGGGAGCCTGCTTGGGATTCTTTCTCCCTTTCTCTCTCTGTCTCTCCCTTTGCCCCTCTCCCATGCTCACACACACACTCTCTCTCTAATTAAAACAAACAAATAACAGACTACTTATTAAAAAAACAAAAACAGGGGCGCCTGGGTGGCGCAGTCGGTTAAGCGTCCGACTTCAGCCAGGTCACGATCTCGCGGTCCGTGAGTTCGAGCCCCGCGTCGGGCTCTGGGCTGATGGCTCAGAGCCTGGAGCCTGTTTCCGATTCTGTGTCTCCCTCTCTCTCTGCCCCTCCCCCGTTCATGCTGTGTCTCTCTCTGTCCCAAAAAAAATAAATAAAAAAACGTTGAAAAAAAAAATTAAAAAAAAAAAAAACAAAAAAAAAAACAAAAACAAAAACAAAGAAAACAAAAACAACCCCAAAAGATGGGCAAGAAATTCCAGATACCACCTCTTCTCCCAATCGAGGCTTTTTAAACACTAGTTATTGCCTCTTTATTGAAAAGAGTGTCAGCTTGTAGGCAGCCCCAACGGTAAGACAGATATATTATCTAGTGGATATAAATAATAATTTTTGAGAAATATAGTATTTTATAACAGAGCAGAAATAATTCCTCAGGCACTATCAAAGCTTAAATAAAATTTCTCTTAAAAATCTCCCAGCTCCTACTAAGCTTAAGGTTGGTTACACAAAGATGTTATATAGACGGATGGTCACTGCTGTGTTGTTTATAAAAGTAAAGCTTGAAATCAACTTAAACTGTCACTACAGAGGGGCACTTGGCTGGCTCAGTCAGTAGAGCATGCAACTCTTGATCTCGTGTTGTAAGTTTGAGCCCCATGGTGGGGGTAGAGATTACTTAAAAATAAGATATTTAAAAAAATATAGAGGATTATAAGATTAAATAAATTATAGTAATTTTTCTAAGTTTATTTTTTTTAGTAATTTCTACACCCAGTGTGGGGCTGGAATTTATAGCCCCAAACAGGAGTTACAATGCTCTTCCGATTGAGCCAGCCAAGTGCCCCAAATTATAGTAATTTTTTACGATAAAACTCTAATTAGTCTTTGAGAAGATTTTGTACAAATATATTTACTCACGTGGAAAGGTGTTCTGGCTGTATTAAGTGAATAAATTATAAAATAACATTATAGGGGCGCCTGGGTGGCGCAGTCGGTTAAGCGTCCGACTTCAGCCAGGTCACGATCTCGCGGTCTGTGAGTTCGAGCCCCGCGTCAGGCTCTGGGCTGATGGCTCAGAGCCTGGAGCCTGTTTCCGATTCTGTGTCTCCCTCTCTCTCTGCCCCTCCCCCGTTCATGCTCTGTCTCTCTCTGTCCCAAAAATAAATAAACGTTGAAAAAAAAATTTTTTTTAAATAACATTATAGTATGATTCCATTTTTATTACATATGTGTATAATATTTGAAGGGATATATGTTAAATGTCAGTACTTATCTTTGGGTGTGAGAGTATGGAGCTTTTATATTACTTTTATTCATAACTATTTTCTAATTTTCCCACAATGAACAATGAAAAGATGAGGAAATTATTATCCAATCCTTTTTGCCCTGATTTTAGACTTTTCAATGACCCTTTTCCCAAATTTGGTTTCTTCAAGGCTATCTCTCAAGAAAATATGCGGAGGAAGTTATATCTAGTTAACTTAAAATTGATATCAAAGGTGGTATCTTTTTTTTTCTTTCTTTTTTTTTTTTTGGTGTAAAAAAGTTATTTTATTAAAGCACAGAGACAGGACCGATGGCCAGAAAAGAGCTGCCTCAAAGGCAGTCTTGATTTTTTCTCTCTCACAAAAAAAGAGGTGTGAATTGTAAGGGGTGGGGAAATTTCCCTTTATCCTTCTAGATTCTTTTGGCTAGTCTATTAATTAAATTGACATAGACTGATTAACAGTACAAAAATAAGTTTAATTATGTAGGTATGGGAGCCCCATGAGAAGGGGAAGAACATGAGACCCATGAACATGTCAGGAAATAATTGAGGCTTAGATGTCATCCCGGACTAAGGAATGGGACAGGGGCCTGGGATTCAAAGGAGAGGAGGGTAATTCACAGGACGATAATAAGAGCAGATGTTTGGTAATTAGAGGTTTGCCTTGTTGTACAGATGGGTCACTCAGATAAAAAGTTATCTCTGGTAATCATTGTCTTTCTGGGCCAGGCCTACATAAATTCTTTTAGGTATTTAAGGGAGAGGTAAAAGTAATTTTCTTGACTCATCTGGGTCTTGATTGCCTTCAGCTCAAAATAATACACATGGCAAAGTGGCATATTTTGGGGTCATAATGAAGGGGAAACAGATGTTCCTACTCTGTTTTTCTTTCTTTCTCTCTTTTTCTTTCTTCCTTTCTCTCTTTCCTCTTTCTTTTCTTTCTTCCTTCCTTCCTTTTCCTTCCTTCCTTCCTTGTTCCTTCTTTCTTTCTTTCTTTCTTTCTTTCTTTCTTTCTTTCTTTCTTCCTTCCTTCCTTTCTCTTTCTTTCTTTCTTTCTTTCTTTCTTTCTTTCTTTCTTTCTTTCTTTCTTTCTTTCTTTCTTTCTTTCTTTCTTTCTTTCTTTCTTTCTTTCTTTCTTTCTTTCTTTCTTTCTTTCTTTCTTTCTTTCAATCGTACACAGCACTATGGCCCCCTCTCCATGAATGCTTTGTAAAGCCCTGAGCCCCTTTCCTTGTTCTTACTACAGGATGAAATACTCAAATCACCAGGCCAGAGGAATTATCCTAATGGCTCTCCAAACTTGTTAAGGATCTCAAATGGGGAGAAAGTCATAGAATAATGGTTACAAATCTGTCCCTGGGAAGATATATATTTCTCTTGTGATAAATTAATAGTCTTGCGATTTAAAAATATGTTTCCTGAGAATTTGCCTAGCATGAGTAATCCCTGATGAAATGTCTTCAAAAATTTGAGTAAATATCCTCTGTAGCAGGATTCTTGCACAGAGAATCGAGGCTTTTCTTTCCAGGAAGCAACTTTACTTGTGCCAGCATGGCTCAGTTGGGTTCTTACCCAAAGAACTGAGACCTCAACGCCAAGTGGCGTGGTTTTTTATTTATTTTCTCCTTCTTTGTCTCCCATATATGGTAACATACAAACATGTAGTCTGAATAAGTGGTCTCATGTTACAAGGTTGTGAGGGATGTTTTCACATAGCTGTATAACCAGGTTACCTTGAGGTTTTTTCTTTTTCTTTTTTTTTCTTTTCTTAGGGAGGGGACCCTACCACACTACTGTTTGTTCAGAAGGGAAAAAAAAGTAAGGTAGGGTCCCTGCTTTAAAAAAAAGTCCAAAGTCAGTTGGGGCAGACAGACATATAAATAAATAATTGTAAAATAAAACAAGCAACATTTTTATCTTATTTTTTTTTAACGTTTATTAATTTTTGAGAGAGAGACACAGCATAAGCAGGGAAGCGGCAGAGTGAATGGGAGACACAGAATCTGAAGCAGGCTCCAGGATCTGAGCTGTCAGCACAGAGCCCAATGCAGGGTTCGAACTCCCAACGGTGAGATCATGACCTGAGCCAAAGTCGGACACTTAACCACTGAGCCACCTAGGCCCTCTAACTGATTTATTAACACAGTGATGTTAGCATTTGGACATTATAACTTGATTGAGGTTTTAGGGATGAATGGGAAATTTACCAGTTTGGGGGGGGGGGGGTGGGCAGAGAATGCAATCCAGGAAGAGCACATTGTGTGTCACAACTTGGAACAGCTAGGTATTTGGGCAGAATGAGGTTTGTGTCATGGAAAAACTGATGACCAGACTGCATATAAGGAACGGCCAACTACCACATCCTGGTACACCCAGTGAGCATTTCCCATCAGGTTACCATAGTGAATGCTTATCAAGGAAGCGGGTTCCGAAAATTCATTAAAGTATGTTTGTAGAAAATGATCAGAAATCTCTGGGTTTCTCCGGATCAGAAACGCAACGGATTTCAAACACCGCTTCAGCCAAATGCTTCACTTCTTCACTTCTCTCAAAAACTTGCATGTGCTACCTTTTGCTAAATGTGTTACTGGACCCGCTAAAAGTTTTTTATTTGCGCCTCTGATCTTTCCGGGTAAAAAATGGAACCTACAAGGCAGGCAAGTCAGAGGCCGAGAGCGAGGTCAGACTGCGGCCTCCGATTTCTTTTGTGTTTCAATTTTTCTCTAGGTGATCACCAATCGGAATGGTTCCCATGTCTACTTTGGTCTTCACCTTTCCCTTTTTTCCCCTTCTCTCCCTCCATCAGTTCTCCCGGGTTTCTGCGTATCCCAGTTTAGCAGCGGTGGCCAGTACCTAGGCAGGCGCGCCTTTCCGCCTCAGCCACAGGCAAGGGAGCTCTGTGGGTCTCAGCCGCCGCTGACCGAGCCAGGGGAACGGGCTCCACGCGCGGCAGCATAAGCAAGGAAAGGGGCTCTGGGAGCGGTAGCCCCGGCTAGGGAAGGAGGGCCGGGCGCTGCCTCCCGGGCGGGGAAAGGGGGCGGGGCGCGCTGCGCGGCGGCGCAAGCGCACTGGGTCTGCCGCGCCAAACTGCAGACATGGAGCAGGCACCTCCGGATCTCGAGCGGCAGTGGCAGCCGGCTCCCCTAGAGCCGCTGGGCCACACCGACGCGGGGCTGCAGGCTGCGGTCGGTGAGGAAGCGGAGGGTTCCCGAGACGAGGTCCCCGGAGACGGCACGGTGAGGAGAAGGGGCAGCCGAGGCCGCAGGGCCTGGTGTCCGGGCCTAGCGGGCTGGGCTGGGCTGGGCTGGCGAGGGCCGGGGGACTTGGCCGGGGGTGGGGGGGGGGCGGGGAAGTCGCGGTGAGGGGACAGCAGGGTGGAAGGGCCGAGCCACAGGTGCATTGAGGGAGAGGCTCAGTGGAAAAGCGGGTTCTGGGGAGGGGCGACCGCCTGGGGCAGCGGGACTGAGGGAAGGACGGAGAAGGCGGCGGCGGTGAGGGGAGCGGAGGAGATGTGTGGGTGCGGTCCCGGGGGCATGGAGGTCGGAGCCCGGAACCTGCCAGGCTGGAGCGGGTGCGGTGTTCAGAGGTCGGGGGACCTGGAGGTTGGGACCTGAAGACGAACGCTGTTGTTCTTGACATTCTGGTGAGGGGTTGTGCGAACGGAGGCGTCGTGGTGAGTGGGCAGTGGTGTTGAAGGAAGGGAATGAGGGGCTTGGCCAAATAGTTGGAGGTTATAAAGGGTAGTCGGCTTGGTGCCACCATCAGGAAATTGAAGAAGGTGTCGGATTCAAGAAAAGGTACAAATAAAAAAAAAATTAAACTCCTTATTTATCTGCAGTTTCTTCGTTTGGAGGCAGTGCCATATTTTCCAGTTGACGTTTTATCATTTATATCCCATGTATTTGCTTTGTGAAGCCCCTGGTAATGAGTGATTTTCATCACCTGAAGAGAGGAGAAAATGCAACATCTTGTAGTTGTAATTGCTTTCATTCCGAAGTGTTTCCACGCATAATGCAAGATAGGTAGACCGGTTAAATTGAAGCATTCCAGAAACTAGCGCGCCACGTGAGACCATTCTATCCAAGAGTGTGCATTAATCATCAGTTTGCTTTTTTTTTCTGGAACAGGTGTCAGTGCTAATATAGAATTGCCCATGCTTCTAGTATATGGATAACGAAAAGTTAAAGCTGTTTGCTGAATGTAACTAGAAAGTCTCTAGTCTCTTTAGAGACCTGATACCCAGAACTTCACAGGACGGTTTCTCCTTCTTAGGGAAATGTTGAGAAATATAAGGTAGCATGAGGACTTTTTTGGGCGAGTTTTAAGTTTTTCATTTATTTTTTTCCCAAAATGTAGAATTATTTGTGGAAAAGTCAGGATCTCATATTAAATGTGAGAGAAGTGTGTGTATTCTGTGGTTTGAAACCTTGGCTCTTACATTATTTGCTTTAAATTTTTTTTTTTTTTTTTAGGGCACCTGGGTGGCTCAGTCTGTTAAGCATCCAACTTCGGCTCAGGTCATGATCTCACAGTTCATGAGTTCAAGCCCCATGTCCAGCTCTGTGCTGACAGCTCAGAGCCTGGAGCCATCTTCGAATTCTGTGTCTTGCTCTCTCTCTCCCCCTCTCCTACTCATGCGCTGTGTCTCTCTGTCTCTCAAAAATAAACATTAAAAAGAGTTTTTTGGGGTTTTGTTTTTTTTTTGAAAGAGAGGGAGAGGGAGTGTGCATGTGAGCAGGGGATGGCCAGAGGGAGAGATAGAGAGAATCTTGACCTGAGCTGAAATTGAGTCGGAAGCTCAACTATCTGAGCCACCCAGGAACACCTGATTTGCTCTTTATTCAGGTCTCCACTTGTGACTTAGTTTTTGTGTTTCCCCTTACAAACAAATCAAAACAAAACAACTTTTATTGTGAAGTATATCATTAGTACAGAGAAGATCTCACAAAATAATTATATCACAAAATAATTGAAGCCCTCATATGTTCTCTCATTACAGCTCACTCCCTCCACCACAGAGGTAGCCTGTATTCTGCATTTTGTATTAATAGTTCTTTTGCTTTTCTTATAATCTCACCATATATATTCCTAAACAATATATTGTTTAGTTTTACCTGACTTTGAAATTTACATAAGTGACATAATTTTACTATTACTTCCTCTCTTTGCTCAATATGTTTTTGGGATTCCAAAATGTGGCTTAGTTCATTTATATTGGTGGCTTTGTAGTCTGACATTTTATTTATATAAATATAAATACAGATGAGGGAGAAAGATTGTTAAGCAGGCTCCATGCTCAGCTCAGAGCCTGACGAGGGGCTCAAACCCACAACCCTGGGATCATGATCTGAGCGTAAATCAAGAGTCAGATGCTCAATTACTGAGCCAACCAGGTTCCCCATATAGTATGCCATTTCATAGATATTCTACAGTTATTAATTTTTTTGTTTATTCATTTTTGAAGACAGCGAGAGACAGAGCACAAGCAGGGGTGGGGCGGAGAGAGAGGGGACACAGAATCTGAAGCAGGCTCCAGGCTCAGAGCTGTCAGCACAGAGCCTGATGCGGGGCTTGAACTCACGACCGGTGAGATCATGACCTGAGCTGAAGCTGGACGCTCAACTGACTGAGCCACCCAGGCACCCCTCTACAGTTATTTCTTCTTGTGTTTACAGACTTTGGGATGGCTACAAGGTTCTTGCTATTTCTAAAAAATTACTGTCGTTAATTTTTTCTTACATATCTCTTGGTGCAAATATCTAATATAAATTTAGGTGTGGGGTTGCTGGATTGTAGGGTATTAGCACATTCAACCCTAGTAGGTGATGCCAAATTGCTTTCTGTCTTTATCAACACTTAAATCTTTAGATCTTCAAGTAGTTGCCAATCTCATGGATATGTGTTAAAGCAATTTTAGATTATTTCAAAAGGCAAGAATCCTACCTTTTGTTGGCAACAACAAAACATCATGAGTTTAATTTTAATTATAATGATACAGTTTTGGTGGGGCACCTGGTTGGCACAGTTGGTAGAGCATGCGACTCTTGATCTCAGAGTTGTAAGTTTGAGTCTCAGGTTGGGTGTAGAAATTAGTTTAAAAAAATCTTGAAAAAAACTTTTTTGGATAATTTTTTTGTGAAAGCCTTTAGATGATTAATGTGAAGTCACAACTATAGTATAAAATCCATTTATCTTAATTTAGAAGTTGATTATAAATACCTCATTAAAACTTATGTATATTAAGTTTGAGATATTTGAAAACCCAAAGATGATATCGTATAGTAAAAGTTGTATTACCTGACATTTTAGGAAAATGTTTGTAAATATACCATTCATTAGTGACTGAACTTATGGGGTTTCTTAAAGCAGCTCCCTAATTTAGTAATTCTAGAGACACAGGTCATTTGGACAGATATTTTCAGAATCAAACATTTCAGAATCAGGAGTTTAAACATAAACATTCACTTATACTCTGTACGTTGTCCCCTCCCTGACAAAACTCCCAAGTCCTTCCTTAGAGGGTCATCTACTCACTTTTCCCTCTTTCTATCCTCTCTTCTCCCATCCACTTCCAGTTGAGAAGTATTGCAATAACCATAGCCACGTTGTTACTGTTATTGATAGGAATGTGGTCTGAGCAGAAAGATTTGTTGTTTGTGGGTGCTATGCACAGTAAGCTGTACTTTTTATTTAATTCTGTAAGTTACCCCCGAAAGACAGATAAAGATGGGGAAGCATAGCTTCAGAGAGAAGTAATTTCACCAGCTAGTCACTGGTATGGCTGGAATCTGAGCCCAGGTCCTCCTGGCTAGGAAATCAGTGCTCTTTCCAGCAAGCCATGCTGCTTCATTCCAAAAAAAAAAAAAAAGTTAAAAATAGACTTGTTAATTTCTCCAATACTGTACTTTAAATCTTTTAGTTACAATATTAAGAAAAAAGGTGCAAAAGATGTGTTGATTTATCAAGCAATTTTTCGCCACAAAAATATGTATGCAGATGGTGTGTAGAGATGCAGAAAGCTTGCCTTATCTTAGCCTTTTTTTAAATTTTTAATTTTTATTAGAGAGAGAGAGTGGGGGGGGGAAGGGTAGAGAGAGAGGGAGAAAGAGGGAGAGAATCCCAAGCCCCAGCACAGGGCTCAAACTCATGAACCACGAGATCATGGCCTGAGCCAAAGTCAGATGCTTAACGGACTGAGCCACCCAGGTGCCCCGTCAGCCTTATTTTTGACTGCAGGTTTGGGCCGAGAGTAATTATACCAGTTGCCCTACACCTGTGGGTAATAGAAACAAGCACTGCTTGAGTCTCAAATCTCCTTTGGTTTCAAACATCACTAACCAGGATTCTTTAAATTCTGCTATCAACTCTTCTGTAGTCTCTTCTTTTTCTTTCTGTGAGTCTTCAATCCTCCTCCTTTCCATTGTTTATTTAGAAGTTTTCTTTTTTTTCCTTTCATACTTTTGTTCCCTGTAAGGAAGAGGGCTTTTTTTTTTTTTTAAGTACTGCCAGTTCTATTTAAAATAATTTAGAAGATGGAAAAATGAGAGAGGAATCCAGTCTCTAAGAAAGTAGCAATTAGTCCTGGCAGAAGAGAGATGAAATAGCAAGGGAATGGGAAGTAGGAGAACTTCTTTTTAGTCTGGAAGATTCCATTGAGTTGATAGTTAATAGTGTTTGTCCAGAGAAAAATCATTGCCTGAGGGAGTCATGAGTGATTTTTTTTTTTTTTTTTTTTTTTTTAAGGAGCATGCTTTAGGCCTGGGAGTGCTGGTGAGTGCAAAGAGTTCTTGTGCAACTTGTGCTTCTTGCTTAGCAATCGCTGTATCCCGTGACACCTTCGCTGATTGGCAGCAGAGAACTGAGTGCAATAGGCTGGTACTGTGAGCAAGGTTTGAGGCATGTGTGGGTGAGAATAACATGAAAAAGGAAAAGAAAATGTACAGGGGTAGTTACAGAATGTATCAGTTTAGCAGCAGATGATTAAATCACACTGCAGAATCTTTCCTCATTTTCTACCTCAGCAGCTCTCAGAGTTAGTTTTTCAAGGGTGACTCACAGTACAAAATACATTTTCTACATCCTAATCAGCATACATATCCTTTAATACATAATTGTTCAGGAAACAATACTTAATCATTACTTCATATAGTACTCTCTGACATTCTTCTATTTTTTTAGTGCTTATTTATTATTTTAATGCTTATTTTTGAGAGAGAGTGGGAGCAGGGGAGGGACAGAGAGAGAGAGGGACACAGAATCTGAAGCAGGCTCCAGGCTCTGAGCTGTCAACACAGAGCCCAACGGGAGGGGGATCGAACTCACGAGCTGTTGAGGTCGTGACCTGAGCCAAAGTCCGATACTCAACCAACTGAGCCACACAGGCGCCCCTGTTTATTTTTTAGAGAGAATGGAGGAGGGGCAGAGAGAGAGAGAGGGAGGATCTGTGCTGACAGCAGAGAGCCTGATGCAGAGCTTGAATTCACAAGCTGTGAGATTATGACCTGAGCTGAAGTCGTACCTTTAACCAACTTGAGCCACCCAGGTGCCCCTATTCTTTTTTTCTTTTTTTTTAGGTTTGTTTGTTTGTTTATTTATTTTAATGTTTATTTATTTTTGAGAGGGAGGGAGAGGGAGAGAGGGAGACAGTCTGAAGCAGGCTCCAGACTGAGCTGTCAGCACAGAGCCTGATTCAGTGCTTGAATCACAGACTGTGAGATCATGACCTGAGCCAAAGTCACATACCTAACCGACTGAGCCATGCAGGCACCGCTAGAAGAAGAGTGCAAGAGTGAGAGAAAGAATGTGAGCACAAGTGGGGGAGAGGCAGTGAGAGAGCGTGTGCGAGAGAATCCCAAGCAGGCTCTACATTGCTAATGTGGAGCCCGATGTGGGGATCATGACCTGAGCCGAAATCAAGAGTCTGATGCTCAACTGACTGAGGTATCCTGGCGCCCCAGTTATTTATTTTTAAAAAGAAATGTTGGTCACAAACCGCCAAATTGATTTCATGAACTGTGAATATGTTCTGACTCAGTTTGGAAAACTGTTGAGACTTACATATTTTAAGTAAAAATTAATGTGTTCTGAATCACTGTTAATTTTAAAAATATATATTTTTATAGATAAAAAGCATATTTTTATAGATAAGCATATTTTCTATGCTATTTAAAAAGCATAATGTATTATAACTAAGTTTTTCTTATCTACAACTGAAGTAAGCTTTGCTCTTAGGCCTAAGTTAAATACATTATTTTTAACGTAACACCTGCTACTTTTGACTATTGTAGACATATCCCCTGAGGAAAGTCAATTCATTGGGTAGTTCTTAAATTTCAGATCTTTGACCTGTTTCAGTAACACAGTAGCATCACACTTGGAAAAAAAGATTGTAAGAAAGTAACCCAGGAATGGTACGTCAGCATGGTTAGTGCTGGGTTGTGGGATGTGTGTGATTTCTATTTAATTTTTCCTATACTTTTCAATGTTTATACATTAAACCTGTATTAGTTTCATAATAAGAGAAAACTTAAACCTACAAATAATAAGTGATAGGTAATACTTGAGCTCTTAGAACACTCTACCTGCATTCACTCATTAAATGTTCCCAATAATGTTATGAGGTCAGTACTCTCATCCTCATTTTATAGATGAGGAAACTGAGGCAGAGAGATTTAAAAACTCAAATTCTGGCAAACTGGGTACTAATCTGAGGGTGAATTGATCCTTGGCTCTTCTAATTACAAACTTTTTTTTCCCCCTGATTTCCTGTTATTTTATGTTTTCCTGATTATCTGCTTTGGCTGATGCTACACTGATTTCTTTTGATTTCAGTTTATTTGTATTTGTGTTTGTCCATGTTATAATTTTTATGCCTTGTGTTATGTGTTAAACTTTCTCTTGTTTACCATAGGGAATTTAAAACATTTGCATTGTCCTAACTGGCTTTATTTTTAGTTGATTTTCTTCTGTGAGGTTTTATGCTTTCTTATTTTGGTTTCTATTTTTGGTTTTCCTTTGTGGGCAATAATTCTTTGGTTTTATCCTCAGTAATGATTTGGAAGGCATGTATCTTTGTTTTTTTCCTTCTCTCAAACATAACAAACTAAAATTACTTTTGTAAATGTAAAGACTATTTAAAAATCTTTTGAAATAGTCTCATTTATAAAAATGGTATCAAATTTATAAGCAAGTACAGTATGAAGATCCTTTTTTCCCATGAACTATTTTAAGATTTATTTATTTATTTTGAGAGGCAGAGAGAGCATGCATGTGTGAACACATGCATACGGGAGAGGGTCAGAGAGAGAGGGAGAATCCCAAACAGACTCTGTGCTGTCAGAGCCCGACTCTGAGTTCTATCTCATGAACCGTGAGATCTTGACCTGAGCTGAGACCAAGAGTCAGATGCTTAACTGACTGAGCCACTGAACTGCCATTATAGTCCCTCATCTCATTCCCAAAACTTTCAGTGTGAGGGGTGCCTGGCTGGCTCAGTCAGTAGAGCCTGCAACTCCTGATCTTGGGATCATGAGTTTGAGCCCCACCTTGGCTGTAGAGATTACTTAAAAAAACAAAACAAAACAAAAAAACCTTTCAGTATTTCAGGGTCAAACAAGGACATTGTCCTATGTAACCACAGTACTGCTATCAAAATCAGGAAAATAACATTGATAAATGACTAGTATCTAATCCTCAAACTGTTTAAATTTTGCCAGTTGTACCAATAGTGTTTCAGAGCAAAATGATCCAGTCCAGACTCATGGATTGCATTTAATTGTATTATCTCTTTAGTTTCCTCCAATCTGGAAGTTCTCAGTCTTTATGCATCTTTGGCAGAAATTGCCACTGAAGTCATGCTGTGTTCTAGTTGTAACTTAACAGTACACACATGATTTGTATTTCCCAGTAGTATGATCACATTTTCTGCCAGGCTTCAATATAAAGTTACTGTTTTCCCTTTTGTAATTAATAATTTGTGGGGACATACTTGAAAATTGAAAATATCTTGTTCCTTATCAAACTTTCTATTTGTCTTTTTCAGTATGGACTTGGGGATTTTATTTTAAAGAACTTTATTAAGGTATAATTTACTGTAAAATTCACTGATTATGAATATATAATTCAGTTATTTTTAGGGAATTTAGAGAGTTGTGCAACCAACCATCACTGTAATCCAGTTTTAGAACATTTCAGTCATTCCCCCAAATTCTCTCTTTCCTTTGTAGTTAATCTCCCTTCACAACCTTAGCTGTAGGTGTTAGTAGGAAAGTAGCTGTCTACTTTCTATATAAATTTGTTTTTTGGGATATTTCATACAAATGGAATTGTACAATCTATTGTCTTTTGAGCCTGGCTTAGAGTGTTTTTGAGGTTCAACCATGTTATATAGCATATATTAGTAGTTCCTTTTTTATTACTGAATAATATTTGATTGTATAGATATATCACATTTTTTTTAATCTGTTCACCATTTTATGGACATTGTAGTTTACAGTTTTAGCTATTATAAATATTGCTGTGAACACTCGTATATAAGTCTTTGTGTGGACATATGTTTACATTTCTCTGAGTTAGATTTGTAGGGGGTGTGATTATTTGGTTATGTGATCAGTTTATGTTTTTTTTTTTTTTTAAGTTCATTTTTTTTCAGTAATCTCTGCATACAACATGGAGCTCAAACTCACAACCCTGAGAGCAAGAATTGCTTGCCCTACTGACGGAGCCAGCAACATGCTTCTAGATGATCTCAATACAAGTCTTTTATCTGATTATATGATTTACAGGTTCTTCCCCCATTTGTATTTTATCTTTTTTTTCTTTATGGTCTTTTTTTTTTTTTTTTTTTTTAATTGGGGTAAAGTACATATAACCTTTGCCACTCTAACCATTTTAGTTTTTAAGTAATCTCCACCCACAATGTGGGGCTTGAACTTACAACCCCCAAGATCAAGAACCACATGTTCTACCTACTGAGCCGGCGAGGCACCCTTTTTTTATGGTGTCTTTTAGTGTATGTGCTGCCGAAGCGAGCACTATGGTGTCTTTTGAAGAGTAAAAGTTTTTAATTTTGATGAGATCTAGTGTATCACTTTTTTCTTTTACGGATTATGATTTTGGTATTATATCTAAGGACTTTTTATATAACCCCAGATCACAAAGATTTTTCTCCTATGTTTTCTTCCAGAAATTTCAGTTTTAGCTCTTTTATCTGGGCCATTTCAGTTAATTTCTGTGCATGGTGTGTGTGAGTAAAGGGTGTAAATCTTTTTTTGGCATGTGGACATTTCGTAGTCCCAGCACTACATGTTGAAAAGACCTCTCCATTCCCTATTGATTTGCCTGGGTGTGTCTTAAAAAAAAAAAAAAAAAAAATCAGTGGACCTTAAATGTAAGGGTTTATTTCTGGATTCTCAGTTCCATTCCTTTGATCTCTTTTTCTGCCAGTACCACACTGTCTTGATTACTTTCACTTTTTAGTAAGTTTTGAAACTGGGTCCTGCAACTTGTTCAAAATTGTTTTGGCTATTCTAAGTCTTTTGTATTTCCATATAAATTTTAGGAATGGTTTATCAGTTTCTACAAACAATCTTGCTGGGGTTAAGTATTTTTGAAAGAACAGTATCTAACATGTTTAAATATTTCAAGCATGTTCTATGCATGATGTTCCTGTGTCATTTGGAATTTATTGTGAAATCTAAGGCAAATTTGATACTTATTCTTTTGTAGGAGTCTTGTTTCTTATTTTTCTGCTTTAATCTTGTTGGGATGTTCATTACACACGGACCACATACCTTTCAGTGTGGATCTGGGAAAGATTTTGTTTGCTTGTTTCTTTTCTTTTCTTTTTTTTAGTTTTTCTTTTTAATGTTTACTTACTTTTGAAAGAGAGAGAGAGACAGAGCAGGCAAGGGGCAGAGAGAGGGAGACACAGAATCCAAAGTAGGCTCCAGACTCCGAGCTGTCAGCACAGAGCCTGATGCAGGGCTCGAACCCATGAACCAGGAGATCATGACCTGAGCCAAAGTTGGATGCTTAACCAACTGAGCCACCCAGGTGCCTCTCTTTTTTCTTGTAAATTATATTGATGATTACTATTTCTGTTCTATTTGGCCAAATATATTTTATTTTTCTTTCTGTGCATTGTTTCTTTTCTGATTACTTCCATGTTTGTCTCAATCTGCCTGTTTTGTTGTTGTTGCCTGTTTTATCTTTCTCCTGTAATTTTCAATATGATAGTAAACGTAATATATTTTCTTTTGTGTGTGATTTAAATAAGATTAAACAAGTCAAATGCTCTAAACACTAACTCTTTTCACCTATAACCCTAAAAGTTATATTAAGGTTAGCTTTCATCTTGTCTTTAATCTTAAAGAGCATCACTGTGCCGGTTGGGTTGAGAATTCCCATGGAGTCAGTGAACTCCTCAAGTGTCAGGCACCTTGTTTCAGCTATCTTTCTATCCCTAATGACTGGCATTGTAAATACTCAAGAAATATTTCTTGAATTAATAGTTTCTTATTGTTCTTTTTGTCATTTTTATCTGCTTTTATGCTTTTACTATTAATGGTTTGCAACATTTTAAGTTTTTTAAAAAATGTTTATTTTTGAGAGAGAGAGAGAGTGCAAGCGAGCGCACAAGCAAAGGAGGGGCAGAGAGAGGGGAGGACAGAGGATCCAAAGTGGCTCTGTGCAGACAGCAGAGAACCTAGTGTGGGGCTTGAGTTCACAAATCGTAAGATCATGACCTGAGCTGAAGTCAGAGGCTTAACTGACAGAACCACCCAGGTACCCCAGTGGTTTGCAATATCTTAATAACTTGAAATAGATTATATTGATTTTCATTCTTTGAGTTGAAAATAAAGGATTTCATTAGCCTTTTAACTATGTCCATCTTCTACATTTAGTCTTCTACATTTAATAGTGACATTATTATTTGGATAGTTATTTAGTCTTTTTAAAATTTTTTAAGTTTATTTATTTTGAGGGAGAGAGAGAAAGTCATGCGTGAGCTTGAGCAGGGGAGGGGCAGAGAGAGAGAATTCCAAGCAGTCTCAGCCTCATGTGAGGCTTTAACCCCTGAACAGTGACATCATGACCTCAGCTGAAATCAAGAGTCAGATGTTTAACTGACTGAGCCACCAGGCACCCCTGAATTTTTTTTTTAAGTTTATTTAAATAATCTTTACATCCAATGTGGGGCTTGAAATCACAACCCAGATATCAAGAGTTGGATGCTCTTCCGACTGAGCCATCCAGGCACCCCTCTTTAATTATATTCTTTACCCTGATGAGAAGTGTGCTTTGAATACACCTAAACTATTCAATCTTTGTTTGAAACATGTCCCTGGGCTCATTTTCCAGTCAAGTCAGTCCATCTCTAACTCTTTTGAATGTATTCTTTTAACAATTGTGCCTCTGGTTTTGTTAATCTTGACACTCTTCTATGCTTTATTGAGAGGATTAGCAATTTTATATCAGCTACCAAATCCTGCTGGTGTTATTGTTGTGTTCCTGTTTTCGTTCTTTAGTTTTTATGATAGCTGATTTTATTCTTTTATTTTTTTTTTCCTTCTATGTAATCAGATGGCATGAGGGTAAATTCATGACTCATAGGCATTATCTTTTTGGCTGGGGAGATAATTTGCTTTATTAGTCATGTCCTTCCAGCATTGAGGGAATTTTTCACTGGAGTAGATGGTGGTAAATCATAGTATTTACCTATGGGCCCAAATTATGATTTTTATAAATATGTATCTAAACTAACAATGGCTTCATAATCTTGATGTTGAGTGGTTTGTACTTATGTAACTTTTTGAATTTTTTTTTGTTGAAGTATTTCCTTCTATCTCTTATTTTTTCTTTTAGTAGCTAAACATACAACTTATACTTACTAAAAATGTCTTCCTGCCATTTGTAACAATGTGGATGGAACTGGGGGGTATTACTCTAAGTGATATAAGTCAGTCAGAGAAAGGCAGATATCCTATGTTTTTTCACTCATATGTGGAACTTGAGAAATTTAACAGAATACCATGGGGGATGGGAAGGAGAAAAATAGTTTCAAACAGAGAGAGGCAAACCATAAAAGACTCTTAAATACAGAGAACAAACTGAGGGTTGATGGGGGCAGGGATGGGTGATGGGTATTGAAGAGGGCATTTGTTGGGATGAGCACTGGGATGTAGGAGATGTGTCATGACAATCTACCCCCAAAACCAAGAGCACACTATATACACTGTATGTTAGTTAACTTGACAATAAATTATATTTAAAAAAAATGTCTTATTTGACAACTGAGTGACTTCTGGTTTTTTTTGTTTTTTTGTTTTTTTATTTTACTAATAATTCTATTCCATTGGTTCCATTGGGTTGGCTTTTAGTTCTCTGTCCTTTTTATCTTCTTTTAGCATTTTACCTTCTCCTTTTTTTATTCAGCATTTTGGGGGCATTTCCTAAATTTATTCATCATTTAATTTTTTGCAATATCACATAGCTTTTTCTGTCCTTATAGCACATGGGTTTAATTTTCTGTACAAATTATCATTGCAGGTTTTACTGTAGTTTTTTCTTTTATGTTTTGGTGCATCCATCTTGCTACTTCTGTCTCTTGTTAACCTGAAAATAAAGAGCCACAGTAAAAGGCAAACTAATGTTTATTTGGAATCAGAGAATTGTAATTTGAGGAATACAGATTCAGGTAGAAAACCCAAATAGTATCCTGCTTCTAGGGTGAAATTAAGAGGCTTATAAGGAAAAAGAAGGCAGGGGGCAGTTACATGAGTTAAAAGGGGAAAAAAAGGCTAAACTCTTGGCTATACATTGATTTACTACAGACTCTATCTTTGGAAAGTCCATAACCTTCTGAACTTGTGATCAGGGTACCTGTTCTGCTGGCTTCTCAAGTAG
This sequence comes from Puma concolor, assembly GCF_028749965.1. Taxonomy (NCBI): domain Eukaryota; kingdom Metazoa; phylum Chordata; class Mammalia; order Carnivora; family Felidae; genus Puma; species Puma concolor. The sequence goes on from NC_141675.1 coordinate 88,828,607, forward strand.
TTGCTTAAAACATTTGCTGTTTTGCCTAGTCCAAAGGTTTTGGTTGAGTTCAAACAGACACGGATAAGGCAATTTCTCTGCAGTGGTTGCTTGGCTCCCTTTTAAAATGGCTCCATTCATGTCAATTTTTCACATTCTTCTTCACAAACTGCTCTTAGTTATAATGTAGTGCAGTATTTGTAATTAAAACCCACCTCTGAACTTTGAGAGAGAGCAAGTGGAAAACCCCCAAATCATAGCAACTATCACATGGTCTCACTTTATCTTCCTTGTTTAGACTTGGAGTTACTTTGGTATTTTCAAGAACTTTCTTCAGTGGCACACTTTCCACACATACAGCCTTTGAAGCAATAGTGGTGTGTTTATTCTCTTTGGTTCTTTAGCATAGACTTGGGCGTGTTTTAGCAGGAAGTGAAAGGAGTCTGCTCTTAAACCTTGCTGCTGTCTCACAAGTGGAACCTTTTAACCACTGCCAAAATGTTTAGGCAAATTTTTTTTTTTTTTTTAAATTTTTTTTTTTTTCAACGTTTATTTATTTTTGGGACAGAGAGAGACAGAGCATGAACGGGCGAGGGGCAGAGAGAGAGGGAGACACAGAATCGGAAACAGGCTCCAGGCTCTGAGCCATCAGCCCAGAGCCCGACGCGGGGCTCGAACTCACGGACCGCAAGATCGTGACCTGGCTGAAGTCGGACGCTTAACCGACTGCGCCACCCAGGCGCCCCCGTTTAGGCAAATTTAAAGTTGAATATAAGACAACTTCTGGTTTTGTTTTGTTTTTTAATTTTTAAATTTAACCTGCCTATTGAAAATCATGCCTTTTGGCATATGTATAGTATTTTTGAGAGAGTGATTTGACTTTGGTAAAACCAAAATTAGATATTAATATTGAGGATTATTTATCTTTATATAAAATGTTTTTAGATTTTTTCTTAGACATTTTTAAAGATGTTTATTTGTTTTGAGAGAGAGAGAGAGAGTGAGCACATGCATAATCAGGATAGGGGAGAGAGAGAATCCTAAGCAGGCTCAATATCCATATTGATTGTGGAGCCCCACACAGGGCTTGATCTCAGGACTGTGAGATCATGACTGGAGCCAGAATCGAGAATGGGATGCCTAACTGACTGAGCCACCCAGGAGCACCTTCGTAGGCATTTCTTTTTTTTTTTTTTTTTTGCCAAAGTTTATTTATTTTTTTGGGACAGAGAGAGACAGAGCATGAACGGGCGAGGGGCAGAGAGAGAGGGAGACACAGAATCAGAAACAGGCTCCAGGCTCTGAGCCATCAGCCCAGAGCCTGACGCGGGGCTCGAACTCACGGACCGCGAGATCGTGACCTGGCTGAAGTCGGACGCTTAACCGACTGCGCCACCTAGGCGCCCCGGCATTTCTATATTGATTTATTCTTGGTCACTTACACAAAACGTCTATGTTTTAATAATTAAATGTGCGATACTTGTTACAATAGCTTTGGAAAAGTTTGATGTGCTACAAAATGCTGCTAATGAGATGTATATCATTTGCTGCTATCATTTAGCAACCCCTAGCAACTCAAGAAATGTAAGAAACTTGGGGTGCCTGGGTGGCTCAGTCCCAACTCTTGATTTCAGCTCAGGTCATGATCTTACATTTGTGCGACAGCAGAGTCTGCTTGGGATTCTCTCTCTCCCTCTTTCTCTACCCCTTCCCTATTCATACACACTCTCTCAAAATAAATAAACTTAAAAAAAAAAAAAAAAAGAAATTTGCTTGAAATATATACCAGTAATGGATTTGATTATAACAGCTGTTAATTTTTTTTTTCTTAATACTGTCTTAAAGGTTTTGTTGTTGTTCTTCCATTAATTTTTGTCCAGATGACAGAAAATAATTTTGGGTTGAAGAAGATAGAAATTAGTGTTTCAGAAGCAGAAAAGCGAACTGGAAGAAATGCCATGAACATGCAAGAAACATATACTGCTTACCTCATTGAAACAAGGTGAGTGATGAGAATTAGGCCTAGATTTAGTTAGAAAAAGCTTTGTTTGGTAGCTGTTGATGCAAATTATGTTGTATAATGGAATTGTTTACAGGTGATTGTCTTTTTAGGTATTTGGTTTTTTGTTTCTTTTTAACAGATAAAGTAAATAGGTATGTCTTTTACTATAGTCCACTTGGCAGCTATATACATATATATATATATACATATATATATATTTTAAAGTTTATTATTTTGAGAGAGAGAGCGGGAGACAGAGGATCTGAAGTGGACTCTGTACTGACAGCAGAGAGCCTGCAGGGCTCGAAGTGAGAGCATGACCAGAGCCAAAGTCAGATGCTTAGCCAACTGAGCCACGCAGGCGCCCCAGTAGCTATATTTTAATGTACTTATGTTGGAGGTAAAGAGCAGGTTATGGAATACTTGTGGGACCTGGAATGTTACTTGACATATGCTTTGGTGGAGTTTTTGGTGTTACTCATAATAATTCCCATGCACTTTTGAGAAAGGAGACCAGGTTCCCAGGGGTGTATGAAGTAGACTTAGGTAAATAAGAGAGGTATAGGAAGAGAGAATATGGTTTGAGTCAGTAAAAAGTTAACAGAATTGATTGAGACTAGAGCTTTAGACTTTGGGGTAAATTGAACAGATAAGAGTAAATCATGGAGTAAGAAATCAAAACTCACCAGAAAAATGTTCTTCTACTCCGAGACTATTTTGTCTAGAGAAAGACGAGGCAAGACTCTTTTGCCAATTACAAACAATTTATATAAAGACAAAATACTGACCAGTTCTTTTCTCTCTGCAGAGACTGAGCAGAAGTGCTTTCAGTTAAAATAAAGATGGTGCGAGGGGCACCTGGGTGGCTCAGTCAGTTAAGCATCCGACTTCAGCCTGGGTCATGATCTTGTGGATTTATGGGTTTGGTCCCCGCCTCGGGCTGTGTGCTGACAGCTCAGAGCCTGGAGCCTGCTTTGGATTCTGTGTCTGCCTTTCTCTCTCTGCCCCTCCCCTGCTGATGCTCTGTCTCTGTCTCTCAAAAATAAATAAACGTTAAAGAAAAATTTTTTTAAAATAAAGATGTGCGAGATTTTTTGATAGTAAGTAAAATAAAATAATAGAACTACCAGACCTAGTTGATAAAGGGTTATAACCATATTTTAATGTGAATACATTTTTAAGGAAAAAACATTTTAACCCTTGCATTTTCATAGGTTTACCGAAAGTCACTGAGCTTGCCTTAAGGCTGAACCCTGTGACTTTTCAAGACTTCTCCAGGTCTGTGGTTCTACCCAAAATAAAAGTTAAAATCTTGGTAAATGTTGTTTAATGTATAGGCAATTCTGAAACCTTCTTTGTAAGTATAGTTTTCTTTCTTCCACCAAAAAGAGAAAAAAAGAAAAAAAAAAGAATCTTCCCCAAACCAGAGAAAATTTACATTACAGTAGGAACTTTAGGAACAGAAAGAGGTAAGGTTGGTCTTTTTAAAATAAGGTCATTTTACTTTTGTTTTTGTTTTCTGTGTGTGTAAGTTTTTATTTTAATTCCAGTTAGTAACAGAGTGTTGTATTAGTTTCAGATGTACCATGTAGTAATTCAACACTCCTATATATCACCCTGTGCTCATCATGATAAGTGCACTCCTTAATCACCTATTTAACCCATCTCCCCACCAAAATTAGGTAATTTTGTGACCTACATATCTACATATGTGTATCACAGAGATTTTTAAAACTTAGGTTCATTAGGCTCTATGCCCAATGTGGGGCTTGAACTCAGAACCCTGGGATCAAGAGTTGAATACCAACTGAGCCAGCCACTCACCCCTCACAGAGATTTTTAAAGTCATTAAAAAAAATATGGTCCCATCAGAGGGTTTTATTTCTGTTTTTTTTTTAAGTTAGATTAGTGACTTAAAAAAATCATACTTTAGAAATTAGTGTTAACTGTAGCTTACCTTTACCTAAATTATTTTTTCCTGTGTTCTTGTTTTTGAGGTATAATGACCTATAACATCATATTAACTTCACATATTGTAACGTTATGTTGCAATATTTGTATGTATTGTGAAGTGATTACAAGTCTGATTAACATCTGTCACTATACAGTTAACAAAATTTTTTTCTTTTAATGAGAACTTTAAGATTTACTCTCTTAACAACTTTCAAGTACGCAGTACAGTATTAACCATAGTCACTGTTGTAAATTCTTAAATTGAAAACTAAAAAGTGTATTTTTATTTTTAGTATGTGAGTATTTTATCACTCAGCTGAGCAATGAAATTAACTGTTGATTACTTTTACTGCTAGAAGAGAATCTTGATTTGAATAATCTGGAATAATTTATAGTCTTTTATTTTTCTTTTTTTCTCTAAATTTTTTAAATTTTTAAAAATTATTTTATTTTATTTTAGTGTTTATTTAATTTGAAAGAGAGATTTCGAGTGGAGAAGGGGGAGAGAGAGAGAGAGAGAGAGAGAGAATCCTAAGCAGGATCTGCGCTGTCAGCACAGAGCCTGAGGCATGGCTTGATCCCACAAACTGTGAGATCATGACCAGAGCTGACATCAAGAGTTGGACACTTAACCGACTGAGCCACGCAGGTGCCCCATAGTTGTTTACTTTTGAGTTTGAACTGAATACAGTATCATAATATGAAGCTAGGAGTTAAAATTGACCATACTTGAGTAAGGTAGCTATACTCTGAATAAATATTTAAGTGGATCATCATCAAATGTGCGGTACACAAAAGGATTATTGAGTTGACTTTCACAATTGTATTTTAATATAAATTTGTATTTATTTATCTACCCTAGTATTTTTCATGGACCTGTAAGTTTAATTTAAAACAGTGTTTCTTAGGTGGGAATGCAAGCTGGTGCAGCCACTCTGGAAAACAGTATGGAGGTTCCTCAAAAAACTAAAAATAGAACCACCCTACGACCCAGCAATTGCACTATTGGGCATTTATCCAAGGGATACAGGTGTGCTGTTTCAAAAGGACACATGCACCCCCATGTTTATAGCAACACTATCAACAATAGCCAAAGTATGGAAAGAGCCCAAATGTCACATCAATGGATGAATGGATAAAGAAAATGTGGTGTATATATATACAATGGAGTATTACTCGGCAATCAAAAAGAATGAAATCTTGCCATTTGCAACTACGTGGATGGAACTGGAGGGTATTATGCTAAGTGAAATTAGTCAGAGAAAGACAAAAATCATATGACTTCATTCATATGAGGACTTTAAGACACAAAACAGATGAACATAAGGGAAGGGAAACAAAAATAATATAAAAACGGAGGGGAACAAAACAGAAGAGACTCGTAAATATGGAGAATGAACTGAGGGTTGCTGGAGGGGTTGTGGGAAGTAGGATGGGCTAAATGGGTAAGGGGCATTAAGGAATCTACTCCTGAAATCATTGCTTCACTATATGCTAACTAATTTGGATGTAAATTTAAAAAAATAAAAAAGTTAGGGGCGGCTGGGTGGCGCAGTCGGTTAAGCGTCCGACTTCAGCCAGGTCACGATCTCGCGGTCTGTGAGTTCGAGCCCCGCGTCAGGCTCTGGGCTGATGGCTCAGAGCCTGGAGCCTGTTTCCGATTCTGTGTCTCCCTCTCTCTCTGCCCCTCCCCCGTTCATGCTCTGTCTCTCTCTGTCCCAAAAATAAATAAACGTTGAAAAAAAAAATTCTTTAAAAAAATAAAAAAGTTAAAAAAAATAAATAAAATGGATTTTACAATTAAAAACAAAACAAAACAGTGGTTCTTAGGGGTTCCTGGCTGGTTCAATTGGTGGAGCATGTGACTGTTGATCTCGAGGTTGTAAATTCAATCCCACATTGGGTGTAAAGATTACTTAAAAATAAAATCATAAAAAAAAAATAACCACATACAAAAGAAAACCGCATGGTTTTTAAACTTTAAAGTACATAGGAATCACTTGCTACAGGGTTTTGGGTGAGGTCCAGGAATTTACATTTTTTTAAGCAAAGCTTCAGGTGTTTTTTTTGTTTTTGTCTTTTTTAATTATTTTTAAATTTATATCCAAGTTAGCATATAGTGCAACAATGATTTCAGGAGTAGATTCCTTAATGCCCCTTACCCATTTAGCCCATCCCCCCTCCCTCAATCCCTCTAGCAACCCTCTGTTTGTTCTCTATATTTGAGTCTGTTATGTTTTGTCCCCCTCTGTTTTTGTATTATTTTTGCTTCCCTTCCCTTATGTTCGTTTCTTATCTTCAAGTCCTCATATGAGTGAAGTCGTATGATATTTGTCTTTCTCTAATATCGCTTAGCATAATACCCTCTAGTTCCATCTACATTGTTGCAAGTGGCAAGATTTCATTCCTTTTGATTGCCAAATAATATTCCATTGTGTATATATATATATGTGTGTGTGTGTATAATATATATATATATACACACACACACACATTTATATATATATATATATATACACACCACATCTTTTGTATGCATTCATCCATTGATGGACATTTGGGTTCTTTCATACTTAGGCTATTGTCGATAGTGCTGCTATAAACATTGGAGTGCTGTGCTTCTTCGAAACAGCACACCTGTATCCTTTGGGTAAATACCTAGTAGTGCAATTGCTGGGTCATAGGGTAGTTTTATTTTTAATTTTTTGAGGAACCTCCATACTGTTTTCCAGAGTGGCTACACCAGTTTGCATGCCCACCAGCAGTGCAAAAGCGTTCCTCTTTCTCTGCATCCTCGTCAACTTCTGTTGTTGACTGAGTTGTTGACTCAGTTGTTAATTTTAGCTATTCTGAAGGGTGTGAGATAGTATCTCATTGTGGTCTTGATTTGTATTTCCTGATGATGAGTGATATTGAGCATCTTTTCATGTGTCGGTTTGCCATCTGGATGTCTTTTTTGGAGAAGTGTCTATTCATGTCTTTTGCCCATTTCTTCACTGGATTATTTGTTTTTTGGGTGTTGAGTTTGATAAGTTCTTTATAAATTTTAGATACTGTTTATCTGATGTGTCGTTTACAAATATCTTTTCCCATTCCATTGGTTGCCTTTTAATTTTGCTGACTGTTTCCTTTGCTGTGCAGAAGCTTTTTATTTTGATGAGGTCCCAATAGTTTATTTTTGCTTTTGTTTCCCTTGCCTCTGGAGACATGTCAAGTAAGAAGTTGCTGCGGCCAAGGTCAAAGAGGTTTTTGCCTGCTTTCTTCTTGAGGATTTTGATGGCTTCCTGTCTTATGTTTAGGTCTTTCATCCATTTTGAGTTTGTGTATGGTGTAAGAAAGTGGTCCAGGTTCATTTTTCTGCATGTCACTGTCCAGTTTGCCCAATAACCATTTGCTGGAGAGACTGTCTTTATTCCATTGGTTTGTCAAAGATTAGGTGGCCATATGTTTGTGGGTCCATTTCTGGTTCTCTATTCTGTTCCATTGATCTGAGTGTCTATTCTTGTGCCAGTACCATACTGTCTTGATTACAGCTTTGTAATACAGCTTGAAGTCCGGGATTGTGATGCTTCCAGCTTTGGTTTTCTTTTTCAGGATTGCTTTGGCTATTCGGGGTCTTTTCTGATTTTGTACAAATTTTAGGATTGTTCTAGCTTTGTGAAGAATGCTGGTGTTATTATGATAGGGATTGCTAATCCAGATATATATATATATATATATATATATATATATTTTTTTTTTTTTTTTTTTTTAAATACTATTCTTTTTGGGGCGCCTGGGTGGCGCAGTCGGTTGAGCCTCCGACTTCAGCCAGGTCACGATCTCGCGGTCCGTGAGTTCGAGCCCCGCGTCAGGCTCTGGGCTGATGGCTCAGAGCCTGGAGCCTGTTTCCGATTCTGTGTCTCCCTCTCTCTCTGCCCCTCCCCCGTTCATGCTCTGTCTCTCTCTGTCCCAAAAATAAATAAACGTTGAAAAAAAAAAATTTAAATACTATTCTTTTTTTTAAGATTTTGTTTGTTTATTTATTTATTTATTTTTTAAACGTTTATTTATTTTAGAGACAGAGAGAGACAGAGCATGAACGGGGGAGGGTCAGAGAGAGAGAGGGAGACACAGAATCGGAAACAGGCTCCAGGCTCTGAGCTGTCAGCACAGAGCCCGACGCGAGGCTTGAACTCACAAACTGCGAGATCATGACCTGAGCCAAAGTCGGACGCTTAACCGACTGAGCCACCCGGGCGCCCCAGATAGATATATTTTTGAATTTATTTTTTAAATTTATATCCAAGTTAGTTAGCATATAGTGCAACAGTGATTTCGGGGCTAGATTCCTTAGTGCCCTTTACCCATTTAGCCCATCCCCCTTCCCACAACCCCTCCAGTAGTTCTCTGTTTGTTCTCCATATTTAAGAGTCTCTTATGTTTTATTCCCTGTTTTTATATTATTTTTGCTTCCCTTCCCTTATGTTCATCTGTTTTGTATCTTAATGTCCTCATTTGAGTGAAGTCGTATGATATTTGTCTTTCTCTGACTGACTAATTTCGCTTAGCATAATACCCTCCAGTTCCATCCACGTAGTTGTAAATGACAAGATTTCATTTTTTTGATTGCCGAGTAACACTCCATTGTATATATATACACCACATTTTCTTTATCCATTCATCCATTGATGGAAATTTGGGCTGTATTTGTATTTTTAATAAGTAATAGAGATCTTATTCTGTTCCTTTTCAGGTCAGTTGAACATACTGATGGTCAAAGCGTCCTAACAGATTCACTATGGAGGCGGTATAGTGAATTTGAATTGTTGAGAAACTACCTTTTAGTTTACTATCCACATATTGTTGTGCCACCTCTACCAGAGAAAAGGGTAAGAAATGAAACAGCAGTACAGTTCAAAAGTATTTAGCATTGAGATTATGCTTCATGATTGTTTCGTTTACCTAGGCAGAATTTGTTTGGCATAAACTCTCTGCTGACAACATGGACCCGGATTTTGTGGAAAGACGACGGATTGGTTTAGAAAACTTTCTTTTGAGAGTTGCCTCACATCCCATCCTTTGTAGAGACAAAATCTTCTATTTGTTTTTAACACAGGTATCTTTCTTTAAGTCTTCAAAAAAAAATTCATTTTATCTTTTTCTTTTAAACTGTAGAATGCTTATGCTTAAGAATCTTTTTGGAGCAGCTTTATTAATATACATTCATTTAATTGTGTTTTTAAATTTGTTTTGATTTCAAAATTATTGGGTTATATCACTCTTTTGGCTAACATTTTTATACTTAAGGATACTAAAGATGGTACTTTCTGGCATCACTTAAATGATATCAAAGTTAGTGTTTAGTTTTTTGAGGCCCAGATCTATAAAATCTTGGGTCCATCTTTTGGTAATCTTTTGAAATCTGGATTGTATATTTAACTTAGAAATGAATTCTTTTTTTTTAACCCTTCTCTGGTCTCCCCTGAAAGAATAACAGAATAGTAGATGCTTAATCTATTTTATTTGGAGTATTCCTTACGTTTTTGTTTTTGTTTTTTTGCAATGATTTCTAAAATTAACTTTAATTTTTAGGAAGGTAACTGGAAGGAGACTGTGAATGAAACTGGGTTTCAACTGAAGGTAAGAAAATTTGTATGAAATAATTTGACAAGTTCCTTTACAATTCCTAGCACAGTGCCTTGCACTTCGTGCGTACTTGGTATTTATTGAATGAACGAATGTTGGAAATTGGCTTTGCATCTAATATCATTGGTAAGGTTTTCAAAGAAACACTGCGAATTCACTTTGGATTTATGTAATTTTAGTTACTAGTGAGATTATAGAGGGCATATTTATGAATTTCATTCTATTGGGAAGGAGTATTTTGAAGCAGTAATTGAGACACAAACTGTAGATTTTTCCTGCAGTATACTCATACACTTTGCATCTTTTTTTTTTTTTTTTTTTTTACTCCCGCTGTCTGTACCACTGCCACTCCAATTCTTGTGCACACACTTACTCATTCTTTATCAGATATGAAAGACAGTTCTGAAGAATTGAGCTTGGGTTTCCCAGTCAGAGCAGACTAGAAGATGAGCCATGCGTCGTGCTGCTTCTGTCTGCTGGGATGTGGTGGTCATCTTTGGGCATAGGAGTCATTTTGAATTGGTATCCGTTAGTGACACAGCTTTTCAAATTTAGTAATTATAATTAGTGTTTGGGAATGAAATTGTTATCTAAAAATTGAAAAATAAGGTATGGTGAGATGGCCACCCTAATTCCGGTCTACTCTCCCTATCGTCCCCCAAAGTAATGTAATATTGGCAAATTTTTAAAGTTTTCATCTCTTCTGTAAACTGAGTAGGTAAGTAGAAAAATGTAATGTAAATTTATATAATCTATAAGTTTATAAAACAATTCATATGATAGTACAGTAACAAAAGTTCAATAGGTCTTGGCAACAAGAACAAAATGTCTTTATAGTAGTTTTGAAAACACCCCTGGAGATTTATGTATTGGCACATAGGTATTTGAAATTTAGCACAAAAAACTAGAAAGAGAAAAATTTGTTTCTGCATGGAAAATATAATCAAGTATCTAATTCTGTCATAAGCTGATTCTAATTTATAAACATTTTGTTGGCAGGTTGCATGAAAACATTAGAATCTTCTTGGCTATAATTCATTACTTTATGGCACTCAGAATACTTGAATTTTAATTTAGAGTTGGATTTGAAATAACTCAAAACTTTGAAAAATGTTTATATTTTGATAGGGTTTTCTGAGAACTAGTCCAAGATGTTAGCATCTGATAATAAGGAAAAGAGAAAAGTAAAACATAGTTGTTTTGGTGACTTCTCTTTATGTAATAGTCAAGATTTAGTCACTAGTTTAGAAATCAGCAGTCATTTGTCCTTGCACCTAGGTTTTGGCCATGACTTTGGTGACCTTGAAAAAGCTCTGGAGTTTCTTCCATCTATATAGACTATGCTGTTTACTGAGTGCATTGAATCTTGTGTATAGGTGCTATTTAAGAGTTTAGTTAAAATATTTCATGTTTGGGTTGCCTTATGGTATAACCAGTTTCACTTTTAGAAAGTCTTTGAAAGGTAATACTTAATGTGCAGTATTATTTGAAATCAGGCTTTTAATGGAGCAGGCTTTTAAATGGAGCAGAAAATAAGATGTTATGAGGAGAGTTTAGAAATCCTTACATCCTGCTGTATTCCTTATTTTGTTGTGACTGTTTCTTATTTTAAGTTTTGTTGTAAGATAGAATGTTTTTAGACCACCTCACACATATATGTACGTGCGTACATGCATATACACAAACATGTATGTGAGGTTTGTGTGTGTGTGTGTGTGTGTGTGTGTTTATCCCATGTTACCTCTGTGTTTGGTTGTAAATTTTGTAATTATGTAAAATTGGTTGGTAAAGGAAGTATTGGAAACTATTTCTGTGAAAAAAAGATTGTTCTGAATCAGACCAAATATTTATATTTTAACCTTGGCCTTTGGATTGTCATTCTCAGATTGAAATGTCACCTTACTTTAGTTTTCCTTTTCTCACACACGTTTAATTTAATGTATAGTTTTGGCCTATTAGATTAATATTTTCTTAAAAATATTTAATTATTTTACCCAGCAAGATAATTATAAAAATCTACTGCGTTTTTATCAGTGCTGTATTTAATACAAACATGAGCACTAACTCTTCATCACTGCTCTGTGTTGGTGTTCTTTGTCTTGTGTATATTTATATAAATATTCATGTTAACCAATTCAGTAAAAGGAGAGCAAAGAGTTTAGAGTAACGAACATATAAACTAGTTGATTTAGAATAAGGTGATATTGTTTTAACTCCATTAACTCAGTAAGTTACTGTCATGAAAGTGTCATCCATATGCCCAGATCTTAAATGAATTTAGGTTAACTCAGAAGAATCCAGGACCCTGTCTGTTGCTTGGAGTAGAGCCTGCCAATGCCCATAGTCCAGACTTCGAAAATTTCTGCTAGAGGCACCTGGGTGGTTCAGTTGGTTGGGGCCTAGGTCCTGATCTCACAGTTGTGGGATTGAGCCCCTGCATTGGGCTCTCTGCTGAGCGTGGAGCTGGCTTGAGATTCTCTTTTCTATCTGTTTCTCTCTCTCACCCTCCCTCCCCCTTTGCCCCTCTCCCCTGCTTGCTCGCTCACTCTCTCAAAATAAATAAACGTTAAAATTTCTGCTAATCTGTATATTACACAGAAATTCTCAGAGAGCCGCTGTGGCTGGGTGCCTACAGAGTGTCAGGTGCTCTTCTAGGTGCTGTGGAAACAGTAGTGAATGAGCTGAAAACATAAACTCCCTTATTCTTATCGAGGTTATATTGTAGTAGAGACATTAAATTAATGTTTAAATCAGTAAGATACTTTAAAGGGTATTGTTAAAGGGTATGATGGTACAGAATTTTTGTTTTCAAGGATTTTTTTGATATAGGTGACCATAAGATTTATTATTCTAATGGGACTCTTTTGAGAGTAAAAAGGGGTCCTATTAATAATGAATTTAGGACAACAAGCATAAACCAGGACTTTCCTGGGTAAACTGGGTCACATGGTTGAAGAGATAACATTTGAGCTGAGACAGGAATAAAGAACCTTGCGGCGGAGTCAACTTGGGGGCCAGGGAAGAGGAACATTAGAGAGGCCCAAGCTGGATAGTGGCTTACTAGGCAAGGTGTGGGGGAAGAGAAGAATCAGAAAATGAAATAACAAAGGGAAGACAAGATCCAGCATAAGGAAAGTAAAATATTTAATAGGAACTGGAAAAGGAGAAGAAGTGGGACTAACAGAGAACATGGGAAGGAAGATAGTCGGGGCTGTAGAATAGTTGGGGTTATTTTTTATTCAGTCGATACCTCCTGCATGATGGTCTTGTGCCACGCTTTGTGAGGCACTGGGATATAGCAATGAACAAAGCAGATTAAATAACGTATTGCCATGGCAGCCATTGTATAACTCCAGGAGCACCATTCACATTGTGCTTTCTTACGGCTCTTCTAGTGGGCAGCTAAGAAACAAGTAAACAACTAAGATGATTTCAAGTAGTACTGTTTTAAAGGAGATACAGTAAGGTGGAGTGAAACTGGGGCACCTAGGTGGTTCAGTCAGTTGAGTGTCTGATTCTTGATTTCAGCCTAGGTCATGATCCCAGGGTTGTGGGATTGAGCCCCATGTTGGACTCTGCACTGAATGCGGAGCCTACTTGGGATTCGCTCCCTCTACCTCTGCCCCTCTCCCTTGCTCACGTTCTCTCTTAAAAAAAAAAAAATGGGGGCACCTGGGTGGCTCAGTCGGTTAAGCATTTGACTTTGGCTCAGGTCATGATCTCACGGCTCATGGGTTCATGCCTCGCGTTGGGCTCTGTGCTGACAGCTCAGAGCCTGGAACATGGTTCAGATTCTGTGTCTCCCTCTCTCTCTGCCCCTCCCCCACTCACACTCTGTCTCTCTCTCTCTTTCTTAAAAATAAATGAAACATTAAAAAAATTGATTCCTGATTGAACCACCTTTTATGTAGTTTCTGTGCCTGGTCAGAAACATAATTTAGTGTTTTTTCTCCTTTTCTTTCCTTTCCTTTCCTTTCCTTTCCTTTTCTTTTCTTTTCTTTTCTTTTCTTTTCTTTTCTTTTCTTTGTGTGTGTGTGTGTGTGTGTGAAGTTTGGCTATGACTTGGATATGTTAAGTATAAATTTTATAGAATGCAATTATTATTTAGTGCTGATCCCTCTGTTCCTCCTTTGAGAGCAATTATCTAGAGTAAGTAAAGATAGTTAAAAAGTTTAAAAAAATAGTTAAAAAGTTGTGTTTTCTTGGGGTGCCTGGGTGGCTCAGTCAGTTAAGTGTCCGGCTTGGGCTCAAGTCATGGTCTCACAGTTTGTGGGTTCGAGCCCTGCATCAGGCTCTGCACTGACAGCTCAGAGCCTGGAGCCTGCTATGGATTCTGTATCTCTGGCTCTTTCTGCCCCTCTCCCACTCATGTTCTGTTCCTCTCAAAAATAAACATTTAAAAAAATTTTTAAAAAAGGTTGTGTTGTAACATTTTCTGTCAGCTAGAAAGTAATTTGATTTCATCTCACATGTTTTACTTTATTTAGTATGTAGTATTTAGTATAGGCATTTCCATAGTTCTTTTGTTTAAAAACATTTTTTTTGATGTTTATTTTTGAGAGAGCATGAGCAGGGGAGGGGCAGAGAGAGAGGGAGACACAGAATCCGAAGCAGGCTCCAGGCCCCAGGCCCCAAGCTGTCAGCAGGAGCCCAGTGCAGGGCTTGAATTCACAAACTGCGAGATCATGACCTGAGCCAAAGTCAGGCACTTAACCTACTGAGCCATCCAGGTGCCTCAGTTCTTCCTTTTTTAAAATAGTGATCATGAAAATGAAAAAAACCAATGTACATTTGGTGTGGATTCCTGGGAACTACCTGCAGTAATGTATATGCTTCAGAGCAGTCGTTTTATTTAGTTTATCATTCCTTTTCTTGATTTGGAGAAAGGTAAACTACTTCTTCCATGTGATTTATTCTGAGTTACAATAATGCAGAGCTGTGTGTGTGTATATATATAGATAGATAGATACCTGTTAATATAATGATGTTTATAATTGTTTTACTTTGGTATCATTGAATGCCATGTTATTCAGTTTACTTTTTAACACTGTTTTTATAGTGTTTTCAGACATAACTACTTTGCTGTTTTTTTTAGATATGTTTAATGTGTTTGACAAATGATATGAAGAAAACTGTATTTGAGCATCTTAATTCTAAAGGGAAAGTAAAACTGTTTGGATTTATACCCTGAAATGTAATTGTATTAAGTGAACAAATTATTTTTTCCAGGCAGACTCCAGGTTAAAAGCGCTTAATGCAACATTCAGAGTGAAAAACCCAGACAAGTAAGGTTTTGTTTTAATAACAGTTACAATGTTGTTTTGAATGATGTCTATCAATTTATTTAATTTTTCATTTCTGAATGTATGCACTTTATTTACTAATTTAAATAATAATTCACATTACTGAAATCCTTTTACAGTCTAAAACTGATTTTGAGATTTGGTAACTTAATTAGGTTTAAGGTTGCAAGTAACTGAAGTATCAGAAAATTAAACCGCTGTTTTTTCCTAGAAGGATTTATTAAAAATGTTGAAGATATCAGAAAAATGAGAGACGTAATTTTTAATTTCATATGAAATAGTTTTCCTTATATGGCTTTGCTTATCAAATATGTACAAAGTTCAAGAAGATTATATGTATTATATATATTTAATAATAAACTACTTTGTACACCAAGAAAACTTGATAGATAAATGCATACTAGTGGAATAATTTCATGGAGATGTATCTGTATGACAATTACTTGACTTGGTGTTTGTGATGAGACCATTTCTATATTTAAGGAAACCCATGCATTCACAATAAAATGTCCTTAGGGTGGTTCCTAGGCATTTCTTAAGATTTTGGTTTTACTCATTCTCTGAATTAGGTGGGTAATTCAGACTTTTCATTATATGGACCTTTACCTGGCCTTTGATTCAGCTGAACTTTTCAATTAGAAAGGTGTTTGAGCAGATTAGGCTTTTGCATTTTTGGCTGCCAAGTTCATGAGTTGTGTTAGAATTTCTCTAGTTAAGCCTTCAACATTAATTTCTATGTGGTGTAAATTCTTACCAAAGGCTGGGTTTGCATAGTCTGATAATATATTATGCCTGACTTTAGAAATTATGTATTTGGTTTTTAATATAAATTTTGAATATAAAATATAAATATTTAAAGTTTTGGTAAACAGGAAATTGTGATGGTAACCACTGAAGTTTTTTTTTTTTTTTCTTAATAGACTTTTTTGGAGGAGTTCTATTTAGTTTTATAGAAAAATTGAATGGACAGCACTGAGCTCCCATATATATCCTCTGCCCCCACACATGCACAGTCACCCCCACTGTTAATATCCCCCACCAGAATGGTACATTTGTTATAATCGATGAACCTATATTAAGACACTGTTATCACCTGAAGATGTTACATAAGGGTTCACTCTTGGTGTTGTATATTATGACAAATGTATAATGGCATATGTCCATCATTAATAGTATCATATAAGGTATTTTAACTGTCCTGGGGCTGGGGTGCCTGGTTGGCTCACTTGGTAGAGCACGTGACTCTTAATCTCAGGGTCATGAATTCAAGCCCTGTGTTGGGCATGGAACCCACTTGAAATTTAAACAAAAAACAACACCAAGACCCTCCCACCCCCACCAAAAAAAAAAAAAAAAAAACAACTCCAAAGTATTTTCAGTGTCCTAAAAATCCTCTGTGCTCTGCCTGTTTATCCCTCCATCCCAGCCCCTGGCAACCAGTAATCTCCATAGTTTTGCCTTTTATAGAATGTCATATATGGTATATAGCCTTTTCAGATAGGCTTTTTTCACTTAGTAATATGCATTTAAGGTTCCACTGTAAGGGTTATAATGACGGGTATGGTATATAAGAGACGCTCTTTAGATAAAGAACTAAAATTTTAAGTCAACCTCTTTGAAAAACCTAGTAAGCTAGCTTTATGACTTTGGTGAATGTGCATTCACTAGAGGAGCATGTAGATGAGACTATTATTAATTAATGTAATATTAATATTTTGTCTTGAATGTTTTTCAATTTAATGAAAAATATTTTATCAATTGAATGTTTATCTTCCCTTTTCTGACCTAACTAGGTTTCTGGATTATAAAATTTTATTTAATAACCATATTATATATGGAATTTTAAATTTGATATGAACAGTAACATAACCAAAGCAATTTTGCCCCTGTTCTTGTTAAAATGTGTAGTTAATGTATAATTAGTAATAGAATTTGTTTGCTTTAAGTTCTAGTGAAGAGAATTATCTATATTTTTTTTTTTAAGTTTTATTTATTTTTAAGTAATCTCTACACTCAACATGGGACTCAAACTAATGACACGAGATCAAGAGTCACATACTCCTGGGGTGCTTGAATGGCTCAGTCTGTTGAGCAGCCGACTCTTGGTTTCAGCTCAGGTCATTATCTCATGGTTCATTAGTTTGAGCCTTGTGTTGCACTCTGGGCTGGCAACACAGATCCTGTTTAAGATCTTCTTCTCTCTCTCTCTCTCTCTCTCTCTCTCTCCCTTTCTCACTCTCTCTGTCAGAATAAATAAATAAAATTAAAGAAAAAAACCCCAAAGAATCACATACTCCTTCTACTGAGCTAGCCAGGTGCCTTCATGCCATTCGTTGTTAAGCCAGATTCTTCACGTACAGAATCTCTGTTCTAGCTATATTATATATTACATGTATTTTATATAGTGGGTCTAGCTGGCCCAATATATAATTATTATTCATACTGTTACTAAAATAGTTTACAGCACTAAAATACTTTTATTCTGCCCTTTCTTAAAATGTAGAAAACTGGAAAGATTGTTGGGATTACCAAAATGATACTAGCTTCATGCATGTTTATATTTTTTCAAACTGGGGTGCCTGGCTGGCTCAGTCGGAAGAGCATGTGGCTCTTGATTGAGGTTGTAAGTTTACTCATATGTTGGGTGTAGAGATTACTAAAAAATAAATAAATAAATAAGTAAGTAATTTTGAAATAAAATAAAATATATTTCTTCAAACTAGACTGCTAAGAGCAGTTTGGAGATGAACCTTCTACTTTTGGAGATGAGTCTTCTACTTTTATGTGGCAATATTTAGACAATATTTGGGCAATATTAGGAGGTAGACCTAGTGATTAGTAGAATGAATGGGGCAAAAGAGGGGCAGGAAATATAGGTGGCACCCAGGTTTTCTTCTTTAGAATGCTAGGGAACATAGGGAAGAGGGTTTTGGGAGGGACAGGGGAAGATAAGCTCTAGATATGTAAAAGTACAAAGGTCTGGTGTTTAGGAGAGAGATTCGGGCAGGAGGTAGACATTTGGAATTCAGTAACACGTACGCCATAACTGTGAAGCTTTGTGAATGGTAAGTCACATGAAATGTATAGATTGAAAGATTGATTAAGATGGCTGAGGACCCAGGATTGGACCCTAAGGAGTGCCAACGCCTTGAGGGTGTTTTCCAAAGTATAATCTGAAGATTAGCACCATTTGAATTATTTGGGTTATACCTTCAGATTCTTGAGTCCCTCTAGGGCCTTTGTGTACAGTTTTGCTTGTTCACACACTTGTCCTACTGAGAGGCCCTCCTTAGTGTTTCTGACACTTTAGGGCCTCTTTGCATGCTAAAGTTGGGAGGAGGGTGAGGGTAGCTGTTACCTTGCTGAAAGGATCAAGAAAGATGAGGACTAAAGTCTGTTGTTGGGTTTTAAGCAACATGAGAATAGTTAGTGAGTTTGTCAGGAGTATTTCTCTGCTGGTGTTGGAGGCAAAACTAGATTGCAGTGGGCTGCACGGTGCATGGAAAGTGACTGTTGCTAGAGAGAGTACCTTGTTAAAGTGTGCCTGTGAAATGGCTGGGGATGAGAGTGTTAACAGTTGGATGTGTTGTCAAGGGAATATATGTATGTGTTTTAATATAGGAGAGTTAATTGATATGCTAATGAGAAGGAGCTTGCAGAGAGAGGAATTTAGAAAATAGGAATATGGGGTGTAGCTGGGATAGAGTCTAGAGTATTGATGGGAAGAAGGATCTTAGAGGGAAGGAAGAAATAATAGATGTAGATATGTTTACTGGCAGGAGATAGAGGTGGAGGTGGTTCCTACTAATGGCTTGTGTTTAATTTGTGAAGCCTGGTTGGAGAGTGATAGGTGGTGGTATCAGAAATTTCAGGTCTTTTTGCAGAACTGTGGTTACTAGATTAGGGAAACAAAGATTATTGATCAGCATGAAGATTGAGGTTAGAGACCATGAGTTTATGGTTGCATCAGAACATTTTTTAGCACCATAAGTTTTTGTCCTGTTTTTTGTTTTCAAGTAACTTTTCATATAACTTTTATCTTTATCTCAGTTCCACAGTATAAATTATGAAGTATTTTTCTTGTCTTTAGTAATACCAAAAGAAAATATGGTTGCTTTATTTTAGAATTTTTTGAATTTGTATTTGAATTTGTATTGAATTTGAATTTGTATTGGTGTGTGCATAAGGCCAGCATATGGTTAAATAGAATCAGTTTCATTATTCTCAAGAACTGCTGTTTTTGTCTTTCAGTTTTTGACTTGTTTCCATGAGAAAAAAAATGATGTTTCCCTTGTTTCCTGTTTCAGGAGATTTACTGAACTAAAACACTACAGTGATGAACTACAGTCTGTCATCTCACATCTTCTTCGAGTCAGAGCTGTAAGTGGTCCCCAGGAGCTTTTGGATGCACATTTATAAGGATGTGCTTCTCACCTAATCACGTTTTTAAGTAATGGATGGTATTTATGATAAATAGCTGATTCTTGCATTTAAATTTGGCATGTTCATCATCCAAACTGCATTTAAAAAAATATATGAAATGTTCTCTGGTATAGACAGCTTGAAGCATTTTAACTGTTGTTTTCTCTGTAGTTTGTATATGGTTGTTTTGACTTCTTGTGACAAGGCCTACCATTTCAGTGTTGGAATATAATTAAATAAGTGTGGGAGTTTAGATCTACATGTAATAATATCTTTATGCTTTCAAGGTTGTTTTAAAGGTCTGTGAAAAAGTTTATATATGTTAGGCCATCTTGTGTCTGTACTCTTAAATTGTCCTAAATAAACTTATTTGGGGTAATGGTTTGCCATGACAAACTAAAAATTGAGGCATAATCACTGTACTTAGCCCTATAGTTTGGCTGTGGTAGACATGGAACCCTTAGAACTTGCTAAAAACTTTGAAAGACCCTGGGTTACCAGGTCTAGGATCACATTTATGCTGATTGGAATCCTTGTGGAATATATTATCTGGGATTTGTTTTAATGAGAGTGGTGAAGAGTGGAAAGTGGGGGCAGTTTATATGAAACTTGATTAGCCATATAATAATTGTTGAAGGTAGTAGGTGTTGCGAAATGGAAATATATTCTACTGTTCTCTGAAGATTACCATAGTAAAAAGTATTAAAATAAGGGGAAGAAAATCCTTCCTGAAGTCTTTATATTGGCCCAATTTCCTGTTTAACCATTCAGAGTACCATTAGACCTCTTAAATAAATTATAAGATACTTTCTAATAAAAGGTCCATGTGAGAATTAGTAGGCTAGCGTCAAGAACTGGGTACTGGGAAACTGGGTTTATAAGGTAACTAGACACTACTTGTTGAAAGGTTGGGGAAGAGGACATGTGTCTAGACACCCCAGAAGACTGGAAGAATAATTCATACAGCTTTGACTTTTATGTTAGAAACCTTCGAGAATCTATTTATTTTTTAGAAAAAATGAGAAAAAAAATTTTTTTAGTGTTTGTTTATTTTCAAGAGAGCATGAGCAGGGGAAGGGTTGACAGAGAGGGAGACACAGCATCCAAACCAGGCTACAGGCTCCAGGCTGTCAACACAGAGTCTGATGTGGGGCTCGAACTCACAAACCATGAGATCATGACCTGAGCCAAAGTTGGACGCTTAACCAACTGAACCACCCAGGCGCCCTGAGAATCTATTTAAATTAGAGGTCTGGCTGATTATGGAAGCTGTGTCTTTTTATTTCTTTATATCTTTAAAATTTTATTTGTTTATTTAAAATTTATTAAATTTTTAAAAATTTACATCAGGTTAGTTAACATATAGTGCAGTGATGATTTCAGGAGTAGAATCCAGTGATTCATCACCTACATATAAAACCCAGTGCTCATCCCAACTAGTGTCCTCCTTAATGCCCCTTGCCCAGTTAGGGCATCCCCCCACCCAAAATGCCTCCAGCAACCCTCAGTTTGTTCTCTGTATTTAAGAGTCTCTTATGGTTTATCCCCTTCCCTGTTTTTATATTATTTTTACTTACCTTCCCTTACGTTCATCTGTTTTGTGTATTAGATTCCACATATGAATGAAGTCAAAGTGATATTTGTCTTTCTCTGACTAATTTCGTTTAGCATAATACACCCTAGTTCTATCCACATTGTTGCAAAAGGCAAGATTTCATTCCTTTTGATTGCTGAGTAATATTGCATTGTGTGTGTGTGTGTGTGTGTGTGTGTGTGTGTGTGTGTATACACACCACATCATCTTTATTCAACCGTCAATGGACATTTGGGCTCTTTCCATACTTTGGCAATTGTCATTAACGCAGCTATAAACATTAGAGTGCTTTGCCTCTTCGAAATAGCACACCTGTATCCTTTGGATAAATACCTAGTAGTGCAATTGCTGGGTCATAAGGTAGTTTTATTTTTAATTTTTTGAGGAACCTCCATACTGTGTTCCAGAGTGGCTGCACCAGTTTACATTCCCACCAGCAGTGCAAAAGAGATCCTCTTTCTCCACATACTCGCCAACATCTGTTGTTGCCTGAGTTGTTAATGCTAGCCATTCTGACAGGTGTGAGGTGATATCTCATTGTGGTTTTGATAGGTATTTTCCCTGATGATGAGTGATGTTGAGCATCTTTCATGTGTCAGTTTGCCATCTGGATGTCTTCTTTGGAGAAGTGTCTATTCATATCTTTTGCCCATTTCTTCACTGGATTATTTGCTTTTTTGGGTGTTGAGTTTGATATGTTCTTTATAGATTTTGGATACTAACCCTTTATCTGCTATATCATTTGCAAAAATCTTCTCTCATTCCATTGGTTGCCTTTTAGTTTGATTGTTTCCTTCGCTGTGCAGAAGCTTTTTATTTTGATGAGGTCCCAGTAGTTCATTTTTGCTTTTGTTTCCCTTGCCTCAGGAGACATGTCAAGTAAGAAGTTGTTACTGCCGAGGTCATAAAGGTTTCTGCCTGCTTTCTTCTTGAGGATTTTGATGGCTTCCTGTCTTACATTTAGGTCTTTCATCCATTTTGAGTTTATTTTTGTTTATGGGGTTAGAAAGTGATCCAGGTTCATTTTTCTGCATGTCACTGTCCAGTTTTCCCAATTACCGTTTGCTGAAGAGACTGTCGTTCCATTGGATATTTTTTCCTGCTTTGTCAAAGATTAGTTGGCCATATGTTTGTGGGTCCATTTCTGGGTTCTCTGTTCTGTTCCATTGATCTGAGTGTCTGTTCTTGTGCCAGTACCGTACTGTCTTGATGATTACAGCTTTGTAATATAACTTGAAGTCTGGGATTGTGATGCCTCCAGCTTTGGTTTTCTTTTTCAGGATTGCTTTGGCTATTTGGGATCTTTTCTGGTTTCATACAAATTTTAGGATTGTTTGTTGTAGCTCTGTGAAGAATGGTGGTGTTACTTTGATAGGGATTGTTAACACTGTATCTTTTTAAAGGTCTTCAACCAAAAGGAAGGGCGGAGGGCACTGTAGAAAGCTTTGTTTAACAGCAGGGTCAGCAGTTCTGAGAGTTGGAGTAGGCAGAGGTACACTATTACACAGTCACATGGCTAACCCCAAGTATTGAGAAGCTCTCAAACAGTGTTCAGACCCAGAAGAAACTAAAGGACAAAGCAGAAAAACCAGCTAGACTCAGATTTATCAGAAATCTCAGAGATGAGTGGTGAATTGAACAGAGTATAACAGGTAAACACTAGGAAATCCATGAAGCATAGGGAGTGCATTTAAGTGAGACCTTAAGGAGGGAGGCAGGACTGTCGTTGTCAGATTGTGTCCTGAAGGGAGGTTCATGTGATTGCTTTCATAAAACGAGAAAATTGTCATAAGGCATGATACAATAGTGATTATGTCTGACTTTCTGCTGAAAGTATATTTTTAAAAGTGGTTAATATTTAATAACCTTTAAAGATTATGGGAAATTTTAACCATACCAAACTTGTTTCTGCCCTAGGACTTTTATTTTCTCTTCCCCATGCTTGTATCACTTTTCCCACATGCCCCACCTTCAAGAACCTCTCTTGGCTTGTTCTCTTTTGCCATTCATTTCTTGCCTTAGATGCCTCCTCAGAGAAATCTATCTTGGGAATCTTGCATGAAATAAGATGCAGTTTTCTATCATTTTCTGTCATTTTTCATATTCTGTCATTTCTCTGTCATATTCTGTCATTGCTATTTATAACAACACTATCTGACATTGTATTCTGGATTAATCTGTTAATTATCTCCCCTACTAGTGTATGTGAGCTCCACAAGAGCAGCTTTGTTTTCTCGCTGCTAAATCCCTGGAACAATGCCCAACTCATAGTAGACATTCATTATCTAGTCATTGAATGAATGAACAAACGAATGTATATGCTGACATTTTTATGTTTAAAAATATCTGAAAAAACAGATAAATTGCTTATTTTATTTTAAAAAATTTAAGGTTTATTTATTTATTTATTTATTTTTTGAGAGAGAGACAGACAGAATGCCAGCAGGGGAGGGGCAGACACAAAATCTGAAGCAGGCTCCAGGCCCTGAACTGTCAGCACAGAGCCTGACACGGGGCTCGAACTCCCAAACTGTGAGATCATGACCAGAGCCACTTTTATTTTATTTTAAATTCCAGTATAGTTAACTTGTAGTGTTATATTAGTTTCAGGTGTACAGTATAGTGATTCAGCAATTCTGTATGTCACCCAGTGCTCATCACGACAAGTACACTCCTTAATCCCATCACCTATTTTACCCATCCCCCCCCATTCACCTCCCTTCTGGTAACCATCAGTTTGTTCTCTATAGTTAAGATAAATTGATTCTTGAATTTAATTATAACCAGCCTGGGAGAACTGGTTAATAATTTATATGTGAAAAAAATGTTTAAAGAAAACAGCTTTGTCATCAAAGAGTTTGTAATACATAAGTAAGAGAATTCTGGGTATAGGTATTTATCCTAAACTTTTTTTATTTGTTTGTTTGAGATTTTAAGTAATCTCTACATCCAACATGGAGCTCGAACTCACAACCCTGAGATCAAAAGTCACATGCTCTACCAACTGAACCAGCCAGGTGCCCCTATTCTAAACTTGATGAAAACTTTAGAAACTTTATTGACATTAAAGATAGCTTGAGCTATTGAAAGAAAAGCAGCACTTGATCTATAAGTTGAATTGAGGGGCGCCTGGGTGGCGCAGTCGGTTAAGCGTCCGACTTCAGCCAGGTCACTATCTCGCGGTCCGTGAGTTCGAGCCCCGCGTCGGGCTCTGGGCTGATGGCTCGGAGCCTGGAGCCTGTTTCCGATTCTGTGTCTCCCTCTCTCTCTGCCCCTCCCCCGTTCATGCTCTGTCTCTCTCTGTCCCAAAAATAAATAAACGTTGAAAAAAAAAAATTAAAAAAAAAAAATTATAAGTCGAATTGAAATTCTGATTGAGTAAATGAGAGAAATGCTAGTGAACGATACAGGATGCTTTCTGATTGGCTAAAATTTCTTCTTTTTTAAAAAACTTTTTTGAATGTTTAATTTTGAGAGAGAGAGAGAGAGAGAGCGCAAGCATGGGAGGGGCAGAGAGAGAGAGGGAGACACAGAATCCAAAGCAGGCTCGGTGCTCAGAGCTTGTCAGCACAGACCCCGACATGGGGCTCGAACCCATGAATTGTGAGATCATGACCTGAGCCGAAGTTGGATGCTTAACCAATTGAGCCATCCAGGTGCTCCTGATTGGCTAAAATTTCTATTGTTCTAAAATGGGGAGAAAGGCTATTTAGTCATGAACAGTAACAGAAAAGTAGAAATGAAAGGTTAAAGTCCTAACGCAGAGAGAAGCCTACAAACAACACAAAAAGCACCACAGGGAGGGCCTTTTGTAACATTCAGAGTGTCAAGAAGGCTTAGATGCTTCTTGAGACAGATGATGAATTGGGTTTTTTAAATTTATTTTTTATTTATTTTTTTGAGACAGATGATGAATTCTTAACAGATGAAAATAGAATTATTTGAGGGGCGCCTGGGTGGCTCAGTCGGTTAAGCGGCTGACCTCGGCTCAGGTCATGATCTCGCGGTCCGTGAGTTCAAGCCCCGCGTCTGGTTCTGTGCTAACAGCTCAGAGCCCGGAGCCTGTTTCAGATTCTGTGTCTCCCTCTCTCTGATCCTCCCCCGTTCATGCTCTGTTTCTCTCTGTCTCAAAAATAAATAAACGTTAAAAAAAAAAGATAGAATTATTTGATTGTCTTTTCTGTCAAGGAGAATTCTTTTCAAAGTAGAAAAGACAAAAAATAAGTTATAGATCGGTTAAAAACTTAAATATTTAAGACATCAAAACAGAACAACAGGAAAGGGTGGGTGGCCTTGGACCAAGAAGAGCTGGCTTTGGACCTGTCTCTGCCATTTACTGGGTCCTCCTGACAAATTCAGTAACCTTTCAGGGTTAGTTTCTTTGCTAGAAAATGGGAATATATGCGTGGCACATAGTAGGTACTGAATAAATATTTGTTATATGAAGGTGCCTTATTCATAGAATTATGAGATTCAGATGAAATAATGTGTTTTGTAAACAACAACAAAAAGATAATACTGATTTCTAACATATATTTACCACTGTATATCAGCCAGTGCTCACACATATTATAATATTCTTGCCCAGTTCCCACAATAGTCCTTAAAGATAGATATTATTGTTGTTCCCATTTTGTAGATTAGGAAACAGAGGCAAAAGAAATTAAAGTGGTACCACACTAGAATAGATGTGTGGAGCCAGAATTTCCTCTTTTGTCTGTCTGACTCTAGAGCTCATGCTCTTAACTGCCTACAAAGTTTATTGACAGAGGACATGAATTGAAGATTGAGAAGAGAACAGATTTTCATTGAGTCATCCTGCTTATAGCCAGGACCCTAACAAATGTCATTTGATCCTCACAAAGTCATGTGATGAAAGTCATTTCCACATTTCCAAAAGAAAGATATGATACCAAGGCTTGCATGGTTTAATAAATCTCCAAAGTTAAACCCTAAAGTGAGAAGGTGCTGGAATTTGAACTCCCATTTGTTTGACTGCAAATCTCATATTTCCTATTACAATATCTGCTGCCTCTTTAGGGAAAAATCAAATTTAATTGTTAAAATGTTTAAGTTTGCTAATATTGTAAAAATGCAAATTATAGCTATTAAGATACTACTCAACATTTGATTTGTAGTCATAAAGATGGTAATATCTAGTATTTGTGAACTATTTAGTGATGGTGGCAGTTAATATAAAATATTAACGTGCAGCTCTTTGCAAACTGTTGTGGCAGTAAGTATCAAGAGTCTTAAATCCCATAATCTTGAATCCTTAGGAGATAGTTCAAAAGAAAGAAAGAAAAGAAAAGCTAGGCATGTCTAGATTTTCAAAATGAGATCATCTAATAGAATGTCCCAAAAGTGTCCTTTTTCACATTTAATTAGCTTCTACTTGAGTGAGGATAGAGTAGGCATTCTTACAGTTCCAAATGATTCCGAGCTGGGTAGAATGATTGAATGAGTCTGTTCCATTTTTTCTTTTGTCACTGAATATGCTAGGTGTCACTCTTTTCATGTCAGTTGTCAGATGGTCAGTTTTCAGAAAGAAAGACTTGTCAACAGAAATGAAATCGAATAGCAGTCTGGACTAAATCATTGGGTTCAGCCCCTTTTCCCTGGCACCAAAATTCTTGATTACCAATGACCAATGAATTAATATGGTTTTAGGTTTTAATTATTCCTGTTTTATTTCTGTGTCATTTTTGTTTTTTCCTTTTCTCTAGAAATGATAATTTTTTTTTAATTTTTTTTTCAACGTTTATTTATTTTTTGGGGGACAGAGAGAGACAGAGCATGAACGGGGGAGGGGCAGAGAGAGAGGGAGACACAGAATCGGAAACAGGCTCCAGGCTCTGAGCCATCAGCCCAGAGCCTGACGCAGGGCTCGAACTCACAGACCGCGAGATCGTGACCTGGCTGAAATCGGACGCTTAACCGACTGCGCCACCCAGGCGCCCCTAGAAATGATAATTTTTGATTAATAGTTTCTCTTTGGTTCTTCTTTCCCACTGCCTAATGATCTAGATAAAAGTCATTTCATGTTTTAGTTAGCTAGATCCATTTGTTTCCATGAATAGTTGATATCAGAAACATTGTTGGTCCCATAACAACTGCTAAGTGTCTATTGCCTAGTTCGTGGGTAGGTAATTCCTCATGTGGTTGCTCATCTTTTTTAATATAGGAAGACTCTTGCCTCTTTTGGGCATACTCTGTGGACCAAAATATTTTCCAGAGTTCTAATTACTCTGGTAGAACCTCCTTTTATACCAGCTGCCAAGGGTGATACACTTTAAAGAAATAAACTTTTAAGTAATTGGGATTCACAAACTTTATCTTTGAACATTTATTTTGGATCTGCATTTGTACTTAAGTTTCTTGCAGTTTTTGTTTTTACATGGTTGCTTAATAAGCTCTCTCCCTCTCTTCCATACTTAATATCTTATGATAAAACACTCAGCTTTCAAGAAGAGGTTTGATCTTTAAAGAACCACCCCTCACCCCTCCCCCCCACCCCCACCCTGGGTGGCTCAGTTGGTTGAAGTCCGACTTTGGCTCAGGTCACAGTCTCGCAGTTCATGCGTTTGGAGCCCCACGTCGGGCTCTGTGCTGACAACTCAGAGCTTTGAGCCTGCTTTAGATTCTGTGTTTCCCTCGCTCTCTGCCCCTCCCCCCCTTGTACTCTGTCTCTGTCTCTCAAAAATAAACAAACATTAAAATTTTTTTTAAGTACAAGGATCTAGAAAAATTAGTGTCCTAGAATGTCATTTCCATTTTATATTCTCTGAAATGCCAGTCCTGTATTTTTTCTAGTGCAAACCATCTCTTTCTTGAATAGTTATGATTAATATATGGTATTAAAGGGCTAAAAAGTTCTATAGGAAGGAAAACTCTTACTGGTTAAATTTTATTACCTCAGTGTTTCCCAAATTTACTTGATGATGGAATCACTTTAAAAAAGTAAACAACTGGGGCGCCCAGGTGGCTCATTCGGTTAAGCGTCTGACTTTGGCTCAGGTCACTAGTTCGAGCCCCAGTCAGGCTCTGTGCTGGCAGCTCAGAGCCTGGAGCCTGCTTTGGATTCTGAATCTCCCTCTCTCTCTGCCCCTCCCCACTCATGCTCTGTCTCTCTCTGTTTCTCAAAAATGAATAAATATTAAAAAAAATTTTTTTAAGTAAACGACCTTTGACACTCTATATGACTCAGAAATAATTGGGAAATAGCATCCTAGAGAAAGTAGTTGAGAGGTCTGGGGATGACTCTAGAATGTTTCAAGCAGAATGAAGACTACAAGCTTTGTCTTGAGTCGGGTGCAGAGGTGGGCAGACTAGAAGGCTAGATAGTAAATATTTTCAGCTTTTTGGGCCATACGATCCATGTCAAATCTATTCAGTTCTGCTATGAAAGCAGCCGTATACAATGGTATCCTGAATGTTCTAATACGACTACAGAAACAAGCTGCAGTCCTGTAGTGTATTGCTCTCTAGTCTGGTGTGTACATGTTCCTTTAGAGCAAGCCAAGAAGAGATGGAAAACAGTTTATGTTCTTCTTACATCTGCTCCGTGTATTTATAATACTGGTTCATTCACTTTAAGCTGAGGTATTGAAAGGGTTAGGATTTGTTGTATGGTTAATGCCTAATTCCTCAGATGTTTGAGTAACAAATTAGGTAATTTATCCTCAGTGTTTACATTTAGAAACTGTGTAACCAAGAATATTTTTTTGTATACTGAGAATTTTTTTTTTTTAGGGTTTAGGGTTTTATGTGGGATTACTTTTGGTCTTCAGTTCATGTCTGTAATAGTTGGCAGCAGAGTAAAGCATTAATTATCATATGTGGTGTTTTGTCTTTTGTAAAATTTGTGTGAATAGCTACACAGTATATATTTCATCTTTATCTAATTATAATTAGATCTAAATTATAATTCTGTTATTAAAATATCTAATGTGTTGGTTAGAAAGCATTATAGTGATAAAGTAGCATAGAAGTATATTGTATGTGTTCAGCACTTATGTATAAAACTATCAATAAAATTGAAAATGTTTATATTTTTACCCACTTTGAGAACTTTTTCATAAGGAAACAATCTGAAATTTGGGAAAAGCTTTACTCTCAGAGGTGCTTATTACAAAATTATGTATACTACTGAAAAAATTAGGGATAACTAAATATCCAACAAGGAGTGGTTATATATTGTATACACTGCTAGGTGGAATTTTATGCAGCTATTTAAAGTCATATTTATTAAATGTAATATTGACCTGCTGGATAAAAATATTGTCCCTTTTTTTTTTTTTTTTTAAGTTTGTTTGTTTATTTTGAGACAGAGCAAGAGTGCATGAGAAGGGCAGAGAGAGAGGGTGAGAGAATCCCAAGCAGTGCAGAGCCCAAGGTGTGACTTGAATTCATGAATTGTGAGATCATGACCTGAGCTAAAACTAAGAGTCTGACCCTTAACCAACTGAGCCACCCAGACGCCCCTTACCACTTTTAACATAAGAAATTTTAAAGCAATAATTAAAACATATCTTTATATGTTCTTTTTATATATATATAATAAATACACACATATATATATGTATATATATATATACATATATATATATGAAAGCAGTTACATAAATATGATGATAGCACTAGTTCCTCCCCAACCTCATGATGAGCCTTTGGGAAATTTTTTTCTTTTTCATATTTTTCAAGTTTATTGTACTAAGCTTTTGTTTTTTTAAATGAAGATGACATCTTTTTAAAGAATAATCTGTATATAACTTTGACCTAATAGTAATCTCTTTTAAAAATTTATTCCAGAGAGTAGCAGATCGACTCTATGGTGTATATAAAGTGCATGGGAATTATGGGCGAGTTTTCAGGTAAGCATTATGTGACCTTTTAAAATAAATGATTAGCTCTGATTAGCTTTTTGCCTGACAACTATAATTCTTGACAATTTATGGGTCTGAAATGTAGATGTTAAGTTTTTATTTATTTTGTATGTTATGGCATAATTACTTAATTTTTTATTCAAGTATAATTAATATACAGTGTTATATTAGTTTCAGGTGTACAATATAATGATTCAACAATCCTATACATTTCTCAGTGCTCATCAAGATAAGTGTACCTCTTAACCCTCTTCACCTATTTCACCCATATTCTCCCCACCCCCCCGCCTTTGGCAACTACCAGTTTGTTCTCTGTATTTAACAGTTTGGGGGTTTTTTGTTTGTCTTTTTTCTCTTTGTTTTATTTCTTAAATTCCACATACAAGTGAAGTCATAGGGTGTTTATTTTCCTCAGTCTGACTTGACTTAACATTATATTCTCTCTATATATACACATATACTCACACACACACACACATACGCATACACACAATGGATAGAGACGATATGAGATAGATATTTATATACTTATTTATAAACATTTATGTGTATTTATATATATATCTATTTCACATCTTCTTTATCCATTTCTCTATGGATAGGCACTGGGTTGCTTTCATATCTTGGCTATTAATAATGCTGCAATATACATAGGGGTGCATATATCTTTTTAAATTAGTGTTTTTGTTTTCTTTGAGTAAATACCTAGTAGTGGAATTACTGGATCATATGGTAGTACTATTTTTTTAAGTTAATTAATTTATTTTGAGGAAGAGCATGCGAGCAGGGCAGGGGCAGGGGCAGAGTGAGAGCAAGACAGAGAATCCCAAGCAGGCTCTGTGCTCTCATTGCAGAGCCCATCATGGGGCTCAAACTCACGAACTGTGTGATCATGACCTGAGCTGAAAGCAAGAGTCAGATGCTTAACCTACTGAGCCACGCAGGTGCCCCATGGTAATACTATTTTTAATTTTTTTAGGAACCTCCATAGTGGTTGTACCAATTTGCAACCCAACAGTGCAGGAGGATTCCTTTTTCTCCACATCTTCACAAACCCTTGTCACTTCTTGCCATTCTGACAGACATGAGAGGATACCTCATTGTGGTTTTGATTTGCATGTCCCCGATGATTAGAGTGATATTGAGCATCTTTTCATTTGTCTGTTGTCCATCGATCGGTATGTCTTCTTTGGAAAAAATGTCTATTCAGGTCCTCTGCCTACTTTTAATTGGATTATTTGTGTTTTTTTGCTGTTGGATTGTATAAGTTCTTTATATAGTATGAATATTAACCCTTTATTGGATATATCATTTGCAGATACCTTCTCTCATTCAGTAGGTTGTGTTTTCATTTTGTTGATTGAGTCCTTCACTAGTCCTTCACTGTGCAAAAGCTTTTTATTTTGGTGTAGTCCCAATAGTTTATTTTAGCTTTTGTTGCTCTTACCTGAGGAGACAGATCTAGAAAACTATTTCTTTGGCTGATGTCAAAGAGGTTACTACCTATGTTTTCTTCTAGGAGTTTTATGATTTTAGGTTTCATATTTACATCTTTAGTCCAATTTGAGTTTATTTTTGTGGATGGTGAATAAAAGTAGTCCAATTTCATTCTTTTGCATGTAGCTGTCCCAACACTATTTGTTGAAGAGACTCTTTTTTCCATTGTATATTCTTGTTTCCTTTGTTGTAGAGTAATTAACCATATAAGTGTATGTTTATTTTTGGTCTCTGTATTCTGTTCCATTGATCTCTGTGTTTTTGTGCCAGTACCATAATACTGTTTTGATTACTACAGGTTTGTAGTGTATCTTGAAATCTGGGATTGTGATACCTCCAGCTTTGTTTTTGTTTCTCAAGATTGCTTTGGCTATTCAGGGTCTTCTATGGTTCCATACAGATTTTAGGATTTTTTGTTCTAGTTCTGTGAAAACTGCTCTTTGGTATTTTTATAGGGATTATGTTAAATCTAGATTGCTTTGGGTATTTTGGAACATTTTAATATTGATTCTTTCAATTCATGAACATGGAATATCTTTTTATTTGTGTCATCTTCAATTTCTTTCATTCATGTTTTAGTTTTCAGAGATGACATCTCTTTCACCTCATTGATTAAGTTTATTCCTAGATATTTTATTATTTTTGGTGCAGTTGCAAATGGAATTGTTTTCTTAATTTTTCTTTCTGCTATGTTATTAGCTTATAGAAATACAATAGTTTTCTGTATATTAATTTTGTGTCCTGTGACTTTACTGAATTCATTTATTAGTTCTAATAGTTTTATGGTGGAGTCTTTAGGGTTTACTATATATAGTATCATGTCATTTGTAAATAGTGAAAGTTTACTTCTTCCTTACCTTGGATGGCTTTTATTTCTTTTTCTTGTCTGCTTGTGGTGGCTAGGACTTTCAGTACTCTAACAGTGCTGAGAGTTGACCTCTCTCTTCTGTTACTGATCTTAGAAGAAAAGCTCTGTTTTTCACCATAGAGTATGATGTTAGCTGTGCATTTTTTCGTATGTGGCCTTTATTATGTTGAGGTATGTTCCCTCTAAACCCACTTTCTTGAGAGTTTTTATCACGAATGGATGTTGTACTTTGTCAAATGCTTCTTCTGCATTTATGGAGATGATCATATGGTTTTTATCCTTTCCTTGTTAATGTGATGTATCATGTTGATGGATTTGTGAATATTGGACCACCTTGCATCCCTAGAATAAACTCCACTTGACTGTGATGAAAGATCCTTTTAATGTATTGTTGGATTTGGTTTGCTAATATTTTGTTGGAGGTTTTTGCACTTATATTCATCAGAGGTATGTATTGGCCTGTAGTTTTGCAAGGTTTTTGTTTTGTTTTGTTTTGTTTTGTTTTGGTAGTACCTGTCTGGTTTTGGTATCTGGTTTTGTATCCCTCCTTTTTTATTTTGGAACAGTTTGAGAAGAATAAGTACTAACTCTCTTTTTAAAAAAATGTTTAAAAAAAAATAAAAAAATGTTTATTTGGAGAGAGAGTATGTGCATGTGCACGAGCCAGGGCAGGGGTAGAGAGAGAGAGGGAGAAAAAGTAGGTGCCCACTGTCAGTACAGAGCCTGACATGGAGCTCGATCTTACAACCTTGAGATCATGACCTGAGCTGATATCAAGAGTCGGACACTTAACCTACTGAGCCACCCAGGCTTAAATATTTGGTAAAATTCACCTGTGCAGCCATCTGATCCTGGACTTTTGTTTCTTGGGAGTGTTTTTTTACTGATTCATTTTTATTGTGAGCAATCAGTCTGTTCAAATCTTCTATTTCTTCCTGATTCCATTTAATTTTACCCATTTCTTCTAGGTTGTTCAGTTTGTTGGCATAAAATTTTTCATAATATCTCATATAATTCTTTTTATGTCTGTGGTGTTGGTTTTTATTTCTCTTCCTTCATTTCTGATGTTATTTGATCTTTTTTTTTCTTGATTAGTACGGTTAAAGCCTTGTGTGTTTTGTTTAGCCTCTCAGCTCCTTCAAATATCGGTTTTGTTTTTAATAGATGTCCTGTAGTACTTTTCGAAGTTTTTGTTTTAAAGTATTTCTTTCGATAAAAAATAGGAAGTCCAATATACTGAGCAGATAAAAATGAAACTACTCTGAAGCAGTGACCACTGCCCTTTACCTTGTTGGCAGAATGCCCAAGAAGATTCTATTTTAAATAATTAGTGACTTTCTCTTTTTTTTCTTTCTTGGTGTTACTTTATAGTTTCTGAAGGATTTTGCAAGATGAATTTTTCAGTCTTGGGTAATTTTAGTGTAAATTAGAATATCTACTTATATACCATATATTACATATTTTGGTTATTTTTGAACCTTTTGTGATTTTTTTTTCCTGTGTATTATTTTGGTTCTGACATTTTGGAAATTATTATCCGAAGCTCTTTATAAGAAAATGTCTTTGCTAATGTTCCATTATAAGTCCTTTTGATTGAATTAATTTAAAAATAATTCATTTGGGGTGCCTGGGTGGCTCATTCGGTTGAGCATCTGACTCTTGATTTCACCTTAGTGATGATCCCAGGGTCATGGGATCTGAGCCCTGTCTCTCTGTCTCTCTCTGCCCCTCTCCCTGGCACTGTCTTCCTCTCTTTTTCTCTAAAGGAAAAAAAAACCAACAACATTCATTTTACATTTTTGAATAGGTAATACATTCCATATGGCACAAAATTCAACAGGGATAAAAGCTTATGCAGTGAAAAGTCTCCCTTGTCTGCTAACCATTCAGGTCTCCTCTGAGATAGCTAATACCAGTTTATTGGTTTCTTATGTATCCCCCTAGTAAAATGTAATACTATAATACATTAACATACAAACACAGGCATGTTCCCTCTGTTTTTAAACATGGAAAGGGAGCATGTTGTATACATCACTATGTTCACTTGTTTAACCTTTTTTCACTTAAGAACTGCTCTTGGAGATAGATTGTTATCAGTAAATAACTGCATTGAGTTTTATTAAAGAGGAGGATCATAATTTATTTAATTTCTTCTTAATGGTTTCTAGTCTTATTTTACTCATTGCTACAATAAATATTCTTGTTCATGTCATTTCACATGTGTATGAATATGTTTGTAGGCTAAAATTCTACAAGTGTTGTTACTGGCTCTAAGGATATTTGCATTTGTAGTTGCGGTAGATACTGCCAAATTGCCCTGTATAGAAGCTGTTAACTTCTCACCAAAAAAGTATTAATATCTGTTTTCTTACACCATTACTCAGCAGTATGTTAGCAAACTTTTGTCTGTATCATACTGATGATGAGGAATGGTTTCTTTACTGCAGTTATAATTTACATTTTTAAAATTATAACTGATGTCAAATTATTTTTTCTTGTGATTAACAGCCCTTTTTTTTTCCTATTTCATAATCTATTCATATCTTTTGTCCTTTTTTTTTTCTTTTGGGCTGATTGGTTTCTTAATTGATATACAGGTGTTATTTTTGAGAGAGAGAGAAAGAGAGAGTACAAGTGGGGAGGCAGAGAAAGAGGGACAGACACAGAACCCGAAACAGGCTCTCAGCTGTCCGCACAGAACCCACCGTGGGGCTGGAATTCATGAACCATGAGATAATGACCTGAGCCAAAGTTGGACACTTAACTGACTGAGTCACCCAGGCACCCCAAGACTGTACATGTTAGGAAGGCAACTGGCGAGACATACACTTACATGACTTATATATATGTGTGTGTGTAAATATAAGGAAGAAATAAGCAGGAATGAGGTGCACAGAGAGGAAATAGGATGAATTTAGTAATATGTTCATGTCACATGTTGCTGTTCATTTCTTTCTTTTTTTAGTTTTTTTGGAGGTCAGGAGTTTATTTTGTGCTCTTCTTGAGTTCCTGGGCTTTTTGCAGTTTCTGCCTGCATCACAGCACTTGATCCAATTACAGCACTTGATCCACTTTGGGTAGGCCAAAGGGCCATTCCCATGGGTGCTTATAGAACTAGCTTATATTTTCACTAGTTTCAGACTGAGCTAGGAACTTTAGATCCACTTGTCCAGAATTGGACTAAATATATAGGTGGGATTCACTCTGCAAAAGACCTAGAAAAAAAAAGGAAAGAGTTGTCAGTACTAGTAACTGTGCATTTGAAGCTAATGAAAGCTTTCAGGAGCTCATAGCCTGAAATGGTTTATTCTGTTAATTTTTAAATATTCATCTTAATTTATAGATTATGAATCCATATAGAATCAACCAAGAAAAAAACATGTCTTTCAGATTCAATTGATGTGATTCCTTACGAGGAATTCCAGGAAAATACAGGAGCAACATTTCTTTCAAATTTATTTCATGGATACACAAAACTTGTCATGTACTCAGAGCTCACAGACACAGATCTACGTTTGTTTAATGATTCTGTAATTTTTATTTTTTGGTTATGTGCATAGTGGGAGTAAAGAGTTTTTTGATTAAGAGAACAAAAAAGGAAGTGATGAAGTTTTGGGGTGATGGTGGAGTTTGTGGGGTCCAGAGCCGATGGCCAAGGAAGAATTCTTGAAGACGTCTTTGGTGCAAAAAAGATGATTTTATTAAACCATGGGAACGGGACCCATGGGCAGCAAGACCTGCACTGGGGTTGTAGGGGGTGACCGTTTTTTATGGAGTCCAGGGAGATAAAGTCAAGAGGGAGTTTCCAAAGAGACTTTCACATGCTAAAGCATTGCTGGAGGCCTAGCTATTGTCAAGCTAAGGTGGTTTTTCCCTCTAGCAAAGCATTAACCTTAAGACTGTAGGGAGTTCCTGGACTTTAGGCTTGATGGGATTGCCTTTTTCTGGTAAACTGACGGACTCTTACAGTTTAACCATTTGGGTTTTGTCCTTTCCTGTTTTTGGGTAGCTGGGAGTGTCCAAGGAATATCCTACATGTCCCACCTGGGGGTGGGGGTTGCTGTTACCCTGCACTTTGCCTTCAGTGTGCCCCACACTCCCTCATTAGAAGTGCCATAGTTTGGGATTAATAGAGCACACTAAGGGCAGTTGATTCTAGTCTCAGCTCTGTCTCTGAACAGCTACCTGACTTGGAGTAAGCAATGTTAGATCTCTGAACCTGATTTTAAGTATCTATTCAATATTAGGGTTAAATGGAGAGAGTGATTTCCAAACCCTTTCTTGACATGGAATTTATATTTAAATGAAATCTTACATAGAACTATAAACATAAACCTATAACCACAGACCTGCTTGCGCTAGTGACTTTCTCTCTGTCTCTGTCCCTGATGAACATCAGATTGGGTGATGAGATTTTTCTCTAAACCTTTATTTTGTTATAATATTTTTAATACCTGTCCTAAATTTTGATGCTTGGGCATTCTTGGAATCTTTTACTTCCTTTCATTTACTGAAATTGTAAAATACTGAAGTAGGAAGGGCCTTAGTGGTTTTAAAGTTCATAGTTCTGTTTTTTTTTTTTTTTTAAGATTTTATTTTTAAGTGATCTCTACACCAATTGTGGGGCTCAAATTTACAACCCTGACATCAAGAGTCATATGCTGTACTGACTGAGCCAGCTAGGTCCTCCTGTATTTCATCGTTCTTAATCCAAGAGGTGAAGATGGACTTCAGGTTGCCTGAAGCTTCTGAAATTACATGCAAAACTTTTATATTTGTGATTTTCTTTTCCTTTCTTTTCCTTCTATCAGATGCTACAAAAGATCCAAGACGCTTTTTGATCTGGTTCATATGTGACAATTACCTACCCATTAAGTACTTTAAGATTCAGTTTTCTCTTACAATGCTGATGTTAAGTCCACTACCTTTTTATAAAGTTACTTGTATGTTAATAGTTTCCTCTTCTCCCCAGCAAACTGGTTAACATTTTCTATTTCCAAGGTTAACATTTTCTATTTCCAATCCTAGGCATATCCTTGGGCCCCAGGTTAGAACCTTTTGTTTAGATAGTGCTTCTTAAATTTTAATGTGCATACAAATCACCTGGAGAACTATTAAAATGAGTATTTTGTTGCATATCTGGAATGGGTTCTATCATTCTGCATTTCTAATGAGATTCTAGGTGAAGCTGTTGCTAGACCAGCAAAGGGCTAGAGTATATGTACCTTGAGGGGAAAGGTCTTGTGTGTAGCAGTGGTTGATACACAGAATCCAGTACATGTTTGTCTCTTCATATTTATTAATTCACTTATTGATTTATTTTTTCATTTTACGGACAAACAATAAATGCCACATTTTGGGGTGCCTGGGTGGCTCAGTTGGTTAGGTGTCCGACTCTTGATTTCAGCTTAAGTCATGATCTCAGTGTTGTGGGATTGAGCCTCACATCAGGCTCTGCACTGATGCAGCTTAAGATTCTTTCTCCATCTCTTTCTGCCCCCTCCCCACTTTACCTGCTCACTTGCGCGGGCGCGCGCGCTCTCTCTCTCAAAATAAATAAACATTAAAAAAAAAAAAAAGCCAGGTATTTATCAGATTCTAAAGTACTTAATAGGAATATATATATAGTTGATTAAGGATAAGCTCTACCTTCCTTGAATTAGTTTTTGTTGTTTGGTAAACAAAGGAATTAAATTTGGTTACGTTAGCCTTGAATTGGTAGCACATAGTAAGGTGCTCAAAAATTAGGCAGATGAAGTGTTTTGGGCTATCCAATAGACAGTTGATCTGGACTATCCATTAACTCTGTTAGCATGACCTACAGTTACATTAACTATGATTGTTATGTTATACATTTGGCTAGTTCTGCCCAAACCCCTAGATTTCCTTTTTCATGTGAAGAACAGAGCTTTGGATATATTGAAATTGAAGTGACAGAGGTATATAAGAGTAGAATTGTCCTGGAGGTATTAGAAATGTGGCTTTAGAGTTTAGATAATATAGAGATATTAAACATTGTTTTTTTGGTAAACAGCAAAACACTAAAAAGGGTTAACTTGCTGTTACTACTTTGAGAGTAGTTACAAACATCTAAGGAGAGAAGATTATTAGAGGGAGCCGTAGCTGTTTTGTTATTTAATCATAACCATAGTGTTGCATAGGTGATTTATAGGTTTGTTTTGCTTTGACAATATTAAAAATCATGTGAGGTCTTCTTCCTTCTAATACTATAAGCATATGGTCTGGTATTTCAACAGAATGCCAGGTTTATTTTGTATAAAACAAAAGAATAGTGTTTAAATTTTTTTTTTCTTTTATGATATGGTGAAAGTGGAGAGGCTTATACATTTTTTACCTAGGAGGAAAATTGCAAACAACCTGAATGGCCAGGACAATGGTTTAAAAAATTGAGTTGCAAAAAAATAAATAAATAAAAAATAAATAAATAAATAAAAGTAAAAAATTGAGTTGCCTAATGAAACAGTGCTTAAACCAAATTGTTTTAATAATATGGGAAAATGCTGAAGGAAAAAAAGCATGATACGAAATTGCATATACCGTATGATCTCAGCCACATTAAAATGAGTAAATAAAAAGACTAGAAGGAAATATATCAAATTAGGTCATCTCTTGGTATTTGGGATTACAGACTTATTTTTTCAGTTTACTGTAATATAAATATATATATATATTTATATATATATATAGAGAGAGAGAGTTGCGTGCTTTACTGACTGAGCCAGCCAGGTAGTTATATATATATATGTATACATTATATACATATATATATACACATATATATATATACATATACATATGTATATACATATATATATACATATATATGTGTGTATATACATATACATATACATATACATATATATATAACTACCTGGCTGGCTCAGTCAGTAAAGCACGCAACTCTTGATTTCGGGGTCGAGCCCCATGTTGGGTATAGAGATTACTTAAAAATAAAAGTCTTAAAAAAATGGCAACAAAATGATCTTTGGTTCTAGTAGACTTTCTCATGCAACTTTAGTGCATATTATTTAAAGTTTTAATGTGTACTTAATATTTCGGTACAATCGTCCTTTTTTGTTAGCTTAGATGTGTTCATCAGAATCTTCCATGGAACTTTATTTATTTTTTTAATTTTTTTTTTAAGTTTTATTTATTTTTGAGACAGAGACAGAGCATGAATGGGGGAGGGTCAGAGAGAGGGAGACACAGAATCTGAAACAGGCTCCAGGCTCTGAGCTCTCAGCACAGAGCCCGACGCGGGGCTCGAACTCATGGACCGCGAGATCGTGACCTGAGCCGAAGTCGGCCGCTCAACCGACTGAGCCACCCAGGCGCCCCATTCCATGGAACTTTAAAGAGTATACCTGTCTCGGGGCACCCGGGTGGCTCAGTTGGAGTCTTTTTTTTTTTTAATGCTTATTTATTTTTTGAAAGAGAAACGGAGTGTGAGCGGGGGAGGGACAGAGAGAGGGAGGGAGACACAGAATGTGAATCAGGCTCCAGGCTCTGCAGTATCAGCACAGAGCCGGACATGGGGCTCCAACCCATGAAACATGAGATTATGACCTGAGCTGAAGTTGGACGTTTAAGCAACTGAGCCACCCAGGCGCCCCAAGTCTGAGTCCTGATTTCAGTTCAGGTCATGATCACAGTTGTGAGCTTGAGCCCCATATCAGGCTCCAAGCCCAGCTTGAGATTCTCTCTCCCTCTCTCCCTCTCTGCCCTCCACTTGTACATGCACTGTCTCTCAAAAAAATTAAAATTAAAAGGTATATGTATATCTCACCTCTACCCTAGAGATTCTGATTAAGTAGATCAAGAGCAGGGCTAGCATCTGTAGTTTTTTAAAGCTCCACAATTAATGTGAAAAGGCACCCTAGCTGAGAAAGTTGTCTATAAGCAGAAGCTGTATTGTATGATACTTACTTTGCAGCAGCAGATAGCAATTTCTGAACTAACATTTTAAAGTATTCACTTGCGTTTAGTTGTTAAACTTAAGAGGAAGGCAGCGTATTTGAATTAGAAAATAAATCCAAATACAGTACTGTGTTGTTTAAAAGCTAGCTAGAAAAAAAACCTTACACAATATTCCATTTAATAATATTCCATATCTAATTCATGATGTGTTTGATTTTATCTTTTTCTCCCTAGTGAGTGGAGTGCCATAGAAAAAGAAATGGGGGATGGACTGCAGAGTGCTGGTCACCATATGGATGTGTAAGTACCTAGAGCATTTAAGGTAAAATCCAAAGTGAAGTTTAGTGATGAAATGATAGTGATTCTTCTGTTCTGCTTTTATCAAGTTTGCTGGCTTTTATGTTATATGCTGTGTATACAGATCTGACTTACACAAGCTTATTTCAGAAATGCAAGATTAAAACATTCAAAAATCAATCAGTCCAATTCATATGTTAGTAGAATAAAGAAAACTTGTATGTTTATTTCAATACATGTAGAAAAGGCATTTCAGGGGCGCCTGGGTGGCGCAGTCGGTTAAGCCTCCGACTTCAGCCAGGTCACAATCTCGCGGTCCGTGAGTTCGAGCCCCGCGTCAGGCTCTGGGCTGATGGCTCAGAGCCTGGAGCCTGTTTCCGATTCTGTGTCTCCCTCTCTCTCTGCCCCTCCCCCGTTCATGCTCTGTCTCTCTCTGTCCCAAAAATAAATAAACGTTGAAAAAAAAAATTTAAAGAAAAAAAAAAGAAAAGGCATTTCAACATCCACTCACAATAAGAATTCTCATCAAACTGAGAATAAGAGGAGTTTCTTCAGTTTTAAAACTTACAGCTAATGTACTTACTAGTGAAGTATTAAAAACTTACAGCTAGTATTGTACTTAATAGTGAAATATTGATGCTTTTTCCTAACATCAAGGAATAAGGCAAGATTGTCTGCTCTCACCACTCCTGGTAAACATTGTAGTAGAGGCTTTAGTCCAGCAAGGAAGAGACAAGAAAATCAAATGCGAGGCATAAATCTTAGGAAGAAGTAAAATGATCTCTTTGTAGTTATTAACAGGATCTTTTACATAGAAAATCGTAATCAACTAAAAGTAATATAGAACTAACCAAATTTAACAAGGATGCAGAATACAAGCTCAATATATAAAAAACAAATGTTTTTATATACTAGCAACAACAATTAGAAGATAAAAATTGAAAAACAATGCTTTTTATAATTGCATCAAAACAAAATATAAATGAAATACCTCTACACTGAAAACTTTATATATAAACACTGCTGAGAAAAAAATTTAAAAAAATGTTTTTTCTTTATTTATTCTTGAGAAAGAGACAGGGTCCGAGCTGGAGAGGAGCATAGAGAGAGGGAGACACAGAATCTGAAGCAGGCTCCAGGCTCTGAGCTGTCAGCACAGAGCCCAATGTGGGGCTCGAACTCACGAATTGCGAGATCATGACCTGAGCCGAAGTTGGATGCTCAACTGACTGAGCCACCCAGGTGCCCCTGCTGAGAGAAAAATTTAAAGACCTAAATAAATGGAGAGATAAACTGTGTTCATGGTTTGGAAGCGTCAGTAGTGTTAATATCTCCATTCTTCCCAAATTGCAGTCCCAATCAAAATTCTGATATAAATTTTTAATAGTAATTGGTATTACTTAATTCCAAAATTTATATATAAATTTAAAGGACCTAGAGTAACCAAAACAGTCTTGAAAAAAGAACAAACCTGGAATATATTAACTGATTTCAAGACTTCTGTAAAGCTATATCCTGTAAATACAAGGTAGGTACTGGCATAAAGGTAAACAGATCAATGGAACAGAAAAGAGTCCAGAAATAGACTGGGATTTAAATAGTCCATTTCGAGAAATGGTTCTGGAATAACTGGATATGTACATGGAAAAAAAATTAACTTTGAGCCATCTCTCACACCTTACATAAAAACAAATTCAATTTGGGTCAT
This sequence comes from Puma concolor, assembly GCF_028749965.1. NCBI lineage: Eukaryota > Metazoa > Chordata > Mammalia > Carnivora > Felidae > Puma > Puma concolor. Next base: position 88,870,681 of record NC_141675.1, read on the forward strand.
ATACATAAATATAAAAGCTAAAATTACAACTTTTAGTAGAAAGCACATGAGAATATTGTTGCAACCTTCAAGTTAGCAAAAATTTCTTTTTATTTTTATTTAACGTTTATTCATTTTTTAGAGACAGCATGAGCGGGGAAGGGGCAGAGAGAAAGGGAGACACAGAATCTGAAGCAGGCTCCAGGCTCTGAGCTGTCAGCACAGGGCCTGATGTGGGGCTCAAACTCACGAACTGCAAGATCATGACCTGAGCCGAAGTCAGACGCTCAACCGACTGAGGCACCCAGGCGCCCTGTTAGCAAAAATTTCTTAAAGAAAACATGAAAAAAACCCAAATTTTTAGTTTTTTCTATTTTTTTTTTTTTTTACTTAGGACAAGGAATTTCAAAGACATTTTTAAATGGTAAAATGTTCTTTATCGAAATTAAACATTTTGCTTATTAAAAGATACTGTGGGAGCACCTGGGTGGCTCAGTCAGTTAAGCGTCCAACTCTAGGTTTTGGCTCAAGTCATGATCTCATGGTTCATGGGTTCAAGGCCCACATCAGTCTCCACACTGACCGTGCAGAGCCTGCTTGGGATTCTTTCTTTCCTTCTCTCTCCCTTTCTCTCAAGATAAATAAACTTAAGAAAAAGATAATGTTAGGGAAGGGAGAAATGGGGGAATTAGTGTTAGAGAAGATGAAAAAGTTCTGGAGACAGATGGTTTGGAGACAGATGGTCTGGAGATGTGGAGATGGTTGCACAGCAAGGTGAATACACTTAATGCCACTCCACTGGACACTTAAAATGATTAAAAGGTAAATTTCATGTTATGTTTATTTACTACACACACACACACACACCATTAAAATAATGAAAAGGCTGGCTACTGACTGGAAGGAAACATTTCCAACCAGAATATGTAAAGAACTCTTACAAGTCAGTAACAAAAAGACAAAAAATACTTATTTTTTTCTAAATATTTCTTCAGGCCATATTCAAGCTGACTGGCTACTTTTCAGCCTTAGAAAGTCTTCCAGCATTCTGTTGATTTAGCATTTTCAGTATTTTCAGGAATTTATGATTATCCCTTCAGGTGATTTAAAGTGTTAAGTAAACAATTTCAGTACTGATATCTAAAAATCATTACCATTTAAATTTTTGTACCCAAGGATGTGCTATTTATCTTTATACTATGTTTCCTGTCTTCAAGCCACCAGCCCTGTTTTTTGTTTCCTTAACATTCTTTCTGGATCATAGATTTATGAATTAAAGGCAGTTTTTCTTGTTCTTAACAATGATTCTCAAGACTTTTTTCAGTCATGTAGAAGAAATTCCATCCATAGTCTAACAAATGTAAATTTGTAATTACAAAATATGTCCTTGCCTCTTTTAGAAACCCTATAAGCACATAGTTTTTCAGAAGGTTTATTTATTTTTTACAACTTCAGTAAATTTTGTTTGCTTGCCTACATGAAGCAGGCCTGGAGACATAAATTATATTATTCTTTTATTCTCATGCTAGGTAATCAGAGTTAATTTGAAAAGTTATATACCATACAGAAGTAGTACATGACATAACCCACATCTTTATGGAATTCATAATGTGATTAGAGAAATAAAACTAACACACAAGACATTACTTTGATAAAATTTAATTTCTGAATTGTTGATAAAAGACCAGAAGTGGTGACTGGAGACTAAAGTAGTCTGGGAAGATCTCCTACAGGTGCTGAGATCTGTGCTTGTAGTATTTGGAGAAGCAGTGTCAAGAGCGGTCAGTCAGGTCACATTTCTGTACAAGGAAAGACTCCTGTCCAGGAATGAGAATGGTATGGCAATAAGGGGCTTGTATGGGTCAAACCAGAGGTTGCTGGGGCACCTGGGTGGCTCATTCAGTCGAGCATCTGACTTCGGCTCAGGTCACGATCTTACTTTTGAGTTCGAGCCCCACGTCAGGCTGTGTGCTAACAGCTCAGAGCCTGGAACCTGCTTTAGATTCTGTGTCTCCCTCTCTCTCTGCCTCTCCCCCACTCATTCTCTCTGTCTCTCTCTCTCTCTCAAAAAATAAATAAACATTAAAAAAATAAAACGTTAAAAAAAAAAGAGATTGCTATTGACAATTAGTATAAAATAAACCTTCTAAAATTTTTTGTAATCTTTATTTACTCTAGTTTTCCTTTTGTAGCTTTTTGGCATTACTGTATGTAGTTGGTGCCAGGAATATTTGTGCACCTATTATACTAAACTCTTATTTTTTCTGCAGATTTTGTAGCCCTTTCATAAAATATCTTTGAACAAAAGATATTATAGTCTTATGGTGCTTCTTGTGTATTTTTTATTTTTAACATTTATTTATTTTTGAGAGAGCAAATGCAAGTGCTCGTGGGTGGGGGAGGGGCAGAGAAAGGGAGACAGGATCTAAAGTAGGCTCTCTGCTGAGAGCACAGAGCCTGACATGGGGCTTGAACTCATGAATTGTTAAATCATGACCTGAACTGAAACCAAGACAGGCGCTCAACCGACTGAGCCACCCAGGAGCTGTCTTATGGTGCTTCTTAAGCTACCTATAAGAAGGACCTTTTTGGGGTGCCTGGGTGGCACAGTCGGTTAAGCGTCCGACTTCAGCCAGGTCACGATCTCGCGGTCCGTGAGTTCGAGCCCCGCGTCGGGCTCTGGGCTGACAGCTCAGAGCCTGGAGCCTGTTTCCGATTCTGTGTCTCCCTCTCTCTGCCCCTCCCCCGTTCATGCTCTGTCTCTCTGTCCCAAAAATAAATAAAAACGTTGAGGAAAAAAAAAAAGCTTTTAAGAAGGACCTTTTTGTTTGTTTTGTTTTTTATTTCCAAGCCATTGCTGATCAAAACATGTTGGTAAAATTCAATAAAATTTTCATGGTAATTAAAAATTGCTACAGGGGCGCCTGGGTGGCTCAGTCAGTTAAGCTTCTTGACTTCAGCTCAGGTCATGATCTCATAGTCCATGAGGTCAAGCCCACATCGGGCTCTGTGCTAACAGCTCAGAGCCTGGAGCCTGTTTCAGATTCTGTGTCTCCCTCTCACTCTGCCCCTCCCCTGCTCACATTCTGTCTCTCTTTCTCTCCAAAATAAATAAACATTAAAAAAAATTTTTTTTAACTGCTACAAATGTTTCTCAATACTTATTCTCACTCTGTGTACTTATTTTGTTACTGAAGGTAGCAAATGGTCTGTTGGACCATACATACTTTGAACAACACTTCTTTCTATCATTAATACTTTGTATCATGATAAAAGTTTGTATGCAATGTTTTTTAAACAGGTATGCATCTTCTATTGATGATATTTTAGAAGATGAAGAACATTATGCAGATCAGCTAAAGGAGTATCTGTTTTATGCAGAAGCACTGCGGTAAGTATAATAAATGTTCCAGATGCAGCCCTGTGGCTAGTCACCACTCTCTTCACTTCATATGTTGCCAGAAAGTAAAGATAGTAAGGTGATTTTTATTTATTTATTTAAAAACATTTTTTTTTAATGTTATTTTATTTTTGAGAGAGAGAGAGAGACACAGAGTGTGAGTGGGGGAGGGGCAGAGAGAGAGGGAGACACAATCCGAAGCAGTCTCTAGGCTCCGATTTGTCAGCACAGAGCCCGGTGCACAGCTTGAACTCACAAGCTGCAAGATCATGACCTGAGCCGAAGTCGGACGCTTAACTGACTGAGCCACCCAGGCACCCCAAAGATAGTAAGGTGATTTTTAAATGAATTCATCCCCCAGGTATTGAATGAGGTCTCCTTGTATTCCTCTGTATTGCAGAGTGCTGGGTAGAGGTATTTAAGACCAGCCCTGTTCTTGAAACATGGTATTGATAAAACTAGTCAGTCTCCAGCCACAGAACTGTTTGTATGTTGTTCTTTCTATTTGTTCAGTTTGAAGATTGGATGCAAAATACAAATTGAGTGTGTGTAGGTAGCCCTGTCACTAGGCAATATGTTGCCTTTTTAATTTTGTAATTTTTTCCACATCTGCTTATCTTCTTAGTAAGGTTGTGTAACTTCTTAATATCAGGACTTTGTCTTCTGTTTTTATGGTATCTCTTGCAGAGCCAAACAGAATTCTCTGGTATATAGTTCTATTTTAGAAGAAATTAGCATAGGGGTGCCTGGGTGGCTCAAGTGGTTAAACATCTGACTTTGACTCAGGTCATGATCTCACAGCTCATGAGTTCAAGCCCCACATCGGGCCCTCTGCTCTCAGCACAGAGCCCGTTTCAGAACCTGTCTCCGTCTCTCTCTGCCCCTCCCCAGTTCACATGCTCGTGCGTGCGCGCTCGCTCTCTCTCTCTCTCTCTCTCTGTCAAAAATAAATATTAAAAAAAGGAGAAGAAATTAGTATATTTTTTCTGTCCAATTTAGAAAAATGAATCCATTTACCTGAAATAGGTGGCTTTTGGCTGTAGCCACTTTGGGTTATTTTCCTGTCATTTTTAAAAGCAATATAAGAATTCTGTTAGTATAGAGGACCAGTGTTTCTTTAGCTGTTTAGTAGCTGATACAAAACATCTGTACATTTTTAACCTTGCTCCTTCTAGAGCTTTGAGTACTCAGGAGTTTCACCAGGTATTTTCATGTTACCAAGCAAAAGAAAGTTGCTGAACAGAGTGGAATTCTGTACAGTTCTTAAAAACTATAGAAAAGATGAATGTATATTGATATGTCCATGGTATATAGTTAGGTAAGATAATATGTAGAATCACTTGGGGCGTGTGCATATGTGTATTTGTAAGTGCCTACCTAAGGTCTGGCAGAATATGCACCATCTATTAATATTAACATGGATTGTGTCTGGATAGTGGAGTTGGGAAGAGAAGGAGTTCTTGAAAGTTTTTTTATTTTGTACATTTCTGTGCTAGAATCTTAGTTTTGTTTTGTTTTTTACACTAAGCATGGGTCACTTATATGATAGTAAAAACTAAGACATTTCTATATAAAGATGAAAAATTTGAATTTAAGGAATACTCAGCTGCTTTGTGAGATTCCAGTATTAGTTTCTATGTTACACAAAAGATTTCATTAATGTAAGTGATAATGGTATGTTTGTTGAGAAAAATGTTGCAAGTATCTTAAAAAAAAAAACATCTTTTATTATATATACTTTTTATGCTTAGGTTCTAACTTTAATTTTTTTTAATATTTATTTTGCGAGAGCATCAGCAGGGGAGAGGCAGAGAGAGGGAAGGGGGAGAGAGAGAATCCTAATCTCACAAACCTTGAGATCATGACCTGAGTTGAAATCAAGAGTTAGACTTAACTGACTGAGCCACTCAGGCACCCCTGGTAGATTTCATTTTATATTGGGCTATTGCATTTTAAACTTGAAAATTCTAGGTACATATTGTAAATATTTCCTCTCTACCCCTGGGGAGAAAAAAATTTTTTTTCTTGAAAAAGAAAACACGTGTATGCGCAACCGGGGGACAGGGACAGAGAAAGAGAATCCTAAGCATGTTCCACACCCAGCACAGAGCCCTACATAGGTGCTCGATCCCACAACTGTGAAGTCATGACCTGAGCTGAAATGAATAGTTGGATGCTTAACCGACTGAAGCACCCAGGTGCCCCTGAAAAATTTTAATATGTTAAAAGAGAAGCCATAAAAATTAAGTGGCAACACTTTTTTTCATCCCTAGGGCTGTATGCAGGAAACATGAACTTATGCAGTATGACTTGGAGATGGCTGCTCAGGACTTAGCATCCAAAAAGCAGCAATGTGAGGAACTGGCAACTGGGGTGAGTGTGTTTACATTTCAGTCTCTGGTATTAGTGCCGCAGGCCGTATAAGGAATGAGCTGCAGTTGTAATACCCAAGATGCCTGTAGCTTTTATAGGGGAATAATTTATGGGCAACTTTGTAATTCCTTGGTTTGTGATCTTGATATAAAAAGATATAAGCCATTAAAACATCATATTACATAGCAGTGTAAGAAATTCTGCCAGCATTGCTCTGTATAGTGTCTTCTCATTTATATTCAGTACAAGTGAAAAAGCATTATTCTTTGTGATTGAAATAATGACTTTTACAAAGTAAATCATAGAAATTTTAGCTTATTTTGGAAAGCGTTGCCCAGTTTGAATCAGTTCATCTCTCATAAGAAGGAGCTTCTGGTATAGGGAATAGTTGTGAAGAAAATTCTGTATCTTATTTTATGAACCTTAGATCATTTTTATAATCGGCTTTCTATTGTCTAGCCATTTTATTGGAATAAATTAGCTGTCGTGAGAGTACACAATCTGGAAATAATGAAAGTGACAGTGCTACCATTTACCAGTCACTTCATACTTAACAAGTACTTTGTTATCTCTGAAAAGTCACAGATATATGTTGTAGGAAAAGACCATTTGACTATGAAACATGTATATACTAGGCTTGATTTCTTTCTTTCTTTCTTTTTCTTTCTTTCTTTCTTTCTTTTCTTTCTTTCTTTCTTTCTTTCTTTCTTTCTTTCTTTCACTTATTTATTTATTTTTAATGTTTATTTTTGAGAGAGAGAGAGAGAGACAGAGCATGAGCAGGGGAGGGGCAGAGAGAGAGAGGGAGACACAGAATCCGAAGAGGCTCCAGGCTCTGAGCTGTCAGCACAGAGCCCAATGCAGGGCTCGAACTCCAGGACTGCGAGATCCTGAACTGCGAGATCCTGACCTGAGCCAAAGTCGTAAGCTCAACCCGCTGAGCCACCCAGGCACCCCTAGGCTTGATTTATTTTTAGAACTGAGGGGAAACTCCCAGGCCATTTTCAGGGAGCATGATTCTCTACTCCTACATGTGAAGGGAAAAGTGTTTCCCTTAGTAATCTCCAGAGAGTAAGGAAATGTTAAAGCAGTGATGCTTGAGGCTACCCTCCAAGGGAAGGCATCCTATTTAATTGATAACCAAGTTTCAGTGTGTATTGCGCAGATTTTAAATGTTTTTTGTTTTAGTTTGGCCTGTTTCCTTTGTCACCTGTTGGATTTTTTTATCTATTTTTTATGTCATAGAGAAATGTTTACAAAATGACCTCTAATCTAAAGAAATAACTTGCCTAATGCTTCACATAGAAGTTTTCCATTTGATTAAGAAGTTCAGTTAGAATTTTTTTTCTTTTTGACTATTCCATATTATTCCAGTGTTAGGAATCACATTAGGAGCCCCCTGATTGTAAGACTTATTGGTGCTTCTGTACTGAGTTAGGAGGAAATGGCAAAAGTTTTGTTTCCCTTTTTTAAAAATTTTTTAAAAAATTTTAAAAAAATATTTATTTTTTTTTAATTTTTTTTTTTAATGTTTATTTATTTTTGAGACAGAGACAGAGCACGAATGGGGGAGGGGCAGAGAGAGAGGGAGACACAGAATCGGAAGCAGGCTCCAGGCTCTCAGCTATCAGCCCAGAGCCTGACGCAGGGCTCGAACTCACGAACCATGAGATCGTGACCTGAGCTGAAGTCAGACGCTCAACCGACTGAGCCACCCAGGCGCCCCAAAAATGTTTATTTTTAAGAAAGAGAGACAGAGTGAGCGAGCAGGGAAGGGGCAGAGAGAAGGAGATACAGAATCTGAAGCAAGCTCCAGGCTCTGGGCTGTCGGCACAGAGCCCTGTGCGGGGCTCGAACCCACGAACCGTGAGATCATGATCTGAGCCAAAGTCGGACACTTAACCGACTGAGCCACGCAGGTGCCCCTCTGTTTCCCTTTTTAAAAAAAAATGTTTAATTGTGGTTAAATATACATAACAAAATTTATCATCTTAACCATTGTTTTTTTACCTGTGGCTTATTTTTCTTTAAAAAAAATTTTTTTTTACATTTATTTATTTTTGATAGAGACAGAGCACGAGTGGGGGAGGGGCAGAGAGAGACAGAGACACAGAATTCGAAGCAGGCTCCAGGCTCCAAGCTGTCAGCACAGAGCCCGACGCGGGGCTCGAACTCACAAACCGCAAGATCATGACCTGAGCCAAAGTTGGACGCTTAACCGACTGAGCCACCCAGGCGCCCCTTGTTTATTTTTCTTTTTAAAAAATATTTTAATTTTTACTCTTATTTCAAACTCAGAAAACAGTGGAAGAAATTAGTACAGCTATTGAATTTACATTGATATAAATTAAAAGCAGTTTTATGGAAGCATAGGTTAATGAAAGATTATACTAGGGATAATCTTAACCATTTTTAAGTGGTATACAGTTCAGTAGTAGTAAGTACATTCACATTGTTGTGTAACCAACCTCTAGAACTCTCTTCATCTTGCAAAATTGAAACTCTATACCATTGAACATCAACTATCAATTTCCCTCTCTCCTCAGCCCCTGAGAGTCACCATTCTACTTTCTGTCTCTATGACTTTGACTACCCTAGATACCTTACATTAAGTAGAATCATGTAGTATTTGTCCTTTCATGACTTGCTTATTTCCACTTAGCATAATGTTCTCAGGTTCATCCATGTTGTAGCATGTGTTGGAATTTCTTTCGTTTCTCAGGCTGAATAATAATATTTCTTTATATGTATATGCCGCATTTTGTTCATCCATTCACCTGTTTCTATTTCATTTTAGACTGTGAGAACATTTTCCTTGAAGGGAATGACTACCAAGCTCTTTGGCCAAGAAACTCCAGAGCAAAGAGAAGCCAGAATAAAGGTGCTAGAAGAACAAATAAATGAAGGAGAGCAACAGCTAAAGTCTAAAAATCTGGAAGGCCGGTAAAAATGCTGAGATGTTTAACAAAGCTAGACATGTGTACTACATGGAGGATTGTTGGTTTGTTTGTTTTTTTTATAACATTTCCCATCTTCATTAACATCCCTGAAATATAGTCTGTTCTTCAAGGGCAATTTTTTTTTTAAGATTTTATTTTTAGGGGTGCCTGGGTGGCTCAGTTGGTTGAGCATCTGGCTTTAGCTCACGTCATGATCACTCTGTGGGTTTGAGCCCTGCATTGGACTCTATGCTGACAGCTCAGCCTGGAGCCTGCTTCGGAATCTGTGTTTCACTCTGTGTTCTACCCCTCCTCTCGCACCCCCCCCCCCACCCGTGTTCTGTCTTAAAAATAAATATTCGGGGAGCCTGGGTGGCTCAGTTGGTTGAGTGTCCAACTTCAGCTCAGGTCATGATCTCACAGTTCATGAGTTTGAACCCCATGTCAGGCTCTGTGCTGACAGCTCAGGGCCTGGAGCCTGCTTCGGATTCTGTGTCTCCCTCTCTCTAGCTGCTCCTTCCCTGCTCACACTCTGTCTCTCTGTTTCAAAAATAAATAAAGATTAAAAATAAATAAATGTTCAAAAAATTTTTTTAAAAAAAGATTTTATTTTTAAGTAATCTCTGGGGCACCTGGGTGGCTCAGTCAATTGAGTGTCTGACTCTTATTTTGGCTCAGGTCCTGATCCCAAGGTCATGGGATTGAGTCCTGCATCAGGCTCCATGCTGAGCCTGGAGCCTGCTTAAGATTTTCTCCCTCTCTCTCTCTCCCCGCCCGCCCCTCTTTCTTTTACTCTCCCTCTCCCCATATTGCATTCTCTCTCTCTCTCTCAAAAAAAAACAAAAAAACAAAAAAAAACAGTAATCTCTACATCCAACATCAGGCTCAGACTTCCAACCCTGAGATCAAAGTCACAGGCTCCAATGACTGGGCCAACCAGACACCCCTATAACCTTTTCTTCTAACATGTAGTGATTGACTTCCTAAGAAATTTGAATGATCAAAAATCATGTTACAGAAACAGTTTTAGTATGGGGGAAAGAGAAAGAAGAATTTCAACTTTATAAAATTATTTTCCTGCACTTTTCCTGATTTCTGGCCTTTGCACATTCCCTTTGCCCTTTCTTCTCCGTCACTTAACAAAAGCCTGATGATTCTTCAGTGCCCAGCTCTTGCGCTTTCTTTGTGAAGCTTACTCCTAGCCTTGCAGGCTGTCATAGCACTTAGCTCATGCCACAATAGCATGGCAGTTTTGTTTTGGGTGTTCAGGAGCCCTTCTAAGTCAATGACTGTGTATGTTTCATCTTTATGTTCCAACACCTTACATTGACTTGGCATGTGATTATTCCATAAGTATTTCTAGAAATTCAACTCTCAAAGGTCTTCCGTCACTGACTTATTTTCCTTATTGCTGTTTTTGTCCAATAGTACGTAGATCAAGGCAGACCAAGAGTGTATCATTGGTTTTGAGGTGTTTTTGTTAATTTTTAGAACTGGCACCAAATAAGTAAAAGTAAACTTTTATGAGTAGAGTTAAAAAGGTAAATGCCTCTCAGAATTTTGAAAACTCTAGTTGTCATTTAAAGCAAGTACATGATGATTGTGATACGGTATATCTTGTCAAAAGAGTGTATGTTTTCCAGTGACTCCAGGAGGGCAACTTCATGTGGAAAGAGCCATTTATAGCTGATTTATGGGAATAATTTGAAGCTGGAATTCTTGGGGCAAAAATATTGATTATTAAAATGAAGAAGAATGTATGACTGTCTCTGCTTTTTTTTTCTAGTATAATTTTTAGGAAGAAAAAAACTGTCATATATACAATAGTTTTTTCATCTATATAGACAAAAACCAATGCGAATGAGAACTGGTTATTAGAATTTATAATATAGTTTACATAATTTGAGTAAGTAATAATGTTGACTACACATTCTATTTCAGAGAATTTGTGAAAAATGCTTGGGCTGATATTGAACGCTTCAAAGAACAAAAGAACCATGATTTAAAGGAAGCTCTCATAAGTTATGCAGTCATGCAGATCAGTATGTGCAAAAAGGTAGGTTTTGGTGTCAGGGAAGATACGGTATATTCAAAAGTGCTTATGAATTTCTTTAAAACTAATTTCTCTTCCTTGGACTAGAAAGCTTATTTTAATTTAATTTATTTTTTTTAATGTTTATTTATTTATTTTGAGAGAGAGAGAGAGAGAGTGCAAGCAGGGGAGGGGCAGAAAGAAAGACACAGAATCTGAAGCAGGCTCTGAGCTACCAACACAGAGGCCGACGCAGGGCTTGAACTCACAAACCATGAGATCATGACCTGAGCCAATGCTGGGTGCTTTAACTGACTGAGCCACCCAGGCGCCCCTTTCATTTTCATTTTAAAGCCCATTCTTCTCCCCTTCTCCCCTTCTCCCCTTCCAGAATGTTTTCCAATTTCTTTACTTAATTTTGAAAGAAGTATTTTTTAATAATCAAAATGTCGATTACTGAGTCTTCATTCACCTAAGGTACCAAATTTCTGTGCTCTATTTATATCCAGTATTTGCAAATATATACCAACAACTTTACTTGGATTATATGGTGTTCTTGGATATGGTGGTAAAATACTGTTCCTAATAGTGATAGATAGTGCTTCGATTGGAAAATAGCTTAAACATTGGGGAAAATGTGGTCATGACATGGTTTGTTGTCATAGTGAGTCTTCCATGTAGCTGATGTCCACAGTAGAAGATATGAACATGGAAGCTTCATTTGGGGGAGTTTTATTTTTTATTTGAAAAAAAAAAAATTTTTTTTTTTTACATTTTATTTTTAAGAGAGAGAGAGAGACAGAGCACAAGTGGGGGAGAGGCAGAGAGAGAGGGAGACACAGAATCTGAAGCAGGCTCCAGGCTCTGAGCTGTCAGCACAGAGCCCAGCGCAGGGCTCGAACTCACAAACCGTGAGATCATGTGACCTGAGCCAAAGTCAGACGCTCAACCGAATGAGCCACCCAGGGGCCCCAGGGGAGTGTTTTGACAATACCAAAATCTTTCTAAAATGCTGTTGTAAGAACAAAATATGAAACATTCCTTCCTTTTTATAACCCAAGACCTGCCTATGTGTCTATCAGCTACTATCAGTGCTTTACAATTTACCAGCATTTTGCAGTCTACCAAGCAACTTAACATGCATTGTCTCAGTAAATCATGTAAATAGCAAGATGAATTCTCAGTTATGAAGACCTTCTTGGAAAAACCATGCTCATATAAACAACTTATGCTTTAATTCATCTGAAATGTGTATTTTCTGGCTAGTCACCATCACTTCCCTAGCCCTTTTCACTTGTATCACTAGCAGTAAGCATAGTAAACAAAGATATTTTAAGATGTAAACACCAGACTCTAGCATTAGTCAAGTGGGCTTTTTTTGTATTGGGCAAATTCATATTTATGCCCCAGTTAAAGTGTAAGTTACTCCATGTTATAGATCTTTGGGGTCACTTAAGAGAAGTTAAAATCATGACCAAACCATCTGCAAATGCTGACAGTGGAGTATGATTACAGCTTGGTGGTGTTTTATCTATTTTTGTCATTGTGCCACATCCTACTGCTTTACAGGGTGCCTCACGTTTAGTCGTCTTTCTAGCCTGCCCTTTTTTAATCTCAGGAGGTCTGAAAGATCAGGTAACGCACGTTTTTTAGAGTTGGTTTTATTGTGTTTTCATAAAAGACTCATCAGTAAGCTTCTTGTGATCTTCTGTTTGCTGCTTTTCCAAAGGAAAATGCAGACTATATAATGGCTCAAAGGACTTTTCTCCCCATTTTACCTAGGGCGGGGTGGTTGAGGGTGCTAGAAATTAATCTCTGAATAAAAAGGATATCACTGTAGGTGTATTTGGACATACTGTTGGATAGCTTGTATGTCTACTCATGTTTCCTAAGAAAACCATTACAGTAAACAAGAGTTTACTACATGAGGTTTGAAAGATGTGTGTTCACTTTATTTCCCAGGAACAGTACTATAAAGTTTCATCATGTTTTATTTTCTTCCTTAAGTAGAATAATAGATTTTTGTATTTGAAAATCTACAGTATTTTTTTTTAGAAACTTAAGTACGAGAAGTCAAGATTAATACTAGTTTTTTTTAGATAAATATGATTATCTATATTTTATTTTAGTTGTATATTAACTTTTAAAATATACCATACCGTGTTATAGTGTCAGATATCCAAAGTGGTAATTGAATATAATCAAATGACTAAATTGAAGTAGTAGTAAACCAAAACAAAATAGTCTTATATAAAAAGCATTAATATTAGCATTTAAAAATCAACTATTCTAAGTATTATTTTGGTTAACCTTTTTTATAGTGAATTTTCTAATTTGTTGAATCAAGGACTGAGCTTTTACGAAATACTTGATTTGTTTTTTTTTAACATTATTTATTTTTGAGATAGAGTGCAAGTGGGGAAGGGGCAGAGAGGGAGAGGGAGACACAGAATTCTGAGTAGGCTCCAGGCTCTGAGCTGTTAGCACAGAGCCTGACATGGGGCTTAAACCCATGAACCGTGAGATCATGACCTGAGCCTAAATCAGGTGCGTAACCAACTGAGCCATCCATGCAGGCACCCCAATACTTGATTGATTTTTAAGCTACTTTATCTTTTCAAATTAAAAAAATGATCATATGGAAAAAGATATTCCATGCAAATAGAAGTGGGAAAAAAAGCTAAGGTGCAGTACTTAGACAAAATAGACTTTAAAACAAAGGCTGTAACAGTAGACAAAGGGCATTACATACTGATAAAGGGGCCAATCCAGTAAGAGGATATAACAGTTGTAAATATCTACCCAACACTGGAACACCTAAATACATAAGGTAAATATTAACAGACATAAAGGGAGAAATTGATGGTAATACAATAATTGTAGGGGGTTTTAACACCCCACTCATATCAATGAATAGATCATCAAGGCAGAAAATCAATAAGGAAATAGTATCTTTGAGTGATGCTTTAGCCCACATGGCCTTAACAGATACATATAGAACATTCCATCCAAAAACAACAGAATACACGTTCTTTTCAAGTGCACATGGAATATTCTCCAGGATAGATCACATGTTAGGCCACGAAACAAGTCTCAGTAAATTGAAGAAAACTGAAATAATATCATCTTTTCTGACCACAATTGCATGAAACCAGGAATCAGTCACAAGAAAAAAACTGGAAAAACACAAACTTGTGGAGGCTAACCAGTATGCTAACCAAACCTTCAATGAATTAATGGAGAAATCAAAGAGGCAATCAAAAAATACAAATGAAAATGAAAACACAATGGTTCAAAATCTTTGGGATGCAGCAAAAGCCGTTCAAAGAAGGAATTTATAGCAATACAAGAAACAAGAAAAATCTCGGGACGCCTGGGTAGCTTAGTCAGTTGAGTATCTGACTCTTGATTTTGGCTCAAGTCATGATCTCGCAGTTCATGAGTTTGAGCTCTGCATTGGGCTCTGTGCTGACAGTGCAGAGCCTGCCTTGGGATTCTCCGTCTCTCCCTCTTTCTGTCCACCCCCTGCGCCCCACGCCAAATAAATAAATAAACATACAGAAAAAAGAAGAAGAAAAGTCTCAATGTAACCTACACCTAAAGGGTTTACAGAAAGAACAAAGCCAAGGTTAATAGAAGGAAGGAAATGATAAAGGTCAGAGCAGAAAAACTATCATAAAAGTAACATACTCTCATTGCAAAAATTTTAAAAATCCAGAAGCATATTAAGTAAAAATTCTCTCCCTCCTCCCCCAAATCCCTTTTTAGAAACTTACCACTGTTACAGACTTCATGTGTATCCTTCCAGACATTCTTACACATTTACAATCATTAAGAAAATATACACTTTCCTTTTCCCTGCACAAATGGGATTGCATTGTATGTGCTAGTGTGTAGTTTTTGTTTGCTCATTTGATGTCTCATAGATCTCTTACTGTGATAGTCCATATCTTATCCTTTCTAACAACCAGTACTCTATTAGATACTGCTTTATCCAGCCAAAGATATTTAAGATTTGAAGATATTTATCAAAGCTTCGAATATTGATAGATATTGGCATACTTAAATATTAAAGAAAATACTACTTATTCATAAAATATGTGTCTTGTTTGTTGAAAAAATACCTTTGTTTCTACCACTTCCTTAGATTTTACTGCTATATTTTTATATACATGCATTTTTGTTTAAGCATATTAGGTATATTATATTAGCTTTGTGCTAAATAGCCTGCCAGAACACTAAGAAGGATCTGATAATTCAGCATATTATTGGTTTTTATCAAAACATGTGTTGTTAGACTAATAATTTAATAATCCATTAATTTTTAAATAATTAATTTTTATTTAATTGTTAAACTAATAAGGTATTTTTCTTTTGTTTTAAGTATTAATAGAACAATTTCCTGAAAACTTGTTTGGTTTACAAATAGAAATAATGCAAACGTGATATGAATAAATAAGTTTGTTATGAGCCTTGAAAACTCAGTTTTCCAAAAAGTTGTAGTAGCTCTTTCCCCATCTTGAAGATAGGCTATACAAGCGATTCTCTTTTTTCAGAAGCATTAGACATTCACTTATATTAGTCATTGCTAGAAATAGTGTCATATTTGCTGGACTTGACAGTTATTCCAAAAGGTGAAAGTAGCATACCAGTAAGCCAAACAGTTGGATTTTCAGAATCCTTCCAAGAATACATTTTAAAGTTTTTTTCTTTCTTGTTTTTGTTTTTAATAGGGAATTCAAGTTTGGACCAATGCTAAGGAATGCTTTAGCAAGATGTAATCCTGTGAAATGAATTTCTCTTCAATCAAAGTGCCCCAGAACAGAAGCACAAGTAAATAAAAAAAAAAATAAAGTTGCTATCCAGTATACACAAAAATATATATAAGTTGAGTAAATTCAACTTGCTTTAATTTGATTGTAGTTGTGTTAATATAGCACAAAAAGGATGTATTTTAATGAATATTAAATATTATAATTTGAGGTTTTGGGGACTGGTGCTGATTCCAAAATGTTAATTTGATAATATATACCAGTATATTGTTTGTCAGGCTTCTGAACCAGTGACTGAATGAAAGATGTTAGATAATATGTTTGTTTCAATGCCAGTTGTTTCAGATCTGTTTCTGTAGGGAATTTTTCCCCAAGATTGCATTCCTGTCTTTACTTAGTAAGACCCACTAATCTGTTATAGGGGGTTATTTTTTCTTGCCTTATAGTTGAGCTGTTTGGTTTGACAAAGCTCAGCAGAAACTTAGTGTGAACTCTAAGGTTTTCTCTCACATTCATTGATGCCCCCTATAACATTTGCATACACTAGAAAATGCCTTCAATTTGTGTTTTACCAGAATTTTGATACTGGTCAGAAATTTTATACTGCCAACAAAGAAGACTCAACTTCTCAGATATATAGTGGGACGCATTGTTATGATCCAGGAATTGCTATGTAGAAAGTTTTAATTGAATATGTTACATGTAAGCACTAAATTCTTCTCAAATAATTCTTAACCTCAGTGATGAGCCTAAATTTACTATGCTTGGCTCTCTACACATGGCATTTCAGGGTACAAGATGTAGCATTTCATTGTATAAGATACATGTAGTGAACATATGTGTTAGTATCTTCATTATTAACATCCTTCTTCTCTATTGCTTGGCTGTAATTTTTGTAAAGATAAATTATATTGTTTGTATGGTGTGTGTGTGTGTGTGTGTGTGGTATATGTTCAGAAGCCAAGTACCCTCATTTTGCTAGCTTTGCAGTATTTTAAATGTGTTCTCATTATTACTAATTAATGTAAAAAAAAAAAAAACCCCAGTACTGTTCAGCATTTGACTTTTTTACATGTTTAAAATGTTGCTGGATTTTTGTGCTGTTTGCCAGACTTACAATAAATAAATGAAGTATTGTGCTGATTTTCATATTTTTGTTATTTTAACAAGGTGGTTTATACATATTAGTATCTGATGCCCTGTGAGAAAATAATAATAATACATGCCATATTATGTTTTGAAGTATTTAATTGTGTAAATTTATATTAGGCCAGAATTTGGATTTAAAAACAATAAGATGCTGAAATGAGATATGACTTTTAAATTTTTACTTTTTTTTTTTTAAAGATAAAATTGTCGGAAACAAAAGTCGTTTGTATACTCACCTCATTCCATTGAATTGTATCATCTCTTGACTCATGAAATAAAACAGCTTTTCATTTGGCACTTAAAAATCAAAAGTCTTCTCTCCAAAACTAACCTTAAATTAAATGTAAAATGTATTAGATTTTTCCCTACTAGCTGACTTAGTTTGAGAAGGCCATTATTACCTTTTTTTTTTTAATATTTATTTTTTAAGGTTTATTTATTTTGAGAGAGAGAGTGCAAACCAGGAAGAGGCAGAGAGAGAATCTCTAGCTGGCTCTGTGCTGAGAGCACAGAGTCCCACATGGAGCTCAGTCTCATGAACTATGAGACCATGACCTGAACTGAAATCAAGAGTCGGACACTTAACCAACTGAGCCATCCAGGTTCCTTGTTACCTATGTTTTAAGAGATGAATTTAGGAAAAATATTTTTCTAAAATATGCAGATATTCACTTGGTTGTGTGTATGTTTAGGAATATCTTGATTTGGGTTGACTTTTTAAAAAGTTTAATTTGATAGCACAAATCATCCCTTAAAAAAAAACAAAAACCTCTTAAACTTTTTTTTTTTTTTTTTTTTTTAAGTAGACTGCATGCCCAACACGGGGCTTGAACTCACAACCCTGAGTTGCATGCTCTACCAACTAAGCCAGCCAGGCACCCCACCCCACCCCCCCAAAATAAAACTCTTTAAAGGAATTTTGTGATGGAAATTATTTTTTGTACGATCTACAATAAGTATAAAGAAAGTAATCTGTGCAATAACCCTTTTCACTATTTAAAAATCAGAACTCTAAGATGAATTATTAAGGAGAGATGAAGTTTAAATTTTCAAAGCTAAATATAAAAATATAAGCAATGACTGAAGAAAAATGACTCATTACATTAATGTAAATAGTAATAGAGGAAGATTTCATCTTGACAGTGTACTAGTGATGCAGTTGATATAGTCAAAGCATTAAAATCAACTGAAGTCATACTTAACCTTCATTTACATCCAAAACTTAAGTATGTCTGAATGAGTCACTGGTAATTACAACATAGCATCCAAAACAGGAACTGCGGGTTCTTAAAATTCAAGCATCTTTAGAATAAACACACCCAGCTTGGAATGGAATGAAAAACCAAGAGTTATATAACAGGAATGCTAGGCTTTTTATATCTTTATAATCATTCTTTAGATTTATATTCATACTCTCCCCCTGGGTAGAATTTACTGATTCTCATAAAAAGTTTTACCTAAAAAAAAGATTTAAGAATTTCTTTCAAGGGTGAGTAACCCAGAGAGGTCAAATCAGTAGAATTATATTTGCTTCCTAAATTATATAGCTTTTAATACTTATATTTAAAGGAAGGAATAAGCTGTTGAAAAAGATGAGCACATTAAATCCAAAATAAGTAGAAGAAAGGAAACACAAAATTAATGATATTAAAAAAAAAGTTACAAAGCCAAAAGTTGGTTCTTTGAAAAGATTAACAAAATTAAAGCTCTAAGAAACCTAAATGAGAAAAGAAAAAGCACAAATTCTTATCAGGAATGAGATGGGGGATGTTATTGTAAATCTTACAGAAATTAAAAGGATAATAAGGAATATAATGGGCAACTTTTTTTTTTTTTAATTATGGGCAACTTTAAACCAATAAATTAGATGAAGTCAACAAATTCCTTAAAAAATACAGCTTGCTAAAACTGATACAAGATGAAATAGAAAATCTGAGTAGCCTTATACCAAATAAATTTATTATCAAAAATATTCCTACAGAAGAAAACTCCAGATCCATGTGGCTTTATTGATGAGTTTTCTCAAACACTTAAAGAAGAAAAAGCTTTCATTCTACATAAACTTTCAGAAAATAGGGAAAAGGGAATACTTGCTTCCCATTTTTTTTTAAATGAAGGGCACCTAGGTGGCTTAGTCGGTTAACTTCAGCTCAGGTCATGATCTCACAGCTTGTGAGTTCAAGCCCTGCGTTGAGCTCTGGGCTGACAGCTCAGAGCCTGGAGCCTGCTTCGGATTCTCTGTCTCCTTTTATCTCTCTCTGCCCCTCCCCAACTCGTGCTCACTCTCTTTCTCAAAAATAAATAAACATTAAAAAAAATTTTTAATGAGAAAAGCATTATTACCACAGTACCAAAACCGGCCAAAGATACCTGGAGAAAAAGTGATATATCAATATACGTCATAAACATAGATGCAGAAATTGCTAAACTATTAGCTAATTTGACACAGCAATATGTAAAGAGCATAATATGTCATGATCAAGTAGAGTTTATCTCAGAATGCAAGGTTGGTTTAACATTAAAAGTTAATTACTGTAATCATCATATTAACAGAATAAATAAAGACCATTTTCATACATGTAGAAAAAGCATTCAGCAAGATTCAACACTGATTTATTATTTAAAACTCTCAGCAAACTAAGTGCTCTCTTCGGCAGCACGTATACTAAAACTCTCAGCAAACTAGGAAAAGAAGGAAACTTAATTTGATAAAGGGCATCTGTGGAAACCTACAACTAACATACCTAATGTTGGAAAAGTTAAGCCCATCACTGGACAACTGCCTGTCAGACAATATATGTTCCCATTTCTCCCTCTTCTACCTTTGCTGAGGTTCCTCCAGTTTTTACCCCAACCTTTCTGCAACTATCACCATCCCCTGTTGCTTCCTGTGCTCATTGCCGAGGTCTTTCTCAGTATTTGAACTGTGAAGCAGATGAATGCCCCATCTGTGAAGCTCAGAGAGTATGTTCGCCAGGTAAGCAGTCCCAAGGTCAGAAGGTTTGGGGAATCTATTGATTCAGCAGATAATTATAAAATCCATCCCCAGATGAAGGTGAAACTAGTTGATTCAGCAGCAAAGAGTCCAAATGAATAAAATATTCCTTTCATGTACTTATGTGATAGAAACACCATTCAGCAGAAGACAAGGAGAAATTCCTAAATATTCAGTGCTAAAGCCTTCATTTTAGAGGATATAGCTTCAATTGCATCAAATCAGAGCTATCAGAGCTGAAACAGGCACAGTGCAGTGATGTGGCTTGCCCAAGATCCCACAGCTAGTAACTGGTAGAGGCAGTTTGACCTCACGTAGCATGCATCCAGAGCCTGGTACTTGTTGAGGCTTTTCCCTTTTGGAGGAGTAGGGGACTTTAGATGTCAACATACCTGGAAGAGAACCTCTGGGACAGACCCATGAGGGTGGGGGAGGGGTGGAAAAGGTAACTTTCATGATGCTCAAACTGCGAGATACTTGACAAGAAAATGTCTTGGGTACTACTGGGAATGGGAGAGGAAGAGAGAACAGAATGAGGCGGGCTGTGGGGGAAATACTAGACTAGTTCTCCAACTTGAATGTGTTTGTGAATCACTTGGGAATCTAGTTAAAACACAGGCTCTGTTTCAGTAGTTTGGAGTGGAGCCTCACTACATTTCTAACAAGCTCCCAGATAATGTCAGCGCTACAGGTCAGACTGAGTAGTGAGTGTTAAAGAATATATACATAAGTATAAAATATGAATCATAACTAGCTCTTAAGCTAATGGCCTGGCCAAACCAAGGGCCATTTATTTACAGTTATTTAGCAAATACAAAAATTTATACAAAAGTTGTACAAAAAATTAGTCAATACCAGTTTCTTAGTTCAGTTCCAAGTTTACAAGTTGATATCAGAAGCTAAATTTAAAACATGTGAAGCCTTAATAAAGATGAGTAGATGGGTAATGATCAAAAATTAAGACTGAAACAATAATATGGTAATAACAATAGTATTAATGAGGGTGAGAGACTTCTTGTTAAATACAGTCATTTAGACATGGGTCTATCTTTGTGCCTTTAAAAAATTCCTCTAAAATGACAATAAGGAGGTGTTTTTGTTTTTGTTTTTGTCTGTAAAGTACCATTCAGGACAAAGAGAACGGAAGAAAATAACAACTGTGTACAATAAGTGTTCACAAAATTTTGGAAGATAAAAAGATGGAGGAGGTGCTAATTGACTTAAAAAAAAATGGTGGCTGCTGAAACTTACATGCCAGTGGCTGGGACTACTAATAAGAAGCAAGCTAATTGACACAGTCGAATCCCAGAAAGACTCGGGAATTAGACGAAACAGGCATACTGGTAAGAAGGAATAGGTGTGAGGTTAAAAAGGGTGGGGAAAGGATTGGTTGAAAGTCTGTACCGGGAAGAATTAGATTATATGTGGAATCTAAAAAACAAAGCAAACAAAAAATAGAAACAGACCCATATACACAGTGAACTGATTGATGGTTGTCAGAGGGGAGACAAGTGGGGTGATGGGCAAGATGGGTGAAGGCGAGTGGGAGATACAGGCTTCCAGTTATGGAAAAAATAAGTCATAAATAGTAATAGGAAAACAGTTAATATACAAAGAATTGCCCTCACAATAGCATCAGGCTTCTCTGTAAAGCAAAATTTGTTAGATGCCAGAAAAAAATAGAGTGATGCGTTCAGAATTCTGAAGAAAAATGATAGCCAATTGGATGGCCTAACTGTCAATCATGTGTGAGGCAGAACAAAGACATTTTTGAATATGCAGTCTCAAAAAATTACTTTCCTGGGACGCCTGGGTGGCTCAGTTGGCTGAGTGTCCGACTTTGGCTAAGGTCATGATCTCATGGTCTGTGAGTTTGAGCCCTGAGTCGGGCTGGTGCTAACAGCTCAAAGCCTGCAGCCTGCTTTGGATTCTGTGTCTCCCTCTCTGCCCCTCCCTCCACTCGTGCTCTGTCTCTTTCTGTCTCTCAAAAATGAATAAACATTAATAATAATAAAAAAAAATCCCTTCCTATGCACCCTTTCTCAAGAAGCTATTATGCTTCTATATTATGCTATTATATATGCTTCCCCAAAACAGGAGCATAGACCAAAAATCAGGAAGCCATGAGATACAGAAAACAGGAGATCCAACATAAAAGAGAGATGAAAGGTATGCCCAGTGTATGATGAAAAGGAATCCTGGGAAGGCACTGTCCAGAGTGGAGTCAAAGTCGGGGGCTCCCGGGGGAAGATCACCTGGAAAAAAGTCAGAATTGTAGGCTTAGGTAAAGAGTTGACAAATGTAGAATATTGTATTTGGAGGCTGTTTGAGTGGGACGATGTAGCCGTAGATAGAAAAGTAAGCAATAGGGGCGCCTGGGTGGCGCAGTCGGTTAAGCGTCCCACTTCAGCCAGGTCACGATCTCGCGGTCCGTGAGTTCGAGCCCCGCGTCAGGCTCTGGGCTGATGGCTCAGAGCCTGGAGCCTGTTTCCAATTCTGTGTCTCCCTCTCTCTCTGCCCCTCCCCCGTTCATGCTCTGTCTCTCTCTGTCCCAAAAATAAATAAACATTGGAAAAAAAAAATTTAAAGAAAAGTAAGCAATAGGGGCACCTGGGTGGCTTAGTCAGTTGAGCGTCCGACTTTGGCTCAGGTCATGATCTCACGTTCCGTGAGTTCGAGCCCTGCGTCGGGCTCTGTGCTGACAGCTCGGAGCCTGGAGCTTGCTTCAGATTCTGTATCTCCCCCTCTCTCTGCCCTTCTCCTGCTCATGCTCTGTCTCTCTCTTTCTCAAAAATAAATTTAAAAAAAGAAAAATTTTAAAAAAAAAGTAAGCAATAGAAACACAAGGCTATTATAATATTCAAGAGAAAAGGAACTGTTTTACACAAAAAGAATTATAATCAGAATTTACTACATGGCTCTGCAGTTAAAAATATTTACATAACTATAATAATGGAAACATAACAATCACCTCATCCAAACACGTGATAACAACTGTAGTAGAGGGTTGGTCAGGGAGGCCCCTGGGTGGCTCAGTTGGTAGAGCCTCCGACTTTGGCTCTAGGTCATGACTTTGTGGTCGTGGGTTCAAGCCCCGCATTGGGTTCTGTGCTGACAGCTCAGAGCCTGGAGCCTGCTTCAGATTCTGTCTCTCTGCCCCTACCCTGCTGGTGCTCTGTCTCTCTCTCTCAAAAATGAATAAACATTTAAAAATTTTAATTAAAAAAAATTCCAAATAGTGCTGTAGGCATGAAAAGTTGTGTCCTTCCTCTCTCATTTCCCATCCCTCTGTCTCCCTGTTTTTCTCCACAGGGGTAACCACTGCTGTGGAAACGAGAGCCTACTGTACATATTTAACATCTTGACTACTGTTCCATGTCAATACATATGCCTTCACCTCTTTTTTGGCCATATGGTATCCATAGAGACCATAATTTATGGTTTGAAGGATCCTTCTAAAAGGTTAGCATCCAGAAGTAAGTATGACCCTCCAGAGGTCAGCCCAACGTGAGCAGGGCGCAGGAAGACTGCTCAGGGCTGGTGATTAGGCATCACTCACTTCCTGTCAGAAAGCTAAAGACCACTGTGTGAATCGGGGATCTTCACTGCTTCCCTTATACCTCAAAATTCTCCAGAGCCAAATAATTTGCCTTTGCTACACACGCACACACACACACATGCACGTGCGCGCACACACATATACACACACCCACACACGAAGAGAGAGATCAGTGTTCTCTAGATCTGTATCTGTAGGTAGATTTATAGATATAGACACACACACACACACACACACACACACACACACACACACACGGAGGATTGGCTTCTCACTGGGGCTTATTAGCATATCAAAATGTTGACCCACCCTGAGGGAAACAAACACTCTTGTGTTGATTAAGGAGGTGACTGAAGAACTCCCCTATTTCTTCCTGTCCCTGTGGCAGCCTCTTGTGACGTCTCATTCCTGTTGCATATCCCACCTCTGTTTCCTTCCACCTCAGAGCAGCCCTGGAAAATCAATGGAAGGGACTATATCCTCTGATTAAGAACTTGCTTGCTTGACCCTTAACATAGACTCAGCTCTTTCTGTGATTGGATCCCAGAATCTTCAGTTAGAAATGAGCTTAGAGATGATTTCTTCTATTTTAAAAATGAGGAAACAGGACCAGAGAGGGGAAGTGACTTGCTCACAGTAACACAGCAAGTAAGTGCAGATAGCTGACTTCTGAACAGAGTCCTTCCTTTGAGTATTTTCTGTCCATATTTGTCTCCTGATCTAACGGGGCTGTGTGGCTTGCCCAAGCCTCTCTGGCTATCACATTTCATCACATGGTCAATGGCCAGAGGGTGGGTGGGGGACTGAAAAAGGGAAAAAATGAGCCCTTACACCAGTGGTTTTGGTGGGGAGCACAGGAAAGCATTTGGCTGAAATGAAGGTTTGGGATAGACTGCATTTCAGCCATCCAGGGACTTTGGACAGTTACTGTTGCAAACACTCTAGAGTTCCCTCCTGAACATGAGCCTGTGTATGTGACACCTTGGTGCAGGAAGCCAATGATACCCGTGTTTAACAGGTGACCTGAGCCCCAGGGAACTATATGCGAGCTGGATCACACAGCATGGCCTAGACCAGGCCTGGGAGTCCTGGATCCCACTTTGCTTGGCCCAACCTCCAGAGAGGTCCTCAAAGGCTTTTGAGGGGTACCCATAGAGGATAGGCAGAGGGTTTCTTTAGTTGTTGGCAGAGCCTCAGGAGTCCTGTGACCTTCCCACCTGCTGTGAGTCACCAAGCCTGTCTGACACTTGAGCTCCCGGTGGCTTCTTTTCGGACCCAGCTCATGTTCCTCTCTGGGGGACATGCCCCAGCTTGGAGGTAACTGAAGACCCCTTTCTCCTATTAGAGATGGAAACTGAACCATAGCTTTTGGTGGGGCCCCTGGATATTCATGACAGGGTCACTACTTGGAAGCAGGCTAAGAGAACATGGTATTATGGAGAGCAAGGGATGCTTCTTGCAGTTCTCTAAAGTCAATTGTGTTTGTGTGCCTCAGAGCCCTTGGACCTGCTGCTTCTCCCAGCTCCCAGCTGGCTCAGCTCCCAGCCCCATCTCCTTTATCTGGAGAACCATCCTCACAGACTCACTCATCTTAGCCACAATCTCCTCTGGGAGGTCTTCTCTCTGAGCTTCTAACCAAAAAGCCTCTGGCTCCTAAAATTCCCCATTCCTCCCCTGTCTTAGAATTTAGCATCAGGTACTGAAATTACTGGTTTCAATATGTGTGTGGCCAAGTTCTATAAATGACCCACGTGTGTTTGAAAAGAATACGTCTTGTTTAGCTATAGTGTGCAGTGTGCCATGCAGGGCCATTATATTAAGCTTCTAAATTGTGGGGTTCAAGCCTTTTTTTCCTTAATTTTGTTTTTGTCTGCTTGATCTATCAATTATGGAGAAAGGTGTATTAAAATCTCCTACTTCCATGTAGGACTTGGCAATTTATCCTTATAATTTTGTCAGTTTATGTATGATACAAGTTGAAATCTTTTATTAGATGTATGCAGTCTTTTAATTTTTATATCTCTTAAAGATTTAAAAATATTTTAGAGAGAGAAAGCATGAGTAGGGGATGGGGGCAGAGGGAGAGAGAGAGAATCTTCAGCAGGCTCCACACTCAGCACAGAGCCCAACACAGGTCTTGATCCCACAACCTTGGGATCATGACCTGAGCCAAAATCAAGAGTCAGACACTCAACTGACTGAGCCCCCCGGGGGACCCAATTTTTATATCTTAATTGAAACCTTTATCAATATGTTATGATGCTCTGTTTTTAATTATATCCTGACTTGCCCCCCCCCCCCCACTTATGTAACGAGCATTTTTCCTTTGGAAACTTAAGGACACCTATAGATGCTACATATGGATAAACTATAATTTAATGAACTTGTCCTCTATTATTAGATATTTACTGTTTCCAATTTTTCACTTTTATAAATCACACTGTAGTTAGCATCTTCATATACAATTATTTCAGATTATTTCCTCTATTCCTCTATTCCTTGTAGTGGAATTACAAAGTCATGGTGTATGAACATTTTAATGGCTTGTCATGTATGTTGTTTCTTCATAGCTGTTGGCCAAATTAGAATTTTCAATGTAAAGTCACCCAGTTGGCTCTCGTTGAACTATCTTTTCCTAAAATCCCTCAGTGTTTTTGGCTTCGTCTTTTTTGTCAATCAGGCATCCCCTATATTTGTGCACTTGGCAGACAATATATGTAATTGAGAACTTAAAATATCTCTGCTAAACATCGCCTGTTAGATTTGGCCCATCCCCTCCAACTTGCCAGTATCTCTTAGCCTCTGATTTGGCACTGACTGCCACCGATGTGGGGTCCATGTCTTCTGTAGCTTCACTCAAGTCCGGATGGAAGTGATGAAAACAGAACCCTATAAGGATATCGAGTTCTTTTCCAATAAGACTAATAGTTACAGTTTATTAAAGATTTACTAGGCACTAGGCACTACACATGCGTTAACTCATTGGATCATCACAACCACTCCCCCCCCCCACCACCACATAGTAGGTATTATGGTCACCATTTTAAGATGTGGACACTGAAATTCAGAGAGAAGAACTCTAACTGGTCACCCTGCTCTAAGCTAGTGGAGCCAGGATACCCACCCTGAACGCGGGTTCTGGCCTGCGACCAAACCGCCACAGCCCTCCTCTAGAGGAATCTACCACCAGGTGGCAGTATAGCCAACGAACTCAGGAACTTCACTTGAGAGCTGAAATTAGCCACACAACTGCATTTTTTCCCCATAAAAGCAGCACTGACTCTTATTGACATGCCTAAAACTAGATTATTCAATAAAATAAACATTAACCCAGCAGGCACATTCCTCGGGGTAAAAAGATAATAAAATAAACAGACCTTTGAACTTGGACCTTTCTAGCCTAGATTTCATCAATATAATTCCTTGGGGGAAAAGGTCTGTTCCTAACTCATCTGCACTTGGATGATTCTCTCTGATTTGCTGCCCACTCCATGCTGCCTTTACCCCCCCCCCCCCGCCCCCCCCGCAGTAGTGCAGCCCCGCGGTAATCGCGGCTACAGGGCAGTCCTCCATTGGGAGAGCCTATCAGAATCTGGCTTAGAGAGGAGGCGTTCTCGTCCGAGCCCTCCAGGGGGTTCAGATAGTCCCGGTTTGGGGGAAAATCCCCGACAAAGAAGGGCGTGCCTCTTTCTGATCTAAGAGTCCACAAACCCCTCGCATTTCTTCCATCCTCCAGTCACAGTCTGAGATGTTCCGCGTCCTTAAAAAAGTAATTAAATAAATAATTATTATTTTTTTCTTTTTACAGTTCTTGAACCAGCGTGAGGGTTTTTGCTCTCTGATTTCCCTCTCTTGATCAACAGCATATTTGAACACAAACACATGCTCATTTTGTCGAACTGTACTATATTTCAACAGAAATAGAACATAAATAGGATGTTGTTAACATTCCACTACACACTGGTTCTGCCTGGATGGTCCCGGGTTGAGCTCAAAGCCGCTCCCAGTGGAGTCCTTGGCTGTGAGCTGACGACCTCCTAGGGCTTGGGGAGGGTCTCTCTGCATCACCCCAGGCTGTACTGGAGTTAGGGACCTCCGGGAAGGGGTGGGAAGCTGGGGGGTGGGTGAACTAGGAAAAGCTGGGGTGGGGGGAGGGAGGGCGGTTTGGGGGCCCTAGGCTGCAATCCAAGGGTTCTGAAGTGGAGTTTCAGGCCTGGTTTGACTCCTGGCTCCACCTTTAACAAGTTCTGTGATTTCTGGTAATTTATCTAAGTTTGCTGAACCTCAGTTTCTCAGTGCAAAGTGTGGGTACATATAGCACCTACTGTGCTGAAATGTTGTATTAGATAAAGTAATGCACATCAAGTGCTTAGCACAGTGCCCAGCTCGTGTTGTCCTAAGTGCTCAGTAATGTTGGCTATTGTTTGGTTTAAGTAGAGAATCAGAGACAGCTCATGAAATCATGGACCACTACTGCTCATGGGCCCACAGACACCATCATAGTTTGTGCTATGGTCTGAATGTTTGTGTCCCCCCAAATTTATATGTTGAAGTACTAATGCCCAGTGGGATGGTATTAGGAGGTGAGACCTTTGGTCCCAAGGGTGGAGCCCTCATGAATGGGATTAGTGCTCCTATAAAAGACCCCACAGAGCTTCCTCCCCTGCTCTGCCAGGCAAGCACACAGTGAGAAGCTGGTAGTCTGCTACCCTGAAGGAAGAGGATCTTCACCAGAATCCAACCATTCTGGCCCCCAGAGCTGTAAGAAATAAATTTCTGTTGTTTATAAGCCACCTAGTCTGTGGTATTTGTTATAACAGCTTGAAAGGAGTAGGAGAGTCTAATTTTCTTAAATAACTAGGTGTCTTGCTTTATCAGCTTGAATGAAAATAAGGAGCTATTTTTTAAGGTCTGAGTAAGTGATTCCAAGCAGCCACCATACTACTAACTAATGATGTTTTCCTATTATTTGTCAAATATACTTCAAATTTTTTTTAATGTTTATTTGTTTTTGGGAGAGAGAGAGAGACAGATCATGAGCAGGGGAGGGTCAGAGAGAGAGGGAGACTCAGAATATGAAGCAGGCTTCAAGCTGTCAGCACAGAGCCCAACGTGGGGCTTGAACCCATGAACCACGAGATCCATGACCTGAGCCGGTCGATGCTTAACTGACTGAGCCACCCAGGTGCCCCTGTCAAATATACCCCGTCAAATATACTTCAATAAAGCTTTTTACAAATTGTTTAAATTTAGTTTTTGACTTTTAAAATTTATTATTTTTTAAAGAGAGAGCACAAGAAGGGGAGGGGCAGAGAGAGAGAGGGAGAGAGAGAATCCCAAGCAGGCTCCACACTCAGCACAGAGCCTGACGTGGGGCTCAAACTCACGAACCGTGAGTGGCCTGGGCTGAAACCAAGAGTTGGATGCTTAACCAACTGAGCTACCCCCAGGTACCCCCTTCAATAAAGCTTTTAAAAAATAAATTTTTAAGTTAAAAATTTTTAAAAAGCATCCAACCGATAATCAATCTAGAGACCCCTGGGTGCTTCCTAGTCATGGTCACTTCACCTCTGAGAAGATACAAATAGGTCAAAAGGGCCCTTCTTCATGTGGCTGCTGCTGAGAAAGCAGGTACCTAGCAGTGCAAGGCCATGTCCACTCAGGAAGCTCCTGGGCCTCTGAGGCCTGCCTGCCATGCTGCAGTTGTGTCTCAGGGCTCAGGACTGGGTTGAAGACTCCTCTCTCTGTAGGGTTATGGTCAGCCTCTGGCCAGCCTGGGCTCCCATGGAGATGGTGTTTTAGAGACTGAGCTCTTTGAACTTATCCACGTACAGACTCTCTTCAGCCTGTGCTAGTTTCCCCCATAGCTCATGAAGAGCGGCTCACCTTGAAGCTGGAGGCTGGGGCTCACTGTACTTGCTAGCAAAAAAAAAAAAAAAAGGCAGCCCAGTGATGCTATGAACCTTCCTCCCGCTCCTAGCCAGGATCAACTTGCCCTCATCATCAGAGCTGCTCCCTGTCCTCCCAACACCCAAGTCTGATCCCTAAAACTCCAGAGGAAGTCCTTTCTCTCCCAGTCCCTAGGGCCACCATCATTCCTGCCCATTTCCTTCAGGAGAAACTAGCATCCTGCTGCCCCTGTGTTTTGATGAGGAAACTGAAGCCTGAGAGAGGGGAGTGGCCCAGGACACGCAGCTGGTCAGTGGGCTCAGCCCACGTGTCCTGACGCCCAGCTTAGAACCCTTTCCCCAAACCATAATGGGCCTAGGTTAGAATGGTGAAATTGGGAGGAAGAGAGAAGGGTCAGGGGTCAGGGGTCAGGAGCAGGTTAGTTAAGTCAGTACTGCAGAGTGTTGTGCGGGCAGTTGAGTTTGCAGTTGGTGGGGTGGAAGTGACGAGGGGCCTGCTGGATGCTGGTTTTCATTTTTAGTAGGAACTTCCCTCAAGAGTTCCTCAAGAGTTGTGCAATTAGGTGCTTAATGAATCAGAAACACTTTTTTGAGGATTAGAAGGAAATACCCGGCACTGGTTTATGGGCTGTAGGGCTGTTTAAAAACCAAAACCAAAA
The DNA here is from genome assembly GCF_028749965.1 of Puma concolor. Taxonomy (NCBI): domain Eukaryota; kingdom Metazoa; phylum Chordata; class Mammalia; order Carnivora; family Felidae; genus Puma; species Puma concolor. Next base: position 88,900,447 of record NC_141675.1, read on the forward strand.
CCATGAAGTCTGGGGACTGTGAATTCCACTCATTTGCATATGAGCTGCCATTAACTTGTAGATTGAATTTGGGGCCCTAACAAGGCTCACATAAAATTAAATTAACTAATTAGTGCAAATGTCTACAACTGCTCTCAGGACAATTACTCAATGAGGGAACAGTGAGAACCTAGAACCTTTGAAAAATCAGGCCCTTCTTTTCCCAGGCAGCTTTATAAATGCGGAGTTGCAAAAAGCACAGAGACAGAAAAGGCACCAACACCACCCCAGAAGCCCGCATGCTGTCGGGTGGGGTCAACACTTCGCCATCAGAAACCAGAGACCACCCTGTCCCGATCTGGTAAGGCCTGACCTCCCTACACTGCAGACCCTAGATCCCCTCCTCACGACACTCTTCTTTATTGAAGCTGGGAGCAGCTTGGCATCAAGGTGCTTGGGTACAGGTGGGCAGCCCATGGGGACATTGACTCCAGTTTGGAGCTTCTTGGGGTCAAAGCGTGAGGCATCCCAGCTGCTCGGAGCACTTTATCACAGACCTGTGAGAAGAAATCTGGGGAAGACAGCTGTTGCCCCTCCTTCCACATTAAGGCAGTGGATCCCAGTGTGGCCCCTGGACTGGTACCCTCCAGGTGAGTCTGAGGTGTGTTTGAGGTAAGGGGCTGGCCCTAAGACTTCCTGGGACCGTACTAGCTTTGTGGCTGAGCTTGTGGACGTTCCATAGACAGGCTTGTGCTCCAGTTCTGGCTTTGGGTGGATGGGACTAGGGTGAGGTCACTGGACACCTCTTGTAAGGCATAGATTGTAAGAAGGCCCTGCCTCTCTGGACCTTGCAAGCAGTTCAGCACCTGAGAAAGAGGTGCACCCTGGCACCAGTCCCCTTGATGGCCTCACCCTAGTCCCAGCCCGGTATGTATGCAAATTTGAACCTTACAGAACCCAGTTCTGGTTCTTTTGGTCTGAGATGGAGCCTGGGAATATGCATTTGTGTCATTTATGGAGTTGAGTTAGTCTGATCATCAGCTGGATTTGGAGATTACTGGCTTCACTTCTCTGAACATCAATTTTCTGGTCAAACAGGGTAAGAGTATCCTTCCCACGGGGTTGTTGTGGGGAATAAACAAGACAATGCATGTAAAGAGCACTTCGCGTCAGCCTAGCATTCAGTAAGCACCCAACAATGGTGGTGAGGGAGGAGTTCCTTGGGGTGCCAGTGGGAGGGTGGGAGGGTTCACCCCAGCAATTGTGTGCCCTATCTCTCTCCTGACTGGAGTTCATCCATCCTGACTGGAGGACCTCCTCCTCCCTGAGGGGGAGGGGGTTGTGGTGCCTGTGTTAACCCCATCCTTGCCAGGAGTCTGGTTACAGACTGGCGATAGGACACAGGATGGTCTGGACACCCTCTGGAAGAGGAGCTTCGGGTTGTCCCATACAGTGACATTCTGCGGCAGCAGGCTCTCCCCTGAGTCCAGGGAGGAAAGGCAGTGTGACTGTTTACTTAAAGTAAACACGAGTCAAAATGAAAGGAGAAAGGGAACAGATGGTTGTGGAAGACCAACTAAGTGCAGCTGCGCTTATAGTCTGTCTCATGAAATTGTCCCAAAAACCGGAGAGGTAGGTAGTATTATCTTCCACATTTACAGATGAAGAAACTGAGATGCAGAGAAGTTAAAGCTGTTCCAGACCTCAAGTTTTTTGCCTCATGTGGTGGTGTTCAAACTGTGCTCTGTGGAACCCAGGCCATTTATGTCACTTTGGGGGCCACTATAGGGGCAAGGAAGGGACCCAGCCCCAGCTTGGACCCCCACTCTCTCTTCAGCTGTCGCATAGCCTTCAACTGGTTTGGGCCCTGAAATAAGATTCTTCCAGGATTTCCTGGCTGACAAACATGTTGAAAAGATCACTGCCCTGTCCCATCCGTCGTCTTCCTGCAGACTTTCAGGTGTCAGTATATGCCCCAGGCAATCCCAGACTCAGTGCCACATGATCTGAACATGACGTTCCTCAGGCCTCAGCTTAAACTGGGGGAGTTAATGTGAAAGATACTAGACATCTAAGTGAATGTGAGACAGAATTCCCATACGTCTTGAATTTACAAAGAAATTTGAAGAACTAGTTCCACCTCTCTTGGACTCCTCAGACAGATCAGGGATACGAAAATGGTTTAGTGTGTGGGGAGAGAGGATGGTTTGCAAAGAGATTTCCTCAGAGAGCTCTGCTGTCACGCTGAATCCCCCAACCTGACCACGTGGGAAGAAAAGGGGTGCCATCTACTTCACCTCCAACCTAGTCGGAAAGGCTTCTGTGGGGCTTACCAAGTGTTTCAGTTACCTATTGCTGTGAGAGAGACCACCACAAAAACCAGTGCCTTCAAACAACTATAACCATTGATTTGTTCAAAATTTTAGAACGTGGGCCAGGCTGAATGTGGACAGTTTGTCTGCTCTGAATGGTGTCAGCTCCAAAGTGACTCACTCATCTGGCTGGCAAGCTGGCACTGACTGATGACTGGGAGTTCAACTGGGATTGTTGGCCAAGGGGTATGGTTCTTCTCTATGTGGCTTCCTGGGCTTCCTCGTAGCATGGAGGCTAGGTGCCAACAGAGAGGAAGAGGAAGGTGCCAGTCCTCTTAAAGGATGGGCCCAGGACCAGCAGAGTCCCTTCCAGCACACACGGTTGGGTAAGCAGTCACAAGCTAGCTTAGATTCAAGGGGTAGAGTAATAGATTCCTCTTCTTGATAGCTGGGTGGGCGTGCATATAAAGGAAGGGCAGGAATGGATGGTGGTCATTTTCGGAGAGGGCAACCAAACCACAAGACCTCTGGAGTCGAGGGGGGGTGTGGAACCTGGTAGCTGTTGCCCTTTTCTGGAGTAGGACGGGCAGTTGCACTGATTCAGGGCTTTGGGGGCAGAGCCAGGAGCTTGCTGGTGTCTTAGGATCATTCTGGACTTCACTGGAGCCAAGGGAAGTGTGAGTGTTTCCCAAGGATCAGAAGTGGACTAAGCAGAGGAGTGAGCCCATGGGGCCTGAGCAAGAAGCTCGAAGTAAGATATCATGAGTGGCCACCCAGAAAACAGATGCATCATGTGGATCGAGGGAACTATGGGAGGAAGGTCCTAAGTGTGGGAGTCTTGAGCAATCCATAAAAGCATACATAACAGAAATTCTGCTCTAACCCTGTCTGCCCTGAGAGTACAAAGCTGCCATGTAGCATGTGACTAGGCCCCTTACCTCCTCTCCTGCCCTTTCCCCTCATCTGGTGATGATGGGAACAGCCACTGTGAGGTGGGGACATGAGGGGAACTGGTTGAAGGAAGAAGCCTTTCCCAGAGACGCACCAGCTTCTGTGAGAGGGGAGAGACTCTGTTGTTTGTTTTTTTTTATGTTTATTTATTTATTTTCAGAGAGAGAGTGTGCACCAGTGGGGGAGGGGCAGAGAGAGAGAGAGAGGGAGAGAGAGAATCCCAAGCAGGCTCTGCTATCAGGGCAGCAGAGCCCTACATGGGGCTCGATCCCAGGAGCCATGAGATCATGACCTGAGCCGAAATCCAGAGTGAGGCGCTTAACCAACTGAGCCACCCAGGTGCCCCGAGAAGACTCTATTTTAAATGAAGACTGAAGAGTGACTAATATATAACCACTGAATGATGTTGCCTCTCACAACTAAAGTGACGATAACTGGGCACACAAAAATCATGAGGCCTGCTGAGTTTTCATCCTGTAGCAGAAGAAATGCTTTCCCCACTGAATAAAGTTTAAAAGGTAGTCGGAAACCAAAAAAAAAAAAAAAGTTTATCTAGTCACGAACCATGCCTGTTCATCATACAGGTGCAGTCAATGAGTGGTGCCCCAGCAGATCCCAGCCCTGGGTCTGCCACTCCACAGCTGGAATGGGGCCATGGTCCCACAGTCCGAAGGCCATGGTGTGGAGCAGGGCAGAGAGCTAAGTGTTGTGCAGGTTGTTTGTCTTATTGACCTTGCTTTGCTTAGGGGGAGAGAGGCTCACTAGAAAGTTCACTCACATCCTGGGGAAGGCTTCCAAGGTGGAAAGGATTTTCATTTCTCTGCACGGCCTCAGATCCAGCAGATAGAGAAACTATCCCCAACGCTGTGGACCTTTTCCCCTGTCCTGGAGGTGTCCTCTGTCTCTTTCTGCCTTGAGTCTTGGGTCTAGAAATCACTGCACTCATCTCTCACAGATAGGTCATTGGGTATCTGCACCTAAAGATCTTAATAGTGCCTAGATGCCTGGGCTGCTCTGTGGAAGGCTCTAGTTGTGGAGTCAAACAGACTGGGAGTAGCTGGTAGTAAGGAAATGCCACATACATTGGTAAGATATGACCCTGAACTGCTATGTCCAGTCATGAGAGCAGACTCTCTTGTTGGTGAGAGAGTAGCTTGGAGCTGGAGCCCAACCTCTCCCCAGTCTCTCCTCAGCTACCCCTGCCTCCCACTCACTGCTCCCCCTTGACGCCCTGTGTCAAGTGTGGATACATCACTTTTCTCTCATGATCTGGACAGCTGAGATATGACTCACCTTTTTAAATAAGTTTTACCAAAAGCTTAGGACATACAAATGAGAAATGAACACAAAGAGGAATATGGAGGCAGCAATCTGGCTCACAAGGCAGGGCTTACTTTGTGACTTTCTCCAGAGGTTTGTCTCTGACCCGAGGCCTCCCAGCTCCATAGGGTAGATACCACCTTAGCCACCCCAAGGTCAGGACAATGAGGCTTGTGGAAAAAAGTGGATTCCTCACTCCTGCCTGCCTAGGGCCTCATTTAATAATTCATTTTCCTGAGTGAAGAACTTTTCACTCCAGAAGAGGGGATTAGCACTGGGAATGACCTCACCTCAAGGAAGTGTGTATGTTTCAATTCATAATGTTCACATTATGTTTCAATACCATAACCCCAAGATTCATATAGTAGAGATTTCTATAAACACAACAGTAAAGCATTGATCTAGATTTTGTTTAACTCTTGAGTAACCAATAAAATCTCCTAGGATGCCTCCAGTCATTGGTACCATTCACCAAATGTTTGTACTTCATCTCCTGGCCATATTGTATGCTTTGAAGTTAGGTGCAGGCATGTGTGATGGTTTAAAAATATCCATATGTTCTTTGATACTCTTCCCTTCAGGAGGTGGGGCTTAGGTTTGCCTATACGGTATGTGCTGGAGTTAATGACTCACTTAGAATACGTAGAATATTCTGGAAGTGATGTTATATGACTCCTGAGACGAGGTCATAAAAGGTTTTCAGGCTTCCTTCTTGGGTTCTGTCTTGACTTGCTCATTCCACGGGAAGCCAGCTGCCATGTCATGAGAACACTCAAGCAGCACTTTAGAGAGGCCCATGTGGCAAGGAATGGTGGCCTGCTGCCAACAACTAGTGTTAAATTGCCAGGCATTTAGTGAGTCACCTTAGGTCCCCCAGCTCCTGTCAACCCTCCAAATACCTGCGGCCCTGGCATCTTGACTGCAGCCTCGTGAGAGACCCTAGGCCAGAAACACCCAGCTAAGCTGCTCCCAGATTCCTGAATCCCGAAACTGTGTGAGATCATAAATATTGTTTTCCATTAAGTTTTGGGGTTATCTGTCATACAGCAACACATAACTAATACCTTATGACTTGCTTTGGCCTGTGACGATGGACAGAAGTATTATTTCCAGGGAGAAGCCTTAAGGACAAGGTATAATCCTCTGTGTTCTTGTTCTAGTCAGTTTGCAGCTGGTGGCTGTGTCATTAGCCTGACCCTGGAGTGAGGACTGTGTCTGGGTCAGGGGCCCAGCAAGGCAAAGATGACATGGCAGAAGAGACGCTGAGGAATGTTTAAAGACAGAACCATCCACAAGCCTGACATCCTGCTCACACTTAGCAGAAAGCAACAGGGGATGGTAAAACATCTCAGGCCAGTGTTAACACCCCAAATCTGAAGTGATGGGAGAGAGAGTAGTGGCCAGAATCAGGTGAGAGGTGTAGCTGTAGGAGAGGGCTACTTAACAGGACTGTAACCTTGGTAAAGAAACGCAGCTGCTGTCAGCTAAGAACCCTATAGGGAGGGCCCTGGAGGCAGAATGCACCCCCCTCCCTTACCTCCTGCTGGTGCCTCCCACTGCCCAACCTGCATAGTCTTAGGTCTTGGTGTTGCCACTATTTATATGACTCTTTAAAAATGGTACCAAACAACGGTTCAGTCTTTTAGCTTTTTAGGGATGCAATTTGTAGCTTATTCATTTTGATGGTTCATTGAAAGGAAATTTTTCTTAGAATAGTTGCACCACTGAGGCTATTCTGAAGTTCTTCTATGGAAGGAGTGGACAGTATCTGCTTTAGATACTTTTTCACAAAGAATTATTTTCTTCCTTGTGAGATGGAATGTCAAGATGCCTATTGGCCTCCTCTTGGCCTGCACTTTAAAAATCTTGCTCATGGGGGGGGCGCCTGGGTGGCGCAGTCGGTTAAGCGTCCGACTTCAGCCAGGTCACGATCTCGCGCTCCGTGAGTTCGAGCCCCGCATCGGGCTCTGGGCTGATGGCTCAGAGCCTGGAGCCTGTTTCCGATTCTGTGTCTCCCTCTCTCTCTGCCCCTCCCCCGTTCATGCTCTGTCTCTCTCTGTCCCAAAAATAAATAAATGTTGAAAAAAAGTCTTGCTCATGGAGATAGTGGCCTCCAATTTCAGAACAGTACATCTTTTCCCAAAAGGCCTTTCATCCTTCCATAAATACATATGATGGCCTGGCCCAGTCCTAAATCCAGTTAGAGGATTTGCACAGCAACCTCCCTCCCTCCAGAGCTGTGTTAGCTAATTCTAGGCTTTGAAGAGTCAGGAGTCTTTGCCAGAGAAAAGGCCAACTGAACGGGACTGAGTTTATAGGATGAATAAGTCAACTGCAAAGTCCTTGGGATTTGCTTGCTCTCACAGAGAACCTATGCCAGGTTGGAGTTCTCAAACCTCTCATTAGAGCCTTGTTATTCTAGTGAGGTCAGCCCTACCAAGTGTCCACCATCGAGGCATCCCTTCCTTGGAACTTCAGGTAGGTCATGATCAATCATGAATGCTGAAGATAAAATCCTTATTTCTTGAGAAATAATTATTGGCTCCTGCCTAATGTGGTCATTCTTGACGTTTGTACCTATGTGGAGCAGTAGCTTTCTCTGATGGTTGTATAGGAAGTCCAAGTCATAATAGTTGTGAGGTAACGTCAATTCTCTTTTGGGAACTTTCAATGAAACTGTATTGAGAATTTGAGGACAGTTGATGGATTAGTTTCCTAGAGCTGCTGTAACAAAGTACTATAAACTGGATGGCTTAAAACAACAGAAATTTATTTTCTCACACTTCTGGTGGCTGGAAGTCCAAAATCCAGATCTTGGCAGGGCTGTGCTCCCTCTGAAGTCTCTAGAAGAGGATGCTTCCTTCCCTCTTCTAGCTTCTGGGAGACTCAGGTGTTCCTTGGCTTGTAACAGCATCAATGCAATCTCTGCCTCCATCTTCACATGGTTGTTTTCCCTCCGTGTGTGTGTGTGTGTGTGTGTGTGTGTGTGTGTCTTCTTATGAGGACACCAGTCATACTGGATTAGAGCCCAGCCTACTCCAGTATGACCTCATCATAACTACCTCCTGCAGAACATCTGCAACAACCCTATTTCCAAATAAAATCACATTCTGAGAGGGTTGGTATTTCAACATATCTTTTTTTTTTCAATTTTTTTTTAACATGTATTTATTTTTGAGACAGAGGGAGACAGAGCATGAACGGGGGAGGGTCAGAGAGAGGGAGACACAGAATCTGAAACAGGCTCCAGGCTCTGAGCTGTCAGCCCAGAGCCCGACACGGGGCTCGAATTCACAGACCGCGAGATCATGACATGAGCCGAAGTTGGCCTCCTAACCGACTGAGCCACCCAGGCGCCCCTCAACATATCTTTTTGGTAAACACATTCAACCCTTAAGAGTAGACAAAATTTACAAGTACTGCATAGGCTTAGACCTGTCTTTTTTTTTTTTTTCTTTTAAAATTTTTTTTTTTTTTTCTTTCTCAACGTTTTTTTTTTTATTTATTTTTGGGACAGAGAGAGACAGAGCATGAACGGGGGAGGGGCAGAGAGAGAGGGAGACACAGAATCGGAAACAGGCTCCAGGCTCTGAGCCATCAGCCCAGAACCTGACGCGGGGCTCGAACTCACGGACCGCGAGATCGTGACCTGGCTGAAGTCGGACGCTTAACCGACTGCGCCACCCAGGTGCCCCTTTTTTTTTTTTCTTTTAGAGGGAGGGAGGGAGAGAGAGAGAGAGAGAGAGGGAGGAAGGGAGGGAGGGAGAGGGAGAGAATCTCAACCAGGCTCCATGCTCAGTGTGGAGCCTGATGCAAGGCTCAATCCCACAATGCTGGATCATGATCCGAGCTGAAATCGAGAGTTGGCTGCTCAAATGACTGAGCCACCCAGGAATCCCAGCTTAGACCTGTCTTTAGAGCTCCTTGTTTGTTTGTTTTTTCAATGTTAACTTAAAGAAAATACCTGTTGGGGTGCCTGGGTGGCTCACTCAGTCAAGTGTCTGACTCTTGATCTTAGCTCAGATCATGAATTCACAAGTTCGTGAGTTCAGGCCCCGTGTCAGCCTTAGTGCTGACAGCAGGGAGCCAGCTTGGGATTCTCTCTTTCCCTGTTTCTCTGTACCATTCCCTCCCAAAATAAATAGATAAACTTAAGAAAGGGGAAAAAAAAAACCTGTTGAGCAGAACTCACACAGACCCTCTTCTCTGTAAGTTAGAAAAATATGTGATGTTCTGTTCTAAGACATCTAATATTGGAAAGAAGCAGTTTACTAATGTAGACTCTGGAAGAACTGGCCCCACATCAAATTAAAATAAAGGTGTGTCTGTGGGGGGTGGGGAGCATGGTAAGGGCTACTCATACTAGGATAAATATAGCCCATCTTCCTGGAGCACCAATTTTGTTAGAACTTTTAAGGGGGAAACACATTTTTATGTATAACACATTATGAAACAGACTGTAAAATTCACATGGATTTTAAATATAAATTGCAAATCTTCAAAGAAATTTTAGCTTACAGCTGGCCTTTTTGGGCTACAACCTCTTCTTACCCGCCCCCAGCTCGTATTCACGTGAGGGTGCTTTCATGGCAAAGCTGAGGAAGCACGGGATCTGAAAGTGCCTTGCTGGTGGTAGAGCTCCACATTTGCGAGGAAGACAGCAACATGACCAGAAGACAAAGTACCCAGACCCTGCCTTTCAGCTGTTTGCATAAGTACCTTCCCTAGGTTAGGAACAGCTAACTCGCCCCGTGCGTTTATGGCAGGTTCACAGAGAGCTGCTTAGGCGAATGGGTTTGACAAAATTTCTTTATAAACTGTTTAGAGAAAATAAGGGATCTGAGCATCCAGTTCCAATGTGTGGGGAGTAGAAGATATGTTTCCCATACCAATAAGCCATTCTCCAACACCAGCTGAATGTGCTATGATTCAACTCAGTTCTGGCACTATCTACTTGGAGATAGTGTCATACCCCCCTAGGTTAAGGGCTCAGTCCCACAAGACTGTTCCCAATCCCACCACTTCAGAGGCCAGTCACTAGCCCAGGTTAAGCCCAGGCTATCACCTGTGCTTCTGACTGACAAGCTGTAAATTGGAGGTTCCAGCAACCCTTCCTTGCATTCAATTAATTTGCCAGAATGGCCCACAGAACTCAGGGAAAGCTTTTATTTGCTAGATTGCTGGTTTATTATGGAAGGCTATAACTCAGGAACAGGTGAAAGAGATGCATAAGACAAGGTATGGGAAGGGGCAAGGAGTCTCTATGCCCTCTGGGTGCACCACTCTCCCCTCCTCTCCATGTGTTCACTAACCCAGAAGCTCTCTGAACCCTGTCCTTTTGGGTTTTTATGGAGGGTTCATTACATAGACATGGTTGATTAAATCATTACCCATTGACAATTGATTTGCCCTCCATCCCTTCTCCTCTCTTCCAGGTCAGGACATACTAAAAGCTCTAATCACATGGTTGGTTCTTTTGGTAACCAGCCCCCCATCTTTAGGGACTTTCCAAAAGTCACCGCATTAACATAAAGTCAGTTGTGGTTGAAATGGATTTGTTACAAATAACAAAACACTCATTTCACTTCACAGCCCTGAGTAATTTCAGAAACTGAGGACAAGACCAAATATTACAACAAAAGATGCTCTTATTTCTCTTATAGTTCAGGAAATTCCAAAGGTTTGGACAGTTCTGTGCCAGAAATGGGGATGAAGACCAAACATGTACTTCCTATTATGAATCACAATAGCACAGTCTTCAGTGTTCCTTGATGCCCTTTATATGAGGATTCACATAATCAATTCCTGCTTGATTTAAAACAATTTTTAATGTTTATTTTTGTGAGAGAGAGGGGGAGAGAGAGAGAGAGAGAGAGTGAGCAGGGGAGGGGCAGAGAGAGAGGGAGACACAGAATCTGAAGCAGGCTCTAGGCTCTAAGCTGTCAGCACAGAGCCCGATGCGGGGCTAGAACTCACGAACCGTGAGATCATGACCTGAGCCAAAATCGGACACTCGACCAACTAAGCCATGCAGGTGTCCCTGTTCCTGCTTGATTTTAGATCCCAGAAAAAGCTGCCTCCGCAGAAGAATTAGTTAGAATTCTTTGTCTTATTGGACAATGAAAATTATGTAAATGATTGTGTTTCTTTTTGCTTCATTGCCAGATACCTTAAAACCAAATTTCTGAGATCTTATAATACGTCACCTCTGATGCCAGAAAATGCCTGCTCCTTCTGCCACCTTCAGATGGACTCTGAGCTGTTTCTTTCCTATACGTCAAGTCTTGTTTGGTGTGGTAAACACCCACTCAGGTAGAGAGCAGGGCACAAATTACACTGAAAACATTTCTTCAATCAGCTTTTAAAGGATATGATCAATTTACAACTAAAATTCAGATCTAAGACCAAAAAACTACTAATACGGACTAAAAGACAAGTCAAGCCCTAGAAAGGAACAGCTCCTGGATGTTATTTTTTTAAAAGGAAAATCTAGGTACATTCACATTGTTTTGCTATTATAAACAATGCTGCAATGAATACTTATGTGTATAATTCTCCGATTAGTTCTTTAAGGTATATTTCTAGAAATGAAATTATTGTCCTTATGGTGTAATGATTTTCAAGAGCAAGTCAATTTGCTGTGTGTATTAGGATGTTTTGGGTCACATGAGAGGAAGTATAGCACAGTGGTTGAGACTGGACTCCAGAGTTTAAATTCTGGTTCCACTGGCTTCTGCCTGGCTTCAAATTCTCATTTCACTACTGAGTAGAATTAAAAGTTTACTTTGAGAGATAATAGTAAACACAATGGTGTACTCAGCCAAAAAGCAGAATTAAAAAGAAATAGCAAGGGAACATAAAAACTAGAAAGCATAAAACAAAATGAAAGAATAAATAAAACCATTACGAAAATGAATGTAGATGAGTGAAGCTTGCCTTGAGTAAACGACAGTGATTCTCAAATTGGGTCAACTATCAAATGAGAGACTGACTGCTTCTCACCTGAAGCTTACTCTTCTTTTTTTTTTTTTTTTTTTTAATTTTTTTTTCAACGTTTATTTATTTTTGGGACAGAGAGAGACAGCATGAACGGGCGAGAGGCAGAGAGAGAGGGAGACACAGAATTGGAAACAGGCTCCAGGCTCTGAGCCATCAGCCCAGAGCCCGACACGGGGCTCGAACTCACGGACCGCGAGATCGTGACCTGGCTGAAGTCGGATGCTTAACCGACTGCGCCACCCAGGCGCCCCTGAAGCTTACTCTTTATGGTGAAATCTGGCCATCATATCCAACTCACCACTGTCTCTGTTCTTGTCATGAAATGTAGATGGTCACTCATTCCAATGGAGTCTCTTCAGACCTTGTCTTTCTTAACCTCTTGGAAATATTTGGCGCTATTAGCCAAACCTGTACTCCTGACGTAGGCTTCTATAAAGCTGCATTTTTCCTGTCTGCCTACTACTTCTAAGTGTCTTTTTCCTGTGCCCATCCCTTAAATGTTGGTACTGTTCCTCAGGGGGCTGCCCTGGGTGCTTTTTTTCTCCTTCTTTCTGTAAGCACTCCCAGAGCTTTAGTTACAACTCACATGCTGATGGATCCCAACTCTAGAATTCCAGTCCAGGTCTCACGAGAGATCCTGAGCTCCAGATCTGTATATCCAATTGCATATTGGATATTTCTATTTAGGAATTTTTTAGGAACCTCAAAATTCCACACTGCCCAACTGAACTTGTCATTTCTCCCATCTCTTCTTTCTCCTGTTACTAGTAAATGGCACCACCTGGTTGCTAAAATCAGAAGCCTGGGATCCAGCTTTGAATCCCTCTCCCTTAACCGCCCACCTCAAATAGACGAGACTTTCCTATTTTTCAAAGTCCACTTGCTTCCTGGCAAGCTCACCACCAACACCCTCTTCTGACCCACCATGCTCTCTTGCCTGGCTAACTGAATAGCTCCCCAAATGGCCTCCCTACCTTTGGCCGTACCACCCTACAACCTAGTGTCCACTGTGCTCCAGAATGCTGCTTCTCTCACAAAAACATTGACCATGACACTTCCATGCTTATCCTTCAGAGACAGTCCCTTTGGGACTGGCCACTGAATTTCTTTTGTCTGGAGTGTGCCTTGCTCTTCTCACACTCAGGCCTTTGCACAGCTGTTTTCTTTCTCTAAAACATGACTTGCAATTCTCTTCTTAGCTTACCTCCTCCTATTCTTTACATCTCAGATTCAATGTCACTTTTTCGGGAAAATCTAAAGTAGTTTAGGGTTCCTGGCCATGTGCTTTGTTAAATAAATCACCATACAATTTCTTTACCATTTACCGCAAAAGTGTTGAAATTTCGTAATTGTCCTGTTTCCCTGCAGGACTGCAAGGTCCATGAAGACAAAAACTGTGTCTAAGTTTTTCACCACCATGCACCCTAGCATATACCACTGTGCCCAGTAATCATTAGATTCTCAGTAAATAGTTATTGAATGCATAGGAAGACATACAAGGATGTGTCCTCTCCACATTGCACAAAATGGCAAAAATGCCTAGAAAATATAGCATTTTCTAATCTGAGGGGATAAGTTCAATGAACTTCCTATGCAGTGCAGTCATTAGGACTGTCATGGTAAAAAAATATTCAGTGACATATGGAAAGACGTTTCTCATACATTGTTAGGTGAAAATGACAGTGTTACATCTGTATAGCCTGGTCGTATTTTTGCTCTTGTGTTTTTAATTTTCCCTTAGAATTCTTTATTACATGCATTTACCTTTCTATTTATTTTGTTATTTTTCTTCTCAGCTTGTTTTCTTCCTGTGACTGTCGGCTCATGTTTTATGAAAGACATTTCTTCTTCCATTCTATCAAGGACACTAAACAATTTCCCGGTATTTTCTTCCTGTATCCTGCAGTAGCCTGCATTTTCAGGGATTTAGTCCTTTCCTCTTGTTATCTAGGGAGGAAGGGATTTGTCCTTCCTCTTATTCAGTAGCATTTTTTCATGGGCTCCATTTTTTTCTCTTTTTACTTACTTAGATTGAATGAAACAATTATCTCCTGCTTGGGAGATAATAGCATCCTTTTCTTAGATCAACAGCTTGAGAGGAGGTTGGTGTGAATGGTTCCCAGTGAAATTCTGAGTTCTAGCGGACTCTAGTACAGCTTTGCTCACTGAGGTGACGTCTTCTTCAACACCTACTGCCTGGCTCTTTGATTCTATGACCCCATATGGTACATGACAATTTCAATTCCTTTTCCATTAAAAGGAATCCAGGCTTCTAGGGGAAATGGAGTATTCCAGGTCTAGGTTGGAAATACGCAAAATAAACTTGAACATCTCATCATACCAGATAGTGAAGATTATGCATCAAAAGGATTCAGAGACCAATTTGAAGGGGCTTTCAATGCCAATTATGAATAATTTGAATATCAGTGAGGATAATTGCAATGGATCAAAACACATCACATAATTAAATCCATGCATTGACAATACCGCCGCCCCCTCAAGCCCTGATTGGTCTCTGTGGAAGGGTGCTAGAGACCAGCCTATTATTTTAAATAAAGGTAGGAAATCAAGCATTAATGTAGCCTTTCCTGTATGAACTGTATCACTGAGAAACCAAATATAGATTGTAGGGGAGTTACTTTTTATAGAAGTATCACAGTTGATAAATGAAGAAGGAAAGATAGAATTACAACCATTGGCAACCCATAAGGTAATAATGGCTCTAGGCTTGAATCATCAACAGCTACTAACATCACAAAGAAAGAGTTGCAACCAGACATTAAGGGACTCCTGGTGGAAGAACACAGCAACACCTATAAAGTAGACTTACCAAAAATATCTAACCTGACCAAGCCTCTAGGTTCAATTCCCTTTTACAGGAAATTCAGAGGATAGACGAACATGCTAAACATTTTGCCACCAACAACAGGAGGATGCAATCATCGAAAGCCAGATTGCAGGAAACTCCACCTGCTTCCCTCAACAATTTCCTAGGGGATATATAATGGTAGAGGGAGAATGTATAGAATCTAAAAAGATGTATCCCCAATGTACGGACCTTATTTGGATCCTGAGTCAAACAAACTGTCTTAAAAAGTCATGATATTTATCAAACAATTGAAAACTTGAGCACTGACTGGATTTCTTACAATATTAAGAAATTATATGAACTGCTGGGGTAATAGTGATACTGTATTAATGTGAAAAAATTATTTATTTTTAAAGATACATGTAAAATATTTACAGATGAAATGATATGATATTGAGAGTCTGTTTCAAGTGGGGAGTGAATGGAATATAAAAGAAACAAGATTGGCCATGAGTTGATAATTGTTGAACTGTGTGATAGGAACACCTTAGAGGCTATTACTCATTGTACCATTCTGTTGATTTTCCACATCTGACATTGTCTATAATAAAAAGTTTTAAAAATTGCAATAATCCCAAAACATTCAGTGAAATAACCTCTTAATACTTGACTCCCCAGTAAACAGTGCCTCTGTCCTTATGGCACTTTGGAATCTTCTAGCACTGAGGGACCTGCAGTGGGTCCCATCCTGCCCCAGTTACATTCTTCACTCAGCATCTACTGCTAACATCAAGACAAGTCAAAATTACCTTGAAAATCCTTTAAATTTCCCATGAAGTAATTAAATAAGGTATTGTTCTTCGTAAGCCTTGTAGAGTGATTCTTATGTACATCAGCATTTGAAAAACAGATAAACAGGGGTGCCTGGGTGGCTCAGTCAGTTAAGCATTCAACTTTGGCTCAGGTCATGATCTCACAGCTAGTGAGCCCCACGTTGGGCTCTGTGCTGACAGCTCAGAGCCTGGAGCGTGCTTTGGGTTCTCTCTCTCTCTCTCTCTCTCTCTCACTCACTCTTACTCTCACTCTCTCAAAAATAAATAATAAACATTTAGAAATTTAAAAAAAAAAGAGAAAGAAAAACAGATGAACAAAAGGAAGATCCAAAAACTTGGCATACTTTCTTCACTTGTTTTCCCGAATACTGCTCTTTCTTGCTTTACCTCCTACCTAGCTAGTTTTTTGCGGCTTTTCTGTCACCCCCCTCTAAATGTTGGGGTGCCCTAGGGACCAGTTTTTGGATCTCTTTTCTATCTACTCTAACTTCCTAGTGAATTCATCAAGTCTTATTGCTTTAAATAATGTCTACAAACTGATGACTCCCATATTTCTATCTCTAGCCCAGAATCATTCCCCTGAATGCCAGATTAATTTATCCAATTGCCTGCTTGACATGTCCATCTGGATGTCTAGTAAGCATCTCAAATTAACATATTTGAAATAGAATTCTTGATTTCTAAATCCTTCCCATCTTGCTCCCTCTCCAGTGCTCCTCTTCCCTATAAATGGCACCAGTTGCTCAGGCCCAAAGATAGAGTTGTCCTTAATGCCCTCTTTTCTTCAATTCCTATATTCAATCTTTCATTAAATCCTATTTGTTCTTCTTTAAAATAAATCCAGAATCCAATCACTTCTCACCACTCTTGCCTGGTTTATTCCCATAGTTTTGCAACTGGTCTCCTGGCTTCCACTCTTGCCCCGCTGACTGTTTCTTCTCAAACCTAGCAACCTAGTGGTCTTACATAGATCATGTTACTGCTCTTCTCCAAATCTGACCCTTGTGTCCCATCTCAGAGGAAAATCCGAAGTCTTGAAGTGGGTTACAAAAGCTTTCAAAATATTGTGCGGTGAACTCCACTACTTTCCTCTACCCAACCAGCCCTCTGATCTTGTGTCTATTATCGGTTTCATTGACTTTGCCCCAGCTCTGTTGACTTCACTGCTGTTCCTTGAACATGCCAAGTGCCCCGCCACCCCAAGAGCTCTATCTTCCTTGGTTCTTTGCTCAGTTCTCACATTATAACCTCCCATAACACACACACACACACACACACACACACACACACACACACACACACGTGTGCTTCTTAGCACTACTTCCCCCACTTATTCAACTTTATTTTTTCTGTAACACTTATCCTCTGGTACACTATATATTTCTTATTACCCATCTTCTGTACGGGAACGTAAACAATCTAAGAACTGGAAATGTATTTTGTTCACTGTTGTATTCCCACTACCTACAATAGTTCTTGGTACATGGAGAGAGCCCCACAGTATTACTTGAATGGATAAATCAGTGAAGGAAGGGACAAGAAGAAAATCTAGATGTAGACGGGTAGGCATGAGACATTTAAGATACCTTTCAAATCCCAGTAACGAGTGGGGGGGTGGGTGGGGAATTTGGAGGTGCTTCTGCTTGTCACCAGGTTTACTCCATCTCATTTTAATTTTTTTTTTCAACGTTTATTTATTTTTGGGACAGAGAGAGACAGAGCATGAACGGGGGAGGGGCAGAGAGAGAGGGAGACACAGAATCGGAAACAGCCTCCAGGCTCCAGGCCATCAGCCCAGAGCCTGACGCGGGGCTCGAACTCACAGACCGTGAGATCGTGACCTGGCTGAAGTCGGACGCTTAACCGACTACGCCACCCAGGCGCCCCATTCCATCTCATTTTAGTATACAAACTCCTCCAGGGGCACCTGGATGGCTCAGTGGGTTAAGCCTCCCAACTCTTGATTTTGGCTCAGGTCATAATTTCATGGTTTGTGCATTCGAGCCCTGCGTGGGGCTCTGTGCTGACAGTATGGAGCCTGCTTGAGATTCTCTCTCTCTCTCTCTCTCTCTCTCTCTCTCTCTCTCCCCCCTCCCTCTCCCTCTCTGCTCCCCCCCTCAAAATAAATAAACAAACTTAAAAAAAAACCCAAAACTCCAAAGCTGCCATGTTGTGATAAGCTCTATGGAGAAGCTTATATCCCAAGGAATGAAGGGATCCTCATTCCAACAACTACTGAGGAGCCAAATCCCTCCAACAACCCCATGAGTGAGGAAGGATGTAGGTCCTTCCTTTTTGAGCCTTAAGATGACTATGGATGGCTTTGTGAGAAACCTATAGCCAGGGGACCCAGCTGAGCCATTCCTGGACTCTGACCCGCAGGAACTATGGGGAAAAAATGTTGTTTTAAGCCCCTATGTTTTGGGGTAGTTTGTTACACAGCAATAGTTAGCAAGACAGAATTTGGGTTGGTGACTAGACCAGAAATTCCTTGAAAGCAGTGACTGTTTACTCAGCGCTTGCCAGATGAATATTTTTTAAATGACTGGATGACTTGGAGTTTTAATCTTTTTCTGTGTCTGTGTGTATTTTAGGGGAGAGTTGGGGAAAGCTACATCAGGCGGCTGCTAACTAGATGCTACTTTAAATGTAGTGTCTCTCTCAGTCTTGCCTATTCCTCTCTAATCCTGCCATCCCCATTAAGTGAACCTCTCAGAGGTTGTGATGATGTGGACGGAGTGGGGTTTCCTAAACAAGTGATCACTTTCCACCCAGTGTAAGATGCATATTTCAGAGATAGATGTAAGCAGAGAGGGAATGATTATTATCAATGACAATGGCCCCTTGATTAGAAATTTGAATGCTGCTCTTCTTAGACCACAACCTGTAGTTAACATTCACAGGTTATTGTTACAGATCGAGTTGCTTGAATATCTCCCTCTTCAGTTAAGATGTACATCCCTAGAGGTGTGGTCCCTAGGGAACAATCTCCACAGTATAAATGATGCATCACAGAGGGGACATTTCTAGAGCCCATGATGCTAGTGCCCAGGTCGCCAGCATTTAATCCCTCATTTTGAATCTCAGCCAGAGAATGTGACAAATACAAGAGATTCAATACGTTAACTCTTAGGTCCAAGCATCTGATTTTTCCACATGCACATCGACACAGGCAATACCTACATTGAGACATAGTGAATTCCTTTCATCAGAAAGCTGACCGAGCCTCAAAGTAAAAATTCCTTATTGTACCAGTCAGAAGCTCAGGGAGAACTGCTCAGTTCTGCCAAGTCATGTGGTCTGCGGCCAAGCTGACAGGGAAACTAAAAAGCGTCGGATGTGAACATTTCCCTTTATACCCAGGTCTCTTCTAGGTGGATAATGGGAAAGCTCAGGAGAAAGATGGTTAGTTTGGAATCTTTTGACTAAGTCTCACATTCCATGTTCCAAGAAAAAATCTCTCTACTCTCTGTGGGGTGTGTTCTAGGGCCCTGGGGTTTGGGAGAATGCAGCTGCTTGGCTTTTTTTCTACTCAAATTTGTATGCTTCTCTAGCAGATGATTGCTAACACTGCCGGGGCTGGACAAGCCTAGTTCTAATTTTTCGAGGTACAAAAAAAAAAAGATTTTCTCATCTGCTTTCTCTGAGGAGGGTTTGGTGATGCATCACCCAGCTGGGCAGGGCAGAGTGTTCTGTAATTGCTAAAACTAGGATTATGCAAGGGTGTGGGGGGATGGGCTTGAGGCCTGGGGCACAGGAAGTGGATTAGAGAGGGGCTACCCCTGGATAGGAGTGGATTAATTAGTATAACTAATAGCAGGGTGCCCCTGGGTTGGTGGAGGCAGCTCTGTGTAGGGGGATGGAGGCTAGGGAACTCTGACAATGGGAGAGTTTAGGCTGAGTGGTTAGTGGTAGATCCAAGGCTTCGTATATATCGAACTGTCTTTGTCCTGCTGCCCAGTCGCTCTCCAGGTTAACATGTGAAGTTGTTGAGGTCTTCCTCTGCTGGTGTCCGAGCATGTATATGAAGCTCTAGGGAAACCAGAATTTGGAAATCAATACTTTATTTATTTTCAAGTCATCTGGGTAGTTTCTGGAGTTCTGTCTGGGCCCTGGCTATCACCTGATTCATTTATTCACATATTCACCCACTGAATAAATTTCTTGAGCACCCCCTTTGCGGCAGATGCTATTTTACAAGAGTGGGGAAGAGCCATGAGGTCTGTCTGTCTGTGGAGTTTACTTTTGTGTGGAGATGATATGGATTTAGCACCATCCAGAAGGATGGGTCCTGCTGGCTCATCAACTCCCATGGGCAGTTCTATTCCAATGTCAGCACAGATGTGATTTTCCGAGTGGATAGCTATTCTTGAATATAAACAGCTGTGCATCGGCATGTCAAAAAGCTTCTTTAAAGGAATGCTTTCTCTTGTCTGAGACTGAGGCTTCAGAGAAAGACATTTTCATCCAGACATCAGGAAGCTCTGGGTTGACAAGGGCACCCAAGAGAAACGCTCAGAACACCTGCAGCTGAGTTTAGCTTGACTATAACCCCACCGATTTTGTCATTTGAGATGTAAAAACATCTCTCAACCTCCACCCCACCCTCACTCCACCATCATTGTTGGGTCTATTGGACTTGAGACACGAGGTCTATGGAGAATCAAAACAACAGATTTAAGGAACTGATTCATTCCTGAATGGTGTTTTGGAAAATGACAGCATTGTTAAGCCTCTAGAACCCAGGTAAACTGGTTTGATCTGAAATGGTGTCTGGGAGGAACGTGGGGTCAATTGGCAGCTCTCGAACCTTCAAGAACAGCTTCTCACCTCTGGCTGCGCATCAGAGTGAGCCAGAGAACTTTAAAACTTACCCATACTAGAGTCCAATGCAGCCAAGTTAAATCAGTGGTTCTGAGTAGGGGGCCTGGGCATTTACTTCACTTTTTTTCTTTTTTTTTAAAGCTCCCAGTGATGCTGATGTGCAGCCAGATTTGGGAACCACTCCTCTAGAGTGTTCTAGATGGCAAGCAGGCCTAATCTATCAGAGAGCAAAGGTAAGTTAAACAGGCTGCTTGTACATGCCGAAGGGACTTTCAAGCTCACCAGTAAGTCGGTCAATAGGTCTAAATTTCAAAAGCAAATTTCCAAAGTTCAAGTCACTTTTCCTGTGGCTAGAAGCCTTTAAAAGTTTAGCAAACTTTTAGTTCCAAAGCAGATTTGAAGTTTAAAATGTAAAGCTGGCAAGCTGTGTCATCCCGCAGAAAGGAATATTTTAAATTCCTGGAGAGCATGTCAGAATTTCAAAGGATAATAATAATAGGTAAAAGCTGACTGATGTCTAGAGCCAAGCAGGCAGCAAGGTTTAACAGTCTTAGTTCCCCCAAACCTCCGGGCTCTCTCTCCATCTTCTTCGTAGAAATAAACAATGATGGGTTTGGGAGGCCAGCCCTCACCCAACAAAAGAATCCTGTCTGGAACATCTCTGCTGGAGGGCCAGCTAATCCTGCTAGTACAATTTAGATAAAGAGGCACTTATTGTGTCCTAGAACAGTCTGTACTGCTTTAGTATAGCTGGGTTTGTGTAAGAAATGTACATCTTTGGGTTGGGCTGAAAAGTACAAGTGTGCCTCATCAGTCCCCATTCTGCCCTCTTCCAGGGCTGGACTACGTATGGCGGCCATGTCCACTCCCCACGTCCTCTCTTCTCTAGCCTGTGTCCTCACTTTCTCTGACCTTTCTAGGCATAAGATGATTTCTAGACCCCTTGCCACCTGGTTGTTCTCTCAGATCTGTCACTATGACACCCAGAACCAAATGCTGGGTATGAAATCTCAGATGCATCAAGGAGTGCCGTGACAAGATTCACACACAAAACCACTACAGTCTAATTTCTCCATAATGAGAAGGGGAGGCCAGGCCCAGGCTGGAGCATGCCGGAGTGGGGACTCTGGAATGGTCTGAGCTAGGCCTGAGAGAGCCGTAGATCTGAAGTGATCATAACTGTGTGGTCAGAGGAGGACAGACAAGATTTAGCACCAATTTGTAACAAAAGATTAGACATAAACACCACTTTGTAGTTTTAGTACAATTACTCCTTTAATTTTTGTTAGTAAACATCTTGAAAACGTGTGGTCTGCTCTGTGTGTTATCTTTGTAGTATGGAAAAGAGGGGCTTCATAGATGGAAAACAATGAAAAGGGAGGTAAGAAAGTGCTCCCTTTGTGATGGGCGGGAAGAATCCCCGTTGGTCCCTCTGCAATGCTGGCTGGTGTCAAACAAAAGTGATATTGGATGACTGGGTGGTCCCCAGCCAAAAGCTGCTAGAATAATCTAGAAGGCAGGAAGGGATTGAGACCAATAGCTGATGTTGGTATGAGTGCCTTGCTCCCCTGAAGAGAACATCAGCAGGCTCGGTGTTCTAGGAGAGCATAGTGGAGGCCGAGGTAATGCCCCAAATATGTTCATCAAAAGCCACTCCTCTTGAGGAAGGAAGAAGACAGTTGTCTTAGCTCCCTTACACACCTGTTTTTGTCTCGTGCCAGGGAGTCGGAGCTTTAACAGATAAAGAATGTCTTGTCTTAGAAAGAGGCAAGTTCAGAGAGATTTCCAAGGGGTAGAAGACCAGAGGCAGCTTTGTCCTTCAGAAGGTGAAGGCTGGTTGGAAAGCTGGCAGTCTGGAGGTGAGGATAAAAGCAGGCACACTGTTTCCTCGTGTTAGAGCCAGAAAGAGGAATTGTAATTAGAAATGATGTAATCATTCTGCTTGCTTGTAATTCCTGCAGTTGTAATAGTTTGAACCCGGAGAGTCTCCCTCTGCAGTGAAGATGTTCTGTGTCTCACCACAGAATGGGCTTGTTTCAGAAAGAGACTCGGGGGAGGGCCAAGGTCTCAAGCGGTCACGGGGCTGGGACCTTCCTACAGGAGGGGGCCACCAGGCCTATGTTGACACCGGCCCAGGGAGCAGCCACTAGCTCTTAGTCATTTTGTTTGTTTAGTTCTGAATACATCACCACATACAGTGACTTTACAATAAAAGGCTTTCTGATTTTGTGGGGTTTGCTGGCTGATAAGGTGACATCTGATATGATTTTCTCCCTCTAACTTCATCATCTTCCTGGATATAATCTTCTGAAATACAAAGTAGAGACAAGAAATAATTAATACATAAACTGAGGATGGGGGATTGAGGGGAGGTTGTTTCTCTGTCTGAAATATCTGGATTCCTGAGCTCTGTCATGGCTTGCCCGACATCTGAAACCTTGTGACAGATGGCATTTGGAAACAAATACACACAAAGAACTTCCCTCAATGGATATTTTCCTTTTAGGGAAAAAAAACCACCTATTATTGATGCTATTTCTTTAAACTAGAGGCAGTTAACATTTAACCTGAGTGGTTAAGCTCCTCTAATTACTCTAACAAAGGACCTAGATACTGCCCAATAAAACCCACAGCATCTCCAATATTCCAGGGATATAACATTCTCATGTTTTAGAGGAGATGGAAGCTGGTTTGGAAATGGCATCTGTTGAAACGAATGTCAGCCTGCAAGGAATTATACTGCCTGAAGAGGAATTTAAATGTCCTGAGCCTGTGCAAGTATCCGAAGTGACGGAATGCGAAAGGTGCTTGTTCGTTCACTCATTCATATATTCATTTATTCATTTACTTAACAAGTATTTATTGAGAGCCAACTGTGTCCACAGTGTGTATTTGGCTTCCCAGGTTAGAAAGAGCTCTGCCATCAGATTCTAACTTTGTAGGAGAGAGAGTGCATATTCACTAACCTCCTCCTGAGATGCAGGGTGGCCCCAGCTGATCGGATGCTGGTCTGGCAAATGGAGCATCACTCTTAGATGCTTGTGGGCTCCCAGCAGCCTTCACATTTGGAAACACAGTTATGGAGGCAGATGATCTCACCCACATGACTGGGTATTGGGGCCACCTGAACCCAAGTTTGTTCCACTTCCCTGCTCTCCACATTAAAATGTCTCTGTATCTTTACACATTGTCTTCTCCTTCCCTCTGGTTTCAGAGAACGCAGTGTCCAAGGCTGACCTCTCCAGCTGTCCTCACCCTCTCCAGCATCTGGTCTTTCTTTCTCCCCTCTTGATTTTTTCTGTATTCCATTTAACATACCTAGTTCTCCCCCTCTTGTACAGACCATCTCCCTCTTCTGCTCTTCCTCCAAATACCATCATTTCCTCCATTTCCAGTGAGCACCAACCTTCTCACATGGTGCTTCCTCCTCTCTGTGCACTCCATCCTCTCCCTGCAAACTCCCTACAGCCCCCTGGATGAAACTAACTGCAAAAATGACCAATGACCTCTATGACAGAGAGTTGTGTCCCAATGTCTGTTGATCTTTTTATTCCTTTAGAAATGGAACCCATCAGTTTTAGCTGAGTACCAGACTGCCCAGCCAACAGTGGCATTTTCCAGGTTCCCGTGCAGGTAGGTGTTTCCATGTATGTGACTTCTGGGTATTCCCTTGAAAGGATGGGGCATGCCATCCACTTTTCCTTTTTATCTTCATCCCGTGGAGGGATGACATGAACTAGTAATTTTAGATCTGAGATAGAAACCTTAGGCTCAAGATGGCAGAACAAGACAAGACAGAAGGAGCATGGGTCCCCAATAAGATAGCATGGCCATATTAGTCCTGAAGTGTTTATGCTGGACGGTTGTGTGAGAGGAAATACACTTCACACTATTGTTTTGGCCTTATTATTGAAGCCAAATCTGTTTTCTTTTTTTTTTTTTTTTTCCGTTTTTTTTTTTTTTTTTTTAATTTATTTTTGGGACAGAGAGAGACAGAGCATGAACGGGGGAGGGGCAGAGAGAGAGGGAGACACAGAATCGGAAACAGGCTCCAGGCTCTGAGCCATCAGCCCAGAGCCCGACGTGGGGCTCGAACTCACGGACCGCGAGATCGTGACCTGGCTGAAGTCGGACGCTTAACCGACTGCGCCACCCAGGCGCCCCGCCAAATCTGTTTTCTTACAGAATAACCAAATCTTATCAATGCAAGCTGCTTCAAATTGCCAATTCCAATGTCCATTTCTCAGCCCCTACTCTTCTAGATTTCTCTGCAGCACTGGGCACTGTAGATGCCCTTTCTTTCTGGAGCTTTCTCCTCCTTCTGCTCCCCTGCTATTGCACAAGCCTGATTCCCTCCCCACCCCTCTGTTCTTTCTTTGTGTATCTCAGCAGCTTCCCACTCTCCCTCTGTCCTTTAACTGTGGCCCTTCTCCATTGATTTTCCCCTCCTTTAGTAAGCTGATTCCAGCTCATAATTTCAACCCTTTCTTCAGACCTTACTAGCACTGCCTGGGTCTGCCTCCTGGACAGGTACAGATACTGAGCACACAGCAGTATGGTGGGATGGTTAAGAGCACAGACTCTGGAGCCAGACTGTCCTCTTTGAATCCCAGCTCTGCCACTTTATACTGTGGGATCTTGGAAAAGTTACTTAACCTCTCTCTGCCTCAGTTTCCTCACAGATGAAAGGAAGACAATAAGATGATTTCTCTCAAAGGGTTGTGGTGAGGATTAAATGGTTTATAGATGTTCAGTGCAGAGAGCCTAGCACCTGGAAAGAGCTCTGTGAGTGTTAACTCTTGTTATTGTTGGCATTCACACCTGAGGACACAGGTCTCAGTCCCGAAGCAAGCCATGGCTGGCCCAGACATTACCTCAGAGTCACAGTACCTCATGGTGGCTAGAAACGTGATTGGATTTTCCTGCCTGCTGGGCTCTCATTTCCTCCCGCTCTGGTCTCTGGAAATTATAAGATAGTTTTATTCCTCTGTGTCAATGATTTTTGGACACCCACACCCAGTCCTGACACTCCACTGGAGCCCCAGTACTGTCTCTGAAACAGTCCACGGCTGGGGCACCTGGAACCCATCCTTCTCATCACTGTCAAAGCTGCCTAGATGGGCCCTGCTTACTTGGTGGAATCATAGGCCTTGTGCTCTGGGGCTGATTGACTATAATTCCTATAACACTACTGAACATTTTTACTAGGAAGTTTCTCTTTCTTTCCCCCTGAGTAATTACGGCACCAGACTTGTGTAGATTAGTAGGGAGACCCATTTCGAGAATCACACTGATCCTAATTCAAATCCAAGCTACTCCACTAGAGTTGGAGAAATTCCTAACCTATTCAGAGTTGTAGAACACACAACTCATAAATATGTTAAGTAAAACTAGATGCGTTTGGGCGATGCTCATAGGGAACTTGGGCATAGGAAGGAGTCAATACATTTTTCTCTCTCGTATTTTACAAGCAATGCTTACTGCATTCACTTTTATTTATATTTTGCATTTATTTTCCTGTTCACCTGTGTGAGATAATGGAGCACTTGAATTGGCTTGTGCCCTCTCTACAGGGGAGGCTTGCTATTGGTGAGTGTGGGAATAGTGCAATAACTGAAAAAGTTTAATGTTAAATTTACATCAAGCTGATTCCTGAAATGAATTTAAGTGACCTTTTAAGAGAGGTTGGCTCGCCTCCTTCCTAGCCATGCTGAGGCTAACAGGAGGGCTAGTCAGTTTTTCATCTGACTATACCCAAAGCCAGCCCAGAAGCAGCTTTGCTTTTCTGTTTCTTACAGGAATTGTTACTGAAAGGTAGGTCACTGCCACCTAGCTCTGGTGCTTTATGCTTCTGAAGTGTCATGACTGATGCAGGGCTGGGGAAAATAAGTAGTTGTTTATATACCCTGTGCCTGGGGAAAATACAAAACAGAAACAAACATAGATTTAAAAATCAAATAGGTTCTTTTCTTTCTCCCCAAGGAAGAGCTTGATTTCCTTAATAAAAATAAGCTAACTTCTCCAACACTGGCGGTGAAGGAAGGCTTCAAATATCACATGGGATATACTTGTGCCAAAAATTATTTATTGTTTACCTGAAATTCAAATTTAAGAACGGATCTTACATTTTCTCTGGTAAACCATAACTAGGAGGGCAAGGAAAACTGGAGGGGGTGATGGGGTCTATGTGCGAAGGAGGCAGAGGAAAATACAGACACTGTGGGCAGGCTGATGTCCACTTGGTGACATAGGCAGAATCCCTGTGAACCGATGATTTTAGTATGTGGAGCAGCTCTCGCTGTTGCTGGGCTTGAAGGCAGGACTCTGCGCCATCGTGGGCTGGTGGGTTTGGGTTTTCTTTGCTTTCCTGCTTAGAGAGAGCGCCCGGTGGAGGTCTCTATCACCCCACCATCCTCAGAGAGCAAGACTCCTCATTCACTCCTACCCAGATCTGTTTGTTCTTTGAAGCGCCTTCTGAGGAAAGGAACACTGAGGGAGAAAGAAGAGATATGCAGCAAAATGCCTAAAGTATAACCTAATCTGGGCCAAATGTAGCCCACAGGATCCTAAAAATGAGACACGTGGGCACCTAGCCTCTAATTACACAGTAAGAATGACGCAGATTGGCCACAGCTCGAGGTTGCCAGAGAGTATCCAAAACCAGACGTTTCTTTTCTTATGGGAAATGAGGAAGCAGTCACTTTGGAGATGGTGGGGTGGAGAGAAAGCAGTATTCTTGTCAGTATGAACATGCTGTTTTGTTTCTACCTACCTAATATAGTTGTTGTGAGGTTTAAAGGATCCAAAATGGTCTGTATGTGGTAAAATGAAATCAAAACAAAGGAACTCAACATCACTAGTTATTAGGAAAAATGCAAATTAAAACCACGATACCACCCACCACCTACTTTCCAGGATGACAGAGATTAAATTACAAAACAAAACAAAAATCTGACAACACCAGGCGCTAGCTAGGTTGTAGAGGGTGTAGGTCAACGATGCTACAATGGTACAGTCACTTTGGAAAGCAGTTTGGCGGTTTCTTACAAAGTTAAACATGCATTCACCATAGTACCCAGAAATCGCGCTCCTGGTGTTAAACTTGTTTATTCCAAGAGAAACAAAAGCATGTGTCCGCACAAAGCCCTTTATGCTAATTTTTATAACGGCTTTATTCTTAATAGCCCAACAACTGGAAACAAATTTTGTGAACTGGTAAATGAACAGACTGTCGTACATATCAACTACGGAATACTACTCAGCAATAAAAAGGAGCAAAGCTACTGATGCATGCAAATCATAGTGAAATTGCAAAAGCATTATGAAAGTAAAGAAGCCAGACTCAAAGGCTACATGCTCTGCGATTCCATTTACGTGACAGTTTGAAAAGGCCAAAACAATGACAGGGACAGAAAGTAGATCAACGTGGTGGGGATTTTTCTACCAAAGGGTATGCGGGAATCTGGGGCATGATGAAACCGATACCCTGATTGTGTGTGGTTACACAGTTGCGCAGATTTGTCAAAACTCACTGAACTGTACATTTAAAAAGGATGATTTCACTCTATCTAAATTAACTCACTAAACCTGACTTTAAAGAAGCCCTAAGGTATTTTTATTAAGATATTATTATCGCTTATGTTCATGTGAGCTAATATTTGAGTATTTAATATGTGCCAGCCACTATGCTATACATTTTGTATATATGTATGTATATATACATATATATGTGTATATATACGTATATATACATATATATGTATATATACATGTATATATACACATATATATGTATATATACGTATATATACATATATATACACACACACACACACACACACACACACATATATATATATATATATATATATATATATATATATATATATATATGGTTAGAGGGTTATTAGATGAAGAAACTAAGGCTCAAAGAGGTTAAGAAACTTGCTCAAGTCCATAGAGGTGCTAAGAGGAGCTCAAGAGCTGAAGTTTGAACCCAGGTACATCTAATTCCAGAACCATCACATCTTCCTGCCCTAGTCCAAGATGTCAGCATAATCAACTCTCATATGTCTAGTTAGGACTTCTCAGCCTTGGCACAACTAACATCTGGATGCGGTTTTGTTTTGGAGGGCTGTTCTGTGCATTGTAGGATGTTTAGCAGTATCCCTGGTCTCTACCCACTAGCTGCCAGTAGTACCCCCTCAGTTGTAACAGCCAAAAATATCTCCAGACATGGCCAAATGTACCCTGGCGGCAAAGTTTCCCCTACCCCATCCCAACTCCCCATTGAAAACACTGAGATTTCAGTGAGACTGTCCCAAAGAGAGTCCTGTGTGGAGCCCCTGGGAATGTTGAAGATTCGGAGAAGATATCTGGCATGTTTTGGTAGCTGGGGCTTAGACTTAAGTGAAGAATTTAGGCAGTAGTAAATCCTCAAAAGGTAATTAATTCTACCTAAAGCTCATATGATGAAATACATATGGAGATGAACATAGGAACACCAAGATGAAACTGAAGTTTCATGACAAATATTTATGTCAAAATGCATGGTTTCCTTCCTATGCAGTCATCCTGGGAAGGTTTATGCTTGGGCCAGAAGTGCCCCACTATCTAGGTTGGTGCTGAGGCTGCCTTTGAGAACCGCCTCTGCTTTGAAATCTCTAGTTATGCCAAGTCTTCATCTTTTGGAAACAACTAGCAGTTACTAAAGATGGTGGATAAGGTGAGTAATCAACCTGGGTGATTATGTTTTTTCTCAAAAAGAAGATGTGACCACAGAAGAACTCTGTGGCCTATCACCATATATAAAAATTAAATCAAAATGGATCAACAACCCAAATGTAAGAGCTAAAACATATAGTTTTATAGCTAAAACTCTTCAAAAACATAGGTGTAAATTCTTGTGACCTTATATTAGGCAATGTTTTTAAAACTATCACACCAAAAGCACAAGCAATTCAAAAAAATAGATAATTTCGATTTCATCAAAATTAAAAGCTTTTGCGCTTCAAATAGCACTATCAAGAAAGTAAAAAGACAATCCACTGAATGGAAGATATTTGCAAGTCACATATCTGATAAAGGATTAATATCTAGTATATATAAAGAACCCTTACCCTGCAACAATAAAAAGACAAATACTCCGATTTTAATTTTTTTTAATGTTAATTTATTATTTTGAGAGAGAGAGAGAAAGAGAGCACGAGCAGGGGAGGGGCAGAGAGAGGGAGACACAGAATCTGAAGCAGGCTCCAGGCTCTGAGCTGTCAGCACAGAGCCCTATGTGGAGCTCAAACCCACCAACTGTGAGATCATGACCTGAGTCAAAGACACCTAACTGACTGAGCCACCCAGCCACCCCACAATACTCTGATTTTAAAATGGGCAAAGGAAACACACATTTCTTCAAAGAAGATATGCAAGTGGAAAATAAGCATGTGAAAAGATGCTCAACATTATTAGTTGTCAAGGACATGCAAATTAAAACCACAATGAGATACCATATCATCATACCCACTAGGATGGCTACACCAAATGTTGACAAAGATATGGAACAATTGGAGCCTTCATACTTGTTGATGGGAATGTAAAATAGTGCTGCTGCTGTAGAAAAGAATTTGACAATTCCTCAAAAAGTTAAACATAGAGTTAACATATGACTCAGCAATTTTTTTCAAATCAAAAAAAATTTTTAATGTTTATTCATTTTTGAAAGACAGAGTGAAGGGGCGCCTGGGTGGCGCAGTCGGTTAAGCGTCCGACTTCAGCCAGGTCACGATCTCGCGGTCCGTGAGTTCGAGCCCCGCGTCGGGGTCTGGGCTGATGGCTCAGAGCCTGGAGCCTGTTTCCCATTCTGTGTCTCCCTCTCTCTCTGCCCCTCCCCCGTTCATGCTCTGTCTCTCTCTGTCCCAAAAATAAATAAACGTTGAAAAAAAAAAAAAAAAGACAGAGTGAAGCAAAGGGTGGGGGCAGAGAGAGAGGGAGACACAGAATCGGAAGCAGGCTCCAGGCTCTGAGCTGTCATCACAGAATCTGATGTGGGGCTCGTGCCCATGAACCACAAGATCATGACATGAGCTGAAATCATGACACTTAACCAACTGAACCACCCAAGCTCCCCATGACTCAGCAATTTGATTCTTAGATGTATAACCAAGAGAAATGAGAACACATGTCCACAACAAAAACTTGTACAGGAATGTTCATAGCAACAATATTAATAGTAGCAAAAATATGGGAACAACCCAAAAGTCTGCCAACTGATGAATGGATAAACAAATTGTGATACACTCATCCCATGGACTATTATTTAGCCATAAAAAGGAATAAAGTACTGTTACATGTTATAACATGGATGAGCCTTGAAAATATTATATGATTCCACTTATATGAAATGTCCAGCTGGAATAGCCAAATTCGTAGAGGCAGAAAGCAGATTAGTGGTCCCTGGGGATTGGAAGGAAGGGGTAGAGGGGAATGACTGCTAATGCGTATAGGGCTTCTGTATGGGGTGATGAAACATTCTGGATTAGAAGTGGTGATGGTTGCACAACTTTGTGAATGCACCAAAAAACTGAATTATACACTTTAAAAGGGTGAATTTTGTGGTGAGTGAATTTTATCTCAATTATTTATTTCCTCAATAGATTAAAAAAATAACTCTGTAAGGTGACTATTATCTCTGTTTTACATAAAAGAAAACTCAGGTTCAGAGGCAACAAATTATTCTAAGTTGCTGAATAAAATGTGAAAATTTGCCTTCGCACCTCCAAGCTCTAGCAAACTAGAAGCAGTATTTGCTTCTCAGTCCTTTTTTTATGTAGTCGTGTGTGTGTGTGTGTGTGTGTGTGTGTGTGTGTGTGTGATATAAATGTAATATAAATCATGTTATACTTATTGTTCTACACCTTGCTGGTTATTTTTATTTTATGTTTTACTTTAGTTATCAATCCATGCATATATGGACACTATATATACAGAGAGAGACAGAGACAAAGACAGAGAGACAGAGACAATGAGAGAAAGGAGTTCTTAGTATTCATAGAATGAACATGCCAGAATTTCTTTAATTACTTCCTCTCTTGGTGGATATTTCAGCCCATCTATTCTGTAAACAGTGTGTTTATTCCCCAGAGTTTCACCGTTTTAGCCCACTACTCTTCTCACTCCTACCCACTCTCCCTGGATTATCTCTCCTTCACTCTCATGTTACCCCCGATCCAATGAGATCTCCCCAGTACCTCCATTAGATAAGAGGGTGCCACCGTAGATTGTGTACTTTTGAGGTCCCTGCACATGCAAACATACACAGTGTAAGTTGATTGAGGACTACCTAGGCACCACTGTCATTCAGGATCCAGTACAGGTACAACGTGACCCATGTGTTGAACCATCCCCTATACCAACTAGTGCTGTTCAGGTCCCTGGGGAAATACTTCTCCTCATCTCTTGCCCTGTGTTTCCCCCCCCCCCACCAAAAAAAAGCAACTGCCTCCAAATTTATGTTTCTGACATTGGAGATGGATACTGCTTCTGAGTTCAGAGAGGATTTGAGCAGAGTAAGTATTTAGACAATTAACTTGTCAACTCCTTCTTAGACTGTGTAATAGATTATTGCATAACGAAGTGTTTCCCAGTAGTGCTGAACATCATTTTCTTGCTTCCTTTCACATTCTAAATTGTAATTCTCTTGGTATTCACAATAGTTGCACAGAGTGATGGAGGAACATTGTACTATATTAAACAATATTATTGTTAATCATACAAACTAGTTAATAGGATTATTTTAAATTTGTGTGTATGGTAAGGTCTAGGCATACATAAGTGAAGCTATGGAAATAACCAACCAGATGGCTTGTGGTAAATTGTTTGCAAAGACAGCTGTCAATAATTCTTCCCATCCCTGTCCACTCATGCCATTTCTCCCATCAAGAACTAGAGATTGGGGCGCCAGGCTGGCTCAGTCAGTGGAGCATATGACTCTTGGTCTCAGGGTTATGAGTTCAAGCCCCATGTTGGGCATGGAGCCTAGTTAAAAAAAAAAAAAGAAAAAGTAGGGTCTGTTTCTCTCCATTTGAATCTGGGATGACTTTGTAACTTGCCTTGACCAGTAGATTGGGACAGAAGTGGCTGAGTCATTTCAGGGGCTGAGCCTTAGGCCTAGCAGCTTTCTGCTTTCCTGCTAGGATCCAGCCATAATGCAAGGAAGCCACATTCATTCAGACTACTGAATGATGAGAAAACCATGTAGAGAGAAGAGAGAGAGATCCTAACCTCCTAGCTATTCCCTCAAAGGCCCCAGACATGTGAATGAGGTCATCTTAGACCTCCTAGCTCCTACTGAGCCACCCCATGACTACAGTCTCATGAATGAGCCCAAGGGAGACCGGTGGAACCGGCAGCCAACACATAGAATAAGAAATTAATAGATCATTGGGGCGCCTGGGTGGCGCAGTCAGTTAAGTGTCCGACTTCAGCCAGGTCACGATCTCGCGGTCCGTGAGTTCGAGCCCGGCGTCAGGCTCTGGGCTGATCGCTCAGAGCCTGGAGCCTGTTTCCGATTCTGTGTCTCCCTCTCTCTCTGCCCCTCCCCCCGTTCATGCTCTGTCTCTCTCTGTCCCAAAAATAAATAAACGTTGAAAAAAAAAATTTTTTAAGAAATTAATAGATCATTATTTTTAACCACTAAATTTTGAGGTACTTTGTCATGCAGCAAAAGGTAACTAAAATCTGAACATCGCTAGAGTTGAGAATAATTCTATCTTAATAACAATATTCAATAAGATTTAAATTGTCAGAAAATTAAAGCTTTCAAATTTAAATAGTTTTGATTTAAATGGTTGATACTAATTATAATTTGTATTTTGCTTTTTAATTTTAACAGTTTTGAATAGTTTAGAAGAAAATAACTTTGAAAAACTTACATGAAAGATAATTTTTAAATCCTTACATTTCTTTGACTTATATTTTTCATGACAATTTATTTAAAATTTTGTGTACTTTTAGTAGTTACATTTATTTTGTTAGCACTTTGAATCACTGTTATCCACTGAATACAAATTATGTGAAAATCTTCATTATAACATTACTGAAAATTTTGCTGAAATGAAGGCATGAAAAAATAAATTTCATGGAGTAAATAAACAGCAATTCATGAATTATGTGTATATTTTGTGACTCATCCAACTGCCAACCCATCAAGAGAACTCCCAAGGTGTCTTTGTCATTTTGCCAGTGTTCAGTCATATCAAAGCCATTGCTTTATGCATGATTTAAAATTTTCATCATTATGTAGATATGTGTATCAAGGTAAATGGAGACAGTATTTTTACAGTAAGTTAGTTTGATTTATAACTCTTTAATATTTAGGTCTATGTTGTATGGTAACTTGTACTCTTGTCTCAGGCCCTGCAAATGTTAGGGACAGACTTGTCTCTGTCATGGCCTGTCCTTCAACCACCTGACACATATTTGTCTACTAGATAGTCCCACCTGTTTGCCTAAAAGAACTTCAGAATCCATCTTGTCCAAAACTAAATTCACCATCTTTCTCTACCATACCTCCTTCTTCTTCTGGTGATTTCTCTGTCAGTCACCCAAGCTAGAATCCCAGACGACATCCTGGGTTTCTGCACCCTGTTACTCTCCCTTAACTTTCTAAATAATTCTGTCATCTGCCCCAGTTTGGAGCTTGAGAGGCAGTATCACCCTGGACAGTGCTTGCTGCTCAAACTTCAGAGTTATCTGGAGGGTGAGTGTGTTCAAACACAAGTTACTGAGGCTCTACCCTCAGAGTTTCAGATTCACTAGGTCTGGGGTAGGACCCGCTCATCTGCATTTCTAATAAGTTCCTGTCAGCTGTTACTGCTGGTCTGGGGCTGCACTTTGAGACCCATTGGCCTACAGGTTGATCTAAAATTTTACTCTTCTTATGTATCGTGTGACCTTAGGTGAGTTCCTTATTTTCTCCAAGACTGTTTCTTGGTCTATATAATGGTGGTAAAGGTCTTACCTTTGAGAGCTGAATTAAATGAGATAATATAGGTAAAGCACTCAATACAATAAGACTGTGCAAGTAAGGGCTTAATAAAAGAAGATGTAAAAGAAGAAGAGAAGGTGGTTATTCAGTCCTTACCATCTTCTCTTGGACTTACTACTGGCCTTCTCCATCCCTTATCGAACCATCTGCATGATTTGTCTCTGACCACAATACTTTCCTTTCTACTCATGCCTGCCCCAAAACATTTAAATATGTTCAAATCTCCTTCAATTTTTAAAAAGCCTGTCATCCGGCTTTGACTCCATTCCTTCCTTCAGCCACCTTATCTCTATCCTTTTCTTCATATCTAAGCATCTTGAAAGAATTGTTTAGGATGGCTCTCTCTACTTCTTCCATTCAAACTCACTTCTCAGTGTAGTATGGTCTGGACTTTGCTTCCACAGTCCCCTAAGCCAGTTCTTTCTGAAAAAACAAATGGGTCCTCCTTATTGCCAAATCTTCTGGATACTTGATACTCTTCGACACCTAACACTGCAGACACATCTTCTATGGGAGGCAGTTTCAAAAATGGATCCTAGTGATCTCCACCTCCCGGTATTCACTCCCTTTTATAATCCTCTCCCCTGGTGTGTAGACTGAGCCTGGAAACTTTGTTCTAATGAAGAGAGTCAGACAAAAGTGAGATGGGATGATGATGTGGCACTTTTGAGGTTAAGTTATGAAAGACTTGCTTGCACTTTTCCTCTGAATCTTCTTGTTCGTTTGCTCTGTTGAAGCAAACTCCCAGGTTGCAAGGTACCTGAGGAGGATCTGTGTGTGGCCTTCATCCTAACAGCTCTCGGAAAACTGAACCCCGCCAACAATTGGAACAGTTTGCTAACAGTTTGGAAGAGGATCACTTTCCAATCAGGCCTTCAGATGAGCCCACAGCCTTGGCTAACACCTTATTGCAGACGTGTAAGATATCCTAAAACTCTTCGTGACCCACAGGAAGAGTGAGATGTTAAACAGGAATTGTTTTCAGCCACTAAATTTTGGGGTAATTGTTCCACAGCTATAGATAACTTATTTATCTTCCTTCTTAAAACTACTTTCCCATGGACTTTCACAACCCCTGGTTTTCCTCCCTGTTTCCTCTTTATCTCTGCTCCCTGGGTTCTTCTGACTATGCTCTCTTACCTCCTACTGTTTCTCAAGGTTCTTCTCTTCTTCTCTACATACATTTTCTTGCCCGTGACACCCATTCATATGCCATCCATAATCAAGTGATCCTCAAATTTATAATCCAGTGACCCTCTTTTAAGCAGCAGACCCATAAATGCAACTGTGTGAAGGTCATTCTCACCTAGGTGTTGGTCTCAAAGACACTCAGACTCAGCATGTCCCAGACAGAACTTGTTGTTTCCCACCAAAGCCCTCAACTTCCTATGTTTCCTGCCTCAGTGAGCCACCTGATGGTTGGTCAAACCAGATGGTTGCAGTTGGTCAAACCAGAAAACTAAGAGTCATCTTTCATTTCTTTATTTAACAAATATTTAAAGAAACTTTTTTTAACTGTTTATTTATTTTTGAGAAATAGAGCACAAGTGGGGGAGGGGCAGAGAGAGATCAGGAGACACAGAATCCAAAGCCAGCTCCAGGCTCTGAGCTGTCAGCACAGAGCCCAATGCGGGGCTCAAACCCACAAACCGTGAGATCATGACCTGAGCCAAAGTCGGCCGCTTAACCGACTGAGCCACCCAGGCGCCCCTATTTAACAAGTATTTATGGGGCACCTACAGTGTGCCAAGCAGTGTTATAGGCTCTAGGAGAGTTTACAATCTTGTGGGGAGACAGACAATGAAGATAATAAATAAGTTATGTACCGTGTTAGAGTGAGATATATATCACAATAAATGCTATTGGGGGAAACTGAGCAGGCAGAGCAATGAATTTCATGGAGAGTGAATTCGTGGTATTAGATGGGGTGGTCAGAGTAGGTCTCACAAAGAAGGAGACACCTGCAGGTATGAGGACTGTGCTATGTGAGTACTGGGGAAAAGAGCATTTCAGGAAGAGAGGACAGCTAGTTCAAAGGCTTTGGCTGGGAATTTAACTGGGGCTTTGAGGAACAGCAAGGTGGCCAGTGTGGCTGGAATAGAGAGAAGGAGGGGGAGATGATTAGAAACGAGGTCAGTGAGATACCCAGCCCAGATCATGTACAGCCTTATTGCCATTGTAAGGATGTGGGGTTTTTCTCTGAGTACCATAGGAAGCCGTGGGAGGGTTTGAGTGCAGAAATCCCATGGTCAGTCTGGTTGCTATGTTTAGAATAGGCTATTGAGAAATTGTTCCTCTTCTTTTTATCTCTCAGCCCTTAAATCTATTTTGCACACTAAGCCCTGCGTATTTTATCTCTTAAATATAACTTGAACCCATCTGTTTCTCTTAATTTCTATTGTTACTCCTTAAGTTGAGCCAACCACATCTCTTGTTCGTTCATTCAAAGAATACTTTTTGAGCAGCTACTATGTTCCAGGCACTGTTCCTATTCTTGGGACACAGCAGTGAGAGACAGCCTGTATGGAGCTTACATTTCTCCCCTTGGATGTATTGCCTTTAAAAGTTTACCACCTCTTAAAGCGTCTTATGTACGTACTTGGTTACTCCCTTGTTGTGTCCTTTCCTCAGCAACATGTCAACCTTGTGAGATCAAGGACATTGTCTGTCGTGTTCACCAACTGTATTCTCAGTGCCTAGGGCTGCACCTTGCATACAATACGTGTTTGGTACATACTAGTTGAATGACACTTTGTCGGTCTATGTGCATTGTGTTATATGCGATGCCGTCTGGTATTCTTTATTCTATCCCATTAAGTTAAACTGAAAAATCCCTGCCCCTTACAACTGCCCCATGCCCCATCAACCCTCAGTTTGTTCTCAGTATTTAAGAGTCTCTTATGGTTTGT
Source organism: Puma concolor (assembly GCF_028749965.1). Classification (NCBI taxonomy): domain Eukaryota; kingdom Metazoa; phylum Chordata; class Mammalia; order Carnivora; family Felidae; genus Puma; species Puma concolor. Next base: position 88,937,424 of record NC_141675.1, read on the forward strand.
CTCCTTCCCTCTCTGTGACTTTCCACTCCCCCTTCCCCTCCCCCCTGGTCTTCTGTTAAGTTTCTCAGGATCCACATATGAGTGAAAACTTATGGTATCTGTCTTTCTCTGCCTGGCTTATTTCACTTAGCATAATGCTCTCCAGTTTTATCCACATGGCTACAAATGGCCAGATTTCATTCTTTCTCATTGCTAAGTAGTATTCCATTGTGTATATAAACCACATCTTCTTTATGCATTCATCAGTTGATGGACAACTTTAAACTTGGTTTCAGAATCTGGACTTTAACTGGAAGTTCTACAAACGCTACTCTTGCATTCTCTACAACCAGTCTTCTTTCCAACTTGGAAGTCGTGTCAGGTTACTTCCCTGCATGAAATCTTTCCATGGAACTCTGTTGGTCTTAGACTGTTTTCCCCAAACACCAGTCGCTTATGGTTGCTAGTGTACCAACTATCATATAATAATGCATTTAATATTTTTGTTTACAAATTGAATCACTTTTTCTCACTCAGCCTCATCTCAAGTGGTAACCTAAGAGAAATAATATATCAGATCAATGGGTTATATATTTTTCTAATGTATATTAAATCCATTAACTGCCCAAATAAAAAATGCTGGTTTGTGTACCATCTAAACTTCTGTTGCTTACCACCCAGCCACACTCTGGGGAAACCTGCTCTCAGGACAAAGGGCAGATGCCGTGGCTTGGCCTTCGAGGCACTTTGGAGCCTACTGGTGCTTTCCACTAGTGCAGTCTCTCTTTCTCTCCACCACTTCCTGCACTCATTCATTCTGAATAACTGGCCGGTCCCTGAATGCACTGAGTTCTCTCTGGCTCTAGGACTTTGTACTGCCATCTGCTTCCTCTTTTCTGAGCTCCACCAGCACCCCCACCTCACCCCCTTTCAGGTCTAGCATAAATGTCACCTTGGGGAAGCTGGTGGATCTGGGATCCCCTGCTTACCCCATCTCAGAATGCATCCCCTGAAGCAAAGTGGCTTCTTCATATCTTGTACTCCAACTGAAGACTGCAAGTCCTTTTGGGGAGGAAGAGTATCTTATTTACCGTAGTATTTCTGGTTTTAAGTATAGTCCCAGACATTCAGTAGCAATTTGGTTAATGAATAAAAAAAAAAAAAAAGTACGGATTTCTCAAGGAAATGAATGCCACTAACATTCAGCACATTGTCTGACACATACTAGTCACTCAGAAAACATCTTTGAGGGGCTGAAAACAGTGAGGGCTGCTCCTTGACCTAGGGACATTACCTTTTGTTTCATTATTTGAGAGGTAGTCTCAAATTCTAATGTCTTTGCTCCACATGACATGATTCTCTTCTCTCTGCCCAGGGAGAGGTCAGAAATGAGGTAAAATGTCTATCTGTGGCCTAAGAGGCTTTTGGTCCCTTGGTAAACTAGTGTATACTGACAGAGGGTGGGGTGTGTGGGGGTACATATCTGTATGAAGTGTTAAGTAGCTATAATGTAAATAGTAAACATTTGCATCAATATTTAAAAAATTTTAATATTTATTTATTTTTGACAGAGACAGAGACAGAGCATGAGTGGGGGAGGGGCAGAGAGAGAGGGAGACACAGAATCTGAAGCAGCCTCCAGGCTCTGAGCTGTCAGCACAGAGCCTGATGCGGGGCTCAAACTCACGGCCTGTGAGATCATGACCTGAGCTGAAGTTGGACACTTAACTGAGTGAGCCACCGAGGTGCCCCAACATTTGAATTAATATTAAAATCCATACTCCATGCATGTTTTCAGTACATTTAATGTTATTTTATTACATATAGTTTCCCCCACTATCTGAAAGTAGAGCATTCCTTTGAAAACTGATGTAAGCTGAAATGGCATGCAGCAAAGAAACAATTACCGTGAATGCATATGAAAAAATGTTTGAGCATTTCCAGACCCCTAACATGACTTCTCTTAGGCTTTTCTGAAACCTTAGGACACAGCTTGCTAATGAATATGCAGGATAAATCAAGATAAAGCACAGAGAGATGCTCACAGATGACACAGTTCGGAACTGTGACAGCTAGATACTGAGAGGCTGAGTGTGGTTCCCGGAGAAGGAGCTCGGGGGGGGGTCACCCTCACTGCTCCGGGTGCATGCTGCCTCTATGACATCTTCCTGCAGAACAAATGCTGAACATTTTGGTAAAAAATCCTTTTTTTTTTTTTTTTTTTTTTTTTTTGGTAAAAGTGAAAATCCTCTTGGGATTTCTTTCCATCACTGAAAACAGGTACTAATGTAGGCCTTTCATAAAAGTGAAGAGGTATAACATGAACTTTGAAAAAGCACAGGTTACCTGTATCCAGAGTTTGATGCCATTATCCCTATTTTCTGAGATTCTACAACCTATGCAATGTTTAAGACTGATAGTTAAAAAAAAGGGTGCTTGGGTGGGTGGCTCAGTTGGTTAAGTGTCCAACTCTTGATTTCAGCTCAGGTCAGGCGGGATCAAGTGTTTTGTGAGATTGAGCCCTTGCTTTGGGCTCTGTGCTGACAGTGCAGAGTGTGCTTGGGATTCTGTCTCTCTCTCTCTCTCTCTCTCTCTTTTTCTCTCTCTCTCTCTGACCCTCCCCCACTTGCCACACACAGGCGCTTTCTCACTCTCTCAAAATAAATAAACATTTAAAATAAAAGACTGATAGTAACAATGTTTCTTACAACAATGTGTGCCATAGGTAATAAAGGTTTTACAGCAAACTAAATTCTGCTCAAAGATTTTTATTTCTCTTTTCTGTAATGACTCCACTATCTGGCATCTTGGGGACTATGGTATTTGGTATAAATGGAACTTCCAAATAACTGATGTTTAGTCTTGTAAAACAACCAAAACATTAAAAAACAAAAAAGATGGGAACTTTCCCAATATGCTGCACACTTCTCTGGCTTTTGAAACAAAATGCCCCAAATATTAACAGAGCCATGCTGACCAGGAGCTCTCCCTTTGGACTCCAGGTATTTGGACACCATATCTGTCCATGCTAGAGGTCTAAGGAGCACACATAGGGACTCGGATGATAGGGCACCTGGGGCTAAAGAGGTGATAACTTTAGCTCTGATGCTGAAACATTTTCTTACAAACAAAAGTAAACCCCAATCGACTGATTTGAGCCATTCCCTTTCCCCTTTTTTCATAAGGGAAACATAAACCTTACATAGCTAAATAATTTCCTTCAGCAAAGTGTAAAATGGTTGACTTTATAAAATGTCAATTAGCGAATGAAACGATAAAAATCTCTTCCCACCAGAAAATGATCTACTTTATCACCGATGCTGTCGTTTTTCTGTTCACCATCACTGCTATAGAGCACTCTCACCTCATTTTCAACTTGCATTTGTTCTTCATCTTTACTTGTTCACATTTTGTTCATGCAGTATGGAGAATTATTCTGCAACCATTTCAAGGTGTGTATGTGTGTGTGTGCACGTGTGTATGTGAGTTGGAAAGGATTTGCTTCAAAGCTTACACTTTTTTATCAGGAAATAAACGCTTCTTAAAATGTGAAAGTCCTGCATAATGTTTGATATTCGTACAGAATTTCACATGTACATTTTAAGATGTATGAACAGAATGGAAACCATTGTTTTGGTATCAGACTGATATGCTAGTCCATAGGCTTCCTCGGTGAGGGAGCCCAGAGCACCCTCTGTATACCTCTGTGTTATCACAGCATGTTATGCTGAAATTATATCATCTATCTGTCTCCTCCATTAGTCTAAGAGCTTCTCATGAGCTTAGACCATGTCCTAGCCTTCTCTGAACCCCAGCGCTTGTGTTCTTATGTAGCAGCATAATCTTCAGGAAAGTGTAAAATGGAGACCTTTATGAACAATCAATTGGCAAATGAGAAGGCAACACAGCCTCCATCCCAGTACTTCATTCTTGTGTTCTTGTGCGTCTTGACTTTTCACTCATGTTTTCCTGTGATGTCGTCCAAACCATAGTTACCTCAGGGCTGATGAACTTTAATGCAACCTGTACCTTTTTTACCTCCTGTTGAGTCCTGTGAGTTTGTAATAAATGTTTATAGTGAACGTTGGCAGGTAGGAAAATGGTCATTTTTCGGGAAATGAACTCTTTCTTTGTGTTGATCTCCACGATTGTTTGGCAACCGGGTAGGTTTTTTGATTTTTGTTTTTTTTAGATTTAATGTACATTTATTCTTTTTTTTTTTTAAATTTTTTTTTTCAACGTTTATTTATTTTTGGGACAGAGAGAGACAGAGCATGAACAGGGGAGGGGCAGAGAGAGAGAGAGGGAGACACAGAATCGGAAACAGGCTCCAGGCTCTGAGCCATCAGCCCAGAGCCCGACGCGGGGCTCGAACTCACGGACCGCGAGATCGTGACCTGGCTGAAGTCGGACGCTTAACCGACTGCGCCACCCAGGCGCCCCTAATGTACATTTATTCTTAACACATAGAACAGACAAAGATTTTATACTGAATAAATGATAGTCATTAAGCCCCCCAAAAAAAGGGAAGAAGGAATTTACATCAAGTTTTAGCTACATTGTTTGAAATACAAATATGCAGTTTTTGTTTTTTGTTTTGAGAGAGGGAGAGAGCACACTTGAGCAGGAGAGGGGCAGGAGGAGAGAGGGAGAGAATCTCAAGCAGGCTCCACATGCAGTGTGAAGCCCAACATGGGGCTTGATCCCATGACCCTGGGATAATGACCTGAGCGGAAATCGAGAGTCAGACACTTAACTGACTGAGCTACCCAGGCATGCCTAAATATGCAGATTTGATCACTGAAAAAAATCTCAGTGTGTTTCTTCATCAGGAACTTCAACTGAACCTAGGGCTTTTTTATACCTTGATTAGAAAGAAAACAAAACAAAACAAAAACCCAGAAAAAAAATTCTAAGTTGATTGGCTGCTGAGATAGCAAGGACTTTTTACAGAGCCTTGTACAGCATTGCCCCAGAAAGGGTGATGTCAGGCAAGAGATTAAATAGCTGTGTCTCGCTTTGTGCAGGTCACCCACCAACTTGTTAACTCATCATACTATCAAGGGGTAGCTGAGAAAGGGACCAAACTGTGGGGGTCCAAGGTTATGTGCAACACACAACATCATATACATACACACATGGCAATGCGGCCACTGCAGCTAAAGGTTAAAACCAGTTCTAAGAGGTGATCTCAGGGTTATTCTATAATCAGGGAGGAGAGAAAGAGGTCAGGGTGTTGTAGGTTCACACATGACACTTTGGGGGGAGAGCCTTTTTTTTTTCTCCTCAAAGTTTAACTAAAAATAGTTTTAAAAACTGCAGCTTGAGGTGCCTGGGTGGCTCCGTTGATTGAGCACCTGACTCTCGATTTTGGCTCAGGTCACGATCTCACGGTTCCTGGGTTCAAGCCCTGCATCGGGCTCTGCGTGGACAGTGCGTAGCCTGCTTGGGATTCTCTCTCTCTTCCTCTCTCTCTCTGTCCTTCTCTCTCTCTCTCTCTCTCGACATAAATAAATAAACTTAAAAAAAAAAAAACCCCTATTGCTTGCTGCTAACCCAGAGTTTTCTCTTATTTCCATGTGAGACATTATCATCACAGTATGTTTATAGAATCAGGTATACAGTACATGAAAGGATCTGCACTCTACTGCACAGGCTCTCCAGTGAACAGGGTCTAGCAACAGCGTAGTTTTAATATTTCCTGGGAAGTCCACAATTCTGACGTGGTTTTAAATTATAAGACAACAGTAAAAACAGGAAAGAAAAATTCATCGGGGCATTATATTGCACTATCTGGCAGTGTGAATGAAATGCAAATGTATGAAAGCTTTGAAAACTCTAGAATAATAAAAATTTCCAATTGCCATTCTTTCTTTTTTTATGGAAACCCACAGCTTTAATATATATAAGAGTAATTAACTTATCTTCATTCTGCTTAAACTTTGAGAGAGAAGAGGTAGAAACTTGATTTACTGGTATTTACTGAGTAGAAAATAGCAAGCATCTTCACAATAGACCAATTTCATCAGCCTTGTAAATAAAATTATTCAGGCAAAGATTATGCTTCGAAATAAATTCTTCGAATAATGTTACAAATTTTCCCTGTAGTTTAATCGCCTAGTTTTTTCCTAGCTCCATCTAGCTATCATATAACCTTTTTATTCCCCATGCTAAGTATCCTGTAAAATACTTTTCCACTTAAATCATTTTTTTTGGTACTTGTGTGGTTTCTTTTCCCTTGCCTCAATCTACTTACAGGAACTGACTTTTTTCCCCTATTAAATTTTATTTTTAGGAAATTCGGTTCAGTACCATCCTTAACAGTGACAATAACCATAACAAGAACAAGAACACGGATCTTCCTCAGTTTATGATGGGATTAATCCTGACGAACCCTTCGTGAGCTGAAAATATTGTAAGTTGAAAATGCATTTAATACCCCCAACCTAGTGAACATGATAGCTTAGCCTACCTTAGACATTCTCAGAACACTTCCATTAGTCTATGGAAGTTGGGCAAAGCCATGTAACACAACAGCCTCTTTTATAATAAAAGGTTGACTATCGCATGTAATTTGTTGAATATGGTAGTGAAAGTGAGAAACAGAATGGTCGTGTGGGTGCAGAATGATGTGAGTGTACCTGTTGTTTACTCTCCTGGTCTTGTGGTTGACTGGGAGCTGCTGCCCAGCATCACAAGACAGCATCACACTGCACATCACTAGCCCGGGGAAAGGATCAAAATGCACAATTCAAAGTATGGTTTCTACGGAATACATATTGCTTTCACACCATCATAAAATCAAAGAATCATAAGCCGAACCATTGGAAGTCAGGAACCATCTGTATTTGCAACATATAGAACATCTAACTATGTGCCAAAAATTGTTCTAAATACATGTATTAATATTTGCTATTCTTAACAACCCTAAGAGGAAGTTACTATTATTAGTCTCATTTTCTAGGTGGGGAACTTGACAGCACAGAGACGTAAAGTAACTAAGGTTGCAAAGCTAGTAAATGGTAGCAAGGCAGGATTCAAACCCAGGAGGATTTAGTTGTGGCTGTGGACTGAACCTTTAGGTTCTAATAGGATATTATCCTCATAATGTTGTTTTATTTTACTTTCTTTTCATTTAATTTTTATTTTTTCCTTTCTCACTGATATGATTCCTGTACAAGGCCTTATTTTCATCAATTCTTGTGTTCTTGTGCATCTTGACTTTTCTCTCATGTCTTCCCATGAATCCCTCCACACTATAGTTATCTCACAGCTGATGAAAGTTAGTGCAACTCAGTACTCGGATGCTCCAGGGAGGTGGAGGGCTGCTTGTCTTCCGCAACTCAAGAATTTATTTTCTAGGGGGCACCTGGATGGCTCAGTTGGTTAAATGTCTGACTCTTGATTTCAGCTCAGGTCATGATCTCATGGTTCATGAGTTCGAACCCCACATCGGGCTCTGTGCTGACAGAGCAGAGCCTGCGTGGGATCCTCTCTCTCTGCCCCTTCCCTGCTCGTGGTCTGTTTCTCAAAAATGAACTTTAAAAAAAACCCAGAATTTATTATTTACACTCTACATCCTAAGTAGGAGAGAGTTAGGGCATTCATTAATTTTTTAGAAAACAGCTTTACGGGGGGACACCTGGGTGGCTCAGTCGGTTAAGTGTCTGGACTTTGGCTAAGGTAATGATCTCATGGTCCAGCTCCATGCTGACAGCTCAGAGACTGGAGCTGCTTCGGATTCTGTGTCTTCCTTTCTCTCTGCCCCTCCCTAGCTCATGTTCTGCGTCTCTTGCAAAAATAAATAAACATTAAAAAATTTCAAAAATGTAGGGGTGCCTGGGTGGCTCAGTCGGTTAAGCGTCTGACTTCAGCTCAGGTCATGATCTCATGGTCCGTGAGTTCGAGCCCCGCATCGGGCTCTGTGCTGGCAGCTCAGAGCCTGGAGCCTGCTTCAGATTCTGTGTCTCCCTCTCTCTCTGACCCTCCCCCGTTCATGCTCTGTCTCTCTTTGTCTCAAAAATAAACATTAAAAAAAATTTTTCAAAAATGTATAAAAAACAGCTTTATTGAAGTACAGTTAATATACAAAGAACTGCACATATTTAATGTGTACAATTTGCTGAGTTTGGACATATGCAAACCCTGTTGCTATCACCACAATCAAGACTGTAGACATATTCAACACCTCTCAGAGTTTCCTTGTATGGCTATCTGTCTGTCTGTCTTTTTTTGTGGTAAGAACACTTAAAATGAGATTTGTTTTTTTTTTAAGATTTATTTATTTATTTTTGAGAGAGAGAGAGAAAGAGAGCATGAGCTGGGGAGGAGCAGAGAGAGAGGGAGTGAGAGAGAATCTTAAGCAGGCTCCGTGCTCTTAGCATAGAGCCTGATATGGGGCTCGAACCCATGAACTGTGAGATCATGACCTCAGCCAAAGTAGGACACTTAACCAACTGAGCCATCCAGGTGCCCATGAGATTTAAGAAAACAAATTTTGAAGTGCACAATACCTTATTGTTAATTGCAGGTACAGTGTTGTACTGCAGATCTTTAGAACTTATCTTACATAACTGAAACTTTATTATACCCATTGAATAACAACTCTCTATTTCCCTTGCCCTCCAGCCCTTGTCAACCACTATTCTCTGCTTCAATGAGATTGACTATTTTAGATATCTGATATAGGTGAAATCATACAGTATTTGTCTTTCTGTGATTGACCGATTTCATTTAGTACAATGTCTTCTTGGTTCACTCATGTTGTCACAAATGGTAGGATTTCCTTTCTTTTAAAGACTGAATAAATATTCTGTTGCATATATACACCTATTCATCTATTAATTTTCTTTACCTATTCATCTATTAATGGGCACTTGTTTCCATATCTTGGTCGTTAGTTTTAGAATATATCAATGATCTGGAAATGCCCTTCAGATCTGAGGGAGAAACTCAGGGGGAGGTGTCTCAGGCTGAGATGGCCCATGGGAACAGGAAAAGCCATGTTCTCCTGGGTCTTATAGGAATGACAAGAGGTAGTGAGGGCAGGCTCCTGTGGACCAATCTCTGACAAGGCTATGAATTTGGAGCTTTGCAAAAAGAAGCCACATTTCTCCTTAAGGTAGAACCAGCCTTGACAAACAGCTTGTGCTGCAGTCAACCATATGGGTAGAGATAGTCCTTCCACATACTTCTGAGCCTGAGACATCCAGGAAACCTGGAGGATGGTTAGTACAGGAGGTTTTGAAGACTTGGTGAAATCTTTGGGGACAAGAGATGGTACGTTCCTCTCCTACAGAAGCGAGAGGGACAAGACTGAAAACCCTTTCCAGAACCAGAGGAAAGGAAAGAGGCACCGGGAGGCACTGAAAATCCTGCCAGTCGGAGCAGTGCTGTCAGCCCTCCATGAGTTAAGTGCATCTCAGATAAGATAGAATGATGGCTGTATGCCACATCTGACCCACAGACATGTTTTGTCTGACATGCTTTCCTGTTTTAAAGAAATGGAGTTAGTTGCCAACATTGATATTTGGGAGAGTTCACTGGATTCCTGATTTCTCTTCATTTCTTGATCTTCAGGAAATCATCAGCTGGAAATGAGTAGTGGCTGTGCCCTTCAGATTGGTTTGAGCTCTCTGGTTCTTCATAGCCCCTTTCACTGTCGATTGTCTTTGCACCTGCCCTTCTTCATCTATTCATGTTACCTGCTTGGCTTGTTGGGCATTTAAGTTTGCCACCTGTGAACTATATCCTGAGCAGCTTCGTCTTTAAAAAAATTTTTTTTAAATCTTTATTTATTTTTGAGAGAGAGAGAGAGAGACAGAGTGCGAGTGGGTGAGGAACAGAGAGGGAGGGAGACACAGAATCTGAAGCAGGCTCCGGGCTGTCAGCACGGAGCCCGATGTGGGACTTGAACTCATGAACTGTGAGATCATGACCTGAGCCCAAGTCAGACACTTAACTGACTGAGCCACCCAGGCACCCCTTAAATTTTTTAATGTTTATTTTTGAGAGAGAGAGAGACAGAGACAGAGACAGAGAGAGACAAAGCACGCATGTGCAAGCGGGGGAGGGGCAGAGACGGAGACACAGAATCTGAAGCAGGCTCCAGGATCTGAAGTATCAGCACAGAGCCCAATGCCGGGCTCAAACTCACAAGCAGTGAGATCATGACCTGAGCAGAAGTCTGATGCTTGGCACTCCCTGAGTAGCTTAGTCTAATGTAGATCATCTCTTAAAAGAAATTTCTAGGCCCACTTAACAGATATTTCCTGGAGCTATCTCAAAAAGGGTGTCAAAAAGAGACATTAGCTATATAAACTTAATATTTCAAGAAACCTTATAATTTACCATAAGAATTATGTTTCTCTTCAGTGATATGTGATGAAATCCTTCAATGAAAGGGGCCTGTGAGCTTGTTTAAAAGCGCACCAAGGAAAGTAGGAGTTACGGATATACCTTGCATCCTATTCAGGAGCCAGTTTTGGGGAGAGAGAACTACATACCTATTAAAACAGCTGAAATAATAAAGAGTGATAACACAAAGTACTGGTGAAGATGAGGAGAAACTAGATCTCTCATACATTGGTAACAGGAATGTAAAATGATATAGCTACTCTGGAAAATAGTTTGGCAGTTTCTTAAAAACTTAAATACACATTTACTACATGACCCATCACTCATACTCTCAGGCATTTATGTGATGAAAATGAAAACTTAAGTTCATGCAAAAAACCTGTACACAGATTTATTTGTAATAGCAAAAAATAGGAAACAACCCAACTGTACCTCATCTGGGGAATGAATGAACACAACCTGATACATACAACAGAGTACTAGTCAGCAACAAAAAGGAATGAACGTTTGATTCCTACAACAATCTGGCTGGTCCTCAAGGGCATTATGTTTAGGTAAAAACTTCAGTCTCAAAGGTCATATGCTGTTGGATTCCATTTATATAACATTCTTGAGATAACTATAGACATAAAAAGCAGATCAGTGGTTACTAGGGGACAGGGATGGAGTAGGGGGGTCAGAAGGGGAGGTGAATTTATGAATACAATAAGGTAGCATAAGGGAGTTCTTCTGCAGTTATAGAACAGTTCTGTATCTTGGTTGTAGTGGCGGTTACACAAATCTATACATAGAATAAGACTACACACACACACACACACACACACACACACAAATGCAGATTTAAAGCAAATGATAAAAACTAAGTAAGTTCTGTAGTGTAGTTAAAGGTAATGTACCATTGTCAATTTCCTGGTTTTGATATCTTATTAGAACTCTACACGATGTCACCACTGGGAGAAGCTGGGTGAAGGCTAAATGGGACTCTTTCTACTATTTTTGCAACTTCTTGTGAGTCTATAATTACTTCAAAACAAAAATTAGAAAAAAAGAAAGGAAAGTAAGCTGAATGCCTAGGGCTGGTGTTTGCGGAGGTGAGCAAGAGGAGTATGGAGAAGTAAATTGGGGCTGGGAAACATTTCTACAAGTTTAACCTACAAAAGCCTTAAACTTGCTCCCCATCATCTCTCCTGCTGTCATTACCTCTTTAGTGCTCTTTAGTCTGCCCTTGTTAGACAGTTGTTTCTCTATTGTTCCTGTTATGGTGCTGAGCAGAGAACTATGCTGAAAGGCACACCGATCAATCAATCAATCTCAACCCATTGAGTGGAATCACCAGTCCTTCAATTCTTTTCAGTTATTAGTTTTTCTACTACCTGATATTCAAGAGTGTTTCTTTGCTGCCAGAGGTGTTTTTTATTTTAACACCTGAATTCCATGCCATTGCAGATGCTAGAAGTTGCCAGAAGGCTGTCCTCCAGGTAACTGTCTTATGCTCTAACTTGTATTACTGTTTTATTGCAATTAGCATGCAGAATATGCATTGTCATCTTGTTAAAATTTATATTTTCTAATGGAGAAAGCACATGGAGAGTTGATTGTGGAGCTGTGGTTTATCCGTGCTCTTCTTAGTTACCTGTGTCTAAATTAAGCTGACCCTCTGGGCCTTAGCTATTTCTAAACAGGCATCACGTTAATGCCTGGGGGAACATTAACCTTGCAGACACTAATCTAACTCAGTGCCATCACAAGTGCATAATGCGGGAGTTTGGAGCTTTGCCAAAAAGCAGTATTCAAATGAACATTCAGTTGGCAAGGGGTGGGAAGGTGGGCGTGGACAAGGGAAGGAGAACACCAGAAATGGTTATATAGATATTGTAAAGCCTTTCATTTCCCTCTCTCCTCAGAGGTTATGTTTACTGCAGAGAGATGCTAAATAAATCTTCAGACTGTTCTGAAGAAATCGTGATTAAGGTGCTTCATCCCTTGTTCATAATCACTCAACATTCACTGAGCATCTTTTACGTTACACGGCTGACCTTGTGCTAGGGTGGGGACACAAAGATGAGTAATTGTAAACCACTGCAGTATGCACAAGCACCTCACGGTGCTTAAAAAATGTTAGTTGAATAAAAGCATGTTTAAGGAGGTCACAATTTGGCTAAGGTCACTTAAAGGGCCTCCAACGGACGACACAACTGTAATTCTAGCTCTATATAGATCATTACCAAATCTTTGCCAGAAAGAGTGAGGTTTGGGCCCCAGGTGATGTGACAGGGGAAAACCTGTAAGACCTTGCGCAACAGGGTCCAGGATCTCCTGATCTTTCTTTAGACTCGCACTCTGCTTCTCAGTTTGCAGACGCTAACAGGGTTTGCTGGTTTCAAGGGCTCTGGAGCGCCGTTTCCGGAAACGGTGGCATTTGGGGTGGTGAAAGCCAACGACTGGAGGCAGCGGGGGAGAGGGCAGGTAAGAGAGGAGAAATGAAAAAACCAAGGCATTTTGGTCAGTAGGTCCTTCACCTAGGTCCCGCCCCTTCCTTTTCCTAGGGCCTGAAAGGCACCCGACCCCCGAGCCCTCTCAGGGCGCTAGGCACGGATTATGGATGAAGGCTGACTCCCTATCAAAGAGATTTCCTCAGTGCCGACATTTCTCGAATTGCTTTCATCCGGGCCCAGCTCGGGAAACCTGAGGATTGGGGCCAGCTTCCCCGGCCACGCTGGGCCAGTGACACGCAGGCGCCGGAATCGGAGCCACGCTGGGTCGTCCCAACCTGGTCCCCAGGCCAGGAAGGGAGGGCGCCGCGGAGCGCTTCCCGTGTGCGGGGCTTCCCACAATCCACCGCGCCGGCAGTGGCGGCGACCGCGGCGGCGCTCTAGCCGCGGCATGTCTGCGTCTCGACTGCTCTGGGAGGAGGAAGAGAAGGAGGAAGAGGAGGAGGAGGAGGGGGAGGAAGAGGAGAAAGGCGCAGGGGTGGGAGCTGTTGCTGAAGCTGCCACAGCAAAAGTTCTCTCCCCTCCCCCCTTCCCCTTCTCTCAAGGCCTCTAGGAGGGTTGGAGCTGCCGCCGCCTGCAGTCGGTGACCGCGCGACTCGGCGCCCGCCCGCGGTAAAGCGCTGGGCCTGGCAGGCCCGGGCCCTTGGGGAGGGTGGGGGAGGGGGAAGCGACGGCGCGCGGGGGTAGCGCGCGGCGGTAACGGCCTGACCCCGGAGGGGGTGGGGGGAGCGAGCCGTGGCGAGGCTGGGGGTGGCCTGGGGAGCGGCCGAGGCCGAGCGAAGCGCAGGAGCTGGCTGGGGGACGGGAGGAAGCAGGGCGCGGATGGTGGGTTGGGGGGTTGAGAAAGGATAATGACGGGGGTGGCGGAGGCGAGAAGGCGGCCTCCGAGGCCTGAGGCGGGTGTCAGAGGTAGGGAAGGAGGTGGGAGGTTTGCAGGGGGAGGCCGGAGGGTGCTGGGTGTGGGTGTGAAAAGGCTAGAGAAACACCAGGTCTCTGTCCGTCGTGCCTGGTGCAGTGCTTTATGCACCGCAGGCCTCAGTCACTGTTGCTGCCGGAGTGTTCTTTGGGAGAAGGGAAGGGAAGGGCAGGGGTTGGAGAAAAGGGAATCCTTGCGGGAAACATAGTGGGAGTGTGTTCAGGGAGAGCGGCCAGAGGGAAAGATGCCGGATAGGTGGAGGAATGCAGAGGGTGCCCGTGGAGGAGTATCCAGGAGTCCGGAGGGTGTTCATTGTGCAGATATATTAGGTATTTCGTTATGGAAAGAACTGAAGCGTTTCTAAGGAAAGGAAAGAACGGATACAAGGAGTTTCCGCGAATAGAAAGGATAGCGTTCGAAGCCAGAGGAAGTGCTAAATACTAGAGACTATGAAGAGAATGCATGATAGAATAGACAGATGTAGTAGAATTAATAAATGTTGGCCCAAGGACTAAAGAGTTATTCCAGATGGGCCGGGATGGCCTAGTTCTGAACCTGTTTGGGCTCTTCTGTAGATGACATCTGGTAAGTGTGGGTCCCGCAGTGGTTGGGGGTCACTGAGAATTAGACCTTAGTCTGTAGTTTGATCTGAGACCTTTTAAACCTGCACCAGTGAATATTAGAATCTCTGAAACAGACGGTAAAAAAAAAAACGCCTGGCCTCCAGGGATTCCCTAGGCCGTGAGTTTAGATTTCAGCAAATTTAAAGTACTGTCATTTACTAGAGTCAGGGTGAACACTAATGCCGGAATGGAAATTACTGGACTTGGCGGTTTTCTTCTTCACTGCCCAGCTTATCTGGTCCAGGAGAACTGATGCCATATTATTCACCCCAGGGTTATAATTAATGGTGGGTGGGGGGAGTCCATGCACAGTGGCCTTTCTTTGGAGATTCCATTTGGAGCTCAAATTAGTCTGACTGGATTGGTTCCATAACTCTGGAGCTGGTGGGAGACTTTTTGCTATTCATGGTTCCTGAATGTATACTCTCACGGAGGCATTGTGGTATTGAAGAAAATGCATCAGTCTGCAAAGTATGGGCCTGCAGAATGGAGGAGCTAGAATATCTGTTTTGGTCTTAGGTTGCAAGGAGGTCAGGACTGGTTGGGTTGAGGTTTAGGGGAACCTGAAGAGACTAGATGATTCTAGAGCCAAATTAGAGGGAATATTAGCATTTTCATATCAGGAAATGAACCAAGGCCTATTGGATTTCTCTAGCTCCCACCAGACTGGATTTCCAAGAGGGAAATCTAGGCTAGAACCATACTTTTAAGATTTGCCTGAAAATTATTCACTTTTTATTGTTAAGAAAGACTGTACACATAACATTGTAATATTAATTCAGCTGAAGAAAGGGTAGTATGAAATATCTTTTTATGGAAGTAGAGGGTGGAGGGATTGATGGGGAAGAAGTTTGGGAGAGGGACGGGAAAATTCAGTCTTTTATTCGTTTAGCAAATATATCTAAGGAGGATGAGAATTAAGCATTAGAGATAAGAGGGGCTTTTATTAAAAAAATTTTTTTAATGGAAATAAGCCAGGATTACTTTTTTTAAATTTGGAAAACTTTTTATGTCAGTATATTTAAATTTACTTTTTTCAAGGGCTTCAGTATATTACATGTAGGATGTACCCATTTTTATTGTCATCACAGAATGAGAGGGTCTGTTTTCTTTCCCCTCACCTGCACTGTATATTATCATTTCTTTTAATTTTTGTAACTTTAATGGACTTAAATATAGTATGTCATCATTATTTTTCCCCCTTTTAAATTGTATGGAATTATACATGTACATAATTAAAAAGTAAAATTGTCCTGAGAGAGCTTATAATGAAAAGCTCACAAGGGTGAGCCCTTGTCTCACCTGTCCATCACAATCCCACTTTCCAGAGGCTACTACTTGTAAGCATTAATTTTTGTAGTTCGTATCATGCTTTTCTTCAGGTCTCCAAGTAATATACATGTACTGTAATTTCTTGATTGATTAAAATGACATTATGAAGGAGTTGAAAGACCTCTGTTAATGAAAAGGATTCGTGTCGTTGATATTATCCCCTTTCTCCTCCTCTCAAACCTTTGATAGTTATTATTTTAGCTTTTTTATTAACTGTATGTCTTTAAATAATATGCTTAAATAGAAAGCATTTAAAATTATACTGGAAATAGACTGGGTGAGAAGGTAAAGGGAAGTTTGATGGATGGATCTGTAAGAAAAACTAGGTTGTAGGAGACATCTTTGCAGCAAAAGGGTTGCTGGTTAGTGATGAGGAAGAGTTGCTTGGCAATGATAGTTATTCATCTTGGAATTAGTTATCAGGTCAACTGTGCAATGTTCTTTGACAGTCTTCTGGAGAGTTTAGAGTGAGGACTCTGGGAATGGATTAAATGACTCCTTATTGTTCTTTCCAGGCTTCTATGGCAATTCTTATAAGAGTTTTTAGGAAGGAGTGAATCGGTGTGGATAATGTGTTTCTTTTTTTGTGGAGGGAGGGAGGGATGGGGAAGTGTGATCGCAGGGGGAAGAGGATGAAGGTCAGGGTATGATGGAGGTGGTGGTAATTTTGTGGGAGGCTGAAGAAAGGGTAAAGAATTCTGAGGACATTTGGATATAGTGGATGTGAAGGGGATTTAAAATTACAGTGGTGAGATAGATTTGTGGCAGTTACAAGGAAATATGCATATTTAAGTCACTAATATGGTGGAAATATGGTGGGAAAAAGTATGCTGCTTATATATTAGGATAGATTAATAAAATATTGGGTTTTTGAAATTTGTATATGGGGCTTAACATCACCAAGTTAGTATGATGGATATGGAAAGAATAGAAAGAACTTGCTCCCCTTTTCGGAAGTCTTGTTTAAGTAACCTTACCTCTTGAGAATCTTCTTTGAGTAAGAAGCATTCACATGTAGATTATATACTGCTAAATCTTGTGTTTGCTTATGGGAATTATTCTCTCTTTGTTTTGCAGAGGGTGGCTAGACTGTACCCTACTCTGGAGCTGAGACTTTCTTAACCTTTGGGGAAACTCAGAACAGTTTAAGTGCTTAGTAAATAACCTGTTGAATGACTGATAGAAAGTAGTTTTCACTGTCGTGATAATAGTGGGACTGTGTGAAATTGCTGAACACCATGGGAGTATTGTAGACTAAATTGTGTGTTTAGAGAGTGAGGGATAAAACGGATATCTGATTGGTGAAGCCTTTAGATTTAAGGGAAGAAGACAGAATGGATTAGAATGTGACTAGAACAATCCTGCAAAAACATTGAAGGGGTGGACCAAAGTTTCTCTTCTAATCTGAGGCTAGTTTAATCTGAATAAATTTTAAATCTGGAGTTGGTGGTTGATTTAATTTCTATTTTCTTACTTCAGATCTAAATGACTAGAGATTTTTTAGCTGTTTTAAGAATCTGATTTAATTCATTTTGGTATGGTAATAAAAAAGTGTTAGGTGCAATTTCTTGCCTCAAGGAATTTATAGTATTTATATTCATTTAGGGGGAGAAGGACAGTTGTGAAGTAATTTAGTAATAGTGTAAGATTTCAGAAAGTTGATTTTTTAAAACAAGTATCAGCAGTATACCTCCAGGGGCGCCTGGGTGGCTCAGTCGTTTGAGCATCCAACTCTTGATTTTCGGTTTAGGTCATGATCCCAGGGTCATGGGATTGAGCCCTGAGCGTGGAGCCTACTTAAGATTCTCTCTTTTTAAAAAAAAAAAAAAAGTATACCTCCAGGTGAGAATTTTTGTATTTTGGTAGTCGTTTTCAGTAGTAGAGTTCAGAACTTTTTTGGATCACCTTTTCTGAATTCCGTTCTGAGCCTCTAGCACATTCTATACAATTTATCTAATTATTAAGTACCTATTGTGTGCTCTGGGGGGATGGAGCTTTTAAAGGTGGGTTAAACATGGTCCCTATCCTCAGAGTTCATAATCCCTTTAGAAGGGCACAGTTACAAACAATATGAGGCATAATGTTATTCTGAATAGCCTTATTGGTGACAAATCTTTTTAGTTTGAAAGATTTGATTTTTAGAAATGCTGAAGATATGTTGATAGCAAAGAGAGTGAATAAAGAATAGTTTTGGTTTAAATTCGGTTAGTCACAGATATAGGAATGATTTTTGTGGTTGACTTATTAACTGAGTTACTTTGGAAAACACTACCAGTGAGGAAGTCAGAAGTACTTTGAAGAGTGGTGATAACTTCACTTGGAGGTAGGTGAACACTAGATGTTAGCTAAGTGCATGAACTGGTTGGATGGATGGAGTGAATAAGTGAGTAAGTGGTAGCCTCCCAAGGTAACTACTTTAAAGAGGACCTCATTGATTTTAATATGTAAATAAATTCTGGCTAAATTTGTTAATAAACATTTTCATTACTGGGAACAAGATGGTTTATGATTAAGCTCCCAAATGAGTTTTATGGATAATGAATGCTGTAGGAGTTCAGGGAATGGAGAAATGAATATTGGCTAAGGTTTGGGGAAAGGATTTAAGTGTACCGTACTTTAGCTAGATATTTGAAAGGATTCCTTAGGGATCTCAGGAGAGGAACTAAATTGCTCCAAATTTCTCTTGCAGCCCTAGAATGAACCTAGAGTCTGGATCTATTTTTGTCTTAATGCTTTCTGCCTATTTCATTTTAGCTACTCCTACTGGTTTGTTCCTTTTCAAATTCTTTGCTGGGTAGATTTTGAGCTCCCTGGAACAACGGGGAGGGGGGAAATCTGTTTCCATCTATGTCTAGTGTAACTTTTAGTTTTTCCTTTTATGAGCCTGTACCCCACAAATTACTTGGTCTCTGTGAGTGAAGAGCATGAGTCAACTTGGCTCTGCTATCCTGGCATTTTCCTGCATGCTTTTCTCAAAGCTGCTTTCTGAATTACAGAATAGAATAGACAGAATTGAGGGCATATGTCTAGTAGACACATGCTTGTTGAATAAATGAATGAGAAAGTAAGTATCAGATAATTTAGAAGATCTAAATGATCTATTTCTGTTTGTTTCAATTCATTACGTGCCTTTTTTCTTTTTCTTTCTTTATTTCTCTCTCACTCTCTCTTTTTTTTTTATGTTTACTTATTTTTGAGAGAGAGTTGGGGACAGAGGATCCAAAGTGGTCTTTCTGCTGATGGCAGTGAGCCCAATGCAGGGTTCAAACTCATGAACCGTAAAATCATGACCTGTGCTGAAGCTGGACGCTTAACAGACTGAGCCACCCAGGCACCCCTACCTGCCCTTTTTCTACAAAGGATTTTATGACAGAAATATGTACACTGTAAATGAATTGAAATAATTGAGGAGGTCTAGTTGAAGAGAAAATGAAAGAATCTGTTTAAAGATCATAAGGTCTATTATTATGAATGCTAGAGAACTAGGAATAGAGTGGAAGACAACCAGATGGAGAAGGAAAGGTTATCCTACAGAAAGTATGATTCTGAAAGAAGGAAAACATAATTGATATATGATAAGGTTGTGTTTAGAGGACAGCAAGAGAAGATTGAAGGTGTAGAGGATTACTCGAAATGGTTATTTTGGGGAGGGAGATTGTAAGACAATTTGAAGGATAAGAGTAAACAAGTTTAGAGTGTAGCAGAAAGTATTTATGATGTGGATTTATAACTGAGGTTTCAGAAAGTGGTGGGGTGCATTCTCTTTAGTCAACAGATAATGAACATTTGTTACATGCAAAAGCATTGTTAGAGGAGTCAGGAATAAATCCTTTGGGATTTATATTCTAGTAGTGGAGCTGAACTTGTGCACAAATAACTACATCATGACCAATGTATCATAAGAAAAACCAAATGTTACTGAAGTTAAAAGGTAGGAAAAAATATTTGGGGGAAAATCTGGGACTACCCTTAATGGCATGCAAGTGGCATTTTAGTTAGTTTTTGAAGGGATGGATAGGATTCTGGCTGATAGAAATGAATGGAAAGAGAGCATTCCAATCTGAGGTATTAGCAAAAGCAAAGACTCGGAGTTGAGAAGCCATGGATATGTGGGAAATAGTGAGTTTTTAATTTTTTTTTTTTTAACTGATCCACAGTAAGAAATACATGTCACATCCTCACCTGATATATGCATGTGTGAATGTTTGTGTGTATGTATAAAACAAAAAGCTTCAATAACCATAACCTTTACATGTTGGATGCACTCGTGTGTTTTCCATTCTATTCTGTTTGGCTAAGAAAAAAAGATGTCTGTCACTCATAAACTAATTTTGTGACTAAATAGTTGATCACAGCTTCTAGTTTGGAACACGGAGTTCATGAATGGGGCATAATATGATAAAAGGTAGGAAGAGTCAGTGGGGTTGAGTAGAAAATGAATGGCCTTGAAAGCTAAGCTAAATAGTTTGTATTTGACATGATGTAGTGTTGTGCTGAGGAAGCAAAACAGAAGCTAGGTTTTAGTCTTGGCCCTTCTGTTTACCTGTGCTATGATTATGGAGAGAATTACTTCCTTTCTGAGACTCCGTTTTCCCATCAAGAAATTTTTAATTCTTACACCTTTTGGCAAGGGTTGTGGTGAAGATTTGAGGATGGAGATATATTAGCATAGGATTAAAGTATGTTAATGTATCATTAATGTATAGCTTCTGAACTTTTCTGAGTAGAGAATGGAAGCAAAGACTGTATATTAAATACCTTAACCTGCTGATAGCTATACTTGGCAGGATAGATTGGTGGCAGTGTGATGGTAGAGTAAGATTGGGGGAGAGAAACTCAGTTATGAGGCTACTGGAGAAACTTAAGAAGGGCTTGAATTAGTTTGATAGCAGGATTAGAAATGAGGGGGTAGGATGTGATTGGATGGTGAGAGGAGGGGAGGATGACTGGGAATTTAGAGCTGTGGTAAGATTCAAAAGGCAACAGCTGAAACGAATACATGTTGGGGTAGTTCAGTGGGGGTACATTAGAATAGGTAGTTACAGTTTCTTGCATATAGTGGGTCCTCAATTATTTGTTTAATGATTAAATATGTAAATTGGGGAATTTGAATTCCAAGTAGAGACAGTCATGGTGGATAGGTTTGAGAAAGAGGGGTGAGATTGAAGGGTGCTTTTGAAGGACTGCCAGAATTTCTTCAGGGAATATTTTTGTATACTTACTGTGTTCAAGATTCCGTGGTAGGCAATGTGAAGGACCCATGTTTATATATGATGGAGTTCATTTTCTTCAGGAGTTTGACCAGGGACAGAAATGTCCCTGTCTGTTTATGACTGTCTATGACAGAAGTACTGTGGCTGATTTGACTTTGTGGAGGAGTTGGTGTGCAAATTAGGCCTTGAACCATATATAAATATGGTTATAGTAGGCAAGATGGTGAGGATTGGTATTCCAAGAAGAGAGAGTGTGATACAAGTAACAGAAAAGTTCTGGATGTGTTTAGGGGTTCATGGTCTAGATTAGCTAGGGTTCATCTTATGAATGGAGGGAAATAAGGCTGTAAAGTAGAAGAAACATCTAAAAATCTAGACTAAACAGGTTTTTTAAAAAGATAAAGTGCTCAAATCTTAAGGTTACAGGTCAATGAATTTTTGTAGGTAGACATTTCCAACACTCTAGAAGACTCCTTCATTTGTCACTCCAAGTTGATGTCTCCTTCAACCAAAAGTAACTACAGTGACCCTTGAACAACATGGGTTTGAACTGTGCAGATCCGCTTATAAGTGGAATTTTTTTTGATAATTATGGTACAGTACTGTGTTTTTATGATTTTCTTAATAACCTTTTCTTTAGCTTACTTTATTATAAGAATGCAGTATATATTACATATAATCTACAAAATATGTGTTAATCTACAGTGTGCTATTAGTAAGGCTTCTGGTCAACAGTAGGCTACTGGTAGTTAAGTTTTTGGGAGTCAAAAGTTATACCCAGATTTTCGACCATGGGGTGAGAGGGAGGTTGGATTCCCCAGCCTCTGTGTTGTTCAGGGGTCAGCTGTACTATTCTGATCTTTACTGTAACGGAGTAGTTTTATGTTTTGGAATTTCTTATTAGTGGAATCATACATCCGTGTGTGGTTTCTCATGCTTAACATATGTTTGTGAGATTCATCCATGATGCGTATAGCAGTAGTTTATTCTTTTTCATTGCTCTGTGGGATTCCATTATGAACATACCACAGTGTATTTATTCATTTCATGATTGTTGGACTGTTGGCTAGTTTCTATTTTTTGGAAATCTAAGGACTTTTTTTTTTTTAAAGTTTATTTATATATTTTGAGAAGAGTGAGCACAAGCAGGGGAGGGGCAGAGAGAGGGAGAGAGAATTCCAATCAGGCTCCACACTGTCAGCGCAAAGTCCTACATAGGGCTTGATCCCACGACCCTGGGATCATGACCTGAGCCGAAATCAAGAGCTGGATGCCCAAATGACTGAGCCACCCAGTCACCCCTGGAAGTCTAAGGACTTTTAATTTGACTCAGTGTGCAGTGGGGGAACCCATTGATGATTTTTGACTGGGGAAATGAGGTGATTTAAGAATAAAAATATGGTGACCTGTTTTTGTTTTGTTTTTGCAATGAAGAGAGAACCTAGTGATTAGGAGACAAAGTCAGAAGGCTCTGACAAAAGTGTGAAGTGTTGAGAGTCTAAGTTGTGATGGTGTTAGTGGTAATCAAAGAAAAGAGATACACAGAAGAAATACTTTAAAGAAAGAATTGAAGGGTTTGACGGCAAATGGGCTTTTGGGAAACTGGAGGAAAAGAAAAAGAAAAGGGAAACCTTGGGGCTTTTCTTGGGTAACTGAGAATGGTAGTGCCATTAACAAAAATTATTGGATCAGTGAACAGAACTGTTTTGGTGGGGAAGAATAATTACTTTCATTTTAAGATACATGGCCAGTGTGTGAAACACCAAATGGAATTATGCAAGGGGAATTATTTAGCTAGAGTTAGAAATACTGGATTCAGCTGAGGAAGGAGGTCCAATAGAGATTTGGGAATATGTACCTAGAGTTGATAATTGAAGCTGCTAATTCTGGATTTGGTAGGGTGCTAATGGCATGAAATTTTTGTACTGATAATTGAGGTGTTAATTGAAGCAGTAATTGAAGAATCTAGTTAAAAAAATCATTATATATTCCAGTTCCTAAGGAATAAATTAGATTGTAGCAGAGGGTGATGGTTTAAAGATTATTTTTGGGAGCTGGGGGAAGATATCCATATGAGGAATGAAAATGTAGAAGCAGTATTAAGGGATGAGATCCTGAAGGGAGTGGAGAGAGAATGGTAGAAAGCTCCAGGATAGAACTGGAGAAAATACCCACTATTTGGGCTGAGAAGAGGACCAGTGGTCATTGGAGATAGAAGCAGCAACTGGAGAGACCACAGTAGAATCCTGCAGTACAGTGACATAACCCAGAGGAGGTAGTTCAAGTGTCATTGCCAAAGAGAGGATAAGGACTTGGGTGGTGGGTCATATGATTTGGTACATGGAATTGTTTTTATTTTGGTCTTCAGGAGAGCAGTTCAGAGACCAGAGTGCATGAGGGTAAAGGACTGAGTAGGTTGGGAGAATATGGAAACATTGAATGTAGGAATTGTATTAAGAAGTTTATTTTAAGAAGGAGGAACAGCTCTTTTTCCAAAACTGGAGGCAAGAAGTAGCAGATGGATGAAGATACAGCATTTTAGAAGCTGTAAAGAGGATTTCATTACAGGTGGAGAAGGTGTGATTTGAGGGAATTTTATGGAAGTTATTGAGTATTTGATGGGATTATAGACTTAAATATGAAAATGACTTGGAATTAGTCAATGACATAGAGAGTTGTATTTAGAATAAATCAGTTGTGGAAGATTTCATAGCTTTCTGGTGGTACTTAACACCCAGTGTGTGGGTGTGAAGAAAACAGATGGTGAAGATTGTCTGTCATTAGTGAGGTGCATGGTGAATATAATAGAAGGTCATGATGTTCTAGAGAGGGCAGTATTAAATGGCTGATGGACAGATTTCAATTGTGTGGGGAGACAAGTGAAGCCAAAGGGACGTAAAGAGCAGGTGTAGAAGTATAAAATAAAGTCGTGGTTTAAAAAAAAAAAAAGGGAGGTCTCTGAAGTTACAATCCTTGTGGTACAGCACTTCCAGTTGATGACCTATTTTCATTATATATGTGTGAGTGGCTGAAGTGCAGCTGAAGGTTTTAGGAGTTGAGGAAGGTCAGGGTGTAGAAAGTACTTCAGCATCATTGAAGTTACTGAGAATAATTGCTGAATGTGGGACAAAGTAGAATTGGTCTTTGGGGAAGGAAGATGGGAGTGTATTCCGGAGCTTGGTAGATGTTGCAAGTGGAATGGTTTAAGTAAGTAGTGTAAACTGCAAAGAGATATTTTAGTGACAGGAGTGGCCCTTGGGAGCAAGAAGCAGTTGGTCTTTTAGCAAGCTGAAGGAGTAGAAGAGTGGATAGTTAAGTCAGGAGAGAAGCAGGTTGTTCAGAAAAAGCCAAGCTTGAGATAAGATGCAGGGGTGGTCACAACAATCCAGGCAAGAGATGATAATATCTGACTTGTGGTGTGGGGATGGAGATAAATAGATTTGTTACATTCACCAGTTCTTTAAATTTCTTTAGAAATAAATTATACTTGCAAAATCGTAGCCATTCGTGTGCAAGGGAAAAAAAGGTAAGGTGGAGGTATACTAATATGAAAGGCAAAAGACACAGGGTAGTTTGTTGACAGTAGAACATGGATAAACTGATAGAAGCTAGTAAATGGGTAGAACAGAAATGAATGAGGAGATTGGGCTTGGCCTGAATCTGAATAAGATGAAAAGGAGAGTAAGTCTGTTGCAGCAGAGAAAATAGGGGGAAAACATAACGCTATCTAGGAAATAATGCCAGGAGCCTGTTCTTTCTTTGTGCATATAAGGACAGTCCTTGCCACCCATGATCTTATAAAGATAATAGTGCATATGCGTAAGTATTTTAAAAAATAGCATAATAATAGAGGTATTGAGATCTTTTGAACTCTACTTGAGTTCCTCAAAACCTATCAGTCTTTGTTTGCAGAAACTGTGTGGTGATAATTTGTATAGATAGAGAGGTTCAGGTGAAAAGTAGAAAGAATGGGTGGATATTAGGAAGGAGACATCCTAAGCTGTCTAAAATGGCCTCTGTAGTGTTGTTGTTGTTGTTGTTGTTGCTGTTGTTGTTTTGTCTATAGTGACTTTTATCTCCAAATTTCTTATTGTTCTTAGGGTGGCTGCTTTGTTTTCTATATAGGTGAGAAAATATCTATATAGAGATGAGCCCCAGAAATATAGTTCTAAATACACTGTCTTGTTTGTAGTTATTTGTCATTTATTGAACATGTCTAAAGGAGCTATATTGCCAACTCCAAAACCAAAATATAGTTTAACATTACTACTTATTTATTTATTATTTATTTTAAGATTTATTTATTTATTTTTGAGAGAGTGAGTGTGCCAACAGGTGGGGGGCATAGAGAGGGAAAGAGAGAGAGAATCCCAAGCAGGCTTCGGGCTGTCCGAGCAGAGCCCGACACAGGGTTCAGTCCCACAAATCATGACCTGAGCTGAGAAATCAGGAGTTGGATGCTTAACTGAATGAACCACCAGGTTCCCCTTTTGATTTTTTTTTTCTTTTTTTTTTTTAATCTCAGTGCTTGAAACCTTCATCATCTTCCATTGGTGATACTTAAGACCTAGACCAGGCCTCTAATGCTTTGGCTTTGCTCTTAAACTTTTGCTTGTCCAGTTCTGCAGTTGTATTCATTTTCGTCAGTCTTTGTTGTCTGTCAATTTTTCCTTTGTATTATCAAAGGCTTGACTCTCAGGTGCTTACCTGACTGTGGTTTTTGAGATTCTCTCTCAGTGTCTTGCTGTGGTCGCGGAAGCTGACATTTTAAACTATTACCAGTCCAGTGCTGGTATCCTTCAGACCCTTTGTATTTGCATTACATTCCTTACATGATTAATTCACATGGTCATCCTCTGAACAAAGAATACTTTCTGATCTTCCCTGTTTAGAGCAGGGTTTTTGATGTTACTCCATGTTTCAGAGAGAGCATATTTAGTGGCAGTGAGAAGAATATGACAAGACATAAAATAGGTATTATTGGTGTTTGACCCAGGTGCAGCTTTGCTTCAGGATTACTTCCAGAATGCAGCCCCAGGTCATTCATTACGTTTCCCACCCTCCCTTCTACATTTAGTCAGTCACCAAACTTAATAATGAAGGACCTGTGGAGACCCAGAGCTTTGAAAAGGCCTAACAGGGTTCAGGGAGGTCATTTTGCCCATCTCACTTTTCTGCTGTAAGCTGCCTGATTTGGTCTAGAGTTGTTTCCAGGACATACCTCAGACATAGCTAGGCCTTGGCAAGTGGGTGGTGTGGGTTAGACTGATTGATGGTGGACATCTTAAGGAAGGTGTTGGGCATTACTGTAGTGGAAACAGAGAATGTTTAATGGTAATTATATTAATTTAACAGATAAGTGACTTCACAAGATAGGGGTTGGATACCTGAAAATCTTGGTTGGCTTAAGGAGTTTTCCTTGTAAATTTGAGAAAAGCCCTTTTATAATGGCTAGAATGAAATACATACTTGATGTTTTGCAGGGTCCCATATATGT
This sequence comes from Puma concolor, assembly GCF_028749965.1. Classification (NCBI taxonomy): domain Eukaryota; kingdom Metazoa; phylum Chordata; class Mammalia; order Carnivora; family Felidae; genus Puma; species Puma concolor. Next base: position 88,963,832 of record NC_141675.1, read on the forward strand.
GTGTTTGTCAACATGTACACATTTAATGACACATACTGTGTTAATTTGAATAGGCTCTATAATTAGAGTCTTTAGGGAAATGGGCATGGTAGTCTTGAGTTATGGGTGATTCTAGTGAATCAGTAGAGAATATTTGGAAAGATCATTGTCAAATTATTGGGAGTGTGCTTGGGAAATGAATTTTTTAGTGACTGTGGTGGCCATTCTGGAATAGGTTCACAAAATTTGAGGGCAATTTGGGGCAAATTTGTGTGTTAAGTTGGAGAGTGTTAGTTTGGAGGAAATGAGGGAACACAAAATGCAGTTTTGAGAAAGGTGAGTTGATTTGGTGGGAGCTGATCAAAATTGTAAGTTAGCTGTGGAGAGGTTTTGAATAGGTAAGTGGGAGATGTAATTTATGAGGAAGCTTGATATTAGAAAAGTAAAATTCAAGAGTAAAATTGGAGAGATGGTTTAGGGGAGGTGATTTTTTGAGGGGAATACAGCTCTTAGGTTAAAAACAGGAAGGCAAGGGACAACTGCATCGAGTAAAGGTGTGGAGAAACAGAGTACGTGGAGGGGTTAAGGAAGAGGTTACTGAAAGATTTCTCATCGTGAGGAGTGCTTTGTTGGATACTACTTTTGAATAGTGGTTCGGTAACGTAGGGGGCTTAAACGTCCCTCGGTCTGTAGGGGTGGGGACAGTTAGGCGGAAGAGTTACCTTTCTTGAGAAGCCGGGGCAGTCGGGAACCCGGGCCCGGATCCGACCCCCGCACTGGCGGGGTTTTGTCTGCGCTCGGCCGGGGGGCGGACGCAGCGGAGGCGAGGGGCTGCGCCGTGCTGGGCCCAAGAGCCGCCACGGCAGAGCACAGCCGGGAGGGCCACCGGCGCGGCGCTCCGCACAACCGGGCCTCTCCCAGGGCGCTTCAGTAAGTGAGCAGGCCGCGCGGGCTGTGCGGTGGGGGCCGGGAGGAGGAGCTTTCTGGAGCGCCCCAAGCGGACCTCCGCACGCGGCTCGCAAGGCTTCCTTTTGTTGTGTGTGTACGTGTGAGTGTGCGCGCGCGTGCGTGAGTGCGCCCGTGTGCAGGGAGGCGGCGGAGGAGCGCCGAGAAGCCGGGGCTTTGCCTGCCGGGGTGCCTCGGCGGGCGGCGGGGCCTCCCAGACGCCCGTCTTCCGGGTCGGGCCCGCGGTGCAGCGAGATGGCGAACTTTGTGAGTGGCTTCTTGGCGGCCAACAAGTGTCTGCCTGTCAGCGGGGACCGCCGAATGCTAATTGACAGCCCCCCCCCCCCCCGTTTCTCTCCTGCTTTCTTCAAATTTTCTGTTGGACTGGGTTGTGTTCACCGTCTTACTGTGTGCCGTAAGGTCAGATGGGTAATTTGGTCTGCTAGACGAATAGTTTTTTACTCGATATCAAGAACAGAAATGTACGCCGGGATACGTATATTGGTTGCGCTAGTAAAACCTGCATGTTTAGTGGTAAGAACCGTGCTAAGGCCTCTCCGTAATGAGGCTATGGGGTAAACTTTTGCTCTCCAGACTTTGTGAAGCACTTTTTACAGTGCCAGGAAAGAACTCTGCGTACAAGACTAAAAGCTAGATAAAGTTAGGAAATGGAAAAGTTAAAGCCCTTCCCAAGAGCTTGAATTAAAAACAGCTTTTTGTTTTGTTTTACATAATTATGATCGTGTAGTTCGTAGAGTTTTGCAAAATTGGGCATGGTGTGATCTAAAAAAAAGAGCATTTCTTATTTTTATAGGGGGCAATGGTAAAGGCACCACACAGTTTTGAAATTTCAACTATGTTAAATGTTGCTATAAATAAAATCCTATTCAGATTTTTAGATTTAATATATCTAAAAATACGTTTGCAGTTGTCCTTTGGGTGCAGGAGGAAGTCCTGGGTTTCACGGTGCTTGTTTCTGGGCAGATTTTCAGTATTGTCAGCATGATACGGACGTAGAACCTTAACCTGAGTGAATAATTTGCTTGAGATTACCAGTCTGTTTTGCAACTGGGAATAGACTCTGGGTCTCTTATTCCCAGTCTGGTGACCTATCCAAGAATAGACTAAGGAAACTGGGTATTTTTCTGTTTGGTGGAAAATATGGCTGAGTTGATTTTGTAGTGAGTTTTAAAGGGCCAAAAAGTGAATGGGTGAACATTTATATTTTCTGTTGTAACATTTAAACGAAGTTTCTCCACATGCCTTTGGTCTTTCTTTGAATATATAAGGAACTTTAGGATATTCTTCAGTGTTACTTTTCATGGCATTTGTAGCACACTTAACACTTGATTAAAATAGATCGATGCTTATTGTAATTAACTGTGGGTAGTTGTGTTTTTCATGCGGATATTCTCCCTGGTTAGAGAATAGCAGGTAACTTGAGAATGTTTAGCCTTCTCACAAATGCTGGGGAGAATAGGCATTATGTTAACTTCATTAATCTCTGACTTAAAAACTTGGCTCTTATTATTGAAGATACTTGAAAAGGTACAGATGGGGATACTTGTGGATTTTCTCCTCCTCAGCTTTATATACTCTTATTCTCACTACTATTATTACATTAGCTATACATAACAATATTTGGTTATTAACGTGTGTTTTGGTAGGCCTCACAGAAAAGAGTACCTTTTCTGTTTCTTTTCCTTTTTTTTTTTTTTTTTGAAAGAGTGCTATTTCTTTTCATAGTATATGAGTTGCAATTGAACTTTTTTATTTTGTTCATTCCTAACCTGTCTTAGGCCTTTTTTTTAATAAAAAAAAAAATTTTTTTTTCAACGTTTATTTATTTTTGGGACAGAGAGAGACAGAGCATGAACGGGGGAGGGGCAGAGAGAGAGGGAGACACAGAATCGGAAACAGGCTCCAGGCTCTGAGCCATCAGCCCAGAGCCTGACGCGGGGCTCGAACTCCCGGACCGCGAGATCGTGACCTGGCTGAAGTCGGACGCTTAACCGACTGCGCCACCCAGGCGCCCCTGTCTTAGGCCTTTAAATCACAAAAACATTCTTTCTTCCTCCCATCTCCAAAAAACCCTGGACATTTATTAATGTAATGCAATAATTCTCCACCAGAAGTGATTTTGGCAATGTCTGGAGACATTTTTGGTTGCCAAGCTGGGGGATTCTGTTGGTATCTAGTGGGTAGATGCTAAACATCCTACAGTGCACATGATAGCCCTACAACAAAGAATTATCCAGTGCAAAATGTCAGTGGTGTTGATGTTGAGAACCCTTGACCTCATATATTGAAAATAACATTCTCCCAAATTAAATATTACAAAAGTTATTTATAATGTAATTAACATGTCTGTACCATATTGTTAGGAATCTTTTTCCAGAGTTGTCATTAGAATGATCATGGGTCAAAGGTTATGAAGTATACTTTAGGTCATCAATACATGTGATTTTAGAGCTGCAAAATTAACAAGTTTATTAAGGCTTTTTGTATGTAGATAATGGAGTTTCCGAGGGATTGTGACTTCCAAGTTCTCACAGAGAACAGAGTTCAGGTCTCTTCTTTTTATTATAATTTAATTTACTTAATTAAAATTAATTTTGATTATTACTGAGGGAAACAGTATTGATAATTTTTGCTTGATATACAAATACATTTAAATAATTGAATTAAATAATTGCATTGTGAGAATCTCAGTATTTAGTGAATCATTGATAACTTTTTCAGATTCACATGTGTTTGTTGAATTCATCAGCATGGTTTGTAATGGTTGTAAACTTTTCAGCATGTGCTTTTTAAAAAAGTGTTTGAAAAATTGAAAAAGACCACATATACTTTTAAAACAAAAACATATTTAAAGTTAATTATGATACTTTAGGCAACATTGCAAATGCAAACCCAATTGGAGCTGTTCAGACATCTGTGGGTGTCTTGAACTTAGACATCTGTTTTGCAGAATTGTGTGAAGATCACCATAATGGTGAATTACTGTGCTAGCTGTAAATCGATTCTAGCAAGATCCTTTTGGTTTAATTTTAGAAAAAGATATTGGAACTTTCAGGTGAACTGTAATTGGGTGAAATATAAATTGAGTATTTAGATGAAAAAAAATTTTTTTTTGAGAGAGGGCACAAGTGAGTGAGGGGCACAGAGGTGGGGGCACAGAGAGAGAGAAGTGGGGCTCACTCAATGCGGGGCACGAGCTCACCCAGGCGCCTAAGATGAAGTATTTTCAAATTAAGCAGCGTATTATTGTCAGAGGAAGAAGTATCAATGGGGTTCTTTTTATGTTTAAATTTTTTTTTTCAGTAGAGGGGTGCCTGGGTGGCTCAGTCGGTTAAGTGTCTGACTGCCCTCAGGTCATGATCTCATGGTTTGTGATTTCAAGCCCTGCGTGGGGCTCTGCACTGACAGGGGAGTCTGCCTGGGATTCACTTTCTCTCTCCCTCTCTCTCTGCCCCCTCTCCCCCCACTCTCTAAAGTAAATAAATAAATAAACTTAAAATTTTTTTTCTATAGTGTACTTTTTTGTAAATGAGTAAAACAAATGAAGACAAAGGATCGTATGAGCAAAGATTTCTTTAAATGGTTTAAGTAAAAAATTTATAGAAGAAATTTACAGTGCATATTAGCAAAAAACTCAACTGGAAAAGCTGCTGTTAATATTTTGATATATGGTCTTCTTATAATTTCATTAACTTTTTATTTTGGAAAAATTTTAATGGGTAAAAAATTGAATTGTACAATGAACCTCCATATACCTATGACCTAGCGTCAATAGTTAGCAATTAATGGCCATTCTTGTTTCATCTATACCTCTACCTCATTTCTCCCCTTTCATATTCTTAAAGAAACTTTATTTTGAAATAATTATAGACTCACAGGAAGTTGCAAAATTAGTACAGAGTCCTGTATATCCTTTGCCCAGCTTTTCCCTGTGGTGACAAATCGTATAAAGCTCTAGTAACATCAAAACCAGGAAATTGACATTGGTTCATTATTCTTAACTGAACTGCCGGAAATACTTACTTTGCACCATTAAAAAAAAATTTAATGTTTATTTATTTTTGACAGAGCATGAGTGGGGGAGGGGCAGAGAGAGAGGGAGACATAGCATCTGAAGCAGGCTCCAGGCTCTGAGCCGTCAGCACAGAGCCCGACTTGGGGCTCGGACTCACGAACAGTGAGATCATGACGTGAGCCGAAGTCGGACGCTCAACCGACTGAGCCACTCATGCTGCGCCCCTGCACCATTTTTTTTTAAATCTGAATTCATTTGTGTGTGTGTGTGTGTGTGTGGTTCTTTGCAATTTTCTCCCATACATAGTAAGTTCGTATAACTACTACCACAGTGAAGATACAGAGCTGTTCCATCATGACAAAGAAAACCCCTCTTGCTAGGCCTTTGTATTTGCATTCCACCTCAAAACCCCTCCCTGTCTCTTGGCAATCTTATTTTCCATCCCTGTAGTTTTGTCATTTTAAGAATAATGTATTAATAACATACTTTTTGGAATCAAAATTCATGTGTTGAACTTTGGGTATATTCAGTATTTTGCTATTGAGAAATAAAGTGGTTATGAGGGGCGCCTGGGTGGCTCAGTTGGTTAAATGTCTGAATTCAGCTCAGGTCATGATCTCACAGTCTGAATTTGAGCCCCATGTTGGGCTCTGTGCTGACAGCTCAGAGCCTGGAGCCTTCTTCGGATTCTGCGTCTCCCTCTCTCTCTGCCTCTCCCCTGCTCATGTTCTGTCTCTCTCTCTGTCAAAAATAAGTAAACATTAAAAAAAAAAAAAAGTGGTTATGAAAATTCATGTATAGCAATTTGTGTACAGTTGTCTGAGATAAATGCCCAAGAGTGAGCTTTTTAGGTTGTATGGCAAGGGCAAGTTTAGTTGTTGTTGTTGTTGTTGTTTTTTTTTAATGTTTACTTCTGAAAGAGAGAGAGAGAGAGAGACAGAGTGTGAGCAGGAGAGAGGAAGACACAGAATCCGGAGCAGGCTCCAGGCTCTGAGCTGTCAGCACAGAGCCCAACGAGGGGCTGGAACTCACGGACTGCGAGATGATGACCTGAGTCCAATTCGGATGCTTAACTGATTGAGCCACCCAGGCTCCCTGGGCAAGTTTAGTTTTATAAGAAAATTCCAAACTGTTTTTCCAGAGTGACTGTACCATTTTATGAGAGATCTACTTGTTCTAAATGCTTGGCAACATTTGTTACTATTTTTTATTTTAACTGTTGTAATAGGTATATAGTGATATTTTATTGTAGTTTTAATTTGCATTTCCTTATTGACTCATGATATTGAACATCTTTATATGTATTGGCTGTTTATGCCTTTTGCTTATTTTCTAATCTGAATATATGTATATTTTTACTGTTAAGTTTTGAGAGTTCTTTATATAGTCCAGATAAGAATTCATCAGAAACATTGTTTGCAAACATTTTCTCACTCCATGGCTTATCTTTTCATTTTCTTCACAAGTTCTTTCACAGGGGAGATGTTTTCAGTTTTAATGAAGTCTGTTTCTTTTACGAATCATGCTTTGGTGCCAAATCCAGGAACCTTTTTCTTTAGTCCTGAAGGATGTCTCTGATAGTTCTGTAGTTTTATGTTTACGTTAAACTCATGATCCATTTAGTTTTTATATAAAGTTGTGAGGTTTAGGTCAACACTTTTTTTTTTTATTTTTTTAATGTTTATTTATTTTGGGGAGACAGCACAAGCGGGGGAGGGGCAGAATGAGAGGGAGACACAGAATCTGAAGCAGGCTGCAGGCTCTGAGCTGTCAGCACAGAGCTGAATGCGGGGCTCGAACCCATGAAGCGCAGGATCATGACCTGGGCTGAAGTCGGATGCTTAACCGGCTGAGCTACCCAGGCACCCCTAGGACAAGACTTTTTTTTTTGCGGATGGATGGATGTCCAGTTGTTCCAGTACTATTTGTTGGAAAGACTATCTTTCCTCCATTGAATTGTATTATCTGTTGGGCATATTTGTGTTAGTCTAGTTAATTTTGGGTTCTTTGTTGCATTGATATAGGTGTCTATCCCTTTTGTCAGTCCACACTGTCTTGATTAATGTAACTGTATAATAGTATTAAGATCAAGTAGATGATTCCTTCCACTTTCTCAAGATTGTTTTAGCTTTTGTAGTCTCTTTGCCTTTTCGTATATGTTTTAGAAGAATCTTGTTGATGTATACCAAAAAGTATTGCTGGGATTTTGATAGGAATTGAATAAATTTGTAATTAAATTTGGGAGAATTCCTTTATTATACAGAGATTTTCAATCCATGACTACAAATGTCTCATCATTAATTTAGATCTTCCATATTTTTTGAAGCAAATTCTAGGCATATAGTTTTCCTTAAACAGCTTTATTGAGATACAACTTTATGTACCATATAATTTATTCATTGAAAGTATATATAATTCAGTTGTTTTTAGCGTATTCAAACAGTTGTGCAGCCATTACCATAATCAATTTTAGAACATTTCCATCGCCCTAAAAAGAAACTCTGTCCATTAACAAACAGTCGTCTTTCCCCCTTTGTCCTAGCCCCTGGCAACAACGAATTTATTTTCTGTCTATGGATTTATCTATTCTGAACATTTTAAATTAATGGAATCATACAATAGGTGATCTTTTATGTTTTGCTTGTTTCATGTAGCATAATGTTACACGACGTAGCATGTGTCAGGAGTTCATTCTGTTTATTGCTGAATAGTATTCTGTTGTATAGATATACCACATTTTTTAAATCCATCAGTTGACTGACATTTGGGTTGCTTCTACTTTTTAGCTATTATGAATAATAGCTAATAATTGCTATGAACATTCATGTGCAAGTTTTTATGTGAATATTTGTTTTCACTTCTCTTGGGTATATACCTAGGAGTGGACTTGCTGAGTCATATTCAAGAAATCATTGCCAGGACTAGTGTTATGAACTCTTCCCCCTTGTATTTTCTTTTAGGAGTTTTATAGTTTTAGACCCCATGCTCAAGTCTTTAATCCATTTTGAATTGATTTTTTGTGTATAGTATAAGGGTCCAATTTCATTCCTTTTGCATGTGGATATCCAGTTTTCCCAAAACCATTTGTTGAACAGGCTATCCTTTCCCCATTGTGTATTCTTGGTACCCTTGTTGAAGATCATTCATCTGTAAACATGTGGGTTTATTTCAGGGCTCTGTTTTCTTATGTTGGTCTGTATGTCTGTCTTTATGCTAATACTATTACTTTTTAGTTATTGTAGCTTTGTATTACGTTTTGAAATTAGGAAATGTGAGGCCTCCAGCTTTGTTCTTTAAGATGTTTTGTCTATTTGGGGTTCTTTGTGTTTCCATATGAATTTTAGGATTTTTCTCCCCTACTTCTGTAAAATTGCTATTGGGAATTTGGTAGGGATTGCACTGTATCTGTAGATGTAGATCACTTTGGTTAGTATGGACATTTTAATAATCCATGGACATGGGATGTCTTTCTATTTATTTGTGTTTTAATTTTTTTCATCAGTGTTTTGTGTTTTTCAGTTTACAAGTCTTTTGCCTCCTTGGGTTAAGTTTTTCTAAGTACTTTATTCTAAGTAAAGTAAAGTAATGTTACTATTATAAGTGACATTACTTTCTTAATTTCATATTTTGTTCACTGCTAGTATACCATTGAGTTTTGTATATTCTTGTACTGTACAACCTTGCTGAACTTATTTATTCTTGTAGTTTTTTAGTGTATTCTTTATGGTTTTATGTATATCGGATGCCATCTGTAAATAGGGGTACAGTTTACTGCTTCCTTTCCAATGTGAATGCTTTTTAATTTTCTTGCCTAATTTTCCTTGTTAGAACATCTAGTACAGTGTCGAATCAAAGTAGTGAGAGTAGACCTCTTTGTCTTGTTTCCGGTCATAGGGGGAAAGCATTCAGTATTTCATCATTAAGTATAACATTAGAATTTTTGTAGATGGCCTTTATCAGGTTGAGGAGATTCTCTTCTGTGCCTAATTTCTTGAATGTTTTTGTTATTTAAGGATGTTGGATTTTGTCACATGCTTTTCTGCATCTGCTGAGATGATCTACAAAAAATAAAGGTTTTGTCCTCTATTCGGTTGGTAGGGTGTATTTACTTGATTTTCAGATCTTAAACCAATTTTGCATTTCTGAGATAAATCTACTTGGTTATTGTGCATATTCATTTTTCTGTGTTAGTGAATTCGGTCTGCTAGTATTTGTTGAGGATTTTAATGTCTATAATCAGAGATAATGGCTTGTCATTTTCTTTTTTAAAATTTAATGTTTATTTTGAGAGAGAGAGCACACATGCACAAGTTGGGGAGGGGCAGAGAGAGGGAAAAGAGAGGATTCCAAGCTGTCAGTGCAGAGCCCTACATGGGGCTTGATCCCATGAACCATGAGATAGTGACCTGAGCCAAAATCAAAAGCTGCTCAACTGACTGAGCCACCCAGGCGCCCTGCCATTTTCTTTTCTTGTGACATCTTTATTTTGTTTTGGTATCAGTGATACTGATCTTATAAGATAAATTAAGAAATGTGCCTTCATCTATTTTTGGGAGGAGTTTGTGAACAACTGGAATTTAATTCTTTATTAAATTTTTTTGGTAGAACTTCCCAGTGAAGCTGAGCTTGGAGTCTTCTTTTGGGGAGCTTTTAAATTAAGAATTCATTTTTCTTAAATGGTTATAGAACTATTTAGATTATTTCACTTTGGTTTAGTTTAGGTAGTGTAATTCTGATAAATTGAGAAATTTCTTCGAAGTGATAAATTTAAGAATGTAAAGTTGTTTTGTAGTATTTTCCTTACTGTATTTTAGTTGGTGCAAGTTCTGTAGTGATATCCACTTTTGAATCATTACCTTAGTGATTTGTGTCTTCTCTGTTTTTTATTTGTTAGTCCTATTAAATACTTACAAAATTTTTGCTTCACAGATTTTTTCTATTTTTCAGTTTTCAATTTCATTAATTTCTGTTCTATATTGTTTGTTTCCTTCCTACTGCTTGCTTTGGGTTTATATATATTTTGCTTTTTTTTTTTTTTTAAGTTTCTTGTGGTAGGCAATTAGGTTTTTGATTTGAGATCTTCATTTATTTTTATTTATTTTTACTATGTATTTATTTTTTTTTGAGAGGGAGGGACAGAGGGAGAGGGACAAAGATAACCTCAAGCAAGCTCCACAAGGGTCGTGAGATCATGACCTGAGCTAAAATCAAGTCAGACACTCAACCAACTGAGCCACCCAGGGACCCCTGAGATCTTTCTTCATTTCTATTGTAAGCATTTAGTGCTATAGATTTCCTTTTAATTACTGCTTTAGCTGCATCTCACAAATTTTGGCATGCTGTGTTTTTATTTTCATTCATTTTTATGTGTCTGTATTTTAAAGTTTTCTTTGAAATTTCCACCTTGACCCATGCACTTTTTAGAATTGTGTTGTTTTTTCCTGATGTTTCTAGGTTTTGTTTTTTCTTTTTTTTAAATTTTTTATTTTTGAGAGAGAGACCGTGTGAGTGGGGGAGGAGCAGAGAGAGAGGGAGACACAGAATCCAAAGCAGGCTGCAGGCTCTGAACTGTTGGCACAGAGCCCGACGCAGGGCTCGAACCCACTAACCGTGAGATCATGACCCGAGCCAAAGTCAGACGCTCAACCTACTGAGCCCTCAGGCAACCCTGTTGTCTTTCTGTTACTGATTTCTAGTTTAGGTCCATTAGGGTCAGAGAATGCACTCTATTATTTTAATTCTTATAAATTTGTTGAGGTTTGTTTTGTGGCTCTGGATATGATCTGCCTTGTTCATATCATGGAACATCTGCCATGAATGTTCCATGGGTGCTTGAAAAGAAATGTGTGTTCTGTTGTCATTGGGTGGAGTATTTCATATACAGTTGACCTTCAAACCACATGGGTTTGAATTGTGCTGGTCTACTTATATTTGGATTTTTTACAGTACAGGACTATAAATGTGTTTTCCTTATTTTCTCAGTAACATTTTCTTTTATCTAACTTTAAGAATACAGTATATAATGTAATACACAAAATGTATGTTAATGGATTGTTTTTTATCTGTAAAGTTTCTGGTCAGTAGTAGGCTATTAGGAATTAAGTTTTTGGGGAGTCAGAAGTCATACATGGATTTTGTGTGAGGGAGTTGTTCAGGTTTCATCTGTATATCAATTCAATTCTGTTGGTTAAATGTGTTATTAATATAAACACTCTGCTTTTCTAAAAAAAAAAAAAAGTATTGCTATAGCTTAGCATTCTTTTCAACGTATGGTACCACATTTCTTGTTAGCAACATATGGGGCCATTTAAAAAAATTTGCTCTGCCAGTCTGTCTTTGATTGGTTTATTTAGACTATCTGCGTTTGAGGTAATTAATGATCTGTCAGTCCTTATAGCTGCTATTTTATTATTTTTTGCTTATTTTCTCTGGCTTTTGGTTTTTGCTTCTCTTTTCTTGCCCTCCTGCAGATTATTGGAACATTTTTTAGGATTCCATCTTTTATAATTTGTAGAAGGTCTATTTATAATGTTTTGGAGTCTGTCTTGCTGTAGTTTTTGCGGTGGTTGTAGTTATTACAGTATGCATATGTGATTTATAACAGTCTACTAGTATCCACATTTTATAGTTTCAACTGAAGTGTGTAAATTTCACTTCTGTTCTACCCTTTACCTTTCCAACTTTTATTTATTATTATTATTTTTTAATGTTTGTTTTTGAGAGAGAGAGAGAAGTGGGTGCTCAAGTCGGGGAGAAGCAGAGAGAGGGAGACAGATTCTGAAGCAGGCTCCAGGCTCTGAGTTGTCAGCACAGAGCCTGACACTGGGCTCCAGCCCACAAACCATGAGATCATGACCTGAGCCCAAGTTGGGTGCTTAACCGAGTGAGCCACCCAGGTGCCCCCTACCTTCTCAACTTTTAAACATAATTAATTGTCTTGGGTATGAAATAGTGTCGTAATTTTTGCTTTCAGTCATCAAGTATGATTTGTAAAGCTAATGATGGAAAAGATAATCTGTTGTGTATACCCATATTTCTTTTCTTCCTGTTGTTTGAAACATTTTCTTCAGCCAGTCTTTATGACACATTCTTTTAGTTTTTCTTCTTTTGGGAATGCTTTTTAAAAATGGCCCCTTTGTTCCTTGCTGTGGTCTGAATGTATTTCCCTAAAATTCATATGTTGAAATCCTATTAGGAGTTGGGGCCTTTGGAAGGTGATTAGGTATGAGGGAGGAGCCCTCATGAATGGGATCGGTACTGTTGTAAAAGAAGCCAGAAGAGCTCCCTTGGCCATTTCTGTCTTGTGAGGATACAGAAAGGAGTCTTTTACCTGGAAGTGAGCCCTCACCAAACCATATTGACATCCTGATCTTGGACTTCTAGCCTCCAGAACTGTGAGAAATAAATTTCTGGTTTTTGATGAGAAATCTGGGGTCATTTAAAGTTTCCATTATAAGTAATACGGTTGTTTCTGGTGCCTTCAAAGTTTCTTCTTTGGTTTTAATTTTGAACATTTAATTACTATGTGTCTTGGTGTAAATTTGTTTGTGTTTATTCTGTCCTGGGTTTGCTCAGTTTTTTGGATCTGTAAGTTTGTATTTGCTGCATTTGAATTCAGCCATTGTTTCTTCAAATACTGTTTCAGCCCCTCTCCTTTCTGGGACTCCAGTGATAAGAATGTTGGATCTTATGTTATTGGCCTGTAGTTCTCCAAGACTGTTAATTTTTTTTTCCTGTTTTCTCTCTTGTTCAGATTGGGTGAGTTCTGTTTTTCTGTATTGACCTTCAGTGATTCTCTTCCCTATCATCTCTGTGTTTGTATTGAGTTTATGCAGTGAGTTCAAAATTTTTCTATTATTTTTTAGTTCTATAATTTTCTTTTGCTTTTATTTTTTAATAAATTCTGTGTCTTTGCTGAGATTTTACATTTTCTCACTTGTTTTGGGAAAATTCTTAATTGCTGAAACATTTTTATTATTGTGTTTTAAATAAAAGATAATTTGTCAAATAATTCCAGTGTCTGATGCATCTCTGCATTGGCCTTAGTTGATTATCTTTTCTTAATCATGACTTCTTGAGTCCTTTCTATTTTATCTTTTAGTTAGGAAGTTCTGAGCCCTATTTATATTTTTCATTTTAGTGGACAGTCCGCCTATTTAGGTTTAGAATACAGATCTTGGCCCCCTTTTGTAGGCTGTGTTTCCAATGGCAGTTTTAATTTTCAGAGCCTTTGTGGTCACTTTAATTGATCCGATGCTGCTGGGTTGCCACTAGTCCTTGCTGGTGGTGACTGACGGAGCAAAAGGGTTTTCCCTATGCGGGGCTTCTTGTTATATCTAGATGAGAGATGATTTTGGTAGATCCTCTTATTATTCCTCCCATGTCATTCTTCCCTGTCCCCCTGTCCCTGGGTGAGAGAGGAGAGTCTTAGCCCAAACTAGCTAGCGGCTTGTTGTGGTTGGGTCCCTCAGTTTGCCTACTTGTCTCTGTATCTCTAGGTGGAAAACAGGAGTCTCATGGCAAATGGGTAAGGAAGAATTTTTTACCTCGGTTTTGTTGTTGGTTGGGCTTCCAGTTAATCTTCCTTTTATGTTGCAGAGGGACTCCAGTGTAATTTGGGGGGAGGAATGTGACTGCCTGGTCTGCCTTCTGTTGCTAAGTTGGTGGTCAGGAAATGGCAGTCTGGGTTGCCTTTTTCTGTTGGGTGTGGGGACTAAAAACACCCTGCTGTTCTTTTGTTTCTCCATACTTGTAGTCCCAAACTGGTTCATTGCCTTACTATTTGCAGAGTTTACCTCTGGTTGTCTCTTGTGTTATTTCCATGGTTTATAATTGTGCTTAATGAGGAGGGGCAGGGGAACACAGCTCTGTGCCATCTTACCCAGACTGGAAATTCAAGTTCCTTAATTTTTGTCAACCATCATGATCTCCAGACAGTAGGTTATATCAGCTTTGAAAATAATAGCATACGGATATGTGCTTTGTGAGGTTTTAAGCACTATATAAATGTTTGCTTCAGTTACAAATCAGAATATCAGACACCTAAGTTTTGGGGAAGTCAGTCATAACCAGTTCAAGAGGGTGTCAGGACTAGGCATCTGTCACATGAACAGAATCTTGTTATGTAGTTAATTAAAAATGAGGTTATAAATTCTGAGTGCTTTCTTCAAGGATGTGTTTAATTATTTACACGTAAGATGTTTAGTAATTCCAGTGATACACTATAGTATTTTAATATTAACAAATATTTTTCAAAACAATACTGAAAATCTTGTGTTATGCAGCCAGTGTAATCTGTTTCTAATTTATAGATTGAAATGGGCAGATAAAATGTCCTGCTTTTACATTTCCTGGTTTTCTAATTGAGGATAAATTGACCCAAATAAGAAAATGTCCATTCTATGTTGGTAGAAGCTTGTGTTTCTAAATGACGAGTTAACTTGCTACATCAACTTCTCCTATTTAGAAAAACAATCTCACAGACATATTTCATGAATTGTTCAAACTTAATGTATTTACTGCATTTATCGGGAGAAATCACTGGAGTTCTTTGCAGCCTCTTTTTGAGGTATTCTCTTGAGCGACTCTGATGGCAAATCTCAATTTCCTAATCAGATTAAAAACCATTTGTTTTATTTGTGGGCACACCTCTACGTTGTGTCTAGTGCTTAGTGTAATTCCACGCATGCATTCTAGACAGAGGAGAGAAGAATGATTGACTCTGGTATTGAATAAGATGAAAATTGTCAAAAGATGAACTGACTTTAGTGGACCATTTATAAGTTATTAAGTGAGCGTTTTAAGTTATATTTCATATGAGAAGTAATAATTCCAGTTTTGTCTATGATTTGTAATAATATTTTAATAAGATGCTTTTGTTCACTTTGACACTTTAAAAAAATCAAATGTAGGGGCGCCTGGGTGGCCCAGTTGGTTGGGCAACCGACTTCAGCTCAGGTCATGATCTCACGGTTCGTGGGTTCGAGCCCCCGCGTCGGGCTCTGTGCTGACAGCTCAGAGCCTGGAGCCTGTTTCAGATTCTGTGTCTCACCCTGTCTCTGCCCCTCCCCTGCTCATGCTCTGTGTCTCTCTGTCTCTCAGTAATAAATAAACATTAAAAAAAAAAAATCAAATGTAAATAAATGTTAAGTTTTTTTTAATGTTTACTTAGAGAGTGCAAACGGGGGGAGGGGTAGAGAGAAGGGTGACAGAGGATCCAAAGTGGGCTCTGCCTGACAGCAGTGAGCCTGATGTGGAGCTCGAACCCACCAACCACGTGATCATGACCTGAGCTGAAGTCGGATGCTCAATCAACTGAGCCACCCAGTGTCCCTAAACTTTAATTTTTAATTGGGTATTAAAATTTTTTAGGGTTTCTTTAGTTATTAGAGTGGGATAATTTTTATGTTACAAAAAGCAGATGAATTTAATTTTCTGTTTACTTACATGGTAACTATTGTAGATAGCATTTTATTTATTTTTATTTTTTTAAATGTTTATTCACTTTTGAAAGAGACAGAGGGCAAGCGGGGGAGGGGCAGAGACAGAGGGAGACACCATCTGAAGCAGGTTCCAGGCTCTGAGCTGTCAGCACCCTTAACGGACTGAGCCACCCAGGTGCCCCGTAGATAGCATTTTAATTTAAAATTCTATGTTCTTTGATAATATACTTCAGAAATTTTTTTGATTGCCAGGACATTAAGGTAACATTAAGTATAGTTTAATTTTGGGAAGACCTTTCCTGTGGTGGTGCTATGTTAGAGTAGACATTTATTAGGAGGCAGAGGATCTGGTTGAAGTCTTTGACACTTATGCGTTGTGTAAACTTGGGTACTTAACCTGATGAATTTCAGAGATATTAATACCTGCTTAAGTAATTGTAGGAGGTCAGGTGAAATGGGATAAGTGAAAGCACTTTGTATACCATGCCATACTTTATTAGAGTATGCTTATAGTGCCTGAGTCATCTTGATCATGATAGTATAAAATATTTACAAATTAATGTGTATTCAGTAAAAATTTATGTACAAGTAAAAGTAAAGCAGCTTTTCCTTGAGTTTAGTGGCTTACTAATGTTTTTTTTTTTTTTTACTTTTTTAAAATTTACATTCAAGTTATACGGTGCAACAGTGATTTCAGAACGGCTTATTAATCTTAATAGTGAATTTCTGTTAGTAAAATTGGGGGAAGATTACATAGTTGCTTGATAGTTTGCCACAGTTTTGGGACGGTGTCTCCCCTCAACATGTAATTTAGATTTAAAAGTTAGTTTAGTCTAAGGAGTTTATAAAAATGCTTGTGGTGGACAAGTTTCTTGTTTGACAAATGTTTACTGGCTAGGTGATTTGAAAAGGTCCAGGACAGGTGAAAGTTTTCAGTTCATGGGCTTATTTTACTCACTTTGGGCTGTTTTCTTTTAAGAATTTGATTACCACTTTGTAGGATTTTCATTCTCAACTAAGTGGATTAACTACATTAACTGCAAAGTTTATAAGATTTTGGCCTGACTTTTGTTGAGAGTGGAAATGGAAAATGGTTGTAGAAAGACCTGGGCAGGAGACCCCTGGGTGGCTCAGTCAGTTAAAGCGTTTGTAAAGCGTCTGACTTTGGCTCAGCTCATGATCTCAAAGGTTCCTGAGTTTGAGCCCCATGTCGTGCTCTGTGCTGACAGTTCAGAGTCTGGAGCCTGCTTTGGATTCTGTGTCTCTCTTTTACCCTGTCTCTCTGTCTCTCTCAAAAATAAATAAACATTAAAAAAATTTAAAAAGAAAAAGAAGAGAGACCTGGTCAGGGTAATTTCTGGGGTGGTTGGTTTGAATTTGTTGGGCTGTCTGTCATTCCTGCTTGCGATAGATCAGGTCATGAAAAATATACTGTTGGATGACCATCATTCAGATAGAGTTTTAATACCTTTTAATTTTCAAAGCAGCTGGTGTAAATTAAAGAACACGTATGTCTATGCATGTCTATGTATGTCTATTCATATAAATCACAAAAGTTAGAACTAATGTAAAACCAGAACTTGACTAATTAACCTTAAAGTGTGCTGTAGTTAAAATATGCTAAAGGACTTTAAAAGATGCTAAAGCATTTTTTGTTTCAGATTCTTATACCATATGTGCTATTATTCTTTTCATTGCTTTGTGCTTTTCTTGATTACATTTAAAGGGCAAGAGGTAGCCTTTTTATTTGGCAGTGCATAGAAGCATCAATAGTTAAAATTTTGTAAGCATACACATTTCAGTGAAACTAAAAATGACTTTGTTTTATATTTTAAATTTAAATCCAAGTTAACATATAGTGTAATAATGATTTCAGGAGTAGAAAGAATTTAGTGATCTTTCACTTACCTACAACACCAAGTGCTCATCCCAAGTCCCAAGCAAGTGCCCTCCCTAATGCCCATCATCCATTTAGCCCATTCCCCCACCCAGAATCCCTCTAGCAACCTTGTTTGTTCTCTGTATTCAAGTGTCTTTATGGTTTGCTTCCCTCTCTGTTTAAAATGACACTTTAAAAGAGATCATCTTAATTAACCAAGAACTATGGATTTTTATCAATGAATGGCTTTTCTACAGTGGTTATATTTGGAAGTAACATTAAGGTACATGATATAATGAAATACTTATAAAACAGCTAAGTTTTGGTTATATTCTTTTTTAATTTTTTTAAGAGTTTATTTTGAGAGAGAGAGACTATGTCCATGTGCCTGTACATGCACACGTGTGCACGCGCGCGCACACACACACACACACACACACACACACACACGCAGGAGGGGCTGAGAGAGGGGAGAGAATCCCAAGCATCCTCAACCAGTGCTCAGCGTGGAGCCCCGTCTTGGGGCTAGATTCCACTAACCATGAGATCACGACCTGAGCCGAAATCAAGAGTTGGACACTTACCTAACTGAACCACCCAGGTACCCACCCCTCTTTCATTTATTTATTTATTTATTTTTATTAAAAAAATTTTTTTTTTAATTTATTTTTTATTTTTGAGAGAGACAGACAGACAGACACAGGGTGCAAGCAGGAAAGGGGCAGAGAGAGAGGGAGATACAGAATCCGAAGCAGGTTCCAGGCTCTCAGCTGTCAGCACAGAGCCTGACATAGGGGCTTGAGCTCACAAACCATGAGATCATGACCTGAGCCAAAGTTGGAGGCATAACCGACTGAGCCACCCAGGCGCCCCACTTTAAAAAAAATTTTTTTATTGTCTTAGAACTCTATATTCTTGACAGTTTTTGTGGGAGTTTCTTATCTGAATTTCGATCATTAATTCATAAAACCTCATCTTTTGCAATCTTACTTTTCTAGACAAAGATGACAACTGAAACATAATTTGGTAGACTGAATGTACTCTGGGCCAACAACATAAAGATACTTTGAAAATACTTAATGAAGTTGCTTAGGTTTCTCTAGGAGGGTGTGAAAAATTTGAAGGAACTGAAGAAGTTTCTTCCTGTCTGTTTTAATGTGCATGCCGTTTTGTAGCTTTTCTAACAGAGTACTTCTGAAATTCATTATTAACAGTCTTTTAAAACAAAGACTGGAAATTAGCTGGGATTAAACTATTCTTTACATTGCTCAGAATTATTTTCTATTTGATACAATGTCTATATACATTGTATATACTATATACAATGTATATAGTAGACTCCTCAGTATGCTAATTTATTGTTAAAACCAACAAGGCTTTTTAGGGAAATTCCCAAGCTGAAGGGTAATGTTGCCAAATCCCCACTAGGCTGGTTTTGATACGAGGTTCTCTGCTGCATTAGGTTAATGTGACTTTTCTAGATGCTTCAATTTTGTTATCTTTGATTCCGTAATTGAGAGATAGTGTCGTTTGTGTGGTTAAGCTTCTGGAGCTTGATTTCTGTATTGGAGTTCAACTTTATTTATAATCATTTAAAAAATACCAAGTATCTACTAGGTGCAATACATTGTTTTAGGGTCTTAAGATCAGTGAACAAAACGAAATTCCTGCCCTTGTGGAGCTTATGTTATATAGTTAGGGGCAGAAAACGGTAAACATCATAAGCAAGTAGATTACCTAGCATGTTAAGAGGTGGTAACTATTATGGAAAATGTATAACAGATAAAAGGGGGATTGGGTGTGAGTGCATGTGGGGACAGTTTTAAATCGCATAGCAGGAAAAAGCCTCATTAACAAGATGATGATTGAGCAAAGACTGAAATCAGTAGGTAAAGGATTTAGTTATAAGTATCTCTGGGAGAAAGTATACCAGGCCTAGAATAGCCAGTACAATAGGCCTAAGGCAATGGCATGCTAGAAGATACAGGGAGATAAGAAAGTCTGGTTACTGGACTCAAGTGGAGCAAGGGGGAAAGTATAGAAGATGAGGTCTGAAAGGTGGTGGTGGTGGATTGTGGAGGGCCTTGTGGTGGATTGTGGAGGGCCTTGCAGACCATTATAAGGACTTTGGTTCCGCCAGTTACTAGTTTTGTAACCTTTGGTAAGTTATTTAACCCTTCAGTTTTTCTCTCTTGTAAAATGTGAGTAGTTAATAGCACCACTTTCATAAGTTTGTTGTTTGGATTATGAGAGTTAATACCTGCAAAGTCCTAGGAACACTGCTAAGCAAAGTCTAAAGTATATATTCATTGCATCTTTAAAGGTAAAGTGAACATTAAAAGGTTAATTCTTTTTCATTTGAAAAGGTAGCAGAGGAAGAAGTGAGTGCTCTCTGCTTTGATTTTTTTCTATAATAAATTGCTTAAACTTTAATTATAGCCCTTACTACATAATGTTACTATTATTAACATTATTTGTTGTATGTGTACTTAGCATCTTGCTACCTTATGAACTCCTATGGGCAGAGACCGTGGTATTTTATGCATGTCTTAGGAATCTTAGATAGCATGTTGTACATGCATATCAGGTGATCAGAACATTGACTCAAATTAATGACAAAAATGTTGGCTTAATTAATGAATCAGCCCACCTGCTGGTATGTATATTGGAATATTGCCAGTCTTTCAAAACTAAATAATGGGAGGACAGTAGCTAATGGTCCCTGAAAAATACTTCATTTATTTTCTTAATGTGCCATAGTTACTAAAATTGGTATTGGTAGAAAATTGCCTTAATTATTAACTAAGTGTGAGAGTTTATACCATGTGAAATTAAAAGTCCATATTCACAGTATAGTATGGATCTGTTATATTAACATCTATCATTGGTTAAAAATATTTTTATTGACAGCATAAATATACTGCTACCTTAAAACAGTTTTAGTCTTAATTTCACTGTTTATATCTGCACAAGTGATATAATTAGGGAATATTTAGCTAGCAAAATCTTAAATCCTAGGAATTGCCAAGAAGGAATATTCACTATAACTCCTGAAGTGAGGGAGTGAAGCATGTTGAAAGAGGAAGATTATAATTGGCCTTTGGGTGGTTCAGGAGCTTTGTACCTCTCTTTTTGTACTTGCAGGGTCTTCAGTTTCCAGCTTGGTAGTTTCTTTCCTTATTGTTGGCAGAGAGGAGTGGGAGATTTAAAGGAAGAATAGAGACTTGGAAGGAGAAGTGAAATTGGTAGATGATGCTAAATGAATTAGAGTTCCAGAGACAGAGACTGTGTGGCAAGTGAGTTAGGGAAAACTGTGTGTTTCCATGGTAGAGGAAACATTGTAATGGGAAATATATTCCAAAATTTCTGTTACAGGTTTAGACCTTGAGGTAATAATATTTTGTGCATGTGGGTGTGTATGTGTGTGTGTGGGGGCATGTTTCCTTTTTCTTTTTGCTTTACTATTTTATTTTTTGTTTCTCTTTTAACATGTCTAGTTATGTTCTTTGATGTATGATAGCCTTAATTTAGGGCTTTGAATCAAAAGTGATGCAAGAAGATGAGTAGACTTTTTGTGAAAATGTTTTCAACAGAATATTAACATTTCGAAAACATTTGTCCAGTCCGTAGATTTTATTTTACCATATTCCATGATGGCATATGAAATACTGTCTTGATTGCGGGGTAAATATACCCAGTCAACTTTCAAAAAGACTCATAATGTAATACTAAAATATATAATTAGAAGACATTTTTATTTCTTGTATGTAGACTTTGCTCTGCTTTTTCTGTTCAAGTTTACACTGTTCTATAGCTTTAGAAAATCTAAAAGTTGAGGACACCTGGGTGGCTCGCTCCATTGGTTAAGTGTCTGACTTCAGCTCAGGTCATGATCTCGCAGTTTGATAGTTCTAGCCCCATGTCAGGCTCTGTGCTGACAGCTCAGAGCCTGGAGCCTGCTTTGGATTCTGTCTCCCTCTGTCTCTCTCTGTCCCTCCCCTGCTTGCACTCTGTCTCCCTCTCAAAAATAAATAATAAACATTAAATTAAAAAATTCTAAAAGTTGAACACAGTGAAGACCATAGATAGCAGTGTAGTGCAAATACAGTTTTGCTTTACTTTACCTGTTTTTAATAATGTCCACCACAATAGTACAGTTTTATGGCAAGTATGTATTCAAAAATTGTTTTACATAATTGAGAATGATGGCATATATGCTCTTCTGAGTGCTTGGAAACAAAGCTTTGAGGCAGGCAATTAAGAGCTTAGTAGAAAAAAAATTTTAAATAGATTTCTTGATTGGTAATTATTTTAGCAACAAAGCTACTGACTGGCTGAGGAATAGAAAATGCTGCATTATCAGAAAGGCTGTAGTGTTTGTGATCCCTCGATAAAATTATATAAACATAATTTTGGATTAATATATTGGTTATTTCCTCAAGATTTAAAGTTTAATTGTTTTGCTTTTACGTTTATAGCTTTTATTGATTTGCAAGATATTTATTGAGCCCTGAAAATGTGTGTTAGGGCTGTTATATAAATGCTTTGTTATTTCTGAATAAAAAATTAAATTTGGCCTATTCTTTGTTTCTAATAAAGTTTCAGCTTTCAGTCTTCATTGTCTTTATTACCTCCCTTTCATATGCCAGCAAAAAATACCCCAGTTGCATAAAGGAAATTATATGTGTCCAGTATTAATGCAGTACCAACATAGGATATTAACTTTCTGTGTTAGTCTCTGTTAAAAGGCTGATTATAGCATACCACTTAAAAAAATATGTATGGACCATATTGGTATTATTAAATACCTTTGCCTTGAAAAAAAAATTAAAAAAATTTTTTTAATGTTTATTTTTATTTTTTTATTTTTATTTAAAAAAAATTTTTTTTAACATTTATTTATTTTTGAGACAGAGAGAGACAGAGCATGAACGGGGAGGAGCAGAGAGAGAGGGAGACACAGAATCTGAAACAGGCTCCAGGCTCTGAGCTGTCAGCACAGAGCCCGACGTGGGGCTCGAACTCATGGACAGTGAGATCATGACCTGAGCTGAAGTCGGACGCTTAACCGGCCAAGCCACCCAGGCGCCCCTTAATGTTTATTTTTGACAGAGAGAGAGAGAGAGAGAGAGAGAGAACATGAGTGGGGGAGGGGCAGAGAGAGAGGGAGACACAGAATGTAAAGCAGGCTCTGAACTGTCAGCACAGAGTCCGACATGGGGCTTGAACTCACTAAACATGAGATTGTGACCTGAGCTGAAGTTGGATGCTCAGCCAACTGAGTCACCCAGGCGCCCCTGAAAAAAATTTTTAAATGGTTGAGAGAGACAGCATGTGCACGAGTGGGGGAGGGGCAGAGAAAGATGGGGGTGTGGTGAGGGAGAGAGAGAATCCCAAGCAGGTTCCTCAGTCAGTGCAGAGCCAGATGCAGGCTTAACTCATGAACTGTGAGATCATGACCTGAGCAGAAATCAAGAGTCAGATGCTTACCTGACTGAGCCACCCAGGTGCCCCACCTTGAAAATTTTAAATACTTAATGTTTTTGTATTTTTAAAAGCTATATTAATGTAGCTAGACTTTTGAGCTGAGGGAAATGTTATTTTGGGGTTTCGTCAGGAAGTAGTACTCTTTGAATAATGGAGAGTATCAACATAAGATTTTAATGAAGCACATTTTGTGTTTACTTTTTTTTATTTCAAAGTTGTTTAAGATAATTTTGGGTTATTGCTCTGATTTTAAAGAGATCTTAATCCTCAACTAGAAATTAAGCTTGAAAAAGTCCAATTAGGTTCTGGTCATTTCCTTGGAATATCATTTATCACTGATGGGTCATTAAGTATTAGTTGCTACTAATTCTATTTAATCCAACCATATCTATTAATCCAGTATCTGGCTTGGAAAGAATGTTGTTAGATTTAGCATATCTAGGTATAATTATTTTATCTGACTTTTAAGAATATGTCTAATTCTGATTCTTTTGGGAGATAACCTGTATTTTTGTACTTTTATAGGATAGAGGGGAGGAATCAGGAGCTTGGAAATTCAGCCAAGTGATCTGGTGGGATGGGCATTTGCCTGACATACTATATAGAGGTAATCTAACACTGTTTTACTCAGTCTTTATTTTTACCTGTGATAGATGCCCATGTGCTTGTATTATGAACAGCACTAATCACAACTATTGGATAGCACTCTGTATTTACTGGATGATCGTTTTTCCTTTTATACCCACTTACATATAAGCATGACATGTGTGTGTATATATATATATATATATATATATATATATATATATATATATATAAAATATACACACATACACATATATGGCATGGTATTGCTATATATAAATAACGAATGTCTATACATTGAAAAGAGTTAATGGTATTAGTTTTATAGGATGTAGATCATTATCTTTTCTCACTTAACTAGATTACTTGCATGTTTCTTTTTTAGGCCCAGTTCCCTTATTTTAGGAAGACAGATGATCCTCTCCTTTCTTGTTGGCTTATGTTGGTACATATGTTAGGCCTGTGCTTTATCCTTCAAACAAGTGAAAGAAAATTAAATATTTAACAGTTTTCAGGGTATTTACATATCTGTCAGTGGCACATATTCGCATGTCAGTTGTTAATGATTATAAAAATTCTGAAGATTTTTGTAAATTTAGTTTTGAGAATTCTTTAAAAATGAGTATGTGACAATATTAGTGGCTGTATTTTAAGATTTCCTTCTTTTTCCAAGTTTTCTGGTAATTGTCAAGTTCAACATTTCTCACTCCTTCAACATTTCCTTACCCAGGTTTGTTATAAGATGAGACACACTTAGGCATTAGAGAATGTTATAAGGTTAAAAAAAAAAGGTTTTCCTTGTTCCTTTTCACAGTTAATGTGTGTATTATATAAGTCTGTGGTATGTGTGTATATGTATGTGTGTATTCTTTCAGACATTTTCTATATATATGCAGATATTTGTATGTATACCTGTATTTACATATTCTTTACACAATTGAGATCACACCATACATATTGTTTAGCAATATATCTTTTTTGTTGTTAATTTCTGCATTTTTGCATATCTTTTCTTCTCTTTTCATTATGTGTAGTATTCCAGTATTTGAGTATACCATAATTTTATTAACTGCTTACTTATTAATGGCTGTTTAGGTTTTCAGGTGCTTTTGCTATAATAAATGGTAATATGGTAGATATTCTTGGACATGTCTTTGCATATATTTTAAAAAGTACATGCAGTATAAATCCCTAAGGGAAAAATTGTTGGGCCAGAGAGCATGTACATTTAATAATTAGGTGGATGAATTGCCTAAAAGGATTATTCCAATATCAGTAAGTCTAGGAAAATGGGAATCTCTAGCTCAATGACCACGCTAGCTAGTGTCAAACTTTTTAATAATTTGTTAGTATTTTGTTGTTTAGTATTGCTTTCCAAAATTTCATTATGAGTGAGCTTCAGCATTTTTCCATTATTGGCTGTATGTATATTTTCAGTGATCTCTTTGGTCCTGTGCTGAGTCCCTAGTCATTCATTAGGCAAATTATTTTCACTGAATTTTTCTTCTTCTGATCTTATGATTTTGATTTTACCTTGTGGAAGTTTTCATTTTTTATGATTGAATTTAGTCTTTTCCTTTATGGCTGGGCATGGGGGGTTTCTGTATAAAGTTTAAAAGGTCTCCGTTGTTGATTGTAGGGCTCACTTTTTCCTCTGTGTTGTCACATCTCCGAAATGACATGAATTGCTGGTTTGTCATAATTTGACATTATTATTATTTTCTTTCTTAGTTAACACATAAAATAGTCATGTAGCTTAAGATTGGTAGTTTTAGATTCAGTGAATTATGGTACTTGAAAAAGTTATATGGGTTTTCTGTTATTTTTTTTTATGGTTTACTTCGCTTAAAATCTTCATTTAATGTTGAATATATTTGGCTTATAAACAGTAGATGTAGAGATTTAGCTTTCCTTTTTTTCCGGCAGGCTAACTAGTTGTCCCCATTCCAATTATTGAATGATGCATTTCTTTTTTACATTTTGAAATGCCACATTTCTCATATACTGAATTTCCATGCTTTTGGAGAACATGTTTCTGAAATCATTTCTGTTCAGTTCATCTGCTTGTCTGTGTATTGATAGTATTAAGAGAATTCAGTAAAGGAATTGCTTATAAAAGTAATATACACAAATTTTTTATACAAATATAATAGGCATTAGGACTAATCGTGTAAGAAAAGGTATACATTCATAATAATTAAAAAGATAAAATGTCTGGGAGCAGTCTGAAGAAAATTTTGAAATTCTGAGGGATAAGAAAGAAAATTTGAACCAATTCAAATTAAAAAATATTTTTAATGTTTATATTTGAAGGAGAAAGAGACAGAGCGTGAGTGGGCGAGGAGCAGAGAGAGAGAGAGAGAGAGAGAGAGATCGAGAGAGATCCAAAGCAGGCTCCAGGCTTTCAGCTGTCAGCGTAGAGCCCAATGCAGGGCTCAAACCGACAAACTGTGAGATCATGACCTGAGTTGAAGTTGGAGCTTAACAGACCCTGGTGCCCCTGAATCAATTCAAATTTCTTTCCTTTCCTTTCCGTTTCCTTTCCTTTCCTTTCCTTTCCTTTCCTTTCCTTTCCTTTCCTTTCCTTTCCTTTCCTTTCCTTTCCTTTCCTTTCCTTTCCTTTCCTTTCCTTTCCTTTCCTTTCCTTTCCTTTCCTTTCCTTTCCTTTCCTTTTCCTTTCCTTTCCTTTCCTTTCCTTTCCTTTCCTTTCCTTTCCTTTCCTTTCCTTTCCTTTCCTTTCCTTTCCTTTCCTTTCCTTTCCTTTCCTTTCCTTTCCTTTCCTTTCCTTTCCTTTCCTTTCCTTTCCTTTCCTTTCCTTTCCTTTCCTTTCCTTTCCTTTCCTTTCCTTTCCTTTCCTTTCCTTTCCTTTCCTTTCCTTTCCTTTCCTTTCCTTTCCTCTTTCCTCTTTCCTTTCCTTTTCCCCTCCCCTCCCCTCCCCTCCCTCCTCCCCTCCCCTCCCCTCCCCTCCCTTCCTGTCTTTCTTTTGAAAGAGAACATGTGCACGTCCACACCAGCAGGTGGTGGGGGAGGGGCAGAGAGAAAGGGGGACAGAAGATATGAAGTGGGTGGGCTCTGTGCTGACAGCAGGGAGTCTGATGCGGGGCTCAAACTCACTAAGTGTTCAGTGAGATCGCGACCTGAGCTGGAAGCCTCAATGGCGCCCCATCAATTCAAATTTTTGATAGAACGTTATGATATCACTCTAAAAATAAAATTGATTTTATTTATTGATTTAGTATTTTATGATCTTGTTTAACTCATTAATGGTGACTTTGCTGAACTCATTTATTAGCTCTCTTTCTAGTCTTAGTTTGTTGAGAGTTTTTATCATGAATAGGTGTTGAATTTTGTTGGGTGCTTTTTTTCTATTGAGGCTCCCATATGGGTTTTTCCTGTATTCTCTTAATATAGTGTATTATCTTACTTGATTTTCAGATGTTAAACTACCTTTGCATTCATGGGGTACATCCTACTTGGTCATGGTGTGTAGGCCTTTTTATATGTTGCTAGATTCAGTTTGCTAGTATTTTGTAAGAATTTTTTTTTTTACCTAATTTTATAATTATAGGCATCGCTGAGTAGTTTTCATGTAATTTTCTTTGACTTTGGTATCAAGTTAACTCTGGCTTCACGGATTGAGTTTCAGAATGTACCGTTTTCCTGTTTTGTGAAGGAATTTGTGAAGGATTAGTATTTCTTCCTTAAATATTTGGTGGAATTCATCAGTGATGCCATTTTGGCCTGTTCTTTTCTTTGTGGGAAATTTAATTAAAAAAAATTTTTTTTAAATGTATGTTTATTTTTGAGAGAAAGAGTGTGAACAAGGGAGGAGCAGATAAAGAGGGAGACACAGAATCTGAAGCAGGCTCCAGGCTCTGAGCTGCCAGCACAGAGCACAACGCGGAGCTCGAACTCACCAACCGTGAGATTGTGACCTGAGCCGAAGTCAGATATTAACCGACTGAGCCACCCAGGCGCTCCTCTTTGTGGGAAATTTTGAAATACTAATTCAGTTTGTTTAATTGTTACATTCAGATTTTTCTATTTCCTCTTTAGTCAGTTTTGATAATATGTGTCATTTTAGGAATTTGTTCATGTTACAAAGTTGTATAATGTGTTGGCATAAATTTACTTATAATATTCCTTCCTTTATAATTCTTAAAAAAATTTTTTAGGTATTATTTACATATAACCTTGTATTTCCGTCTTATAACTTAATTTTTGTGAGGTCAGTATTACCATCCCCTCTTTCATTCCTGTTTTTGGTAATTGTGTTTTCTTTTTGTTCTTAGTCTGCCTAAAAGTTTGTCAGTTTTGTTGATCTTAAAGAATCAAGTTTTTTTCTGTTTTGAATTTCGTTAATTTCTGCTCTCTGTATTATTCCCTTTGCTTACTTTAGGGTTTAGTTAAATTTATAAATTTCCTTCTAAGTACTTTAGCTGCATCTCATAAATTTTGATGTTTTTGTTTTCATTCAGTTAAAAATATTCTCTAATTGTTCTTTTAATTTCTTTTTTGACTCCTAAATTATTTAGAAGTGTGAAGTTTAATTCCTGAACACATGTGGATTTTCCAGTTTCTAATTTAGTGGATATTTAATTCTGTTATGATTGAAGAACGTATTTTGTATGAGTTCCGTCCTTTTAAATTTATGAGACTTGTTATGTAGCCTACTTTTTGGTCTGACCTGGAGAATGTTCCTTGTGTGCTTGAAAACAACATGTATTCTGTTGTTTATGGAGGTTTTTTGTATAAGCCAGTTTAGTCTAGTTTGTTAGTATGAGTCAGGTTTTCTGTATCTTTGCTAATTTTCTGTCTAGTTATTCTATCAATTATATAGAATGGAGAATTGAAATCTCCAACTATTGTTGAATTTTTGTTTTTTCAATAATGTTATTGCTTCATTATTTTGGGGCTCTTTTTAGGTGCATATACATTTATAATTGTTAACAATATCTTCCTGATTTATTGATATTTTATCATCATGAAATACTTTCCTTTGTCATCAGTAATATTTGTCTTAAGGCAAATACTAATATATTTATGTTATCGATAGAACTATCCACTTCTTTACAGTTACTGTTCCCATAGAATATCCTTTCCCACTCATCTTTTAACTTTCAGTCTTGAATGTAAAGTGTGTCTCTTGTTGACAGAATGTAGTTAAATCTTGTGGGCATTTTTGGTCCATTCTGACACCCTCTGGCCTTCGCGTTGGGCTGTTTAGACCATTCACATTTAATTATGGACATGGCAGGGTTTACATTTGTCATTTTGCCACTTGTTTTATGTATGTCTCTTATTTTTGTTCCTCTGTGCCTCCTTTAGTGCCTCTTTTTATGTCAAGTATTTTTTAGTGTATCATATAATTACTCCATTGATTTTTTTCTTTATTAAATATAAATATAAAGATATATTCTTTGTGGTTGCTTTAGGGTTTACATTATGCATTTTAACAGTCTGCTTAATATTAACTTTAATTCATTGTCAGTAAAATATGGAAACTTTGCTCCAGTATAGCTCCCACTTTTTTTCCTTCCTCTATTGTGCCACTGTTATTGTATATATTTCACATTTATGTATGCTATAAAACCAGCAATATATTATAATCATTGCTTCATATATTCTTATGTCATTAAAAGATGCTGAGAGAAGAAATGAGAAAATATATTTATAGAGTCCTTTAGATTAACCTACATATTTTCCATTTTTGATGCTCTTCTGTTTTTCCTCTGTATCTGAATCTTTTGTCTTCCTTTCATCTTGATGGACTTCCTTTAAAATTTCTGGTTAGGCAGGTTTGCTAGTAAAAAATTCTCTCATCCTTTCTTTGTCTGAGACACTTTATTTTGCCTTCATTATTGGATGATAATTCTGCTGCCATCTTGGTTGACAGCTTTTTTCTTTCAGCACTTTGAGTATGTCATTCCACTGTTTTCTGGCCTCTATTGTTTATGATTGAAAGGTGTTAATCATGTTGAATTCCCTGCACAGTGCGGAGTGATTTTTCTTGTTATGGTTGCATTATTTTTCACTTTGTGTTTGCTTTCAGCAGTTTCACTATGATGTGTCTAGGTGTGGGTCTTTTTGTATTCTACCTGAGATTCATTGAATTCCTAAGACCTATAGATTTTATTTCTTTTTACTAAAAGTAAAATCTGGGAAGTTTTGTTAGATATTTTATTAAAAATGTTTCCCTCTGTTCTTTCCTCTCCAAAAGTGTTGATAAATTGGTCTCTGAGGTTCTGTTTAATCTTCTTCAACTGCTTTTCTCTCTGTTCTTCAGATTGGATAATTTCAGTAGATGTCTTCAAGGTCATTAATTTTTTTCTGCCATCTTGAATCTGCTGTTGAGCACTTCTAGGAAATATTTGTTTTAATTACTGTACTCTTCGACTTCAGAGTTTCCTGTGTGGTTCTTTTACATAATTTCTGTACATTTATTGAGAATCTGTTATTTGTTGATTATTTTCATAATTAAAGAAGTTTAAAGCATGGATTCTTTTAACATATGTATAATAGATGTTTTGAAACATTTGTTTGCTTAAACCAACGTCTGGAGATACTCAGATACTGTAGTGTTTGTTAATATAAATGTCATGCTTTCCATTTCTTTAGTAATCTTATAATTTATTGTTGAAAACTGGGCATTGTAGATAATATATTGAAGCAACTCCGTATTGTGACTCTCTCTTCCCCCTGCCTAGGTTATTGTTACTGTTGTCATTTCACTATCGTTTGTATATTATACAATCCTATTGAAAGAAAATAAATTTTATTTTGGACAAAAGTTTATCTGGAAAAATCGACATGCATGAATATTAAGGAAATTTCTGAGATGGAAGGTTACTAAGGGATGAATAGCCCCATCAGAATTTAAACTTTTAATTTTATCTTTGAGAAAATGTGTGAGCACAGGAGAAGGGGCAGAGGGAGAGAGAGAGAATCCGAGGCAGGCTTCACGCTCAGCACGGATGGTGCTCGAGCCCAAGGCCCTGGGATCATGACCTGAGCCGAAATGAAGAGTTGGACTCTTAACTGACTGAGCCACCCAGGTGCTCAGAATTTAAACTAAAAAAATACGGATACAGGTGTGCCTGGATGGCTCATTTGTAAGAGCACGCGACTCTTGATCTTGGGATCATGAATTTGAGTCCCACGTTGGGTGTAGAGATTAGTTAATAAACAAGTAAACTTCTGAAAAAATACGGATACAGCATTGAAATATTTTTAAAAAGTAAATTAGTATTATATTTTTTGGAAGTTCAAAGATGGAAATACTACTTTGTTCTAGATGAGGAAGACCATTTTTCTTGGTTTTACACTACTGTAAAAATTGATATACAATCATATTATGTTTCATATATCACCTGGTCTCCTGTGGACTGTATATAAACTATTATTGATAGATAAGAATCTAATATTTTTAAAGACCTATGGTAGGGAATTCCATAAACTCTTCAGTCTTTACTCTGCCCAGAAGTACTGTCAGGCAGATTTATTGTGTACAGCTTATGTTCTTCATTTTTATTTGTATTTTTTGGATATGGCACACCGTCTTCCTATGATTAATTATTCTCATCTTATTGTCACCTTTTTCTGTCAAAGATGACCTGGCTGATTATGTTTCTGTATCTAAATATTTTATAGCATTTTACAACTATAATTGTTTCTGTTGTGAATAAATATTTATTCTGTACATGACTAGTTCTGTTTTCTTATTTATCAAGCCTGGTATTGTATTTTATTCCCTTTTCACTTAATAGACTTTACAAAGCAGTAAATAGTGCTATTAAGTGGTTTCTTAATCTTTGCTTAATCTTTTAAGTGGTTTCTTTGCGTTCTCTTTTCTAACTTTTTAGGTCTGTAACCCTCTGAATTTCCTTCAACATCCCTTATCTCTGAAGTTGTAGATTCAGATTTAAGCAAATTGTTCTTTATAAGGCCAAGGTTATTTTACAGTTACTGTTTACCACTATTTTATTCT